>NC_140590.1:399634316-402034316 GCF_964204655.1 Triturus cristatus | reverse complement strand
ACTCAAGACGAACCATATACAGAAACAGCAAAACTACATTTGAGGGAGTTGCAAGAAACACCATTACCACACAAGAAAGAGCTATGGGATGCCAGGGGCTGCACACAGACCTTGCATGACCTCATGTATTGGCACATACCCACAAGAAAACTGGTCATGCCCTAGATCCCAATCAACATAGCACTGCCCCATTTGCACCTTCTAACACACACAGCAAAAGAACACATATTAGCAGAGCTTTAGAATGACTGGTTTATTCTCAACATCAGGGATGTGGTAATAATATACCTAAACGAGTGCACCATTTGCCAATTGATTTCACCCAAGCCTACACTCAAGATCATAGCATCATCCATCCCTAAACCAACTGGACCCTTTATGGCATTGCACATCGACTTCATTGATATGATTGATTGATGTGCTAATTACATGTATCTGATTGTAGTTGTCTGTCCTTACCCCAGATGGATCAAAACCAGCCCTTGAATGCATTGTGATGCCAAAGCAGCGGCAGCCTTCTTGATTAGGGAAGTAATAACCTGGTGGGGGGTGCCAGATGCTATCGATCGAATAATGGGAAACACTTTGTCAACACCATATTCGACAACATCTGTAGACTGCTTACCACCCCCAAAGTAACAGCATGGTAGAAAGGCTCAATGGCCAGATAAAAAACAAAAGAAGTAAAATCTGCGCCTTCCTTAAAAGAAAGTGGCTCCACTCTCTACCCCTAGCACTAGTCGCACTAAGAAACCCAACCAGCAGAGCTCACCATCTTACACCACACCAGATCGCGACTGGTAGATTGATAGGGATGCCCATCTTGAAAACTAGGTCCAGGTTAAGTTCTGAAGCTAGCTCCAAAACATTGGGAGATGAATAGCATGTATATCTTTCACAACTAACCAAAACAGTGAGGTTCTTATCCAAACAGGTCAGCCTCAGAACAGCCAAGTGCACCAACGCCAAGCTGCCATTTCAAACACCCCAGCCGGACAGGAAGTGTATATTCGGAACTTTGTAAGAAAGTGGAAGGAGGCTACATTTGAGCAGACATACCGGGTGGCCTTCACAACACCCACACCCCTCAAGGTTGAGGGAAAAAGTGCGGGCATGCATCTCTCTGACATGCTGCTTAACCCGGCCACAGCAAACCCTCCATGAACTAAAACATTGCAAACATTTTTCCATGGTGATGATATCCATGAACTAAACTTTGTGAATATTCTAACATGGCGATGACATCCATGAACTAAACTTTGCGAACATTTTCCAACTGGGCAAAAGAGACAACCACCAGAAAAGCACAGATGGCTGCAAAGGGAATCCCACCGAAACCACCATATCACAACAAGAGTTATGTATATTTTTGTGTATACGTACCCCCTGTCTACTATGGGTAATACCACACTATTTACTGTAAAGAAAGTAACAGGTCAAAAGGAACTCACAAATAAGAAACTACAATGCCTGCATAGGGACCTCTAGTATGTCACCTACAACTACACTAAAAAGAACACTAGCATCACACACGCACTACATAGTGCCCTCCTACACAATACTTGTTACAACACATGACTTCAGTTGGCTCTCAAGCATCAGCCAGGTCATAATATGTCTGTTCACTGATCCCGCATATGGTAGGCGCAGAGAGGCTTTACCTGTCCCAGGAGGTTGTCCCTGAAAAATCAAAGTGCCTCATTCATATTTACTTATTTAGAATAAGGGCCAAGATTAAGCCCAACAGGGTGGAACCTCACAGGGTAGTTGTAAACCTGACCCACTACGACATGCACCGAACCGCATTATACCTGTACACTGAACACACGGATATCCAAACTGAGCTGGACAGAATGTGTAGAAAGGGCACCTTAGGAGAAGACACTGTTTGGCCCGAGACTTCCCAGAAAAGAGACTCTTGGAGGTAGCAAAACCCTCAACCCAGTGCACAAACATGTCTAATTTAAAGAGTTTGGGATATATCAGGAAGTATTGTCACACTGCTATCCAGAGCCACAGTGCAAGTGCTCCCTATTGTAAATTGATGTATGGATTAGTGATTCCATGATTGGCTGGTTTGGTTTACCTGTCAGACCCTAGTACAGTGCACCAGGAGTGCCCATGGCTGGTAATCCAAATGCTGCTAGTGGGCTTGCAGCACTGGTTGTGCCACCCACAAAAGCAGCCTGTTAAAGTGTGTCTAAGGCTTGCCATTTCAGAGCCTGTGTGCAGTCTGGTACTGCCATGCTGACGGGTAAGTGCACCCAATTGCCAGTCCCTAAACCGTCCCTTTTCTTCATTTCAGACACCCCTATGGTAGGCCCAAGGGCAGGGTGCATTGTAAGTATAAGGTAGGACATGCCCTGGTGTGTGTGGCATGTCCTAATAGTGAATTACAGCCATTTTCGTTTTTTCACTATTGCAAGGCTATCTGATCCCCATAGGCCAGAATGGGCAGTTTGATTATTAAATCTTATTATCCTAACTGACTCAGGGAACATGGTAGAAATTCGAGTTTAGTATGCCTGAACTCAGAATGATAAAATACATATTTTAGTGAAGTTGGTTTTAACATTCTGTGTTTGAAAATACCACTTTTAGAAAGTAGGTATTTTCTTGTCTAACCATCCAAACCTGCCTCTGCTAGGTTGTGTATTCCTTGTCTGGAGTTTGAGTGACAGGGGCTGGGGAATTCCAGGAGACAGGGTGAGTCAGCACAGGGCTGAATAGATAGATTTGCATCTAGATGGGTGGGAGGAGTTGCACCTGGGACCTGAATAGGACTGTGCCTTCCCTCCACAATGCTGGCTCCACCTCCTGAGGTGCATCTGATGTCTCTGCCCTGCACTCTGAAAGGAACGAAGGAGTCTTGTCAACAAAGTGCTCCAGGACTGACCAGAACTGGTTTGGACTAGGCAAAGGCCTCTCTGCCTTCCGAGATCAAAGAGAAACTGGATATAAGTATTGTGACCCAAACCCAAGAACTTTAGATCACTTTGGGAAACAAGAAGCAATCGTTGCTGAGGAGCGGAACCAGAGAGACTGAGGGGAGACTATCCTTAAGCTTGATGGATTGGCCTGCAGTGGTTGCCTGACTGCCAAAGAGAGGAGAGAAGGAACTTTGTGTATTTTATTCAACTTGTGAAGGATCTCCAAGGGCTTGAGAAAAGAGCTTGCCTCCTGCTGAAGTCTCAGGGACAACAGACTTCACCCCCAAGAGTTCTTTGGAAGTGCCTGCTGTTTTGCGAGGCTTTCTGAGGGACTGCGTTTCGCAAGGAGCTGGAAGCGCGACTCACGAGCATGAAGCGTGTCGCCACACTGCCGCTGTCGCTTCACAACAAGAAAGCGCCTCGCATCGCCGGAGAAGAGGATCGACATCGCATCAGATGCCGCCGCATCACCGGGAAGCTTGTCGCAGGGCCTGTTGCAGCCCAATAGAACCATTGAGTCATCGCAGGGTCCCCAAAGTGCCTCGCATCGCCGGAGAAGAGGATCGACGTTGCAGCAGATGCCGCCGTATCTCCGGGAAGCGTGTCGCAGGGCCTGTCACGGCTCGCATCGTTGTTGAAGCAACTCGCATCGCCGGAGAAGAGGACCAACGTCGCATCAGATGCCGCCGCATCACCGGGAAGCGTGTTGCAGGGCCTGTCACGGCTCGCATCATTGCCAGAGCATCCCGCACCATCGGAGAAGAGGATCGACGTCGCAGCGGATGCCGCCGCATCACCGAGATGCAAAAACAACAATTGATGGACAGAATGCAGAACAATGTCATACATTCACCCCAGTACAGAGATCTGGGCCTAAATCCATCGTTTTTTTGCTCACCATGCCATTCCAGTTTGAACCCAGCCATATGCAAATCAGTCTTGACCCTGTGCCTCATGGGAACAGTCCAGCCCGAACTGCCAAGCCAGGTCCTCCCTGGACAGAAAACAAGCATCCTAGGACCGGTTTCAAAATGGCCATGTCTGAACTGGGGTGGCAGAGTGGGCTAAAGAACGGTGATGGATCAAACCCAGATCTGTTGACTGGGTGTGAGTATTTGATTGGTTCTGATGCTCCGTCCATCACCACTCCCTTTTGTACCGCTTTATTCGCCATAAGTTGGCAGGGTATGCTCAGACGTGAGTCCCTTGCTCACTTTTCCCGGGTCGAGTGGCGCGAGGGTAGGTTGATAGCCCTTTCCGGCAACAACCTTTAAGACACCAGAATCTTGGTGTCCAGTTGGCGCCACAGCCACGGATAGGAGTATGGTACTAAACCATATTAGGTTCCCCTAGGCATATGGCGAGACCGTTTCCATACAACAGGTAGTAGGTAACAGCTGTACTTACCGCCTTGTGTAGATTATTGACAGCTTATTTAGGTCCTGAGGAATTGCCACGGATCACTAGGACCATTAGGCAAGAAACATGTCGACCAGCGCAGATGAGCTTAGCCAAACTGAATCATAACATCAGCTAGCTGCCATTCTGCTTCCACTTTTTATTCAGGTAGAGAGCCATCCCCAATAAAATTATTTTTGGACTCTCTAACTTGTTTTAATTCACTTACCTGCACTCACATCTACACCACTAGGTCCCTCTCACACACACTGCATCATACGGCCAGGAACTGAAGATCTCCGCCAAAGAGCCCCTTTTAGGGTGCCCGTCGGGCATTGCAGCGCCGGCCCGACGAGGAGCAGGTCCATATGATGAAGCATGACACCTAGCTTGCTGGGTGTGTGAGGACCCTAGTTCCGAATAGAGGAATTCCTCTGCCTTACGGTCTCTTCTTTTCTTTTGCACAACCCCCCCCCTTCTGTTTGAGGAACTGCATACTCTTTCCTTTACACATGACTAACTGGGCATGTATGCTGGACCTCCCTAAAGAAAAGCCCATCAGTCCCTCCTTTGTTTACACATTCCCTTGCTCACTTTGCCACTGGATTCAAGCAAGCCTGACTGAAGACAGCTGAAATGCCAGAAACCGGTCCTAGGAAGCTTGTTTCCGGTCCAGGGAAGGCATGGCTTGGCAGTTCGGGCTGGACTGTTCCCATGAGGCACAGGGTCAGACTGATTTGCATATGGCCATGTCTGAACTAGGGTGGCAGAGTGGGCTAAAGAACGGTGATGGATCAAACCCAGATCTGTTGACTGGGTGTGAGTATTTGATTGGTTCTGATGCTCCGTCCATCACCACTCCCTTTTGTACCACTTTATTCTCCATAAGTTTGCAGGGTATGCTCAGACGTGAGTCCCTTGCTCACTTTGCCACTGGATTCAAGCAAGCCTGGCTAAAAATGCCAGAAACCGGTTCTAGGAAGCTTGTTTCCGGTCCAGGGAAGGCATGGCTTGGTAGTTCGGGCTGGACTGTTCCCATGAGGCACAGGGTCAGACTGATTTGCATATGGCCATGTCTGAACTGGGGTGGCAGAGTGGGCTAAAGAACGGTGATGGATCAAACCCAGATCTGTTGACTGGGTGTGAGTATTTGATTGGTTCTGATGCTTCGTCCATCACCACTCCCTTTTGTACCGCCGCATCACCGAGAAGCATGTCGCAGGGCCTGTCGCGGTCCACATCGTGTCGCATCAAGAAAAGACGCCATCTTTGTTTCTTTGCACCGGATCTGCATCGCATCACGGCGTTGCGTGCCGCATCACCACGGAAGCGCAGTAAGAAACCGACGCATGACCTCCCCTCGCAGAGAAGAACCAACGCATCCCCTACGCAGCAGTAGGGACCCGACGCATCACCATTCTTGCGTGTAAGGAACCGACGCATCACCTTCCCTGCAACACTTTTGTTGTATTGCGTTACGCATCTTAAGGTACATTGAACTCAAAGTATCGCATTTTAACATCTAAAGAGAACTAAGCTACCATTTTAAGTACAGTATTGTGGATTTTTGTTGTTTGTGGTCTTGTGATAAGTCTATATAAAGAATACTTATTTTTTATATAAAACTTGTGTGGTGTCCATCTGTAGTGTTGTCACCTGATTACTGTATGTGTTCACAAATGCTTTACACACTGCCTCTGAGATAAGCCTGTAAGCTTGTGTCAAGCTACCATTGGGGGGTGAGCATGGGTTATTTTAGGAGTGTACCCCCTTACCCTGACTAGATGTAAGGGTCCCTATTTGTCAAAGGTACCTACCTCTGCCAACTAGAGACCCCCAAATCTAACAACCTCTGTTCCGGAAGTTCATTGACAGGCGCTTTAATTGTCCGGTCCGACCGTTTCTGAAGATTTGTTACCTCGAGTACTTTTTGAACTCATCCTTCCCCCACCAGCTGAGCCGGGTTGGAATTATCACCGGCAAAGCGACACCATCTGATAACGACGCTTCTCACACAGCCCTGAAGAAGTCACGGGATACTTCCAAATTGTGACGAAACACATGTTGGCTGGTTGTGCTCATAATAATTAAATAGCCGAAAGATTGATTGTGTGGATACTAATTATCAGACCTTGCGAAATACAAGTGACTTTATTGACGATAAGGAATTTACCTAGCTTATGTGTGCCCGGGGCTTTGGTTTTCAGTGCACAAACATGTCTGCTTCTGCATCCATCTGTGGACCACGGCTGGCCTTTAGCATATCCGGGGCAGTCTTCTGACAAGTGGTCTCCCAACATGGAGTTCCTGTGTGGGGCCGTCCAGCTCAAGGATAAAAAGGGAAATGAGTAACATGATGAAGGGTTGAATGACAGCATATCCACCCCAAGTCAGGAAATATGGGACACCGAAGTAGGGGTATACACTTGGTTGGAAGGGAAAGGGCAACCCCTGTTTGTTTGGAAGCTAACACTGTACTCCTTATATTTTAGAGGTAAAGTAATGCTTCTGATGGCAGGAATGCTAACTATGGCATTATACTGCACATACCGGATATGAAATAGGGCACCTCCATGCTGATGGATTACTACTGGCAATGCGGCAAGTTTGCCTATACTCAGCTTTTCCCAGGATGGCGCAGACTCTGTTCCCTGGTAACCCTGCACACCCCGGCCCTGGTCATTCCTGGAGAAGTACTAGCTTACTTGTATCAACACCCGTTAAAGAGGAGAACTATGCCGGACAACTGGGCAAGTTACCCACTGGCCGCAATATGACCACACAAGGTCGAGGCCCACCTATAGTAACCATTTGACCAATAATTTATGACTCTAAGGTAGCAACCAACATTCCTCACCATATATGGTTTACCAGAGAACTTTTACAACCTGATGAAAACTGTATTGAGGAAGGATGCCAACTGAATATAAATTGAGCCAGTCCTCAGAACCTGCGCCAGTAACTTCTCCCGACCACTATGTTTAATTAAACAAACTGTTCCTGTTTTGTCAACCGCCTCTTGTCTCTTGTTTTTTAAGGTATTTCGAATTCAAGCAGCAAACTTCATCATAAGAAGTTGTGGAGCAAACTGAATTTGCCTTAAACCCTCCCTCATCAAAGTCATCTTACCACTGGCACAAATGGTTTTCCGGCTTCTATTTTTGCTACAGCAAAGCACATTTATAAATGAGTGTGTTGCACGTGAACCCTGTCCCTCATACTTATCGTGGGCTGAGTTTATAAGTTCCACTGCTTTTCACAAAAGTAGAAAAAGCTTAGCCCCTATCTTCACGGAGATGTTGACATACAGCTCAAATGTGTATTTTTGCACAATTAGAAACTGGAGGAACATGGGTAAAGTAAAAACAGTTCCCCTCTCTGCAGTGCATTCATAATTAGAACCCCTACAATTGTGCCTTTCAAATGATCAAATTTTTTATAGAAAGATGCTTTAATAGAATTAAACTATTGTGTGCACCATTGCAAAACTGTATGAAATATGAGTGGTAGATTGATGCAAAGCAAGTTACAGAAAGGAACCAGCACTGAAGGACCCCTTTTTATCAGTCTGTAAGTAAAAAACAATCAAGTTAACTAGATTTACACCACTTTCTTCATTGAAAATATTTGCGGCGTCAGTTTGTTGAAACGCCTTGATTGTGCCCCCTAAATGCCTGTTGCTATGCTCTCTTTCTGCCTGTGACTGTCTATGTATATAGCTCCACTGCTGTTCACGGTTATTTTCACAACTCCTTATTAAATGGGTATATCCCAAGTAAAGCATGCCGGTTTTGTTTCACAGTGGAAAATGATACAATTTGAATGCATTTATTTCCGCCATGGCCGAGCTATAATCCAAACAAACACCAACTTGCTTGCACCACTTCTTTGGTGTCCGGCCACTGCCCCATAAACTCCCAACCATATGTGTTCCTCACCCAGCGTCCCTCCCTCCCTGCACACCAAGGTCATCTCCCTCTCACTATTGTCCATGACACTTCGACCTCTGATGCATGCGTATGCATGGGTGGCCTCATTGTAATGTTTTTCTGGAAAAGCATAACAAAAGAAATACAAAGACTATTGTCCATGTCTGTGAACCCGCGAGTGGCCATCTAATAATCATTTTTGTTATACTTTTTAAATTAAAATTAAAAGATAGCCCTCCGTAAATCCATTCACATGATGGCCCATCTTTGGATGGTTTATTTTACACTTTCACAACAAAAAAATCCACAAAACCAAGCCTTGACAAAGCCATTATTTCTATTCTGAGAGCACTGCTGCCGAACCCAGACCTACTGGCTTTGTCAAAGATTTTTTTTTTTTTGTTTTTTTGTAATGATTTTTACAAAACAGTATAATTGGAAAAGCTGCCAGGCCCTCGTCAATTAAAAATAATTGATAGAATCAAAAGTGTATTTTGGGTCTCAAATAACACGCATTGCCAAAGTAAACCCTGGATCCGAAGGGAACTACTTTGTGTACATATGCGCCCCTGGTGAAAGAACAGAACAGTCGTAATTTAAGGTGACGTTATCCAGGGGTTGAAGTGCGCTATCCAACTCCCCCATGCTGTATGCTGCAGTGAACGGTAGAAAAATGTGAAAGGCACAACCACAGACCAAACGATAAAGACGGTTAGCTAAAAGACCCTACAAGTAAACATTATATATTTATAATTTACTGAAATCTAAGGTCTTGGCTGACGTTAAACGTGATCAAAAGGCCTCGGCTGACTCCAGACATAAAATAGCTTTGTTCATCATGGGCTCAAAAATACAGCTGCAAGAAGAAAAGGTTCTCAGGTGTCCCTTTAAGGCTCTAGATCAGAAAGGGCTGTCGCATATTTGTGCTTCTCGGGAGGTGATTTTTGTGCTGCACGGAGCCAATTATACCCCCTTGGCTCGTTGCTTGCCTTCTGTAAACACCTGCCTGGTGGCCATTAGCAGCAGATCTCTATTTAGAGGCACTGGCGATAAACAGGGCTCTGTATTCTTTCTTCCATGGTGACTGTGTTGCTATGGCGACAGCTTTCAGTACCGCCCTGCAGTCCCAGTGGGGGCCACGCAGGTGCTGCCTCCTGCCCAACTCAACTCTAACTCCCTGAGGTCTTCTCAGAGCCACATCCACCTGGGAGCTGCGCCGTGGCAACCGGAATAACGGGAGCCAGCATGGCCATGGGTGCCACTGCCAGCACCAAGCGAAGAAACGCTTATACTGAAGGAAGGGAAGAAAAATATGTCATAAAGACACTTTTATAGAGCGCTTTAATTGCGTATTCGTGCAGCTTTTCTGCGCTGTAAATAACAAGAGTTATTATTGGCCATCTTAATGGAACTGAGTTTACAGATCTCGGAAGGATGGAATGCTGAGTCAGTCACGCCGGGATTCGAACTCCTGAGCTACCGATCACCACATTTCCATAGCGAGGCTTTAGCCCACTTGGTGTGATGCAAAGCAGCTGCCCAGTGAGACTTATTTATTTATTTAGTGTGTGTGGGCAGCACACAAGACACATACCAGGAAGTGCTGGGCACTGAAAGTGAGTCAATAGGGAACAAATGTCTGACCTAAAAAGTCTATTCATTGTAACCGACCAAACCACTCCAGTTTAAATGTTGGGGGAGGGGGAAACATAGTCAATGTGTAAAGTTTGGGACAGCACAGAGATGACGTTGCACAAGGGTGTGTTATAACCTATTGTTGTTGTGGTGCATCTTCCTTATTAATATTCTGTCTGTTGGAAGGCGTTCCCCGGGGAGGCTGCGGAGTGTGTTCCTGACCACCCTGAGGCCCACCTTTCCCAGAATTAGGCCGAGCAAGAGCAGAGAGGCCCTTCCTGGAAGGGTCTTGCACCTAGGATCGCACGCGCTGCGCTTACTCTCTCTTCGGATAGAGGGACACCACACAGTAGGTCGTTTACAAGGCAATTAGTTTTTATCGGTAGTTGTCAGGGATCTTTATGATCCGGCAGGCAGGTGCAAAAGTGAATGCCACAAGCGGCAGCGATCTTGTGATGAGGGAAAAGGGGTAGCGGGACAGTCTTTGAATCAGTGTCTCTGCGAGTTATCCGGCGCACAGCTCTCAATCCTCGAGCTGAGGGGATGTTGCTTCTCTCGGCGATCTCTGCCGATTCTCTTGGAGGAACGGGCCGCGAGTCACTCAGCAGGCACCGGAGGGTCTTAGTTCAGGGAGCCGCGACGGCGTCAGCAGGGCTCAGATGGATCAGAGTTCGGGGAGCCGCGACGGCGTCAGCAGGGCTCAGATGGTTCCGGGTTCGGGGAGCCGCGACGGCGTCAGCAGGGCTCAGATGGTTTCAGAGTTCGGGGAGCCGCGACAGCGTCCGCAGGGCTCAGGTGGTTTCAGAGTTCGGATAGCGATCTTCTGTTCGGTGAGCGATCGAGCCGCGACCAGGTCAGCAGGCTCTCGTCAGTCCAGGTCTTCTCTGCCTCTCGTCCCTTCAGTACCCCGTGTTATACTCCCCTTCCTCTTTGAAGTCCGGAGTCCTCGCGGAGAGGGGTCTGGTGCCTGGGGGGCGGTGTGTCGGGGTTTCCTGTCGCTCAGCCCCTTGATCTGTTCAGATGTGTCCGGGAGGGACTCCAGACGCCCAGCAGGAGAGGCGCCCGCTCACCGGGGGCCTGGTGGCCGATCGAAACCTCCCTCGGGGAAGAGACCAGAGGTGTGACAGAGTCGGCGCCTCTCGGTCTGGTTTGGGGGGGGTGTCATTCTCCCTCGGCCGGGCATGAGTGTTGGGGATCTGGTCGGCCCTCGGGATGTTGGTCCACGGAAGCCGAAAGGCCGTGCCCACGAGGTTCGGCGTGTTTGTAGGGTGACTTGCTGGTCGGGAGGGCCCACGCCACGAGGCCGGTCTCACACGTGCCCCCCCCAGCTGAAAGGCGGGGAGAACTACCCATCCACTTGGGAGTTCTCCTCGCTGAAGCGGAAGAATCGGGACAGGCCGTCCGCGTTGGCGTGGTCAGTCCCGGGGCGATGTTCCACAGTGAAATCCATCCCCTGGAGAGAGATGGACCAGCGTACCAGCTTGGGGTTTTCCCCTCGCATCTGCATCAACCACCGCAGGGGTCGATGATCCGTTTGCACTCGGAAATGTGTTCCGAACAGGTAGGGCCGTAGCTTTTTGAGGGCCCAGACTACGGCGAACGTCTCTCGTTCAATTGTACTCCACCGCTGTTCCCGGGGCAGTAACCTTCGGCTGATGAAGGCGATGGGCTGATCTATGCCTTTGTCGTCATATTGTGAGAGGACTTCCCCGATGCCGTGTTCCGAGGCGTCCGTCTGGACCACAAACTCCTGGGCGTAGTCGGGTGCTTTGAGTACTGGAGCCGCGCACATTGCGGCCTTTAGGGTGTCGAACGCCTTCTGGCAGGCGGGAGTCCAGTGTATTTTCTTGGGGTGTTTTTTGGAGGTTAGTTCTGTGAGAGGGCCGGCGATGCTGCCTTAGTTTTTAATAAACCTTCGGTAGTAGCCGGTGAGGCCCAGGAAGGCTCGGACTTCCGTTTGGGTTGCAGGGGGTTCCCAAGACAAGATGGCGTCGATCTTCGGCTGGAGGGGGGCGACCTGCCCACTCCCCACCTGGTGCCCCAGATAAGTTACGGAGCCATACCCAATTTGACATTTGCTAGCTTTGATGGTGAGGCCAGCCCGGCGTAGAGCCAGCAGGACTTGACGGAGGTGCTGGAGGTGCTCGGTCCATTGGGAGCTGAAGACTGCTATGTCGTCAAGGTATGCTGCGCTGAACCCCTCTAGTCCGGCCAGGACCCTGTTCACCAGCCGCTGGAAGGTGGCCGGGGCATTTTTCATTCCGAACGGCATCACTCTAAAGCGGTAGTGCCCATCCGGAGTGGAGAAGGCGGAGCGCTCCTTGGCTCCCTCGGTGAGGGCAATCTGCCAGTACCCACTGGTCAGGTCGAAGGTGCTGAGGTAGCAGGCGGCCCCAAGGCGGTCAATGAGTTCGTCGGCACGGGGGATAGGATGAGCGTCTGCTCAGGTGACCGCATTGAGGCCTCGGTAGTCCACGTAGAATCTCAGCTCGGGGGCAACACCCGGGGTAGTCGCTTTCGGAACCAGGACTACCGGGCTGGCCCAGGGGCTGTCGGAGGGTTCAATCACCCCGAGGTCTAACATCTTTGCCACCTCGGTCTGGATGCAGGTCCGGACCCGATCAGGGACCCGGTAGGCCCGATGTCTCACGGGCGGGCTGTCTCCGGTGTCCACGTCGTGGACACACCAGCTGGTGACCCCGGGGGTCAGGGAGAAGAGATCCGCGAACTGCCCTAGTAGCTGGCGGCAGTCGTCGGTCTGTTGGGCTGTGAGGGCGGTCGACAGTCTCACTCCTTCCACGGATCCATCGGTTTCCTTCGCCCCCAGGGGGTCTGGGAGGGGCTCGGTGTCTTCTTCAGCCCCATCGTCGGTGGCTAGGAGTAGACTTAATTCGGTCCGTACAAAGTGGGGCTTGAGGCGGTTCACGTGGAGAACCCGGAGGGGGTTCCGCGGGGACTGCACATCGATGAGATAGGTGACTTGGCTCTTCCGCTCGATCACCTTGTAGGGCCCAGTCCATTTATCTTGGAGAGCGCAGGGTCTCACCGGGGCCATGACCCAGACTTGTTGGCCCGGCTGAAACTCGACCAGCGTAGCATTCTGGTCATACCAGCGCTTCATCTCTTCTTGACTGGCCTCGAGGTTTGCTTCGGCGAGTTCCCTGAATTTTCGGGTCTGGTTGCGGAGCGCCAAGATGTAACGGAACACGTCCGGAGGGGTCCCCCGGGGGGTTGCCTCCCACCCCTCTTTGACCAGGCTCACGGGTCCTCGGACGGGGTGTCCGTATAACAGTTCGAATGGGCTGAATCCCAGGGATTTTTGGGGAACCTCCCGGTAGGCGAACAGGAGACATGGGAGGAGGACGTCCCACCTCCGGCGTAGGGGTTCCTCGAGGCCCATGATCATCCCTTTCAATGTCTTGTTAAAGCGCTCGACTAGGCCGTTTCCTTGGGGGTGGTACGGGGTGGTGAATTTGTACGATACTCCGCACTGCTGCCAGAGGGACTTCATATAGCGGGAGATAAAGTTTGTACCCCGGTCACTCACGACTTCGCGGGGGAACTCCATGCGGGAGAAGATCCCCATCAAGGCCCGGCCCACCACGGGGGCCGTCACGGTGCGGAGAGGGATGGCTTCGGGGTAACGGGTGGCATGGTCCACCAGGACGAGGATGAATCGGTGGCCCTGGGCGGTCTTGGGGTCCAGGGGTCCGACAATGTCGATTCCTACCCGCTCAAAAGGGGTACTGACGACGGGGTAGGGTTGGAGCGGAGCCTTGCGCTTGCCCCCACTCTTTCCGCTGGCCTGGCACGTGGGGCAGGACTTGCAGTGGGCCTCCACATTTGCTCGCATCTTGGGCCAATAGAAGTGGGTGACGAGTCGCTGGTAGGTCTTATCCTGGCCTAAGTGTCCGGCCAGGGGTACATCATGGGCCAGGCCCAGGAGAAGACTTCGGAAGCGTAGGGGTACTACTAGTACTCGGGCCGATCCCAACTCGGCCGACTTCTGTTCGCTGTAAAGCAGTCCGTTCTCCCAGTATACCCAGTGGGTGCCAGTCCGGTCGCCGGCTGCTTGGGCCTCGGCCTGTTGTCGGGGTCCAATGAGGGACGGGCAGGTGGATTGTTCTTGGCAGAACTCTTCACGGGAGGGGCCCCCTTCACAGGGCCACGGGGCCAGTTCTGTCAAGTCCCCGAGTTTGGTCAGGGCTTCGGGGTCGGAAGGCCCGGATTCTTCGCCGGGAGCGGTTGGTTCGTCCAGAAGGGGGTCGTTGGCCTCTGGTGGTGTATTCTGGCTCTCGGGGATAGTGGCGGTGCTCAGGGGCCTGGCCTCTCCCCCCTCGGAGGAAGGCGCCCGGAGAGTCATCGAACGAGTGGTGGCGCATACCCACTCGGGTAGGCCCATCATCTCGAGGTGGGCCCTTCGTTCCACTTGTCCCCACGGGGAGTTCTCCAGGTCGTTGCCCAGGAGGCAGTCCACGGGCTGGGAGGATCGGACCGCTACTTTTAACTGGCCGGTGACTCCCCCCCATTCGAAGGGGACTAGGGCCATCCGGCAGAGGCTCTCGGAATTGTCTGATGATATGACGGGGCAAAAGGCGTCAGGCAGGATCTGGTCCTCGGAAATCAGGTGACAATGGACCGCTGTGACACTCGCCCCCGTGTCCCGGAGCCCCTCGATGCGGTGACCGTTGACCGTTACCTGCTGTCGGTACTTCTTCGTGTTGGCGGGCAGGGGCGTTCCGGGGACCATCTCCCGGTCCCCTAGGGAGACCAAGGCCATGGCGGCTGGTTCCCATTCTTCGGAGTCTTCCATCTCTTCCCCCAGGGCTACAGAGGCCATCTGTCGCGCCGGCGGGGTTGTGGTGGCGGTCCGCTGGTACAGGGGACACTGAGGGTCACTGGCATAGTGTCCGGTCTGCTGGCAGCGGAAACAGGTGATCCTCACTCGGGGCCCCGGCCTCCCGGGTGGCCCGGTGCTGGCCGGAGGTGGAGCTGGAAAGGGTGGAGATTGTTCTCTGGGAGGGCTGAGCGGGGATCCCCCCGGGAGCTCCCTGGGCCGGCCTTGGTTCCCTCCGCCCCTCTGGCTGGGGGGTCCCTGACTGTGGCGACCGTAGTCTCCCACAGGGCCCCGGGAGGTCCGGGTGTTCACCCACCGGTCAGCCTCGACGGCCAGTTTCCGAGGGTCTGTGAGTTTGCTGTCCAGGAGGTGCTGGCGCAGCTCTACGAAGCAATTAGCGGCCAAGTGTTCCCATGCGATTAGGTCGAACAGCTCCTCAAAGGTGGAGACCTTGCTGCCCTTGATCCATCCGTCCAAGGCCCGGCTGTAAAAGTTCACGTACTCCACCCAGGTGGTACCGGGTATCTTTTTGCAGTCTCTAAACCGTTGCCGGTACATTTCAGGGGTGAGCCCATATCTGGCTACCAGGGCCTCTTTCATGTGACTGTAGGAGTTCATTACCGTGGAGGGCAGGTCCAGCAGGGTATCTCTCCCCTCACTCAGGAACCGGCCCCACAGCCCAGCCCCCCAGTCTTTCTGCGGGACTCGGTGGGAGGTCATGGCGACTTCGTAGGCCTTGAACCATTGCTGAATGTCGTCGTTCTTATAATATTCTCTCACCACATCTTTGGGGATGTGGACCTTCGGTTCCACGGTGGAGGAGATGGGTTGGGTTTCCGAGGGTCGGGCCTCCGCCCTCTTGGCCTTGAGCTCGATTTCTTTTAGGCTACGTTCGTGCTCTAGTTGGAGTTTCTTTTCTTCGTGTTCTCTCTGTCATTTCTTTTCCTCTAGTTCTCCTTGTAGGCGTAACTGTTCCACCGCCAGTTTTTTCTCAGCCAGTTTTATCTCTCCTTCGATTTTTAGTTTTGCTAGTTCCAGTTCGTGGTTACGACCTCTTTCTCGGTCCGCTAGTTCCTCCGGGGATAGGCTCCCCTCGGGGGCGCCGTTCCTCCCCGGGCTGCTTCGTGGTTCGTTGGGGATTTCTCCTTCTGTTTGTGTCCGGGGAGCTTCTGCCTCGACCCAGGTTTTTAATGCCCCCTGGAAGTCCTCTTTCGTGCTCAGTCCGGTGGTAGCGATTCCAAAGTCTTTGCAAAATTGTTTCAGTTCTCGGTGCGTATAAGATTCTAACTGGTCTTTTTGAAATGCCGTGCTTGGGTTGGTGCCTGCGGCACCTAGGGAAGTTTCTCCTACCATTCTTCTCGGTAGTGCGTCAGCCGTCTACTGCACGATCGCTAGGTGTTGGCTCGGATCCCGTCGTCTGCCACCAAATGTTGGAAGGCGTTCCCCGGGGAGGCTGCGGAGTGTGTTCCTGACCACCCTGAGGCCCACCTTTCCCAGAATTAGGCCGAGCAAGAGCAGAGAGGCCCTTCCTGGAAGGGTCTCGCACCTAGGATCGCACGCGCTGCGCTTACTCTCTCTTCGGATAGAGGGACACCACACAGTAGGTCGTTTACAAGGCAATTAGTTTTTATCGGTAGTTGTCAGGGATCTTTATGATCCGGCAGGCAGGTGCAAAAGTGAATGCCACAAGCGGCAGCGATCTTGTGATGAGGGAAAAGGGGTAGCGGGACAGTCTTTGAATCAGTGTCTCTGCGAGTTATCCGGCGCACAGCTCTCAACCCTCGAGCTGAGGGGATGTTGCTTCTCTCGGCGATCTCTGCCGATTCTCTTAGAGGAATGGGCCGCGAGTCACTCAGCAGGCACCGGAGGGTCTTAGTTCAGGGAGCCGCGACGGCGTCAGCAGGGCTCAGATGGATCAGAGTTCGGGGAGCCGCAACGGCGTCAGCAGGGCTCAGATGGTTCCGGGTTCGGGGAGCCGCGACGGCGTCAGCAGGGCTCAGATGGTTTCAGAGTTCGGGGAGCCGCGACAGCGTCCGCAGGGCTTTTCAGAGTTCGGATAGCGATCTTCTGTTCGGTGAGCGATCGAGCCGCGACCAGGTCAGCAGGCTCTCATCAGTCCAGGTCTTCTCTGCCTCTCGTCCCTTCAGTACCCCGTGTTATACTCCCCTTCCTCTTTGAAGTCCGGAGTCCTCGAGGAGAGGGGTCTGGTGCCTGGGGGGCGGTGTGTCGGGGTTTCCTGTCACTCAGCCCCTTGATCTGTTCAGATGTGTCCGGGAGGGACTCCAGATGCCCAGCAGGAGAGGCGCCCGCTCACCGGGGGCCTGGTGGCCGATCGAAACCTCCCTCGGGGAAGAGACCAGAGGTGTGACAGAGTCGGCGCCTCTCGGTCTGGTTTGGGGGGGGTGTCGTTCTCCCTCGGCCGGGCATGCGTGTTGGGGATCTGGTCGGCCCTCGGGATGTTGGTCCACGGAAGCCGAATGGCCGTGCCCACGAGGTTCGGCGTGTTTGTAGGGTGACTTGCTGGTCGGGAGGGCCCACGCCACGAGGCCGGTCTCACACTGTCCCTTGCTGCTCAGCAATGAGTGATGTCACTTGGAATGTTGAGTGTGTGGGACTGGAGGAGTTGGCAGTTGGAAGAGAGGGGCTGAGAAGCAGGGAGGCTGCTCCTGGTGGGGCTCTACAAGAGATCTGAGGTTTATATATGGACTTAACAGAGGCTTTACTTGAACTTTACATGGACTTTGTAACATATTAAATAAACCTACAACTTGTTCTATGTGACCAGTCTATGAGACATCTTTCATTTCAACACTGGCGACGAGTTGGAACAACCTACGTGTGTGCTACTTCAATGGATTATGGTTTGTGAAGCCTATAGGACTTTCAAGGAAGAGGAACTTCAAGTGAACTTACAAGCTGTGTATTTAAGGAATCTGGCATCCCTGAGCCCCACCAGTGACCACTACATCGGTCGCCCTGACATGTATGTGCCAGTTCCTGTTTGGTTCAGCGAAACATGTGCTTGGATCATACTTTGACTATTGTGAAGTTTGCTGTTATTCTGCTACCTGGAAAAGTTGCTCCTGTCTGGTGTCTCTAATACCAAGATTTCACCAGAGGTTAAAGAGTAGACCCGCTACTGATTTGCATATGGTGGATACTAAATTTACAACTCTCCGGCACCCCAGAGGATCGGCAATAGGGATTTGTGCTGAGGAGTTTTCAGCAGTAACGTGTGTTTTGGGAAAATTTCGAACAAAGATGCTGAAGCTGGTAATGTCTCTGAACCTACAGCCGTCTGAAATTCGAAGTGTCTCAAGTTTGTGGATTTGAAAATTGACACCCTTCGTGTGCTGTTATGCGGAATTAAAGATGCGGAGACTGAACCTGCGGCCAAGAGATGCCTATGGTGTATGAACATGGAGCTGTCTCAGTGCTGTTGGTGAGACGTTTTTGGTCCGTGTTTATGCTTTAAATGCTGAGTCTGGCCAGAGGTGTGAGCTGTTAGTAGTGCGAGTGTTTTTTTTAAATTTTCAAATTTGCGCAAGCAACCTTACCTGTTGCTGTAAACGCGCAACACCTTCTGGAGCCTTTATGACGCTACACTCTTTGCGCTCGTCAACACTTAATGATTCCTACATGCACGGACGTGCTGGGAACCACCCGGCTCTCCGTCGTGCTACGTGCCGCCATCTTAAAGTTACAAGTGTATTCTGTTTACAGTACATGCTCCGTTTCATTTTGCCAACCGTGTTTGTGTTCATTAAAGTTTGCTTGAAAACTGTGGGAGTCCGGGGATGTAGCAGCTGCACGCAATGTTCGGTTTGTCTTCTCTTCCAAGATTCTTCTGCCAACGTGGATTTCAGCAACTGCTTACCAATGTTTATGACATCGTTTATACACTCTTTTCTATTTGGAGAACACTTTGTGGTTGCAGCTGTCTTGGACATACACTGTAAGAATCGATCCTTTATGACTTGGATTGTGACTCATTCTATTCTGTGAATTAGTGCACATCTTTACATTTTCGAAGGACTCTAGTTTCATGTAACAGTCTCAGTGATGCTATGATTGTTAATGTGAGTTATCTTAGATTTGTGGGGCACATGCTTGTCATGTTTTGTATGGGTTGTGTGTGCTTACAGTCATGTATTTTCTCTGGGGCGTCAGATTCTAGGGAGGTGAGTATCCTTCTGGTGGGGTGGTAAGTGCTGAGTGGCAGGTATGTTCCTTTATTATCTTTTGTCTAGTTTCAAAGGGAGGTGTATTCCCCTGTAGGGAGGTGTGTTTCCCCTATTACAGTGTGTTTGTTCAGTTCGCAGGGAGTTGTGTTCCCTATTACGGTGTTCTTCTGGGAGGTTAATTCCCCTATAGGGAGGTGTCTTTCCCCTATTTCAGTGTTTCGAGTTTTGGAGTATCATAGGGAGGTGTTTTTTCCCTATTACAGTGTTCGGAGAGTCTTTGGGAGGTGTTTTCCCCTATAGGGAGGTGTTTTTTCCCTATTACAGTATTTGGAATTTGGGAGGTGTTTTCCCCTATAGGGTGGTGTTTTTCCCCTATTACAGTATTTGGAATTTTGGAGTATCATAGGGAAAGTTTTTTCCCTATTACAGTGTTCGGAGAGTCTTTGGGAGGTGTTTTCCCCTATAGGGAGGTGTTTTTCCCCTATTACAGTATTTGGAATTTTGGAGTATCATAGGGAAAGTTTTTTTTTTCCCTATTACAGTGTTCAAGGAGTCTTTGGGAGGTGTTTTTCCCCTATAGGGAGGTGTTTTTTCCCTATTACAGTCTAAGGGAGGTGTTGTAGTTTCTAAGGGAGGTGTATTCCCCTATAGGGTGGTGTGTTTACCCTATTACTTTTAATTTGTTGGTAGTGTGTACCCATCTAATTAGTTTCCCTAGGGAGGGGGATGGGGTTCATTATTCTTTTGTTATAGATATTTTTCTTGCGAGTATTTGCTGACTTGATGTATATTTACTTGCATGATGTATTTTCTTATTGATTCCTGTTTATGTAAGCGATGGTATTTTGGTGATATCTTATTTTGATGCATTTATATCTTTATGCTTAGTTTTCGTAAGGAAGGGAGATGTGTTATAACCTATTGTTGTTGTGGTGCATCTTCCTTATTAATATTCTGTCCCTTGCTGCTCAGCCATGAGTGATGTCACTTGGAATGTTGAGTGTGTGGGACTGGAGGAGTTGGCAGTTGGAAGAGAGGGGCTGAGCAGCAGGGAGGCTGCTCCTGGTGGGGCTCTACAAGAGATCTGAGGTTTATATATGGACTTAACAGAGGCTTTACTTGAACTTTACATGGACTTTGTAACGTATTAAATAAACCTACAACTTGTTCTATGTGACCTGTCTACGAGACATCTTTCATTTCAACAGGGTACCTCCGTTGCACTAGCAGTGTATAAATGCGACGTACCAGTGCACCTGGTTCACATGGTCATGTCCTAAAGAAGCATTGCTTTGCACCTTGAACTAGCAGAATATAGGGGCCACACAGCAGAGCAAACCAAACCAATGGACGATCGCATGGCAAGGCAGGCTTGCAGCGAAAAGGGTCCGTAATACGATAGCTGTATCACAAAAACGCGCTTAATAAAACACTTGCACTCTTATGATACTTGTGTTGCGGTTCTCACAATACCCCATCCTTGTCAACTCAGTGCCAAAATGTTCAAAGACCTCTCACTAAGCACCTCTGTTATGACCTAAACAGACAGTCTGTTACAGACTGCGCTCCCAGTACAGAGACATCCACAGAGCTCTCATAACGCACTTCTGCCAAGGCCTTTCTTGCACCATTACACCCATGCTGACGCACGCACCCAGCTCTGACAATGCACCTCTATTTCAACTTGCCCCCTGCAAAGATTTCCAAGCACTGAGACCTCCATCAAGCTCTCACAATGCATCTGTGTCCAGGACTGCAGGATGTGAGAGCACAAAGACCCCCGCGGTCCGTGGACCTCTCACATCCACAGTGTACCCCTAGCACAGTCATACTATATGCATCAGTATCCTCTATTGAGACATTCACAGAGCTCCTGCACAGCACAGCTGCACCGGTGTCCACTGTCCTTGTGGCTGTTTCAAGTCCATCATTCTTTCGGCAGAGATAACGTATAGCTAAAAGCACCGCATACATAGGCTGGTGTAACTGCAGCTTCGTAGGTTTGAATTATGACTGGCCAAACTCGTCCTTTGACCCTTCTAAAGTTGATAAAACGAATACCACTGAGGTAGAACATAATAACACCTCTTATTAACCGGCTCAGGGTAATTACATGCACATTTCCAATACAAGTTCTCCCTTTTTAGGTCTCGCCTGAGCCAGCGCATGCGCTGCTCTGCGAGACATTTAGTATTGGGGTTTTCAAAGTGCTACCAGATGCTTTTGCTGGCCTCAAGCTTGCGTTCACACGAGCGTGCTCGCGCGCAGCCGCCATCTGCCTCCGTTCCAGCATGATCACTTTCACATTCTCCTGCTGCTGCACGCGCGATCACCTTCACTTTTGCTCGCGCTTCTTGTGAGTAGTACGGACTTTGTCAATTATTCGTAACCCTCAGAGAGTCCAAAGAAGAATAGCAAAGACTATTAATAAACAGCAGTTACACCATCATGAAGCCAAGAAAGACACAATATGTTACGATGTGCTGGAAAGACAGCTTCTTTGTTGTATAGAACGCCCGGGTTGCTTAACAACGCATTCTGTGAGTCCAATCCCAGCCGCGTAACTAGACTCCCTTTCAAATCACGTCTCAAACAGAAAGCGAAACCACTCGAACGATACGTAATCCTAACCGGCGCGCATTACCCGACATTCACAATCCCACGAGTGGGACACTAAAAAAAAATATATAGGCCTAGGTTGTGGTTTTAGAGCAACATACCTGTAACAAACAGGCTAACGCAGGCCTGGTCAACCAGGGCGACATGGTCACCGCGAGCCAGCCGCCCTCCCTCTGTCGCCATGGGCTCCCTCTCTCACCGCAGGACCGCCAGCAGCCCTCCGTGCGCCGTCCCACTCATCGCGTCTCCTGCTGTCCACAATGGTATGGGATTCAGAAATGAAACTATTTACAGCGGTGGGAGAAGCCTGCTGAGAAACCACACTCACTTCACCTGGCAGTGAGGCAGCGGAGGTTCCCGGGACCAGTTCGTCTTCTTTATGTGCTAGATTTATTATTCTAGTGAGAGCGATTGGACATTTTTACAACCGATTTTTCAGTCTTCTTTGCCATTTAAGATTAGACAACGTGAATTTCAAGTTTTTCGCGATGTGAGGTATTTTCTCTCGGTTTTTTATACAGTAACTGCAAAGAAATGTTTGACAGTAACTATAAAGAAAACATGAGCAAAATACCCCCTCCACCTAACTGCAGAGAAAACACGAGCAAATACCCCCTCCACCCAAATGGTAAAACCAAAATCAGATACTAAATGTGTTGCTACAATAAGTCCATTCCACTGAAACTAGCTTAAAGACGCGACGCAGCGAAGCAGAGGGGTTTTGGTTACTCTACAGACGTGGACGCACTCCTTTCCTAACTAAGCGTCGGATTTTAGTAGAGCCCTGCACTGACAGCAGAGTAGAAACAATCTGGCCGCACGCAAAATGGTTGTCAGGTGGACTATGGCTGCTTTTCATCATGCTTGGCATTCGCTGACACCTGCCTCGAAGTCATGGAGCAGTTTCTACTCTGCTTACAGACAATTCACCTGCCATCCTTGCCCCAGTCCTTTCAAGCTTAGCCCTGCCACCTTACCCAGACAGCGTTTCACATACTCAAGCAAACTGATAATATAGAACAAGCATTGGCATAGCCAATAGGTCTCGCCTTTGGGACCTTATAAGTGTTTAGCCATGCAACACTTGATGTTGTTGCACCAAGGATATTGTGCTGGATAACGAAACACTTATAAGGTCCCAAAGGCGAGACCTATTGGCTATGCCAATGCTTGTTTATTAATATAGCGGAGTCCTGATTGCATGAATTGCCCAGCTAGAGCTAGCTTGCACTCAAGTGCTAATTATATATTGTAATGGAGAGCTAGTAGAGCCTATAACTTTTTTGGGTGGTCTGTGTTGGTTTATGGCAGCAAAAAACAATATCGGTATTTTGTCTTCACTTCCATGCAGCAAAAATCAATCGTTGTATGCAGGCAAAATATGAACATTGATTTTTGGCCTGCAGAACAGCACCGTAATCCTGTGTAATTAAAAAAAACCAATCACTCTTCTGCAGAGTACTCTTAACCCTGTAGAACACTCAAATGTGATCATCCTAAGGGCCACTGAGTTTTCACATGCTGCAGCGATTGTGTGAAACTTACGGGACACAACAGCTATTCCCAGTAATAATCAGCTGAGGGACAGGGCTGTTACTGCAGAGGTCTCTGTATAATATAAGGTGCATCTCATAGCCGTTAATATCAGTGGTTTATTGCTCCTGCGGTGAATGGCTCGAATAAAGTTTAGATTTTGCTTTCCAATATTAACTCGGAGGTTACTTTGCCTGCTGCATAGTTCTTTGAGAAACTTGTAACCTGGAGGCCTCATCTTTCAGCCACATCACAGTGTTGTATTATGATCTCATTATGCGTAATGAGTTGACATAGAATCAGGACACCAGTCCTAAAAAAAAAGCGGGGAACTTACCAAGTTAGGCAGTATGACAGTGACATCATGCTGTGTGACATCACAGCGTGTGACATCATGGTGCATGCCATGGCACATGACTTTGCAGGATTTGTCATCAAAGGAAGTGTATCACAACCCATCACCTCACAGGAAGTGACATCACAAGAAGTGACATCAGATATTAAGACCTCAGAAGCATGTTTAGAAGGTCTAGCATGCATACATTTGAGCGCATTACGAGATTTAACATGAGATTTTGCGTCGGGGTTGTGCCAAAAAAGTAATCAACTCCAGTGCAAAATCTGGACCTCAACTTATACATTTTTTAAAACTCTGCCACAAAGAAATTAGCAAGAAGGAGAAAGGTGGCATTAAATCAATTCTGCTTGATTGTTTGCAAAGTCTGCATTATAATTTATCTTATGGGATTAATGCACCTGCTGTAGAGATATCTTTGTGTGCCCAGAAATCTCAGGGAATAATAATAATGTAAAGATAACTCCTACAGTTAACACATTTACTAGAGAGATATCTATTTTATCAAGTCCAGTTTTAAATCAAACACATTAGGTAATATGCAGATGACAGATTTTTTAATTATATGTAGCTAGGTAAGTGGATTACTGCTCTTAACACCAAAATCCCTTTGTTACTTGGAGCTCATAAATTGTAATCCTTCCAATATAGCCCACAACAGGGATTCTCAAAGTACGGCCTGGGGGCCGCATGTGGCCCTCCTGACCTTTAATTGCAGCGCCCTGGTGAACAGCAGCACTGGGCTGCTGTTCATGTGACAGAGAAGGAACATTCTGGAAGCTGTGAAACAAACTAGCATACTTTATTTACACGTTAACTAAAGTAAAGGTAAAGAAGAAAAGAAGGGGTCCTTGACAACTTATCTTTAGTAACACCTTAGTTTTAAAGACATCTTGCACTAAACATGTAAAAACATGATAAACTCTCTGCAAACATCAGAAAAGTGGATTTTATCAACATGCATGAGCGTTTTACTTTAGTAGATCGGTTATATCACTGCATTGATAGGCTCTTATTAGCAATGATATTTTTCGAACATGATCTTAGAAACATTCATACTGCTCCTCAGTCTGAAAACAATTCTATTAGTGAACCAAGAGGCAAGTCGTTTGTCAGGTGCACCTTGTGTGTAGCCTTGGTTGTTATATAATTGGAACAACATTATAGTTTATCAAATAAAAAACAAGAGAAGGTTTTCTATAGCAAACATCCCAAACTCATATGTTTTAAGGGCTCTAATATGTGGTAATGAAGAAACTGGAGGCAAAGTGAAATTAACCAATTGCCTAGGATCACACAGTTTCATCAAGTGGAGAAGCCAGGACTTATACCAGATTTTCTGGCACACATTTTGCAATTCAGCCACCAGATTAGTATCTCTTTCCCTTTACATTGGAAGTTAATGCTTTGACTTTAATTCTTCGGCATGAGAATAGTGCGTTGGTGGCAGACAGAAGGCACATGAAGGCTCGGTTTGCTGTCCACAGCATTCATCTGGTTCGTGGCCCCCTACGCCCACCTGTCATCACCCCGAACCTCGCATTGCGGCCTTCGGGGAAATTTTTGCTAGTACCCATGGCCCACAGTGAGCTATGAAGGACATGTGACGACTGCACCTCGTAATCCTCACAGTTTTATGTAACACATCCCATACATTGATTTACTCACTTGCATAATTTATTGTCAATGTATAATGTGTACGTGTGATTTAAAACGCTCTGCCACCCTGCATCCAGAGGAGTAGCACTGAAAAAGAAATAAAACAAAATAGTGGTATTAAAAGTTTTATTTGTGTAAATACTGTGACAAACCAGCACATCTGACATTCTTATAGTGCATGCATATCTCATATACAGGGACTGAATAAAGTCAAAAACATGCTATTCCCCAAAGTCGTTTTTGAAGTAATAACAAGCTGTGTGGCTTGTCTTCCCCTCCATCATGTTTGCATTTAGGAGTGAGGCTCCTGATGGCTCCAAGCCAGGATACTTCACCAAAAGGAGGCCTGATGGTCCCTTGACTTCAGCCTTGTTATGGGCTCAGCTGGAATCTTACCAGTCCCCACCCCACCTGCTGGTTGCTGCTCTGAAAGAAAGCAGACAATGTGCAGGCACTGCTGAATGTATCCCAGTGTCTGAAAACGATACCGGACAAGTTCAGCATATTTCTGTGGGGCCAACTTCTAAGCAGGGTAGACGGCGTCCACCCTGTGAAAAACTTGGGAAGACGCTGTCAACCCGCGTGTACCCTCGACTCATGCCCGAATAGACTGTTTTATTCCTGAAACTGCACAGTCTACAGAACATACATTTACTCTAAAAATCGGAGAGTTCATTTGCCAACTGCCGACTGCACAGCTCCTGAACTCATAGAGGCAATTACCACTCTGTTTCCAAGCTAAGGTAGGGATGCAATTTTGGGAAAAACAAATGCATGGGCCTGCTCTGCGCTCTTTGTCAGCACTCACAACAGGATCATGATACGGTCCCCGGAGCCACATCATGTACGCGTGTTATCATGCTGGCTGCAGCTGCGCACCTGTGTTAATGAGACTAATGCACATGCACAGAAGCATGGATTTCTCCCAGATACTGAATGAGCTGCAGATAGTACAGCTTAGAAACTGAGCAGTGGCTGCTTTTCTATGTTTCTGAGCTGTTCTGTTTACAACTCATGCTCAGCGAAATTCCAAATTAAATGCATGCTGCGTTTTAAAAAGTACAACTACATAAACACATGCCCACAGCTGTGCAACGTCTAAGTGGCATCTTCATTAACCAGCTATTCTCGTACTTGGCCCTTCTTGACAACCCTCAGCAGCTCCTCTCTGCCACAAACCAAAAGTAGTCTCTGTAGAAACAAGCATTGGCACAGCCAATAGGTCTCGCCTTTGAGACCTTATAAGTGTTTAGCCAGAGCTATTGGCTTTGCCAATGTTTTTTAAGCTATATTGTAGAGCACTGTGGCTGCTACGCAGCACGTTGAAAAGTTATAATGCCACATGGCAAACAGTAAAAAAAGTAAATAAGGCTACAAAATTACAGTTGACAAAGAAAAATACTAGCTTTCCTAAGAGAGTCTAACAATGGATATTGTAGTGCATATCTTCTATCACCACAGTTTGTTTGGTGGGATCACCAAAACCATTGCTTACTACGGTAATCTGTGAAATTGCATGTAACACAATACCAGCCTGCAGGCTTTATCAAAGAATCCATCCTTAAAAGTCTACTGTCATTAATGCATGCTTTTCAGAATACATTAGGCATACTGCCTTTGTCACGCTATTTCACAATAAACAAATTAAACCTATAAAATCTGGCATGATGTATCACAATGTTACTCTTTAACCCCTTCGATGCTCATGACGGAGCGGCTCCGTCATGAGCATCGGTTGGGCTGTGCTCATGACAGAACCGCTCCGTCATGAGCACAGCCCCTGGGGGAAGCGCTGGCGCTTCCCCCCTGGGGCATCGATCTTACCCCCACAGAGGGGGATGGCAGCGGAAGAGTTTCCGCTGCCCCCCGACTCCCCTCACGCTTCCCCATGACGTCAGCGAGCACAGCGCGCACCGACGTCATCAGGAAGCACTGGGACGCCTAGAAGCCATTTGCTTCCAGGCGTCCCAGCAAGGAGGAGGTAAGTTTTGCTGGCTGGTGGGGCCGCGGGGGTGATTTTGTTAACGATTGAGGCATCGGGGGAGAGGAAAGAGTATTTCCTCTCCCCTGATGTCTCAATACAGGGCATTCCTGCAGCATGATCGCGCACAGCGTCGCAATCGTGCTGCAGGAATGCCCCCATTAGGCACCAGGGATGCTTTTTTGTGTAAAAGGAAGCGACCCCTTGGGCAAGGGTCGCTTCCTAAAGGGGGCAAATAATTTAAAGACTTTTCTGCCCCCCCTGGGGCCAGATCGCCTCGGTTTTTTGGCGTTTCTGCCCCAAGCCCACTAGAGCAAGGGATTTTTTATATATAAAAACGGAAGTGACCCCTTGGGGAAGGGTCGCTTCCAGGCCCTTAATTTTTTTTAAATGTGTACTGCCTGTGTATTTGGCTTTTCTGCTCCCGGGGGGGCAGAATACCCCACTAGACACCAGGGAGTCCTTTTATTATGTAAAGGAAGCAACCCCTTGGGCAAGGGTCGCTTCCTTAGAGGGCACATTTTTTAAAAAGTCTTTTCTGCCCCCCTTTTTGTTGTTTGTGGCCCCGGGGGGCGGCAGAAAAGCCCACTAGAGCCAGGGATCTTTTTTAAAAAAAATGGAAGCGACCCCTTGCGAAGGGTCGCTTCCAGGGGACTTGTTTCTTTTTTTAATGTGTATTCTGCCCCCCCCCAGGGGCAGATCAGCCCGTGTATTTGGCTTCTGCCCCGGGGGGGGGGGCAGAATACCCCACTAGACACCAGGGACATATTTGAAATTAAAATGGAAACGACCCCTTGGGCAAGGGTTGCTGCCAGGGGGCAGATTTGTTTTTATAAATTTGGTTATTGTTATTTTATACATTTGGTTAGTTCTGCCCCTCCTGTGGACAGATTTGCCACTTGTTTTGTGACCTTTTTGCCCTAGGCGGGAGGGGGGGGGCAGAAAACCCTACTAGGCACCAGGGATTTTTTTCTTTTGCTAGGGGGCATATTTCTGTCTGCTGTTTTCTGCCCCGCCCTCAGACAAGCTCACCCGATCCCTTGGGCAAGTTTACCCCCATTTTTGCACAGCCCTATTAAAAGGCCCATCTGGCAGATTGACCAATTGGGTAGTGACAGTGTGTTATAATGTTAATTCTTTTATTTTTTGTGAATTTCAATTGTAATGCTTTTTTTCTCCCTTTTTGTTCTAGTTGAAAGCTTTTGCTCTTTAGACTGTTCCAGGGTGCGGTTTCGTTACATTTGGTTCTGCTGCTTGTGTAGTTGCTTGTGTTTGGTAAGAGACTTTGTTTTGTACAATGTAAATCTTTTTCATTTCTCTGCATGAATGTGTTTTTGCAAATGATGTAAGAATTGCAGTATGTTTGGCTTCTGTTTTTTGAGTGTCAAAAACTTTTTGCATTTGTGCTCAATGTGTATGTTGTTGTTTTGTGAGTAAATGTTTTTTTTTCTTTCTAGTGGGATATCGTTTTTGCTGTCTCTCTGCAGTGTAGGTGTTGGTGTGTGTAGCGGTCTCTTGCAAGTGAATCGTATAGTTTTTGAGTATAATGATCTTTGTGGAAAAGGCACGCATTTCTTTACTTACTTATTTTGCACAGTGTTGGTTGTTGTTGACTTGTTTGTGCAGTTTCCTTTCTTAGTAAGGATAATGGCTAGCCGCAGGATTACTGCTCAGCAGGTTGTTGGTATGCTTTTTGAGTCTTCCTCTGACCATGGTCCAGAGACTGACTCTGATTCTGAGGCAGAGGTGGGAGGGGAAGATTCAGGCAGTGAGTTTTCTCTCCACATGGCATCAACGGATGATGAAGCTACTCTCAGTGCGGATGAAGCTACTCTTAGTGCGGATGAAGTGCCAGTGTTAGAGGAGGACATTGATGTGCCGATAGTGTGGCAAGAGGCATCTGGGCTACAGCCTGGGGCTGCAAGGCTTCCCGTTGGTGTAGTGCGGCAAGAGGGATCTGGGGCTGCAAAGCTTCCCGTTGGTATAGTGCGGCAAGAGGCATCTGGATTGCAGCCTGGGGCTGCAAGGCTTCCTGTTGAAAGTTCTGACGTCTGGGTTGCTCCAGGGATGGTGCAGCCAGCATTGCCAGACTTTACTGGTGTTCCAGGGTGTAGAGTGAATACTGAAAACTTTTTGCCAATACATTTTTTTCAGTTGTTTATGGATGATGTATTTTTGGCAGAGATTGTTGAGCAGACTAATTTGTATGCCAAACAGTTTTTGAGGGACAACAGTGCCAGCCTTAAGCCCCACTCTAGAGCTACCCGGTGGACTCCCACAAATCTGGATGAGATGAAGAAGTTCTTGGGTTTAACTTTTTTGATGGGCTTGCTAAGGAAGCCATCAATGTCTTCATATTGGTCTACTAGTCCCTTGATGGCAACTGCTATATTTCCGGCAGTCATGAGTCGTGATCGGTATTTGCTTCTGCTTCGGATGATGCATTTTGTCGATAATGGTTTAGCGTTGCCACGAGATCACCCTGATTGTGACCGTCTTTTTAAGATTCGGCCTGTCCTTGATCACTTTGTTGATCGATTTTCTGAGATCTATGCTCCAGGGAAAGAAATAGCAGTGGATGAGTCTTTGGTGTTGTTCAAGGGCCGCTTGGTTTTTAGGCAATACATTCCTAGTAAGAGGGCACGCTATGGAATTAAGCTGTATATGCTGTGTGACAGTAGGACTGGATATGTCTCTAATTTCAGGGTGTACACCGGTAAGGAATCCAGGATTAACCCACCTGGTTGTCCGTCCACTTTTGGAGTGACTGAGAAAATTGTTTGGGAACTTGGTAGAGGATTTTTTAACAAAGGCCATCATTTATATGTAGATAACTTCTACACTGGTGTGCCGTTGTTCAGGGAATTGGCCAAAGTGGACACTGTCGCTCTAACCGTAAAGGTTTCTCTTAGAAATTGGATCTCTGGTTGGCTAAGGCTTGCGCCAAAGTCAGGCAGAGACCACCACTCTAAGTCAGGGCTGGGGAGTTACACGCCAAGATAACCCCTGCTCACCCCCTTGGTAGCTTGGCACGAGCAGTCAGGCTTATCCAGGAGGCAATGTGTAAAGCGTTTGCGCGCGCACACAGCAACAACACCCTAGGCCCACCACAAAAGAAACTCCACACAAGGTTATATATAAAAAATAGCCTTTGTATTATAATAAACACATTAGATGCTAATCACATAATTTACACTGTGCCAACTGGCACTGGGCAGAATTTTACAGGGGACTATTTACACAAGACAGGGCCACCTGGACCACTGTCAGAATTAACACAAATCACCAATTGTAAATGTAGAACTTATACCAACTGTAACACAAATTATAACTGTAGAACACAACCAGTAACTACTGGCACAATAATGACCTCAGCATTATCACAATAGAATCAGGTATAAAACCTATCCTGTATACATCACAGGGGCATAAACACATTATGCGATTTCTCATAAGTCTAACGCATTAGACCTTACCTCCTAAGTATAATTACACTAGGGGCGTATATCACTCAGGAAAGTATAATCTCCCTAACATAAACCTAAACAGGTAAAACAACCTCCTATGCAGAAATCATATCTAGAGGTATAAAACACAGGGTGCGCAAAACATACTACACACAGTACATTCCCTAACACCATAAGCATTAACACAGGGTGCGCAAAACATACTACACACAGTACATTTCCTAACACCTTAAGCATTAACACAGGGTGCGCAAAACATACTACACACAGTACATTTCCTAACACCATAAGCATTAAACCACCATAGTACTTCAATCACATTAGGGTCCAGGTTGTGCCAGAACCTAAACGTAGCAGCTGCCCACTACTTGCTGGGCAGCTGGGGACAAGAACAGGGCCTAAACGCTGCAGCTGGCACTAAGTGCTGCGCAGCTGTGGAAGTTAAATATGAGGCTTGGGCTCTCAATGGCCCTTGAAACAATATGCCAAAACGTTGGAGCCACCTAGGCTCTAAAAACGACATGTCCCCAGTACTGTGTAGCCACAAGGGGCTCCTGAAATTAATATGCGCAAGCTAGAGAAAGCGCTGGCCCCCCAAGCACTGTGGAGCGCACTGGCGCTTTTAATGAATGAAATGTGCAGTTGTTGGAGCCACGGAGGCTCTAAAAATAACATGGCCCCAAACGTTGCAGCTGACCCCTGCAAAGTGGGGCAGCCGGAGAACACTGGCCAATATGGAGCAGCACGGGCCCTCGGGACCCCCACAGGGCCCTTTAAACAAAGTTGGCCAAACGGTGGAGCCACCTAGGCTCTATAAACAATTATGCCCGTCGTTGGAATGGCCCGCTGGCAGGCGGGGCCGCTCGAGACAGGTCCGGCACTGTGCCTCGATCAGGCACTACCAGCGATTCACACGGAGCCCCCCCAGCCACTTTCACTCACCGGCTGTTCTCTTCCTGGCGGGGGCTCCTCCTCGCTGCAGCAGCACGTCTCTTGCTGCCATGGGCGGCCTTGGCCACCTGCCCTCTTCACCCGGCCCCCCTCCTGGGACCCGGGACTTGAACGTGGAGCTTGCGAGGCTCCAGGCTTCCTCTCGGCACGTCCCAGCGCGGGGTGGGCTCCCGCCTGGGTCTTTCAGCAGCACTGCTCTTCTGTGGCGCGGGGCTTCCCTTCACCTCTGGAAGCCTCGCGCTGCCATCTTCTTCACCCGGCCCCAACGCGGCGTAGGACGGCTTCCCCCAGGCAGGGGGAAGCGGAAATGGCACACTCCAGGCCCTGCCCCCAGTCAGGCGGCGCGGGCCTGACTTCCAGTTTTGCGCGAGGGCCGCGGCGGTGATTTTCTCGACTCTGGGCACAATGAGGGGTAGGCTCCCTCTGTAATTAAAGATGTACAGCGGGTTGGGCACCCGCCTAATAGAAACACGCAGCCATAATGCAGGGTGGGCACCTGCAATTAGAATATCCCAAGAAACACGCGGCCATAATGCAGGGTGGGCACCTGCAATTAGAATATCCCAAAATAGGCGGCAATGCGGGGTGTGCTCCCGCCTCTCTCCCCTCCAGCAGGGGGAAGTTTGCAATGCCGCGCTGCGGAGCCCTCGTGCTCCTTTTCTTGGCCAAATAAAGATAAAGCGCTCCCAGGGCGCTAGGCCAGCAGCAAGGTCTTGAAGGATAGCAAATGGTACAAAAGGGTCCCAGAAAAAGAAGTCCTCCAGGCCTTCCCCTGGGCCCCAGCAGCAGCATGCCCCTGGCAGATTCGAGTCCAAGAACAAGAACATTTTCATGGGGTCACAGCCCCTCTTTTATACACAGAATCCTTTGTCTCCAAAGGTGCAGGGAAGGGGCGAACCAGATGCAACTGGTTCCTGAGCACTTTGTTTTGCTCAGCCCCTCTCCCTATTCACAGGACAGGCCAGGGACATCAGACGCACCACAGGGGGTGGAGCCAGCATTGTGGAGGGAAAGCCCAGCCCTATTCAGTATAACAACAAAACTGCTAGTACTGCAATAAGTCTTAAATCTCAAATTAACTTATGAGGGCGCATCTTGAAATTAAACAAAATGCGTCAAAGACCTTTGTTTTCGTCGAATTAATCGATGAATTTATTTATTTTCGATTTTTAGCCTTCCAGTTTCCAAAAAGATTTAAAGAGTCAGCTATCAATTAATGTGACAGATTTTGAAAAAAAGTTTCTCCACACCATTCATAAATTCACTTCATACATACTAATCAGACATACCATTCATAACCATGAATTACTCATACTCATACATTCAGAAACATACATAAACTGAATAGTCAATTTAGAAAACAAACATGATGATCTTTCTATCTAGACCACAGAAGGAAATACTAAACAAGATAATCTCTATATTTGTTTCTTTTGAAATGTTCAAGATTCTTGTGGTCTCTTCACAAGGTCTACGCGTTTCGAGACCCCTTCTTTCCTGGGGCTCTCATCAGGACCTGTAGGTTAAAAACAACAAAACCTAGTTTCAGTAAAAATGGACACCCTGGGCCTCCTCTAAGCAAAATATCTCAATTGTGGTTTGTTTTACCTCAAATGGAGTGCTGTTAGAATCAGCCGATCTAACAAGTGACGCTACCTGGAAGTGAAAAGAAAGCGGAGGTGTAGAAGCAATCAAGGAATGTATTGAGCATCACAATCACGCATTCAGTTATGTTAACTTACATTGTTTTTTCGTTCTTAGAAGTCAGGAAATGACTTGGATTTTTTCGATTAGGAAATGTTGTTGTGCGACTGGTTTGACGAAAGAGTCGCAAAGTTGTCTCTTGTCAACTAGAAAAGAATATAAACAACCCTTTAAGTGTTTTGTAAAAAACACTTTAAAAAAACGTATTTAGAATTGTAATACAGTAGGGCACCGTACCTCCGTTGTAGGCGGGAGGATATATTCTTTTTTTCAATTCCTGAAGTCGACCGATCTTCAATTTCTTTTAGAAACTGAGGGGGATTGAGAATAACGTTAGCGTGCTGACTTCCATTTAGATAAATACACGATATGATGGTTGCAAACTTCAAGCGGGAGCATACCTAGGTCTTGACTTCGTCAATGGCGATTTCCGATAGTATGGAGCTGTCGTAGATCACGTGTCGAAACGTAGTACGGTGGTTGTATTTACTTAAAAAGACATGAAAGACAGACTTTCTAAAGGGATGTTCTTCAATATGTTTATCAATATTTTTTTCGGAAATGCCTGATGCAAAAGGAGGAGTTTATTCTGCAATAAAATTAACGAGAGTTTGATGTGCCGTTCATAATTAAAGAAAAAACTTTATTAATATTAACATGCCTGACAGCCTGTGGTCTAAACGCTATTGCAGAATCTCGGTTGATAGAAGTTTTGACGCAAAAAAAGCTTATTAAGTCGATACGTGGTATGGTGGTCGTGTAAGGACATAAAAGGCTTTCGGTGGAGAAGTTCTTCAATGTTTAAAATTGCCCAGTCTATATTAGGAATAAATCGGAAAAGTAAATATATACAACAAAACAGTTAGCCTGGGTTGAACGTGCTGTTCGTAGTTGAAAATGAAAAAACTTTATTGATACTTGCGTGCCTGGCAGAGTGTGGTCTGATGACTGTGATATCTCCTCTCCCTCGCTCGCTCTCTCTCTCTCTCTCTATTTTCTTTCCCTCTCTCTCTCTTTTCTTTCAATGATAATCTGACATGTCAAAGAATAATTACTATGAAGTTAGGCGGTTCTTTTCTAGATTGTAAGCCCCGACTTTTGAACATACGGTGTTGTGGTATTGATGACACTCTTGATGTACAGTTTTGGATACATCGAACCCGGCACTGAGAGTAATGGTTTGCTTATTTTGAAGCCTTATACTAGAACTTTTGTGGTCTAAAGCGTCCGCTTAGTATATGTGACTTGATTTTAGGATCTGAGAATTGGCCTAGAGATTCCTCCTTTGAGAATACCCTGCTTCGTTCCGCTATTTGATGGATATACTTTAACAGTGGGATTGACGAGTCTGACCTAACACCCTTTATAGTTGGATTTAGGGTGTATATGATAGAGAATGATTTACCTATATGGGGTTTTTAACATAACACGCAGTAGTGCCGTTGAATATGCTGGATGAGGAGTTGAGAGCCCATATTTGCACCTTATTTGTTCAGATTTGTTCCGTTTGCATTATTATTATTATTTTTTCTATTTTGATTTTGTCTGTTTTGATTTTTTCGAACTATTTTTTAGTTCGCCTGCCTTCAAGTGGAATTGTAGGGAGAGCGCGCCTCTGAATTTGAGTCTATTGGTAATAGTTTATCCACTACATCGGAAGACGGAATAGCTGCCATTACTATAGAGTTTGTGAGTTTCAATACAACCCGAGAATTAGTCCTGTGTTTGTGTCTTTGATTCGGGGACGTATGACGTAACCACGCGCATACGTATTTACACACGGCTCGATAGGGATTAGCAACGCCAGTTCATTGAAACGAAAGGAGGAAAATGACGGACGTTTACAGAGCACGGTGGTGGTAATGAGAACTAAGAAGAAATGTAAGTCCTGATCCTTTGATTCTTCTGATAGACTTCACGATTAGGAGAGACTGAGTGGGATGTGCACACACATAGAATTACTCGAGACCCAGATAATAGTTTTGCGTTTCTCTTTTGTAGTGACCTGGGATTACGAGGAGGTAAACAAAGAATGCCAGGTCAACTCTAGAAGACGCAAGGATATTGAGGTTCGGATTTTAGCACTATTAGATCTTTGATAGGTCATTAAAACAGATAGAGAAGAGTCGCTATGAAGTATCTATCCTCTATCTCTGTAGGATCCCGATACCGATGAGTGGGGCCATAGTAGAAGCCCTCCGGTTTTTTGAAGTGAGACTGGTTTAGCTTGGATGAATATACAGGTATTCCAGCCTTGAACTTGGATTGGATATGATGAATCTTGGGTAGCTCCGCCTTTTTGTCACATCAGTGGTGTTGGTGTGCATGAGTCTTGAAGTTACTTCTCTCTCTTTATATTCACCAGTTTGGTGCTTCATCTCCTGAAGTAATGTTACAAGTGAGGGCGCTTTATGATTAGCATTATTATTATTATTTGTATTTTTGTATGAATAGTTTTGAGACTATATATATATATATATATTTTTGAGTGAAATCACATAACTTTGTAGATGTCTCCTCCCTTCTGAACACTGTATGGGCAACTAGGGGACAGAACACAGCACATGAAAACATATGGTTTTTAGTAGTTTATTTTAGTTTAATTATTGTTGTAGATTATATCCCCGTCCTGAGGAAGCCATAAAGAAAGTGGAGGCTGAAACGCGAACGCGTCGACACATAGATGAAGGAGGAGTCCACCTATTGTTGGAACTAAAACATGAGTTTGTTGGCATTACAAATTAAGATAGAGTGCTAATACCCTTGTTTTGCCAATAGAACGACCTTCGAATGTATCACTAGGATCGAGAAGTGTACATTTTTATGAAATATTTTTAGGGGAAAAGATTTTGGATTGAGTTACTCTATACATGAGTATGTATATATGTATTGTTTTGTAACTTATTTTTGTATTTATGTAACGAATGTGTTTAGTTTTGTGTACCATTCGTTTTGATGCTCACCGATGGATATTTGTGCCTGTAAAAAATAATTATCAAAATTTGCCATAAGAAATAGGCTTTTTGCCAAGGTAATTAATAAACTCTTGTGCAAAAAACAAAAAAATGATCTATCCCTCTATACCATTTGTTTATATATTCTAGATGTTTCTATGCCCAGGTATAGGAGGGTCATTTGGGCATTCCCCTGAGTGTTCTTTTCTGAGCGCTTTTGCAGCATAACAGTCAATCAAAGTGTTAACACAATTTATAGAGCTCAGAAAGCTCATTAAGTCCATTGGTAGCGGTGTTGAACTTCAATATCAACATTGCTTCTTTTCTGGATAATTTAAGTTCCAGATCACCACCTCTTTCATCACGTTCAACTTTGGAAAGGACTGTCCATTTAAGGTCTTTAATTTGATGATTTTTAGTCTTCCAATGGTTGACCAATGGAGCTGTTTGTACATTATTATTAATTCGTGATTTATGTTGGGACACTCTTATCCGAATTTCTTGGCTCGTTTTTCCTATATATAATAGGTTACAGGGACAACGTATCCCGTAGACGACAAACTTGCTTTTGTAGTTAGTGAAAGATTCATGCTTCCAGAAGATGGAGTTGTATTCGAAAAGTGATCCTTCTTCTGTGGAATCACAACAAATACAGGTTCCACATTTGTGATGGCCACGGACTGGTGGAAGTCCTACATAATCTCGTATAGAAATTTGTTTATCTTTTGGCATAGCTGCTCGTACAATTTGATTGGCAATGTTGTGATCTTTTTTAAAAGCAAAAAGTGGATTTTGCCTTAAAGAATGGTCAAGATTTTTTATCAGATGCCAATTCTGGACAATGACTTTTTTCAAAAGGTTCGAATTGGGACAAAATGTGGAGACACAGACGATCCTTTCAAGTGGTAGCTTGTCTGTCTTTTTTAGTAACTCTTCTCTTGGAGTCCACCATGCTCTTTTCATTGCTTTTTTCAGAAGTTTCCTAGGATAGCCTCTTTTTTTCAAATTTTCAGTAATTTAGTAGTTTGGAGCATATATTCGTCCTTAAATTGACAATTACGTCTTACACGTAAAAATTGCCCATATGGCAAATTTTCTCTTAAATTTCTTGGATGGTTGCTTGTGAAATGAAGAGTCTTGTTTCGATCAGTTGGCTTTTTGAATAGGGTGGTCGCAAGTCCATTTTCCGATGGATACACTTCTACATCTAGAAATGGAATCTTTATTTGAGAATGGTTCAGACTGAATTTTATATCCTCAGTGCGATTATTTAGCCAATGATGAAATGTTGCGAGATTCTCTTCTGTGGTGGTCCATGTCATGAACACATCGTCAATATAACGGGTCCATTTACCAAAGAATTGGAAAAAAGGATTATCATTGTATATGAATTTCTCTACAAATTTGGCCATAAAAAGTACGGCTAGCTCTGGTGCAAAGGGGCAACCCATTGCTACTCCTTTGACTTGGTAATAAAAGTCGCTGTTAAAGTTGAAATAATTTTTCTTTAACGCGAAGCTCGCTAGTTTCATGATGAATTCCGTGGGTACTTTAGGATTGGGTCTGCTTTCTAAATATGAACAAATAACTGAAAGGCCTATTCAGGTCCCAGGTGTACTCCTCCCTGGCATCAACATGCAGATCTCTCCATTCACCACCGGGGCAGAACCATCCTGACTCCTGGAGCCAGACACACCAGCCAAATCACAAGCCAGACAGTCACTGCACATTTATTACACAGACATTCCAGCTTCTAGAAGTGGCACTTCTACACTAGACACCGTAACGCCGCACACATCATTGCGTAGCATTCACTCTCACGAGTTCGCACATACCAAACTTGACCCTGCACTCCTCTCACATCAGGACTTAACACAGTCACTCAGATCCCCCATGCATTCCTATGAGAGGGCAGGTCAGTCTCACTAAAACATACACAGAGCGCACGCACTTTCCACTAGGACACAGTGTAAAAGCGCCTAGAGGCCTAAAACCACTAGTACAACATAGGGAAAAGGCTAGGATAAATGAAAAAAGTTCTAGGGGTAAACTTGCCAGAAGGGCCAAGTCCAACACTACCCCCTTCCAGCCAAAACGCAGCGCAGACCAATCACCACCGTGATGGTCTTCCCTGCTTGGGGCGATAGAACACGGGCGCAGGCCCGCACTGCAGGGACACCCTCCGGTTCTACGCCATTCTGAATCAACGTGGTTCCATCTGAAAAAAAAACTCAGGCCCCACTAGGCTACCCCACTGATACTACCTAGTTGTCCACGGCCAGGACCAGGCCCTAGGCCACCCAGATACCACTGGTCCTTGCCAACCCCAGAGTGGGGGGTAGTAACCCCTGGCACACAAGCCATTCTCCACTCTCCCTCTCAATGTAGTTCCAAACTACCACTGATCCTTCAACCTAGGGTCCGCACCCTCAGGCTGACCAGAGGTCACGGGCAAGAATGCCCCACACTACCTCTACTTCTGGGGTTGCACGCCCTCCCAGGAGAAGCACCCTCCAGAACACAACTCTCCCACCAGTTCAGGACCTCTCTCCATCAACTGGTCTACCACCTGGGATCCACCGGGGTCAGAGGCGAGGACTCCCTCCCTCTGACCCGCTTCCACTGTAGAGCAGGGTCTCTTCACGTACGATGAGCCCCACCTGCCCTCAGGACTACAGCTGCCCTTACGTCCAGATCCGGAAACACCGACCCAACCGAGGGACGTACCCTTTGGTCAGATGCCTGGCGAACCAGGACTTACCGAGAGTGACACATAACTAATGGGTCGTGTGACAGTCTGCCTGGCGCTGATCTCACGACCTCCTATCCATCTGACAGTGCGTGCAGACCCCCCAGGACAGAAGTGGCTACACCATGGTCACTCAGTGGTGACTCAGCCCTCCCGGCTGGTCCCTGACCTACTGGTTCCCACTGGGGAGTCCCTCCCCCTATCACCCCTCCCTCTGGACTTCCGCACCCTCCCAACTGGAGAGGTACCGCCAGACACTAGGACTGCTGGAGCTCTGATTACAGACACTCCACGTCCTCTAGACACTGGGAGATCCTCCTCAAATGACCTATTGGTACAGCCTAGGCCCCCGACCTGATGTTCCCTAAAGAAACCATCCAGGCCCTGAGACTGGGTTTCGGGCACCTGGAGACACGCAGTCCCATCCACTCCTTCTCCGCAGAGTCAGGACGTGAGCCCCTACACCGAGACCTAGCTGGGCTACTCTGAACCTCTTCCACCACGCTGGGCTGGAAGACACCTCAGCCACTACTTTTGGAATCACTCCCCAATGCAAGCTCCCTATTTCAGTTACACCCAAGTATTCAGCAAGCTCCTTATCTCAGAGAACTCACTCTCACCTGTCCAGTGCAACACACCATTCATCCACACACACACCCCCCAGACTGTTTCTACCGCCCCTTATTTCTCAACCTGACCACCACGTGACACAGGTACCATTACTCCGGGAACTGGGAATGGGACGTTCACATTCATCCAGCGCATTACACATCCATCCCCACCCCTCCCAAGACTGGTAAGACAGTTTCTACCACCCCTGATTTCTCAACCTGACCACCACGTGACACAGGTACCATTACGCCGGGAACTGGGAATGGGAATACATGCACTGGACACATCTCTGCTGCCACCACTGGATCCCACCCTTACTGGTGAATCCAGAAAACACACTACACTTAGGGGATGATCTACCCTCCCGAGCTAGTGACTCCATACCAATTAAGTCCCCACTGTAGGCCAACCCAAGAAATAGCAAACAGCACAGGGGCAGTTACCTCCTCCAGCTTCTACTGCAGGCCAACCCAAGAAATAGCTGTCTGCACAAGGGCAGTTACCTCCTCCAGCTTCTGGTTTCCGTCCTTGGCAGGACACCCAACTCAAAGTGCACAAGAAACACATTTCCACAGAAATGACACTTAAAACAAACTTAGAACAATAATCCCTTTCCATGTGACTATCTAAAATGCAGAGTTTTGTAGTGCAGCCAGCTGTCGCTGTGGTACTGCGCAAATGCAAGTCCTAATCCCACCACTGATCAACAATCTTAGAAATGGGATCTCTGGTTGGCTAAGGCTTGCGCCAAAGTCAGGCAGAGACCACCACTCTAAGTCAGGGCTGGGGAGTTACACGCCAAGATAACCCCTGCTCACCCCCTTGGTAGCTTGGCACGAGCAGTCAGGCTTATCCCGGAGGCAATGTGTAAAGCGTTTGCGTGCGCACACAGCAACAACACCCTAGGCCCACCACAAAAGAAACCCCACACAAGGTTATATATAAAAAATAGCCTTTGTATTATAATAAACACATTAGATGATAATCACATAATTTACACTGTGCCAACTGGCACTGGGCAGAATTTTACTGGGGACTATTTACACAAGACAGGGCCACCTGGACCACTGTCAGAATTAACACAAACCACCAATTGTAAATGTAGAACATATACCAACTGTAACACAAATTATAACTGTAGAGCACAACCAGTAACTACTGGCGCAATAATGACCTCAGCATTATCACAATAGAATCAGGTATAAAACCTATCCTGTATACATCACAGGGGCTTAAACACATTATGCGATTTCTCATAAGTCTAACGCATTAAACCTTACCTCCTGAGTATAATTACACTAGGGGCGTATATCATACAGGGAAGTATAATCTCCCTAACATAAACCTAAACAGGTAAAACAACCTCCTATAAAGAAATCATATCTAGAGGTATAAAACACAGGGTGCGCAAACCATACTACACACAGTACATTTCCTAACACCATAACCATTAACCCAGGGTGCGCAAAACATACTACACACGGTAAATTTCCTAACACCATAAGCATTAACACAGGGTGCGCAAAACATACTACACACAGTACATTTCCTAACACCATAAGCATTAAACCACCATAGTACTTCAATCACATTAGGGTCTAGGTTGCACCAGAACCTAAACGTAGCAGCTGCCCACTACTTGCTGGGCAGCTGGGGACAATAACAGGGCCTAAATGCTGCAGCTGGCACTAAGTGCTGCACAGCTGTGGAAGTTAAATATGAGGCATGGGCTCTCAATGGCCCTTGAAACAATATGCCAAAACGTTGGAGCCACCTAGGCTCTAAAAACAACATGTCCCCGAGTACTGTGTAGCCACACGGGGCTCCTGAAATTAATATGCGCAAGCTAGAGAAAGCGCTGGCCCCCCAAGCACTGTGGAGTGCACTGGCGCTTTTAATGAATGAAATGTGCAGTTGTTGGAGCCACGGAGGCTCTAAAAATAACATGCCCCCAAACGTTGCAGCTGACCCCTGCAAAGTGGGGCAGCTGGAGAACACTGGCCAATATGGGGCAGCACGGGCCCTCGGGACCCCCACAGGGCCCTTTAAACAAAGTTGGCCAAACGGTGGAGCCACCTAGGCTCTATAAACAATTATGCCCGTCGTTGGAGCGGCCCTCTGGCAGGCGGGGCCACTCGAGACAGGTGCCTCGATCAGGCACTACCAGCGATTCACACGGAGCCCCCCCCCCCAGCCACTTTCACTCACCGGCTGTTCTCTTCCTGGCGGGGGCTCCTCCTCGCTGCAGCGGCACGTCTCTTGCTGCTGTGGGCGGCCTTGGCCACCTGCCCTCTTCACCCGGGCCCCCTCCTGGGACCCGGGACTTGAACGTGGAGCTTGCGAGGCTCCAGGCTTCCTCTCGGCACGTCCCAGCGTGGGGTGGGCTCCCGCCTGGGTCTTTCAGCAGCACTGCTCTTCTGTGGCACGGGGCTTCCCTTCACCTCTGGGAGCCTCGCGCTGCCATCTTCTTCACCCGGCCCCAACGCGGCGTAGGACGGCTTCCCTCAGGCAGGGGGAAGCGGAAATGGCACACTCCAGGCCCAGCCCCAGTCAGGTGGCACGGGCCTGACTTCCGGTTTTGCGCGAGGGCCGCAGCGGTGATTTTTTCGACTCTGGGCACAATGAGGGGTAGGCTCCCTCTGTAATTAAAGATGTACAGCGGGTTGGGCACCCGCCTAATAGAAACACGCAGCCATAATGCAGGGTGGGCACCTGCAATTAGAATATCCCAAGAAACACGCGGCCATAATGCAGGGTGGGCACCTGCAATTAGAATATCCCAAAATAGGCGGCCATGCGGAGTGGGCTCCCGCCTCTCTCCCCTCCAGCAGGGGGAAGTTTGCAGCGCCGCGCTGCGGAGCCCTCGTGCTCCCTTTCTTGGCCAAATAAAGATAAAACGCTCCCAGGGAGCTAGGCCAGCAGCAAGTCTTGAAGGATAGCAAATGGTACAAAAGGCTCCCAGAAAAAGAAGTCCTCCAGGCATCCAGGGGCTGGGCAGGGCCCAGGGAGGCAAGCCTTCCCCTGGGCCCCAGCAGCAGCACGCCCCTGGCAGATTCGAGCCCAAGAACAAGAACATTTTCATGGGGTCACAGCCCCTCTTTCATACACAGAATCCTTTGTCTCCAAAGGTGCAGGGAAGGGGCGAACCAGATGCCAGGTTGCGCCAGAACCTAAAGCACTTTGTTTTGCTCAGCCCCTCTCCCTATTCACAGGACAGGCCAGGGACATCAGACGCACCACAGGGGGTGGAGCCAGCATTGTGGAGGGAAAGCCCAGCCCTATTCAGGTCCCAGGTGTACTCCTCCCTGCCATCAACATGCAGATCTCTCCATTCACCACCGGGGCAGACCCATCCTGACTCCTGGAGCCAGACACACCAGCCAATCACAAGCCAGACAGTCACTGCACATTTATTACACAGACATGCCAGCTTCTAGAAGTGGCACTTCTACACTAGACACCGTAACGCCGCACACATGTATGGGTTTGGTAGGTTTCCCTAGATGGCCGCCGAGCACCGGGCCAAAAACCCAGGTGACCCCCCTTGCAAAACCAGGTGGTTTTGCGATAGGCAATTTTGATGTCGCCTCACTACTTTTTGGGCCCTTGCTTGTCGCGGGTACTTGGGCCTCCCACACAAGTGAGGCACCATTTTTACCGGGAGACCTGGGGGAATGCTGGGTGGTGGTAAATTTGTGTGAGCCCAGTGATGCCACAACTTTCCCACACAAAAATGTGTGAAAAAAGTGATTTTTTTCAGCTAAAATTGAGGTTTGCAGGGGATTCTGGGTAAGGAAACGTTGGGGGATCCACGCAAGCCATACCTCCCTGGAAGCCCCCAGGTGTCTAGTTTCCAGAAATGTATAAGTTTTCTAGGTTTCCCAAGGTGCCCGCATAGCTAGGGTTCAAAAACTACAGCTAGGCACTTTGCCAAAAAAGGGTCATTTTTCACTGCGAAATTGAGGTGTGACCACGTTGCGTTTTGCACCATTTCCTGTCGCGGGCACTAGGCCGACCCAAAGAAGTGAGGTACCATTTTTCTCGTAAGACTTTGGGGAACGCGGGGTGGGTGGAAATTAGTGGATCCACGCAGATTCCGGAACTTTCCACCACAGAAATGTGGGGAAAATGTGTTTCTTTTGACAATTTTTTAGGTTTGCAAGAGATTCTGGGTAACAGACCCTAGTGGGAGGCAGTCAAGTCACCTTATCCTGGATTCCCCTGGGTGTCTAGTTTAAAAAAATGTATAGGTTTGCTAGGTTTCCCAAGGTGCCCACAGAGCTAGGGTTAAAAAACTACAGCTAGGTGCTTTGCCAAAAAAGGGTCATTTTTCACTGCGAAATTGAGGTGTGACCACGTTGCGTTTTGTGCCATTTCTTGTCGCGGGCACTAGGCCGACCCACACAAGTGAGGTACCATTTTTCTCGTAAGGCTTTGGGGAACGCGGGGTAGTGGAAATTTCTGGATCCACGCAGATTCCGGAACTTTCCACCACAGAAATGTGTGGAAAATGTGGGTTTTTTTACAATCTTTTAGGTTTGCAAGGGATTCTGGGTTACAGACCCTGGTGGGAGGCAGTCACGTCACCCCATCCTGGATTCCCCTGGGTGTCTAGATTTCAAAAATGTATAGGTTTTCTAGGTTTCCCAAGGTGCCCGCAGAGCTAGGTTTGCATAAACTACAGCTAGACACTTTGCCAAAAAAGGGTAATTATTCACTGCGAAATTGAGGTGTGATCACGTTGCGTTTTTCGCCATTCCCTGTAGTGGGCACTAGGCCAACCCGCATAAGTGAGGTACCATTTTTCTCGTAAGACTTTGGGGAACGCGGGGTGGGTGGAAATTTGTGGATCCACGCAGATTCCGGAACTTTCCACCACAGAAATGTGTGGAAAATGTGTTTTTAAAAAAAATGTTTTAGGTTTGCAAGGGATTCTGGGTAACAGACCCTGGTGGGAGGCAGTCAAGTCACCCCATCCTGGATTCCCCTGGGTTTCTAGTTTTCAAAAATGTATAGGTTTGCCAGGTTTTCCAAGGTGCCCGCAGAGCTAGGGTTCAAAAACTACAGCTAGGCACTTTCCCAAAAAAGGTCATTTTTCACTGCAAAATTGAGGTGTGACCATGTTGCGTTTTGCGCCGTTTCCTGTCGCGGGCACTAGGCCGACCCGCACAAGTGAGGTACCGTTTTTCTCGTAAGACTTTGGGGAACGGGGAGTGAGTGGAAATTTGTGGATCCACGCAGATTCCGTAACTTTTCACCGCAGAAATGTTTGGAAAATGTGTTTTTTTGGACAATTTTTTAGGTTTGCAAGGGATTCTGGGTAACAGACCATTGTGGGAGGCAGTCAAGTCACCCCATCCTGGATTCCCCTGGGTGTCTAGTTTTCAAAAATGTATAGGTTTGCTAGGTTTCCCAAGGTGCCCGCAGAGCTAGGGTTCAAAAACTATAGCTAGACACTTTGCCAAAAAAGGGTCATTTTTCACTTCGAAATTGAGGTGTGACCAGGTTGCGTTTTTCGCCATTTCCTGTCGCGGGCACTAGGCCAACCCACAGAAGTGAGGTACCATTTTTCTCGTAAAACTTTGAGGAACGCGGGATGGATGGAAATTTGTGGATCCACACAGATTCCGGAGCTTTCCACCACAGAAATGTGGGGAAAATGTGTTTTTTTTTACAATTTTTTAGGTTTGCAAGGGATTCTGGGTAAGAGACCCTGGTGGGAGGCAGTCAAGTCACTCCATCCTGGATTCCCCTGGGTGTCTAGTTTTCAAAAATGTATAGGTTTGCTAGGTTTCCCAAGGTGCCTGCAGAGCTAGGGTTCAAAAACTACAGCTAGGCACTTTGCCAAAAAAGGGTCATTTTTCACTGCGAAATTGAGGTGTGACCACGTTGCGTTTTGCGCCATTTCCTGTCGCGGGCACTAGGCCGACCCGCACAAGTGAGGTACCATTTTTCTCGTAAGACTTTGGGGAATGCGGGGTGAGTGGAAATTTGTGGATCCACGCAGATTCCGGAACTTTCCACCACAGAAATGTGGGGAAAATTAGTTTTTTTTTACAATTTTTTAGGTTTGCAAGGGATTCTGGGCAACAGACCCTGGTGGGAGGCAGTCAAGTCACCCCATCCTGGATTCCCCTGGGTGTCTAGTTTTCAAAAATTTATAGGTTTGCTAGGTTTCCCAAGGTGCCCGCAGAGCTAGGGTTCAAAAACTACAGCTAGGCACTTTGCCAAAAAAGGGTCATTTTTCACTGCGAAATTGAGGTGTGACCACGTTGCGTTTTGCGCCGCTTCGTGTCGCGAGCACTAGGCCGACCCGCACAAGTGAGGTACTGTTTTTCTCGTAAGACTTTGGGGAACGCGGGGTGAGTGGAAATTTGTGGATCCTCGCAGATTCCGGAACTTTCCACCACAGAAATGTGGAGAAAATATGTTTTTTTGACAAATATTTTAGGTTTGCAAGGGATTCTGGGTAACAGGCCCTGGTGGGAGGCAGTCAAGTCACCCCATCCTGGATTCCCCTGAGTGTCTAGTTTTCAAAAATGTATAGGTTTGCTAGGTTTCCCAAAGTGCCCGCAGAGCTAGGGTTCAAAAACTAAAGCTGGGCACTTTGCCAAAAAGGGTAATTTTTCACTGCAAAATTGAGGTGTGACCACGTTGCGTTTTGCGCCGTTTCCTGTCGCAGGCACTAGACCGACCCACACAAGTGAGGTACCATTTTTCTCGTAAGACTTTGGGGAATGCGGCGTAGGTGGAAATTTGTGGATCCACGCAGATTCCAGAACTTTCCACCACAGAAATGTGGGGAAAATATGTTTTTTTGGAAACTTTTTTAGGTTTGCAAGGGATTCTGGGTAACAGACCCTGGTGGGAGGCAGTCAAGTCACCCCTTCCTGAATTCCGCTGGGTGTCTAGTTTTCAAAAATGTATAGGTTTGCTAGGTTTCCCAAGGTGCCCGCAGAGCTAGGGTTCAAAAACTACAGTTAGGCACTTTGCCAAAAAAGGGTAAATTTTCATTGTGAAAATGTGGTGTGTTCATGTTGGGTTTTGAGCCATTTCCTGTCGTGGGCACTATGCCTACCCACACAAGTGAGGTACCATTTTTATTGGGAGACTTGGGGTAATTCAGATTTGTAAAGCAACTGTTATTACCTATTGATTTTTGATGCATGTCTGCCTTCCAAATGAAAGACTTTGTGTAAAAAAGAAGTCATTTTGAAAAAAGACCGATAATTCTCATGCTAGTATGAGTATTCCCAATTGCGAAAATGTGCAAATATGTCCTGCTTCTAAACTCTATAATTTGTTCCCATTTCAGAAATACATAGGTGTCTTTCATACCGATTTTTCCATGTATACATTTTCCCACAATAATTGCTATATACCCGTAACATAATAAAAAACCATTGCAAATTGCTGCTCAGTTTTTGACTCTGGGTTCGTCGGGTTCTTGGTGAACCTACAAGTCCTATATATCCCCACAACCAGGAAGGTCCAGCAGATGTAACGGTATATTGCTTTCAAAGAGCTGTCATAATTAGAAGAAGTTACAGGTAAAAACGTTGACACAAAAGGCTGTTTTTTTCAACTAATTTTCATTTTTTCCTATATTTAACTGTTAATTTCTATAAAGAAACCTTAATGGATCTACACAAATGACCCCTTGCTGAATTCAAAATTTTGTCTACTTTTCAAAAATGTATAGCTTTCCAGGATCCATTATTGCTTTCAGACCCATTTCTACCATTAACTGGAAGGAGGTTGAAAGCACAAAAAATAGCAAAAATAGGCTATGTCCCAGAAAAATGCCAAAACTGTGTAAAAAATGTTGGTTATCTGGCAAAAGTCTGTTATTCCCTAAAAGCTGTGAAAATGGTGATTTCAGCCCCACAACCCCTTTTCTGATACCATTTGCAGAGAAAAACCCAGATGCCTTAATTTGCAGCCCGTTTTTCAAATTTTTCCCCCAAAAAAACAATTTTTGCTGTATTTTGTCTAATTTCTGGGACTCCTCCAGGGGAATCCACAAACCCTGGGTACCTTTAGAATCCCCATGATGTTGGAAGAAAAGGACGCAAATTTGGTGTGGATACCTTATGTGGTCAAAAAGTTACAGGGGCCTAAGCGCGCACTACCCCAAATAGCCCAAAAAAGGCTTAGCACGGGGGGGGGGGGGAAAGGGCTAGCAGCGAAGGGGTTAACATTGATTTTGGACGTCTTCGAACAAATGCCCATTCAATCCCACATAAACTGGCAACCATCATGGATACAGTTATCAAATTACAAATGTGTAGAAAAATACAAGTTGCAAAACAATGTACAACCCCTCTCAACAAGGCCTGACAAGAATCTTTACAGTGAAAACCTCCAGTGTTTGTCAGAGTGGGTGGCCAATGCCAAAATAATTGCCTACTGTGGTAGTCTGTGAGATCACATGTAACAGAATACCTGTTAGCCTGAAACACAATGTGATAACAACCAACTCTTAGAGACTTCCTGGCATTAACATATGCTTTTCACAATGAATAAGCAAGCCCCAATGCCGTTGTCGTAATGTTTCATAATAAGCAGATCAGACTTATGGCATCGGAGATAACGTTTCCAGTCCATGAAACAGACCTATAGCTAGTTACCATAACCAGCTTAAGCCTACGGATTTAAGTGTCAGCTTTTTCCACCAGCCAATCATCAGACACACATTCTTAACATTAGAAAGGTAAACAAAATTACAGTAGGGTAAATAAAACACTGTCTCTCCTAAAACAGCCTAACAAGGATTCTCACAGAGCAAACCGTCTATTTCCACGGTTAGTCACGCCGAGTAACCAACAATAAAAAAACATTGCCTACAAAGGTAACCTGTGACAAAATATCTATCTGTAGCCTTTAACATAGGGTAGTAATAATCCACATTTAAATGCCAATCGACTTTAAACATATGCGTTTCTGTTAGACTTGCCATCATTTGGCATGTTTACCCTGAGTTTTTGCTTGCTGACCTCCCGGTTTTGACTCTGTTTGTGCTGGCTTAGTGTTTCTGCACACTTTTCTCACTGCTGATCAGTGGTAAAGTGCAAGTGGTCATGTGGTACAATATGGTATGGATTGGTGTTTACATGATTAGCCTATTTGATTTATGTGTCAGTCACAAAATGCAATGTAGCGCGCTACGAAATTCGTTTTATTTATTTAATTGTTTACTTACCTCCAATTATCTATTTTCCGGTGTTTAGTACCCCCCACCCTGCCCCTCCCCCGCCCCGCCTTTCCGCCCCACGGAACTCCCTCCACGGACCGCGGCTGCTTCTGACACCGCCAGCGAGCCGCGACCAGTGGGCACCGCACTCCGCACCGCCTCACTTCACGACAATGCCTTGGTATCCCCGACACTGCCGATTCACGCCGAAATCTACACCGCTGCTTGCACCTTGATTAGGGCACTGCTCGTAAAGTTACACAACGCACCGCCCACATCCCGCACCACAGCCTTGGCCTACCGACACCGGCGCCATCGACTCCAGTTCGTCAGCCGACAATAGCGCTTCAGCAACGAAGACGCCGCTGCTTGCTCCGCGACCTGTCAGCACCGCGACGAGCACCGCATTCACTTTACACCGCGACCCTGGTCTCACGGACGACGCCATCGGATGCCACCACCGAGCCGCTGCTCGCACCGCGACCTGAGGGCACCGCGTTCTGCACCGGTGCACTTCGTACCGCAGCACTCAACGCCTGCCGACGCCAGCGCTCCTAACTTCATCTAAGAGGAGTTCGATCTGCAACGTGTGTGACTTCAAGGGCCCCGACGACTCCTGCACCGACCTCTGGAACCGACGCCTGCGGACGCCGTGCTTTCGGAAGCTCAATGAGAGGTCGCCGACGCCCTGCATTTCTAGAAGGTACGGTTTGAGGGTCTTCCCGACACCACAGCTGGCCCGCAATGCTGCGGTCAGCCAGAACTGTTTGGAGCTATCGACATCAAGGAACTGTTTTTCAAGCATATTTTGATAACTGAAGAATTTTAAGTACTGTATTTTGGATTTTTATCATTTTTAGTCTTGTCTTAAGTATATAAAAATGTTGTATATTTTTATAAACTTGTGTGGTGTCCTTTTGTAGTGCTTACACTGTATTACTGGTGGTTATGTGCAAATGCTTATACACTGCCTTTAAGATAAGCCTGACTGCTCATGCCAAGCTACCAAAGGGATGAGCAGGGGTTATTTTAGGAGTATTACTCCCTTATCCTGACTAGAGTGGTGGTTTCTGCCTGACTTTGGCACATGCCCTAGCTGACCAAAAATCCAATTTCTATCAGTTTCACAATAAATATACTGGCCTGGTGCATTTATCATAACATTTCATAATAAACAGATCAGGCCAATATCCATGATCATTGGCTCACCACCTTAAACAACTCAGTCATGCTGTATCGAAAATAAACTTTGCCACGAACCAAAAGGTGCAATACAATCAGGGGTATATTCACAGGAACAAGCGATAACTACCGCAAGAGTAGCTTAATGCAACTCTCAACATCGCAGCCCATCGCGAGAAAATTACGCCATGCCAACCAAGTGTTCACAACGCGGCGGTAGCATGTGATAGTCACCAGATAACGCATCAATTGGGCACACAAAAATCAACGCCACGCTGCAAAATGCGAACCGCAAACGCAAAAAAATCATGCGATGAGGCCAATCGCGGTACAAAAGTTAGCGAAAACCTGCCACAGGCTTGCAAATCCCACACGTCTGGCGGGAGAATGCACCATATAAACCACAGAAACAACATACCAGAAACAAGTCAAAGCATGTAGCAACATGTATGCTCCCTGACCCCGTGCAGAGGCCAACGCGAACCCCACAACCCCCACAGACCACCATGAAGGAACAACGAGGACGGGGACGGCCGAGGAGAAGAGGGAGAGAAAGACGGGGTGCAGTCTGCAGCAAAACCAGATCAGCGTCACGGAGGTGACAGAACACTACCAGTAACTGACCCACAAGTTGACCACCTGGAATGCAGTCGGAGTGCTGAGGAGGCCAATCGAGGAGGCCAAGAGGCACAGGCATGATGTGACAATCTAAACCAGGCACAAACCCGCTGCCAACAGGAAGGCTGCAATGGCGACAGGAGGTGGCAGTCCTGCACCGCAGGAGGAACTGGAGGAAACCGAGGCCACAGTCATCAGTGTGGAGACAGTGCAAGGAGTAGGGAGTATGGACACAGCTCGAAAGGACCTGACACAACATCAACAGGACTCGGGAAGATGGGTACAATGGCACACATGCACAGCGAGGTGTAGCACACTGCATACCCACTAATACCCTGGATCATGTCCCTCATCCCCTTGGCACACTGCAGCACACACACATAGCAAGAACAGCACACCCACATTGACGACAACGTGGTACAATGCGCAAAGCCGACACTGCAGAACAGAGGACACAACTGGCTCCGCACATGCACAGAAACATGCCTACTACATCTGACAGAGCAGGAAACTGTGAAATGGAAATGTACGCGTACGACCTCACATCCGTCATGTAGTCCAAATGTACACTGTCCCACAGCAGCAGTCAGCACCTCCCAAACAGTCACAATGTACATTGTCACACAGTCTGCATGTAACCCAGAATAATGCGCCAACATTCATGTCAACACAATGTCAACATGCATCTCCCCTTCACATTGCAGAGGGGCACACAACACTTCCAGCAGAGCACAGAAGACAACACATCTGTGATGCCGGAGAGGACCACCACACCTTCGACACCGATGATCTACAACAGCCCATGGACATCCCACCACCAGGTCCCGGGCAGCCAAGCTACTTAGAGGTGAACACAGAGCCTGCAACAGACCACACAGCAGGAAGCAACCACAAGCACAGCTGTATCACGACACTTCACCCACCCACACATGGCACCCCAATGCCATGTGTTAGCATGCCAAAAGGAGGTGGCCCAACAGGTGTGGGTGAGGTCCCAACCCGTGGAAGGTGAACTAGATCACATACGTTGGAGCCCTGGTGGACCGCAGTTGAGGCCAGAGGCAGCGGACAGCGCAGGGCCACAGACACATTGCATTGATGACCCTAAGGCCATCGCCTCAGAGACCATCCAATATCTCAGAAGGAGGGGTCCCGGACCTGACCAGCACAGAGTTAGTTGCCCCGGATGCACTGCGGCCGGCACAGGCACCCTGCCACGGGACAGTGACTTCCGGTGCACTGAGGTATTTCCACGCGCAGTGAGCGGGTCCTCATCGATGTGGAAGGTGAATGTGGCGGAGTCTTGCGGTGGAAAGAGGAAGGTCTTCTCCAGGGCATAATGCGGAAGGTCTGATGTTATCCGGAAGCAGCAAATGGGGGAGTGGAATACGACAGCCTCGTTTTCACCACCAATTCGGTATCAGCTACTTGAGGATGAGAACTAGCCCCTAGTCCATAGACTCAGACGCCACAAATGTACGACCAGAGAGTGTCCATGAATGTCGGGGAACAGACTTAGTGGTACCGGTGCTGAGAGGGGATGCAGTCTGCGATGATGCCGGTACACTCAAATGAACTCCGCCATCGCTAAATCAAGACTCTGTGACCTACTAGACCGCAGTGTAGGCCGGAGGCAGCGGTCAGCAGTGGACCACACCCACCTGTCATTAGCTCACGATGCACAGAGTTAGTGACACCAGGGCAGTTGTCGGTAGTGTTCAATCACCTCCGTGATGATGATCCTAGTGCCTCCGGACTGCAACGCGTCGTCCACTTACGCCTCGCCTTGCGTGCAATTATATGTTTTCTGCCTTTGAATAATCAATGTTCAGTTCCAATTCTGTGGCCTACTCTTGCACAGCGTTGGCCGAGGGCGGTAGTCCGTGTAGGCCCACAGACATGTGTGGATGTAATGCTATGCACAGACTTGGTGGCACCACATCGAAGGGAGTAAAGTGACATGAACTCTGCCTTAAATAATGTTCACTGCCATGGTGTAATCATGACCCAGTTCCAAATGTGTGACCTATTTGACCGTAGTGTAGGCCGAAGGCGGCAGTAGAGTACGTCAACAAGAAAGGTCTAAAGCGGGCCTGTGCCGTGGAGGCCGTGATGGTCTGAGAGGCTGCCAAGGTCACAGGCCTTGGGCTTGGAGCTTGCGCAGGCACGTGGTGGGCAGGTGATCATTGGGGCCTGGATGCGCAGGGGCGGGCCTGACGGGTTCAGGGTCCAGCGGGCCGGGGTACGGCAGGGGCACAGGATTGCAGGCGACTCCGCTCATGAGGACGGCGTCGGCCTCGTGTCATGTTGAGAGGCGCTGTCCTGGCAGAGACGTTGGGCTTTCCAGAAGAGGACCATGCCCAGGGCTATGTGCTTTTTATTCACACCCCTCCGCTGGCCTGGCGTATGCTGGGCCATCCCACTCCGCTCACGCTTACGGGGGGGACGTAACAGGCAACATTTCCGCAAACTTCCCCACTGGCTGGGGTGACATGGTTGCGTCCACTGTCCACCACACTCGATACACCAGAGGTGTATATCGCCATGGATATGGGTGTGTTCGGCATACTGCGGTCTGTCCAGCACATCTCCACCACTCTTGGCATTGTGTACTTTCCCAATCATGGTTCTACTGCATCCTTCACACATGCCTGGTTGCCACCTCTCCCCACATTTGGCTAGTGTGTGACTAAGGTGCCATGCCGTTGAGGGCTCATGTTCACGGCTTGCCCAGGTTACCATTGTGAGTTGTTCTGTCATGTCTGGTGGGTGGGCATGTTGTTTGGCATGTTGGTTTTGATTTTGTGACTTGTGCATTGCCAGAGTTGTGGGTTGCATGGTTGTGGAGTTGAGGTGAGTGGGGTGTTCATTTGGAACTTGTCAAGGGGCTGTGCATTTCCCTTGGTGCCATCCTGGGGACGCTGGTTGTTGCTGGACTGTCGGAGGATGGAGGAATCGTGCACAGGGGCTGGGTATTTGGAGGTGAGATTGGTGGAGGTTCCACGGTGTTTGGTTGTTGCCTGCACATTGATGTGAAACATGTGCTTTCTGTTGCGATGATTGTGTGCTGTGTCGGCAGGGGGCAGAGGTATGACATGTGTGCTGTGGATTGCCCCCAACACGTGCGTGCATCCAGCTATGGCATATGGGCCTTACTTGATGTCCAGCGGATCCTGCGCATTGTGTTGGACATATAGGGACTGAGGTAACAGGCTGATGGTGATGTCCAGGTCAGGTGTGAGGGACTTGGATGTGGCTGGCTGTGTGACTCCACCGACTGTGGCAGGTGTTGGTTGGGGGTACCAGGGGCCAACAGGTGCTGTACAGCCAGCAGCTTTGTGGGGGGTGAGATGTTGGTTGTCCGCTGTGTTAGTGCCGTCGGCCTGTTGGGAGTTGTTGGTCAGGATGCGTAGGATGGTTGTCTTTTTGAGCCTGTAGTGGGCAATTACATTGTCAGGTGTTAGGTCTATGTGGCTGGTGCGTTTCCTGGGTGTCCGCTGTCTTTGTCTGCACTGCCTGTGTGGTGGTCGGGGGGGCGGGGGTTCCGGGTGGGTGTTGCCGTCCTTGGGTGGTGGCGGTGGGTGTTGTGGCCCTCTTGGGTGGCCGGACCGCATGACCGGTGGCTCCATGGCATCTGTTGCCCTTCCGATGTGCCTGTGGGCTATGCTCCCTTTGTGGTGCAGGCTGTGGTCCGACTTTGCACTAGGTCAGGGCAGGTGTTATTTTCCTGCTGCTAACACGCCTTATCGCCTGTTTTATGTTCTTATCACAGTTCTGGCTGGTCGTTGTGAATATTGTGGGGTGGTGTTGTCGCGGCTTTGGGCATGGGAACGCCTACTCTGCATCTCATTAGCGATAGTTGAGGGGGTCATCTGTGGCGATGTTGTTTGTGGCTGCTATCGCCGGTAAACTGGTGATGTGGGCTGTTTGCACAGGCTTGTGAATGGGGAGGTAAATTTATCACAACTTTGGCTGCACTAAAGTGACGTTAAATCAGAGATAGATCCTTGTGAATATCCCCCTCAGTATTTATTGTGGAAGCACACAAATTCTGCTTATTCAAATCCTGTACTCAGAGGAACCAACATTTGGTTGGAGTTCAAGCTCTTCTATTAGTAAGACTCTGAACGCTGTTATTTTTATTCACTTAAGGTCATGAGACAGATGCAATGCCAAGCAAGACCTAAATACTATGTACATTAGTGTAGCCCTCAGCCCGCAAACACAAAATTGCACTCTGAAGTCTGAAGTTAATGATTTCCTTCCTCCCAACACTGCTGGAGACAGAGAAAAACAACGTCATTTATTTAGTTAACTAAGACACTTTAATTGCATTGCAATGTCACGCGCGGCCCAAAGGTTCAAGCCCAGACATACAGCTAATGGCGCAAACAGGTGGATAAATAAAATGATCACAGCTGCAAGAGGGCAAGTATGTTTTTTTATGGAAGCACATAACTACTGCTCAATTAAAATATGTAGTCCAGACTATGTCAATGTCAATGTCAATGTCAATGTCAAAGATTTTTGTATAGCGCACAAATCACCAAAGGTCGCAAGGCGCTAGAATAGACTACCATATGTGTGCGGAGCTAAAGCCCCTCTACTGGTAGTGCTTGTTTAGCTGACCTTTTTTAGGTTAATCACAGAATGTCTGGTGACAGCTATGCTGTCAAACGAGACCTGAAACTGCTGCCAGGTTCTTTAACTTTATATGTAACACATTGACCTAATTCTGTTTGTTTAGGCAGCAGCACTTTACCGCCAGGGCTATGGTGAAAGCGTAAATTGGGGAGCGGATGTAGCCTTACAGCTAGAGCGGTCAGCCTCGAAGCTAGGGAACCAGGGTCAAGTCTCGGCAAAAACGCTCAACATCCTGTGATTCTGGGCAAATCACTTAATCTCCCCGTGCCTTACAAAAATTAATCTGACCATCTGTAACAAAACTGGTGCTAATGTAAAGCTCTATGATACCCGATTTCTTGGGTCTAGTTCATGCTAGTTAAAACCCTTTAAAAAAAAAAAGAAACTATAACTCTCAGATGAAAAGGCTGAGTGAAAGAACTGGCTGAAAATATCACATATGATATGACATGGGCCATTTGGCAGCGATACAAAGCATGGCACAAGGGACAAGATGAAGCCCACTGCAGCAGGTATCAATCCAGAAAGCTAACCTCATAGGTGACCTCAGGCATGCACGTGGGTGACATTAGTTTAGTTCCAGAGCAGGTACCTGGGCAGCGATCGCCTAACAAAACTGACAAGCAGATTTCACTTAGCCCAGCCGGGGTATACTATGGCTCTGTAGGCCAGAATGCATTGATACTCTGTCGCAGCCAAAACTAAACCCAGCCGGCAGAAAAACGATAACTAGTGCCCGTGTACATCCAAAGCAGGATAGTAGACGATCTAAGACAGAATCTTCGATTGAAAGAGATGACGGACTATTCACATCTGCTATATTCCACTGAGTCGTTGGCGGCCACCAGGGAGCGTTGCCGGTTACTATCAAACCGTATAATTCTTGGCACACAGCCTTTAGATACAACCCAATAGTTTGAGATATAAAAATGAAATTATCATACTTGAGAAACATATATAGTTATAAAACATTATATATGGACATAATGATCCAGCGGTAATTACCTGGTAATTTCCCTATTCAAAACCTCATCACCTATGGTTTACCGCTGTAAAGGGTGAAAAATGATGGATCTTTTGATGACCGTGTTTCACCAAACAGGAGACTTTACATATATATGAAAATTAAATGCAAACAATATTAGAGGCAATAATGAGAGTGGTGAGTTATTTTAAAGGGTTTTATTTTAAGTCAAAAGTTAAGGTTCTCTGACTCTTTATTCATTAGTCAAATATCAATCAGGTTACAGAATTGAAAAATAGGAAAAATAGCATTAATACAGAACATATTACAGTCTGCATATAAGCATCACATATAGGAAGGGAAATGTAGCGCAAATTGTCAGTCAAAACTCTTAAAGAGTTTCTAAGAAAAAGAGTAAGTCTTACAAGGTTAATCTAAATCTGTTCTGATCCTTTCAGCTCTTTCTCTCTGCCTCTGCTTTGCTGTGCTAGTCTGTGTCTCTGTCTCAAGCTGCACCATAGCCCCCACAGAATGCAGCCCCTCCCTGTCTCTGTGTCCAGCACAGAAACTGGGCCTGGCCCTCAGAAAAAATGTAAAAAGAAGAGAGAGGCAAAAAGCACTCCTCCCACTTGTAAGCCATATTTCAAGTAAAAGTTCACATGCTCAGTCCTCATAGCTGGTCCAATCAGAACTTCAAGACACATCATCTCCCCATGGGCTGACTGGATACGTCATTAATCAGGCTTGTTCCTGTTCAAATTTCAGTCTTGTGATTTATGAAAAAAAAGTGTGTTCTTCTCTCCACCTTTAAAAAGGCTACAAAAATATGCAACATTGTGAAGGTCAAAGGAAACTGTAGGCAGGATTTTTTAACAGAGCCCTTTCATTGAAAGTTGTTAGCAAAAGAGGAGCACATTCCAATCTAATGTTTCAAGGTCGAAACTGCAGTTAGCTGAGTCCACTAAAGCAAACTAAAATCACGTGGTTTTCTACACTGTGAAACACAATTCAGCACATTTCTACTCTTGCAAAAATACATGATGCCATTTTAAAAGTACAAATACATTTTCTAAATGAATGTGCATTCGATAGTGAGATTACATATGGATTAATCACATATAAGCATGGCTGTTCAACTAATTGAGCATGTTTTCACATGAAAGCACCTCCAAACTGAAGCATTCTGATCAGGCCTATGTTTTCATCTTGCTGGCACCACAATCTGCGTGCCATTTTAGAACTCATGTCTGCAACCTTTTGTCATATAATAATGCATACATTTTATAAGTGAAATCTAAACTCCATCTAGATGACAGACTATTCACATCTGCTATATTCCACTGAGTCGTTGGCGGCCACCAGGGAGCGTTGCCGGTTACTATCAAACCATATAATTCTTGGCACACAGCCTTTAGATATAACCCAATAGTTTGAGATATAAAAATGAAATTATCATACTTGAGAAACGTATAAAGTTATAAAACATTAGATATGGACATAACATGGGGCGGGATTTTGCTATGTTTCACTTGAGACTCTAGAATCAAGACCTAGCCAATCAACGGCATCATACCTTTAAATATTGGGAAATGTCTATTGATTACAGGTTAGAGAAGTTGTGTTGTTTCAGAATCCGGAGCTTGCATGATGCTTCATACTAAAACGTAGTTTTGCCCTAAGAACCAGTTATACTCAAAATAAATATTAGCCTTCTGCTGGGAGTCTTTTTGTCTGAGGGTTTACTTTTTAAATAAAACCTTTAGATAGATGGGTTCAGTGCTGGCACTCGCAAACAGGAAGATAAGCCTAACATAAATTAAAGAACAGCGTCCTGCGAGTGGTGCGTGCACACGAGCAGGAAAAAATAGTCGATCTCGGAGGGGTGATGTTGGCGTGCAAACATGGCACAGGGAGACAAGCGTAACATAAATTAAACAAAAGAAAACACGCAGCATGCACGTAGCTGCTCGTTCCCGTGGCAATAATCCATGGGAGTTAACTTCTGAAAAAAGGTGGGACATGCTCCAATCATTAGCAATTTGCAGGCTATGATTTTGGAATGTCACAGACATAAGCTAATCCAAACTGGTGGGATGGGTCAGACCCCACAAAGTACATACAACAGTTTACCTGACAGTTTGCGCTCTCTCGGCTCGACCTAAAAAAGGCTTTCCAACACTGATGGCGATAGACTTTATATAGCAAGAGGGTTAACATGAATCCATGTGAAACAGTACTTTAGCTATAAACCGTACTGTGGGTTGCTCAGAAGAAATTGCCTGTCAATTTGACCCTTGTAAAGGGTTTTATAAATGTATATATAATAGCATTAATGCGCTAAAAGAAAATTAGCATGTAACTAAAATAAAGACTTTATGTTGAGGAAACTGTGCTTATCCAAACATTAGCACACGTAGACCTCGATTCGAAAAGGGTGGTGCTTCTTGTCAGCATGCAGTTCTTTTTGTCCCAGTTTCACCCTGCGCACAGACAATTCATATATTATATTAGCAACTTTGTAAACGCTACTTTGAGATGTAAGATGCTTTCTCATGCATATAATATTTCTTTCCTTTAGAGTTCTGTAGCACACTTTCATTGAGAGTGCATGTTACCAACGCCTTACCTATTGGGACTCCAGTGAATTCTCATGAGAACTTGTCTTTGTATATTAAGTAGCAACATTTGCACTAACTATAAAGGGCACAGCGTTATCTGAATCTGTGGGACAGTGCTGAATAGTGTGATTTCAGAAACTGTATTATTCCTCCTTTAATTTGATTGGTCCAAACCATGGAGCGCTTACACAAATGTATTTAATGTATATTTCTAATTGTATTTTGCATTATAAAAGGAACCCTTGTCTGAGGTTGCTGGGCTCACTCTCCCCAGAGGGGACACTAAGTTGGTCTGAACTCTGATTTACGGACTATTTTAATTGAGCTGAATAACATTTTGTCCTGCTTTTTTATTTGCATTTGTTTCTAAGCTTTGTGATATTATGTAACCTAAATGACTAATTGATTTTTAACCATTTCTGTTACAACTTAAGCCTTTAGTAAACCGGTTTTATTTGAATATGTTCTAGTTTTTATTGTAAAGCCGAATGCGCTTTACTATTTCCATTCAAACTAGCATTGAAAACTATTGATCTGGTCAAGTCAGTCTGAGGCGCTTTAAATTTGACATTAGTAGAAAAAGCTCCAACACCATGGTAGCCGAGTGAGGGAGAAGGAGGCCTGGAGGTGTCTGGGATAGCCCTCGGAGCCGGGTTCCTGATTGTACCCTTCCTGAATGGCACAGAATGTAGTGGGGCCTGGTCATAATTAGCACTTGAAATGGGTGAATACAACCTATTGAAAGGAACCCAAGGGCGAGATAGTACGCCTCGTTTCCTTAGGCCTGGATTGTACATGAGCAAGCCAGCCCTGCGGGTGTCTAGCATTCACTTTAGATTCAGACGAGACAGCATTTCCCCAAAAATAATAAAAAGTAACAGGTCAAGTGTCTTTATTTCTTATATGCATATACCTGCCAGGTAGCCCTGTGACGCATGACACATTTCTAGCTAACAGCACTTTGCCTATTAGGACTTTTATAATGTGCAGTCCTAATACATTTGTTTCACCTGTCGCATATTCAATCAGGCAAGCAAGCATGTGCTGTGTTTTCAGACTGACGGGCCGGTGCCAGTCAGCAGGCTTTACTGGGGTCAACCAACTTCTTTGAGTAAGCCACGTGACCAGTTCCCCCCACCCAGCCACCCACCCCCCCCCCCCCCCCCCCCCCCACACATGCACACTAAAGTGTCCGCGGAAAATCTGAAAACTAGATCTCTAAGACCCAGGAGTGTAGTTATCCTTATTTGTATAAAAGGCAGCGGGGAGGTCACTGAGTCATTCCGCATGATATACAGTTGCCTTTATTTACCTCAATAGATGCCCTCTGGCAGAGTGGTCCCTGCTTGCAGTGGGGCCTATGGCTAATTTGCTACGTCACTGCCCAGCCCTCAGACTGGCTCACTGCAGTGTCACCAGCAGTCTGCTTCGAGAGATGCAAGCCTTTCAGGTAATGGCACCCTTTCCGGTTTCATTTCTGTGAGACTGATGAAGGTCAGTGTAAGTCATGCTCTCATTTGTTTCTTTACGCCCAATGGAATACAGACTTGTTTCAATTGTACAGTTCAGTGGTTTGCCCGCTATTCCTCCACCCAGTGCTTAATTTGTAAAATATGAAGTGCAGGTGCTCAAATGTTTGTTGGAGGCTACACCTACTTTTCTCTGGCCCCACCCACTTCCTCCACTGGCTCCACCCACTTACTCTATTAGCTCCACCCACATCCTCAACTGGCACTGCTAAAAGTCAGATGTAATACCCGATCTGAATTTCAGGAAGGGAGCCTTCCTCATAATAAGGTTTTGATAGGTGGTTTCATGCCCTGTGAAAATGTTGAAAAAAAGATTAAATGAAAAGTGCATTTAAAGCACAATTTTAGAATTAATTAGCTAAAATCACTAAAGCATTGAAGGGGACATTTCAGTGCTCTATGTGCTGATTTGGGGAAAAGGACAAAACTGGGATATGCCATCTTTAACAGTCTATGAGTTCAAATATACAACTTTTACATAGCTTAGGTGACAAATTAATCCCAATTTTTTGAAAACACTCAAAAACAGATAAACAGAATAAAATCATGTAATACACTTGAATGCGTCAGTCACTGTTACTTCCAGTGGCCGAATGGGGTTCATAAATAGTAGAGTATTCTGTTAAAATGATTACTTTTAGAGAAACAATTGAGAAAAGATGATTACCTATTGGGCTTGTTACTATAACTTACTCCCCTGTAGTTATATGTGCAATTATTAGAAATTCAGAATAGTTTTGTTAGACTAGTCCCCATACAGAGTGTACCAAGCCAGCTTAACGACTGCTAGAGGTGTTTAGGGCGGGAGGGGTGGGGAATTCTCCGCTCTAGAACATTTTGTAAAAAGAAAGACTAAAATGGTGTACAACACATTTTCCATTACATATTTAGCTGTATTAATTTTCAAAGCATGGTAAATCGTAAATGATCTCTTGACCTGACATAACCACTCAGGCCAGAAAGCATGGAAATGTCACACATAAGCACTCAGGCCAGAAAGCATGGAAACGCCACACAAGTACCCAGGCCAGAAAGCATGGAAATCTCACAATGTACTCAGACCAGGAAGCATGGAAATGTCACACAAAGGCACCCAGGCCAGAAAGCATGGAAATGTCACACAAAAGCGTCCAGGCCAGGCCAGAAAGCATGGAAATGTCACACAAGCACCCAAGCCAGAAAGCATGGAAATCTCACACTGTACTCAGACCAGGAAGCATGGAAACGCCTCACATCTCTTTGGAAAAGGTTACCCCTTTACATTTGAAGAACTGAAACAACTTTAACCCACCACATCTAAAAAATAAGAACTACCACAAACTGATCAATAAGATCACATTCTTAAACTTTCTACACCTCTTATACATTCACAATCCTCCACTCCACCCCCTTAAACATCATTCATTTATTATGGCCACAGTCGAAACAGCCTAGGTAAGCAGAGGATACAAGAAATACTGTTAAAATGAGCACCATCACTTGACCTTCATCTTCTTGAGATCTTCGATTGAATCTGCAATGTTTACAGTGTTGTTCAATTATTCAGTCTTTTATGGGACAGTTTCACAACCCGTGTTCCCAGATCTACACCAAGGTTAGTGTAGATCGGGAAAAAGAGGGCACTTTGTGTATGTGTAATCCATAGAGGTAATATGCGCTTGCACATCGGCAGATTGCTTTGAGCATGCACGTCTTGCCCCCTCAGATTCTACGCTCGTGGTGCGTGCCATGGGTATGCAGGTGTTAGTTCCAAAGCATTACTAATTCACAACGAGATAAGCTAGATTGTGTGTCTCACGCACCTGTTCCCTTAATACGACACCTACAATGGTGGAACCACAACCAAAGACTTGGGCCAATATGACCTCATGGACACCTCCTCCCAGCAAAAAATGTAATCAGGCATAGTTCCCTCTTATCAATTTGGTGATCACTTCAATCAAAGAGAAAATACGATTCAAAGAGCCATAGAGTGAGTACTCGAAGCAAACGTGACAACATCCAGGAACCTGCTTCAGCCTCCCAGCACTCGCTGTCGTTTCAATGTCCTTACTGACTATCATGATTTGTTCATCTCCTCTCGCCTCATCTTCCAGCACCCTATGTATAAATCGAAATATACTGCACCTCACCATGTACATGCGCGGTGCCCCGCCAGCCCATGGTATCGATGCTACCAGCTTTCACTTCATGTAAGCCTCTAACGTGGGGGACTCATGGCTTTTTTTTAGTATGTTTTGAACCTTTTTATATTTTTTTGATCTAGGTATTCAAAATGGCCCCATTGATTTTGCTCAACTTGGCAGAAAAGTCCAGCCAGTCAGTTATTTGTGGAATCCAAGAGGTCTTGGGGGTGGTGAATATTTGCATGAGATATAAAAACACCCAGCAGGGCGTCATTAACAACATAACAATACTGAGATAGAGAGCTCTTGCAGAACACACCGTAAAACAACATTCTTACGTCTCCTTTGTTTACTGCTACCTGGAGAAGCAAGGCCAAAAGTTAAGTGCATGCACACATTTTTGCATACTAGCTGCGCCGACAAAACACTGCATAATCGAGATGGGATCTTTTTACAGAAAAGGGGTTTACCGTTTAAACAACATAGATTCTGCTTCACATTCCATTCCAGCGATCTCATTCATGCATATCCCGCTGAACTCGCTCATTCCAGGACATTTTATTCACAGCTATTAGCATAGCAGAGTTGGCGGTGGCATTTTTCCATTCTCCCGCGTGGCACTCGGTCCATTTCTACATCTCTACTGTGCCATTCTTGTTCCTTAATCCGTTTAGACACATGCTTTTCCTGTCACGATAACAGGGCAGCCCAGAGTACTTTGTATGAATTGAGGAAAGTTACAGTAACTGAGCGGGACTGTGGGAGTCTGGGAGTGGGACAGTGGGACATGACTCATTGAGGGGGGAGGGGGGACTCGGGACTCGGGACCACTATTAGGCTGCCGCGCAGCTTCATAACACTAACTGATTAGGCCGCGGCGCCTGCCAGCCCCTGCCTCACCTGGTGCTGCTTATGCTGCTGCACAGCTTTATTTTTTGAACTCAAGATGATTAGGCCTACCAGGCCCTGCCGCCCTCACCTGGTGCTTAAATCTAGTCTCCGAGTCCACCTCAATGCGGCCAACGTCGTCACTGTCCAGGTCGCGCTACTTTGAACGGCAGCGGCGGCCGTTGAACCACGATACTCGCCGGTGCCGGTGCGGTGGTAAAGTGCGGCCGTGCGTGTATGCTGGAGCGTGGCAAAAAGCAGCGACTACATGTGCATTTGCATGCAATCTGAAAAAGATCTGTGCACTCTGCCTGCTGCCGCGCACAGCCCCAACCCCTGCAGAAGACCAGGCAAAGCCCTGCCCAACTCAGTGTTCCGCCCACTAGGCCGGCAACACTGATCACCGGCGCACCACCGGTTCCTGATTGAGAAGAAGTAGTTTTAGTTAACTCTTGAAGAAGAAGTGAGAAGAACTTTAAACTAACTTGAACGTTGTGAAGACCGAATCGGAGTCACAAAGAAGTAGAAGTGATCTTCAACATCACCAGTCTCTGTCATCAACAAGCACAACCAGTAGATAACGACGTAGCACATATGGCAGAGCAGCAGCACAGCACAGCACACACTATGTAGCCCCGGCCCTGATAATTAAGTTCCGGTGCCAAGCACCGCCAAGCACCAGCACAAATTAAGCACTGCCTCCACCGCAAAAGATTTTTCAAAAGATATAAAGCCTGGCAAAGAAACTACATCTAAACATTCACTGCTTTCAATTCACAGCAAAACTTTGAGTAGAAACGACTGTGGGATTTAAACGTGAATACTTTTCTTTCTGTGCCTTCGCATTCGCGTCTAATAAAAATAGTAGTTTCTAGCTTTGATTTGACTCTTCGGGGGCCTAATTCTGGTTAATGTGAATGAGTCGCTATGGTCGTGATCTCAACTGAAGAACATCGTCCCATGAGTGGTGCGTGCACGTGAGTTGGAAAAATAACATCGATCTCGGAGGGGTGGTGGGGGCGGTCAAAAACAGCACAAGGAGACAAGCGGAACAAAAATTAAACAAAAGAGAACGAGCAGCGTACACGTCACTGCTCGTTCCCACCGGCAATACTCCATGGGAGTTAACTTCTGAAAAAAGGTGGGACATGCTCCAACCATTAGCCATTTGCAGGCTATGATTTTGGAATGACACAGACATAAGCCAATCCAAACCAATGGGATGGGCCAGAACCCCAAAGTATATACAACAGATTACCTGACAGCTTGCGCTGTCTAGGCTCGACCTAAAAAGGATGCAGTCCTTTATTACACATTTGACATGATCCTTGATTCATCTACCCGTAGGCAACAGCGTTCCTTCCATCATCTTGTTGTTTGTCAGACTGAATCACAGGCACATCGGTTGTACCAGACATCTCAGTGTCTCTGAATGGAAACAGCATTTGATGGATATCCTATTCCCTCATGTCTGCAGTGTGGTGGCCTGTGCTCTGATTAAACCCTGACCCCAGCCTCCGTTCAATCCACTGCTAATATCTTGCCTTAGTTCAAATACATCTTGCCTGATTTCCCATGTCTGTTGCATTGCAGTGTCCCCATGAAATTAACGGCCAAGGATATGAATTCAGAACACAACACCTGACTTGCAATGACTGATGCCAGCAGGGGGAGGGAGGAGAGGGTAGAACAGGGGACATGTAGTAAACGGACAACATCTTACTTTCATGCTACCAATCTCCCTGTGGAGCATCTTACAAAATAGGTTCATATAAAAACATGGATATCCCAAAATGGAGTACCCCACAGAGCATGTTCACAGGCATTCTTCACAGACACATCTTACAATAATCGGGGTGGGTCCAGTCAGGGCACACTACACAGGTTTTACTAGGGAATAAGAAATCTACCTGACTTCCGGTGCAAGTAAAAAGCCCTATATCCCACATCTACCAATAAGCTGTCATGAACCATTAGTCATGTCATGGCCACGCCGAGAGGATGTCCATAAGCAAAGTAGTCACCATATTCAATCAATCAATCAATCAAACATTTGTAGAGCGCACTACATACCCGTGAGGGTCTCAAGGCGCGGGGGGGCCGCTACTGATCAAACAGCCAGGTCTTGAGTAGCCTCCTGAATGTCAGTAGGTCTTGGGTCTGTCTTAGGTTCAGTGGGAGGGTGTTCCAGGTCTTGGGGGCGAGGTGGGAGAAAGACCTCCCGCTGGTGGTTGTTCTTCAGATGCACGGGCCGGTGGCGAGTGCGAGGTCGGCGTAGTGGAGCTGGCAGTTGGGGATGTAGAAGGAAAGTCGTTTGTTGAGGTAGGATGGCCCGGTCTTGTGGCGTGCCTTGTGTGCGTGGATGTGGAGCTTGAAGGATATCCTCTTGTTGACGGGCAGCCAGTGCAGGTTTCTCAGGTGGGGGGTGATGTGGCCGTGGCGTGGTACATCGAGGATCAGTCGTGCCGAGGCGCTTTGGATGCGTTGCAGCCGTTTGATGAGCTTGGTCGGGGCTCCCGCGTAGAGGGCGTTTCCGTAGTCGAGTCTGCTGCTGACGAGGGCCTGAGTGACTGTTCTTCTTGTATCTGTCGGGATCCACCTGTAGATCTTGCGGAGCATGCGGAGGGTGTTGAGGCAGGATGAGGAGATGGCGTTGACTTGCTTGGTCATGGAGAGCGTTGAGTCGAGTCGGGCGACGTGTGCGAGCAGGGCCATGTAAGTGTTGAACAGTGTCGGGCTGAGGGAGGAACACTGGGGTACGCCACAGATGATCTCGGAGGCTGAGGATCGGAATGGGGGGAGGCGGACTCTCTGGGTTCTGCCAGAGAGGAAGGAGGTGGTCCATTCCAGGGCTTTGTATTGGATCCCTGCAGCGTGGAGGCGTGCGCGTAGTGTGCGGTGGCAGACGGTGTTGAAGGCGGCGGAGAGGTCCAGGAGGATGAGGGCTGCGGTCTCACCATTGGCCAGCAGTATCCTGATGTCATCAGTGGCGGCGGTCTCGGTGCTGTGGTTGCTACGGAAGCCTGACTGGGAAGGGTCCAGGATTCTGTTTTCTTCGAGGTATCGGGTTAGCTGTCTGTTGACGATCTTCTCGATGACCTTGGCCGGGAACGGGAGCAGCAAGATGGGCCGGAAATTCTTGAGGTCTCTAGGGTCTGCCTTGTGTTTTTTGAGTAGGGCGTTGATCTCGGCATGTTTCCAGCTCTCTGGGAAGGTCGTGGTCTCGAGGGAGAGATTGATGACGTTGCGCAGGTGGGGTGCGATGGAGCTGCTGGCTTTGTTGAAGATGTGGTGCGGGAATGGGTCTGACGAGGAGCCGGGGTGGATTATGCTCATGGTCTTGATGGTGTCCTCAATCAATCAATCAATCAATCATGGCATTTGTAAAGCGCACCACATACCTGCCAGGGTCTCAAGGTGCTGGGGGAGGGGGGAGGGGGGAAGCTGCTACTGTTTGAAGAGCCAGGTCTTAAGAAGTCTTCTGTAGGTCAGAAGGTTTTCGGTCTGCCGCAGGTGGATGGGAAGGGTGATCCATGTCTTGGCGGCGAGGTGGGAGAATGATCTGCCACTGGCGGTCACTCTTCGGATGCGGGGGACGGTGGCGAGGGCGCAGTCTGCGGAGCAGAGCAGGCGGGTGGGAGTGTAGAGGCTGAGTCGGCTGTAGAGGTACGTTAGTCCGGTGTTGTGGAGTGCCTTGTGTGCATGGATGAGGAGTCTTGTTGACAGGGTGCCAGTGTAGGTCTCTCAGGTGGGGTGTGTTATGGCTGCGGTGAGGGATGTCGAGGATCAGGCGTGCGGAGGCGTTCTGGATGCGTTGAAGCCGTTTCAGGAGTTTGGCCGGGGCTCCTGCGTAGAGTGCGTTTCCGTAGTCCAGTCTACTGCTGACGAGGGCCTGGGTGACCATCCTTCTTGTTTCGGTGGGGAGCCACTTGAAGATCCTGCAAAGCATGGGGAGGGTGTTAAAGCAGGAGGAGGAGACAGCGTTGACCTACTTCATCATGGAGAGGGTAGAGTCGAGGATGACCCCTAGGTTGCGTGCGTGGTCGGTGGGTGTTGGGGGTGTTCCTAGTGCAGTCAGCCACCAGGAGTCGTCCCAGGACGAGGGGGTGGATCCGAGGATGAGGACCTCCGTCTTGTCCGAGTTCAGCTTCAGTCGGCTGTTCCTCATCCAGTCGGCGACGGCCTTCATTCCTTCGTGGAGGTTGGTTTTGGCGGTGTAGGGGTCCTTGGTGAGGGAGAGGATCAGCTGGGTGTCGTCGGCGTAGGAGATGATGTTGAGGTCGTGCTATCGTGCGATGTGGGCGAGTGGTGCCATGTAGACTTTGAACAACGTTGGGCTGAGGGATGAGCCTTAGGGTACGCCGCAGATGATCTCGGTAGCTTCGGAGCGGAAGGGGGGGAGGCGGACGCTCTGTGTTCTGCCGGAGAGGAAGGATGAGGTCCAGTCCAGGGCTTTCTCTTGGATTCCGGTGTCGTAGAGGCATGTTCGTAGTGTGTGGTGGCAGACCGTGTCGAAGGCGGCTGACAGGTCCAGGAGGATGAGGGCTGCGGTTTCTCCGTTGTCTCGCAGGGAACTGATGTCATCAGTGGCGGCGATGAGGGCAGTTTCGGTGCTGTGGTTGCTGCGGAACCCGTACTGGCACGGGTCCAGGATGCTGTTCTCCTCGAGGAAGCTGGTCAGTTGTTTGTTGACAGCCTTTTTGATGATCTTCGCCGGGAACGGGAACAGGGAGATGGGTCGGAAGTTCTTGACGTCCTTGGGGTCCGCCTTGGGTTTCTTGAGTAAGGCGTTTATCTCTGCGTGCTTCCAGCTCTCCGGGAAGGTCGCTGTCTCGAAGGAGATGTTGATGGTTTTCTGGAGATGGGGTGCAATGGTGCTGCTGGCTTTGTTGAAGATGTGGTGTGGGCAGGGGTCTTCCGGGGATCTGGAGTGGACGGTGTTCATGATCTTGATGGTGTCGTCGTCGTTGATGTTGGTCCAGGGATCAGGCGGTTGGTGCGGGTGGTGGTCGTGGGAGCGGGGGTCTCAGTGGTTGTCGGGGTGGTGACGGTGTTGAAGCTGTCATGGATGTCTGCCATCTTGCGGTGGAAGAAAGTGGCGAGGGAGTCGCACAGGGCTTGCGACGGCGGGATGTCGTTGGTGTTGGAGCTGGGGTTGGAGAGTTCCTTCACAATGTTGAAGAGCTCCTTGCTATTGTGTGCATTATTGTCGAGGCGGTCTTTGAAGGAGGTCCTTTTGGCAGTTCTGATGAGGTGATGGTGGTTGAGGGTGGCGTCCTTGTGGGCTGCATGGCTGTCCGGAGTCTGTTCGCTGTGCCATTTCTTCTCTAGATTCTGGCAGGCTCGCTTGGAGGCTAGGAGTTCTGGGGTGAACCAGCTGGCCCTCTTGCTGGTGTCTCTGTCGGGGGGTTTCTTCAGCAGGGTGAGGGTGTTGGCGCAGTCGTCGATCCAGCGTCTGAGGTTGTGGGCAGCGTCGTCGGTGTTGGCTCTGAGGCTGGTGTAGCTGCAGTTCCAGCAGGTGAAGGGACCATGTGTGCATTTCGGGGCGGCCTGGAAACAGGTGTGGATCCGTCTGGGGTTGAGTGCGTGGAGTGTGCTGGCATCGTAGCGGTGGTGGTCGTCGTGGCGGGTGCGGGGACCAGGGGTTCTGGCGCTGGGCGCGGTCCAGACGCAGATGGGCGCAGATCGGCCTTACCTTAGGCACGTCTTCAGTGCGCCAGCGGTGCGGCCGCACGGCGGCCGCCATATATGGGGATGTGGGAGGGAGGAGCAGCTGGGAGGCGGGGGCAGCAAATGGGCAGTGAGGGGGTGGGCCACAGGGGACGCAGCAGTGGGAATGGGAGCATTGAGGGCACCTGAAGGCAACCGGGCACAATCAGGGCCAGCGAGGGGGAAACAGAAGGCAAAACGGGCACAAATCAGGGGCAGCGAGGGGGAAACAGAAGACAAAACGGGCACAAATCAGGGGCAGCGAGGGGGAAACAGAAGACAAAATGGGCACAAATCAGGGGCAGCAAGGGGGGTACAGAAGGCAAAACGGGTACAAATCAGGGGCAGCGAGGGGGAGCAGAAGGTAAGAGGGCACATAAGGAAGGGGCAACGAGGCAAGCAAAACGGGCACAGATAAAAATGCAGGCAGTACAGGGAAGACAGACAGCGACAGAGATACAAACCTAAGGCCTACCACTGGCCACCAGAGATGAGGCACAGGTGGTAGCCTGCGGGTGGAGGAGGACCTCAACTTCTACAGCAGCGGCAGGACACACAGGCGGAGCTGTGTGGTGGGGGAGCAACCTACCAGCAAGGTGAAGGGTTCCCCTATGTGATCCGACAAAGAGAGGGGCACCACAAGGCAGCAAGGTTAGTAGCCTGTGAATGGGAAAATTTCCGCTCCAAGTGGTATCTTGATGGAGTCTTGGGGGGGTATGCCAAAGTCAGCTGCAGAAGAGTGGGTTCAAGTGTCTAACCCAGGGGATCAGAGCCCTCTCCGTGCCCGAGAGCAAGACGAGGCAGGCTCAGTAATACCTTTCAGGTAGCACTCCTACAGTCAGGGTGAATGGAGGTGCATCAGAGGGGAGGTTGGATACACATGGACTGCAGTGCAGTTCAATAATGACAGGCAGGTGAGAGATGTTTCACTTAGAGAACACCTCTATAGTCCAGCAGAGTATAGATCTCAGCTAGAGAGTAAGACCAGAAATCAGGTAGAATAACTTTCAGAGTTCTTCCGACACTGGCCACCTGGGCAGTAAAACATAGCAGGCCTTTCAGAATGATGAAGTAAGTAGAGAAGATATGATTGTGGTAACCAGGCCAGACAGTTTCACTTTACAGATAGCAATTACTCTGAACCTAACAGGTTGCAGCTTGTAACTGGCATCACCTCAGACGTGGAGTGGAAGAAGGGCACATCTAGGAATTGAAATTCCAGACATGACTCTTAGTCGCTGCACCCACAGTCATAGTGAATTCTACAAATTCTTTGTGAGTGTGATCGTCAATATATGTGAAGCAAAAGGGTCAAGGGCATGGGGGGCACCTCATGGGGATCAGGACTCACTCCAGCAGAGGCCAGCAGAAGGGCTCAGACACCTCCAGTAGGTCCAAAAAACACACATGGTAGTGCACTGCAAATTTAGAGTCCATTCATATAGAAATACACTCTAAGTTGCATATTATCTAGCATGCTTTTATTGTATTTTTTCACTGGTGATATAAAAAAGAACAGCCAACATTTTTCATCCGCCATGCTTGACCTTCGTCAGGGCAATTGTAGCAGTGCATCGTACATGTATAGTGTTCGCCTGTAGTAAGCTTGTGTGTTTTTTAAAGCTTGTCTGACTGTTAGGTCGCACCTTGGGAGCAGCAAGTGCTTTGTTGGATGCACGCAATATAATTACAATTTTGGATAATTTGGGACAAGGGGGAGGTGCAGTTTCAAGAGTGGCTTGCTGCTCTGTTGTGTGTATGAAATCAGGTCCAGTAGGTGCTAGCTGGCTAGGCAGTTGCTGGAAGGCTTCTGGAAGCTTGTTGTGTCCCTGCAGCTCAAACAGGAGGCCAGCTTCTTGGAGTCACTTTTGGAAAGCCTGCGTTCAAGGCAAGCAGGATCAACCTTCACTCTTCAGACAGCAGGGCAGTCCTTCTTCCGAATCCTCCACGGGTCCACAGGTGTGGTGTTCTGATAAGAGGTTCTGAAGGTGCCACTTTTATACCTAGTGTAGTGAATATGGGTTCCATCCATCGAATCTGCCTGGATTGTTTTAAAGCTCTTGTTTCACCGCAATACAGTGAAATGGGAAACACGCTAACCTTTGACTGTCACAGGGCTCTCTAAACTAGGCAGTGAAGCTTGGGCTCACAGGGGCCTTCTAGGCTAAGGTGAGAGGCCTGGGCTCACAGGGGCTCTCTAAGCTAGGAAGTGAGCATGGGTTTTCACCAAGCTCCTATTAGGCTCAAATAGTTTATGCCTGGGTATCACTGAAGCACTGTAGTAGGTGTAGCTGTCACTCGTGTTGTGTGTCAGGGTCTGAAACCCTGATTAAACCTAAAGCTCTGCCAGACAGCTTCTTCAGCTGGCTCTAAAGATTTTCTTCAGGCTGGCTCTCACTGTGTCACGCTCTAAAGCCCCCCTCCGGCTCTCATTGAGCTCTGATATCTTAGAGCGCCTTGGCTAAGAATCCCCGGCTTCTATGGCCGCAACGAGCTCGCAGTCGCAACTCAGCACTAGAATATCGAATGTAGGTTATGCAGTGCTGAACTGCAACAGGAAATGCTGCAAAAGACTTGCATAGAAGTATGGGACCTTTAGGGTCGGGATCGTATGCCTTTTGCTTTAAACAGTAGGGGCTGTTCCCATGAACTGTCATTTTTTTTTTTTTAAATAAAGCATGGCCCCATAAACTGCTGCAACCCACATGATCACAAATCCTAAAAAAACTTTAATACAAAGGGCAGTGGATTAAGACAGCCATTATAGTGACCCCCCCCCCCCCTCCCCTCCTGTTTATGATGGCCCGAGGATGGGGGCTGTGTGACAAAAAGGGGTGGCCTGTAAGCAGTTTGTTTTCCCTGATTGCACTGATAAGGACTGCAGGGACAGGAATGACAGCATTATAATATGTAGCTGCATAACCCCACAGGGCAGTCACAGAGCGTTGGCTCTGCTCCGCGCTCCCATCCTTGCAGCACAACCTGCATATAGAATGGGGGCCCTGGAGCCTCCCGATTTAGCAAGAGGGCACCTGGTGCCAATCATTTGTGAGCATCTGGGTTTGAATCAGTAGGTGACAATGAAAATAATAATGGTCCCTGTGTACTGAAGGTTTTTGCAGCTGGAACACCTGTGACAAAACACCTTTTCATAACGTACCAAACCCATTTTAAAAGTCATAAAAGTGTGCTTGTCTCGTTAAAGTGGTTTTGCTACCCTTTTCCGAATCAAAAAGAGGATAGGAAAGAATCACTCACTTTCCACTTTAAAGTCGCACAGGAATGTACCAATGGGTTGTGACCTCAACTGCATTTGCAACTGATTTGCAAAGAAGAAGCTGTCCATGTGGAACAGCGTCTCCTTTAAGAATCGTGTTGGGCAGCCTCGAGGGAAATAGACTATGGTTTAGGAGACCAGTGCATGTTCCCTCCGACCGAGCCTCACCCCTCCTGGATGCCTTCCCAAACGGAAAATACTTTAAAAAACAAAAGCAGCATCTGTATCTTTAACACACAATGGCTGCATATGCAGGAATGGTGGTTTGCTGTCCCTTGAAGGCCACCATCCCTGCATTAGCATCCCATCACAGAGCATTGCAACATGCAACCTGCGTACTTTATATTCATTATGTTATGTTATGCAGAGTGTGTTATGACCGGGAGGGTATCCTGGCACTGAATAAGGGGGTTATTTGCCACCCCCCTGCAAACGTGCAATTTGCAATGTGACCTATTAGTACATAATTTGCATCACAAATTACATCCCTGTTCACAAGTAATTCATTATGCAATTGTCACATTCCTCGTTAGCAAATAGGGGATATTGCATCAGTCTCAGTGTCCCTAATTTCAGTTCAAGCAGTGGAAGTGACTGGTCAGAACAAAAACTATAGATCAAAAGCTCAAGCTGGAATAAGAAGTAACAAAGACAGGAGGTTTCTGCCTAATACCTACCATTTGTAACCGTGTTCTCATGTTATAATGGCTCTGTCAGTCGAAACTGCTCCACTAGTGTAAACAAGCTATCCACCAACTCTAAATAAAGCGGGGAAACCAGAGGTTTGGAAAGGCGGGAGGACCGTCGATTGACTGTGATGTTGTTGCTGTGCCAAAATGAGGTTCTAAGTGACCAGCAGTGCCAGGCTGTAGTGAAGGTGCCCCTGCAGCTGGCAGCACACATTGTCCCTGCCATGCTGCCAGTGGTAGTAACAACACAACTAATAACCATCACACTCCTACAAGTGTGACAATTCAGACTATGTCAGGCTTCCAAAGCTATAAAAGTTGCTTGGCTAATGTATATTGAATTAATAATTACCTGCTGTTGTGGTCATCTATTGTGGCAGACTGCCACAAGTGCCGGTGTTGACAATTAGGTGCTGGTGCCGAGCACTGGACACTACTGGCTCAAATTAAGCACTGGTGATCAGCCCAAAATCACAGAATGTGGTGAATAAGGGAACCGGAGATTAGGCAGTAGTTCTTCTGTTTGAACAGATAACCATTAAGCCGCATGTCGTTCACCAGCCATTCCAGCATTTCTTTCACATGCAGCTTTTGCTTAGTCATGACCAGCAAAGTAAATTTCAGCAGGTGATAGGGAAAGCAGCATATTACTTTTCATGATAGCGCCCGTGAAGTCATTGCTCACCTTTAACCGAGTTCCCCTCAGGCATAGCCACGCTCCTCTTGTCAGGACTGCTGAAGGACCTTGGAATCTCTGCCAGTTTTCGATGGTATCACCAGGCACTTCCGCTGAATCACTGCAGCTGGGTCTCGGCCAAGGTTGCAGATCTGGGACTTGGCGCGTCTGTTTGATGTAGGCGAGCAAAGTGCGGATTTAAAGAAGTTTAAAGGCATGGGCAAAGTGCACTCCCTGATAGAGCCAGCTCCGCTGCGAAGAGAGCCTTGGCCCGATGACCTTGAATAATTCGTAAAAGAGATTGTTTTAAATACCGTTTTCCTTTCATTTATTTTTAATGTGGGTGGTGTGTGAGTCTATTACAAGCATTTTGCAGAGTAATGCTGTGTTTATGTTTCATGGAACATTCATAATAAAGTTTCTTGTAGATCAAAACAGGATCTCTCATATGAGAAATGGGAAGAGGTGAAAGAGATTATGTGCAGTAATATTAGTGAGTTGCTGCTGTGTTACAATATTGAAAACACGTCACTATACGTGAATATTAAATGTAAACACATCTAGAATTTGGAGGAGTGTGCCTGTGCACTGTCAGTGACCTCGCCAAAGAGGGAATCAAAGAGTTGAAAGTGGATCAATACATTCAAACCTGTTCCTAACAAGGGCCCTAAAACCCTTAAGATGTCCCTAAGCACAGTGCTGCAAAATGTTTGCCAGAGGAGTTTTGTGCGAATGTCCTCACTCTTTGCCATCTCACTTGCCAGATAACCCTCCAGTTGTCTACATTCTTAATCTATCGTTTGTATTCACTTCCCTCCATTTTCCCTACTGCAACCTCCAACCATCTCTCTTCTGCCACTTGCTGTCTCATCTCCCATTTATCTCACCCTCATTATCATTTTCAATGTTCTGCACACCCCACTCTTATTTGATACCGTCCACTCTGGTTCACTCTAGCCCTCGCGTGGCACAATTTAACAACAGTCACATATGTGGGGAACTGCCCCCCCCCCCCCCCACTCCCAATAATATCGGATGTGAAGGTTGCTAAACAAAACTTTTGGGGTGATGTTCGTGTCAAACATGTTAACAACTTCATTTCTGCTGCCCCATCCCTGTAGTTGACCTATGATGCTCATCCTTGTTCTATGTCCTTCGACCCAAAGTTCAGCCCGGATCATTCATCCTAAGCCCCCACCTATTCTTGCGAGTCTCTTGTCTTTCCCACCCCACCCCATTCCACCTCACTTGTGTATGTTCTGTGCATGGTTCCACAGGTTTAGGAGCTATAACTGGAAGGACACTTCACTCTTTGTCCATGTCTGATTAGGTATGCACAACCAAACGCCCCCTTCCGTTCCCATACCTGTCTGCTCTTAGGCCTTGGTTCTGAGTGGCCCGGAATCCCAGTTCAGCTCGAACTACCTGCCGAACCGGGATTACAAATGATGCAGAAACACTGCACCCCCGAGGTCCACTCACAGACATTTCAACTGCAAACAGCATCTGAAAAGTCCAGGTGGGAAACAAGACAAAAAAGAAGGAAACCCCTCAGAAATCAGTATTCCATCTCTCAGAATCACACTTTTAATGGCCCATCTCTCATAATCACACTTTTTAAAAAAAGTTTTAAAAGAAAGTTTATTGAGTAAGAATATGAGACATAACAGCAATAAAATGCAGTAAATAAATAAAAGACAATGTAAATCATCTATATAGGAGAAAAACATGAGAGGGAAAAGAGGGGGGCAGAGAGAGAAGGGGAAGGGTATATCAGATTTTATAACTGGTCTTATAGTTAAAATACAACAATTGAGTTACAGAAATTCCTATAGTAATAACTTATATTATGAGTAAGATATTAAACAAGCTAAATAACAGATAATAACCATTACATCACGGAGGTTTGGGTACTTCTTCATTGCAAGGATTATGCAGAGGAAAGGATTGAGCGGATGCAGTTAGAAAATTAGTAATAGGTAACCACAATAAATCTCGTTTAATAGCAAGCGTAATCGGGTGAACATAAGCCCTGTCTAATCTATGATTGTAACAAATTCCATACCACCAGGTTTGAAATGAAACATTTGAAGCATTTTTCCATGACTTAGTAATTTGTTGAAATGCAACAGCTATAAGTAAATCAACAATGGAGATGTTAGTATTGGAGGAGGACCATGCCTCTGAAACGCTACCTAGAAAGATATGGGTAAAAGAAAAAGGGATGTGAGTAAGAATTTGTTTGTTAATTTGTTTCCATAAATTGATCTAAAATTAGTGAATAGGTGGGCAAGTAAATAGCATATGTTTAAGGTCTGCTACGGGGGCTGGGCAAGACCAACAGGTAGGGGATGTGAAGGGATCTATATGATGCAATTTAGCTGGAGGGATTAAAAGTCTATTATATATGAAAAATAAAGTTTGAGTAGTTTTGGCCGCTCTAGAAGACTTCCTTACTTTAATCCAAATTTTGTCCCATGTGAGGATAGAAAAAGATTCCACTAAATCAGATTCCCAGCTACATTCCACTTTAGATTTATCACCAGCAGCAGAGGTATCATTTAATTTCTTATAAATTTGAGACACAGAAGAGGTGGTACTTAAAAATGAGAGTGTAATAGGAGAAGATTTGATACGAGTAGAGTGAGATGCGAAAACATTAAAGGAAGTTTGAGCTGCTGTAGTCGATGCTATATACTTGGAATAATAGGAGAGAGGCAGAGAAAAGCGAGTCTAAATTACCGAGAAGGGAATACAAGTATCATCATGAAAAAGTTGATGAGTCCATTTAAGACCGATATCTAGCCATTCCTTCCAAAAAAGAGTCTTAGTTTTTATTTTAATATGTTTATTATACCAATTTGGGAATTGTAGAAATCAGGTAGGATCATCTAGGCTATCTAATATGAGAGGATGAAAGATTCTACGAGTATATTTGGACGCGCGCTTGAGACCTGTCTGCATAACTTTTTTGCCACACTTACCTGCCGTGAGGGGAACAGCCTTTGCAGCGGGGTGACTGTTCTTTGCACCGCCCATGATCTTCGCCGCTGTGAGGGGAATGGCCAACAAGAACCACATCCCCCAGCATTCCCTGCTTTCGGCGCTTGCTGGTGACGACACCTGGCAGCGCTGGAACACTACCTAGGCCGCCAGGTGCCCCCGCAGCGCGGGACGCGCGCTTGAGACCTGTCTGCATAACTTTTTTGCCACACTTACCTGCCGTGATTGGAACGGCCTTTGCAGCGGGGTGACTCTGTTCTTTGCACCGCCCATGATCTTCGCCGCCGTGAGGGGAACGGCCAACGAGAACCACATCCCCCAGCATTCCCTGCTCTCGGCGCTTGCTGGTGACGACACCTGGCAGTGCCGGAACACTACTTAGGCCGCCAGGTGCCCCCGCAGCGCGGGACGCGCGAGGGCTGCGCCTGTGCGAAGCCCGGGCCAAGGGCAGGCCCGTCATTGTCAGGAAGAGGCAGGGCTGGGCCCCCCCCCCTAACGCTGACTGCCTGCTGGAGCACATAAGTTACTGTTGATTAGCTGCTGTTGGTAGGAAGGACGCCATTTGTTGCATAGTATATCTGGCTAAACACTTAATATGGGGAAAAGAATACCAGCTGCGCCCAGGCGAAATGGTAGGCAGAAAATGCCTGTAACAACTCCCACTACCCCATTGCCTAGCTTGACAGCCATACACAAAATGCTACAGAAGACTATTGGTGTTGTCGCTACGGCCATCCAGAATACTGAAAGGCGTCTCTCGCTTCCACCGAGCTTGCCCCTATTTATGCATCAAGAAAACTCATTGGATTCCCTGCTTGCTACATCATATTCGGGGCTTCCAGGCGCAGATTGTAATGAGAACTGTATAATTGTAGATACGGTACCTTCTGGACATTTTTCTACGGATAGCAGGCTCTCGTCAACCCCTACTATGCTAAGGTCAAGCATGAACAGGGGCTTTGATTCTTCTTTACCCTTAGTTAATGACCAGGCACACTTGGGTGCCGATTACGATCCGGTAAAAACCGGGTACGAACCGTCGGTCGGAGCGTTTTCTCCGTCCGACTCGTACCCGGTTGTAAAACTTTACAAACATGGAATTACGATTCGCACGGAAACACCATTTCCGTACGAATCGTAAAAAACACCGACCGACGAAAATATCCGTACGAATGTGATCCGGGAATGCTGCGACGTGACGTCGGGACGCTTTCAGGCAGCGTTTCACGACCCAGGAAGTACGATTCGAACCGACAGCAGTCCGGACGGCAATATTTTCACGGCACCCAAAAAGCGCCGGAAAACCGAAGTACGGCGCGAAACGACCAGAGTAGGTGGCCCGGTACGCGCCGTACCCCCCCCCAGCCCCTGTATGTACGCGCCGACCCCCCCCAGCCCCCGTACGTACGCGCCGATCCCCCCCAGCCCCCGTACGTTCGAGTCGTACCCCCGTGTATGTACACCCGTGTACGTTCGAGTCGTACCCCCCCGTGTATGTACACCCGTGTACGTGTCGTACCCCCACCCGTGTATGTACACCCGTGTACGTGTCGAACCCCCCGTGTATGTACACCCGTGTACGTTCGAGTCGTACCCCCCCGTGTATGTACACCCGTGTACGTTCGAGTCGTATCCCCACCCGTATATGTACACCCGTGTATGTGTCGAACCCCCCCGTGTATGTACACCCGTGTACGTGTCTTGTACCCCCACCCGTGTATGTACACCCGTGTACGTGTCGAACCCCCCGTGTATGTACACCCGTGTACGTTCGAGTCGTACCCCCACCCGTGTATGTACACCCGTGTACGTGTCGAACCCCCCGTGTATGTACACCCGTGTACGTTCGAGTCGTACCCCCACCCGTGTATGTACACCCGTGTATGTGTCAAACCCCCCATGTATGTACACCCGTGTACGTGTCGTACCCCCACCCGTGTATGTACACCCGTGTACGTGTCGAACCCCCTGTGTATGTACACCTGTGTACGTGTCGTACCCCCACCCGTGTATGTACACCCGTGTACGTGTCGAACCCCCGTGTATGTACACCCGTGTACGTTCAAGTCGTACCCCCTCCGTGTATGTACACCCGTGTACGTTCGAGTCGTATCCCCACCCGTGTATGTACACCCGTTTATGTGTCGAACCCCCCCCCGTGTATGTACACCGGTGTACGTGTCGTACCCCCACCCGTGTATGTACGGTGCGTACGGTACGATCATGTGATAAAATTGAGCATAGGGCACAATTCAATAATTATACCAAATTTGGGGATAACTACTGCAGATAAACCCAAAAACATCGTGGTTAGCACAAACACAAATGCCCATACTAATGCCCCTTTGCCAATACCAAAACCGAGCACAAGTAAAAACTCATCAAATGCGGAACTTCCAGCCAAATGGGCACCCAATCCTAAAATAACTAAGGCAGATACCTCAGAAGTTATGGATCAAACCACTGCCAAAAGCAAAAGGGCACAACCTAGACAAGCTAATAACGATGCCCGAAATCCCCTAAATCCCCCACCAGCTAAGTCGGATCAAACTGCAGTAACCAATATGAGACAGATCCTGGCTCGTATTAGTTTACCCCCAGAGTGTGGAGCCTATGTGTTGGTCCTAGTTAATGTGCCTAAATTGAGGAAGGACCAAGAGGAAAACTTCACAACTCTTAAAAATAGAACCCTCCATTGGTTATCTGGAAATTGTAACTTTCCTATGGAAGGAGCAGGGGAGACTATTCATACCCAAAGAGTGGGGTGGGTGGGCCCGTTGAGAAAAAAGTTTGATGGGGACTGCATAATTATAAATTTTAGGTCCCCACAATGGGCGCAATCCACACTTGTAAAAGCTCCACTGCCCTCACCCTGGGAATATAATACTACTCTGCTCCCTCTGGGATACTTCTATAGGCACTTAATAGATTCTAATTCTAATTTCGGGACTAACCCCCCAGTATATCAATCGGACCTAAATTTCAATATCAGGAATAACCGCCGATTGTGCCACCAGGATCAAAATTCTAATTTTAGGAACGGCCCCCCATTAGGTCATCTGACCGCACCCCCAGTATACCCAATGTCACACCCATTCTTTCCCATTTTGCCCCAGCATATCCCAAGGGAGAGGCTTCTCGCAGGGACTAATCAAAATTTTAACATGCTCTAGAATGAGTCGAGGTATATGTACAACATTCCAACTTATAACCGGTTTGAACATGCCTTTTCAAACCTAGAAGATCAGGATTGACTGGGGAACAGAGAAAGTAATATTGAATGTGAAGAGGTAGTTAATGTCACTGGGGAACATTCACACCTAATACAAACTAATACAACCCAGTCAATGGTAGCGCAGGACGTTACTGTCCTACCCTAAGTCATACGTGAGGATATAACAACCATATCAACTCAACTTAAGCAGAGTGCAAGGGACAAGCTCCCAGGTTCCTTTAGTCATTCTGATTTATCAATCCTTAGCTGGAACGTTGCTGGTTTAGAATCAAGATTGTCAGACCCTCAATGGGTCCAGCTATTGGATGGCAAAGACATCATCATGTTTGAAGAGACATGGGGTGTAGGGAATCTATATATAGAGGGCTACCATTGCTTTAGTGTGACTGCATGCAAGCCTGTTTTCGGTCGTGCAGTGGGAGGACTATTTATTGGTATTAGGACATTGGCGGGTGGCACTATTAAAGATTTATCAGGAGGGAACCCGAATATTCAGGTCCTTGAATTCAAGCGAAAGACTAGGATTTATTTAATTAATTTTTATAATAATGATTTTTACTCTGTACCCAATAAGAACTACACAGCACTCTCTAAGACTTTACGACATTTGGAAACAAATATAGAACTAGAAGAGGAGACAGGGATTTTAATCGGGGGGATTTTAATGCGAAAATTATAAAAAAGCGCTGGCCTGAGGATAATAATTACTTAGATCAAGCTGAACGAAGGGGTATTGAATTAGCCAATATGCTAAGTGAACATATTCTTAGCAATGCTATGGAAACAAGTCAAACCTCTAGGATGGACTGCGTCCCCACGTTCAGAGGGAGGGACTGCCGTTCAACTATTGACTTTATTTTTATGTCCCCTTATTTAGTAGACCGTGTAATAGAATCTAAAGTGATAGAGACATCATTTGGAGATCATAACCCCCTCACAATTACCCTACATTTAGGCCCCAGTCCGGTATATGTTAAGTTAAACGGAGCAAGAGATATCACACCATCTGGCGATGGCCTGCGTTTAAAATGGAGGGGAATTGACTGCGGGGCCATACTAGAAAGTGTGAAAAATGAACATCCCGAATTAATTAATTCCTGTTTATTTTTAGACGGGAATAGTCACAGAATAATTACGGACTTTGGCAAACTGTGTTTAGTAATAAAAACTTCTTTGTCAGTCCCACTACCAACGAAAGGGAAAGAGCCAAGGTGGTTTGATTCTGCCTGTTCAATAGCAAATAGGGAGCTGCGTAGGGCACTAACCACCAAGCCAAGGAGCACAGTAGAGGTACAGTCAGCTAGGAAATATTACAAACTAAAAATAGCTGAAAGGAAGGCTGCATTACTGACGGAACAGTGGGAATCGCTGGTTGGAAGTGCTAATTTGAAGAGCAGCGGCCCCTTCTGGTCAGCCGTCAGGAAAATGCGAGACATGGGCAAACATCTATCCCTAATTAGCTGTAATATAACCAGCAGCACCTGGGAGGCCCATTTCGCCAAAATATATGCTGCTCCTTCCGAGGAAGTAACTATCTCGGCCCCTGGACAACTGCGCGGCTTACAGATTGACCTTTATGAGGCAGAAGTAGCCATCAGAGAGAGCCATGGTAACAAGGCCCCAGGTTCTGATGGACTCCCTATAGGCGTTATTAAGCACAGTCCGGATCTATGGGCACCAATTCTTCTTAATGTTTTTAATAGCCTGTCAACAGTGCCCATGCCCAAAGCTTGGGCCACCAGTATTATAGTCCCAATTTTTAAAAAGGGCGACAGATCAGATCTAGTTAACTACCGTCCGATCACGCTCCTGGATAATACCTTAAAAATTCTCGGGCGAGTTATCTATAACAGGGTGGTAGAGTGGACTGAAGATACAGATCTATTGGACCCGTGTCAGATGGGATTCAGGAGCAAGGTGGGTACGGTGGAGCAATGTTTGAACCTAAAGTTGATAATTGATAAGTATAACGTTGCTCGATCGTCCCCCATCTACCTTGCATTCATGGATCTTTCATCCGCTTTTGATTTAGTCAATAGATCTAAATTGTGGACCATGTTTCTTAACTATGGACTGGATGAGGCCCTTGTAAATTTCCTGGCTTACCTTCAAACCGATCTTAAGGCACAAGTCAGGATTGGGATGGGTGGTGAAGTATCCGGAGCCATAAAAATAGGCAGGGGGGTCAGACAGGGGTGCGTTTTAGCACCCCTGCTGTTTATTATTTATATTAATGGCCTAGCTAAAGCACTGAAACAAGTGACTAAAGACGTCCCAATTATCCAGGGGCACCCATTGGCAGTTCTATTATACGCAGACGATGCGGTCCTTATGGGCCGCACCCCAAATGCCCTCCGTTTGCTTGTTGAAACCTTTTGTTCAACACATGAAGGCCCTAGATCTGCGTGTAAATTTTAAAAAATCTTTTATTATGCCATGTGAGCCTGGGAAACGAAAGCTCAATACTATACATATAGGGTCAGATAAACTAGAATCTGTAACCTCATTTCCATATCTAGGGTTGGTTTTCGTTGCGAACGGCTCATGGAGTGGGCATTCTGCCCACGCCATGGGCAAGTTCTCGAAAGCCACCAATTCCATATTGAGTCTTTCACGTCCAAAGAAAATAGGCGCCACTAGAGCTATTTTAAATTTTTTTAGATTACAGTGCATTCCTGTAGCCACTTATGGGGCTGAGGTCTGGGGATCGGGGAAAAGTCCCAGAATTCAGCGTGAAGAGAGTCGGTTCTGCAGGAAGATACTGGGCGCCCCAATCTCATCCTCTGAATTTATTTGTCACAAAGAACTAAACCTCCCCTATGTTTGCGACTTTATTAGAACTAGACCAGCTCTATTCTGGATTAGGATCTGGAGGTGTCGTAAATAAAATATTACGCTCTCAGAATTTCAGTATATAAATAAGATCATGCATAAAGCAAGAGGCTGAGTCTGTGGTATCAGATTCATAAAGGGCTTTATTCCAATAACTCGAGTCAAAGGGAGAATATTACCATCACCACAAAGGATCTGGAAGGGACTCAAAAGTATTCTCAATATTCTCAAAACATTATTCACAGAGTACAGTATATATACATCGGAAACGAAAAGAGCAAAAGAGAGTGAGATAAGAGCATGTGGGCGTGTAAGAGGGTGTGAAGGTGGGCGTCCATGTGGGCGTCCACTTGATGATAATGGGTAATTTGTCATGTGTGGGTGGATACCTGGAGGGGGTTGCGTGATCTGCTGGAATTGTACTGGAACTTTGCCTTACTTGTGCTCAACTCGAGCATGACGTGTAACTGACGTGGGGAGGGTTGCTATGCAACCGGACAAGTCTGGAAGTGAGGCCTTCAGTGTCAGGACGACCAACACATCTTGTTTTATCTGATATCTGATGTCTGGAGCAGGGACTGATTTGTGACATAGGTTGCTCATCACCAAAAGCCGATGTGGCATCTATTTCTTCATTTACTTCATTTACTGCAGAGGTCTTGCACGGGGGCTATGGGCTTTTCACTGACGTGAGCTTTGTAATCACACAAAAAGAGACAGAAAGGCTAGGCTTTCTCCTTTGCAGATGGGTCATGTTTATATTCCTCCTTCTCCAGGCAGGAATGTATTTCTCGAGGAGCGGAGCAGATAACTTGAAGGCTGAATACAGTCTTGGCAGGCAACAGGCCGGGCCAGGCACCGTTAGCCGCGCAGGAAGTAAGACAAAGGTCATGGATACAGATGCAGGTCCAGGCTGGAGCATTCAGAGGCAGAAGGCAGGAAAAGGCTCGATGGCAGAATTCAGGGCCTAACTTGCCAGAGCTGAAAAACGTGAAAAGTACACCATATAAAGACGGTGGCAAGGCATACTTAGGAACGGAATATTCGACCCATTCAGGGCGGATCTAAAAGAGGACATGTTGACGTTGGACACAATTGTATTTGCGTCTTCATAGCTTGAAGTGGAGGGAACATACATGTACTTGTAGCATGTACATGGAGCCGTTGGGGTCTAAGATAGGGGACACAATTGATCATAAAAATTCATATTTCCTCATTCCCTCCTTGTCCCCTACGGACCCTTCATGAGATATCGATCCTCAGGAATCCATCAATCTGTTCATGTAACATCATTTGCTCTTCTTTCTTCTTCCGGGATTTTGAATGAGAACTTGAACGTGGAATACATGATGTGGCACACAGGCCGCAAATCGCTGGCCCACATTGTAGACACAGGCAGCAACTGAATATTATTAATAGTATCAACCCACAGACGGTCAACACTTTCCATCCCCAAGCCGATATTAATCCCCAGAGCCAACCGGACCATGTCCACGTGCCTGGGTCTTGATGTATGCTTTGGGCAATCCTGTGGAGCCTTGTTATTGTTTTGTATACAGACGGTGCGTTATTAGGAATGAAAGAAATGATATGGAGCACGTCCCACCCCAGTCTAAGGGCAGTTGCACATAGGCTGTCTGGCCACAAATAAAGTAGGTGTGTCGTGATGCTCTGAAATAGGACTTTCCTTTGTCTTTGAATACTATTATAGTATCACACTCACTGTGCCCCAAATGTACTGAGCCTTCTTTTCTGACACACAAGTTCTCTTTTACTGGCAGGACTGTAATTGAGGATGGACCTAAATTGTGTATGGGCTTGACATTCAACACTATAAAGTCGAGGGTCACATTTCCTTGCAGATACTCTTCATTTTCTAGATCTGTACCTTTCATTTGGGGAAGTCCCTCTTCATCTGGGAAACATGCTTTGTTCATGACTTTATTCAAGTTACCCCATACCCACTCGCCCCTACACTCCTTGTCTTGACATTCTTTGGCATCACCGTTGATGGATGTCATTAAGGCAAACCATGCTCCGCAAGAACCATTATGGGAGAACGGAAAAGGAAAAAGAGGCAACACTCCCTTTACCTTCTGATACGGGGGAAATCGGCCACAGACCCAGCAGTCTGTAGCATTGCTAACCTGATGTGAATGGTGCAGCATCTGAATAAAGGTATTGCTGCGTAAGGCAAGTCGATATGATAACTCATGGGATGGCAGATCACTAAACGTGTGTTTTGTGGCATCATTAGTGGAGGAGTGTAAAAGTGAGGCAATAGAAGGAAAAATAGCATGTAGTATTAAGCTGATACATATTATCGTGATGCACAGAAGAGATAGAAAAATCACAGTCACTATACATCTACCACGTAATATTTTACAGTATTTGCTTCTTATCTTGCTCTTTTTTATGTTATTGTCCAAGATCTTATGCAAGCCAGAATACATGTTCAACCGCTTCACCACCTAGTGGACTTAATTGATCAAACGGGTTCTGACTTTTTAGATCTAAGTTTAACTCCTGCTGGGGAGTCTCCTCTAGAAAAGGGGCTCAAAGTCCAAGCAGTCAGTGTTCTTTTGGAAAGTACAGTTATTCCCAAAGTAACGTTTGCAATGATGTATCCATCCTTTCCGTCCCTCGACTTTAACGGCGGTCCTTGTGGTTAGCAACACCAATTTCGGCGTCTTCCACCTCGGCTCAAGAGGGCTTGATCTATCAAAGTTCCGGATCAGCGATGGAGTGTCCCTTGACCTGGGTGTTGTCAGGGAAGGCGGCAGCAACCTGCGAACAACAAGAGAGTAGTGCAGACATCAAGGAAGCCAGGTAATCTGTCAGCATGTTACTATCAACATCAGTAATCTTTTAGGCATTGGAGTGCCCCACATATTTGGTGGTCTACCAAAGACCACTTCATAGGGAGATAAGCCTGTTCTAGAATGAGCTACCATTCGCATGTAAAAGAGGGCAACCGGTAGGGCTACCATCCAATCTACACCTTTGTCTGCGCAAATCTTTGCTAGTCTAATTTTCAATGTCTGATTATGTCTTTCTACAAGGCCTGCTGCTTCAGGATGTCGCACACAATGGAATTTCCAGGTATACCCTAACAGAAGGGACACCTGCTTCATTAGTACCAGGACATATTTGTAACCTCTACATCTGTTTATTTGGATATAATCCATTTGGAGCACTTCAAAAGGGTGGTCAGGTGGATGGAATCCACCTTGTTCCATCGGAATGCCTTTACCTGGATTGAATTGGCAACAGATCATACATGTTCTGACCTTTTGTTTCGCTGCTGCACGCAGGTGCTTGTTGAACCATATATTCTGTAAGCTATCAATCATTGCTTTCTCTCCTAAGCGTGCAGGACTATGTGCGGTATTTATAATCACTTGTACCATCGAATCAGGAAGAAACCATGTGGATTTGCCCTTATTCATCCAACCCTGATCAGTCAGTACCCCTCCTTGTTCCGACCATTTCTTTAATTCGTCCATAGTAGCATGTGTCTGTATGTCTTGTACATCCTTGGAAGGATCCCTAACTGTCATGGCGTTGGACACTGATTGAGCCTGTAACTTTGTCATGTCTAGTGGGGTCTGAGCTGTCTGTTTAGCAGTTCGGTCTGCCAGATCATTGCCTTGGGAAATGGTATCTGTGGCTCTAGTATGTGCTTTACATTTTAGGATAGCTATGGCTGTTGGTAAATGTATTGCTTCCAGTAGGGCTTGAATAAGGGGGCCATGCTGTATCTTGGCCCCATGAGAGGTCAAGAAACCTCTTTCTCGCCACAGAATCGGTGTAAATGTTTACTCTCAGGTGCTTAGCTCTTATGCACGCTTGTGTCAGGGCGATGAGCTCTGCTGCTTGTGCTGACAATATGTCTATTCTTTTAGTCTCTATTATTACAGTATCAGTAGTCACTGCATATGCTGCCACTAATTCTCCCGCCCCTGTCCTCATGCATGAGCCGTCAACTTATAGTGTTAGGTCGGGGTCTGGGAGTGCAACGTCTGTCAAGTCTTGTCTTGGTTTAGTCACGGTATGTATTACTTCAACACAGTCATGTGGTGGAACGTTTTCTGTACTGGAGGGCAAAAGAGTAGCGGGATTCAGTATGTTGCATCGTCTGATCTCTATGTGTGGTTGAAATAACGTTAGCTCATAGCCTGTCAGTCTAGCTACAGTCAGGTGTTGTGTTTGTGTCCGGTTCAAGAGAACCTCCACTGCGTGCGGTACTTGTACTGTCAGGGGGTGGCCCAGCACTATCGAGTCACTTTGTCTTATGGCTAAGGCCGTTGCTGCAACAGATTTTAGGCACGCAGGCAAAGCCTGTGCTACTGGGTCTAATGTACTAGAAAAATAAGCACAGGGCTTGTGTTTTCCTGCATGATCTTGTGTTAGGACAGATAGTGCTGTTCCATCCCGCTCTGTCACAAAAAGCATAAACGATTTGTTGTAATCAGGGTTTGCTAAAACTGGTGCTTGACATAAAGCTCTCTTTAATTCTTCAAATGCCACAGTGTGTTCTTGTGTCCAAGAGAGGACTTTAGTAGAAGCTGCCTCCTGTGTCGTCAACTGTATTAGGGGCTTGGCTATGTAAGCATACTGGGGAATCCACTGCCTGCAATATGAAGTGAGGCCAATGAATGCACGTACCTCCTTTTGTGTCTTGGGCTGTGAAAAACCAGAAATCAATTGAATACGTTCCGGTGCCCACAACTAATTCCCCTGAAAGATCACAATAAAACATGAGAAAAAGGGGAAAGCACCATACCTATTTCCTCGGCTTAATTTCTAAGGGGGCTAATTTCTAAGGGGCTAGCGGGAAGCGAACCTCCTCAGGGGCCAGCAGAAAGCCAATATTCTCCTCCTTCCCCCCTTTTTGACAGGAGGAAATCTGAAACAGATTCCACTGCTGTCAGACACTACCAAACCCTGCGTGTAGCAACTGGGCGTAAGCAAAATTATAGGAGATGCACAGCGCAGTTGAAATTCAAGAGAAATCCCTCCAGCAAATGTACAAACTTCATTTTGTGAGCTCATAGGCTGGCCAAATGACATCTCATATGCAAATGTCCCTATTATGTGAACCTACACCAACCTGAAGTCAATATTATTGCTAGGAGGCCCTAATAGGAATGCTAAATTACCTAAATATTCGGAAAACCAAGTTTAAGAACAGTTGTTAATGTTGATAATTAATAATTTATCTGCTAAAGAAACCAGTCATTGTGCAATAATTTCCACCTATACAACAAACTGCATCCCTCGCCTTTCATATTCAAACGTCTCCCTTCAGAGGCTCAAACCTAATAGCCTAATTAAAAACAAGCATTTACAATGCAATGGTCTCGGCATTGGTAAAGTTAGAGCTATTGGCATTGCTCATGACATTATTTTTGTTTATGTTTTTTGTTTTTAAAACATTTAAAGAAACGGCATTGTCATGAGCAATGGCAATAGCTCTAACTTTAACAATGCCGAGACCGTTGCATTGTAAATGCTTGTTGCCTTCTGCTACTGAAACCATGTTATGTTGCCCAAAGGACTCTGTGCACTTTACCCCTGCTAACCAGGGTTAAGATTTTTGAATGCCTATTCTCACCAGTTACCAAAGAGGCACTTTCATTTAAAAGCCACACCTACTAGCATGGATGATGCTTATTTTTCATTAACATCCTAAAATGTGAGTCCACGCAACCAACTGCATATGTTTCTAATCAATGCAAAGTGTGGAATAGGGACAGGGTTAGTGAATGGGTATGGAGGGCAGGGCTCTTTAGCCACGCGGCACCCTGCCTCCATGCATTCAAAGTTTCGGTACTGCGATGTATCTGATCTCATCTGTGATGTCATAATGTTACTCGAAATGTCATCGATTATGTTATTTGATATGACATAAATCCTAACATATGGGAGATCCCAGCAGTACATGGTAGAGGCAGGAGTTACCATTGTCAGCTTAATATTATCAGTTTGAAAGCATTCTGGTGCTTGTAGTTGTAAATTGTGTTTATTTAGCGCTTGCTCCTATAATTCCATTTTAAATTCAAACCTACATGTCCCCGAATTTAAATGATAAACAAGACTCAGCCTCTGCACCACGGTTTTGCTTGGACAAACTGTCACTAAGAGTCACACGTGAGTATCAGGCGTCACATGCAGGCAGACTGCACACTGAGACCTGTCACACACATGCCAACAGCAGACTTGGCCGCTCTGCTGGTGACGTTCAGGGGGCCCCCACCCTCGGTACTGCCCTCACTCTCAGCGGCACGGCCTCCCCCAGCCCCCTGCCCCGTACCTGAAGTCCTTGTCGCTGGAGCCCATCTTCTCCAAGAGCCCACAGAGCTGATAGGACGTGCCGCTCATGTTGAGGCCGGAACGGGGAACCGAGGCGCGGGCCTGGGGGCTGGGACGTAGCGGCCGCTTCAATCGGAGCCTCGCACCGCCGGGTTACATGTAGGGCAGGCGCCCGTCACCAGCGACCCTGTCCTGCAGGAAGATGCGCATGCGCGCCACAGACACCGGCGCCACCACGCGGCGGCCCCGACCGCGCGCACCCAGGAGGCCTGCCAAGCGCCGTTAATTAACATTTTTAGATGATTCGTTAGTGAGAGTTTATGTCCTTGTATAGGGCAAGCTAGCTGCAGCTGTCACTAGCGCACATCTGGTTCTCTCATGCATGATGTGCGTTACAATACGATACTTCTTCGTTGGCATGACTAATAAGGTAGTGTTCCGCTATGTTATTTAGTTAATACATAGCGAGGCATTCACCTGAGAAAAACGACGTTATACGTGTGTGCGCGGGAGCAACGCCGGGGCACCACCGCCTTTCTCCGAGGCACAGCAGAAAATGCCTCGGAGAAAGGGAGTGTCCTTTTCGGATTGGGGGGCGTGTTTTGCTGTTGTCTCCTCCCTGAGACTTCTCGCAAAAAACACGCCCCCCGATCCGAAAAGGACGGGGCTTCAACGGAGTGACTGGACCTCTTCTCCAGTGGCTGGCCAGCATTTAAGAGGCCAGCCAATGGAGAACAGGAGAGAAGAGGGGCGGGTGCAAGCCCCTCTTCTCAAAGTCACTCAAACTCATTAAATCTCGGAGCGAGACTGCGCAAGCGCAGCCTTTCGCAGCCGAGACCTAACAAGTCAACTTTTGGGGCCACCACTTACAAGAATGAGCTTATTAAAGCAAACTTTAAAAAGGAAATCCTGTCAGATATTTTCTCCTTACCCTAAATACCGAGCCTCATTTGTCACTCTGGGGTGGCAGTCCTTATCTAAAACAGGCTCTTCAAGAGCTAAGATGCGAGTGTACAGATCATAATTGTTCCTTAATGTCCAATCTGGAAACATATGACCGAGGCTGCCTGTCTATAAGAGAAAGGCAGTTTCTCCCAATGCAACTGGTGGCAGCTTGTGGCCACAATTCAAAAATGTCTGAATTTGAAAATCGTTTTTATATAGGCATATAGCCCTTAAAATTCCAAGCAAGAGCAACATTTTACTTTCTGACCAGAAGCAATATAACATTTGCTAAAAAATAAAACAAATCTTCTCCATAGACATTTCCTCGGGGCACTGGTTTTGCACAGAATAGAACAAGGGAATCTTTCTCGACTTACATTTCTCAGCTGCCCTGTCTTATCAGAGAAGCTAAAAATAGCCCCTCAGCGCGGCCTGAGCCTGGGCTGCCAGCCATCTTTTTTGTTTTTCCTACTCCTGGCCCCCAAGGCTCTCCGGCTGCAGGCATTACACAGATGCGATGTCAGAGAAGCTTTCTAAGCAGTGCCTTTGTTCTGCTCCTCTCACCGGCCCCCACCTACACTGGCTACAAAGTCAGAATCTGTCTCCGATTTCTGTATCACATTCTGCTCTACACAGCCCCCACCTTCTCCTCACTCTGAAGCTGTCAAAGGCAAAAAGACTACTCAATTCCATAAAAACTGCAATAATTCGCCCAATTGAAAAATTATTTTTACATACAATTTGCACTCAGGGGGTCATAATCTTACCGACTTGACCCAGCACATTGGCTCACTGGACCACCAAGAACACAAACCCGTATTCTTGAACAATTTGCAAATTCGAAATACCCACAATTCTTTTTCTCAAGCTAAACCCTTAATGGATCACTAATTATTTTTCGTTAACACTTTGTACATTAGGGGTGTCATCAAATCACAGGGGTTGCTCCTTCTCTAGCTACACCCCTCTCAATTTCCTTTTGACAACGTAGTCAAATGTTGGACCATGTAAACACCAGCTATGCGCTGTTCGTTTGGTGGGAGGCTCAAGAACCTTTGGGCTACTATATCATTATTATATGTATCGTGGTACTTGCGGTGGCACTCCAACTGGTCTTTCTACTGGGGCCACTCTTGCTTGGTCCTCTGAAAGGACGGGATAAATACCAGCAACGTCAGTATTTCTTTCTCTGTCAGCCTGCGCTCATTTTACCTGCTCCACTTCCTCCTGTAACATCTTTTCCTTGGCTTTTCCAGACTCCAGTCTACTTCTCTCTGCTTCGTGAAACACTTACTCTGTCCTCCTATGTGACTCCTTGCGCCAAAACTCAATGGCATCCTTCCGAGCTGGTCCACATTTTCTCTTTCATAAGAGTATTTCGTTGTCTGTCTACTTGTTCTCCTTTTACTCGGATACCTTCCTCAACTAATACGTTTTCTCGGGCTTTGTCTGAATCCTCCCTACTTTTCTCTTCTTTTCTGAGCGCTTTCTCTGTGCGTCAATGCCATTCTTTACGCTATAATTCAATGGCATTTTTCTGTGACTGTCTGGCTTTCTTTTTCCATAATACTTCTTCTACTCTCATGATGCAATCTGCATCCCATGTCCCAACAGCGGGCCATCTCTGATTCTCTGCTAAATCCTTGGTGTAGTCCACCCACAAATCGAGATATAATACGGCATCTAGGCCATGTTTATGGTACATAAAGTACCCTGCAGTGTCCCTAGGTGGAATGGGAACGGCTTCCTCGAGTATTCCTTTTCTAGTTTTTATCTGTCTTAATTTTGAGAATAACGGCATCTTAAACCTTGCTACTTGATTCTTACTCGGACTTGAACACAATTAATACAATAAACACAGTAATGAAGATCGAACAATCACTCATACCACGACATTTAAAACACATTAAAACATTTTAAAATGAACAACGATAATTAGAATAAAACTAGCTAACTGCATAATACTAGATGTACTGCTAAACAGTACAGATACACTGCTAAAACAGTGCAGACCAGGTCTGTGTACCCAAACCCGTCTTGACCGGCACAAACCAATGTGCACGTCTAGATGCGTCCCCAGCAACGGTACTCACCGGGAAGCACGGAACGGAACAGAAGGCCTCGGAAACTCTGGACTGGACTAGACCAGACTGGACTCGACTCGACTCGTGACGTGGATACTTCGGAACTTCGGAATCTGGTGGGCCTCTGTATACCTCGGACACAGCTCTCTCGCAGGTGGGCTCTGGGTAGGACAATCTGCGTTCCTCACCGCCTCGTCTGGATGCCTGGTCGCAGTCCGTCCCCTTCGTTGGCCTGAGGGAGTTGGCGGGAAGACCCGCGACGTGCGCGCTTGAAGTCCGTCACGGCTATGGAAGGGGGCAAAACTGGACCCTCATCTCCGGCGTGTGGGGAAAGAGATTGAACTGTTCGGGCGCCATTATGTCGTAAATAAAATATTACGCTCTCAGAATTTCAGTATATAAATAAGATCATGCATAAAGCAAGAGGCTGAGTCTGTGGTATCAGGTTCATAAAGGGCTTTATTCCAATAACTCGAGTCAAAGGGAGAATATTACCATCACCACAAAGGATCTGGAAGGGACTCAAAAGTATTCTCAATATTCTCAAAACATTCTTCAAAGAGTACAGTATATAGACATCGGAAACGAAAAGAGCAAAAGAGAGTGAGATAAGAGCATGTGGGCGTGTAAGATGGTGTGAAGGTGGGCGTCCATGTGGGCGTCCACTTGATGATAATGGGTAATTTGTCATGTGTGGGTGGATACCTGGAGGGGGTTGCGTGATCTGCTGGAATTGTACTGGAACTTTGCCTTACTTGTGCTCAACTCGAGCATGACGTGTAACTGACGTGGGGAGGGTTGCTATGCAACCGGACAAGTCTGGAAGTGAGGCCTTCAGTGTCAGGACGACCAACACATCTTGTTTTATCTGATATCTGATGTCTGGAGCAGGGACTGATTTGTGACATAGGTTGCTCATCACCAAAAGCCGATGTGGCATCTATTTCTTCATTTACTTCATTTACTGCAGAGGTCTTGCATGGGGGCTATGGGCTTTTCACTGACGTGAGCTTTGTAATCACACAAAAAGAGACAGAAAGGCTAGGCTTTCTCCTTTGCAGATGGGTCATGTTTATATTCCTCCTTCTCCAGGCAGGAATGTATTTCTCGAGGAGCGGAGCAGATAACTTGAAGGCTGAATACAGTCTTGGCAGGCAACAGGCCGGGCCAGGCACCGTTAGCCGCGCAGGAAGTAAGACAAAGGTCATGGATACAGATGCAGGTCCAGGCTGGAGCATTCAGAGGCAGAAGGCAGGAAAAGGCTCGATGGCAGAATTCAGGGCCTAACTTGCCAGAGCTGAAAAACGTGAAAAGTACACCATATAAAGACGGTGGCAAGGCATACTTAGGAACGGAATATTCGACCCATTCAGGGCGGATCTGAAAGAGGACATGTTGACGTTGGACACAATTGTATTTGCGTCTTCATAGCTTGAAGTGGAGGGAACATACATGTACTTGTAGCATGTACATGGAGCCGTTGGGGTCTAAGATAGGGGACACAATTGATCATAAAAATTCATATTTCCTCAGAGGAACAACTCAGCAACTTTAACACAAGACATTATAAAAGACTGCCTCAAATGTGACCACGGCTTATTAATCCCTTGGCTCGCGGGAGTTTTAAAAACATTGCGTGCCGTGGACAGAGGCGATCTTTTCTCCGACCCATCCAGAATTGAGCCTAAAGACAAGGTTGAGGACAAACAAGCACTATATGCACTTTTTAACACAGAAAGAATGGGAAGGGAAATATTCAAACCCACCGTTGTTACATACATAGGGAATGATCTGTGTAGGCAACCACTTCCACCCTACCTTACCCTCCCCTTGTCCAATTGGGAAAGGTCCTTGTTAGTTCGTCTTAGGGCAGGCTCTGTGACATTTTTATTGGGCTTTCCCCTGGGTTATCACCACACAACACAATATAACCCATGTCCGTGCGATGGCATTAGTACACAGAACGATTTGCACTTTCTATTCTTCTGTAAATTTTACTTAAAGTATATTAATTGGTTTTTAACACCTTATTTTAGAAAACAAAGACCACTCTCCTTGGGGGAGTCTTGCTCAATGCTATTCTCCCTGGAAACAGATGAAGTAATTTTTCGCACTAGCACTTTCTTGAGACTGATAACACGCGTACGTAAACCGATGGAAAACCCCTGAAAATCGATTGATGAGAGCTGTATTGGTTTTTAATAACTATGAAACTGTACTTTGATTTATTGTGAAAATGAATTGCTCTTATTGTTGTACTTTTATGGATTTTATGAAATTCGAAGAAAGGTCTTTTGAACTTGAACTTGAGTTTTTTTAAGAATAGGAAGAGACAATCTTGTTGGAGTATGAGATAATGATACAAACTATTCAAAGGTGAAAGGATGAAAGAAAGAAGATTCACTCTCTACCCACAAAGGTTGGGAGTTAGGGTCAGTCCTATTCTCAGACAACAAAGGAGAGGAGTGTTTTAGAAAAGTATGATAAGCAGAGAAATCAAGAAAATTGACTCCACCCATATGTTTAGGTTGCTTAAGTTCAGAAAAAGACATCCTAGCTTTTTTATTTTGCCATAAAGATTTCGATAGGATAATGTAAATATTTTTATAACAAGATTTGGGGATATTGATTGGGAGATTAGATAAGACAAATAAAATTATTGGAACTAGCATCATTTTTATAGACTCTAATCTACCCCACCAAGATAAAAATAAAGGAGGCCAACGTGTTGTGGAATTAGTCAAAGTTGATTGTAAGTTTTTTTAATTTAATGCTACAGTATCTTTAATAGAGGGTGTGAACAATAAGCCTACATATTTGATCTTAGTTGGGCTCCAGTGAAAAGAGGAAGTAAGAAAGTCGACATGAAAACAATGTTTGTTTAAAGGGAGGATTTCACATTTATCAACATTGAGTTTGTATCCTGAAACTAAGGCAAAATCTGAGACTTCTGATAGAAAAGGTACAGAGGATTGAGGGTTAGAAATAAATAAAAGAATGTCATCAGCATATGCTGAGAGCTTTAGATGTTTATCGCTATATGAAAAACCTGAGATATCCTTATTCAAGTGAATTTTTGTTAAAAAGGGCTCCAATGCCAAAATAAATAAGAATGGAGAAAGCGGACAACCTTGTCGGACTCCTCTGTAAAGCGGAAAGGAGGAAGACACAAGACCATTAGCAAGAATAAAGGACCTAGGAAAAGAATAGAGTAAAGAGAAATAAGAAAGAAATTTGGGTCCAAAACCAAACCAAGCAAGGGTTGAAAAAATAATCTGCCAATTAACCCTATCAAAGGCTTTATCAGCATCTAGGGCAACAGCTGCCAATGAGTGCCCAAGAGATTGGGATTTACTAAGAACATTAAAAAAGAGTCGGTGTTATCGGATAGGTGACGACCCTTAATGAAACCACACTGTTCTTTGCCAATTAAGTGTGGTAAATTGTAATCTAAACAGAGAGCAAGAATTTTCGCAAATATCTTATAATCCAAATTAATTAAAGAGATAGGTCTATAGTTCTTACATAATGTATGATCTTTGTTTTCTTTTGGGAGAAGACAAATCAAAGCTTCTTGAAAAGAACCTTCAGATTTCTGAGATGCTCTAAAGTAAACAAATAATTGATGTAATTTGTGAATAAGGATGTTAGAAAAATATGTGTAAAATTCTATTGTAAAGCCATCAGGTCCAGGAGCTTTTCTTTTTTTAAGTGCGTGAATAGCTTTAAGGATATCTTTAGTTTGTCTAAGTTTGTCAGCTTCTAAGGAAGAGAAATCTACATCTGGAGAGGAGGGTGGAGGAATGGAAGATAAATCATGTGAAATGTCAGTCGATTGAGGAGGCGATTCAGGTGTATAAATGTTTTGGTAGAAGTTAGTGAATTCTAATAAAATATCCTCATCTTTATGTACTGGAAGATTAGATGAAGTTACAATAGATTCAATTATAGAACGTTCCTTTTTAATTTTAAGATAATTGGCAAGAATGTTGCCGGATTTATTTTGCGCACTGTAATATTTAGCACTAGACTTAAGTAACTATATATTTGCAGACTCGGTGGAAAGTTTATTGAAGGAGAGTTTGGCTTTAATGAGTTCATTCAAATCAGATTGGTTCTTTGTTAAGTAATAAGTGTGTTCCAATTGTTTAATTTGTGCAGTAAGTAACTGTATGGAATGAGAAGATGCTCTGCGTTTTTGGGCTACAAACGAAATAATGAAGTCTATAGAGGTAGCTTTAAAGGTATCCCAAATAAGTTGAGGAGATGATTGAGGAGATTCATTTTCTGCAAAAAATATGGTTGCAAAATCAAGAAAGGCTGATGTAAATTTAGAGTTTAATAAAAGAGAGTTATTGAATCTCCATCTCCTAGTACCTTTGATGGGAGGGAGCAAGTCCAAACTTAGAGAAACTGGAGCATGATCGGAGATTAAAATATGTGTTGAGTTAAGGCTTTGGAAATAAAAAGGTTCTCTATCCGTGATTGAGAGGAATGGGCAGGTGAATAATAAGTGTATGCTTGTAAGGTGGGATGACAGATTCGCCAGGAGTCTACAAGAGACCTTTGAGAGATAGTGGAGGTGAATTGGGTGTGCATAGAAGAAGGGGAAAATCTAGAGTTAGATCTTCTATCTATAAAAGGGTCCATAATCATGTTACAATCACCACCCAAAATTAAATAATCATCTGAATCTTGCATCAAAGAAGAAAGGATTTGGGGCCAGAACAATTTATCTTGGTTAGTGGGAGCATATATATTAAAAACTGTTAGAGGAATCGTGTTAATCAGTAAAGATATTGCGACCCATCTACCTTCAGAGTCATTCTCTTGACTTATGAGCTGGACATCTAGACATTTATGACAGAGAATAGCAACACCATTGCCCTTCCCTGAACCTGGTGACGCAAAAACATGACCTGCCCATTGACGTCGTAATTTGGTTATCTCAGTATCCGTTACATGAATTTCTTGCAGTAAAGCAATATCACCTTTTAAACTTGCAATATGTGATAAAACTCGTTTACGTTTAATGGGAGAGCCCAAACCTTTAACATTCCAAGATATGATGTTTAACGACATCTAACTAAATATACACATTAATTCTGACATTACGATAAGAACAGTTATACGTATGAATGAATAAAGTTACATCGTATGACAAATTATTAATTTGAGGAATTTTCATATAGAAATAGTAAATATGGAAAAAGAAAAATATATAGTGGGAAAAGAAGTAAGAATGAGATACGAGAAGAAGTGAGTTAAAAAGATAGAAGAGAGACCAGTGATTGAGGTGAAACAGGAGATTAGAGAAGGAGGGACATAAAGAAAAAAAATGAAACAGGAACGAAAGGGGATATAAGGAATACAGATAAGATAGATACAGAAGAGAGAGAAATGAGAAAATAACAAGGAACATGCCACAAAAATATACGGAGACATGGGGTGGTGGAACCACATAAGGAAAACAGTAAGCCCAAGCAGGCAAACTCCAAGACGAGACGGAAAAGGGAGATATCATCCAAGCGGAAAAGTTGGGATCACATTATCAAGGACCACATTGAACTGCACCTAAAAAGAAAAAGAAAAGAAAGAAGAAATGATTACAGGAAATGTAACAAATACATCATAACGTACATCAAGGGACATGCAGAACATATTTATAACAAAAACAACAAAGAGTCCAAAAATAATCTCAAAACATCGAAGAACGATGAGTTTCCATGTTTTCATCTTTGTAAGTGTCTAAGAAAAGTTGTAGACAAGCCGGATCTTCATATGTAGTGGTTTTATTATTAAAAGTCACTTTTATAAGGCAAGGATGAAACAGGCCATATCGAGCATTCAGGTTACGAAGAGCCGGTCTCATATCTACGAATTTCTTCTGCCGGTCAGCAGTTGTTTTTGCATAGTCCTGAGCAAAAAAGAGATTGCTTCCTTGCCAAGATATTTTCCCTTTACTTTTGGTAGCATGGAGGACTTTAAGCAAATCAGTATATTCTAAAAAATATAGAATAACGCCTCTTGGTTTAATGCTGGAAGATGACGTTTTTGGAAGCTGACCCAAGCGATGCGCTCTTTGAATGTTTAATTTTGGAGAATCAGGAAGATCCAAAAGAGTTGGAAGAAATGTTTGAAAAAAGGAGAGAGGGTCCGACCCTTCAATTCCCTCCACAAGACCATAAATGCGTAAGTTATTACACCTATTGCGATTTTCTAAATTTTCAACTTGTTGTTTTAGATATGAAACTTCCAATTGTAGAGGCGGAATCTGGTTGGTAACAGCTTGGATAGTGTCAACACGTTGTGTCAGAACAAAGTTTGTTGTTCCATTTGGGACCATTTATCCTCAAGGTGTTGGAGACGATTATTTGTTTCCTCCATGTGGGGTTTGAGAGCACAAATTTCTTGAAGGAGCAATTCCATAGTCAGTGACGTCCTAGAATTAGTTGGTGATGGTGGGTCTTTTTTGACAGGTTTAGTAGAAACAGCAATTGAAGTAGAAGGAATTTTAGATGACTGCTTGGAATTACTACGAGGTATGGTGGATGTCGTATTGGCTGGCTGAGGCTGACCAGATTCAGAGTCATCCATATTTTCTTGTAAGACACTAAAGGGGTTATAAGTAGCCACTGGAGTATTGTCCATAGGATTAGAGTCGGCTTTTGCCATAACACAACTCACAATTAATTACAGTTCCTATAAGAAATCAGTGAGGTGAGTAGAGTACCTCCCCTTGGTACAGAAAATTCACAGAAAAAAGAAAATGGCTGACAATTTGGTCAACAGTGATCTCTAATATAAAAAATAATGAGGAAAAAATACTTCAATGAAGAGTCATTTTAAAAATTATTTCCCAAAATGGTGTGAGCAGAATAGAAAAACAGCTATGGAAGCAGTAAAAATATTGCAGGCAACATGAGGAGAACAATCATGGGTTAAAGTTATGAGGAGAGCGTTTCTGGTAGCTCCTCAGTAAAAAACAAAATGGTGGCCGCATAGAAACGAGCGTGATCAAAAACGCGCTGAAAAACAGCAAAAAGGCTCACCCTAAACGAAGAAAAGGGGCTCCGTTTGTAGTTCTGGACTTCATTTCTTCTTGCCAGTGTTTGCAAGGTCCGGGAATGCTGAAACGGCGCTTGGAGAAGACTCGGCTTCTCACGTTGCGCCAGAGCTCCGCGCCAGAGCGGCCATCCTCCCTGGCTCCTAAGCCACACCCCCTCATAATCACACTTTTAATGGACCAATAATTCTGCATCCCAGAATTGCCGATGCCCCTGGTATTGTTAACTACATGTGCGGATTTACCACATCCATAAGGCTGATATCCTTGCAATGAGGGCGGTAGTGGCTAGTCAGTGCTCCAAAATCATTTAAGGAAATCAATACATTTTCCGCCTTATATTGTTCAGAAAAGCAGTGGCTTCAAAATACCTATTTCACTGAGTTGACATTGTTCCTATGAATTCTGGATTGTATCCAATGTAAAGCACAGTCTCAGTCGGATTTACTTGACACACGCTGGTTAGTCTCTGCGCTTAACAGTGCATTAACTCATCAAAACCATCAAAAAATATTAGTAAGCTTTGTCATTGCAATAATAGCCTAAAGTTAGATGGACGCTGCAGACAGAAGCTGCAAAAACCTTCACCTCTGAAGGTACATGTGATTCTTAACGCTTCTAAAAGGACTTGAGTAAAACCCCATCTTCCCGACAACATAATTCACAATTTCTACCACAGACTACCAAACGGCAAAGCCCAGAATTTAACTTATTGTTTTCAAGAAACGTTTTAGTGCTTGAAAATAAATGCCTTCATGCTAACTGTACCTAGAATAAATAAGTTCTTGAGAACACGGTATCATGGGTAACATATGATAGCCAAACAATGCTATCTCTGGGTTTTGGTAAAGTTGATAAAACTCAACCTGCTTGCTACGTGGTTAATTACATTACCATGAACTTTCAACAGCTTTTAGTGGACCAAAATTCAGTTACATGTTATGAATCCTATTTGTGTGGCCAAACACAGGTAATATACCGATGCTACAAAAATACACAATAACATTTTTTTTACTTACAAAATGATGTGTTGTCTTAACCATACATGGTTGCATGATGCTCCATTATTCCCTTGAAATGTACAATTTTCAAAAATGTGCCGTGATTTACAAATTCTGATTCTCCATGCTTAATTTGAAGGGGAAAAAAGATTATTATTATTATATTTAACAATAAAAATAAAGAAATAAGTGCAGGGGCCCAAGGCTGCCTAATCTTGATTAAACCTTGTAGGAAACTTGGTTACAGATGGAGAGGGGTGAAACCCTACACAGACAGAAACCTTAATTCTTGTCAGAGTTAAACACAAGCAAACTTCAAAATAACCTGTGCTCAACGCTCTGGTAGCTTGGTACAAAAGCAGTCCAGCTTAACTTAGAGGCAACATATGAAGTATTTTGCAGCATGTCAAACAGTAAAATAGTGAAAATGCAACACAAGAAAAATCACACACCAATTTAGAAACATTGAGTAAAATGTAATAAATCATTTGAGATCAAAATAGCAAACATCCAATCAGAGATATGCAGTTTCAAAGATTTGGGTAAAAACAATTCTTCAAAGCACAAAGCGCCAACTGCGGGTATTTAGTCGCACCGGACCGGAACAAAGTGACAGGTTTAGGCCTACCACAATGGAGTGCGGGCCGGATAAGTACCCTAAATCCTGGTGTGTGGTCTGCGTGACTTTGCTTTGCGAGGCTTTGGGTCTTTAGGCATTGGTTCCGAGGGTATGCAGGGTCACAATGTGAGGTCCTGCATTGGGTTGCGTCTCACTTAATCAGTTCCAATAAAGCTGTGTGGCGCAGCTTTGCTTTGAGTTGCGTTGGTTCCAAGGAAGCTGGCAGTTGGGCGACGAGGCTTGACAAGGCTTTGCATTGCTCGCCGTAGATTCTGTGCGGTGAGGCTCTGTGGGGCTCAGTAGATTCTGTGCGATGAGGCTCTGGGGGGCTCAGAGTCACTCTGTGTCTGTTCCAATTCAGCTTGTAGCTGTACAGCAAGGCATTGCGGGCTTAGCATTGCGTTGCATCAGATTTTGTGAAGACTACATCTGTGCTGGCAAGGCACCCCTATCCCCACTTCCAAGGGTCCAGGACTGGATGGGACGCCAGTTGGGGGGTGAGGACTCAGAGCAGGCAGAGTCCAGGTGCCGGGTTCAAAGTGGTTGGAGGTGTTTCTGTTCCTGAGGCTCTGATCAGGAGGCCAGCAAACTAGTCACTCTTGTGGTCCTGGGTTCAACATGCAGGTCCAGTCCTGTTCACTCAAGCAGCAGGGCAGCAGAGTACCACAGAAGAAAAGTAGCAGTCCTTTTTGCAGTAGAGCAGCACAGCAGTCTTTCTTCTGAGTCTTCCACAGGTCCAGAAATGTACTGAAGAGTTGGGTCTGATGGTCCAATAGTAGAAGTAGAAGACATTTCTAGAGGGTTTCACCCCAGCACTGTTTGTAATTTCTCTCCTCCCACCTCTGGCCCCAGCTTAACAGAGGGCGCAACAGACTAGTGTAAAACCCTTTGCCAGTGTGCTGAGGCGGCCTGTGGGATGTGCAAGTGTGTTAGGTGACATCTCCTCCCACTATCAAGTCAGAAATGGCCCATCGTAACAACACCTATTCCCCCCTTTGCCTCACTCCTGGGAGCAATGCATAGAGACCAACTGCCAGCTTCACCTAGTTATGGGACCCTTGGTACAGGCCACAGACAGCAAAGGGTTAGGGCAAGAAAATGACAAGTTTATAAAAATGGCATTTTCAGAATTGCGACTTAACATCTAACTTTACCATTAAAGAAGTTTTAAATTACAATTTTTTAGAGACCAAACTCGACTTTACCAATTGAAAGCTATAACATATTAAATGCAATAAGGAAACCAATGTTATCCTGTGGGAGAAGCAGGCCTTGCAATAGTGAAAATGAATTTAAGAGTTTTTTACTTATAGGACATGTAAAAAGTAAAGGTTCATGTCCAACCTTTTGAAAATAAGGCACTATGCTCTTTGGGCTATTCAGGGTCTACTAAAGGGGTGACATATATGCATTAAAAAAATGGTTAAGGCCTGGCAAAAGGTTTATTCTTAAATGCGCACAGGAGTAGCAGTTGCACACCATTATTCATCCATTTACTCGTGGTGATCCGATTTCAACCGGTTTGTGTGCTGACTGGGACCATGCCTCGCCTCGTTGCACGTGTGTACTTAGAATAGAACAAATTGCAGCAACTAGGTGCTGCATACCAATCGCCCAGCTTCAACGAAGAAATTTCCAGCCTTTTCAAGTTCGATATTTTATTCCATATTGTTCCGACATTCCTTCAGCTTGACTTTGTTATTCACGACAATGCTGTCCAAAAACCCATTCGCTTCTCATGAGGAAGTTGTGCCCATCCAGGCCTCTTACCGCTTCATGTAGGGACATTTAATTCACAAGTAACAGCTAAAAAACTTGATCCCAATGCATTTCGGGCCTTTATAGTGCCCTTCGTCAGGGGAAAGCTGTGTAAATATGGAAATAACATAAAAACCCATGTCAGTTTAACATGCTTCAACGCTTTGATAAATTTGACATAGATGCAATCAATGGTAATTGAATCGATCCATTAAATATAACACTACCCAATACAAATATAGTGAAAAACAACCCCTGAGTGCTGTCAAATTGTTTATTACGTGCAGAAACCTCCCCCACTCCATCCTCAATTTCAAACCAGCCATACTACCCGCGTGACTAAATAAACGCTCGGCATGCCTGGTGTTTGCCAGGTCAAAATGGCAGTTTAAAACTGCACACACAAGCTGCAATGGCAGGCCTGAGGCATGTTTTTAAAAGGCTATTTTAGTGGGTGGCACAATAAGTGCTGCAGGTCCTCTAGCAGCATTTCATTTACAGGTCCTGGGGACATGTAGCACCACATTTCTAGGGACTTACAAGTAAACTAAATGTGCCAATTAGGTGTAAGCCAATGTTACCATTTTAAAGCACAAGCACTTTAGCACTGATTAGCAGGAGAAAGGTGTGCAGAGTCCTAAGGCCAGCAAAAATGAAGTCAGCTTAAACAGGAGGTTTGAAGATAAAATGTAGAGGGGAAACCACGACAAGGATGTCAGAACCAATGCAATCATGTTTCTTTCTTTCACCACCTTACACTACCTTTTTGCATCTCAATTTTGCAGGTTATCTTTTACTATAATCACCATTAATTGCTCCCTTTGCCACTGTTTTGGTATCCTTTTCTTCCTCCTTCTTCCTCCCTTCTCTGCCGTTTCCTCCTTCATTTTCCCTTCTCCGCCTTTCTCTCTCTTGCCCTGGACAGAAGTCTAATGGAGAAAAATACATCCCGATCCCCAACAATCAGTGCCGGTGACCACTACTGCAACCACCGGCACAAATCAAGCACCGGTACTCCCGCTAACAGTTTTGCCTTCCCTGACCTCTTTCAGATGCCCAATTCTCCATATCGGGTTTCTTCAGCTGTTCCGACCTCTGGTCTGGAATGTTTGTGTCTCTGATTCGAGCATCATTGCAATTTTTTCAATATAACCATCGGCCCCTATTGTGCCCTCCATGTTCCCTGCTCATCCTCACTCCCCTGTAATCGCTTCCAAGTCCAAGGCTCATGCAAATTAGGACAGATTTGTTCAGCTGCCAATTACATTCCTTGCTTCTAGTGGCCGTGTTTGTTTACTGATTTTTCTTGATTTTTACCAAGATGGAAATCTTTATGCTGTCTGCTTGTAACCTGGCCATACTAATGCATATCAGAGTACATCCTACAGCAGACAGAGCTGTAGCACTGAGTGCCAAACATGTCAGGATGCCAGAGTGGGATAACCATCCCTGAATTCTGCCTCACAGAAGCGCCCTTATGGGCTTCCCCAGTCTGAGAGGAAATAAATAACAATGTGCTATCTGCGATAAAAGAAACCTAAACTAGTTAGCTAGTTAAAGGAGCATTATGTGGACGGGGGTGGCACATCCCCATATTCGTTTTACTTGTAAAGTGCTTGCAGGGGGCGTCAAAGACATCTATCTGCACTTCACGTAGGGAAAACGCATATAAGTTACTCCTGCGATGGTACGTGTTCCCAACATACCTGCATTCAATGTTTGGCAGCCTAGACACCTGTTGGAAGAACTCTGAGGAGAGGGGGGCTTTCTACCATATGTGGCGGCCTTGTACATTCATCCAGGCTTCCTGAAAAGATAACATTGTCCCATAATAGATGTATATTGGGCATCACACTGCCCTTGAACATGGTACTAATCCTCCTGAGCGACCCTGGGGAAGATAGCTTATATCCTCTGTCCCCACCAACGGGAAAACGTAACAAATATTTACTGGTAGCTGCACACGTGATCTCCACCCAGCTCTGGAAACAGCCGACCACCCTTCCATGCATGTATGGTGGGGCAACGTTTGGACCATATATACCCTCAAGATACTGACAGCGCTGGTGTACGACAGAATGGACACATTTGAAACCACTGGCTACCCTTCAAGACTATTATGAAACGGGAAAGGTCACTGTCCACTAGTCCCGCGCAGGCTCTGAAACTGATCCGCAGGGCTCCAGCGCACACATAGCCAGTGCTCCTGCTCCGGCATCCCGGAGTGGCGGACCCAGCTGTAGAACACCTTGCTTTTCTCCAGTCCTTCCCATCTCCAGACCTGGAGTCTGTGACATAGGTCGGTGACGCGCTGTCACCAGCCTCTGGACTACCAGTGTCCTCCACGCAACAGGTGAGAGTAATTAACATGGTTCAAGTCAGGTCTGCTTTCAGGTGTTCCCAGGGCCATGAACAGTGGCCCAGGATTGTTCTCGAGTCTAATAACCCAGGTGCTGAATGAATTGGCACCATTTCCTTATCTTATTTGAATGACTAGAAGACTTAAGTTGAGCGGATCCAGACTGTGCTAAATGGGTTAAGAGACAGAGGGCTAACTTTAATGCCAAAGAAGTGCAAATTTCCCCACGCCTATATGGTGGAACGAGACCAGATAACGTGGTTAGGGTCGAAGCTACTGCTGCCTTGCCTGGGCCTGAGGTCGAAAACAAGGTAGCGCATTCCTGAATATTTTCAGCTATTATTTGCTGATCAACCAAGGCCATAGCATTGTTTGCAATTCCTTCAGCGATGCTGTTGAGAAATAAAGTGCATAGAGTTGCAGTGGAGTCTTGCGAATGTGTAGAGTTTTAAAGGACTGAAGATTGCTGTGCCACGCTCTGGTCTTCCCTTCCAGACTCAGGGAAGAATTGTAATCATTCAGACAGCTGCTTCAGAAGTTAGGGTGTGGTATCGTATTCAGTAAGAGGATATGGGATGAGGAAGACAGACCCATAGGGTGCCTGTCTTGCAAGCTTTTCCCTAGCGAGTAAATATGGACTGAAACCCAGAGGACACATTTCTTTCAACAAGATCACAGTACCAAAGTAATGAGATACATGTTTAAAACCTATAGAGGACTGTCCTCAAAATAGTTCAGCACCACCACTTATCACAACATCTCTTAATTTAAACCTCATACAAACAGGTAGTGTCTATTCTCATTTAAATCAAGATCCAGAAACATTAATAACAAAACACGTGGTGGAAGAAGCATGTATCTGTGGGAGGGCGAGACCCAAACTAACTTCATATCATTTAAAAACATCTGGAAACCCACTTCTGTGGACATTTGATGCTTGTCCCAAGATTCATCTTGCAAGCATCCAGTTTCGTCCCAAGCTATCAATATATCCTCATCATGCCTTAGGGTTTCTCCATCATTCCACCAGCACTGCTTGCTGAAGGGCTTTCAATCTATTCTGTGCCACAGTGTCTTACATCAATCAATACATTGCTTGAGAGCCGACTTGATTAAGAAAGAGAATAAGTTCCTCCCACTGAAGGGAAAACTGGTCCATGTTCTCCACCAGACCTTTGTGTTTGGAACGCCATCTCTTAGGGTGACTCCCTTTGATGGATTTGGCTGGACCACGGGTGACCTAAGAAGCATCCATTCACAGGCTTGCAGGCGAACGCCCTCTCTATGATGTAACTTGCATGTGTGAATGCCTAGAAGTCATTTCAGAGCAAGCAGTACACCGGAAGACGAGTCCTAAGACAACTGGTGCAGCCCTAGAGGCTAGCCTTTGGGAACTAACTATAGCACTAGGTGCTTAGTAGGAATTCGCTAGTAAATTGCACGTGGAGGCTAACTTAAAGGGGCGTTGGTCCATTGAGGTAAAAAACATTAAACCTTCTGTCTGGTGTGATCCTACTCATTGAAATATAAGATAGTTCCTAAAAATAAAGCACGTTTTCAAAGAAAAATGTTGAGACAAATCTCGTGAAGTCATTCTGCTTTTTTACCAAAGTGAACATATATGTATACCTATATAATTATAGTGCGGTCTTTATTATAATCTATTTGGATGATTTCAGTATTATATTACTGTTTTATATTGTATTTCATCTGTTCTTATACCCGGGATATCGCCTTATCATTTAAATAAAACATTTTAAAAAAATGTAATTCCGATGTGGATTACGACAAAAACAAACACCACTGCACTTGAGGTCACTCACTTACTATGCATGACCATAACACTGCGTATTTATCGTTTTAAAGAAAGAGCATCTTGGATTTTGGATTAGTGGCACGTTGGATAAACTATGGTAGAGAAACAATTCGAGTAGTGTATTGCCCCATTTTGAATAAATGATCCATTGATTAGCTGTTTCACTCTGATTGAAAAAGATATTGTAAGTATTGACCTTTTCTTAAATGGCAATCATTCATACACAACGAAGGTCGATCACTTTCAAATACAATGAAAAACCAAAGGTTAAACCTTTGTTATAGTTAGGAAAATATATTTATTCTTTCTATGCAAACCACATCATTAAAAATTGTAAAGTTATATTTATACCATACATTTATAATTATGCACTGCCTATAAATTACTATAACATTATTTATTCTTTCTATAAAAAACAAACTTAAACCACTCAAACATTAGAAATCCTTAAGTTATAGTTATTCCTTAAATGTATACATTTTAGGTAGAACTTTAGAATGCAGAGTGGCATAGAGTGGAGTGGCGTACAGGCGAGTGGCGTAAACTAGAATAGCATTGAGTAGAGTGGAATGGCTTATAGTAGAGTGGCATAATGTGGAGTGACAGAGTAAAATAGAGTAGAGTAAAGTGGTACAGAGTGGATTAGAGTTGAATACCTAGAGAGAATTGGTGTAGAGTGGAGTACAGTGGAGTAGCATATAGCGGAGTTGAATACCGTAGCATGGATTGGCTGATAAGAGTGGCATAAAAGTGAGTGTAGTAGCGTGGAGTTACATACAGTGGAAAATCAGACAGTGGAGTGGTGAACAGTGGCATACAGCTGAGTGACGTAGAGTGGAATAGTTTAGAGTGGAGTTGGGTGAAGTGGAGTGGCATAGAGTTGAGTGGCGTATAGTAGAGTGGCGTAAAGTTGAGTAGCATAGTGTACAATACTGTAGAGTGGAGTGGAGTGGAGTGGTATAGAATGAAGTGGAGTACAGTATAGTGAGGTAAAGTAGAGTGGGGTACAGTAGAATAGCATAGAGTGGAGCAGCTTAGAGTCCAGTGGGTTACAGTGAAGTAGCGTAGCGTAGTGCCATAGGGCCATATGTAGGTAATTTCTATTTCCCGATTCCTAAATACCGAATTTTACCGATTCAATATTTAAGAATCGGTAAATAGAATGTAGGTAAACAATCGGTAAATTTTACCGATTCGGTAATATTCGTTATTACCGATTCGGTATTTACCGAATCGGTAATAAGGAATACCTTCCCATTCATTCCTATGGGCCAGGAGACCGAATCGGTATTAGTGGGAGCATATTCAAGGGTGGCAGGGTGTCACATTGACACCCTGTTACACCCCTGAATCGTGCATGTGTGCACATGTGGCGCACATACATGCCCTACGGGCATGTATGTCTGCCACATGGCACTTTTAACAAAGCACAAAATTGCTTTCGGAAAGGTATTCGGTATTTACCACCAACTTGTAGTTGGTGATAAATAACGAATCCTTAAACCAAAAATGCACTCACTTGAGTGCTCCCTACATAGGATTTAAGGATTCGGTAATTTACCGATTCCTTAAAATAACGAATCGGTAAATTACCGAATCCTTAAATCCAGCCTCCTACATCGTAAAGGGTTAAATACCGGTCGGTAACGGGAAATGTACCGATTTTCTGCCGTTACCGACCGGTATTAGCCCACGTACATATGGCCCATAGAGTGGAATAGCGTAGACTGGAGTGGTGTAGAGTGGAGTCGCCTACAGTGCAATAGCATAGAGTGGAGTGGCATACAATAGGGTGGCATATAGCGTAGATTCAAGTGATGTACAGTGGAGTGGATTGCAGTGGAATAGTGTACATTGAAGTAGCGCAGGGTGGAGTGGCGTAAAGTGATGTTTAGAGTAGAGGGGTGTAGAGGCAAGTGAAGTAGAGTGTAATAACGTAAAATGGAGTGGTGTAGAGTGTACTGGTGTGGAATGTAGTGGCGCAGAGTCCAGTGAGATGCAGTGGAGTGGCAGAGAGTGGAGTGGAAAAGAGTAAAGTGGCATAGGGTGATATAGCATAGAGTGAAGTGGCATAAAGTGAAATAGCATAGACTGGAGTGGTGTACAGTGGAACAGCATAGGGTGGAGAGGCATAGAGTGGAGTGCATTGAGTCAAGTGGGATACAGTGGAGTAGCGTAGAGTAAAATAGAGTAGAGTCAAGTGGTGAAGAGTGGCATGCAGTCAACTAGTGTACAGTGGAATAGTGTACAGTGGAGTGGCTTGTCAGGGAATGGTATAGAGTGGAATAGTGCAGAGTAGAAAGGTGTAGAGTGAAGTGGCATAGAGTGGAATAGCGTAGAATGGAGTGGCCTACAGTAGAGTGGCGTAAAGTGGAGTGATGTACAGTTACGTAGAGTCAAGTGGCATAGAGTGAAGTAGCATAGAGTGGAGTGATGTAACGTGGAGTAGCATACAGTGGGGTGGCGTAGAGTAGAATAGCATAGAGTGTAGTGTAGTAGAGTGGCATAAAGAGTGGAGTGTCATACAGTGGAATAGGTAGAGTGGAATACCATGTAGTGGAGTGATGTAGAGAGGAGTGGTGCAGAGTTGAGTCAGCTACACTGGAATAGCATTGAGCAGTGTGGAGTACAGTGTTGTGGTGTACAGTGGAGCGGTGTAGAGTGGAGTGTTGAAGAGTGGAATATCCTAGCATGGAGTGGCGTGGAGAGTAGTGGCATACAGTGTACTGGCGTAGACTGGAATGGCATAGCAGAGTGTAGTTTAAAGAGACGTAGTTTGAAAGTGACAACCGATGATGATGAAATTTAGCAGGTATATATATCAGTGGATGGAAGGGTAATTTTTTGTATTATCTATAAATAGGTGAAGTACTATTAAAATTATGGGTGACAAAAAAGTTTTATATTGGCCAGCAGTATACAGCTGTAATTTTGTGGTATGGTGTAGTACAAGCCAATGACAAGGCACTGTATCAATGGCTAATGGTTGCATTTACAAAATTAAAGGCAGCCATATAGTTCTGGTCACAGTTATGCTTTGTTCCAAGTTAGGGCCCTAGATAAAAGTAAGTAGTAGGGTTTATTAAAGTGGTGATAGGTATGGAATTCTATTAATTTTCTTAATATATGTTTTAAAAAGTGTTCGGAGTACCTAACTAGTACCTACAAAGTACTACAGTAGTCAAAAGAAAATTCAAAAAACAAAATTGTAAAAAATAAAAATACGCTGTAGTACACTATATTTGTGAAATATAGTGTAGTACAGTGTAATTTGTTTGTTACAAATTCTTTTATTTTTTATATTTTCTAATTAGTGCAGTACTTTTTATGTCATAGTGTGGTCCTATGTTAATTCCTTTTATTTAAAGTAACTATGCAAAACTTTTAACATACTATAGTTCACTATATTTGTGAACTATAGAGTAGTACAGTGTATTGTAAACTTTATACCATATTTTTCTTGAATACGTTTTTTAAGTACTGTAGTACTACCTAGGTGGTACTGTGTGACTCTGAGACCTTTTAAAAAAAAAATATAGAAACATATAAATAATTTTCCCTACCTATTACCACTTTAATAAACTGGTAATATGTAGGGGAAAATATAAAACTTACTACTTACCTATATCAAACGCCCTATCCCAGAATACAGCCAAAGTGTGGTCAAAGCAACATGGCTACCTTTTACTTTTGTCATCGCCATGTAACACAAAATACAGTGGTAATTTTGCGATATTTTGCTGTAGTGTGTGGCCTCAGATATCACTAAGTTTACAGTCCTTTTACTTTTAAACCTACAAGTAGTACCATCAGCATCCTGGCAGTTTTCGGGGGCATTTTCTCATTGCTTCATCCTGGAGAACCTGACAAGACAAAAAGGCAACAAAGGAAATTTAAAGTATCAATGACTGTGGAGCAAATTACCGCGCTTAGCACTGCCATGAAAGTGTTACATTATTTACTCATCTGATATTACAAACTCTGAGGTTAAACAAGGGAGACTTTCATGATTTCTTAGGTAGTTTTACTCCTGCAAAAAGAGAGATGTTAAAGACAAAGGCCGATTAGTAAATGTGTTGGAACAACATAGATGGAAGAACCGTACTCACTTTTGAATATTCTATAGAAAAGGTCCTGTTTTTTTGTTTTCTCTTTTGACCCCCTCTTTTAAAAAAAAATCATTACGAGCGAACAAACCTGAAGGTAATGAATGTCCTAAATAATATACAGTGATTCCTGGGAGGGACCTATTTTCTTGAGTCACAAAATTAGTATAGGTATGTGGTAAATACCGATAAGGCTTACCATCAAGTGCTTGGTTGGTAGTTCTTTCCTTTACTTATATGTTGTTTTTCCTTTTAGAGCAGAACATGCAGATACTAATTGGCCTTTATTTCAATCCATCATCAAGAGAGAGAGGGGAGTGACAAGGTATACATGTGTGAATTTGTTTAAGAATAATAATGCACATATAGGCACATTTGCTATCTCTCTTACTTCTTATAGAAAGAACCTCACTCGACAGACATAAGCAGTCGCATTCCAGAGCCACCTGCGAGGGACATTGATTCATTTCTCTTGCCATCCCAGCTTCCCCATTGACCTCGGAAAATTTTGCCTAAGTTGGGTTTTCTAGTGCGATGGCAAATTTGGGAATGATCTTCATGATATCCTGGTGCTCCTGTGGAAATACAATGTGAGAGACAGACAAAAATACATGTCAAAAGTACAAATAACGGTGACAATCATGCAATTAATTGATTAGGGCACTACATATTGACAACAAATGATATGGAGGTTCTGAAAACTGTTGAACTTTTGCAAGAATTCCCTGAGTGTACTTCCAGAGAATTGAACGTGACAGAGGCAGCACTCTTCTTGAAGAAAATGAGGGTATGAACAAAGTTGTGGCAGAAGTGGGACGTAGCCAAAATCGAGATACATTCCTGTTAGTCCTGTCAGCCTTAGGGTGGTCTTCCCCCAAACATTTGCCTCCTCCCTTCAGGTTTGCGGAATTTGTTTTTGCTGGCCTTTCCTGTGCCCTTTACCACTGTTAACCAGATCTAAAGTGCTTGTGTTCCCACCCTAAAATATTATAAAATTTACTTCCACTTGCTTGACATATTTAATTTACTTATAAGTCCCTAGTCAAGTGGTATACCATACACCCAACTTTCTGCCTTCAATCCTCCTCTTTTTGCTGAACTTGTTTTTGCTGGCCTTACGGCTCGGCGGACTTTACAACCACTAACTAATGCTAAAGTTCTTGTGCTCTCTCCCAAAACATGGTATTATTGTCTTAAACCCAACTGACACATTTAATTTACTTAAAAGACCCTAGTAAAGTAGTACTACATGTACCCAGAGCTGTAAAATAAATGCTACTAGTGGGCCTACAGCACTTATTGTACCACCCACTTAAACAGACCTTTAAAACACGTCGCAGGCCTGCCACTGCAGCTTGCGTGCGGTTTTAAACCGTCAATTTGACTTGGAAAACTAACCCTTTTGCCAAGCATAAAACTCAATTTTTAATATAATTAGTCACCCCTGAGTTAGGCCCTCAAAAGCCTCTAGGGCAGGGTGCTGTGTCTTTAAAAAGTTAGACATGTACTTTTAAGTTTTTCATGTGCTGGTAGTGAAAAACTCACACATTTGTTTTTCACTACTGTAAGGCCTCCCTCTCCCATGGGATAACATAGGGTTACCTTATTACAATTAATAATTGATAATGTTTGTTTGGGAGCAGGTAGAAATGTCATGTTTGGTGTCCAAGCAATTGTAATTTGTATTCCTCTTTAATGGTAAAGTCAGATTTTAAGTCGCAATTCTGAAAATGCTATTTGTAGAAAGTTGGAATTTTCTTTTCCTAACCATTTGGTGCCTGCAGCCTGTTTCCTGGGTCATATGACTAGGTTTATCAGCAGTAGGCATTTGTGTAATCCTTCCGGACAGTCACACAGTACGGTAACTGGGTATTGGCAGGATGGGTCATTCTGGCAGGATAGGAGCTGCGGAGCTGTGCCCAGCCCCACATGCACTTCCAAGTCTCTGCCACAACTAACACACAGAGAACATCACACTAGCCTTTTGAGACTTCAGACATCCTGGGACCAGGGAGGCAGGAAATTCCAGACATTTCTGTGGAAGGAAACCTCCAGAAGTTTCTTCCACTTCAAAGCTGGTGCCAGGTATAAAATTAGGACCTTGAGACCCACTCCTCAGTTCACTTCTGGGCCTGTAGATGACTCTCTCAGAGAACTGCCCTGCTGCCTGCGACCTGCTGTGTACTTCAGAGGACTGCCCTGCTGCTCCAAGAGAAATGCCCTGCTGCCTGAAGCCTGCCCTGTGCCCTCAGAGGACTGCTCTGCTACCTGAGACCTGCTTTTTAGCTTGAACCTAGGACTACTAGAGTAAATCCAAGGGCTAGTTGGCTTGCCTTCTGCCCACAGTCTCAGGGACAGAAAATGCTCCAACCATTTTAAACCCATGCCTGGAACCTGCTTGAGTGATTCCTGACCCTTCAAGTGGTGCCCTTCCAGTCATGGACCCTTAAAAGATCGACTGAAGGTACTCTGATGGCCCAAATACAAAACTTGGGACTTGTAAAATTTCTAGCTAAAATTTGTTCTGAGAACCAAAAGGAAACTGGGACCTACCTGATCTCCGATCTGCCTAAGGTACATCGCAGGTCAGCCTGATTTTGCGGTAGCTTCTGCTACATTCTTCTCTGCAGCAACAAATTCTGTCCAGTGGCTTCTCTCAGAAGGGGTAGCTGGGCTCATGGATCCCTTGTCGGCTACAGCCTGCAACTTTGTCCTGCTGGAGGATTTCGACTTCCAAAAAAGAAACTAAGTCAGATCTTAGAAATCTTCACCATGACTTCGTCTAGAGGCTCTCCAATGATGACGACTCTTCCTCGGACACTGCGGCTGCCTTGCCCTGCAGAATTTTACCTTCCCAGAAATATCAGAAGTCTGAAGCTAAAGGGAGACTGGTACAAACCCACTTCTGTATATGAAACATGCTCAATCATGGTCAGCCATAACCTTGTACTTTGCCCCTGTAATGCACATATAGGCACATTTGCTATCTCTCTTACTTCTTATAGAAAGAACCTCACTCAACAGACATAAGCAGTCGCATTCCAGAGCCACCTGCGATCTTGCCATCCCAGCTTCCCCATTGACCTCGGAAAATTTTGACTAAGTTGGGTTTTCTAGTGCAATGGCAAATTTGGGAATGATCTTCATGATATCCTGGTGCTCCTGTGGAAATACAAGGTGAGAGCCTGACAAAAATACATGTCAAAAGTACAAATAACGGTGACAATCATGCAATGAATTGATTAGGGCACTATATATTTACAACAAATGATATGGAGGTTCTGAAAACTGTTGAACTTTTGCAAGAATTCCCTGAGTGTACTTCCAGAGAATTGAACATGACAGAGGCAGCACTCTTCTTGAAGAAAAAGAGGGTATGAACAAAGTTGTGCCAGAAGTGGGACGTAGCCAAAATCGAGATATATTCCTGTTACTCCTGTCAGCCTTAGGGTGGTCTTCCCCCAAACATTTGCCTCCTCCCTTCAGGTGTGCTGAATTTGTTTTTGCTGGCCTTTCCTGTGCCCTTTACCACTGTTAACCAGAGCTAAAGTGCTTGTGTTCCCACCCTAAAATATTATAAAATTGGCTTTCACTTGCTTGACATATTTAATTTACTTATAAGTCCCTAGTCAAGTGGTATACCATATACCCAACTTTCTGCCTTTAATCCTCCTGTTTTTGCTGAACTTGTTTTTGCTGGCCTTATGGCTCGGCGGACTTTACAACCACTAACCAACACTAAAGTTCTTGTGCTCTCTCCCAAAACATGGTATTATTGTCTTAAACCCAACTGACACATTTAATTTACTTAAAAGACCCTAGTAAAGTAGTACTACATATACCCAGAGGTGTAAAATAAATGCTACTAGTGGGAATACAGCACTTATTGTCCCACCCACTTAATCAGCCCTTTAAAACACGTTGCAGGCCTGCCACTGCAGCCTGCGTGCAGTTTTAAACCGTCAATTCGACTTGGAAAACTAACCCTTTTGCCAAGCCTAAAACTCCATTTTTAATATACATAAGTCACCCCTGAGGTAGGCCCTCAAAAGCCTCTAGGGCAGGGTGCTGAGGTGCTGTGTATTTAAAAAGTTGAACATGTACGTTCAAGTTTTTCATGTGCTGGTAGTGAAAAACTCACTCATTTGTTTTTCACTACTGTAAGGCCTCCCTCTCCCATGGGATAACATAGGGTTACCTTATTACAATTAATAATTGATAATGTTTGTTTGGGAGCAGGTAGAAATCTCATGTTTGGTGTCCAAGCAATTGTAATTTGAAATCCTCTCTAATGGTAAAGTCAGATTTTAAGTCGCAATTCTGAAAAATGCAATTTTTAGAAAGTTGGAGTTTTCTTTTCCTAACCATTTGGTGCCTGCAGCCTGTTTCCTGGGTCACATGACTAGGTTTATCAGCAGTAGGCATTTGTGTAATCCTTCCGGACAGTCACACAGTACGGTAACTGGGTATTGGAAGGATGGATCATTCTGGCAGGATAGGAGATGCGGAGCTGTGCCCAGCCCCACATGCACTTCCAAGGCTCTGCCACAACTAACACACAGAGAACATCACACTAGCCTTTTGAGACTTCAGACATCCTGGGACCAGGGAGACAGGAAATTCCAGACATTTCTGTGGAAGGAAACCTCCAGAAGTTTCTTCCACTTCAAAACTGGTGCCAGGTATAAAATTAGGACCTTCAGACCCCCTCCTCAGTTCATTTCTGGGCCTGTAGATGACCCTCTCAGAGGACTGCCCTGCTGCCTGTGACCTGCTGTGTACTTCAGAGGACTGCCCTGCTGCTCCAAGAGAAATGCCCTGCTGCCAGAAGCCTGCCCTGTGCCCTCAGAGGACTGCTCTGCTACCTGAGACCTGCTTTTTAGCTTGAACCTAGGACTACTAGAGTAAATCCAAGGGCTAGTTGGCATGCCTTCTGCCCACAGTCTCGGGGACAGAAAATGCTCCAACCATTTAAAACCCATGCCTGGAGCCTGCTTGAGTGATTCCTGACCCTTCAAGTGGTGCCCTTCCAGTCATGGACCCTTAAAAGTTCGACTGAAGGTACTCTGATAGCCCAAATACAAAACTTAGGACTTGGAAAATTTCTAGCTAAAATGTGTTATGAGAACCAAAAGGAGACTGGGACCTACCTGATCTCCGATCTGCCTAAGGTACATGAGGATTTCAACTTCCAAAAAAGAAACTGAGTCAGATCTTAGAAATCTTCACTATGACTTCGTCTAGAGGCTCTCCAATGATGAGGACTCTTCCTCGGACACAGCGGATGCCTTGCCCTGCAGAACTTTACCTTCCCAGAAATATCAGAAGTCTGAAGCTAAAGGGAGACTGGGAAAAACCCACTTATGTATATGAAACATGCTCAATCATGGTCAGCCATAACCTTGTACTTTGCCCCAGTCTTGCACGACTAGATGTCTGCGGTTGGCGCTTTTATCTTTTAGGTGCTATTTTTTTACTTTAAACTGTAACACTTCATAACTCCAGTTCTACTGACTGGATGTTTGATGTTTGTAATTTTGGTGTCAAATTTTTTGTTAAATTTTACTCCACTTTTCTAAATTAGTGTGGGATTTTTCTTTTCCTGAATCTTCACTTTATCACTGTTTTAGAGGTGCATAAATACTTTACACATTGCCTCTACGTTAAGCCTGACTATATTTGTGCCAAGCTATCCGAATGTTAAGCACAGGTGAATTTAGTGACTTTTTGTGGTTCATCCTGACAAAGATTGTGTTGTTCGAGAAGGGCTCACACCCCTCTCAACCACCAACCCAATTTCTCATAGTCCCACAAACACTGCAATATATTAATAGTGACACATTAAATGAGGTGGTGAGCAAGGGTTTACATTTATTGAGGTGTAAAGGGAATCAATATAGCAGAAGATGCAATTTAACACCGGCCGAATGAAAAGTTGTAAACTCCCTAAAACAAAATAAGGACATTGTCACCAAGCCCTCGGAAAAGGGGGGCAATGCTGTGATTTTGTCCAAAGCACGATATGAAAAAGAAGCCTTTCGGCAACTGAAAGATCATAACTGTTTTGAACAGATTGCAAAAGGAGAATATGTTGCTACTGTTGCAAGATTGCATAATATGTTTAATGAATGGAAATACAAATGTCTACTGGACTATGAGGAATGTCTGTTTCTTAAGTGTGCTCTTCCTCAGATTCCCACATTTTATCATTTACTGAAAAGTCACAAAAGCCGGGACATCCAATTGTGTCCTCAAAAATGAGCCTGTTGGAAAATACTTCAATCTATGTAGATTGCTACTTATTTTCTGCTGGTAAGGATTTAAGTTCATACCTTAGGGACACAAAGGACTGCCTGAGAAAAATCAATGATATTCATTGTGAAATGGACTTTGTCAAGATTACATTGGATATCACGAGTCTTTGTACAAGTATTGTGCATCAGGATGGTATTGGAGCCTGTGAATACTTTTTAAAGGAGAGAACCTTGCAGTATTATCAACACAATGAAATGTTGTTGACAATGTTATCTTGTTGGTTACCTCTTTTATAATTTAGAGAATGTCTTATTCGTCATCAAACATGTGATGGTTTCAAAAGGTTTATGTTTCAACTTTACCGCTTTACACACCCATAACTCTAAAATTACCCTTACCTCCCTTCACCTCCACCCACCCTGAACCCTTAAATAACCTTTACATCCCTTTACCTCTAAACACCCTTGAATCCTATATTCACCCTGGCCTCCCTTTACATCTACCCAACCCTGAACCCTAAATTCACATGTATCTGCCTTTATCGTTACCTACCCTTGAACCATAAAATAACTCTTACCTCCCTTTACCCTTATCCACCCTCAACCCCCTACTCATCCTAAACCCTAAAATAACCCTTTTCCATGACTTCATGCAAACCTAACACTGCAAACTTAACATCACAAGTAATATAATTAAACTTTTGTTTGTGAAGGAAAAGAATAATCCCATACTGAGAAAATGGAGCAAAGGCCCTCGTGGTCAGCGCTGACCCAATATAAAGCTTTTTTTCTAACTTTCAGCCATGCTGCACAGCAGCCGCGATGCTGTACAACATAGCTAAAAGAAATTGATAAAACCATTAGATCTCCCATTGGCACGACCTATTGGCTTTGCCAATGCTCGTTTACTCTCCTGTCCATTTAAATAGATGTTCTGAAGACTGCTGCACTAAAACGTGGGTGGACACGTTTTGTCTCATCACATTTTTGCACAATAAGCTTTGTTCACCTTAAAACTACTTCAGCTTAAGAGCAGGAAGTCCATAAGGGCTTTGTTTTGCAAAAGGCTGTATTCTGTCACATTGAACTGCTCAGATAGGGTAAAAACAGACTTCCCATGTCGCAGTTCAACACCATCAAGGTGAATATAAAATGAAAAGATACTTGTATACAGAGAAATGGGGAAGTAAACACATTTTCTTATGTGGAGTGAGGCGTCGTCTTTTCCGAAACACATAAAAATAACAACACAAACCAAAAGATTGCGTGAAAAGCAAGCTTAATGTATTTAGATATCGATTAATTATTGTATGGGTAATTTAATGATGTGTGCAATTGGTAACACTCCTAGCAACATATGAATAACAGCTCGGACATTTTACAAGGCTGGCCGTGGAGTCATTGTACATTTTTTAAATTTCTGTTTCTCTTATTATTTCCATCCCTTGTATCTTGGGACGCTGGTTTGCAGTTTGTCTCAACGCTACCAGGGCACCTCTCACTCAGTTGCTCCAATTAGATACAAGTTTGTTTTTGCACACATCAGTTGAACACAACAGGCTGTACAAAGAGTTGTGCCCTGCCGTACCTTAAATGGATATTGCAAGTCACTGAGTAGTTCCATAACCATATAGAGCATGGGTGCTCACAAATATTTGCTACGGGGCCAAAAGTACAGTCTGAGGTATGACGAAGGGCAGCAATGATGGTCAGGCTAGGAGCTGTGGGGTCATTTGCCAAAAGATAGGAATATAATACAATAAAAACACAAAGACTGGCTTCAGAGTATTCAAATTAGGAGTTATGAGTGCATGCATCCTTCATGAACCTTTTTTGAAAGGGACTGTAAAATGCAGCGTTTTGAAAAAAGAAACGTGAATACGCTTGAAGTAAAACTACCTGGGGGGGTTGTTCGGGGCGTCTTTGATAAAATGTCCCAATGAATTCATGGACAATAGTGCATTTTGAAGTACAAATCAGCCATCACATTGTTAAAAGGTCCAGTGATCCAAGGTGGATAGGCTTTGTTAATTTTTAAAATGTGTTAAAGTGCAGTTGCAGTTTGAGAACACAAGGGCAGCAAATAACTAAGGGGCATATCAGCAACAACCGGCGATAATTATCGCTAAGCGCACTTAGCGCTAAGATAATTATCGCCGGCTAGCGTGGATTTTTATCGCTGAGATAGCATGCTATTAGCAACGCTAATCTCAAAAGCGATAAAAATCCTAGCGCTAACTGCCAAACGTGAGATTATCGCTGGAAACCCAGCGATAATCCCACGAAGTTTGGTGATAGCTTGCTGATAGGGCCTCACATACTTAGCCATGATATCCACCTTACATAGGATATCATGGCTAAGTCAGTTTCATAACAGAGGTTATCGCTACTTTTCTTGTCGCTATGCTGCTTTGCGTGAGGCTTGATAATAGGAGAAATGTCGCTCAGCAACATTTCTCTCATTATCCTGGGGAGGAACGCCCACTTTGCATCTCATTAGAGATGCAAAGATGGGCGTTAGGAATTCAGGCGCTAAGGCAAGGTTTCACGCGATAGAGTGACCTTGCTAACATAGCGATAAAATTATCACCGCTTTTAATTTTATATCGCCGCCTTATAGATATGCCCCTAAGGTGGTACACTTAATGTTTACATTAGTGTCAGATGTAAGGGATGCCAATTGGCAGCATGTATTTGAGGTATTTCTATACAGAACTGGTAGCTCAACTGAGTGTGCCTGTTTCAACAGATTATCTAGTTCAGGTTTACTGTTGTGCTTGTATTATATTCTGCCGCATTCCTTATACAAACCTATAAGTACCAGGAAGCAAAATAAACCCCAAGACTGGTTACCTACTTGACCAGGGGCTCTTATAAAGAGCATCTTTCTCTCCCCTCAACTCTTTCCTTGCCACATCTCACTTCTCACCAGACAATGAGGCTACTGAACAAACCCACTGGGAAGTTCTTGCTCGTTTCCAAAGTGCTTTTAGTAGGCCAGTAAAGTAGTTTCATTATCTGTTACTATCCTCAGGTAGTGCAAATAGCAGAAGGTTTTGGGCGCTCTTTAAAGATAAGGGTTGAGATATAGGAAGCAGAAGTAAAAGGTATTGATGCAGCGCAGAACGTCAAATTCCCCCTTCCGCACAGACCAACTACCTTGGCATCCAATTTACTCACATACATTCATTGGTGGGGCCCATAACACCAATATACTTACACTCGGTTGACCTATTTTTTGAGGGGAAATACGTTCCTCAATGCTGACATGAGAGGAATACCTTTACTTTACCCTAAACACATTGACATTAAACCTAAGATATCCCTCCCATACGGAGATAGATCATTTAGTTGGATTGGTAATTGATGATTAACTCGTCTACCTTTGGTCTATTACTTTTCTCTTAAATCTTCTTCTTCAAATAATCGACACAACACATTTGTCAATTAATCAATTATTCTTTATCTAAGAAATTTAAATAAATGTTAGAAATCATCATCAGCATTTCAGAGCATCATATTTACCTATTCTGGCTAAAGTCGTCCTCTAAGTCAGTCAGACAAGGAGAATTTATTCAGCAAAGTTTAGGCCGCAATTCAGTCTCTCATAGATTCAGGATAACAGCTGTCCAGCAGTGTCACCGTCCTCTCCGTCAGCATAATGTCAGGAAATCGAGTTCGTCAAGAAGAGCGGGGCGGTCGTAGCGTTACTACCCTAATTCCCTACCTACTTTTATAATTAAAAAAATAACAAAATGTATCAAGATCGGGGTTTAGAGAGTCCTCATTGGTCAACTTTGACTTGCGGGGTACAGTTCTCAGGGTGTCGGATAATGAAGTCATCCAACGTGCTTGTTCCGGCTTTTAAATCAAGCATTGTCCTTTCTTTTGGATGGGTTCCCGGAACGACCTTGGAGGGTACATATTCTCCCGGGGTCAGGTCCAGGCCACTGTTGCTGGCGGTGACGCATGCGCACTTCACCCACAACCTCGTGTTGTCAGGGCAGTCACGTTTAACGTCTCGTTCAGCCATCTTGTGTAGGACGAAATGGTCAACTTAAGCAAAAGAAACACAAAAACGTAATTAAAAGATAGAAATGACTAATAAAATGTTATCCCCTTACTAATATCCATATGTGTGTGTATTTATCTAGCAGAAGCAACACTCAGAGCGGTTTATACTCACTGAATAAAGCACAAATCACAAATACATCACCTAAAGCAACATATAACATGTAATATTCTAATTTTCTACTATTAATATGCATACACTAGTTAATTCACAATTAATATAGCCATGCAAAGTGCAATTCCCACGTGTAATTCTCTTGTTAATATAGTTGGTGAGTTATCACTTCAAACAGATTAATAATATTACAATTAATTGATTATTCGGATTAATATAAACATGCAGAATGGGGGGGTATACAAAATTTTGTACTACCCGCTCCAGCAATCCTCCCTTTGGTGATTATATCACCACACTAATATAACATTTTGTAACCCTTTTATGGAAATTTCGAATTGATTTCTTGTTTCATTCATATTTCAGTTTCCCCTGTTTCTTCTCTTTTTGCTGTTTTATACATGCTATCCTTTAACTCTTCCAGTTCTATTTCTTCAAATTCTCTTTCTGGTTTCTTATCCCTTCTCCTTAAGATTTCTCTTTTTATTCTTTTCTGATTTTTATTCTTTCTACAAGAAATACAACCTAGTCTGATTATTAGTACTAAGGAAATCACACAAGTTAATGGAAATAATATCTTACCTATAAATGTACTACCTAGTTTTACTACAAAGTCTTTAATAGCTGTTATTTTCTTACCAATCTTCTCCCAAACACCTTCAACCTCCAGTGGTACAATTTCGTCATGCAATTCCGTAATATTCTTAATATAAATTTTCAAATCTTTACTTTCGTCAGGAATGTAAGTACAACAATGTTGAACTTTCAGCATTCCACAGACTCCACCCTCTTTTGCCAATAAAATATCAAGGGCAAGTCGATTTTGCATTACCATAGCACGCCTGGCAACCATTTCAGTATTTACCAATAAGAATCCTCCAGCAGTGCTTGTTGACAAGCGATCCACTACTGTTGAAAGTTTTCTAATTTTGTTCGCATTCAGAGATATTCCCACTGCGGGTATCAGTGCTCCAAAAATGTCACCTACAATTTCAGCCCAAGATTCTCTCTTACTACGTGCTAAATAACTCCATAAACTATGTACACCATCTTCTCCTCTATCCATGTGAAAAATCTTTTGGTCTGGCAAACAATAATATGCCCTGTTCCCACAAATGAAATACCGTCCTGGAAAGACTGGATCTCTTCCACCTTTAAATCCCCATCCTCCCATGATCCGGTATGTATCATGGCACTCACTATTCCCTAGATAATAATTGTCATACGCCGTCTGATTCCTTCTTATACACAATTTCCCTTTCTGAGGCCAATCTAAAGCCATAGTTGGACTCGATTCTCCTCTTAAATGTTTCTCCATTTCTACATCCCAAACTGTTTTCTCCACTTTCCCTTCTGAAACCTTCCTTTGCATTTTCAATCTCCTTTCTTCAACCATATCCAAAAATGTATTCTCCTCTTTCTTGAAACTGCAAGTCAAGTTATTTCTGAATATATATTCTAACGTTAGTCATTTGTCTCTAAAAAAAATTCACCTAATACCTTTGCAGGTTTTACCTTGTTTAGTTTGTTAATTGCGGGTACTTGTGAAAATATAGTATCTACATCTGAGAAATAATACTCTAATTTGCCTGTTTGATAAAACAAACTAGCTATTACACTACATGTTATTCCATATGTTACAGGAAGGTGATGATAAGTCACTCCTTCTGATACAGATGCAGGTAATTGCATGCAAACGTAGTAATCCCTTATGTCCATTGTTTTTACATATTCATACAACAACTTTGAAAACACATTGTTAGAAAAATCTGTTATTGACCTGTCTTTATGTAAATAGTTTTTATCTATTCTAGTTGGAACTACCTTTTGAACTTTCGAAATATTAGTTATATTATCACTATGTCCTTCTAATGTATCAACAGTAACTTTAAATGAGATTAGTAGAGCAAGAATACTCCAAAGAAGCATTAATAATCCTGTACAACAACAACAACACATTTTGCACCATCTTCTAAGAAAGGTACATCTACTTTTGCTACTTTCTATGTTTGCCATCTTTCTAAAATGATCCGTGTCTTTTGACTTAGCCTCTTCTACTACACAACTAGTTTCTAACCCTAGGCTTCTAAGCACCTACGTGGTTCTACCAGTTTTTGTCTTTTTCAGTATTTTACTGTTTTTCCATCAGTTAATTTTCTGGTCTCATTCAGTTTGGCATCTCATCATCTTTCACCTTCCCTTCGTTTTCAACATACAGGTTGTCCTGAACATTCGCTTCTTCTCCAATATCGGACAAGATAACTCTCAGGATTTCCGATTCTTCGTCTTCCTCAACCACTTCCGGTACAACCACCTCTGGATTTCCTTGGCTATCCTCCTCTTCCTTCACTTCAGGCAGGGCCACATATGTCCAACCTCTGATTTATACTTCTGGTTAGGTTTTCTTGTTCTTTGCTTTCTTAGACTACTGTCTGTTCTTCTTATTTCGATTTTTCCTGTCTCGTTACTTCATTCACCTGTTCAGCTCTTGGCGAATTTACACGTGTCAGCCGATATCTCAGTCTCTTTATTTTGTTTGGCCACACCTCGTCTTTGGCCGCTCTTTTCAATTTACTCCCTTTATCATTCTTTTCAGTTCTCCAAGCTCTCTTTCTCAGAACTCGGCCCTCTGGTATTTCATCTTCGCTTTCTTCAGATTCTGTTTCAACTTGCTTTTTACCTATCTTTTTCCACCTCTTTTGTTTTCCCTACTTCTGTCCCTCCTCGAATCTCCGTCACGCAATCTTCCTGCTGACTACTTGTCCCTGCTTCTAACTGGATGTTGGTGTTTCCTACACCTCCTTGGGGGTCTTCCGCAATAATCTTTCCCTCTCTCTCTGTATCTGGCACCTGTCCATCTAAAGGTGTTGTTTCAGGTGGAATTTCTCTCAATCTTTCATCTGGTTCTTCCTTCTCACAGATTTCCTTTATTGTCTCTCCACTGTCCTTTTCTTTGTTCTTCCTTTGTTCTTTCTTGGATGAATGGGCTCTTTGTTCTGTCTCTGTTTCTGAACTGGATTCAGAAATCTGCAATCTTTTCCTCAGGGAGTTACTTCTGGGGACCAAAGTTAACCTTGGCTCTGTCTCCCCCCTTTCAGAGTTTTCTCCTTCCTTATCCTTTGGCTCTCCGTCATCTGACTCAGTACTGGATTCTGATTCATCAAAATACTCTTTCTCATTACAATCCACTGGATTTGGAATTCTCAAAGTATGACTTGCATGGATCCAGTTCTTGAGTCCAGCACACTTCACAGCTGTTGTTGTAGTCAAGATGACTTGCCTTGGTTTTCCCCACCTGGGAACCAAACAGTTTCTTCTTCTGTGTACTTTTATCCTTACCCAGTCCCCTGGGCTTAGATCATGAGCTGGCTTCTTTTCAAGAGTGGTGGCATCCGCTCCAACCTGATGAAACACAGAATGAACTGCGTCAGCCAGGCTTTTACAGTATTCCAATACCATGTCATCAGTTATTGTCATCAGCTTGTTGACTGGTATAAATACATGTCTCATTGCGCGTCCCATGAGGATTTCATGAGGACGCAAACCAGTAGTTCTGTCTGGTGTTGATCTAATAGTCATGAGTACCAGAGGCAAGACATTGGGCCATTTCATACCTGTGGCTAAACACATTTATCCTATTCTGTTTTTGATAGTACCATTCATTTGTTCTACTACACCAGAAGCCTCTGGTCGGTAGGCACAATGCAGTTTTTGTCGTACATTCAATGCTTCACAAATCAATTTTATGATCTCATTATGAAAATGTCCTCTTCTGTCTGATTCAATTGTTACTGAGAATCCAAACCTAGGTATAAATTCCCTCAACAATAATTTTGCCACCGTTATTCCATCATTTCTTCTTGTTGGGAACGCTTCTACTCACCTGGAGAAGAGACACACCATCACCAAAACATACCTCAATCTGTTACATGGAGGCATCTCAATGAAATCTACTTGCATTCTGGTAAAAGGTCCTCCCTCTCGACCTATTGTTCCCAGACTCACCACTGTTTTTCTTCCTGGATTGTATTGCTGACAAATTAGACATCTTTGACAAATACTTTCCGCCACAAACCTAACCTTGGCATTATACCAAGTCTGTTTAAAAGACCTAATCATGGCGTCTCTCCCTATATGTCCCTGTCCATGATACATCCGTGCCATGGCAGACATCATGCTATCAGGCATTACTGGTCTTCCATCTCGATAGACCCACACATGATCTTTCTCTCTTGGTGCACATCCTGCTTTTACCTACTGTTTTACTTCTTTCTCTCCTGCTTCTTCCTGCAATTGTCTTACCTCATCCCATGTTCCCACAGTGTTAGTAAACATTGGGAAACAAGAAATCGTTTCTTTTTCCTTTGCCCGATTGATTGAATTCTGATTTCGTGCACAATACTGTGCCATGTCATTGGCAAACTTATTTCCAGTGGCAATATAATCACCACTGCGACTATGAGCAGCACATTTTACCACAGCCAATTGCCTGGGCAGCTGTATTGCCTCCAGCAACTTTCCAACCACTTCAGCATTCTTAATGGGAGTTCCACTTGAGGTCAGGAAACCTCTTTGCAGCCAAATTTGGCCGAAATCCTGGACCACCCCGTAGCCATACTAGGTATCAGTTATCACAGTCACTCTCACACTTTTCCCAATTTTACATGCTCTGGTCAGGGCGATAAGCTCAGCTACTTGGGCCGACCTTACTCCTTTCAAATAGGATGCTTCCATCACTGCTGCAACTGTACATACTGCATATGCTGCACTTAGCACTCCATCATCTGTTCTCAAACAAGATCCATCAACAAACATGACAGAATCACTTTCTGGTAAAGGATCATCTTTTATGTCAGGCCTTGGTTTTGTACAAAAATCAAGTACATCCAAACAATCATGATCTGCTTCATCTCTTACCTCCACATGCTCTACATCAGGCAACAATGTTGAAGGATTCACATTCACGCATCTCACAAAACTCACATTTATTGAGCCCAAAATGACCTTTTCATACTTAGTCAGTCGGCTATGTGTCATATACTGAGTACGACTCCTTGTTAAAAGAATCGCCACATCATGAGGCACAAACACTTTCACAGGATACCCCATCACAATTCCTTCACTCTGTTCCAAACTTCGACATGTAGCAGCTACTGCTTTCAGACACCCAGGAAGGGCTACAGCTACTGGGCCCAACATGGATGAAAAATATGCAATTGGTTTCCTCAGTTTTCCATGCTTCTGCACTAGAACAGAGTGCACATCCATTTCTCTCACTGCAATACAACTCGAACTCCTTATCATAGTCAGGCATACCTAAAGCAGGCGCTTCACACAATCCTTCTCTTAACTTCTTGAACGCTGCCAACTCCTCTTTGTTCAAATCAATTGGATCTCTCACATCACTTCTCGTCAGACGTACCAAAGGTTTTGCAATCAGTGAGAAATTGCCTATCCACTGACGACAATATCCAACCATTCCCAGAAACATTCTCACTTCTCTTTGGGTCATTGGTGAACTCATTCTTTTTATGATGATGATTCTATCTATGGTTATTTTCCTGTGTCCTTTCTCAATGCTGTGTCCCAAATATTGGACTTCTCTTTTACAAAATTGTAATTTTGATGGTGACACTTTTAGTCCTCCATCCACCAAATGATTTAACAAAGCTACAGTGTCTACCTCACAAGCTTCACGAGTTTTCGATGCCACAAGTAGGTCATCGATATACTGGACTAGTACTGAATTTTCAGGCATTTCTAGACTCTCCAAAGACTTTTTCAATAGCTGATTGAATATTGAGGGGCTTTCTGTATACCGCTGTGGAATTCGGTACCACGCCAAAATACGCTCGCCGAAACGAAATGCAAAAATTTGCTGACTGTCATGGTGCAATGGCATGGAAAAGAATGCATGGCACAAATCAATCAATGTGTACCATTCTGCGTCATGAGGAATCTGATATAAAATCACAGATGGATTCGGTACAATGGGACAACATGGTACAACAATTGTGTTTATCTTTCTCAGATCTTGCACTATTCTGAACTTCCCACTAGGCTTTTTCAGTCCCATTATTGGTGAATTACATGTACTACTCATTATTTCTCTCAAAATTCCTTGTTTTACCATTTTCTCAATCAGAGGAGTAACTCCTTCGATTATTTTAGGGGTCAATTTGTATTGTGGGAAATTTGGGTAACATACTCCTTCTTTCACGGTTATCTTAACTGGATCTACATTACTCATCAATTCTACATCTTCTCCTGTGAAGTCCCAAACTTCTGCTTTTACTGATTGTTTCAATTCTTTTGATAGTTCGTCAGGATTGAATAAAGCATATGTTCCTGTAATCTCTTTTTCTTTATTTGCCAATGTCATTTTATATAACACATCATCATCTGGTGTTTCAAAGGCTATTCCATCTGGAGTACAAAATATAGTGCAATTCATCTTGCACAATAAATCCCTACCAAACAAGTTCACAGGACTAGTGTCACACACTACGAATCTGTGCATTTCAGAAAATTCCCCTATACTAACTTTCACTGGTTCTGTAAGGTAAGTTTTAATCTGTCTGTTGGAGACCCCAACTACTTGGATCGTTTCATCCGAGAGAGAAAGATTCTTAACATCAGCTGATCTAACAGTTGATCGAGTAGCACCAGTATCAACTAGGAAAGTAATATTTTCATTATTAACTTTTCCATCTACAAATGTGCCTGTCTGGTCTACTTCTAGAGTTGCGCCAAGTACGCACTCTTCTTCCTCCCTTCGGCACCGTCAATAACCCTCTTCTGAATCGCTTTCATCGCGTTGAAGCCAATACTGCGAAGAAGGGCTAGCGCGTTGAGGCTTATTTACCTGTTCTTCGTTGTAGAATCCATTCTCCTTACTATACTTCTGGCAATTTTTGTTCTGTGGAAAAGGTGGTTTTGGCACCTGATTCTGTTGTATTACACCCTGCTGTTGTCGTTGCTGTTGACCACTCACCTCATTCTGCACCTGTGGATTCAAGGATGAATTTTCATCATTAGTACTTGGTGGATTCTTACACTCGGATTTCCAATGCCCTATCCTACCGCAATTATGACACGGAAATTTCTTTTTAGCTTCCTCAATATTCCCTTTATTTTTCCCTGGATTAAATCTTTGTTTTGACCCTGCTTGTTCCACTAATTGTGCTTCCTGTCTCTCTGCTACTTTTACCTGTGCCCACATTGCCTTCTCTTTTAGTTTTCGCTGTTTTGCTTCAATTTTATCACTGAAATATTTAGCATATCTCAATACTTCGTCTATTTTCTTGTTTTGCCAATCTACCGTGTGCTATTTTATCATTTCACTAATTTCTGGACAAAGACCATATACAAACCTGTATACGAAATGACTCAAATCCTTGTCACTCAAATTTTCATCTCCACTGAATTGTTTAAAGGCTAAAATTAACCTCTCATAATAGGCATGTACTGATTCTTTGCTTTCTTGATGTGTTCTGTCAATTTTCACCCAATCTGTCTCTTTAGGGGGTACTTTGTTCTTCAAGAATGCCATAACCTGTTCGTATTTCTTCATTACCTCAGGGTCTGGAGCTCCTGTCTTAGGATCCCTTGGGTATTCCTGTGTCGGCCAATCTATTACTATTTTGCATTCTGTCCATAGATCTGCTGGTACAATTATATCAAACAGGCTATTCAAATCAATCCACAATACTTTGGATAATTTCACAAATCTGTCCACCTGTCTATACCACTCGACGGGCTTTTCACGCAGTCGAGGGAAGTCATTCATAAATGACAAAATATCCTGTCTAGTCCATGGGACATGCACATATCCTCCTCCTGGAATCTCTCTCATAGGGTATTCTGTCACAACCTTCTCTTTTTCTCTCATAGGATAGGCTGAAAACGTTTTGTCTGAAACTTCGTCTCGCTTACGATATCATCTGCTCTTCCATTTGTCCACATCTCCCCATTTTCTCAACAAAATAATTATATCCTTAATCTGACCTATTCGTCCTGTGGTATTCATGTTTTCAATGTCTTTTTCAGTGAAATCTACTCGATAGGGTTTCTGTAAGGCTTTTACCTTTTCAATATCAATACCCATCTCATTTGCCACTTCTTCTAATCTTTCATGAAGACTTTTTGCTCTCCATGTCACGCTTTTGCACAGAAATAACAATTCCTCATCTTGGTACGTTTTGCCAATCTACCGTATGCTATTTTATCATTTCACTAATTTCTGGACAAAGACCATATACAAACCTGTATACGAAATGACTCAAATCCTTGTCACTCAAATTTTCATCTCCACTGAATTGTTTAAAGGCTAAAATTAACCTCTCATAATAGGCATGTACTGATTCTTCGCTTTCTTGATGTGTTCTGTCAATTTTCACCCAATCTGTCTCTTTAGGGGGTACTTTGTTCTTCAAGAATGCCATAACCTGTTCGTATTTCTTCATTACCTCAGGGTCTGGAGCTCCTTTCTTAGGATCCCTTGGGTATTCCTGTGTCGGACACTCCATTACTATTTTGCATTCTGTCCATAGATCTGCTGGTACAATTATATCAAACAGGCTATTCAAATCAATCCACAATACTTTGGATAATTTCACAAATCTGTCAACTTGTCTATACCACTCGACGGGCTTTTCACACAGTCGAGGGAAGTTATTCGTAAATGACAAAATATCCTGTCTAGTCCATGGGACATGCACATATCCTCCTCCTGGAATCTCTCTCATAGGGTATTCTGTCACAACCTTCTCTTTTTCTCTCATAGGATAGGCTGAAAACGTTTTGTCTGAAACTTTGTCTCGCTTACGATACCATCTGCTCTTCCATTTGTCCACATCTCCCCATTTTCTCAACAAAATAATTATATCCTTAATCTGACCTATTTGTCCTGTGGTATTCATGTTTTCAATGTCTTTTTCAGTGAAATCTACTCAATAGGGTTTCTGTAAGGCTTTTACCTTTTCAATATCAATACCCATCTCATTTGCCACTTCTTCTAATCTTTCATGAAGACTTTTTGCTCTCCATGTCACGCTTTTGCACAGAAATAGCAATTCCTCATCTTGGTACGTTTTTAACTTCTCTGTCGGGATAGTTCCTACTATTAATTCTTCCAGTACCATTCGTAACTTAGCTACATCTATTGACTGGGATTCCTTGTCTTTCTTTTGCAAGCTTCTCAACCATTCACTCAACTCCTCTGTAGACGGTCCTACTGGCTCCTCCACATTACTTTGTCCAAAATCTTTTTGTGTTTCTGACATGGTCTCTATCATTGTCATACGTTTTTCTGCACAGTTCTGACCTACAAACGGGTTATTTGAAAAATTTGGTTCAATCATACTCATAGTCTGTCTCCATGGATTCTCACTCTGACTCATTCTTGGTTGTTCAACCAGTTTATTACTTTTATAAGGGACTGTCAAACAATGTTCGCTGTCTTTCTGTTTGTCAAAAATAGGCATTACTGGACCTATCGTTACTAGTACAGTTACCGCTTCCAGATTCTTAGTCAATTCTCTTATTTTCTCCGTTATTTCTAGGGTTGTTTTTGGTAATTATGCTGAATTTTCTCCATCCAATTTTCCTCCAGACTTCTTTTCTACCTCTCTAATGGGATTGTTTCTTCCTAAATCTTGGAACTCTGGTTCCGATTTTATAATTCGTACTGTTTCTTTCATTGGGGCACTTGGAGTTAATATTTCTGGTTCTGGTCGGTATGGTGGTGGATTCTTATAGAACATATCATCTAGAACATCATCCTCGGACTCATTCACTCCATACCCTTTCGTCTCCACATTATGCCTCTTTTCTGCACACTCTCGTCCTTCATTCTCTCCTGCACTTCTTACAGGAAACAAACCCTCAGTCATACTCGCATTCCGCCACCTTCTCATTCGATCATCATGCGTCTCATGTCCGTACGATCTGCCAAACAGGTACCTATATCCTCTACCATTTCTCTGTCTTTCTCGGTCATGCATTTCGTCTTCCCACTCCGTCAAAGCCTCAAATTGAGTCGGTCTAGGTCTCGGTTCTAAATTCGTCATTTTCTCTCTCAAATTTCTCAAAACAGCCAAATTGAATGAACCATGTTCTGGAAAAGCTAACACTCCATCCTTCTCTGTATACTTAACCCAGTTGTCTAACCAAATACAGGTGTGATATCCATATTTCGCAATCATTAAGGATGCAGGGGTTTACGGTGGATGAAGTAACTGTCCTTCCCTAGTTTTGATCGGTTTGTCCTTCTTAAACCACTTCTTAATTTTACCAAACCATGACTTTTTCTCCTTTTCTGGTGGATCGTAATACATTTTCTTTTCTTTTTGTTTCTCCCTACAACTGTACCGCTATTCTGTCCAATCGCAGCGTGACTCACACTAACGCACCAATCCCGAGCGTCTACGTCACTGTCACAATCCTCAAATCCCATATCGACTCACACTAACACACCAATAGGGAGCGTTTTACATCACCCTGTATTTCTCCACTCCTAGCGCGGCGCACACTAACGCACCAAGCGTTTTGCAGTTCTGACCGACTGTCCAATCCCAGCACGGTCGTTCTGACGTCAGCAGCCGCTGCGGCAGCTCCTGCTTCTGTCTACCCCTCCTTTACAAAAGCTGCTGTAAGTTTTTGTTTCAATTTCTTCAATTCAGTTAGTAACTACATAAAAACATCTTCATTGTCCGCTTCGCTAACCAAAGAGTAGCAATAGACTTTTCTCACGAGAATTCCGTCTTTCCCGAGAGCAGCGCTTACCTCTGCCCTACTACGGAATCGTTACTTCCGTTGATAAAGTAGCACATCCCTCTACTTCACCCTTCTAAGAAGCATTAGCTAACTGTTTCTCTAGTATTTAAGACACATAGGTGCCGATTCCGATCCGTTAAAACCCGGGTACGAACCATCGGACGGAGCGTTTTCTCCGTCCGACTCGTACCCGGGAAAAATACCTTACAAACATGCAAGTACAGTTCGTACGCAAACACCATTTGCGTACGAATCGTAAAAACCACCGACCGACAAAAAAGTACCCACAATTCTGATCTGGGACACCGCGGACGTGACGTCCGGACGGAGTCAGGCAGCGTTTCACGAACCAGCAAGCACGATTCGTGCCCATGTCACTCTGCACGGACAATATTTTACGGCAGCCAAAAACTGCCAGGAAATCAGGACGACACGCAGAAGGAGCACCTGTACGCGACGGACAGCCATGGACCCCAACCTACGTGTCATCCCGGCTCTCATAGCAGTCCACCTGGTGTACAGGAACCGACGCAGATGCCGCAGAAGGTCAGACCAACACCCAGGGGCAAAGGGGGGGGCAGGGGCAGGAAACATAACCCCCACCCAAGTCCAAAATCACACATGCCCTGTACATACCTGACCCCCAGGGCCTGGTCACTTCGGGGGTGGGGGCGTCTCCACCAAGGCCTGCGTCCGCCACAACGGAAGTCAACATGGACGCGAACCAGCATCACAACAATTGTGGTACGCACCGTACCAATGCCTTAAGAGCGTGTGTACGGGTCGTACCATGCCCACCCCTATGTCACCCCAACAATGGCGGTACGGCCCGTACCCACGTCCCAAAGGCATGGGTACGGGCCGTACCGCCATTGTTGGGGTGACATAGGGGTGGGCGTGGTACGACCCGTACCCACGCTCTTAAGGCGTGGGTACGGGCCGTACCGCCATTGTTGGGGTGACATAGGGGTGGGCGTGGTACGACCCATACCCACGCACTTAAGGCGTGGGTACGGGCCGTACCCCTGCGGCACCCCAACAATGGCGGTACAGCCCGTACCCACGTCCCAAAGGCATGGGCATGGGCCGTACCGCCATGGTTGGGGTGACGTAAGGGTACGAACCGTACCCACGCCTGAAGAGCGTGGGTACGGCCCGTACCACGCATACCCCTACGTCACCGCCACAATGGTGGTACGGCCCGTACCCAGGCCCCCAGAGCGTGGGTACGGCCCATACCACCATTGCAGTGGTGATGTAGGGGTACGCGTGGTACGGGCCGTACCCACGTCCTAAAGGCATGGGTACGGTACGTACCCCTACGGCACCCCAACAATGGGGGTACGACTCGTACCCACGTCCTACAGGCCTGGGCATGGGCCGTACCTCTACGTCACCACCACAATGGTGGTACGGCTCGTACCCACGTCCCACAGGCATGGCTACGGGCCGTACCACCATTGCAGTGGTGATGTAGGGGTACGGGCCGTCCCGCCATTGTTGGGGTGCCGTAGGGGTAGGGCCCATACCCATGCCATAGGACGTGGGTACAGTTCGTACCACGCCAGTGGACAGACACATAGGGGTGTGTGGCCATCAGCCCTGCAGTGCCCAGACATAGGAGGGGTGGGTGCAGAGTCCTCCCAGCAGTGCCCAGACATAGGAGGGGTGGGTGCAGAGTCCTCCCAGCAGTGCCCAGACATAGGAGGGGTGGGTGCCTATCACTCCCAGCAGTGCCCAGACATAGGAGGGGTGGGTGCAGAGTCCTCCCAGCAGTGCCCAGACATAGGAGGGGTGGGTGCAGAGTCCCCCCAGCAGTGCCCAGACATAGGAGGGGTGGGTGCCTATCACTCCCAGCAGTGCCCAGACATAGGAGGGGTGGGTGCAGAATCCACCCAGCAGTGGACAGACATAGGAGGGGTGGGTGCCTATCACTCCCAGCAGTGCCCAGACATAGGAGGGGTGTGTGCCTATCATTCCCAGCAGTGCCCAGACATAGGAGGGGTGGGTGCAGAGTATCCCCCAGCAGTGCCCAGACATAGGAGGGGTGGGTGCCTATCACTCCCAGCAGTGCCCAGACATAGGAGGGGTGGATGCAGAGTCCACCCAGCAGTGCCCAGACATAGGAGGGGTGGGTGCCTATCACTCCCAGCAGTGCCCAGACATAGGAGGGGTGGGTGCAGAGTCCCCCCAGCAGTGCCCAGACATAGGAGGGGTGGGTGCCTATCACTCCCAGCAGTGTCCAGACATAGGAGGGGTGGGTGCAGAGTCCACCCAGCAGTGCCCAGACATAGGAGGGGTGGGTGCCTATCACTCCCAGCAGTGCCCAGACATAGGAAGGGTGGGTGCAAAGTCCTTCCAGCAGTGCCCAGACATAGGAAGGGTAGGTGCAGAGTCCCCCCAGCAGTGCCCAGACATAGGAGGGGTGGGTGCCTATCACTCCCAGCAGTGCCCAGACATAGGAGGGGTGGGTGCAGAGTCCTCCCAGCAGTGCCCAGACATAGGAGGGGTGGGTGCCTATCACTCCCAGCAGTGCCCAGACATAGGAGGGGTGGGTGCAGAGTCCACCCAGCAGTGCCCAGACATAGGAGGGGTGGGTGCCTATCACTCCCAGCAGTGCCCAGACATAGGAGGGGTGGGTGCAGAGTCCCCCCAGCAGTGCCCAGACATAGGAGGGGTGGGTGACTATCACTCCCAGCAGTGCCCAGACATAGGAGGGGTGGGTGCAGAGTCCTCCCAGCAGTGCCCAGACATAGGAGGGGTGGGTGCCTATCACTCCCAGCAGTGCCCAGACATAGGAGGGGTGGGTGCAGAGTCCTCCCAGCAGTGCCCAGACATAGGAGGGGTGGGTGCAGAGTCCACCCAGCAGTGCCCAGACATAGGAGGGGTGGGTGCCTATCACTCCCAGCAGTGCCCAGACATAGGAGGGGTGGGTGCAGAGTCCCCCCAGCAGTGCCCAGACATAGGAGGGGTGGGTGCCTATCACTCCCAGCAGTGCCCAGACATAGGAGGGGTGGGTGCAGAGTCCTCCCAGCAGTGCCCAGACATAGGAGGGGTGGGTGCCTATCACTCCCAGCAGTGCCCAGACATAGGAGGGGTGGGTGCAGAGTCCCCCCAGCAGTGGACAGAGACATGGAGGTATGTACACCATCCTACAATTAGCAAAACACCATGGGTGCATGAAGGCATACACAAAGTGCGACAATATTGAGAGTGGCATGCCAACACATCACTGACAGCAGTGTCCCACTCCCATGAGGGTGGATGTCCATCCCCCACTGCATGACACACCACATGTGGGTGTGATGACAAATGACACATGCATACCCACCCCTGGTGCTGGCAGCACAATACACACAATGAGAGCATGCAACAAGACTGTATACTCATGTGCCACCCTACTAAACCAAGAGACCCAAAGGGAACACACACTGTCACGCACATTCCAGTAATGATAGGAATGTACAGGTGCTGGGGCAGCCAACAAGTTGTTTCCTCCCATGGAAGGAAAAAGGTGGAGTACCCACAGATACAATGCCCACAATTGTCAGTCAGGTGACCAAAGACCCTGCAGAACACGAAACACATGTGTGCGAGGCTGGGAGTACACACATGCATAGGGCATAAAAGGGAACATGTCCACATGAAGTCATGTCAATATACTCCATACACTAGTACAGTGACCACCAAGGATGCCACAAATGATGCAGGTGGAGACATTGCTGAGCATGCATGCCCAAAGTTGAAGGCATCCGTCACACACCCAGGATATGTAGACACAGCTCAGCACAATTGGGAAACAGCCTGCAGGGAAGATGTCAGGGTCCACAGAGGAAGGAACACACCTTGGGACAAAATCACCATACAGTAAGAGCACACATGACCAAGGATTATTTGCAGAGCCCTTGTGATGGCACACAGATACCAGGGTCCACCCCATGAGCAGCACACTACAACATTTCCCAGACACCTAACACATTATCACCACTCCAAATCATGGAGCAGCACCACCAACAGCAAGTCCAGGAAAGCATTAGTGTGCAAAAGAAAAAAAAAATGCTTTATTCAGCAGAAAATAATATTTTAAAAATGAATGTCCAGAATATAGAGCCCATAGGCCAGGCCATGTGAAAAGTCCTGGTGGGGGACACTTAGGGACGTGTCTCCCCTAGCTTGCCTGCACAGTTCACTGTTCCATTTCATCCACAGAAGGGGGAGCATCATGGGGGGGGGAAGGACCAGGCACCGCAGGGACAGGAGGGGCAAGGGTAGGTGTTGTGGGTGCAGGGATGGACGACTCCACCACAGGGGGTGGGGCAGCGCCAAAGGTGGTGGTGAGGATGGCGCTGCATACAGTGGAAAGGTCTCCCAGGGTCTCCCCTGCACCCGAATGAACCACAGGCCCCAAGGAGGGAGGGGGTCGGAGGGATGGGTTGCAGCGCTACTGGGTGAGGGTGTGGACAGGGGGGGGACTCAACTCCCCTGCCCGGGGACTTTCTCGACCGCTTGCGGGGTGGTGGCACACTGGGGCTGAGGGACAGACTGGCCATGAAGGACTCCTTGTCCGACTGTTGGGCAGGGGAGCTAAGGGGAGTGGTTTTGGAGGAAGTGGGTCTTGAGGACTGCGGACTCCCACTGTGGCTGCGTGCCTGCCGTTTGCCTCCAGACCCAGTGGGTGTGCCTACTTCCCCCTGTGTGTGCATGACTGGAGGAGTGCGCTTGGCCTTCCCTGGTGGTGTGCTGCCTGTGTCTGGTGGGGTGCGTGCATGGGGACGTCTGGGTGTGCGTGGGACAGGCATGGGAGTGGGAAGTGTGGATGGTGCAGGGGTAGGGGGGACGGAGCGCTGCTGGAGATCCACTGCTGCAGTCAGTGACAAGTCTATGGACCTCAGCAACATCCGTTGATCAGACATCGCTGCTGACATGCCCTCCAAGTACGACACCATCTGTGCCAGCAGTGTGGTGTGGCCATGGAGGACAGTAAGCATCGATGTCTGACCAACCTGCAACTGCCGCAGAATGTCCACAGACTCGGCATTGAGGGCATCAGGGGAGACAGTGGCAGGGGGTGCGGTGCCTGGCCCGAAGGAGACCTGTTGGCGCCTAGCACGGAGGGAAGGGACCCAAGCAACTGGGAGGCGGGTGATGGGAATGGAGGGGGCGGCGACAGATGGAGTGCTGCTTTCAGCTCTGGGTGCAGCGTCCGCCCCCTCTGGGAGCTCAGCCTCGGACCCGTCAGCGTCATAGTCGGTGGTGGGACTGGACAGGTCCACCGCCGCACTCCCCTCCGCCTCCGTGCCACTCGCTGAGCCTGACTTGCCAGCACTGATGGCACCGCTGCTGGATCCCTCCTCAAGGTCCGTGCCAGTGTCTCCCTCGGTTTCCCCGACGATGCTGTGGGCAAGGTGAAGAGACAGGAAATAATCTGACACCTGTATACATATGACACATGATTCAAAACTACATAGGTCACAGTGCATAGCATGAAAAGCAACATGAGTAACATCTACAATACTACGCACATATGTAGGCCCTGCACCACACAGTTGGTTGACCCACCATGCCACTGAGAAACAATGGAGAGCATGACACAACAGCAAAGAACTTGATATCAAATTAGACAGAGGAGCTAGCCTCTGGGGACAGTCGAGTACTGCATCTGGACCACACACCGTAGCCAAAAAAGGGATGAGCAGGAACCATGTCTTTTAACTTTTGGCACATGCTGCATAGCAAATACATTAAACCCTGCCCAACATGACTGGGTCACTGCATGTTGAGTGTATGTTCAGACAATCATCACACACAGGCCATACCTGGCAAGGACACATACGGATGGACATGTAGGCCTTGCCCGCACAAACCCCCCCCCTACCTGAGACAATGTGAGTGACACAGAGGAAGTACTTACACCTCTTACTCAGGGATTACTAAAATGCCCTTCAATAAATCCTGAATGTACACGAACTAACCCTTGTGCGCCTGTCCACACATATATTTGACAAACAACCATCATCAGATAGTTGTACCAAAACACACAGGCACCGGCCACTGTGAGTATGCACAAGCCAAATTGGGTCACCCTGTACAGTGGACACATGTAGCACACTTAACGTAAATACAAATGAGGCCAGGGTACAATGCCACAGAGCCCAACCTATGCTGAAGACACAGAGAATGTCCACAATGTTGGATGACACACATGAGACCTAGGAAAAGGTGCCCCAGGGGACTGTAGCGGCCACACTCCTCCATGGTCCTGGATGGATATGACTGCAACAGAAGCAAACGTCCCTGCACTATTTATATCTCCCACTCATGCACATCATGTCTGAGGGCACAACATTGGTCATGCATGCTGGAAGGCACTACACTTTTCAGACACACTCCTATGTCGGGACTCAGCATCAGTGCCAACTAACATGGACCCCACATTGACTGAACTGGCCAGGGCACAGGCAAGGACCCAACACATGTTACACACCACCCCCACACATGATGCTGCAAGCATTGGGCACTTGGATTAACTGGCAGCCTAGATAACCTTGTGCAAGAGTGACTACACACAGACCAGGGAACACATGTCAAGGAGGGGAAGGGAGGAAGAACAGCTCCGGTTGACTTGGGGGAACAGGATATGTACTGCACATATGAACCCTGGCAGTGTATCCATGCAACTGCGCACTTCCAAAAGCTGGTGACACACAACAAACACACATGTACCTACCCCCTTCCTGCTGCTGCTTCTCCGCTAAGCGCCTATCCAAGTCAGGGAAGACCACCGCCAGGACACGCTTCATCTGGTGGGTCAGACGCCGGTGCCCACGGTTCTTATGGCTCTCTGGTGAGTCCCCCAGCAGGACCCGGGAGATCCTCCTGGTCCAGCACCGGATATCCTGCCAGCGTTTCCTCACCTGGGCCAGGCGCCGCCTCCGACCCTCCACCGACCTCACGGCACTGACGGCTTGCTTCCAGATCTCCCCCTTGGCATAGACGCCTACCTGTGAGGATGACAAAGTGAGACAACATCAATACACCTGCTCCATGTCACAGAGACACACATTTGAACAATTTGGCTGGTTTGAACAGGACATAGTATGCAGCAAACTCATTGCACCTTTGTCATAGGGACATCATCCTCTGGGGAAGGCCAAATGCACTACGTGGCATTGAAAGTACACAGGTGGAATGAGGGGTGCAACACAATCACTGATCCCGGCTCACACTGTGCATCACAAGCTACACCACGATTATGTACAGCACCTCAAAGCAGTCACATGCCCCAGGCCACTGACGCAACCTCAGCAAGGTACACAGACACACACAGGCACAGGACAATCACCTGCCATTGGCAACTTCGGGTTCAAACATCACTCTGCATATGTGCCACTAGACTGGGGGGTGTCACAGGTGTGGGGCAGGCTCAGCACGTCAGACACACAGCACTGCTCCCTGCTCACATCAGATGGGTAGGGTATATGCATCCCTCATAGACACTCACCCACATGACAGGGGACTTACACACACACCAATGTCCAGGGGACGAACACATCATTTGGACACTCACCACAGGTACACTCAACTCACACACATCTGTGGGTACAGTCACCTGTCACACTGGGGGGGACCACAGAATCACATCAGAACTGTAGAAACAACATTCTCAAGAGGATTAGCCAGGCTGAATGTGGCATGCACCATGCAGTGATTGTCACAGTAAGCACTATGCAAGTGAGGAGTGCAGACATGCACTACAGCATGCTCTGCATGGGAGACATGAGGCATTCCCCCCCTGGGACCCACTCTAAAGAACATTGCATGTCTGTCACACCTGGACACAATGCCAGAAGTGACAGTCACAAAAAAGGGGCACAGTCTAAGCTAATGGAGTCAGCACTCACCTGCTCCCCTGGTCTCCCATACAGGCAAGGGTACTGTGGGAGGATCACATCCAGCAGGGCCTGGTTCTCCTCCTGGGTGAATGGCTGGGCCCTCTCCACAGACCTGGACATGGTGCCAGAGGAATCACGAGCAGCAGCAGTGGTGTGGAATGAAAGGTTGTGCAGGCAAGTGCTCTCTCATGGGGCCTGGCTGCCTTATATTTGCCATGCTGGCCTGTTTCATTTACAGGAGTACAGAGTGATTGGTCAATCTCATTTGCATCCTACGTTTCCTCCAATCCCTTTAAACCTACCCCAGTGGGTGCCTTTGCATGTTTAAAAAAATGAGCATGATGTCAAGTCAACAACCACTTTGCAACTTTGTATATTGTTTTGAACTGACTTCTGCTGGCCACCTGGTGAAAAAATTTTAACTTGAAACTGGGTCTCCATGACAACCAGCATGCATTTAGGCCCTTATACTTGTCCCTCATGTGTCCCCTATGTAATTTCACTATACACACACAGGTACGGTGCGTTCCACGCCCCTAGGGCACTACTACTCCAGTGATACGGTCCGTACAGGCGTCTGTAGGGTCCGTATCACCATGGTTGTGTCGCCGTACGCGTACGCCATAGGGATACGGTCTGTACACGCGTGTGTAGGGGCCGTATCACTATGGCATACGCATACGGTGACACAACCATAGTGGTACGGACCCTACACACGCGTGTACGGACCGTATCACTATGGCGTACGTGTACGGCGACACAACCATAGTGGTACGGACCCTACACATGCGTGTACGGACCGTATCACTATGGCGTACGCATACGGCGACACAACCATAGTGGTACGGACCCTACACACGCCCTCAGAGCTTGTGTACGGTGCGTTTCACACCTTACACTGGTGACAGGCGGTACACAGTAAGGAATTGAGCTGTCATACTTGGGCAAGGCTGGAGATCAAGTCATTGTCAGTGCAGTCCTACATGTCTCGGGCCTAGGTGTGTCAGGCTGTGATGTGGCACATATATCCTCATGTTTGAACCCAATCGATGTGTGATGAGCTGTGTACACATGTCATGTGTGATGGTGCACTATGTCCCACACATCCCCTTCACACCTTTGACGTGTGCATGTAGTACAGACTTGTTGAGCAATGCATCACTGGCATGGCACAGTCGCCAACACCCGCAAGTGTCCCCTGATGCCAGGTGCACGGATAATCACACCTGACATGTGACTACCGGCATTGCACGATGTGAGTATGTCATGTGTGTGTCATGTGTTCCCATCAGCTTGCTGTTGGTGTTCCGTCAAATGCATCTGCAGTTGCTGCATCCAACATGTGCCTGTGTGTGGATGGGCATGGCACACTATTATGCACACCAGGAGACATGTGGAATCAGACGTAACGTGTGTATGTATGCATCGGACATGGACTTGCGAGACAAGGACATATCTGCGTAGTATCAATGTATGTGTGATCAGCCTTGACATGTACCCCTTCATGGCAAGGTGTGTGGTCTGTCCTTTTGTCAGGGACATGTGACCTGTGCCTCTAGTGTTCCGTAACCTGTCTGTATGATAAACATCCTTCTTCTGCACATATGTGGATGTCTGTCACTCCTGTGATGCGTCTGCCTGTTCACTTACACTGGCACACAGCTAGTTTCATGCCATGTCATGTTGAGCTTGAGAATCCACGTTTTTAGCTGGCTCTTGGTAGGAGTGTCACCTGCCTGGCATACGTGTCCAGGATATGTTGCACAGACCTGACTCTGTATGTAGCATATGTGTATTGGCTGTTTAACATGTGCTCAGTACATTGACATTGTGGCTGTACTGTACTCACTCTTCGTTGTCCCTTCCAAATTACTGCAGGGCTCCGCCTCTCCCACGACCAATGCCAGACTTGGCTGCCCTGAGGGAACGTGACTGTATACGCCGCTACCGCTTTACCCAAAGGTTGATTGCGAACTTGACAGCAAGGCTGGCACCACACCTTCAACCGCTACACAGGTATCCTACTGCACTGACACCCATGATGAAGGTGATGGCAGCCCTACATTTCTTTGCCACGGGTACGTTCCAACATACCATTGCTCATGTTGGTGGCATGTCCCAGACCATGTTCAGCCGTGTCCTGCATGATTTTTTAGAGGCCATGTTGGTTCACCTGGATGAGTTCATTCATTTCCCAACTCCTGAGCAGTTGACAGGTGTCAAGGGTGACTTCTATGCCCTGGGAGGGATGCCCCATGTCATTGGGTCTATTGATGGGACACATGTGGCTTTGGTACCACCACAGGCACAGGAGGTAGCCTATAGAAACAGGAAACATTACCACTCCATTAATGCCCTTGTGGTGTGTCTTGCTAACATGGTGATTTCCCATGTCTGTGCTCGTTTTCCAGGATCAGCACATGATGCCTACATCATGAGGCGTAGCAGGGTGCCAGAAATGATGCTGCTGCTGCGCAACGAACAAGCATGTCTTGTTGGTGGGTATACTCTGTTACTTCTGTATTTTGCATCATCTTTCTGTCTTACTGCTTCTCCTGACCCACTTCTGTCCATGATGTTTCCATGTAGGGTACTCTGGCTATTCCAACATGCCATGGCTGATGACGCCTCTCCGCAACCCCAGAACGGCTGCCGATCACCGGTACACCAACGCCCATGGGCAGACCAGGCGAGTGATAGATAGGACCTTTGGCCTCCTGAAGAGCCGATTCTGGTGCCTCCACAAGACCGGCGGCGCACTCCCATATGCACCGGTGAAGGTCTGCAAAATCTTCCTTGTGTGCTGCATGCTGCACAACATGGCAGTGGAGAAAGCTGTGCCACTCATCCTGGATCCGGATGAGCAGGAACATCCACCCGTGCAGGTTGAGGGGCTTGGTGACGAGGAAAGTGATGTTGAGGAGGAGGAGGATGAGGACATCCGGAGTCGGCTCATACGCAACTTCTTTGCTTAGTGGTGAGTTGCAGTGTCTGAGTGTGCATGCATTGACCCTTGTGTGGCATGTGTTGCAATGTGTGGGTCCATCTGGATGTATGGCTAGTGAGTCAGAGGTGTGTTTGGATGTGTCACTCGAGTGATGGTGTCATTAAAGAAGCTCTTTCCTGAGACACTATTTTCACCTAGCATGTTGCCAACCTTATACGTGTCGTGTACATGCCCATGCATGCGGATGTGCTTCTTTTGGCTCACTTCTTGTGTGTCTCTCATCCCCAGGTATTTGCGCATGCTGTCTGCTGGTGTCATTGTTGTGCTCCTGCTATTCCTCATGGATACAGCTACGTGTGCTGAATCAGCGTAACAGGTACGGACATGTTGAAAAATCTCCTTAGGGTAAGGGATGCAGCACGGCTTTTTGGGTGTGCTATTTTGTTTGGTATGTGTGTGCACTGCTCCTGTTCATGTTTGGTTACTTTGCATACATGTAGAATCACCATGGGGCCCCTGACATGGAGCTGGTTTCACCTGAATTGATAGTCACACTTGGTGACAGTCATCTGTAATGTGATTGTGGATTGGGATGACGGCATCAATGTGTGTAACACTGCTCTCGGAAACACACGGGATGCACCGGGTTGACATAGTATGGGGCATCCCCATTAGAGGCTCAATGGTGAATAGCAGCCTCTCCGTGAGCAGCACGGGGTGTTTGCCTCCAACCCATCACTTGTGTGCCAGTTCTATGGATTTCCTGCATCTGTGGTGCAAAGGGGTATGCCAGTGTAGGTCCCACATGTTCATCCACATGACCTGTGCATCTGTTAATATAGATGCATTTGCCTTCCGGCAATCATGACTAATAAAGGTGTCCCTCAGCCTCCAAGGTGCCTCATCTCTGTCAATGCAGGTCTCTTGCCACTGTACATGCGGCATGTCTGGCATTGTTCTCACAGATTGTGCATATGAGTCCATGTGTAGGGTAGCAAGATGCAAGCTGTTGGTCAGGGATTACGATATGTATTGTGCATGATGTACATGGCTGTGTAGGTATTTTGGCATCTCAGTCCCCACAACGGCCACTTTGCTGCATGTGCATCCATTGTCTGTGTGTGTGCCATGTTGAACCAGACATTCCTTCCTTATTATACACCTTTTGCAGTTGTGCTTTCAGACATGCTTATGTTTTGTATGCAACTTGTGGCATGCTTTTCAGGACATGGCGGCTGCTGCTGCAGGCCCTGCAGCAAGGGCACACAGAGTTTCTATATTTGCCCCCACACACACGCCTCTAAGACGCACCCCCCTTCCTCCCTCCACCCATTCATTTTGGTGTAAACTGCTTGTGTGTGACACAGTTGCGGTGGCAAAGGCTGGACCGTCTGCACATGCTACGTGCACATTGCACGTGCCTCATGTCCTTGCATGTGGCACATCACGCTACACCATGATGTTGTGGCCACCCACCAAGCAATGTCGATCCAATACATCTGTTGCATGCACTCAGGCATGCACTCATCGCCCACACAACACGTTTGCATAATGAGTGTGCAACTCCAACTGCCTACACAGCGCTGGCACGCCTTCCAGGCCCTGTCACACCAACCAGGTCATGTCCCTCCTACTCCCCACCGGCTCTGTACCCCAACAAGGCCATGGGAGTGGTACTCCAGACCTCTGCATGTAGTATGGTGTCGTTGTGGGACACATGGCACAGGTATCATGTCTCAGCGTGTCAGTCTACAATGTGTCCAGGATCCCCCTCTACACCATGACATGCGCACTGCATCCCATCATCATCTGTTGTCCCATTGCCAGCCAGGTGCTCCTCACCCTCCCCAAAGACGCAGTCCTTGCCAGTTCACATATTGAATAATGCACGTTACCCATTGGCAGATGGCTGAACATCGGCCACCTGATGCTGGACTTGTACACGACTGAGGTGTTCATCTGCGGATTGTCCCCTTACAGCTGGGTCAACTGCTTGTGTCCCACCTGCAAGGGCCCTGCACAGGCACACAGTGTCCACGCACACGAGCAGGTGTGCATCATGGATTGCTTCCTCACATGTGCTATGCTGAGAACCAGCATCTGTACCTCATGCTTCAGCACACTCTGCATTGTGCACAAGATCCACTGTTCGATCCACCTCAAGGCAAGACAGACCATCCCCCATGCCAACTACAACATCCGTGTCTAATCCTACCCTGCACTCTACGCAGAAGTACATTACAACTCCTATGTTACTTGTCCACATCCAGGGGGCATCTGCACAGCTCTGCTTCAACATCCGGTGACCCAGCCACATCACTGTCCAACAGTGATAGCTGCAATGGAACACTGTCATCTGCAGGATGACCTTCACAATCCACGCCCACACTCAGGATGCAGCCCACGACCACGACTCCAACACAACCTTGTGGCACTGTCATCCAAGACCCCATTGTGCCATCTCCATGCATCCAACCTTGGCCTGGCCACCATTCTCCACATCCACCTGACTCCTGCATGCAGGACATAGTCCTCCCACCTGGCTACACATACCTGGGACTCCCACCCCAGGACACTCCACATGATCCCTGACCTCTACGCATGACTGTTGCTCTTCGAAATAGGTCTGTCCGCACAGTTGTGCAGGCACCCCCTAAGCTGGTTGGACCCATCACGGGTGAGTATGGTGCTCCCTGTGTGTCTTGGATGATACATTGTGACCCATGTGTGTCCTGTGCCAGACTCAGACCCAAGGGTATGCATGGTTGGAGTTACTTCAAAACTCAGGCATGGTTTGACTTTCCAACACACACATGTTATGGAATTATGCAAAATGACGGCATCATCTCGTGAATTTTATGATTTTTATTAGTGGTGGGGTACGTGTTTGGGGGGGATGTAAAGAGGTGCTCGCCGGGGGTCTGTAATCCAAAGTTCACAGGGGGAGTTGGGATCCTTGCCATTTGAAGTCATCAGAGTCCATGCCACAGTCTTTGTCAACATTGGTCAGACAGTGACCAGCAAGTCCATGTGGCAGAGAATGTCATTGGATGAGGTGCTGCTGTTGCGCCAGAGGTCCAGGTGCCAGGCCAGGTGACCTGGGAGATGGTGGTGGTCCGCTGACTCTCACGGTCTTTTGCGTGGACGACCCACCTTCCTGGTGGGACCCTCAGAAGCAGGCCGTGACGATGTCTGTGATGCTCCGTCGGACGAATCCTCCTCCTCCTGATCCCTCCCTGTGGCTGGTGTTGATCTTCGCCTGGTGGCACAGGGAGGGTTGCCCATGTTGTCGGCAAGCCGACGGAGTGAACGGCTCATGTCCGTTAGCACCGCCACTAGCTCAGCCTGTCTTGCCTCCATCCGTCCTTGGTGTTGCTGTTGACTGGCATATTGCTCGGCCTGCATGTTCTTAATCTCATTGAGGGTCTCCACCACCTGGCTGATGCCCCTGGTGTCACGCCGGTATGTGTCCAGGATGTTGCGGACGTGTGACATAACGGGTTCCTCAGCTGTCTGGTCAGGTTCGCGCCTCTGCCGTCCTCCACTCCCACCACCCCTACCCACTTGAGCCTGGCCTGCCCTTGTGGGCACATCGGGTCTCCGGGACCCCTGAGGGATGGCATTTGCGGGGTCGCCTGCCTCCTCCTGGGTGCCCGGAGTACCTTGTCCCTCCTGGTCAGACTGGCTGCGTTGTTGTGTGCGGGCAGGGCTCCTGTGTGTATCCTGGGATGTGGCAGGAATGGGGGTGGTGGTTGGCACAGTTGTACCTGACGCAGGTGCTGCAGGTGCTTGGGCACCAGAGGGGCCAGGTTGGTCAGGGTCCTCCACGGTGTGGTGAGAGTCGTCGCTGCCGGTGGGATCATCGTGACGCGGAGCCTGGTCCTGTGATTCTTCCCCCCCCCCCAGTGTTGGGGGGAGATCGACGACGTTGCCCTGTGTGTGAGAGGGAGACAATGTTAATGGTGTTACATGCGTCAGCCATGTTTCATACAGATTCAAATTGGCACAGTTCCTCTGGGTAGTTGGATATGTCTAGCATTCCTCTCACAGTGCACTTGTGGATGGGTATGTTGCGGGGGACAGATTGATATGTACTCCTGGTTATTTGGCCTCTCTAATGAGTGTTGGGATGCTTATTTGGCTATGGATTGGTCTTGTTGTGTTACATATCCATTGTGGGAGTGCCAATTTGCATTGGCTGCCCCGGGGGTGTGTGCTTGTGTAAGGGGAGGGTGTGACTGGGCATGCTGTTGGGTGTGGTGTGATTTGTCATTGGGTCTACCAGGTGATGTGTCTATCCCCTCATGGTGCCTGCTGGCATGAGAGTGAATGTGAGTTCCTGTGGTAGGTAGGTGGCATGTGGAGTTGGTGTTTGAGTGTACAGTGGTCACAGGTTTGCCTTGTGCTGTCTACAGCAGGGCCAAGTGTCATCTACCTTGTCTGTACTTGGCAAGTCCCTGTGCATTGTGCATGGTGCATGGGTATGTCCCTTGGCCACAGCTGTCAACACTTTTCCTATGTGTGACACACTCTTTGTTGTTGCATCAGTTTTGAACGCAGGGAGCAGTGTAGCGAGCGTGCGTAGCGAGCGCTGCAGAACCGACTTACGTGTTGCACTGTACGTGACAAAATGTTGCTTTGTCATGTCTATTGGAGAATGCAGATAGGTAACTTATGCATTTGTGACTGGGTTCTAACAAACACAGTGAGTGGGTATACTGGGTGTGAGGTTAGGTTTTTGCCTGCAGCAAGGATCGACTTGTGCACAGTTTGACACATGGCCCAGTGCTTTCCAAATGAATGAGGGGTGTTTCACGCACTGCCAGACCTTGTCAACATGCACACAGTCCACCTGCTGATGAGCGGACATGCCCACACCACCCAAGGGTGATTTTGTCTCCCTCTGTCTCCCTCTCACCCTCCCTCTGTCACCCTCCTCCCTCTGTCTGTCTCCCTCTGTCTCCCTCTGTCTCCCTCCCTCTCTCTCCCTCTCCCTCCCTCTGTCTGTCTCCCTCTGTCGCCCTCTGTCTCCCTCCCTCTCTCTCCCTCTCCCTCCCTCTGTCTGTCTCCCTCTGTCGCCCTCTGTCTCCCTCCCTCTCTCTCCCTCTCCCTCGCTCTGTCTGTCTCCCTCTGTCTCCCTCTGTCTCCCTCTGTCTCCCTCCCTCTCTCTCCCTCTCCCTCCCTCTGTCTGTCTCCCTCTGTCGCCCTCTGTCTCCCTCCCTCTCTCTCCCTCTCCCTCCATCTGTCTGTCACCCTCTGTCACCTCAGCCCAGCTTCCTGGGCACACACACTTTTCAGGTCTTTCAAAGGCCATTGGCTTGTTCATGTGGCTTTGTTTAGAATCTCCCGGACCCCATTGGGCAGAGTGTCTCTGAGTCTGCGCTGCAGCGGCGGTGTGTGATGACACTCTTTCACAGTGATGCCTCTTCATTAGCTGCTGTTATGTGCAAATTGGGCCTTCATACCCATGTCATCCTGCGACGCTGCCGCCATTTGCAGGCGACACAGTACAGTGTCGGGACACACTGTTTGTATAGCTCTGCCCTAGGCCATATGGGCTGAGGGCATTGGTGTCTGCTTCTGAGTTGCACAATGTGATTTTGGAGGCCCCCCCCTCCCGGCATCACGGACATCCTGTCTTGTGTTGGTGTTTTGTGTGGCCTGTGACTTGGCATGGCCTTGCTTGGTGCATGGGGCATGGAGCCACTAGTGGCATGTGCGTGCTTTTGGAGTGTGGTTGTGTCTGGTGATGGCTTTGGGGTAGTTGCGTGCATCATTATGAGTTGGGTTGTTGATGCGGTTCCCCCCATGTGGGGTGAGTTGTTTGTATACTCACCAGGCTTGGCGACTCCTTCTACTCCATGTACTCCCACCGGCGGCAGCGTGTGCATCACCTTCTCCTCCCAGGGATGGTAGTGTACCGGTCTGCGGGGCGGGCCACCTCCAGTGATGTTCCCCTGGTTGTATTCATCAGACATTTTGCGGCGGACCGTCCTCCGCAGATCGTACCACCTGGCTGGCATTCATGCCTGGTCCTTCTGATGGCCGCAACAGCATTCACCCTGTCGACGATCCTCTGCCACATGGCTGATTTTTCGGCTATGCTGGTCTGTCTGACCAATGTTCCAAAGAGCTGTGGCTCGATGATTTCGTTGACAAGGATTTCCAGCTCCGCTGTTGTGAACTTTGGATTCTTGTCTGTGGGCATGGTGTGAGGTGTGGGTGTGGATGGTTGTGGGTGTGTGTGTGTGGTTGTGAAGGTGTGTGTTTGAATGTGATGAGGGGGTGTTTGTGAAGGTGGTTGTGTGCAGGTGTGCAAGTATAAGGTGTAGTGAAGGTTCAAGTATGGTGCTGTGGGTTGTCTGTGGGGTCTGGCAGCAGTGGGTCTGTTGCAAAGGCTCATGGTTTGTGTGTGTGGGCCCTTTTTATTGGTCCATTTGTGGGTGTGGCTGTGTTTGAACTTTGGGTGGGTGTGTTATAAGGAGTGGTTGTGTTTTGGGCCTCTGTTTACCGGTTTGGCTGTTGCAGGTCAGTGTATTGGATGTATTTGGGCTTGTTGGACGTGTTTAGTGGTGTTGTGCCATTCGAATTGACTCTCCTTGTGGTGTTTTGCAGTGTCCTGGTTCTGTACGTGTGTTTTTCGCGTCTGTGAGGTGCGTACATCGGCCATGTTGTTGTACAGTGCTCACATTTGCTATGGCTTGGTACGACTCGTACATGCGCAAGGCTGGGTGAGGGTGCTGGTGTAGGGGCCTGGGGTAGGGTGCGTACAGGCACGGGCAGGGTGGAGGGGCCTGGGGGTACATGCCGTACATACGTGAACCGAGGGTACGGCGCGTACATGGAGGGGGATGGGGGTACGGCGCGTACATACGGGGTGCTGGGGGTATGGTGTGTGCCCCCACCCCCGTATGGATGGTGCGTACCCCCACCTCCGTATGGACGGTGTGTACCCCCAGCCCCCGTATGTAAGCACTGTCCCCCAGCACATACCCCCAGCCCCCGTATGTACACGCAGTACCCCCAGCCCCCGTATGTATGCGCTGTACCCCCAGCCCCCGTATGTACGCGCTGTACACCCGGCCCCCCGTATGTACGCGCCATACCCTCAGCCCCCCCTATGGACGGTGCGTACCCCCACCCCCCCATGGACGGTGCGTACCCCCACCCCGTAGGTATGGAGCATACCCCCACCCCCGTAGGTACGCTACGCGCTGGGGGTCCGCACTGTGCATACGGGGGTGGGGGTACGCTCCGTACCTACGGGGTGGGGGTACGCTCCATACCTATGGGGGTGGTGGTACGCTCCGTACCTACGGGGGGTGGGGGTACGCTCCGTACCTACGGGGTGGGGTGGGGGTACGCTCCGTACCTACGGGGGTGGCGGTACGCTCCGTACCTACGGGGTGTGGGTACGCTCCATACCTACGGGGGTGGTGGTACGCTCCGTACCAACGGGGGTGGGGGTACGCTCCATACCTACGGGGTGGGGTGGGGGTACGGCGCAGACATGGGGGGTGCTGGGGTACGGCGCGTATGTGGGGGGTGTGCTGGGGGGGTGTTCAGTGCATATGCGGGCACATATTTGGACGTCTCCATAGTTGCTATGGGAGTTTGCACTGTACGGTGTTTTTTCCATACGGTTGTGCATTCGGATGGACGGGACGGATCGTACTTGCGCGCTCGGACTTAAGTTTCCCGATTCGTATGTAAAATTGTCCGGGGACGTGTCGGACACTTTTTCCGACCCGAGGACGTGTCGGGGAATTTTCCCAATACGATTCGTATGGATTTTTTCACATACGAATCGTACTTGCCAGTTTGTACAGGACATGTACGATTCGTACGTAAAAAAAGACCGGTTACGATTCGTACGGGGAATATTTTTAACGGATCGGAATTGGCACCATAGTTGGAGACCCGATGCTCCTGAGAAATAAACCCAGAGTTTCGCAATTAACCCAAATGCTATTTCGTTCACGCACTTTCACACTAGAAAATGTAGTACATTCACACAGAATCCTGTCTTTCCTGAGAACAGCGAACAGTCTGTCCTACTACAGAATTATGACATACGTTAACAAAGCAGCGCTTCCCTCTCCTTTGTCCTTCTAGCAAGCTCAGAGAATACCTATTACCTTTCCAGTGATAAGCGTTATCGGAATGCCAGTTGGATCCCTGGTACCTAAGACCAGAATTTCACAGGTAACCTTCGCTATCATACACACTTCTCTCACACAGAAAATGTCTCTAATGGCAACACACGGCGATGTCACCGAATCGAACCCAGACAATGCGTCGTGCAACTTCAATCGTCACACGTTTTCTCCTGTGTACCTACAGGATAACAACAATTCCGTCTTTCCCGAGAACAGTGCTTACCTCTGCTCTACTACGGAACCGTTACAAACTTCCGACTTCCTACATCCCCAAACAACATAAAACTTGACACGACTCAACATAGAGTGTTAGTACATAAACCAATATCAATAACCAATAATCAATAAGCTATTTACAAGCAATATTCACCAAACCAAAACAATAAAAACCATCGTCTTGCTACCAGAAAACTGATGCAGCGCAGAACGTCAAATTCCCCCTTCGGCACACACCGACTACCTTGGCATCCAATTTACTCACATACATTCATTGGTGGGGTCCATAACACCAATATAGTTACACTCGGTTGACCTGTTTTCTGAGGGAAAATACATTCCTCAACGCTGATATGAGAGGAATACCTTTACTTTACCCTAAACACATTGACATTAAACCTAAGATATCCCTCCCATACAGAGATAGATCATTTAGTTGGATTGGTAATTGATGATTAAGTCATCTACCTTTGCTCTATTATTTTTCTCTTAATCTTCTTCTTCAAATAATCGACACAACACATTTGTCAATTAATCAATTATTCTTTATCTAAGAAATATTAAAAGAAATGTTAGAAATCATCATCAGCATTTCAGGGCATCATATTTACCTATTCTGGCTAAAGTCGATTTCTAAGTCAGTCAGTCAAGGAGAATTTATTCAGCAAAGTTTAGGCCACAATTCAGTCTCTCATAGATTCAGGATAACAGCTGTCCATCAGTGTCACCGTCCTCTCCGTCAGCATAACGTCAGTAAATCGAGTTCGTCAAGAAGAGCGGGGCGGTCATAGCGTTACTACCCTAATTCCCTACCTACTTTTATAATGAAAATAATAACAAAATGTATCAAGATCGGGGTTTAGAGAGTCCTCATCGGTCAACTTTGACTTGCGGGGTACAGTTCTCAGGGTGTCGGATAATGAAGTTGTTAGAAATGGGATTTTTGGTTGGCTAGGGCTTGCGCCAAAGCCAGGCAGAAACCACCACTCTAGTCAGGGCTGGGGAGTTACACGCCAAAGATAACCCCTGCTCACCCCCTTGGTAGCTTGGCACGAGCAGTCAGGCTTATCTCGGAGGCAATGTGTAAAGCGTTTGCGCGCGCACCCAGCAACAACACCCAAAGCCCACCACAAAGGAAACTCCACACAAGGTTATATATAAAAATAGCCTTTGTATTATACCAAAACACATTAGATAATATTCACACAATTTACACTGTGCCAACTGGCACTGGGCAGAATTTTACAAGGGACTATTTACACGGGACAGGGCCACATGGGCCACTGTCAGATTTAGCACAAATCACCAAGTGTACATGTAGAACATAACACAAATTAGCACTGTAGAACACAACCAGTAACTACTGGCGCAATAATGACCTCAGCGTCATCACACTAGCATCAGGTATAAAACCTATCCTGCATCCATCACAGGGGCATAAACACATTATGCAATTTCTCATTGGTCTAACGCATTAGACCTAACCACCTACGTATACCTACACTAGGGGCGTATATCGCACAGGGAAGTACAATCTCCCTAACATCAACCTAAGCAGGTAAAACAACCTTCTAGGCAGACATTACCACATTTAGAGGTATAAGACACAGGGTGCGCCAAACATACTATACACAGTACATTTCCTAACACCATAAGCATGAACACAGGGTGCGCAAAACATACTACACAGTACATTTCCTAGCACCAAAATCACATTAGAGTCCAGGTTGCGCCAGAACCTAAACGTAGCAGCTGCCCACTACTTGCTGGGCAGCTGGAGACAAGGACAGGGCCTAAACGCTGCAGCTGGCACTAAGTGCTGCACAGCTGGGGAAGGCACAAATAGGAGGCATGGGCTCTCACTAGCTCCTGAAACCATATGCCAAGACGTTGGAGCCATCTGGCTCAGAAAATAACATGTCCCCATGGAGCGCACGGGCTCCTGAAATAAATGCACGCCAATATAGGTAAGGAACTTGCCCCAAAGTACTGTGGAGCGCACTGGCGGTTTAAATAACTGAAATGTGCCCCCAAAACGTGGAGTGGCCTGGCCATCGGGCCGCAGACAATAAAGAATAGGGGACTGGCACCTCGGTGCCCTCTGGCCCCTACAGGGCGTGGAAATAACTTGCCCTCAAAACGTTGGAGCCACGCAGGCTCGGGAACCAACTGTGCCCCGCATTGGAGCGTACTGGCGCTTTAAATAAACATGCCCCCGTGTTGGAGCCTTTCCTGGCTCTAAAAAATAAATGTCCCCGTTGGAGCCAGGGGCTCTCAACATCAATAGGTGGAGCGGCCCACTGCCATGCGGGGCCGCTCGGACCCTGCCCCCCCCCCCATCCGGAATCACTCAGATCACTCACCGGCTGGGGGGGGGCAGCTTCTTCTTCTCCGGTCTCAGCGGCACTTCTCGAACACGGGAGCCCTGCCTAGGCATCGGTGGCGGTCATGGCGGGGCTCTCTCACCTCATGAGAGCCCCGTCCTCTTGACGCGCCGGCTTTCACCCGGTCCCCCATCTCGGGACCGGGACTTCTCTGGTTGAGCCTGCGAGGCTCCGGGACTTCCGCCGGCCGGGAAATGGCCGTACTTCCGCTTCCGTCCCGCGGCCCCGCCCACAACCAGGCGGGCCGCGGGCAGCAGCGGCGATCTTCGGCAGCAATGAGGGGTAGGCTCCCTCCTTCATGACCACGTACAGCGGGGTGGGCACCCGCTTATTCAAATATGAAAAGAGGCGGCCATGTGGGGTGGGCACCCACTAAATAACGGTAAATGCGGGGTGGGCACCCGCGAATTTCACACGAAGCAAGTCACAAGCGGGGTGGGCACCCGCGAAAGGTACCAAGATGCGGGGTGGGCACCCGCCGAAAATTCAACAGCAGAAACGCGGCACCAAAGCGGGGTGGGCACCCGCGACACAAGGAAAAATGCGGGGTAGGCACCCGGTGCCATAAGCCCCACGGGGGAATCCCTCTGGTGGGGATTTCCTCAGGCAGTATGCAGCGGCGCACTGCAAAGCTCCAGTGCTCCTTCAGGAGCCTAATTTCAGCGCTCCCAGGCGCTAGAAGGCTGTTTCAAGCCTTGGCAGAGTAAAAGGACCAGCAAAAGGTCCAAAAGGTCCTGAAGGTGTCCAGGGGGCAAAGCAGGGCCCAGGGGCCAGCACACTGGGCCATCCAGCAGGGAGGTAGCCCCCATGGCGGTCCCTCCTGGGCCCCACCAGCAGCAAGCCCCCCTCTGTCAGGATCCAAAAAGAGAACAAGGAATAAAGCGCTCCCCAGGCGCTAGAAGTAAAGTCCTCCAGTATCCAGGGGCTGGGCGGGGCCCAGGGAGGCAAGCCTTACCCTGGGCCCCAGCAGCATCACGCCCCTGGTAGATTCAAGACAGAACGCAAGAACATTTTACATGGGGTCACAGCCCCTTTTTATACACAGATCACCTTTGTTTCAAGGTGCAGGGGAGGGGCGAACCAGATGCAACTGGTTCTTGAGCACTTTGTTTTGCTCAGCCCCTCTCCCTATTCACAGGGCAGGCCAGGGTCATCAGTCGCACCACAGGGGGCGGAGCCAGCATTGTGTGGCGAAAGCCCAGCCCTATTCAGGTCCTAGGTGTACTCCTCCCACTCATCCACATGCAGCTCTCTCCATTCACCACCGGGGCAGACCCATCCTGACTCTGGGGATTCCCTAGCCCGTCACATGACCTCAGCCAGCCAATCACGCGACAGGCAGTCACTGCACATTTATGCCAGCGTCTAGAAGTGGCACTTCCACACTAGCTACATGGACACCGCACACATCATCGCGCAGCATTCAATCACACGAGTCCGTACATACCAAACTCGCACCTGCACTCCCCACACATCAGGAACTACCAGGGACACATCCATTCCCCATTCATTCCTATGGGAGGGCAGGTCAGTCTCACTCAATGTAACCCAGAGCGCACGCACTTTACACTGGGACTCAGTGTTAAAGCGCCTAGAGGCCTAAAACCACTAGTACAACACAGGAAAAAGGCTAGGATAATGCAAAAAGTTCTGGGGGTGAACTTGCCAGAAGGGCCAAGTCCAACAGAAGTCATCCAACTTGCTTGTTGCGGCTTTTAAATCAAGCATTGTCCTTTCTTTTGGATGGGTTCCCGGAACGACCTTGGAGGGTACATGTTCTCCCGGGGTCAGGTCCAGGCCACTGTTGCTGGTGGTGATGCATGCGCACTTCACCCACAACCTCGTGTTGTCAGGGCAGTCACGTTTAATGTCTCGTTCAGCCATCTTGTGTAGGCCGAAATGGTCAACTTAAGCAAAAGAAACACAAAAACGTAATTAAAAGATAGAAATGACTAATAAAATGTTATCCCCTAACTAATACCCTTATCTGTGTGTATTTATCTAGCAGAAGCAACACTCACTGAATAAAGCACAAATCACAAATACATCACTTAAAGCAACATATAACATGTAATATTCTAATTTTCTACTATTAATATGCGTACACTAGTTAATTCACAATTAATATAGCCATGCAAAGTGCAATTCCCACGTGTAATTCTCTTGTTAATATAGTTGGTGAGTTATCACTTCAAACAGATTAATAATATTCCAATTAATTGATTATTCGGATTAATATAAACATGCAGAATGGGGGGGTATACAAAATGTTGTACTACCCGCTCCAGCAGTATCAATACATCTTACATAGGGTTGCCACATGGCTAGTGTTTTAATGGCACAAATGAAATGAAAATTGAGAATATCAGAAAAGGCTAGAATGTTTTTCCCTTTGAAAATGTACATGGAAAACATCACGTACAAGAAGAAAAATCCCTATGAAGTTACTTTAAAGTCTTCTAAGCTACTCTTAAGTAATTGTTAAAAAACAATCAACATTGCCAAGTTAGAGAATAAGAGGATTTTACACATGCTGATAATCAAGTACCAGTTACAGACCCTCATAAACTCTCATATTCTCAACAAATGGCTAGTGTGTTTTAATAAAGATGGCAAATGAGGTCCTGCCAGTCTGCTTAAGTGTGACATTTCCATATTTGCATCACTAAACTGTGCAACATTTCCAGGTCTTGTTTGTGACATTGTATCGCAAGCATAGTCACCAATCCAAGAAGTGAAATGTCATTCAGTAACAGCAGGATTTCTTCCAGGTGGTATAATCATTGAAATTTAGTAGAGTAATTGCCCTAACAGCAATGGAAATCACCAGCAGCACACATTGCCTACATTGCTGCCTTCTGACTAGATCACTAATAGCTTGCATGAATTCCCCGAAGGTCACCCAGCACCACCATCTGCTAGTTTAAACCTTGTGCATGTTTCCACCCATCCCCCAATCCCCAGAGACCCCTAGGCCCTTCGTGCGTTGTCACTGGCAGCATCATCGTACTTCACGTTGGAAACCCCATTTTGGAACCACCAAAGAATCCAATATCAAATAGTTCTGTACATTCACGTTTTGGGAGAGCCATCAATAGGAAAAGAGAAATATAACAAATGAGTGCATTGAAGAAGGATCATGTGTCACTCGTGCACAATAAAATCATGAATTACACCTTTAGATAGACGTTCTATTGTTTTGTGTGACTTTAGCTCATCTTTAACTATTGAATTTCAGGACTTGTAGTTGTGCATCCACAACAGGAAAAGCAAAACTACAAGCACCAGATAAAAGCAGGACTCACATCTGTCATGGGACAGCTAGAGGTTGCTGCTTTACAATGCAAAGGTCATAATATCGGGGCATACATATTCAGTTTTCTGAAACTTGAGCTGTGAAGCATAACCAATTTCCTTTTTTTTTTACTTTACTGGTGGAAAAAAAGTGGAATGCTTTCAAATAATTATGCTACTACTGTTGATTTCTTTGAATATCTAGCACATATGTCTGGTGCCAAGAAAGTCAGGGCAGGAAAATGATTAACGCATGAAGAGTTGTGCACCGTGTGACCACGCTGAGCATCTACAAAGCAGCTTAATTTGTGAGCCAGTTCGTGTTAGTTTTTGCACAGGATGTTGTGCTGACGCCGGATCTCAAAGCCAAGCTGGTTCCACTGTTCCAAAGTCTGCAGTTCTCGCTATTAGGCCATATCTCATCCCCAGTTCTTCTAAGAAATATGACAACACTATAAGGGAGGAGGTGTTTGTGAGCAGATAAGGAGGACGAGATAAGTCTGAAGTGAAAGGATGCCAAAACAACTCGTGATAGTAGTCTTGCGTGTGTTTTTTTATCTGTAAAATTAGTGTTTTCGCCCTGCTACGACTGTAACGTTTTTATTTTATTATATTTCAGGGATTATATTACAGGGATTACAGAATCCCAGTTATCATAGACTGATTACAGAGGGTCTAAATGCCTGGGGTAGCGGAAGTGACATCACATGCCCTTTCACCCTGATTTATTAATAGAGTTTTATATAGTGCGAACAAGACCTTTGCTAGTATCAGAGCTCTTAACAATAATATATTTATAAAATGACATCACAGGCAGTGACAAGTCTCATCCCCCCCTTGTTACCACAGGAAATGATGTCATATAACCTTGCAGACACTTAAGTCAAGTAAATTATAAGTGCAAGATCAATAAAATGACTAGAATGCTATGAAAGGTTACAAAAGTGTATGATTCACCAGTTTATGTTTGCCGATAACGGTTGGCTCAAAGTCTCTGAGTTACCCATGCGCGCTTGTAATAATAATGATGTTATCCCTGATACACTGCATATTGTTCTTTTGTGCCCTAGGTTCAATACATTGCAATACAAATACATCCGGCCTCTTTTGTTACCATTGAATTTTAGACAAGCAAGTCCAGCTTTAATGTTTTTACAATTTGTATCTACTCCTAACGTATGTTTTTTTTTAATCATGATTTTATCAGATGTTTTTAGATCGACGTGCTAGGACATAATCACCCTTTATTTGTCCTTTTACCATGTTACATTTTTCATGTTACTGTGTGATGGATTTGATAACTTCCACTTTTGTGATTTGCTTTGGTGACATTGAATAAAGTACTTGACTGACTGACATAAAAGTGCAATTTAGATTGCAACCACATATCAATTGGTGGGATGCAGACTCAACCAGAATATTGAATATGGCATATTTATGGCTGAGGAGTTAATTTCGGAGCTACACGTTACCTGGACTGACCCTAAAATGGTGGCTTGATGCATTAGGCGAGACGAATGATCTGCAGCGCTGTTCTCACGAAATAGTGGCTACCAGTGCAAAGGGCCCTTAATGAAAACGGAGTGCTGACGGAGAGCTGTCTGATGTGGGAGATGAGCGTGACATAATAAGAAGCGCCATCCATAATTGAGGCTTCCTGAAAAACGGGAAAATGTGCACCAGAACGAAGATCTGTCTGGTTGGTTGCAAGGCGTTGCGGGACAGCGCTGTGGGCTGCGGGCTTCGCGCTGGAGATGCGGAGGTCCCCGTAGCTACAAACAAGTCACGGAGGGTGCCGATTGTAAAAGGAACCCCGCAGTTGCGGAAAGGTATGACAACGTCAGCAGAGCTGTAACGGGAAGACAATGTCTCTATTATCATGGGGCATAGGTGGTCGACCCATACCCACTGTTAGCTGTTGGTGATTATCTTCGGTGGATTCAGGTTATAAGCTTTTCAAGGAAGGGTGGAACGATTTTTTTCTATTTCATCAGCGAGCACTCACAACTGAACATGAGCGAGTATTTGACTCTGACACAGTGAGTAGAGTTGAGAGGTGGTGGTGCTGCTTAACTATGAGTACGGTCACGCTCACCCTCCTCCCCTTTCTCCCTACCCCCTACCCCTTTCGAGTCTTGACTTTGGATCACCTCCTGTTCCTCTCTCTATTCTGGTGGAACCCGAAACGCATACATGGCTGATTCCCGGTGGAGCTGCACCAACAGCTATAGGGGAGATTGGCTCCGGCACACCGCCATGGCCGTCACCTACCCAGCCGGACTTTTGACATTTGTCTCGTTTCTTCCCCGACGCTGCTTTTGCTCATTTATTGTTTTCCCGCTGAGACCTAGCTGTTTGTCCGATGCCCGGTGGAGCTACCTGATAGCTAAAAAGGAGATGGACTGTGGTCTTCCCCCTCGTTCATCACCTACCCAGCCGGACTGTGGGCAGACCCTCCTTCGTCTCTCCATTCTATCTAACTCCTACCCCTTTACCCCACCCCCTTACCCTTCTAAACTTCATTTACTTAGTCTTCTACACTCTTGAAATGTTTTTCTAGTAACTGATGTTACGTGTAACTGAAGTAATTTGTGGAACCATATGTAAAGCGCTCTGATAGCTCCGGGTCTAGCCAGCACTATATAAAACTTTTTAAAAAACAGAAGAAAAACAAAAAAGAAAATAACCATCATAGACACCTCAGGTCAGCCACCATATTTACCAGTACAGCGATTGCATGCTATGTATAACTACATATAACTAGCTGTAACCTGTAGTCCCCACAGTCATTATATATTCATTCATTGGTTCAAATGTCTAAACATAGTTTCAAATGCTCAGGCACAGGCCTACCCCAGAGTGTTCCAGCAAAAGAACAGAGCGATCGCTTATGGTACCCAGATATCACAGACTTTGGATAGCAGATGTATACGTAAAGTTAAACAGATTTTGGAGACTTCAGATAACACAGCTATTCCTTAGGTTAAACATGATACAGGCTGAGCTTTGGGAAGCAGACTTGGATCTCTGGTTACTACATTTTACTATTGAAGGAGTTATTGAAGTTATTACTATTGAAGTAGATATAACCCTATAATGAAACAGATCTTGGATGCTCAGATCTCGGATTGCAGAGTTTTCCATCAGGAAACACAGATTTAAAATGGTGTCAAAGGTAGAGAGTGTGGGGTAACACTGTCAAACATCAGTTCTGCTTGCTCAATGTTTAGCCTTTTTTAATACAGAAGTTAGTAACCAGACTGCGAAGGATTAATGCCTTCATAGGAAGAGATAAAGATTAAGGGGCATATTCTCAAGAACGTGTGATAACCATCGCAAATTTAGCTTAACGCAACTTTGCATATCGCAGTCCATCGCAAGAAAATAACACCATCTTAACGTTCAATTCCCAACCCAGCGGCACCATGTGATAGCAGCAGGATAACGTGCCAAATGACCGCGTAAAAACCGAGACAAACAAAAAATGTGAAACACGAACGCCCAAAAAGCTGCGATGACACAAAGCGCGATACCAAAGTCCGCGAAAACCAGCAACAGGCCTGCAATCCCCACGCGTCATGCGGGAAAATGCACTATAAAAGCAAAAAATAAAAACACCAAAACCTATTCGAACTGCGTAACACCATGGATGCACCCGGACCGAATGCTGAGGACAAGCCGAACTCCACAAGCCCCACGGAAGACCAGCCAGGAACCCCATCTTCGGGGAAGGGCAAGGAGAAGAGGAAGACGGGGTTCAGTGCCCAGGAAGACCGGATCATCATCACGGAGGTGATAGAACACCACCACCAACTGTTCGTCACCTCCACTGCGGCACTGGCAACCCAAACGGAAATATGGCAGTCCATCGTCAGCAAAGTCAATGCAGTCGAAGTGTCGAGGAGGTCAATGGAGGAGGTCAAGAGGCGCTGGCATGAAGTGCACAGTCAAACCAAGGAGAAACTCGCAGCCAACAGGAAGGCAGCAAGGGCAACTGGAGGCGGGCCTCCTGCGCCACAGGAGGAGTTGGATGTGCTGAAGCAAATGGTGGCCAGAGTCGTCAGTGCTGAGATGGTGCAAGGAGTTGGGGGTCTGGACACAGCTCGAAATTACCTGACCCAACAGCAACAGGGTGAGTAACCGCCAGGGACTGGGGGGACCGGGGGAGATGGGCACAATGGCACACATGCACAATTATGTGTAGCACACTGCACACACACAACGATTGTGGAACATGTTGCTGGCACCCTTGGCACACTGCAGCACACATAGGGCCACCAAGTAGGCCCACCCCCACTATGTGCACATATGGGCCCCCTCCAAATCACCGACACAACCGAGCCATGCACATGTGATGAATCCAGAAAAGCAGCGGCTGTGTGAGCCACACTGACTATGCAAGTGGCACTGCATGACCAATAGCATGGCAGCAGCCAAAATACATGACATGGTGCACGTTTCGACATGGAGGTGGCCCAGTGTGGATCACATCCATAAAGGAGCAGGTCACACTCTGACATATCCACGTGCACCCACAACCCATGCCTTCCAATACACGCAGCAGACGAACAAGGCACAAGGCCACAAAATCTGTCCAAGAGCACATATAACCCAAGTCACAAACATAACAGCCCCCGAAAAGCACACAATGTAAAGGCACACCGCTTCAAAGGGATAAGGGTACACGAAATCAGAGCTGCAGGGACAACTCCCCCACAATGCAGCACACACACATAGCAATCACAAAACACCTGCAATGACGGCAATGTGGTGTAAAGTGCAACACCTACACCACAGGACAGAGCACACAACATGTTCCGCTTGTGCATAGTAATTGGCCACTCACATCTGGCACTGACTGACACTGTGTGATGATAATGTATGGGTACTACCACACATCCGTCATGTAGTCGAAAATCCCACTGTCTGCCATGAAATAGCCAGCTCCACCAAAACAGTCACAATGTGCATTGTCATGCAGTCTGTATGTAAACATCTGCAAAGCGTCAACATACAGGGGAAACTGTTACCCAGCATCTCCCCTTAACATTGCAGAGGGACAATCAACACGTATTGCAGAGCAGACCACAAACCCCATCATTGATGATGTAGAGGACAACCTGCACATATGTCAAGATACCCACCAACGGATAATGGACAGCCTCCGCAGCCCACCCCCAGGAGCAGGGCAGGCCAGCTGCCTCGAGGTGACCCCATCACCTGCACAGACCACACAGTAGGAAGCACACACCACCACGGCTGTCTCCCAGGACCCCCACTAACAATACATGGAATTTCTATGCCATTTGTTGGGTTTCTAGGTGGAGTTGGCGGATCAGCTGCGGGTGGGTTTCGAGCTCATGGCAGCCAAACTCGAGGCCATACGTGGGTGTCTGAGTCCCATCAGGGACCAGGTACAGTCCCTCACCGACACCCCCTGTCCGCACCATGCTCACCAACAATCCTTGGCTGACCTCGCTGGGGCCATTACTTGGATACAGGAACTGTCCAGTCAGACAGGCACCAGCAATGACAGCACAGAGTTGGCACAGATGCGGAGGGCAATGGAGACCATGGAGCAGATGCAGGCTGGAAGTAGGGCTGCCACGACTGAACACCAGTGAGGTGTAGCTGGGATCTTCCATGCCCTGCAGTTCATCATCTTGCCATTGCTGCCACTGAAATAGTCCCAGATAACTGCAGTGGGAACTTCGACACACACATCTCCGACCCCTGATGTTTCAGTGGCACACTGTTATGCAGCCCCATCACCTTCGCACCCTGATGTGTCAGTGGCACCCAGTGATGCAGCCATTATACCGCCACACACACCGGACACACCGGACACAGAAGAAGTATCAGAGGAGTGAGATGTGGATGGTAATTACTGTGTGAGGAAGGAGGTAGTAGCATCCATCCCCGCCAGATGGCCTGTTCCTGGCTGGTTCAGCCCTATGCATCATGCCCTGGGACAACACCTCCCACTGTCCCCTGGAATACTCTGCGACATCCACTCGGACCCTGACATGGACTGCCACATCTTCACTGCTTGACAATTACACAGCAATCCTGATTCAGACTGCACTCTCCCTCTTCCCGATCACTTTTCAATCCACAAAGGACTCCGGTTGGCCCACCACTGGGCTTCCATGTTATGTGTGCTTGGATGGCCATGTACAGCTCCAGCTCCGTCATTCACCAGAATGTGAATAAAACATTCAAAATCACACAGATGTGTCATGAATATGTTCACTCGTGTATGAAAGTATGGCTGGATGTAGGGACAATGATTGCAGAAGAATGTACACCCTGGGGAATGACATCAATGCGCATGGTCATCCCTAAACCACATGGCCAATTGGATGACTGTGAAGGTGAGTACTAGCTATGTCCCCATTGCACATTAACAGTAATCTCACAACCCCCCCAATGTAGGCACACATCCATGTATTGAATAGGGCTGTGTGTAGGAATGACCAAATCGGTAGCAGGCCAGGAGTGGTGTCCTACATCACATGTGCCAACAGAACTTCAAGTCGCATACCTACTGACATACATCTATGTGGACACATTCTGTAATGATTTATGACATTGCTCCACATGGTCAGAGGTTGGACGCCATACTCACATTACTGAAGACATGTTATTGCACAGGTCTGCCAACAACTATCCCAAAACAATGTCTGGCTCACAGAGGTGGAGCTGTCAAAAGGGACCCACCCCCATTGTACATGTGTCAGTCAGACCCTCCCTGTGTAGGGACAATGCTCATTGTAGCACATGAGTGGAGAATCTAATCAATGCTCAACACAGTTAGACACCACTAAAGTTGTGTAGACTTTATTGGCATGTGCATGACAGTACGGACAAGGCAAGGGTCATAATAGGCAGGGACATGCTTAAGACACTTGCACGCAGCATGGAAACCTTTTGAGGTTCAGGAAATGGGGAGGCAGAGCTGAACACCAATCATTACGGATGGCAACTGTCTCAGGCCACCTTGCCTTGCTGGACGAGTCATGTGTTGTTTGGCGTCTGCCCATTGCCCTGTGTGAGGGGGCATGACTTACAGCCCATTGGGTCTACATAGTGCTCTGCCACCGGACTGTGCTGACTATCTGCTCTGCTGACAGTGATCAGGTGAAAGGGTCCGACAAGGTTACCTGTCGTGCTACATTCCCCAGCAGTGTATCCGAATTGGTAACGTTGCCAAACGACACCGTGCTGCTCCGACCATGGAACTGCATCACCTTGCACAGGTGTGTGTACACACGCGTAGTTCCACGCACATGCATTCAGAGTACAGACGAAGGCAGACATGTCTTCTGTTGTGGTGGGATATGTGTGAGCATTCCTCATGATGCAACAAGGTTTTGGGACCTGTGCTGTGGGTGACAATCCGATGTGGCTGCAGGAACATAGTTATTCATCCATGAATGCCAGTGCAGCTTCCTGTGTAATGTGTTCCAATAGTACGTTGCTGTCGGGTTCAAGGAACACCAGTGTGAGCCAATGCATTAACTGGTCTGGGCAGATGTGCTCAGTCCACGCCGTTTCCCCAAACCGCAACACTGCCGAATAGGGGAGCGCCTCAATGTGGTCACTGCACACGAGGAGTTGTGCAATCTCCATAACGCGCAACTGCCAGCACATATGCCAAAGATCAGTGCATCCCATGCACGGCTATCCCGGTGACACTCCTGTTCGTGGGCCAACTGGGGGCGCACTGTCAGGTCATAATCCAATTCAGCTACCATTGCGTTGGATGGGCAGACCTCCATGGGCCACTCGAATGTGCATGATCGACAGAGGAACCAGGGCTGGACGCAGGCAAGATGGAAACTCAGATGGTAACTGAGTCGCAACACTGCCATTGGCAGGGATCCCAACAGATGCAGCATTCGTGCATGGTACAGTTCCACGTGACAGGGGTTGTGCATGTGCCCGGGAATGCCTGCCATTGCGTTTGTTGGGCTCATGGCACCGGCACTCCTCAGACCGTCGGAAATTCGGTGGATGATATGCCACAGCTCTGGGCAATGAGTTGTATGTGTGTGACACGTTTGGACGTATGGTTAGTTTTTGACTTATGCGTCAAGGGCATCCCTTGCAGGTGTAGGTCGTGCAGGAACAAGTGTGTGTGGGGTGTAGGCACGTTGGTGTTTCATTAGCACAGTTCATGGTGTGGGAGTCGTCGGAGGCTGGTATGGTATCTCACGCAGGGTGTGCCAGCCGCATTCAGGACCAAGGTCGGGGGTTGGGTTGGCCTTCAGCTTTGTGTGTTGAGACAAAGGGGCTTTCATTCCTGATATCAGTCTGACTACTGCTTGCATTTCCTGAATGTGATGTGAACTTCGCGCTGACTTTGATGCCAGGCCTGTGATTTGGGGTGCACAGATTTTGAAACACACGCAGCTGTTGGCATGTTTGCATGAGTCAAGGGCCCGATTAGCATGGCGCGCCTTGTTCAATCTCTCTTTTTCGCTTTCTTTCTCTCTCTCTCTCTCTCTTTCTCTCTCTCCATGTCCTTTGATGATTGCCCAACACACCTTTTTATCTTGGATATTGTCTTGCATGCTGTGAGTCACAGACTGTCCAGGGATGCCCCGCCATGACTCTTCAAAATAGTTTTTTGGTGACAAATTAGGATGTGACATTTTGTTTGATCTTTCAATGGTGAATGTATGAATCAGGATTTCAGTACTCACATGTATGTTGATTGTTACAATTGTGTGACATCAGGCGGGTGCTTTTGTTCATGTTTTCGTGGCGTTGATGTGCAGTGTCTTGGTCTGCGGGAGGTGGGGGGTGCCTGGGATGGGGCCCGGGGGTGGGAGGTGGTTTTCCTGGGGGGCGTGGCGGTGGGTGTTGTGGCCCTCTTGGGGCTCCAAGCTGCATATTCAGTGGCTCCATGGCATCTGTTGTTCTTCAGGTGTGGCTCTGGGCTCCCTTTTGTGGTGCAGGTTGTAGTCCGACTTTGCACCAGGTCGGAGCAGGTGTTAGTTTCCTGGTGCTAATGCGCCTTATCGCATGTTTTGTGATCTTATCTCCGATGCTGCTGGTCGTTTAGAATGTTGTGGAGTGGTGATGTCGCGGCTTTTTGCTCGGGAACGCCTACTCTACTACTTATTAGCCATAGTTGCCGAGGTCATCTGTGGCAATGTTTTTTGCGGATGCTTTCGCAGGAAAACTGGTGGTATCGGCAGTTAACAACCAGCTTGTGAATGGGGAGATACATTTATCGCAACTTTGGCTGTGATAAAGTGCCGTTACCTCGGCAAAAGCTCCTTGAGAATATGGCCCTAAATTACTAGGCTCATCGCAGACATTAATGTATTCTATACAATGTAAACAGAGGGTAGTGATGGCATAAGAAGTCGCACTTCAGAACAAAAACATTTTGCTTTTTATATCAACTTTCTCTATGTACCAGCTTGAAAGAGCCAGTGTGTGGGCCATTTTTTTTCTCCTATGATCGGAACATAAAAAAACAGCCCACACATTTGCCCTTTAAATGAGGCCTATTAGGCAGTGCAAGACTGCCTTAAAGACCAGTTCAACACTGTAGTGTGGTGTATTGCAAGAGCATAGGGAAAGTGCTACAGATCAGGTTTGCTGAATATGTGTTTGTTTGTCCAAGAAGTAATGGCAGGGGCTGTAGTGCTGCGCAAGACTGCCCAAGGGATTTTTTCAACATTGGCCAGTATTGCTACTCCAATATCCAAAACTAGAAACCACAAAGTGCTTTGCCACAAACATCAATCCTGACTTTCAGTACTCCTATACGAGGGCCCACATGCAGGTCTGCCAAACTCTACAGAGCTGACTTACAGCACCAATGCACTGATGTTTGAGAGGAAACGGCCATTACAACACTATTAAAACCACGCATGGCCATTACCACAAAGTCATTACCACGCATATGCCTTTAGCACGCATGCCCATAATACGCATGCCTTTACCACAAATGTGCATTTACCACAAATGTGTCTTTAACACGCATGCCTTTACACAACAAATTTTGTTCTAAAGGCATGAATGATAAAGGCATATGCGTGGTAAAGGTTTAGGCATATGCGTGGCAAAGGCAAGTCCATTGTACAGCATGGAAATACAGACACCCCCTTCCTCCCACTTACTGGCTGACGGGTAGATTTTCCGCACATGTTGCCATTCATTAGCCATCCAAATTACACCTGAGAAGATACCATACCTCAGCACTACTGTTACCTTCACTCACAAAGCTGAAAGGGTATGAGTGAGAGGTAAGAAAGAACGAATCTGCATGGAGGCAGATTGAGGAATGCTTGAATGCTTGCCTCCCCGGCCATAATTAACATAGAGTAGTGAAAACATGAGTTGCGACATGCCACCTCAGTTACGTGGGGGTACAGGAAGAAGCTTCAGCACGCGAACCGAAAGTGAGTAATCCGAATCAAACGCCTGTCAAAGCGAGTGCTTTTAAAAGATCCCTATTTTGAGTGCACTGCCAATGTGTAGTGTCTCTCTTACCGCTTGGTTTTAGCCTGGCATAATTTTGATTATCTGGAAGGGAGTGCACAATGGATAAAGGATCGGACTAGAAGATCTATGACATGCCTACAATTCACGCTCGCCAGCTGGTACACTGTATCCTTTTGCCAGCTTAATAGACTCCCACATACGAATTAGACAGCGTTGTTCATTTCCAGTGACACCTCTCGTAAACACATCATCCTTTAGTCCAAAGCCCTGTCGTATGAAAGCAAACCAGAAGAGCTGATGTTCTCCGGAAAGGCACAACACAGTAAAGCAGTACCGCAATTTTGAGGTAAAACTATGCGTTGTAGTGGTATGAGTGGTTACTGTATGCGTAGTAATGACACTTTTAATATGTGCTAATGAATGCACTTTGTAATAACATGCGTGGTAATGAGGTGTGTGGTAGTGGGTCATGTGTGGTAGTGTACGCGTTGCAAAGGCATGCATGGTTAATGCATGTGTTGTTCCATCATACCACCATGTTTGAGTATCAGGACCACTTGCGCCTCTGTCAAACATTTAAAACATTCCCTGTAGCATCCCCCCACCTACTGCTTTTCCAGGACAAGTGCACACATGATGATATTCCATACAACTTAATCCTGACATGCACATCCACCCGCTGGTATTCCAGTTCCAGGAGACATGTGTGCTTTCCCATACTCTTCATTACTAGCAGGAACTAGTACTAAATACCACAAACAATGCTACAACACACCTCAGTCCTGTCATGCTCTTCCTGTGTTGGGACCCACACTTTACTATGTCATACACCTCAATTCTGATATGCAGTCCCTACCAACTGCTCTTGTATTAATGGAACACATATGTAGCTGTATTATACTTGTAGGAAAGTAGGATCTGCTTCTATGTTTACCCTCACTTTTTGCCTGGTGCTAAGCTGTTTTTGACTAGTCTGACTGGGATCCTGCTAATCAGGACCCCACTCTGTCTGCTTTCTCCCTAAATTGTTATGTTCAGTCCTTAGGTACACCCCAGATTGGATACTGGGGTACCCTTATAAGTTCTTAGTATATGGTACCAATGTACCCAGGGCATAGGTACCCCAGAGGTCTCCCATGGGCCGTAGTATTTATTATGCCACCCAGGAGAGACCATTCAAAATGGAACTACGGGCCTGCAATTGCAGCCTGTGCAAGCTGGTGCTTGCACCACCTACTAAAGATATAGGTTTCCTATATCTAGGGTCACTGCACTTCAAACCTATAAGTCATCCCTATAGCAAGCCTTTGCTATCCTGAAAGCAGGGTGCTTGGTTCGAAGTGAGAGGGTGCCCCTGCATGAGCAGGACACACCTGCAGCATACTGAGTCCATTCTACTGGGTTGCCAGTGAAGCAGCCATATACTATACAGTGGGGCACTGCGTAATTACCTGATGACCATGTCGAAAACAGCTGCAACGAATCCTATCAGGTTTGGTATCAAACATGTTGGAATCATATCCCCACACCATAAACGGTATGGGAGGTATGATTCCAAGCACACGAAGAGCCCTCCATTAGGCTCTCAGTGTTCCCGGTACCAGCATTCTTGACCCAGAAAGCACAAAATGGATGCTGCCAAGCAGAGACAAGATTTCTGCCCTCCAGCTGCTCAGGCAGGCTCGAGCACAGAAAGGCAGAACAATAGGCATCCTGTCACAGGGACGTGTGGCCACCTCCCAGACAGGATTTGATGTATTGGGAAGGGTTGGGTGTGCTTGCCAGCGCCACTCAGTGTGCATGCGGGGCACATTTGATGTCCTAGTGCATAGTCCAGTTCAAACCAGTCCTGCGAGCCGTTGGCTCCCGCTCTGGTGTGAAACTGGACAAAGGACATGGGAGTAACCTCCCTCCTGTCCAGACCCTCCCCTGGGAGGGACCCCTGAATCTTCCCAACCCTTTCTCTAGGGTACTTAAGAGCTTACCTGGGTGTAGGTCCCTAGATTCGTGGTTGGATAAGCTTCAGATCAGACACCACTTCTACTTCTACCGTCTGAGCACTCTGGACTTCGTTTAGGCTCAACTCCATCCCCCTTTCAGTCTGCTGTTCCATCTGTGCCTGTGCATCATACAGGAACCTTCCAAGGCATGTGAAGCATCAAAGACACTTGAAGGAAATCTCCCTTGGAGTGAAGGAGTCACTCCCCTGCATTCGCAGGCACCGCAACTAAGTCGACCAGTCTGCTGAACCTGAGCTCCTCCAGACTCTGAAAGGTTCTGTAACACAAGTGGTGGTTTTCTAAAGCTTCTGAGGCCTGCCCTGCCCTCTTACCAAGTTTGAAGCCAGTATCACTCGTGCGGGCTACAATAACAGAATCCCTGTGCAATGCATCAATTTGCAGTTGCAAAGGCTTGTTGACCTCTTTCCAAGAAGATCTTCGGGCTTCAAGTAGCCCCAAGCTCGAGCATCTCCTGTGACTAGAATCTTGGGCCACACCGCATCGTGTGCATCGTGGCCGGCATCTTTTGGTGAGCTGCTTGAGGTCCTCTCGCGGCTCCAGTGCCTCCGGCCTGTGGGTCCACTTGAGGGTCACATTGGTTTCTTTTGGGCTCCCCTGATTGCTTGGGGCCTGCCCTGATTTCCCTACTTTGGTGAGTCCCCTGGACCTTGCTGGTACCTACGCTGCTCCTTCTTCAATTCCTGGGTTGGTTGCATGTGCCAAGGCTTGTTGGTGCTCCCGCCAGACACCGACCCCTCAGAACTCGAATTCCTTCGTGGGACAGCTCGTGCATGGCTCCTAGTCTTCCTCAGTGTTGCCTGGTCCTCACAGCTGCAGAGTCAATATCATCATCATCCATCCTGCAACAACCGACAACAGAGGGCATTTGTCTTCCAAGTCTTCTGGTCACCTCTGAGTGACATAGACTCTGTCCCTTCTGCTTGCAGGTACCTCTCATCTAGAATTCACCTTCGAATTCCACTGGACACTTTCTCCTTCTGCAACAGCGGCACTTTCCGGAACTCCTCCATTGGTTTCGACTGCTGTTTCCGTCACCACTTCACACGTATGCACCCGGCTTCCCTGGTGTAGGCAACATGGGTTCTAGGGTATCCACAGCTGGGGTGGCTATCCAACCTTCTGTCGTCCACAGGGTTTCTTCAGGGTCCACTGGAAAGGGTCCTTAATCTTTAAAAATCAAACCGCGACTTACATGTAGAGTTGTACGGAGCACGCAGTCGTGTTCCCACACTGCACACGCTCTCCGTGTGGTCCCTATCTACTCACCTTGGGTGGTTCCTTGGATCCCCAGCACTTCGATGTCCTCTCGACATTGTCTTGGCCAGGGTTGTGGTTCTTATACCACTTTCTTAGAAGAGTGGGATCCACTGTGTATTTTGTGCTGTTTACTGTGTTTCTTGCGTATCACCGGGTAGGAGATATTTCTATTTGTTAGATAGTATTATATAATAAATACATATTTTTATAAATACTTTCTGTGATTCTTTTTCAGTTTATTTATACTATAAGATTGCATTCTGGTAAAACAAGCTGCTTTACACTCCTTCTGGACTAAGCCTGTAGGCTGCTCTCCACAGCTGTCACTTAGAGAGCTTTCTAAGGTTGTCTAAGGCATCTTAAATCACCATAAGGGTGGTCTGGACTGGTGCAAGGTGCCCACTTACATAAATGTACATCATATACCAGGCCAGCTTCTCACAGTACTCCTCAATCCTAACATGCAGCAACTAACACAAACAGTGAGTCCTGCAAGCATCTCTGCCATACTCCTAATCAAGACCTATAGCAACGTGTCCTATTCCATACACACACAGAACTGACCTACAGCCCCCAAATAATCTTGTGGGTCTCTAAAAATTCCAGTTCTCCCTTTCAACCAAATTTGAATAAAAAGGCTAACTTTTTTTTTCTTTGTGGCTCATATGCCGAGAATGAGAACCACCTTGAATGTCAGTGAAGTGACAAAACATATCTGAAATATAGCATTTTAAGAACATAGGGGTATATTTCTAAAATGTCTCAACGTAGTGCAGCAACCACATTTGCTGTGATGTGTTGTGTGAGAGAGAAAAAGCAAGAAAGTGCCATATCTATTAAGATCTGTCACTGTCCTGCTCTCTCCCCAGCGCTGGTGCAAAATCAGACTGCCTAGAGACACACACAGATCGGTGCCCGTGCCATGTCTAGCGTAGGTTTCGTGCTGGAAGGATTCTCTTCCAGTACAAAATACCATGCGTAGAGACATTTTGTAACTTATCTCACTTTGGATGTGTGCTACACAGTGCAGCACCCATGCAGGAGTAGGAAAAGATTCTCGAAATAAAATTGTTTCTCCTCGATAATAAAAATGTTAAAACACCATTATTTTTTCATGCAAAGCCCTGTCTATTCTTTTTTCTGGTAGATAAGGCTTTGTGTAGAAAACACATAGGGGCATATCATCAAGGACCGGCGATAATTATCGCTAAGCGCACTTAGTGCTAGGATAATTATTGCTGGGTAACGTGGAATTTTATCGCTGAGATAGCGTGCTATCAGCAACGCTTATCTCAAAAGCGATAAAATTCCAAGCGCTAACTGCCAAATATGAGATTATCGCTGGAAATCCAGCGATAATCTCACAAAGTTTGGCGATAGCTTGTTGATAGGGCAGGGCAGACTTAGCCATAATATCCACCTTACATTGGATATAATGGCTAAGTCAAACTAAAAGCATGCGTAAGGAAAGTAGCGATAACCAAGGTTAGCGCTACTTTTCTTATCGCTATGCCTGTTAGCGTGCCCACTGATAATTGGAGATATGTCGGTTAGCGACATTTCTCCAGTTATTTTGGGATGGAATGACCACTTTGCATCTCATTAGAAATGCAAAGGTGGGCGTTACGGGAAAGGGAGCTAATGCAAGGATTCACGCGATAGCGTGACCTTGCTGATAAGGCGATAAAAGTATCGCCGCTTTTCCTCCGAAAATGGACGCAAAAGCGGCGATAATTTTATATCGCCTCCTTGATGATATGCCCCATAGATGGTTGCATGGAAATGCCCATGGTACAACACCTTGACTCAAAGTACAGCTAAACAGCTCTAGGCAGTAGCGACTTGTGTTGGAAGTGCTGCGGGCGGTGAGGCGGGGCGGAGGAGGAGCAGGGTGGGGGGTAGTAAACCACGGCATACGGCCGAACAGAGGTAAGTAAACAAATAAATAAATAAAACTAATTTCATTGCGTGCGCTGCATTGCCAAATGCGATGCAGTGCGCACAACGAAATTCGTTTTATTTATTTATTTGTTTACTTACCTCCGTTGGGCTGTATTCCATAGTTTACTACCCCCCACCCTGCTCCTCCCCGCCTCACCCAACCGCCCCGCAGCACTCCCGCCACAAGCCGCTACTGGCTCTAGGCACTGCTTTGTGTTACTGTGAAGCAACTTTCCAGCGCAAAAGAAGTTTTGCACTGGAGAATGCATTTCGCATAAACATTTTGCACTGATTTGAGTTACTTTTGAAAGGCAAAGCTGGAGCAAAATGTTAGTAAATATACTGCAAATAGTAACTCACTGTGACTGTGTGCAGGAATACGTGTCCATGCAGCAGGTTGCCCATCAGAATAACAAGTGTTTGGGCAGCAATGGAACACTTCATGGAGGCCCTAATAGTGACTGTGCTGCTCGGATACACCCTGGCTGATCAGATTGAGTTGTAACAGTTGCAAGTTGTATCAGATACAATCTCCATCGGTGTCTTCTGCAACTTGGGAGCATTTTTACTACTGTCCCTGTTGCTCTGTTTCTGGTGCTGCCTTTCGAGGCCAGGGGTCGCAAGAGCAGCGTGTCAGGGCGGGTCCCATGGGCATTGCAAGGCATCGTATTTGCGATCCCTGGTGACCCCCATATCACATCCATGGGTCTGTGCTAGTGTGCGCTTGTTGAGCTGGCTTTGAACTGCAGCTGCACAGGGCAACAAGTCGAAGCAATGCTGACAAGCACACAGCTACTGCCAGGGAAGCATGGGCCACTTCATGTGCATTGCAGGCTTCACACCCACCACTACACCGAAACACAACCCTGTTTGTAAACCAGGACGCGAGCTTTCACGTGGCACTTAAGAGAAAGCGCCCCAAACTCCTGCAGTGTGTACAAACAGCATGTGACACCGAAAAGACACACACAAAACCAAATGGCAACTTCTCTTTGGAAAGGTTATGCACATAGACAGCTGTATGTACGGCGGTCAATGCACTGCAATCCATTGCTGCCTCAGGCACCACATCTCCAAGGGGTGAGCTAGGAAGATTGAAGACATATCACAAGCAGTGGATTGTTTGCTAAGGCAGAGAAGCGTTGCCCCATTGCTCTTCAAAAAGGAAAAATAAAATTATAATAATGCAATGTTATTATTTTATCTTTTCGTACTGGCTCAGTTCTAGGTGCGGGTGGGGCAGGCTGGAATGTCCAGAGTAGGGGGAGGAGTAGTGGGCATTCTCTTAAGTGGACATGATGGTTTAGCTGGCCGTCTTGGACCAGGCAAACAGTCATGCGCTCTTAGAATGTTCTCCACCCAGCTGTATTGCATAGCTGGGTGGAAAGCATGCACAGCTTTCCAGTACCTGTCTGAGCGCCGAACCACAGCCCTTAGACCAATCATGACACTGATGTCATGCTGGTGACAGCAGGGTTGTGATTGGCTAGGGGAGTCTTGGAGCCTGTGTGCTTCCTGCTTCTGGAGTCAGTCGACCGAAGAGGACCAAGAGGCAGCGACCGGCCTGCAGGCCAGTGATTCTTTATTTCATCCACCTCACCACTCCTGTTAAGTAGCAGCCGCTACTGTATATCACCTAGTACGCCATGGGGACACATTTTTAGCCGTGTTTATGACCTGCGGTGTTAATAAAGATATTACTCGCTTCAGAGTGTGCTGTAAAATAAAAAGTGGAATACCATACCTTGCCTGGTTTGCGAAAAATAACCACCTGCTTTTCAGTGGTGCAATACCGCTCCAATTATATGGATCCAGCGTATGCATCACTTACAAAACTTAATCACAATATAATTAAATCCAGATTAACATTTTTGGGTCTCGCCTACGCAGCTCGCATGCGCTGCAAAGGCAAAAAGACCTTTTGAAATCGATTCGCTTTTCGCCCTAAAAACGTGCTATCAATGGCAACGCGTGCACGTCTGGCGATTCCCTTGCGGGAGCGAGCTTTGACACCGTATGTTTGTAATTAACTTGCAAACATATGGTGCACCTGGCTCGCTCCCGCAAGGGAAATGCTTTGGTTGCTCTCGGCCGCACTCCCCTTAACCCTCCCACTTTTAGCGCGAGGCGCGCGCACTTGTTTTGTTGAGGGATGGGTGTTCTGCCTGGGACAGCATATTAGCAAAATACCCCGGCGAGCTTTTAAAGGCTTATGTGCATTACGGGTACATGGAACTCTAAAGCGTGTTTTGTAATTTAAAGGTGTAATTCCTGTGGAAGTGCACGGTCTACCTCAGATTAATGTAAACAAACCTGGAGCCCTTTATTTGTACTAATAGTGAAATTGCCTTCTTTTGGGCACAGCCGACATACCCGCCTCATTTGCAACCCACACATTTACTATGCTCTGTCGCCGAAGAGACAGACACCTGTCTGTGAATGGTAATACAGCTATTAATGCTCGGCAATTAAACCGAGCAGTAAACCGAGCAGGGGCTGTGTGTTCCAGCGATGAGCACGGGCTGTGTGTTCCAGCAATGAGCGCCTCAGTAATCGTGTGCCTCTAGATAGCCGTGCAAGGTTGAAAAAAGGCCAGTCGCCAGGTCTGATTCAAGTAATAAAAATAATACACGTTATTAAAAGAGCCTTCGCTTGTAGTCCGGTATCACGCAGGAATTTGAGAGGAATTCGGGCTGGTTTTGAATTCCCATTCGCCGTCCGGCTGTTGGCTGCGGTGCACCCTGCGCTCCTGGCTGCCTGTGAACACAAAGGGGAGTCATTGCTTGCCTAAAGACAGCTCCTGAAATAAATGAAGGTTATGCTGCTGCTCGCAGTCAAGGGGTGATTGTATTGCTTTGCTGTGGCTGCAGTGTTGGACTGCTCATTATTAATAAGTGTAAAAGGACAGATATATGGTCATTTCCGGAACTTACTGCTTCTAGCTTCTAATTAGTTTTTATTCCGTCCTGGGATGATGGCGATGTCCTGGTATTGTGGCGGCCCATGCAGTACTGTCCCAATGACGAGACATCGGTTTCAGTTTTATAGTCCAGTTCAGTCAATGCTCGGAGCCCCGGCTCCCGCAGGACAGCCGCCTGCAGGCGTCATTGTGTCCTGCAGGTGATTTCTCCTATTAATATTGTTAATAAATTGTTCATCCAGAGCCCGCAGGCTGCCCACTGCCCAGTGGCGTAACGAAACTTGAGGGGGCCCCCCTGCAAAGAATATGGTGGGGGCCCCCCACGCTCCGGATTCAGTCAGGAGTTCTCAGGTCGGGGGCCTGCTGCGCATGCACCAGTGGCGGCTGGTGAATTCTAAAAGTGGTGGAACGAAAAGCTGAGAACCAAGTTGAAGAAGGAAGTGAGTACAGCAAGCACACCAAAGTGAAAGAGGTGTGTTCGGGTTGACTTTCCCAAGTGGGCCCTTTAACCACTCAAATTTCAGCTTTAAATAAATTCAGTCATTTGTCTCCAAAATATCAGCTTGTCAGTTTATGAAAGCAGACACGTTTTGCTAATAAATACCAGCTTTGCCTTCTTGAAAAATAATTTAAATTCCATAAATCAAGAAGTTATCTTTTTTGTGAAAAAGTTCAATTATTGTCATGAACCACTAAAACACAAGATAGATTCCGCCTTGTTTGTTTGTTTGTTTGAAAAGTTTTATATAGCGCTGGCTAGACCCGGAGGTATCAGAGCGCTTTACATGAAGTAGGACATTGTTTCAGAACATTGTTACATCAGTTGTTGGAGTTACACAAAAGTTACATGAATTACAAAAGCATAGCATAACATTAGGAAAAAAAACGGTAAGGGGTAAAGTACTTCAGGTGACACAGGAGAGTCAGGCTGGAAAAGGGAAGGCAGACAAAGAATCACGGAGGGAGGAGGTGGGGGAGGGAAAAGAAACACAACGTGGAGACGAGGAAAACAATGTCCGATGTCCGGCTGGGTAGGTGGCGGCCAAGGGGTGAACCAGAGCCAAACTCCTCTATAGCTGCATAGGACAGTTCCTCCGGGCATCACCCAAAGTTGCTCGGGCACCGCGGTGCGTACAGACAGTTTTGGATTCCGCCTTGAATATCTATGTGTCATAGTTGCATGTCATATGCGCCAATCTTATGCCAAGAATTACCCCCATTATGCCGAAGCAAGTATGAGGACTGTGCACCACGCAATCAGACAGGAATTACCACTATTATGCCAGCGCCCGCATTTTACCCGGTTTGGGCTCCATTATACCATGGGTGAGCACATTGGGCCGATATGTGCCACCATTATGGCAGGGCCAACATTATGTCATGTTATTTTATTTATTAAGTACACAATCATGGAACATTGCTGGTGTTGAAATGGGGTAGCTCTGTAGAATCTCACTAGTGGCTGTGACAAGCTCCCCTCTTTACCTAGTGATAGTTTTTTCTACACAAAGGCATGTCGCAGGCACAATGGAAAAGAGAGAGAAAGATATGAACGGCTTCCTTGTTTGTCTCTAACAGTCCACCCCCTCTCGTCACAGCCCTTCCCACAGTACACAAGGACACCCATATGTCCCCTGTACCCTTCTACAGGTCAAATGCATATCAACCATCCTGGAATGGTTACTTATTTAGGGAAGTATGGGGAGAAATTAGAGAATAAAAATAGCTTGACCTTTATGCGTGATGCGGGGTATGAAATTGACTATGGGGCACTTGAGTACAGTTCTCTGCAGGACAGCTGAGGGTCACGACTTCAGAGCCCACTGTGTTTACTCCCTGCCCTGTGTTAATTCAAGTCTATGTTGTGCAACCTTATTTACGCCCTGTAGTATTTCATTGTCTCTCATTCACCACTGTCCACCTACTGTATTTACACCCTGTAGTATTTCATTGTCTCTTATTCACCGCTGTCCACCTTCTGTATTTACACCCAGTATTTCATTGTCTCTTATTCACCACTGTCCACCTACTGTATTTACACCCTTTAGTATTTCATTGTCTCTCATACACCACTGTCCACCTACTGTATTTACACCCAGTATTTCATTGTCTCTTATTCACCACTGTCCACCTACTGTATTTACACCCTTTAGTATTTCATTGTCTCTCATACACCACTGTCCACCTACTGTATTTACACCCTGTAATTCATTGTGTCTCATACACCGCTGTCCACCCACTGTATTTACACCCTGTAGTATTTCATTGGTTCTCATTCACCACTGTCCACCCACTGTATTTACACCCTGTAGTATTTCATTGTCTCTTATTCACCACTGTCCACCTACTGTATTTACACCCTGTATTTCATTGTCTCTCATACACCGCTGTCCACCTACTGTATTTACACCCTATAGTATTTCATTGTCTCTTATTCACCACTGTCCACCTACTGTATTTACACCCTTTAGTATTTCATTGTCTCTTATTCACCACTGTCCACCTACTGTATTTACACCCAGTATTTCATTGTCTCTCATACACCACTGTCCACCTACTGTATTTACACCCTTTAGTATTTCATTGTCTCTTATTCACCACTGTCCACCTACTGTATTTACACCCTGTATTTCATTGTCACTCATACACCACTGTCCACCCACTGCATTTACACCCTGTAGTATTTCATTGTCTCTCATTCACCCTTGTCCACCTTCTGTATTTACACCCAGTATTTCATTGTCTTATGCACCACTGTCCACCTATGTATTTACACCCAGTATTTCATTGTCTCTTATTCACCGCTGTCCACCTACTGTATTTACACCCAGTATTTCATTGTCTCTTATTCACCACTGTCCACCTTCTGTATTTACACCCAGTATTTCATTGTCTTATGCACCACTGTCCACCTACTGTATTTACACCCTGTATTTCATTGTCTCTCATACACCAATGTCCACCCACTGTATTTACACCCTGTAGTATTTCATTGTCTCTCATTCACCACTGTCCACCTTCTGTATTTACACCCAGCATTTCACTGTCTCTTATTCACCACTGTCCACCTAGTGTATTTACACCCTTTAGTATTTCATTGTCTCTCTTACACCACTGTCCACCTACTGTATTTACACCCTGTAATTCATTGTCTCTCATTCACCACTGTCCACCCACTGTATTTACACCCTTTAGTATTTCATTGTCTCTCTTACACCACTGTCCACCTACTGCATTTACACCCTGTAATTCATTGTCTCTCATACACCGCTGTCCACCCACTGTATTTACACCCTGTAGTATTTCATTGGTTCTCATTCACCACTGTCCACCCACTGTATTTACACCCTGTAGTATTTCATTGTCTCTTATTCACCACTGTCCACCTACTGTATTTACACCCTGTATTTCATTGTCTCTCATACACCACTGTCCACCCACTGTATTTATGCCCTGTAGTATTTCATTGTCTCTCATTCACCACTGTCTACCTTCTGTATTTACACCCAGTATTTCATTGTCTCTTATTCACCACTGTCCACCTACTGTATTTACACCCTTTAGTATTTCATTGTCTCTCATACACCACTGTCCACCTACTGTATTTACACCCTGTAATTCATTGTCTCTCATACACCGCTGTCCACCCACTGTATTTACACCCTGTAGTATTTCATTGTCTCTCATTCACCACTGTCAACCTTCTGTATTTACACCCAGTATTTCATTGTCTCTTATTCACCACTGTCCACCTACTGTATTTACACCCTTTAATATTTCATTGTCTCTCATACACCACTGTCCACCTACTGTATTTACACCCTGTAATTCATTGTCTCTCATACACCGCTGTCCACCCACTGTATTTACACCCTGTAGTATTTCATTGGTTCTCATTCACCACTGTCCACCCACTGTATTTACACCCTGTAGTATTTCATTGTCTCTTATTCACCACTGTCCACCTTCTGTATTTACACCCAGTATTTCATTGTCTTATGCACCACTGTCCACCTACTGTATTTACACCCTGTATTTCATTGTCTCTCATACACCACTGTCCACCCACTGTATTTACACCCTGAAGTATTTCATTGTCTCTCATACACCGCTGTCCACCCGCTGTATTTACACCCTTTCGTATTTCAATGATTCCTTCGTGTCTTTCTTCTCTCAGCATCCATTAGCCATCTTGGAACAATAAATTCATAATAAACTACAGCAAAAGAAACATACAATGGTACAGCCAATAGTCCTCCAACCAACGTCAGACCTATTGGCTTTGCCAACGCTTATTAGATATGACATCTTACATGGATTCTCCCCTTCCAACCCACAATGTCCTTCCATTCTTATGTGTGTCCTACTCTCTCCCATATGACTCTGGTGATAGTTTGCTACACTCCAGTCCCATTCATTTCCCTGAATATATCTCTATTATTTTTAGCATTTCGTTGCTGTTCTGGGCTCATTCTATGCTTCATTAGACTTTAAGCACCAATTCATAACCTGCTCTTTATTGGATTCTTCAATAAAAAATATTACCAATGTGAATAACAAGAAATAGAATTCATAGCAAAACAAACATAAAATAAAAAGTGCACAGCATGGGCAGAAACTGAATACCTAAAATGTATTTAAAAAAAAGAAAATGAAGGTTCTGTGCTGTGGAACCTGGGAATGACTTTCCCCAACTCTATAGTACTCTGGAGGCCCCTAAAATGTGAGTTTTTCAGTTAAGCTGGAGTCAGTGGCGTAGCACGAGCCTCACGCGCCCTCATTTAAGGAGGTGAAAATTGCTCCCTGACTCCTGGTTGGGTAGTGAAAGAAAGCTATAGTCAGTGTGCCCCTCCCATTCCTAGGACCCGATGCCACTGCACATGCTGAACCATTGGTATGTACGCCCATGGCCAGAGTCTAAAAGTAAATAAAGGGCTGATGATAAAGCGAGTTAATAATACTAGGCAGGTGCCTAGGGTGCCAGCACCAGACAGTGCCAAATTGACACCAAAAGCATCAAATATTACCAATTAATTCTAAGGAGGGAGCAAAAAACATAAAAATAGAATTTTGCTGAAGGCTCCAGATAGTTTTGCACTTGGTCTCAAATGTCGCTCAAAAATGTGCAACAACCACAGACATGTTCTCCCTTCCTTTGCAGCTGGGAAGACCACTGATACAAATGGAATGTGGCATAACAGCCAGAGATGCTGGCTTTGGAACTGGGGGATCATGCTCGAGTCTCAGCGTTGGTTCAACATCCTGTGATTCTGGGCAAATCACTTAATAACCCCGTGCTTAAAAAATAAGTGTGGCCTTGTGTAACCCTCCAACAGTGCTCCTCATCTTTACGTAGCGCCTCTCTCATATGCATTTCATTTGTTGTGTAGCGCTACTCATATCAGTGTAGTGTGTGTCAGTACTTTACACCACGCACACATTATACAGAGACAGTGAATCATACAAGTATGTAAATCACTCTACAGGGAATGTCACATAAGCCAATGAGGATTACAAGGTGTAGGAATCACATGTCATCCATACTGGTGGGCAGTATATTTTAAGAGGGTTTGGTCTGGGGAAACACAAGCTCAGGATTTAAAGAGTATTCCATGGGGGTCAGCTTTACTGATAAAAATGTATATCTGCCCACACTTACTCATTTTAGCAACATTAGAATAATGAAAGACTGGATAAGTTCTAACTATATCACAAAAAAAGAAAGCGAAGTTCTAACTATACCATTCATGTTTGTCTGCAGCTGTTTGATGACAGGTCATTGGTCACTGTCCTATGTTAGGATTGTAACTACTGAACTGCAAGTAGCACAAGGATCTCTGTGACAAAGGCAGTAACCCACTGAGCTTCCACATAAAATACAGTTCACCTACAATTAAAAACTACTAACAGACAAATGATTTGTCTCCAGCAGGATCATTTAGCACCAGCGTTATCTGGGCATTTTGCATTGTCTTATTGTTGTCCTGCAGTGGCCATGATAATGATAAAAACTGCTTAAATGAAGCACACACAAAGTATGTGTCCTGCTGGGCCTGTGCATATTTTAAAAAGAAAAACAAATGGTAACACATTCTCTTACCTACTCCATTAGTCAAACTTTGTGTCACAGCCTGATGTGATAAGCAGCTGCAGGGGACAGGAAAGGGGAATAGGAATAAACAAACTTATTTTCTCCTGCGCTGCATAGAAAAAGAAATATCCATGTAATGTAACTGGTGCTCGTGTAAAGCGCTCCAATACCTTGGGGGCGAGCTTACGCTATATTGAACTATTTAAAAAAGTATTCTCTGTCATTTTCTACACGTACATCCATTTTCAAACATTCTTGAGCCATTTGTTTTTCTCTCTTCTGTGGAGATCTGGGATCGTTTCCATGTTCACTATCAGCATCGGGGACACTGCAGGCCACTGAGGAAACACTCTGTGCCATCCAGGGAGACTGCGAAGCCAATTGCATTTCCAGTGCTTGCTTACCTTCCAATGTGTCCCAGCAGAGTCCTGTCCCTGGAGCTGCAAACCTTCTCCGCCAACACTCTGTTGCCTCGTCCCTTCTCAGAGGCTGTGCCTTGTGGGGAATGCTCTCTCTGGGGCCCCCACCCCCATCCCTTTTCCGGGCTGGCTCTGACTGAAGAGAAACAATGTAACTTGTTACTTTGTTTCTCTTCAGTCCTGCCCTGGGTCAGCGCAAGGAGCTCTGAGCAGGCTGCAGACTGCACCTGCTTTCTAGAGCAAGCATTTCTCTCCCAGCTCTTTACCGAAGAGCTGAGGGGGCCCCCTTCACCTAACCGAAGACTGGGGGCCCCCCCGCACCGCGGGGGCTGCGGGGGTGTTTGTTACGCCCCTGCCACTGCCTATATTTGGTTAGTATTACATCGAGTGTTCGAAAAATGATTTTTTTTTTTTAATACTGTCGTTTTAATGGAAACCTCATAGAAATGTTAAGGTCATAGGCATTAGAGAATGCCCCAAAGGCAGACCTGGAACCCCGCCCCCACCCCCCACTTCACCCCATACCTCCTTGGCGCAAATAGGCAACTCCACACAGAATCTGAGATTGCACTTTATCAGACCGACCTGGGCTGCGCGAGTCATGCATTCGATGTAATCTGCATGCCTTTTTAAATGCTTTTGTGCATCAAGATGGCATATTTCACGTTTATCAAATACAAATCATTGAGTTCAGGTTTGAAGCAACACATTTATTGTTCCGGTTTGTCGTGCGCTTTTTAGTACAAGCAGGACGTGCACCTTCCATCACATCGCGTGCTGGTCCTTTCACTTACTCAGAAGTAACTAGGCCGGGGTGGGTCTCTTCATCTTGTAAAGGACCAGGCTTAACATATTTTGCTCTGACCTTGTATTTATAATGCGGGTTGGGTTCTTTGGGGGTCGCTTGGTGAATAGTATTTTGGACGACGCTGCGGTGTCTTCCTCGAGAACTGTCACCAGTGCGCGCATCGAGGTGTTTTTCCGCCGTGTCACGGGTCTGTCATCAAAGTTACAGGACACCAGTGCGCATGTGTCCTCGGTACATAGCACGAATACAGCCAACCAGTAGATTAACAATAGGACTTTCCAATAAGCATCTACAACGAGGATTAACCAGAAAGCTTTCATTGTGGGTCAGAGCACGCCACTGCACAAGTATGCATTAATCGCACCCCTACACGCGCCCCTGTCGAGAGCTTACCTTATCTCGCCTCAGAAATACCAATTAACAGCCTTATGCATCAACCCAAAATCCAGTCGGTAAAATACCGATTCGGTAATAGCTCCCGGTATTAAGGAAAAAATGCCCAATCCCAATGCATCAACCCAAAAGCAGAAATCGCTATTTAAGGAATCCTTAAATAGCTATTCTTTAAATAGGGATTCCTTAAATACCGATTCCTTAAATAGCGATTGCATTTAAGGAATCCTAAAGTGAGATTCCTTAAATGCAATGCATCAAAGTTAAAAAATTAGCGATTTCGCTAATAGGGGGAGCAAATTACCATGAAGATGAACTGCATGGTAATTTGCAAAAACTTTGAAAAATGCACTTTTGTGCATTTTTCAAAGTTTCATGTTGCACACACACATGCCCTTAGAGCATGTGTGTGTGCAACATATGTGCACATATCATTTTCAGGGGTGCAACAGGGTGTCCTTTTGACACCCTGGCACCCTTGAAAGTGCTCCCGCTATTAGCGATTCGGTAATACCGAATCGCTAATACAGACTGGCTTTACATTCATTCCTATGGGCCTCCAAGCCCATAGGAATGAATGGGTAGGTATTCCTTATTACCGATTCGGTATTACCGAATCGGTAATAAGGAATATTAAGGAATCGCTATTTGAATAGCGATTCCTACATGCATAGCCTTTTGCTATTCCTTATTAGCGATTCCTTATTTTTCGCTAATAAGGAATCGCAAATGCTAATGTTGATGCATATGCCCCTAAATGCGTGCGAAGTTTCCTTGCAATGCATCGCTCTCGCTTCTCTTCTCCAAGCTCGCCGGTACACGGTCCGACGTTGTAGGGCATCTGCGGCAAGATTTCACCAGCAGTCTCCTCGACTTCTGGAGTCCGGGCACTGCTGAAGTCTTAGACAGTAGGAACTTGGGGGCATATTATCAAGAAACGGCCTTAAAATTATCGCCGCTTTAGCGGCAGAAAACTGCCACTAAAGCGGCGATAATGGGCTTGATAATATGCCCTTGAGAATTCCCATAGAAGCCCATGTTGTGGTGTGAACATGGGCTTCTCGCTAAAGCGGCGATAATGGGCTTGATAATATGCCGCAGGGAATTCCCATAAAAAGCCCATGTTCTGGTGTGAACCTGGGCTTCTACTGGAATTCCCCAGGGCATTTTATCAAGCCCATTATCACCGCTTTAGCGGCAGTTTTCTGCCGCTAAAGCGGCGATACTTTTAACGCTGTGCTTGATAATATGCTCCTCAATTTTTTGGGTCTTTTTTTTTAGCACCGATGTGGAGTCCAACCCTAATCACATCACTACCCTTGTCAGAAATTCTGATAGGTAGACTACGTCATTGGTGATGGTATATCCACATTAGTGAGCCGATTCAGCATAACCTCATGGCACCACCATGATGGATTGGCCAACATTTTATAACCAGAGACATAACAAAGTGATTTGGAAGTGGTCCCTCAATCGGAAGGGGAGTGATGCATGACAGGCTCTGCCGAATTTATAACGACTTCCCTATTGCTTCTCCCACACAGTCTGGAGAGACAAAGTTGCCATCAGGAGTTTTAGCACAGAGGAGGCTTCTGTGAGGAAGGTAGCGCACTGCACTACTGCTCGGCCAGAACACAACATTCACCCAAATATGATGCATCCCTGGGTTCATGGTGTGAACTGAAATGCAGACAGGCAGAAGCAGACTACATGGCCCTCATTCCTTCTCAATGAACTGTATGGATGCATCCCTTGATTTCATCTCTGCAGCTCAATGAATGCATTCATCCCTAAAGGTCTCTCACGCTTCGCTTTACTGGTAGCTGCTCCTCTAACGTGCCTGCTGACTTTGGTGTAGGATGTAGAGCACATTTAATGAAAGTATTGATCCCACCTTTTACATTTTCTTCCCAGAGATGCGCTTGTCAGCTAGCAAGTTAAGCGTAGTAATAGAGGCAACTGTCCTGTTTAGAGGTATTCACAAGGCATGCTTAAGTCCAGCAGCAACACTGAGCATGACTAGTGCTTTGATTGCGCGTGCTGCCCCCTGGAGTAAATCTGAGGTCCAATGAGCTGCATCCAAGTGGTTCTTGCACGGCCAGGAGATCTTCTTTCCCTACATAGGGCCTCATCGTGGGTACCCATGGGAGCATGGGATGCTTATCGTAGCTGATAAATTCTGACTTAGAGTTGTTCGAAATTTATTGGATGCGATAGTTATGGCCCATGATAAGTTTTGCTTGAAAATTGGAGACAACCCATTCTGTCACTCTTTAGATTCTGGTAGGTTTGACATGCTGAAATTTAAATTTTTGTACCGCTTTGTTCGCCATAAGTTGGCAGGGTATGCTCAGACGTGAGTCCCTTGCTCACTTTGCCACTGGATTCAAGCAAGCCTGGCTGAAAGCGGCTGAAATGCCAGAAACCGGTCCTAGGAAGCTTGTTTCCGGTCCAGGGAAGGCATGGCTTGGCAGTTCGGGCTGGACTGTTCCCATGAGGCACAGGGTCAGACTGATTTGCATATGGCCATGACTGAACTGGGGTGGCAGAGTGGGCTAAAGAACGGTGATGGATCTAACCCAGATCTGTTAACTGGGTGTGAGTGTTTGATTGGTTCTGATGCTCCGTCCATCACCACCCCCTTTTTGTACCCCTTTGTTCGCCATAAGTTGGCAGGGTATGCTCAGACGTGAGTACCTTGCTCACTTTGCCACTGGATTCAAGCAAGCCTGGCTGAAGACGGCTGAAATGCCAGAAACCGGTCCTAGGAAGCTTGTTTCCGGTCCAGGGAAGGCATGGCTTGGCAGTTCGGGCTGGACTGTTCCCATGAGGCACAGGGTCAGACTGATTTGCATATGGCCATGACTGATCTGGGGTGGCAAAGTGGGCTAAAGAATGGTGATGGATCTAACCCAGATCTGTTGACTGGGTGTGAGTGTTTGATTGGTTCTGATGCTCCGTCCATCACCACCCCCTTTTTGTACCGCTTTGTTCGCCATAAGTTGGCAGGGTATGCTCAGACGTGAGTCCCTTGTTCACTTTGCCACTGGATTCAAGCAAGCCTGGCTGAAGACGGCTGAAATGCCAGGAACCGGTCCTAGGAAGCTTGTTTCCGGTCCAGGGAAGGCATGGCTTGGCAGTTCGGGCTGGACTGTTCCCTTGCAGGCACCGCCATCCATATTACGATGGGTGCGCGGGGCATGCCTTTCCATGGCAGAGACTCCGCCATGGAAAGGCATGTGGAGAATGCCTTTGGGGGCCCGTTGTGGGCCCCCGGCGGGGTGGTGGATTAGATGCGTACACTTGGGGGGTACCCATTGTACTTCCCTTCATTGGCATGCACAGGGTGGCAAGCACCGCGCAGTGCCTGTCACGTCGTGCATGCCAATGCACAACATGCATATTTTGCATTATGGTGGGTGCTGCTGACAGCACCGTCTGCTGCAATGCATAATATGCAGGATGCGACGGCCAGGGTGGCATGCGCATCCTAATTGGCATAGCAGGACCGCCGCACCTCTGGTGGTCAGTCCCGTTTACCGTTACGGTGGCGGGCAGACAAAGTCCGCTTGCCATCGTAATGGGCCCCATAGTTGTTAAAAAATGTGTTTGTTTATTAAAGGTATGTATTTTAGTATATATTTTATATGTATGTGTAATTTTTAGTAGTTATTAATTTTTTTTTATTTGAATTTTGCGTTTTTAGTTCTGTAGCGGGTAGTAGGTTTATAGGGAAATAGGTTGGGAAGTAACCTAATTATATTATGTTTATTACTTAGTTTTTTATTTAATAACATTTGTTTAATTGAGATGTTATAGTGTTAAATGTGTAAAGTAATTTATTATTAATTAATTAATAGTTGGATGTTAATTAATTCTAATTAATTAATTGGTAATTAAATATGGTACTTGTGTAATTAATTTTAGGTGTGTGTTTTGGTGTTTATAGGTGGTAAGGGTGAGAAGTAATTTATTTTTAATTGATGAATTAATAATTGGACAATAATTAATTGTAATTAATTGTTAATTAATTATGGTAATTGTGTAATTAACTTTAGGTGTGTGTTTTGGTGTTTATAGGGGTAAAGGGTGGGAAGAAATGTATATTTAATTAATTAATATATAGATGGTAATTAATGTTAATAATTTTATATATGTATTTTGCGTAATTGTTTATTTTTTTGTCTGTTTTTACTTTTAAAGGGGTACAGGGTGGGTATTAAATACATTTGAATTACTTTAATATTATTTGTTAAAAGTAATAGTTTTTAATTTATAAATACGTTTTAATTGTGTTTTATTATTTTAGAGTTTAATTTGGTTGTGTGATGTAGATATCATAGTGTTAAAGTGTGTGTATAGTCAATGTTTATTAGTTTTTTTAAATAATACATTTTTTAATTGATTATTATTTATGTTAATTTTGGGGGGAACTGTTGAAGTGTTTTGTTATTGGTGTGGTGTTATAGGGTAGGAAATATAAAAAATACAATTATGTATTACTTAATTTATTTGTTTGTAAATATTTTCTAGTTCAAAACAATCTCTTTTTATAAATGTAATTATATTCTATTATTTGTAGGTTTTTATATGTATTTAATATCATAATTGATTTCTTTTTATATATTTAATATATTTGATTTTTCCTTTCTAAATATTGTTTGTTTATTTTGGTCATATTCTTTATAATTTTTTATGTTTTTATTTTTGTTTTAACTGAGATTGAATAGTAATTTTTGTCTCTTCGCTATCCAACACTTTCCCTACTGTTGCACTCTTTGGAGTGGGAATAGTAATTTTTACCACTCTGCTATCCAACCCTTTCGATAATGTTACGTTCACTGGAGTGGGAATAAATGTTTTTACCCCTCCGCTATTCAACATGTATTCTACTGTTGCATTCAGTGGAGTGAGAATAGTAATTATTACTCCTCCGCTATCTAACTCTTTCCCTACTGTTGCATTCTTAGAAGTGTAATAGTAATTTTTGTCCCCGCTGCTAGCCAACACTTTCCCTACTGTTGCTCTCACTAGAGTGGGAATAGTAATTTTTACCCCTCCGCTATCCAACACTTTCCCTACTGTTGCACGCACTGGAGTTGGAATAGTAAATTTAAATATTTTGCTATCCAACACTTTCCCTACTGTTGCACTCTTTGGAGTGGGAATCAAAATTTTTCCCCTCCGCTATCCATTACTTTCCCTACTGTTGCTCTCACTGGAGTGTGAATAGTAATTTTTACCCCTCCGCTATCCAACACTTTCCCTACTGTTGTACTCTTTGGAGTGGGAATAGTAATTTTTACAATTGTATCAGAAAAGAAGTTTCCTTTGGGTTAAAATAACAAGTTCTAAATATTATTAGCTCTATGTACTACTAGGTCTCAGTCATTCACGTTCTCATCATACACATAAGGGGAGTATAACCAAATACCCAAAGTTAACAATATGCACAACGTTTGTGTAAAAAATATATAGATTTATTTATTGTTTAAAAAGAAGTTCATAAAATACACGTATCTAGGGGTATATTGATAATGTTTTGTCTATTCACATCTGAATATTCACATTCACATTGATGCTTGTATGATACCAGAAGAATGACGTGACGCTCCTGCACGTAGCGAAAACCCTAATTATTAAAGGGACCTATGAGGTTGGAACAGGATATCTATAAACCCAACCTAATACGCAAGCCTTCATTAATAAGAATCACTGCACATATGTGGTCGGTGACAAGTACGCCTATGACATATGGTAGCACCACATCTATCACCGGGGTTTAAGAAGATTGATAATAAGATACACCCGATATTCTATGTTTGGACACCGGTGAAGAGGATGAAGGTATCTGCCCCTGACGCTCACTGCAGTTTCATGCCTTTTTAATGCCCGAGGGGCTACTTTCTATCAGCATGAGGTGATTTTAACGGTTCCAGCTTAAAACTGTTTTTCTTTGAGAGTTACAATTAAAAGTATTGATAAAAATGGTATTATAAAGTTTCCATCGAAACACGTCGATGCCCTTTAAGAAAAACACAATCCGTGAAGGGACTGAGACTTTTGAGTACTTATTGCCATTACAGTACCGGGTTTTCAGCCTCCACAAATGAGATAACACAGATGTGTGCTATTTTAATGACATATTTGTTTGTCTACTGTATGTACTCTCTTTTTAATTTGTTATTTGTCTTCATGTGTTTGCAAAGAAAACATTTGGATGGTGTTCATAATATGTATATTTTTCTGAATCAATTTCAGATGTGAATAGATAAAACATTATCAATATAGCCCTAGATATGTGTATTTTATGAACTTCTTTTTTAACAATAAATAAATCTGTATATATGTTAACCTTGGGTATATGGTTATACTCCCCTTATGTGTATGATGAGAACGTGAATGAGTGAGACCTAGTAGTGCATAGAGCTAATAGTATTTAGAACATGTTATTTTAACCCAAATGTTAACTTCCCCTGGCTGGACGCATTTACAAGACTTCTACTAAAGCTGTTCACACTGTTTAAGCCCCATTCACTGTCAAGATAAGATCTCTGCCCACAGAAAAGGCAGACAGCTTCTAAGAATATGCTGGAGTGCTTGCTTTTTAGGTCTCTCCTAGCATTGCAGCGCGCATGCGCTGCTGGCTCTGTGAGACATATTGTGGTGGAGGAGATTTCAGAAGGGGTCTTGAAGCCCCACCCATTATTTTCATTGGCTGGCGTCATCGTTTATGCTAAACGGTGGCCTCCGATTGAAAATGAGGCTTCTTTGGTACCGCCCTGTCTCCTTTTGGGACGGCCCATCCGGACTGAATCATTTGCTTGACCAGCTGTCGTGAGGGTATTTCTTATCTAAAGGAGGCGTGTAGTGACGGATCATGTTTCCAAAGTTAGTCTGTGAGCTCTATAATAGTGGCGCGTGTTTATTTTTGCATCGCGCTTTCACTTAAAGTAAAAGCGCAATGCAAATATAAACAAGAGGCTGCCTTTATTAGGTCTCGCCTAGCGCTGCAGCGCAAGCTGCTTCACTTTGAGAGGCATGCTGTGTGTCCCCCACGGCTCATTGCGTTGTTTGGTGCTGCTTGTTCTCACAATGCCGACAGCTTGTTTAAAATGCGTCTCTTTTCCGGCACAGGCAGCAGAAGACATTTGTTCTGCTTGGAAATCAGTTACGTCCGGTGTATTTGCTAATAGCCTGCTGCTCGCCTAGGAACTTTAATACCTGGACGCACAATTTAGGCAGCACCGATCCCCGCAGCGTTCTATCCCAACAAACGCAGCGTAAGGCCTGCATGTATTTACCCTGCCAGATACTTATCTGTAGTGAATGGCAGAGCGAGTTTGCGGCAATCAGCAATGGGGGTCAGAGCATTGATATTTTGGGGCGCACTTAGCCGCTCGCAGTTCACCGGAGGCAGCAAGCTCCAGACCGCCTGTTACGGTGGCGAAGGTTCAAGGTCATGGCACTGGGAGGCCCAAACAAGCCGCCTCAGTGCTGAATGGGGGACGTGATATAACACGGCACGGTGCATTTTACAGTGACAAATGTAAGAATGTTTGTTCTCATGTGCTAACGGCTATTTGAAACCCTTTATAATGTTTGTTTCTATGTGCGAGGTTATAATACCCGTTCTCACATGCTGATGTCTATTTAAACCGACTTATTTGTTTTGTCTCACCTATTTTGTATCGCGTACAAGGTAGCTCAAGCAGTTACAGTGTGGCACTTAGAATAACAAGGTTGCCAGTTCGATCCCCATGCAGGTCATGTAGCTCTATGAGACTTGGTTTTATGGTGATGTTTTAAAATGTCTAAAAGGTGCTTATTTGAGAGCAGGAAGAATTTATTAACGTTTCTCACTTGCCAACTGCTATTTAAACCAATTAATTTGCCTGTTTGTGCCTACAAAGTGATAACATCTTTTTCTCCCACGCGGATGATAAGCGCATAATACGGCAGTGTTTTTACAGTACGAATTATTACCCTTTGTTCTCACTTGAGAAACGCACATTTAAACCATTTTAAATTGTTGGTTTTGGTGGACAAGGTTCACAATGATGGTCTCGCATGCAGATGGTTAGTTTGAACCAAGGTACTTGCGTGTTTCAGGTACAAGGTAACACAAATGGTTACGGGGAGGCGCTGCCAATAACTAAGGTACAGGTTACAAATTTAGGTAAATGTACATGCGGCGATAATGGCGACCGCCTTGCAGACGGTGCACATTTAGGTTTGTTGAGTGCGGCAACCTGAGCGGAAGAGGCAACCGTAATAAAAGGGTATGATTTCGTGAATAATATTATTCGACAATAATGCTGCGCAAGAATAATGGCGGGGCAGTGTGATCTTTAAGGGAATGAATTTAATATGTTTTGGTGGCGTGATGCAGAGCCCGTTTGCAAGTAATTTCGCCCCTACACCAGGGGTACAATTTCTTAGCTACTCTCTTTCCCATGCTATAAAACATCAGGCACATATCCCAGTTTGTGTGCCATAATTTGAGTGTAATCTATTATTTATAGCCAATGGGTCGCTGTATGTCGGGGAGTTGTACTTGGTAGTGTTTGAGGCTGGTGTTTCACTAAGGACGTGGTAGCTACTGGCAGAACAGGGATGATCCCTCGCACACCAGAGGGAACAGTCCAGGAAGCAGATCAATGCGGTGCTGTGCATTTTCGGAATCGAAGGGCAGGCGCAATACATACATTGTTTATACAAGGGCGCACTTCAATTTACCATGGCTGCCGCCGGCTGTTGTTTCCTTCTCCATGGTGCACGGGTGGCTCTGCATGTGAACTGGAGGTTGTTCCAGCATGGATTTTGCCCCTCACAGCGTTTGCTCCACCAGCCAAAAAGAAGGAGTCCAGCTGTTTCCTCTTTGCAACTGAAAAAACAAACAGCAAGGGTATGTGTTTGAAGTTTTTATTGCCATTATAAATAACAATGCCTTTTATTTAAGTTTTTTTTTAAACATTATCATTTACAGTGTCAATAACTCAAACTAATGTCAATGAGAGACCTATGTGAGAAAGACAAACAGCTGGCGTGCACTCGGGTTTAAGCAGTAAAATCAAATAAATGACGTGTTCTAAAAATTGTATTAAGGTACCCTGCTTTACATGTCCTAATCGACAGGTCTTTCCGCACGCACCACACACCCTCTAACTCCCTGCATTCACCTATTTCCCGCAGGTTTTCACCTCCTTACTACACCGCCTCGCCCTCCCGTTTGTGTACTACACAGTATACTGTTGTTTTCCAGTAAAGTGATCCTTAGCGTTCTTCGAACGCTCGGTGAGTTTTGTTAGCACGTTTCTTCTTGCATGTCCGATTATTGTCGGAGCACCCATACTGCTTCGCAGAGTCCTTTTCAACACCTTACGGGACACGTACCCTTCTTTGCATTTCTGCAGGTAACCACATTCCATCGTTTTTATCCTCAAGCAGAAACCAGCTTTGCTAGCTTTTTCAGGTATTATAGTCTCTACCACCCGGATATGACTTGGGTCTAATCTTTTGCGCACAATGATTTTTGATTTTCTGCACACGGTGATCTTTCCTTCTTTTTTTCGCTCTCATGCTCTGGACCACCCTTCTCCCTCTCAGATGCTTAACAGACTTTTCTCAGACTCCTTGGTGACGTGCTTTCACGTTTCAATTCAATTGTTCAATTCCAGTGGCTTTAATCTTTGATCTTGCCTGAATTTCTGTGTGACGCCGTAAAGCCTTCCAATCTTCTACTTTGTTATCAGCTTAAACCATTGAATGTAATTGTTTGATGTTTTACTCATAGATATCCCCTAAAGAAGGGCGAACACTACGCCCGAAATGCATTGGGAAAATCAAGCTACGCCTCATTTGTTATAGTACTCTGTAACATGAACTTTTTCATCACGATAGAAGTGTGATTAAATAACACTTCAACAAGAAGAAGCTTTGATTCGTTTTTCATATTCATGAATGTCTTTTGATGGTTTAGATATAAACATTGGTTTTGATGATGATCACAATTTTCTGTTATGTTAAACAGATGATAAATTTTGTTTAACTTGTTACATACTCATCATTGAGTGTCCAGTGGTAGTGCAGTCCCTGTCTAGAGCGTTTCTCTCCAGTCACTCACGCAATGAGAGACCTATTGCATTTTCAATGCTTGTTATTACATGGGGGTTCATTATGATAGTGGGCGGACATCAGTCCGTCTGCCATCATAACGGTGATGGGACCACCCGCCAGAAGTGCGGCGGTCCCACCAGCCCAATTAGGATGCGCCCGCCACACTGGCAGGCACATCTTGGCCTTTTCACATTTCGGACGGTGCTGCTGGCTGCAGCAACGTCCGCAATGTTAAAATGCCACAATGTGCATTTCCACGCACAACGTGGCTGGCCAACGCGGTGCCTGCCACCTTCTGCATGGGTACCCCCCAGTGCACCCCCCACTCCCTCAGAGGGGGAATGCAACGGGCCCCCAAAACCAGTCTCCGCCTGTCTTTTGGTAGCGGGATTCCCGCCGCAAAAAGACAGGCAGAAGGGCTCATGCTAATTACTACAGCGCTGCCTGCACGGCACCGCCGCATTGATGCCCTGGTCCAGGGTTCTACAAGGCGGGCAAAAAAGGACCGCCTTGCGGGACCATGGCGGGCGGACGGAACGCGGAACCAATGTGATTCCCACCGCCATCCTAATTTGGCGGTGGGTGAATCACATTGTGATGGGGGAGGATCGCCACCCCCGGTCCGGCTGTGGCGATCCTCCCGCCATCATAATGAGCCACTTAGTTCTGTAAAGCAGATTTTTTTAGCCTTAGAACATATGTGGCATTTCCTATTCATTCCTCCATACCTTTCTTTGTACTTTGAAGGCATTATCAGATTGACTTTTTCAACTTAATCTATTTGGTCATTATGTTCAAATTTTAAATGTTGTTAAAAACATTGCACATTAAAAATAAAGTTAATATACTAGAGCCATGCTATATTTTACTACTAAGCAGGCAGCCACAAGTGCAGTTACCTTGCAGAGAACAGGGTCATGATTTCAATGGTGCAGCAGATGCAGTGGCACCAGGCTCAAAAGTTGTCAGAACTCCTCTAAACACCTAATATTGCTATATTTTACTACTATGCAGGCAGCCACAATTGCAGTTACCTTGCAGTTAAAAGGTGCTTGATTTAAAGGTGCAGTAGGTGCAGTGGAATTGGGGCCACAACTTGTCAGAACTCCTCTAAACACCTAATATTGCTATATTTCACAGCTAAACAGGCAGTCACAAGTGCAGTTATCTAGCAAGCTCTAGGGTCATGTTTTAAATAGTGCAGTAGATGCAGAGGCACTAGACCAAAAAGTTGTCAGAACGCTTCTAAATACCTAATAGTACTATATTTTACTACCAAACAGGCAGTCACAATTGCAGTTCCCTTGCAGTTGAAAGGGGCTTGATTTAGATGGTGCAGCATTATTATCCACTGAACGCCAAATACTGCTATATTTTACTACTATGCGTCTATGTGCCTTGCTCTTGGGTGAAGCGGATGGGCCTTAGTGGCTTTCGCACCAATTGTAGTGCCTATCAGGGCTCAGTGGCCAGACCTTTCCTCGTTACTATCACCCCACTTGTGGACTACTGTTACTTCATATAGCCACTCTAATAGTGGAAACCTGAACCACAATGAAAAATACAATTCGGCAGTGATCCATATGGACTCTGAATATTGATGAAGCATACTATTTTGGCTTTTTGAAAACCTATTAGCTGCGCATCTACTTTGTTGAGTACCACCTGAGACCATAATTGCCCAGAAGAAGCCTATTGTTATGGACGAAACATGTTGGCTGTCTTTGCTGCATATGTGTGATGCTTTTAAAGAAAAGAAAAGAAAGACAAGAATTGCATAAAGTTCGTTTGCTTGATTGGGGTGTTTCATCCCCTTATCCACTTTGGGTTATTGATATGGTGCACTTCTATTCTCTATATTATTACTTGAAACCTGTTTGGTACATGCACCTTGGCAGCAGGTGCTTGTAGTTTGTGCACACACTTCTAAGTACACATTTGAATTATATTTTCGGAACTCTGGTTAGGTACGGTATTCATGGCCCGCTGCCTTTGCCTTATGGTTACCAAATATTCCTATATTTTGTTACTAAACAGACAGTCACAAATGCAGTTATCTTGCAGGTACTAGGGACATTATTTGAATGGTGCAGAAGGTGCAGTGGCACTGAGCCCAAAAGCTGCCAGGACTCCTCTAAACATATAATATTGCTATGACAACAATTCCTTCTATTATTTGCCTCTTTCCTTTCATTTTTCAAAAAGTTGCTATTAGTTACCCGCATTATACCACTACTAACAGCACAATGTATTTCCTTTTTTATTACATAAACAAGTCATAACACTTTAACAGACTTTCTGTAACTTATATTGTACAACTACTCAGCAAGCTCCAACTTACAACAAAAAAAGCTTATTATTAACTGCATAGGTGAAATCTAAAGCATTTACCAATGCTTGTTGTCATGGTCACCACCCACTTTTTGCGCTACATGCTGTTGGTTTGTTTTTTTAGGACTGGATGTGTACTGGGACCTGCTAACCAGGGCCCAGTGCTTTTTCCCTGAAACTGTAACTGTGAATTGGTACACCCAATTGGCAAAGACTTATCACTCCTCGTGAAATCCCTAGTAGATGGTACCAGTGGTACCCAGGTCACACACTTCTAAGTACACATGTGAATTATATTTTCAGAACTCTGGTTAGGTGTGGCCTTCATGGTCCGCTGCCTTTGCCTCATGGTTACCAAATATTGCTATATTTAGCTACTAAACAGGCAGTCACAAATGCAGTTATCTTGCAAGTACTGGGGACATGATTTGAATGGTGCAGCAGGTGCAGTGGTACTAGGCCCAAAAGTTGCTAGAACTCCTCTAAACACATAACATTGCTATTACAACAATTCATTCTATTATTTACCTTTTTCAAAATGTTGCTATTAGTTACCCGCACTATACCACTAGCAACTCCACAATATATTTCCTTTTTTATTACATAAACAAGTCATAACACTTTGACAGACTTTCTGTAACGTATATAGTCCAACTACTCAGCTGTTTAATCCAGTGGCGTCCTTGTGTATTTTCAGTGCACAGATATGTCTCAATGAAATGTGCAGTCTGGCAGACCTCTGTGTCGCTTTATCAGTATTGGGTTTGTTATCATGTCGAGATGTTGGGGACTGCTCCCCCACATATATAACATGAGTTGTGCACACTGTAGGGTGAAATTCAAGTCAGCCAGGCTAGCCATCCGATATTCGTTGAAGGTATGGACGCCAATTTCCTGCCAATCTTATTAAGAAAGTTACACATAAATCTGGTGGACCATTTACATACCTCCTAAGTTCGGGTGCCCTACCCCATTTCTGCCTGGTCACCTTTTTACAGGGTTTTGTGATCACTAGCATGGTTAGGCAGTTGCATGATTCATCTGTGTAAAGGATTGTTGGTAAATTAGGCTGTAATGACATGACAATACTGACCAGCCTTGCAGCCAGACCTGGGGTGTAAAGTATTGGGATAGGCAAGGCTGGCAGAACAAATGGGTGTGTGTAACAGGAAGAGAACACCCACCACCAGGCTTGATTTAGTGTCAGTTCCCAGGACCAGCGTCCGTGTGGTAGGACACCTTGCAGTGTTACCAACCCGGGCCTGGCGTTGGATTGGGCCTTTGTTCAGGGGCATGCAATGAAACCTCCATCCGGGTGTGTTTAATTAAGTGGATGTTAGTAGTCCTGCAGTACATAGAATGTCATGTCTTTTACCAGTGGTAGAACAACACTAGTTTTGTACAGACTTGGAGCTGGATCTGTTAATAGTGTAACAATACAACAATGTCTCAACTGGGGATCATTTATTAAGGGCAGTTAAATAAGTAGTATACATCATAAGAACCAGGAGAAAGAAAAGGAGACCACAACGGGAAATTGGAGGTAAGGTTATTGTTATTCTAGGTAGTTATAACAGCACTACTAAACAATCATAGGTAGTTATAACAGCACTACTATACAATCAAAGCGTATTGTGACCATAACACACTGTCCACATTTGTGCTTTAACAATGACATATGTACTATTACACTTGGGGTATGTTGCGAGGTTGGGGCATGTGTTGTGTGATTCTTTTATTTCCTCTGTGCGTCACATTTGTGTGTCTGTGCAACATGGTTCAGTACTGTATGCCTGAGATCCATTGTGAGATACTAATTAGTTGTCTGTGTTCCTAGTTCACATCTCTTTTCATACAAGTCATGGGGTTAGCATAGCTAATGAAGTTGGTGCTGAGTTTTGTATGTGCTAACACGTTCTATCTTGTCAAATTCATCAACAGTGAGAGGGATTGGGCACAGGTGCTCTCTTGCTTTTCAATGCTCATTACAGTGATGGGCAGAGGTGTGTGTGTTACAGTTCAGCTGCTGTGAGTTGCATGCCTCCTCAGATGCAGTCCAGGTTAGTCATTGTGTTTGGGGTCTCCATGACAGTGAAGGTTGTTTTGTATGAATGATGCGTACAACACAGGCCGTTGTGGGATTGAACTGCATCTCACAACTGCACATTTATTGGATGACACCATGCTACAGTGTCAGCTATGTGTGTGTCCATTCTAGTCACCGTCAGGTGTCCACTGTTAATGAGGTATGGGTGACATTGTGTGTGCTTGTTGCTATGTACTATGTCTACATCTCCCCAATTGTCATCTACAAGACACACCTTCACAGCCAGGTCAGTGGACACCACAGGGACACTTCATCTCCAGGAAGTGGGAGGATACCTACAGTTCCAATGGGCATGAGTGTAGATGTGTTTGAGTCGGCCAGTTCATAGGTGTGACTTGCAGACAATTCATACATCATGACCATGTGTCATCCATCTTGCCAGGGCATTTACTTTTGGAGTGACTGGTCCCAAGGGTGCACTTTGTTCTGGCTGAGAAGGTGGGCTTTGAGGCGGCATTGATGGCATTTGGAGTCATTGCAGGACCTAGTTCACCCACAGAGGCCAGAGAATCCCCCATGTTTCATGCTTCCATTGCAGGGAGTCACAATTTACGTTCAGGCTGTCTGGCATTGGTGTCCTGTTGTCAGTTGAAGCCCAAGTCCCAGCAGGGCCTTGTGCTCCCCACAGCAGGACCTAGTGTCAGCCATCTTGGCAGTACTTATGCACTCCCTGTGAGGTGTGCATGGTTCAGTGTGAGCTTGCTGGGACATGTGGGTGGGGGACTGGTGGCTGTGACGGCAACTCCCATCATGCGTTTGGCTGCACCCACCTTCCCACAATACCTGAGCTTCCTTCCTGTGGATCTTTTTCCCTATGTGGTGGTGTGCCTGTGCTGACAGTTTGGCAGGCAGTGGTGTCCTGATGTTTGTTTGCACTCAAGTCCTGAGAAGCCCATGTCCTTCACACAGCAGAATCCAGTGTGGTCAATATTTGTGGGATATTCAAATGTATTATGAGGGGATGCATTATACCAGGTGGGTTGTGTGGAGTTTGTGTTAAGGGGGGTTTGTGTGCAAGTACCTGCTGGTAGATGCAGTCAGAGCTGGCAGTCCTCCTCCCCCAGTCCAGATATCCCACCATGCTCCATGCTTCCATTGCAGGGAGTCACAATTTACGTTCAGGCTGTCTGGCATTGGTGTCCTGTTGTCAGTTGAAGCCCAAGTCCCAGCAGGGCCTTGAGCTCCCCAAAGCAGGGCCTAGTGTCAGCCATCTTGGCAGTACTTTTGCACTCCCTGTGAGGTGAGCATGGTTCAGTGTGAGCTTGCTGGGACATGTGGGTGGGTGACTGGTGGCTGTGACTGCAACTCCCATCATGCTTTTGGCTCCACCCATGTTCCCACAATACCTGGACTTCCTTCCTGTGACTCTGCTACCATGTTAATGATTGAGACAGCAATGGCAAGATGACTGACAGTGGTCTCCAGTTGTTTGTTTGTGCACAATTTCAAGGCAGGGCCTAGTGCTCCCCACAGCGGAGCACATTGTCAGGGTTCTTGGTAGAGACTTTTCACTGACTCTCTTGTGGAGCATGATCCCAGGTGTGTATTTTGGTGTAGGTGGGAGGGGTGTGTGTGACAGGGGCTGCTGGTAGATGTAGTCAGAGCTGGCAGTCCTCCTCCCCCAGTCCAGACAGCCCACCATGCTGCATGCTTCCATTGCAGGGAGTAGTAGTCACCTTTCAGGCTGTCTGGCATTGGTGTCCTGATGTCAGTTGAAGGCCAAGTCCCAGTAGGGCCTTGTGCTCCCCACAGCAGGGCCTAGTGTTAGCCATCTTGGCAGTACTTTTGCACTCCCTGTGAGGTGAGCATGGTTCAGTGTGAGCTTGCAGGGACATGTGGGTGGGGGACTGTTGGCTGTGACTTCAACTCCCATCATGCTTTCTGCTACATGCACATTGCCAGCAGCCGAATCTTCCTTCATTTTGACTCAGCTTTCCTGTGAGGTGGTGTGACAGCGGTTGCAAAATGGGTGACAGTGTTAGTTGGTTATTTCTGGTCATGCCTTGCAGTATTGGTCTTTAGGTCTGTACATGTTAGGACGTAGTTCCCTATTACTGTGGGGTGGCAGGTATTGGGTTTGTATAACTGATTTACACATCACAGGATACTTGCCTCTCCATTGCTATGGCTTTGTAATTTGTTTCGCAGTTCCCTTGACAGTGCTATATGTGTATTGCCACACAATGTTGAGTGAATTGGTTGTGTACTCACCAGGCTCTAGTATTCCTGTTAATCCATGTATGCTCTCCGGTGGTAGGATGGCCCGCACCTTCTCCTCCCAGGTCCTGAAGTGCGTTGGTTTGGCAGAAGGGCCACCGCCAGGCAGCCTGCTCAGGGTGTGTTCCCTGTCGATGAGCTTCTTGACCCTCCTGCGCACATTATAATACCTGCTCTGTATGTCGTCCTTTGTGCGCACACAAGGTGCTTGTGCGTTGACCCACTGTGGCTCTACCCTGAGTATTTTGTCAATCATGACTTCCAACTCACTATCTGTGAACTTTGGATTCTTCTTGGGGGGCAAGGTGCTGGGTGCTTGTGGGGATTGATGGGAGGGGTGTATGTGGGTGTGGTGGGTGTGAGTTTGTCATTGAATATGTGACTTAGTTTCTAAGTGGTGCAAATGGTGTAGTTGTTTTGTGTTGTGTGAGTTGTGGTGTGTCTCTGCAATGTGGTGGTGGTGTCTGCTGTCCTATGCCTGTAGTTTGCAAAGGATCATGGTAGGGCTTTCTTGCCATTATATATCTGGAGTTGTGGGTGTGTCTTTGTTCTTCCTTTTTTTATTTTCATTTATTGGCTTTGTCATTTGTTTTTTGGGCTTTTTTTGTGACTTTTTCTTTGCTTTTGATGTGCATGATGGAGACGTTTGTTTGACCGTGTCGGACGCTGAATGTGGCTCGCGCGGGCTAACCCGAGTCTGTCACACTGATATTCTGCTGTTTTCGACGTTGTCGTACGTGTCGGACGCAGAGGGGTCTGTTATTTGCTAGTCACTATTTGCTGTGCGTCTCGGTTTTCATGTGTGTGCTCCGTCCGAGTCAGTCTCAATTCACACGTTTGGCATCGTACTGCGCGGCACGTGCATCGCGGGTACGTTTTGGTCGTGTCTATTCCTGGTGCGTATCGGTCGGTAGGATTCCCGGTCATTTTACAGGCAACTCACTGATTTTCGTACGGGTCGGTCGTTCGGCTCGTGTTCCGTGCGAGTCGGTTGTAATTCACATGCGTTACATTGTACTGCACGGGTCATACGGCTCCGGTCCATGTCGGTCAGTCTCCGTCCCCAGTCCGTGTCGGTCGGTACATTTTACGTCCAGAATCGGAATCGGCCCCATAAACAGAGAACTAAACATAAGATGTTGGAAGTCGGGGGGAGGCCACAAGGAGGGTTAACTATATGTAGGCGGACGTTTGCTCACATGGCTCCAAGCAAGAAACCTCTTCCAAGCAGGGGAAGGACAATTTTTGCTCTATTGGGCAATCTGTCAGAAGGGCCCAAATACCACAGGGTGCACGTGCCACTGAACCGCACAGCTCAGAAACACTGACATTACTCCTAAACACAGATGAGGGCATGGGAATAATAACATGCTTCTATCAGGGAATTCGAGTGGACACAACCAAACCCCTTTCCATACAAAACAAAAATAGGACGTGGACTGCAAAGTGCAGTTTAAAGACTAACAATGGCAGGAAGTGATCACACTCATAACAAGCATTGACCATGCCAGTCGGTCTCGCCATATTAGTGTTTTATGAAAATATGATAGTAATAATACAGAATGTTCGATATATTTTTTTAAATAAATGACTGATAGTGCTTTAGTAATTTGAAGTAAATTTCTATTTTAACTTCAATCGACTTTTCTTTGACTTTGCAAAGTATTCAAACATTTATGTAGCATTTTTTTTTTGCAGACAATATCTTCTAAATAGCTAAGGTTAAAAAATAAGTAAACATACTTGAATAAACAAATGCTGTTGTAATATTTGGAAACAGTATTTAGGGAAGAAAGGTTGTATTGTAACAATGATTATTGCATTTTGGTATTATTATGTACAATAAAACTTAAAATATTATGTATCATAGTTTTTTTGTTTTACAGGCAATATCTTCTAAATCGCTAAGGGTAAAAAATATGTAAACATACTTGTATAAACAAATGATCTTTTAAGATTTGGAAACACTATTTAGGGCAGAAAATTTGTATTGTAACAAGGAGTATTGCACTCTGGTAGTAATGTTTTACCAAAAAAGGTAATATATTAAGTTCCATACATTTTTTTTTACAGGCAATATTTGCTAAATAGGTATGGTTAAAAAATATGTAAACATACTTGAATAAACAATTGCTCTTTTAATATTTGGAAACAGTATTTAGGGCAGAAAACTTGTATTGCAACAAGGAGCATAGCATTTTGGTAGTAATGTTTTACAAAAGATCTTAATATATTATGCAGCATACATTGTTTTTTACAGACAATATTTGCTAAATAGGTAAGGTTTAAACATGTGTAAACATACTTTGACAAACAACTGCTCTTTTAATATTTGGAAACAGTATTTAGGGCAGAAAACTTGTATTGTAACAAGGAGCATTGCATTTTGGTAGTAATGTTTTACAAAAAAATTAAATATATTTTGAGTTATACATTGTAAAAACTAGTATTGCTTGTCCAATGGAAAATGTATATTTTAGCATCTGCTATTTACAGTATTTAATTTACTGTTTGTATTTACATGTTTGTATATGTTCAAATAACTTTTTTTTGCAATAATACTTAAGTTGTAAGTTGTGTTTGGCACATCGTTTTGCAACATTACAATAGTAGTTGAATGTACTTTATTCATTTGGTAGTTTTTTTTAGCATTGTTTTAATAAAACCATTGCTGAATATAACTTCACACGTTGCTGGTAAATGTTCCATCATTTCATCTGATAATTCTTCTGTAATTGGAGTAATGAGGAACCAATCCATTAAGATGTTGTTGTTGATATTCATTGATTGTAAATCCTCTGTATCTATTACTTGTGCAGTTAATGTTGTTATTTCCTATGTTATTTTTTCTATCCCATAAATTTTTATAGTTATGGTTTCTGGCGGTGCTTCTGTAGGCTGTGGAATAAAAATAGCAAAAAATTAGTATAATTGTAGTATAGTAGATTGTACATAAATACTGCCTTTGAACTATGTTTCTATATTTTAGTGGATTAAAATATGTACTTACTTGTAATATACTGTGCCTGGTGGTATTTAAAATCTTCTCATTATTAAATTCATTTACAGTGACATGTGTTATTTTGATATATTCACCGATTGTAATCTTGAAATCAGTCGCCTCTCTATAAAGTAATTTTTACGATGCCAGTACTGTCCTTTATAGTGATTGACTTTAGTTTTGTTTCCTGTCCTGCGATAAATATAATGTTTACTTCCTCTTCCTGTAAAAGATAAATTTGGTTAATGTTTTAAAAAGAGATATTTTATAATAATATCAATTTTTCATTTTGGTAATGCTAAGTTATTACAATTGTTTTTTTTTTGTGATGTATAAGTTGTGTTTAACTTACTTCTATTATAGTTCCACAGACAGTCATCATTGTTTTTAGTTTAGCTTCCTTGACAGCTTTTATTGGTGAAGATGGTGGAGCTGTTGGTTGTAAGATATATTTAGCCTCTTGTTCTATTGCATCCAGTATTGTTAAGCTTGGAATTTTAGTAATTTTGGTTCGCTTTGTGATTAGGATTGAATAAGTCTTCACTAAAAAATTCCGTATGATAATGCCATTTGTTTCTTTTGTTAATTGAAAGTTGTCTTCATTATAGCAAGTAGCGTTTATGCTGCCAGTTGGATCTGCTAATGCCATGTGGTAAAGTACTTTTTCTTCATTGTTTGCTGTTTTATAATAAATTTTGCTTGTGCATTTGTTATATGGTTTTTGTCATCTGTTGATTTTCCTTTTAGTTCTTGAAATCATCTGAAATGAGAAAATAAATTGGTTAGTATAAGTTTTATTCATTGTTAAATTGCCACCCATAAAGCATTGTGCTCACTGTAATAAGAATCACTGTTCTATAAGAATCAATATGTTCATTTGTGTATATATGATCTAATATTGTTTGGTAATTTGTTGTATATGTTTGTATTAATTGTTTGCATTGGAAGTGTGTTAGTAAGTATTCTTGTAGTAATATAGTTTGTTGTTGTTGTCTGTTGATATCTATGTTAAAATCTCCCATAATTATATATTTATAATTAGGGTACAGTGTAAGTGTTTGTGTTACTGTTTGCAATTATACCTCAATAGTTACATATGGTGGTTTGTATAATATTACAATTAAATAATTTTTGTTGTGTGTATGTAGTGTGAAATACAATCTATCTATTTGTTGTAGTAATTTATAAATATGTTGTATTTACATATTGTTTTTGTAAAAAATTGCAATGCCATGTTTTGTTTGTTCATTGTGGTACTTATCAAATATTCTATGATGATATTCAGGTATTAAGAATGCATTGTTAGTGTCTTTGTGAGTTGTGTTTATTTCTGTTAAACAAATAATATCTGCATTCATCAAGTTTGTATCACTAGTGATTGATGTAAAATGCTTCTGAATTGAGCGTATATTTTGTACAATGATATTACATTTTTGTTGGTAATTACTTAATTGTGGTACTGATATTTCTAATGGCATTTGTGTTTTTAAGCGTTGCATTTCTTCTTTTACTTTCTCATGTACAATTATTTCTGTTTCATTAAAGTTTTTAATGTATATGTGTTTGCTATTGATTTTGCCCTGCTCAATGCGACATAATGTAAATGATGTATTTTGCTATTGTTAAAATGTATATAAAGTGGTTCTATAGTTTCACCTTGTGTTCTATGTATTGTACGTGCTGATGCTTGTTATAAGGGCAATTGTTTACGAACAATAGTTATAAAATCTTTTGTGAATTGGAATTCTCTTGATTGTTGAAGTATTGGTTTCCATTGTTTTAAAATGTGTTGTTTATACAAATGTTTGTTTTCTGCTCTTGTGATTTTACCTATTTTTTCATTATCAAAAGCTATCCAAATTATAAATGGTATGTTGTTGATACTTTCAACTAATTCCACTATTCCAGTAGCTCCATTAGTTAATCCATCATTAACAGATATATTACAAGTCAGGTCATAGCGTAGTTTTAATGCTATATGTAAAGTATGCGGTAAACCCATAGTTTTAGTTGGATCTGTTGGTAACTGTTTTAATATGGCTTCTTTTACCTGATCGGTAATATCTGAACAAACTGTATCTTTTGCTGTAGCTATATAAACAGGGTATTGTTGCATATGTTGTATTAATACTTCATTATTTATGTTATTCACTTCTTTGTTTGTTGACATAATATATGGTATGGAGTTTATAATACTTTGATCTGGTTCTAATTCCCGTTGTTTAATATTTAAGATATCAGTTTCTGTGTGATTGCCTTCTCTTAGTCTGTTTAATAATTCTGCGAATGGTAAGTCATCTAATTCCCTCATTATTTTTATTATTTCATAAAACTTAAAATGTGTTGTCCATAAATTTGTACTTAATGGTCCATATGAGTGTTTCGAGTTATCAAATATGCATGTATCAAAAACTGGTTTTAATTGGAAAAAGTCTCTTATTGCTAATATCGATATGCCTCCAAATGGCTAATTAGATGCTTTTATTTCTTGTAGCCTATTATGTATAAAATTTAACATATTATTCCCAACCATAGAAATCTCATCAATTATTAATACTTTTATATGCATTAGTTGATTTTGGAGTATTGTTCTGTTTTCATGAGTTAAATGTTTGTAAGTAAAAGTTTGTGATACTGGTATTTTAAATGTGCTAGGTAGTGTTCTCCCATTGATATTATGTGCTGCTTTTTCTGTTGGAGCTGTAATACATAAATATTATCTGGATTTTCACCTGCTTTTGTATTATAATAACGTATTAATGTTTGATATAATGCAGTTATTAAAAAGCTTTTTCTGACTCCAGCACCATCAGTGCAAAATGTATAGCAAGGTTCCAGTTTAGTTTCAATCCAATTTAAATGATGGTAAATACATTTTAATTGTTCCTTGGTTAAATTATGCATTATGTTATAGTCATTTTCATCTGTTAACATACAATTAGTTAAGCTTTCTTCTTCATTATTGACTCTAATACCTAAATCTAATGATAAGCCATATATTAATTGTTGTTCCTGTTGGTTACATTGGGTAGCATTTGATGTTGTATTAAATGGTATTGTCTCTATTGTAGAGGATACATCTTGTATTGAGTTGTTTGGTTCCTCATTATCTATTTGTGTTACAATTTCCTTTCTTTTATTATATTTACCGTGATGTTCATTTATAGAGTCTTTTACTTCCAGATATCTTTCATAGTATGTTTTGCAATTTAACAATATTTTATTTTCCTCTCTCAATGGATAATATAGCATTAATAATTCCCTTTAATAATTCTCTGAATCATTTTCTTTGTTAAATCTATAGTACCTAATTATTTTTTGTTTTTTGCGTTGTTTTAGCTATATGTATATTGGCTTCCTCCAGATTTAATTTATTTATTTCTATTTCTTCCTCATCCGAACTATAAAAATGTGTTTCAGCTAGCAAATTGTCATTGTCATTTTGAGTGAGGGTTTGTTTTTTGGGGGGATTATGTTTATATATGGGTGCATAATCTGCTAATGTACATTGTTCTAAATGTGTGGGTCTGTTGCTATATTTTACTATTATATTGTCAAATTGTATGTTGTTTGATGTTTCTGGTAAGGAATTTATAGTTTCTATGTTTTTCATTAAATAAGTTCTTTTCTCTGGACTGTTTGTATTTATGAATACGAAAGATCGAGAACTTTTGCGTAATGGCTTTTGTAGTATTAGGTAAGCAGCTTCCTGTGCACTTATTCCAGTACAATTTAGGAAAAGGTTGCCTATATGTTTAAGTTGTTCCTTAATACTACTATTATAATATACTTCTTTTACAACTTGTGCAATAATTTTGCTCATTCCTCTTTGGGATCTACTTATATATAAAATTATGTAGACAACACAAGCATAAGCATCTAATATAAATTGTATATCTATGTTTGCTTTCCAAGCTTGTAAAATAATTGGATTATAGTTGTTAATAAAGCATTCTGCTGGGTTTCTTTCTAAAAAAATAGTATTTTTCTCAATGCTAGATCGTATAAATATAATATAGTCTTCCTTTGTTAAATGCATTTTAGCTAAAAAGTTTCTGAAATCCATTGTAAAAAATCTGGGTGTATTCATAGTTGCATGAATAGTTTCTATTTGCTGTTGCAATATTTTGTCTGATTTATTGTTGTTTACTGGTTGTAAGATTACAGTCTCTGGCATTGGGTATTTAGGATACTGATATTTGCATGTTCTTTTTAGTGTGGGCATGCTTTTGTAGTTGTATGAAAGGTTGTATGTTTTGTTCATCTGATTTTTTACATGAGACGTATTTATTAATAAAACCTGTTTCTTCTTTTATGTCTGATTTTTCATATTGTGGAGCTCTCTCAATCCATAATAAAGCATGTATGTGTGGTGAACCTCTTTGCTGAAATTCTACTCTATAGAAATAATCAACTAATTTTCCAATAGGGTTACTTTCATGCATTATAATACAATTAAATAGTTTTCGTACTTGAAAGTCAAAATGTCTGGCACATGTAATGGGATCTTGTTGTATTATTTACATTTTGTTTCCCAAGGCATATTTTCAAATTCTTCTATTGTGCATTAATTTAAGTTTTTGTATTCATAATAATATATTTATTAAATGATGCCATTTTGTTTCCGCAGCAGATAGTGTTAAAAAAAGTGGGTATGCCAAGTTGTCTTATCATAGCAAAAAGATCTTTTTGCAATGTTCCCAATATGGGGGGGAACTGCGAATAGTTTTTAATATTTTGTAACATTCATTGTACTGAAATATACTTTCTAAATTACATTATATATCTTTTGCTGTAATACATTTCCCATTGGTATAATTTTTACGGAAAGATATGTTAATTTTACATTGAATTTGTTTAATATGCAATTTCTTTAATTTAAAGAAAATATTAGTGATTGATTTTGCTACTCTTCTGTCACAGCTTCTTAATTCCCACTAGCATATAGTACTATAATGTACATTTACATGTCTGTCTTTATTACTAGGTCTTCGTTCCCCACCAAATATTGTTGGAAATGCTCAAAATTCTGAATCTTTGTCCTCATATAATCCTCTGGGTGAGTTGTGTTCTGCTGGTGCTAAATTCAATAGTGTTTCAGTAGTAATACTTTCATTAGTTAACAGCGTATCTAAATTGCCTGCCTCTATGTTGTCTGTAGTATCTGATGAATTGTTTGTTTATTTTTTTTAAAATCTTTATTTAGACATCCAACACATACATGTACTTATAATAGTGCAGTTACACAATATACATTTCAAGACGTATGTACAGGGTGTAAATTATTTATCTTAGAACCCTCCCCTCCTTCTAGCCTACACCCCCCTTCATCCCCCTGGCCTACCCCCTTCCACCCCACCTAGACAACAAAACCAAAGGAACCCAATTTAAATCAAACCTATATATGCTCTAGTCTTTAAGTTTGATATATAACAAAACTCACTTTAGAAACTAATTTAAGTATCTCAGCAAAAAACTTAACTTAAATAAATTAAGTTAAGTCAAATCGTAACCTCATTGGACCAGTTATTTATTGGAGACCACATTTCGAACCCCTTTTCTTGGCTCTTAAACCTCTTTGGGCATATATCGCTTTCTCCCAGCGATAGGTAGCTAGCAGTTTCCCCAACTAGCAGTGTACTGAGGAAGGTTCTTTATCTAGCCAGACAGTAGCCAAGCAAAGCCTATAAACTGCCATAGTGGTGAAAAGCAAGATCTGATTTGGATCCGTCATTGCTTGATTACTTACTCCCAACATAATTACTTGTGGCGTAAGATCTACCTCAAATCCCAGCATATGCTGGATATAATTACCCACCTCACCCACTAAAGCTGATAATTGAGGGTAGGTTGCACACATCTGTACGCTATTTGAGGCAAAACAGCCGCAGCGAGAGCAGTGTATGCCTGTGGAGCATCCCCATTTAGAGATCCGTGCTGGAGTGATACATAAGTTCAGCCAGATTCTAAATCATTGGACATGTAAATTTGCAGAGAAAAATTCAGTCTAGCTTAATAGTAGAGAGTCCTCGCATTCCCCCACCCCTGCTTGCACCAGGTCTTGCCAATTTGGAAATTGGTGATTGAGCCCATAGTGCTAACTCCATTAAGGGGACTCTATGACCCTGAATTATATTCTTAGATAGATAATCCCTTACTTGTAAAAATGTAAAGAAATTATTATTTCCAATCCCGAATTTCCTCTTAATTGTATCAAACAAGTGTATTGTGTTATCCATCATAAGATCGCCACAAGATCGCAATAAGATCGCCAAAATGCCTTATACCCTTGTCCATCCAGATTTTCATATATCCATCTCAGAAAATTTCCGGCAATAAATCATTATCTTCCAGAGGGGTATATCTATTCAGCCCATTTATATTGAGTTTCTTCCTAACGGCCGTCCAAGTCTTAAATGCTCCCAGCATGATCGTAAACTTTACTCTTTTACAGTAAGCAAAATCAATATGTCGCATGAGACAGCCATGGGCCTCCGCCCCTAGTACTAACCTATATATTGCGATATAGGGTGCTTCCTCAGTAACTGCCATCTCTTTTCCCAGCAATACAGCCATCTGTTGTAAGGCTGCTGCCCAGTAATAAATCTGGAGATTGGGATCAGACCACCCTCCCCGGTCTTTAGGTAGGGTCATATATCTTAGTGCTCTATGGGGACATTTCCCAGCCCACAGGAATTTCGAGATTACTTGATTAAAAGCAGAAAACCAGGCCTTGTTTATTCCTACTGGGAAGGCTCTGAAAAAATATAAAATTCTGGGCAAAAATAACATTTTAATAACATTGCACCTTCCTAGGAGTGTGAGATGTAGACAGTTCATTCTATAAAAATCTGCTTTTGTCTTATGGAACAGAGGCTCCAGGTTAATTTGCACAATTTCATCCACATTGGCTGAGATCTCGACACCTAGATATCTGGCATTTCCAACAACCCGTGTGTCGTTCAGGCCTGCCTTGGTATTTTTAACAATCATCGTCTTATTCTCATTAAGAAAGTATCCTGAAATTTTGCCAAAAACTTTGGCCTCCCTTTCTACCTCCTTAATAGCCTCCAGTGGGTTAGCTGTTATTATAGCAAGGTCATCTGCGTATGCTTGTATCTTTGTATTTCCGCCGATAGCTTGAATGGCCTGTATCTTATTATTCTCCGCAACTTTAATTACATCAGCTGTAGCACCCATCAATGCAATCCTGGCCACGGGTTCCTGGTACATATATCTAATAGCACCAATAAAACCTTTACCAAACCTTGCCTTTCCATAATCACCCATAAAAAGGGCCAGGGGACCCTATCAAACGCGTTTTCAGTGTCGAGAAGTATTGCAGCCATAGGGTCTCCTGCGACCTTTGCGTAATCAAAAAGCGTAATTATATGCCGGATCTGCTCAGTCGTGCCCCTTTCAGGTACAAACCCATGTTGAAAAGGGGAAACCATTTTCTTGATAACTGCAGCTAACCTGTTGGCCAGAATTTTAGAGTATATTTTTAAGTCACTGTTAACCAACGTAATTGGCCGGTACGATCCCAATTCCTTAACGGATTTGCCTTTTTTAGGAAAGACTATAATATTAGCTCTTTTCCAGGAGTCTACGGAATACCTCCAACATAAGTGCCGAAAGCTGAGTCTTGAACTTTTTATAGAATTCACCTGGAATTAGATCAGTACCCACGGCTTTGCCAGGTGGAAGGGAGTCTATAGCTTCAGTTAATTCATCTAAAGTAATTGGTTCATCTAAGCTATCTCTCTCCTCGGTAGATAACTGAACCAAAGTTAACCCCAATAAGTAGTCCTCAATTTCTTGGTTCCCAGCCTGGACATCTTCCGTATATAACTTTTGATAACATTTTTGTAATGCGATGAGGATAGCATCCATCTCACTTACCATACCAACAGTAGGATCCCTAATTTCCCTAATCTGTGTTTGTACCGTTTTCTCCTTGGTACGCACAGCTAGAAGGTGCCCCACTCTCTCACTATTCTTGTATACCCGGCTCCTCCAGGCCAAATATTTACCAGCCGATTTCTTGAGAGAGATCTCAGTAATGGCAGATCTGGCACTAGTAATCTTTACCTGGGCTGCCTCCGGGTCTGCCCCTGCGGACAATAACTCTATCAATTTGTCTTCAGCCTTGCCCAGATCCTCATACAAAGTCTGTAAAGGGGTTTTATCCTGCCTTTGCACCTCCCAACCATACCAAGTTTTTTCTCCTCTAATCCGTGCTTTTAATGTGTCCCACATGATACCTAAATTAGCACTCCCCAGATTCTCCTCGATAAACCTATGGATCAATTCCTCCAGTTGCTGTCTATACCCCTCTTCGCTTAATAGGGCCCTATTAAATGTCCACTGTGTCTGTAAGGATGGACACCGAATTTCTAGCTCAATCGCCAAAGGATTGTGATCAGACATGACTTTGGGAAATTTGCTTATCATACTTCTTTGTAAAAGTTCATGCGACATGAGGAAATAGTCCAGTCTTGTGTGCACTTGATGTGGTGGAGAAAAATACATAAAACAAGGATCATACTCTTTTTGTGCCACCCATACATCTACTAGCCCGTGCAGTGACTTAAGTTGTGACAGTGATTTAAAAACTTTAGGTTTATGACCTTGGTACGATTCCTTGTGTGTGGCAACTTGGCAGCTCATATTAATATTCAGATCTCCGCAAAAAATCAAAGGGAGAGGCCACCCCACAAGCTCAACCTTTAGCCAATCAAAAAGTGCAGGATCATCCAACACTAAGCCATACACTGAGCAAAGAGTAAACATTGTTATCAAGACATAATTGCAAAATAAACCATCTTCCCAATTTATCTACAAGTGAGCAAGGAAAACTACCCATTCCCTTTTGGACCAATATCGCCACCCCTCTTGTTTGAGTTTCTTGTGTCGTATTAGCAATACGTTGGTACCCAGCCATCTCTAAAAGTCCTTTCCTACAACCTTCAATATGGGTCTCTTGAAGGCATAAGATATCTGCCTTCAAAAATTGAACATCGAGGCTAATCCTCCTTTTTTGGGGGGGAATCATTCAACCCAAATATATTAATAGATGCAATTCTAAGTTTCCTCATTGCAAGAAAAACAATGATTCCAATACATGTAACAGCAAAAACCAAGAAATACCAAACTAAAATACCAGGTGTTCACCCCTGTGAAAACATTCTTCCCTACCTCTCTTTGGTTTCGGCCACCCCCCTCTCCCCCCCCAACCCCCTTCAAAAAGGCAAAAAAGGTCCATCTACCCTTGCGATGCCTCCTACATGTAGTTGTGCCCCTAGCCGCCTCCTACCAAAGGGCCAAAAGTATAAAGACAAAAAAGAGAAGAAAAAAAACACCAGAAAAAGATTTTAAAAAACGGAAATACAATCAGCTACTTGTTTGTTTACATTTTCCGATCACGAATCCTAACTTATTACTTAGAGAGCTACTGTAGGTACTCCTGGGCTTGAATCTCTGATGAGAATACTCTGGTTGTGAACTTACATATAACTTTAAGTCTAGCAGGGTTCATTAAAAAAACTTTACAACTCGACTTTTGAAATGGGGTAATTAGCAAGCGAAGTCTCCATCTCCTCTCCACTATGGCATGACAAAAGTCAGGCCGAGCGAAGAAAGAATGCCCCAGCTGCAGCCCTCCTTGCATCGGGCCTAGCCTTTTCGAATATGGACTGTCAAAGAAGAAAGTTACCAAAAAATATCAGGATAGCTCTAGGTTTCTCATCTTGTCCAGGCCTTTTTTTAAGCATCAAGGGATATCGATGTACCCTTTGTACCTCTGCTTCCCAGTTCCAATGAGCCAGTTTGGGGAAAGCCTCCTTGAGAAGCCTCAGTGTAAAGCCACGAATGTCATCACCCTCTGCCTTTTCTGCAACCCCAAGTAGGCGAAGATTGTTCCGTCGCTGCCTATTTTCAAAGTACTCCAGCTTCCAAAGGACATCGGTCATTCTGCTCTCGTTAGATGTGGACTGTTTGTCAGAGGTTTCCACACTGGCCTCTAATTGAACAATGCGCTCTTCCAGCGCCGTAGTGTGTTCTGAAATTTCTGTGCTGGCCTTGTTAACTTTCCGCACCGCGCCCTGTAATTTTTTAGTTGCCAGATGGGCCCTCTTGTGTTCCTGACGGGCCTCCGCCTGTATTTGTTTCAGTGTTGCATATATTAGTTCCATTGAAGGATGTACAGCCTGGGCCCCGGTGGTATTGCAAGTTTCAATCACAGCTTCTGGAATCTCAGTTTGGGCTCTGAGCTCGTTCTCCATTCCTCTTTCAAACTGAGAAGCAGAGTAGTACCATTTAAGCTGGCTTGACTGGCTATTGTCCGAATGCGAAGCCCTTATCCTTATCTGATCCCCTTGTACTCTTCTTCTTTGTACGTATTGGGATGCGTTTCGGAGTGTCAGGCTTCGTGGGGAGCTGCCGCTGTCCTCCTCAGTGAGGTCTTCTTCTGTTCTATCCTTGCCGCTGTTGTCAGATAAATCCGATTTGTCTGTCAACAAGTAAAGTTTTTGACAGTCTGGTGTCACTGCAGATTTACCATCTGCCTGGGTGAAAAAAACGTGTCTCCCTTTTGACGCAGATGTATAAGGAAATTCAGTTGAAGCTAACAAAATGTTATTGCTATCCCCTTGCTGTGAAATACTCTCATCTCGTGGCGCCTCTTCATCAGAACCCTGTTGAATAAATTTGGATTCCTTGCGAGATGTAGAGGCAGTTCCAGCAGCCGGTCTGTCTAATTCTCCAACCTCTGTGGGAGTCTCAACTGTACTAACAGGGATGTTACTAGACACCCTGCCCATCACAGTCTTCATTTTAGAGCTATCCCTATTCATTTTTATAGGACCGTTGCTTTTACCTTTGGTTGTATTCTTCTCCCTCGAAGAGATTGGGAGCCCTGGCACGGAAAACATCCCAGGTACTATTGGCACTTTGGGTCTTGTAACCCTCTCTGTCCTCTGTTCTCCGGCTTCATTCTCCCCAGGTTTCTCCTTGGGCAGACTGTCCTTGCTCAGGCCGGCCTGTTGAGTGACCAGGCTGAGATTCAGGCTTTTCCCCTCTGTTGCAGCACATCGATTCAAGGATGATCCTTTGGCTCCTACGTTCGTGCTGGTGTCTTTCCCCAGCGGTTTTGCTTTCAGCGGCATGTCAGAGGCTGCAGCAACAGTGTAGCGCTTCCCCTCAGTGAGTACAAGCGATCCTTTTGAAACAATGTATGGGCGAGGCCCTCTGGGCTTCTGAAGCACCTCGCGTCTGGCAGCGATCGCCGCTGTTAGAGACACTCTTAAAGCCCGTATTGTCAGGGTAGCGACCTCCGTACGGAGCCTCATCAGCCTCGCGCCCCAAACTGCAATTTTAGTTGAGTGAGTTTATGATCCGTAAACCCTGAACCGTAGATTACAGCATTCTTCCTCTTCTTCCTCTTCTCAGACAGTTAGAAATATTACAGTGGTAGGAAAGAGCGGCTTCCCACAACGCTCACGCAGCCGCCATCTTGCCTCGAGTATGCCTGCTTTCCATTGTATTTGTTCTTGCTTAAATGTGTCCTGAATTGTTTGTTTCTGATGTTTCACTTATATAGTTAATTTCTTGTGGTGTATATTTCCAATCAGTATTAACAGTTATCCCATATTCTCTAAACATTTTACTATGTATTGCTAACCATAATGCTGCACTTTTTAACTTTATTTGGCCTATCATTTTCAAAATGTGTATATGATTTGTAAGCTAACTTTCTTTTTAATTTAATAGGAATTGTCATGTTATCATTAATTTGCCTTGGTATTATTGTAACCGTTGTCATTACATCTGCTGGTACATTAACAACAGCACCTGTTAATAACTTCTGAAAGCCGCGTGGTATTTTGTAAAAAAGGTATTCTTGGGGAAACTAATCTTTCTTCTAAATTATGCAAATGTAATTCAGTTGGTATATGTGGAAACTTAATTCTGTTAATAAATGCACATGGTGGTATTTTATCATTAGAAATATGGTGATAACAAATGTGGCATATAAAATTAGTTCTGTTTTGGCTTATATTACATTGACTAAATTTTGGTTTCGTGCTTATGTTGTTGGTATTTTTTAATGACTGCATGTGCCATAATTGATTACATATGGTACAAATGTATTCAAGGCCATAAAGTATTTCTTTTTGAAAGTTGTTAATAATAATATTTGATATTTGTGTATTTGGTTGTATGTTCGAATTAAGTGTATTTGCGTATTCTTTTTGTTGTGTATATGCTTTTTTTGCACTAGTTTGGGCCTGTACTATTATAGTGCTCCTTTTCCTCTTATGTAGTGTATTTAATGATGTATCAGTTGTCATATCCCTGTTATTAATTGATATATTTGTTTCAAAATTACTAGTAGGTGTTAATGGGCAAGTTAAACTTTGTTCCATTTCCCTATTAATATTTTTATGTAATAGTTCTATATTTGGATTGTTAGTTATATTTGTCACACTAACCGATACAGTTTTTGTGTGATGTGTATATAGGGGCCGATTCCGATCCGGGTCGGTAGGGCACGGTACGCGATCCGGCCGGAAAAACTACGAGCCGTACGTGTGTTTTCCGCCCGACTCGTACAGCTGTACGAGCAAGCAAGTATGATGCAAGCTACATGAAATTCACCGACCGAGTCGTTTCCGGGTCTGTACCGCTCCGTACGTCTCGGTCGTAAGCTAACCGTGGTGTGCAATGGATGCGATTCACGACCGAGCCAGTACAATGCAAGCGTCGGACAGCCTATGCAAGCTGGAGTGACCGGCTCACAAATCGTCCGGGTGGTTGCCTTTGGGGGTCAGCGTCGGACCCCCTGTCACCCGCAGCCCTACGACTCAGACACAGGGGGAGACCCAAGGGTCCTCCAACACAGGCATGTACGGTGCGGATGGTACAGATGCGTTCTCACTGTAGGGGGCGCACTTGTCCGCGACGTACCCATTCAGTCAATGGGACCCCATGTACGCGTCGTACGACCGGCTCCCATTGACTTCTAAGGGAGTCTATGGGAGTCCAACCGAACCGAGTCCGGCAGCATACGGCCGCATCGTACTTGCTTGGTCGGACTGCAGGACTCCGGCTCAGTCGGAAAACACTCCGGATCTGGCTCGGTTGGAGTGCTTTCCGACCCGGATCGGAATCGGCACCATAGTGTTTTTACCATATGAGTTAGGTTTTTTTGTTATTAGTTATTGCAGCATTTTAAGATTGTTTTTTAATTATATTTATATCTATAGGAGTTAGTTCAAATGCTACGTGATTTTCATTTGGTGTTTTAATATTGTTAGCAAGGTCTAAAATGTATTGTAATAATGTTTCGAATGTTTGAAACTGCAAAGTAATACATGTACCATTAGGATGAGGCATTCCTTTATTGTCTCTGCTATGAGAGTCAAATACAAAATATGTCACTGTGTTTGTAAATATTGCTATTACATATGCATTCAAACAAAGTAATATACCTGTATGTAAATGTATAGTATAATGCTGATTTAATATCTGGATAAAAAGGATTAATACTATGTAACACATTTCCAAAATAAGGATTTACTAATTTAATTGAATAAATGTTTTTATTATGTTGTATATAATTTGGTAATTCATCTGAATGCATAAATATTTGGCTATTTATAGAATTCATTTGTAGATATAAAGCATCACCTAAATCCATAATGTTATGTAAATCATCTGAGTTCCATGTATTAGCAGGCTTATTGTAATGTTGTATTATAGCAAAAGTGCTATTTGGTAGGCATTGTTTGCCTCTTGATTTGCTATTAAATTTTTCATGCCCTTGATTATACTCTGCTTTTAATATTGTAGTCATGTTAATTCTATGTATGTTTTCTTAAGCTTGTATATTGTGTTTTGTAACTATTCTCTAAGGTAAATGTGATTGTGTATTTTTTTGATATAAATGTGTATAATAGTTCATTTAGCTTACCTTTTTAGATATTGTAGTCCTTTACAATAAGGTAACCTATATGGGGAAAAAACAATAAAGTTAATAACATATTTTTGGTAATTGAATGGTACAAAATGTATATGTAATTTTGCTTGTCAAGCAATATACTTGATAGCTACATAAGTTAAAAATAAAGCTTGCTGCAGGATGCTTAGTTATGAAACATGTAATTTTGGGACAAACATAATAAAATATTAACAGTAACTTTAGTAAATATTTTGCAATTTTTTTTTAAATAAAAGAAACAAATTTAGTAACCACTTAAGTAAGAAACTATTGTTATGAAAACATATATGTAAACCTTATTTGTAAAAAAATATATTATATATATACATACGTTACAAAGAAAGTCTGCAGCAATATGCTTAGTTTTTGAAATATGTAATGCTGGGGTTAACATAATAAACTATCAAAAACAATGTTAATAAATGGTTTGTAAATTAATTTTAATTATCTAGACAATTTTAGTCACCACTTAAATAAGCAGCTATTGTTACCTGTGACCTTGTAGCGATTTTTATAAATCTAATTTTAAAAGATTTTTTTATGCTTTGTTTTCCAATTTAAAAAATGTGGCGCTAAAGGTAATATAAGCTTTAATTTTTTTTTTTTTTTTTATATTGAAAACTGTTTTGCAAATATATCCCTTTTGCAGTGGTTTTCAAACTTTTTAAACCTGCGCCTCCCCTATTAAAAAAATTAAATTAATCAGTTTCTCTTCAGAAGTTTTCTACAATGACACTATTATATTGGCAATGTTTGAATATGTGGCGACTTATTTAAAGCGGAGATATATGAGAATATTACAGCTAAATTCTGTTATCGTTTAACAAATTCAACCAAATAAATATTTGCAAAAAATACTTTTCCAGTGAGGCAGGCCTTACTACCATGCAACAATATCCACAGTGTGATTATTAGAAATAGGGATGTAGGTTTAGAGGAATTTTTATAGTTCCTTTTCTAGTGACACCTTTTCCCAGCGAGATATAAATGACAAAAGATGTTAGTGATGGCACATTATAGAGAGGCTTACTCTGATAAAAACATTCTTGCTTAAAATAAAGCACTGCTGCTAGCTTAATGCTTTTTTTGCAGCAGCCTTGTGCCCCCCCTGGGACTAATTAAGGACCCATTATGGGGCCTTAAGTAGTGGCCTGTCCCCCACTTTGAAGATCTGTACCGTAATGTTTTCTGGTAAAAATAACGTGATCAATTTGTACATTTTAAGTAGTCCCAGTTTAAATTACATACCTGTTATACACAGCTTTTATCTTTTTTTTTATTTTGGAAAAGCTTGGGCTAATATTAAAAAAGCAATACTAACGGTTATTTTGACAGTTATTGAAAGTGAAGTAAACACATTTGTTAAAGTTTGTACAAAGAATGCGTAGCAAAGAATAAAGATACATCTGTTGCAATATTATGTTGTTTATATAAAGTAGTACATTTTTACTAATATGTATTACATTTACTTAAAGCAAAAAATGAAAGCATGTACCTTGTATTAGTACATACATTGGATGTAAAAATCCTTATTGTTTGTAATTCTGTAGATCAGATTTGCTTGTGCAGATATTATGAAGAGTATTACTTCTTTTAGCAATAGATACTGTGCATAAGCTGTCCCTTTAAGAAAATATAAAAACAAATTGTTTAGCATGTTTATGGTCTTTTGTAGCATGTATTATTTTTTCATTTACTTGTATTAAATAGACAGTAGAGTTATTGAAAGTGAAGTAAACACATTTTTAACCCCTTCGACGCGCATGACGGAACGGTTCCGTCATGCACGTCGGTTGCGCTGTGCGCATGACGGAACCGTTCCGTCATGGCCCCGCCCGCGCACGGAACCTTCAGCGTGGAGCGGAAATCCGCGCCGCGCTGAAGGGGTTAAGGTTTGTACAAATAATGCGTAGCAAAGCATAGAGATACACCTTTTTGCAATATTATGTTGTTTATATAAAGCAGTAAATGTATACTAATATATATATTACATATACTTAAAGCAAAAAATGTATGCATGCACCTTGTATTAGCACGTACCTTAGATGTAAAAATCCTTTTTGTTTGTAATCCTGTAGATCAGATTCACTTGTATAGATATTATGAAGAGTATTACTTCTTTTAGCCATGGATACTGTGCAGAAGCTGTCCCTTTAAGAAAATATAGAAACAAATTGTTTAGTACGTATATGGTCTTTTGTAGCATGTATTATTTTTTTATTTAGTTGTATTTAATAAACAGTAGAGTTATTGAAAGTGAGGTAAACAAATTTTTAAAGTTTGTACAAACAATATGTAGCAAAGTATAGAGATACACGTTTTGCAATATTATGTTGTTTATATAAAGCAGTAAATGTATACTAATATATATTACATATACTTAAAGCAAAAAATGTATGCATGCACCTTGTATTAGTACGTACCTTAGATGTAAAAATCCTTTTTGTTTGTAATCCTGTAGATCAGATTCGCTTGTATAGATATTATGAAGAGTATTACTTTTTTTAGCAATGGATACTATGCAGAAGCTGTCCCTTTAAGAAAATATAAAAGCTAATTGTTCAGTACGTCTATGGTCTTTTGTAGAACTGTATTATTTTAGCATTTTCTTGTATTAAAAAGACAGTAGGCTAGGTATTAGTAAATGACAAAATTCCTATTTTTAAAATATTATGTATACATTAAAAAAGTAAGGTAATGTAATGCATATTATAAAACATACTAGAATCCATATATTTTGACAAAGTGTAAAACAGATTAAATTATGTAATTAGGTACATTTTTAGTATTGTTATCTACCTTAGATTTTTAATTCCCTATTGCTGTCGACACCTTTATTTGAATTGCATGTATATTTAAACGATAAATTGATCTAAATCCTTGATATAGCTTCTTTTTGATGCAGAATCCATAAAGCAAACATAATAATACAATGCATAATTATTTTGCGTAATGTTTCATTGTTTCTGTCATATAGCAGCAGTTGTACTATAAAATAATTATATAGAATTAAATCTAAAAATATGTGCATGCGTTTTGCGTTACTACGTACCTTAGATTTGCTTGTATAGATATTATGATGAGGTTTTTATTTTTGCAATAGATATAGTGGAGATGCAGTACCTTCAAGTAGCTTGGTAGCTTGGCAGCACTCAGGCTTATCTCAGAGGCAATGTGTAAAGCGTTTGTGTAACACACATACATAGCAGGAACACAATAGGCATACTACAAAAGAAACTCCACATAAGGGTGTATAAATAAAATAGCCTGTGAATTGTCATAAACATATTAAAAACATAATTATATATTTATAGTGATCCAACTGCCATTAGGTAATATTCAGAGGGGATTATATACAGGACCAGGCTAATCGGGCTACGATCAGAACGATTAGAAAGTAGGTCATAAACATAAAACACAACCAGTAACTACCTGCCCAGTTATGACCTTTGCATTATCACATTAGCATTAGACCATGTACTGAAATATTGTAACATGATATAATGCAATAAATTACATTAGGCCCATATCTCATTATCATAAACATATTATGCACTAGGCCCTACTAGCATAAACATAGTATACCTAAGAATCCTAAATATAAACACATTATGGCATAGGCATTACAAGCATAAGTCATATTAGGCATAACGCATGGTGCATAAATCACATTATACATACACCATCAGCATAAATAATATGGGGCAATATATCACATTAGGGCCCTGTGCCCTACCAACCATAAACTGATTCTGTGGCCAACTGGCCTTTACTGGGGCTTTAATTTCCAATGTCTAGTAAAGTTAGGGCTCAGCTGGCAATGCAGCAATAATGTAAAAGTGTGTAATGCACTAACTTAAACGTAGCAGTTATTATTAATGGCAGTGCAGTTGTGAAGATCATTGCAGACCCTGGTACTTACTGTGCCTCTCCTGTCCCATTCAGCTAAAAACATCTTAATAATGCTAATATGAGCACGAAAGCAAGCAAAACAACAAATCATGCACTACCCAAATTTTCCCAAACTATTTCCATTAAACCTAATATTGCTTTGTAAAATGATTCCTAGCTAAAATTTGCAAAATGTATGAGCATGAAACTTCTCGTTGTATTATCCTTGTTTAAGTGCTTTGCAACAATTATTCAACTGTAAGCTAAGTAAAGGTATGCAAATATTGCAACATAGAGCTTAGCCTGAAACAATGAAGCCTTAATTTGTACAACCTATGGTGGGGCATGCAAATATTGCAACATAGAGTTTGGCCTGTAACAATGAAGCTTTAATTTGTACAATCTATGGTGGGGCTTGCTTTTAAAGTAAAAAAAACACAAAGCACATTGCTACCGTATAAACAAACAATATATTAAATATCTATTTATAATAACTTCATTTTTTTAAATCCTCACAAAAATGTAAATATTTGTGAACAGTACACTTCCCCCCGTACATATGTGTTGTTCCTGTTTGCTGTGGAACAATGTTGAAACTAAAGCTACCTTTTAAATCCTGCGCTATTGCAGACTACAACAGAAACTTTTATATTAAGCACTGCAGAGGTATTCATTATTCATTAACAGTGCCAAAATACGAATAGTATATAATGTGTTACTTTTGTTTTTCCAGAGAGGGCTTTAGGAAAATAGAGAGATAGAGAGGGACATACAGAGATGTAGAATTAGAATAAGAGTGTGTGTGAGAGAAAGAGAGACAAAGAGAGAAAGAGAGAAAGGGTGAGAGAGAGAGAGATTATGGGTTGATGCATGGATGGATAAGTGGGTGGATGGTTGGGTGGGTGGGTCACTGGCTAGCTGGATGGATGGGATGGTTGGGTAAGTGGGTGGGTGGATGGGTGGATAGATGCATTGGTGAATGGTTGAATGAGGAGATAAAAACAGAGGCAGAGAAAGGGGAGGAAGAGTGTGAGGATGGTTTTTACATTTGTGCCACAGCAATAGTTTCTTCCTAATCCAGTCTTTAACCTGTCTCACCTAATAATTATTAGGCAGCTGATTGGTTATTTTTGGCAAATGTATAGTTTCCGAACTGGTCTATTAGTACATAGGTCACATCCTAAATTACATACCCATTTGCAAACGTGATAGGGTGTAATGGCAGTCAGGCACACAATCGGCAGTGGCTAAAACGTCCCCCACTTAATAAACATCATGTGCTTAATGTGAAAACAGCAAACTTTTGGCCTTGTTGCTGAGCGTATGAACTGATCCGGACTGTAAAAGGGGTCTGACTATTTACTTATTAACTATTTGGCTTCTGTGCTGAGCACACCAAGTGATGCGAAATGCTCTGTTTGCTTACGCAAACACTGAACTGTTTATAGCACTGGGAAGGGGGTGGGGGAGGGGGCATAGTAATAGTGTCCAAACTGTCCAGTTTTCCAACATTTAAAATAGCGGATGTTGCAGCATAAAGTGTGTACATTGTTGTGCTGCATAGGTGAAGCAGTGCCTAGTAAATGTTGATATCGGTGTTTAAAATACCTGCTCATTTACTTTTTGGCCTCTCTGCTGAGCGCACCAAGTGGTGCGGGCTGTTTCGTTTGCTTTCACTGACAGCAGATTGAGTACAACACTGTAAAAGGGGGCGCAGTCGGATGTCTATATAGCTGGGTACAATACCTGCTCACTAACTTTTTGGCCTGTTTGATGAGCATACCAAGTGATGCGAAGTGTAAAAGTGTTCACAATATTTGCCTGTTAACCTTTTGGCCTGTGATGCAGACTGTTTTTTAGCTTACGTTAAGACCGGTCTAAGTATAGCATTGTAAGGGGGGGGCAGAACTATTGTCCAAACTGTTAAATATACAAAAAATTATAAACACGGATATTGTATTTAACCCGTTAACCGCGGCGTAAATTCCACGGCGGTGCGGGTGATTGATTGTGCGGGCGGGGTGGCATCGGCCAACGGAAGTGCGCAGAATTACCGAGGTAGTGCTCACGACGGCCGTTGAACGACGCACGTACGCGAGGGGTGAAAGGACAATTATCAGTTAATAAAACGTTTCCCACTTAATAAACATCATGTGCTTAATGTCAAAATAGCAAACTTGTGTTTGTTATCAATTATCAGGCCCTTTTTTTCAGTAAATGGGACATGTATTTCAGACAGTTCTTTTCTGTTGGTGGTAATGACATTTTTCTTTTTACTTGGATTTATGTGTGTTTCGGGGACTCTTTTTGCAGGTTCTAAGCAGCCGCAAATCAAACTCACAACATTGCCCCCCAGTTACTCTAAATGGCAACAAACACGCCACTCAGAATAGTACATGTGCAACATTTTAGCGTTTTGTATGGCGATTTTGTTCTAGTCACTAGGACCCATAACAGAGCTATAGTAAAAAGCTAAGACCGCATACCTCAGCATTTCTGAAGATAGTTAAGGTCTTACAAACATTCTCCAATAGGGTTCTCCTCAAAGCTACTTTAAGTACAGTGTGTCACCGCATATACATAATAAAGCTACTTGTGGTATTATTTCACCCTAAGAACAAACTAGAACCTTCTAGATTTTCAATTTTTTATATTTTTAATTGCCCTTTGTTTCCATGTATTAATAAAGATATATCCCTTTTAAAAGATAGAGCTAGTCTAACCATTAAACAACATGGACTCGAAGTATACAAAATGCAGTATTTGCAAACTTTGTATTAGTAAAATCACAGAGTATGCAAATGCAAAAGAGTGTTTTGAAATACACAAAACCCTTTTTACGAGTGAAAAATGTCTTTCCGATTCAAAAAGTTGTTTTGCGATTGGAAACCATTGCTCAGATACCAACACCAGAAACATAACGTAGGGAGGAGCAGGCTGCATATGCGCCGCTGGCTATGTAAGCCCAGAGGTCACTGCTGGCGCCGTTGTTACTAGCTCCCTAACGTTTACTGCACATGGCACAGAGAGGGCTTCAGGAAAATAGAGAGATAGAGAGGGAGATATAGAAAAAGAGACAAAGAGAGAAAGGGTGAGAGAGATTATGGGTTGATGCATGGATGGATGAGTGGGTGGGTGGTTCACTGGCTAGCTGGCTTGATGGATGGGATGGTTGGGTAAGTGGATTGGTGGATGGGTGGATAGATGGATTGGTGGATGGTTGAATGAGGAGATAAAAACAGAGGCAGAGAAAGGGGAGGAAGAGTGTGACGATGGTTTTAACATTTGTGCCACAGCAGCTTTTCATTCTTAATCCGGCCCTTAATCTGCCTCACCTAATAATTATTAGCATTTTGTAATACGAAACATAGCGCAAAATTAACCCACCACTCACAAAAGGAAGTAAGCAAGCTTGCAGCAGCAACATATTAACAAATGAAACCAGTTTTGAATCGAAAAATAACGATAAGCAACAGAAATGTGGCAAGCACCAATTAAAACGGCGGGGGAGCTGTAGCTGAAAGAAAAACATTGCCTCGAGCGAAATGCAAAAGTAAAACAAGCTTCCCTTCAAGTCCTCATAAAAGAAGAGATCCACGCAAAAAACAGACACGAAACAAATGCAAGAATCCCATGTAAAGGGGCCAATAGCCAGAGGTGTGCCCAAGAGGGAAAAAGGAGGGACGTAGCACATGCTTAACAAATAGCAAGAAGTAGATTTAAAAAAAAAAAATGAAGAACGAATCGGAAAAAGGAGGCAGAGCCTCCCTCACCATACTGTATACAGCATCTCTCAACGAGACAACGCATGCGCTGCCTAGGCAAGACCTAAAGACGGCATACAGCAACAGAAGATTGCACATGATACAATTCAAATTTGTACATATAAAACACCTGCCATGCTCCAAGAACTAGACAATAGAAAATCACTTCCGTACCCTAACTGTTACCAAGATGGTGCTATGTCTTATCACTCGACATGGACATGTAGACATTCAGAGTTACTGGGAGCAGGTGACAGGCATATATAGAGACAGGTTATGCCTGGATAAACAAGACAGACTACAATTCTTTTTGATTGGCATTGGGGGTCCCTCCTGTCAAATGCCCAACAAAAAACAAGTTTATTGATCTAACTGGATTGCTGGCTAGAAGGCGGCTGGCAATCCACTGGATAAGTAAATGAGCTCCAACAGTGGAAGGTTGGCTCAAACATGCAGCTGAGTGGTATGCAGCTGAAAGGGCTAGAATGAAGCTGGTCCAAAATGACCCGAAACTAATGGACGATCTGGAACTATGACATGATCTGCTCAGGGCACTGCAATTCTCAGGTGAACACACTCCGTGAATGAGGGGTTAGATGGGCATTACTCGCGCAATGGATAATTAAATGCCCAGGGCAGACCAGATGGAGAAACTCCTCTCGACAGTAGTCTATTATTGTGCTTACCTCTGGCCTAGTTCCATATATATAACCATAGATTGTTTGCCCATGTGCCAGACGTATGTTTCAAGTTAAATGTTCGGATATACTCTTTTCTGACATTGTTTTACTAATGAGGCACCTGCAAAATTCATTCTAAAATGGAAATGGTGCATGTTTGAATATAGCGAAACAATGCCCATTGCTGTGATGCATAAAAAACAATAAAAATATATATATTTTACCTATAACGTCCATTTAACCTTTGTTTTTTGCAGTGAATTTCTAAAGTTTTCTTAATAATAAAGTAAGATATTACTACAATTCCTAAATATAACGTCACTTTAACCTTTGTATCTTACAGTGAATTTCCATGGTTTTTATACTGTAAAGTAAGATGTTCATCCCTGTGTGTGGTGTGGGATTGGTGCCAATTTCCCTGCCACGCACAGCCGAACTCACAACCCTCATCACAGGCAGCCAACCCCACACAAGCAAAATCCCCCCTTTTTTTGCAGTTCCCTGGATCCACGCGAGACCCAACGTGCCTCCTCTAGGTTTCGCTACAGATCCGTGGATTTTTAATTTGACCCCACACACACACTAGACCCAGGGCATTTGTGTCTTGTTTATTTAATTTAATTTTTTAGGACTTGGGACTGAGTAGTAGGATGGCAGCAGCAACTTTTCTTCAGGTTGTGGCCAGCCAATCGCGACGTGTGGTTAAGGGCATGAATCTGACGCGGATCCTCCATGACATATAATTATTTTGAGCCTTAGTTGTTCAAAAACTACAGAAATGATTTACACCAAATACTAAAAAGCACTCTTTCTGGATCAAGATCTGTTCTGGCGTTTAGGCTGTATCTGTGTCTAAAGTTCACATGGAAAAATGAATGGGGAAAACATGTTTAGAGACCTCCGTTCCCTTTTTCTCATCCACCGCTTGATGGAGTACCACCAAACTCTCCATGCGCAAATTAGACAAAAAGTAGCACATTGTTGGAAAGTTTTGTGAAGATTCGTCAAATGGTGCAAAAGTTATACCCAACACAAAAAGGCATTTCCTGTAAAAGAGTGGCCCTAACTATAACTACCCAGTTGCGATCCCCACTTGGTAATATATATATATATATAGATAAATATATACAGAGACAGAGAGAGAGCTTGAGATAGCATTATATTTCATTTATATTAAATATTAAAGTTTAAAATAATAATATAATTAAACATAAATACAAAAATATACAAAATAATTACAGTAAAATTAAAATAAAAAAGATATATGCACAACACAAAATTAAAACAATATGAAAACAATTTAAAAAATCAATTACATTTAAATTATGAATGAAAATAAAGTAATAAAAGGCATATATACCAAAACATATCAAATTAAATGAAAAAAATTGTATTCTTAGAAAACCAACAAAATTAAAACATATTTAAAACATTACTAATTAGTTAATTTGATGAATTATGTAGAAATAATTCCAAAAATAAAATAATAAAATAAATATTATCAATCCTAACTAAACAATAGTAGGGAAATTGTTGAACTTTTAAGGAGTCAAATTTCCTATTCCCACTCCAACACAAGCAACAGTAGGGACTGTTGGACTTTGTAAGCATCTTGTACTATACCCACTTCAAAGTCAGCAACAGTAGGGAAAGTGTTGGACTTTGGAAGGTTCAGGTTTACTATTCCAACACATTTTTAAACAAAACATTTAAATATAGAACAAAATAAAAAAGTAAAAACATTTAAAACAATATATATTTATTTAATATATATCAAATTGAATTAAATTATTACAAAACATTTTTATATTACTAATAAATTAGTAAAATATAGAAAAGATATGTAATTTGAATGAACTCACTTCCCTCCCTCTTACCCAAAAAACACCAACAAACAACTGAAATTAATTTTAAAAAACATATGAAAATAAAACATTATTAATATTATTTAATAGATGAAACAATTTCAATTAAAACATTTAATAAACAAAAGTAATGTCAACAATGTTTTTTTTTTTAAAACAAACTTTATTGAGATTTTACTTGAGGAGGAGCATTGCAGTACAACCTCCAGTAATTACATCAATTGCATGTGGCGCAAAGAAGACAACTCGTGTAACATTTGCAATCTGTACAGAACGTAGCATAGTTATCAATACATTCCAAAACCGACACAAGACCGCTAGGAAGGTCATCAGCCAAATACATTTTTACGTGTTACATTCCCTTCCTGCAAGATACTGTACTCAAATGGAGCGGTGCCCGCTCAACAGACCCACAACTCCCAGTCCCACCCTGAACCCGCCCTCCGTCCCCAAATATGCCACATAAAAAAAAAAAAAATCAAGAAATTTTTGTCTGAAGGCCGTAGAGTATACCCCGGGGGGGGGTGGTCTACACAAGAGGAGAAGGAAACCACACCCCAAGGATGTGGTAGAGGCAAGATGGAGGTCGAACAGTGCATCAAGAGGGGGGGAACCAAATAAGTGAGAAGCCACCCGGAAGTGGCCTTAATCATTCGGAATATTACAGCACTCAGAACCAGGGGACACATTCTCTCAATCTGCTATCACAAGTCACCTCCGCCGACATGCACCACAGTTTGGTCCGGGGGACCCTGGTGAATGGCTCCCGCAGCCCCCTCCCCCTCCCCCACTTCACTCTTAAACAATTCAGTCAGATGTGCCCACTCTAGGGATATAGGACGCTTGTGCAACCCCCAACTTTCTTCTCGATATAGCGCCTCTCGCTCCGCCACTGACCATCGCAGCACCTCCTCTCCCCAGGCCTCTACATGTGGCGGGGCATGAGACTTCCAGCGCTGTGTTATCAGGCGCTTTGCTAACATTAATGCCAGGTTGGCAAACCGACGCATCAATTTCGCTTTCAGTGGGAGCGGTAAAAGACCCAATAAGCACGCCTCTGCTGTATCCCAGGAGGGGCGTTCGGTAATCGTACTTAAGACGTGTGTTATCCTACCCGAGTATCCCCGCAGTGCTGGGCAGAGCCACAGCATATGCAGCAGGCCAGCATCCGGTGCCAGGCAACGAGGACAGGTCGCCATCGCTGTGTCGTACATCTTGCTTAGTCTACGGGGAGTAAGGTACGCGCTATGGAGGAAAACAATTGAATCGTATTCAATCTACAGTTGCGGGAGACTTTCTTAGGGTATTCCACTATATAGGCCCACTCTCTCTCACTAAATGCCCGGGACAAATCTGCTTCCCACCGCAGTCTGAGAGGGGCCACGGAGATCTGTGTGTGCTCCCGGAGGCCTCGGTAAAGCCAGCGAACCAGAAAACGTCCATGGCCCATTATGTGAAGAGAGCGCAGGAGGTGGAATGTTGGAGGATCTACAGGTGTCGCCTGCCACTGTGTCCGGATATATCGGGAGATCGCCGCATGGAGCAGAAACTGGGTGTCAGGCACCCCGTTGACCCTTACAAAGTCAACGTGGGGCATCAGGTTACCTTCCTGAAAAAAGGTGCCTATTGTTTCCACCCCCTGCTGCGACCAAGGCCGTATTTGTCCGGCCCTCAGGATTCCCTGCCGAGTTGGGAGGCCACACAGCGGCATGTTGGGAGAATATGGATGTTGGATTTTAGCATACTTACATGCCCTTGTCTAGTAATGGAGCGCTATCTTCAGCAGGGCCAGGGGGTCCAATGGCCTAGGGGCGCCGGGGCACAACAACGATTGCAGGGTACCACGTGCCAGTTGTGTCGGGGTATAGCCGATTTCAAACAGGTTTTTCCCGGCCAGCCAGTAGGCCAGCCACTGCAGCTGGCCCACAATACAGTACTCCCTAAAGTCTGGTGCGCCCATCCCACCAGCGTCGCTTGGGAGCCGCAGCTTAGCTAACACCACCCTATGTCTCCCCGAACCCCAGATCAACGAAATCAGCAGTACATCCAACTCTCGAAAGATCCATGCGGGGTATACCACTGGGATGTTAACAAAGTGATAAAGCAGGCGAGGCAGCATCACCATCTTGGATATCGTTACCTGCCCCGCTATGATAAGAGGCAAAGTGTTCCAAAATGTAATTTGGGAACGTATGGAAGAGATTGTGCGCACCTGATTGCCTGCTATGACATCCGGCACGGAACTAAAGATATTAATCCCCAAGTATCTGAAGGTGACTGGCGCTACCCTGAAGGTCAAGGGTCCAAAGCGGAGCTCCGGGGCCGCGAGCGCGTCACTAAAGGAATAGGCTATGGACTTAGAAGCATTAAGGTGTAATCCGGAGATCTCCCCGAAGTTAAAAAAAATGATCCGCCACCTCCCCCAGGTCAGCCGAATGCAGGAGCCCTTCCATTGGAATGCCATGGGGGATCATGGCCCGCCGCAGGGTCTGGGATAACGGTTCAAGCGCCAGAACAAACAATATAGGCGATAATGGACAGCCTTGGCGTGTACCCCGAAAGATAGGGTAAGCTGAGGAGATAATCAAGCCTGTCTTTGCCCTGGCCGTGGGGGCGGTGTAAAGCAGCTGGATCCATGCACAAAGTTCTGGGGGCACGCCCATTTTTCCCAACACTTCCAGCATATATGACCAGCTTAGTGTATCGAAGGCCTGCGATATGTCCAAGGAGAGACACCCTGCTCCCGCCGGACGGGGCCCTGAGACATGCAAGATGGCGTGAAAGCGCCGAAGATTCAGCGATGTGCTCCGCCGTGGGACAAAGCCACATGGGTCTGAATGAATCAACCGCAAGAGGAGCGGGAGGAGGCGGTTAGCTAAGAGTTTACTAAGAATTTTATATTCAGTATTAAGGAGTGATAGGGCCTATAGGATGTCATATCTAAGGGATCCTTATCTGGCTTTAGGAGGGAGGTGATGATCGCCTCCTGAGTGGTAGGGGGCAGCCTTCCCTCATCGAGGGATGTCATATAGAGTTGGAGTAGTTTAGGGATCAATAGAGAAGAGAAAGTGGAGTAAAATTTGATGGGCCTTCCCACGGGCTAAGGACTTTATCGCTACTCTGATCTGGGCCGCAGTAATCGGTGTTTTTAAGTTGTGGATCTCTGCTGCAGAGAGCGCTGGCAAGTTCGCCTGTGTCAGAAACTCAGACACAGCATTTGCGCCCGGCAACGGATGCGCCCCATAGAGTGTCTCGTAATGAGTCCGAAACGCCGAGTTGATCCCCGATTGGGACTGAACTTGTTCGTGCTGCACGGTGTTAATGACCAGGATGGGAGTCGGGCAAGTTGGGGGGGCAATTAGACGTGCCAGCAATGGGCCCGCCCTGTCAGCCTCTGAATGTGTACGCTGAGTGTACGCCCTATAATCTAATAAGCGAAGACGCTCTAGAGTCTCCGCATACTTTACTTTGGCCGCCTGCAAGGACTAGTCAGCCTGTTCATCCCGTTGGGCCTCTACTTCCTGTTCCTGGAGCGCAGCCTCCAACTCCGTCAGGTCCCGGATTACTTCCCTCCGGGCCCCTACTAAGGAGCTCAGAGACACCCCCCGTATGGACACCTTAAAGGCTTCCCATTCTATGGAACGTGTTGAGGCGGTGCCTTCGTTGACAGTAAAATATGTAGTGAACGCCTTTTGTATGGTGTCTCTGAAAACCTGGTCCTCTAACTGAAGGGGCTGCATCTTCCAAGTCGGTATCGGCGCTGGGGACCGGCCCCATTCAAGGCCTAATACGATAGGGTTTTGATCAGATAGGGTTTTGCCCAGGTAGGTGCAATGGGAAACCGCGGAGGATAAAGTCGGCGAGCCCAAGAAGTAGTCCAGGCGTGTGTGCAATTGATGAGGGTAAGAATAAAAGGAGTATTCCCTATCTGCCAGGTGTTGTGACCTCCAAAGATCTAGTAGATTCCAGCCCTGCGCCCACTGACCCAAGGCCGCGACTCGGGTCCACGCGGCAGTACCAGCCAAGGGAGGGTGGGAACGATCCAGTTCAACATCAAAGACAGCATTCAAATCTCCACCAAGCAACCATGGACATTCACCCCAGTCAGATAAGGCCACGGAAACCCGGGAAAGGAATTGTGCATGATCCACATTAGGGGCGTACAAAGAGCCCCTTACTACAGGCGAGCCATCCAATAGACCCCACAATAACACATACCTACCCTGATCGTCAACCCGGCTTTCTAGCAAGGAAAAGGGGACTCCTGCGCGGAGCCATATTGCAGCCCCTCTAGAAAAGGCGGAATAGGAAGTGGCATAAAATTGACCTCTCCAGAGTTTTTGCAATTTCAGGGATTCAGTATGTATCAGGTGAGTTTCTTGAAAATATACTATTTGAGCCTTGCGGCGGTGCAATTGGGCTACTGTCATTAAAACGTTCCTTTTTAATAAAATTAAGTAACCCCGCTGCATTCTGTGTTGTTGTGTTTACCTTTTTAGGCGCCAGGACGCCCCTTTGCTGGGGCAGCTGTGCGCGGTACAAAAATCAGTAACATAACATAACATAACATAACTACTTTGTGGCGTTTCTGAATGGAGCCCATGCCCCACACATTCCAGGATATTAAGACATATGACCTTGGGACCGTCATCCTGGCAGGAGACAACCCCCTCCCCCCTCCTCCAGCCCCCAGCCCCCCACCCCTCCCCGTCCCCCCTTAACCCCCCACCCCCCTCCCCGGCACTCCAGACCATGTGGCAAACATATAAACAAAAACCTTGTTACCCAATAATGGGTCCAACGCTCCAATCGCGTCCGACCAAACTGCCAAGAAAACATAACTACAGAGCCTAAACCAGTGCTATCGCCTAGTGGAGGAATAGGTTAGTGCCACACTGAGTAGTCCGTAGTGTGTGCAAATCGTGGAAGCGCCCAAGACAGGGCAGACCGGGAACGACCCATGCTTGACCTGATTACACAATATGGTCCAATGGCCCACTGAGGTGGGCGAACTGCATAGGCGATGTCCTCGACAACCAGTGAGGAGGTGTCCACCTCCAAGCACACCCCCGGAGAACCAGCCCCGCCATCCGGGAATGAAGCCAGAGTATCAGCCCGGGAGGCTCTCTAGAGGGTCTTTGCTGAGGTGAGTGGAGTCCGAAGGAAAGAGTGCCACGCTCCCATCTGTGTCTGAGTCCACGGAGTTTCCTAAGGATGGGCTAGTGCTGATCGGGGGCCGGGCAGAGCGAAAGGAGGAGGCTGAGCACAGTGCCTCGTGTTGGCCCTCCCGGATTTGCTGCGGTGGCGGGACGATGGAGACGTACTCTGCATTATCATAGTCTTTTTCCGTCTTCTGTGATCGCGGCATCGCAGAATTCAGCCTCCTAGCCGGGAGGACCTCCGGGAAATTTCTGTCCAGCCAGTCCCATGCACTATCCGGTGTGTCAAAGAAGATAGACCTCTGCTGATGGACCATTTTCAATTTGGCCGGGAAAAGCAGCGCAAAGGGGAGGCCCGCAGCTCGGACCCGCGCCTTCACCTTCATAAAGGAGAAGCGCTTTCGCTGGACTGCCTGTGTGTAGTCCGGGAAGATGAGGACGTTGGCGTCGTCCACACCTAGTGGACCACTGTCTCGGGCAGCCTGTAGTAGGTGGTCCCGATCCCTATAGTTGAGGATCCGTGCCAGTATAGGACGAGGGTTGGCTCCCAGCGGGGGCCGCCTCGCAGGGACCCGATGCGCCCTCTCAACAGTAAAGTGGGGGGAGAGGCTCAAGGGGGCCACCGCAGTTCTCAGCCAGTTTTCAATATGAGTCGTGGGGTTCGGGCCTTCCATGCCCTCCGGGTTTCCCACTATCCGGAGATTGTTGCGGCGCGCACGCCCTTCCGCATCGTCAGCCCGCGATTGTAATGCATCGATCTGTTGGCGCATGAGGGCAATCTGTACAGTGTGAGTCACCACCTGTGATACCAAGGGCTCTACCGTCTGGTTCGTGTGCTGCACCTTGTCCGCTAGCTTCCGATGGTCATCCTTCAGGAGATTTAGGTCGACAGAGATCGCTCCTAGTTGGCCTCCCAGCGCCGACAGAGTGTCCCTGATCTCTTTGAGGATCATATCTAGTTTATCCGGGGGTGCAGCAGGCGACCCCCCACTTGACGAGCGGTCCGGGCGGTCGTACGCGCGGCCCGGGGGATGTGACACAGTGCTCACATTAGAAGGTTGTACAGGCGCCCTGGGCCTGACCCTGCCCATTTCGTCGCCCAGGTGGAAGGAGACAACGAACGGGAATGTCCGGGCGTAGTCACGAGGATTCTCGTCCCAGGAGCTATGCCCCGTGGTAGGCAGAGGAAATAGCAATGCACTAGGCCCCAAAGCGCACCTCCACAGCCGTCCCCAGACCTGGCATCAGTCCCCCCCAGGTGGGCAGGCCAGCACGTAGATTCAGCGCGCTGGTACGTAGGGAGAGGAAGGAGAGAGCCACTCAGCAGAATGTTAGGCTATCCAGGCCCCAAAAGACGTGCCGGTCTCAGGAGGGGCTCACTGTGGCATCACCGACACTGTTCTCCCACAGGCGGGGCTCCCGGCGCCTCCCATCTACAGCCTCCACTGCTAGCAGTCCCTGATAACGGGCCGTCAGCCCGCCGGTCCACCACCGATACGTGGTGCGATGAGAGCCGCTGGTCCGGGGCCCGCCTCCGCTGGCGCCGTTTCTACGTGGTACCCCCCGCTGTGACACAGCATTAATACTCAGATCAGCCAAGTCTTTCTCATGGGCGTGTACTCACAGGTTCCGGGGCCTCCACGGCAGCCCCCACCGCCGTCAGCCGCCACTCGACTAATGGCTCGTCGCAGACTCCTTCAGCCTCCCCAGTGGCCATTCAGCATTCACATCCACCTGTGGGCGATCAGCGGGGCCCGGCGGGAGCCTTCACGGCCACCCAGTCACAGCAGGTCAACAGCAATGGGTCACAGTGATCCCGGGTGCACCCAGGGCTTCCGGGCCGTTCCCCATGAGCCGTGGCATGAAGAGACTCCAGGGCAGCACTTCCACAGCGTCGCCGTAACCCTGTTCGCTGACAGGAGACCCAGCGCGCTCGTGGGCCCCTCTGTCGGGGAGGGCCGGGCAGGCCGAGCGCCACGTCCTCACCAGCGAAGGCCCCAGTGCGGGCGCAGGCCTCCCGGACACCCCCGCCGTGTCAAAGGGGAGCCTTCATCAGTAATGGCCAATGCTTGGCAGGCGGACACAGCGCCGTCGTCACCCAGGGCGCTCAGGTCTGATCTTCAGCCGCCATCGACCAGGCCGCAGACCGGGGTGTCCAGTGCGGATCAACGCCGCACGCCGCTCCACGTCCGCAGGTCTCCCCTCCACCTTAGTGCCGCGGCTGCTGCCCACCTCCTTTCTACCAGGCCCGGACCGGCGCAGTGCCAGCGACAGCGGCTCAGCCGGCCGCGGCGTTCCGCACAGCGACTGCGAGAACACCGGAACAGCTCCCCAGCCTCCAGAGACAGCGCCCGGGAGTCGGACACCTCCCCAACACCAGAAATCGTGGCGGATTATAGGATTTTGAAGTCCCCGGTCCGGAGCTCGTCAACTAGACGTCCGCCATCTTCGGCTGCTAGCCTCGCCCCCCATGTCAACAATGTTATAAGTAAACTGATCAACCAATTAACAACTCATTAAAAATAATAGATAATTAAAGTAACAATTTATTTTTATAATTATCAATTAATAAATTACATTACTATAAAAACAAATTCTAACTTAAAATTAGAAACAATAATATGCATTTGAAATAACTTCCCAACCTGCAAATAAATAATACATTACAATCTAATTAAAAATGCCAATTTCACATTAAGGTGCCGATTCCGATCCTGTAAAACCCGGGTACGAATGGTCGTACGGAGCGTATTCTCTGTCCGACTCGTACCCGGGAAAACCACCCTACAAACCCGCAAGTACGATTCGTACAGAAATGCCATTTCCGTACGAGTCGTACAAAACACCGACCGGCTAAAAAATACCCACAATTCCGATCCGGGACATCGCGTACATGACGTCCGGACGGAGTCAGGCAGTGTTTTACGAACCAGCAAGTACGATTCGTGCCTACGTCACTCCGCACGTAGCATTTTTTACGGGAGCCAAAAACTGCAGGGCAATTAAGGACGACGCGAAGAAGGAGCACCTGTACGCGACGGACAGCCATGGACCCCATCCTACGTGTCATCCCGGCCCTGGTACACAGGAACCGACGCAGACGCCGCAGAAGGTCAGTACAACACCCAGGGGAAAAGGTGTGGGGCAGGGGCAGGAAACATAACCCCCACCCAAGTTAACAAGTAAACATGCCCTGTACATACCTTACCTCCAGGGTCTGGTCACTTCGGGGGGGTGGGGGCGTGTCCACCAAGGCCTGCATCCCGCCACAACGGAAGTGGACGTGGACGTGTCCCATCACCACAACAATTGTGGTACGCACCGTACCCAGGCCTTCAGATCGTGGGTACGGGTCGCACCACGCGTACCCCTACGTCACCCCAAGAATGGTGGTACGGCCCGTACCCAGGCCTTTAGAACGTGGGTACGGGCTGTACCACGCATACCCCTACGTCACCCCAACAATGGCGGTACGGCCCATACCCACGTTCTAAAGGCCTGGGTACGGGCCGTACCACCATTCTTGGGGAGACGTAGGGGTACACGTGGTGCGACCCGTACCCACGCTCTGAAGGCCTGGGTACGGGCCGTACCCCTACGGCACCCCAACATTGGGGGTACGGCCCGTACCCAGGCCTTTAGAACGTGGGTACGGGCCGTACCGCCATTGTTGGGGTGACGTAGGGGTACGCGTGGTACGACCCGTACACACGTTCTCAGAGCGTGGGTACGGTGAGCATCACGCGTACCCCTAGGGCACCAGCACATCATTGATACAAGGCGTACACACGCCACGAATGATGGGATAGGGCCTGGTGCAGCATCTGACCAGTATATTGGGGGGGGGGTGTATGTCCAGGTGAGCAGTGTACTGCACCAAGGGTGCAGGCGGGTGGGTGGGTGTTGTGCTACGATCCACATCAGTGGACAGAGACATAGGGGCGGGTGCCTATCACTCCCAGCAGTGCCCAGACATATGAGGGTGGGTGCAGAGGACTCCCAGCAGTGCCCAGACATATGAGGGGTGGGTGCCTATCACTCCCAGCAGTGCCCAGACATGTGAGGGGTGGGTGCAGAGGACTCCCAGGGGTGCCCAGACATATGAGGGGTGGGTGCCTATCACTCCCAGCAGTGCCCAGACATATGAGGGGTGGGTGCAGAGGACTCCCAGCAGTGCCCAGACATATGAGGGGTGGGTGCCTATCACTCCCAGCAGTGCCCAGACATATGAGGGGTGGGTGCATAGGACTCCCAGCAGTGCCCAGACATATGAGGGGCGGGTGCCTATCACTCCCAGCAGTGCCCAGATATATGAGGGGTGGGTGCAGAGGACTCCCAGCAGTGCCCAGACATATGAGGGGTGGGTGCCTATCACTCCCAGCAGTGCCCAGACATGTGAGGGGTGGGTGCAGAGGACTCCCAGGGGTGCCCAGACATATGAGGGGTGGGTGCCTATTACTCCCAGCAGTGCCCAGACATATGAGGAGTGGGTGCAGAGGACTCCCAGCAGTGCCCAGACATATGAGGGGTGGGTGCCTATCACTCCCAGCAGTGCCCAGACATATGAGGGGTGGGTGCATAGGACTCCCAGCAGTGCCCAGATATATGAGGGGTGGGTGCCTATCACTCCCAGCAGTGCCCAGACATATGAGGGGTGGGTGCAGAGGACTCCCAGCAGTGCCCAGACATATGAGGGGTGGGTGCCTATCACTCCAAGCAGTGCCCAGACATATGAGGCGTGGGTGCCTATCACTCCCAGCAGTGCCCAGACATATGAGGGGTGGGTACAGAGGACTCCCAGCAGTGGACAGAGACATGGGGTTGTGTACATCATCCTCCGATGACCAAAACTCCATGGGTGCATGAAGGCATCCACAATGTGCGACTATGTTGAGAGTGCCATGACAACACATCACTGACAGCAGTGTCCCACTCCCATGAGGATGGATGTCCTTCCCCCACTGCATTACACACCACATGTGGGTGTGATGACAAATTACACATGCATACCCACCCCTGGCAGTGGCAGCACAATACACACACTGAGATCATGCAACAAGACTGTATACTCATGTTAAACCCTACTAAACTAAGAGAGCCTAAGGGAACACACACTGTCACGCACATTCCAGGACTGATAGGAATGTACAGGTGCTGGGGCAGCCAACAAGTTGTTGCCTCCCATGGAAGGAAAAGGGTGGAGTACCCACAGATACAATGCCCACATTTGTCAGTCAGGTGCCCAAATACCCTGCAGAACAAGTAACACATGTGTGCTAGGCTGGGAGTACACACATGCATAGTGCGGAAAAGGGACCATGTCCACATGAAGCCATGGCAACATACTCCATACACAAGTACAGTGACTACAAAGAATGGCACAGACGATGCAGGCGGAGACATTGCTGAGCAGGCATGGCCAAAGTTGAAGGGATCCGTCACACACCAAGGAAATGTAGACACAGGTCAGCACAACAATTGGGAAACACCCTGCAGGGAAGATGTCAGGTGCCACAGAGGAAGGAACACTCCTTGGGACAATGTAACCATACAGTGTGGAGAGGTGTGGCTCACTGGTTAGAGGTGGCAGATCCGTAAGCAGAGAATCGGCCAGGGACCAGGGTTCAATTCCCAAAGCGGCAGGGTCGTGGACCAGGGTCAAAACAGACTCGATAATTCTCGCCTCGGTACCTACTCTAACCAGGAACACACTCGGCAACTCTGGGCATTAAGCTTGCCTCATCTCTACAACGGCCCCCCACAGATGCCGGGATGCCTGGTTTCACTATGGAGATACCCAGAAAGGGACCATCTCACAGGGATAGCCAGGACGGGTTCCCCAGCGGTCTATAGTGCCGGGACACTTCCGAGTAGCTGTGCGCTGTATAAATGAAAATAACATAACATAACAGTAAGAGCTTACATGACCAAAGATTGTTTGCAAAGACTTTGTGATGGCACGCAGATACCAGGGTCCACCCCATGAGCAGCACACTACAACATTTCCCAGACACCTAACACATTATCACCACCCCAACTCATGGAGCAGCAGCACCAACAGCAATACCAGAAAAGCGGTAGTGTGCAAATGAAAAACAAAATGCTTTATTCAGCATAAAAATAATATTTGAATTGAAATGTACACTATATACAGAGAACTCCTGGGGGGGGACACATTGGGACGCATCTCCCCTAGCTTGGCTGCACAGTTCAGAGTTCCTTTTCATCCACAGGGGGGGGGAGCATCATGTGGGGGGGAAGGACCAGGCACCGCAGGGACAGGAGGGGCAAGAGTAGGTGTTGTGGGTGCAGGGACGGACGACTCCACCACAGGGGGTGGGGCAGTGCCAAAGGTGGTGGTTAGGATGGCGCTGCACACGGTCGCAAGGTCTTCCAGCGTCTCCCCTGCACCCGAAGGAACCACAGGCCCCAAGGAGGGGGGGGTCGGAGGGATGGGTTGCAGCGCTACTGGTGGAGGGTGTGGACAGGGGGGGACTCAACTCCCCTGCCCGGGGACTTCCTCGACCACTTGCGGGGTGGTGTCACACTGGGGCTGAGGGACAGACTGGCCATGAAGGACTCTTTGTCTGACTGTTGGGCAGGGGAGCTAAGGGGAGTGGTTTTGGAGGAAGAGGGTCATGAGGACTGCGGACTTCCACTGTGGCTGCGTGGCTGCCGTTTCCCCCCCGACCCAGTGGGTGTGCCTACTTCCCCCTGTGTGTGCATGACAGGAGGGGTGCGCTTGGCCTTCCCTGTTGGTGTGCTGCCTGTGTCTGGTGGGGTGTGTGCATGGGGATGTCTGGGTGTGCTTGGGACAGGCATGGGAGTGGGAAGTGTGGATGGTGCAGGGGTAGGGGGGACGGAGTGCTGCAGGAGACCCACTGATGCCGTCAGTGACGAGTCCATGGACCTCAGCAACATCTGTTGGTCAGACATCGCTGCTGACATGCCCTCCATGTACGACACCATCTGTGTCAGCAGTCTGGTGTGGCCATGGAGGACATTAAGCAGCGATGTCTGACCAACCTGCAACTGCCGCAGGATGTCCACAGACTCGGCATTGACGGCAGCAGGGGAGACAGGGGCTGGGGGTGCGGTGCCTAGCACGAAGGAGACATGTTGTTGCCTAGCACGGACAGAAGGGACCCGAGCAAGTGGGAGGGCAGTGATGGGAATGGAGGGGGCAGCGAGAGATGGAGGGCTGCTTTCAGCTGTGGGAGCAGCCCCTGCCCCCTCTAGGAGCTCAGCCTCAGACCCGTCAGTGTCATAGTCGGTGTTGGGACTGGACAGGTCCTCCGCCTGACTCCCCTCGCCCTCCGTGCCACTTGCTGCGCCAGACTCCCCAGCACTGGTGGCACCGGTGCTGGATCCCTCCTCCACGTCCGTGCCGGTGTCTCCCTCGGTTTCCCCCGACGATGCTGTGGGCAAGGTGAAGAGACAGGAAATAATCAGACACCTGTATACATATGACACATGAGTCCAAACTACATAGGTCACAGTGCATAGCATAAAAAGCATCATGAGTAACATCTACAATACTATGCACATATGTAGGCCCTGCACTACACAGTTGGTTGACCCACCATGCCACTTGGAAACAATGAAGAGCATGACACAACAGCAAATAACTTGATATCGAATTATACAGAGAAGCAAGTGTCTGTTGACAGTCGAGCACAGCATCTGGACCACACACCGTTGCCAAAAAAGGATGAGCATGAACCATGTCTTTAAACTTTAGACACATGCTGCAAAGCACAAACATTAAACCCTGCACAACATGACTGGGTCAAAACTTGTTGACTGTCTGTTCAGACTGTCATCACACACAGGCCAGACCTGGAAAGGAGACATAAGGTTTGGACATGTAGGCCTTGGCCGCACAAACCCCCCCCCCCCCCCTACCTGAGACTATGTGATTGAGACAGAGAAAGGACTTTCACCTCTTCATCTGGGATCACAAAAATGGGCTTCATGAAATCCAAAGTGCACTCTAACTACCCCTCGTGGGGCTGACCACACATATTATTGACAAACAACCATCATCAGATAGTTGTACCGAGACACACAGGCACTGGCCACAGTGAGTATGCACAAGCCACAGTGGGTCACCCTGTACAGTGGACACATGTAGCACACTTTACGTAAATACAAATGAGGCCAGGGCCCAATAGGAGCAACCGTCCCCGCACTATGCATATCTCCCCCTCATGCATATCATGTCTGAGGCCACAACATCGGTCATGCATGCTGCAAGTCTGTTCATTTCAAGCCTCACACTCCTATGTTGAGACTCAGCATTAGTGCCAACAATCATGGACCCCAAAATGACTGAACTGGACAGGGCAGAGGCAAGGTCCCAACACATGTCACAGACCACCCCCACACATGATGCTGCAAGCTTTGGCCACTTGGATTAACTGGCAGCCTAGATTACCTTGGGCAAGAGTGACTACACACAGACAAGGGAACACATGTCAAGGAGGGGAAGGGAGGAAGAACAGCACCGGGTGACTTGGGGGAACAGGATATGCACTGCACATATAAACCCTGGCAGTGTATCCAGGCGACTGAGCACTTCCAAAAGCTGGTGACACACAACAAACACACATGTACCTACCCCCTTGCTGCTGCTGCTTCTCCTGTAACCGCCTATCCATGTCAGGGAAGACCACTGCCAGGACACGCTTCATTTGGTGGGTCAGGCGCCAGCGCCTGCCGTGTTTGCATGGAGGTGAGTCCCCCAGCAGGACCCGGGCGATCCTCCTGGTCCAGCACCGGATGTCCTGCCAGCGTTTCCTCACCTGGGCCAGGCGCCGACTGCGACCCTCCACCAACCTCACGGCCCTGACGGCCCGCTTCCATATCTCCTCCTTGGCGTAGGCGGCTACCTGTGAGGATGAAAAAGTGAGACAACACCAATACACCTGCTCCATGTCACAGAGACACACAGTAGAACAATTTGGCATGTTTGAACAGGGCATAGTATGCAGCCAACTCATTGCACCTTTGTCATAGGGACATTATCCTCTGGGGAAGGCCAATAGCACTACGTGGCATTGAAAGTACACAGTTGGCATGAGGGGTGCGACACAATCACTGATCATGGCTCACACTGTGCATCACAAGCAACACCAGGATTATGGACAGCACCTCAAAGCAGTCACATGCCCCAGGCCACTCACACAACCTCAGCAGAGTACACAGACACACATAGGCACAGGCCAATCATCTGCCATTGGCAACTGCGGGTAAAAACCTCACTCTGCACATTTGCCACTTGACTGGGGGGGTGTCACAGGTGTGGGGCTAGCTCGCACGTCAGACACACAGCACGGCTCCCTGCTCACATCAGATGGGTAGGGCATATGCATCCTCCATGCAGCTGGGGTGCAACACTCCACATAGACACTCACCCACATGACAGGGGACTTACACACACACCAATGTCCATGGCCCGTACACATCATTTGGACACTCTCCCCACAGGTACACTCAACTCACACACATCTGTGGGTACAGTCACCTGTCGCACTGGGGGGATCACAGAATCACATCAGGACTATGGAAACAACATTCCCAAGAGGATTAGCCAGGCTGAAAGTGGCATGCACCATGCAGTGATAGTCACAGTAAGCACAATGCAAGTGAGGGGTGCAGATATGAACCACATCATGCTCTGCATGGGAGACATAAGGCATTCCCCCCCTGGGACCCACCATGAACAACATTGCATGTCTGTCACACCTGGACACAATGCCAGAAGTGACAGACACAAAAAAGGGGCACAGTCAAAGCTAGTGGAGTCAGCACTCACCTGCTCCCCTGGTCTCCCACTTAGGCAGGGGTACTGTGGGAGGATGACGTCCAGCAACGCCTCATTCTCCTCTTGGGTGAAAGGCTGGGCCCTCTCCACAGACCTGGACATGGTGCCAGAGGAATCACAAGCAGCAGCAGTGGTGTGGAATGAAAGGTTGTGCAGGCAAGTGCTCTCTCATGGGTCCTGTCTGCCTTATATCTGCCTTGCTGGGCTGTTTCATTTACAGGAGTACAGAGTGATTGGTCAATCTCATTTGCATCCTACGTTTCCTCCAATCCCTTTAAACCTACCCCAGTGAGGGCCTTTGCATGGTTCAAAATTTGAGCATGATGTCAAGTCAACAACCACTTTGCAACATAGTATATTGTCTCCAACCGACTTTTGCTGGCCCCCTGATGAAAAATGTTGAACTGGAAACTCGGTCTCCACGACAACCAGCATGCATTTAGGCCTTTATACTTGTCCCTCATGTGTCCCCTTTGTAATTTCACTATCCACACACAGGTATGGTGCATTCCACACGTACCCCTAGGGCACCACTACTCCAGTGATACGGTCCGTACACGCGTGTGTAGGGTCCGTATCACTATGGTAGTGTTGCCGTAGGCGTACGCCATAGTGATACGGTCCGTACACGCGTGTGTAGGGTCCGTATCACTATGGTCGTGTTGCCGTAGGTGTACGCCATAGTGATACGGTCCGTACACGCGTGTGTAGGGTCCGTATCACTATGGTAGTGTTGCCGTAGGCGTACGCCATCGTGCTACGGGCCGTACACACACGGGTGCGGCCCATAGCACTATGGCGTACGCCTACGGCAACACTACCATAGTGCTACGGGCCCTACACACGTGTGTACGAGCCGTATCTCTATGGCGTACGCCTACGGTGACACTCCCATAGGGATAGGACCAGTGTGTACACGTACATGTGTACGGTCCGTACACACACGCGTACTCCTACCCAAACCCTATATAGTGATATGACCGTACACACACCCTCAGAGCGTGTGTACGGTGCGTTTTACAACTCACACTGGTGATAGGAGGCGCACAGGAAAGGAATGGAGGTGTCAGACTCGCACAAGGATGGACATCAAGTCATTGTCAGTGCAGTGCTTCATGTGTAGGGCCTAGGTGTGTCAGGCAGTGAGCTGGCACATGTCTCCTCATGTTTTAACCCAATAGTTGTGTGATGACCTGTGTACACATGTCATGTGTGATGGAGCACTATGTGGCGCACTTCCCCTTCACACCTTTTACATGTGTGCATGTAGTTCAAACTTGTCAAGCACTGCATCAGTGGCATGGCACAGTCACCAACACCTGACATCTCACTACCAGCGTGCCCCGATGTGACTATGTGATGTGTGTGTCATGTGTTTCCATGATCTTGCTGTTGGTGTTCCGTCAACGGCATCTGCTGTAGCTGCATCCAACATGTGTCTGTGTGTAGATGCCCATGTCACACTATTACGCACACCAGGACACATGTGGAATAACACGTAACGTGTGTCTGTATGCATCGAACAGGGACTTGCGAGCTTAGGACATACCAGCGTAGTCTCAATGTCTGTGTGATCATTTTTGACATGTACCCCTTCATGGCAAGGTGTGTGGTCTGTCCTTTTTCCACGACATGTGACCTGTGTGTCTAGCTTGCCGTCAGCTGTCTGTATGAGATAAGATCCTTCAAATGCACATATGTGGATGTATGTCACTCCTGTAATGTGTCTGGCTGTTCACTCACACTGGCCCACAGCTACTTTCATGGCATGTCATGTAGACCTTGACAATCCACGTTTGTAGCTGGCTCTTGGTAGGAGTATCACCTGGCTGGCATACGTGTGCAGGATGTATTGCACAGACCAGAATCTGTATGTAGCATATGTGTATTAGCTGTTGAACATGTGCTCAGTTCTTTGACATTGGTGTAGTAATGTACTCAATCATCGTTATTCCTTCCAAATTTCTGCAGGGCACCGCCTCTCCCCCGACCAATGCCAGACTTGGCTGCCATGAGGGAACACGACTGCATACGCTGCTACAGATTCCCCCAACGGTTAATTGTGGACCTGACAAACAGGCTGGCCCCACACCTCCAACCGCGACACAGTTATCCGACTGTGCTGACCCCCAAGATGAAGGTGATGTCAGCCCTACATTTCTTTGCCACCGGTCCGTTTCAATTGACCATAGCTGATGTGGGTGGCATGTCCCAGACCATGTTCAGCCGTATCCTGCATGCTGTTTTAGAAGCCATGTTGGAGCACCTAGATGAATTCATCCATTTTCCAACTCCTGAGCAGTTGACAGGTATCAAGGGTGAGTTCTATGCCCTGGGAGGGATGCCCCGTGTAATTGGGTACATTGATGGGACACATGTGGCTTTGGTACCACCACAGGCACATGAGGTAGCCTTTCGTAACCGTAAACATTGGTGATTTCCCATGTCTTTGCACGTTTTCCAGGGTCAGCACACGATGCCTACATGATGAGGCGTAGCAGGGTGCCAGAAATGATGCTGCAGCTGCACAACGAACGAGCATGTCTTGTTGGTGGGTAGACTCTGTTTGTCCAGTATTCAGCGGCATCTTAGTATGTGACGGCATCTCCTGACCCACTTCTTTACATGATGTTTCCATGTAGGGGACTCTGGCTATCCCAACATGCCATGGCTGGTGACGCCTCTCCACAACCCGAGAACAGCTGCAGATCACCGTTACAACAACGCCCATGGGCAGACCAGGCGAGTGATTGAGAGGACGTTTGGCCTCCGTAAGAGCCGATTCCATTGCCTCCACAAGACGGGCGGGTCCACCGGTGAAGGTCTGCAAAATCTTCCTTGTGTGCTGCATGCTGCACAACATGGCAGTGGAGAAAGCTGTGCCACTCATCCTGGATCCCGATGAGCAGGAACATCCACCCGTGGAGGATGACGGCCTTGGTCACGAGGCAAGTGAGGAGGAGGAGGAGGACATCCGGAGTCAGCTCATACGCAACTTCTTCTCATAATGGTGAGTCCCTGGGTCTGAGTGTGCACGCTTGGAGCCTTGTGTGGCATGTGTTGCAATGTGTGTGTCCAGCTGACTGTATGCGAAGTGACTTTGAGGTGTGTGCTGATGTGACACTCGAGTGCTGATGTCATTTCACACATTTTAGCTGACACACTCAATTGACAACAAGCATGGTGTCAACCTTAGTCATGTAGAGTACATGACCATGCATGCGGATGACTATGTGTTTCCTGACTTCTTGTGTGTCTTTCATCCCCAGCTATTTGCGCATGCTGTCTGCTCGTGGCATCGTTGTGCTCCTGCTATTCCTCATGAGTAATGCAACGTGTGCTGAATCAGCGTTACATGCACGGGCATTGTGAGAAGTCTCCTTTGGGTAAGGATTGCAGAAAGGCTTTTTGGGTGTGGTAGTTGTTTGTAATGTGTGGGCACTGCTCCTGTGCAGGTATTGTTACTATGCATACATGTCGACTCACCATGGGGCACATCACATGTAGCATGACTCACATGAATTGATAGTCACACTTCGTGACAGTCATCTGTTATGGGATTGTGGATTTTGATGAAGTCATCTATGTGTGTACAACTTCCCTCGGAAACATACGGGAGGCTACGGGTTGACATAATGCGGGACATCCCCATGAGAGGCTCAATGGGGAATTGCAGCCTCTCCGTGTGCAACAGGGGATGTTTGGCACACCCCCTTCACTTGTGTGCCACTCCCATGGATTGACAGCATCTGTGGTGCGAAGGGGGTGTCCAGTGTAGGTCCCACATGTTAATCCAAAAGACCATGTGAGTCTGTTAATATTGATGCATTTCCATAGGTGTGAGCCTGAGTAATAAAGGTGTTCCTCAGCCTCCAAGGTGCCTCATCTCTGTCAATGCAGGTCTCTTGCCACTGTGCATGCGCCATCTCTAGCATGGTTGTCAAGGATTGTGCATATGTGTTTATGTGTAGATTAGCAACCTGCATGCTGTTCTACATGTACTTGATTCTCTATTGGGCATGACGTCCATGGCTGTGTATGTGTTTTGGTATGTTGGTCCCCCCCACAACGGGCCGTCAACACCTTCTGGGGTGTGTTTCCTGTGCGCAGCTTGGCCTTCAGTTTCATGATCCGGTGTCAGTCATCTTTGGGGATTGTGCATCCTTTGTCTCTGGGTGTGCCATTGAAAACCGGTCACTCCTTCCTTGACATACACCTGTTGCAGTAGTCCTTTCTGACATCCTAGTCTTTGTGTGGAAATTGTGGCATAGTTCCCAGGACATGCCGCCTGCTGTTGCAGCCACTGCAGCAAGGGCACACGAAGTTTCCTGATTTGGCAACATACACATCAAAGATGCTCCTCCCTTCCTCCATCAACCCATTCATTTGTCTGTCATCAGCTTGTCTGTGCCACAGTTGCGGCCACGCCGTCCCACAGGCTGGACCGTCTGCACATGCAACGTGCACATTGCACGAGCCTCATGTCCTTGCATGACCCACATCACACTACAGTCTGATGTTGCAGCCACCCTCCAAGCAATGTCCATCCACACATCTGCCGCCAGCTCTCAGGCATACACTAAGCGCACACACAACACCTTTGCATGATGAGTGTGCAACTCTGACTGCCTACACAGTGCTGCCACGCCTTCCAAGCCCTGTCACACCCACCAGGTCATGTCCCTCCTACTCCCCACCTCTGTACCCCGGCAAGGACATGGGAGTGGGACTCAAGGCTTCTGCATGTAGTATGCTGTCGGTATCATCTGTCAGCGTGTCAAACTACAATGTGTCCAGGACCCCGCTCTCCACCATCACATGCGCACACAACCTCATCATCAACTCGTATGCCATTGACAGCCAGGTGCTCCTCACCCTCACCAAGGGCGCAGACATAGCCAGTTCCAATATTCTAGATTGCATGAGATCCATTGATGAATGGCAGAACAGCAGCCACCTGAGGCTGGACTTGTACAGGACTGAGGTTAACTTCTGAGGATTGTCCCCTTACAGCTGGATCAACTGCTTGTGTCCCACCTGCAGAAGCCCCGCACAAGCACCCAGTGTCCATGCACACAAGAGGGTGTGCATCATGGATTGCTTGCTCACATTTGCCATGGTAATCACCAGCATCTGTGCCTCAGACTGCAACACCCTCTGCATTATGCACATGATCTCCAGATAGATCCACTCCAAGGAAAGACGGACCATCCCCCAGGTCCACGGCAACATCCGTGTCAAATACTGCCCTGCCCTCTACGGGGCATCCACATCCAACCTCCCAGGACACTTGTCCACATGCAGGCTGCATCTGCACACCTCAGCTGCAACATCCCGCACCCCAGCCACATCACCGTCCAGCAGAGATAGCTGCAATGGATCACTGTGTGCTGCAGGATGACCTTCAGACTCCCCACCCACACTCAGGAGGCAGGCCACAACCCCGACCCAACACCAACCTTGTACCACTGTCATCCGAGACCCCGTAGTACCATCTCCGTGCATCCAACCTTGACCTGGCCACCATTCTTCAGATCCACCGTACTCCAGCACGCAGGACATAGTTCTCCCACCTGGGAACACATACCTGGGACTCCCTCCCCGGGAACCTCCGAATGAGGCATGACCTCTACGCCTTGATGGTACTCTTCCAAATAGGTCTATCGGCACAGTATTGCATGCACCCCCTCAGCAGCGTGAGGCCATCACAGGTGAGTATTGTGCTCCATGTCTGCATTGAATGATGCATTGTGACCCATGTGTGTCCTGTACCAGACTCCTATCGCAGGGTATGGATGTGTGAAGTTAGTTCAACGCTCAGGCATAGTTTGACATTTACACACACATATGTTGGGGAATAATGCCAAATGACATCTCATGACAAAATAAAGTATTTATTTTTGGTGGGGTAAGTCTTTTGGTGGATGAAGTAAGGTGCTCTACCGGGTGCATAGAATCCAAAGTTCACAGGGGGAGATGGCATCCTTGTCAGTTGGAGTCGTCAGAGTCCAGACCACAGTGTTGGTCATCATTGGTCAGACTGTGACCAGCAAGTCCATGTGGCAGAGAATGTCATTGGGTGAGGTGGTGCTGTTGCGCCAGAGGGCCAGGTGCCAGGCCAGGTGACCTGGGAGATGTGGATGGTCCGCTGACTTTCACAGTCTTTTCCGTGGACGACCCACCTTCCTCCGGGGACCCTCAGATGCATGCCTTGACGATGTCTGTGATGCACCGTCAGACGAATCCTCCTCCTCCTCCTCCCTCCCTGTGGCTGGTGCTGGTCTTCGCCTGGTGTCACAGGGAGGGTTGCCCATGTTATCGGCAATCCGACGGAGTGAACGGCTCATGTCCGTTTGCACCGCCAGGAGCTCAGCCAGTCTTGCCTCCATCCGTCCTTGGTGTTGTTGTTGACTGGCATGTTGCTCGGCCTGCAGGTTCTTCATCTCATCGAGGGTCCCCTTCATCTCTGTGAGGCTCGACACTACCTGGCTGATGCCCCTGGTGTCACGCCGGTATGTGTCCAGGATGTGGCGTATGTGTGACATACCGGTTCCCTCAGCTGGCTGGTCAGGTTCGCGCCTCCGCCTGCCTCCACTCCCACCACCCCTGCCCACACGAGCCTGGCCTGCCGTTGTGGGCACATCGGGTCTACGGGACCCCTGAGGGATGGCATTATCAGGGTTTTCTGCCACCTCCTGGGTGCCCGGAGAACCTTGTCCCTCCTGGTCAGACTGGCTGTGTTGTTCAGTGAGAGCAGGGCTCCTGGGTGTCTCCTGGGATGTGGCAGGAATGGGGGTGGTAGTTGGCACAGATGTTACAACTACAGAAGATGGGGCGTCATCTTGCCCCAAACCAATTGCACTGCTTTGTGTGGCCTTAGCCACATATTGTACTCCAATTGTGCCAATGTAATCATGATAATCCTTTAGATTCTCCTATACAATTAAAGAGGTCCGGATGGGCACATTTGAAACACTAGAAATTTAGAATATGGCATTTAACTCCACGTGTGGACCAGCAAGCAAGAAAAATTGTATAGGGGAATCTAAAGGATTATCATGATGACATTGGCACAATTGGAGTACAATATGTGGCTAAGGCCACACAAAGCAGTGCAATTGGTTTGGGGCAAGATGACGCCCCATCTTCTGTAGTTGTAACTAAATTGGTGCCGTTTGGGCATGGCACTTCACCAATGTGCACGCAATTATTGAACAAGATGGATGAATTTGACAAATCGGGATAATGGAGTGCATCCCAACCCCCCTTAAAGTTGTCACAGATGTACCTGACGCAGGTGCTGCAGGGGCTTGGGCACCAGAGGGGCCAGGTTAGTCGGGGTCATCCACGGAGTGGTGAGAGTCGTCGCTGCCGGTGGGATCATCTTCACGCTGAGCCTGGGACTGTGATTGTTCCCCCCCATTGTTGGGGGGAGGTCGATGACGTTGCCCTGTGTGTGAGAGAGAGACAATGTTAATGCTGTTTCATGCCACATCCATGTTTCATACATATTCAGGTTGTCACAGATCCTCCAGGTAGTTGGATGTGCCTAGCATTCCTCTCAATGTCCACTTGGGGATGGGTATGTTGCGGGGGACAGATTGGTATGTTCTCCTGAGTGTTTGACCAGTAGAATTTTGGCTGGGATGCTTATTTGGCGATGGATTGGTCTTGTTGTGTCACATGTCCATTGTGAGAGTGGGTTAATCCGTTGCCTGCCCTGGGGGTGTGTGCTTGTGTGAGGGGGGTGTGTGACCGGGCCTGCTGTTGGGTGTAATGTGATTTGTCATTGGGTCTCCCAGGTGAAGTGTCTGTCACCTCATGGTGCATGCTGGCATGACAGTGAGTTTGAGTGCCTGTGCTAGATATCTGAGCCTGTGTTGTTGGGGTTTGAGTGTACAGTGGTCACAGAAGGGCCTTGTGCTGCATACAGCAGGGCCAAGTGTCAGCTACCTTGTCAGTACTTTGCCAGTCCCTGTGCATTGGGCATGGTGCATGGGTATTGTTACATTCCATGGTATAGTTTAAATGCTGTTTTGATATTTATGCTTGGTTTCTTTAAATGCATGCGACATGTGTATCTTTGCTTGGGGTTCTAAGTTCTTTCAGAACTATCTTGATGTATCATTCCACCTGGTTGAGGCAGTTGTCTCTGTCCTTCAACTAGTATGGATGCATGTAGCCGTCCTAGAATAAAGTTTCATATTTAAGAAATTCTTGGATCTTGGATTTAATATTGGCGACGACTACTCCTGCCTTCAAGCAGCACGGGAGCGGAGCGTAACCCACGAGAAGTATTTCGTACCGGGGATATTATTTTCAGCTTAAGGATAAAAAGCGGAGCCTCGTCTATTTTGATGTTCGTGAACTGGTCGCATTAGTGCGGTGTGTGGTGTGTCCAAAATTGGACTTTGGGAAGTCAACCAATGGAGCTAGCGGTGAGTTTAGACTCTACATAGTTTTGGCATCATTTGAAATTCTCCGCTAACACACTCTCACCTGCTTAAAGAATTCTCGCAACTCAACCTTCGACTTCTCGGAATTCTTCCTACGACGGGAATGAGCATTGTCGACTTAAGCGCTTGACATCATCGCGCTAACGTGATTACGAGTAACGCACAGCGGCCATTTTGTGGTTGGTATAGCAACCATCAGTTTGCTTACGGAAACACTTGTACAACAAGAACGCGTCTGGAATTTCTTACGCGCAATGGAGCAATTACATCGGAGGTCATCAGGCACAAGTTACAATTGGTATTTGATATTTTAAAATGCAATATGCTTCCAAAACGTGAAATGTGAGTGATTATATTCTTTGGTAACTAGATTTGTGCTTGAACGCTGTTCTCTTCTAAGCCAGTTGGGTTGATTAATTGTATTAACATTATATCACCATTTTACTTAAGACAACATGCAATTTGAAGCACCAGATACATTTTTACAAAAAAAAGGTGATCCTCCTATTCCCTGGCCGAGATGGAAAGAGGAGTTTTTTACATACATGAAAGCTATTGATGGGGAGCGTATGGGTGCAGAGAGGAAAAAGAGCATTTTGCTGCACTGTTTGGGATCTGAAGGACAAGAAATTTTTAGAGCGCTACCCCAGATAGTACCACAATTGGGTGAAGGTGACAATATGAATACATATGTGGAAGCTCTAACTAGATTGGAGAAAAGATTTAAACCTACTTCAAATATCGCTGTAAACCGATTTAAATTTTATACAAGGTCACAAAAGGATGTCGAATCTTTTGATGATTTTTTAACTTCCCTGAGGTCTTTGAGTTTACATTGTAACTTTGGAAATATGACGGATGAAATGATTCGCGATCAGATTATTGTCCATGTCAAGAACAAAAAAACTCAGGAGAAGTTATGGGTCATGGGTAATCCCAATTTGGATGAAGCGATCGCTGTAGCGAAATCCACTGAGCTTTCAGAAAAATGGATGGTGGTGGTTAGTTCTAGTGCTAACAAACAAGCTACTGAAGAGGACATTTGTGTGGGCAAGCCAAAAAATGAACCTAAACTTGATACGCAGCAGGGGGAATCTACACCTAAATTTGGTGTCGGTAAAAAATATGAACCATCGACTAATGTCATTGCATGTTATAGATGTGGAAGCAGATCTCATGTTGCTTCTTTCCAAGGATGTCCTGCGATATATAGGGAATGTAAAATTTGTGGTAGGAAAGGACATTTCAGCAATGTGTGCAGAGACAGACGTTATAATAATCACACACGCACCTCGACTCCCAGCAGCTCAGACAATTACAAAGTTACTAGTGTAAATGATATTCAAGAATCCAACAGAGGGCAGGTGGTGTCTATATTACAGTATGGTACAGGGAAGGAAAAGTCCATGTGTTCTCCTAAATGTCTGTTTCAAATTTGTGGAGTGGATGTAGATCTCATGGTGGACTCAGGTTCGCCATGGACTATCATAACTGCACAATATTTCAAGGTTGCAAAATGTATGTGATTACAATGAATTACAACAATCTGATGTATATGCTGAAAGTTTTGATGGATCAAAAATTGAGATGGAAGGTTTTATCAGGGTTCCACTGCACTGTGGGGGAAGAAGTTCAGTTATCAAATTGTATATTGCTATAAAAGGGGTAAATGTCCTTGGATGGCGTGACCAGTGGAAGTTGGGTGTAACCCTTAATCCACGTGCTGAAAATCCAGTTTCACTGTGTGACGATTCACTAATGGGTAAAGTAGCCACACTTAACATTGACATGGAAAATTTAGATAGGGAAAACAGATTAGTTAAAAAATATGACAAAGTGTTCTGTGATAGGTTAGGAAAACTGAGGAATTTCACACATAAAATAATGTTGAAAGACAACGCCCTGCCGGTTAAGCAAAAATTAAGGGGTGTTCCTATCAATATTAGAGACGAACTCAAAGAAATGCTTAAAGATTTGTTGGATGAAAACATCATTGAACCGACTGAATCGTCTGAGTGGGTTTCTCCCATAGTTTTAGTGCGAAAACCTGACCAAAAGTGGCGTGTGTGCGTGGATTTAAGAGCATTAAACTCTAATATTGTCATAGATTGCCACCCTCTACCTAACATTAATTAGCTGGGCCTCCTGCTGCCGCCTGAGCCACCACAGGGCCGCCGAGCGCCGCCCCAGCCGCCACAGGGCCGCCGAACGCCGCCCCAGCCGCCACCGAGCCCCCAGGTTCCCGCCGCTTCCCACGAGACCCCGCCCCCCCGCCCGCCGATTGGATCCCGCGCTCCCCGCCTCCCCGCAGACCCTCCCTCCCGGCTCCCCTCTTAAGGGGACCCTCTCCTCTGCCCCAGGTGTGACCACTGTGCCCTCGGCCTGGTCGCCCCCACACCTGCCGCCTGCTCCTTACCTGCTGGGCCTCCTGCTGCCGCCTGAGCCACCACAGGGCCGCCGAGCGCCACCCCAGCCGCCACAGGGCCGCCGAACACCGCCCCAGCCGCCACCGAGCCCCCAGGTTCCCGCCGCTTCCCACGAGACCCCGCCCCCCCGCCCGCCGATTGGATCCCGCGCTCCCCGCCTCCCCGCAGACCCTCCCTCTCGGCTCCCCTCTTATGACGCCCCCAGAGCGACCGCGCAGCGGACGCGCGCAGCGGGAGCACCGATTGAGCGCCGAAGGTGCGCCAAAGGTAAGCCCGTCTCCGCCCGTCCGCGCCTGGACCGCGCCCAGTGCCAGAATCCCTGGCCTCCGCAGAGGCCACCCCACCCGCCGGACTTACGATGCCGCCACCCTCAACGCACTCAACACCGGCCGAACCCCCGGGTGCTACCGAGCCACTCCGAGACGCACCCACGGACCCTTCAGCTGCCTCACCTGCAAGTTCACCTGCATCCGGACCTGCCCCACACCAGCACCCGCCAAGCCGAACACCAGCAGCAACCACCTCAAGTGCATCCTGCTCAACACCCGCTCCGTCCACAGACACGCCGTTCAACTCTGGAACCTCCTCGACACCACAGCTCCTGATGTTGCCTTCCTCACGGAAACCTGGATGAACGACTCCTCAGCGCCCGACATCGCCATCGCCATCCCAGAGGGCTACAAGATCATCCGGAGAGACCGCGACAACCAGACCGGAGGAGGCATCGCCATCATCCACAGGGACACCATCCGTATCTCGACCAACGCCGACAACACCCTGACAACCGCCGAACACCTGCACTTCCAGATCCACACCGACCCCAAGACCACCCTCAGAGGCACCCTGATCTACCGACCCCCGGGACCACGCACTCAATTCAGCGAAGACATCGCCGACTTCATCAGCCCGCACGCCCTCCCCTCTGCCGACTACATCCTCCTCGGGGACATCAACTTCCACCTGGAGAACAACAACGACCGCAACACCACCACCCTGCTTGACAACCTCGCCACCCTCGGACTCAAGCAGCTGGTGACCACCCCCACCCACCTCGCCGGACACACACTCGACGCCGTCTTCTCATCCAGCAAAGACATCTCCTTCAGCCACGCCACTGGACTCCACTGGACGGACCACAGCTGCATCCACTTCACCTTCAAAAGAACCACGGTCCACCACCACCAGCAACAGGCTGCACGAAGAAGCTGGAACAAGATCACAGCCGAACAACTCACCGCATCCCTGAGCCAGCACCCTCCCGCCAGCTCACCGAACCCCAGCCGAGCCGCCGACAACCTCACGAAATGGATCTCCACCTGCGCGGACGAGCTCGCCCCTCTGAGGACCCCACCCAGCAGACCCGGAAGCAAGAAGGCCCCGTGGTTCACCGACGAACTCAAGAGCTCCAAGAAGAACTGCCGAGCCCTCGAGAAAGCCTGGAGAAGAGACCCAACGCCGGACAACATGACTACCCTCAAGCTCGCCACCCGAACGCACCATCAACTGATCCACGCCACCAAGAAAACAGCATTCAAGGACCGGCTGGACAACAACGCACACAACAGCAAGGAACTCTTCAACATCGTCAGAGAGCTCTCCAACCCCAACGCCGGAACCAACGACATCACCCCATCGCAAGACCTCTGCAACTCCCTCGCCTCCTACTTCCACAACAAGATCGCTGACATACACAACAGCTTCAGAACACAACCAACGCTCCCCACGACCAAACCAACGCCCCCCACCACCACCCTCAATGCCTGGACACCGATCAACCTCGAAGACACCATCAGCACGATGAACTCCATCCACTCCGGATCCCCAACCGACCCCTGCCCTCACCACATCTTCAACAAGGCCGACGCTGTCATCGCACCCCACCTGCGGGACATCATCAACACCTCCCTCGACACCGCCACCTTCCCTGAGAGCTGGAAGCATGCCGAACTCAGCGCTCTACTAAAGAAACCAACGGCGGACCCCACCGAACTCAAGAACTACCGCCCCATCTCGCTCCTCCCGTTTCCAGCCAAAGTCATCGAGAAGACCATCAACAAGCAACTGGCAGCCTTCCTCGAGACGACTGGGTCCCTCGACCCTTCCCAGTCAGGCTTCCGGGCCAACCACAGCACCGAGACCGCCCTCATCGCTGCCACCGACGACATCCGAACCCTGCTGGACAACGGAGAAACAGCGGCCCTCATCCTCCTGGACCTCTCCGCGGCATTCGACACTGTCTGCCACCGCACCCTAGTGCAGCGCCTCAGCAACGTCGGGATCGAGGAGAAGGCACTGGAATGGATCATCTCCTTCCTCACCGGAAGGACACAGAGAGTCCACCTGCCCCCGTTCAGATCAGAAGCCACGGAAGTCATCTGCGGCGTCCCTCAGGGCTCCTCGCTCAGCCCACCCTCTTCATTGTCTACATGAGCCCCCTTGCGGCCATCGCACGCCAACACAACCTGAACATCATCTCCTACGCCGATGACACCCAGCTGATCCTCTCCCTGACCAACGACCCCGCCACCGCCAGAGCCAACCTACACGAAGGGATGAAAAACGTGGCCGAGTGGATGACGACCAGCCGCCTGAAACTGAACACAGACAAGACGGAAGTCCTCATCCTGGGCTCCTCACCCTCCGCCTGGGACGACTCCTGGTGGCCCCCCGCCCTGGGCAACGCACCCAAACCGACAGACCACGCACGCAACCTGGGCTTCATCCTGGACTCCTCCCTCTCCATGACCAGACAAGTCAACGCCGTCTCCTCGTCCTGTTTCAACATCCTGCGCACGCTACGTAAGATCTTCCGGTGGATCCCCACCGAGACCAGGAAAACGGTCACCCAGGCCCTCGTCACCAGTCGACTGGACTACGGCAACGCCCTCTACGCCGGTACCACCGCCAAGCTCCAGAAGAGACTCCAGCGGATCCAGAACGCCTCGGCGAGACTCATCCTCGACGTCCCCAGACGAACTCACATCTCCAGACACCTGAGAGACCTGCACTGGCTCCCGATCAACAAAAGAATCACCTTCCGGCTCCTCACCCACGCACACAAAGCCCTACACAACCAAGGCCCGACCTACCTCAACAGCCGCCTCAACTTCTACGTTCCCAAACGCCACCTCCGCTCGACCAGTCACGCCCTCGCAGCCGTCCCCCGCATCCACAGAGCGACAACAGGAGGAAGATCCTTCTCCCACCTGGCCGCCAAGACTTGGAACGCCCTCCCCACCGACCTACGCCTGACCCAAGACCACCTCTCCTTCAGGAAGAAGCTCAAGACCTGGTTGTTCGAGCAGTAGCGGACCCCCCCCCCCCCCCCCCAAGCGCCTTGAGACCCTCCGGGTGAGTAGTGCGCTTTATAAATGCCTATGATTGATTGATTGATTGATTGAGTTAGTTTCACTATTTGATGGTGCACAAGTATTTTCTACGTTGGATTTAAGGTCGGCTTACCACCAAATTGAGCTTGCAGAGGAATCTAAAAAACTCACTCAATCAATCAATCAAAGACATTTATAGAGCGCACTACTTACCCGTAGGGTCTCAAGGCGCTGGGGGAAGGGGGGTGCCGTTACTGCTCGAACAGCCAGGTCTTCAGCTTCTTCCTGAAGGAGAGGTGGTCTTGGGTCAGGCGCAGGTCGGACGGGAGGGAGTTCCAGGTCTTGGCGGCCAGGTAGGAGAAGGATCTTCCTCCTGTAGTCGCTCTTCGGATGCGGGGGACGGCGGCGAGGGCGTGGTTGGCTGATCGGAGGTGGCGTTTGGGAGCGTAGAAGTTGATTCGGCTGTTGAGGTAGCTCGGGCCTTGGTCGTGTAGGGCTTTGTGTGCGTGGGTGAGGAGGCGGAAGGTGATTCTTTTGTTGACGGGGAGCCAGTGAAGGTCTCTCAGATGTCCGGAGATGTGGCTGGTTCGTGGGATGTCGAGGATGAGTCTGGCTGAGGCGTTCTGGATCCGCTGGAGTCTCTTCTGGAGCTTGGCGGTGGTACCGGCGTAGAGGGCGTTGCCGTAGTCCAGTCGGCTAGTGACGAGGGCCTGGGTGACGGTCTTCCTGGTCTCGGTGGGGATCCACCAGAAGATCTTCCGTAGCATGCGTAGGATGTTGAAGCACGCCGAGGAGACGTTGTTGACTTGCCTGGTCATGGAGAGACTTGCCTGGTCATGGAGACTGCTTTCATTACCCCAGTAGGGCTGTACCAATATAGGAGAATGCCTTTTGGTTTAGCGTCAGCGGCCTCTGTTTTTCAAAGGGTAATGTTCCAGATTTTCAGAGACATTGATACATATGTCAAATGTTTTCAGGATGACATATTGATTTTCTCTAAAAATGTAGTAGAGCATGATGTACATCTCAATGAGGTGTGCAAAAGACTTGAGAGTAATGGTTTTACTCTTAAGGCGCACAAGTGCAATCTATTCAAATCGTCGGTTGAGTAGTTGGGGCATACCTTATCAGGTGAGGGTTTAATACCTAAAAAATCAAATGTGGAAGCCATCTTAAATGCCCCTGCTCCCACAAACAGAGATCAATTATTATCATTTTCAGGTATGTGTGAATACTACAGTAAGTTTGTTGAAAATTTTGCCACTAAAATGGAGCCTTTGAGAATGTGACTAAGGCAAAGGGCTAACTATGAATGGAAAGAGGAACAACAAAAAGCTTTTGCAGCAATCAAAAATGACATTATTAATGCTCCCACTTTAAAGCCGTTTCGCACAAGGAAGGAATGCATTATAACGGTTGATGCCAGCTTATATGGTTTGGGCGCTGTACTATCCCAAAGTGATGGCAAATATGAATGGAATGTAGCATTTTCTTCAAAAACTTTGAATGAAACTGAACGCAAGTATGCAGTCATTGAGCGAGAATTACTTGCATGTGTATGGGGTGTGGAACATTATAGGATTTATGTGTGGGGCAGCAAATTTGTTTTGGGAACAGATCATAAACCACTTGTCAATATATTGTCAACAGGGGGTGGATGGAACTCTACAGCTAGAATTGCCCGACTATCTTCAAGACTTCAGGAATACAATTTTACCGTTGAGTATGTTCCTGGGAAAAAAAATGTAACGGCAGATTGTTTATCACGTCTGCCGTGTAAAGAGGATGATTGTAAAGTAAAAATGGTTAAGGAATGCGATTTTGTTATGGGTGTTAATGATGTTGTGCCTCCACAATATCACGATATCACTGAACAAAATTGGAAAGAGTCTCAGATCAATGATGATAGGTGGGTAGGTCTTATGAAATGTGTGAATGAAGGTTGGCCCATTAAGAGCAAAGTGAGTCCAGATTTGTTGCCTTTTTACAATGTGGCAGATGAGTTGTTCTGTGAAGGAGAGTTTGTATTCAAAGCGGGTAAGTGTATTCCGCCAAAAGGAATGCAGGAACTGATTCTCAAATTGGCACATAAGACACATCCCGGCATTTCATCTATGAAAAGGTTAATTAGAACATACTTTTGGTGGCCTGGAATGGACAGATTCATTGATCGGATTGTTAGGGAATGTCAGGACTGTTGTTCCAGTGACAAAATGCTAAGATTACAGGTACCACCTCTAAAAATGGTAGATTGGCCTACTGAAAGGTGGCAAAAGGTAGCCTTTGATATTTCAGGTCCTTTTAATATGTTACCTGAAAATTCCCGTTTTGCTTTGGTTATTATTGATTACCATTCTAAATGGCCTGAAGTAAAATTTGTTCCACAAGCAAATACTAATGCAGTCATAAATTTCTTCAAGGAGATTTTTTCAAGAGAAGGGTGTCCTTCTACATTGATTTCGGACAATGGGGTGCAACTTATTTCGAATGAAATGGAGAGTTTTCTTAAGGCTTGTAACATTACTCACAAGCTGACCTCATTGTATGAACCACATGAAAATGGCCAAGTTGAACGTTTTAACCGTGTTCTAAAGGGCTTCGTCATGGAAGCTGTAAAACAAAAAGGTGATTGGTTAAGTGTGGTTAGAGAACAGTTGTGGGTTTACCGCATCACGCCACACTCTACGACGGAAATCAGTCCGTTCAAATTACTGAAGGGAAGAAATCCTGCTTCGAGTGTTTGTCCTTGGTGGTTCAGAGGAAAGTGTAAAAACTTGTTTGAAAGTGATGAAGGGGTGCATGTTACTGCAAAGAGAGTAGAATGTAAGCAAAACAAAACAAAGTTGTGGTATGATAACAAATGGAAAACCAAGGAACATTCTTTCAGACCTGGAGATTGGGTAAGAATATTAAGGCCGGGCATTTTAGGTAAAGGTGTGAACAAATATGGCAGGCCAATAAAAATAAAGAAAACCTTTAAAAATAGTGTGTTAACGCAAGATGGTAAAGTTTGGAATGCTAGGAGAGTTGCTAAATGTCCTGTCCAATTATCTTAGGGTGAAGTTACACATAGGGATAGTGTCCACAGGTATGATGATCAAATAAATGGACGCACTTATGAATCTGTGGCGTCAAGGGTTAAGTCTGATACACGTATCAGAAATGCTCCTGCTTGGCGTGATGATTTTGTATAATTCTGTTTATTGCTTCCTTTAATATGGGGGATGTGTTACATTCCATGTTATAGTTTAAATGCTGTTTTGATATTTATGCTTGGTGTCTTTAAATGCATGCGACATGTGTATCTTTGCTTGGGGTTCTAAGTTCTTTCAGAACTTTCTTGATGTATCATTCTACCTGGTTGAGGCAGTTGTCTCTGTCCTTCAACTAGTATGGATGCATGTAGCCGTGCTGGAATAAAGTTTCATATTTAAGAAATTCCTGGATCTTGGATTTAATAGGTATGTACCTAGGCCATATGGGCTGAGGGCATTGGTGTCTGCTTCGGAGTTGCACAATGTGTTGTGTGAGCCCCACCCTCCCAGCATCTCGGACATCCAGTCTTGGGTTTGTGGTTGGTGTGGCCTGGGACATGGCATTGCCTTTAATTGTGAATGGGGCATGGAGACGTTAGTGGCATGAGCGTGGTTTTGGAGTGTGGTTGTGTGCGGTGAGGGCTTGGGGGAAGTTGCGTGCATTTTGTGTATTTGTGGTGTGGATGGCATTCCCCCCATGTTACGTGAGTTGTTTGTGTACTCACCAGGCTCTGTGACTCCTTCGACTCCGTGTACTCCCACCGGCGGAAGCATGGCCATCACCTTCTCCTCCCAGGGATGGTAATGTACGGGCCTGCGGGGCAGCCCGCCTCCAGTGATGTTACTCTGGGCATATTCCTCGTTCATCTTCCTCTTGAATGCCCTGCGCAGATCGTACCACCTGGCTTGGCATTCATGCCTGGTCCTTCGGATGGGCGCAACAGCATTCACCTTATAGACGATCCTCTGCCACAGGCTTGTTTTTTGGGCTATGCTGGTCTGTCTGACCAATGTTCCAAACAGCTGTGGCTCGACTCTGATGACTTCGTTGACGAGGAGGTCCAGCTCCGCCCTTGTGAACTTTGGATTCTTGTCTGTGGGCATGGTGTGGGGTGTGGGTGTGGATGGTTGTGGGTGTGTGGGTGCGAAAGTGTAGGTGTGTGTGTGAATGTGAAGAGGGGGGGCCCGATTCACAGAACAAACTTAAGACTAAATCCTAAACTTAGTACCATTCTGGTATTCACAGAATGCACTTACTACTTCTGGTATTCACAGAATGAACTTACTACTTTTGCTATTCACAGAATCAACTTAGTACTTTTGCTATTCACAGAATGGATTTACGACTCCTAAACTTACGTCCGCACTCGGGCCGGAAATTCCGGCCCGGAGGCGGAGCTTCCGGCCCGGAGGCGGAGCTTCCGGCCCGGAGGCGGGGCTTCCGGGCCGGAGGCGGAGCTTCCGGCCCGGAGGTGGGGATTCCGGCCGATTTAGCTATGGCTGAAAGCTCCGCCTCCGGCCCGGAAGCTCCGCCTCCGGCCCGGAAGCCCCGCCTCCGGGCCGGAAGCTCCGCCTCCGGGCCGGAAGCTCCGCCTCCGGGCCGGAATTTCCGGCCCGAGTGCGGACGTAAGTTTAGGAGTCGTAAATCCATTCTGTGAATAGCAAAAGTACTAAGTTCATTCTGTGAATAGCAAAAGTAGTAAGTTCATTCTGTGAATACCAGAAGTACTAGGTGCATTCTGTGAATACCAGAATGGTACTAAGTTTAGGATTTAGTCTTAAGTTTGTTCTGTGAATCGGGCCCGGGGTGTTTATGAATGAGGTTGTGTGAAGGTGTGTAAGTGAAGGTGTAGTTAAGGTGCAAGTAAGGTGCAGTTGTTTGTCTGTGGGGTCTGGCAGCAGTGAGTCTGTTGCAAAGGCTCATGGGTTGTGTGTGTGGGCCCTTTTTATTGGTCCATTTGTGGGTGTGGCTGGGTTTGAATTTGTGGTGGGTGTGTTATAAGACGTGGTTGTGATTTAGGGCCTCTGTTTGCCTGTTTGGATGTGCCAGGTCAGTCATAGAGATGTATTTTGTCATGTTGACGTGTTTTGTGGTGTTGTGCGAGTCGAATTGACCCTCCTTGTGCTGTTTTACAGTGTCCTGGTTCTGTACGAGTCTTTTTCGCGTAGGTAAGGTTCGTACATACGCGATGCTGGGTGAGGGTGCTGGGGTACGGTGTTGGGGTACGGTGCGTACAAGTACGGGGCTGGGGTACAAGCCTGGGGTGCGTCGAGTACAGGTGAGGGGCTGTGCTAAGGTGTTGGGGTATGGTGCGTACAGGTATGGGGCTGGGCTACGGTGTTGGGGTACGGGGCGTACAGGTACGGGGCTGGGCTACGGTGTTGGGGTACCGTGCGTACAGGTGCGGGGCTGTGCTACGGTGTTGGGGTACAGTGCGTACAGGTGCGGGGATGTGCTAGGGTGTTGGGGTATGGTGCGTACAGGTGCGGGGATGTGCTAGGGTGTTGGGGTATGGTGCGTACAGGTGCGGGGCTGTGCTACGGTGTTGGGGTACGGTGCGTACAGGTGCGGGGATGTGCTAGGGTTTTGGGGTATGGTGCGTACAAATGGGGGTATGGGGTACGGTCCTGGGGTACGGGGCGTACAGGTGCGGGGCTGTGCTACGGTGTTGGGGTATGGTGCGTACAGGTGCGGGGATGTGCTAGGGTGTTGGGGTATGGTGCGTACAGGTGGGGGCTGGGGTACGGTTCTGGGGTACGGGACGTACAGGTACGGGGCTGGGAGATGGGCCTGGGGTGCGATGCGTACAGGTGCGAGGCTGTGCTATGGTGTTGTGGTATGGTACGTACAGGTACGGGGCTGGGAGACGGGCCTGGGGTGCGGCGCGTACAGGTGCGGGGATGTGCTACGGTGTTGGGGTACGGTGCGGAGGGGGGGTACGGTGCTGACATACGGGGGTACGGTGCTGACATATGCGGGGTGAGGGGGGCTGTACGACTCGTATCCGGGCACAAGTTTACCCGTGTACATGTAGGCTACAGCGTTCGCTTCATATTGGGCATTTTACATGCAGTTGTGTATTCGGACGGGCGGTACGGATCGTACTTGCGAGCTCGGACTTCTGTTTTAAGATTTGCACGTAAAAATGTCCGGCTCCCTGTTGGACACTTTTCCTGACGCTATTCAGACGTAAAAATTTACGGATCCCTCTCGGACCATTTTCCCGACGCAATTCGTATGTATTTTTCACGTACGAATTGTACTTCGCAGTTTGTACGGTACTTGTACGATTCGTACGTAAAAAAATACGGATACGAGTCAGACGGTAAATTTTTTTAACAGATCGGAATCGCCACCTAAATATTACAAACTATACTTAAAAAATTAATAAACAAATATTACAATACTGGTACCTTATGATGATCAAATAACGTGAGAATAGTATTTATTTGTTATTTATTTATCATAATTATTTACTTATTTAATCTTATAAAAACAAAACAAAAAAGTAATATCAAATTAAATGTAAAACAATTTTTTACATACCCTGATTCAATAAAACAATATCATAAACAATATTTCCTTTTTAAAAAACAATTGTATATAGCTTAAATAATGTCTTTACCTTCTATATTTTGGCCCACAGTATTTTTGCGTGATTATATTTTTGAAACAATATTTATTGAGAACAAAATGTTATGAGAACATTTTGGTAATTCACCCCTCTCAGTACCTCCCTTGGAGGTCAACTCGCACCTCTTGCAGTAAAATGGACAGGTGCAACATGATGGACTACCACCCTGGGCAAAAATGATGTATCCTGGCAACAACTAGATGGGCATGGGCCACTAAGGGCAGACCATAGCATCAGGGAGGAGGAATGGGAAGACTGATGGCCCGTATGACCTGTGCTCTTGTCTGCCAGACCTGTGTGCATGACCTCAAAATGACTAGGGGGACTGCTGTGCTGCTAGAGGGGGTGGGGTGGGGGGAAGCTGCCTATGCATAAATGCCTGCCTTCTTGAATAACCTCTGAACTATTTGAATTGGTGTGGAAACTGTTTGGCAGGGGTCAAAAGACCCAAGGAACGGGCAGGAGCTCTACTTTCCTTAAGGCGCCTCAAAGCAGATTCTGCCTTCTCAGCGAAAAGGTGTGACCCATCAAAGATCCTATCCATGAGGTAAGCCTGTACATCTCAGGAAAAAACTGTGTATCGACAAAGTATTACACTAGTACCGACTTCCCTCCCCAGGCAATCTGCAATATCCAGATGTGGGCAAATATGGCCACATAGCGCCCATCATGAATTGATTGGGCCAAAGAATTTCTAAATTCTTCCCGAACTGCCAGCAAGAGTTGCTGGCCATGTCCCATATGGCATGTGTATAGCCATCCAGTAAAAAAACAGTATTTACTGACCACAATGGGAGACTGGCAGAGGAAAACATACGCTTGCCAAAAGCCTCAATTCTCTTGGATTCCACATCCAGTGGAGTGGTTGGGAATGAGTTGGGAATCACTTTATTGGTTGAGGCGTGTACAAACAGGCTCTCTTGAGTAAGATCTTTGGTTAGAAAATCCGGGTCACCAGAAATCAGTTTGTGACACCTGGCTTCCTGCCTATTCTTGAGTGAGCATGAATAGTGTTTTGACCAAGTGGCAATCAAGTATTAGTGAGGGCCATGCTAAAAGGGCTCACAAGTAGCTGGCCCAGGATGTAAAACCTCTGCCAGCACATTTCTTTTGGTCTCAACAGAAGGTTCAGCTGCTGTCCGGACCACCACTGGACATGAGGCACTTTCTTCCACTGGTTGTAGTGAGTTAAGCCCCACCTCAGGAGAAGTGTCAAGCCCACTGGCATCCTTCAAAATCCATGTAGAAGGCATCTGTGTAATAATGGGGAGGAAAGCTATCCCCATTACCACTATCATCATCGTCATCACCTACATCCTGTGGTGTCCCCTGTTCTCTCACAGGGTCAGAGCCAAAAAGGGAATGGAGCCTCTACTGGTGTGCATAATATGATAGACGCACCAGGTCTGAATCAGGGTGCAAGGCAAGTGGTTGTGCTTTTGTGATTTTGTAGTGCAAACTCGATCAAGTCATTTAGATGTCTAACATTGGTATCAGTACCAGAACCTCTTCTAGCGCAGGTGGTGTCAGCAGTACTGGAACGGACTGGAGCTTGCTGCTGAATGCTGGGCTGCTTACTTCTGATTCCATTTCATACCTCTGTGATCCACAATCCTACACTTCCTGTCTCTTTGCCTCAAATGTTCATTTTCATTGCTGCTTTATCCTTTTGCCACTGTCTCCTAGTGGTCTATTCCCATTCTTATCCATTGTCTGTATTTCTTTCTCTTGCAGTGGCTCAAATTCTGATGATGAAAAAAGGACCCCGTCGCAGAATAAGTGCTGCTACCCTCTACCTGCAATTATAGACACTGGCACAAATTAAGCACTCACAAAACTATTGTGGCACTGAAGTCGAAAGCAGATATAGCCAATGTTATACAATGTAAAGTGTTTGCAAACCCTGCAATATGAGAATTTGGAACAACGGAATCCAAAAGATCAGTAGAAACTAGACTGTTTACTGTAACAGTTCAAATCCCCTAAGGACTGACTGCTACATTTCAAAACAAAGGGGCAGATTCTCAGGAACGTGTGATAACCATAGCAAAAGTCACTTAACACAACCCTCAGCATCGCAGTCCATCGCAGGAAATTTACGCCTTGTTAACCAGGTATTCACAACACGGCGGTACCATGCGATAGTCACCAGACAACGCGTCAAATGGCCACATTAAAATCAATGCCACGCTGCAAAACTGTGAAACACTAATGCAAAAAAAGCTGCAATGAGGCCAATCGTGATACAAAAATCAGCTAAAACCAGCCACTGATCTGCAATCCACAAGCGTCAGGTGGAAAATAAATTACCATAAAAGTAGAAAAAAAACAGACGAACAAATGCCAAACTACAGCAAAGAACCATGGATGTTGCCGGAGCAAGTACGGAGGAGAACCAGAACCCCACAAGCCCCCCATAGTACAAGCCTGGGACCTCGGGGTCAGGGAAGGCCAAGGAGAAGAAGAGTAGGAAGAAGCACTTCAGTCCGCAGGAGAACACGATCCTGATAACGAAGGTGATCGAACACCGTCAACAACTATTCAGCACCTCCACTGTGTCATTAGCAACAAAAAATGAACTATGGCAGGCCATCGTGGACAAGGTGAATGCAGTCGGAGTGCTGAAGAGGACAATGGACGAGGTCAAGTGGCGCTGGAATGACGTCAAGTGAAAAACCAAGCTGAAACTCGCCAATAACCGGAAGGCAGCAATGCAGACCGGAGGTGGCAGTCCTGTGCCACAGGAGGAGCTGGACGACATGGAGGAAATGGTGTCCACAGTCATCAGTGGCTGGAGTTGGGAGACCGGACACTGCTCAACAGGACCGGACACAACAGCAACAGGGTGACTAACGATCGGGGACTGGGGGGACGGTGGGAGATGAGCACAATGGCACACATGCACAACTAAGCACAGCACACCATAAACCATGCCCCAGACCCCAACTCCCACCAAGAGAACTATGTACCCAAGTATGCAACATTTCAGCACAATATGAGCACAGAACTTCAGAGGCACACCGCATGTAAGGGATAAGGGGCAGCAAAATCAGAGCAGCAGGGACGACTCCCCCAAATGCGGTACACACACATCACGTGCACAGCACATCAACATTGAAAGTGAAGTGGCACAAACCGCAACACGCTCACCACAGAACAGAGGACACAACTGGTGCCGACTGGGTGTAGACACTGGCCAATCACAAGTGGCATTGCAGGGAAATGTGAATTGATAATGTACAAGTACAAACACAGAGCCGTGATGTCGAAATGTCCACAGTCCCGCAGCAAATAGGCAGCCCCTCCGAAACAGCCACGATGTACACAATCATGCAGTCTGTATGTAAACATGTACAATGCAACTACACACATGTGAACACATTGTTAAACTGCATCTCCCCTTCACATTGCAGAGGGTCAATCACCACTTCCTGCAGAGCAGTCCCAACCTCTCTTCTCTGATGACGTAGATAACCACGACACCTTTGACTCCGACCTCCTCCAAGAGTTCATTGACAGTCTCCGCAGCACACCTCCAGGAGCAGGGCAACCCAGCTGCAATGAGGAACCCACCCCCTGCATAGACCACACTGCAGGCAGCACCCACCACCACAGCTGCCTCCCAGGACACCCACGAAGAACATATGGCCTTTCAACAGGGTGTGTTGGGATGCCAGGAGCAGCTGGCTGAACAGGTGCGGGTGGGCTTCAACCCCATGGCAGACAAACTAGATGCCATACGTGGGTGTCTAAGTCCCATCAGGGACCTCTCACTGTCCCTAACGGACACCGACAGTCTGCTCCATGCCCTCCAATGAACCATGGCTGACATCGCCAGAGTCCTGACTGTGAGACAAGAACGACTGTCCAGTCAGAGTGGCTCCAGCTAGCTCGCCCAGGAGTTGGAACTAATGCAGAGGCTTATGGAGAATATGGAGCGGGCTAATGCGGAAAGAACAGTTGCCATGGCTGCATACCGGTGAGAGGTAGCTGGGTTCCACAATGACCTCAAAACCATCCTCATGGCATTGCTGCCACAAGGCCTGACGCTGATGCATGCTGCTGCTACCACTACATCCACATCTCCGCCCCCTAAAGTGTCAGTGCCACACGGTGCGGCAGACATTCCAGCTCCGGACCCTGAGGTGTCACTGCCACACAGTGCTGGAGAAAGGCCAGCACCACACACACGTGAGGCACATGACACAGCAGAGGACGAAGATGCGGATGAATCTGCCCTCGTGGTCAGAAGGATGCAGTAGCATCCATCTCCAAATCACGTCCGGTTTCAGCTTGGTCCTGCCCTCTGCATCATCACCTTCCACTGTCCCCCGATGCACTCTGCGACACTCACCTTGGACCTCGACATGGACTGCCATAATCTGTTTGATCGCCAATGTCACTGATATCAGACTGCGGACTGAACTCTTCCACTTCCTTTGGACTGGTCATTCCCTGAATGACTCTGGATGGCCCTCCATGGGCCAACATTTGAAAGTGGGGCTTGCATGGCCCTGTACTGCTCCAGATGCAACACTCCACTAAATGTGCATTAAACATTCCGAATCCCACAGATGTGTTGTCTCTATGGTTTTTCAAGTGTGCTAGCATGGATGAATGTGGGGGTCAGTGAATTCCTCATACGTCCATGTGGCTCATGTCATTGGACACAGGGTGACACATTGTCGATTGTCATCCGGGTGTCGCCGACGCAACAACAGCGACACACACATTTGTGACTTCCTTGTCCAGCCCCGTACAGAACCACGCCCAGAGCCCTGGGGTCATTGTTCAAACACTTACGATGGAGTGGCATATGCCAGGCAAGCCCACTACGCTTACGCTCCGGGGGGGGACAACAACGCCACATGTGCCAGGACTCCTCTGTAGCGATCTGCTGCTCACAGGTCTAGTTGTCAGCATGCCACGGCCACTCACTCATGGCTAGTTTACACCCACACCACACCCATCCAGCACAGGCGTCACAGCACATGTGACCCTACCAATAAAAAGGGCCGGGCGCACTGTACGACGCCATTTCCAACCTCTCCCAGGGTGTATCCGTGTGGTGTGCATGTAGACATGGAGGCCCAGGGGCCTGCGACCTCACATTCCGCAGGCCCGGAGGGGACATGATGACATCCGCACCACGATACCCAATCATAGAGGGTCCATGACTGTGGAGGCACAGACTTGGTGGCACCAGATACACTGCGGCCGGCACAGGCACACCGCCACGGGATGGTGACTTTAGGTGCACTGAGGTAGGGGCACCTTAAGTGCTGAGCGGGTGTGCAGCCTGCGATGATGCCCCGTACCTGTGGTCCAGACAGTTCAGGTTTTGTGTGCCCTGCTGGACCGCAGTGTAGCCCTGAGCCAGCAGGCAGCACAGGCCTACCGCCACATGGCGCTGCCTCCTGGATCACAGAGTTAGTGGCACCTAAGAGGCTGAGTGGGTGTGCAGCCTGCGATGAGGCCGGGAGCACTGGTATGTCCTCTGCCATGGAGTAATCAAGATCCAGCACCAAACGTGAGACCTGGTGGCCTGCAGAGCACAGCTGCATGATGTGGAGGGTGCCATGTCTGCGGGCCCCGGGATTGTGGATTGCAGCGGCACATGGTGGGCCCTCTTTTCTACACGCCGGTAGTGGAAGGTGAGCAGTGATGCCTGGGTGCGCAGGGGCGGGTATGCAACGCTGGGCGGCGGGAGGGGCAGGGGTGCAGCTGCCTGGGTGCGCAGGGGCGGTCAGGCGATGATACCTTGTGCAATTGTGTTTATTGTGCCATTCATGTATCTGGACTCTGTTTCAGATGACGGGACTGTCTCAGATTTGGGACCTGGTGAACTGCACTACATACCGGCACGTGGTTGGAGACACACCAGTGGCAGCAGGTGGGCAATGTGGCCTGGGTACGCAGTGTCGGCACTCTCTCTCCCTGACCCTCTCTTCTTTTCTCTAGCTCACGCTCTCCCCTTATTTGTTCGTATATCCCTCTCTGTCCGTCTTTCTCTCAACCCCCTCTCTGTCCGTCTTTCTCTTGCTCCCTCTCCTTTGCTCGCTTTCTCCTTCGCTCTCTCTCTCCTTCGCTCTCTCTCTCCTTCGCTCGCTTTCTCCTTCGCTCTCTCTCTGTCCTTTGATGTGTGCAGGACACACTTCTCATCATTATATTTGTCTTGCAGGCTGTGACCTACGGATTGTCCTGAAGGGAGCCGACATGTGTCTTGATTTCTGTTCTGTGTTTATTTTAATACATTTTCATTTGTTGCTTCGAAGGTGAATGTGTGATGCTCATTTTTGTGACGACACATGCATGTCACCAGATGTGATTGTGCGACATCATGCAAGTTATTTGGTATATGTTTCAGTGTGGTTGATGTGACATATCTTTGTCCGGGGGTGGGTGGGGGGGTGCCCAGAGTGGGGACCCGGGGTTGGGTCACGGGGGTGATGGTGGTGGGTGTTGTTGCCCTCTTGGGGCTCGGGATGCATGTTCTGTGGCTCCATGGCATCTGTTGGTCTTCAGGTGTGGCTCTGGGCTGGGCTTTCTTTTGTGGTGCAGGCTGCCGTCCGATTTTGCACCAGGTCAGAGCTGGTGTTAATTTCCTGCTGCTAACGCACCTTATCGCATGTTTTGTGTTCTTATCGCCGATGTGGCTGGTCGTTGTGAATGTTGTGGAGTGGTGTTGTTGCGGATTTTTGCTTGGGAACGCCTACTCTGCATCTCATTAGCGATAGTTGCTGGGGTAATCTGTGGCGATGTTTTTTGAGGATGTGATCGCAGGAAAACTGGTGCTATCGGCTGTTTGCACCAGCTTGTGAGGGGGGTGGTAAGCATATCGCAAATTTGGCTGTGTTAAAGGTGCCGATAACTTGGCGATAGCTCCTTCAGAATATGGCCCAAAATGTATCAATGTGTTTGAGCAGCTGTGACCTAACTTTCACTCACTGGTAGTAGGTACGAGAATGTTCCCTACATGGTATACAGGCGTGTTTTCCTGCCTGAATACCCAAATGCATACATATCGGGTAAGCTGACTTTAATTTTGGCCCAGGCGTCACTATTCCTCTCCCTGACAAGCGAGGTTCTGTGCCTGTCCAATGATCTGGAGAGGAGAATCAAGTGTACCCTCATTGTGGACAGAGGATTACTATCTACGTCCAGGGTATAGGATATAGAGAGGGACTGACAGAATACAGTGGTTTGGTAGAGTAATTGTATAACCAAGCTTTTTTACCTGTGTCGCTGACAGTGAGGTCTACCGGCCTTTCTTTTGTGACGTTCTGCTGTTATGTGTATGCCCATAACCTTGTGCTGGCATCCTATGTATGTCAAGTGCCTGCATGTGTGTAGAATGTATAGCACATCAACAGTGATAGGGCTATGTGTGGGAGTGAGTGCTGAAGCAGGTTGTACCCCTTTTGGATACACCTGGCATGACATTGCACAAGATAGAGGATGAGGACAACTTACCAAGACAATGGACGTGTATTGCATGCACTCCTCTGACTGGAGAGTGGATAGCTAGACACTTTAGTGAGGAGGATCGAGACAGGGCAAACTTTAGAAATTCAATGAATATATGTGTTAGCAAGGGGCTGCTGCTTAGTTCTTCCTGTCATTTGAATGACACTGGGGTTGAGGGGTGTAACTGCATTTCCTGTATGGTAAAAGGTGAGGAAATTCTAGGTTAATTATACATAGGCGATCCTGTTTTAGGTTTAAACCTATAATAACTGATAAAACCCCACTGAAAGGAAAATAGCCCTCATCAGATGAAACATATAAACACTGAAAAAACATTTTCGCAACCACAAACTAAATGCTATTCAAAGAAAGGAAAATGTGAGTGAAACAGTAATTTTTATTTCTTCCTGAAGGGACCAATACAATGTAACTTCGTTATACAATGCAGCAGCAAGAAAGACTGGGCTAACATTATTCTGCTCGAGTTTTGTTGTTTAGGGATGTCACTAAAATGTTGTTTATTCGTCCTTTTGCTTTTTTCAGTTTTGTGGTCTTTGATCTAAAGAAGCAGGGTTTAGAAGCATGTTTTAGGTCTTATTTAATTATTTTATAAACTGTCTTAAAGTTCTTACCAAGTTCAACAAAGATTGGAGTGACATTGTTTGTATTTGCAGTAATTCAGCTACGTATATAAAAAAATAATTGTGTGATGACTTTTCAAAATCGATACCTGAGCTGTAGTGCTTCCCTGTAAGGGATCCTTGCCACTTGCTAGATGGTATGCTTAAAGCATCTTTGCAATCTTCAGAGTTAATAAAGAATGCTATTGACTTTGTAGTCCATTCTGGTGCAGTGTTTCGTTATGCATGGGAGCTAAAACGCAAATATTTATCATTTTGTGCTTTGTATGGCATCAAAGAAACAGTCATACCAACTGTGTCATTTAGCCGGTGGTTCTCCGTCCTAAAGGCCGTGAATGCTATATTTTCCATGTGGCGACTGTTTACTGAATTTTTGCTTAGTGATGATGCCAAAGGCAAGAAATGTGAGGATCTTGGGTCGGATATTGATAGTGATGTGAAAAAGAGTACACTCTACTGCATTATTAGATTTTTAAAGAAAAAGATGATTGTTGTAGTGGACATAATCAAAAAAACTAGAGTCTGAAAATATCCTTGTCTACCAAGTGTTCAGCATAATTGGTGCAGATGTGAACCATCTCCTTGAGAGTAGGCTGAATGACACTTTTAGTGACTTTAGCACTGCAACATGTTTCATGTTAGAATTCTTGCCACTTGCTAAGCAAAGAAATGTTCAGGAGCAATTCAGGAAATGTTATTTTACAGTGCATAAGAAATGTCCCTTCACCAACCATGGCATTTGAAGTCTATGAAGCCTCACTGAGGTACTCTGCACAAGTTCTAGATCTCTTCCTTAAAGGGGAATTTTCTCTGGACTTTGAAAAATACTTCTTCATTTTTGACCACTTCAATAACGGATGTTATATGCGCCCAGATCAAGCGTATGTTGCAGAACCTGTCCCAGAGAATCACAAACTTCAGGTGCACCAGTATTGGCATGGAAAGCTATGTCAGTGGGCAGAGTTAGCAAATTGTGTACTGGATGTTTTGGCATTGCCCGTCTCAAGTGCCAATGTTGAGAGGGCCTTTTCGCAGATAACCGTTTACCTGGGAAAGCAAGAGCGAGTGCACACAACCAAAGACCCACGAATGAAGTATTTAATGGTGTACTACAATAAGATTGATTTGTTAACATGTATTTGGACCTCATATACCCTGTACGCACATTGTCTATAAACATGCACTATCAGTGCAGGAAGCAAGCAATAATAAAAGCAAAACATTCCATAAAACACTGGAAAAACACTCTTTCTGTTGTTTTTGATGGCGCAAAAATATGTTACCATCGATAACCACTGTATTGAAAACACTGAAAACCCTCCACCAGAATTAACCAAAAATAGAAACTGAAAATAGAAAAGCCTAATTATACCCCTTTGTCAGTCAAGGTGAAGAAACCTCACACTTCATTGAGCCTGTGTTATGGGTTCTCCAGTTTGGAGACAGCCCCAATTGTATCTGTGATGAGAAGCATCACTCTATGAAAAGGCTGTGCCTGAAAAACAGCCAGCGATGAACACTTGAAAGGAAAACCACCACAATCCAGTTCTGAAGTTTAAGACTGGCAACTCATATCCGCTATCTAGAAAATGTGTATAAAAGTGGAAGCCAAATCCCCTCACCTTGTTCCAGTTCCAAGTCCTTCAAGACCATGAAAGACAGTGCTCTGCAGAGCATTTGAAAGTCTGCTGTCTGAACATGCCTGGTATCTGCCTGACAGTCAGTCTCCCAGGTGTTATGGGGTATCACCTGAAGTCTGAACGTTCTCCTGGATGAAAGGATTCTGCCTGGCCTTGCAGGAGGAGAGACTGCCCAAGAATAGAAGCATAGGGTGTCCCTGGGGCTGGGGGACATCCAGACCAAGTGGACTGCTGACAGCGACCTAGGACGGGCCACTGTGATCTGTTGCACTTGGTTCCTGTTGGAAACTTTTTTGCATAATCACTAGTTCCTTTCTGCAGCTTCCTTATAATGATATTGGTGAAATTGGAGCAGCAATGCTTAGTTAGTGCAGTCTGGCTGCACCTGCTGTGCAACTACATTTGCCAGATCGGGGCAACACCTGCCAACAAGCCTGATCCGGGTTGCAACTGGCGTGCAAAGATGCTGGCACGGCCAGGGCACAGCCACCTGCTCGACCCTAGTAGGGATGCAACTGCCATGTGATGGCTCAACTAGCTCAGGGCTGCACTGGTTGTAAGAAAACATCAGCTTGGCCGGGGTTGTATCTGCGATGGGCCAGGCAGCTGTGCGTTGAGTGGCACAGCCACCCTGCCTCATAAACACTATTTGCACTTTTTGCAGATCCATAGCTAAGCCCATGAGAGATAAGATGTTAACTTAACATTCCTGACATTCTTTAGAAATTTAAAAATGTTCCTTCTTGGAATACAGATGATGGTAACAAAGTTGAGTTAAAACTTCACATAAATGAAGGATTTGTTGTGGCAAATTATAAAAATATACCAAGATAGATGGCAAAAACTCCCAGGATGTCTTGGAAAATGTGATGCACAAATGCTTGAAATGCTGCAATGGTTTTACATAGGTCAAATTACATTACACAATATTCGTAATGACTGTATTTTGTCTTGAAAGCAGTGTTTCACCTGTCTCCTTGTCTTATCTGTATTAAACTGGATGCTTCCTCAAGATCTAGATTAGTCAAACTCAAAGCATCTGATACTTGGTCCAACAAATGTGCAAGATCAAAGGCAGAACATCGAGAATTCACGGAATATTGAATAAAAACCATTGGAACACTAAATGATCACTGCTGAGCCACCTACAATCCACATAATGTATTCTCAAAATTGCACATAGCACCCTGCAGGACCCTCAATGTGGTCATGATCAAGGATTCCCCTAAATAAGACCAATCCCTCTTCTCAAGTACTCTTGGTACAAAGAAATCAGGGGCATATTATCAAGAGTGGCGTTAAAATTATCGCCGCTTAAGCGGCAGGAAACTGCCGCTAAAGCGGCGATAATGGGCTTGATAATATGTCCTGGAGGATTCCAATAGAAGCCCATGTTCACACCAGAACATGGGCTTCTATTGGAATTCACAAAGGCATATTATCAAGCCCATTATCGCCGCTTTAGCGGCAGTTTCCTGCCGCTAAAGCGGCGATAATTTTAACGCCGGTTCTTGATAATATGCCCCTCATTTTTGCTCTTCTTGGAGCGATATTGTCACTATTGGAGGGGACATTTAGCTCAGTAAGGGGCATATCATCAAGGAGGCAATATAAAATTATCGCCGCTTTTGCGTCCGTTTTCGGACGAAAAGCGGCGATAATTTTATCGCCTTATCAGCAAGGTCACGCTATTGCGTGAATCCTTGCATTAGCTGTAATGATGGATTTCCGGAAGCAGGTAAGAGTTGAATGAATGAAGTTTAATCCAAATAAGCCCTGACACCAAGAGGCGTCTGACAGTCTACAGTGAAGTCCTCAACTGTCCCACCAACCGTCACCCTCGCCCAAGGTTCCAGAACAGAACGGGGAAACGTCATGGAACCCTGGGCGAGGGCTAGCGGCGGAAGGTAGCGCGAGGCGAGTCGCGAGGACAGATAGAAGTAAACACAACACATCTCCTCATCTACAGAAAATAAAAACAAGAGGAGTGGAAACACAAGATTAAGTGAGCAACTGTAAGGACAATATAATTACAGAAATGCCATAAGTGCAAGGGACAAAAGAACACAAAATATAATTAATCACATACAAAATCTTGTAACTTTTTTGGAGGAATTATTTCTCTCCCATGTCTACTAATGGTGGACTCTTTGACACTGGAAGCACCAACGTCGAGCTCATGAGGGGGGGAACCATCGTGAGACATGTCTGAAATTCCAACTTGGGGAGTATCGTCAGCACTACAAGTAGTGGAGTCAAATGACGTGCGAACAATGGTCTCCCCAGCGGAACTCTCAGAAGTTGGGGGATCTTTGGAAATGGTACTAGAGTCACTGAGACTGGTGGAATTCTCCTTCAAGACCGGACCACCACTGGTGCCCTCCTCAGGATCGTTTAAGGGAGGAACCTCACTACCTACATGGGAATATCCCTGGTGGATGTCATCGCCAAGGATCCAATCATATCTAGAAGAGGTGCCGACACTCCTCCTCCCTGGATCAGAGTACTGTGGGGGCAAGGTACCATCACCCCGGCACAATGACAGAGACGACAAATGCCACACCTTTCCATCACTCAAGAGTGCAGAATTACAAAAGATTTCCTTGACCACAAGGGGTTGCGAATAGCGGCTCAATCCTTTTTTGACAAAACCACTTCTCTTGACTCTAACCCACTGTCCTACATGAATGTTGACATGTTTGCATGCATGTTTGGAGTTATAATGGTCTTTACTCCTTTGCTGAGTTTGTGCAATCTTGTCGTTAACCAATTCCATAGACCAATCAACCTTCTTTGGGAACGACCACCCAATACAGTCTTTGGTGATAGGTGTTCTGCCCCTTAATAACACGAAGGGACTAGAGCCAGTAGACTCGCAGGGTGTCACACGGAAAGCCCACAGTTTCTCTTGAATCTCGTGATTTGCAGAACGCATTATTATCTGGTCGCGAATGAATTCATCATGAAGCTCACCAAATCTGCAGGTCAGAGCCAAGTCTTTAAGTGCAGAGACAAAATCTTCAATGGATTCCTCTGAATTTTGTTTGCGATGGAAGAACTTGTATCTGTGGACTGACACGCAAACCGTAGGTTTGAAGTAATTTGTAAGATCCTCTAAGGCATGAGCATAAACGTCGTCATCTCCTGCAGCTCTTACTTTCTTATTATTTATTTATTTATTTATTTATTTATGGGTTTTATATAGCGCCTGAATCACCCCATACGGGGTATCTCTGCGCTTAGGACTGCCGGTTGACCAATAAAGAGAGTACGATTAGAAAAGTTCTGTTTTCAACAATTTCCTAAAGGCCACTAGGTTGGTACATTGACGTAGATGTAGAGGGAGGAGATTCCAGTAATGAGGTGCCAGATGGGAGAACGCCTTCCCTCCCATCCGCGCCAATTTAATGCGAGGGGTTTGCAGGTATGCAAGTTGGCTGGATCTCAGCAGTCTTGTAGGAGTATATCTTACAAGTTTCCGAGCTAGATAGCCAGGACCCAGGTTGTGTAGGGATTTGAAAACCATACAGCAGATTTTAAATCTGACTCTCTTTTTTATAGGGAGCCAATGAAGGTCATGAAGCAAGGGGGCTGAAGGGGTCCTGGGAAGTGCGTTGTTGACTAAGCGAGCTGCAGTATTCTGGACCACCTGCAATTTGTTTAAAGATTTTTCTTTGGCTGCAATTAATAGAGCATTGCAGTAGTCTAGTCTGCTAATTATCAATGCTTGGACCAGGGTTTTACGAGTGGTAATAGGAAGAAAGGGACAGACCCTCCGCAGCATGCGGAGAGTGTGGAAGCAGGTGACAGCGGTGCTGTTTACATGTTCTTCAAGAGTAAGATCGTTGTCCAAGCGCACACCCAAATCCTTTACAACCTCTTTAGGGGACGGGGCAGAGCCCAATTCCTCTGGCCACCAACTAGGGGACCATCTAAGTTTTGCCTCTCCAAACAGCATGATTTCTGATTTATCAGTGTTGAGTTGTAGAAAATTTTCCCTCATCCAATGCGCAACGCCCTTCATGCCCTCAGAAAAAATGTCTTGGGTAAGTGGATTTGCTTTGTCGAATGACAGCAGAAGTTGTGTGTCATCGGCATAGGATATGGGGGAGAACCCGAGCCGTCTAAGGCGTTCTGCTAAGGGGGCTACATAAATATTAAATAATGTAGGGCTTAAGCAGGAGCCCTGAGGGACACCCTTACTGATACCGGTGGTTGACGAACGATAGGGGCCCAGATTGATAGTTTGCGTCCTGTTGGTCAGGAAGTCAGTTAACCAACTCAGTGCTTTGCCTCTTACACCAATCTCCTCCAGGCGCGTGATAAGAACTTGATGGGATATGGTGTCGAAGGCAGCCGACAGGTCGAGCAGGACCAACATCACTGCCTGACCCTTATCTGCTGCCATTCTGATGTTGTCAGTGACCTCCACTAGTGTAGTCTCAGTACTATGTTTCGGACGGAAACCAGACTGTGATTGATCTAGACAGTGGGTAGGTATTAATGCGTTTATAAATTTTCATAGTCTTTGCTCCTACGCAGTGCAGCAAAATGTTCTTCTTCCTTTCTGGAGTAAGTTCCTCACCCTCCTCTTCAAAAGTAGAGATGTAATTTTCGAAATATTCCAGCCAATCTTCCCATTTAAGAGACAAATCACCTGGCGCAGGAATGAAGGGTTGAGGTGGAGAAAGGTTCCAAATGTTGCCTGAAGCCATGACAAAAATGGAAAGGACGAAAAGAAGAGGAAAAGAGAAGAAAGAAAGAAGAGACGGAAATAAATAAATAAGAAGATATAAAGAATGTATGAGTAGAACAAGAAGGAGCCAGGAAAATAGAGAAGAAAATAAGAAATAAGGCAAAACAATGCACAAGCGCAAGGAAACTGTTGAATTATCATGAAAACGCATAAACTGTGGTAATTATGATGAAGTAATACGAAAACTTCAACTTCCCAGTGGTTAGTAAGTATTTTAAAATACTCTCAATGAGAAAGAAACCCTCCAATAGCAGCAGAATGGCAGAAGGTAGTGTGCGCGTCAATTCACTTCAATTGAATTCAAGTGTGCGCATCACTGTGAAGAAACGAGCAGTTGAAGCGTGAAAACGCGTGCAGAACGCTCTCAAAATGGCCGCTGAGATTCCAAATGCGAGCCCAACTCAGAATGGCCGCTAATGCGTTCCAGTGACGCGGTGAGTGCGCAAATGCTGATCCCTGAGGTGAAGCGTTGTTGTCGCCAGGAGAGCGCCAGGAAGAGTGAAGGCAACGTCCCATAGGAAACAGAGCGCAAGGGAAATTAAGCGCAAATACAGCAAATGGCCATAAAGTTAAAGCTCAAGCGAGAGAGCGCCAAAACACAAGCCGGCATGGATCTCACCGTGAATCAGAGACTTGAACAGCACCAATGTGGCAGAATACGACGCCGTCTTGAAGGTCCACGAAGATCGTGACAGAACCAAGAGTGTACGAGACACACACTCACACGCAGGTCCGCAGTGGTGTCAGGGCGCTCGTCGCCAATTTGTAATGATGGATTTCCGGAAGCAGGTAAGAGTTGAATGAATGAAGTTTAATCCAAATAAGCCCTGATACCAAGAGGCGTCTGACAGTCTACAGTGAAGTCCTCAACTGTCCCACCAACCGTCACCCTCGCCCAAGGTTCCAGAATAGAACGGGGAAACGTCATGGAACCCTGGGCGAGGGCTAGCGGCGGAGGGTAGCGCGAGGCGAGTCGCGAGGACAGATAGAAGTAAACACAACATTAGCTCCCTTTCCCATAACGCCCACCTTTGCATCTCTAATGAGATGCAAAGTGGGCGCTCCGTCCCAAAATAACTGAAGAAATGTCGCTAACCGACATTTCTCCAATTATCAATGGGCACGCTAACAGGCATAGCGATAAGAAAAGTAGCGCTAACCTTGGTTATCGCTACTTTCCTTACGCCTGCTTTTAGTTTGACTTAGCCATTATATCCAATGTGAGGTGGATATCATGGCTAAGTCTGCCCTGCCCTATCAACAAGCTATCGCCAAACTTTGTGAGATTATCGCTGAATTTTCAGCGATAATCTCACATTTTGGCAGTTGGCGCTTGGAATGTTATCGCTTTTGAGATAAGCGTTGCTGATAGCATGCTATCTCAGCGATAAAATTCCACGTTACCCGGCGATAATTATCCTAGCGCTAAGTGCGTTTAGCGATAATTATCGCCGGTCCTTGATGATATGCCCTCTTATCTGGCCATGTTTTTCCTTTGTTCCTGTCTACATCTTCACATACCAGAAAGTAGGGGTTATCGTATCACAGCCAAGCACTTCTATAGCAGGAAATGCTTTCATCAGTCACCAGAGCTTGCCAAAGCATTCTCTGTCCCCTAGCGAGCTAACGGTCATAGGATTCCAGACCAAAAGTAAAAGAGGCATCATCTTGTCAGCTCTAGGGAACAGAGAACTCTAGAAAGGTGAGACTCTCTGGCACACTCATAGGTGCAGAGAAACACCCACTGTGCTTGCACCATGTACCACCGGTTTTCATCACACATCATCCAAAACAGCCCTAAGCAAGAGCTATAATGAAGCTATTAAACAAGCGACCATCTTAGAGCTTGATAAGCTGTGCCCCAGTGGCGGTCGTTTTAGATGCAATGTTTAAATAACTTCCGCAATTATGTGGTGATCATGCACATTTTATACTGATACTGCTGCATGACCTTGTTAGTTCAATAATAAACTCGTTGTTTACATTTATAAGGAACTTTATGATTTTTTCTTTGTCTCTGGCTTATCATCCGAAGACTTAAGATACGACTGCAAGCTCACAGGAAAACCAGAATTCATGGTCATGGAAGCAATACTGATGAGGTCTCGGGACAGAAGACTCTTTGCTCTCGTTAAGTAGAAACTGGTACTCCTCCTGATCCAGAAGATATGTCTATAGCCACAGTGGTATTGGCACTGAACATTTCGGAGTATGATTACTTGCCTTCCAGGAAAGTGTGCATTCTGAGACTTGGTGACAGGTGACTAGGGCTGGTGCCAAGACCAACTTTGCCTACATGCTCGGTGACAGGCACACCTGGTTTCATTGTTATTTACTTCACTTCTCGTTTTCATTTTACGTACTTGGCTCACTTTATTTGCACCGTTACGACTGCCACTGTTGTTCATCTTTGATTATCCGTCACTTTATTCATCATTCATTTAGGTTGTTATATTGAAGTCACATATATTCTGTGCTGTGCTCCTAAGCAGTATTTACATTGGATCCAATAATCAATTTCTTTAAATACCTCATTTTCTCACTGCCCCAAGCAAACCAGTTATGCTATGGAAACACTAGTTTAAATCATTTGAGAACTATTTGGTTGCTAATGATGCTGTAAAATTTGATTCTAAACGAAAATTTGCACTTTTATATGGTTATCTAGGGTACGAATTACAACAAGTTTTTAATAACTTACCACAAGTTGATGCACCAGCAGGGGCACAAGAGGCATGGAATTTTTATGCGGACGCTGCAGCTAGGCTCTCAAAGAAGTTTTCAGAAGAGCCAAGTATTTTACTTGAATGTTTCAATGAGGAGAAAACTGATGAGTCTGTAGCAGAGTACATCTCTGCACTCAGGCAGTTAGCCTCTACATGTAATTTTGGTTGTGCGCTAGACATTTACATAGGTGATCAATTTATATACAGCTGTTTTTCCCAGAAAATTCAAGAAAGATTATTAAGCTGCAGAGACCCTAGTCTAGCAGAGACAATTGAAATCATGAAGGGCATAAAAAGGTCAATCATATCTACAAAACTAATGTCTGCAGAATCATTCACTTTCAGCGCACCCGTATCATGTATGTCTAGTCAAAATGAAGTTGATGGTTTAGTTGAAGCAAGAAACAAATCAACTAGAGGCTCATTTAGAAGAACTGGTATATGTTTTAGATGGGGTTCAAAAAACACATATTGAAAATAATAATGCAGGTTGTTCTGCCAGCAATAAGCGCTGCAACAAATGCAGTAAACTTGGACATTTTATGTCTGTTTGCCGTAGTTCAAAGAATACAATGAGAATCAGTTTGGTAAACCTTGACACAGATTCATGTGCACAAGAATTATCCTTAGTTGTTTTAACTATCTCCGCCAATAAGGTTTCTCAACCTGCAGTGAAAGGTCCTTGGTGCAAAGCCATGGTGGTACAAGAAACTATTGATATGATGGCAGATTCAGGTGCACCTGTCACTATTGTTTCGGATGTACTATTCACAGAGAAATGGGGCACAAGGTTACTAACTAAAACTGACATTCACCCAAAAGCCTTCGGTGAGCAAGACATTGACATGTTGGGGTATTTTATGATACTCTGTCTTGCTCAGGGAGACAGATCACCACTAAAATGTATGTAGCAATCAAAAGCCGGAACATCATAGGTTGGTGAGACTTGGGATTATGTTGATACCTAGTGCAGAAAATCCCATTGTGTTGGCTGACCATTCCATTTACTTCATTGAAGATGACAATGAAATAAATTTGGGTTGTGTGTTGGACAAATTTCGAAATATTTTCAGTGACAAAATTAGTAATATTTCTAGGTTTGAACACTTCATCAAGCTCAAGGATGGTGTCATCCCTGTAGTGTATAAAGTAAGATTGGTGTCTTGCAGCATTAAATTGGAACTCAAGATTCTACTTGACAAACTATGCAGGGAAGGTGTTATTCAGGCAACTGACTCATCTGAATGGGTTATTCCAGTGGTTATTTTTAAGAAAAAGACAGTAGAAATGTGTCTTTGTGTGGACTTACTCACCCTCAACAAAAATATTGTTATCGCTTGTCATCCTCTACCCTAAGTACAAGATCTCCTAGCAAATTTAGGGGGGATACAGTTCTTTTCATTACTTGATCTTAGATCAGCTTATCAACAAATACAACTTCCTGTAGAGAGCCAGGATCTTACCATATTCATCACACCATTTGGCGCTTTCAAGTTTCTACGCATGCCATTTGGTCTGGCCTCTGCAGCAAGTGTGTTTCAAAAATTCATGGACACAGTGTTAGGAGGTATCCAGTGAGTATATGCACTCCAGGATGACGTGCTAATTTATGCTAAAAGCACCAGGGAACAGAACTTAATTTTGGATAAGGTTCTTACTGTTTTTAACAAAATAGGCATTAAGCTAATAAAAGAAAAGTGCAAATTTATGGTTAACCAATTAGATATTTGGGTCACTGTACCTCTAGTCTAGGCATCAGTCCAAAAGTGCCACTTGTCTGTGCCATCCAAGCCACCACTCCACCCAGCAACAAGGATACACTTCGCTCATTTTTAGGTTTATGTGAATATAATTCACGGTTTATTCATGGGTATGCATTAGTGGTACAACCCTTGCGGGATCTATTAAAGAAAGGTAAAACCTTTGAATGGTCTGATGCAGCAAATGAGTCTTTTACCAGGATTATATCTCTCATTACTTTAGCCCCAATTTCATCAGCTTTCTCGACTAGAAAGCCTTGTTTTTTGACAGTACACACCAGTCAATTAGGACTTGGCGCAACATTTTCGCAATGGGTGAACAAGAAAGAGAACACAATTGCTTTTGCATTATTTTCCTTGAGTTCTGCTGAGTTCAACTACAGCACTATTGAAAAAGAGGCGTCAGCATGTGCATGGGCAATTGAAAAATGTAAAACATATCTATGGGGCACACAATTTCAAATTCTCACTGATCACAAGCCACTTATTTACTACTTAATGTCAATGGCACAGGTAAAGCCTCTGCAAGGCTAGTCCGCATTCTGTCAAAGTTGCAAGAATATAATTTCACAATTCAGTATCTACCGGATGGAAAGAATGCCAGAGCGGACTGATTGTCCAGAATGCCTATTACTAATGATGTGGTATGTGAATCCAAGGAAGAGGTTGAATGTGTGGTTGCTCTTGTCAGGGATCTTGATGTGAAACAGGACTCCATTACTAGAGAGTTTTGGTTGAATGCTCTGAATGATGATCTAATTCTTCAACAAGTTATCAAACATGTTAAAGATGGTTGGCCTCATGAAAGAAATCTGGAATATGGAGTTAAATTGTATGCACAAGTTTCGGATGAATTATCTGTTGTTGAAGGATTTTTACTCGCCCATGAATTGTTAGTTCCCCCACCAATATCCGAGACATTTTATTCAAAAATGGTCATGAAGGTAATTTGGGAATCACAGCTACCATTCGTAACTTGAAAACAATACTATTGGTGGCTGGACTAGATGCTCAGGTTAACAGGTAATTTCAGGTTGCAGTACCCGTTTAATTTCTGATAAACGCTGCAAATCTATTGAACCTGATTTACATATGGTTCTCCTAACGGATGCATCATGGGATAAAGTTGCACTTCATTTTGCTGGTCCCTTCGAACTTCTTCCTGGCAGTAAAACGTATATGCTAGGTTTGGTGGACTACCTATCTAAGTGGATTTACTTTAATGTTGTTTCGACTCCAGACACCCCAACTGTCATTACTTTTCTAAGCAAAGTATTTGAAGTAGAAGACCCACCAAGAGAACTTGTAACTGATAATGGGACTCAGTTCAAGTCCCATCAAATGCTACAGTTTATCAATAATCTAGGCATCAGACAATTAAAGGTAGCCCTGTACTCCCCGAGTTCTAAAGGTTTGGTGGAACGTGTCAACACATTTTTAAAGGGGGGTGTTCAAACTGCATTGTCAGCAGGCTTACAGGTTGAACATTTCTTGAGAGAAAAGGTCTGGAAATATCACACCACACCACATAGCATCACTCCTGGGTGGGTCAAAGAATTCTCCAGTATTGGAAATACCATGGGTAATTCTGATAGAATGAGAAGTGATGTTATCAGGAAGCATGAGGCAATATCCAGGCACTATTCTAACAAAAAGAACACGAAAACCATTACGTTTTTAGTTGGTGACTGGGTGCTCATTCTAAAACCTAACAGGATCAGAAAAGGTGAATCTAAATTTACACTACCAGTCAAAGTGGCTAGGATTTCTAAAGGTGCTGTTCTTTTTGAGGACAGAGGGTGGTGGAATAGGAGGAGTCTGGTGAAGGTCACTCAGGAACAAGCCTCTAAGATTGTAGCTGCTAAGAATAAAGGTATTCTTTATTCTGATATTGGTGAAGATAGCCCCTGGTAGGATCTCTGTCAAGGAAACGTCAGCCCCAATTCTATACAGTTCACACATTCTGCTGAATCTGACAATCACAACTCCAAAGAATTATTTCATGAACATGATGATACCCATGTGTTTATGCCCTCTAGTGAGGTGTCCTTTTCCTGTTTTAATGAGGGGAATATCACCACAAGTTTTGATGTTGAGAGGTCTTCTTGCAGGGGATCTCGCAATGCTTCATTTCCTTTGAAATTTAAAGATTATTATTTAAGGTAATGTAATGTTGCTCTATTTCATTTTGCAACGTCTCAATTTTGCTGAAATCTTAGGGTATTCCATTAATGCGATGTCATATTTTGTGCATGTTTAATTGATTTCGTTCTCTGTTATTAATATGTTTGAAGCTCATTTTTATTATTAAAAAAAGAGGAATGATGTTATGTTAACAAGTTGTCCTTTGTCTTTAAGGACAGCTTGTTAGTGTCTTGTGCTCTCGCTCAGGACCACTTAGGACCACTTGTGTTCTTTCAAGGGTGGCCCGCGTTCTGATGCTCCTCGGTGTTCTGCTCCGGCTCTTTCCGTTGGACAGTTGCACCGAGGACAGCAGAAGAGCGGTCGTGGGCATTGTTACATTCCATGTTATAGTTTAAATGCTGTTGTGGAAGCAGATCTCATGTTGCTTCTTTCCAAGGATGTCCTGCGATATATAGGGAATGTAAAATTTGTGGTAGGAAAGGACATTTCAGCAATGTGTGCAGAGACAGACGTTATAATAATCACACACGCACCTCGACTCCCAGCAGCTCAGACAATTACAAAGTTACTAGTGTAAATGATATTCAAGAATCCAACAGAGGGCATGTGGTGTCTATATTACAGTATAGTACAGGGAAGGAAAAGTCCATGTGTTCTCCTAAATGTCTGTTTCAAATTTGTGGAGTGGATGTAGATCTCATGGTGGACTCAGGTTCGCCATGGACTATCATAACTGCACAATATTTCAATGAAAGGTTGCAAAATGTATGTGATTACAATGAATTACAACAATCTGATGTATATGCAGAAAGTTTTGATGGATCAAAAATTGAGATGGAAGGTTTTATCAGGGTTCCACTGCACTTTGGGGGAAGAAGTTCAGTTATCAAATTGTATATTGCTATAAAAGGGGTAAATGTCCTTGGATGGCGTGACCAGTGGAAGTTGGGTGTAACCCTTAATCCACGTGCTGAAAATCCAGTTTCACTGTGTGACGATTCACTAATGGGTAAAGTAGCCACACTTAACATTGACATGGAAAATTTAGATCGGGAAAACAGATTAGTTAAAAAATATGACAAAGTGTTCTGTGATAGGTTAGGAAAACTGAGGAATTTCACACATAAAATAGTGTTGAAAGACAACGCCCTGCCGGTTAAGCAAAAATTAAGGGGTGTTCCTATCAATATTAGAGACAAACTCAAAGAAATGCTTAAAGATTTGTTGGATGAAAACATCATTGAACCGATTGAATCGTCTGAGTGGGTTTCTCCCATAGTTTTGGTGCGAAAACCTGACCAAAAGTGGCGTGTGTGCGTGGATTTAAGAGCATTAAACTCTAATATTGTCATAGATTGCCACCCTCTACCTAACATTAATGAGTTAGTTTCACTATTTGATGGTGCACAAGTATTTTCTACGTTGGATTTAAGGTCGGCTTACCACCAAATTGAGCTTGCAGAGGAATCTAAAAAACTCACTGCTTTCATTACCCCAGTAGGGCTGTACCAATATAGGAGAATGCCTTTTGGTTTAGCGTCAGCGGCCTCTGTTTTTCAAAGGGTAATGTTCCAGATTTTCAGAGACATTGATACATATGTCAAATGTTTTCAGGATGACATATTGATTTTCTCTAAAAATGTAGTAGAGCATGATGTACATCTCAATGAGGTGTGCAAAAGACTTGAGAGTAATGGTTTTACTCTTAAGGCGCACAAGTGCAATCTATTCAAATCGTCGGTTGAGTATTTGGGGCATACCTTATCAGGTGAGGGTTTAATACCTAAAAAATCAAATGTGGAAGCCATCTTAAATGCCCCTGCTCCCACAAACAGAGATCAATTATTATCATTTTCAGGTATGTGTGAATACTACAGTAAGTTTGTTGAAAATTTTGCCACTAAAATGGAGCCTTTGAGAATGTGACTAAGGCAAAGGGCTAACTATGAATGGAAAGAGGAACAACAAAAAGCTTTTGCAGCAATCAAAAATGACATTATTAATGCTCCCACTTTAAAGCCGTTTCGCACAAGGAAGGAATGCATTATAACGGTTGATGCCAGCTTATATGGTTTGGGCGCTGTACTATCCCAAAGTGATGGCAAATATGAATGGAATGTAGCATTTGCTTCAAAAACTTTGAATGAAACTGAACGCAAGTATGCAGTCATTGAGCGAGAATTACTTGCATGTGTATGGGGTGTGGAACATTATAGGATTTATGTGTGGGGCAGCAAATTTGTTTTGAGAACAGATCATAAACCACTTGTCAATATATTGTCAACAGGGGGTGGATGGAACTGTACAGCTAGAATTGCCCGACTATCTTCAAGACTTCAGGAATACAATTTTACCGTTGAGTATGTTCCTGGGAAAAAAAATGTAACGGCAGATTGTTTATCACGTCTGCCGTGTAAAGAGGATGATTGTAAAGTAAAAATGGTTAAGGAATGCGATTTTGTTCTGGGTGTTAATGATGTTGTGCCTCCACAATATCACGATATCACTGAACAAAATTGGAAAGAGTCTCAGATCAATGATGATAGGTGGGTAGGTCTTATGAAATGTGTGAATGAAGGTTGGCCCATTAAGAGCAAAGTGAGTCCAGATTTGTTGCCTTTTTACAATGTGGCAGATGAGTTGTTCTGTGAAGGAGAGTTTGTATTCAAAGCGGGTAAGTGTATTCCGCCAAAAGGAATGCAGGAACTGATTCTCAAATTGGCACATAAGACACATCCCGGCATTTCATCTATGAAAAGGTTAATTAGAACATACTTTTGGTGGCCTGGAATGGACAGATTCATTGATCGGATTGTTAGGGAATGTCAGGACTGTTGTTCCAGTGACAAAATGCTAAGATTACAGGTACCACCTCTAAAAATGGTAGATTGGCCTACTGAAAGGTGGCAAAAGGTAGCCTTTGATATTTCAGGTCCTTTTAATATGTTACCTGAAAATTCCCGTTTTGCTTTGGTTATTATTGATTACCATTCTAAATGGCCTGAAGTAAAATTTGTTCCACAAGCAAATACTAATGCAGTCATAAATTTCTTCAAGGAGATTTTTTCAAGAGAAGGGTGTCCTTCTACATTGATTTCGGACAATGGGGTGCAACTTATTTCAAATGAAATGGAGAGTTTTCTTAAGGCTTGTAACATTACTCACAAGCTGACCTCATTGTATGAACCACATGAAAATGGCCAAGTTGAACGTTTTAACCGTGTTCTAAAGGGCTTCGTCATGGAAGCTGTAAAACAAAAAGGTGATTGGTTAAGTGTGGTTAGAGAACAGTTGTGGGTTTACCGCATCACGCCACACTCTGCGACGGAAATCAGTCCGTTCAAATTACTGAAGGAAAGAAATCCTGCTTCGAGTGTTTGTCCTTGGTGGTTCAGAGGAAAGTGTAAAAACTTGTTTGAAAGTGATGAAGGTGTGCATGTTACTGCAAAGAGAGTAGAATGTAAGCAAAACAAAACAAAGTTGTGGTATGATAACAAATGGAAAACCAAGGAACATTCTTTCAGACCTGGAGATTGGGTAAGAATATTAAGGCCGGGCATTTTAGGTAAAGGTGTGAACAAATATGGCAGGCCAATAAAAATAAAGAAAACCTTTAAAAATAGTGTGTTAACGCAAGATGGTAAAGTTTGGAATACTAGGAGAGTTGCTAAATGTCCTGTCCAATTATCTTCTGGTGAAGTTACACATAGGGATAGTGTCCACAGGTATGATGATCAAATAAATGGACGCACTTATGAATCTGTGGCGTCAAGGGTTAAGTCTGATACACGTATCAGAAATGCTCCTGCTTGGCGTGATGATTTTGTATAATTCTGTTTATTGCTTCCTTTAATATGGGGGATGTGTTACATTCCATGTTATAGTTTAAATGCTGTTTTGATATTTATGCTTGGTGTCTTTAAATGCATGCGACATGTGTATCTTTGCTTGGGGTTCTAAGTTCTTTCAGAACTTTCTTGATGTATCATTCCACCTGGTTGAGGCAGTTGTCTCTGTCCTTCAACTAGTATGGATGCATGTAGCCGTGCTGGAATAAAGTTTCATATTTAAGAAATTCCTGGATCATGGATTTAATAGGCATCTTTCTTTGCGACTCTAATAAACAGAAGTTTTATACCTAATTACCCGTTGGATCTTCATTACCTCCTCGCAACAGGCACTTGTGCAGTTTTAGACACCTTCTGGCAGCCTGAGTTTGAAACCTCTGCAACTTGTTGATTGATAAGCACTTTGATAGTTTGGTGTATATGAAGCTGCAGTAATTCAAGTTTGACATTGCTAGGGCCCTTGACATCGCCACCTGGAGCTCGATTTGGGAGGATGGGACAGAAAAAGGAAAGCAACAAGTTGATGGCCTTGGCCTCTGACTTGGGGAAAGAAGGAGAGCTTAGAGCTAATACAGGACATGCTTTCTATTCGAAGAAAATATGTCATGCAATATATCATTTTTTAGTGATGGCATAGATTCCTTACCAGGTTTTAGGCCATCTGAAAATGGGGGGGGGGGGGGGGACATTAAACGAACAAAAAAAATTATTTTACATGAAAAGACAAAGCTGTCATTGCCAGAAGGTGAACTTCAGTCAGAGGAGGTAGAGGAGGCGGAGAAGACAGGAACATACTGGTTAAACTAGGTGAAAGGTAAATCACCTCTATACAACATAAGCACAGTGAGAGCAAACAATCCAGGTGGAGTGAGGAGTGACTCAGCACAAAAACCAAGACTAAAACATTGTTTTATCTCGGAAAACTCTCCCTAACAGAGAGAGAATGAAAACAGTGGTGTTTATTACAGGTTTTCACGTTCTGAAGCATTAAAAGTAAACTAAGATTCGGCATAAGTAGTGGTAAATATTATAATTTCCGATTGGGAATGTAATACTCTTTATCGACCAATTGTTTTAGAGAAGCGATCTTCCTCCCACACCCTGCGGAAATGAACAGGCAGCAAGCACAGTTACACCCCGCACAGCACTTGAAAATTACCAGACCCACAGCAGGCTTTCTCAAAAAAGCTTTTTCTCCACCACATTTTCTGAAAGTGGCGACAAAAAGGGGCAAGGCGAGAATAATCACCAGGGCACAAACCAAAAACATCGTTCCCGGGCAGAACCGTGTATCCTCCCGTTTCAGGATATTGCCTGGAACACAAGCACTGGCAAAGCTGAAGTGTGGTATGTGGTAAAGTATGCAAACAATTGTACACACGTGCTGTCGTGGCGATAATGGTAGCGTTGCTAATGCTGGCGGAACTGGATGTTGCAATGGTGATGGTGGGATTGGGTGTGGTAGCGAGGGTGGTAGGAAAAGTGGAGGTTGTAAAGGTTTGCACTGGGGTGCTAACAAAAAATTCTAAAGTCTACTGCAGAAAAGAACATTTGAAAGAAAAGATTGTGTACACAGTGCGTGGATGAGATGAAGAACTGAATATGTGATGAATGAGTGCATTTTTAAGATATATTGCAATGTGAACACTCAACAGGAGGTGGAAAAATACACCAAACAGTCGGTGAGAATGATACTCGTATAGGTGAAACCACAGCCCACTAAAAAAGTATATTTTAAAGACCTGGCCACAATGCATCTCACAGAGAGCAGCGCTGGATAAACCAGAACTACAAATAGTTTCAACACGTGCTCCTAATACACCGCTTAAAAGTCTCAGGACTCCCAGCTTTGGGAGACACATCCATTTGCCCTGGTCGTGTAATCGATCACTGGGAGCCATATCGGTTCGGTACATGCAACCAGTGTGAGAGCCTCTCCGTTGCCATGGCTTCAATCCCCGAGCCACTATGACGCATCATTGCTTGCATCTTCTTCCTTCTTTCAGTGCCTGCCTGACGATTGACTAGTCTAATTTATACCCGTGCGTCAGACACTATACGTATCAAAGCATATAATGTACCGCAAGTATACATAACTTGAAAACGAATAAAATATGTTAAAAAAAAGACTAGTCTAACTCAGGCACAGTGAGCACAAAAGCCTCAAACTAACCCTGGGCATCTCTTCGCACTGCGAAGTCTTCAGGGTGCTTATCAACAACCACAGATCTTCGGCGACTGCACAGTCCACAACCAGAGACGTTTTAAGGCATGGGCAAAGTGGGTTCTGGCTCTGGGCCCCAGCCTTTCAGGGGCCCCTTGATAGAGCCCGCTCTGTTCTGCAGAGAGTTTTACCCTGATAACCTTGAATAATTCGTTGTTAAACACATTGGGGCATATTCTCAAGGATCTATCGCCGAGTTATCGGCACTTTAGCGCAGCCAAAGTCGCGATAAATTTAATGCCCCAATTCACAAGCTGGTGCTAACAGCCCACATCACCAGTTTACCTGTGATAGCAGTCTCAAAAAAATCGCCACAGATGCCCACGGCAACTAACGCTAATGAGATACAGAGTAGGCGTTCCCAAGCAAAAAGCATCAACAACACCACTCCACAACATTCTCAAGGACCACCAAGATTGGCGATAAGCTCACAAAATATGCGATAAGATGCATTGGCAGCAGGATTTTAACACCTGCTCTGACCTGGTGTAAAGTCAGGTGACAACCTGCAGCAGCCAAGGGAGCACAGCCAATAGCCAAACATGAAGAACAACAGATGCACCCGAGCAACTGAACATGCAGCCCGGAGTCCCAATAGGGCAACAATACCCACCGCCACCACCCCCAGCATCCCACCTCCCCCCTTCCCCCACTTTGGACAAAGAGAATGCACATCAACTCCACAAAACCATGAACTAAAACGAATCGCCTGAAGTCGCACAATCACAACACCTAACATACAGGTGTGGCCAGAAAAAGGGAAATCATACATTCATATCATATAATTCAAATAAAACGTTTATTACAACAAAAAACAACAATTCTGAAGAGGCAAGGCGGGTCTTCTCTCTGCATTCTGTAAGTGACAGCCTGCAAGACAGAAATACAGATAAGAAGGTGTGTCATGCACCCATCAAAGTACAGAGAGAGAGAGCGAAAGAAAGAGAGAGAGAGAGGGGGAGAGAGGGAGATACAAAGAGAGAGAAAGAGAGGGAGAGAGAAAGAGAAAGAGAAAGAGAGGGAGGGAGAGACAAATAGAGGGAGAGAAAGAGAGGGAGAGAGAGTGCCGATACTGCGGACCCAGGCCTCACTGCTCACCTGCTGCCACCGGTGTGTCTTCAACCACGTCCCGGTATACACAGCAGTCCCCCAGGTCCCTTATCTGAAACAGTTCACATAGACATGAATGGCAGAGTCTATACAGTTGCACATGCCATCATCGCTTGCCTGCCCTTGCGCACACAGGCTGCCGCACCCCAGCCCCTCCCACCGCCCAGCGGGGATTGCCCGCCCCTGCTCAACCAGGCCTTACTACTCACCTCCCCCCTTACCCCCTCTTTGGACAAAGAGAATGCACATCAACGCCACAAAACCATGAACCAAAAAAATCACCTGAAGTCGCACAATCACAACACCTAACATACAGGTGTGGCCAGAAAAAGGGAAATCATACATTCATATCATGTAATCCAAATAAAACGTTTATTACAACAAAAAACAACAATTCTGAAGAGGCACGGCGGGTCTTCTCTCGGCATTCTGTAAGTGACAGCCTGCAAGACAGAAATACAGATAAGAAGGTGTGTCATGCACCCATCAAAGTACAGAGAGAGAGAGCGAAAGAAAGAGAGAGAGAGTGGGGGAGAGAGGGAGATACAAAGAGAGAGAAAGAGAGGGAGAGAGAAAGAGAGGGAGGGAGAGAGAGAGATATAGAGGGAGAGAAAGAGAGGGAGAGAGAGTGCCGACACCGCGGACCCAGGCCTCACTGCTCACCTGCTGCCACCGGTGTGTCTTCAACCACGTGCCGGTATATACAGCAGTCCTCCAGGTCCCTTATCTGAAACAGTTCACATAGACATGAATGGCAGAGTCTATACAGTTGCCCACGCCATCAGCGCTTGCCTGCCCCAGTGCACACAGGCTGCCGCACCCCAGCCCCTCCCGCCGCCCAGCAGGGATTGCCCGCCCCTGCTCAACCAGGCCTTACTGCTCATCTTCCGTCACGTCTCCAGGAGGGCACACCACGTGCCGGTGGGAGCATCAAGCCCGGGGCCCGCGACCATGGCACCCTCCACATCATGCAGCCCCACACCGTGGGCCACCAGGTCATACACTTGATTCTGCGTCTTGATTACGCAATGGCAGAGAGCATATCAGTGCACACGGCACCGTTGCAGGCTGCACACCCGCTCAGCTCTATAGGTGCCACTAACTCTGTGAACCGAGAGGCAATGCCACGTGGTGGGAGGCCCGCATGGCCCGGTGGCTCAGGCCTTCACTGCGGTACAGCAGGGCGCACACTAATCCCCACCAGTCCGAACCACCAGGATGGCACATCATCGCAGGCTGCACACCCGCTCAGTAGTTCATGTGCCCCTATCTCACTGCACCACAATACACCATCCCGTGGCGGTGTGCCTGTGCCTGCTGCAGTGTATCCGGTGCCACCAAGTCTGTGCACCGCAAGCCATGGACCCTTTATGATTGAGTCTCGTGATGCGGACGCCATCATGTCACCCCCGGCACTGTGCAATGAGCTGTGGCAGGGCCCTAGGCCCTCATGCATAAATGAGAACCACACAGAGACACCCAGTTACAGAGTGGAAATGGCGTCCAGCAAGTGCACCAGGCCCTTTATATTGGCAGGGTCACATGTCCTGTGACGGCTGTGCTGGTTGGGTGTGGTGTTGGTGTAAACTAGCCATGAGGGAGTGGCCGTGGCATGCTGACAACTGGACCTGTGAGCAGCAGATCCCTACAGGGAAGATCTGGGACATGTAGCGTTGTCGCCCCCCAATGTGAGCGTAAGCCGAGTGGGCTGGCCTGGCATATGCCAGTCCAGCGTAAGGGTGTGAACAATGACCCCGGGGCGCTGGTCGTGGTTCCGTCCTGGGCTGGACAAGGAAGTAACTAATGCATGTGTCCCCGTTGTAGTGTCGGCACCACCCGTGCAGCAATCGGCAATGTGTCACCCGTGACCCAAGTCCCACAACTTGAGCAACATGGACATAAGGGGGAATCACTGACCCTACATTCATCCATACTTCCACACTTGAAAGATCATAGGCATGACACATCGGTGTGACCACAAATGTTTATTGCACAATCAGTGGAGTTTTGAAGCCGGAGCAGTACAGGGCTGCAAACCCCACTTCACATTGTTGGCCCGTGTGGGGCCAGCCAGAATGAATATGGCAGTCCATGTCGAGGTCCAAGGCGAGTGTCGCAGAGCGCATCGGGGGACAGTGGAAGGGGATGATGCAGAGGGCAGAACCAAGCAGAAACAGGCCATAGGGCGGAGATGAATGCTACCCCTTCCTTCTCACCACCAAGGCAGATTCATCTGCATCTTTGTCCTCTGCTGTTTCATGTGCCTCACATGTGGGTGGTGGTGTTCTGTCTCCAGCACTGTGTGGCAGTGACACCTCAGGGGCCGGAGGTGGAATGTGTGCCGTACTGTGTGGCATTGACACATCAGGGGCTGGAGATGTGGATGGAGTGGTAGCAGTAGCATGCATCAGTGCCAGGCTTTGTGGTAGCAATGCCATGAGGAGGGTCTTTATGGCATTGAAGGATCCAGCTACCTCTCGCTGGTGTGCAGCTGTGGCAGCCGCTCTTTCCGAACGCATGCGCTCCATGTTCTCCATGAGCCTCCACATGAGTCCCAACTCCTAGGTGAGCTCGTTGGAGCCACTCTGACTAGACAGTCATTCTTGTCTCAGAGTCAGGACTCTGGTGATGTCAGCCATGGTTAGTTGGAGGGCATGGAGCAGACTGTGGGTGTCCGTTAGGGACTGTGAGTGGTCCCTGATGGGACTTAGACACCCACGTATGGCGTCTAGTTTGTCTGCTATGCGGTCGAACCCCACCCGCACCTGTTCAGCCAGCTTCTCCTGGCACCCCAACACATGGCGCTAGAAGGCCATGTGTTCGTCGTGGGGGTCCTGGGAGGCAGCCGTGGTGGTGGGTGCTGCCTGCTGTGTGTTTTGTGCAGGGGGTGAGTTCTCCTCGTAGCAGCAGGGCTGCCCTGCTCCTGGAAGTGGGCTGCCGAGGCTGTCCACGAGCTGTTGGAGGGCGTCGGAGTCAAAGGTGTGGTGGTCCTCTTCGTCATCAAGAGAGGCTAGGACTGCTCTGCAGGAGGCGTTATATTTCCCTCTGCAATGTGAAGGGGAGATGCAGTTTAACATTGTGTTCACATGTATGTTGCCGCATTGTATATGTTTACATTCAGACTGAATGACAGTGTACATTGTGACTGTTTGTGGGGAGCTGCCTATATGATGCGGGACAGTGGACATTTTGACAACATCACGGATGTGTGTTTGTACGTGTACATTGTCAACTCACATTTCCCTGCAATGCCAAATGTGATTGGCCAGTTTCTGCACACACACGGCACCAGTTGTGTCCTCTGTACTGTTGTGAACTTGTTGCGGATTGTGCCACATCGTTGTCATTGTTGATGTGCTCTGCATATGATGTGTGTGTGCCGCATTTTGGGGGAGTCACCCCAGCAGCTCTGATTTGGCTGCCCCTTATCCCTTACATGTGGTGTGCCTCTGACTTCTGTGCTTATACAGTGCTGAAATGTTGCATACTTGGGTGCATTGATCTCTTGGTGGGAGTTGGGCATCTGGGGCATGGTTTGTCCACAGATGTGCTATGCTTACTTGTGCATGTGTCCCATTGTGCCCATCTCCCCCCGTCCCCCATCCCCTGGTCGTTACTCACCCTTTTGCTGTTGTGTCTGGTCATGTTGAGCAGTGTCTGGGCCCCCAACTCCAGCCACCATCTCCCCACTGATAACTGTAGACACCATTTCCTCCATCTCATCCAGCTCCTCCTGTGGCGCTGGACTCCCACCTCCAGTCTGCATTGCTGCCTTCCGGTTATTTGCGAGTTTCTGCTTCGTTTTGCGCTTGACATCACTCCAACGTCTCTTGACCTCTTCCATTGTCCTCTTCAGCACTCCAACTGCATTCTCCTTGTCCACGATGGTCTGCCATATTCCATTTTTAGTTGCCAGTGACACAGTGGAGGTGACGAACAGTAGTTGATGGTGTTCTATCACCTCTGTTATCAGGATCCTGTTTTCCTGCGGACGGAACCTTTTATTCCTACTCTTCTTGTCCTTGTCCTTGCCCTTCCCTGACCCCGAAGTCAAAGGCTGGTCCTCCGGGGGGCTTGTGGGGTTCTGGTTGTCCTCTGCACTTGCTCCGGCTACCTTCATTGGGCTTCGCTGTTGTTTGGCTTTTGTCTGTGTTTTTTTTTTATTTTATGGTGCATTTTCTCACATGATGCGTGGCTGGTTTTCGCTGATTTTTGTATCGCGGTTGGCCTCATCGCAGCTTTTTTTGCGTTCATGTATCGCATTTTTGCAGCGTCGCGTTGACTTTAGCGCGGTCATTTGGCACGTTCTCGTGGGACTATCGCATGGTGCTGCCGATTTGAGAATACCACGTTGACACTGAGTTATTTTCCCGCGATAGACTGCAATGTGAAGAGTTGCGCTAAGCTGCTTTTGCGGTAGTTATCACACGTTCTTGAGAACATTCCCCATTGTTTTAAATACTGATGTCTTTCAGTTTATTTATAATGTGGGAGATTCTATTGCAGACATTTTGCAGAGAAATGTTGTGTTTACGTTTCATGCATTATCTATAAAAAATTTATTTTAGATCCAAACAGGACCTCACATATGAGGAATGGGAGGGTGTCAGAGCTGCTGATGTGTTACAAAACTGAAAACACACATCACTATCCCTGAATATTAAATGTAAACACCTTTAGAATTTGGACGAGTGTCCCTGTCCACTGTCCTGGACAAAGAGGGCATGAAAGAGCTGAAGTTGGATCATAAATTCAAAACTGTTCCAAACAGGGCCCCCCAAAATACGTTTGGCCCAGGGCCCCCAACATCCTGTCCGTTTGCTGTTAACTGATAAATAAAACAGCCTCAATTAGATGCATAGTTTAGAACATTTCCACCATGCATATTTGCCCGCGCCATCTTCTCCTCACCTTCTCCAGTGATGGCTTTCGGTATTCAGGTACATCCACTTAAGCCTATCCAGCATTATTTCTCTATGACCATCCAAAATCTGTCCCATTCATCGATGTAGACAGTACTCTCTAGCCCACTCTCTCACATATGCATATGTTTGCACTTACCCTAACTTAACCTGACAACTACATCCTTCGAATAATAAAGAATCAGGAACAGAAAGAGGTAAGCAACTGTGCTACTGCTCTTGCATACCACTGTGATAAAGTAGTAATAGTGACTTGGCTGTGGTTCAACTTAAGTAGTCTATCCCTCTCAGCGTCCACAGGACATTCCGCAAAGTTCTTCATTCCACTGCCTTGACCTTGTCAACTCAGTTTATCCAACTCCCCCTAAATTCATTCCTCAAGAATGTGCAAATGGACTTCTCTATAGTAAGTGGGGATGGAAATCCTAATCCCCTTTTATCCCGAGAGGCTGCAACCAAGAATGCAGACAGCCTGAGGGTTTTCCCTGCAAGACGAAACACAAAAGTTTACTTTGTAAGCCTCTAGGAAACCTCTTTCAATTCTAAATACATATAGAAATCAGGGTACAAAAATCATCTTGCCCAACTTGGGGGTCAGGTGGATACCAAAGGCTTTACAGTATCTTACATCACTCTAGATGGAGCTGTCTCACAAAATATAAGTAGTGCTTCTGACCCAGAATTAATAAGGTTCTGTTTACCTCATTAAATGTAAAGTGAGAAGACGCACCATAGTTCCCAAGTATAACCATCAAGGTAGAGAGAGGGGTCCCTATATCTGTTAGGGAAAGCATAACGTCTTCTGCGAATAATGACAGAAGCAGAAACAGAATAAGAAGCAAGAGATGGCCTCCCTGCCTTGCACTACAGCCCAACTAAACAGAGTCAAAATACCACACTGACTACAACTCATGGAGTTAGCACTGCACACAAATGCCATGATTATATTGATGAAATTCTCTCCAAAACCGAACCCTAAGTTGCAAGTATGGATTTCTGAAAGATGCATCCCCTACAAAGATCTTTTCTGCATCTAGGAAAATAACTACCACAAATTCCCTACATTTAGATACATTCTTGAAAAGATTAGCAAATCTCCTTAAGTAGTCAAAGTTGTGCCTTCCCTTGAAAGTCAGGAAGGACCTCAGCTAAGAGCGCCGGCCACAGTCTGGTGGCCTAGGCCTTCATGTCTATCTTCAAAATTACGTTCAGGAGAGTGATGAACCTGTATGTTTCGTCTCTGTTTATATATTACAGTTATGTCAGCCTCAGACGTTGAGGGTGCAATCGTACCTGCAGCTTAAAAGAGTTCAACAGACCCATCAGTACAAGTGTCATTGTCACTTGAATGATCTTTTAAAACTCGACCAAAATTCAGGCAAGGACTCATTTGCCCTCATGCAACCCACCACTACATGGCCTTCTACTCAGGTGACCAGGTCCAACAGGGCCTCTCTCTGTTCAAGCAACACCCAAGGAATGAACAGAATCTAAGTAACGTTTGTTGTCCTCAGTCATTTGTTGAGTTAAATCAAACCAAATAAATCTTTATTCGACTATGCAAATATAATCATAACAGAATAAACTATACGACACAATCTCAACGATAAATCCATTTCAGACATGGAAAACTCTTCTTTGTATTAACCATTTGTCTAAAAGAGCCTGTTTAAAAACACTAGACGTGTTAAAAAGCTTATACAATAACAATGTGCTAAAATCAATTAAAATACGTCATTTAGAAAACAAAGCATTAGAGATCAAGCAAAGCTTTCTAAGGTTAAAAATGTCCACCAATAAAATCATGTGTTTGACAGGAAAGTGAGAAAATAAAGTGCACAGACACATTAGGAAGGATCCTTGAATATCTACTAATGTTCTATTGCGCAGAACTATTTTCAAAAAACGTCCCATTGTGTAATACACATGTGGCTTAGGCAACAAACGGAGGAAATAAAAAGCAGGTCTTTAAAACAGATGCCGGGTACCTGGCCATCTGATCAAATTTACAGAAAAAAAAGTGAACCAAAGATTCTGGGGAGGATTCATCACAAGGGCAGATCAAGATAGATTTTGTATCAAACTGACCTAGTGGGAATCACAGATGGCATCTAATGAAACAAGGCGATATTTGGTCAAAAACGCCTGTTCCCAAGGATTTTTCACAAGGCATATGTCAATTCCACACCACAAATGTACAAATGTCTTGAAAGTCAACCATGATTGTTCACGGGCAGAGATTATCATATTGCACCTTTACAGTATTTTCATCCTAACTTTCCGCTTTCTAGATAGTTGGTCTTAATCAATATCCACTTTTCCGTAATACGGCAGTTTATGAGTCAACAATGACCTTTCAGACCATCTTACAAATAAAATTCTCAGCTGATCCTCAATTTTTGTCATCTCCCCAAATACCCTGCATGAGCTGCAAGCCTTACATTTTATCTCTTCACTGGCTAAATCCTCCTCCAAATCTTTCTGGACCACCAACCTCTACCTCTGTGAAGTCAAAGTCATGGAGATCAATAACAATTACAACAGAAGTATAACAATATTCAAGGCAATCAGTCACTGCATCAACCCCCTGCGTATCCCTTCAATCTCCCTTTCAGCAGTGTGCAATGGTGTTCATACCTAGGTCTCCAGTAGGTATCTGAAGCTCAAAGGTCTAAAGAGAAAGGACTACATCACTGCCATGCTAGTGGAACTCCACAGACTCTCTTATAGACTGCACCATCTTCTAAACCAGGGGCAAATTCTATAGAGCAATCACTACAGACATCCGGGGCTATCTGACTGACAAACAATCTTTCTCCATTTATGCACCCAGGATCTAAAACAACATCTCTATATCTGTGGTAAATAAAATATTACGCTGTCAGACTTTTAAAATATAAATAAGATCATGCATAAAGCAAGAGGCTGAGTCTGTGGTATCAGGTTCATAAAGGGATTTATTCCATTAACTCGAGTCAAAGGGAGAATATTTCCATCACCAAAATTGGATCTGGAAAGGGGCTCAAAAGTATTCTCAATATTCTCAAAACATTATTCACAGAGTACAGTATATATACATTTCTCAATTGTACGTAAGCAAAAGAGCAAGAGAGAATGAGATAAGAGCATGTGGGCGTGTAAGTAGGCGTGAAGGTGGGCGTCCATGTGGGTGTCCACTTGATGATAATGGGTAATTTGTCATGTGTGGGTGGATACCTGGAGAATCCTGCAATGTCAGCAGAAATATTTGGCAGAGATGCGTGCGCAGTCGCATGACGTGTGATAGACGTGCAACTAGAGGGAGAAAGGGACTTGACATTTAGCTCTACATGTGGAGACAAAAGTCTGGGGTTATGTCAACCTAATCCCAAATCATATCTAATATCCTATGTTTAAAGAACTATGTTATCCACAAAAGAAGGACTCTCGCACAGAATCTATTCTATACTGCCTGTGCGTGCGTGTACAAGCGTCTAAGTGTCTATATGAGATGCAAGGGGCAGAAACCTTCCATGGAAACAGGGCTATGAATTACTTGCATAGAAACAGAGAAGCCGGGCCTTTTGCTCGGTAGCTGGAAGAATGTTTACTTAAACTACTAGACAGGAATGCATTGGGCAGGGACGAAGCAGATAACTCGAAGGTGAAATACAGTTCTTGGCAGAGAATAGGCTGATGTCAGGCTTTGTGAGCCGCGCAGAGAATGAGACAAAGTTCATGGTCACAGATGCAGGCTCAGACTGGAGCTTTCAGAGGCAGAAGGCAAGAAGAGTTTGATGACAGAATCAGGGCCTACTTGCCTGGACTGTAAAATGGCATAAGTGAACCATATAAAGCCGGTGGCCTTTCATACTTAGGAATGGAATATCCGGCCTATTCATGGCGGATCTGACAGAGGACATGTTGACGGTGGACGCACATGTGTTTGCGTCTTCATAACTGGAACTGGAGGGAACATACATGTACTTGTGATTCATACATGAAACCGTTGGGGTCCAAGATAGGGGACATAACTGATCAGAAAAATCCATATTTCCACATTCCCTCCTTGTCCCCTACTTGCCCGTTAAGAGATATCAATCTTCATCAATCCATTGATCTGTTCATATAACATCATTTGTTCTTCTTTCTTCTTCCGGGATCTTGAATGAAAATCTTGATGTGGAATGCACGATGTGGCACACAGACCACAAATCGCTGGTCCACATTGCAGGCATAAGCAGCAACTGAATAGTATGAGAAGGCCAATACCTAGGAAGGATAGGACCCTCCATCCAAAGGTAGATAATACACTCCAAAACCAACCGGACCAAGTCCAGGTGCCTGGATTCTGGTGTATCTGGCTTACAATCTTATGAAGGCGAGTTATGGCTTTATATACAGATGGCGAATTTTCTGGTATGAAAAATGCAACAGCTTGATTTGATGACCCTACAAGCTCCGCCCCTATCGGCCAGGATAACGTCAAGGACAAGACTATTTTGAAGCACAACAATCCGCATAGCAGACTGCTCTTCTGTTAAATTGCCTAAGGCGGAAATAGTTTCGTTCACTACTGCTTCAAGGGTTCTGGTTAATCTACGTATCAGCTTACTATTGGTAACTGTACCTATATAGGGAAAGAAACCTTTATTGAAATCTGTGTATTTTTCCCATGCTGTTTCAGTGTAATCGACAATTGGGAGATCTCTCTGCTGTCTATTGTGTACTAAATGAGTATTTCTATGATAATCAGGAGGAGCTAGGAAAACAGGTGGTAGGAGGAATGCTATGTAACAGGTACCATCCCAATCTAGAGGTAGGCGTATATATGCGGTCTGGCCACATATAAAGTAGGAATGACGAGAAGCTCTAAATGTAGACTTGCCTTGATCACTGAATTTTATTACAGTGGTGCATTTACTATGGCCCATGTGTATGGAGTCATTCTTTCTTATACATAATTCCCCTTTTACTGGGAATACGGACATGGCGGGCAAGATTGGTGTAGCTTCAGATTCAACGTTCAGGATCATGAGGTTAAGTGTAAAATTACCTAATCCATATACTTCATTTCTTAGATCAGTTCCTGTTCTTTTGGGAAGTCCCTCCTTGTTAGGGTAGCAGACTTTAAGCAAAAACTAAATTCAGGTTTCCTCATACCCAGTTGTCTTGATAAACTGCGGAATTCGAATCTAGGGAATTAATCAAACTAAACCATGCTCCACAGGAGCCATTGTGTGTGAACGGATAGAGAAAGAGGGGCAAAACTCCCTTATAGTTCTGATAGGGGGGGAGTCGGCCACAGACCCAGCAGTCTGTAGCATTGCTAGTCTGATGTGAATGGTGCAGCATCTGAATAAAGGTATTGTTGCGTAAGGCAAGTCGATATGATAGCTCATAGGATGGCAGATCACTAAATGTGTGCTTTATGGTATCATTAGTGGAGGAGTATAAGAGTGAGGCAATAGGAGGAAAAATAGCATGTAGTATTAAGCTGATACATATTATCGTGATGCACATCTTGCTCTTTGTTTTTAACATTATAGTCCAAGATCTTATGCAAGCCAGAATACATGTTCAACCGCTTCACCACCTAGTGGACTTAATTGATCAAACGGGTTCTGACTTTTTTTAGATCTAAGTTTAGCTTTGTGGAAACTGCTGGGGAGTCTCCTCTAGAAAATGGTGTTCAAAATCCAAAATTCAAGTTCAAAGTCTTTTTCCTTTGTAAAAGAGTGGTGAAGGTGCACTTTGACTTTAACGGCCGTCCCCGTGGTCCAGAGCACTGACTTTGGCGCCTTTCATCCAGGAGCGATGGAGTATTCTTTGACCTGGGTGTTGTCAGGGAAGGCGGCAGCAACCTGCGAACAACAAGAGAGTAGTGCAGACATCAAGGAAGCCAGGTAATCTGTCAGCATGTTATTATCTTTTAGGCATTGGAGTGCCCCACATATTTGGTGGTCTACCAAAGACCACTTCATAGGGAGATAAGCCTGTTCTAGAATGAGCTACAATTCGCATGTAAAAGAGGGCAACCGGCAGGGCTACCATCCAGTCTATACCTTTGTCTGCGCAAATTTTTAATGTCTGATTATGTCTTTCTACAAGGCCTGCTGCTTCAGGATGTCGCACACAATGGAATTTCCAGGTATACCCTAACAGAAGGGACACCTGCTTCATTAGTACCAGGACATATTTGTAACCTCTACATCTGTTTATTTGGATATAATCCATTTGGAGCACTTCAAAAGGGTGGTCAGGTGGATGGAATCCACCTTGTTCCATCGGAATGCCTTTACCTGCATTGAATTGGCAACAGATCATACATGTTCTGACCTTTTGTTTCGCTGCTGCACGCAGGTGCTTGTTGAACCATATATTCTGTAAGCTATCTATCATTGCTTTCTCTCCTAAGTGTGCAGGACTATGTGCGGTATTTATGATTATTTGTACCATTGAATCAGAAAGAAACCCTGATCAGTCAGTACCCCTCCTTGTTCCGACCATTTCTTTAATTCGTCCATAGTAGCATGTGTCTGTATGTCTTGTACATCCTTGGAAGGATCCCTAACTGTCATGGCTTTGGACACTTATTGAACCTGTAACTTTGTCATGTCTAGTGGGGTCTGAGCTGTCTGTTTAGCTGTTCGGTCTGCCAGATCATTGCCTTGGGAAATGGTATCTGTGGCTCTAGTATGTGCTTTACATTTTAGGATAGCTATGGCTGTTGGTAAATGTATCGCTTCCAGAAGGGCTTGAATATGGGGGCCATGCTGTATCTTGGCCCCATGAGAGGTCAAGAAACCTCTTTCTCGCCAGAGAATCGGTGTAAATGTTTACTCTCAGGTGCTTAGCTCTTATGCACGCTTGTGTCAGGGTGATGAGCTCTGCTGCTTGTGCTGACAATATGTCTATTCTTTTAGTCTCTATTATTACAGTATCAGTAGTCACTGCATATGCTGCCACTAATTCTCCCGCCCCTGTCCTCATGCATGAGCCGTCAACTTATAGTGTTAGGTCGGGGTCTGGGAGTGCAACGTCTGTCAAGTCTTGTCTTGGTTTAGTCACGGTATGTATTACTTCAACACAGTCGTGTGGTGAAACGCTTTCTGTACTGGAGGGCAAAAGGGTAGCAGGATTCAGTATGTTGCATCGTCTGATCTCTATGTGTGGTTGAAATAACGTTGGCTCATAGCCTGTCAGTCTAGCTACAGTCAGGTGTTGTGTTTGTGTCCGGTTCAAGAGAACCTCTACTGCGTGTGGTACTTGTACTGTCAGAGGGTGGCCCAGCACTATCAAGTCACTTTGTCTTATGGCTAAGGCCGTTGCTGCAACTGATTTTAGGCACGCAGGCAAAGCCTGTGCTACTGGGTCTAATGTACTAGAAAAATAAGCACAGGGCTCGTGTTTTCCTGCATGATCTTGTGTTAGGACAGATAGTGCTGTTCCATCCCGCTCTGTCACAAAAACATAAACGATTTGTTGTAATCAGGGTTTGCTAAAACTGGTGCTTGACATAAAGCTCTCTTTAATTCTTCAAATGCCACAGTGTGTTCTTGTGTCCAAGGGAGGACTTTAGTAGAAGCTGTATTAGGGGCTTGGACTAATTCCCCTGAAAGATCACAATAAAACATGAGAAAAAGGGGAAAACACCATACCTATTTCCTTGGCTTAATTTCTAAGGGGGCTAATTTCTAAGGGGCTTAATTTCTTAAGGGGCTAGCGGGAAGCGAACCTCCTCAGGGGCCAGCAGAAAGCCAATATTCTCCTCCTTCCCTCCCTTTTTGACAGGAGGAAATCTGAAACAGATTTCACTGCTGTCAAACACTATCAAACCCTGTGTCTTGTCAACACTATTAATCCCTGTGTGTAGCTACTGGGCGTAAGCAAAATTATAGGAGATACACAGCGTATTTGAAACGGCGAGAAATCCTTCAAATTAATGTACAAACCTCATTGTGTTAGCTCATAAGCTGGCCAAATGACATCCCATATGCAAATGTCCCTATTACATGAACCTACACCAACCTGAAGTCAATATTAATGCTAGTAGGCCCTAATAGGAATGCTAAATTACCTAAATATTCGGAAAACCAAGTTTAAGAACAGTTGTTAATGTTGATAATTAATAATTTATCTGCTAAAGAAATCAGTCATTTTGCAATAATTTCCATCTATACAATAAATAGCCTAATTCAAAAACAAGTCAACTTTTGGGGCCACCACTTACAAGAATGAGCTTACTAAAGCAAACTTTAAAAAGGAAATCCTGTCAGATATTTTCTCATTACCCTAAATACCGAGCCTCATTTGTCACTCTGTGGTGGCAGTCCTTATTTAAAACAGGCCTTCAAGAGTTAAGATGCGAGTGCACAGATCATAATTGTTCCTTAATGTCCAATCTGGAAACATATGACCGAGGCTGCCTGTCTATAAGAGAAAGGCAGTCATGTGAAAAATATTTTAGTCTTGCATAATTTTTCCTTTTATTTCATTCATCTCCAACACCAATTAGACATACACTGATAACGTGTTGTCTGCTATTTTGACAGCATGATAAAGGTAATATCACGTCTGTGAAATTTAGTAATTGTGAACAAGTTCCAGCCAAGCGCTGTGCAAAGATCGCCGTCGTCACGACTATCTCTGTACTTGCACAGGAGAACTTGGTATTAAACGCTAAACAGACTGGTCAATACAACACAAAAACAAAACATATATAAAATACATATGCCAAGCCATCAGTATACCAAGCACAGAAAGCATAGACAATTGCACTAACATATATAAATGAGCAGCGATGCGCAATTCAAGTACCTACAGCTCAGAGGCGAACATACTGGCCTGCTTAATTTGTCAGGCTTTTAATCAATAATTCATTTACCTGCCCTATACACCCCCATCTGAAATCACCGTGTCAAGTCTGACACACAGAATCAGCAAGAATAATCAAAAACGAAGAACACACGAACCTGTTTGGTTTCTTTTATAAAAACAGAATCAGCAATAATAATCAAAAACGAAGAACACACGAACCTGTTTGTTTTCTTTTATAAAAATGAGCTATGCATCTTCGTCAACACAATGTACCCTAATGTCCCAGACGAAGATGCACCTCTCATCTCTCCTCACAGACTTTTAACCACTGGATCATTTATCCAATGCAACTGGTGGCAGCTTGTGGCCACAATTCAAAAATGTCTGAATTTGAAAATCGTTTTTATATAGGCACATAGCCCTTAAAATTCCAAGCAAGAGCAACATTTTACTTTCTGGCCAGAAGCAATATAGCATTTTCTAAAAAATAAAACAAATCTTCTCCATAGACATTTCCTCGGGGCACTCGTTTTGCACAGAATAGAACAAGGGAATCTTTCTCGACTTACATTTCTCAGCTGCCCTGTCTTATCAGAGAAGTTAAAAATAGCCCCTCAGCGCGGCCTGAGCCTGGGCTGCCAGCCAACTTTTTTTCGTTGTTCCGGCTGCAGGCATTACACAGATGCGATGTCAGAGAAGCTTTCTAAGCAGTGCCTCTGTTCTGCTCCTCTCACCGGCCCCCACCTACACTGGCTACAAGGTCAGAATCTGTCTCCGATTTCTGTATCACATACTGCTCTACACAGCCCCCACCTTCTCCTCACTCTGAAGCTGTCAAAGACAAAAAGACTACTCAATTCCATAAAAACTGCAATAATTCGCTCAATTGAAAAATTATTTTTACATACAATTTGCACTCAGGGGGTCATAATCTCACCGACTTGACCCAGCACATTGGCTCACTGGACCACCAAGAACACAAACCTGTATTCTTGAACAATTTGCAAATTCGAAATACCCACAATTCTTTTTTTTTTTTTTCAAGCTAAACTTTTCAAAAATTACTCTTTCATAAGAGTGTTTCGTTGTCCATCTACTTGTTCTGCTTTTACTCGGATACCTTCCTCAACTAACATATTTTCTCGAACTTTATTTGAATTCTCCTTACTCTTCTCTTCCTGTCTACGTGCTTTTTCCGTACGTCTATACGATTCTTTTCGCCATAAATCAATGGCGTCTTTCTGTTATTATCTAGCTTTCCTTTTCCATAATTCTTCCTCTACTTTCACGATGCAATCTGCATCCCAGGTCCCAGCTGCGGGCCACCTGTGACTTTCTGATAATTCTTTGGTGTAGTCCACCCATAAATCAAGAAATAGTATGGCGTCTAAGCCATGTTTGTGATACATGAAGTGCCCTGGAGTGTCCCTAGGAGGAATAGGAACAGCTTCTTCGAGTACCCCTTTTCTAGTTGTGATCTGTCTTAATTTCGAAAAGAGCGGCATATTGACAACTGATCTGATACTTAATCTTGAACAACCCCTAATACAAAAAAACACAATAATGAACAGTCATTCATACCACAATATGCAGGACGTTTTAACACATTAAACATTTAACATTTAAATGAACAACAATGATGATCGTCTGCAAAACTAAATCACCAAGCATAATTCTCGACAATAACTAGATACTTCGGAATACTTGATATACTGCTAAACAGTACATATACACTGCTGAAACAGTGCAGACCGGATTTGTGTACCCAAACCCGTCTTGACCGGCACAACCTATGTGCACGTCAGAAATGCCTCCCCAGCAATGGTACTCACCGGGTAGCTTCGGAAACGGAAGGCCTCAGAAACTTGACTGAACTGGACTGGACCGGACTGGACTGGACTGGACCCGACTCGTGACCTGGATACTTCAGAACTTCGGAATCTGGTGGGCCTCTGTATACCTCGGACACAGCTCTCTCGCAGGTGGGCTCTGGGTAGGACAATCTGCGTTCCTCACCGCCTCGTATGGATGCCTGGTCGCAGTCTGTCCCCTTCATTGGCCTGAGGGAGTTGGCGGGAAGACCCGCGACGTGCGCGCTTGAAGTCCATCACGGCTATGGAAGGGGGCAAAACTGGACCTTCATCTCCGGCGTGTGGGGAAAGAGATTAAACTGTTCGGGCGCCATTATGTGGTAAATAAAATATTACGCTGTCAGACTTTTAAAATATAAATAAGATCATGCATAAAGCAAGAGGCTGAGTCTGTGGTATCAGGTTCATAAAGGGATTTATTCCATTAACTCGAGTCAAAGGGAGAATATTTCCATCACCAAAATTGGATCTGGAAAGGGGCTCAAAAGTATTCTCAATATTCTCAAAACATTATTCACAGAGTACAGTATATATACATTTCTCAATTGTACATAAGCAAAGGAGCAAGAGAGAATGAGATAAGAGCATGTGGGCGTGTAAGTAGGCGTGAAGGTGGGCGTCCATGTGGGCGTCCACTTGATGATAATGGGTAATTTGTCATGTGTGGGTGGATACCTGGAGAATCCTGCAATGTCAGCAGAAATATTTGGCAGAGATGCGTGCGCAGTCGCATGACGTGTGATAGACGTGCAACTAGAGGGAGAAAGGGACTTGACATTTAGCTCTACATGTGGAGACAAAAGTCTGGGGTTATGTCAACCTAATCCCAAATCATATCTAATATCCTATGTTTAAAGAACTATGTTATCCACAAAAGAAGGACTCTCGGACAGAATCTATTCTATACTGCCTGTGCGTGCGTGTACAAGCGTCTAAGTGTCTATATGAGATGCAAGGGGCAGAAACCTTCCATGGAAACAGGGCTATGAATTACTTGCATAGAAACAGAGAAGCCGGGCCTTTTGCTCGGTAGCTGGAAGAATGTTTACTTAAACTACTAGACAGGAATGCATTGGGCAGGGACGAAGCAGATAACTCGAAGGTGAAATACAGTTCTTGGCAGAGAATAGGCTGATGTCAGGCTTTGTGAGCCGCGCAGAGAATGAGACAAAGTTCATGGTCACAGATGCAGGCTCAGACTGGAGCTTTCAGAGGCAGAAGGCAAGAAGAGTTTGATGACAGAATCAGGGCCTACTTGCCTGGACTGTAAAATGGCATAAGTGAACCATATAAAGCCGGTGGCCTTTCATACTTAGGAATGGAATATCCGGCCTATTCGTGGCGGATCTGACAGAGGACATGTTGACGGTGGACGCACATGTGTTTGCGTCTTCATAACTGGAACTGGAGGGAACATACATGTACTTGTGATTCATACATGAAACCGTTGGGGTCCAAGATAGGGGACATAACTGATCAGAAAAATCCATATTTCCACATATCAATCAAGACTGCCCCAACCCTGTTTCAATTTGGAAATATCTGAAGCCAGATCTCTTTAAAGAGCACTACGCCATGAGGTAACAGTCCACATCCTCTCTCAGAACCGAGCATCTCTACAAACATTAACTGTATCTTTACCTTTGACCATGCACAGCTCTTTGCTGCTTTTTGGCTAGGTTTGTGCTATACAAATACTATCTACATAAAGGCATATCTACAGCTTGCTACTCACTACTGCCTTTCTTATATTCCACAGAGCAGCTAGTCGATCTCTGGTGTCCAACTGACCTCTAAAATTCCATCTTTACTGGCTGCTACCTTCAGGATATGTTTGCTATCACCTATCTCCCAGAGCACTAGCCGTGAGACTAAATGTTACCTCATCAGTGCATGGCCGAAAACCATCACCTTAGTTTCCCTGATTCAGCCTACCAACCTGGAAGGCAGCAATATGTCATTAACCCTTGAGATGGACTGATGCATATGTGAACAGAAGGAAAAGTCACATCCCCCCTCAAGCAACAGTCCCACTAAGCCCACGTCAGATAAAACCTCCCTTATATCCAATAATGCCACCTTCAAGGTAGAACCACCCCCACGCTTTGTCCGGAAAGATCAAGTTTAGATGCATCACATTTTTCTAATTCCCTGCTACAATCACTTCCCCTTTAACAAAGCCCGTCATGGTGCAGATTAGTTTATGCAAGACAGCATGCTGTTTCTGGTTCGGAATGTATTGCATCACCCAAATAATTATTTCTCTACCGACTTTAACTCTAATCAGGCAATACTTACCATCCAAAAATATGAGCATTGTTAGAAATTGGGTTTCTTGTTGGCAGAGGTATGCACCCTGTCCAAGTAGGGCTCACAATTCTAGTCAGGGTAAGTCAGTTACACACAATACATTAACCTGTGCTCACCCTCTGGTAGCTTGGTACTAAGGAGGCAGGCTTAACTTAGGAGGCAATGTGTAAAGTATTTGTGCAACACTTGAAACATTAAAACAGTGAAAACACCACACAAAAATAATCCACACCAGTTTACAAAAATAGAACTAATTTAATAAATAAAACAAGATCAAAACGACAAAATCCAATTAGTAGAAGAGGAGTTATGAATCTTTAAAGAACATCTGCAAATACAGTGCCTAAAAGCATAAATAGCCAACAGGGGCAATCTGGTCACACTTGATCTGGGCAAATCCAAATGTTCAGGCCAACCGTGATAGAGCGCAGGTCGGATATAGGAAGTAACCTTGTTCCACTGAAAAAGTACCTTGGTCGGAGGATGCATTGATGGTTAGATGTGAGGAGCATGGGAGGCGATGCTTCAGTTCTGATCCTTAGGATTCGTAGGCGATGCGTCGCTGTCAAGCTGCGCACTCGGAGATGTGTCATCCTCAAGCAGGACCGGATGGAGGTGATGCATGGTCACCGAGCCACACAGCCAGTGATGCAATGTCCTCGATGGCGGTGATGTGTCACCACCAAAGAAGATGTGCCAGTTCCGACTGGCGCAACGATGGCGATGCATGGATTTTGCAGGCACAGCACAGAAAACCCCACTTTCAATGGCTAAAGACTGGATTAGCACCACTAGGCAGGGTAGGATTCACAGGTGGCAGAGTCAAGGTTCTGTTGCAGGATTGCTGGAATTCTTTGATATCCCTGAGACTTCAGAACAGGAGGCACGCAGACAAGCCCTTGGAGTCACTCTAGGTTGAAGTGGTGTAGGTCCAGTCCTTTTCACCCAGGTAGAGGGGGCAGCAGTCAGCAGGCAGGTCAGCACAACAGAAAAGCAGTTCCTCCAGAGCAGCAGTCCGGCAGAGTGGTACTCCTTCAGCAGCACAGCAGTCCTTCTACCTGGCAGAGTATCGACAGGTCCAGAAGTGTACTGAGCTGGTAGGGTCAGAAGTTCAGTTCTCATACTCAGTGGTGCCTTTGAAGTGGGGATGACTTCAAAGAGGGGCGTCGAAGTGCACAGATGTCCTCCCTCCCTTCCCTTGCTCCAGACTCACTACAGGGGGTTAGCAGTCCTTTGTGTGTGAGCAGGACACAGTTCATTCAGGTGTGGCAGTTCCTACCTCCCACCCTGCCCAGGATGACCCACCAGAATTGAATGGCCTATCAGGCACACTTAAGCTTTCTTTGTGTGTGACTGTCTAGAGGGAATGCACAAGGCCCAGTTGTCAACCACCCCAGACGTGTAATGGAGACATACATCAGGCACACAGGGCTTAAGAGAAGAAAAATGGCAACATTTTAAAAGTGGCCTTTTTAAAGTTGTAATAGTAAATCCAATTGTATTATTATAACAAGTCCATATGTACCAAACATGACAGTTCTACTTTTTCTCAATAAGGAATTTCACTTATTGAATGTAATAAAGAATCCCCAGTGATACCCTATGAAAAGTGTAGGCCTCACAGTAGTGAAAAATGAATTTGGGAGTTTTTCACTACTAGGACATGTAAAACTTGAAAGTATATGTCCTACCTTTTACCTACACCACCAGTGCCCTAATGGCTACCTAGAGACTACCTTAGGGATGTCTTATGTGTAATAAAAAGGGAGTTTAAGTCTTGGAGAGGGGTTATAAATGCCAAGTTGAACTGGCAGTCAAACTGCACATTCAGGCTCTGCAGTAGCAGGACTGTGACATGTTTAAAAGGCTACTTAATTGGATGGCCAAATCAGTGCTGCAGGCCCACGAGTAGCATTTAATTTATAGGCCCTGGGCATATATAGTGCACTTTACTAGGGAGTTATAAGTACATTAAATATGTTGATTGTGGATAAACCAATGTTACCATGTTTAGGGGAGTGAGAACATGCACTTTAGCACGGGTTAACAGTCGCACAGTTCCCATAGCCCTAAGGCCAACAAAAACAGATCACCAAAAAATGAGGCAAAGCAGGCAAAAAGTTTGGGGAAGACCACCCTAAGGCTGACAGGTCTAGCAAGCACCAGTAAGGACACCCCACATGTCTTCGTTGTTTTTTGTAGAATGAAACTGCCTTTCAAATGTAATCAAGGAAAACTTCCCATTGTGTGGGTCTTTTTAGGTCTCGGCTGAGACAGCGCTTTAGCGCTGCTCTGGCGAGACTTATACTAAGCGAGTTTTGGAAGTGCAAACAGTGCTTTTCAGGCCTCCAAATACAGTGCATGTGCCCCGGGCGCGCGCACCATTTGGCAGCCTGAAAAGCACTGCCTGATCACTTGCTTTGATGTCCTCAGTGAGCCGCGTGGCCACTGAGGACATCAAAGTGCACACCATTTGCCACCCCCTTTTTTTTCCCTTTGATCCCTATCTTTCCCTTCCTCAATCTCACCCTCTCCCTGCCTTTTACAACTGCGGCCCGCACCACTGCGCCCGCCCCCACTCCCCCCTCCCACTCCCTCCTCGTCAGCTTCAGTGCGCTCTTGTTACTTGGAGACGTCAAACACTTCATTAGTACCGCAGCCCAAGGGATGTTGATTTAGGCAGTAATCCAACTTAATATTTAAACTGAGATTTAGTCACATGTATTTTTCCGTCTCCTCCTTTTTGTACTATTAATAAGTACATTTGACGGATGGATTAAGATGGTACCTCTAATCTACTTCAAGAATTCACTTCACCCCCCTTCTGTTGTTTATTGCTGGATTTCGTTGTTAACCTGGTTCTAATGCGGCGAAACCTCTCCCAGACTGCGTTAACTTGTGTGGAAATGATAAAATAAGAAAGGAATAATCACAAAATGTGCCGCATTACAGTGCATAATTTGCCTTTTCTTACTGTATAAATTAGTCAACCCTGCAGCATAATTTGCTCGTATTCTGCTGCGTAATTCCAGTGACCCTGTCTGTACCATGCATAACATACCTGGTGTACAATTACACACATGGAGAGCCCTTCACATGCAACCCAGTATGGAATTTACAAGTATTTCCGGTAGTGCGCTTGGAAAGCATTGTGAGTTCCTAAAACGTGTAGGTCTGCACCCAGGCAGGGCCGTAAACGTGAAACCTCATATTTACGAATTATTTTCGGAATCTTCCATAGCGCCTCGAGGAGCTTCGGCGCTTTCGTCAGTTTCCTGCCGCCAGCGTCGGTCCAGCGTGCTCCAGTGTGAGGTTAGGTAACCTGCTAAGGCCCCTGCTGTCAGTGGCTCTCCCACAGGGGGATTACCGCCGATGCGATTTACACAGATTAGAACAGATCCCTTTTCAAAGTTAACATGTGAGCGAGCGGGGCCTCTGGTGTCCCAAGGGCCTGGGAAGCCCTGGAGGGCAGATCAGGTTAAAACCCCTCCCTTTCCCCACTCTGCACCCTAGAGAGGCCACACTGCTCTCGCCGGTTCACAGAACAGAGAAAACGTATTAACGTACCCCGAATATAGTGCTTAACGCAGCTGCCTGTTTCTGACCTTTCTATAGCCGGTGTAACTACTAGTTAATATAACGCTACTCAAGGCATCGACCCCCGAAGGATGAAAGGCCAGGTTTACCTTGTCAGGAGTCAGGACACGAAACGTGACACATGCAGGTCACGCAGATGTCAGAGATGGGCGTTCCACCCGCCCAGCTACTTGGTATGTTTATCAGTTATTTGTATGTTGGCGCTATTTAGGAATGCTAAAACTGGCTAACCCCGCCCCCACGCACCAGATCCCTCCACATAGGAGTGATTTCCGAGACCTCAACATAGCACGTTATTGACATTTTAAAGATGTCACAGAGACTATCTCAGATCCCAGGCAGGAGCACCGGTTACCTCACAGACACAAATCCAATCAGGACACGGGACTTTTTTTATAATTCAAAATATGGAATTACAATTTAATGTACTGTAGTAGAAACACTGTTAAGGAACAACATATGTATATAAAGTGCAAATAATGTTGGTAAAAATGATATTCATATCTATAATAGAGTTATTATAAATATAAAATCACAAAAGAAGATTATAGCGTGCTACCCATATTAAGTCAGGGCCACTGGAATTATGCGGTGTTTCAAATGCGGTCATTTTCGCATAGTTATACATTTGTCGCATTTGCCTCATAATCCACCTTCAGCCGCACAATCTGCTGATTTCAACAAAATAATATTTTGTTTCTAGCTCAAATGGTTCAAAAGTTACTAAAAATGCAAAAAATGCAGCGACACATGTTGCCGCTCAGTGAAAGGGCCTTGGCAAAGGTTGACTGGTCACCTTTCTGTTGCTTATTGCTATATTTGGGTTTGAAACTGGTACCAATGAGGTTCAGCCAATTCCCACACAGTGTTACCAAGTTTAAAAATGAGAAACGAATCAAGTAATGTGCCACATTCTGCCACATAATTTACCTTTTCTTGCTCCCGTAATTTAATCTACTCTGCCACATAATTTGGCTCTCTTCTGCTGAATAATTCCAGTGGCCCTGCCTTAAGTGAAGCAAAATGAGTGATTAACATTTGTTAAGAACACGCGGCTCTCAGTGGAAAGAATTAGCATCACCTGCCCAGATCTCATAAATGAAGGTCAGTCAAGGAACACACAGAGGGCTGTCTCACATAAAGTGAGCCCTTGAAGTATTAATTTAAGACAAGTCTCTTCCACTGCTTTGATCGGATTGGAGTCTTAATAGTTAAAGAACTGAGGGGCGGTATTTTACCACCTGGCTCTGGTACATGGTTGTCACTGGAAATGTAATCTGCTGTTTATGGCTGGAAACGTAGCAGAATTTACTGTCGTCTCGACAGTAATTACAGAGCACCGCTGAACACAGCACAACATACCACAAAACAAAAATAACAAGCATTTGCAATGCAATTGGTCACGCAGCTACACGAGTTAAAACTATTGGCATTGTAAATGACAATGCCAATAGGCACTGTCATTTACAATGCCAATAGCTCAAACTCGTATAAATGCGAGACCTATTGCATTGCAAATGCTTGTGTTGCTCTCTGGTTTGCTGCATAATTCTACTATGAGGCATTACAGTCCGGATGGAAAGAGTATGCAGGCCCGTGTACGTGAGGCAGAAGTGAGTGGGTAAAAAAGCACATGATAAAATCTGATTCTGGAATGCCCAGAAATTGTTTTTTATGAATAGGAATACAATCTATCCAGCTGTGCTAGTTTGCCTTGAAATCACATCGACACCATAGCAAACAGCTGTCCACCGGAAGTACGAAGTGTAACCCGACCCTGTATATAACGGGGTTGGAGAACTGTATTGTTGCACTGGAAAGAAAACTGTCCATGTGTTGTAGCAAGGTCTCTGCTCGACGTACCAGGTTAAACACAGCCCAGGACACAGAAGCAACAACATATGCAGACAGTGCTCAGTCTGCAGTACTTATAATGTCACCTAAAACTGCGGCAGATTAACCAGCGCCTCAACAAAGCTAGATTAGGGTCACATTTGCATCAAAGCAGTTTGAGGCCTCGTTTTGTACTGCCAGCTGCCTGGAGGAGCAAGCTAATCTCCTGGAGCGGGGTCCACACCAAGGGGTTGGCTGGTATTTTTAGGCCAAGCATGAAGTTAGTAAAAATAATGAGAACATCTGTAAAACTCACATTATCCCCCTTTGAAACTTTAAACACAAACACAAGAAGTCTCATCGAAAGTAGTTTCGAAATCTCCACACTATAAATAATGTCATTGTGTGATGCAACCTTTCCAGCTCCCGTCCCTTTGTGGATCTCAAAACATAAACAATTAAAGGGCCATCGTGCGCGCCAGTGTTTGCCGCTGATGCAGACCCCCCCCCCCTCGTGTGTGGCAGCCCGGGATGAGACCGCTTCCCGGGCAGATACGAAGCCGCGCCGAGCACTTCACAGGTCTTTAAAAAGACCATTTGCATGTTAATGAGGCCTCGCTGTTTCACCCCTTCTAAGAGCCCCTGCAGCTCCACTCTGCCTAGATTCAGCCCCCCCCCCCACCCCCGAAATCAGCGCCACTCTGCCTACTGCTTAAAGATTCAGCCCCCCCCCCCCCCCGAAATTTTTGGTTAGCCCCCCCCCCCCCCCCCGAAATTAGGCTCTAGTTGCGCCTCTGTCCACAGTGCCACAATAGTCCACTCTGTACAGGCGTTGGACACATTTTGCATATGTGGAATTACTGCCTCTTCCTGGTATGAATGTAGACCGTAATCCATGTTGAGTCTCCCGATGGAAAGAAGCATCTAATAACTGGCACGGAGTGTGATCCCCTCAAAATCCACATTAGGGTTGCCACTCACAAACGTTGCTTTGGCATAGTAAACACTGACAGATGGATTCTGGCCACCTTTATAGTATCCGTTACACCAAGGATTCCAACAAAAATGACCATGTCAAAGGGCTTTTTAGTAAACAGATTGCCAAGCTCCCGGACGCCAACTGGTGATGATACACAAACAGCCAAGAGAGGAGGTGCGTCCCTAAGAGAGTGCAAAGAAGGCGTCAATTACCAGCGGAGACCATGTGCCTGACTAGCAACAGAAACACGTGTTTCTGTGTAAGAAAACCTCACCCATGCATTTGTGGCATGCTTCATCATTAGCAACCGTACCCCATCCTTGCAACATAATAGGCAATGCGGGGAGCACACGGTAAGTGCTTTTATTTTATTTTACCTATCCAATGCAATGGTCTCGGCATTGGTAAAGTTAGAGCTATTGGCATTGCTCATGACATTAGTTTTGTTTATGTTTTTGTTTTTAAAACATTTAAAGAAACGGCATTGTCATGAGCAATGCCAATAGCTCTAACTTTACCAATGCCGAGACCGTTGCATTGCAAATGCTTGTTTATGAGGTCAACACAACAGTCCACTTTCCTAAGGAAAGAATGGTTTCCAAACAGCTTAAATTTAGCAACAATACCTTGAACTCAAAAGCATAAAACAGAATCTGCCTCTTGCCCCCTCGCTCTCCCAACTCACTAACTCAACAAATTACCACACACACACCTCTCAGCAGGACGGACCCATCCACTAACAACCAAATGAAACATCTAGAACTAAAAAGAAAATCTGCCAAAAGACCCTGAACTGAAATGCCATTATGCTTCTGAAGGCACTTATCACAGACCCTTCTCAATACCCCCTTCCACCAACCTGAGCCTGACATGCTGCATTGCCAAGCTCCCCAGCAATAGGAGGACACCAAGTATTTGCCAACAAAGAGGCTCTCCATAACATAAATCCTTTCCAAGCCATTAAACAAATATTTCCCACACAATAACGGTCTAGTGTGAGACAGTGTCAGGTAATCCACAGCACCAGGCCCCTCCCCGGTGAACTCGAAGATACATCAGGAAACTGTGCTCACAAGTCCAATGCTCATAGGCCTTCAAACTAAACCAGCATTTACAACAAAGGCCATGAGGAAACACAGCCTATCTCTCACACTGATAGTCTAATGGCCCTAAAAAGAGACAGTGCTCCTCCAACCCCCAAATGCCCTCCCTCCACACCAGCAAGAACATTAACATACATTCCCAATACAAAGTCACATTTGCTTCCTGACCCTTAAAGGCTCCTCTTTCTGGATAACTGGTGTTTTTTTGGGGGAATCTATAGGCTGCCAATCTTAGCTGACTCTGGGTGTGAACAGTGTTTAATATCCCAGTAGTTAGCCACATTGCGCCCTCCTGAAATTATTTCCTTCACATTCCTGTACAAATATTACATAGATTCATGTATTTGTTTATTTAAAGATACAATTGTATCTCTAAACAAATCGATGTATTTAAGTCTGGGCTATGTGTGCCAGGCTGCCTGCCCAGTCTCACTCTGAATCAGGAGACAGACCAGGCAGTAAATCAACTTTCTGAACTGTGACGCACAAGGCAGGGCTTACTGTTCTAAATCCATTCATAATGAATCATTGCCATTGTAGTCCATGGCAGAATTCTCTATAGGCCAGTGATGCTGCCAACATGATAGTTTGGGGTGTTGTAGTATCCGTCCCTGCGCGAGATAAGCCCTCCCTCATTTACAAGCATTGATCCCACCATTTCCCATTTGTCACATGTAGGAGTGGATGCCAGTACTGTGCACGTGTGTTTTGGTGCCTTGTCCTCTGTAATGGTAAGTATGAGAATGCTAATCTTTTGTTATGTATAGGGTTCTGAGACCCCTCGCCACGCTAACCTCCCCCATTGTGGCACCCCAGGCCCTTGCATGCACGTCGATGGCCCCGTTAGAAGTGGAGCTGCAGCATTTGTTCCCCCATGAAATGGATGCAAAAGACAAGCAGGCCAGGGTTCTGGTTCCCTTGTGAAGTTGATACAAATATCTGAGTCAAGAGAAAAGCAGAGATATGTGCTTATAATAGACAGTGATCTGCTGTATGACAATAAAACTGATCTGATCTTAATGCCCTTAACATTAATGCCAAAAACATGGATTGATTTATGAACAATGAATATTAAAGACATTAAGGCAATGCATGTCAGCGATTTAGTTTCGCTCTTATTTCAAGTTTTACTTAATCTTGCCTTCCTTAAGAGTTAGCTAATTAGTATGTTGTGTTTCTTTCTGTATTTTTTCCGTGTATACTTTGCGCTCTGCAGGTGTTTATGAGGGGCTTTGATTGAGAGGTCTGACGCTGAATGCAAAGCAAAGTGCCTGTCAGTGGGTTGGCCTTTCTGCAGAGCACACAGAACAATGGTCATGTATTCCAGTTGAAATGACAATTTTGTGAAAAAGTGTGTGAAGGGGTACACAGATGGCAAAATATTTACAGGGCAAAAGTAAATATATTGCTTAAATGTGACTGAGTGCAGTGTATGATTGAATGTTGTGAAGTGAGGAAGATGCAAGGAAGTGCATTTGGGGAAGAGTGAAAAAAGGGTGCTGAAATGGAAAAAGAGGTAGTTGAAGATGTGCTACACATTTGTCCATTAAGCTTGCCCACATTGCTCACTAGATAAAAGTCATACCAAACTTTTATGCCCCATCACTTTCAAATGTCACCAGCCATCACTGAACATGGTGATTCACTTGACTGAGATTAAAAAGTAGGCCAATGAAAAAAGTGCATATAATACAAATCGCCCTCCCACACAGATTTCTACACTATTGTAGTTTGAGCCAAACACTGGTGTACAATAATCATGTCACCCTGGAACATTCTCAAGGATGACATCTGAGCCTCCCTCAGTATGGCCTCATTGTTGGAACAATATAATCTTCAAAGTGATGTCTCTCATCCCTCTTTCAGAGCCATCTCTGAGCCACCTCTTCAAGGGATGCTCTAAAAACATGTTCAAACCCAAGTGTTTACCCTTCCATCAAAAGGAGGACCTTCACCAACAGGGGTTACATGTATGTTATTTTCTCACTTCTGCTCTAATGTTGCTGAACTAAATATTGTTTCTGTTTTCCAGTACTTCACATTAAAGGTGCAGTGACTCACATTGAAATTATTGGCCGTCCCTCCAACTCTTTGCTCAGAGCATTGCCACTCAAGATGCCATCAGGCTGATCTGATGCCACCCAAATTGATTCTGTCATATGTGTGCTGTCCAGCTGTTACACTCCCTCACCAGCAGACCCAAACCTATTCAAATGTAGGAATTCCAAAAGTTGAGATCATATGCCCATCTGAGTGGCAGGCTACAGTGGAATTCAAGGAGCTACTCCAGAATTGATCTATTACAGGACTCAAGTATCTACTGCAGGATTAGAGGATCTACTGCAAGGTTTTATAACACTGCAGTCTTTAAAAGCCAGATCCAACTGCTTAGCCTTCTCCCATTTGAAGAGAGGAAGTCTCTGCTAGGGTTATACTCTTCACCCATGTTCCTCTGTTACGAATCAGTTCTTCACCTGTGTCTCTGGCTCGCCAGGTGAAATTATCTTTCAGACCGAGGTCAAGAAAATCTTCCCAAACATTTTCTGTTCTCAGCATTTCTTGAGTTTCCTTCTGCAGCTCCACCTCAAAAACTTTCTTTGCATTCCTGGAATTATTCGACCTCTTCCAGTGCAGTCTTCAGAGGCCTCAAGTTAGTGATAGCTAGGTAGAGTTAGATATCACCAGTTTGGCTTACAGGACTCCTGTTGGGTCCCTCCTTACTGGGATTCTGTCATGCCCTCAAATGTTCTGCTTTAACAACTGTCTTTGGGGAGTCTGCAGATCCTGTGTGAAGCTTTGTTTTTGATTGGTGTCTCAAGCTGTGGGGCATTAACAAATGCTATAGGACAGTGGAACAAGACCAGTGAAGATAAAGGTACTTTGCCACTGATATGTTGAATCTTTGCCATAGTGCATCAGTTACTAGAGTAAACGCTGGGTATGTCTAATTTGCTGTAGAATGTTACTGTAAGAAATTGGGTTGCTGGTTGACTGGGGTGTTAGCCCTGGTCAAGCAGCAACCACAATCCTTGCCACGGTAAGGCTTATGCAAACCCCAATTTAACCGGTGCCCAACCTCTGGTAGCTTGGTACAGAGTGGTCAGGCTTAACTTAGAAGCACTCTGTAAAGTATTTGTGCAACACTTCAAACAGTAAAATGGTGAAAATCCCACACAAAAAGATCCCACACCAGGTTAGAAAAATTAAAATGTAATTTAAAAAAAAAAAGAACAAAAAGACAAACATCCACTCAGTAGAACCCGAAATCGTGGCTATCTGGTCGCACTGGAGCGGGTCAAAGTAAAAAGTTCAAACTAACTGCAATGGAGCGCAGGTTGGATACAGTGCTAGATTAGTCCCAACATTTGTGCCAACAGTCCCATCTGAATTGAACAGAGTCGAGAGAGGAGGTCGGTGTAGTGCGAAGAGCAGGCCGGGCGTAACGGACGAAAGGCCTGAAGCTTCGTGTTGGTGGTCCCCCGCGGGCAGTCGATGCTGCTGGGCGAAGAGACAGGCTGGCTGCAGCTCGAGCTAAATTTCAGGCCCATTTGCGGTCATGAAGAGCACAAAACTTAGTTTCAAGAGCTTGTGAGCAACACAAAGAGTCCAAGACCTGAGAAGCACCACTTGGGCATCAGGAAATCGCTGCAGCTGGATCCAGGAACTGGTTGGGGAACCATTTATGTCCCTGAGACTCAGATCTAGAGGCCAGCAGACTAGCCCTTTGAGTCACTCTGGAATCTTGGGTTCAAGTTGAAGTTGCAGGGCCAGTTCTTCTTCCGCAGGCAAGAGGGCAGCAGGCAGCAGGTCAGCACAGCAAGGCAGCAGTTCCTTTAGAGCAGCAGTCCAGCAGAGTGTCAGTCCTTGTAACAGTACAGCAGTCCTTCTTTGTTGAAGAGTATCCATAGGTCCAGAATTATACTGAAGAGCTGGTGTCTAAGGTCCTTCATTTATACACAGTTGAGCCTGAAGTGGGGAGAAGCTTCTAGAGGCATGCCTTTGAAGTGCACAGATGCCCTGCCTTCCTTGGCCTCGCTCCAGTCTGACTACAGGGGTTATGTAGCCCTTTGTGTGGAGGCAGGACACAGCCTATTCAAGTGTAAGTAGGGCTATGCCAAGCTCCTCCCTCCTATCCTGGCAGTGATGGACTAACCGTCACACCTAAGCTCCCATTGTGTATGGTTGTCTAGGAGGAATACACAAAGCCCAAATGTCACCCACACCCAGTCATGTTATCCAGAGACAGGCTGCAGGTGTTATGAACCCCTCATGCGCCCTCTATGTAGTGGACCTAGGAAGCAGGACTCATTTTGCTGTACCTCTATCGTTCCCTATGGCACGCTATGATATCATAACTGAGGTTTCCCTAGCTTCTGGTGTAGCAAACCCTAAGTTTAGGGTGTGTCCCCCGGGCACTGGTTCGATAAATGAATCATTTACATTGTTTAGACCAATAAACGACTGATTGTGATTTTCAATAAAGTTACACTGTTGTCAATTGGTTTGAACGCTCGTTTATTTCATCACGACGTTTTTATAGCGAAGATGCGGTGATTAACAAGTTCTACGTGTCTCACATATCCCAATGCATTTCGACCAATTGTATCTACAACAAGCATTTGCAATGCAATAGGTCTCGCAGTTGTTAAGAGTTTGAGCTATTGGCACTGTAAATGGCAATGCCTTTTTCATTTATGTGTGGGTTTTTAAAACATAAATAAAAGGCATTGTCGTTTACAATGCCAATAGCTCAAACTCGTATAAATGCGAGACCTATTGCATTGCAAATGCTTGTTACAAAATGGCTGCGACTGCACCGCATATGCCCCACTAAGGAAGGGGGTGGGGGGTGCAGAGTAAGTGCACTGAGCATAAAGCCGATGCTGTGAGGGAAACAACCTGTAGACTATAGCCACACCATTAAAAAAAAAATCCTTAAGAGTCATTTTCTCTCTGTATTTCCCTTCTGTTTTTGAAACTGAGGAGCAGCAACATTGTCGTGGTGTCACCAGGACTTTAAGTCGAAGCTTATTCAATATTTTGTACAGGCCATAGTTGCTGCTTATTTATCTTATACAGTTAACAACCATTGACAAAGCCAATGTGACTTGTTGTATGTAAGATGTTACTTGTTGTATCATATATCTGGATGCAATGACAGAAACAGCAAAATACAAGTCGGGCGGCACACTATGATAAACACAGATTTTTAGCTTACGCGTTTTTTCAGCCATGCCCTTAATTACATTGATCACGCCCCCTGAGAGACCCCCCTGTTTTTTCATCCAACTTAAAGCCCTGGGTATACACACCTCACTAGCTAGAAATGTGGTACGGAGCTCCACTTTATTTAATGGTGCGTACTGGAAGGGATTTCTTTCCAGTGAAAAAGATCTTCTCCTGTGACAAAAAAAGACAAATATGCCCACTTCATGTACATAACAAGGTAGATAAGAGAGGGAAAGGGGTCCAGGAAGTCTAGGGCAGGATATGAAAGAAGAAGAAACCAATGAGGGACTAAGGGCATGAAAGAAAGGGGATGGTAATATAGGATGGAATATGGATAAGAGGGACTGGAAGCAAGTATTGGGGGGGGAATAGGGGATGAAAGAAAGAGAAGAATATGGGTCCCTGTGAAGAGACAGAACTCCAGCATAGGTGTATAAGAATAAAAGAGTGATGAGAAGCCATTTTAAAAGTACTATAGAGGAAAGAGATAGAGCAATAGGAAGCCAGCATGAGGGATAGGGAAAATGTAGAGAATAATAGAAAGGGAGAGCAGAAAGAGAGAGGAACCCATCCTGTGGGACACGACAAAAACAGAGAAGTGGAGAGAGAGAAAGAGTCAGAGAAGAGGAGAGAGAGAGAGAGAGGAAGAGAGAGAGAGAGATAGTGCAATCAAGAAAAAGCGAGTGAGATAACGAGAATGAGAGAGGGAGTATAAGCCCTGGGGAACAGAGAAAAAGCCAGTGTAGGTAGATAGGAGACTCTGCACTCGTACATTTACTAAACGTAAGTCCATTTGTGAATCAGGGCCTGAGTTTTTTTAGAGCGCGAGAGAGAGAGAATGTGTGTGTGTGTGTGTGTGCGTACCTGTGTGTGTGTGTAAGAAGCCAGGTTCAGTCAGTGGGAAAAATGGAGATGAGGGCAGAGAGAAAGAGACAGATGGAGCGAGAGATAGAGATGGAGAGAGAAATAGAGAAGGAAACGTGGGGCATTGAGAGGGGATAGTACCGGAGAGAGAGAAACAACAGGAACCATGAAGAGGAGTGGGGTACCAGTGTTGAGCTCAGAAAGAGGGGAGTGAAAGTGATTGTGGTGAAGTGAGTCTCCGAGAGCTCAAGAGGGGGTGTTACAGCTGCAGGGTGTCTAGGTATGAGACGGCAGGGAATTAAAAGAGAATCCGGACATCGCACTGTTTACCGTCCAAGAGACAACATAGTTTCCTGTATGTAGTTCACGGATGAAGTCAGACAAGTAGAAACTCTGCTCTAAATAGCAGGTGTGCACTATGGGGCACTGGGGTAAAGCCGGAGACCCGCCAGACTCAGAGGCAGGCAGGGGCTGCAGGAGCCATCAGCCGGAGATGTATGTTTGTTGTACATTAATGGGTCTGCTTCCCATGTGGAACCAGGTGAGAAATCTACAGGTGTGATGATTCAAACCTGTGGTGTTACACTTTCCACTGTGTTTCTGTCCACTTGTAGTTATTGCTCGTATTTTAAGCCCCGTAAGCCCCGTTTAGGGGTTTCTGACGACAATAGCTGCAGCTTTCCAGAGTTTAGTGGCTTTGCATTTACCAGCCTTGCCGCTGGCGTGTCAATTTGCATTTCCTGCCCACGCGTGCTCTTACGAGAATCATCCTAAAACTCCTCTAGGCACTATCTAACAAGCATTGGACGCGCGAGATGCGATGGTGGGGGGAGGGGGGGGGAGAGAAGCGCAGTGGAATAACGTAAAATAGAGTTGCCACATTTTGAAGGACGCGCGTTTGGTGTTACACTTTCCACTGTGTTTCTGTCCACTTGTAGTTATTGCTCGTATTGTAAGCCCCGTTTGGGGGTTTCTGACGACAATAGCTGCCGCTTTCCAGAGTTTAGTGGCTTTGCATTTACCAGCCTTGCCGCTGGCGTGTCAAATTGCATTTCCTGCCCACGCGTGCTCTTTCGAGAATCATCCTAAAACTCCTCTAGGCACTATCTAACAAGCATTGGACGCGCGAGATGCGATGGGGGGGGGGGGGGGGGTGGGGGGGGGAGAGAATCGTAGTGGAATAACGTAAAATAGAGTTGCCACATTTTGAAGGACGTGTGTTTTCCTGAACAGAGAGCGCTTAATGTACGTAGCACGCAGCGTAGGAATATGGCAGAAAAGGGACTTGTATTTGCACAGATAGTTTTCTGGCGGTTGTCTTAACGTTTTGTGCGATTTCTCAGACAGAGGTTAAAGAAGAACTGGCTACATAAAGAAACAAACATTGGACGCGCGAGACGCGATGGTGGGGGGGTGGGGGGGGGGCTGGGGTGATGGGGGAGAGAAGCGGGAGTGTGAAATAGAAGCAGGGAAGTGCTTAAAAAGTGAACGCGCGCATGGTACATTGCGCGAGACGCGATGGTGGGGGGGGCTGGGGTGATGGGGGAGAGAAGCGGGAGTGGGAAATAGCAGCAGGGAAGTGCTTGAAAAGTGAACGCGCGCATGGTGAATTTAATGTAATAAAGCATGTTGTGCCTGCAGTTAGTGAAACTCTATAAAGAAAATAGTGTTGACTGACTTAAGCACAGTACCGTGTAACAACCGGAGTAAAAGGGCCAGTCACCATGAGAAATTAAAAACAAGCTTTGGCAACGCGGCCGCGAAAGTGAAAGTGATCGCAATCGCGATTACGATCGTGTGTAATGGAGGGCGCGCGTGCACGTTCACGTGCACTGTAGCTTTAGGCCAGGCAGCACTTTGAAAAAGCCTGTTTACAAAATGTCTCGGCCAGATCAGCGCAAGCGCTGAATCAGGCAAGACCTAAAAAACAGCATTCACGAACCAGTGGGGAAGTACCTTGACAGACATCTACAAGATAGTGTCATCAAATTACCAACTTACATCAAAGACACTACAGACTTCTTGATTACATTTCATCAAAGCACCAAAGATATAACAACACCAATGATCATGTGCACAGTAGACGTAAAATCTCTCTACACCTCAATACCCCATCAACTCGGCATAGAAGCCACAGAACAAGCATTGTTACAAAGCGATTACGACCTAGACCTGCAAATCTTTCTCATGGAACTTCTAATTTTCACACTTCACCATAGCTACTTCAAATGGAAATCCAACTGGTATCTACAAAAGACGGGTACATCTATGGGCAATTGTACTGCCCCAACATATGCCAATATCTTCATGGGCAATTTTGAACAGACACACATACTAACTGATCCAGGATGGCATAATCATTTGAAAATGTTTGTACGGTTCATAGATGACATCTTCATCTTATGGCAGGGATCTACAACAACTCTCACCAATTTATTGGAACAACTCAATACCATCGACCAAAGATTACAATTCACCTTTGAGATTCAACATCACAAAATAAACTTCTTGGATGTGACGATCATACAAACAGACAAAGGTTTTCAAACAGATCTCTATAGAAAAATCACCGACAAGAATAACACTTTGGCATACAACAGTTTTCACCTTAACGCCCTAAAAAACCATCTACCATTCACACAAATCCTTAGAGTTAAACGAATTGTATCAGAATCAGACAACATAACAACACGCACCAAAGAAATGCTACAGCGATTCGAAAGTAGAGGATATCCTCAAAATATCCTCCATCAAGCAGAGGAGAGAAACAATAAAATCAGCAGAAAGATGGCACTACTACCAAGAAAGAGGAACCAACAAGACCGCATGACCGTGGTGTCAAAATACTCAACAATGAGTAAAAGATTTAAGGATACCATCAAAAAGCACTGGCCTATACTTCGACTAGAACCAGATTTTCACCAAATCTTTGAAAATGAACCTATATTCGCATACACCAGAGCAAAAAATTTGGGAGAAATAATAAAGAACCCCACTCAACCAAATCAACCTGTTCAATACAAAGGTACCATCGCATGCAGAAATTGCAACAATTGCAATAACATTATACCAGGACCACAAATAACTCACCCAATGAGAGGACACAATATCAAACTGAAGGTAACAGCCACATGTGACACTACAAACACCATATATGCTTTGAAATGCCCATGTGGGAAGATATACGTAGGACAAACAGAAAGAAAAATAAAAATTCGCTTGAACGAACACAAAAGCAACATCAGAACAAACAATGCAAAATCTTCTGTAGCTAACCATTTCCAAGAGAGTGGTCACAACATAAGCCAATTGAAATTCATGGTTCTAGAAACGGTTAACAAAACCGAAGAAAGAGACAACCATAAAACATTGTTAAAACGGTAGAATCATTGGATACGTCTACTAAATTCCATGAAACCACATGGGATGAATGATCGCATGGAATTTACATGTTATCTCTGATTTAGATTGCCTAGTCGATATCATCTTGGGAAATCATTTTAATGACCGGCATGTATCTAACATCATGTGTTAATTAGTCCATAGTTTGTGATAATCTATGAATTTACCAGTACACACGCACTACCAGATCCAGAAACCCCCGCTTCATTACCTGCCGTCACACTCACAGTCCCATTTCGACTCTTACACCCCAAAGCATATTTAACTACACGCCCATAGAACCCACATGGAATCTTCAATCCAACCACGGACACGAAAGGAGAGCGTTCAGCTACCGATACACGCTTACGGATCTCTGCTTGAACTATACTACGCAGACTCACTAGTAAGTACCCACCGCGAAACACCCAGTGAACCGGGCGCATTAATCAGCACACACATAATCGTATTCGTTTCACGAACACCAACCGATGAACATAAAGGCACTCGTATAATTTACATAAACATGAGACACCGGAAATTCACATAATCACAAACACCGGAACACGCTAGATTCACTACGAACAGGAAGAACCACAAACTCACGTTATGCAATTGACACATTTTAGCCGGACTATGAAAAAGTAAATATATTGTTTCTTTGTTCGTTAAACATATTGCATGAGAGATACAACTTGCTTATTTTGTTTGTTTTGTTGTAGACAAACCCCTGACGAAGGCTATATTTCTAAGCCGAAATGCATTTAGGCCGAAATGCATTGGGATATGTGAGACACGTAGAACTTGTTAATCACCGCATCTTCGCTATAAAAACGTCGTGATGAAATAAACGAGCGTTCAAACCAATTGACAACAGTGTAACTTTATTGAAAATCACAATCAGTCGTTTATTGGTCTAAACAATGTAAATGATTCATTTATCGAACCAGTGCCCGGGGGACACACCCTAAACTTAGGGTTTGCTACACCAGGATTCATTCGAGGCACTCATATCAGAGGAGTGACACCCTGGAAGCACGGACAAAAACATTCTGAAAAAAATTTAAAAGTTAACACTATCTGTTAAACTGTTTTAAAAGGAGCTGTGCACGTGCCAAACAAATCTTGTGTTTCCCTAGCTTCCTCATGGTAAATGTTTCCCTAGCACCCATAATTCCTTTGCGCTTGCATCCCTGCAAGCTTACCCAGAATACCCTAAGCCAATGGCAAACTTTGCTCTCATTGTTACTGAGGTCTTAGTGTTGTTTTCCACCATGCACGTTCGAGTAGAAATTATACATTTGTTTCCTTTTATTTCGTTTTAATCAACAAGTTACACTTGCCCATTTTGTAAGGTCAAAGAAAGTCTACTATCACATGTTTTCTCCAAGGATCGAGAACTTTCCAGACAGCCATGCCCCTCACGTCTCACACGTGATAAAGCTACATCCATTAAGATTCAAGAGGGTTTATAAACCCCGCCAAAACCTGAATCGTGGCTTGGCCTCGCTCGCTGCGGAACAAGCTTCACCCTTCCCACTTACCTGAAGTATCCTGCCAGAACCAATAAGTGCTCCAATTTCCTTCGAGTCCACGTGAACCTGTAAGTCCCATGGCACCAGCTCCCGGGACGTCTTCCTCCTCACTTTCTCCTGCACAGCTTTTCCAGACCCATTGCACTTCCTGAGTCAAGGCTTCAAGATCTTCTTCGAACCTGAGACAAGTTGAAGAACTAGGCTAAGTACTTGATATCAGGTTAGTGTGCACTAAACCTCCTACAGTAGTAATACAAGACTGAGTATCCCCGTCTTTAAAGACTATATTCTTTTCCTCCATTTCCTCTCTGTGAATTACTCAAACGCTTGTTGTTTTATTTATTTATTTATTTTATTTATTTATAAAGTTTTATATAGTGCGAACAAGATCCCGAGGGATATCAGAGCGCTTTACAATAGGATGGGAGGAAGGACATAAATGCAGAATTGACGTCAAGTAGGAGTAAACATCAGGAATGATCGCAGATTCAGGGACAGTTGCACAAAAAGAAGAGCAATAACAAATGATATTACAATGGAAGTAAGAACAACGTCTTCGAGCAGGTGAGCTTAGCCCAATTAGGGTAAGAATTTATTCATAAAGAATTTTTTGGCTTCCAATTTGAATGCCATCGTTCCATATCTTTGGGGCAGCGCCGGAGAAGGCTCTGTGACAAGTTCTCTTTTTCCTAAGGATGAGTGGTTTCAAGAGGAAAGTATTGGCGCTTCTTGAAGCTCTTACACCACAAGAAAGCTCAAGTTTTTGCGTAAGGTACCTGGGAGTATTGAAGTGAAGGGCTTTGTGCGCCAGAACGGCGATCTTTAACTGAATACGTACTTCATAAGGCAACCATTTGAGAGATTTTAGGACTGGGGATATGTGCTTGTTTCATTTGGAGTCTGTAACCAGTCTAGCCGCTGTATTTAGTGATGCTCTTAATAGAGCCAGGGAGTATTTGGGAAGGCCACAGAGGGTCGCGCTACCGTAGTAAAGCCTCGGCAGGACAAGCGCTTGCACCACCTGCTTGAAATCGTTTTGCGGAAGGAAAGGTTTGATATTTCTGAGTGTCCTCATCAAGTGGTTTGCTCCCTTGCACACCTTACTGATGTGATTTTTCATATTCAGGTGTTTATCCAAGGTGACTCTGAGCGATTTGGCTGAGTCTATGATGAGAGGAGTGCACTTAAAGGCAGTGAGGTGATTCAACCAGGGGTCAAGCTTGGGGTGTGGTTCGGAGGGGAGATGACCAGGAATTCCGTTTTGGAGGTGTTGATCAGGAGATGGTTCTCAGTTAACCAGTTTTGAGTAGACGTTAGGGTCGTGTTGAGTGAGATGATATTTTCCGGGGAAGAGATTTTCAAATAGAGTTGCGTATCGTCTGCATACATTTGGAAGAGAGTGTTTGTGGAGTTTAAAAAGTCCGCTAATGGTTCTAAGAACAGGTTGAAGAGGATCAGAGATAGGGTGGATCCTTGGGGAACCCACATGAGAACTGGAGAGGGCTGGGAGAGAGAGTGGTTTGCCTTGACCCTTTGAGATCTGTGGTGGAGGAAGGACGAGATCCATTGTAGAACCTGACCAGAAAAACCCATCCTATTTTTCAGAATGGCGAGGAGGTTGTCATGTCGAATGCGGAGGAAAGGTCAAGGAGGATCAAAAGGCAGGATTCGTTTTGGTCAAGCATTTTTAACAAATCATCCATAACGTGAGTGAGTGCCGACTCGGTGCTGTGCCCCTTCCGAAAGCCTGATTGATGCTGGTCAAGGAGTTGGAAATTCTCTATGTGAGCACAGTGTTGGGACTGTACGCATTTTTCTATGAGTTTTGCTAGGGTGGGGATGTTGGAGATAGGACGGAAGTTATTGAGATTCGCTTTGTCTGCGTTCGTTTTTTTAAATATAGGTGATACCTGAGCTGCTTTTAGGCAGTCGGGGATCGTGCCTTGTGAAAGCGAAGTATTTACAATCCTTGTCCAGGTGGGGTAACAGGTCCCTGAAGTGGTTGGATGGGTTGATATTCTGAAGGAACTTGTTGATGTTTTTTTCACTGAGTGGGGTAAAGGTGCACCATGACGCATTGTTCTTGGCAATCAGGCTGGTAGATCTGTGCTTTCCTAAGAGGCCATTGGGTGATATGTCCCTGGAGGAAGACAATAGAGCCTTCTTAGAGGTGAGGTCAATGGAGATGAGTCTTGCTTTCTCCGTGAAGAAAGCAGCAAGTTCGTCGCAAGAGGGAGAGCTTCCACCAGGGTCAGAGTGGTTAGGACCTACTACTGATTGCTATTTGACCAATTCGAAGAGTTTCTTAGGGCGGTTTGCTGCTTGATCCAGTTGGTGTCTGAAGTAGTTAGCCTTAGTGATGCATACATAAACTGGACAGGGGACCAACTCTTGACTAGCAATAGGCACCAAACTCAGAATGTCTACCAATCAAGTTGCAAAAACCAAAATATTCTTGTGTGCAAAACCACTGCGGCGCCCTCTGTCCAAAGGCACCACCCCGTACCCCAGGGTCTAAAGTACAAATACAATTGTGTTAAGGTTGCACCACTTTACAAATATATACAATCTGATAGTCCACATTGGATCCAGTGAATAATTGGATTTCCTTCTTAATTGTTTATGCAAAATCTTCTCTTTATTTAAACAGAACCACAGCCAACGCGTTTCGTTCTCAAAGAGAACTTCTTCAGGGCTGTAAAGTTAAAACATATAAAAAACTACAATATAAAAAATGTTTGAATACACATATCGATAAAAACATACATGAATACAAACATAACAAATCACATTGAATATAACATCAACAGTATCATTACATATAAAGAGAGACAACACCAACACATGTGACATAATAAAACAAGTGAATCTAAGTGAATAATATCATAAACACAATCTTATAATTTTTCTCCAAAACAAATTAACCCTTGTATGACCATTTCAAAAGCACATCTAACTCAAATGAATAATATGAAATTTAAATGAAACCTAATCCGAAAATTTAAAGGAATCAAAATGAATATAACCATAAGAGCAGAAAGAAAGAGGAGAGGAGAGGTGGGGAGACAAAGATATGTATATGACTCGACTAAGTAGTCAGCCTTAGTGCTCTTAATTTGTTTGTTGTAGAGGCTCCTAGCCTCTCTAAGGAGTTTTAGTTGGTCCGAAGAGGGATTGGATCTCCAGGAACGTTCGAGTGCTGTAAGGTTGCGACGTTCCACGTTTAAATTGTCATTATACCATTATACCAGGGTTTGGATATTTTTATTGAGGCATTTTTATGTTGGATTGGAGCAATGTCATCCATGATGTTGGAGATGGTCGAATTGTAGGAGTCGGTGAGTGACTGCACCTCAACCAAGTCGGCTTGGGAGGAGACGGACAATTTACAGTGGGCCGCTATTTCATCAGAGTTTATTGATCTGAGGTCCCTTTTCCATTTCTTTAATTTCGTTGGTGGAGCCATCCTCTTTGACATCTCCCTGTTGATATAAAAGAGGATGCAGTGGTGGTCGGACCAGTCACACGGGGTAATGGAATCCAAGGTGATTGTCTTCTCATTCGAGATAATGAGGTCTAAAGTGTCTCCTTTAATATGAGTTGGTTGGTCACAGTGCTGAGTCAGATCTTGATCATTTAAATATGACTTAAGGCAGGATACAGCGAGGTCATTGGGGTTAGACCAGTGAAGGATGAAATCACCAAGGAAGATTTGGACCATGGTTGAATCAACGTTGGAAGAGATGGTTCTTGCTTGAGGTGCTGAGACAAAGGTATTTCAAAGAGGAAGGCGTAGAGGACTCTAATTGAGAGATCAAGAGTGTGTTTCTGTGAATACAAGCTAGGCCAACACCCAACTTCCAGGTTCTGTCTAGCCTAATTATGTCGTGAGTGGAAGGAACGAGGAGGTCTAAGATAGGAGTGGAAGAGGGGTTTAGCCAAGTTTCAGTTAGGATGATAATGTCTAAGTCCTTGTGTTGGATGAGGTCGAAGATATCAGAGGCATGTTTACTTGCTGATCTGCAATTAAGTAATACACATTTAAGTTGTAACAGATTAGGGGAGGAAGGCGTCTGGGTGACGGTCACACGAGTGAGGTTGTCAATGTTACTGCCTCTAAGATTGCGAGGAGGTTCTCTGTACAGGTTTGAATGGATGGATTGTATTTGTCTCAGCGTGGTCATGTTGGGGTTGGATCAGGTAGGGTAAGAGTTGTGAGGGTCCTGGAGATCAATGGACGTCGGGTGGGTTACACATCTTCTGGGCCAGGAGGGATTATTAGGTATGGGAATGGATTTCAAGATGGAGGGCGCTAAAGGCTGACCAGTGGACGGTGGGTGGGTCACACATCTTCTGGGCCGGGAGGGATCATCAGGTAGAGGAATGGATTTCAGGATGGAGGGGACTAAAGGCTGATCCCTGCGATCACTATCACTTGTGGAAGAACTGGGCAAATTCGTAGATTTGAGGAGAGAGCTGATTACGGGGAAAAAATCATTAGAGAGGGCTTTCAGGTCATGTAGTTCAGAGGTGAGAAGGTGCAACTGGAGAGATATGTCATCTAGGTTCGCTGCCAAGTCAGGGTGTTGGACTGGAGGGGGTGTAGGGAAAGCGAGTGGGGAAGGGGGGTCTTGGTGTAGTACTGTAGGGTCCGCAGAGGTGTTGAATGGTTCCTGGGGAGGAAGTTGATCATTTGGGACTAGCGGAGTTCCATGTCCTTTTAATAGTGTGGTTGGAGCATTAGCAAGGGGGGTGTGATCAATGAGCTGAGGGTTAGGTACAGTCCAAACCGGAATGAGTGGGGTTGAACGAGCATGATCGGTGGTGGGCGTTTGTCCGGATTCCAGCCTAGTATGAGTCGTAGGGAGAAAGCTGAGGGACAAAGGATCAGGCAATGGAGGTACTGTCAGTCGGTCACACTGGGGTCTCTCCAGTCGAGGAACGGATAGTATCAGACTGGTTTGATGTGCGCCTTGTAAGCCAGAGGAGTCTCTCATCCTCTGAGTCGAGGGTCTAGCTGGTTGGGGCAAGTCAACAGGGGACAAAACGGCTCTGTGAAGATCTAGTGGCGGAGTGGTTTATATGGAGAGAGGGCCTTCCTGGTTGGGGCACGTCAATAGAGGGCAGGGCCGCTCTTAGATGGTCTAGTGGTGAGGAGTGTTTTAGATGGAGTGAGGGCCTTCCCGAAAAGGAGTGAGCAGACTCTACCAGTCCTGAAAGATGGTAGAGAGAGTGCGGGTGTCAATGGATTTCGCTGAAGCCGCATTTTTGAGTAACGGGAAGATAGTGGTTAATTTAACTAGATTGATGTAGGACGCTTGGATTAGGATGATACCATTGTTATATAGGGTGATGATGGTATTGGCATTGAGTGTGGATGAGGGTGCTGTTGTGAGCTGGAGACTGTGGGGTGTTTTCCTGGTACCTGCTATTCGGAATATATTGGAATAGAAGACTTTTCACCAGCATGCTCTTTTCCTGGTGTAGAAAATAAGATCATTGACTCTAGTACCCTTGTTAGTACAATAGTAGACATCAGAGATTAACCTTTCAGGCCTGGCCCTGAGTAGGTGATGCTTGTGTTGCTTGGTGACGTTTTTTGAAAGGTTGGGTGGGTAGTTGATGATGAAAGCGTTGGATCCTGAGGGATAGGGGCTTATCTCCATTGTGGTGGTGTGACTATTACCTGATAATAATGTCTTATCAGTAGAGGGAGGAAGCTGTTGAAGTGAGAAATTCGAGGCACTGGATTGTGGGATATCTTCATGACCCAGGTGTGGGGGCTATTGACCAATCTGCCCACACTCCAAGATGGCCACCAAGATGTCCCCCAAAAGCAGGGGGTGTAACAGTCCTTTTCTCTATCTATGCCCTGCCTAGGTGTGTAGTGGGAAAGTCAACAAGCCCACCCCAAGATGGTCCCCAAAAGCATGGGGGGTAACGGCTCTTTTCTCTTTTCTATCCTGCCCTGGTGTGAAGAGATAATATCCACAGGCCCACTCCAATATGGACCCAATAAGCAGGGGGTAGAGCCAGTCCTTATCCCATTCAACAGCCTGCCCAGGAGTGAGAAAAATCACCACATGCCCATTCCGAGATGGCCACCAAAGGAAGAATGAGAGGCCAGCCCCTTTCTATTTCTATGCCCAGCCAAGCATAGGGAATGGGGGGGTGGCATCCAACGTCGAGCCCAGAGGACACAAAATGGATGCCAGAGAGCATCAACAAAGCTGACCAAACACAATGGGTGCCCCCGATGCAATCGTCAGAAGATGAGCAGGAGCCCCACGCACCAATGAATCCACAGACAAAGTTATACAGTCAGGCTGGTGCGGTCACTTCCCCCTGGGAGATCTGCCCGACTCAGAGTCAGCAGGCCCACATTGCAGGAGGGTTCAGAGATCTCCCAACATAAAAGCAGAGAGAAAAGGAGAAAATAGAACAAAAGAACCAGACCCCAGGCAATGCGCGCAGTGAGATGCGACGCAAAGAGGAAGTGATGTCGCCGACTCAAGGAAGGCCTGCGTCCCATTCAGAAGGACGATTGATGGAGTTCTCCACGGTGCCGACCCGGGGTGGGTGGTAGGGCAGGCGGCCGGGAGGTGCTGTGCCGAGTCGGTGAAAGAGGAGTCATCGTAAACAAGGGAGGCAAGAGTCCCGCTCAGAGGGACGAGTGTCTGAATCGGTGACGGGCGACCTAGGGCCTAGGCAAGATGAAGGGCAAACAGATCCCCCTAAACACATGGAGGGTCGCCCGGGACCATAAGAGCACTCACCCAATACACGATAGTAAGCCCTAGACTCGTGGGCACCTGCTCTGGTCTGAGTACGGCCCGCTCCTGATGGTGCAAAGGGGTCAGGTTCTGGTTGGCGTCCCTTTCACACAGATGCTCACAGGCGGGATTCGGCCACGACAAGGAACGGATGTCAGGTGCAAGGAGGCGAATCCTTCTGTCACCAGCTCACAGGCGGGAGTCGGCTGTGCCAAGAGGGAGAGACTGAGGAAGGAGGGTCAGCTCCGTCCAAGTGGGGGCCATCACTCCTTGTGGCTCAGTCGTTGAGGGGACAGTCTCATTCCTTGATTTGGGGAGAGCCGACAAGGCTTGGCTGAATCGTCGGATCGTCTGGGAAGCCCTTCTGTAGAGGAGAGGTCAGCAAAGGGACCTCAAGGATCCCGTGGCCCCAATCCTACTGAGAGCGTCGATGGATCATGAGAGGTCGTTTCCACAGGAAGGCGATGATCAAATTGCAGTTTCAGTGGGCTGCGGGTTGAGTAAAAAAGAGGAGTGAAAGTTGATGTTGGATGGCTGGGTTAATGCAGGGATATCTACTGATAAGGTAATCCCCAAACCAGAGCTCTCGAGCAGAGCTCTTACTCGGCAGCCATCTTAATTGTCCTGTATGTTTGTACTTTGGACCCTTCCTACAACCTTGAAGCTAAATCTGTATCGCGCAAGGATTAAGGACTTGAGCTCTGTGTTCCTCTGATGAACAGTTGTACCAAGAGAAAGGACTTTAGAGTATTTGGTATATGTATGGACCTTGTACCAAAATCTGTATTTATCGTTTACTCCTAGGAGTGCCTCACTCCCATCTGAGAATTTGGTTAATCTGTTTTCATATCGAGCTGCTGGTGAAACCTGTAAGTTTATATCACTAAATTTAATGCATGTTCATTGTATGCAAAGACTTGGCATTGTACTGATGGTAACTGCCCCCTTCCTTAATTCCAGTGTATTGCGTCATCGTAAAAACAGAGGTTATGACCCAGGCACATCTATCTCGCTAACGTTGAAGGTTTCAGAAGTGACAGATCCTACCATACTGTGTTGCTCAGTGTCATCTCCAAGCGTTTTGCCTTCACCCTCCTGTTTTCTGAACATGTTTTTGTGGCTTTTAGGACTCTGCACACTTTACCAGTGCTCACATGCTTGTGCTCTCCTTAAGATATAGTAGAACTGGCTTACATCCAATTGGCCTATTTAATTTACTTGGTGTCAAAAGAATTGTAATTAAAAGCCATCTTTATTGGTAAAGTCAGAGCCTTGGCCAGAATTCTGAAAACAACACTTTTAGAAAGTTAGAATTTTCTTGTCCTGACTATTTGGTTGCTGTAGCCTGCTCCCGAGTCACATGACTGGGTGTAGCTGTCAGTTGGTCTTTGTGTATTGCTCCCAGACAGTGGGAAACTACAACGGCTCTGCCAGAGCACTCTCATAAAGGGTTTGTCACTAGTATTTTGTGACTCCAGACAAGCTGGGGACAGTACAGGGAGGAAGTGGGTGTTTGACACCTCAGGGGTGTGGAAACCTCTAGAGGTTTCTGCTACTTCCAAGTTGCCACCAAGTATAAATATTGGACCTCAGACCCCAGCTCTTCAGTACTCTTATGGACCTATGAACTCTGCCAGGAAAAAGTTCTGCTGTGCTGCTGAAAGGACTGACACTCTCCTCAACTGTTGTGCTAGAGGACTGCTGCCCTGCTGTGCTGACCTGCTGCCCTCCTGCCTGGTAAGTGGGACTGGACCTGCAACTCTTAACAAAGAACTGGTTCATCGCCATCTTTGCTCAACGCATTGCCCTTGGAAATGACGCATCACCGCTGCTGTGTGGATCTCCTCGATGCCAGGTCTTTGCATTGCTGTCACAGCCGATTAGAACCGACGCATCCCAGCCAGGACTTCGCCTAGTTCAACTGGTAGGAATATCCTGACCCCCAAATATCGCAGGAAGGCGCACAGGGACCCTGCTGGGGGTTAAAAACAAATAATTAATTACTTTTGTTGTGAATTCACAGGTGCACTAATGAATCTTTGGCAAAATTAAGAAAAAACAAATGTGCAGACTTCTGCGCGTCTTTTAAAAGAAGCCCTCGGGAGGGCCAAATCCTGGGGGCATGTGAAAAATAAAGGAGGGGTGCATTGGGCCCCCTCCTAGGGTTCAATTAAACCCCGGTAACAGCACCCCTAATTACCCGGGGACCACCACCTCCCCCAGGGCCTGTTTACTTATTAAATGAGGCCCTTATCGGACCCCCACCCAACCCTAAGGTCTGCCACCTCCCGGGGCTTTACAATAAAAAATGTGGGGGGGGCGTGCGGACCTCCCCCCCCAGCAGCCCCGTGGAACACCACCTCCTTGGGGCAAATTTTTAAAAAACAGAGGAGGGCCGCACAGCCTGGCTCCTGGAGCTAAAGATGGCACAGGGTGCCCACCCCCGGGACATAGCTGTTTGCTATGGCTTGGCGGGAGCGTCACCGCTTCCGCCAAGCCACTGCAAACTGTGCCCGCTTTCAGCAAGCAAGAGCAGTGAAATGTGCTCGCTTCGCTTGCTGAAAGCGCGCACAATTGCTTTGACAGAGAGGGAGCTGCATGCTAGCAGCTCACTCTTTATCAAAACAGTGCTGGTTCCCGCAGGAGGTGGGGAGCAGTCAAGGACCAGTGGGGGCCTTGAGAATCCCCTTGTTCACAGGGGTGAGTAGGCACCCACTTTAAATGGCCAGGCCCCAGAGGATGTGGTCCCCAGGGCCCGGGGAGGTTGGACACGCAGCCTCCTTCCCCTGCTTTAAAATGTAAAAACATAAAGCCTTGGCCACTTTTATTGGGCGATCCTGAGGCTGATGAAATTTTTCCCTCATTGACCCCTCAGGCCATCTTATATCTCAACTACTTCTTGCAGCATGACTCTGTGTGGCACAATTCTGGAAACAACCGCTCTCTCCTTGTGTAGCAATGTGGGGGGGGTGAGTTTGAGCTCTGTATGCCATGTTAAAGTTGACTGCTCTTTGGGACAGGATGGCTAAATTTGACACAACCTGCGTCCCTCCACCACTTATGTTAAGTGATTGCGGCAAACTGGAAGTCTCCAAATGGCAATGTCGCGAATACAACGCGGTTCTGATATTCATGTTATGCCTCCTGCTTCAGATGCCGACCCTGTTGAAATGAAAACATGTGTGAAATTGGGACGGTCTTTGTCAATCTCTGTTTCCTATTGTATACTAAAATGTGTGACTTGCTCTCCTCATTGGATGTGGGCTTGATGTATTGTATACAATGATTATATGAGATGCGTTTTGTTTACTTCAAAATCCAAAATAAAGTTGTTTAAACAATAAATAAATTAAAAAGTGGCCAGGCCTCCCTTAAAAAGGTTTTTTTAAAAGGCCTGGGCCCCGGGAAATGGGGTCCCCAGGGCTGAAATCACCCCAGGAAAGAGAGCCACACAACCCCCCTCCCATTATAGAAAAATAAATAAATAAACAAATGGACCGACAAGTCGCTGGAGGCCCACCCATTTCTGCACCACTTTACAAATGCGCCTCTTAGTGCACAAATGGTTGGGGGATGAAGTTCCTCTCAGCTGTAGAGGGTCCTTGGGGGCCAAGTACCACCACTGTTACCTCCAGTAAGTTCCACACAGCGGGGTTGCTGAGAGGGTCAATCTGCAAATGCACCTCCTGGTGCACTGCTGGTTACAGGATGAAGCCCCCTTGGCTCCAGAGGGTCCTTGGGGGCCAATAAGCCTTCCTGGTACTTTTAGTAAGTCCCACACAGCAGGATTGCTGTGAGGTCTTTGGAGGCCACGCCCCCTTTCACCACCACTCTGCAAATGCTCCTCCTGGTTCACTGCTGGTAGGGGGATGAAGTCCACTTGGCTCCAAAGGGTCCCTCTGGGCCAACTAGCCTTTCTGTTACCTGCAGTAATTTCAACAGAGCGCGATTGCTTAAAGGACTTCGGAATCCATGCCCCTTTTTTCCACAAGTCTGCAAACGCGCCTCCTGGCACATTGCTGGTTTGCGGACGAAATCCCCTTGGCTCCAGAGTGTCCTTGGGGGCCAACAAGCCCTCCTGTTACATGCAGTAAGTCCCATATCAGTGATGTCACCAGCAATGTCCTGCTAACTATAACTGCTGAATTTCACTGGTTTTGTACGAGTGAAACCTGAGCCTAACTAGAACGCCCCTGTAACCTATGTTTTTTTCAATGAATTTATAAATATATATATATATATATATATATATATATATTCACAGAAAAAAACATAGGTTTCAGGGGCATCACTGATGACATCACTGATGACATCTCAAATGACATCACTGATGACATCATCCAGTGAATGTGTGTTTTTCTGAAAATTAAATATGTTTAATATATATAGGGAAAGGCCTGTTGAAGAATGAGTGGGTGTACAAGTGTGTGAATGGATGATTTTCGAGGTGCGTAACTGAATCTATAAGTGAGTCATTAAATGTATCTTACTGCAGACTAGTGACTAAACTGTGTGAATGTCTGTATGTGTCTGTGTCTGTGTGTTGGTGTATAAGTGGCTGCATGGTTTTGTGAATAGCTATATGAGTGTCTATATGGGTTATTGATTGGTTGTCTGAGTATCTGAGTGTTTGTGTGGATAGGGTGTGTGTGACTCTGTGCATAGATGTGTGAGTGGGTGAATCTATGGGTGCATGGTTTTAAGAGTGCAACTGTGATGGACTGTATGGTTGGGTGAGTGTATGTATGGGTGTGTTAGTGATTGAATGTATATCTCAGTTGTACATGTGTCAGTAACTACATATGTGAAACGCAGTGTATATGTGTGTAAGAGTATATAACTATCTATATGTGAGAGTGTGATTGTGGGAGTGGCTGTATGGGTGAGTGTGTGCTTGTATCAGTAATTGTATAAGAGCGTCAGAATTTGTTAGTATTTTTATGAGTAAGTGAACTTGAGTGTGTTTAACTGTATAGGTGAGTAAATAGGAATGTGATTAATTATTTGCATGACTGACTAGGTGTGTCAGTACCTCAATGGATGATTGGCAGTGTGTGAGTGTCTATATAGGTGTATAAATGCATATAATAGTCCTGTATGGAGTGACTGTAAGTATGAGTGACTGTACAAGTGAGTGAGTGGAGATGTATGTAGACCTAAGAGTCAATGAGTGGGTATGTAGTTATTGGTATTGGAGTATCTATAGTTTTCAAAATGGCCATCTGAAATTTTGAGCCGGTGTATCAGAGGTTATATTAGGGTGTGAGAAGATGCACTCATTTATCACATGGATGACATCATCAGTGATGTCATTTGAGATGTCACCAGTGATGTCATCAGTGATATCACTGACCATGTCATGAGTGATTTAATATGTGACATCATCAGCAGTGCATTGCGGGGGCACGAGTTATAGTTAGCTGAACTAACTATAACAGGGGAATTTCTAGGGTTTTGTACAAGGGAAATGTCCAGCTAACTATAACGCCCCTGAAACCTATGGTTTTTTCAGTGAATTTCTAAGGTTTTTTAAATGCCAATTCCTAACTATAACGCCCCTGAAACCTTTGTTTTTTTCAGTGAATTTCAAAGGTTTTTTAAATGCCAATTCCTAACTATAACGTGCATGAAACCTATGCTTTTTTCAGTGAATTTCAAAGGTTTTTTAAATGCTAATTCCTATCTATAACTTATCTCTAAAGATATCATGTTTAATGATTTTCATTGGATTTCTATATTTTTCAAATTCAGTGTGTCAATTTAATTAATTATGTTTTTTTGAAAGTCTTTTTTATCACCATTTTTTAAACTTATTTTTTCAATTAATTCTTTTAAAAATTAAAAAATATTATTTGTTTTTATTGGGTTTTTCAAACATATTTTTTTATATTTAAAATTTTTTTTTTTTAACTATATGTTCAAAACTTTATTTTATATATTTGTTTTCAATGTTTTTGGATCCGTGCACCCTATGCGCACCGTTCTCGATCCCTAAGCGTTAGCATCCGCGCATGGTATGCGTTGGGTACGTGTTTAGTGCGCGATCGCAATGCGACCGGTACGCGACTCCCAGCCTATACGCGACACGTTCAATGTACGTAACTCGACGTTTACGCGCTTCCGCGATGCGTCATCTGCGTCTATGACGCGGTAGGTGCGCGGATCCTGCGAAATATTTAACATTTAAAAAAACATATATATGTATTTCATGTAAATATTAATTGAAGACAAACTCTAAACTAGTCTTGAAAGTAATATATTTTTACATCTAATCCTATATTTTTTTTTAATTCAATTTTGCGAATGCGCGCTGGGTGCGTGATGTGTAAGCGCAGGGTGCGCGGATCCCATGTGACCTGCAAAAAAAGAGATTTGATTGGTTCATTACACTTCCTACTCTAACTATTGAAAGACCCCACCCAATTCAATCATTCTTCTTTCACCTTCTTTGGAGGAGCATCTCTTTGCAGAGAAGAAGATTTTTGGGACTAAGATTTCACTGTGCTCTAACTTTTTTCAACCAAAAATGGCTTCAGGGCAGCAGGCATCACCTGCATCTCCTCATACATCTGAGGATCAATTTTTTCATCTGTGGTGTGGAAATTTTTTACTTTTCCCGAGGGGCAAACGAAGACCAATGCCACCTTGGTCACGTGCAAGATTTGCAAAAGAGTGCTGTCTCGAGGGGATCCTAACAAGAAATACTCTTGTGGGACGGCTAGTATGATGAAGCACCTGAAGACCCTTCATCCTAACAATCTTGCACGAGAAGAATTCTGACGGATGAGAGACACACCTGCTCCTGCGCCTTCCACCTCATCGCAGCCGAGCACTTCAAGAGTGCATCCATCAGCCCAAAATTTGGACGTCCGTCCTCAATTTAAATTTTTAAAAGTGCAATGCAACTTTGTGCTACGGTGAGCAGTCGATCGATCTGATCTGCCACCGCCAAGAAAGTCACAATTGCTAGTTTTCTTTTTTTTTTGTTCCCTGAAGTTCATTGTTTGGTTCCTCCTGTTTTTTTATTTATTTTGATTTTTGCAGAAAAACCCCCAAAATTTAAAAATTGATCAGAAAACCCCCAAAAAAATATAAAAGAAGAAAGAAGAAAAAAAAAAGTTCTTCTAAGAAAGAACTTTCCTGGTTTAAAAAAGGAGCTAAATTTCTTTGTTAGTGTGTGAAAGTTTTGATTAATGTATGTGTAGTACGTAATTGACAGAATTAATGCATTAGTAGCGTATGGTGAATGTATAAGTGCAGAACTATGAGGAAGTGCTGCAGCATCACACAGTAACCTCTTTAACTGCAGTGTGCTGTAGTAGTTCTGAAGCACAGGGATGCAACATATGTACATAAATATGTTGCAAATCTATGCTTCTCTCTGCACGGCTGCTTAAACTGCAGCCATGTGGTGACACAGGCACCCTTGCACCATCTGTGTCATGTGCTGTTTGTTTTTCTGCAGGAAGACACACCTTCCTGCACAAAAACAATGAGAAAATGCATTTTTCTCCCTCAATGTATGCTGAACATTTCAGCATGCATTGAAGATATAAAAATGTGGAGAAATGAAAATAATTCTCCTTGTTGTGCTTTCCTACACCAATTTTAGAATGGTGCAGCATTCACACACATATCGAGATTTATGATTTCTGATACATCTAGACATGTGTCTTGTTCTATGAGTATTCAGTGCAATCATGCAAAACAACACTTATAGAACACCCTTTCAACGCAAAGTGGTGTGCATAATGAGGTTGTATTTACATAGAGTATAAAAAGTGCACAGAGTGCCTTTTCCTCTCTTTGTAAATATGAAAGAGTGTCTTGCGCAATAACTATGTTACAAAAAGTGACATATTTCCGGTTTTAAAATTCCTTGCGAATGATAAAAGGTAAGAACAGAGTTTTGTCTGCAAAGATGTTCAAAGAAGAATGATTGAAATGATTGTGGTACTTCAATAGGTACAATAGGAAATATTATGAACCCCTCAAATCTCTTTTTTTGCAGGTCACATGATATCTGATTATGGTCAGATTTCAAAACTACATAGGTATAAACAGAGTGTTTTTAGAAACGTGTTTCAACTTTGTAGCTTCTTGCAGACCTCCTCATTCTGCATATTGAGACTTAGTTAAACTTACCTACACAATAATAGGAATAAAAAATGGTATACATTTTTTGCAGATTTTCATTGCAATCTAAATTCATATAAATTGCTTATTTTAAAATTTGGATCTGTGAAAGAAACGGAAAAAAAAATATAACATGTAATAATAAATTTTTTACAACACAGCATAATTTCCACAAAGTAATTTGTGTGCCTTTTTGCTGTTTTCAGAATATATTGAATTTCACTAGAAATAGTGATTTCAATCGTACTCAACTCTTAACAGCGGGCAAAAAAAAAACAATCAGAAAGATTGTTTAAAAAAACTAACATGCTATTCTCAGTAAAATACCACAAGATACAAATCACACATATATAAAATGCTTATGGCTAACGAAATTTTATAAGTTTAACTTACAAAAACTGTAAATGTTGTCGCTTTAAAATATTCACCGAATCTAAGGATGAATTTTTGGAGGGGGCACCATGCCCACAACGTTTATCTTCAGTGGTGTGGAAATGTTTTACTTTCCCGAGGGGCAAACAAAGACCAATGCCACCTTGGTCACGTGCAAGATTTTCAAAAGAGTGCTGTCGCGAGGGGATCCTAACAAGAAATACTCGTGCGGCACGGCAAGCATGATGAAGCACCTAAGGACCCTTCATCCGAACAATCTTGCACGAGAAGAGTGCAAACGGATGAGAAACACTCCTGCTCCTGTGCCTTTCTGAGTTTCTTTTCTTTTTCTTTTTTTTCTGGCATGATTTCTCTATTTTAACGTTGAAAAACAGTATCTGTAAAAAGGAATCACAATTAAATGTATATTAATAACATTCAAATTTATACTATTCCATTACTGTACAAACACATTTTATATAAAAACTGACTATGAAACTATAGCCCTGAAACACAAGTGTGACAATGGTTAAAACACTACATGCATAGTGCATACTACTTTGAAGCAGTTCATGCCCCAAAGCCTACCTCACTAAAAGACTACATGCTAACTGACTGAATGATTACAGTACTATAAGGAGACACACTGGGTGAGTAACAGGGTGTATGAATACTGACTGGGGAATTGAAGGTGTGAAAGACAACTGTGTAGGTGGTTAAGAGGACTGCATACATAGTGGATAGGCGTTTGAAGCAGTCCATGTGCTAAGGCCTGGCTCACTGCATGAGTACTTGGGTACTGACTGAATGATTAGAGTACAGCAAGGAGAGTGCCTGGATGATTTTAGAAGTGGTTGGCTTTTGGCACAGTGAATGGATTAATACTTGGTACTGAATGGGTCACTAGAGGAGTGCAAAGGGAGTGACAGGATGTTTGCTGGACTATATGGATACTGACTAGGGAATTGAAGATGTGAAAGACAAGTGTATAGTATGTTAGAAGACTGCATGCATACTGCATAGACATTTGAAGCAGTCTATGTGGTAATGTATGGTTCACAACATGAGTACTTGGAAACTGACTAAATCATCATACTACTGCTAGGACAGCGCCTGGGTAAAACTTTTAAATTTTCAGTTCTGGCGCAGTGAAGAGAATAGTACATGGTACTGCACTTTACTGTCAAACCCTGACTCATTTTATCAATGCATAAGCAAAGACTAGCTTCTAATGCTACTAAAACTTGACAACATGACCGGTTTTAAAACAGTTATCTGTCAGCAAATACACGATGTTACCAAATGCTTCTCTCACAATCCTTACCCAAATGCACACAGACTCAAGGTGTGATTTTAGACAAGCAACACTATCCTAGGAGTTTACCAAAACTCATTCACTAGTCTAGAAGAGGTAATGGAACTGCACACAATCTACATATTAAAGTACAGCACATTAGTGTCAAAGCATGACTTATTTTATCAATGCATAAGCAAAGACTTGCTTCTAATGCTACTAAAACTTGACAACATGACAGGTTTTAAAACAGTTATCTGTCAGCAAATACACGATGTTACCAAATGCTTCTCTCACAGTGGTTCCCAAATGCACACAGACTAACTGTGTGATTCTAGACAAACAACACTATCCCTTGCACTATACCAAAGCACATTTCTTCATCTAGAAGGAGTACTACATTTTAGTGTAGAAACATAACTCATTTCACAAATTCATAAACAATGACTGGTTTCTAATTCTACCAAAATATAAAAACAGCACAGTTATCTGTCTGCAAACACATGAAAAACACAAATGCTTATCACAGAATGGTTTCTACATGCACACACACTGTCAACAAGATTGTAGAGAAAAAAAGTACTCCCTACACTTTAGCAGGAGAAATACATTAGTCTGATTAAAATAAAAATAGTCTACATACATCCCCTCACAATTAAATAACTCACCTTTCAAGTTGTTTTGTAGATTAGGAAGTATATCAGTCACACACCAGATATCAGTCACACACCAGATTTTCTTATACAGAATCTCTGCACTGTGCACCTGTCAGCAGAACCAAAGAATGGCAAAGTTTCCCTCTCATTTCCCACACATATACATGTAAACATCAAATCACATTCCTTCCCACATAAATTCAAAAGCAAACACACATTTCTATTGGTTAAACATTTCAACCCTTTCCAAATGACATAAATTTGAACCCTTCCCCAATCTGCCTTCTGCCCGTTACCATAGAAACAGGTCATGGAACACTGTACTGAGCACACAGGTCACAAGTTCAGCACACAATGTTGCTAATCAAAACAGCAAGTGTGCTTGACTTTTCAACATATCAGCTTATCATATATAATGTTCCTTTCAATCACTTTTTGTTAACCAATAAGAATCATGCGTTTAAAAATCAGAAACATGCACCCTAGTTTTCCGTGTAGAAGGTTGTCAAACAACCAATGATTTCTTGACTTTTTTCAAAACTGCATCTTAGCCACCATTTTAGAAACATCTTACTTTCCAAACTGCCATTTCATTTACAGAGATCATCTGAGTGCATCCAGACCTCCTTTCAAGATGCTTAGAGTGTGGATTGTGGGACACAGCTATATTTTCTGGAGCCAAAGGTATGCAGAAAACAAAGGCATTCCAAAAGACCTAGGTTTGCCAAATGTAGACATTAAATGGATTGGACAGAGAGGGTTAAAGTGGCACCAATTGATACCATTGGTGAAATCCTTCATGCATATCCAACCCCCTGACCTCATAATAGTGCACTGTGGTGGCAATGACCTAGGCACTTTGACTGGGGTAGGTCTGGAAATCCTTATGAAAGACACCTTTGCAGAACTGATTTCACTTTTCCCTAAAACTGCCTTTGTGTATTCTAACATATGCCAAAGGCAGAAATGGAACTGGTCCGATCATTTTTGTCCACAAATTGAGAAATCGAGGAAACATGTGAATAAATCTGTTTCTGCTTTTCTCCGATACTATAGAATGGGGTCCATTTACAATAACAATCTGCGCTTTCATATGCAGGAGATGTATAGGAGAGATGGAGTACACTTTACTGATGAAGGAAACAGAGTCTTCCTCAACAACTTTAGGCTCTGTATAGGTACTTACTTATAAGTACCAAAAACTCTCAAAGAACACAACGGCTCTTTTTAGAGCCACTCAAGAACAAAACACTTAAGCTTGATCTTTATCTCCCAAAAATTTCAATTTTTTTTCCTTGGATCCGCGCACCCAACGCAAGAGAATCCGTGCACCCAACGCGTTAGGATGCGCGCACACTGCGCGCATTTCGCCTTTTTTTTATTTTTTAAAAGGGGGCCCCAGGGGGTCCTTCTGGGCCCCCTAAGCACCTCTAGAGGGTCAGAGTATATCCACTCTGCCCCCTTTATATGTTTTACACACTTATTCCCCTTGCTTCTTCAGCCTTGCTTCTACCGAGGCAGAAAATGTCCGCCAACAGTTCCTGCTTTCGAATGTAGACAGACACTCGACAGCCAATTAGCATTCAGCGCGCGATCGGGAGGGTGCGCTCTCGGTTCGGGGAGGGTGCGCTTACGGTGCGGGTAGGGTGCGTGGATCCTCCCCAGCCATAGATATCACTAACTTTTTTACCCTAATTTTCTCAGGAACTACTGAACAGATTCACACCATTTATGCAAAAGGCATGAGTCTGAACTGAGGACTACCTCTTTGCCAAATTTGGTGTCATTCCGTTCAGCGGTTCAGGCTGTAGCTGCGGCAACAGATCCCATGGGAAATTGCATGGGGAAAACGTGTTTTGGGACCCCCTTTTTTCTCGGCCCCTGCTTGACGAATCACCACGAAACTTGCAGGGTAGGAGCAGAGCAGAGCTGGTCAAAAGTTTGGAAAATTTCGCGAAGATTCGTCAACCGGCGTCAGACTTATTGGGAATAGAATGTTGCGGATTTCCTAAATATATATATATATATATTCACAGAAAAAACCATAGGTTTCAGGCACGTTATCGTTAGGAATTAGCATTTAAAAAACCTCAGAAATTCACTGAAAAAAACATAGGTTTCAGGGGTGTTATAGTTAGCTGGACTTTTCACTTGTACAAAACCACTGAAATTCCCCCGTTATAGTTAGTTCAGCTAACTATAACTCGCGCGCCCGCAATGCACTGCTGATGACGTCACATATTACATCACTCATGACATGGTCAGTGACATCACTGTTAATGTTATGTTGTTAATGTTACTGGGTATTTGTTAAGCGCACGGCTACTCCCGAGAGTGTCCCGGCGCTGATCGTAGAACCCGCAACAAGATATTCAACAAACATAAATCACAGACCCAAGTCAAGGAAACAGTGATGTTTTTAGCTTCTGACGAAAAAGCAAGAGATCAGATTCCTGGCGTAAGTCAGAAGGAAGATTATTCCATAGGGCGGACGCCAGTACCTGAAAAGTACGGCCACCCTGACGGGAAAGAAAAAACCTGGGAGTACAAAGTCGTTGGGCAGTAGAGGATCGTAGCAAACGTGAAGGTACATAATATTGGCAGCGATCCCTTAAATACGGTGCGCCAATATTATGGGAGGCCTTAAAAGCCAGTACCAAAGCTTTAAAGAGAATCCTCTTGCGTACCGGGAGCCAGTGCAGAGTTCTCAGAAGAGGGGTCGTATGAGTGCGGCGATCGGCCAGATAGATCGCCCGAGCAGCAGCATTTTGAACCACCTGGAGGCGATTCAGGAGATATTCAGGCAAACCGAGATACAAAACATTCATGACATCACTGATGACATCTCAAATGACATCACTGATGACATCATCCAGTGAATGCGTGTTTTTCTGAAAATTAAATATGTTTTATATATGTATACCTCAAGGTCGATGGAAGAATAAATGGGTATATAAGTGTCTAAATGGATGATTTGTTTTTGAAAAATTGATTGTGTAACTGACTGATTAAGTGTATCATAGTGAATACATGGCTTAGTGAGTAATGTTTAAATATGTAAATATCTGTATCAGTCTCTCACTTTGTGTATAAGTGGCTGCATGGGTTGGTGAGTAGCTACATGGGTGTCTTTATAGGTTATTAGTTGGTTTTTTGAGTATCAGTCTGAGTGTCTGCATGGTTCGGTGGGGGGTATTACGTAGTGCATAGGTGCATGAATGAGTGACTCACTCTTTGTATGTGTTGAAGACAGCATGTGTGCAGGACTGTATGGGTGGATGAGTGTGTGTATGGGTGTGTTAGTGAGTGAATGACTGTCTCAATAGTGTCTTTATGAGTAACTACATATGTTTTAAACTAGTATATGTGACTATTGGTGTATATAAGTGAGTATATGTGAGAGTGAGAGATTGAAAGAGTTCCTGTATGAATAAGTATGTGTTTCTATAAGTGATTGTTTAAAAGACTAAGTATGTGTAAGTTTCCGTAGAAGTAAGTGTGGTGGTGTGTGTATAACTGTATATGCAAATAAATGTATGTTTGATTCTTTATTAGCATGAGTGACTATGTGTGTGAGTAACTCTATGGATGAGTGGCATTGTGTAACAGGATGTATAGGTGTATGAGTACATATGATGAGTGAATACATGTATGTGTGACTGTATAGGACTGTTGGTGAATGAGTGGATGTGTATGTGGATCTTAGAATTACTGAAGAGGTTGTTGTAACTGGTATTGGTATGTCCATTGTTTTGAAAAGTTTAGTCTCTATTTTTGAATGTGTGTATCAAAGGTTATATTAGGGTGAGAGGAGGTCTGCCACTCTATCACAAGGATGATGTCATCAGTGATGTCATCAGTGATGTCATTTGAGATGTCATCGGTGATGTCATGAGTGATGTCACTGACCATGTCATGAGTGATGTAATATGTGACGTCATCAGCAGTGCATTGCGGGCGCGCGAGTTATAGTTAGCTGAACTAACTATAACGGGGGAATTTCAATGGTTTTGTACAAGTGAAAAGTCCAGCTAACTATAACACCCCTGAAACCTATGTTTTTTTCAGTGAATTTCTGAGGTTTTTTAAATGCTAATTCCTAACGATAATGTGCCTGAAACCTATGTTTTTTTCTGTGAATTTCAAAGGTTTTTTAAATGCTAATTTCTAACTATGCCTACAGAGATAGGACATGTGAAGAAAGAAGAAAAAATGCACAGAAAGAAAAAAAAGAAGTGCAGAAAGAAGCAACAGAAGTCCTCAAAGACGAAGAAAAGTGCAGGAAGAAGGATAACGTGCAGAAAGAACAAAAACGAGAGCAGAAAGAAGCCTTGTTGCAAAATCATCCTGTACCCTCAACTTTTTCAGACGGATACTGGTGGTAACTGAGTCTGACTAACCAGTCCTAGAGCCAGTGCTATGTTAAAAGACACTTAGAATACAGTGAAAACACCTACATACACTAGGGAACATTATGCGTTGGGGTCCCCCTGTGATTAGCATGACCTCCTCTGTAAGCCCCTAGTATATAATAGGGCAGGGGGATTAAAACTACCTCTTAAAACAGGCCACAGGGCATTTTTGCACACGTTAACTCAGGCCCCGTCCCCCCCCTTCACCACTGTGTAAACACGCCCTGTGTCCGTTTTTAGTTGGGAGATTAAGTTCATTTGAATCCTGAGGGTCCCTAGGGTCCAACTAGCCCACTAGGTACCTCCAGTAAGTGCCACAGAGCTGCGTTGCAGAGAGGTGTAAAAAGTGACACGGCCTGGACCACCTCTCTGCAATGCAGCTCAGTGGCGCTTACTGGAAGCACTTGGTGGGCTAGTTAGCCCCCAGGGGCCCTCAGTATTGAAGGAAAATTATACCCCCAATTTAAAACGTGCCATAGTGCGTGTTTGCACACGTCACCTCAGGCCCAGTCCCCTCCCTTCACCACTGTGTAAACGCGCCCTGTGGCTGTTCTAAGTTGAGAGATTAAGTCCCCTTGAATCCTAAGGGTCCCTAGGGTCAAACTAGACCACTAGGTACCTCCAGTAAGCGCCACAGAGCTGCGTTGCAGAGAGGTGTAAAAAGGGGCTTGGCCTCAGAACACCTGTCTGCAGCGCAGCTCCCTGGTGCATACTGGAGATGCCTGTTGGGCTAGTTGGCCCTCAGGGACCCTCAGTATTGAAGAGGAATTAATTCCCCAACTTACAACTCGCCAGGGGGCGCGTTTGCAGAGTGCTGCAAGGAGGGGACGTGGCCTCCGGCACGATGCCAGTCTTTTATTCATTTTAATTTTTTAAGAGGGCTGTGTGGTTCCCCTTCTTATTCTAATTTATTGGCCCTGATGACCCCATCCCCCAGGGCCTGTCTCCTAATTATATTTTTTTGACCCCAATCCCCAGGGCCGGCCACTGTTTTTTATTATTTTTAAAAAATATATATTTATAGACACACCTAGGACATGCTGGACAAACCGTACGTACCTATCACCATGACGATTTGTGTGATATTCATTAAAAGGCGACTATGCATACAATGAATCCACGTGGAATGTATTTACACCACTAGTGAAGCTCTGACATGTCTGATGCCCTACCGTGTCTAATCCCGGTAGACACCCTTGTCGTTTATTTATACAAACATGGGTAGCTATTGACGGGCACATTTAATACACATGCACACCAAGCCATTCAAAGGGGATTCGACAAAAATTCGACCAAAACTGTGCAAGAAACCCCACTCACGGTTAATAAAACACACATCCACTGCCGGATGTGTAATACTTTTTATTTTACTCTCTGGAAAGGGGACGAACATCACTTGAGAGTCACAGCGTGCTCCTGGCAGAGCCCAATGCTGTGTTACACCCACCATTGCCTGCTGAGTGCCACACACCTCTGTGTTGTATTCCACTAGCTAGTGCATATGCTATGACATTCTCTAGCCCATGTGCACTGTAACACCACCCCGTGAATATGTCATGCCACACTTGTCTTCGCACGGGTTATATTGCCCCATCTAACGTGCCTTCCTCGATGCCTATGTTATAACTCACAGTGCTATGCCATACATATTACAATCTGGGATCCATATCTTTGTCACAGTGCATATGCAACGTTACACTCCCCAGCACATATTTTACATTACAACTTTAGAGACTAGTTAGGTTACACAACACTTCCCTGTGCATATTACACTCCAAGGCGCATATCGCATAGCACACGCTAGTGCCTGTGCTATCTTGCTCTCTCCAATGAATCTGTCATTGAGCACAATGTATTGCATATTATATTTCACGCCCGGTTCATCTTATATCACACTTTTTGGTGCATAGTTTATACCATACACTATATCTAGTTTTCATTTTCAATCGTGCTCTCAGGACTATGTTCTATATAACACTGTGTTCACCTACCCTTTTCACGGGCATTACATTTTGCGATAGGGGGTGGAGGGTCAGGGGGTGTTTCTGCCAAGTGAGCCCGGAGTCACAGTCACAAACGTCCTCTTCTTCCTGAATAAAAGTGAGATTATGCTGCATACTTGTTCATATTTTAAGTAGTTTGCACAGACACACGTTTTAAAAACAATAAAGTTCCTAATACCCGCCTTCTCTGAACAGTTAGCTTGCTGCCCCATCCCCCTCCTCCCTAACCTCTGTTGTGTGAATCCATGGACTAGCCTCCTCCCTCCTGCCATGCATGGTCTGATGTGCTGCCACTGCCCTCAATTTAGTATGATGTACCAGTCCACTCCTCCTGCCCTCGATTTCCCAATTCTATGCCCCATCATTGACCTCCTGCTTAAACTCTGTGCTTAGCTTGCTGCCTCTATTCTCCTTCCCCCTGCCCTCCGATGTCTTTGTGTATGCTCCTGCTCCATCCTTTTTGCCCACCATGTTCCATGGACCTGCCACTCCTATCTACTCTGAGTGTTCTGTTGAGCTGCCACTGCCTTCCCACCTGCCTAGCATTGTCAGATGACTGTAACCTGCCCCTGCCACCTCCACCCTGCCACACCCTTCTGCCCTCCCTGGTCTGTTGTGCTGCAACTGCTCCTCCTGCCTGCCCCGTGCAGTCTGTTGTGAGGCCCCTTCCCCTGAACTTTCTTGTCTGTGCGCAGGTCCTGACCCTCCCTTCTATCCTCCATCGTCCTTTGTGCATGCCCCTGCTCCCTCCTTCTTGCCCATCATAGCCATTGTGCTACCACTAACCCTCCCACTTGCCATGCATGGTCTTCTGTGCTGCCATGGCCCCTCCCACCTTCCCTGTGTGGTCAGTTAGCTGCCCCTGAACCCCTCCCACCTTCCCTCCATGGTCTGTGTGTATGCCATCACAGTCTCACTGTTGCTCTTCATGGTGTGTCTTGCTTCTAGTGCCCATCCTACCTGACCTCCATGGCTATCTTGCTGCTCCTGCCCTGCCCCCTTACCCCCAGCCCTCTGTTTACATGTGCAGACCCCTACTCCCTCCGTCCTGGCTTGTCTGTTCCATTGTAATGCCCCTGATCCATCCCTCCTGCCCTTTATTGTCTGTTATGCTGCAGCTTTCTCTCCTGTCTGTCCATTATGGTCCTGCCTCTTGCCCCTCTGTTCTCTGTTGTCCATGTGCATGGTCCTGTCCCCTCCCTCTTGCTTTCTATGGATTGTTGTGTTGCACTCCCGTCCCGCATGCCCTGTGTGGTGTATTGTGCTGCTGCAAACCCTGATGCCTGCCCTGCAGGGTCAGTTTGGTGCACCTCTCCATGTCCCTCCTGTCCTCTGTTATCCAAGTCCATGTCCCTACCCCATTTCCTTCCATGATCCAATGTACCATACTTGCGAATATTTTGAACTTGGTAAGAGGGAGATTTTGAAAAAAAACTGGAGGTATTGATTTTCCCCTTTGAGTTACATTGAAAAAGAGGAGATTGTAGACAGGAGACAGATAAAATAAAGCCCATTTGAGCTTAAAAACATTGGACGTTTCCTGGCTGAATCGGGTCTGTTGGCATGTATGGTTGTACTACCATTGCCTCTTCCTTCTGCCCACAATGGTCTATTACATTGCCACAGCCTCTCTTGCAAGTCCTGTATTGTTGGTTTGTTGCCCCTGCCCCCCTTTCCACTGCCCTCCATAGTCTGTTGTGCTGCCACGGCCCTTCCTGCCTGCTCAATGTGGTTAAATTGTTGCCTTTGCACCCTCCTACCTGCCTTCAATTTTCAGAGTCCGTGCCCCTGGCCTCTGCCTCTCAACAGTATCCTAATGAACAACTAGATTGCTAACATTCTATATTTATTACAAAAGTGTGGAACGCCTGACGTCATCTTGATGTAATCAAAACTGTAATACCTAGAGTATTTCCTTTAGAAATTACATATATGAGAGGGTCTTATTGGCATCAAAATTATGGTTAGTGCTCTAAAAGACTAAAATAAGGACATATTTTCTGAGTTTTCAAATAGCGAGAAAGCACTTTTAAATTATTTGTTACCTTTATGTTGTTTTATCCAGTTGACCACTTGATTAAATGTTGCACTTAGGGGAGAGGATGTGGTGTTACTTCCAGAACTGCAGACTTTGCAACTGGGGAACCAGGTTGGAGTTTCTGCTTCAGCTCAACATTCTGTGATTCTGGTCAAATCACTTAGTCTCCCCATGTCTACAACCAAAATGAATTTGTTCTTGTGTGATGTAACCAATGCTCATGTAAAGCACTCCAATACCTGACAAGTCTGCACTATATAACACTGCAAAAACACAAAATAATAAGTGTTTTGCACACTTCTGTCATTGGGCTATATTTGGGCTACATCTGGGTGATTTTGGGCTACATTTGGGCTCTTTTGTCTCCGGTGGCCATCTTGGGAGATTTATTTGTTATGAAGTTTCCTAATTTCCTCATGTACTGCAGTCTCCTCAGTAGGAAATGCTTTCAGTTTTTTACTTTGATTCCATCATGAAGGTATTCAGATATGTCACACATTTGCCATAAATTCTGAATGTTAGCACTCTAGTTGCTCATTAGATCACTGTAGTAAAACTACTGTTCACCATGGAAGTCTGCTCCTGGTATTAAAAGTGCATGTTTCAGTCTGCATGTCAGAAGTTTTTTAATGAAATAGAAGAGGATTTGAGAAGTCACTCAAAATGTGCCCTCGTTTTCTTTCTTCAGCATTAATCATAATTTCTATGGCAAAATGAACCCCCTCATTGTGTTCCTTTTTAAATTAAATGTTTTAAGTGTTACCAGTTTATTCCAATCAAGATGGCTTCAGGTGTGCCATACTTTTGTCATAATGAAGACAGTAAGCGCTCTAGTTGTTTTTAAGAACACTCTGGGACATTCTGTCATTGGGCTATACTTGGGCTACATCTGGGTGATATTTGGGCTACATTTGGGCTCTTTTGTCTCTGGTGGCCATCTTGGCAGACTTATTTGTTATGAAGTTTCCTAAATTCCTCATTTACTGCAGTCTCCTCAGTAGGAAATACTTTCAGTTTTTTACTTTGATTCCAAAGGCATTCAGATGTGTCACACATTTGCCATAAATTCAGAATGTTAGCACTCTTTTTGATCATTAGATCACTGTAGTAAAGCTACTGCTCACCAGGGAAAACTGCTGCTGGTATTGAAAGTGCATGTTTCAGTCTGCATGTCAGAATTTTTTAATGAAATAGAAGAGGATTTGAGAAGTCACTCAAAATGTGCCCTAATCATACTTTTTATGGAAAAATGAACCCCCTCATTTTGTTCCTTTTTAAATTAAATGTTTTAAGAGTTACCACTTTAATCCAAGCAAGATAGCTTCAGGTGTGCCATACGTTTATCATAAGTAGGACTGTTAGCGCTCTAGTTGTTCTTTGGAACACTCTGGGAAGTTGCAGTAGAACACAAAGGAATCAACTGACAGTCTCTGCCCTTGTTGGATGTACATGTTTTACTGAGAATGTCAGACTTCATTCTCACATGACTGAGAAAGATAATGTGAATTTACAGAAAATAAGCTCTCAGTTTAGCTTATAGATCACCTTCCAAACCGCTGTGGGAAAAGCATGAGAAAATATTTTTCTCTCAATCATGATATCCCAGCAAAAGGCTTTTTCACATGGTGAAATCACCTTAGAACATACCACAATTCCTAAAATGAGTATGGTACCATCAACAAATGATTTATAGTGTAACTAAAGTCTTAAAACCTTCTATTAACTGCAATGCTTTTTAATGAGGTGCTATCATGTATATTGGTCCCAAGATGGCTGCCAACACTTCTTGGATGAAGTGCTGACAGCCAATCAGATCTCAGGATGAGATGTGTGGTTAGGCTCTGCCCACATATATATATGATTTTACTTTTGATTTTCTCAGGAACTACTGAACAGATTGACACCAGACCTGCAAAAGGCACATCCCTGACCTGAGGACTACCTCTCTGCCAAATTTCAAGTAATTCTGTTCAGCCGTTCGGGCTGTACCTTGGACTAAAGGTCCCTATGGAAAATTGCATGGGGAAAACACGTTTTGGGACCCCCCTTTTTTCTCAGCCCCCGCTTGACGAATCCCCCCGAGACTTTCAGGGTAGGAGCGGAGCGGAGCGCCCCACCTATTTTGAAAATTTCGCGAGGATTGGTCAACCGGCGCCAAAGTTATTCCAAATAGAATGTTGCGGATTTCCTATGGAAACACGGTCCTAGCTATAACTATCTACTGGCGACCGCCAGTAGATAATATATATATATATATATTTCTGCAGGGCGACCCACTTCGGAAATCACAGGGCGCTCTCAGGCGGTGCGTTCAGAGACGGCAGGGTCAAGCCGTGGTTAAATTGTTCATTCGTTTCCCCGTAGGGCTGGGTTCTCGCGCACTCCCGGAAAGAATAGATCGTCACCAAATCATGTCGTCAAGTTTCTTTCTTTATTTACAGCATGCCAGTTAGAAAAAGCTCTACGCGTTTCAGTCCCACCAGGGACCTTGTTCACGAGACTGGTCTTTGCTAAAACTTTTTTTGTTTGTTTTAAATCCACCTCTACAATCAACAGTGACATCACTTCCTATTCCGGAGCTAGGCATTCTGGTACATGAAGTCAAAACAATTTTAACTTAAAGGTTCGTAGTGTCACCCATTAAATTAAATAAGAACTGGGATTCTAACCCTAAAGTAGGGAGGCAAAATGGTTATATGCATATAATTACGACAACCATCGTGAATAATACAATGATATATCTGAATTGCTATTTCATTAGTGTGAAAATAAGGCCCTCTGGTGGGTCATCTTTTTTAGCTAAGGTAATACACTCATAATTAATTAGGTGTCGAGTTAGCCCTCTGGTGGGCCCTTGTTTGTAAAACATTCTTTTATAACTAAATTACTTCCCAGTCTGTTTTTCGTTTCGATTCTTATTTTTGTTAAGATTAATACTGTTCTGCCCAGTGCTCCCGAGTCCACCCAAACTGTGATGAAAATAAACAATCAAAAATCAAATTAAAAATTAAAACAGCTCAATTTGCTGACAGTTACAGAGAATGTCACTCATGGTGAAAAATAGTTCTGCATTTTAAAGATGGTAATGGAGTTCCTCGTCTTGATTTAGACCGTCAGGGGTCAAAGTTCTGAAATTAAGGATGTGCTTCGATTCTTTTTGCCTCATCACTCTTTCACGGTCTCCTCCTCTGGGATGTGTCCCCACTGCTTCGATGGCATAAAATTTCAGATCTTTCCAGTTTCCTTTATGTACCTTCTCCATATGTTTGGCCACCGCATTGCTCCTGTCGATGTTAATGGTGGCCCTTACGTGTTCCAAAATGCGTTTTTTCAATTCGCATTTTGTACTCCCCACATATTTCATAGAGCAGGGACATTCTATGATATAGATTACAAATTGGGTCTTACAGTTGATCAGCTGTTGAATTTGCCATGTACGTTTGTTTGCCATCAGTACTTCCTTAGTGTTTTGTGCGATAGTACATACTTTGCAACTTGTGCATTTAAAAAATCCTTTGGGTTTGAGCCAAATGTCTTGTTTTCTAGGATTCCTAAAATGGCTGTGAACCAGTTGATCTCTAAGGTTTTTAGCCCTTCTGTACGTGATGTTTGGGTGATCCCCCATTATTGTAGCTGTTGTAGTGTCCATATGGAGGATATGCCAGTTTTTGCGAAGTATTTGCATCACTTTTGAATTTTCCGTGGAGTGGGTAGTTATGAATCTTATTTTGTTTTCATTGTTTGTTTCTTTGGGTTTTTCTTTCAACAGGTCCTGCCTGATGATATTGGTCGTTTTTAGCAATGAGGTTTGAATCGTCTTGGTACTGTAATTTCTTTGTTTGAATCTTGATATGGCTTGATTTCGATGTTTAACCCACTCCTCCTCTTTAGAGCAAATTCTTTTGATCCTCAGGAATTCGCCGTAAGGAATATTGTCAATTAGACTTTTTTGGTGAAAACTCCCAGCGTGAAGAACTGCATTGGTCGCTGTGTTCTTACGGTGCAAGGTAGTGTGGACAGTGTTTTCCGAGATATAAATTTCAGTGTCTAGGAATACCACTCTCTGGTCACTGATGTTATATGTGAATTTCAAATTGAAATATGAGTTATTCAAAATTTCAAAGTAATCCGCAAATTCCTGCTCTGTTCCTTCCCAGACAATCAACAAGTCGTCGATATATCTAAACCAGGCTATGGTTTTGTTAACAAAGATATCATTTTCCATGCTCCATGCCCAGGTTTTCTCCCATTGACCCATGGTTAGGCAGGCGTATGATGGACTGAAGGAAAATCCCATAGCGGTACCCTTGCGTTGGCGAAAGATTTCCTCTCCAAACATGAACGAGTTCTGTTCCAGACACATCTGGATCATTTCTAACAACATCTTGTTATGGTTAGAAAAATGGATGTTTCTCTCCGACAGGAAGTGTTTACACGCGTTGAGTCCAATGTCATTCTGGATGTTAGAGTATAGTGATATAACATCCATGGTTATGAGTTTGTATGTCGAGTGCCATGGGGTATCTAGTAGGTGTCTCAATAGATCTCCTGTGTCTTGAAGATATGAAGGGAGACCCTTGACAAATGGTAAGAGGAACACATCTAGAAAGTTGGCCATTGGTTCCAATAAAGCATCCTTGGCTGAAATTATTGGTCTGCCTGGTGGGTGTTTTGAGTTCTTATGTATTTTCGGCAGAAAATAAATTGTGGCCATTTTGGGATATTCCGTTCTAAGATATTTTACTTCGTCCTCATCCAATAATCCCTGCTTGCTCCATGTATCCAATTTGATATCAAGTTCTTCTTTCCATTTTTTAGTGGGATTAGTTTTCAGTTTTTCATAATATTCTTCATTTCTGAGTTGTGAGTATGCTTCTTTCATGTAAGCCTCTTTGTCTAAAACAATGACGTTTCCTCCCTTATCTGCCATTTTTATTTCGATGGTATCATCATTTTTTAGAACGGACAACGCTTTTCGTTCTTCATGTGTCAAATTGTCTCGTTTTTTTGAGTGGTTGAGTTTGTAAAGATCCCGTATCACACATTCGTGAAACAAATCAATTTTGTTTCCGTGTGGCAATTGCGGATAGAATTTAGATTGCGATTTCTTCCGACTAGTTCCTGCTCCCAGTTGGTCACAATAAGTTTGTAGGTCCCCTCTCTCTTCTTCAGGGTTTTTATCCAACTCCATTAGAGTGATGAAGTGTTCTGCATCCTGTGCAATTAGATCCATATTCGGTGTTATGGTGGTTCTACTGAGTTTGGCCATTTTTGGGTTTTCAGTGAACAATTTCGCTAGTTTAATTTTTCTGATGAATTTATATAGATCTATTCTTGTTTCCGCTAGGTCCAGGCCACTAGTGGGACAAAAGTTGAGGCCACGTTTGAGAAGTTCCATTTCAGTTTCCGTGAGGACTTTCTTTGAGAGGTTGATGACTTGTAGTTCATTGGTGTCCTTGGTGACAGTATTATCAAGATTTTTTAAGTCCATTTCTGTCGCATGCTCCGTGTCATCGTTCCCACTCGGTTTGCGCTGAAACTTTGTTTTGTACTTTCGCTTGCCTCTCCTTGTTGGTTTCTGCGGGCGTTGCCGCGTCCCCTGCCTCTTCCTCGATTGTTGGGGGATGGTCCTCCCGTTGTCTTTTCCCAATTCTTTTGCTGCAGGGCCAGTCTCATTTCCCCTAAAAAAGAGCGCTTTGTTCTTGCTTCAGTTGGATCTCCCTCTAGGTCACTTAAGTCCGTTGATGTGAGTGAGGACAGACTGCTACTATTGGTTTCCATGTCAGATTTATCATACTGTTTGGAGCGGTCGTATTTCCTCGCATATGTAAAAATGCGGCCTTCCAAGTAGTCTTCCTTGTCGCGTTGAAATTTAGATTGCTTTCTGCTTCGCACAGTTACTTCATGTTTTTCAATATAGTGCTCCAATTCCTCTTTGAATTTGATTGAATCCGAGTTCATCTCCGCAGTTGCGAGTTCTTTCTCAATTTCTTTTAGTTGAGAGGTGGTCATCTCTAAGGCAATGGCAATGTGTTTAACTAAGATTTCCATCAATCCTAGTGATGATTTTAAGATGAATTCGCCCCATTCGCTTAATAATTCATTACTTGTGTCCACATGATTGGGCATCAAGCCGGGAGTGCGCGAGAACCCAGCCCTACGGGGAAACGAATGAACAATATATATATATATATAAAGGTTTATTCTGGAATGCAGCATAGCCAGCAACATACAGAGAATTCTTATTTCTTTTTTCAGAGGCCTAACGCATTTCGGACTTCCCCAGTCCTTGCTCACAGGCCAAATGCAAGGCAATTCAGCAGATTTTATTTATTTAAAAGGTTTTATATAGCGCTGGCTAGACCCGAGGGTATCAGAGCGTTTTACAATGGTTAGGCGAGGACAACCATTGCAATATAACATTTGTACAAAAAGGTAAAATGCAGGACAGTAAGAACAATATGCATAGGACAATTATAACATGGGCAGGAAAAATAATAAAAATAATTTGGTCATAACAAGTATTGGATAATTCAACTAGGGAGGGAAGTCAAGGATGAGGGGGGAATATAAAAGAAGGAGGGAACTGAGGATGGTGATGGGAGAGGAGATAGCATGCGGGAGTAGACAATAATTATAGGAGAACTGGAGGGGGAGGTTATAAATATGTTAAAAAAAATGAGTTGAGGGGGTAGTGAGTCATGAATAATGGGGCGGGAACATAGTACAGTCGGGAGCAGGTTGAGACACCATGCTAGGCGGCAGTGTTTAAGGAACCCAGTATTTATTGAAAAGGTGCAGCATTAGGTCTTTTTTTTAAGCTGAGGTAGGACGGGTTGCAACGAAGATCTTTAGGGAGTGAGTTCCAGATAGTAGGTGTATTTCCGGAGAAGGAGCGGGATTGAGTAGATTTCTTGTTTAACAAAGGAGGAACTAGTATGAGAGCATTGGTGCTCCTCATTTCTCTAGCGCAGCCAGCTTTGTGGAGTTTATCTGAAAGATACAGTGGGGTGTGAAGATGCAAGGCTTTATGCGTAATGCAAGCGGTCTTGTAAGTGGATCTGCCTTCGATGGGAAGCCATTTGAGACCTTTGAGGACAGGGGAGATGTGGTCAAACCGTCTACAATCAGAAATAAGCCTGGCCGCGAGGTTGAGGACTGATTTGATTGGTTCCAAGTGGACTTTCAGTGTTCCAGAGAGAGCGGCATTACCATAGTCCAATTTAGACAATACCAGTGATTGAACAACTAATTTAAAGTCATCAGCAGGAATGTAGGGTTAAATTTTCTTGAGGTGATGAAGAGTGAAGAGAGCTCCTTTAGCAGAATTATTTATGTGGGGAGTAAGGCTGAGGTTCTGGTCAATGTTAACTCCGAGGGATTTAACTGAGTTAGAAGTGGAAAGAGAGCAGTTGAGAGCTTTAAGGTCAGAGATCCCTATATGAATGGGGAGCCGGTTGTTTTTAGGAGCTTAGAGAATAATTTCCGTTTTTTTGGGGTTAAGTTTAAGGTGATTGTGATGGAACCAGTGTAGAATCTTAGTCAGGGCATCAATGAGGTGTAGAATGTTAGCTTGAGATTTAATCTTGTAGTAAAGTTGGGTATCATCAGCATGGAGGTGGAAGTTAATTCCTGCTTGCTCAAGAATGAGGGTGAGGGGTTCCATGAAGAGGTTGAATAGGGAGGGGGAGAGAGTAGAACCCTGAGGAACAACCAAGGAGACAGGAATGGATTTAGAGAGGCAATTGCTGACTTTAATTTGTTGGGTTCTGTGTTGAAGGAATGAGGTGAACCATTTGAAGACAGGACCATTGAAGCCTAAACGATCTTTGAGGGTATTGAGTAAGGCGGAGTGGTTAACAGTATCAAAAGCAGCAGAGAGGTCAATGAGAATAAGAAGGGAGGCCTCACCCTTGTCAAGGGATTGGTGGATGTCATCAATAATGTTGAGCATGGCAGTTTCAGTACTGCCGCCCTTTCTAAAGCCTGACTGGTATGTGTCCAAAAGGTTATAAGAGTCAATGTGCTTGTCCAATTGTAGCAAGGAGCATTTTTCGAGGCCCTTAGATAGAAGCGGAAGATTAAAGATGGGGACGCAAATTGTTGAGGTCGGCAGTAGTGTTTTTAAGGATGGGAGTGATTTGGCCAAGTTGGAGGGAGACCGGGACACAACCTGTGGCCAAGGAGGAGTTGATAATGGTGGTGCAATATGGTGCAATAATGTGTTTTAAGTCTTGAACAAGTTTAGCGGGAAGAGGGTCCATGGTATGACAGGAGGGTTTGAGCTTGGAGATGATGTTGAAGACTTCAAGCTCTGTAACTGGGCGGAAGGTAAGCCAAGAAGCATTATTTTTTAGCTGGGGGTTGGCGAAGAAGTGTTCAGGAGGGGTGAAAGGAAGTGAGAGATGAACAGAGTCAGGTGGGGCGAAGGCAGGAAAGGAGACTTGGGGGGAGGTCATGGAGGGGAGATGAGCAATGTGGAGGGGGGTTAAGCTAAAGGATTGATCGATCTTGGAGATTTTTTCGGAAAAGAAGTTAGTAATTTCTTCACATCTTTCGATAGAGGCCATCAATTTGTTGGGGGCCGAAGCTGTTTGTTTTTTGATGATGTTAAATAGTTCCCTGGGTCTATTTTTAGCCCGGTCGAGTTGTGCGCAGAAGAAGGAGGCCTTCTCATTAAGTATGTGCTTTTTGTAATTAGCCCTTGAGGCTCTGAGGAGAGCAAGATTTAAGGGGGAAGGGTGTTGTCTACACTTGCGTTCGGTCAGTCTAAGCGAGCGTCTTGTTGAGTTCAGCATTTGGCGGGGGTGTTTTTTTGCAGTTTTATTTTGGCTGGGGCGATTTGGTCAAGGACCTCGATGATGGATTTGTTGTAGTGTTCGGCAAGGTCATTTGCATTTTGTGAGGGAGGTGTAAATTGAAGTTTTGATTTAATCTTAGTCTCCAGCTCGCCTGGAGGAATAAGGTGAAGATTTCTGGTTAATTTCCTATGTTTGATGTTTTTAGAGGAGGGGGTAAGCGCGGCGCAATTAATGGTGAAGAGGATGAGGTGGTGGTCAGACCAGTCAATGGGGACAATGTGGGAGAGGGAAGCCAGTTCTTTGCTAGTGATGATAGCGTCGAGAGTAGCCCCTTTGGAATGTGTTGGCGAATGGCAGAGTTGATTCAGGTTATTAATGTCGAGTAGATCCTTAAGGATGTTAACTGAGGGCTCATCCTTTTTATTCCAGTGAATATTAAAGTCTCAGAGGAAGAGGTTTTTAGAGTTGGAGATCGAGGTTAGGGAAAGAAGGTCCGACAAGTCCTCCACAAAGGGCAAAGGGTCACCAGGTGGATGATTGATGTTATGTAACCAAATAGGAGGGGAACCATAAACTTTAAGTTCAGCTCCGATGTATTCAAACGTAGCATAATCAGGGTTCTGAGTAAGGGAGAGTTGGAGTTCATCTTTATAGATAATGGCTAGGCCTCCTCCAATTTTGACAGGTCTGTCTTTTCTGAGGATGGAGTAACCGGGGGGAGAGAGCAGGTCAAGAATAGGTGAAGAGTGAGCTTTGAGCCAGGTTTCCGTAAGAAAAGCAATGTCAATGTCTTCACTAAGGATGATTTCCGAGATTTCTGTTGCATGTTGTATAGCCGATCGACAGTAGACCAGCATGCAGCTGAGGGGTTTAGGGTTGTTTTTAGGGGGGAGCAAGAGAGGATAGTGGTGAGTTGCAGGGGAGGTCTAGGCGAGCCTGGGGAGGTAGGGATACGGCTTCTCCCCAAGATCACCGGAATAGCGGAGTGAGGAGTAGGAGTCATGGCAATAGGGGGATAGGTATTAATTGAGTCCAGGGGGTCCGAGGAGGAGAGATCTCTCAAGGCTTGAGATGATATAAGCGAACAGTTACCAGGAGATGGTCCACCTAAGGAGATATCGCAAGGGGTGGAACACCCTTGTTGAGGGAATATAGTGTTAGTTTGTATGGCGCTTATGGTATGGGTATGCTTGGCGGGATTAGAAGCAAAGAGGGTGTTGAAGTCTTTCCTGAGAGATGAAAGTTCTGATGTCAGGATTGAGAGGTGGAGTTCTATGTTGAGAAGTGAATGAGTGACAAGCGAGGAAGGTAAGGAGGAAAGGAGGTTGGGAGGAAGAGGGGCATGTACTAAATTAGATGGGGAGAGAGGACTAGGAAATGGATGTGGAGGAAACCCCGGTGGCGGGTAGTGAGGGGTGTTCCAGATGGTAGACTGAGGGAGAATTGGAGTGTGAGAGCCAGTATACCCAGGGGCCAGATGGGTGCTATGAGAAGATGAGGGGGCATGGGGCAAGTGAGATGGAGTGCCATCTTGTCTAAGGGGGTGGAGGTCAGTTAGATTGCAAGATATTGGTGTCCTTAGTGGAGCAGTAGGGGGTCAATAGGAAGGGGCGCAGTGTGCAGGGGGGTCGTTAAAGGGGGATCAGAGTGAGGGGGCTGGGTGGATTGGGCTGGGGTGGTTAAGATTGAGTAGAAAGGAGCCAAGAGGAGGAGAGAGGGTATGGGAGGCCAAGTGGGATGAAGGAGTATCGGGAGAAGGAGGGGAAACAGAGGAGGCAAGGGGAGAGAGGGTTTGGGTGGCTAAGTATGAGGTGGAAATGTCAAGCGAAGGAGAGGATGCTAAGGGGGCAGAAGGATCAAAAGTTTGGTATTGGGAAGCTTCATAGGTAGTGGCAGGTTTCGGGAGCAGGGGGGTTGGCGTCAAGAGGAGTGACGCTGGGAGGACTTCCTGTGATTGAGAGGCTGAAGGGGTAGGAGAAGATAATAGATGGGATAAGGTGCTGAAGTGGTGCTCAAAGAAGGTGAGGTGGTTATCAGTGGCTTGTATGAGGATATTTCCAGATTTGAAAATGGAGATGTCTATATCGCCTTGAAAAGTGGAGGAAGGGGTAGTGGACAATTTCAAACCATATGGGATTTTGCAAGATTTCGTTATGGAGAGGTGACGTAGGAAGAAACTTTTCCATTTGGAGGGGCGTTTGGAGTAAAAAATGTAGTTAGTTTTAATAATGGAGGTGAGTCTAAGATAGTTATCCAAGAATAAGGTTTCTAGGTGACGTATTCATATTTTGCGTTTAAAGTTCTTCTTAGCATTTTTAGAGAGGTTGGGAGGGTAAAGGATGGTCCAAGAGTTGGGGCCATGACTAGTGATTAGTGAATCCAGTTCTGTAAGGGTATGATTGAGGGGAGGCATGGTAATTCAGCAAGGATAAACAAGGGGAAGAAGCAGGTTGTGCAGGCGGTAGGTTGGAGAGAGGCACAGGGGAGAGTGGAAGGAGGGGGACAGAAGAAAAGGTCTGTGGGTGGGAGAAAAGCCACAAAGCCAGGGCAAGGGCCTGGCCTAGATATGGCTAAAGGCGGAGGGGTGTTGGGGAGATGAAATAGTGGTCGATGGGTAGGGGAGGCCGAACAATAGAGCAAAATAGGCGGAGGAAGGGAAGAGTAGGGGGGAGGGAAATGATGATGAGAAAATTGATCAGATCAGATGTCATTTGAGATGTCATCAGTGATGTCACTGACCATGTCATGAATGATGTAATATGTGACGTCATCAGCAGTGCATTGCAGGGGCGCGAGTTATAGTTAGCTCAACTAACTATAACAGGGGAATTTCTATGGTTGTCTATGAGTGAAATGTCCAACTAACTATAACGTCCCTGAAACCTATGCTTTTTTCAGTGAATTTCTAAGGTTTTTTAAATGCTAATTCCTAACTATAACGTCTGTAAAACCTATGGTTTTTTCAGTGAATTTCGAAGGTTTTTTAAATGTTAATTTCATATTTTAATATTTATAAAACCTATATTTTTTCTAATTTTTTTAATAATATTTTGGAACTCTATAAACCTTTTTTTAACTTTAAAAATTATGTAATGTTTTATATCTTCAAAAAAATAATCTATATAATTATTTTTTTTCTGAGAAAACTAGAGTCTCATACGGGTAGTCTACCAAGCTCCATCAGCACATGAATCCTATCCGCCATATTGAAATGATGCGCATTTCGTATCCGACGAGTTTCTGGCACCACATCCCACGTAAGAACATATGCGTATGAGGTCGCGCCAGCTGCTACTTTGGTATGCGACGGGTACGCAATACCAAGCCGCGCGTTACGTCATGTACGTATGGGGTTGCGCCCACTGCGCATTGCGTATGCGACGACTGCACGCTGCCAGGCCCTGTGTTACGTCATAGACGTATGGTGCCGCGCCGGGTACACCATTCCCTCATTTATTTTTTATGTCTCAAGACTATCTCTACATAACTTTAAAGTGTATATGAGAGCAAGTGATAAGCTAATATATTTTAAACATTTGTATATTTCTAACTGTAATAAACTTATATCATAATAAATAAATTTTCTCAAAATCGCGTTGCGTGCGGTCTCCTTGCGCGCTGAGTGCACTGATTGCCATGTGACCTTAAAAAAAAGCATTTGATTGGTTCAGAACATTTCCCATTCTGCCAGTTGGAAAACGCCACCCATTTTAGTCATTCTCTCTACAGCATTTGATGAGACACACCTCTTCTGCTTAGAGAGCTTTTTTGAAAACGTTTTGATATATGCACATATCTTACACTACACACAACATGCAACCATCATCTTCATCAATATTCATGGTCTGTAAAGTAGCCTTCCAGCTGTGATAGGCACACACCTAAAACTTACATAACCAAAGTTTTCCCCACTGTCAGAGGTAACATGCTTGCATACGCTATCCACAGCATAATGTAATGTGGTACGGCCCAGGGGCACTATCATCCATAGATAATGAACACACAGACACAGATAGATAGTGGAACTGGGTACGGGCACGTGCGCTCGACTCCTTTTTATTACCAGGGTCACATATCCAGTGACGTATGTGCTGGATGCGTGTGGGGTGAATGTAAACCAGCCCTCAGAGAATGGTTGCTGCTAGCATCAATTTCAACAGTAATCATTGGATCACACACAGAGATTCAATAATAAGAGTCAATAGTTTGTGCTGCAGTAAGGTAGGGACAGTAGATGTAAAATAATACAGAAAAAATTCTATCGTAAAAGAACCACAACTTGTGCTATATTCAGACACAGCCAATAGATCTGAAATAATACACAAAAAGATTGTATCATAAAGGGTCCAGCAGTTCTAGTGCACTCAGATAGCCACATCAAAAGCATTCAGCATGTGCACAGCCAGCGATGAAGCGTGCTGTGAGCGGGCCGTACTAGCAGCAATGTCTGTTGCCATCAACACTGCATTATCTGCAATAGCGACTCGATCTCAATTGTGAACACTGCTGTCTGCAGTGTAGGCCAGAGAGAGCAGACAGCAAAGACCCACAGCTACGTAAGGTGGACTTGAGCTACACAGTTTGTCGTACGCGAAACTAAGTTCTTCTTAGCATTTTTAGAGAGGTTGGGAGTGTAAAGGATGGTCCAAGAGGTGGGGCCATGCCTAGTGATGAGTCAATCCAGTGCTGTAAGGGTATGATTGAGGGGAGGCATGGTAATTCAGCAAGGATGAACAAGGGGAAGGAGCAGGTGTGCAGGCGGTAGGTTGGAGAGAGGCACGGGGGAGAGTGGAAGGAGGGCGGCGGAGGAATAGGTCTGTGGGTGGGAGACAAGCCACAAAGCCAGGGCAAGGGGCTTGCCTAGATATGGCTAAAGGCGGAGGGGTGTTGGGGAGATGAAATAGTGGTCGATGGGTAGGGGAGGCCGAACAATAGAGCAAAATAGGCGGAGGAAGGGAAGAGTAGGGGGGAGGGAAATGATGATGAGAAAATTGATCAGATCAGATGTCATTTGAGATGTCATCAGTGATGTCACTGACCATGTCATGAATGATGTAATATGTGACGTCATCAGCAGTGCATTGCAGGGGCGCGAGTTATAGTTAGCTCAACTAACTATAACAGGGGAATTTCTATGGTTGTCTATGAGTGAAATGTCCAACTAACTATAACGTCCCTGAAACCTATGCTTTTTTCAGTGAATTTCTAAGGTTTTTTAAATGCTAATTCCTAACTATAACGTCTGTAAAACCTATGGTTTTTTCAGTGAATTTCGAAGGTTTTTTAAATGTTAATTTCATATTTTAATATTTATAAAACCTATATTTTTTCTAATTTTTTTAATAATATTTTGGAACTCTATAAACCTTTTTTTAACTTTAAAAATTATGTAATGTTTTATATCTTCAAAAAAATAATCTATATAATTATTTTTTTTCTGAGAAAACTAGAGTCTCATACGGGTAGTCTACCAAGCTCCATCAGCACATGAATCCTATCCGCCATATTGAAATGATGCGCATTTCGTATCCGACGAGTTTCTGGCACCACATCCCACGTAAGAACATATGCGTATGAGGTCGCGCCAGCTGCTACTTTGGTATGCGACGGGTACGCAATACCAAGCCGCGCGTTACGTCATGTACGTATGGGGTTGCGCCCACTGCGCATTGCGTATGCGACGACTGCACGCTGCCAGGCCCTGTGTTACGTCATAGACGTATGGTGCCGCGCCGGGTACACCATTCCCTCATTTATTTTTTATGTCTCAAGACTATCTCTACATAACTTTAAAGTGTATATGAGAGCAAGTGATAAGCTAATATATTTTAAACATTTGTATATTTCTAACTGTAATAAACTTATATTATAATAAATAAATTTTCTCAAAATCGCGTTGCGTGCGGTCTCCTTGCGCGCTGAGTGCACTGATTGCCATGTGACCTTAAAAAAAAGCATTTGATTGGTTCAGAACATTTCCCATTCTGCCAGTTGGAAAACGCCACCCATTTTAGTCATTCTCTCTACAGCATTTGATGAGACACACCTCTTCTGCTTAGAGAGCTTTTTTGAAAACGTTTTGATATATGCACATATCTTACACTACACACAACATGCAACCATCATCTTCATCAATATTCATGGTCTGTAAAGTAGCCTTCCAGCTGTGATAGGCACACACCTAAAACTTACATAACCAAAGTTTTCCCCACTGTCAGAGGTAACATGCTTGCATACGCTATCCACAGCATAATGTAATGTGGTACGGCCCAGGGGCACTATCATCCATAGATAATGAACACACAGACACAGATAGATAGTGGAACTGGGTACGGGCACGTGCGCTCGACTCCTTTTTATTACCAGGGTCACATATCCAGTGACGTATGTGCTGGATGCGTGTGGGGTGAATGTAAACCAGCCCTCAGAGAATGGTTGCTGCTAGCATCAACTACAACAGTAATCATTGGATCACACACAGAGATTCAATAATAAGAGTCAATAGTTTGTGCTGCAGTAAGGTAGGGACAGTAGATGTAAAATAATACAGAAAAAATTCTATCGTAAAAGAACCACAACTTGTGCTATATTCAGACACAGCCAATAGATCTGAAATAATACACAAAAAGATTGTATCATAAAGGGTCCAGCAGTTCTAGTGCACTCAGATAGCCACATCAAAAGCATTCAGCATGTGCACAGCCAGCGATGAAGCGTGCTGTGAGCGGGCCGTACTAGCAGCAATGTCTGTTGCCATCAACACTGCATTATCTGCAATAGCGACTCGATCTCAATTGTGAACACTGCTGTCTGCAGTGTAGGCCAGAGAGAGCAGACAGCAAAGACCCACAGCTACGTAAGGTGGACTTGAGCTACACAGTTTGTCGTACGCGAAACTAAGTTCTTCTTAGCATTTTTAGAGAGGTTGGGAGTGTAAAGGATGGTCCAAGAGGTGGGGCCATGCCTAGTGATGAGTCAATCCAGTGCTGTAAGGGTATGATTGAGGGGAGGCATGGTAATTCAGCAAGGATGAACAAGGGGAAGGAGCAGGTGTGCAGGCGGTAGGTTGGAGAGAGGCACGGGGGAGAGTGGAAGGAGGGCGGCGGAGGAATAGGTCTGTGGGTGGGAGACAAGCCACAAAGCCAGGGCAAGGGGCTTGCCTAGATATGGCTAAAGACGGAGGGGTGTTGGGGAGATGAAATAGTGGTCGACGGGTAGGGGAGGCCGAACAATAGAGCGAAATGGGTGGAGGAAGGGAAGAGTAGGGGGAGGGAAACGATGATGAGAAAATTGATCAGATTAGTACTAAGTAGTGCTACGTGTTATTAAGTGGCTAATTTAGGAGCCAGCAAAATAACATAATCTAAAAGCAGCAGAATGATGTAGATCAAATTGGGTGTACGTAGTGCATAAGAAAAAGTACTGAAAGTGTAGCAGCAGGCGAAGAAACATTTGAACTATGAAAGCTTCAAAATGTGGTAGATCAATTTGGCGGCACAAGTCGCAGTAGGTAAAAAACATCAAGAGGCAATTCAGGAGGCAAATTACAGATTGCCAAGCAGCAGGTACGGAAACATTATAAAAATTAAGTTATCAAAAAGAGGTAGATAATTTAGGGAGCGTTAAGTTAAAAGCGTCATGGGGCATTCCAGAAAAGCAATACTGCTTGATACCTGTTCACCAATTTCTACCCTGAAGTGGGCCTCTTAAAGTGAGTATTACTCCAAGTGCATGTTGGTATAAGCAGTCCTGCACATTTCATTTTATCCCAAGGGGGTTTGCTGAAGCCAAGCATGAAATTAAAATGCTGAAGTCAAGCATGAATTTAAAATACAGTTCATTACCTGGGCAAATTCAAAGTAACATTGCTGGGTTTGCTGGAAATCTCCTGAACCTGTTGTTAAAAATGTGACAAAATGTAAAGTCACACAGACCTGCTTCTTCATGCAGTGGTGCTGCCTTCACGGCTGGACCGGCTGTTTAAATGAACAAGAAAAGTTTGGATTTGCCCACTGGGGTTGTGATTTTATATTTTTTATCAAAATGCAGTCAATGTCACACCCACTGGAGGTGATTTGAAATAAATGGGACTACCTTTACCATCATGCATTTGTAAACTCACTAGAGGCCCAGGAGGGCGGAACTATATTCAATGATGTGCAGGTGGTTGCTTTATGCTTTGCTGCATTTCTGGCCTGTGATCAAGGACTGTTGAGTCTGAAACGCGTTAGGCTGCATGGAATCTAATGGAGGTTTCTGTTTTTGCTGCTGCTTGCTAAAGGAGACAGCCTGTCTCAGAGTGCTTCTTCGTTGAGGACACCTCTTTCCTTTCAAATATTATGGCCGGTCCAGCAGTGAGGAAGCACCACTGCTGACACTGCGGGTCCTGAGTGTCTGTGAATGTTTGTCACATTGGGATTGACAGGCTCTGATTAATTTCAGTGAATTCAGGTACGAGACATTGGATTTCCCCACTGGGGTTGTGATTTTATATTTTTTATCAAAATGCAGACAATGTTACACCCACTGGGGGTGATTTGACAAAAATGGGAGTACCTTTACCATCATGCATCTGTGAACTCCCTAGAGGTCCAGGAGGGCAGAATTATATTTAATGATGTGCAGGTGGTTGCTTTCTGCTTTGCTGCATTTCTGGCCTCTGATCAAGGATTGTAGTCTGAAACGCATTAGGCTGCATGGAATCCAATGGAAGTTTCTGTTTTGGCTGTGGCTTAATGAAGGATAAGCCTGTCTCAGAGTGCTTCTTCGTTGAGGACACCTCTTTTCTTTCATATATATATATATATTTTCACTGAAAAAACCATAGGTTTCAGGGACGTTATAGTTAGTTGGACATTTCACTCATAGAAAACCATAGAAATTCCCCTGTTATAGTTAGTTGAGCTAACTATAACTCGCGCCCCCGCAATGCACTGCTGATGACGTCACATATTACATCATTCATGACATGGTCAGTGACATCACTGATGACATCTCAAATGACATCACTGATGACATCACTGATGACATCATCCACGTGAAAATCTGATGCACCTCATCAAACGCTAACATAATAGTTTATACACCCACTCTAAAATAGAGACTATAATTTTCAAAACCATGAACACACCAATACCAGTTAGTACATATCCACTCACTAGTTCCTAGGTCTACACACACATCCATTCATTCACCCATACAGTCACTCCTACATACAGTCAGCCATCAATACAGCATTATCATAACCAGTCACATATCTATAAAGACACTCACACACCGCCTCTCAATGATAGAGTTATTCACACATGTAGTCAGTAATGGAAATAAGCAATCACAGTTTTATTTACTCACCTGTACAGTTACGCATATACCACCTAACTTATTTAAACATATACTAACACATACTTCCGCTCTAATACGATAACTAATACAAGCACACACTGATCCATACAGGCACTCTCACAATCACTCAGTCTAACCTATAGTCATTTATACACTCCAACACTAATATATACTGCCTTTCACATATGCAGTTACAAGCACATGTACTACTGAGGCATCCATTCACTCACCAATATACTCATACACACACTCACCGAGCCATACAGCCCTTCACAGATATAGACTTGAACACATAGACCCAGGGAATTATCCACTCACACATCTATGCACAGAGTCACACCCCCCACCCAGCCACACAGACACTCAGGCACCCATACAGATACTCAGACAACCAATCAATACCCATATAGATCCTCATTTAACTGCTAACCAACACATGCAATCGCGTACACACCAACTGACAACCTAAACTGTGTGAATGTCTGTATCAGTCGCTAACACATGCATTAAGTAAGACACAATTAATCACTCACTTATACAGTCAGTTACACACCTACTTAATCATCCATCCTGACTCTTATACACCCATTCATTCTTCAATACACCTTGGCATATATATATATATAAAACATATTTACATTTTATAGAAACACATAGTCACTGGATGATGTCATCAGTGATGTCATTTGAGATGTCATGAATGATGTAATATGTGACGCAGGGGCGCGAGTTATAGTTAGCTCAACTAACTATAACAGGGGGATTTCTATGGTTGTCTATGAGTGAAATGTCCACCTCACTATAACGTCCCTGAAACCTATGGTTTTTTCAGTGAATTTCTAAGGTTTTTTAAATGCTAATTCCTAACTATAACATCTGTAAAACCTATGTTTTTTTCAGTGAATTTCGAAAGTTTTTTAAATGTTAATTTCATATTTTAATATTTATAAAGCCTATATTTGTTCTAATTTTTTAAATAATATTTTGGAACTCTATAAACCTTTTTTGAACTTTAAAAATGATGTAATGTTTTATATCTTTAAAAAAATTATCTATATAATTATTTTCTTTCTGAGAAAACAAGAGTCCCATACGGGTAGTCTACCAAGCTCCATCAGCACGTGAATCCTATCCGCCATATTGAAATGATGCGCATTTCGTATCCGACGAGTTCGTGGCACCACGTCCCGAGTAAGAACATATACGTATGAGGTCGCACCAGCTGCTACTTTGGTATGCGACGGGTAGGCAATACCATGCCGCGCGTTACATCATGTATGTATGGGGTCGTGCCCACTCCGCGTTGCGTATGCGACGACTTCACGCTGCCAGGCCCTGTGTTACGTCATAGACGTATGGTGCCGCACCGGGTACGCCATTCCCTCATTTTTTTTTATGTCTCAAAACTATATCTACATAACTTTAAAGTGTATATGAGAGCAAGCGATAAGCTAAAATATTTTAAACATTTGTATATTTCTAACTGTAATAAACTTATATTAAAACATTGGAATGTATATTTTCTCAAAATCGCGTTGGGTGCGGTCTCCTTGTGCGCTGAGTGCGCGATTGCCATGTGACCTTAAAAAAAAAGCATTTGATTGGTTCAGAACATTTCCCATTCTACCAGTTGGAAAACGCCACCCATTTTAGTCATTCTCTCTACAGCATTTGATGAGACACACCTCTTCTGCTTAGAGAGCTTTTTTTAAAAGGTTCTGCTATATACACATATCTTACACTACACACAACATGCAACCATCATCTTCATCAATATTCATGGTCTGTAAAGTAGCCTTCCACCTGTGATAGGCACACACCTAAAACTTACATAACCAAAGTTTTCCCCACTGCCAGAGGTAACATGCTTGCATATGCTATCCACAGCACAATGTAATGTGGTACGGTCCAGGGGCACTATCCTCCATAGATAATGAACACACGGACACAGATAGATAGTGGGACTGAGTACGGGCACGTGCGCTCGACTCCTTTTTATTACCAGGGTCACATATCCAGTGACGTATGTGCTGGATGCGTGTGGGGTGAATGTAAACCAGCCCTCAGAGAATGGTTGCTGCTAGCATCAACTACAACAGTAATCATTGAATCACACACAGAGACTCAATAATAAGAGTCAATAGTTTGTGCTGCAGTAAGGTAGGGACTGTAGATGTAAAATAATACAGAAAAAATTCTATCCTAAAAGAACCACAGCTTGTGCTATATTCAGACACAGGCTATAGATCTGAAATAATACACAAAATGATTGTATCATAAAGGGTCCAGCAGTTCTAGTGCACTCAGATAGCCACATCAAAAGCATTCAGCATGTGCACAGCGAGCGACGAAGCGTGCTGCGAGCGGGCCGTATTAGCAACAATGTCTGTTGCCATCAACACTGCATTATCTGCAATAGCGACTCGATCTCAATTGTGAACACTGCTGTCTGCAGTGTAGGCCAGAAAGAGCGGACAGCAAAGACCCACAGCTACGTAAGGTGGACTTGAGCTACACAGTTTGTCGTACGCGAAGCAAGAAAAAGCATGTGCGGAGCCTGCAATGACGCGTATGCATGGTGCAGACAGAGCGCACTGCAACAATGTCTTTTCCGACAGGACTGTGACATCTACAATACCGACTCGATCTGAATTGTGAACACTGCTGTCTGCAGTGTAAATTGAAGGCATTAGTCACACAGACATCCATTAATACTTTTTCTCACTTCCTCGAGCCAAAATACAACAACATAAATTACAGAAAATCAAAACAATTTGAATTGCGATTTCTACTGTCCACAGTGTAGACTATTCAGTGTTCCTTTGAACTTGCAAGATGAATTTCACCATTGTACTAAACATATAACTCATCAAAAAAAAAATCTTCAAGCAAATATACTAAAAGAATATTCTGTATATTTCAAGACGTTGTAGTTAGTTGCCTACTGAATTTTGTAATTAAACAATCACAACTTGATCTGAATTGTGAGCCCTGCTGACCGCAGTGTAAGCCAGAGGCAGTAGTCATTAACACCTCACAGCCACGTGCCATTGGATTCGGATGCTCAGACGTTGAGTCCCTTGCTCACTTTGCCACTGATTTCAAGCAAGCCTGGCAGAAGACGGCTGAAATGCCAGAAACCGGTCCTAGGAACCTTGTTTCCGGTCCAGGGAAGGCATGGCTTAGCAGTTCGGGATGGATTGTTCCCATGAGGCACAGGGTCAAGTCTGATTTGCATATGGCCATGTCTGAACTGGGCTGGAAGAGTGGGCTTAAGAACGGTGATGGATCAAACCCAGATCTGTTGACTGGGTGTGAGTGTTTGATTGGTTCTGATGCTCCGTCCATCACCACCCCCTTTTGTACCGCAATAATCATGTGCAGCAATTACCTAAGGAAGCACAGAGTCTGATGCACGTGAACAGAAGGAGTTCTGTGAAATCCCACTTGCAAGTAATATCGGACATCGTCCATTCTGGAATCAATACACCGTTCCACTATTGTGACTTAGAGTTGGCTGCACCTGCTCCAAGGGAGTACCTTCATCTCCACTCTCAGATGCAGTTCTAACATCGTCCATTGTGGGATCAAGACACCATTTCACTGTTGGTACCTGTTCGACTACTGTGTTAGTAGTATACAGAGCACTCCACGCTGCTGGGCCTCAAACTGAACGCTGTGTGCCTGTGTCGCGGTAGCCAGCGTTGATCTGAGGAACCTCACAGACTTCGCCCCAGGAGCTTCCGTCAGCACGTGGTGGGCCCTCTTTCACATAATGCGGTAGCGAAAGGTGAACTGTGCGGCATATGTGCGTCGCAGCGGCCACAACGGTTTCTGAGTACCAGCAGGCTGAGAGTATCATTCATGCAGCCACCTTCACTCATGAGGTCAACCTCGTGCCGGTGTAAGCTCGCAGACCTGGCAGACACGTTCGCCATTCCGGAAGAGAACTACACCCAGAGAAACGTGCCTTTTATTGATACCCCTACGCTAGCTTTGCGTACGCTGAGCCACCCCACTACGCTAAAGATTTTGGGGGGGAAGGGCACGTACGTGCTATGTTTTCGAAATCTTCACTACTGGCTGTACTATTATGGTTCCATCCACTATCTACTTCACTCAATAGACCATCAGTGTATGTTCACATGTACATGTGTGTGCTCTGCATACTCAAGTGTGTCCGCAACATCCCCTCAACACATTCCATTGTATACTTTTATAATCGAGAATCACTTGCAACCTTCGCACATACTTTCCTCCCAACTCTCCCCGCATTATGCATTTTGTAACAGAGGTGCTATGCCATGTTTGCTTTGTGTACATGGCTAGCCACGGTTCCCACAGTGCGTAGTGTTGTTGTGTCTGATAGGTGTACAAGTTGTTTGTCATGTTGTATGTGATTATATAAGGTAGCGTGTTTATTCACGAGCAGTGGTTTCTCCCATTTACATATCGCTGTCTTAAAGAGTATACAGAAGTTTTTCTCACAGGTGCAAACTGTGACCACAATGGCAGTCATTCATTACTATGCAAGATTTTCCAACTGCACGACACTTCTAAGCTTACAGCCCCCTATCTTGCCTGCTTTCTTGAAAGCACGCCAACTCCCACAATCACACCAACATTCACACAGCTTTCTAACGGCAGTAATCTGCTTCTCAATAACATGCACTCCTACGGAATGTGAGGTGGCACACCATATGTCCTTACTGTTTGAAACCGAGTAACTTCCTGTAGCAATGTCTATTCCCACCCGCACAAACTAACTCCCAAACTTCAACTTGGCCTTGAATCCCTACTTTGCAAACAGATTTCATTAAACTAACCAAACTAAAGCTCTTTTCTTCAGAACAGAAGTGTCCCTCACTTCTGCAAAAGAAATGTATCGCCTGCAGATAGCACGAACTTCCAGTAAAATACAGTCCCTTTTAAATTCGAACCTCCCATTACACTTTGTGAATTGTTAGCCAGTTTTCAACACATCTCACACTGAAGGTCTGGCATGCTTTTTTAATACGGTGTCCTCCGACCTTCTCACAGCCTTTCAAACTGTTTTTGGTATAATACCACACTTCATTCATTCGATCATCTCTTGGAATAACAGGAACAGTGCCCAAAATTCTTGCTCTCTTTGCGGCCATCCTACTATTATTTTTGCTGCGCTCCCTGTGGTAGCAAGCATCTCCGACAGAATACGCCTCTACGCGAAGCTACATCAATACTGTGAAAAAATGGAACTACTTTTTGGCTGCCTGCCTCTATCTGTTATCGGAGACAGCTGCAACATGACATTTATTTACATCTATCCAATATGCGTCCAACCATCTTTCTATTGCAAAACTTGCCCATTCGACTGGCGAATGGATGTATGCCTTGTCAACATCCCAACAATCGCTCCCGATATCCAGCAGGTAATGGAGTATCTTGAAAACCATGAACTCTATTGTTCAGGCAGTAGAGCAATGGTGGATGCAACACAAAAAGGTATTGTGACGGAATGGGATTTCTGCGCAGCCGCGAAAGATCTACTGCAACGTACGACCTTTGACAACATCGCAGATTGCCTGCCAATTCAAATTGCAGCTCCAACATTCGAGGAATATTACTGTCCCTTCAAAGATATGAATTGGATTGCTTCCACTTTCTCACACGATGGCAACAATGACCTCTTGGAACATGACGCATCTCAAGCCGCTGAAGAACTTCCGGACTGCAATCTCCAAGACTTGTAAGAAATTCACGTTCTTCTTGGATTGATTTTTACCAACTTTTTTTACTTTTTCCTTTCAATTTTTTTAATACACTTCAATTGATCTATTTTCATATAATAACTTTCTAAGTATGCTCAGGCATTTGAACTCTGTTTTCATTATTACCCTTACGTCTCCAGTCTAACCAGGGATGGGCGATGAATGGCCTATCCAAATATGCTATTTACTTCCTAAATTAGCCCAAACCCGACATCCAGTTTGAAACCATCTCTATTCTTTGTGCACACGTCTCTCTGCCTGCGAAGCCCTTTCACACAAATTTACTCATCCTCAGCCTCTACTCACGAGCTGGAGATTAACATCAAAAAACACGACATTGTTTAGGAACTGGTTGCCACAGTGTGCTAATCGTATCCTACCTTTATTTTCATTATAGAATTGAGTCATTCGTGTCTAATGGCTATTGTTTATGTCACATGGAACTGTTAAATGTAATGTGGAATTCACTAATGCAGCAGCTTCAGATTTGAATATAACAGAATAGGTTGGAGTTTGCCTCAGCTCGGTGCCTTAGCTCTTTGCACAAGAATTTTTATTTGAAAGAGCTGAAGACAATAATGTATGGTTTGACGAGAAGGGTACCTAATGTGCTTCTCAGAAGCACAATTTTTTGTTCCTCCTCAAAGTTCCAATGTGACTAGAACTATTACCAATTCTGACACGCACCTGATGTGAATCTACCGTACAAGAGATTGCTGACTGTTCTACTGTTGATAATTTTGTGTTACAACAAAGGAGTACCAGGGTACCGAAGAAGTTTGATGATTACACTTTGCAATTTTTTTTGTTTCTTTTCTTTTTTTTTTTTTTTTTCTTTTTTTATTTTTATTTTCTCAATTCAGCAGCGCAATTCATTATTTACAGACCATTATTTGTAACAAATAAATAAACAAAACCCATATATAGACACAGGATAAAAAAAAACAGTATAGCCAAACCACAGAAAAGCGTTATTAAATACATCATATCATATCCTATCATTGCTGTATCCAAGTTCTGATCGGTTCCCAAATAGCCGCCCCCAGCTTTTTCTTTGTGATCCCTTTCAATTTATATAATGCCCATTCCATGTTATATATAGCAATAAGTTTTGCTCTCCAGCTTGTAAAAACTGGTGGCTCAACATCCAGCCACTGTGATGTTATGCAAGACCGCAAAACTGACATACAGATAAATTTAAATCCTCTATCCGATATCGTCTGCCTCCCCGTATCTGTACTGAACTCTATTCCAAACAGAACCAGAGAGGCTGTAATAGATATTGGAATTCCCAGAGATTGTAACAAGAACCGTTCAATATCCAGCAGGAGTGGCTGTAAGGCAGGGCAAGAGTAAAACATATGTAATGAGTCTGCTGCGTAGAGTCCACACCTTGAACAATTAGTCCCCTTACCAGCCTTCCATTTTGCTATTCTACCTGGTGTATAATATAAATTAAACGTGGCCATATATGATTGACTTCTAAGACTACCAGAAAGCAAGATAGAGCTAGCCGTTCGCATTACTAATTGTAGATCCAGATTAACTATCGACAATTTCTCCTCCCATATTGCCTCCTGTCTTCCTAAGTCGTCAATTTGTATTAACATAAGCTCTGCATATAGTTGCCCTATTTTGCATTTACCTTTTATTAAATCCAAGAAATGGATTTGTAATGGGTAGCATTTTCCCCCCACAATTGCGGCCTGTAAAGCACTTCTTAGTTGCAGATACTTAAAGAAATCCGCCTTTCCGACCCCAAATCTGCTTTGTAGGGTTGAAAACGATACAATCCCGCCCTGCTCTAGCAGATCCCCAACTATCATAATACCCAGGTGCGACCACCTACGCATAACAGAATCCTGAAACACCACATAGGATAAGACTGACGAATCTAGCGGTGTATACCATGTAATACAAGGAATAGAGAGCAATTTGCAAAATCTCTTCCAAACTACATAGGCCGCCTGAATGATTTTAAACCTAGTCTTTTTGTAGTAGCTTGGCTCTAATACTTTTAAAAGTAACCCTTGAGCTGACTTTCCCAGACACCACTCATAAATAGATGGGGAGAAAGCAGAGTCCAACACCGTCATCCTACCCCAAATCAAGACACCCATTAATTGAAACAGTGTGACTGAATAATACAAATAAAAATGTGGAATAGCCAGACCTCCACGTTCAAATGGCAAGTAAAGCCATTTAATAGCCCTTCTAGAGCGGTGGTATCCCCAGAGAAATCGTGAACACATCCGTTCTATTCTGTCAAATAGTTCTTTTGGAAAGAGGATAGGGATAGCCCGAAACAGATACAGTAATTTAGGAAAGATAGACATTTTCAAAACATTAGCCCTTCCATATAAGGATAGATGCAGCCGATTGATTCTCTCCAAGATTTTATCTGAGGAAGCAAGTATCGACCCTACATTAATACCCGGAATGTTTTGAATGTGAGATGAAACAATTACACCCAGATACATAGCTTCTGTGGCCACGCCCACCCCTAAGTCCACTGGATACCCTGCTTCTGAATGTAATACTTGAGTCTTCCCCAAGTTCAGTTTATAGCCGGATACTATTCCAAAATCTCCAGTGATAGTCTCAATCCTAGACATAGCACTGCTCATATCTGATGACAATACAGCAAGATCGTCAGCATATGCTAGAACTTTAACTGAGTATAGGCCTGAAATTACTGGTAAAATAACCGGGTCCGACTCTAGCCTTGCAATGAGAGGATCAATATACAGAGCAAACAGGAGCGGTGAACAGGGGCAGCCCTGACGGGTTCCTCTACTAATCGAAAAAGTCTGTGTCTCCTCCCCTCCTGATCGAACCCTTGCTCTTGGAGTTACATACATTGACTGTATTGCTCTTATATATCTGCTAGGAAACGACTTCCATCTCATTATGGCCCATAGAAACTCCCAAGAGACCCTGTCGAATGCTTTTTCAGCATCCAACAGGGCCACCCCCACGGAAGCGTTTGTTGCCTGAGCCCAGTCAAATATCGTAATAAGTCGCCTAACATGATCCGTGGTCCCCCTCCCAGCTATAAACCCATGTTGTTGTAATGAAACAAGGGGGCTAATCACGTCTCCAAGTCTCGTTGCCAAACACTTCGAATAGATCTTATTATCGGCATTAATTAACGAGATCGGTCTATACGAGGAGAGCTCCTGAGAATCCTTTCCCTTTTTTTTAAACACTACTATTATAGTTTCCGACCAGGAGGCCGGAGGAATCCCAACAAATGCTGATTGAAAGACTAGAATCATTATCCTCTCTAGTTCCCTCTTAAATTTTACATAAAACTCCAGAGGGATCGAATCTGATCCCATAGCCTTCCCTACTGCTAATGACCTCATTGCCTTTTCAATCTCTTCTGCAGACAGCTCCTCCGTTAAAGCCCTTTTATCCTGTTCCCTTACCCCCACACAGGCCAGTCCTGCTAAGTACCTTTCGGCACTTGCGACTGATTCGGATGTATATAATTTCTCATAGTATTTTTTAAAAGCGTCCTGGACCAGGGAAGGAGTCTCCACCATATTCCCCTCAAGATCCTTAATCTTGTCGATCCTAGAGTCCACCTCCCTTTGACGCAATCTATTGGCAAGCACCTTACCCACCTTTTCCCCGTACTCATAAAACTCTCTCCTATGTATTTGATAGCTAGCAGCCGCCACATCTGCATATCCCTGATAGATTTTCGCCCGACAGGCTGCCACCTCTGCTTGAACCTCCTTTACCCCCCCCCCGGTCTTTATCTCTTGGACCAATTTTTGCTCCAGCTGAGAAAGAGTCCCTAAGTCGTCTAAAACCTTTAGGCGCTCTATCTTGCGCTTCCTTGCAGCAAATCTTAAAGTCTCCCCTCTTATCCCTGCCTTCAGTGCATCCCATACAATATCTATCCTTGCCGTCCCTATATTCGTCTGTACAAATTCGGGGATCCATTTTGCCATCCAACTACAATAATCCTCACTAAGCAGGAGCTTTCTATCGAATGTCCATTTTTTAGACCCGACCATTAAGCCCGAGAATTCGAACTCCAAGACTACCGGGTTGTGATCTGATATAATTTTGGGGAGGATCCTAATTGAAGCCCTCGATAAAACATCGCCTGAAACCAAAAAGTAATCAAGCCGTGCCATTTTCGCATGTGGGGCAGAAAAATACGTAAAGCCATCCTGCCCAGCATTAAGTTCTGCCCATACATCATATAACCCTTGATCCTGGACCAGCGCCTGCAGACTCCTAAACCCTCGCGGCTTCCTGCCAGTATACACCTTCTCTACCCTTATATTCAGCTGTGAAGGGAGATGAATATTTAAGTCACCACATATAATCATAGGATGTGAAAAAGAAGATAATTCTGTATTTATCAATGAAAAAAAGTCTGGGTCATCCGTGTTTGGAGCATATACGGAACATAGTGTAATGACTTGCTGCGAAACCAACGCCTCTATCATTACCCAACGTCCCAGATTATCAACTTTATACTTCTTTATTTTAATAAATCCTTTTTTAGCAAGAACCGCGACACCCTTAACATTAACCGTCTGCGTAGTACACGCCAGTAGCTCAAGCCCTAAAGAGCTGAGCCATGCCCTATTTACCCATGCAATATGTGTCTCCTGCAGGAATAAAAGATCCCATGAACTTGAGCATATAATTCTGGACAGAACCCTCCTTTTCCCAGGATCATTCAGCCCACAGATATTAAGTGAGCAGCAGATTAGCTTCCTCATCCCACCTCCTTATCAATCCCATTGCCCAAAATGCCCAAAGTGGCATAACCATTATACAATCTACCCCAACCAAGCAAACTAGCAAAAAAAAAAAAATTTTTTGTCTTACATGGCATATAATACCTAATACTTCCAGCATGATTAGTACAATTGATACAGCAAACCTCCTTTCACCTAATAACACTGTTTTAATCTTAACATATGTAAACCTATACATTTTAACTGAAACAGTCTGATAACGACTATACAAGATAATAATTATGCGTACTGCTGAACCTGTTAACACCCCCCCCCCCTCCCCAACAACCCATGCCCCCCCTCCATCCCCCCTCCACCCGCCACCCCCCAAACCACCCATACGGAGCATTGGGAATTCCTTCCCTTAGTGATGACAAAGCTCAGTGCCCAACCACCACCTCCCAACCGCCACCTTCATCATGAAAAAAAAAAAAAAGAGAAAAAACAGCCCATTTTTCCAACCAGCCAACCAAAGCCAACCAAAGCCTTATAGCCCTAGAATAAAGAGGAAGAGCTCTATGTCCCCATCCTTTCCGGCTATCCTACTCTGTTCACTGACCCTCCAAAGTGACTTATAGCCTATAGCCCCTCCATGCTTTACTAGTAGCCCTAAAGATAATACCTCACACAATATCTGGTGGGATACAGCCATAAGAGCCAAAAAAAAAACTACCCCCCTATCCAATTTCAATTTCTTACATTGATACTCTTTCGCTTTTATCTCTGAAGTAAAAAACTGGCTCTGGCCAGCCTTCACAACCTTTAATTTAGCCGGATTCTGTAGGAACACCTGAGCACCCTTAGCCTGGAACTCTGGAATAAGCTGCCTGAGCCTCCATCGCAACCCCACCGTCTCCTGACAGAAATCCGGGCGGACAAAGAACTCGCACCCCTTAGCACTTCGCTTTTTGTTTGGCCGGGCTAAATCATAAAGCTCCTCTCTCGCTCTAAAATTACAAAGTGAAATCAAAATAGCCCTAGGGAACTCTGAGTTCTGACCCCTTTTTTGCACAAACGGAAATCTATGCGCCCTCTGAACTTCCTTTTGCCAATCCCAGTGTCCCAATTCCGGGAATGCCTCTGAGAACAACCCCACCATAAACCGTAGCGGATCCGCTCCCTCTTTCCCCTCCGGTACACCCAAAACTCTTAGGTTATTTCGTCTAGACCTATTTTCAAGGTCAGTTATTTTCCAATGGAGCTCATCCCTGTACATCTTAAGTGAACCTGTAGTCTCCTTCTGAGCACATAGTTCATCTTCCAGTGTGGAAATCCTTGTTTCGGCCTCATCCATCCTTGTGACCACCTCAGAACAAGTTTTAGCCACCCGTCTTATGGTGTTCTGCAGTCGCTTACATGCATTTTGAGTACGTAAAAGTCCAGCCTGTGTCTCTGCTCTGTGAGTCATAATCAGATCATAAATAGTGGCAAGCGTGATCTCCTCGGGGGCTGGTACTGGTACTGCCACGTCGGGGCTGCTTCGCGCTGATCGGTCCTGCGGGGCGATACCAGCCGATATGGCAGAGGCGGAGGCAGAGGCGGCATAATTAGGAGAGTTCTGTTCGTCCCAGGCAGAAGAGGTCACCGACCGCCCCCCTGCCCCTCCCCTAGGTACTTGATCACATTGTCCCGAGCCATCCACAGACAATTCCAAGTGATCTAGATGTTCTAGATGTTCCACCTCGCCCCCCATACTGCCCCCCTCAAGCCAGTCCCGCACCACACTATCTACAGAGGACCTATCGGATAATGAGAAAAAGTCCTCAGCTGTCGAGACCTTATCCGGCAGATCTTGTAGCTCTCTTATTGCCTCTCCACTCCCACATTTATTATTCGATTCCAATTCCAAAGCAGAGAGACCGGGCATATCCAACCCACCAGAGGCCCCTACAATGCTCTGTCCCTGTTGCTGTCGCTGTTCCAGAACAGTTTCATCCTCCAAGATGCCCTGCTCGGTAGCTCCACCTCCAAGAACTACATCAACCAGAATCCCCTTCTCCACGTTTTTCAAACCCTGGCTTACCGGCATTTTCTGTAATTTCTGTACAGCTCGCGTTCCGCCCTGGGCTAAGTCATGGGTAACCCCCTCCCCAGTATTGCTTAACATACTGGTAGTGATCCCCTCATCTCGCGGTTTATTTATCTTAAACATTTCCGGTATCACTGGGGTAATGTATGCTGCCTCCTTCTCCACTGCCACGGGAGCAACAATTCCGGACTGAGGAAGCAGGGGAGGCTGCGGAGGCTGCAAAGGCTGCCGCGTGTTCCCCTCCTCCTGCCGATTGAATTTATTAATTTTGTCGGCTACCTTCTCTGCCGGCTTCTCCCCAGCTGCCATCTGCCTCGTTTTTGAAGAGACCGCGGAGTGTCCAAACCCTCTGCCACGACCAGATCTTGTGTTCTTCCCCGGCATAGCCTCTCCTATGCCGCCACAGAACACGCCGTCACCACCGGTACTGCCGCCGCAAAAACCTTCGAGGTAGCACCACACAGGGTGCTGGAGAAACACAATCCGCCGCTTCCCCCGCACAGAAGTATCGCTGAGAAGTCTGGAAACCATCAAATTTTGCGAACCCGGACCAGAGCCTCCGGAGACTCCAGGTGCTGAGCTAAACTGAGCTGGGCGGTTGGTTGAACACTACGATACCGTCGGTAAGCGTTGTGGGAGGTGGAAGGTGGAGGGCACCAGCTTAACCGGCCATCGTTGCGGCCGCCATCTTGCTCCTTTGCATTGCAGGGGATTTTTTGTTTCTTTTCTTAAAGGATACATGTGCTGATCGTATACTACCTTTATTTTCATTATAGAATTTCGAGTCATTCAAGTGTAATAGGTATTGTTTATGTCACATGGAACTGAAACATGTAATATGGAATTCACTGATGCAGGAGCTTAAGTTTGAATACAGCAGAAGCGGTTGAAATTTGCCTCAACTGAATGCCTTACCTCTTGCACCAGTGGATCCATTTATGGTACTTAAATAAAGACACTCTTTATATAACTTTCAGACTCCATTGCTTTATTACATACAGCCACTTTCTTAGACACACCTGATTTCACCATTTCTCTTCTGTGGCATTGCAACATTCTGCATTATATTCTTCATGGTTATTTCTTTATTCCTGCTTCCTAAAACACTGCATTTGAGTCTTCAGAAAGTAGAGGTGAGTATTTTGCTTCCCACTCCCTGTATCGTATAAACGCATACTAACACTAACACTGGTCAGAGCCGGTCGCTCCTCCCGCCGCGTGGCCCACCCCGAGTGTGCCCGGGATCCGCTTGCTGCCGCCGCTGCCGCCGCCAAGTTTGTAGCTGCCCCTGTAATTGTTCACTGCTCATTTACATCGTCTACTGTTGTACCAGTATTGTGCCTGTAACTGTTTTCCTTTCATTTGCATCGTCAACTGTTGTACCCCTGTGCCGCTGTCCTCGCTCCCAGTGTTGCACCGTATTGTTTCTGCCCCCTGCCCCCTGACCTCAGTATTGTTTTGTGACCCTGCATTTGTTTTGTGATCGTTTGCATCGTTGTGCCCCTGATCGTTCCTGTGCCCCACCGCCGTTTTCTACCGCTGACCCACCCCGCTCCCTGCCGCTGCTCCCCCGCGGCCCCACCCCCGTTCCCTCCTGCATCACCGCTCCCCTCCCCACTCGCCACCCCGCTCCCGCCTCCCAGCTGCTCCTCCCTCCCACTGAACACAAAAGGTGGTGTTCGCGAGGCGGGGAACTGTGACCTCACCTGACCTGGTCAGAGCCAGTCGCTCCTCCCGCCGCGTGGCCCACCCCGAGTGTGCCCGGGATCCACTTGCCGCCGCCACCGCCGCTGCCGCCGCCAAGTTTGTATCTGCCCCTGTAATTGTTCACTGCTCATTTACATCGTCTACTGTTGTACCAGTATTGTGCCTGTAACTGTTTTCCTTTCATTTGCATCATCAACTGTTGTACCCCTGTGCCCCTGTCCTCGCTCCCAGTGTTGCGCCGTATTGTTTCTGCCCCCTGCCCCCTGACCTCAGTATTGTTTTGTGATCCTGCATTTGTTTTGTGATCGTTTGCATCGTTGTGCCCCTGATCGTTCCTGTGCCCCACCGCCGTTTTCTACCGCTGACCCACCCCGCTCCCTGCCGCTGCTCCCCCGCGGCCCCACCCCTGTTCCCTCCTGCATCACCGCTCCCCTCCCCACTCGCCACCCCGCTCCCGCCTCCCAGCTGCTCCTCCCTCGCTCCCCTCCCCCCCCTCTCCATTTATGGCAGAGTCAGCGCGTGCGCGCAGCATTCACGCGCAGCGGGTGCGCCAATGGTGCGCCGAAGGCGCCTCAAAGGCAAGCCCGTCTATGCCTGTCCGCGCCTGGACCACGCCCAGCGCCAGACCCCCTGGCCCCCGCAGACGCCAGCCCACCCGCCGGACGTCCCGCTGCCACCCTCAGCGCACTCAACACCGGCCGACTCCTCGGCTGCCACCGAGCCACCCCAGGACGCAGCCACGGACCCTTCACCTGCCAACCCTGCAAGTTCTCCTGCATCCGGACCTGCACTGCACCCGCACCCGCCAAGCCGAGCACCAACAGCAACCACCTGAAGTGCATCCTGCTCAACACCCGCTCCGTCTACAGACACACCGTGGAACTATGGAACCTGCTCGACACCACATCTCCGGACGTCGCCTTCCTCACGGAAACCTGGATGAACGCCTCCTCAGCACCCGACATCGCCATAGCCATCCCGGACGGATACAAGATCACCCGAAGGGACCGCGTCAACCAGACAGGAGGAGGCATCGCCATCGTCCACAAGAACAACATCCGCATCACGACCAGCTCCGACGACATCCTCACAGCCGCCGAACACCTTCACTTCCAGATACACACCAACCCCAAGACCACACTCAGAGGCACCCTCATCTACAGACCCCCAGGACCCCGCACACAATTCAGCGAAGACATCGCAGACTTCATCAGCCCACACGCCCTCCCCTCCGCCGACTACATTCTCCTAGGGGACCTCAACTTCCACCTGAAGAACAACTACGACAACAACACCACCACCCTGCTGGACAACCTCGCCAACCTCGGACTCAAGCAACTGGTGAACACCCCCACCCACTATGCCGGACACACGCTCGACCCAATCTTCTTCTCCAGCAAGTACATCTCCTTCAGCCACTCCACCGGACTCCACTGGACAGACCACAGCTGCGTCCACTTCAGCTTTAGAAAGACCACGACCCACCACCTCCCGCAACAGGTTCCCAGCAGGAGCTGGAACAAGATCACCACCGACCAGCTCACCACATCACTGAACCAGAACCCTCCCGCCAGATCAACGGACCCCAACCAAGCAGCCAACAAACTCACACAGTGGATCACCAACTGCGCTGACGACCTCGCACCCCTGAAAAACCATCCCAGCAGGCCCGGAAGCAAGAATGCCTCCTGGTTCAACAACAACCTCAAGAACTCCAAGAAGAACTGCCGCACCCTCGAGAAAGCTTGGCGAAAAAGCCCGACCACAGACAACATGACCGCCGTCAAGCACGCCACCCGCAAACACCACCAGCTGATCCACACCACCAAGAAGTCAGCATTCAAGGATCGACTAGATAACAACGCACACAACAGCAAGGAACTCTTCAGCATCATCAAAGAGCTCTCCAACCCCAGTGCCGGAAACAACGACATCACTCCCTCACAAGACCTCTGCGACTCACTCGCCTCGTTCTTCCACAGCAAGATCGCAGACATACACAACAGCTTCGGCGAACAGTCCACGCACCCTACCACAGAACCAACGCCCCCCACCATCACCCTCCGCGCCTGGACCCCGGTCAGCACCGAAGACACCATCCGCACGATGAACACCATCCACTCCGGATCGCCAACCGACCCATGCCCCCACCACGTCTTCAACAAGGCCGACTCCGTCATCGCACCCCATCTCCAGGACATCATCAACTGCTGCTTCAACACCGCCACCTTCCCGGAAAGCTGGAAGCATGCCAAACTCAGCGCCCTCTTGAAGAAACCTTCAGCAGACCCCACTGACCTCAAGAACTACCGCCCCATCTCGCTCCTCCCATTTCCTGCCAAAGTCATCGAGAAGACCGTCAACAGACAGCTTGCTGCCTTCCTGGAGATGAACGGATCCCTCGACCACTCACAGTCCGGATTCCGAGCCAACCACAGCACCGAGACCGCCCTCATCGCAGTCACTGACGACATCCGAACCCTGCTCGACAACGGGGAAACAGTGGCCCTCATCCTCCTGGACCTCTCCGCAGCGTTCGATACTGTCTGCCACCGCACCCTAGTACAACGCCTCAGCAACGTCGGTATCCAAGAGAAGGCACTGGAGTGGATCATCTCGTTCCTCGCCGGAAGAACCCAGAGAGTCCGCCTCCCCCCGTTCAGATCCGAGGCCACCGAAGTCATCTGCGGCGTACCACAAGGATCATCACTCAGCCCCACCCTCTTCAACGTCTACATGAGCCCCCTCGCAGCCATCGCACGCCAACACAACCTCAACATCATCTCCTACGCCAACGACACCCAGCTGATCCTCTCCCTCACCAACGACCCTGCCACCGCCAGAACCAACCTACACGGAGGGGTGAAAGAAGTGGCCGAGTGGATGAAGAACAGCCGCCTGAAACTGAACTCAGACAAGACGGAAGTCCTCATCCTTGGATCATCACCCTCTGCCTGGGATGACTCCTGGTGGCCCCCGGCCCTAGGCAGCGCACCCAAACCAACGGACCATGCACGCAACCTGGGCTTCATCCTGGACTCCTCCCTCTCGATGACCAGACAAGTCAACGCCGTCTCATCATCGTGTTTCAACATCCTACGCATGCTCCAAAAGATCTTCCGATGGATCCCCACCGAAACCAGGAAGACGGTCACCCAAGCACTCATCACCAGCCGACTGGACTACGGTAACACCCTCTACACCGGAACCACAGCCAAACTACAAAAAAGACTCCAACGCATCCAGAACGCCTCCGCACGACTCATCCTGGACATCCCCCAACACAGCCACATCTCCGGACACCTGAGAGACCTGCACTGGCTCCCCGTCAGCAAGAGAATCACGTTCCGTCTCCTCACCCACGCACTGCGCCCCAGGTACCTCAACAACCGCCTGACCTTCTACACTCCCTCCCGCCAACTACGATCGACCAGTCACGCCCTCGCCGCGGTTCCACGCATTCGAAGAGCCACCATGGGAGGAAGATCCTTCTCCTACCTGGCAGCCAAGACTTGGAACTCCCTCCCCATCCACCTCCGTCGTACCCAAGACCACCTCTCCTTCAGGAAGCAACTCAAGACCTGGCTGTTCGAGCAGTAGCGGACCCCCCCCCCCCAAGCGCCTTGAGACCCTCCGGGTGAGTAGCGCGCTATACAAATTTCTTGATTGATTGATTGATTGATTGATTGAACACTACTTACACAGATATGCTAAAGCGGCCAGTATCCTACAACGCCCACACACATCACTTTACAGCAATCAGCTCACGGCTTACGCTCACGGTTTCATCCCCGAGTCTTCAGACCAGTACCAGTGAGTAGTTTGCTCCCCACTCCCGCCACCAACACCACCTGCACAGCTATCCTACAGCAGCCAGTATGCTACAGCGCCCAGACCACATCAGTTACACCACTCAGCTCACGGTTTAGGCGCACGCTTTCATCCCCGAGTATACCGGCACCTCACCTCAGCACCCTCTCACTCTCAGCAAAACAGCACTTTCACACCGGTAGCACTAAATACTTCACTTCACGCTCCCTGTATAGCACACCCTAAACAGCCCACAGACGTTATAGTGCTCCTACCCTCCCCTTTCCCCCTTACTTGTTTCAAAGGAATCACAAAATGGCGGCCAACACTTACTAGTTGCAACCGCTCGCACCACTCACAGCCAATAAGCAGCAAGCTACTGCTCGTAACGCCTCAGACAATCAGATGGCAGAATTCCCAAATATCGATATCTGTAAATTTCGATATTTCTCCAAAACTACTGAATGGATTTACACCAAATAAACAAAAGTGTGCTTTCTAGACCAAGACCCTTCTCCCTGCCAAATTTGGGGCAATTCCATTTACCCGTTCGACCTGTAGCCTTGTCTAAAGTTTCCTATGGAAATTAACATGGAGAGAACATGTTTTGGGACCCCATTTTTTCTCGGCCCCCTCTTGATGAATCTCCCCCAAACTTCCCACATAGGAGCTGATGTGAACAAAGAATTAGTTTAGAAAATTTCATGAAGATTCCTCAAACGACGCCAAAGTGCTCTTCCTATGGAAACTTGGTCCTAACTATAACTACCTACTGGTGAATATATATATATATCGTGAACAAGGTGGCGAGAGGCCATCGAAACGCGTTGATGTGAAGTAACTCATCAATAAAAGAAGCCGTGAAAGAAAACCGCTTGGAGTGCAGTGTGGTTACTATAAAGCTGTTTGCAACCCTCTGCTGAATATATATATATATATATATATATAAGTGTATATATATATATATGCCACAAGGAATCGCCTCACAACTTGCACACCATCCTCGTACAAGAGACGAACACGGACCCAATAGTAGGTGCTAGTTTTCTTTATTCAGTCCAATAATCACACACCACCGCCATGACGCGTTTCGGCCTACCAGAGGCCTTGATCACATGGCGCCATAGTCAGAAGCCTGAACTTTTAAAGTGCTAGTGCAAGGTCACGTGCAAAATCATATTCATGGACATAGAAAGCAGATTTTCTCGTTGTTGTATCGTAACTGGTATGAAATACATACATATATCTGTATAATACATTGATATCTTAACGAAAAAAGAGGGGGCAAAGAATGTGTAGTGACATGTGCAGTAACCACTTGTTTGCGGAATGTGAATACATTTAAAATTAAAGTGCCAATTGACAATCGAAACAAAGCAGTAATGATGTTAATTACACAAACTAATACATTTCCCAATTATTGTCCATCAAGAAACGTAGTCGTAATGACTAAATGTATGTGTATCAATACAATTCATTCTTGTTTCCTTCCAGGGGCATAGACAAATATAGGGACAAACAAAAAGATAAGATGATAATGTGCTTACTGGGTAAGCATCCAATTGCTACCTGTCACGGAAGGGATTTATACAGTGAATAGCATTAATTGATTACAAATGTTAAATAATATAATCTCAAGTGAGTGTTATACTCTATGGCAGTTGTCCTGAACCCTATTGTGGCGGAAGATAACAAAATCCCTTCCAAGTATGGTATAGAGTAAGGATTATCATTGCACTATGTCCCTGTGTTTGTCCTCCTTCAACCCTGAACATGGATGGGTTAATCCCTGTTAATGGAAACCTGAGCTTGAAATCAGTATCCTGATGATGTCACTATGGCCTGCTGCGTTTGACTATGTCCTAAAGTGCTCGTGCTGAAAAGTTTAACACTAAAAGTTCACGTGACTAAAAAAAGGGGGGGGTAAAAAAAAAAAAAGGAAGAGGGGAAGGGAAAATAACTGTGCATATTTATGCACATATTTCTGGGAGAATGGGCAATGGGTTAAACCAACCCTGAGTAAATACTGTCAGACTGCTGGTGGCCGTTTGACTCATAGCCACGTATAATATATATTTATATATATATAAAACGAAGACCTCCCAGAAAGAAACCAGAGGACACAACAGGGAGCTTTCGGGAAAACCTTTATTGACAGCTGTGTATGGCATAATGCATTCCGGCGTTTTTGCCTTCTTTGGATGTTGCTAGCTTAACGGGAAGACTCCTCCTCAGGCCCTTGAAATACTGAGGTCCTCCCAATGTATGGAGGTCAGCTGACTCCTCCTGATTGTTCACAGCTGCAGTTCGATGGTGGAGAACTACAGCTCCCATGAGGCACTATTTTGGTAAGTACTCTCAACGGAGCCACGGTGTTGTTTCCTTAGTGGAAGCTGAAAATACCTGACAGGGGGTGGGGGGTTTACGTGATGTGAAGAGAACCCTGTGAGTCACAGTCCTCACAGTCCTCACTATATATATATTCACTGATATAACCACAGGTTTCAGGGACGTTATAGTTAGTTGGACATTTCACTCATTTCACTCATATAAAACCAGAGTTGAGTTAAGTATAACTCACGCCCCCGCAATGCACTGCTGATGACATCACATATTACATCACTCATGACATGGTCAGTGACATCACTGATGACATCACTGATGACATCTCAAATAACATAACTGATGACATCATCCAGTGACTGTGTGTTTCTGTAAAGTTTAAATATCATATATATATATATATATATATATATATATATATATATATATATATATATATATATAGGCAAAGGTGTACTGAAAAATGAGTGGGTGTATGACTGTCTGAATGGATGATTCAATAGGTGTGAGACTGACTGTATAAGTGAGTGATTAAACGTGTCTTACTGAATGCATGGGTTAGTGACTAAACTGTGTGAATGTCTGTATCAGTCTGTGTGTTGGTGTGTAAGCGGTTGCATGGGTTGGTGAGTACCTACATGAGTGTCTATATGGGTTATTGACTGCTTGTCTGAGTATCTGTATGGGTGCCTGAGTGTCTGTGTGGGTGAGGTGTGTGTAACTCACTGCATGGATGTGTGAGTGGGTGATTCTCTGGTTGTATGGGTTCAAGAGTGCACGTGTGAGGGGCTGTATGGGTGGGTGAGTGTGTGTATGGCTGTGTTAGTGAGCGAATGGATGTCTCAGTGGTACTTGTGTGAGTATATACATATGCGAAAGGCAGTATATGTGAGTGTTGGAGTATATAAATGACTATATGTGAGTGTGAGTGATTGAGAGAGTGGCTGTGTGGATGAATGTGTGCTTGTGTCAGTGATTGTATAAGAGAGTAAATATGGGTAAGTATCTGTGTGAATAAGTGAGGTGATGTGTGTATAACTGTATAGGTGAGTAAATGGGAGTGTGATTGATTCTTTGCATGACTAACTAGCTGTGTAAGTAACTCTATGGGTGAGTGGGGTTGTGTGAGTGTCTATATAGGTGTATGAGTGCATATGATAGTGGCTGTATTGATGAGTGACTGCATGTATGAGTGACTGTATGGGTGAGTGAGTGGATGTGCGTGTAGACCTAGGAATCCGTGAGTGGGTATGTAGTAACTGGTATTGGTGTGTCTATGGTTTTGAGAATGGCAGTCTGTATTTTAGAGTGGGTGTATTAAAGGTAATATTAGGCTGTGAGGAGGTGCATAAGAGGATCACGTGGATGATGTCATAAGTGATGTCATCAGTGATGTCATTTGAGATGTCATCAGTAATGTCACTGACCATGTTATGAGTGATGTAATATGTGATGTCATCAGCAGTGCATTGCGGGGGCACGAGTTACACTTAGCTCAACCAACTATAACAGCTTATTTTCTCTGGTTTTGTACAAGTGAAATGTCCAACTAACTATAATGTCCCTGAAACCTATGTTTTTTTCAGGGAATATCTATGGTTTTTTTAAATGCTAATTTCTAACTATAATGACCCTGAAACCTATGGTTTTATCAGCGAATTTCAAAGGTTTTTTTAAATGATAATTTATAACTATAACGTCCCTGAAACCTATGGGTTTTTCAGAGAATTTGTAAGGTTTTTTAAATGCTAATTTCTAACTATAACGTCCCTGAAACCTATGGTTTTTTCAGTGAATTTCAAAGGTTTTTAAATGCTAATTTCTAACTATAACGTCCCTGAAACCTATGGTTTTTTTCAGTGAATTTCTAAGGTTTCTTAAATGCTAATTTCCAACTATAACTTCCGTGAAACTTATGTTTTTTTTCAGTGAATTTCAAAGGTTTTTTAAATGCTAATTTCTAACTATTCCTACAGAGGTAGGACATGTGCAGAGGTAGAAAGGTGCAAAAAGAAGCAAGAGAAATGCAGAACGAGGCAACAGAAGTCCAGAAAGATGAAGAAAAGTGCAGAAAGAAACAAGGGATATGCAGAAAGAACCAACAGAGGTGCAGAAAGAGGCCTTGTTGCAAAGTCATCCTGTGCCCCCAACTTTTTGCTGACTGGTACTGGTGGTAACTGACTCTGACTAACCAGGACCGGAGCCACTGTTTTTCTGAAAGACACTTAGAATACAGTGAAAACACCTACATACACTAAGGTGCACTATGAGTTGGGGAACCCCTGTGATTGGCATGTCCTCCCCTGTAAGGCCCTAGTACATAATAGGGCAGGGGGATTAAAACTACCTCTAACTCAGATATGCAGAAAGAGGCAAGAGAAGTGCAGGAAGTAGCAACAGAGGTGCCGTAAAAGGTAAGAGAGGTGCAGAAAGAAGCAAGTAAAGTAGAGAAAGAGGCTAGAGAGGTGCAAAAAGAGACAAGAGAGGTACAGAAAGAGGCAGGAGGGGTGCAGAAAGAAGGAAGATAAGTGCAGAAAGAGGCAAGAGAATTGCTGAAAAAAGCAACAGAGCTGTAGAAAGAAACAAGCGAAGTGTAGAAGGAGGCAAGTGAGGTGCAGAAAGAAGCTAGAGCAGTGTAGAAAGAAGCAACAGAGGTGCAAAAAGAGGCAAGAGGGGTACAGAAACAGGTAGGAGAGGTGCACAAAGAGGCAAGAGAGGTACAAAAAGAGACAGGAGGGGTACAGAAAGAAAGAAGAGAAGTGCAGAAAGAAGCAACAGAGGTGCTGAAAGAGGCATGAACGGTGCAGAGAGACCAAGAGAAGTGCAGAAACAAGCAACAGAGGTGCAGAAAGAGGCAGAAAAGTACAGAAAGAGGGAACAGGGTTGCAGAAAGAGGCAAGAGGCGTGCAGAAAGAGGCAAGAGGGGTGCAGAAAGAAGCAAGAGCAGTGCAGAAAGAAGCAACAGAGGTGCAAGAATAGGCAAGAGAACTGCAGAATGAACCAACAGAGGTGCAAAAAGAGGCAAGAGGGGTGCAGAAAGAAGTAAGAGAGATGCACAAAGAGGCAAAAGAGGTACAGAAAAAGGCAGGAGGGGTGCAGAAAGAAGGAAGAAAAGTGCAGAAAGAGGCAAGAGAATTGCTGAAAGAAGCAACAGAGGTGTAGAAAGAAGCAAGAGAAGTGCAGAAGGAGGCAAGTGAGGTACAGAAAAAAGCTAGAGCAGTGTAGAAAGAACCAACAGAGGTACAAAAAGAGGCAAGAGGGGTGCAGAAAAAGGTAGGAGAGGTGCACAAAGAGGCAAGAGAGGTACAGAAAGAGGCAGGAGGGGTGCAGAAAGAAAAAAGAGAAGTGCAGAAAGAAGCTACTGAGGTGCTGAAAGAGGGGCGAACGGTACAGAAAGACCAAGAGAAGTGCAGAAACAAGCAACAGAGGTACAGAAAGAGGCAAGAGAGGTGCAGAAACAGGTAGAAAAGTACAGAAAGAGGGGATAGGGTTGCAGAAAGAGGCAAGAGGGGTGCAGAAAGAAGCAACAGATGTGCAAGAATAGGCAAGAGAACTGCAGAATGAACCAACAGAGGTGCAAAAAGAGGCAAGAGGGGTGCAGAAATAGGTAGGAGAGGTGCACAAAAAGGCAAAAGAGGTACAGAAAGAGGCAGGGGGTGCAGAAAGAAGAAAGAGAAGTGCAGAAAGAGGCAAGAGAATTGCTGAAAGAAGCAACAGAGGTATAAAAAGAAGCAAGCGAAGTGCAAAAAGGCAAGTGAGGTGCAGAAAGAAGCAAGAGCAGTGCAGAAAGAACCAACAGAGGTACGGAAAGAGGCAAGAGAGGTGCAGAAACAGGCATGACATATGCAGAAACAGGGAACAGGGGTGCAGAAAGAGACGAAAGAGGTGCAGAAAGAGAAAAGAGGGGTATAGAAAGAGGCAAAAGATCTGCAGAAAAAAGCAACAGAGGTGCTGAAAGAGGCAAGTGAGGTGCAGAAAGAGGCAAGAGATCTGCAGAAAAAGCAACAACGGTGCTGAAAGAGGCAAGTGAGGTCCAGAAAGAAGCAAGAGAGGTACAGAAAGAGGCAATAGAAGTGCAGAAAGAAGCAACAGAGGTGTAGAAAGAGGTAAGAGGGGTGCAGAAAGAGGAGAGAGAAGTGCAGAAAGAAGCAAAAGAGGTGCTCAAAGACGCAAGAGGGATGCAGAAAGAGGCAAGAGCAGTGCAGAAAGAACCAAGAGAAGTGCAGAAAGAAGCAACAAAGGTGCAGAAGGAGGCCCGAAGGGTGCAGAAAGAAGGAAGAGAATTGTAGAAAGCAGCAACAGAGGTGCTGATAGAGGCACAAAGGGTACAGAAAGAGGCAAGAGAAGTGCAGAAAGAAGCAATAGAGGTACAGAAAGAGGCAAGAGTGTTGCAGAAGGAGGGAAGAAAGGTGTAGAAAGAGGCAAGAGAGTTACACAAAGAGGGAAGAGGGGTGCAGAAAGAGGCAGGAGGGGTGCAGAAAGAAGCAACAGAGGTGCCGAAAGAGGCAAGAGAGGTGCAGAAAGAAGCATGTGAAGTGCAGAAAGAGGCAACAAAGGTGCAGAAAGACACAAGAGAGGTGCAGAAACAAGCAAGAGAAGTGAAGAATGAGGCAAGTAAGATGAAGAAACTGGCAAGAAAGGTACAGAAAAGGGGAAGACGCGTGGAAAGTGCAGAATAAAGCAACAGGGGTGCAGAAAGAGGCAAGAGAAGTGCAGAAAGAAGCAACAGAGGTGCAGACGGGGGCAAGAGAACTGCAGAAAGCGGCAAGAGAGTTGCAGAAACAGGCAAAAGGGGTACAGACAGAGGGAACAGAGGTGCAGGCAGAGGCAAGAGAGGTGCAGACACAGGTAAAAGGTATGCAGAAAGAGGCAAGAGGAGTACAGAAGGAGAAACGATGGGTGCAGAAAGAGGCAAGAGGGGTGCAGAAAGAAGAAAGAGCAGTGCAGAAAAAAGCAACCGAGGTGCAGGAATAGGCAAGAGAACTGCAGAATGAACCAACAGAGGTGCAAAAAGAGGCAAGAGGGGTGCAGAAAGAGGTGGGAGAAGTGCACAAAGAGGCAAAAGAGATACAGAAAGAGGCAGGAGGGGTGCAGAAAGAAGGAAGTGAAGTGCAGAAAGAGGCAGGAGAATTGCTGAAAGAAGCAAAAGAGGTGTAAAAAGAAGCAAGTGACGTGCAGAAAGGAAAGTGAGGTGCAGAAAGAAGCAAGAGCAGTGCAGAAAGAACCAACAGAGGTGCTGAAAGAGGCGTGAAGGGTGCAAAAAGAGCAAGAGAAGTACAGGAAGAGGCAACAGAGGTACAGAAAGAGGCAAGAGAGGTGCAGAAACAGGCAACAGAGGTGCAGAAAGAGAAAAGAGGGGTGCAGAAAGAGGCAAAAGATCTGCAGAAAAAAGAAACAGAGGTGCAGAAAGAAGCAAGTGAGCTGCAGAAAGAAGCAAGAGAGGTACAGAAAGAGTCAATAGAAGCCTAGAAAGAAGCAACCGAGGTGCAGAAAGAGGGAAGGGGGTGCAGAAAGAGGAGAGAGAAGTGCAGACAGAAGCAAAGAGGTGCTCAAAGACACAAGAGGGATGTAGAAAGAGGCAAGAGCAGTGCACAAAAGAACCAAGAGAAGTGCAGAAAGAAGCAACAAAGTTGCAGAAGGAGGCACGAGGGGTGCAGAAAGAAGGAAGAGAATTGCAGGAAGTAGCAACAGAGGGGCTGAAAGAGGCATGAGGGGTGCAGAAAGAGGGAATAGAGGTATAGAAAGAGGCAAGAGAGTTGCACAAAGGGGGAAGATGGGTGCAGAAAGAGGCAGGAGGGGTGCAAAAAGAAGCAACAGAGGTGCCAAAAAAAGCAAGAGAGGTGCAGAAAGAAACAAGTGAAGTGCAAAAAGAAGCAACAGAGGTGCCAAAAGAGGCAGGAGAGGTACAGAAAGAGGCAAGAGAATTGCTAAAAGAAGCAACCGAGGTGTAGAAAGAAGCAGGAGAAGTGCAGAAAGAGGCAAGTAAAATGCAGAATAAAGCAACAGGGGTGCAGAAAGAGGCAAGAGAAGTGCAGAAAGAAGCAACAGAGGTGCAGGAGGCATGAGATTTACAGAAAGAGGCAGGAGAGTTGCAGAAACAGGCAAAGAGGGTACAGAAAGAAGGAACAGAGGTACAGACAGAGGCAAGAGAGGTGCAGAAACAGGTAAAAGGGGTGCAGAAAGAGGCAAGAGGGAAGCAAAAATTTGCAAGAGAGGTGCAGAAAGAAGCAAGAGCAGTGCAAAAGAACCAACAGAGGTGCAAACCGAGGCAAGCGAGGTACAGAAGGAGGCAAGAGAGTTGCAGAAAGAGGCAAGAGTGTTGCAGAAACAGGCAAAAGGGGTGCAGAAAGAGGGAACAGGTGGGCAGACTGAGGCAAGAGAGGTGCAGAAAGAAGGAAGAGGGGTGCAGAAAAAGGCAAGAGGGATGCACACATTTGGAACAGTGGTACAGGAAGAAGCCAGAGCAGTGCAGAAAGAACCAACAAAGGTGCAGAAAGAGGCAAGAGGTGTACAGAAAGCGGCAAGTGAAGTACAAAATGAAGCAAAAGAGGTGCAGAAAGAACCAACAGAGGTGGAAAAAGAGGCAAGAGGGGTGCAGAAAGGGGTAGGAGGGGTGCAGAAAGAGGAAGAGAAAATTAGAAAGAAGCAACAGAGGTGCTGAAAGAGGCCCAAAGGGTGCAGAAAGAGACAAGACAGGTGAAGAAAGAAGGAACAGAGGCACAGAAAGAGGCAAGAGTGGTGCAGAAAGAAGAAAGAGAGGCGCAGAAAGAGGCAAGAGAGTTGCACAAAGAGGCAATAGAAGTGCAGAAAGAAGCAACAGAGGTGTAGAAAGAGGCAAGAGGGGTGCAGAAAGAGGAGAGAGAAGTGCAGAAAGAAGCAAAAGAGGTGCTCAAAGACGCAAGAGGGATGCAGAAAGAGGCAAGAGCAGTGCAGAAAGAACCAAGAGAAGTGCAGAAAGAAGCAACAAAGGTGCAGAAGGAGGCCCGAAGGGTGCAGAAAGAAGGAAGAGAATTGTAGAAAGCAGCAACAGAGGTGCTGATAGAGGCACAAAGGGTACAGAAAGAGGCAAGAGAAGTGCAGAAAGAAGCAAGAGAGGTACAGAAAGAGGCAAGAGTTTTGCAGAAGGAGGGAAGAAAGGTGTAGAAAGAGGCAAGAGAGTTACACAAAGAGGGAGGAGGGGTGCAGAAAGAGGCAGGAGGGGTGCAGAAAGAAGCAACAGAGGTGCCGAAAGAGGCAAGAGAGGTGCAGAAAGAAGCATGTGAAGTGCAGAAAGAGGCAACAAAGGTGCAGAAAGACACAAGAGAGGTGCAGAAACAAGCAAGAGAAGTGAAGAATGAGGCAAGTAAGATAAAGAAACTGGCAAGAAAGGTACAGAAAAGGGGAAGATGCGTGGAAAGTGCAGAATAAAGCAACAGGGGTGCAGAAAGAGGCACGAGAAGTGCAGAAAGAAGCAACAGAGGTGCAGACGGGGGCAAGAGAACTGCAGAAAGCGGCAAGAGAGTTGCAGAAACAGGCAAAAGGGGTACAGACAGAGGGAACAGAGGTGCAGACAGAGGCAAGAGAGGTGCAGACACAGGTAAAAGGTGTGCAGAAAGAGGCAAGAGGAGTACAGAAGGAGAAACGATGGGTGCAGAAAGAGGCAAGAGGGGTGCAGAAAGAAGAAAGAGCAGTGCAGAAAAAAGCAACCAAGGTGCAGGAATAGGCAAGAGAACTGCAGAATGAACCAACAGAGGTGCAAAAAGAGGCAAGAGGGGTGCAGAAAGAGGTGGGAGAAGTGCACAAAGAGGCAAAAGAGATACAGAAAGAGGCAGGAGGGGTGCAGAAAGAAGGAAGTGAAGTGCAGAAAGAGGCAGGAGAATTGCTGAAAGAAGCAAAAGAGGTGTAAAAAGAAGCAAGTGACGTGCAGAAAGGAAAGTGAGGTGCAGAAAGAAGCAAGAGCAGTGCAGAAAGAACCAACAGAGGTGCTGAAAGAGGCGTGAAGGGTGCAAAAAGAGCAAGAGAAGTACAGGAAGAGGCAACAGAGGTACAGAAAGAGGCAAGAGAGGTGCAGAAACAGGCAACAGAGGTGCAGAAAGAGAAAAGAGGGGTGCAGAAAGAGGCAAAAGATCTGCAGAAAAAAGAAACAGAGGTGCAGAAAGAAGCAAGTGAGCTGCAGAAAGAAGCAAGAGAGGTACAGAAAGAGTCAATAGAAGTCTAGAAAGAAGCAACCGAGGTGCAGAAAGAGGGAAGGGGGTGCAGAAAGAGGAGAGAGAAGTGCAGACAGAAGCAAAAGAGGTGCTCAAAGACACAAGAGGGATGTAGAAAGAGGCAAGAGCAGTGCACAAAAGAACCAAGAGAAGTGCAGAAAGAAGCAACAAAGTTGCAGAAGGAGGCACGAGGGGTGCAGAAAGAAGGAAGAGAATTGCAGGAAGTAGCAACAGAGGTGCTGAAAGAGGCATGAAGGGTGCAGAAAGAGGGAAGAGAGGTGTAGAAAGAGGCAAGAGAGTTGCACAAAGAGGGAAGATGGGTGCAGAAAGAGGCAGGAGGGGTGCAAAAAGAAGCAACAGAGGTGCCAAAAGAGGCAAGAGAGGTGCAGAAAGAAACAAGTGAAGTGCAAAAAGAAGCAACAGAGGTGCCAAAAGAGGCAGGAGAGGTACAGAAAGAGGCAAGAGAATTGCTAAAAGAAGCAGCAGACGTGTAGAAAGAAGCAGGAGAAGTGCAGAAAGAGGCAAGTAAAATGCAGAAACTGGCAAGAAAGGTACAGAAAAAGGGAAGACGAGTGCAGAAAGAAGCAAGGAAAGTGCAGAATAAAGCAACAGGGGTGCAGAAAGAGGCAAGAGAAGTGCAGAAAGAAGAAACAGAGGTGCAGGAGGCATGAGATTTACAGAAAGAGGCAGGAGAGTTGCAGAAACAGGCAAAGAGGGTACAGAAAGAAGGAACAGAAGTGCAGACAGAGGCAAGAGAGGTACAGAAACAGGTAAAAGGGGTGCAGAAAGAGGCAAGAGGGAAGCAAAAATTTGCAAGAGAGGTGCAGAAAGAAGCAAGAGCAGTGAAAAAGAACCAACAGAGGTGCAAACCGAGGCAAGTGAGGTACAGAAGGAGGCAAGAGAGTTACAGAAAGAGGCAAGAGTGTTGCAGAAACAGGCAAAAGGGGTGCAGAAAGAGGGAACAGGTGGGCAGACTGAGGCAAGAGAGGTGCAGAAAGAAGGAAGAGGGGTGCAGAAAAAGGCAAGAGGGATGCACACATTTGGAACAGTGGTACAGGAAGAAGCCAGAGCAGTGCAGAAAGAACCAACAAAGGTGCAGAAAGAGGCAAGAGGTGTACAGAAAGAGGCAAGTGAAGTACAAAACGAAGCAAACGAGGTGCAGAAAGAACCAACAGAGGTGGAAAAAGAGGCAAGAGGGGTGCAGAAAGGGGTAGGAGGGGTGCAGAAAGAGGAAGAGAAAATTAGAAAGAAGCAACAGAGGTGCTGAAAGAGGCCCAAAGGGTGCAGAAAGAGACAAGACAGGTGAAGAAAGAAGGAACAGAGGCACAGAAAGAGGCAAGAGTGGTGCAGAAAGAAGAAAGAGAGGTGCAGAAAGAGGCAAGAGAGTTGCACAAAGAGGGAAGGGGGTTGCAGAAACAGGCAAAAGTGGTGCAGAAAGACGTAACTGAGATACAGAAAGAGACGAGAGATGTGCAGAAAGAAGCAAGAGAGTTACAGAAAGAGGCAAGTAAAGGCAGAAGGAGGCAAGAGAACTACAGAAAGAGGCAAGGGAGGTGCAGAAAGAAGCAACAGAAGTGCAAAAAGAGGGAAGAGGGGTAGAGAGAGAGGCAAGAGGGGTGCAGAAAGAAGCAAGACAGGTGCAGAAAGAAACAAAAGAAGTGCAGAAAGAAGGAACAGAGGTGCAGAAGACATATGAGGGGTACAGAAAGAAGCAAATGTGGTGCAGAAAGAGGCAAGAGAAGTGCAGAAAAAGAAAGAAATGTGCAGAAAGAAGCAACAGAAATGCAGAAAGAGGCAAGAGTGGCGCAGAAGGAAGCAAGAGTGGCTTGCACACAATTAGTACCAATTTATCACCCACAATAAGTAACAGGTGACCATTCTAGGTGTGCAAAGGACCTTCCACCATGCTGTAACACTTTTTTTGGTAACGTTTGAGCCGTTTGTGCTAGAAACAAGGCTTTTTTTTGTTCAAATCTGAAGATTAGGGAGCAGATGATGAATTATGTGGCTAACGCAGAAAATGTATAACTGTGCGAAAGTCGGTGCAGTCAAACAGTTGCATAATTCCAGTGGCCCTGCTCATACCTCTGACTAGGTCCACAAGTGCTCCTCAGTGATTCCTTCTTTTTTTGTCTCACTGACTTCATAGTTGAGCTTCTATGGAAATGAAGAAGACTAAACCTGACATTTTACCACTCCACAACACAGACTACCATACCACATAATTACTCTCCATAACACATAATCCCACTCTACATAATTCGTATACGCTAAATACCACATACTTTCTATCCACATAATTTCACTGCACAACATACCACATAATTTCACTACACACAACGTACATCCACTCTACTGCAAAAAACATTAGTAAAAAACGTTTACGTTTACAACGCCATTAGCTCTAATTCTCGCAAATGTATTATTTATTTATTTATTTTAATGTTTTATAGAGCGCGAACATGACCCATGAGAGTATCAGAGGGCTTTACATGGTTAAACAAAGGAAAACAATAGAAAAACAGTAAAAACAGTAAAGTCTCCAGAACAGAAAAATATAAAAGGGGGAGGGTTGAGGGGAGCATGGGGCAAAGGGGACACAAATGTGAGGTTACAGTTCAAGCTAGGGTTGGCAGAGACCGTGGCCCCCCGGGTTCTCGAAGGTGTCCGGTTGTGGAGCTGTGGAAGACGCAATAGTCTTGGAATCAATCAGCAAGTCATAGTGGCTGAGAAGGGGTCTTAGTTCAGGAATTTACCCATGAGGAAGGTTTTGGCCTCCTTCTTGAAGCGTGCTAGAGAGGGGATTCTTCTGATATCGGGAGGGAAGGAGTTCCAAATTCTTGGTGCTGCCCCGGAGAACGCCCTATTGTAGGTTCTTTTTTTACGAAAAAGGGCGGGTCGGAGCAGGAGACTTTTGGTGGATCGGGAGTTCCTGTTTCCTCCCGATAGCACAAGTTTCTGTGTTAGGTATGCAGGGGAGTTTGCGTATAAGGCCTTGTGTGTAATGCACGCCAGTTTCAGCTGTATTCTGGCCTCTAGAGGGAGCCAGTTTAGAGCTTTCAAGTGTGGAGAAATGTGGTTGAATTTCCTGGTGCCAGTGAGTAGTCTGGCTGCCGCATTGAGACAGGCTTTTAGAGGTGCCAAGAAGCGCTTGGGTAATCCTGTGAGGGTGGAGCATCCAAATTCCAGTCTGTAGATGACTAGAGCTTGGACTGCCATTTTTAAATCCGGAGCATCGATGAAGGGTTTTAGTTTCCAGAGGTAGCTCAAGTGGAATCTGGCTGCCTTGGCTATTGAATTAATGTGGTCTCGCATGTTCAGGTTGCAGTCGAGAAATATGCCCAGCGATTTGGCGGAGTCCACAATGGTCGGCGGGCAATTTAAAGCTGTGATGGCCTTGATCCACACCTGTATCTCCGGGTTGACTTTAGAGGGGGAGATCAGGAGAAATTCAGTTTTCTTGGCGTTGAGTTTTAGTTGGTTAGTGGCAAGCCACTGGACAGTTAGTTTCAGGGTTTCGTTCAAGGCGAGGACCTCCTCAAGTGATGAGATATTGATGTAAATTTGGGTGTCATCCGCGTACATGTGGTAGGAGATATTGGCGGAGCGAAGAACTTCAGTGAGAGGCTCCAAATAAAGATTAAAGAGGGTAGGGGACAGGGTTGAGCCTTGGGGGACTCCAACCAAGACTGGGGTGGGAGCTGATAGGTTGCCGTCAATGAGGAATCTCTGAGATCGGTTATGGAGGAAGGACCTGAACCATTCAAGGACAACGCCGTTCAAACCCATCCTGTGTTTAAGGCGTTCGAGTAGTTTTTCATGATTGACCGTATCAAAGACGGAAGACAGATCTAAAAGGATTAGGAGGCATGTTTTGCCTTGGTCAAGGGCTTGGAGGGCGTCGTCCACAATGTGGAGCATTGTTGTTTCAGTGCTGTGCCCTGGTCTGAATCCCGATTGGAAGTCATCGAGTAGGTGGAAGTTGTTGATGTGTTGACTTAGTTGGTGTTGTACGCATTTCTCTAACACTAGCTAATAAGGGTATATTGGAGATGGGTCTGAAATTGTCTGGTGAGGCAGGATCAAGCGTTGGGTTTTTTAGAATAGGGAGGACTTGGCCGGCTTTCAAGGGGTCCGGAATCGTTCCCTGCTGGAGAGTGGCGTTGATTATCGCAGTCCAGCAAGGAACAATGGCATGGGAGGCCGCAGCAAGGCAGTTGGATGGTAGCGGGTCATTGAAGTGGTTGTTTGGGTTTAGGGAAGAGAGGATTTTAGCAATGGAGTCTTCATCATAGACTTCGAAGTCAGTCCAGCAAGCTTCGTTCTTGGGTAAGGTCAGAGATGGAGGTGCAGAGGGAGGCGGTTGGTCATGAGGGGGTTGAGAGCAAGAGGCAGTACTGAGTTCAATTCCTAGGGAGGCAATTTTTTCGGCGAAGAAGGAGGAGAATTCATTCGAAGATAAAAGAGATTTCGGGGATTCTTTAGGGGTTTTGGCCAGCTTATTTGATTGGTGTTTAACCAGTTCAAAGAGCTTGCGGGGTCTATTCGTGGCATTCCCCAGTTCAGATCTGAAGTATTCTTTTTTTGAGTTAAGGATGTGTTTGTTGTAGGAGTTTCTTGCCTGCCGGAGAAGTTTAAGGTGCTCAGCAGACGGGTGCTGTCTCCAGATTCTTTCAGATTGTCGTAGGGATCTCCTCTCTGAGTTGAGGGAAGCAGAGAACCAGGGGTTTCTGACTTTGATTTGTGTTCTTTTTAGTTTCAGGGGGGCAAGGTCGTCTAGAATGTTTGATATAGACGCCGAGTAGTGATCATAGAGGTCATTGATTGTAGTTGTGTTCGAGGTCGGGCAGAGGTCAAGTTTGCAGCGAGCCTCAAGCTTTATAAGGTCAAGGTTTTTGGTGTCCCTAACCCAACGTTTGGGAATCACCGGTTTTAGTGACTTTGCCTTGAGTGATCCAGGTAAGATGAAGGAGATGGTGTGGTGGTCGGACCAGTCACAATGGTCTATGGAGATGAGTTTGACTGCAGATTCCTTGGATATGATCCAGTCAAGGGTGGCTCCTTTTGAGTGAGTTGGTAGAGAGCAGGCTTGAGTCAGGGCTTGGTAATTTAGGAGGTCTTTGATGGTGTTGACGTAAGGGTCATTGGGGTCATTCCAGTACAGGTTGAAGTCACCAAGGAAGATCTCTTTGGAATTAGAGGAAATTTTTGAAGTGATGACTTCCAGTAGGTGATCGGTGAAAGAGTCATTAGAGCCTGGGGGGTGGTAAAAGATGTGCAAATTGCAAAGATGTAGGGCGTTGCTGGAGAGGGAGAGGGCGAGGTGCTCGCAGGAGCGGTAGAGAGCGTTCTGAGTTCCTTGACCAGGAGGGAGGATCGGTAGATGCAGGCGATGCCTCCGCCCTTCCTGCTAGACTGCCTGTCTAGTCTAGCAATGTTGTAGTTAGGAGGGACTAATAAGTCCAGACAAGGGGAAGAGTATTCATTTAGCCAGGATTCAGTTAGAATAGCTAAGTAAAAGTTTTTGTTCAAGATGAGGTCAGTGATATCAGCTGCATGTTTAACTGCCGATCGGCAGTTGATTAGGAGACCTGATAGCGGGGGGTCTGGGGGAGTGTCAGGTATCTGGGTGGATGGGAGTATAGGCGCAAGATTGCTTTCAACCACATTTCTGTTATGTCGTGTGGCTGGCCTATTGGGGTTGATGGTGACCGTGCTGATGGGGTGTGCATGACCTGTCAGGTGGGCAAGAATTGGCTTGGGCAGTATTGTAATCTTGGAGGATAGCAAGGATTTCGTCTTCTGTGAGATCAGGTGGGGTAGGGGAGGTGGGGGGGATTGTAGGTGAGTGCCAGAGCTTGGGATTCCTCTTCAGAGATGCGGCAGGGTTGCTTGCGCAGGCGTAGGTGTCGCAGGGGAAGCGGGAGAGGGTGCTTGGAAGGCTCATTTAGCTGTGGGGGGGAGGGTAGGTGTGACTTGAGGTTCAAGAGGGAGAACTCGGCGAGGTGCAGGAGGTTCATAAGGTCCAGAATGGAGCAATGGATGTTCTGAGTTAAATTGGACGCTCTGGAGTACAAAGATTAGAGATCGGTGAAGGCTGGGGGTGTTGACGGGGAGGGGGGCGAAGGTTCGGGAGCCGACGATAGTGTAGGGGAGGGTCCCTGGCTAGGGTCAGAAAATATGCTGGGGGGAAGGATCAGCTATGGTTGGGGCAGTAGTGGGAGTATGCGGGTTGCTAGGCATAGGGGGCGGGTAGGACGGAGGGCTGCTGGTGGTGGAGTCAGTTCTCCTGTCCGTATCGTGAACGTGGTTTCTGAGGAGGGTGAATCGGTCAGCGAATTTGTTAAGGTTGTTGGTTGTGACTTGGACCAGGACCATGCCGCTTTTGGAGAGGGTGATGGTGAGGTCTGCCCTGAGGGTAGAAGAGGGTATAATAGTGAGTTTGGTGCCATAGGGAATGTTTTTTGATGAGGGAACATTCAGAAGGTGTGTTAAGGTTTTTTGCCAGTGTTGTAAATTGAAACAGAATGTGATTAAGCATTTACTGAAAACATTAATGCTTTCCCTTTAGATCATGTTTTCTCCGTTATGTTGACCGAAGTTTGGACTCCATTTTGTATTGACATGCTGCCACGTGTTCACCACGAGGAGAGTCCGACCTCTGTGTTAGTTGCTCTTGTAATCTGCCTAGTAACAGTTTATAAATAGCTCTCTCTTGTCCATCTGGCGCATGCCCAGACTTGACCACATCTGTTATAATTAGCTTTGCTTGACCATGTGTTTTCGCGGGCCCAAGGAGTGTGTTGGCTCCGCCCATGTATTGATTCAGTATCGAGAATGACCATAAATGGTAATGTTCTTCGGCCTCATGTTGTATCCACCCACTTATGAGCCCCTCTGTTGTGTATAAAAGGGGACTGTGTACGAATGTTCTTTGTGCTACTCCATGCAATACTGAAGGGTGTTGTGTGGATTGTAGGACCACCCTTAAGGGTTAATAAATGCTGTGTTTGTACTTTGCAGTTTCCGTGCCAACTTCCTTATAGATTCCGTTACAGGAGAGCGAACCCTTGTGCTTTGCGGGCCTAGCTGGGGCCTGTATTCATCAATTGGCGCCCGTCACGTGGGGCTCATCGGCGACTCGGATGCTCGAAGGACTGGTCGCGACGAAGGTGAGGAGTTTGGCCGGGGACGTGATCACTGCCAGCGGCGTTTTAGCCCTGGCATCCCGAGGTTTTTCTTCCTTCCCTTCCGAGCTGACCGTCCGGGTGGCGCCGGTCATCGACTGAGACCTCTTCTGTCGGTCCTGCCGTGAGAGCCGTTTGGGCGATTGTGGAGCTTGGCAGTTGGAACCTGGACTCTTGATTGGTAAGAACCGTTGTACGGTACTTGCTCCGAGTTTTTGAAGCCTGGGTTGGCTATTTGAGTTTGATTGATGATGACTAGTCATATTTTGAATTTGTCTTTGTGAAAATATATGCGTTGCAACACATATAGGCAGGTAATGTGGAGAGATTTCTCCAGAGCTGTGTAAACTTTGAACGGCGCAACGATTAAGTGCCATTTTTCTTATAATATTGCATATTTTGCATTATTTTTGAGCATGCCTGCTTTCAGCGCACTCCGTAAGTGGTGCTGTTATTTTGGTAACCGGTTGAACCTCGAGGAATCTGCTCCGGCTCCCCCAGAGGGGACTCCTAATAGGGATATGTATGTGAAGCATGGTCTTTCTTCCATAATGTACAGCACACTATGGAGGAAATACACAAGGAAGGATCCTGAGTTGCGATGGCCTTTGTATGGATCGTTTGATATACGTAAGATTGAGTATGTGGAACAGTGTATGTGTAAGCGGCGTGCTCGTCAGGATATGTTTGAGTGTGTGCGATTATGGGTGAAGGAAGTGCGTGAGCGAGAGAAGCGTGAGAAAGCGCTGTTTGATAAAGAGCAACGAAAGAATGATCATGTGCGAGCGCAGGAAGCGAAGCGTCGGGAGGACAAAGAGCAAACGGACAGACAAGAGAAAGAGCGTAGGCTACAGGTCTCGGGTCAATATGTTGTTCGTCAGCCACTTTATCCTGTCCTTAGTAATCCTGATGATGATTTTTATTTACTAGATCGCTCTCCGCCCCCTTATGTTGGCGCATCCGCTCCGCGGCCGCAAGATTCTGGCCCGGCTTCGGGTAAGGTAGACACACGGTCCATGTTATCGGCCGAGCATATGGCTGAGCTTCGGAAACTTTCCCTCCGTGCACTTAAGGGCAAGATGTCTAAGGAGGAGTTGTTCCATACTTGGGGGTCGTGGCAAGATAGAGAGAGGGTGTATTTTCTGTCTCATTTCGCGGATGAAGTAATTGCTGCTTTCCGAAAATATTCTAGTATCCTTGAGCCTGACGAAGTGTCTTCGGATGCTGGAGCATTACGTAATGGTGTTTTTTCTCCCCCTAAGGCTCCTGAGGCGGCTCGGCGGCTGTTCGCTTTGCGGGACGAGGTGCTGGCCCTTAGAGAGAAAGCACGCCAACAAACGGAGGAGGAGAAGCAGTCGGATTCGTCTGCAGCAGGGGGCCACCCATCCACCTTCCAGTCAGATAAGGATGACGTAGTGCATGCTAAACCAATGCGAGAGGCGGCGCCTTTGTATGTTCCTCCTAAGGGAGCAGGGACTAGCTCGGATATTAACTCCGCCGATGCAAGGGGATATTTTGTATATAATTGGGTTTACACTCCATGGCATAGGGCCGATGTTATGGCATTAAAGAATGCGCTGCCTGACCCCCGCAAGAATCCAGCGGCCTTCTATGAAGAAGTCGAGGGGGCCTTGAATTCTTGCATTATGACCTTAGCGGATATAGACCTGTTCTTTGGCCTTATCCTACCGCCGGATACGTGGCGCTCTGTCCGAAAGGTAGATGATGCGGTTGCCTTCAAGGCCCGGTGGTCTGACCTTGAGGATGAGGATAGGGAACGGAAGCCCGCACAGAAACCACCCCAGAATATTTTAGATCTCCCTGCGGCTATTGTGGCTAAGTTGAAGACGATTATCCCCCCTAAAAAGATTGACTGGAATATGTTAGCTGCATGTAAACAGAAAGTTGACGAGTCAGTTGCGGACTTCTTTACGCGCTTTGAGGAGACGTTTCATGATTTTAGTGGCCAGTCGCTTACTGACGACACGGGCCGCCACCTTTTCGCGGACAAATATGTGGCTAATCTGCTACCGGCAGTTGCGGCCCGGTTAAAAGCGAGCGAGAGTTCCTGGTCCTCCGCGACGCCGACGGCCCTTCTGACTATCGCTCAGTATTATGAGCGTCAGGAGCACGAGGCGAAGGGCCAGGAAGAGAAGAAATCGAAAGACCTCAAGACTAAGGTGATGTTGGCACAAGTATATGGCCCGCCCCGACGGGGTAATAATAGAGGAAGGGGAGGATCTTATGGTCCCCCTTCGGGCCGATCTGATTTGAATAGGAACCAGTGTGCGTATTGTAAGCAATTGGGCCATTGGGCCAGGGATTGCCCAGTGTTGCGTGCTTCGCGTCAGGGGCATACTCCGGGTGGCCCGAGAGGTAGAGGGGGTTCCTCGAACTTTAGAGGGAATTCTAACGATCATGTTCGTTTCGATACTGCTGGGCAGCACCGAGATAGCTCAAATGTTTTCGATCGCCAGCACCAGTATTATGTATCGGACATCGATCGATCGGGATATCACGATTCTCAACATGCATAGGAATGCGTTGGATGGGGGTCTGAATCAGTTGAGGTGCCGGTCGATCAGACGGGTCCTTATGTATCGGCTGAGGTTTTAGGTTCTACTGATCAGTTCCTAGTAGATACAGGAGCGACACGTAGTGCATTGTCTAGGTACTTGGTTCCGGGGGCTCCCCCATCCGGCTCAATAGTTACATCGGTAGGGTTTGACGGTACACTCTCCCGAAGCCCTCTTTCACAGCCCCTTGCATTTAAAGTTGATTGTTTTTCTGCGCCCTGTCCGTTTCTGCTTGCTCCGTATACACCGGATAACATTATGGGCCTTGATATGTTAAAGTACTTTAGGGCTACAATCCGCTGCTCCCCTGAGGGTGTGAGGGTGATCTTAAATGACAACTATCCCAGGTCTGGGCGGATGTGTACGATATCGGAGGATGCGTTGTTGGCTACCCTCCCCCGAGCTTTATGGGCGACTTCGGACACAGATGTGGGACAAATGGTGATTCCTCCGGTCCACATTAGTGTCCAGGAGGGGGCGGTGTTACCACGCCTCCCGCAGTATCGTATTTCCCAGGAGGGCGAGGAGGCTCTCATACAGATTGTGCGAGACTTGATCGCAGTAGGAGTAGTGGAAGAAGTTCCCTATAATATCTGTAACAGTCCGATTCTCCCTATTCTGAAAAAGGACACGGATGCAAAGGTCTATCGGTTCATAATTGATTTGAGGGAGGTAAACAAGATCGTGATACCTCAGTACCCGGTGGTTTCCGATATCACGACGTTGCTTACCTTGGTCCCGCCTACGGCGACCATGTTCTCAGTGATTGATTTGAAAAATGCCTTCTTTTCTATTCCCATTCACCCTGATAGCCGATTTCTTTTTGGGTTCACATTAAACAATAGATCTTATCGTTTTTGTAGAATTCCCCAAGGCTATACAGAAAGCCCTAGTATTTATAGTCAGGCTTTGAAGCGACAGTTGGATTCCTTTGTTTTACTCGAGGGGGTCGCCCTCATTCAATATGTCGATGACATCTTGTTGGCGGCTGACACCCTGGAGTTGTGTGAGAAAAGCACGTTATCCTTACTTTCCTTTTTAGTATCCCACAATCATAAGGTATCTAGGAAGAAATTGCAATTCTGTAGACCAAAGGTGACTTATTTGGGCCACCTTTTGTCTAAGGAGGGGCGTGCACTCACACCAGATCGTATCCAAGTAATTTTGGACACACCGAGACCATCCACGCAGAAGGATGTGCGTGCATTTTTGGGCCTTGTTTCTTTTTGTAGACAGTGGATATTGGGGTTTTCACACATAGCTAAGCCATTACTAGCTCTTTTGACAAAAGACACGCCTATCCCAATCCCTTGGTCAGATGAGTGTGATGCTGCTTTTCAGCAACTGCGACAGGCCCTTTGTTCAGCACCAGTGTTAGGGACCCCTGATTAAGCAAAACCCTTTTCGTTGTATGTGCATGAGAAAGATGGATGTGCATTGTCAGTTTTAGTGCAGATGCACGGCGACAAGCAGCGCCCTTGTGCATACTTTTCGGCTGTGCTTGATCCTGTTGCCCGAGCATTACCAGGGTGTTTTCGCTCGGTAGCGGCGACAGCTGTGTCAATACGCCAAAGTGAAGGAATTGTGTTGTCCCATAAATTGTTGGTGTTAGTTCCCCATGCTGTGGATGCCCTGCTCAATCAAACAAAGACGCAGCATTTGACCAGTGCCCGCTTAACGGGATATGAGTTGACGCTTTTGGCTCCTCATATTACGTTGAAAAGGTGCGTAACGTTAAACCCGGCCACATTGTTGCCATACCCTGAGACCCAGCCTGAGGCGCAGAAAGCGCATGATTGTATTCTTGTGACTGAGGAACAAACAAAGGGTCGTATTGATCTCCAGGATACGCCCTTTTCAGATGTAGATGGAGAGTTGTGGGTAGACGGATCATGCCTGAAGCTACCAGATGGTACGACTTCAGCAGCGTATGCAATTACCACATTACACACGATAGTGGAGACAGCACGCATACCACAGAAATCAGCTCAAGCAGCGGAACTGATAGCATTAACACGAGCATGTGAGCTTAGTACAGGATTGTGTGTGAATGTTTACACAGATAGCCGCTATGCCTTCGGAGTAGCGCATGACTTCGGCCTACTCTGGAAGGAGAGAGGGTTTTTAACGTCACATGGAGTACAGATAATGCATGGAGAGTTAGTTCATAATCTTTTAACTGCATTGACATACCCAAAGAAAATTGCTATCGTTAAGTGTAGCGCCCATAGGAAAGTGGTTGATAAAGTTGGAGAAGGGAATGCGTTCGCGGATCGAGTAGCACGGGAGACTGCGATGCAGCCCGGTACTACTGCCATGTATGTAGTGAAGTCACAGGTGGAGAGATGGCGTGATGCGAAGGAGGAAGTGCGAGAAATGCAAAGGACCGCTTCTGATAAAGAGCGGGAGAAATGGGCTAGCGAGGGAGAGTTGGATGATGAGGGTTGTTGGAGAAATAAACAGATGGATAGATGGAAGTTACCCACGGCTTTCGTACAACCTATGGTTCAGATGGCACATGGGCTAGCACATGTTGGAGCTTCCGCAATTGTGAAATTGCTTACCCAAGTCTGGGAGCATCCAGAGATTGCTAGCACGGCAAAGAGGGTGGTGCAGACCTGTATGATTTGTCTGAAGTATAACCCAGGGAAAGGCACTCGAACTCCAGCAGGAGGATTTGCGACACCTACTGCACCCTTTGAGGTTCTGCAGATGGATTACATCCAGCTTGAGCGCTGTAACAATTTGAAGTATGTTCTAGTAGTGGTTTGCGCTTTCAGCAAATGGGTTGAGGCGTACCCTACGAAAGACAATACTGCAATGACCACGGCGAAGCTACTGCTAAAAGAGTTTTTCCCTCGATACGGCGTCTGTAGACTTCTGTGGAGTGATAATGGCCCTCACTTTGTAGCGGATGTTATAAAGTATGTCTTGAAGGGCCTAGGCATCACTCAGAAGTTTCATGCCGTGTTTCACCCCCAGTCTGCCGGACTAGTCGAGAAGTATAATGGTACACTGAAGCTTAAGATCGCCAAAATCCAAGCTTCAACGTCTTTGACTTGGCCAGACGCCCTGCCACTGGCGTTATTATCAATTAGATCAGTGCCACACTCCCGAACCGGCCTTACGCCGTACGAGATTGTTTTTGGACGCCCAATGAATATTTGGGGTCCACCAAGGCCTAAGGCTGTGTATGATGTACCTTGTGTAATGATGAGTGATTATCTGGCACAGTTAACGGATAACTTGGTTTCTATTCATCAACAGGTCCGAGAGGCGCTCCCTGATCGGTCTACCGGCGAAGGACATGGTCTCCGGCCCGGAGATCATGTTATGGTGAAAGTCTTCGACAGAACGAACAGTTTGGAGCCCAGATGGGTGGGTCCTGAGCAAGTCCTCCTTGCAACGAGGACGGCTGTGCGAGTTTCGAACAGGAAGAATTGGATCCATTCCTTGCACTGTCGAAAGGTACCGCCCGGATTGGTGGAGTCTGCCGTGCTGACCGATCAACGAGAAATCCTGGCAGCAGAGATCAGCCCTGCATTAGTGTAGCGACACCTGTCTTGGCCCGCTGGTGAAGAAATCAACCGCTGCCCAAGGGGAAGAGTTCTGACAGACTTTTTAGTTTCAGGAAGATATCAGGGTATTGTTTCTTTTGACATGGAGAAGAAGAAAATCCTTTGTGCGTTGGGGTTCATGCTAACAGTAGCTATTGTTGGGATAACCACATGGTTTGTGGAGGAGGTAACTCCTGCTCGGAAAACACTTGTGTTGACAACTCCGGTGCCTGAGGAGCACTACTTTTATACATTGCCGTATCAAGAGTTGAAGCATCGACAATCTTACTTGAACAACACTTTCATCCAGATGCTGCATCATACCCACGTTGCTACGAATGCTACGAACTGTTGGATATGTGGGATGATGCCGGCCCATCAGAAGAAAGGAGGTACGCCATTTATACCACTTCCTTTCTCTCATAATGGCTCTTGTAGAGCATGGTACACTTTGCTTTTTGCCACTCGGAAACCGACAGTGGGACGATTGCTTTTCAGACTTAATAAAGAATGCCATCAGGACAAGAATGGGTATCCACAAGCGAATGGGACAATTTGGGAATGGGAAGAGTACCGACCGGACAATGAATCCATTCCCTATATCTTCACGAACACCAGAGACACTGTGGGGAAGGACAAATTTGTAATCCAAGTAGCACAAGCTCAAGCGGACTTGTGTGTCCAGAGTGTGGGTTTTATCCCTGTTGGTGTCAGTGATTGCATAACTGTACTGAATATTGACGGGTTGAACAACAGTACCTTCCTAGCGTCCCATAATACCTATTTTGTGTGCGGAAATAAAGGTTATTACCGTTTGCCGGCTGGGTGGTCTGGGGTATGCTATGTATCATTCCTATTACCTCCTGTATTCCTAGCACCTGCATCGTACCATAAAGACTTGAAATTGTTGAATAATGTGACTGTAAATAGGTATAAACGTACTCTATCAATTGATGATGTGGATCAGACCGATACCAGCTTGCAACAGTATATTGATTTTAACTTAGGACTGTTTTTCTTTGTTGGAGCCGCTCTGAATAGTAGGAAGATCCGAAGATTAACAAGAGTGGTAGAAGCTGTGACAAATCAGACTGCTGCTGCTCTTGGGAATCTTACGGAAGAGTTACAAATAACTAGGATTGTTGCATTGCAGAATCGTATGGTATTAGATGTAATGTTAGCTGATCGAGGTGGAGCTTGTAAAATTATTGGAAGTAGCTGCTGTGTGTTCATCCCTGATCATACGCCATCCGTTTATAACGCCATTAACAAGCTGCATAAAATAGCAGCTGAAATCCACACAGAAAACGGCACTTGGTCCTTTTCTGGATGGTTGTGGGCATTGGTTACTGCCTGGGGATGGAAGGTCTTAACTGGTCTCTGTATTATTATAGCAATTCTGTTCTTTTTCTGTATGTGTGTTCAATGTGGACCATTGTGCTGTTCTGTATGCATTTCATTCTGCATCCCGGATAAGAAAGCTATTGCCGATGTTGCTCATCAGAAGCGTCTAGCCAAAGAGGTTAAAGGAATGATGATAATTGACATATATGATGATTTTTGGAAACCGGATGTCTTCAGTAAATGCTGAAAGGGTCGTCTGTTGTAAATTGAAACAGAATGTGATTAAGCATTTACTGAAAACATTAATGCTTTCCCTTTAGATCATGTTTTCTCCGTTATGTTGACCGAAGTTTGGACTCCATTTTGTATTGACATGCTGCCACGTGTTCACCACGAGGAGAGTCCGACCTCTGTGTTAGTTGCTCTTGTAATCTGCCTAGTAACAGTTTATAAATAGCTCTCTCTTGTCCATCTGGCGCATGCCCAGACTTGACCACATCTGTTATAATTAGCTTTGCTTGACCATGTGTTTTCGCGGGCCCAAGGAGTGTGTTGGCTCCGCCCATGTATTGATTCAGTATCGAGAATGACCATAAATAGTAATGTTCTTCGGCCTCATGTTGTATCCACCCACTTATGAGCCCCTCTGTTGTGTATAAAAGGGGACTGTGTACGAATGTTCTTTGTGCTACTCCATGCAATACTGAAGGGTGTTGTGTGGATTGTAGGACCACCCTTAAGGGTTAATAAATGCTGGGTTTGTACTTTGCAGTTTCCGTGCCAACTTCCTTATAGATTCCGTTACAGGAGAGCGAACCCTTGTGCTTTGCGGGCCTAGCTGGGGCCTGTATTCATCACCAGGCGGCGGTTTTTTTCGAGTAGAAGATAAGGTAATTTATGCAAGTGCCACTGACCGCGTTGAAGCGAAAGTCTGATATCAGCGTCTCAGGGTGGCTTTTTAGGGTGGCGTGTTTCAATGATTTAGCAGCAGTTTTGGATAGGTTGGGGGGGTAGACCAGAGTAAAGGAGTTGTCCCCAGCCCTTGAAATGGCCGGGTGAGACATGCTGGCTGGAGAGGGGCACTTATGTGGGAAGAGAGTAATAGGGCAGCGGTAGGGATGGGTCTCTCGTTGAACAGGTGTGGAAGCAGTAGGGCTCGCCGGAGAGATTCTCGTGTAGCAAGCATGCGTACGGGAAGGACACTAGTTAGAAGGAGAAGGTAACAGAGGGCTGTAGCAGACGCAAGTGCGGTTAGGCGCGATATGAGGATGTTGCGCGAAGGTTCATTGGGAGCCGAGTCTGCAGGCACATCAATGGAGCAGGGTGTAGGGATAGCAGAGGTAAGAGGCAGCGCTGGGGTCAGGTACTGTGGGGCGGGTCGAGGATGTCTAGGCGATCACCAGCTAGGAGAAGGGCGTAAGGTTCAGACCAAGATTAAGGTCTGTGTGGGTGTTAGCTGTGGCAACATGTCCTAAGTAACAGTGTGGTACTTTAGAGTAGGGATCATTGAGGTAGAGCAGTGAAGTTGTGGGGTAGCGCTATCTTAAAGTCAGGCACTGTGGGACTAGTGACGATGTCTTGGCCGGGCGCCATTTTAGAGTCAGGCATGAGGTTCTGAGTTAGGTTCGAACTGTGCAGGAGGCTCCCAGGGCAACTAACCAATGGAGGCCGAGGCGGAGCAAGAACAATGTCAAGTTGCAGATCCGCCACACTGGCGGTCCGGGGCAGGAGCAGCGAGGAATTCCCAGGGGCAAAATCGGGAGCAGGCGCGGTGAGGGCACCTAATCTTGATCCCTGAAAGTTGTACCTGGAGCGCTGGGGCCGGTGAAAGCAGAGTCGGGCAGATCGCGGGACATCTCATAGGGCAACAGAAATCCCTCCCAGGGAATGGAAGCCGGGGGCTCCCGTTCGTTGTACGGCATCTGTAGGAGCTGTGCAGGGCTCTCGGCGGCTGCGCGGCGGACCAGTGCGCAGTGTGAGAGCCCTCCTCGAACTTCAGACCGGGGGGGGCACCACTCATCCGAGGGGCACGCTGCGGCGCACTCGACTCGGGTATGGGACCTCTCTCACCCCGGCGGCGGAGCCCAGGAGGATGTGGTGGCAGCCGTGGATACGGAGGGGAGGGCGCCCAGCAAATGGCATCCCAGATTACCAGGAAGGACCTCGGGCCCCTGGTGAAGGTCGCGACCGGAGGTCGTCTCCTCAGCGGCGACGCTGGACAGACATCCACAGAACAGGCGGCCCTCAGCGGCAGTGATCAACTCACATCGACAGCCAGGGAGCTGGCCTGTAGCCCAATAGGGTCCCGGGCGGTGAGGACGCAGGGAGGACTCAGCGAGAGAGGTCTCGGCGGTTGTCACTCAGCAGGTAGGGCGATTTGTTCCGTCCGCTAGTGCGATCTTCAATTCCAGCGAAGGAGAAAGGAGAGTGGGTTTTAAACGGGGATAAATATCATAAGATGATCCCCAAAACCCGGAGCTCCTCGTAGGTGCTCCTATTCCTTGGCGGCCATTTGCCAGTGTCGAAATACGAAACCTATTACATTGCAAACACTTCTTTAACTAGTAGTCCCGTTTCCAGAGTGGTGGAGAATGGGTACTGGGCCTCCGACCAGCGCTCAGGAATTCCGCTGTGTAGGACTTACAGGAGGTAGTAGGAGGGCTTCTTGACCCCCCAAGTCCCTCAGGAGTAAATTGGACTTCATCCCCAATCCCGTAGTCTGCCAGGAGGTGCGTTTGCAGAGTGGTGGAGAAAGTGGGGCATGGCCTCCGAAGAAGTCTTAGCAATTCCACTATGTGGGACTTGCTGGAGGTAACAAGAGGGGTAGTTGGCGCCAAGGACATCCTTGGGGGCCAACTACCCCTCCTATTACCTTCAGTAAGTCCCACACAGCAGGTTTGCTAAATTATCATAGGAGGCCACGCCCCCTTTGCCCACAACTCTGCAAAGGCGCTCCCTGGCGTGCTCTTGGATGGGGATTGAAGTCCCCTTCACTGCTGGGGGTCCTTTAGGGACCAACTAGCCTACCTCTTACCTCCAGTAAGCCTCACACAGTGGGATTGCTGAGAGGTGGACAAAGGCCAAGCCCCCTTTCCCCACCACTCTGCAAACACACCTCCTGGTGCGTTCTTTGTTGACGGATGAAGTCCCCTTGCCTCCTGAGGGTCCCTGGGGGTCAAGTAGCCCACCAGGTACCTCCAGTAAGCCCCACACAGCTGGATTCCTGAGAGTGGTCCGAGGCCACGCCCCCTTTTTATACCACTCTGCAAACGCGCCGCCTGGCGCACTGCTGCTCGGGTGATAAAGTCCACTTGTGTCCTGAGGTCCTCAGGACACAAGAGGACCTCATCACCCCACCAGCAGTGTGCCAAGAGGCGAGTTTACAGAGTGGTGTAAAAAGAGGCATGGCCTAGGATCACCTCTTTGTAATCTAGCTGTGTGAGGCTTATTGGAGGTACCTGGTGGGCTAGTTGGCCCCCAGGGACCCACAGTATTCAAGGGGACTTAATTCCCCAACTTAGAACGTGCCAGGGTGTAAGTTTGCAGAGTGGTGCAGGGAGGGAGCGGGGCCTCCGGCGAGATGACGGCTTTTAAAAAAAAGAAAATTGGGTAAGGGAGGGCTGTGTGGCTCCCCTTCCCTTCATTATTTTTGGGCCCTGGGGATCATCCATCCGGCCTGAGCATCTGATTTAGATTTTTTTTTTTAAACTGGAAGGGGGCGGCTTGCCCCCCTTCCCTCGGCTACTAATGGCCCTTGGAACCCCATCCCCCAGGGCCCGGCCACATTTAAAAAAAAAAAATCTTTTAAGGGGGGCCGCATGGCCCCCCTCTCCTGGACCACTTCTGGCCCCAGGGACTCCATCTCCCGGGGCCGGCCCTCAAGTTGGGGACCGTGGGGGAAGCCCCAATGCCCCCACGGTCCCTGCCCGCTCCCCACCTCCTGCGGTAGCCGGCATTGCTTTTGGGCAAGGGGAGCTGCTGACATTCAGCTCCCCTTGCCCAAAAGCAATCTGCTTTGCTTTTTGGAAGTGAGAGCAGGTTTCGGCCGGTTCCGTGGAAGGGGGGGGAGGGTGCGGCTGAGCTGTTTGCTAGGGTCGGTTTCGGCTGATTTTGTTACAGAGGCTGATATTGCTGGCCCCTGCTAACAAAAACGTCTCCCCAGGGGCCGAAAACCAGCCCCCACCCTGGTGGCTCACCGGGGAAACATCTGGTGCCAGTTACAGCCGGACCAGCCCTGCTGCAACCTCATGTACTTACGCGTTTCGGCTGTAGGGGATTTTATTCATATACCGACGGTACGACGTGGTTGGTTTCACATTCCTTCAGTTCCCAAAATGCATCTGTATTGTCAAATATGTCCTTTCCATCATAGCGTCTTCATTATCACAGTGCATAATATATTGTTTGCAGTGCATTTTGTATATTCAAATAAGATGCCCACGTGCATGTTAAAAATTATTCTTGGCCTGCTGGAAATCCGAAAATGTCCAAGAGAGAAAGTGGTTTCTCTGTCTTCCCCCTTTCTCACCTCGTAAACAGAGATCCCAAGGCAAATCCAATTATGTCCGATCTCAGGCAAGTGGGCCATGCCCCCGAATTCTAAACACAGCAAAAACTCCATCGTGGGGGCCCCCCGATCCTGCATGGTGGCTTCTACTTAAGGGAATGAAAATCCCATTAAATTAATCCGAAACAAGCGAAAGCAGGAGCCCAATTGCGGAATAAAACTATGCTTTATATTCATTTATTTTCTCCTTGCAAGTGGCTGCAACCTCATGTCCTTATGTGTTTCGGCTGAAGGGCCTTGATCACAGGTGAGTAACATTGCAATCACTGTGTAGTGCTTTTATCCATACACCAATGTGGTTAGTTCAGTTCCCAAAATGCATCTGTATTGCCAAATATGTCTTTGTCATCATAGCGTTTTCATTACCACAGTGCATTAATGGGATTAATGTTATGGGATCTCCTTGCTGCAAGAAACCCACACGGATCCCCGACGTCCACCTACATTTGCATCTAGATGGGCAGCATATGGCCTTTTTTCTTCATATTCCACATACTCCAGGGGCACAGCCATACTCGTCAAGAAACACACCCCGTTTGTACTTTTGGGGGAAAAAACTGATGTCGAGGGACGGTTCTGCGTCATGTGGGGGCGGATGGGAAACACTACAGTCACTATAGCATCCTCCTATGGGCCCAACATTGATGGGCCCACACACTTTATTTCTCTGTGGGAAGTCATACTGGATATTGAATCCACACACCTGATCTGGGGAGGGGATTTTAATGTTACTCTAGACCCTACTCTGGATCGCTCTAATGCAGACACCGCACATCATCCTCGCTCACAGGCCTACATTTCTGACCTAATGGATCATCATTCGCTGCTTGGCGCCTGGCACCGCATTCACCCAGACACGCAGGAGGGCACACATTGGTCGACGCCGCATTCCACCTGGGCCCGGTTAGATTATATGCTACTATCTAGGAGCCTGGGGTCCTCACTGTTGGGAGCGCGACACTTGCGTCGTACCTATTCGGATCATGCGCCTGTGCTGATCACTCTGGCCAGAACTGGATTGGTCGGCAAACCGCTTCCATGGCGCATGCAGCCTAATATCCTACTAGATGACCTCTTTAAAACTGAGATGTCCCAGGAGATCACAGAATTTATAGATCGGAATAGGGGTTCGGTGGACGACGTGGCGACGGTGTGGGAGGCATTCAAGGCCACCATGCGGGGCGTGTGTGTTTCTAAGGGCTCGGGAGTTCTGCGTTCGCTTCGCACCACGCTGACCACCCTGGAGCGTGCTTTACACGTACTAGAAACTGCCCCAGATTTTTAGGATAACCCTATGGCACAACTTGAATACCGCACCAAACTCACTGAGTTCAAGGTCACAGCTGAGAGGGAGGTCCATTTTCGTGGTAAACATTTTGCTGCGCAAGCGTATGGGGAGGGGGAACAACCTGGCAGGTTTCTGGCGGGTGCGGTCCGCCCACCGCGATGCGCCAATCACATACTGGAGGTCAGGGCCCCTGACGGCACCATGCAGCGCGATACGCCTTCTATTCTTTCCACCTTTGTATCTCATTATACCACCTTGTACACATCCAAGCGTGAGTCGCCATTGGAGATGTCCGAGTACCTGTCGGAGCTTACCCTCGGATGGATATCCGATGCTCAGCGGGAACTCCTGGCGGCTCCCATCGGGCTAGCCGAAATTAAAGAAGCCATAATGCAAACGGCATCGGGCAAGTCGCCGGGTTTGGATAGCTTCCCTATCGAGTACTACAAAACTTTTATGGACCCATTGGCGGCAGTCCTACGGGAGGTATTTGAGGAGGCAAATGAGACTGGCTCCCTGCCGCCCAGTATGTCGGAGACCCTGATAGTCTCTCTTCACAAACCTGGAAAACCCCCTGACTGCTGCGATTCCTATAGGCCCTTATCCCTCATTAATAGCGATGGGAAGATCCTGGCTAAAGTACTGGCGAATCGCGTTAATCTTTTGATTTGAGGGCTGATTCTGCCGGACCAGGCGGGATTTATCCCCGGTAGATCCACCTCCCACAATTTACGAACGCTTTTCTCGGTCCTGAACAATGCTGATCCCTCTCTCGCCCTGGTGGCGGTCTTCCTGGACGCCACCAAGGCATTCGACTCGGTCGAGTGGGACTACCTTCATTTGATCCTAAGAAACATGGGAATGCCATTGGCATTCTCCCGATGGATCCAAATTCTGTATTGCCGCCCCATGGCAAGAGTCCTCATTAATGGTCGCGTCTCTGCGCCCTTCCTCGTCACCAGAGGTACTAGGCAGGGATGCCCACTATCGCCACTCCTTTTCGCTTTAGCGATAGAACCGCTGGCGTCCCGCCTCCGGCAGAACTACCTAGCGGCATCCCTTAGATGCCAACGGCGGCAACTCTTATTGTCACTCTACGCGGACGATCTCACGCTATATATCAAGCATCCCCGGGATAATTTAAACCCCATACATAGAGAATTCGTTAGATTTGTGCTGTACTCGGGGATACACATCAATTGGGGTAAATCCGCCATTTTCCCTCTTACGGAAAGCGTTGACAGAATCCAGCTTGATTTTCCACTAGAGTGGCGCGATGCAGACGTGAAGTACTTGGGAGTGTGGGTCTCCAGGGATCGGCAAGAGGTGATGCGTATGAACTATGGCAGGGCTCTTGACGCTATACGTGCGCACGTGACCAGGTGGTTGACCCTACCGTTGACCATGGCTGGTAATATCTCACTTATAAAGATGGTTATACTCCCTAAGCTGCTCTACCTCTTCCTCAATATACCGTTTCATCCGGGCGGATATTTTTTTAGGGCACTACGGTCAGAACGAATACGTTTGGTGTGGGGGGAAAGGCCGTGGCTTAACTGGACTGTGCTCACGCGCCCGTACATACAAGGTGGGTTCGATATACCCGATTTCGAACTTTACTACAACTGCGCCCAGGCGCACTATGCGTACTATTGGTACCGAACCTCTCCTTTCATGCCACAGACAGTGGTGGAGCACTGGTTGGCAGATCCGATCCCGCTTGAGGGAGCGGTCCTTGCTGAAGTGCCATCGTCTCGCGCGGACCGCAACCCCGTGCTCGCTATGGCACATGCTTGGAGTGTTATTGCAGGTCGCCTGGGCGTGTCGCTTCTTTATTCCCCACTGATGCCTCTATTGTACCACCCGTCCCTCCCACTCTTGGGAGAGGAGATGTTCCAGAGAATCAAACTGAAAATGGGGATTACGTGCTGGGGTGACCTATTTCACGAGGGCCGGTTTCGTGACCTCCCGCTTCTTTATGGGGACGCAGTGCCTACCCCCCTGGAGGTTTTCGCTTTTATCCGGCTCCGTAGCGGGCTACAGAAAATATTGCCGGCATATCCGGCTGAACCCACTGTTCTCGACCCACTACATCATCTGCTTGACTCCTCTTCCCCATCGCACATGGTCTCCTCGCTTTATCGGCGCATTTATAACCGTATCGGGGGGGGGGGTTGCGGTCCCGTGCATGCTGGGAGGCTGAGATTGGCATCGCATTTATGGACGACCACTATAAGTTCTTGCATCGCCTCTACTGCACTCCAGCCCAGATGTACAGGTTTAATCTTCGCGATAATGACCGTTGTGAAAGATGCCACTCTCCTGGTTCGGATTTCCTCCATTTAGCCTGGACCTGCCCGAGCATAGACGAGTATTGGAGTCAGGTATATGCGGCCCTGGGGGAAATGCTGGGGACCCCGCTGCGGCCCTCTCCCTTGCAGGCCTTACTGGGGTACACCCGAGACATACCGAAGCCAGATCGCCGCTTTGTTAGTAGTGCGTTACTGCTTGCCAAGCGACGTATAGCGTGTCGATGGGGACGGGGAAGGCGTCCCAAGTTTAAGGAATGGCTGCGGGATTTGCTCACCTGCCAGGAAAATGTCCTTTTGTATTCTGAGTTGCTTCCGCCTGTGTCCCGCCCCCCTGACATTTGGGGACCCTTGACACGGTATCTCACTGCACATAGCGACCGGCAATCGCCCTCTGCTACCACTGAGGGATGACTCCTCTACTGTCTGCTTACACTGGGAGAGATGTGTCCTGTGGGTGCCTTTTGGGGTCTGATTCACACGCTACCCACTCTTTCTATAGTGTTGCCGCTGGGATGCAGACTACACTGGGGTGTAACCGCTGGTGGCCTGGGGCGCTTCCCTTTCACACCACTCTCCTGCGCTGCCACGGCGGGGTGCATCTAACTATTACCGATCTCTCGCAGAGCTGTCCGTCTGGATGTCTCCGGGGGCGGGCTACACTCTGACTGGTATTGTGGAATGGGTTTGCCTGGGGGGGATCGGGTCTCCTACTGGACGGTATTTGTGACCTGGAGGACCCATGGAGGGGGAATGTTGCTATGACCATGTAATTGTCTCAAGTGTATGAAACCAAATGGACTAGCGATCCTAGGATGTTACTGTATATGGCCAAGTGTGTTGCATTGATGTATTTTGATGACCAAATTCTAAAACAAGAGTTAAAAAAAATAAAAAAATAAATGTTATGGGATCTCCATTCCCGTAAGCAGAAGCCACCCTGCAGGGTCGGGGGGCCCCCAGGATGGAGTTTTTGCTGTATTTATATATATGCCTGGCAAAAAATTTAAATCTGACTGCGAATGCCGGTTTTGGTGAATAAAGGACTCTGGTGAGTTACACTGTGGTCGAGTACGTCTTTATGGAGGACAAATTCGGGGGAATACCAAATGGCGTTGCAGCCGCGAAGATTGCACCGACCTGGAAATGTAGTAGGGTAGGGGCCGCGGAGTTCGGAATCGTCCTGAGCTTCCTTGTGGGACTACAGTGAAGTTGGCACAATGAAAACAGACCTTTGCATTTGGAAGCCCACTGGAGGGCAAAATAACAATATAATTGAATAGAAAACGAGGGTTAGGATTAATGCATTGGAACCCCAAGTCCCAGGACGCTTGAATACCTGACTCACCTGAGAGGCTCCACTAGAGGGCGCAATCTTTTAAAAGCATGTATACAATGGTGCCACGGCATATTCCTACAACGTTTCCATCAGTCTGTGAACATGGACCAGGTGGTCCGAAACGCGTCAGGTCAGGAGATTTAAATCTGACTGTGAATGCCGGTTTTGGTGAATAAAGGACTTTGGTGAGTTACACTGTGGTCAAGTGTGTTTAATATTAAAAATTACTACATGTTGATCTTGAAGTTAAAGAGATTGCCAGAAGTACTTGATTCCAGATATACCTTCTCCATATACTCATTTTCAAGTGTAACCAAGTGTACCATAGCTGTGCTGCAATGGCCTTATCTTCAACAGTGTGAAATTACTGTGAGTGAAACTCAGGTAGTGAAACTCACCCACAATAAAGGTCTGAAAACCAGATGATCAAAACCAAAGAAATCTTGATGGACTAAATGGGCGGAACCATTTGCAATATATGGCCCTGCTACCTGAAACAAGAAGAAGAAATTATTCTTTGCTCATGGGTACTCTTTCCTAGTTGGTGGTAACAATTGGCAATGAGTTCTGACCAGACACATCATTCGCCAGTTGTGTGCCACAAAAGAGCTCTTTCGCTGGTCTTTCTACCCTATGACCAGCCACCTAACTCAACCATTAGGACACCTCTCCCCACAGGAAACCTAGACTGCAGAAAGAACGCTCCTGGTTCTGGGTTGGATGTATCCAGGATACTAAGTATCTGCATATCTGCATGGTATGAGTAAGTCTAGGCCTACTCTTGACCTACATCACGCACCTCTGCACCCACTCCACTCTTCCTGGCAACGGTTCAGTAAGTCACCATTGATGCCATAAAAACAGACAGGTCTAAAACCTGTCCCGTGGGTCACTGGCTAAACTCCCTCCGGAGAATGAGTCAGGCAAAGAACCGCTTTACGGCTGGGATGAAATCAATTTTCACCTGGATGAATGAAAACTATCTCCAGTTAAATACTTGGAAAACAAAACGTATGCTGTTCAGCAAAGCCCAACAACTTTGGGCCTCTGATTAGTGGACTTTTGAATTAGGCATTGATCAATCCCTCACTATGAAAGAGCAGGTTCTGTACAGTACTGCTACCTTCTTCCATACAATATGTCAACTGAGGAGGGGGTTCCCCTTCCTCCCTCTCTCTGTGAGGAAAACATTGGTACAGGCACTTGTCATCTCCCACCTGGATTATGGCAATACCCTACTGGCCTCTGCAAATGAGACGCTGCTATTAAAGCTACAAGTTGACCAGAATACCGCAGCGCGTCTCATTAGCAACCTTCCTTCCAGGGTGGCTTCCTCCCCCTTTTACACTCCTTACATTGGCTACCAATGCGGAAAAGAATTGTTTTTAAAATTTGCTGCCTAACCCATAGTTCTTTGATCGGAAAAGGACCCAGCTGTTTATCTTCAAGGCTCACCTACCATCGACTAGTTAGACTTCTAAGATCACGTGACAAGGCTTTGCTTACTGTCCCTCGGATGAGAAAGTCTTGCATGGGAGGCAGATCTTTTTCCTACCTATCCCCTATCTACTGGAATACGCTGCCTTATTCCGTACGTAACTGCACTGATCACGCCTGATTCAAGAGATTACTGAAGACAGTGATGTTTTAAACGTTTCCTTCCTGCCTGTGTGTCTGCTTTACGCTGAGATACCCCTCCCGGGGCGATTCATGTGCTCTATAAATTAATCTACTATAATAATACAAAGTGATCCTCCTGAACAAGCCAGAATTAGTGTCCCAAATATTAAAGAGCTCTGGTGGTAACAGAATACTAAGAGTGAAGACAATCTAATCATACCCAGATTCGGAAAGAACTCAATTAAAGAAGCCAAACATTGGAAATGCGCTCTTGTAACTTAACAGGTTGATCAAGTCAATCTCAGTTTTCCGGCAAGACCCCAAAAAGTTTCTTAGAGACCTAACCTTTCACGTATTCCATGAATGAGGACATATGTTAAATATCCCTCTCAATTTTGAATGTTGCCTGACACTGCTAATGCAGCACTGTTAACCTCACTGACATTTGTTACTCGGACTGACTCAAATTGTATTATGTACCATTGTTATCCTGAATATAGAAAATGTTTAAAAGTTCTCTCTGAATGTTTCTCTCATGTGTGCTGTTATCTTGTTTAAACTAGCTGACAATGTCAATTGCCTTATCTCACCTGCACTATGTGCAACTATACCGTGCTGTAAAGCGCTGAGTCACCCTATGGTTAGAGTTTTGAACATGCTACCTAAGTACTAAAATGAACACTCATACCCTATCTCTTAACCTTACTCGTATTTTATTCCTTCTTATTTTTACCTACTCCTACTTATACCTAATATTACTCCGACTGTCATGTAGTTCTCACTAATCTGTAGGATCTGCGCATTTGTTGGACAACATAAACTAGGGGCTTGGTGTTTAGACTGATTCCGGACACCTCTGCAGGATATGTCGGCCAATAGACCACCTACCTCACAGTGCCACCATAAGCCCCACCCCCCAACCTTACCAGGTAGCGAATGGTTTCTGGCAATCACTGAACATGAAAACCCTGACCCCTCAGGGATCATGGAAACAGTACAGAACTTTTCGCTCAGTCACTTGTGCTCACTTATTCTCAGAGAAGTATGCAAAGAATACACAGTGGGACGTTTTCAATAAGTTTTATTGAACCAACGTTATTCTTGTATGAAATATGAGCGCTGCAATGATTAATAGACAGAAGCTGATAAAAGTGATTTGGAGCATCAAAAGCATAAATAGTAGATATATTTCTAGCATGGTGCTAAAACAGTGTATATATGCAGGCATATAAAACAAGGCAGTAATTGAGCGTGTTCCTATGATGCAAACCCTACTCTAAGTGTACCTAGAGTGTGTGTAGGTGTAGAGCCAAGAATCCCCTGAAGGGACGATCCAACCCCTTTACCTGATGGGAGAAAATCAAGGACCCTGTCTTGGTCACAAAGTGGAACCCCTCACGAGATGTCAGACCGCTGCGTGGTGAAATCTCAGCATGCAGGGGCCTTAAGTGTCAGCTCAGATGAAGTGCCTCCTCTCCTAATCTATCGAGATGCACATCTTTTATAATAGAAAGCAGCCCTGTGATGTGCGTATAGATTAGTGATGATATGTAGATAGCCGCGTGGATGGAGATGGACATGACATTTGTACCTAGTGCGAAAAGAGACCTTGTACATGATGTTCAGGGCATTGTGATAATGTTGTGCAAAGCTAGATGTGTAAACACGTTTCGTTTTAGGGAAACAAATCCAACATTGTTGTGCATGCAAATATGTGCAAAAATTCACAGGTGAAATGATATTATGAGGACAATGTAAGGAATTAGCTGCTTTGCTACATGGGCCTAACCTGGGAATATAATACTACACTTAATCTGATATGTCCATGATTGCTTTTACTTAATTTTTTCTGGGACAAGAATGTCCCCTGCATGGTAAACTGGAATGTGCCCCTGCTCCAGATGCCCAGTTTCATGTCAAACTGGAATACTGAATTTCTGTTTGGCCGTGGACTCATGTTAATCTTGCATGTGCATGCAGAGGTCTAGGCCGGTCCCTAGTACTGTGAGACCCAGAACCTTTGCCCTCTTAGCAAGCATAGGACTACTGTCCATGCCATATTGCGGTGGTGCCAGGGTACTGAGTTTTGTGAATCTTTAGTGTGTCCAGATCTTTTTCTCTGTGTCAGGAGAGGGTGTGGTCTACTGACCTCTATTGTTCTGCTTTAATGGGAAACCAAGACTATGTGCTGACATTCTGTGTGCTTTGAGGCTTATGTGCGGTAAATGTGTAACATATAAAGGGTAGCAGGACTCAGGTGTGAGATGCAAATCAGAGTACTGGCACCAGAGGGATCCATTTTGGATAGACAAGAGTGGATACAGCATCCCCGCAGAAAGGAAGTGTACTGACTGCATTCCTGTCACTGCAGGGTGGAGACCCAGACACTAAAGGGAAGGAGGATGGAGACAGAGCTACCCTTAGAAATACAATTTGGTTCTTGTTAGCAGAAACCTTCTGATTAGTTCTTCCTGGGCAATGCAACTTGGTAGATGCTAGAAGTGAGGGGTGGTAATGCAGTTTATGTTGTTCAAGGTAAGGAAGTTTCCAGGCAGGTCCGGCCCTTTTGTGTACCCCTGCTTTCTGCTCCAGGAAGGCTGATGACAGCCAAGTGCAGAAATCAGCTGCCGCAACTTCTCAAGGTACCCAACACTGATGACCCAGCCTGGAGGCCACACCGGCTGTATGCAAGAATCCATCTGTACCTGGCATGGAAGGCCGCTACTGCCATAGAGAAGCCCTTTGCTTATTGCCGCGCCTATTGTACCCAGTGGCCGTTTTCCGTCTGAGGTTGCTGTTGGGTCACCGACAGTTACAGAGCTAGCACTGCATGAATAAAAATCCTGACTGCTCAACAGAACTACATCTTTACAGCGAGCAGGTAAAGGCTGGGTCTAACTAAGTGGAAGGAGAGACTGAAAGAGCAGATGAACTTAAGACTTATGCCAGGTGAGCTCAAACAGGTGAAAGCAATTTGAACCAATTTGCTTATCCAGCCAATAAGGTACTTTTGAGCGGAAAGCACATGCGCCTAAATCAGCTCTTATACCCGCATTTGTAAAGCGCACTACTTACCCGTGAGGGTCTCAAGGCGCTGGGTGGGAGGGAATGCTGCTACTGCTCGAAATGCCAGGTCTTGAGGAGTCTTCTGAAGGTCAGCAGGTCTTGGGTCTGCCGTAGGTGGATGGGAATGGTGTTCCTGGTCTTGGCGGTGAGATGGGAGAACAATCTGCCGCCGGAGGTCGCTCTTCGGATGCAGGGGACTGTGGCGAGGGCAAGGTCGGAGGAGCGGAGCTGGCGGGTAGGGGTGTAGAAGCTGAGTCATCTGTTGAGGTACGCTGGACAAGTGTTGTGGAGTGCCTGGTGTGCATGGGTGAGGAGCTTGAAGGTTATCCTCTTGTTGGCGGGGAGCCAGTGCAGGTCTCTCAGGTGGGGTGTGATGTGGCTGCGGCGAGGGATGTTGAGGATCAGGCGTGCAGAGGCTTTCTGGATGCGTTGAAGTCGTTTCAGGAGTTTGGCCGAGGCTCCTGCGTGGAGGGCGTTTCCGTAGTCCAACCTGCTGCTGTCGTGGGCCTGGGTGACCGTTCTTCTCGTTTTGGTGGGGATCCACTTGTATATCTTGCGGAGCATGCAGAGGGTGTTGAAGCAGGAGGAGGAGACGGCATTGACCTGCTTAGTTATGGAGAGGGTGGAGTCGAGGATGACCCCTAGGTTTCGTGCATGGTCGGTGGGTGTTGGAGCTGTTCCCAGTGCCGTCGGCCACCAGGAGTCGTCCCAGGCCGAGGGGGTGGATCCGAGGATGAGGACCTCCGTCTTGTCCGAGTTCAGCTTCAGTCGGCTGTTCCTCATCCATTCGGCGATGGCCTTCATTACTTTGTGGAGGTTGGTTTTGGAGGGTGGGGGTCCTTGGTGAGGGAGAGGATCAGCTGGGTGTCATCGGCGTAAGAGATGATGTTGAGGTCGTGCCGTCGGGTGACGTGGGCGAGCGGTGCCATATAGATGTTAAACAGCGTTGGGCTGAGGGATGAGCCCTGGGGTACGCCGCAGATGATCTCTGTGGCTTCGGAGCGGAAGGGGGAGGCGGACGCTCTGTGTTCTGCCGTAGAGGAAGGAGGTGGTCCAGTCCAGGGCCTTCTCTTGGATCCCGGTGTCCTGGAGGTGTGTGCGTAGGGTGCAGTGGCAGACCGTGTCAAAGGCGGCTGACAGGTCCAGGAGGATGAGGGCCGCTGTTTCTCTGTTGTCTAGCAGGGTCCTCATGTCATCGGTGGCGGCGATGAGGGCAGTTTCGGTGCTGCGGTTGCTGTGGACGGGTCCAGGATGCTGTTCTCCACGAGGTAGCCGGTCATTTGTTTGTTGACAGTCTTCTCGATGACCTTCGCCAGGAACGGGAGCAGGGAGATGGGCCGGAAGTTCTTGAGGTCCTTGGGGACCGCCTTGGGTTTCTTGAGTAAGGCGTTGATCTCGGCGTGCGTCCAGCTCTTCGGAAAGGTTGCTGTCTCGAAGGAGATGTTGATGGCTTTCCGGAGATGGGGTGCGATGGCGGTGCTGGCTTTGTTGAAGATGTGTTGTGGGCATGGGATCCGGAGTGGATGGTGTTCATGATCTTGATGGTGTCTTCGTCGTTTATGTTGGTCCAGGAGAGCAGGCGGTCAGTGCAGATGGTGGTCGTGGGGGCGGAGGTCTCAGTGGTTGTCGGGGCGGTCGTGGTGTTGAAGCTGTCATGGTTGTCTGCGATCTTGCGGTGGAAGAAGGTGGCCAGCGAGTCCCACAGGTCTTGCGAGGGTGGGATGTCGTTGGTGTTGGAGCTGGGGTTAGAGAGTTCCTTCACGATGTTGAAGAGCTCTTTGCTGTTGTGTGCATTGTTGTCTAGGCGGTCAAAGAGATGTAGACATTAAAAAAATGCCTTCAGTGTGGAGAGTGTACCATCAGGGGGGTAGCACCCCGTTACTAAGAAGGCTATTGAGTTATGCAGTATTTCGCTTTGCTGTAAGAGGAAAGTGTTTTTTAAACTAAAGTAAAAGCACTGTGTTTGACAATACAGTATTGTGTCTGTTGGTTGACTACTGAGTCCTCACCTCTTGTACTACTCACCATCCTTCCTGAAAAGCCTTTCACAGTTTTTATGCACCACTACTTTTACTACTAATATTATTCCTACTAACCCTTACTTTAATTCCTACTCTTACTCCTATTAACTGCTACACTTAATTTGTCTTCCTTCAACTGTTACATCTACTAATACACATTTTCTCTTCTTATTCCCAAACTCCTACTCTTCCTCACTAATCTTTAAACGATGGTCCTGTGCATCTCCTTCTGACTTGTCCGATAATTCTACTTAATGGTTTCACTTCAATTACTTTACTGTTAAGTCTTAACCTATATTCTCCTATTATTTTCCATTCTCTCCCATGTACTTTCTCCTCCCTGCAGTCTGCCAACATGTCCTCCTTTTCCTCTCTAAGGAAATCTATTCCCCATTGTTCTAAACCTACAGAATTGGAAGGAAAATGATCTCCATTGATTTTCTATGACAATATGCCACCACTTGATTAAATACAAATATATTTTAAGCCAGGTCATGTGAGTAATTCAATTTTCGGGATCTCCTCGGTAGCCCACAGCACACTTATGACTCAGCTTAACTCTCAACTTTTAAACTCACCCAGCAAACTCGACAATGTGCCCACATCTAGCCTTCTTCGATGTTCCTACCACCCAACACTCCTATTTTCATCTCAAAGACTCTGACTCCAAACCCGACAACACAATTTCATCAATATCAAATGCAGTCACACCTACGCAGACCAGGCATAATTTCTTAACTAATGTGCATGCTCCAAAAATGCTAGGTAAGCCAAAGCTCTTCATCCTGAAATAATCAATACTATTTTTTGTCATGATCTGTTCTATGCATCACAGAATTCGGGCTTAATATACATTCCAAATATACAAAATCATTTGTGCTGACAGACAAACCCACAAATCATCCTCAAATACAGATCAGTAGCCACCACAATCTAGGACACAGTTGAATGCTTCAAAATTGCTGTCCCATTATTGCCATTCTACACTATCTAATCACATGACCTACCAATTACCCAAACTTAAGACCAATTTCACTGTCTGGTTCTCATTTTATGTTTCTTAAAATCAAATGATGTTTCTGAAAAATCTCTAAAGATGACATTACCTTTAACTGGGGTGGGGGGCGGAGCCTAGCTGGGCTGCAAGATGGCCGCTCACTAGAGAGGCTTTGCCGGCCAGACTATCAAATCCTGAAACATCCTCGATACAGCAGTCTTTTTACCACCCTTCTGGCGCTGTGGCTGCAACAACGGGCCCTGCTATACTTGAGGGGCCAAATTTGAGCTGCCTGGGCTCTGTGAGGTGATTGATTTCCCTCCTCTCAGAGAGTGGCCTGGAAGGATGGGCTTGGCCTTGTCATAGGACGACAGCACCTACTGACATTTATGTCTGCTTTGTGGGGGGGCGATAAGAGGACCGCCCGAGAAACGGATACTTGCCTGTGTCCCTGATGCCTGGGTTGCCTAGCCCTGGAGATGGCCTGGGGGTGCGGGCGGCGGCACCAGGCTACTCTGTCGGCACAGAGTGCAGGGTAGATAGAGCCTGTGCAGCCAGGCCTGTACTCTGCGGGCTCCCCCCAGAGCGTTCTGGGACATTGAGCTCTTAATTGCAGCTTGACAGAACTGCACATGCAGCAGCGGCTTATCCATACAGCACAAACATGAATATCCGACCACCCCTTACCAGTCCCGGTTCTAGTGGGTGGGCCGGGTGGGCCAGGCCCACCCAAACATGAGTCTGGCCCACTGAAACATGAGCCTTGGGAGTCAGATTGGCAAGGCGGCCATTCAGTCGGTACCTGAGACCCAGTGCCCGAGGCTTGATGTGAGCAGATTTTTTTCCCCCCATCAGTGTTCAGGCTGGCTCTCCTGATCCGAATTCAAGAGGCTGCTGCAGCCTCTGTGCAGCCCAGCACAGATAATCGCGGCCCATTGTCACATATAGAATGACAATGGGCCAAACCCAGCAGTCACAGCATGTGGTGGGAGCTCGCACCCTGGCCTTAGGGTATGACAGTGAGGCCTCACCACGGGAGATGCTGCTACTGCAGGCAAGAGTTTTCACTCCCCTTGGAACAGGAAGTGATGGGGCAGAAAACAGGGTTCTGCTCCCTCCCTCCTCGCAGTGGATGGCTGGCCCGACTCCAATTCATGCTGGCCAGGCAAGGCCTCCTCACTGCTCTACCAACCTCCTATCTCAAGCTCAGAATTTACCAGAAACCAACCCCCGCCTTACCTGTCTCTTTGAGATGTGGCACTTAATTTAGAGGCTTTGTCAGCAGTTGTCCTTGGCAGCGAGTTTCCTGGGCCCTAGTGCCACCGCAGTGCAGCTTTTAAATTAGCTCAGTCATAGGAGGGCCGACACAGACACTGGCTGCCTGGATATTTCCTTTTCTATTCTGTGCTGTAGAAAAGAAGTTTGGTTATCCTAATTCACCTTTCGTGACCCCTGCAGCTGCTTATCAGATCGGGCTGTGAGGCAGAGTTCTATGTGACTATTTGTTCTTATTTTTAAAATCTGCAAAGGTCCAGCAAGGCACATACTTTGTGTATGCTTCATTTAAATCGTTTTTATCATTATCATGACCATGGATGCAAGGCAACAATAAAAATGTTCAGATAACTGGTGATTAATGATCCTGCTGGAGAGCAATCCTTTGTTGGTAGTTTTGAAACGCAGATAAACTGTATTTTATGTGAATAGCTCATTGAGTTACTGTCTTTCTCACAGTGATTCTTGTGTTACTTGCAGTTCAGAAGTTACAATCCTAACATAGGACAGTGACCTATGAACTGTCATCAATGTGCTGCACACAAACCTGAATAGTTTAGTTAGAACTTCACTTTTTTTTTGTGCTGCGATATAGTTAGAACTTCCTCAGTCTTTCATTATTCTAATGTTGCTAAAAAGAGTTAGCTTGGGCAGATATACATTTGTATCAGTAAAGCCAACCCACTAACCATTGGGGTATGCTTTAAATCCTGAGTTTGTGCTTCTTCAAACCACAACCTTTTAAAATATACTGTCCACCAGTATGGATGACGTGAGTCCTACACCTTATAATCCTCATTGGCTTATGTGACATTCCCTATAGACTGATTTACCTACTTGTATGATTCATTATCTCTGTATAATGTGTGCGTGATGCAAAGTACTGACACCCTACATTGATATGAGTAGCTCTATACAACAAGTGAAATGCATATGAGAGAAGGTCAACAGAGAGATGAGGGGCACTGTTGAAGCGTGGTACTAATGCTATCTACGGAGAAAGAGGTCATTGGTGTGGCGCCAAACAAGACTTTCGCACTAGTGCTAAAGCCGGCCCTGTCATACCCTTTCTGTTATTTGTTTATTTAATTAGCAGTCAGGTCATGAGTGCACAAAGACTGTTTGGTCGGCTCTCTGTCATGCCCACTCTGCCCTTCTCCATGCAGGCTGCATTGGCTGCAATGCAGCCTGCATGGAGAACATGGCCTTCACATAAGCCCCTGGCTGGGCGGCATCCCGACCAATCACTACACTGCTTGCAGTGTTGTGATTGGCTTTGGGGATGGAGCCTGGCTGCCTGCATCCTGTTCCTAGAAAAACAACAAGAGAGAGAGGGTTGAGTCACACTCTTATTCCCCCTATGCTAGAACTTTAAACAACAAAAGTGTGTGTGCGAAAATTACCAGTGGTAAAATAATCTATATGTATATGTATACACATACAGACACAAGATCTATATACACATATCCATATACGCCTATATAAATTAATGAAGTGCTACCGAAAAATCAATCAGATATTTGCGTAGAACCCTCACTCACCGACCTAGTCGGTGACATGCTTCATCATAGGGTTCCACCAGGGGTGCAGAATGCACCTCTGGTGTGCTTCAACGCTTTGATTACAGCGGAGCGCAAATATAAAACAGACAAAATTCTCGTGTGTGATATGTGAAAGGGAAAAGTGAAAAAATTAAAAAATGGCCAACAGATCGCCAAAAATTAATTTTAATGATGACGAGTCAGGCATTGGTTAAAAACAGTGTGGGATGACTAATACTGATAATTATTGATCAGATACATCCTATTTAAGTATCAATACTTAAATAGGATGTATCTGATCAATAATTATCAGTATTAGTCATCCCACACTGTTTTTAACCAATGCCTGACTCGTCATCATTAAAATTAATTTTTGGCGATCTGTTGGCCATTTTTTAATTTTTTCACTTTTCCCTTTCACATATCACACACGAGAATTTTGTCTGTTTTATATTTGCGCTCCGCTGTAATCAAAGCGTTGAAGCACACCAGAGGTGCATTCAGCACCCCTGGTGGAACCCTATGATGAAGCATGTCACCGACTAGGTCGGTGAGTGAGGGTTCTACGCAAATATCTGATTGATTTTTCGGTAGCACTTCATTAATTTATATAGGCGTATATGGATATGTGTATATAGATCTTGTGTCTGTATGTGTATGCATCCTGTTCCTGCCAGAGGCAGGAGAGCAGGAGTCGAGAAGACGTCAGTCCCGGCCGGCGTAAAGGTAAGCTACATTTAAAAAAAATGAATATTATTAAATTACACCCTCCCGCCCCACTTGAACCCCCTGACCCCTCTCTCTCCCCCTGCGAGTCATGCCGGCTGCGACTGCCGCAGTGGCCCACCCGAATGCACCATTGGCCCACCCAAATAAAAATTCCTGGAGCCGGGCCTGCCCGTTACCCTCTGAGCATTAGAGCACTGCAGCAAAATTACCGGTCCAAGACGGCGCTAGCCTGTGTCACTGGTTTGGCGGGCTGTGCCCCACCCGGTGGATTGCAAGACAAGAGCACTTCAGTAATTTGTGCCCCTCTGTGGGTGACACCCGGCTCACTGCTGCCACTGGCCACTTCGGGCCTACCAGGACCCCTGAACCTGCTTGTGCCACTCCCCCCCGGAGAGAAGCTAATGCCAAGAGTGGTGAGGCTCTGCCGGTAGGCTGTCATACAAAGGACTAAATACCTTGTGGCCTGCGTGCTGGCACTTATATCTGTGGCTGCTGCGCATCGCTGTCTAGTGGTGCCATTGGGCCTTGCCTGTGCTGGTGGGGCTGCACTGCATAAGCCTGAAAATCTCTCCGACTTGGAGTCACGCGCCCGGCCACCTCCTGTAGTGCCTGGATGCCTTCATAAATGCAACCCATATGCCACAGGTACCTGGGGTCCGCTGCGGAATGTCATTGCGGTACTTTTGGTCCCGCGCCTACCTACATCCACCGTGGGCCTTGTGTCCCGGGCTTCTCGTACCCCCTGGAGGATGGAATACCTGGGTTGAGGCAGGCGTAGGCTGGAAATTCATGGAGCCGCTGCAACTGTAATACAGGACTGCCTGCGCTGTTCATCATCCCCATAATTGCAATGTACAAGCACGACGCTCGCCAGCCCAAATTCACCTTTGAGAGCGCCTTACGTGGCAGATGGAGCAGGGTGCTTGCTCTGAATCATCCAGGGAGTGCCTGGAGGAGCATGCCACCCAGTACTAAGATCTTGCAGAAATATTGGTAGAGGTCAAGACCAGTCTCAAAGCAATAGACATGAAACTCGGCATTCTTACCAACCGCCTAGATCACATGAAACAAAGGGAGGACAAACACAAAACCCGGCAGGACCACCTTGATAACCACGTCTCTGATGCAGAGGATACCCAGGCTGACTCAAAAGAGGATATGTTGCGTATGAACAAGATTCTAGAATTGATTGAAGCCAAAAAGAAGAACTTGAAGCGTGATCAAGGTACAACAAGAATCACAGGAATTGTGGAATCTATGACGATTGCTAAGATGGAAGACTTTGTTGAAACCTTGCTTCAGGAGATCATCAGAGAGGCCCTGCTCCCGATCTTCATTGTGGGGAGGGTGCACCATTCCCTGGTACACCCTCAACCGGGTGCACCAGCTCATCCCATCATTACCCTCTTTTTAAACTACAAGCACAGGGATACTGTGCTGCGCCTCACCCATGAACGTAACTCTATACGCCACCAGGGAAACAACCTATCCTTCTACCTAGACTTCACTATGTCAGTGCAGGCGTCAGGCGGGAGTTCCTACCTGTCAAAAAGCTACTACAGAGAGCTGAATATCCTTATGCTCTCCTGCATCCTGCCAAGCTGCGTATCACACACGAAGGGGAGCCACATTTCTTCACCGACCCAAAATCTGCCCTCAAATTTGCAAAGAACATTGCGCCGGAACCACACTGCATCATGGTGGGGGGCACTTCTCTTGATGACAATGAGTAGTGGGGTATGCCCACTGGAGCTTAACCTCAATGTTTTATTATCTCAACTCTTCCATAGATTACATGCCCTGATGCTGTTGGCATCCACCATTGGGCCTCATCGGGGCACCAAGTTGAACTTATCTCCTTATCCCGCTCTCTGTGTAACACTATGGGGGAGTGATCCCCCTTTCAGCTACCCAGCCACTGTTGGCAGGGCTGTATGTTTGGCGATCCTTCTCTCCCAGAGATGTTTCCCAGACCGTATGTTATGACTGTTGTGGGTTGTCAGCGAAGGGAGAGGGATAACAGTCCTCAACCAAGTTGGGGTGGGAGGTGAAAGGGCGGGGTTCTTGCACACTGTATGTCTCTGTTTGTTTTTCTTTAGTCCTTATTAGTCCCCTCGGTGACACACCATTGCTAATGCGACACACAGCACTCTGTGCACTAGGCAACAAACTGCTCCATGCACCATACAGACTAGCAGCACCTTACTGTGACATCAACAAAATGCCTCACCTGGAACATCTGCAGTCTTAATGACCACAGGAAGGCGCCTAATGCACACCTATCTAGTCTGTCATCATGTAGATATTTGCTTTCTACAGGAGCTACATCTCCCCCCATGCACTGCTCCAGGATTACATGCCAAATGGTGCAGCGAAATACACACCTCTGTATTCCAACTATGCTAGGGACTTTAATGTCGCTCTAAATGAACAGTTAGACTGCCCCAGTCCTCTCGCCGCCCACACCCTGGTGCGGCCTCGGCTCTCAACATACTCATGCAAGATAACCACTTGTCCGATGCATGGAGACAGACTCATGGAGAAACTCAGGAGGGTACCTGCTTACATCACATCATAATGCTTGGTCAAGAATAGATCTCTGGCTGGTGTCTGAAGATGTACAGGCGTGGAGCTTAAAAGCAACATATTGGCCCACACCCTCTCAGATCACAACCCTGTGCTTTTGGAACTGATGGCTTTTGGAACTGATGGCCCACACCCCCTCCCTTTTCTTGGCTCCTCCCCCAGGAGTGCTCATTGACACAGTGTTCCGTGAGGAGGTCTGCACGGAGATAGTTGCTTACTTCACGCACAATGAGGGCTAGTGAGCTCCCTATCTGTGTTGTGGGAGGCATTCAGGTGGTGATACGTGGCATGTGTATCACTAAACAGTCTGGCATTCTGAGGGTTATACGCAGACAGCTGGCCAGACTGGAAAGCGACATACGGGGGTTGGAGACAGAGTATTTCCGATGCAGTGATGCTACTAAATTGGCTACGATGCAAGAAAAAAATATCTGCATATTCCGAGGATGCAGTCCGCGAAACCATTTATCTTGGTCCCAACGCGCAGGCCTGACAATATGGGTAGGGAGACCGCCCAGGTAAAGCCCTGGCTGGCCTGCTTCCCAGCCACACGCCTCCACATATGTGGTAGTGCTGGAGCAGGGTTTTCTGTCAAAACTCGAACATCAGCTTATATTTTTAAATGTCATAATTAAAATTATTAATAAATAATTACTAGATATTAATTTTGTTGAAGTTTCTGATTAATCAACCTTTCTAATGAAAGAATTACACGTGGGAATGCATTTATGTTGCTTTATTAATACGTGAACTAAGTTGGTGAGCAAATTAATAAAATAAGTGTTGCTAAATTGTTATTTGTTATGTGTTTGCGCTTTAAAATAACGTGCTATAATGCTTCTTTATGTCGCAGATGGCTAGATAATTACATACACATAAAGGTATTAGTGGGAATTAACACTGTGTAATCATTACGATGTAGTAACGTTGTTTTGTGTTTCTTTTAATTAAGATTGTCCATTCTGGCCTAGTCAAAGATGGCCGACAATTACAGCCTGCATTTGAGTTGCTGAAATACGAGGAGAGGCCTCGCTGAATATGGTTGAGATCCTGACCTCAGCCTCTGCCTGTATTAAAAGTTTCCGTGAGAACAGCAGCTCCGGGCTTGACGCCAGTTGTCACCAGTTTTCCTTGGGAGAGTAAAAAGCCACAATGAACTTTGATAAACTTGCGGTGGCTTCACTATGATTCCGAGGAAGAGCATTCATGGATGTTACATTTTTTAGTTGAGCTTCCTTCTTCCGTGTTTTTATTTTTGAGATTTTCGAGAGCGGAGGTTTTTCTAAATGTTGCGAGTCAACATCCTTTCCTGCTCGCTCTGCTCAACGGCTCAACGGACGTTTAGAGCTTGTTTGTAACTTTTAATGTGTTAGTTTTCCTATAAATATTGTTAGACTAGTGAGGGTCTAGGCCACTTCTACCCGAACCTATGCTCGTGAGGATCGACGCTGATTGAGAGGACGGCGACTCGGGAGACTTTACTGAGAGACCTGTCCTGACCCAATTACGACATTAAGCTAGAATAGGTAACTATGAGAATAATGATTTTGCTATTGATTGACTTTCATTTGAACTAATTTAGATAAAATAACCTTTTGTTTGAATCACAGTGTCAGGTGGTTATTTCTTTGTCGATTTATTGAATTTCCAAATATGTTCTTATTGTTTAAATCATGACTCGAGACATATCAATTAGGTCGCATTGACCTCAGTTTAGATGCAGATTGATTTAGGAGTTCTCTCGTATATTCAGAGTGGATAGAGTAATAGAATGAATATTAGAGTGATGGGCCCTAGCATATGATGAGTGTATGTGCGTATGACTGTGGAATTACTCTGTCCGTGGAAGTAGGGAGAATTTATAAGCTCTTATCTGCAGCAGTAGTACTGCTGGAAGACAACTTTGCACTCCAGAACACTTTCAAAGGCCTTTGCAGGTGATGTCCTCATTCCAGTCGCCGCGCGTAACCACACGCACACAGGATTCGCTCCACTCCCCGTGACCCCCATTGATTGCACCGAGTGCCGCATGGATTAAATTAATTTCCTCGGCACCGCAAACTCGCCTCAACTCGCTGAGTAGGCATGATTACAATCCTAACTCAAGTAACTTCCTCCTGATACCTGCTTGAATATGTTTCGGCACTGACTCCGCGCTTCCATTTATTGAGAAGTCTGGACCCATTTTTACTTCAACTAATGGTTTCAAATCAAGACGTCCACTCCCGCGACGAACACGTTTTTCACTGACGACTATCCGGTCACCTTACCGCTCATATACTCAAGTTCATATGCTCACATTTTGTCCTGATGATGAACTCAAATAACTGAGTTCGAAACGCCGTCGACCCTATGCAACTCGAACCTATTTTGTACTAATTTAATTTAAAATGGTTCTCAATTGTTGCCAATGCGATGTTCTCTTTTAAAGTCTCCACCCTCACCTGCATGTCACGCCTTCTTGTCACTAAATATGTGAGCACTTTGAATTCAATCTTTATTCAATAAATAAGTGTCATACACTGACCTCCCCTGTCCCTTGTTCCTCTATATTAAGTATTACTCTCCAAATGTGAGTCCTTGAACCTATACTAAGTCATTTCGCCCTCCTAAGGGCTTCTTCATTTCACCGGACCTTCTCAGGCCAACTCGAACCATTGTTCTTTTCCACATTGTATCACCCCAGGTTCGCATAAGGGGTACCCTTGTTCTTTAAAACACTCATTCTAGTCCCAGCTTTATTCAGCTACTCCGGTGCACAGTCTGAACTCACAGATTACTTAGACACTATACAGCTATTATGGCTGGACATGGCTCCCAGAGAATACCTTGACTCTCCCATTACCACTGAAGAAATGGTACAGACAATGAACTCACTTCCCGGTGATAAAGCACCTAGATTTGACAGTTTGACTACGGCTTTCTACAAATAATTTGTATCCCTGCTAAGTCCCCACGTCGTGGCTATGTTTGGGGACCCAGCAATGAAGAGCAGACACATCTAGAACCACAGCGAGAGACGCACCTTGATGTAAGTTTGACTACAGGGGTCTCTCCCTCACTCCCCTTCCATGGGTCGTGTAGGAAGCTCGACCAGGGTTTTAGGAAATCAACTTAGGTAGAGTGGGACATAGGTCAACCTACCCAGTGGTATCATCCTACCAACTTTTGTGGTAAGATAGGAGCCCTCTTTTTACTTTTCTCGTCCTGATGAGTGCCGCGGACCCTTTGGGCCACATAGGCAGAAACATGTCAACAACATTAACCATTAGTCCCCCTTCCTCACTTTCCATGTATTTTTTATATCATATAATCCCCCTTTTGAATAAACGTATTCTGGCGTTTATTCTGTTTAGACTCACTCACCTCACTGGCCCCCATTTAGCTTTAGAAGTGCCTCCCTGTCTCCAGGTGTAGGCCCACTTTCTTCCAAACCAAGGGGCAGATTTACAAGCCCCCTGCGCCACCACTATGTCACTTTTTGTGACGTACTGGTGGCGCAGGGGGCTCCTCCATATTTACATGGAGAGGAAAAGTCACCCTGCGTGACTTTTCCTCTCCTCGTAAATATGGCCCCTTCACACGCAGCACTGTGCGTGGAAAGGGCGTTCCATGGGTGTTGCTGTGGGTGTTCCTACGCAACACCCATGGAACAAGACACATCTCCAGATTTACGAGAAATCGTAAATCTGGAGATGCCGTGTGAATGCTATGCCACAACGAGGAGAAATGTTTTCAAGTCAAGTCAAAGTATGCTTTATTCGAATTTCATTCATAAAAGCCAAATACAATTACAATAATCAATTACATACATTAGTTTAAAATGAAATTAAACACAATCAGGACATCGAATACTAGACATACTTCGGCGAAATTCTTACTTGATAATGACCCTAAGTGAAACATTCTGTTCTATTAGCAATGAATGTTATTAATTTAAAAACAGGGAGAAATGATTAAAATAAATAAAAGCATAATACAAAAAGTAAAATGCAGAAAGTAACATGGCAGAGAATAGTCGAAAGACTAGCAGTCTCTCCCTCAACAAGAGAGTAGTCAATCGACTAGCAGTCTCTGTCTAATCGACCATGCCCATCCTAAATATTTTGCAGTGGCTACAGAAATCCAAGTCAATGTACTGGTGCATATAATACGCAGAGCTGCGGTACTACTGGTTGTTCCTAAATTTTTACACATCGGAGTCAGCCAGTTACGCCTTGGTGCCACATAAAATTTACAAGCAAATAAAAAATGTCCGATAGTTTCTTTATTAATACCACAAGCAGGACAGCCATCACATGATCCCACTTTCCACTTAGATGTCAGGGATTTAAGAGGGAGCGCACCTGCTCTCAGTTGAAAAAGGAGCTTCCTATCTCTGGGCTTTATTATAATGTCCCAATATGGTTCTAAACAGGGATACATCTTGGCCTCTAGGAACTCTCCGGTCATAGAGCCAGCACTAGAGCTGCTCCAGTGCCGGCGGGCGACCATCTCCCAATAAATGATCTTTAAAGTACTTTTAGACGGAAAAGTAGAACTCACCGGATCGTCCCAGAGTGAGCACAAGCCAAGCTCAGACAGGGATATCCTAAGTGATTTTAACCATCCAATTTTGTGGTAAACATCGGATCTTATAATGTCTAGAAAACCCTCTGCATAGTGAGAAAGCACAGGAGTCGTCCATAGCCTGCGCCAATACAGGATCGGACGAAGTTGAGCCAGATCTGTGATAGCTCTTCTGCCCAGATCATATTTAAGGGGCAGCAATGGAGTACTTTTTGGGACGCCTGTTATTGCCCTGAGAAATTTATTCTCTGAGGATTGAAGAGCAACCATCTTCTCAAAGCCCCAGAGCTCAGCACCATAAAGTACGGATCCTAGAGCTTTTGCTTCGTAGACCTGTAAAGCAGGTTTTACAGGTTTAGTCAAGGATTTTCTGTGCTCTGTACAGATAGACCCAGCCAGTTGCCTATGTTTAATTGTAGCGATATCAATATGATGCCGCCAACTCTTCTCGCTAGATATATGCATGCCCAGATAAGTAAAGGTATTCACTACCTCCAGCGGACGATCATTTAAAACAATTTTTGATTTAAAACTACGGTGAGGGTTAAAAATCATAAGCTTTGTTTTAGCAGTGTTAACCTCTAGTCCATACTCTCCACAAAATTGTTCAAAGATAGACAAGGCGCATTGTAATCCACTCGGAGTTTTAGATAGGATGAGCGTGTCATCTGCAAACATTAAAATGGGAATTTTAGTCCCAGCTAAAAAGGGAGCATCCACTTGTGCAGAAGTCATGCGTGCAACAACATCATTAATATATAATGTAAAAAGGACAGGAGCCATTGAACAACCCTGCCGGACTCCCCTCTCAACAGGGAAGTCCGAGGTTACCGAACCTAATCCCCCCCACTGGATTCTGGCATAATTAGATTCGTGAAGACTCATTATCAAAGATAATAACTCACTAGGAAGACCCTGCTTCTGGAGGACCATCCATAACTTAGATCGGGGGACAAGGTCAAAAGCGGCCCGTAGATCAACAAAGGCCGCATACAGGCTTCCTTTACCCAGCACAACCGTCCTCCATTGTAACAAGGTAAAATGAAAAACCTGGTCCACCGTACTTGTGGATCGTCGAAAGCCAGCCTGAAATGGCGAGAGAGCATTAGTCTCTTCCGCCCAATCCATGAGCCTATTGACGATCACACGTCCTACAACCTTTTGAATGGTATCTATAAGGCTTATTGGCCTGTAATTGCCCGGCAGGGATCGATCACCTTTCTTAAAGACAGGGATAATTACTGCACCCTGCCAGGATTTTGGAACTGCTGCACCCAGAGCAATAGCATTAATGAGATGGTAGATATACTGACCCCAACGCTCTTTATCATTTACAAATAGATCAGCTGGCACTCCATCGAGACCAGGGGCACGTCCACAAGCGACCGTGTTAAGGGCCAACATAATTTCACCAAGACAAAAGGGGATTACTTTTGGAAAATCTACACTAATTTCCTGAACCAAGTTGACATTATTTGGTACAGCATACTGGTTTTTAAAAAATTGTATCCACTCTGCTTCAGGCACATTGTTATGTGGGGACTCGGGAAAACCCGATTTACCCCATCTAACAATGTGCCAGAATAACCGGGAATCCCTTCTATCACCAGCTGCCTTTAACTCGGTCCAGTGGTGTTCGTCCCAAGCTTTTTTAGCCTTAAGTATACTAATTTTATAATTCTTTCTGGCAGCTTGAATTAAAGCAGTTTGCCCCCCCTTGATAGCTTTACCCAGAGCAAATCGTGTTTCCCTACACTCTTCGTTATACCACTTAGCAGGCTTTGGAGCTCTATCACCTTTGTTTTTCACAGGTTTAAGGAAATACTCCTTAATTGTACAGAAAAGGGAATTGTGTAGTCCTTCTACCTTACCAAAGCCAGTGCTAAGTGTGTTGAGGTGCTCTAAGGCTGATATTGCTGTGTCAACATGGCCATTGATATTAGCAATAGCCTGGTGGTTGATTACTACCTTTTCCCACCTTAATCTCCGCATATCATTGGTGGGAACAATCCGGGGAGGGGCAATCTCAAGAGAACCTATAGGCCAATTAATATGGGGCCACCATTTATGGGTTGTACACAGGGGGTTATGATCGCTCTCGATCCTCCCTACAACCTTCATATCACATATCAGAGGCCATAATTTTAAACTACATAACACATAATCAATTCTGCTGTTATATCGGCCGTTATCAAATGTACTTGTCCCATTCCTATCGCCACTAGTCCTACCATTTAAGGCTCTTAGTCCCTTTTCATAACATAGGGCATTTAGGCCGACAACGTCGGCGGTCCAACACACAACCGGAGGGAGCTCTAGTTTAGGAACACCCCATTGTCGATCCTCCTCGTCGCCAAAAAGATCATCTTCATTTAGTAGGGGTTCAAATGTTCTATTAAAATCACCCGCAATGACAATATTGTTGTTCTGAGGTTGAATATCAAGAAGACTGGCCAAGGCAACTAATACCTCAGACCTCCCCCCCCTCTTACTCCGGACGTAAACATTGTAGATATCCAAGCTTCCTAATTTATCTAAATCCAATCTGATTAGTTGGATATCTTGATTTTTAGTGTCCACAACTTTGATGGCCAACTTTAAACTCTGGCGAACCCATATTGTTAGGCCCCCCTTGGGTCTTCCCCTTGATCCCTTTGACGCAGGGACAGAATAATTCAAATATCCCTGCGCAAAGCAGGGTTCACATGACCAAGTCTCCTGGAATATGCATAGATCAAATTTATTAACAAAACGCATCCAATCCACAGATTCCAGTTTGGAAGTCAACCCTGCAATGTTCCATGAGAATAAATTCCCCGTTAATTCCTGAATATTGGCCAGAGAATTAATAGATGTTAAAGGATCAGGGGCAATGGGTTGATTAGAACAATGCTCTGCGCCTACTAACACCAGTGGTAAATTCCTTGACTCATTAGAAGGAATAAATGAGTCAGACAGTGGCTCATCAAATGACACTGTCATGGCCCTATAGCTATTGAGTCAATCTACATCTTCAAGGTTTGCTAAAAGCTCATATCGTTTTTTCAACTGGATCGGAGGGGTTGGTTGGATGCAAGGTAAAGCCCCGAAAATAGAGGAGGGAAGTGGCCTAGTTCTTGGAAAAAAGTAGGTCAATTCCCACGTAGTAATGAGAGACCTCCTATGATTTGAGTGCCAGTTTAGAATATGGTTGACGGCTCTAGGATCCCTAAAATTAATTAAGATGACATCCCCATTAATGTTTTTTGGTGTATTACCTAACCAAGGTAGGCGCCTTACATGTAGAATTTCCCCGTTAATATACGAGGGGAGAGGGCGATTTCCTCCTAGCCAATGGATGACCTTGTTTTTTAGTTGTAAATATCCTTCTGTAGCATCATCCTTTAAAGTGGGAACCCCCGCAAGCACAACTACAAGAGGGACAGCTTCTGGTGGTAGGTTAATAGAAAAAGGCCCTCGCGACTTAGCCATAGGAACCGGGTTACGACTTATTCTATCAGGCATTACACCCCCTTGCATTGGAATATTTTCTCCCGGGCAATCTCTGACCTTGTTTAGATAGTTTAACTTTGGATTGATGGTTCTACCTGCATGATTAATCATTACGTTATTTGTACTCATGTCCGCTTGAGAAACTGTCTCATGTGATGGTAAAGTAGAAGATGGTATAACAGAAGCTGAAACAGTAGGAGACACCGATATTGGCTTTGCAGAACTCAAAATTAGGTCCCTTTTGCTAACCATTAGAGATTCTAATTTCTCCAACCTTCTTTCGATAGTTTTTAAACTGTCGACAATTGGTAGCATAAGAGATTTAAGTAATTTATCTATATTACCCAACAATTCCTCAGCAGTTATATCTTGTACAGGACGGGGTGCAATAGCACCGGGAAGAGATGTATTATCAATACAGGGAGTAAGATCTTTATCAGAATCAGAATGAGCCATAATAGAGTTACGGCTAGATTTGTTTGTGTTTTTATGTGGCTCAGAGTCTATCTTCCTCCTTTTCCTAGGCAATAGGCCTGACGATTTAGATCGCACAGATGAAATATCTTTGTGAGATATAGGCTCGATGGCTTGTGTTAAAAGTCCATTCGATACAACTGGGGCGATAATTACATCAATAGGAGAAGGAAAAGCAGTTAAGGACAAATCATTGAATGAATCATCCACAATTGGGTTCCTTGAAGGTATTAGAAAATCGTGATTCCCCGAGAGTTGTAAAGTCTCTTGATCGAGAGGAATGCTCTTATCTGGGGAAGTTACTTCAAGAGGAGAGGCTACAATTAATGACATATTTTTAATGTGCTCAATAGAGCTGCGACGCCTCGCCCTTAGTTCTGCGAGAGTTGCTTCTCGATCTAAGCCTGAGTTAACTTTCAATAAATAGCCGTCAAGAGTACCTCTTTTGGAACAATTAGTCATAGTGGTAAAAATATTATAACAGCCACTACAATCGGCGTACAAACAATAAAATAATAGGATGCACCACTTAAATATATTATACTACACTATAATAACAATAATCCACAATTACAAACATCCCTGGCGGGACGGACTAGACAAAAGTCAAGGGGGTGAGCCCAGCCCGGCCTCCTTCGGCTCCTGAGGGCTACAGAGGGCCCGCCCTTTGCCCGGGCTTAGCCCGGCGTCGCCCGCGCGCGTCCCGCGACGCGGAGGGATCCTCGGCCTTTTGTGCGCCTCCGGGCGCGAAGGGTAGCGGAAGTTGGGCGCAAGGCAGCCTGGGAGCGGTAGTCTCCCCCTGTCGCGGGCGCGATGAAACCAGGCGCCGACAGAGGAGACCCACAGCGTCAGCACCCCAGGAGCGGCAAAACAACAGTACACTTGGCAGCAGGACCGCAGGTAAGTGAGCAAAAAACTCCACCAGTCACCCCCGCTCCACCGAGGGAGCCTCGGCCTTTTGTGCGCCTCCGGGCACGAAGGGTAGCGGAAGTTGGGCGCAAGGCAGCCTGGGAGCTGTAGTCTCCCCCTGTCGTGGGCGCGATGAAACCAGGCGCCGACAGAGGAGACCCACAGCGTCAGCACCCCAGGAGCGGCAAAACAACAGTACACTTGGCAGCAGGAACGCAGGTAAGTGAGCAAAAAACTCCAACAGTCATTTCTCCTTGTTTTTTCCTCTTTCAGTGCGTGCTGCATTCTACAGCATGCATTGAAAGAGGAAAAAGCCTCTTGTGATTGGTTTTTGTGCAGAAAGGTGTAAAAACAATTTCCCCATGACGCAGGCATCCTTGCACCATGAGGGTGCCTGCGCCGGCGCAAGGCTGCAGTTTGTGCGCCAGCGCAGGGGAAACACAGAGATGCGACATATTCTTGTAAATATGTCGCATCTCCGTGCTTTCCAAATTAACGCAGCACGGCGCAGCAAAATGACTTGCTGCACCGTGCTGCGTTACTTTGTTGTAAATCTGCCCCCAAGTTTCTAGAGAGCGAGGACTGCTGATGATGAAGCATGACACCTGGTGGTGTGTGAGGACAGTGTTTTACTTTTTATGAGATGCCATCACCCTCTTTAAATTAGTATACTCTTAGTTCCTTTCACTGTACTTGGAGCAGCTTCTGTTGTGTTTTTATGTTTGTGGACTCCCTGGAGGCGGCGTTTCTGCCCCCCCTCCCCCCCCCACATTTAGAGAGGCCGCAATTGTTTCCATACTTAAGCCAGAATCCTGGAATGACTCATTCAGGCCACTGTCGACAACAAAATTCTGGCCAAAATTCTAGGGAACCGCCACTTGCCCCTACTTCCTGACATAGTGCGTCCAGATCAATCTGGGTTCAATACTGGGCGCTCCACTTCTCATAACCTCCAAACCATATTTGTGGTCATGCACCATCTTGACCCCCGGGTCTCTGCTGTAGCTGCACCAAACTGTTCGTTTCATTAGAATGAGCCTACTACTTCCCAATTCTCCAATGACTAGGACTCAGCCCTCCCTTCATACGATATGATCACCTTTTATACGCCCTTCATACAGCTCATGTCCGTCTTAACGGACTGCTCTCAGATGCTTTCCCAATTACCCTTGATACACGGCAGGGCTGTCCGCTATCGCCAATGATTTTTGCAGTAGCAATGGAACCCCTAGCCACCAGGCTGTGGCAGCACCATGCTGATCGGGGACTGGAATTAATCAAGAGGGGATTAATAGCTTTAATGTACGTGGACGATATTACACTGCACGTTCACAACCAGTGTGAGAACTTTGCGCCCATTACTCGGTTGGTCATTTGGTTTGGTGGCTTCTCTAGCATATAGATCAATTGGGCGCCACACCCTTCCCTCTCGCTGATAACACGCCCCCTTTCCATACGGATCACCCCCTGGGGTGGGCCTCTGACACTGTCTGATACCTAGGAATCTGTCTAAGTCGGGACCCAGATAAGATTTGGAGAGTGAACAAGGGTTGCGCGATTGAATGGCAGGAGGAAACAATACCTGTCTGGTCCAAACTACCACTCTCACTAGCTGGGCGGAAGGCCATTGCAAAAATGGTGGTACTTTCCAAATTACTCAATTTCTTTAGCAATATGCCCATTTCACTCACAGTTCAATTCTTACTATGCTAGTGGTCTGATCTGGTTGCATCGGTTTGGCCCAGGCGGCAGTCCGCATTATGCTCACCTTGTCCCTATCTCAGGCAAGTCTGAGGGCGCCAGACATGACACTCTATGCACTATGCGCCCAGGCATAATTCTTACAATACTGGGTACACCCGATGCCACAACAACTGCACATTGCAATGGAGAAGGACCACGGGGTTCCTTGGCCTCTAACCACAGCACTACAAGGCACCATGAGTGGAGATTGACACTGGTATGCGTGAGTGAGTTGGGCATGGGACGATCTAAGAAAACGGGCAGGACTATCTTTTATATACGCACCTTCCATTCCTCTTGGCCGTAACCCCCTAATGCCACTGCTGCAAGACAAGGGCGCTCAAGTACGGAGACGCAGACAGAATATAATCATATTCTCAGGTCTATACCCGGAAGGAACATTTTTGCAAGTCTTGGATGCCCCTGCTTCGTCTACATCAGCTACACTGGACCTACTCCTGTATTATCAAATCAGGGCCACCTGTCGAACTATTCATGGCACTTTCCCAGCACAACCACTGATATTCCAGACACTAGAACACGTGCTAACCACATCTTCCCCATGTAAATTGATCACCTGCCTTTACAACACTATGCAATCCTCTTGCCCGGTCATGACTTCGATGACCTGTGTTGCCTAGGAGACATGCGTGGGTCCACTACTGTCGGACTCTGTGGTCATTCTGCTTCGGGCAATTAGAACTACTCTCATTCAACTACAGATTGCCCTAATACATTTTAAATTCCTACATCGTCTATATCGTACTCCAATGCAGCTATTTAAAATGGGTCCAGTTTCCAGTTCCCAATTCCTCCGATGCACTGCACCCCAGGCCTTCTTTTTCCATTTGGCTTGGCAGTGCCCAGATGTGGCAAAGTTTTGGCGGGGAAGTTTCTTCAGTCATACATGCTGTCACTGGGAACTACTCCCGTTGCAGCCCCCTGATCGGGCTACTGGGGAATGGCAAGGATGTACCAGCTACTGACCACAGGCTCACAGTCATGTTGCTTGTCCTTGCAAAGTGAACAAGCATTGGCAATGCAATAGGTCTCGCATTTACGAGAGTTTGAGCTATTGGCAATACAATAGCTTAAACTCTCGCAAATGCGGGACCTATTGCATTGCAAATATTTGTTTACTAGCGCCCATGCGACGCTTTCACATTTAAGGAGGCCGCGCCCCTTTCTTTAGACAAGCCGCGTCTAAAGAAAGGGGCGTGGCCAACATTAAAGTGAAACTGCGGCATGCGGCACGTTGACAAAAAAAAGCATCTGTTTGTCAAGTTGACAAATAGATTTTTTTTTTTGTAAAAGCACCCAGGCCGTGCTTTCACTTTAATAGCGGAGCGCACCCTTCGTTAGACACAGCTTGTCAAAAGAAAGGGGCATAGGCTCCATGAATGTGAAAGCACCGCACGGGCGTTAGTAAACAAAACAGAATAAAAAAATTAAAGTACGCACGTCCGCTATACTTAAACGAAACCACCATTAGTAGGTCAAATAAAGAAAGAAAGAAATGCGGCCACTATAGTTAAACAGGGCCGCCATTACTAAGTAAAATACAAGCGGGTGGCGTGCTGCGACACAGTGGCTGAAATAGGAGCAAATCATTAGACTAAATAGTGCTCACCTCCAAGATAAAGCAGACCTTGTCACTAGACAAGTAAAAGATCCAGTCCACATGGGAGATAACAAATGCTGACAAGGCGGTACCAAGGAGGGACTAACAAGCCTAATAACCACTGGGAAGCCAGCCTTTACGAAGGCCATTGACACAGCCAATTAAAAATTATGGGCTGGGCTTTCAAAGCCTTTTACTGTTCCTATTGTGAAGCGCTCTGACTCCTTCGGGTAAAGTCCGCGCTATATAAAAACGCATAAAATAAATAAATAAAAATAACAAGCATTTGCAATGCAATAGGTCTCGCATTATTAAACTTTGAGCTATTGGCATTGCTAATAATAATGCAAAAGCAATAGCTCAAACATTCAGTAATGCGTGACCTATTGGATTGCAAATGCTTGTTATAAGCAGGCATGTTGGATGCAGAATTCCATGAGAAGAATAATGGAAGGAAATAGGGCCGGCCTCCCCCGTGAAAGGTGGAGGAGGGACAGAGAAATATGCAGCTGGATGTTAGGGGGATCAAGAGTGAAAACTGAGGGGAGATTATGATTAATTGAGATGCCGAGCTCTTATGTTCCAAATTGCCTGCATGAAAGCTAGTACCGTGGAGCTGCTGTTTGACTGCACTGAATGGAAACAAGCACTGGCCAAGTTAATAGGTCTGACAATAGCAGGCAAGTGGGATAGTTAATTTTTAAGCACAGGTCCCAAATTGAAAATGAAGACATTAAAAGCAAGCCGGATATTTACGATTGCTGCTGGAGACAGTCAATCCGAGGTTTGCTGGGGTGGCGAGCGACAAAAGTCCACAGCTATGTTTGGTGGGAAGAATCCTAATAGTGTTTGAAAGGAGTGTCCTGGCATCTTGCATGGTAAGCCATGATCGGTGCCTATTTTACTTCTTTTATGTTCAGGGCCAGTTCCACAGACCACTTGAACCGGCCTTGGGCAACTCCTGACCGTCGCTTGTTACAAAAAATCTTGCACTTGTCGACTGTCGAAATGACGGTCTCCTTGACCCTCGAAGAGCCTTATAAACTTCCTACCAAGTGAATGTGCAACAATGACTGCTGGCAAAGAAGGTGGCATGTTCGACAGCACCTAGAGGTGCGCCTTGCAGCACCCCATCATGTTTGAGCCCAGGTTGCAGCAACATGACCGTAGTATGTCTCCTCGCACATCACAACCCCACCCACACACACCATGCACACCCCAAGGGCCTCAAAGGAGCCTGGTGAAACTCCGAGCGCGTCATCAGCGCAATGAAGCACTATACAAACACAGCGGAGCAATACAAATCTAGGTCTGTTCATTAGAGGGTAGGCGCTTTGAAGTGCCCTGACATACTCAGTCTCCTGCTTGGGACTCCAGCGAGTTCACTGGGCGCAGATGCTGCCTAAACTGAGGGGTTTATGTATTGATACGAAAAATCAATGTCCTTTGAAAAAATAAGAAGTTAAGTGAGAGAAGCGAAAATGAGCAATCGCAGTAAAAAGCAGGGCTGGCGGTGTGAACATAACATCGCGGTAATTAATGAACCACTGCGCGGCTCGGAGATGTGACACGTTTTTTTGGATACTATGTATATCAAAGTACAGAATATCACATTAAACATTGATTACAATTTGACACGGCTGTTACTTCTAATATTCACCTTTTGCTCTTGGCCCACTGAAGGCATTAGCAGTTGTGTTATGCAAGCGTCATTATGTATTCATTCATTCACTCAAGGGGAGAGGCTGGTTTAATTCATTGGGTACACTGGACTTGCGTCTGGGAAACACAGGGTCAGCCTATGAGAGTTTAGTGCTCAAGGCCTGCTGCAGCTGTGTGCGCACGGGGACAGCAGGGTGAGGAAAGGACGAGCAGGGGCCAAAGGTGAAGGTTAAGTGCAGTCATGGCGAGCAGCTTGTACAGGCTGCGGTCACATACCAGCTTGAGTGACAGCCTCAATGTGGCACACTAGTTGCTGCCGGCATGACATGTGGGTGAGGAGGTGGGAGGGGGTTCACGCGTCTTCTGGATAGCGCAGCGGACATGAAGCAGCTCCAGCACTCAGACAGTGACGTGGGTGGAGGGGGGAGGTCTTCCTCAGGCATGACTTTTTGGAGGGCGGCAGAGAATACGGAAATAGTCAAATGAGTGCAACGCGTTGCTGACACAACGATAAAAACACAAACACAAGAAATGCTCGTCCTAACTAGCTGCAGGGATTCCGTGCTGCTGCAGATGATGCGAGCCTGGGCAGTTAGCGCGGCGTCTGTTGCTAACTTTTCACTTGAGGATCCTGAGCCTTCCCCCATCCGAGCTCCTTGCAGCTCTCCGGCTGCGCACACACCGCAATGCTCAGGCTGGAGTTGCCTATGGAAAGTACCGTGGCTGCTTTTAAAACAAGCCCGGAAAATATTACAGCGGTACAACAGCACGGGCAAGCTCGGACATAAAATTAATGTCCTGTTACGTAAACGCACACATGGATCTTTCTGCACACCTAGCCTAAGCCGTGCAGGACACCAGAACCGGTAATGCTGCTGTCAAGTGCCCACTTCTCTATCCCATCTGTGAATGTTGGAGTGCGCCAGTCATCACTGCCAGCTTAACTGCTCTTTGCTGTCCTTAGCCAACGGGAAATTGCCGCTTAAACACCTCATACAGAACAGACCAGAGCTGTAGCAAGTAGGGTTGCTTTCATTCACATGCTGTTCATAGACCTCATCAATTTCATTTAAAACTTCTCTGTAACGCGTGTCTATCGCCCGCAACAGAGAGACGCCGCGCTGAATATCAAGAGGCAGCGACTCGACGCAGTCCAGGTATTGCTCCACGTACAAAGCAAGTATGGTGCAATCTGCCACCACCACCCCTGGGGGAGCCTTGCTAACACAGGGCAGGCTCAAAATAAAACCGCGGCGACGACCGGGAAGTCTATGGAAAATATACATACTTTTCATTTTGAAAGCGAAACTGTAAGCGTCGGAAAAGAAAAGCGCGACAGCAATGAGGGGCAAGCTGCCCCGGTAATCGCGATCGCGATCACATCAAAGCGGCCGTGCGGCCCGCGAAAGTGAAACCAAACGAGTGCTTTCAGGCCTCCAAATGGTGCGCGCGCCCGGCCGACGCACATGCACTGTATTTGGAGGCCTGAAAAGCCACTGTTTGCACTTCCAAAACTCGCTTACTATAAGTCTCGCCAGAGCAGCGCTAAAGCGCTGTCTCAGGCGAGACCTAAAAATGGCTATGAGCTGGTACAGACGTCCAGTACCCACTACAGCTTACTGATCCCGCTGGGCCCGCATATCCCTCTATCCCAAGGCTTCTGATGGGCTCACGCTAAACATCCCTCCGTAGGCTATTCTGAGGCCCAGAGTTTGCTGTGTAGGGTAAGTCTGATTCACTTGTTCATTAGGGCTATAGTGTTGTCTATGTCGCTTCAACTTTATGCTGTCTCATAATCAACCGACTCGCTGTATCCTGCCCCTACACTGGTTCCTTTTCCCTAACTACCCTGTATTATTGACGATTTGTAATTTTGCATTTTTCCATGTGTAATACTGTCTCTATATTATGGGTTTTGTTGTAAACTGTTTTGTTTTTTCAGAAATGCTAATAAAACAATTTAAAATAAAAAAACTAAGACTGGGGTAATACCAGCAGCAATTTCTTTGTAATCCTAGATAACCTGGCAGTAGTCTAGAACTTAAACCAGCATTTATCTTAGGCTACGAACTACAAAGGCAAAATTCTCCATCCCATCTCTTTCGATCCAGACTTTATTAAATGCTCTGCTCAGTTACAATCGACTGGCCAGACCACTTTCCTATTCACTTTGACATTTTGCATCCATATCAACCTTGACCAACTACACCCCTGTTGTAAGCAGTTGAATTTGCCTACTTAGAAAACTATAATCTACCAAACACCAATACTTGGTCACTCCTAAATTAACTCAAGGATATGATGGACGAGAAGCTGAAACTTTTGAGACACTCACCCCCAGTCACAGATCTGGGTTGGATCCATCATCGTTCTTTAGATCACTTCGCCACCAAAGTTTAGACCCAGCCTTATGCAAATCAGTCTTGACCCTGTGCCTCATGGGAACAGTCCCGACCGAACTGCCAAGCCAGCACTAGGTCTAATGAGGGGGTGTCACGAATGTTAGCATAGTGATTTTGACATCCTCAAATCAGTATGTCTCCGGCACCTGGATTGGGTGTCAATTGCTAATGTATTTACAGATTTGCATTTGACTGTAGGTCTTCATTCACGTGTCTCTTGGTGAGTATCCCTTGATGCAGTAGTCCTCTTTGTTTGATTGCATTTTGTATGTGCCACCACATCTACCAGAACAATAACCCGCAATTTGGAATACATTGACATTTCTTTACAAGTTATGCTTGTCTGGGGCTGCTGCCATGGACTTGTCAAAAGAAAAACGCTCTGTTTGGCATGGTTCGACCTCATACACGCATAGTGTGCCCTAGTGCACATGCGGGGTCTGCTCTTCTGCATGGTGTGCTCATGTGCAGGTAAATTACTTGGTATGATTTAGTGACGACTGTGCGCGCTTTTATCTTCTGCCTGTCAATGTGTAAGTGTATGTCCTACTATTCTACAGTGTGTGATCTTATGCAAGTTCCGCTCTTCTGGCATCTCTTTTTATTCTAATGAAATTTGTTGCCATACCCTCCCCCACCCCTCAGAACCTCTCTTCTTGCTCAGAAATGCACCCCAGCACTGAAATGGTTGGATAATTTGGAACCCAACTCCTCTATTTCATTTTTGTCCAGGATTAAGGCGAGTCAGCCAGTGAACCTCTGCCCGCCAAAACCAGGGTCAAGTTTTTTTGGGTGTCTAGATTCCTCTGGGTCTGGCTTGAGACAGCTTTGGCAGTATGCCAGAACTAAATAGCAGCATTTAAAAGAATACAGGGTGTTTAGTTGGTAAAAAAATAAAGTAATCCCTCTCTGAGATCGCACTAAGGAGTTTCCCTGACACAAATGTTGCCCGGGTGCTCCTTAAGAGCCTGATGCACACACACAGCAGGGACTTCAGAAGCAATGATATCCACCTCCGCGGGAGAGATCACAGAAGCAACAACTATTATTAAAGCAGCCAAAATGGCTCCTGCACCATTAGTGACCCAGCTGCCAATACAACAGGACAGCATCAGCAGTCTCCAGTACATGATGGACAAGAGCAGCAACCACCCCACAGGCTCCAGCAGCGATCACATATGCTACCTTGATAGACACATCAACAACGGTAGTCAGCAAACAGGGCAAAGCAGTGATCACAGCTGTACCCTTGGCACAGAAAACAGCAACAACAGCTTCCAACACCGCAAGAATCCCAGATGCCATGACAGAAGAGACAAAAGCAGCAAAACCATCTGCATCCATAGGAGCCATACCGCTGCAGTACCAGTCACCACCAGAGCATCAACAATAGCTGCAAGCACATCAGGAACCACAGCAGTGACCATAGGTGTAATGTGAAAGCAGGAAAGCAGGCAATGACCAAACTGCCACTGTGGCAGGAATCCGAGCACTGACCACGGCAGTAACCACTGAGTTACCACAGCATCCACAATAGCTTTAATTATAGCAGGGACCAGAGCATCAGCAAGAACCACACAATTTTCCACAGCAGATGAAACCACTACCACAACCAAAGAGGTAACAGCAGCAACAACAGTTGAAACCACCTCAACAATAGTTGAAACCACCTCAACAATAGCTGAAAGCACAGAAGTCACCTCAGCAGTGACGGCAAAGTCCGGCGCTACCACAAGGACAGGTACAACAGCACACACAACAGCATGGGCCACGGCAGCAGCCACCACTTTAACATAAGCGGGAGTATGTACCTTGACTTTTATTGCTGCCTGATAAACTGTGTGTTTTAAACTGAGCTTCTCACAATTAGCCCAAACCCATCAAACAAGTATTGACTGTGTGGTGTCAAGGAATGCCTACAGTCCTCACTCTTAATATTCCTCCTCCTCACAGTCATTTCACACCTTTTTCACACCTAATCTAGGTGAATCCCTAGATGTGCTACTGCTGGAGAGGTAATGCAAATGAACCTCCAGGAGTTTCAGGCAGGGAAAAGATAACTTTCTAAAAGTTACTTTTCATTATACCTGTTAAAAAATCGACTTCATCATTGAATTGGATTTTTAATAATTATTCAATATAGTGGTTTCATTATTTTTTGTATCTGGTCCCTTTCCCATGTCACAGTATTAGTATTTAATCCCACTTTCCATTTTTTCCTGTGAGTGAATCAGCCTTCTTACAGTGAAAATAGCTTTTTTTGCTAGTCACTGTTAGGACATGGTAGCATTCATTTTCTACATGGCCCACTTTTTAATACCATGCACCCTACCAAGTGGGCTGCAAGGGCTACATTAGGATGAATTTATATATATTTAAAGGGAAGGTTTTCCCATCACAAAGAGTTATTTTGCATAATGCAAGGTTTACACTGCAGCAGTCAGTCCTACGTAGGGTAGGCCTAAATTCATGTTTACCCTGCCTCTGTAGTGGATGGCACATTAGGAACTACAGTCCACTAATGGCATTTAACTTCCAGGCCCTGGGTGCACTTTCTACACCATATACTAGGGTCTTATAGGCAAGTTAAATGTACCAATTAGGAATATGCCTATTCAACCATGTTTAACGGGGAGCACAGGCAATCTACTGTAGTGCACAGAGTTCTAAAGCCACCAAAAATATAGGGTCTGGCAAAAGGTAAAAAATCTGGGGTGACCATGCAGAAAAGGCAAATTTCTTATACTGAGCATTAAAGATTAAAATGCCTATATCTGCAGCAAATTCATTAAATAACGGGTGGCAAAATAAATCCCTGCTTGAGACCCCTGTTGCGGTAAATTTTGCTAAAGGTGCAAATTCCTCCAACCATTAAACTTATTTCACAAGCCTTTATCTCCGCTATCAAAGTCAATATGATAACTGGTAAAGCAGGCAATTAGCCACATACTTTTCTGTAAACAGTTCTGTTTACCAATGGGGTAAGAGATTAAATGTTAATTGTATTCTCCTGTGTTTTAAATCCAGTTTGATACAGGGGAAGTGTACGACAAGCACCATTAGACCGTCAGACTTTCAGCCATTATTAATCTACTAGTAGTGCTATGAGATATGACTGGATTCCTATTACCTTTGGCCCACATGATTGCTACATTGGACATCTCATCCACATATAGTTGCTTAATATTCAAAACTCATTTCCCTTCGGAGACTAAATTGCCACTTTCGGAACCATAGCAGAAGACTGGTTAAGAAAACAACATCCATTTTTAGTATCACCTTGTTTGAGAATCTCTCATATCAATACCCACTGCCTATTTAGATGGACTCTGTTTTGTTCCAGCTCAGTCGCGTTTTATCTAGTTTGAGTCTCCTATGATTACAAAAGGGCACTCATGTTTTAGTAATCTGTTCAAAATGCTCCTACCTCTCTTTGCTCCTTTCCAAATTCACATTTTCTACCTTTGAAGCTACAAAGTAGGAAACTAGGGGGTAAGTAAAACATCCCTAAATCCCCCATTTCAACTCTTCCCACACTATGAAAGGATTGGAAAGCACATTGAAGCTCTTAAACATCAGGGAATTTGATCCATTTCTTAGAAACGTGTTAGTCCTGTCATATCCTCCATATCCCCAAAGAGTGACATTCCCTCCAAAACTGGGGCCTTTATTTTCAGTGTGAAGGATTGTGCTGCATGATTACGTTCGATTCTATGAACAATTTTAAAATGGGAAAACAGATGATAAAGGAAGCTAGAGCAAAGGTATAATCTAAAACTGATTCCCTAAATATCTAGTACTGAGTAGAGTTAATTGGAATGTTTAAAATAATATATTTTAAAAACAAAACATACCTGAACTTTGCGATGTCCTCACTTTTGATCTCTTCTTTAGGCACAGGAACTGGATGCAGCAACTCCCTTGGCCAATCCTAGGGCTTCTCTCACCAACATGAGATCAGCCCTATGATAGGTGGGAAAGCCTCACTTGGCGCTCCACAGCGCTCTGGAGGCAGACAGTGCCATACCAGCCCACCCATCTCCCTGCTGCTGTCACTTAGCAGCGGCCTCGCCCGCATCCTGCCACTCGGCTCGGGATGGGGGATGAAAAATAAAATAATTATTACCATTTTATTTTTCATCTCTGTGGATTTTCAAGTGGGGCGACACTCCTCCACACATGCGAAGGAGCCGCCCCTAAGCTCCAACCTCAACATTTGAAGAAAGGATATTCAGCAGATTTCTGGAGGGGTCCTTTTGGTACTTTGAGACAATCAGATCAATGTGTCATGAGGCCTTCTTGGGCCCATTTTGGTTCTCCATTTTAAGTTTTATATTTTACACGTTTTAACAGATTTCGTTTAGCAGTGCAATTTTTACATGTTTTGCTTGCACAATATTATTCTGAGAAAATGCTGTGCGTGTTGTTTGTTTTTAGGAAGCCTTTCTTGCTAAATAATCTGTACACTCCGTTCAAAGCTGGCAAGGTACAAGATATCCTAGTGCTTGCATTGCCTGTTCAGAGATAGCTTCTGACATCTAGACACATCATTGCATCAGAACTGTACCTCAAACACAGTGGTTTCTATTATGTAAATTGGACATTGGCCTTCAGAGGTCAGAGAGGAGCACTCTGGTCACAACTGTCCTGGAACTAAGGTTGTGTTCGATATGCAGCTCAGGAGTCTCTGATGGTTGCCTCCTATCCTCACCCAACCTCTTCTGCTGAATTTTGGGTGGGCAAATGTCAAGGTATCATAATTGTGGGGCACCTTGACTAGACTACGTCAATACCCTTTGTGGAAAATGTGTTTTGTCTTCCAGATGCTGGATACCGAATATGGATTTTTCCATGTTACTTTTGTGACTTCAGCTTTGTTACTATTCTCAAGCACTTTGGCCTGCACTGATTCTATTTCTCTAGATTTTAAATGTCATGAAGCAGGGTGTGATTTGAATAGAAGATCTACGTTGTCTCTATTAAAAATATCGTGGGGAGACACTGCAAGTTATACTCTGGCACAAAGTAGAGTAGATGGGGGTCGTACATCCTTTTCTTTTTCTGACTATGGATTCCTAGCATTGGTAGAGGGTTAAAGCACAAGCAGTTAGAAGAACCATTCCCGAATGTACACAAAATAACCACAAACGCCATTTCCTTTTCACAAACCATTGCCCCATGGAGTGGGGCAAGCGAAACGAAAGGCGAAGCACAGGGTTTAGGACTGGATTTAATTGTCCTCTCTGTATTACTTATATCACTGCCTCTCTGTATTACTTATATCAATGCCCAACCCCCCTAGAGCTTGGAGGACAAGGGTATTCTATAGTGGTAGTAGATTCTCTCTGGCACCCCTTATTCATCGGATTAGACTTGTGACCTGGCTGGGGATCACCCTCCAACATGTCGCATTGCGTGCCCCTTTAACAATACATTCCCTTGCTCTACCATTTGCGAGTTTATTTCTCTAAGTACCATTGCAGGACCAATACCAGAGAAAGAATCTTGAGCAACCCAGTATAAGAAAGGTTTATGAGATTCTAAAACTAAACAAATAGCTTTTAACTGTGCCATTTTTAAAGGCGAAAATGTACTTTCATTAACCTGCAATTTGCCACATTGCGTACTTTACCTAGGCTCATCGGTGTCACCGTACTGTATTGCCTCAAACATAGAGTATTCAATGCACTTTGTTGGTTGTTTATGGTATTTATCTATTTTAACTTTTAACTATTTTGACTCGTCCTAGTGTTTTTACCTTTATGTGTGTACTCAGAGTACATGCACTTGGCTCTTATATAAGCAGTGCATAGCCATCACCCTGTGATCGTATCTGGGTTTTGTACGCTGCCTTTGTGAGTTTCTTTTGATCTTCTAAGAAGAGCAGCGGCTCACGGACCATCGATGCTCCAGCAGTGCTACCTAAATAACAAATGAACGTCCCTGGCTCTTAAGCAAAGGCTCATGGTGACTGTTTGGGACAAGAGCTGTATTTACTCGATATGGGGCAAGTATTTAAATGTAACTGCCCCGCTGTGTTACCCCTGATGCTCAACAGCGCACTGATTGTATTTACCACTTCCACTGAGCACAGTTTAATCGGAAGTTGCAGTCTTCTGGGGAGAGTTTCCAATTTTTCCACGTTGATTTTACACCTTTCGATCATTTACTAGTGAATGGTATTACCTTATTGTTTTATCTTATTAATGTGTTAGAACGTGAATTTCATTATTTCATTATTTGCACATTGTATGGCTTATGTATATAAGGTGACACAATAAATATATATTAAAGTGACTATTGGATTTACCTTTTAACAGCAGACCCCCACCACTGCAAAGGACTTGGCCCTTTTATTATTATTAAGCTTTTTCAGTAATCTTGTTTTTAAAATGTAAAAGGATCTGTGTTGGTTGGTTCACTGATGTAATCTCAGGCTCACTTATCTTTTCCAATTCTGAATGAGTTGATGGGTCTGTTGGGGCACACTTTAAAGGGAAAGAACAGGATGTTAAGATAATTTTTGTCAAGTCACTCTCTGACTGCTGAAGGACCCCGCTTTTGTCCTATCAGACTTCTGACACTGGGTTTGTTGTGGGTACTATGCCTTCTTGAAATTGGTTTTTAGTGTTAAATGAGGGAGGAGAGTATGAGTACCATAGTGCATTCCACAAGCACACCCCCAGCCTCAGAGAATACTTTTAGTTTGGCCGAAGACTTTCGCCGTCTAAAAATACCCTGACATATTTCGCTTTTAGGTCTCGCTGAGCCAAAGGCTCGAAGAGACATTTTAAATGTGGGATTTTCAAAGTGCTACCCACAGTTTTGGCTGGCCTAAACCTTGAGTGCACGATCACATGCACGTGCACAGCTGCTCCCACTCCCCCCTCCCTTCTCTATAGCTTTGGCTCCTTTGTTTTTTATTGCACCCTCCCTTCTCTCCCCGCTGTTTTCACACTACCCCCTCCCTTCTAATCAGTTTTCTTTCTGCTCCCTTGATCGCGTCTCCGATCACTTTAACTACTTCAAATGCAGCGCGCACCCCTGCTTTCACTTTTTTTCTTTGCTGCTGGCATTTCCACATCTGGCAGCTTCCTGCCCTCACCGGACATTGTTTATTTATTTATATTTAATATTCACGAGATCTCTGTTTATTTAATTATAGTTAAATGATGCAGCCCATGCTGAGGCTCGAACCCTGTTCCCCTGCTCCAAAGTCGACATCTTTATATGTTGAGCCACTTCCTGGCCATCGTTTGTTTGTGCTGAAGTTCCTGCTCTGCCCTTGCTGGGTGCTAAGCTGCTGGCAGCTGCATTGCGCGTGATCGTCTTTGAAGTGGTTTGGCTACGTGCATGCCTTTATCTTGTTTTAATGAGTTTCTGTTTTTTTGTTTTAAACCAGCCTGGCCAGCAGTAGCAAGTTTGTTTACTTTAAATGACCCTTCTCCCTTCATCAAAAGCATTTGTCAGGCTAATTTAGCATCAGGATCGAATTGCAGCTGAGTCCAAAGCGGGGGCAGCAACTTGGAGCATAACAGCTCTGGGGGCATTCACAGAAGGCGACATGCTAGGTGAGGGGGCACCATGCATAGAACCTCTTGCCAGCAGCCAGCCCGTCTGACAACATGGACAAAGGTACTTTTTCATTCTCCCCACTCCTCTCCCCTTCTACGCATTTGTGCGCGATTTCTGTTGTAATCTTCATCATGTATAATTTAAAACTTTTGTATCTTAAAGAGCTGCTCGTTCTGACCTGGAATTCCAGGGCGCCGTCTCGCCTCTTCTAATCCCCGTGCCTTCCCTCCAGCTGATTTCATTTGTGTAGATTTAGCTGTACCAAGTTGAAGCCAGCCAGCATTGCCCATAGTTTAAATAAATGTTTGTGATCCGAACTAGTGCCTTACTTTAAGTGCTGCTTGAGTTAAAGCTGTGCTTTTAGAATTTTTAAAAGGGCTGATTTACTAGAAATAGTGGTATCACTTGCAAAGCAAAGGCTTCTTCTGTTCTCTCTCCGCCCTCCCCCTTCCTGGAGTTGCTTTATTGCAGATCCTGAGAAACCATCGTCCCCAACAAAAATAAAATCAGCCTCCTTTTAAAAGAACACGCAGCTGCTGCTGCTGCTGCTGCTGTTACACCAGAAAATACATCCGGCTGGTGTATTGAGTCTTTGCACTGTACATGTCATTGAAATGTTAAAAATAAATGTATTATTAAAAACTTGCATGTTTGTAATTTCCTTAAATAGCTGCTTGTTGTAACCTGGAATTCCAGGGCTCAATCTCGCTTCTTAGGATTGTCGCATTCCCTCCTGCTTATTTTATTTGTTTAGACTTAGTTGTAACTAGTTGAAGCCATCATTGCTCAGAGTTTAACTACAATTTTGTGTTCTATATTCTATAAAGTACATTAGCACAGCTATTTTTATATGCTTTAGTACTGCTTGCTTTTACTTAATGTTAAACATATAGCGCACAGAACACTCTTCGTGTCAAACATGCAGTGCTTGGTGCACAGCGTGTGTTAACAATGCCACATTCAGTGTATCTGTAAAAAAATGCCAATATTTATATGCTTTGGTACTGCTCATCGTATGACGTAGAGTTAAACATCAAGCGCCTACAGCAGTCTCCTTGTGTGAGAAATGTAGCGCTTGGTGCATGCCATTTGTCACTCACAGCGTGTTAAACATACAGCACCCAGAGCATTGTCCTTGTTATGATACTAGTTAGGGCCAGCCCCCTTGAACCTCCTTCCACCGTCCCATGGCATGTGTGTGCGGTTGGGAACCTTTACAGACAAATGTGGCAATATAAACCATGTGCTGGTTAGAAGGATGATAACAATCTTTACAGTTGAGCACAGCTACAAAGGATTCTTCCATCTCCCACCAGTAGATGCTTCCTCCTTTGCTAATTATTTCTTCAGCAATTACAAACTTTCTAAAGGTGCTTATGGAGTCAATTCTGTATGTTAAAACCTTTGGACTATTTTTAGCACGCAATCACTTTGTAATGTGCTTGCACCGTACATTTATTCAAAGCGAGAAGGATGCGACAAGGAGTCTGCCGTCCGGAAAGAACATTGTATACTTTGCAGTTTGTTAAAAAGGTGATAGTTACGCTATATAAAAGACGACATTAGCATAGCTTAAGATTATCACCGCTAAAACTGTCATATCTGTGTTTTATTGACAACTTCCATAGCAGTGGAACTTACTTTTCAAGAGGCTTAGTTATTGGGTGTAGATTGCAAATTACATTAGTGTTGTTTGAGCTGATTAAAAGTTTTAAATTAATGAAGGAAAAATGAAATATTCATTCTATAATATTTGTGCATGCTGTACTCCCCTCCCCACCACTCAGCTTTACTCAACTACACTCTGCTTTACTCTACTCAACTCCACTCTGCTTTACTCCACTCTGCTTTACTCCACTACCCACCTTTGCTTTATTCCACTCTCCACCACTCTGCTTTACTCCACACATGCCACTCTGCTTTACTCCACTCCACTGTGCCTTACTCAGCTCTACTCAACGCCACTCTGCTTTACTCGATTCCACTCTGCTTTACTCCACTCCCCACCACTCTGCTTTACTCCACGTCACTCTGCTTTACTCCACATCACTCTGCTTTACTCCACTCTGCTTTATTCCACTCTGATTTATTCCACTCTGCTTTACTTCACTCTGCTTTACTCCACTCTGCTTTACTCCATTCTACTCCACACCACTCAACGTCACTCTGCTTTACTCCGCTCAACGCAACTCTGCTTAACTGCACTCCACCCAGTTCAATGCCACTCTGCTTTACTACACTCCATCCAGCTCAACGCCACTCTGCTTTACTACACTCAATTCAGCTCAACGCCACTCTGCTTTACTACACTCAATTCAGCTCAACACCACTCTGCTTTACTACACTCAATTCAGCTCAACGCCACTCTGCTTTACCTCACTCCACTCAATGTCACTCTGCTTTACTCTACTCCACTCTGCTTTACTCAACGCCCCTCTGCTTTTCTCCACTCAACTCCATTCTGCTCAGTGCCACTCTGCTTTACTCCACTCCACGCCATTCTGCTGTACTCCACCTTGCTTTACTCCACTCTGCTGTACTCCAAGCCACACTGCTGTTCTCCTCGCCATTCTGCTTTACTCCACTCTGCTTTACTCCATGCCACTCTGCTTTACTCTACACCACTCCTCTCAATGCAACTCTTATTTACTCCCCTACACTCTGCTTCACTCCCCTACACTCTGCTTTACCCCTATAATCTGATTCACTCCACGCTGCTTTATGTCATGCTACCCTCTACTTTACTCCACGCCACTCTGCTTTACTCCCCTCCACCCAATACAGCTCTGCTTTACTCCACTCTGCTTTACACCCCTACACTCTGCTTTACACCCCTGCACTCTGCTTTACGACCCTACACTCAGCTTGACTCCACTCTGCTTTACTCTATGTCATTTAACTTTACTCCCCTCCGCTCTATTCTGCTACACTCTGTTTTCCTCTACGCCACTCTGTTTTACTCCACTCTGCGTTACTTCATGCCACAGCTTTACTCCGGTCCACTCCACGCTGCTTTATGCCATGCTACCCTCTACTTTACTCCACGCCACTCTGCTTTACTCCCCTCCACTCAATGCAGCTCTGCTTTACTCCACTCTACTTTACACCCCTACACTGTGCTTTACACCCCTGCACTCTGCTTTACGCCCCTACACTCTGCTTGACTCCACTCTGCTTTACTCCATGTCACTCAACTTTACTCCCCTCCGCTCTACTCTGATAGACTCTGTTTTACTCCACGCCACTCTGTTTTACTCCACTCTGCGTTACTTCATTCCACAGCTTTACTCCGGTCCACTCTGCTTTACTCCAGTTCACTCTGTTTACTCTGATCCACTATGCTTTGGTCCACTCTGCTTTACTTTACTCTGCTTTGCTTTACTCTGCTTTGCTTTTCTGCTTTGCTTTACTCCACTCCGCTTTGCTTTACTCCACTCTGCTTTGCTTTACTCCACTCCGCTTTGCTTTACTCCACTCTACTCTGATTTACTCCACTCCACTCTGCCTTACTTCGGTCCACTCTGCCTTACGCCGGTCCACTCTGTTTTACTCCACTCTGCTTTACTCCACTCCGCTTTGCTTTACTCCACTCTGCTTTGCTTTACTCCACTCCGCTTTGCTTTACTCCACTCTACTCTGATTTACTCCACTCCACTCTGCCTTACTTCGGTCCACTCTGCCTTACGCCGGTCCACTCTGTTTTACTCCACTCTGCTTTACTCCACTCTGCTTTACTCCACTCATGCCACTGCACTTCACACCAATGCACTTAACTCCACGCCACTGCACTTCACGCCACTGCACTTCACGCCACTGCTCTTTACGCGACCGCACTCCACAAAACTGCACTTCAATCTACACAACTGCACTCCACGCCACTCAGCTCAATACAATGCCACTACACGCAACACCACTCAGCTCAATGTAATGCCACTACACGCAACACCACTCAGCTCAATGCAAAGCCACTACACGCAACACCACTCAATGCAACGCCACCACACGCAACACCACTCTACTCTACACCACTCCACGTAGTGCCACTTTATGCTACTTCACACGACGCCACCCCGCGCAACTGCACTTTACGTGATGCGGCCCCACTCTACACAACTGCATTCCACCCAACTGTGCTCCACTTTTGCACCACACCACTCCATGCAGTGTTAATCAATGCAGCGCCACCCACGCAATGCCACTCCTTGCAATGACACTCCACACAACACCACTCCACGCAACCCCACTCCTCTATGCAACACCAGTCCAACCAACTGCACTTCACACAATGCTACACTACTGCACGCCAAACCACTCTACTCTACGCAATGCCACTCTACGCAATACCACTCAATACAATGGCAATCCATACAATCACACCACACAACATATTTACAATCCATATAATACCACTCAGCACCACATAATTCAACTCCACCTAATTACACACTACTCAATACAACATAAATACACCCCACATAAATACACTCTATACCACATAACAATCTACATAAAAACTCTCCACCATGCCACATAATTCCACTCAACACAATTTCACTCTATACCTCACTGTTCCATGCCACACTATTCAACTCCACCCAAATCCATTCCACACCACAAATTACAAAAAGCAAACATTATTCCACCCCACAACACAATTCCACCACACATCGCATATAGCCAATTTACAACACACAATTCAAAATCATACCTTAAAATTCAACAGCACACCACAGAATTAAAGTCCACTATATAAAACTCCACAACACAAAATACCATTCATCATAATTACACACAATCCCACTTCACATAATTCCAATACACTCAAAAACACATACTATTCACATAATACAACTGCTCACCATGCCACATAATTCCACTACACGAATCCACTCTATGACAGACAATTTCATGCCACACAATGCCAGAATTAACAATTCCAATACAACCCACAAAATTCCACTACACACCACATACATCCACTCCAATCCATAACATATAGGGAAAAGACATTTACAACTCCAATAGCTCTAACTCTTTCTTTTTTGTTTGCATCCAAACACATAGATCTGAAGCTCATCTCCAACCTAGTTCTTCTTTTCCTCACCAAACAGGTAAACCTATCCACACAGTTCCACACCACACAATACAACTCCACACATTTGCAATCCACACCACATGATTCGACACCAAACCACATAATACAACTCAACAACACAATTACACCTACAACTAATCCACACCACACAATTCCACATCATGCCACAAAAAATTGGCAGTTTGGGCTGGACTGTTCCCATGAGGCACAGTGTCAAGACTGATTTGCATATGGCCATGTTTAAACTGGGGTGGCGTAGTGGGCAAAAGAACGATGGATTTAACCCAGATCTCTTGACTGGGGGAGAATGTCTGCATTGTCAGCATTCCGTCCATCAATTGTTTGTTGTAACGCTTTTCGCCCTAAGTGGGATGGGTATTCCCAGACGTGGGACCCGTGCTCACTACGCCACTGGAGTCAAGCTATCCTGGCTGATGACGGCTGATAGCCAGAAACCGGTCCTAGGATGCTTGATTCCGGTCCAGGGAAGACATGGCTTGGCAGTTTGGGCTGGACTGTTCCCATGAGGCACAGTGTCAAGACTGATTTGCATATGGCCATGTCTAAACTGGGGTGGCGTAGTGGGCAAAAGAACGATGGATTTAACCCAGATCTCTTGACTGGGGGAGAATGTCTGCATTGTCAGCATTCCGTCCATCAATTGTTTGTTGTAACGCTTTTCGCCCTAAGTGGGATGGGTATTCCCAGACGTGGGACCCGTGCTCACTACGCCACTGGAGTCAAGCTATCCTGGCTGATGACGGCTGATAGCCAGAAACCGGTCCTAGGATGCTTGATTCCGGTCCAGGGAAGACATGGCTTGGCAGTTTGGGCTGGACTGTTCCCATGAGGCACAGTGTCAAGACTGATTTGCATATGGCCATGTCTAAACTGGGGTGGCGTAGTGGGCAAAAGAACGATGGATTTAACCCAGATCTCTTGACTGGGGGAGAATGTCTGCATTGTCAGCATTCCGTCCATCAATTGTTTGTTGTTACGCTTTTCGCCCTAAGTGGGATGGGTATTCCCAGACGTGGGACCCGTGCTCACTACGCCACTGGAGTCAAGCTATCCTGGCTGATGACGGCTGATAGCCAGAAACCGGTCCTAGGATGCTTGATTCCGGTCCAGGGAAGACATGGCTTGGCAGTTTGGGCTGGACTGTTCCCATGAGGCACAGTGTCAAGACTGATTTGCATATGGCCATGTCTAAACTGGGGTGGCGTAGTGGGCAAAAGAACGATGGATTTAACCCAGATCTCTTGACTGGGGGAGAATGTCTGCATTGTCAGCATTCCGTCCATCAATTGTTTGTTGTAACGCTTTTTGCCCTAAGTGGGATGGGTATTCCCAGACGTGGGACCCGTGCTCACTACGCCACTGGAGTCAAGCTATCCTGGCTGATGACGGCTGATAGCCAGAAACCGGTCCTAGGATGCTTGATTCCGGTCCAGGGAAGACATGGCTTGGCAGTTTGGGCTGGACTGTTCCCATGAGGCACAGTGTCAAGACTGATTTGCATATGGCCATGTCTAAACTGGGGTGGCGTAGTGGGCAAAAGAATGATGGATTTAACCCAGATCTCTTGACTGGGGGAGAATGTCTGCATTGTCAGCATTCCGTCCATCAATTGTTTGTTGTAACGCTTTTCGCCCTAAGTGGGATGGGTATTCCCAGACGTGGGACCCATGCTCACTACGCCACTAGAGTCAAGCTATCCTGGCTGATGACGGCTGATAGCCAGAAACCGGTCCTAGGATGCTTGATTCCGGTCCAGGGAAGACATGGCTTGGCAGTTTGGGCTGGACTGTTCCCATGAGGCACAGTGTCAAGACTGATTTGCATATGGCCATGTCTAAACTGGGGTGGCGTAGTGGGCAAAAGAACGATGGATTTAACCCAGATCTCTTGACTGGGGGAGAATGTCTGCATTGTCAGCATTCCGTCCATCAATTGTTTGTTGTAACGCTTTTCGCCCTAAGTGGGATGGGTATTCCCAGACGTGGGACCCGTGCTCACTACGCCACTGGAGTCAAGCTATCCTGGCTGATGACGGCTGATAGCCAGAAACCGGTCCTAGGATGCTTGATTCCGGTCCAGGGAAGACATGGCTTGGCAGTTTGGGCTGGACTGTTCCCATGAGGCACAGTGTCAAGACTGATTTGCATATGGCCATGTCTAAACTGGGGTGGCGTAGTGGGCAAAAGAACGATGGATTTAACCCAGATCTCTTGACTGGGGGAGAATGTCTGCATTGTCAGCATTCCATCCATCAATTGTTTGTTGTAACGCTTTTCGCCCTAAGTGGGATGGGTATTCCCAGACGTGGGAACCGTGCTCACTACGCCACTGGAGTCAAGCTATCCTGGCTGATGACGGCTGATAGCCAGAAACCGGTCCTAGGATGCTTGATTCCGGTCCAGGGAAGACATGGCTTGGCAGTTTGGGCTGGACTGTTCCCATGAGGCACAGTGTCAAGACTGATTTGCATATGGCCATGTCTAAACTGGGGTGGCGTAGTGGGCAAAAGAACGATGGATTTAACCCAGATCTCTTGACTGGGGGAGAGTGTCTGCATTGTCAGCATTCCGTCCATCAATTGTTTGTTGTAACGCTTTTCGCCCTAAGTGGGATGGGTATTCCCAGACGTGGGACCCGTGCTCACTACGCCACTGGAGTCAAGCTATCCTGGCTGATGACGGCTGATAGCCAGAAACCGGTCCTAGGATGCTTGATTCCGGTCCAGGGAAGACATGGCTTGGCAGTTTGGGCTGGACTGTTCCCATGAGGCACAGTGTCAAGACTGATTTGCATATGGCCATGTCTAAACTGGGGTGGCGTAGTGGGCAAAAGAACGATGGATTTAACCCAGATCTCTTGACTGGGGGAGAATGTCTGCATTGTCAGCATTCCGTCCATCAATTGTTTGTTGTAACGCTTTTTGCCCTAAGTGGGATGGGTATTCCCAGACGTGGGACCCGTGCTCACTACGCCACTGGAGTCAAGCTATCCTGGCTGATGACGGCTGATAGCCAGAAACCGGTCCTAGGATGCTTGATTCCGGTCCAGGGAAGACATGGCTTGGCAGTTTGGGCTGGACTGTTCCCATGAGGCACAGTGTCAAGACTGATTTGCATATGGCCATGTCTAAACTGGGGTGGCGTAGTGGGCAAAAGAACGATGGATTTAACCCAGATCTCTTGACTGGGGGAGAATGTCTGCATTGTCAGCATTCCGTCCATCAATTGTTTGTTGTAACGCTTTTCGCCCTAAGTGGGATGGGTATTCCCAGACGTGGGACCCGTGCTCACTACGCCACTGGAGTCAAGCTATCCTGGCTGATGACGGCTGATAGCCAGAAACCGGTCCTAGGATGCTTGATTCCGGTCCAGGGAAGACATGGCTTGGCAGTTTGGGCTGGACTGTTCCCATGAGGCACAGTGTCAAGACTGATTTGCATATGGCCATGTCTAAACTGGGGTGGCGTAGTGGGCAAAAGAACGATGGATTTAACCCAGATCTCTTGACTGGGGGAGAATGTCTGCATTGTCAGCATTCCGTCCATCAATTGTTTGTTGTAACGCTTTTCGCCCTAAGTGGGATGGGTATTCCCAGACGTGGGACCCGTGCTCACTACGCCACTGGAGTCAAGCTATCCTGGCTGATGACGGCTGATAGCCAGAAACCGGTCCTAGGATGCTTGATTCCGGTCCAGGGAAGACATGGCTTGGCAGTTTGGGCTGGACTGTTCCCATGAGGCACAGTGTCAAGACTGATTTGCATATGGCCATGTCTAAACTGGGGTGGCGTAGTGGGCAAAAGAACGATGGATTTAACCCAGATCTCTTGACTGGGGGAGAATGTCTGCATTGTCAGCATTCCGTCCATCAATTGTTTGTTGTAACGCTTTTCGCCCTAAGTGGGATGGGTATTCCCAGACGTGGGACCCGTGCTCACTACGCCACTGGAGTCAAGCTATCCTGGCTGATGACGGCTGATAGCCAGAAACCTGTCCTAGGATGCTTGATTCCGGTCCAGGGAAGACATGGCTTGGCAGTTTGGGCTGGACTGTTCCCATGAGGCACAGTGTCAAGACTGATTTGCATATGGCCATGTCTAAACTGGGGTGGCGTAGTGGGCAAAAGAACGATGGATTTAACCCAGATCTCTTGACTGGGGGAGAATGTCTGCATTGTCAGCATTCCGTCCATCAATTGTTTGTTGTAACGCTTTTCGCCCTAAGTGGGATGGGTATTCCCAGACCTGGGACCCGTGCTCACTACGCCACTGGAGTCAAGCTATCCTGGCTGATGACGGCTGATAGCCAGAAACCGGTCCTAGGATGCTTGATTCCGGTCCAGGGAAGACATGGCTTGGCAGTTTGGGCTGGACTGTTCCCATGAGGCACAGTGTCAAGACTGATTTGCATATGGCCATGTCTAAACTGGGGTGGCGTAGTGGGCAAAAGAACGATGGATTTAACCCAGATCTCTTGACTGGGGGAGAATGTCTGCATTGTCAGCATTCCGTCCATCAATTGTTTGTTGTAACGCTTTTCGTCCTAAGTGGGATGGGTATTCCCAGACGTGGGACCCGTGCTCACTACGCCACTGGAGTCAAGCTATCCTGGCTGATGACGGCTGATAGCCAGAAACCGGTCCTAGGATGCTTGATTCCGGTCCAGGGAAGACATGGCTTGGCAGTTTGGGCTGGACTGTTCCCATGAGGCACAGTGTCAAGACTGATTTGCATATGGCCATGTCTAAACTGGGGTGGCGTAGTGGGCAAAAGAACGATGGATTTAACCCAGATCTCTTGACTGGGGGAGAATGTCTGCATTGTCAGCATTCCGTCCATCAATTGTTTGTTGTAACGCTTTTCGCCCTAAGTGGGATGGGTATTCCCAGACGTGGGACCCGTGCTCACTACGCCACTGGAGTCAAGCTATCCTGGCTGATGACGGCTGATAGCCAGAAACCGGTCCTAGGATGCTTGATTCCGGTCCAGGGAAGACATGGCTTGGCAGTTTGGGCTGGACTGTTCCCATGAGGCACAGTGTCAAGACTGATTTGCATATGGCCATGTCTAAACTGGGGTGGCGTAGTGGGCAAAAGAACGATGGATTTAACCCAGATCTCTTGACTGGGGGAGAATGTCTGCATTGTCAGCATTCCGTCCATCAATTGTTTGTTGTAACGCTTTTCGCCCTAAGTGGGATGGGTATTCCCAGACGTGGGACCCGTGCTCACTACGCCACTGGAGTCAAGCTATCCTGGCTGATGACGGCTGATAGCCAGAAACCGGTCCTAGGATGCTTGATTCCGGTCCAGGGAAGACATGGCTTGGCAGTTTGTTCTGGACTGTTCCCATGAGGCACAGTGTCAAGACTGATTTGCATATGGCCATGTCTAAACTGGGGTGGCGTAGTGGGCAAAAGAACGATGGATTTAACCCAGATCTCTTGACTGGGGGAGAATGTCTGCATTGTCAGCATTCCGTCCATCAATTGTTTGTTGTAACAAAAAATTCAACAGCACACAATATAATTAAAGTCCAGAACGTACCTCTCCACACCACAAAATACCATTCCACATAATTACAATCCATAACACACAATCCCACTCCACATAATTCCAGTATACTCAACACCACATATTTACTATGCATATAATTCCACGGCACACCATGCCACATAATTCCACTGCACAAATCCAAGCAACACCACACAATTCCATGCCACACAGTTAGACAACTAACTAATCCAGTCCAACACACAATTCCACTACACACCACATACATACATTCCAGAACACCTAGCTTCAGGGACACCGCTCCCTGTTTCATATATATTTTTTTTAAACTTTAATGGTGATCGTGGCGTCCGCTTCAGGGACACCGCTCTGTTTAATTTTTTTTTTTACTTCAATGATGAATGCGGCACCCTCTTCAGGGACACCACGCCCTGTAATACAATAGGTCTCGCTTTTGCCAAATTTTGACTTATTGGTATTGTAAATGACAAAGCCTTTTATTCGTTTAAAAGGCATTGCCATTTACAAGGCCAGTAACTCAAAATCTCGCAATTGCGAGACCTATTGCATTGCAAATGCTTGTTGTTATATACAGATAGGTAGCTGTGACAATAACACAAGATTTCGCACAGCACCAAACTGGTTGGAGTAGAAAGTCTACAGAAAGAATACGTATTTAAAGGCTGGTGCTACCACAGTATACAATACTGGTACCTGTAGGGTCAATTATGGTGTTACTTCATAGAATAACACACCACTAAAACCCAAAACAATCTCCTGAAGCACTCCCAACAAGTTGTTTCAATAACACTGAAGATAAATCACCCAAAAATTAATTTCATAAGTCCAAGGTAATGGCATATATTTTCATTGTCTTTATTGTGTTTACATGCTTCCAACCAAGTACATGATCATCAGCTGACACGTGTTTCATCCCCACCTTGTTCAAGGCTATGTGTAGTAAACAAATATGAAAACAGGGTATGTGAGACCAACCTGACATCTAAAATAGGCTCATTTCCTACATGAGTTAAAAGTATTGCGTGCTGTCGATCGAACAAGTAGAACTTAAAAATTAATCACAGAGAGAAAGCCATAGCAGACTTATAATACTTTTTCACATGACCTTGGACTTATGGACTGACATTTTTGGTTATTTATCCTCAAACAGTGTTATTTCAACAAATTGTTGGAGTGCTTCAGTATACTGATTTAGGATATCCAATTTTAGGCCTGTTGCAGTAAGTCAAAGAGGAACTACTTCACACACAGGTAGGCCAGGGCCTGCAGATATTTACACCATATGGTTAGGGAGGGGCCAGGAGTCACCTCCACCAATTCGCTTGGCCAAGCATAAATGTGGCATCCCCAAGCACCCTCTTCAGAACCCTTTCTGGAACTGTAGAAGGTTAGAAGAGGACTGGAACTCCTGTTTAATGACTTGAGAGGAGCCCTGAGGACTGGAAGGAGTGGACTTCAAGGGTCAGTTGGCTGACCTTCTGTGTGGCTACAGGGAGACAAGTTGCAACAGGCCTCTTCCTGGGAGTACCCAGCTGACCAGTGAAAAATGGACCTGGACTGGACCCTGCTTCTGCTTCTGTCTAACACTATGAGTTTCTAAAGGCCTTTCCACGAGGTCCCGGGAGACTGAGAAGTGTACTCCAGAGGTTGACTAAGACTTAAAAGACTAAGAAAGTAATATCTTTGACAAGGATGAACCTGATTGGTCTATCTGACCTGCGCTCCATCTTGATTGTCCTTAAATTGCATCTAGGTCTGGATCTACCGCAACCATTAGTTAACATTGGCGCATTGTGCTTTTTGACACTATATATACTCTTGTTCCCCTTGTTGGATTTTTAGGTCGAGCCTAGGGCAGCGCATGCGCTGCTCTAGGAAATCGGCCTCTTGGAATCACTTCAACTTTTGTTGAGGCTTCCACATGTGGTGCTCACACACCATTGGCCTTTGCGTCTGGCTTTAGCATGCAATTGGCCAAAGGCGTGTGGATGTCCCAGCTTTTAGGGAAATGTTTACTCCCAGAGCGTTTTGCTCTCGGGAGCCAGCAGCAGCGCGCAGGGGCCATCTGTTTTGGCTCAGGTTTCCTTGCCGCTTTTATTAGAGCAATCTTCTAGCACAAGCAGCGCAATGGCTGCGAGTTAAGTGTTGAAATAACAAATCAAGACCGCTTGTGGTGCGCAACCAAGCACCCAAACCCCAAGTCAGCTGTTTCGCCTGGCACTGGGAAACAGAGAGATGCATATGTCGAGGCATAATGCAATAAAAACTATCTGCCGAAGGTCACACCGAGTGCCAGGCTTTGAGCAATCTTCTCGCACAAGCAGAGCAATGGCTGCGAGTTAAGTGTTGAAATAACAAATGAAGACCGCGTGTGGTGCGCGTGCAGCCGAACTAGTACTAATACTTTCCAAGAAGGCATGGGGCAAGTTAAACCTCAGTGCTTCAGAGGTTAAAGAAATCTTCTAATGCTGCGCATCTGCTGGCAGCGCAGAGCCCGCTCTTTACTGGTAACCAAGCACCCAAACCCCGAGTCAGCTGTTCCGCCTGGCACTGGGAAACAGAGAGATGCATATGTCGAGGCATAATGCAATAAAAACAATCTGCCGAAGGTCACACCGAGTGCCAGCTTCTTCATTAGGAATTCAGGACAAATTCATTTTCGTGTGAGGGCAGTTTCTTGCTGAGGGAGACACACTGAGCATCGCCCCCCCACGAGTGAAAGAATGAATGTGTTTGAATTCTTATCTTATGTCAGTTGGTTGCATTTTTCTCTCCTCTCCGTCTCCTTCTCTTTCCCTCATTTTTTCCCTCCGTGCCCCCTTCTAGCTGCCTCTGCCCTCCCTGCACCGCCCTCACACAGTATTAATACAAGTTTAGTTTTCAATTAGGCCTCTTTACTGCTGTGATTAGGCGCCCGTTGCTGACAAAGATTATACCATTGGCGGCGTGGACTATCAATAGAAAGCTAATGACTTCACGCGCAGCCGAGCAGTGAGATGTGCTGCGCAGTCTCCGTCTCGCGCATCTCTCACTGACCCCCTACCCCAAAATATCTTTTAATTCATCCTTCATTGCCTAGCTCTTGTTCCTTCCATTTCCTCCCTCTCCCCATGCTCTCCTCATGCTTTATATTAATTCCCTTCCCACCAGTGGCGCTCTCCCCCATACTTCTTTCATCTCATTCACAGAAACTCTCCCTCTTCAGCCCGCCCTCCTTACCGTCAGTGGCCTCCTGTCCCCTCCTTACCACATATCCGTCCCTTCACCTCTCTTTCACCTTAGCCCACTCCCTGCCCTCAGTAGAATCCTTTCTTCCTCCTCATGACAACTTCTTTCCTCCTACTCTTCGTCTCTCTCTCTTCATCCCGCCCCTTCCCTCCAGTTACTCCTCTATCCCTCTCTGTCACATCTTCCTTCCCAGACCAGTCTGCCTCTCTCCCTCCTGATCTCACGCCCCTTCACTCCCTGTCTCAGTGCACTACGATAAAAATCAAGCATTGGCATAGCCAATAGGTCTTGCTTTTGTGACCTTATAAGTATTTAGTTATGCAGCACAATATCCTTGGTACAACAACATTAATTGTTGCATGGTTAAACACTTATAAGGTCACAAAGGCGAGACATATTGGCTACGCCAATGCCTGTTGTAATTTGGTGTCATTTTGTTTATTACATTTTACTCTATTTTTCTAATTTGGTTTGAGATTTTGATATATTTTGCATTTCAGCTTTATTATTATTTTGGTACTGTGTAAATACTTTACACATTGCCCTAAGCCAAGCTTGTCTGCTCTGTGCTATAGTTACCAAGATGTTGACCTTAGGTTAATTTAGTGACTTTGTAGGCTCAACATGATAAGAGCTGTAACTATCCCTTGAGGTGGGTAGTCACCCACCCCAAATAATTACACACTTTATTAAACTCAGATATCGCCAACAGGTTGGGAAGTTAGGCTTTTTCCCCTTAGTACAGTCTGCCTTTAACACCATCCTTTTTGACTATTCTGCCATTGGCCTTCATTGTTCACTGAAAGCTTTGAACTGTTACTATAAGGCCTATAAAACTGTAGTCAACACAAACAATTCTGCTGCCATTGTTTTGGTAGCAGGATTTGCAGAAAGGTAAAGTGGACTGAAGGGAATTTAATAATTGAAAGATCTTCTAAATACAATTATCTGGTGTCTCTATGGAGGAAAGTGGCAGAAACTAAAACCTCCAACTGTTTTGCCATTTTTGTAGGTAATATCATACTTGTAATGGCTTTTACTGATTATGAGCACTTGAGCTTTCCAGGTAAACTACCTTGATGGCCCAATATGGCCCAGTTTAATACCTTTCCAATGATCCTCCATCTTCTTCATTCTGTTCCCCATTGTCAAATCAGGCTTGAGTTTAACCTTTGATACTGAATTCCCTTTTACAGTTCCTTCGTTTATGATCCGAAAGTGGGAGCTCATCAAAATATGTTTGGCAGGAATTAGAAAAACTGCTAGTTCTGGTAACGCTTGGTCAGAATTTGTATTTAAGTCTTTGAAAGTGCTTAAGGTGAGACAACAGTGGGTTTTTGGTGGTGTCAATAGTGAATTTTAAATATGAAGTTAAAACTCTCAGGCAACATTTGAGGGCACAGATCTTGCTTGCCTTTAGCACACATAACAATGCTAAATATGTGACCTATTGTAACTCATTAGGCCCACTTTCAAATTGACATATTAGTGTTAGACCTGTTAGCCTTAGGGTGGTCTTCCGCCAAACCTTTTGTCTTACTCCTCCATTTTCGCTGATCTCGTTTTTGTTGGCTTTAGGACTCTGTGCACTTTACTACTGCTAACCAGTTCTAAAGTGCGTGTCCTCTCTCCTCGAAACATAGTGATATTGGCTTTGCTCCAATTAGCACTTTTAATTTACTGGTAAATCCTAGTAAAGTGTACCACACATACCCAGGGCCTATAAATTAAATGCTACTAGTGAGCATGCAGCACATATTGTGACACCCACTTACATGGCCCTTTTAACCCATCTCAGGCCTGCCATTGAAGCCTGTGTGTGCAGTTTTAAACTACCATTTTGACCTGACAAACTAAACCTTTTGCCATACCTAGACTTACCTTTTTAATATATAAGTCACTCTTTAGGGGAGACCCTACAGAGCCCATTGGGCAGGGTGCAGTATATTTGAAGCGTTGGACATGTACTTCTAACTTTTACATGTCCTGGTAGGGAAAAGCTCTTACATTTGTTTTTCAGTACTACAAGGCATGCCTCTCCCTTAGGATTACATTGGGTTAACTTGTTACATTTAACAAGTGATACATTTTAATTGGGAGCAGGTTGGAGTATCGAGTTTGTTGTCTTAAAAATTGCAATTTAAAGCCTCTCAATTCTGAAAATGCCACTTTTTAGAAATTTGTAAAAAACCAATCAAAATGTGTACAGCTGAAATGCCCTCAATTCAACAAATTATAATCAAAGTGATCACTTTATCAAAACAATGATTGAGTGTGCACCTATGAGGGGGCTCTGCCAGCTACCTGATTCATAAGGAAAATGTTAGAAGGGGCGATCCCAGGGGGGTTACAGAACACGTTCCTGACCACCCTGTGACCCGCCTCTCCCAGAACCAGGCCGAGCACCGGCGGTGAGGCCCCTTCAGGAAGGGGGGTCTCATACTTAGGCTCGCACGCGCTGAGCTTGCACTACTTGACAAAGAGACACCACACAGTAGGTTTCAGTAGACGGAGATCTTTATCTAAGATTCGTTGGACCTTTATGATCCGCAAGATAGTCTTTGGTCGGTACAATAAGCTTGGTAATTCCTTCACAGGGGGGTTGGGGTAGCGGGACAGTTCTTGGTTCAGAGTCAATGCCGAGTATCCTTCGCACAGCTCTCAATCCTCGAGCCTGGGGACACGGTGCAGTCTCGGGTCCAGCCGGACCAGTGTATTCTCGAGCCACGACCACGTCCGCAGGGCTCTGGCGGAAAGGAACTGTCGATCGGGTGATCTTCGGGGAGCCGCGATTCACTCGGCAGGCTCAGCCGGGCTTGAGTCGGTGGGAGCCGCGAGTCTCTCAGCAGGCTTCGATGATCTTAGGGTCGGGGGAAGCCGCGAGTCTCTCAGCCGGGCTCCAGTGTTCTTAGTGTTCTTGGGAGCCGCAATGGCGTCAGCAGGGCTCAGGTGGTTTCCAAGGATCAGGTAGCGTCTTTTCTTCAGGTTTCGTCGAGCCGCGACCCGGTCTGCAGGGCTCTCGTAGTTCCAGGTCTTCTCTGCCCCAGTCCCCTCAGCACCCTCTGTTATACGCCTTCTTCCCTTTGAAGTCCAGCGTCCTCACAGAGAGGGGTCTTGGCGTCGGGGGCGGTGTGTTGGGATTTCCTGCCGCTCAGCTCTTTGATCCTTTGCAGTAGGGCCGGGAGGGACTCCAGACACCCAGCATGCAGGGAGCCAGCTCCCTGGGGGCCCGGAGGGCGATCAAAACCCTCCATTGAGAGGAGGTCAGAGGTGCGACAGAGACTACTCCTCCCTGTCTTGCTTGGGGGGGTTCCCTCTCCCTTGGCCGGGCATGGCGTGTCTAAGGTCTAGGTTTCGCTGGGGCCCTAGGTCGGCCATAGGAACATCGTGACATGGGGGCCGGGGTTCTATAACCAGGGATCAGGGGGGTTGCATGAGTCGGGTTGGGGGGACTAATGGTCAGGGGGCTCCACACCACGAGGCCGGTCCCACAGAAAAGCTAAGACCTGGATGTGTATCCTGGATGCGAAGTGCATTATTATGCACTTCAACTGCCACAAACTCACTATCAAAGTCAATACACTGCAACCTCGTGCAGATTGCTTCAACAATACCAGACTAACTATACTAGAGGTTCTGGGTATCACGCTGAGTTGACCCTAAGCATTCCCTTAATCGCTGCACGACCATCATCCAACTCGAACAAACTGAGTCAGTGGCTAACCAAACATAGCCTATCGCTACTAGCGAGAAAACAAGCAATAAAGGGATTAATTTCCTTTCTCCCAAGCCAGGCTAAGAAATATGGAACTGAAAGATGACTTTCTCTAAGAAGGAAACTAAACCACTTGGGAACCTAAAAACAATAAATATTGGATAAAGCCCCGCTCGTCAAACCACTAAGATCCTGACCCTCCTCCAGCACCTCCTAGATCTGCCCCTCCTACTCTAATACCCTGGGGAGACCCCTTAGCGGAATCCCGCTTAACTGTGCGCAAATGACATTAAGACACCCACAGAGGCAAGATGCCTCCTGATTCATCAACCTCCCTCCGCCCCTTTACGAAATGTTTGAAAACCCATGGTCCTAACTCTTTCGCCATCATCTTCCCACCTAATCCTTCACTCAAAGCGAGAAGAAACTTCAAACATAGGTTGATCAGACAACTCCCGGAAACTCTCATCATCGATATATACCACTGCTCCTCCTAAGGCCAACAGAAAATGGATCTCATTTTCCACACCCAGCATCCCACGAAATGGAACACCATACTTAGATCCCACCTCCACAAATCCAGAACAACTAGCACCCCTCTCAGCTGCAAACTGACGATCTCGAACGCGAACCACCCTCCATGGAGCAGGAACACAGCTACCATCTACAGCAACGATACAATCCTGAACCAAGCCATCAATACCAACCTATACTCATTTGACTCCCTATTCCACACACTACGGAATGCCATTACTCACTTACACTTTAAACACTTGCACAACCCCCTATCCCCTATCCCCTAACCTACCATCCCCTCCCCTGAAATCACAAAACTATCTCCAGTCTCCCTCCTCCAAAGTTAACCTCACCCCCTCCGACACCACCCTCTTTTCCTCTTACGCAACTTCCAAGTCGCACACCAAACACTTCTCATCCAGAGCATCTCTGAGGTATATCTCTGCTAAAACTCCCCATCCCCCTCCCGACCCCTTCCCCTCCCTTCCCTTTTCTAGAAATTCATCCACACAGACAACCAGGGGAGCCGACACACATTCAAAGTCTCCCAACTCTCACCACCCAACAGTACTCAACAAACTGTTGCTTAAAACACAACAAGAGTACTCCCACCACATGTCCTCAGTTAACCACAGGAGCAGCATAGGTACTGATCCAGCGCGGGGACAACATTTCCATAATCTCCTTATGTCACAGATTCTCAATCACAACAGTTCATTCATACACTCATACATTGGTGGGGCCCATAACACCAACACGCTTCTCATCCACAGAACTCACTCGAATCTGTACACAGGAGAAAGACTGCTGGACCAAGTGGGTACCTTATTATCTATCAGGACTAATTTTCTACTAAATTATATATATATATATATACACATTCTATATACAATATTCTGAATCCTGACTTTATCATCAAGGCACTCCACTGTTTGGTCGATTGGCCAACTAGTTGGACTGGTTGATGGTGAATTAGACCCAGCTAAAACACAATTAAAGCCTAGGAAACATTTGATATTTTCAGTAATTCATTTAAGAATCACAAACTCATTTCTTATTATTTCAATTTTGTTTATCTAAACATTAATCGAACTTTTAAATCTTAAAATTTAGATTTATTAAAGAGAAAATAAACATTTAGAAAATACTTTTAGACATACATTTAAGAAAAATGCAGTAAATCATTTACCGATAGACAGATGATGATAGCTTCGGATCAAATAAGGAATTATCTGCATTCTCAGGTGAAGACTCCCTCGGGAAAATACAACCTGACCCTCAAGGGATCAAACCGTCGTGCAAATTACAGGATGCGGCGTAATAAAGTTCAGATATTCAGCAAAGTCCATACATCAATCCAGAGCATAGATCAATTCCACGCTCAGACTGACAGCATAGAATACATTTTAGAATTTTGGAAAAAGGAACAACCACCCAACGAGAATTTCTTCTCAAGAAAAAATTAACCCAAAGACAAACGTAACCGCAACCACGACGCCAACGCCACCAACAACAACTCCAACAACAACTCTCAATAATGTGATGAAGGGTTCTTATACCCTTTTTCCCCTTATTTCATACAAGATTTGGCAACTTCAGGGGCAGACGAAATGTTCTGATTGGACAGTTCGGGGCTATCAATAGTTCATTGCACTTTTATCCTGCGCAAAATGGTTCTTCATGGTGACTTGGCATAAGGGGTTGTTGGACCCGGCCTCGTGGCATGGTCCTGACTTCCCGGGGGTTGGGCCCGTTCCCCGCCCTAGCCTCCACGAGCTACCCGTTCGGGCCGCACGAGGTCACCTACGCCTCGGGGCTCCGCCATTTTGTCGCCTGCCACGTGACCCTGCACACCGGTCCTCCTGACTCCGCTCAACCCGGCCTCGGCCCCAGCAAGGCCCAGACATTGAGGCACCAAGAACTGGCCAGGGGGTGTCACGTGAACCCCTCATCGCCCTGGCGGAGGGCCCCCCGGGCGCAAGGGTCCGGACATCAAAGGGCTCCAGACCTATATCTGGGGCGACCCCGCCACAGACCGGCAGTTGTATCCCGGAGTCGAGAGCCCTGCTGATTGAATCGCGGCCGACCCTACGGAGAAGAACTCTTGCTTGAAACCACCACGAGCCCTGCAGACTGCGTCGCGGCTCCTTCTTGCTGAAACCTTGAAGCCCCCCGGAACATCGGGGCCCTGCTGACGCTGTCGCGGCCCAACCTCGCTGAAACCTCCCTCGGAGCCCTGCTGACGACGTCGCGGCTCGAGCTGAGCAGAAACCATCTTGAGAGCCCCGCTGACCTGGTCGCGGCTCTCCACGAACTGAACGCCAGAGCCCTGCTGACACCGTCGCGGCTCGACCCCTCCGAGACCCGGAGGTCCTCCAGCTTGAGGATAAGAACTGGGCCCCAGGTACCCTCGTACCAAGCTCCTGCCTAAGACTGTCCCGCTACCCCTTCCCTCCTAAAGGAGACACTGAGACTTTTGCGGATCCCTCGATCCCCTTTTTGTGTAATATTGAACCCGTAACCTTTTAAAGTGCTGATAAAGAATTGCTCATCTTGAGACAACCTCCTTGAGTCCGGTGTGGTGGTGTTACTGTGCTAGTACATAATAGGAGAAGGATCTCCCAGGAGGCTTCTCTGCAGCGCTCGGCTACTTCGTACAGTGTGGGGGCCCCCCCTGAGTGGTCTCGCCGACTCCTCGGGGTCCGGCTTCCAACATTTGGTGGCCAGCGACGGGATCCGAGCCGAACGCAGTACGTACCAGCCAGTAACCCACTAGCTACCCATCCAGACAAACAGAAGTCATGAGCAACCAAGAAAATAACGCGACCACGGAGTTCCAGCCCGAACGGTTGGAGGAATATACGCACAAAGAATTGAAACAGTTCTGCAAGGACAAAGGAATTGCAACCACCGGCCTAGGTACCAAAGAGGAGATGCAGAAAGCCCTGAGGACCTGGCTGGAGGCCGAGGCAGGCCACTCCCAGGAAGAAGGTCCCCTGCCCCTGCCTAGAAACCGGCCTCTCCGAAGAGGAGATACGAGAGCGGGAGAAGGTCCGGAACCACGAACTAGAGCTCGCACGACTGCGGCTGGACGGCGAACTCCAGCTGGCGGAAAAGAAACTGGCCCTAGAGCAGCTACGGCTACAAGAGGAGATAGAAGAGAAGAGACGGCACCGAGAGTTGGAGGAAAAAAAACTGACCCTTGAGCACGAGCGAAGTCTCAAAGAGCTCGAAATCAAGGCAAAGAACGGGGGGACCGACACCCCCAGCAATAGAGACACCCTACCGCCTGCCGAGGCCAAGGTACATATCCCGAAAGATGTCGTCAAGGAGTACTATAAGAATGACGACATCCAACAATGGTTCAAGGCATACGAGGTGGCCATGACCTCCCATCGGGTGCCCCGAAAGGACTGGGGCGCCGGCCTGTGGGGTCGGTTCCTGAGTGAAGGTGAAGACACACTGCTCCAGCTGCCAGAGGAGGTGATGACCTCCTACGACCACATGAAGGAGGCCCTGCTCACCCGCTACGGGCTAACCGCGGAAATGTACCGCCAGCGGTTCAGAGACTGCAAGAAGATCCCGGGTACCACCTGGGTGGAATATGTGGACTTTTTCAGCCGGGCCCTCGAAGGATGGATCAAGGGTAGCAAAGTCACCACCTACGGGCAGCTGGTCGACCTCATTGTTTGGGAACATCTCTCCAACAATTGCTTCGTGGAGCTAAGGCAACACCTCCTCGACAGCAAGATGACCGACCCACGAAAACTCGCCGTCGAGGCCGATCGATGGGTCAACACCCGAGTCCCCCGGAACTCGATGGGGGAGTACCAGAGGAACCCCACCGGACCTCCCCGCCAACGCGGTGGAGGGGGAGGGCCGAACAGGAACCGGGACCCCCCCACCGGGGCCCCCAGGAGCCCACCTCGAGGGCCACCGCAGCAACCCCTCTCCCCGAGCCTAGCCCGAAGAGGGGCGACCCCAGCCAGAACCGGACCACGGCCCCCATTAACATGCTACGGCTGCCAACAAACCGGACACTATGCCAGCGATCCGGTCTGCCCCCTGAACCGAAGAAGCGGGGCCGGCGGCCCCCCGCCCCGACAGCTGGCGGCCGCCGCCCTGGGGGAAGGAGAAGAAGAAGAAGAAACCCTCGACCGAGGAACCACCGAATGGGAGCCGGCGGCCATGTCCCTGGTCTGCCTGGGCAGCCGAGAAATGGTGCCCCGCACCCCCATCCCAAGCAACACCCAGAAGTACCGGCAGCAGGTCACCGTCAATGGACAACGGGCCGAAGCCCTTCGTGACACCGGCGCCAGTGTCACCGCTGTCCGCTGCCACCTGGTGACCCCCGAACAGATCCTACCCAATGTGCTGTGCCCCGTCCGGACGGCCGACAACAGCGAAAGCCTGTGCCAGATGGCCCTGGTCCCCTTCGAGTGGGGAGGGGTGACAGGCCTACTAAAAGTGACTGTCCGCGACGACGCACCAGTAGACTGCCTCCTGGGGAACGACCTGGAGAGTTCCCCCTGGGCTCAAGTGGAGCGACGAGAGCACCTCCGAATGCTGGGACTATCCGAATGGGCCTGCGCCATCACCCGGTCCATGACCGCCCAGGCCCCCCGCTCGTCCTTGGCCCCGGGTGCCGCCCAGCCCGAGGGGCTCGCACTACCCCCCACCTGCAGCGAGGGGGAGGCGGACACCGACACTGGACCTACTGAACCCTCCCCCGAAGAGATTGCTTCCCTCGGCGCCCTACCAGAACTTGCACAATGGCGCCACGAAGGGGGCCCCACCCGTGAGCAGTTCCAGCAAGAACAGCAGTCCTGTCCCTCTCTCGAAGGGGTCCGACAACAAGCATCCGCACAAGCCAACGGGGACCAGACCGGCACCCACTGGGTCTACTGGGCCGAGGGCCTGTTGTACAGTGAACAGAAAGTGGCAGAACTCGGGGCCAGCCGCGTGTTGGCGGTCCCCCTCCGCTTCCAGGAGTTCCTTCTCAACCTGGCACATGACGTGCCCCTCGCCGGACACCTAGGGCAAGACAAAACTTACAGCCGTCTGGTGACCCACTTCTACTGGCCCCGGATGCGGAGAGACGTGGACAACCACTGCCGGTCCTGCCAGACCTGCCAAGCCAGCGGGAAGACGGAGGGTCGGGTCAAGGCCCCCCTCCAGCCCTTTCCAGCCGTCAGCACCCCGTTCGAACGGGTCGGGATCGACATCGTGGGGCCCCTGGACCCCCGGACCGCCCTGGGCCACCGCTTCATCCTGGTCCTCGTGGACCACGCCACCAGGTACCCGGAGGCGGTCCCGCTAAGAACTGTAACGGCCCCCGTGGTAGGCCGGGCCTTGATGGGGATCTTCTCCCGAGTGGGATTTCCCCGCGAAGTGGTGAGCGACAGGGGCACAAACTTCATCTCCAAGTACATGCGGTCCCTGTGGCAGCAGTGCGGGGTCAAGTACAAATTCACAACCCCCTATCACCCTCAGGGGAACGGGCTGGTCGAGCGCTTTAACAGAACCCTGAAGGGGATGATTCAGGGCTTGGAAGAGCCCCTCCGGCGGAGATGGGATGTCCTACTACCATGCCTCCTGTTCGCCTATCGGGAGGTCCCGCAGAAGTCCCTGGGGTTCAGCCCGTTTGAACTATTGTACGGACATCCGGTCCGCGGACCGCTCAGCCTGGTCAAGGAGGGCTGGGAGACGAAGCTCCAAGGCGCCCCTCCTGACGTCTACCGATACCTCCTGACCCTACGAAACCAGACCCACAAGTTCCGAGCCATGGCCGAAGCCAACCTCGAGGCCAGCCAGGAGGACATGAAGCGGTGGTACGATCGGAACACCTCTACCATCGAGTTCGAGCCAGGCCAGAGAGTCTGGGTCATGGCCCCTGTTGAGCCCTGCGCCCTCCAGGACAAGTGGACCGGGCCCTTCAAGGTGGTGGAGAAGAAAAGCCCCGTCACCTACCTAGTCGACCTCGAGTCCCCCCGGAACCCCCTCCGGGTTCTACATGCTAACAGGCTCAAACCCCACTTTGCCCGGACCGAACTGAGCCTGATGCTGGCGACCGACGAGGGGGGCGAGGACGACTCCGAGCCCCTACCCGACCTCTTGCAGAACAACGTCCACGACGGATCCATCAAAGGTGTCCAACTCGCCGCTTCCCTGACCCCGGAACAGCGTATCGACTGTCAACAACTGCTGCAGGACTACGCAGCCCTCTTCTCCCTCACCCCGGGGGTGACCCACTGGTGCGTCCACGACGTCGACACCGGGGACAGCCCCCCCGTGCGACACCGAGCCTACAGGGTACCCGACCGAGTACGGGCATGCATCCAGGCCGAAGTAGCGAAAATGTTGGCCCTGGGGGTCATCGAGCCCTCCGACAGCCCGTGAGCCAGCCCTGTCGTCCTGGTACCAAAGGCCGCAGCCCCCGGAGTTACGATTTTGCGTAGACTACCGAGCCCTGAATGCTGTGACCAAGACGGACGCCCATCCTATACCCCGGGCCGACGAACTCATCGACCGCTTGGGGTCCGCCCGCTACCTGAGCACGCTGGACCTCACCGCCGGGTACTGGCATATCCAGCTCACCCCCGGCGCCCGAGAAAGATCCGCCTTTTCTACCCCTGATGGGCATTACCACTTTCGGGTGATGCCCTTCGGCATGAAGAACGCCCCGGCCACTTTTCAGAGACTTGTAAACAAGGTTCTGGCCGGGCTCGAGGCCTTCAGCGCGGCCTATTTGGATGACATTGCCGTGTACAGCAACCACTGGGCTGAGCACCTAATTCACCTCAAAGCCGTCCTGGCCGACCTCCAAAGGGCCGGGCTCACGATCAAGGCCAGCAAATGCCAGATCGGCCAAGGATCAGTGACCTACCTGGGCCATCAGGTGGGAAGCGGTCAGGTGGCCCCTCTCCAGCCAAAAGTCGATGCCATCCAGGCATGGGAACCCCCCACTACCCAGACCGCTGTGCGGGCCTTCCTGGGCCTCACTGGATACTACCGGCGGTTCATCCGGGACTATGGGAGCATTGTTGGGCCTCTCACAGAGCTCACCTCGAAGAAACAACCCAAGAAGGTGCGCTGGACTCCCTGCTGCCAATCCGCTTTCGAGACTCTCAAGGCAGCGATGTGCACTGCCCCTGTACTCCAGGCCCCTGACTACAGTAAGGAGTTCATCGTGCAGACAGACGCCTCCGAATATGGGATCGGGGCCGTCCTGTCTCAGGTTGATGAGAAGGGACTCGACCGCCCGGTGGCCTTCATCAGCCGACGGCTGCTGCCCCGGGAGCAACGATGGAGCACCATCGAGCGCGAGGCCTTCGCCGTAGTGTGGGCCCTTAAGAAGCTCCGGCCCTATCTCTTCGGTACCCACTTTCGGGTCCAGACCGACCACCGGCCCTTGCGGTGGTTAATGCAAATGATCTGAGAATCCCAAGCTGCTGCGGTGGTCCATTGCCCTGCAAGGGATGGACTTTTCGGTTGAGCACCGACCCGGCAATGACCACGCCAACGCGGACGGCCTGTCCCGCTTCTTCCGCCTTGACGAGGAGAATCCCCAAGAAGATGGGTGACTCTCTCCGCCTTCGGCTGGGGGGGGACGCCTGTTGGACCCGGCCTCGTGGCGTGGTCCTGACTTCCCGGGGGTTGGGCCCGTTCCCTGCCCTAGCCTCCACGAGCTACCCGTTCGGGCCGCACGAGGTCACCTACGCCTCGGGGCTCCGCCATTTTGTCGCCTGCCACGTGACCCTGCACACCGGTCCTCCTGACTCCGCTCAACCCGGCCTCGGCCCCAGCAAGGCCCAGACATTGAGGCACCAAGAACTGGCCAGGGGGTGTCACGTGAACCCCTCATTGGCCTGGCGGAGGGCGGTATCGATGGGACCCCCAACCGTCCCCACACACCGAGGTGCGATCGGCCTCCATCTCTCCTGGGCCGGGCGCCTCTCCTGCTGGGCGTCTGGCCGCTCCCAACCCGGCCTCTCCACCCCCCGGGTGCAAGGGTCCGGACATCAAAGGGCTCCAGACCTATATCTGGGGCGACCCCGCCACAGACCGGCAGTTGTATCCCGGAGTCGAGAGCCCTGCTGATTGAATCGCGGCCGACCCTACGGAGAAGAACTCTTGCTTGAAACCACCACGAGCCCTGCAGACTGCGTCGCGGCTCCTTCTTGCTGAAACCTTGAAGCCCCCCGGAACATAGGGGCCCTGCTGACGCTGTCGCGGCCCAACCTCGCTGAAACCTCCCTCGGAGCCCTGCTGACGACGTCGCGGCTCGAGCTGAGCAGAAACCATCTTGAGAGCCCCGCTGACCTGGTCGCGGCTCTCCACGAACTGAACGCCAGAGCCCTGCTGACACCGTCGCGGCTCGACCCCTCCGAGACCCGGAGGTCCTCCAGCTTGAGGATAAGAACTGGGCCCCAGGTACCCTCGTACCAAGCTCCTGCCTAAGACTGTCCCGCTACCCCTTCCCTCCTAAAGGAGACACTGAGACTTTTGCGGATCCCTCGATCCCCTTTTTGTGTAATATTGAACCCGTAACCTTTTAAAGTGCTGATAAAGAATTGCTCATCTTGAGACAACCTCCTTGAGTCCGGTGTGGTGGTGTTACTGTGCTAGTACATAATAGGAGAAGGATCTCCCAGGAGGCTTCTCTGCAGCGCTCGGCTACTTCGTACAGTGTGGGGGCCCCCCCTGAGTGGTCTCGCCGACTCCTCGGGGTCCGCCTTCCAACAGGGGTCACAAATTGAAAGTTATTTTTCTGTTTTTCAGGCGGGAACGGCAAATGTATCTCTTCAAGTTGAAAGGGTCCGATTGACAGGTTCATCCTTTGTCTTCTTCCAAGTTTCTCATTCGATCATCTTTTGGCTTGCGGTCAAGTGCCCAACAAATCGTCCTTGGCAAAGAACACGATGTCGGAAGTTCAAATCACCTCGTGATCTCAAGAGCCATCTGGGAATGCGCAGAAATCATCGCGCGCACATGGTGGCATCTGCTTCAGAGAACTCCATTTTGAGTACTGCGGCCTAGGAGGCCCGGACATTAACTAAGTGAAACTAGACATAGCAGCAATTAATATGTAGAAATGAAGCTTCTAATGTTCAAACCCACACTAATCCCATTATATATTAGTGTTTTCCTAGCTGCAGCGACATTAAAAGCGATAATACTTACCATACGATAACTTTAAGCCACAATACATTCACAAAGCAATATAAATCATGCAATTGTACTATTTCACCACAATCTAATGTTAGTTTGCGTACCATTATTAATTATTTAATTTGGCCATGCAATTATCAATTTAGTCCCACGCGTATACATGTTTATCAAGGTGCAAATGTTGATTAATACTACTTCTACTGCAAACATGTTAAGTAAATTAATTTTTGAATGATTACGTAATTAATTTCATGCAAATTAGAGGAGGTATACAAAATGTTGTTTTACCTGCTCCATCAATCCCCCCTGTGGTGATTTTTAAACATCACCACTATTCACTAATTTCACTAAATGTATCTAAGGAAATGGTTTTTTTCGAATCCACTAGCATTTGTTACTTTAAACACTAGTGTTCTCCACACTGTTCTCTTTTGTTCTCTTGTACACATTTTCTTTAAATTCTTCTAATTCTATTTCCTCTATTTCTCTTTCCCTTAATTCTTTCTCTTTATTTTTCTTGTTTTCTCTTTTCATCTTATTTTGTAGTGTTCTTCTTTTTATGCACAGGCATCCTAATCTCAATATTAACACTAGAATAATCACAAAAGTCACAGGTATTAGTATTTTACCCACAAAAGAGCTACCTAATTTTGCTAATAAATTCTTAATAGTGGAAAAACCCTTACCAAGTTTCTCCCATACACCTTCAACCTCCATTGGAACACTTTCTTCATGCAATTCAGTTATATTCTTAATATATTTCTTTATGTTCTGACTTTCATCAGGAATGTAAGTACAGCAATGTTGTACTTTCAGCATTCCACAGACTCCTCCCTTTTTTGCCAATATAATGTCAAGGGCAAGTCGATTTTGCATTACCATAGCTCTCATGGCAACCATTTCGGTATTTACCATTAAGAACCCTCCAGCTGTGCTGGTTGATAAACGGTCCACAACTGTAGACAATTTTCTCATTTTAGGTGCATTCAGAGATATTCCAACTGCGGGTATCAGTGCTCCAAATATATCACCTATAATTTCTGACCAACTCTCTCTTCTTCTACGTATTAGCGGTCTCCCTATATCGTGCAATCCATTTTCTCCCCTTTCCACATGAAATATTTTTGGAAAGACCAGGCCTACGTAGCAAGTTCCGTACCAATGGTCCGGCAACCTATAATAAGCTTTGTTTCCACAAATGTAATATATTCCAGGGAATACTGGATCTTTTCCTCCTTTAAATCCCCATCCTCCTAAGATTTTGTATAAATCATGGCACTCACTTGCACCTACAAAATAATTATCATATACAGTATTATCTCTCCTTATGCATAATTTCCCTTTCTGGGGCCAATCTAAAGCCATTGCCGGGTTTATCTCTCCCTTTAAATGACTGTCCTTTCCAACATCCCAGAAGAATGTCTCCATCTTTTCCCCCATCACCTTCTTTTGCATTTTAATTCTCCTCTCCTCTACCATATTCAGCAAAGTTTTCTCTTCTTTTCTTAAACTACAAGTAAGGTTATTCTTAAACACTTCTACTAAAGTTAATTCTCTTTTTTCTAGGAAAAATTCACCAAGAGTTTTACCAGGCTTCACCTTGTTTAATTCAGGAACTACAGGAATTTGTGAGAAAATATTATCTATGTCAGTGTAAGAGTATTCTGATTTTCCTGTTTTATAAAACAAACTGGCTAGGACACTACAAGTTATCCCATATGTTAAAGGAAGGTGATAAGTGACACCTTCGGATACAGATGCAGGCAGCTGCATACATATGTAAAAATCCCTAACAGCCATTGTTTCTATGCACTCATATAATAACTTTGAGAAAACATTTTTAGAAAAATCATTTATGGACTTATCTTTACGAAGTTCTCATCTATCTACCAGTTTTGTGATATGACTGTCATCAGAATTTTGGTTAATAGTTCCATTCATTGAGTGTCTGTCTATATTTTCAAATGTTACTCTAAATTAAATTGTTATTGCTAGTATAATCCAAACAAGCATTAATAATCCTGTACAACAAAAACACATTTTACACCATCTCCAAAAAAATCCACAGGTTGGATTTCTTTTCTCAGTGTTTGCCATTTTGTGAATGATCAGTGTCTTTTGACTTAGCCTCGTTCTTCAAAATTTACCTTTGTCTAAACCTAAGGCTTTAGTTGCCTACTTGGTTCTTTCTGGTCATGTGTCTTATCCGGGCTTTTCAATTACTTTCTGAGTTTTTTTGTCCTCTTAATTCATGTGTGAATCATCCTTATCCATAGGTTCACAGTCTTTATTCAGAATTTCCTGATCATCCGTTTCTTCTCTAGTGTCAGACAAGATAACTCTCAGGATTTCTGACTCTTCTTCTTCCTTGTCCACCTCCTGCACAGTCACTCTTAGACTTTCTTGGCTATCAGCTTCCTCTTGTATATCAGGAAGTGCCACATATGTCCATTCCGGTGACTTGTACTTCTGGTTAGGCCTTTTTATCCTCTTTGTACGTAGCAAGTGTTTCTGATCCGTGTCCTCTTGTTTTTCTTGACTGGACACTTCATTCACTTGTTCGGCACCATCACGCTTTATTCTCGTCAATCTGTATCTCAGCTTCTTGATTTTGTTGGGCCAAATGTCTCCTTTCAATAGCCTTTTCAATTTTGATCCTTTCTCTTTGTCAAGAATTCCTGTCATGCGAGGGGAGGAAAACGGTACCAGCGAAAACGGACTACATCTCCCAGGATGCTTAGCGGTTGAGAGGTTATGTAAACAGGAGAGCTGTTACATAACTCAAGGAAAACACGCCCTTATGTAAACAGCAGAGCTGTTACATAACTCAAGGAAAACACGCCCTTATGTAAACAGGAGAGCTGTTACATAACTCAAGGAAAACACGCCCTATAAAGGGAGGAACCGGGAGGTACAACGCTGTCGGATATTGTGTTTACACTGACGTACCTGCTTAGTGAAGAGCAGTGTTCCGGAGTGGTGCTCCAGTAAGGCAAGAACGGAGGTAGGTCGAGTCGTTACTCCCTGGGCCGTGTCTTGCCCCATCGTCACCTGTGAAGGACCCGGAAGCTCTACCGGATAACCATTGAGCTTCGCTTTTTGACTCGGCTGAGTCAAAGCGCAGTGGCGCTTTTGCTGGTTGGAGTCGTAACTCCCAGCCCGACCAGAGATACAGGGACTGCCAGCTGTAACGCACACCAGGAGGTGTTTGCCGCGTTACAGACTCTGAAGTCCACAGGATCGATCGAGCGGCTGCTCTCGGTTCAGTCTTCTTTGCTTGTGATTGGGGTATCGGTGACGCATCACCAGGAGGTGACTCCGCGTCCCGGTGCAGTCTGAGGAAGAGGTTGAGCGGCTGCTCCCTTCAGGTAGAGACCCCGGCTGGGTGTTTCCCTGACTCCTCGATTCTCCCCAACACTCTTCGTGCCCCTCACAGCCTACCGATTGGCATTGTCGGCCATTTCATTTCTGCCCTCTGTTGGCATACGCCGGGATCGGCGTATATGCAGAGGACGGTTAGGACCATCCGTGCTGTGGGCTGGTAACGTACTTAGCCTGGAGGATTCCAGTGACTATAACCTTTGTTTATTCCTTGTATTATTTTTGCCTTCATTAAAATAACTAAACCTTCACAAGTGGTTGCGTTCTCATTATCGGGTCTGTTAAACGATCCTGAGACGTTCAGGGTGTTACACTCTTCTCTATCGGATTTCCAAGCCCTTTTTCTCAAATTTCTTCCCTCTTCATGTCCTGTTTCACTTTCTTCTGATTCTGTCTCCGTTTGGATATCGCTTTCCTTTGATTTTATCCTCAATATTTCAGGTTCACTGTCTGAATCTATCCCTCCTCGTGTATCTTCCACACAATCTTCCTGCTGACTATCTGACCCTTTTTCTACCTCTTTTGGTTGTGTCCCTAAACCTCCTCGGGGTTCTTCCGCAATCACCTCACCCTCACTCTCTGTATATAAATTCTCTCCTTCTATCTTTATAATTTCTGGAGGAATTTCTCATGTACTTGTACTCGGGATTTCTTGGTCAACGATTACTTGTTCAGTTTCTCCTGTTTCATGATTAGTTCTCTTTCGTACTCCTGCTTGCTCAGTCTCAGATTCAGAACTAGTATCTGAAATTTCAAGGCGTCGTCTCAATAGTACATTTTCCTGCCCAATGATTTTACCTCAGCCTTGTTCATCTGTTTCTGGGTTTTGTCTTTTTGTTTCGTCTGATTCTGATTCCGAACTGGTATCTAACACTTCTCGATGTTGGTCTTCAGATTGATCTTCCAGATCTGGGACTCGAAGAGTGTGACTGACATGAAACCAGTTCTTCACCCCTGCACACTTCACAGCAGTTGTCATTGTCAGAATCACTTGACGTGGTCTTACCCAGCGTGGAACCAGACGATTTCTTCTTCGGTGTACTTTTGTGCGGACCCAATCTCCAGGACACAAGTCATGAGCTGGCTTCTTTTCAAGAGTGGTCGCATCTGGTCCAACCTGATAAAACACAGAATGTACCATATCAGTCAATATTTTACAATAATCCAAGACTAAGTCATCAGATATAGGCAGCAGTTTGTTGACAGGAATAAAAACATGTCTCATTGCTCTGCCCATTATGATTTTGTCAGGGCTCAGACCAGTCTTCCTATCAGGAATTGATCTAATGCTCATTAAGACAAGAGGCAAGACATCTGGCCATTTGAGACCTGTGGCCAAACATATTTTTCCCAATCTGTTCTTTATGGTGCCATTCATTTGTTGCACCACTCCAGAAGCCTCTGGTGGGTAGGCACAATGCAATTTTTTTTGTACATTTAATGCTTCACAAATCAATTTTATGATTTAATTCTGGAAATGTGTCCCTCTGTCTGTTTCAATCGTTACTGGGAAACCAAATCTAGGAATGAACTCTCTCAGTAGGAGTTTTGCAACAGTGACTCCATCATTTCTTCTGGTCGGGTAAGCCTCAACCCAACAAGAAAACAGACAAGCAATCACCAGTACATATCTTAACTTGTTGCATGAGGGCATTTCAATGAAATCAAGCTGCATACGAGTGAAAGGACCTCCCTCCTGTCCTATGGTTCCCAAGCTCACCACAGTTTTCCTTCCTGGATTAAATTGCTGGCAAATGAGACATCTCTGGCAAAGGCTCTCAGCTATAAGCTGGAATGTGGCATTATACCAGGTTTATTTGAAAAGTCTAGTCATGGCATCCCTTCCTATGTGTGCCTGCCCATGGTACATCCGTGCCATAGTAGAGATCATGCTATCAGACATTACTGGTGTTCCATCTCTGTAAACCCAAACTCTGTCTACTTCCCGTTGTGTGCATCCTGATTTTATCCATTGTTTTTTCTCCTCTTCCCCTGCTTATTCCTGTAACTGTCTCACTTCATCCTACGTACTTACTGTGTTAGTAAAAAGCAAGGGACATAAATCCATTTCTTTTTCCCTGTTACGATTCAATGAAGTCAAATTTTGAGCACAGTATTGGGCTATATCATTTGCATACTCATTTCCTGCTGACACATAATCCGTTCCTTTCTTATGTGCTGTACATTTCACAACAGCTATTTCTTTACGCAGCTGTATCGCCTCAAGCAACTTGGCAACTATTTCTGCATTTCTAATTGGAGTTCAACTCGACGTCAAGAAACCTCTTTGGGACCAAATTTGCCCAAAGTCATGCACCACTCCAAACCCATACTGACTATCAGGAACCATAGTGACACGCAAATTCTTTCCCAACTTGCACGCTCTAATTAGTGCAAACAACTCAGCAACTTGAGCAGATCGTACTCCTCTCAAAGAAGATGCTTCCAAAACGCTTGCTACAGTGCACACAGCATATGCAGCACTCAAAATTCCTTCTCCAGTTCTTAGGCATGACCCATCCACAAACATCACATAGTCAGACTTTACTTCTGCATCCACAGCATCAGGCAGTAATGTCAATGGGTTCACATTAGTCCATCTTACAAGATTCACATTTGTAGCACCCAAAATCACCTTTTCATATTTAGTTAGATGACTATGCGTCATGAACTGTGTTTTACTTCTTGTCAACAGGATTGCCACATCATGTGGAACAAACACCCTCGCTGGGTATCCCATTATAATTCCTTCACTTTGATCCAAACTCTTGCATGTAGCAGCTACTGCTTTCAAACATCCAGGCAATGCTAAAGCCACTGGATCTAGTACAGCTGAAAAATAGGCAATTGGTCGTCTCAATTTTCCATGTCTCTGCACTAACACGGAAAGAGCGCACCCATCACTTACACTGCAAAAAAGTTCAAATACTTTTTCAGAATCAGGCATTCCAAGAGCCGGTGCTTCACACAATTGTTTAAAAGATTTCATTTCTTCTTTGTTCAGCTCAATTGGATCTCTCACATCACTCTTTGTCAGACGTACCAATGGCTTTGCAATCAAGGAAAAGTTACTAATCCACTCACGACAGTACCCCACCATTCCAAGAAACATTCTGACTTCTCTCTGTGTCATTGGGGCTCTCATTCCTTTAATGACTTTAATCCTATCCAATGTTACTTTTCGCAGGCCTTTCTCAATCTTATGACCTAAGTATTGCACTTTTTTCTGACAAAACTACAATTTCGATGGTGAAACTTTAAGTCCTCCATCTGCCAAATGATTTAACAGTGCAACTGTGTCAACAACACAAGCTTCTCCCGTCTTTGATGCCACTAACAGGTCATCGATATATTGGACTAGCACTGAACTTTCTGGCATTTTTAAATCTTCCAATGATTTATTTAAGATCTGATTAAATATTGATGGGCTTTCTGTATACCCTTGAGGGATACGGCACCATGCCAAAATACGCTCACCGAACCAGAACGCAAAAATTGGTTGGCTATCCGGGTGCAATGGAATAGAAAAGAAAGCATGACACAAATCAATGACTGTGTACCATTCTGCATCATAGGGAATCTGATATAGGATTACTGAAGGGTTTGGCACAATGGGACAGCAAGGAACAACCATTTTATTCACCTTTCTCAAATCCTGTACTATTCTAAATGTCCCATTCGGCTTCTTCAAACCCATGATCGGTGAATTACATGGACTGCTGATTATCTCTCTTAGAATTCCTTGTTCAATCATTCTGTCTATTACAGGCCTTACTCCTGCAACTATTTCTGGTGTCAATTTATACTGAGGAATATTCGGGTAATTTACTCCTTCTTTTACAGTTATTTTCACAGGATCTACCCTTTTCATTTATCCAACATCTTCTCCTGTGAAATCCCACACTTCTTTTTTCACTGTTTCTTTTAACTCTTTAGGTATTCTTTCTGGATCAAACGTAACAAATGCATCGGTAATTTCTGGTTCTAAATTAGCAATTGTCATTCTATAAAGAACATCATCATCTGGTATTCAAAAGCTATACCATCAGGTGTACAAAAGATGGTGCAGTTCATTTTACAAAGTAAGCCCCTTCCTAACAGATTTACAGGACTAGTGTCGCACACTAAAAAACAATGCATATCAGCAAATTTCCCTATTCTAACCTTGACAGGTTTGGTAAGATGGGCTTTTATCTGTTTATTAGAAACTCCAACCACTTGGATTGTCTCACCCGAGAGAGGAAGATTTTTCACTTCAGCTGATCTAACAGTTGAACGAGTATCACCAGTGTCCACTAGGAATGTAACATTTACTTTATTCACCTTTCCATCCACAAAGGGTCCAGTCTGGTCTACTTCTAGAGTTGCACCAAGTACGCACTCCTCTTACTCTCCTAGGCACCGTCAATAGCTCTCCTCTAATTCACTTTCATCGCGTTGCAGCCAATACTGCGAAATGGCACCAGCACGCGGTAGCTTTGTTACCTGTTCTTCGTTGTAGAATCCTGTCTCATTACTGTATCTTTGAGGATTAGGTTCTGTGGAATAGGTGGCTTTGGCACCTGACACTGTTGTGTAACATCCTGCTGCTGTCGTGGCGGTTGGCAACTCACCTCACTCTGCACCTGTGGATTCAATGATGAATTATCACCATTAGCTTTCGGTGGTAATTTACACTCGGATTTCCAATGTCCTAATTTTCCGCAATTATGACATGGCCACTTCTTTTTAGCTTCATCTATGCTAATCTGCCCTTTTCCCTTTCCAATATTAGGTTTTGGTCTTGCTTGCCCTATTTTATTGGCTTGTTCGATTAACTGGGCTTCTTGTTGCTCCGCTACTTTAACCTGTGCCCACATTGCCTTTTCTTTCAACTTGCGTTGTTTGGCTTCAATTTCATCACTAAAATATTTTGCATGACGCAACACTTCATCTATCTTTTTATTTTGCCAGTCTACTGTATGCTGTTTAATCATTTCACTAACTTCAGGCCTTAAACCATAAACGATTCTGTAAACAAAATGACTCAAATCCTTTTCACTTAGTTTCTCATCTCCACTGTATTGCTTAAAAGCTAACAGTAACCTCTCGTAATATGCATGCACTGATTCTTTGGCCTCATGGTGAGTTCTGTCAATTTTTACCCAATCAGTTTCTTTTGTAGGTACTTTAGTCTTCAAAAACGTAATTACCTGATCATATTTTTTCATTACTTCTGGATCTGGGGCTCCTGTCTTAGGATCCCTAGGGTACTCTTGTGTTGGCCAATCTATAGTGATCTTACATTCTGTCCATAAATCTGCAGGTACAAATATGTCAAAAAGACCATTGCCGCAGGTGTCCAGGGTGGTCTTCCAGATATGGCGACAATCTCTGAAGAGAATGGGGTGGTGGAATAGGTTGACGGGGGAGACTCCCCTTTGGCACAATGGACGATTACCGGAGTTGGCGGCGTTACAGGGGTTCGGCGGCTGGGATGATATCGGTATATCTACTCTGGGGGATGTGACGAGGGGTGGCTCCCTTAAGTTGTTCCAGGACCTGTGGGAGGAGTTTGGTATGCCCAGAACGCAGTTCTTTCGCTACCTCCAGTTCTGCCATGCACTGGCCCCTAGCCTGGAGGGCCTGGAGGATATCCCTGAGTTCAGTCCACTGGAGGCGACGGTCTTTATGGGGGATCTTACGGCTAAGAAAATCTCGTGGATCTACCAGTCTCAGGTTATCCATAGCGTGCCCACTTTGGATAGATTGCGGAAGGCATGGGAGGAGGATGTAGGCTCGCTGGAGGAGGAGGATTGGAGGGAGGCTCTTGCCGCCCCACGTGGCGCGGCCATAGCAATGCACCTCCGCCTGGTCCAATTCAAATACCTGCACCGGGTGTACTATACTCGGGCGCGCCTGTACCGTGCGGGTCGGATAGCCTCCCCGTAATGCCTCCGATGTGGCAGGGCGCAGGGTACATTCCTTCATACGGTTTGGCACTGCTCGTCGCTGGATCGCTTCTGGAGGTTTTTTTTTTCTTGTTTGTCCGAGGTTCTGGGGTGGCTGCTCCAGCGCACGCCACAGCTTGCGTTGTTGCATGTTATGGATGGCATTGGGGTAATATCTATAAGCGGCACCTCATGCTACTGGGTTTTACGTTGGCGAAACAAGACATCGCCAGGATGTGGAAAGCTGAGCGGGCCCCCTCGGTGGCCGCCTGGAAGAATGGCCTTGACTTTTGTATGGGGCTGGAACTTCCTATTTTTGTGGCCCGGGGCTGTCCGCGAAAGCATTATAAGATCTGGAAGAGGTGGGCGGACTACCGGGGCCTGTGGTTGGAGCCACCTGTGGCAGCAGATGATCTGCCTGTGGGTTTGGGGTAGCCATACTATGCTGGAGTGTGTATCGTCTGGGGACGGCAGCCACGGGTGGGCTAGATGGTTTTGGGTGCGGTTGGCCCCTGCTGGGGCAGATAGTTTGTCATCTTTGTTCTCTTTCTGTGGTAACTGGGTGTTGGTTGGTCGGTGGTTTGCTAGGGAATTGAGCGCAACTCGTGGGTGGGGGATCCGAAATTACACTTTAGCTTAAAAACTATGTTGGCATGTTTTTTTTTTTCTGGGAGTTATGTTCCTTTGCAATGTAAAATGTCCTTTGCGATGTGGTACTGTATATTTCTATGCGGCAGTAGTCTCTGGGTTACAGAGCCCTGCTTCTAATGTGCAAATGACAAATAAAATCTGTTGTTAAAAAAAAAAGACCATTCAGATCTATCCATAATACTTTTGAAATTTGACAACCCCATCTACCTGTCTATACCATTCAACTGGTTTCCCTCTCAACCTTGGAAAATCACTTGTAAATGACAAAATATCCTGTTGAGTCCATGGAACATGTACATATCCTCCTCCAGGAATCTCTGTCATGGGACATTCTGTTACCACTGGCTCTTTCCCTCTCATTGGGAAAGCCAGAGAGGCTTTGTCTGTAGTTTCGTCTCTCTTTCTAAACCATCTACTTTTCTATCGGTCCACATCACCCCATTTTCTCAATAATGCAATTAACTCTTTAATTTGGGTTAACCTTCCTGCAGTATTCAAATTTTCAATGTCCTTCTCAGTAAACCCTGTCTGGCTTCTGCATTGACCTTATTTTTTCAAAATCTATTCCCATTTCACTCGCTGTCTCTTCTAGCTTTTCATGCAAAGTCCTTGCACTCCAAGTAATGCTTTTACATAAAAACATTAATTCCTCTTCTTGATATGCTTTTAATTTTTCAGTGTGAATAGTCCCTACAATTAATTCCTCTAAAGTTACTTTTAATTTTGCCACATCTAAAGGTTGTGGTTCTGTGTACTTTTTCTGTAAACCCCTTAACCAACCACTTAATTCTTCAGCTGTTGGTCCTACAGGGGTTGTCACTAATATCATATTATCTACCATTTTCTCTGGGGTTTCTGTAGCTGATTCTTTTGCCATAGGCGTTTTATTTGCTGGATTCTGGTTTACAGTCAGATTCTTAGGTGTACTTAATCCTGATATTCCTGCAGTATTTTTTAATTCATTTTCTCCTGAACTACTCCTTTCTTTCTCCTTGTGCATACCACCATTATATGGGACTGCAAACAATGCTCATTTTCCTTTTATCAAAAACTGGTATCACTGGTCCTATAGTTACAGGCACCGTCACTGCTTCCATATTCTTTGTTAATTCTCTAATCTTTTCAGTTAATTCCTGTGTTGTTCTAGATAACTCTACTGACTTTACATTATCAGATCTTATCGTTTGTGACATTTCTGAATCATTAAATGGATTATTTTTCCCAAATTTATTCTGCATTTGTTCAAAACTTTTATTTGTAACAGTTTCCTTTGGTGGTGCACTTGGCAAAATGTCCTCCATTACATCATCCTCAGATTCACTCACTCCATATCTATAACCTTCTGTCTCTGTATTATTTCTCTTCTCCGTACATTTTCTACCACTTGAATCTCCAGCACTTCTCAGAGGAAACATGCCTTCAGTCATGCTCACATTTCGCCATCTTCTCATTCTGTCATCATGACTTTCTTGTCCATAATGTGTATCAAATACATAATTATACCTTCTACCGCTCCGATGCCTCTCTCTTTCATACATCTCTTCTTCCCATTCAGTCAAAGCCTCAAATTGCGTAGGTCTGGTTTGGTTCTAATCTCATCATTCTATCTCTTAAATTTCGTAGTACAGCTAGGCTAAATTAACCATTTTCCGGAAACGCTAGTACTCCATCATCTTTGGTATATTTTACCCAATTTTCCAACCAAATGCATGTATGATAACCATATTTCGCCACCATAAAGGATGCAGGCATTTTCGGTGGAGGAAGTATCTGTCCTTCTCTAGTTACAATCGGCTTATCCTTCTTGAGTAGGTCTTTGATTTTCCCAAACCATGACTTATTCTCCTTTTCAGGTGGATCGTAATACATCTTGTTTTATTTTTCAATCTCTTAATCAATGAAACTCCGCGATTCACCTTTTTTTCACACTAACGCACCAATCAGTGAAAGCTTCGTCTTTCTGCAGCTGACCAATCTCAGCGTGGTCTTTCCGTCGTCAGCCTTTCCCACTACTCCTGCTCTTGCTGACCCCTCCTTTACAAAATGTATCGGCAAACTTTTCTTAAGTTTTCTTTTCTAAAGATCTGTTAGTAACGACATAAACACATCTCCATTGCCTGTTTCACTAAACCAAAGAGAAAGCTTTGTTCATTTACACAAGAATTCTGTCTTTCCAGTAGGCAGCACTTACCTCTACCCTACTACAGAATTTTCCGTTTTCACCGATAAAGTAGCACTTCCCTCTGCCTTACCCTTCTATCAAGCAAAAAGACAAACCTGTTTCTCTGGGGATAAAACACATGTGGAGACTACAATGCTCCTGAGAATTAAGGCCAGAGTTTCACAAGGAAACCTATTGCTATTTCACTCACACACATTCATACCGAGATTTCCCTAACATAACACAATTCCGTGTTATCACAATTCTTGAAACCAGACAATGTTAATTTCATGTGACTTCTCTTTCCCCATAAATCCACTCCCTACTTCCCGGAAGCTTCAAATTTTCCCACTACACTTAACGTAAACAATACTCAACATATTGGGGCTGATTCCGATCATGTATTTTTTTTTTCGTACGACTCGTATCCGGATTTTTTTCCGTACGATTCGTACAAGTCACGTCCGACCCGTGAAGTACGATTCGTACTGGAAAAAGTACATACGGATCAGCCCGATCCGTACGAATCGGGAAAAGTTGTACGAGACGGACCCGGACACTTTTCCGTATGAAGTGTAAAAATACAGTCCAAGCGTACAAGTACGATCCAGACCAGCTTTCCGATTTACGATTCGTACGGAAAACGTCCCGTACACGGGGAATGACTTTACCCGCTACGAAGCGAAGTTTGTGCGACTCGTATCCCGGGAAAAGTTGTTCCCGGGGTGCGAGTTGTACAGGTCCCCCATGCATATGTACAGTGCATATCCCCAGCGCGTATGTATGGTGCGTACCTCCAGCGCGTATGTACGGTGCGTACCCCCAGCGCGTATGTACGGTGCATACATAGGCGCTGGGGGTACGCACCGTACATACGCGCTGGGGGTACGGTGCGTACATCGTACATACACAACGCATGGGGGCGTATGCCTGTACAACTCGTACCCCTGGAGACTCAGCTTTTACGGCTGTTATTGGCTCCCGTAAAAAAAGAGCCGTACGGAGTGACGTAGGGACGATTCATACTTGCTGGGCCGTAAAACGCTGCTTAAATACGTACGGACATTGCATACAGGCTGTTCCGGATCAGAATCGTAGGTATTTTTTACCCGTACGGTCTTTTGTACGATTCGTACGGAAATAGGCTTTCTGTACGAATCGTACTTCCTAGGTTGTACGGACAGTTTACCGGGTACGAGTCGTACGGAGAAAACGCTCCGTATGACGATTCGTACGGCCTTTTTCCAGGATTGGAATCGGCCCTATAGTGTTAATGAAAAATCAATAATCACCAAACCAATACAATAGAAACCATCACCTCTGCTACCATGAAATACTGATCCAGCACGGGGGACAAAATTGACATAATCTCCTTATGTCACAGATTCTCAATCACAACAGTTCATTCATACATTCATCCATTGGTGGGGCCCATAACACCAACACACTTCTCATCCACACAACTCACTCGAATCTGTACACAGGAGAAAAACTGCTGGACCAAGTGGGTATCTTATTATCTATCAGGACTAATTTTCTACTAAATTATATATATGCATTCTATATACAGTCTTCTGAATCCTGACTTTATCATCAAGTCACTCCACTGTTTGGTCGATGGACCAACTAGTTGGACTGGTTGATGGTGAATTAGAACCAGCTAAAACACAATTAAAGCCTAGGAAACATTTGATATTTTTAGTAATTAATTTAAGAATCAGAAACTCATTTCTTATTATTTCAATTTTGTTTATCTAAACATTAATCGAACTTTTAAATCTTGCATTCACTGATTACAGCTCATTATTTAAAATTTAGATTTATTAAAGAGAAAATAAACATTTAGAAATTACTCTTCGACATAGATTTAAGAAGAAATGCAGTAAATCATTTACCAATAGACAGATGATGATGGCTTCAGATCATATAAGGAATTATCTGCATTCTCAGGTGAAGACTCCCTCGGGAAAAGACAACCTGACCCTCAAAGGATCAAACAGTTGTGCAAATTACAGGATGCGGCGTAATAAAGTTCAGATATTCGGCAAAGCCCATTCATCAATCCGGAGCATGGATCAATTCCACAATCAGACTGACAGCATAGAATACATTTTAGAATTTTGGAAAAAGGAACAACCACCCAACAAGAACTTCTTCTCAAGAAAAAATTAACCCAAAGACAAACGCAACCGCAACTCCAACGCCTCCAACAACAACTGTCAATATAGACTGATGAAGGGTTCTTATACCCTTTTTCCCCTTAATTCATACAAGATATGGCAACTTTAGGGGCAGACCAAATGTTCTGATTGGACAGTTCGGGGTTATTAATAGTTCATTGCACTTTTTCCCAGCGCAAAATGGTTCTTCATGGTGACTTGGCACAAGGGGTCACAAATTGAAAGTTATTTTTCCGTTTCTCAGGAGGGAACGGCAAATGTATCTTTTCAAGGTGAAAGGGTCCTATTGACAGGTTCATCTTTTGTCTTCTCCCAAGTTTCTAATTCGATCATCTTTTGGCTTGCGGTCAAGTTCCCAATAAATCGTCCTTGGCAAGGAACACAATGTCGGGAGTTCAAATCACCTCGAGATCTCAAGAGCCATCTGGGCATGCACAGAAATCATCGCGCGCACATAGTGGCATCTGCTTTAGAGAATACCATCTTGAGTACTGCGGCCTAGTAGGCCCGAACATTAACTGAGCAAAACTAGACATAGCAGCAATTAATATGTAGAAATTTAGCTTCTAATGTTCAAACCCGCACTAATCCCATTATATATTAATATTTTCCTAGCTGCAGTGACATTTAAAGCGATAATACTTATCATACGATAACTTTAAGCCACAATACATTCACAAAGCAATATAAATCATGCAATTTTACTATTTCACGACAATCTAATGTTAATTTGCGTACCATTATTAGTTATTTAATTTAGCCATGCAATTTGCAATTTAGTCCCACGTGTATACATGTTTATCAAGGTACAAATGTTGATTAATACTACTTCTACTGCAAACATGTTATGTAAATTAATTTTAGAATGATTATGTAATTAGTTTCATGCAAATTAGAGGAGGTATACAAAATTTTGTTTTACCTGCTCCATCAGTACGAATGAAACTGTAACTCACCCTCTCACTGACAGGCTCTCACCATTCCTAGACTGTCCCACACAAGACATCTTGAACCTAAACTCTCTTACCCCCTCCTCGGTGAATATGTCTCAAAGACTCTCTCTGGTGGAAAGCCAACTAGAGATTGTAATACAGGACCTAAGTAAAATATTATCGAAAATTACCACAAATCTGGAGCCTATCCAACGCTCCCCTCCTACGGACTCCAACAAACAACACTCAAGTCCTCACAAGCCACAGCAACACAGATGGAACTCAACCCCCTTCACTATCCAACCTCAAAGACCCAAAAGCGCATGCGCCGCAATGTCCCTGAAAGAGGTGACCGATCTTGCTAACACTTACGACTTCTCTACAACTAGCAACCCCAGCTCCACGATACAGGTAATCACGGGATTTGGGAGAGACTGCCTCACACCAAGAACAGAGAGACCGCCAGCCCTCCTCATGAACGTGCCCATGGCCCCTCCACAGAAGAAACCCGACAACAAGACAATGACCCACTGCATGCTGATAAACTACAGATCTGCGCCCAAATACGCAACAGAACTGGCGGAAACCATCCTAACCCATGACATCGATACCGCGTTCATCACAGAAACTTGTCTGAACGAATCCTCCTTACCAATCTTTGACATGCTTGTGCCTCCCGGGTTCTCAATCATAAACAAAGACAGAAAGAACCATTGTGGGGGGGGGGCGGTATTGCAATCATCCACAAGAGCAACATCTCCATAATGGAAATCGACTCCTCCTACAATACATTTGAATATCCATCCTCCAGGCAACATTCCCACTTTCGGAGAACACCTTTCTGACCTGATTACACACTGCTCACTCTTAGACTCCAACAACATAATACTAGGGGACCTCAACCTATATTGGAATGATGAAAATAACACTCTGATCCAGCCCCTAAACTAACTTCTTCTCAGCAATAACCTTATCCAACACTGCACAGAGCAAACACAAAATAGAGGCTCAATCCTTGACGCCATTATAGCTCAGGAAGATATAGTTACTATCGACCACATCCTTCCTGTCGACTGGTCAGACCACCACATCATTCTATTTCACATTAACCATCTGACTCACTGCCTATCCCGTACGCAGGATGCCCTTCATTGGGCAAGAAATCTAAGACAGATTCCCCTTGTTGACCTGGAAGAAAGGGTAAGAACACTATTTCTCCCCCAACACGAATGAACTTACTACAATACAGCAATGACAACAATACAATAATGACAATCTTACGAGACCAAGTAGCCACCTTGAATCAAAAAAGAGTCAGGAACAACCCATCCAGAGCCTGGTTCAATACAGACATAAATTCCGAAAGAAGACCTCTCCGAGCTGCAGAAAGATCCACCTTGACCAACTCAAATCAGAACGCAGGAGATATAAAAAACATATTAAGAACGAAAAATCTACCTTCTTCCGTAGTGCACTAGACAATGCCTAAAATCGTCCCAAAGAACTCTTCAATCTCATTAAACAACAAACAGCCAAGCCTCCCTCATCAACCATGCAGGCTTCAAAAGAGCTATGTGACACCTTTGCCAATTTCTTTCACGCTAAAATCACCAAGATATAACGTTCCCTTGATGACCCCCTCCTGTCAACCAACGAAAACCCGCCCACCAGCAACGAAGGCATCAACCCTCCTCTGCACCCTCCAAGCAGCTTGAAGACTCTCTACACCATCTACGAAGCTGACATCACGGAAATGATTATCAGGTCCAAACCTTCCTCACACATAGCTGACCCTATTCCCGCCCAACTGGCTAAAAAGCTCAACCTCACCCTAGCCCCTCTCTGGGCCAAGATTATAAATCGCTCACTGAGTACTGGAGTCATGCCAGAGTGTCTGAAAACCGGCCAAGTCACGCCATTATTAAAAAAAATGGGATCTGACCCAAACAACCCCAACAATTCAGGCCTGTCTCCAATCTCCCTCTCTTAGCCAAAATCCTGGAAAGATGTGTTCTCCTCCAACTTAACCAACACATTGACAGCAACAACCTTCTAGATACTCACCAAACAGGCTTCAGAAAAGGTTGCAGCACAGAGACAGTGATCCTGAACGTCTTAGATGATGTCTACAAATCACTCGATGTAGACTGCGGCTGCCTACTCATACTCCTTGACCTATTGGCAGCCTTTGATTTGGTTGACCACAATCTGCTCATAAATGTACTCCGAGAGAGGTGGTCCTACAATGGTTTACATCCTTCCTTCAGAACCACTCCCAAAGAATAAAAATTAAACAACTTCACGTCTGACCTTCTCCCCATTACCAAGGGAGTCCCACAAGGATCAGTTCTCTCCCCATCACTGTTAAACATCTACATGGAGCCCCTCACCTTCATACTCAAAAAAGGCACCTCTATGCAAATGATACCCAGATCTACCTAGAAACATCCTCAATTGGAGACATACAGAAATTAAATAACACTCTACGAGAAGTCCAACACTGGCTATCCCACAACCACCTAAAACTCAACCAAGACAAAACGGAAATCCTTTTCATATCCAACAAGGCTAAAGTCCATTGACGCTCTTAATTGCAATCTTACCCTGGCAGACTTTGTAAAATCCCTGGGAATCACTCTGGACCCAAGCCTAAACATGGACAAACATTTCAAGAACAGTGCGAAGAGCGCATTCTTGAACCTAACACTACTCAACAAAATAAAACCCTTCATCCCCCCAACGACCTTACACTGGCCACACAATTACGGGAACACAACACTCACTGGCACTGCAAAATCTCACTTAGCTCCCCTCCAATCAACTCTAAAGGCAGCTGCTAGGATGATCACTGGAGTAAAGAAATAAGACCACATCTCTCCCTCTCTAAGAGAACTAAAATGGCTCCCTATCGAAATGCGTGCCAACTTCAGAACTGCATGTCTCACACATAAAACTCTTCACACCAGTAAACCGGCCTACCTGGCTTCCAAACTCAAAAAGGCAGGACAAATGAGGAACCTCAGGAGCTCCAACACTCTTCTTATTCCACCGAAAACTCGCAAACAAAAAACCTTATCTCGCTCTTTCTCAGGAAAAGTGCCCAAAATGTGGAACTCTATTCCAGTCCATATCAGGACTAACCCCTCCTTCTTAAACTTCAAAAGCCAGCTCAAAGACCCCTTCCTCAACCGATCTCATCTGAATGGAGAGCTGCCTCCCAATGTGACAGAGCTACACTACGAAAGGAATCCTGCCCAGCGCAGAACATAGACACTTCAATAAGAAGGCTTTCCATCACCCGTTTTTAGGTCGAGCCTAGAGCAGCGCATGCGTTGCTTGCTCGACTTTTTGTAAAGGGTAAAAATAAGTGCTACCTACCAGAGTTTTGCTGGCCTGAAGCTTGAGTGCACGTGCGTGTGCACGCGCACAGCCACCATCTGTCTCCTCCGTCACGGTTCATTAAGTTGCTTTCTCCTCTGCCTCCGTCTGATCACTTTAACTTTCACTTACGTGGCTTGGCTTGTTTAGGTAGTTTGAAAAGATCCGCTTGGTTTCCAAACAAATTTTATTTATATGGAAGCTTAAAAAAAGTGCAAAACTACATATAGGGTTCAGCTTTCGCCCTCCTGTGCACCAGCAGGAGTGCAAGATACAACATGCTGTACATTTTGAGCTTGAGAAAGGAAAACAAACACTGTTAAAGGAATGATCAGCAGCGGATGAAAAGAAGCCTCTGACATTTGACACCCTGTCTTTGAAAAACACTATATGTTGCAAGACAAAGTGCAAAGTCCTCTATTGTTCATTTTCAAAGTGATTTCCTTCGTGGTTATCTTGGGGTGCGGCAGCACCCCGGCATCCCTTGTCCAGCTCCGAGGGTGTTCTTTAAAGAGGGGGCTGTGTTTTAAGCTGTGCCCTCTTGAAGATGGCTGCTTGGCATGCCAGCCCCCGCAGTCACCTACGAGGAAGACATTCTCGCTGCTGCCTGCGTCTGATGAGGACATCTGTATGCACTGTGGAACACATGCAAGATGTTAAGACAGGAAATATGGAGAACATTTCTCGAGTGTTATGCCTCTAACATACTGTCAGCTGCTTGATCAACACTGGATGGAATCCTTGTTCTCACCCAGTCAAGCTGTAATGTGAATTAGGAAGCGCCGAGATCTCATTCTCGCTCCATACGTCCATATTCCAGAAGTCTGACACTGATGAAAGTGGTTATCGCTCTGTTACAGCGCCAACTTTTAGCAGGCGCTTTAAATCCATATGTGGGAGAGCCACTAATGTCAGTGAATTCTCTGCCAAGCCACCTTCAGGTGAACACTTCCCAGGTTTCTGGAAAGGGGTCATGATAGGATGGAGTGAGTACATCAGTGGTGTCCAGCATAGGTCTAAGAGGACTGTATCCATCCCAGTTTTTAAAAATAACCTGTAACTGAGTTACCTTCAGATTCATTGCATTTACATTTATTGTATGTGAAAATCCAAAAAATCTGGTGTGGATCTGGCCATCCTGGACTTACGTTTGACCTCCTAGGATACGTGACTATTGCGCTTCATGCACCTTTAATTCACAAGCAGTGGGGCAAAATTAACAAACAATATCAAATTAGAGAAACTGAAAAATCTCTATTTAGAGAGTAAGCCTTGTTCATTCTTTGACTGCCGAAGGCATCATTTTCAAATGGGAATCGGCACAGCCACCCTGGCCGCATAGCAGATCATGTTCTTGTCCTGGTTTGTGACGAAGGAGGCGTGAGCATAATGCTTTCCTCTATACCTACGGACTACCCGTTCAGTATTACTCTGACAACAGGTTAAAGTTTTTTTGTTTTTGTTTACCATTCTGTATATGTGATTTAGCTATGCAAAGACTCGAACGTTGCTTTTACATCTTTGGTTTGAAGGATCCTGGCTTCCAAAATAAGCTTGAACACTTGATCCTTTCTGGTGGTTTCTCAAGACCAACATATGGATAACATTCCTTTTCTTTTACAGCCAGAATATTCTCCCTTATGGAATCATTTTAAAGGATAATTTCCCCAGGAAGTAACACCTGGAACCGAGGCTCATGCAGAAATGTTCTTCAAATAGTTCATATAAAGCGAATTTCTAGGACTGCTCCATGCTATTTTAATCTTTGAAATCAGAAAGCGTGCATCCGTTTTCCTTCACCAGAAAAAAATCCACTCTTTGGCACTACTGAAATAATTTATAGCCAATAGGTCTCGCTTTTGGGACCTTCTAAGTATTTAGTTATGCAGCACAATATCCTTGGTGCAACATCAACTGTTGCGTGGCTAAACACTTACAAGGTCCCAAAGGCGAGACCTATTGGCTATGCAAATGCTTATTTGACTCGCTCCCAGTACCAACTGATCAAGATTCGACACGAGACAATGCTGTTTATTGTACTACTGTATAACTGATTGCATCACGATATATGTTCTAAAGTGCTCTGATACCTTCAGGTCTTGCTAGCGCTATATAAAACTCTTAAATAAATAAATACTATAGGTCACTATAAAAGTGTACGCAATGTTAACACACAATGCGGAACAAGTTTTACAAAATCAGTCTTTAAACAAAAGTAAACGACAACTGAATCTATGTATCCATTCATCAATCCAAACAGTGAAATGTAGGTTGTTGTTCAATCTGCTTTATTTCCAAAAGTTGCAGATGATGTGGAGTTCATTGAAATAACTCAAATTGCATAATATCAAAGTCTTTGTAGTACAAACGGTTTCTCCCAATATCATCTGAAACATCAATATAATAAGTAAAGATGAACAGTTGTCGAACCAAAACATGCTGTCAAAAGAAAATAGTACTACTGACTCAAATGGGGGCAGGGCATTTGAACGTGATGCTGGAAAGTGGAGGAACTCTGCTACTTTATTGGAGTGCTCAGCGAAGTGTGCTGTAAAGACCTTCATCAACGTGCAAAGAAAACACCAAGTGAGCCCTCAGTGTGTCGGAAAACTACCTAAAGGATTCACAGTTAAATAAAGAAGTGAATATAAGGAGTGAATTTAAAAAGAAAACCCTTGTGTGACATGCTAACCCAAATGAATCATGCGAAAGCGTGCTAATCACCAATATCGTACCTTTAACCGTAATTGCCTAAGACAAACACTTGATATGTAAGCCGAACGGCCACAAGCTGAAAATAAACCAGAGGGTCAGAAACCACACAGGGAAAACCACTGTATCTATATACAACAAACTCCTAAATGCCCACCATGCCAAGGTGCCGCGACCAATCCAAAGTGTGAATGTTCTGAAAACCCATGCATGAAAGTGATCCTCGGAAAAAGCAAGAGAACGCGTACGCGTTTGCTGAATCGTATCTTGGTTACGGACATCGCTGGCAAGGGATTACCGCAGGAATCAGGGGGGCATTATACGCCCAGGTGCTCAAGAAGGGTTGTGGAGGAGACGGTAGTAATTGATGCCGGACATGAAGGTATTTACCAACTAAACTATTGACTGTCCAGTTCTCTCCGGACTACTGAACACAGAAAATTAAGGGAGAACACACAAATAAAAGGGGGACCTGCTCTGTTTTTACTGATATGGTAGAGGAACTCACCGGCCTTTTTTGAACTAACAGGAGAATCCCTTCAGGTTGTAATATAATATTAAAGATCTATTTTTGGAATCCTAGAATTTGATTGCACACCGGATCTCCCACGAGTTGGATTAGTGCTCTGAAGAAGTCCCAAGAGAACAGGGACGAAACGCGTAGGCTGTTCCTAATCTACACGTGTCTTTTTGTACACATTCTGTGAAAATAAAGATGAAAAACAATCAGATGTTTGAGTATTATAAAATCTGAATATATTTACCTGATGCAGTTTACTGATTTAAAAGCAACTTGCTGACAGTGTGCTTGAATACAAGTAATATACATTTTTGGATGTATCTTTGAGTAACTCTGGACTCTTGGTGGAATGTAAAATATATATATATAGTGCTCCTCTAACCCCTTCGATGCTCATGACGGAACGGTTCCGTCATGAGCATCGGTTGGGCTGTGCTCATGAGCACAGCCCCCGGGGAAAGGGCTGGCGCTCTCCTTCTGGGGCATCGATCGTGCCCCTACAGAGGGGGATGGCAGCGGAAGAGCTTCCGCTGCCACCCCCGAGCCCCCCCACGCTTCCTGATCACATCAGCACGCACAGCGTGCGCTGACGTAATCAGGAAGTGTTGGACGCGCTGGAATTCATTTCTTCCAGTGCGTCCAACGGATCAGGTAGGTGTTTTGCGGGGGGGCGAAATTGCGAGGCCTTGAGGCATCAGGGGAGAGGAAAGAGTATTTCCTCTCCCCTGATGTCTCAATGCCGGGCATTCCTGCTCCACGATCGCGCACAGCGTCGCGATCGTGGAGCAGGGATGCCCCACTAGACACCAGGGATGTTTTTTCTTTATTTGGGAAGCAACCCCTTGGGCAAGGGTCGCTTCCTAGGCGGCCAAATTATTTAGAAGACTTTTCTGCCCCCCCCCTGGCGGCAGATTGGTCGTCTTTCTGCCCGTTTCTGCCCCCAGGGGGGGGCAGAAAAGCCCACTAGACACCAGGGATGTGTTTTTCATAATTTAGGAAGCGACCCCTTGAGCAAGGGTCGCTTCCTTGGCTGGCAAAATATTTTGAAGACTTTTCTGCCCCCCCTGGGGGCAGATCGGTCGACTTTCTGCCCATTTCTGCCCCCAGGGGGGGCAGAAGAGCCCACTAGACACCAGGGATGTCTTTTTCATAATTTAGGAAGCGACCCCTTGGGCAAGGGTCGCTTCCTTGGCTGGCAAATTATTTCGAAGACTTTTCTGCCCCCCATGGGGGCAGATCGGTCGTCTTTCTGCCCGTTTCTGCCCCCGGGGGGGGGGCAGAAAAGCCCACTAGACACCAGGGATGTCTTTTTCCTAATTTAGGAAGCGACCCCTTGGGCAAGGGTCGCTTCCTTGGCTGGCAAATTATTTCGAAGACTTTTCTGCCCCCCATGGGGGCAGATCGGTCGACTTTCTGTCCGTTTCTGCTCCCGGGGGGGCAGAAAAGCCCACTAGACACCAGGGATGTATTTTTCTGCATGAGGAAGTGACCCCTTGGCAAAATCTGTTTGCATTTGTGCTCGATGTGTATTTTGTTGTCTTGTGAGTAATTTTTTTTTTTTTCTTCTTTCTAGTTGGATATCGTTGGTTTTTGCTGTGTCACTGCAGAGTAGGTTCTGGTGAGTGTAGCTGTCTCTTGTAATTGAATTCTATTGTTTTTGAGTACATTGATCATTGTGATAAAGGTACACATTTCTTTACTTACTTGGTTTGCACATTGTTGGTTGTTGTTGACTTGTTTGTGCAGTCTTCAATCTTAGTAAGTATAATGGCTAGCCGCAGGATTACTGCTCAGCAGGTTGTTGGTTTGCTGTTTGAGTCTTCCTCTGATATTGGTTCAGAGACTGACTCTGTATCTGAGGGAGAGGAGGCTGGGGACGATTCTGGCAGTGAGTTTTCTCTCCGTATGCAGTCATCGGATGATGAAGATACTCTTAGTGCGGATGAAGTGCCTGTGTTAGAGGAGGAGACTGATGTGCCGATAGTGCGGCAAGAGGCATCTGGGCTGCAGCCTGGGGCTGCAAGGCTTCCCGTTGGTGTAGTGCGGCAAGAGGCTTCTGGGCTGCAGACTGCGGTTGCAAGGCTTCCCGTTGGTGTAGTGCGGCAAGAGGCATCTGGGCTGCAGGCTGGGGCTGCAAGGCTTCCCTTTGAAAGTGATGACCTCTGGGTTGCCCCTGGCATGGTGCAGCCGGCATTGCTAGAGTTTACTGGTGTTCCAGGGTCTAGAGTGAATACTGAAAACTTTTTGCCGGTAAATTTTTTTCAGTTGTTTATGGACGATATGTTTTTGGCAGAGATTGTTGAGCAGACTAATTTGTATGCCGAACAGTTTTTGAGGGACAACAGTGCCAGTCTTAAGCCACACTCTAGAGCTACCCGGTGGACTCCCACAAATGTTGAAGAGATGAAGAAGTTGTTGGGTTTAACTTTTTTGATGGGCTTGCTAAGGAAGCCATCAATGTCTTCATATTGGTCTAGCAGTCCCTTGATGGCAACGTCTATTTTTCCGGCAGTCATGAGTCGTGACAGGTATTTGCTTCTGCTTCGGATGATGCATTTTGTTGATAATGGTTTAGCGTTGCCACGAGATCACCCTGATTGTGACCGTCTTTTTAAGATTAGGCCTGTCCTTGATCACTTTGTTGATCGATTTTATGAGATTTATGCCCCTGGGAAAGAAATTGCAGTGGATGAGTCTTTGGTGTTGTTCAAGGGCCGCTTGGTTTTTAGGCAATACATTCCTAGTAAGAGGGCACGCTATGGAATAAAGCTGTATATGCTGTGTGACAGTAGGACTGGATATGTGTCTAATTTCAGGGTGTACACCGGTAAGGAATCTAGGATGAACCTCCCTGGTTGTCCGTCCACTTTTGGAGTGACTGAGAAAATTGTTTGGGAACTTGGTAGAGGATTTTTTAACAAAGGCCACCATTTATATGTAGATAACTTCTACACTGGTGTGCGGTTGTTCAGGGAATTGGCCAAAGTGGACACTGTTGCTTGTGGCACAATCCGCTCTAACCGTAAAGGTTTCCTGAAAGAACTTGTTTGTCAAAAGCTTGTGCGGGGACAGTGCAGTGCGTTGCGTTGCCAGGAGCTTGTTGCTGTGAAGTTTTCAGACAGGAGAGATGTCTACATGCTGACTACCATCCATGATGAAAGCACTGCACCTGTGACTGTTTGGGGTCAGGTCGCTGAAGCGCGCAAACCTGTGTGCATTTTAGACTATAATAGGCACATGGGTGGTGTTGACAGAGTAGATCAGAGGTTGGAACCTTACACTGCTCTTCGTAAGGCTTACATTTGGTACAAGAAGTTGGCTATCCATCTTTTCCACTTGGCAATGTTTAATGCTTTTGTTGTGTTCCAGGATTCTTGCCCTGAGTCAAAGATGACTTTTGCTAAGTTTCAGGAGTCTGTAATAGGCAGCCTTGTTGTAGTGGAACAGGCAAGTGTTCCTAGAGTTGGAGTGGTGGAGGATGTTGCTAGATTGAAAGATCGCCACTTTCCAGATCACATTCCTCCCACACCCTCAAAAGATTTTCCCTGTAGGAGATGTAGAGTCTGTTGGCGAAGAGGTTCGCGGAAGGAGAGTCGTATGTACTGCCTCGACTGTCCTTCTCATCCTGCACTGTGTCTCCCTGCTTGTTTTAGAGCGTACCACACGCGAAAGAATTATTGGGAGCATTCATGAGTGGTAAAGTGAACTGCCTGGTCTGTATTCTTTGGATAATTTGATTCTGTTTCAAGGTTGGTGTTAGTGAAATGTATTTAGTTGCTGATTTTCTGTTAGAAGATTTGTATCTATTTGCGATTTGTTTGTGTTTTTATTTTTTTCAAAAAAATTCCTAAATGTGATGGCGGTGTGTGTAGGCTTGCGCTTGGCTGTTGGTGTGTGTGGACTGGCACTTGTTTGGTGGTGTGCGTGGAATGGTGCTTGGCTGGCGGTGAGCGTGCGTGTGCATGGACTGGCGGTGTGCGTGGACTGGTGCGTGGCTGGTGGTGTGCGTGGACTGGAACTTGGCTGGCGGTGTGCGTGGAATGGTGCTTGGCTGGCGGTGTGCGTGGACTGGTACTTGGCTGGCGGTGTGCGTGGACTGGTGGTGTGTGCGGACTGGTGCTTGGCTGGTGGTGTCCGTGGACTGGAGCTTGGCTGGTGGTGTGCGTGGACTGGAGCTTGGCAGGCGGTGTGCGTGGAATGGTGCTTGGCTGTCGGTGTGCGTGGACTGGCACTTGGCTGGCGGTGTGCGTGGACTGGTGGTGTGTGCGGACTGGTGCTTGGCTGGAGGTGTCCGTGGACTGGAGCTTGGCTGGCGGTGTGCGTGGATTGGCGATTGGCTGGCGGTGTGCCTGGACTGGCGCTTGTCTGGCGGTGTGTGTGGACTGGCGCTCTGCTAGCGGTGTGTGTGGACTGGAGCTCGGCTGGCTGTGTGTGAGTAGTGACTTTCTGCTGGTCACTACACACACTGCTAGCTGAGTGCCACTCCACGCAATCCATCAGCATGTGTAGTTGCTGTGTCTGGATTGTGGGCGTGTGAAAGTGATGGGCCCTTGAATGGCGCTGTGTGCTGGTGTGAGTTTTGTTATGTGATGGGCCCGCGGCTGGCGGTGTGAATGGTTTTGTATGTCTCACACGTATGAAAGGTGTATGAATGGCCTGTAAAGAGGTTGGTGCCTTGTCGTGGCTTTACAGCTCACGAGCTGTGAGTCAATGGTTCAGTTTCTCGCCCTTTCAATTATTACCAGTGCATTTCATGTTTTGTGAAATCACTTGCTAATACAATTGTATCTACTGAACCATCACTCACCCTCGTGTATGTGTGTGTGCTTGCGGATTAGATGGCTGTGCAGTAATATTTGTCGTTCTGAAGCAGGGTGTACCTTGTCCCTTTTTGGTGAATTTTGTACTGTGTTGCTTTTGTACCTGGTGGTGCGAATGGTCTTGTTTGTATCACGTATGAAAGGTGTGTGAATGGCCTGTAAAGTGATTGGTGCCTTGACGTGGCTTTACAGCTCACGAGCTGCGAGTCATTGGTTTGGTTTTTTGTGAATTTAATTATTGACAGTGCATTTCATTTTTGTGAAATCTCTAGTTAATAAAATTTAATACACTGAACCATGACTCGCCCTCGTGCCAAATCCAACCAGTATGTGTGTGTGTTTGAGGAATAGATGGTTGTGCAGCAATCTTTGTCTTTAGTTTCTCTGCCAAGGAACACTTTCCATGTAAGAATAACCCAACAACTGTAGATATTGTCGAAAACCCATGGGAGTTCATGGTGATGTCTCTCTTGTGAATTTAAAAAGTTTTTTTTATCCCCAATGTCCTGCAAACCTAAAAATGTCTGCCACATTTTCTTTGCAATTTTACTCCAAAATTCTCACGCTGTAGGAACAATAGTTAATCTGGTTTTGCAAGGGGGGTCACTTTGGTTTTTGGCCAGTGCTCAGCGGCCATCTAGGCAAACCTACCAAACCCACATATTTCTGAAAACTAGACACCCGGCGGCTTCCAGGGAGGTATGGCTTGCGTGGATCCCCCAACGTTTCCTTACCCAGAATCCCCTGCAAACCTCAATTTTAGCTGAAAAAATCACTTTTTTCACACATTTTGGGGTGGGAAAGTTGTGGCATCACCGGGCTCACACAAATTTACCACCACCCAGTGTTCCCCCAGGTCTCCCAGTAAAAATGGTGCCTCACTTGTGTGGGAGGCCCAAGTACCCGCGGCAGGCAAGGGCCCATAACGTAGTGAGGTGACATAAAAATGGCCTATCGCAAAACCACCTGGTTTTGCAAGGGGGGTCACTTTGGTTTTTGACCCGGTGCTCGGCGGCCATGTAGGGAAACCTACCAAACCCACATATTTCTGAAAACTAGACACCCGGCGGCTTCCAGGGAGGTATGGCTTGTGTGGATCCCCCAACGTTTCCTTACCCAGAATCCCCTGCAAACCTCAATTTTAGCTGAAAAAATCACTTTTTTCACACATTTTGGGGTGGGAAAGTTGTGGCATCACCGGGCTCACACAAATTTACCACCACCCAGCGTTCCCCCAGTAAAAATGGTGCCTCACTTGTGTGGGAGGCCCAAGTACCCGCGGCAGGCAAGGGCCCATAACGTAGTGAGGTGACATCAAAATGGCCTATTGCAAAACCACCTGGTTTTGCAAGGGGGGTCACTTTGGTTTTTGACCCGGTGCTCGGCGGCCATCTAGGGAAACCTACCAAACCCACACATTTCTGAAAACTAGACACCCGGCGGCTTCCAGGGAGGTATGGCTTGCGTGGATCCCCCAACGTTTCCTTACCCAGAATCCCCTGCAAACCTCAATTTTAGCTGAAAAAATCACTTTTTTCACACATTTTGGGGTGGGAAAGTTGTGGCATCACGGGCTCACACAAATTTACCACCACCCAGCGTTCCCCCAGGTCTCCCGGTAAAAATGGTGCCACACTTGTGTGGGAGGCCCAAGTACCCGCGGCAGGCAAGGGCCCAAAACGTAGTGAGGTGACATCAAAATGGCCCATCGCAAAACCACCTGTTTTTGCAAGGGGGGTCACTTTGGTTTTTGACCCGGTGCTCGGCGGCCATCTAGGGAAACCTACCAAACGCACACATTTCTGAAAACTAGACACCCGACGGCTTCCAGGGAGGTATGGCTTGCGTGGACCCCCAACGTTTTCTTACCCAGAATCCCCTGCAAACCTCAATTTTAGCTGAAAAAATCACTTTTTTCACACATTTTGGGGTGGGAAAGTTGTGGCATCACCGGGCTAACACAAATTTACCACCACCCAGCGATCCCCCAGGTCTCCCGGTAAAAATGGTGCCTCGCTTGTGTGGGAGGCCCAAGTACCCGTGGCAGGCAAGGGCCCAAAACGTAGTGAGGTGACATCAAAATGGCCTATCGCAAAACCACCTGGTTTTGCAAGTGGGGTCACTTTGGTTTTTGACCCGGTGCCCGGCGGCCATCTAGGGAAACCTACCAACCCCACACATTTCTGAAAACTAGACACCCGGCGGCTTCCAGGGAGGTATGGCTTGCGTGGATCCCCCAACGTTTCCTTACCCAGAATCCCCTGCAAACCTCAATTTTAGCTGAAAAAATCACTTTTTTCACACATTTTGGGGTGGGAAAGTTGTGGCATCACCGGGCTCACACAAATTTATCACCACCCAGCGTTCCCCCAGGTCTCCCGGTAAAAATGGTGCCTCACTTGTGTGGGAGGCCCAAGTACCCGCGGCAGGCAAGGGCCCAAAACGTAGTGAGGTGACATCAAAATGGCCTATCGCAAAACCACCTGGTTTTGCAAGGGGGGTCACTTTGGTTTTTGACCCGGTGCTCGGCGGCCATCTAGGGAAACTTACCAATCCCACACATTTCTGAAAACTAGACACCCGGCGGCTTCCAGGGAGGTATGGCTTGCGTGGATCCCCCAACGTTTCCTTACCCAGAATCCCCTGCAAACCTCAATTTTAGCTGAAAAAATCACTTTTTTCACACATTTTGGGGTGGGAAAGTTGTGGCATCACCGGGTGGCGGTAAATTTGTGTGAGCCCGGTGATGCCACAACTTTCCACCTCAAAATGTGTGAAAAAGGGTTTTTTAAGCTATTTTCAGACCCCCCAGGATATAGCGGCATGGATTAGCAAATTTAGCGGCACAAATATGGAAATTTAGCAGCACAAATATGAAAATTTAGCGGCAATTTTGCGGCATTTTAGTTTGCAGTTTTTCCTACAACAAACACAGATATCTTTGTTTTTTGAAGTATTTAACAAGCTGAAGCTATGTATATTTGGTCTATTTACAATGTAGACACTTTGTTTGGCTTCAAGGCTACATATAAGTGTTTTTTAAAAAAATTATGCCCCCAGGGCGTGCCCTGTGTGCGGCGGGCCCAAAAAGAATGCCACCTGGGGACCGCCGCACACAGGGCATGTGGTGGGCCCAACATTTTTTTTTTTTAAATGATGCCCCCCCAGGGCCCGCCGCGTACCCCTTGTGCGGCGGGCCCGGGCCCAAAAAAAATGCCCCCCTGGGCCCGCCGCACACTGGGCACGCGCACAACCATTTAAAGAAAAAAAAATGCCAGTGTGCGGCGAGCCCCCAAAACATAATGCCCCCGGGGCCACCCGCTCGCTAAACAGTCAGCAGGCCCCCCACAACACAGCTTCCTTACCTGGGCTGACGGTGAGGTGAGCAGCAGCTGCAGTCCTTATGACGGGAACAGCACAGCAGGGCCAGCAGGGCAGGTGAGGAATGTAAATATACACCACCTCGCTTGCCCTGCTGTGAGGACCCTCCTTCTATTGGTTGGACCCGTGGCGAGAGCTCTGGAGATCTGGAGGTCTGGAGATATCGCGGGGGGGCAAGGCAATCTCGGGGGTGGAGTGAGATATCTCCAATTGGATTGGGAGGGCACTTTTGTAAAAATTGCGCTTTTTTTTACAAAAGTGCTGATTTTGCGGGCACTTTAGTAACAATCGCTGCATTTTTGCAAAAGTGCCGATTATGCCCCTGTATGTCACCCTTGCTGCTCCACTGGTACTGTTTCCTCAGATCCCTTAAAAACAATGGCAAAATGCAATTGGGAAGGCGTCTGAGGCCAGTGTGAGCACCTTCAAAACTGCTGCTGTGCTTGCAAGCTCCGCCCTCCCGCCTCTCCCTCGCACCAATGAAAGCTGAGAGTTCTCATGTTTCCGAGTGTGCCGCACATCACTACTCCAGACGCACTGCCACGCTGAGCACACAAGAAAGCAATGACATTATCTGTTAAATGAACTTCAATAGACCGAAACCCGAGCCAGTTAGACAGCTTATACGGTCTGTCTAAATATAAACTGGAAAGCGACAAATAAACCCATTTCGCCGGTTTCTGACACGTACTTGGCCGAGACACCTTTCACGCTTGAAAACATCAATTACTCATCTAATTGAACACCCTAACTTAGGCAATCTCGGGGGAGAGTGAGATATTGCCAATTGGATTGGGAGGGCACTTTTGTAAAAATCGCGCTTTTTTTTACAAAAGTGCCGATTTCGCAGGTACTTTTGTAAAAATCGCGGCATTTTTGCAAAAGTGCCGATTTCGCGGTTTGCCGCGAAATCGCGATATCCTGGAGGGTCTGTAAAATTGAGGTTTGCAGGGGATTCTGGGTAAGGAAACGTTGGGGGATCCACGCAAGCCATACCTCCCTGGAAGCCGCCGGGTGTGTAGTTTTCAGAATTGCGTGGGTTTGGTAGGTTTCCCTAGGTGCCGGCAGAGCTAGGGTTCAAAAACTGCAGCTCGTCACTTTGCCAAAAAAGGGTCATTTTTCACTGCAAAATTGAGGTGTGACCACGTTGCGTTTTGCGCCGTTTCCTCTCGCGGGCACTAGGCCGACCCACACAAGTGAGGTACCATTTTTCTCGTAGGACTTTGGGGAACGCGGGGTGGGTGCAAATTTGTGGATCCACGCAGATTCCAGAACTTTCCATCACAGAAATGTGGGGAAAATGTTTTTTTTGTCAATTTTTTACGTTTGCAAGGGATTCTGGGTAACAGACCATGGTGGGAGGCAGTCAAGTCACCCCATCCTGGATTCCCCTGGGTGTCTAGTTTTCAAAAATGTATAGGTTTGCTAGGTTTCCCTAGGTGCCGGCAGGGCTAGGGTTAAAAAACTACAGCTCGTCACTTTGCCAAAAAAAGGGTCATTTTTCACTGCAACCTTGAGGTGTGACCACGTTTGCGTTTTGCGCCGTTTCCTGTCGCGGGCACTATGCCGACCCGCACAAGTGAGGTACCATTTTTCTCGTAGGACTTTGGGGAACGCGGGGTTGGTGGAAATTCGTGGATCCACGCAGATTCCAGAACTTTCCATCACAGAAATGTGGGGAAAATGTGTTTTTTTTGTCAATTTTTTACGTTTGCAAGGGATTCTGGGGAACAGTCAAGTCACCCCATCCTGGATTCCCCTGGGTGTTTAGTTTTCAAAAATGTATAGGTTTGCTAGGTTTCCCTAGGAGCCGGCAGGGCTAGGGTTCAAAAACTACAGCTAGTCACTTTGCCAAAAAAGGGTCATTTTTCACTGCAAAATTGAGGTGTGACCACGTTGTGTTTTGCGCCGTTTCCTGTCGCGGGCACTATGCCGACCCGCACAAGTGAGGTACCATTTTTCTCGTAGGACTTTGGGGAACGCGGGGTGGGTGGAAATTTGTGGATCCACGCAGATTCCAGAACTTTCCATCACAGAAATATGGGGAAAATGTGTTTTTTTTGTCAATTTTTTACGTTTGCAAGGGATTCTGGGTAACAGACCATGGTGGGAGGCAGTCAAGTCACCCCATCCTGGATTCCCCTGGGTGTCTAGTTTTCAAAAATGTATAGGTTTGCTAGGTTTCCCTAGGTGCCGGCAGGGCTAGGGTTAAAAAACTACAGCTAGTCACTTTGCCAAAAAGGGGTCATTTTTCACTGCAAACTTGAGGTGTGACCACGTTGCGTTTTGCGCCGTTTCCTGTCGCGGGCACTATGCCGACCCACACAAGTGAGGTACCATTTTTCTCGTAGGACTTTGGGGAACGCGGGGTGGGTGGAAATTTGTGGATCCACGCAGATTCCAGAACTTTCCATCACAGAAATGTGGGGAAAATGTGGTTTTTTTGTCAATTTTTTACGTTTGCAAGGGATTCTGGGTAACAGACCATGGTGGGAGGCAGTCAAGTCACCCCATCCTGGATTCCCCTGGGTGTCTAGTTTTCAAAAATGTATAGGTTTGGTAGGTTTCCCTAGGTGCCGGCAGGGCTAGGGTTCGAAAACTACAGCTAGACTCTTCGCAAAAAAAGAGTAAATTTTCAGTGTGAAAATGTGGTGTGTTCACCTTAGGTTTTGAGCCACTTCCTGTCGTGGGCACTATGCCTACCCACACAAGTGAGGTACCATTTTTATCGGGAGACTTAGGGTAGTTCAGATTTGTAAAGCAACTGTTATTACCTATTGATTTTGGATGCATTTCTCCCTTCCAAATGAAAGACATTGTGTAAAAAAAAAGTCATTTTGAAAAATGACCAATAATTGTCATGCAAGTATGAGTATTCCCAATTTCGAAAATGTCCAAATATGCACTGTTTCTAAACTCTGTAATTTGTTCCCATTTCAGAAATACATAGGTGTCTTTCATACCGATTTTTCCATGTATACATTTTCCCACAATAATTCCTATATACCCGGAACAAAAAAAAAACCATTACAAAATGCTGCTCAGTTTTTTACTCTGGGTTCGTTGGGCTCTTGGTGAACCTACAAGTCCTATATATCCCCACAACCAGGAAGGTCCACCGGATGTAACGGTACATTGCTTTCAAAGAGATGTCATAATTCGAAGAAGTTACAGGTGAAAACGTTGACTCAAAAGGCTGCTTTTTTCAACAAATTTTTAATTTTTTCTATATTTACCTGTTAGTTTCTATAAAGAAACCTTGATGGATCTACACAAATGACCCCTTGCTGAATTCAGAATTTTGTCTACTTTTCAAAAATGTATAGCTTTCCAGGATCCATTATTGCTTTTCTACCCATTTGTACCATTATCTGGAAGGAGGTTGAAAGCACAAAAAATAGCAAAAATAGGGTATGTCCCAGAAAAATGTCAAAACTGTGTAAAAAATGTTGGATTTCTGCCAAAAATCTGTCATTCCCTAAAAGCTGGAGAAATTGTGATTTCAGCCCCACAAACCCTTTTTTGATATCATTTGCAGAGAAAAACCCAGACGCTTTCATTTGCAGCCACTTTTCCCCATTTTTCACAAAAAAACCAAAATGTTGCTGTATTTTGACTAATTTCTGGGAACCCTCTAGGAGCATCCACAAACCCTGGGTACCTTTAGAATCCCCATGATGTTGGAAGAAAAGGACGCAAATTTGGCGTGGATACCTAATGTGGTCAAAAAGTTACAGGGGCCTAAGCGCGCACTACCCCAAATAGCCCAAAAAAGGCTTAGCACAGGAGGGGAACAGGCCTAGCAGCGAAGGGGCTAAATTGTGGATTTGTAGGAAGAAGTTTTTTTTTTTTTCGGTTGACCCAAAAGAGTGAGCATTGCTCTTTAAGAATTAGACAAACTGTGTGCAGGCACTTCTTGTAACCAAAACCGTTTTTCTGCTGTACAAACCCATGAACCCATTAAGTCATTTTGGACTTGGTAACTGCTGAAACTATTACAGGGGGTGTTTGGGCAAAGGATTTGGTTGAATGTTAGTTGGTTTGGGAGGCATTATTTTACCTTTCGAGTCATTGTTCGTAGATTTATTGGTTTTGCATTAGTGTACCGACTTTATTAAAAATAAAAGCAAATTTGAACTATATACATCACCTTATGCCCACTGGCAAATCACAATACATGGACAAGAGCAGGAGGCTTAATACTATAGGAAGCTATATAGAGTGCTATGTGGTGTGGTAAGGTTTTAAACATCATTTAGATTTGGAGTGGATACACACAGGCAAAACAACACAAAAACCCTGCAGCTTTGGCTAAGGTATTTGCTACTAGAAGCACAGGCTTTTAGTTGGAAACTGTTGGACTTGGCCCTTTTCCCTGCATTTTTTCGTTTTTTATTCCTCCCAAGATGGCTGCCACAGGCCCCTGCTATTGCAGAGTGGCCATTCTAGTAGCACCCTAGCTGCCAGGAGCTGGCTGGAACCCCACAACAATGTTGCGACACCAGCCCGCCTCTTTTGTCCCATAGGTAGAATGGGGAAGCTCCTGGAATGTGCTGGAACCTTCTAGAAGGGAGGTGTGGTTTTACTTTTGCCGCCTTGGCTAGGGGTCACCTGACCTAGGGCTACTTAAGTGAGAGTGGGAACTTTTTCTAGTCAGTTGGCCAGTGGGGTGAAGCAGAGCTGGAGAATCCACGCAGGAGTGTAGGCGGTAGGGCCTAGCCAGGGACTTATGCCTCTGAGAGTGACAGGATTTAGGTGCTGCCTCTTAAGTGAGTGAGGGATCCTGTGAAACCCACTGATCTTGCCCAGCAGTAGGAGGACCCAGAGAACCTCTGCCCAGCCTGACTAGGAAGGACCTAGTCGCCAACTCACTCCCTACCCCCCTATATCAGAACCCCTTAAGGGCGCCAGATACATCTGCGCCATCAAGACTTTCTAGAGCAACTGATTGCAAGAACTGAATGCTGAGACTGCGTGTCCAGACTGAACCTTGAAACTACCTGCCTAACCGATTGTGGTATCGCTGAGGATCAACCAGGTCTTAGCGCTGCGACTCCTGCGCTCCCTGACCTGGGATCCCCGGCAGCGTGCTCCGTTGAGCGCGGAGCTCCCCTGCTTAATTTGAGCCACCCCTGTAGCGTGGAGGCTGAAGCGCGCTCACCGCTGCGGCCCGGAGGCCGGAAGAGTGCCCCTCATCGTCACGAGGCCCGAGGAGAAGCCCGGGGCCCCGTCGCTGCCGTGGTGAAGGTGCATGAGGCCGTGGCCGGCCCCCGTCGCAACAGGATCGCCTGCGGACTACGGAGCCGGTGTGGACGCCCCCTGACGTCGAGCAAGGTAAGCCCGGAGGCTTGGGACTGACCCCGGTGCGCCCCCTACAGGCTGGGAGCCACACTGCACCCTGAGCCCGGGTTCCCTCTCCGTGGGAGTCCCCTGGTCACCACGACAGAGAGACCCCTCCGAGGGGTTCGCCCCTTGATCCCCACTGACTATTCAGAAACTCTGTGTCTCACGAACTGCACCGGAGTACGAGAGGCTCGCTCCGTACGACTCGTTGTGCTCCGTGAACTGCTCCGTTCTGAAGTATTCACTGCTATTGATTACGAGTAGCGCTCCGTTCTAAATGCTCCGTTCTGAAGTATTCTTTGCTATTGATTACGAGTAGCGCTATGTTCTAAATGCTCCGTTCTGAAGTATTCATCGCTATTGATTACGAGAAGCGCTATGTTCTAAATGCCCAGTGCTGAAGTATTCACTGCTTACTGATTACGAGTAGCGTTATGTTCTAATGCTCAGTGCTGAAGTATTCACGGCTTACTGGTTACGAGTGGCGGTATTTTCTAATGCTCTGCTCTGAAGTATGCACTGCGTGCTGGTTACGAGTGGCGCTATGTTCTAATGCTCTGCTCTGAAGGTGTTCGTCAGATTTGTCCCGAGGTGTACAAGGCCCGCTTAGCGCGTAGAGCGCGGTGATCGCCACTGAGGCGCTACAGGTAACCAAGGTAGCGGTAGGCCCGCAAGGTCTGCCCTGGGTCCCTGCACGCCCCCAGGAGTGGCGCTACAATCCCCAAACCCTACCACGGGGAGTAAGATATACAAGGGTGGCCTAGAGCCTGCAGGAAACATACTGGTGAATATCATACTGGTGAATATGGTGCTGGCGGATCAAACGCTGACATAAGTGAATTGCCATTGTCATCTCATTAACTGCATGGATATCTTATGAAGTGCATTTATATCTTATGAATTGCCTTGTTATCCCATGAACTGCATTTATCTTGAACTGCTTGGATAAATTTGAGTTATTTGCATAAATCTCTACAGTGTGGCGTCCCTTATTGTGTGCGTTCCTGGCTTCAGTGGATGTGTGTGTTGTATGGTCGCTTTACACACAAGCCTTTGGGTGCCCCAGCCGCTCGTGTCACGTTACCCCCTTAGGGCCTGGAGACCCCAGGTCTTACAGAAACACTTATGGCTGTAAGAACAGAGAGACTAGGGGGCATATTTACAAGCGCATAGGCTTTGGGTGGCTGAACGCTGCCTTGTAAATATGGCCCTTTTCTGCGGCAAAGGGAAGTGCAAAATCCATTGCTTTTCGACACTGCCCCTGACTTACATTGATCTGTAAATCTGAGGCAGCGCCAAAACTAACACCTTTCAAAAGGAGGTGTTAATGTGGCAAAACAAATAAAAATGCTTTTATTTCTCCTAGTTTTTTAGGTCTCTCCTCAGCAGCGCACATGCGCTGTCTCTCCGAGACATCTAGTAATCTATATGGGTGGTGAAATTCCACCTATTGCTGGGTAATTTCTCGCCACTTTCCATTAGTTAACTTTTGCATTTTTTTTGGTTACCAGGCTTATTATTGGCTCTTCAGCAGATACGTAACTTCCGTTTATTCCAGAAGCAGCACCGCCTAACTTCAGTCGTGCATTAACATGTGTGCGCAACCTTATATTATATGCATGCTCCAAAATGCGCAAATGCTTGTTTTCCTTGTGATCCCGTAAGCTGGCGCCAACCTTTTCTTTTCTAATTTATTTATTTACTTTTATAATGACGGCACCCACGCTTAGACTTTGAACATCTTAAGCTAAAGCGCGGGTGTCGCAATAGCTTTAAAAGTAAAGAAATAGAAAAAATCTTTACTTTTACAGCAATCGCGGCACCTGCGCTTTAGCTTAAGATGTTCAAAGTCTAAGCGCGGGTGCCGTCATTATAATCGAAAAGTAAACAAAAAAGCATGCATCCGCCACTACCACCGGCGACCTAGACCTCCCTCGGCCCCTGCTCTGAAGGGAGTTTGACCACATAGGCCGCGATCACTTAGCCGGCCTTAGAGACTGCTGATACGCCCAGATACAGATCGGGACTGGTCGGAACTTGGAGCGCAAAAAGTAGCAGCACAGCTCCTCTGCTCCTTCGATCAAAGAGTGCGACTGGTTCCAATGCATGAGCTCTATACAAGGCTTTCAAATGGAGCATTCTCTCCACTAATAGCCATTTGGACATCCTGCAAGACATTTGTTATTTCCTACTATTGGAATTGGACACAGTTCCAATTCGGACAGTTTGGCCAGCTAGTTTACATTCATCTCATCCTGTTACATGAGATTAAAAGGTTAAGGGCACTATTCGGTGGTTGCTTTTCTCCCATTTCTGTTTGTGATGAAACTGTGAGGCGAGTAAGCTTCCAGGTACTGCCAAATAATCCCGGATTACTTCCCTGTTGGTACTGAATCTTGAGGACCTCTGCATGCACCAGGGTGATCAAATATTAAATAATACTGGCAGAACACAATATGCATCCCATCGAAAACCAACCTGCCTATCATTTTGTGTCAAAACAACAAGCAGATAGGTGCACAGCAGAATCACTTTGGTAAAAAAAAAAATTCAATTATTCCTTTATTTCGGTTTCAGAGTTTGCAACGTTTGTTTTCTGAGATAGCTGACCTCCGTGCCAGCATTCACATTGCGGCCCCCTGACCCTAAAAGAGACAGTTGTCACAATGCAACATTAATGGCACACTCCGCCAGTGCATGCAATCATCCACCAAGCCACTGGCTGCCCTTCCTGACATCATCAGCCTGCACAACTTACACTTTGGGAATGGGTATTGCTTGCCCCCGGCAGATGATAATCGGTGTTTGCTTTGCACTACAAACATGTTTCCAAGGCATTTGTGTGTTACCTTGCGACCTGCAAATGGAGCTAGCTATTTAGAAGCGATCACAAATGCATTTCAGTTTGTACTTTTGTGCATTACAAAGTGACACTTTACATTTGCAAATGTGAAATCTGTACTGGGGAGTTTTCCATGTTTATGTTAAAGAAAGCCTTCCGTCGATGGGTTAGCTCTGCAAGTTAAAGAAAGTTTAAGTATATACCCCCTTCTCATCCTCATGGACAAACTGTGGTTATACCTAGTTTATATATAGGCGACCTTGGATTACCATGGCTTATCATTTTTTTCAGCTGCACATTTGCTTACAGCGTTCTTGAGACAAGCCACTTAAAATCAAAGTTCGTTAATAGGCATGTCTCTGTGCATTTCAGTCAGCTTTATTGAAGACACCTCAAGTGAGATTTGTTCAGTAAAAGATTTCTTGTTGAAAATAGAGCAGATGCTTTCTCCAAACAAATGCCTCCTTAAAATGAGGATGACATCCTTTGGAGTGCCTTAGACTGTTAGTGAGGTCAGTAAAAACACAATTTGTGAGTACGCTGAGGAAAAGGTTGGGTGCCATGTTTAGGCACAATTATCTTCTAAAAGGGAGGAGTATATGTGGCCTCAAACTGATACTCACTAGCCAAGATATACATTCAGAGTGTTGCTATTTTAATTAATTATAATGCGCTGCTGTGCAACATGTAACAGGTTTTTGCAATGCAATAGGTCGCTCATTTGCGAGAGTTTAAGTTATTGGCATTGTAAATATCAAAACCTTTTATCTATGTGTTGGTTTTTAAAACAGATAAATAAAAGGCATTGTCATTTACAATGCCAATAGCTTAAAGTCTTGCAAATGTGAGACCTATTGCATTGTAAATGCTTGTTGCTCTATGCGTGCTGCATTCAGCAGCAAACATACAAGCAAAATACCATTAATGATTGTTTTTATGCAATGCAATTACCTTTGCACCACGTTAGACGTTGTAGGAAATAAATTTGTGAAGAGACCTACTGGCGGATACCTTACACAACAGAAACCAGTAAGGAGCAGCATAGGGTAACTTTTCAGTTTCCAAGGCTTATGAAGGAGTTTGGAAATTACATACCTACCTTGTCGTCCGTTTTGGGACAGCTCAGTCCTTGCTGTCAATTTGACTCGCATACAAATACTGAACTTCTTTCTGTGGTTGGCCCACTATGAAGCAATGAGTATCTACTCTAAATCATGGAATCACACTTTCTCCGGAACTTCAAATATTATACATATGGAAATAAACGTTGAGTAAACTCAAACTTCCATGACAGTGGGTGAACTTTCTCCCAAGATAAGCCCAATGGAAAATTCCCTTGAGCTACCGATCTAGTCTTGATAATATGTGGATAAGAGGATAAATATGTGGATTGTTGCTTCATGCCAACTTGGCTCCCAGCTTGGGTGGCCCATCACTCCACTCAATACCTCTTCATTTAGGCGTTCCAAGCCTATACTGTACCTATTGATCAAATAGGCTCATCCATAAAAATCTTATTGGAAATCAGATCCAGAAGATTAATACCTTCTTCTGATCATGAATACATCCTACTAATAAATATCTTATCCAAAAGGGCTCCCAATCCTGAAACTACAACATGCATTACTGCTAACATCTAAAACTGATTTTGCATGCCCTCCTCTGGAGGAAAGGTGGAGCACTTCTTATCTATGGTAGGTAAAATATACGAGAGCATTTGTGATGAAATGCACGACTGCAAAATTCATTGAAGATCTCTGGTCATGCAAAAAAATGGAGAAATTCCTCACAGGTGGCTCCCCAGTGTAAAGGTGTTTTTCACTAATCCATTGTCCAAGTACCGGAAAGACATAAATCCTTCTCATGGGGGGTTGGAAATCAAGCTCCCAGAAGCCAACAGCAGGGTCCAGGGCAAATCCAATTGGAAATAGTCAGCTGGGCTCAGCAGAGTATTCCGCTTTTAGCAGCTTTTGTGTTCCTGGACCTTGACAGAAGGCTAGCCAAGTAGCCCTTGAGTCCACTCATCAATCCTGAGCACAAGAGGGAAGCAGGTCCAGCCTTGGGGTTTCTTTCCACAGGTTCAACAGGAGCAGTCATTCTCCTGCCATCCACAGGCCCAGAGGTGTTCTGAAGAAGGTACCCTGGGGTGCCACTTTGATGTTTAGCTACGGCTTGTGGGTGTGAGAAACTCTCTAGCCAATATGAAAGAAGTACCAAGAGATAACCCTACCACTCTGACATTTTTTTAGGGGATGGACACTAAATAACCCTATGTCCTGCTCTGCCAAAGGCCAACCTTACTTTAACTGGTCAGAGATCTGGGCACACCCTGAGGTGGGTGAATGAGGGACTCCTGCAAACCAGTTCAGGATCAAGTTTCCCCACTGGGATTGGTGCCTCTATGGCTACTTGGGCAATCTTAGGTATGAGTTGCAATTGCCTCCGACAGGGTATGCTCCTTCAAAGCTTGTACAGTTGGTGGGCATATCCTACTAGGAAGAGGTGACACTTCCTTCCAGCCAAGAATCTTTTATTCCCTTTCCTGGGAGCTATTCACACCTCCCAGCAGGCTGCCTGGTGATCACTGGAGATTAACTCTGCCCAGGCTATTAGAGGCTTTATGCAGGAGAATGACATCTGTCTAAAAGTCAGCTGCCTTTCAATAAGATAATACCCTGTGTTCCTCAGACCCTGGGCCATAAATGTTGTCTCACATAAACCAGCTGTTGGTTTCACTTAATTTGTATGAAAAGAAGATATTGAAAACACATAGCAAATACACACACAAACGCTGAAACAGCATAAATATCAATTTATGAAAGCATTGCACCAGTCAATTATACAATGGTTTCTGCTGAGGTGCTTTGTGATAAGTGCAAAAGACTTCATGAATGTGTTTGGACCAGGACTGTGCATATATAGAATGAATATCATTTTTATTTTATACACTAACCTTTGCACTGCATGAGCACTGATTATGGGCACCTCATCAGAAACCATCATATAATTAACTGGTACAATGCTTTCAAAAATTGGAATCTAATCAGTTTCAGCTTTCTTGAATCCAACAGAACCGTTGTACGGGAGACAACTTTCTAAAAAGTGGCATTTTAAAAATACTGATTTAAAATCCAACTTGACCATCAAATTGGATTTTAAATTATTGAGTCCTTGAACTATGCTTCCAACTTTTCCCAAGTTAAAGTTATGCATTATAAGGTTTCACAGTGAAGCACGGAAGGGACAGTCAGCCTTGCCACAGCAGAACAAAAAACAACACACCTTGGGAGATTTTTCATTGCTAGGACATTTAAAACGTATGTACATGTACTTTGCTAAAGACCATTCATCCTCCCCTAAGCACATTTTGAGCCTACCTTAGACGTGACTTACCAGCATTAAAAAGAGAAAGTTTAGGTCTGGTAAAAGGTTCATTTTAGCGGGTGATCTGTAAAAACCAGGTTACAGTAGCAGGCCTAGTAATCTTTTCACTTACCACTTCAGCGCTGCAGTTCACTAGTGACATTCAACTTTGAGGCTCCAGGTACACACAGTACCATATACTAGGGACTTATACACATGTTAGAGTTGCCACTTAGAAAGTGGCCAAATATATGTTTTCTGGTGTCAAGAGCACATAAACTTGGAGCTGGACGACAATGTTCATACCATGTAGTGCTCTATATTCACATGCTCCGCATACTTCTTTCATCTAGTGTTGGGCTTGGACATCTGCAAGTTGTTTTATCAGAGGAAAGTCTTTCAAGTGACAAGTTACACAGTGACTCCTTTTTTTTCCCAGTGTGAGTAGAGTGGCAAATAAAGAAAGTATGGTGGCTATGTGCATTAGTACATTAAGTTATTTAGTAAAGGACGAGACCAGTGAGCCACAAACTTTTAAGGAGGTTTGCCGCAAGTGTTATTTATGCTTACATGATAACGTTATCGGTTTGTAGCATGTGATGCTGTCGATATACATGCTCTGCTCAAATCATAATGTAGTACCATTCTACAAGCAGCAGCTGGTGTGTGGATGTTGCAGATGCCTGAAAAACTGCCTGGAGGATCATTTGGCCAACCATTGGCCGTTGTCGAAGATAGCCACACAATGTTTAGGAAAGGGGGTGTGTGGGAAGAGGGTGTAAAGGGGGGGGGGGGGGGGGGGAAGGGTGGGTGTTTTAGCACGTAGCTCCTTTGCATGTCAGCTAATGGAATATTACCCAGAAAAGCCATGATTAATGTCTTCTGGGTGTAGAATGTGCTCTGGGGATACCATGGCTTTTAGCTTTATGATAGTATGTACGGTTCACTGCATTTCACTATCCACCTGGCGATGCCTGCTTCGGAGATTGGCTTGCCCTTGTGGGGGTTTAGAAAAGGGTCTAAAAAAAAAAAACTGGTCAATTTTGCAAAAGGCCTTGGCCCTGTCGGTATAGTACATGAGAGCCTGTATATTTGACGTCTAGAGCATGAAGGCCTCTTTCCACTACAAAGTGTGGCAGAGTGATAAAGACTGGGAGCTCCATGGTTTGATTGAGGTAAAATTGTGGAACGACCTAGGGAAGGAACGTTTGTTTAGTCCCAAGTACCACTCTACCTTCATGAACAGTTCTTGCTGAACAAGGGCTTACAGTTCACTAATACATATGAGATGTTATGGCCACAAGAAATACTACCTTCCAGGATTGTTGCTGAAGAGAGCAAAGGCTCAAAATGAGTCCCAGGAGTATAGCGAGTATTATTTTGAGGTTGCTTACCAGTGCAAGAGTCAATTTTTTGAGGTGGAGGGCCTTTTTCTGCCCTATAGGCAACCCTGGTACACTATCGGGCAGTCTGTTGGCATACCTACTGCGGCTTCTAGTACGAAGGAGTACATTTTGGGGACCTTGCTTTGAAGCCCGCCCTGTAGTGTGGTCTCCAAAAGGAGCCCCTTGGTCATGGGGTTTGAAGGGCACTCACAGCTATGCAGGGGTCAGTCTTTTTTTTCAAACATCCGTTCAGCCCTCTAGTTGATCAATGTTCTCCATCAAATTGTAGGTTGAGCAGATGTTGCTTAAAGCCAGAGATATGGAGTCAGGCATGCCACCCGATGATACGGATACCCCCCCCAGGGATGTGCCTTCTGCAGCATCAAAGGTGCTGGTAGAGATAATTTCCTTGTCTGTCATTATCTCCTCTGCCCTCTTATAACTTGTCTGGCAGACGCTGCACTACTGCTTGCATCTCATCTCAAGGAGTTCTTTCATGGCAGGATGGAAGGCTGACTGAGTTGGTTAGCCTCCAGTGATTAGTGGTTCCTACTGCCACCCTCTTAGCAGCATCATCCATTCTTTTGCTCCCATTGGAAGCATTGCCAGAGGGTAAGCCCACATGCGTGCACATACAACAAGGGAGGCCGGTGAGACATAACCCTGGATGTAGGCCAGTTTGCTGAGTGAACACAATTTTTTTTTCCAACCCATGAGATTACAATGCTAGCTTTGATAGGGTCCATAAAGGCATCCGGACTGATGATCTTTAACATGGAGTGCAACAGTACATTTTAATTTGGACAGTCTCAATAGGTATTTGCCACCTGCATGGTTGACATGCATGCTCACTTTGTGAAAGGAGGGCCACCCGTTGGACCACTCTGCGGTAGGTAGGGTTGTAGCATCATGCGGGGGCAATGCCTTTGCAGGATAATAATACAAGTCTAGATAACAACAGAAGTGTCCGGTGGTAAAAGACATCATAGTCTAACGGGTCATCTGTGCGTACAGGTTCAAATGGTGCCTCATAAGGATTGCAGAGGCAAATAGCCTGCCTTCCCCATAAGAAGAGTGGGGGGGGGGGGGGGAAGAGGGGGTATGGAGGTAATAGAGGTGGTAACACAGGGGTGGGAGAAAGGAATGAGGAGGTACCACGGCCCTTGCAGTTTTAGGGTTGGGAACTGAAGGAGGCTCCAAAGCCAATCATTCTAGAAATGTTACCTTCCTCTTCCAAGGTGAAGTCTCCAACAAAAGGTTTGGACTGAATTCTAGAGATCCAGTTTGGGGGAAGGATAAAAGTCTTTACCTTGCATTCAACTCCTCCTGCAGTCTTCGTAAGATAGGTTGTTCAAAGTCATCTGACAATGCAGTCTATTAAATCCTCAGTACCAATGGCTGCTTTGGAAGCAGCCCAGGCCTTGGGATCGAGGAGGGCCTCTATGCCAGCCTAGGTGGTATTAGCTCCCATGGTCATTGAGGTTTAGGGAGGATCTCCGGGCTCGGTGGTCAAACAGGGTTAGTGCTCCTGAAGCCTTTTGTAAGTGCTGACCAGAGCCTGAAGGCGGTGGAGGCTGTAGTGTTGGGAGGGCTCGATGCCCAACCCCTATTGGGCAATGCTTTGCCTCTGCATGAGGCCTCCTGGGTGGCTTGGTGTGCGTCAGGCCAACTATACTTACAGCCCATGCACAGGGCTTCATTCAGGGAATGGAGGTTGTCTTGGTGAGAACAACATCTTGGTCTTCCTCCTGACTGAAGTCTGAGGAACAGACTGCCGCCTCAGGACTTCGAGACAGGTGATGGTGCAAAATGTTCAAACGTTTGCTGTCAGACATCGAGCGGGCCCGTTTCCAGAAGATGTCCAGAGTGATGTCAGTAGCTTGCTGCTGCATCCTTTGAAAAACTTGCCTTCTCTCCTCACATTGGGAGGTCTTCTTCGAGCAGAAGGTGACAGAGGCCTGGCAAGCAGTGTCACCGCAGTCGGGGGAAGACAGTGGTTACACACCTCATGGTGATCGACCAAACATATTTGTCATGGCACTGGGGAGAGTATTGGACTGTTGCTTTTTCCGTCACCGAATGCATTCATTGTTGAGAAATTGAAGACGATGGGTGACACAAGCGCTAAGGAGCTGATGGATAAGCTGGTCTCCAGGCTGTTGCAGAGAGTAACACTCATAACGAAGGCTTTTTTTGGTTTCAAGTAGAGGTGTGGAGAATGTGTCCAAACTTGAGCCCCAGTAGTATACTTCTGAACCAGATGGCGGGTATGGTGGCTGTTGGAATCTAACATGGAGCCAGTACCCAAGTGCACTGCAAACTCAGGGGAGAGTCACAGTATATCTTGGGACTCCACTTTCTTCGAAGAAAAACATCTTGTAGAAGTTCAATATCAACACTAGATGGCAGAAGTATGTATCGACAGCAAGACATACTAAGACCAACTGGTTACTACAAAAAAAAAAAGGAATACATGTAACAACTTTATGTAGCTGCGACATCACTTTTAGATGACATTTGTGACTCCTCAAACTTATTCTGGAAAGCAGTACTGCATTTTTTTTTTTTAAATCAGCACCCGTCATTTATTAGAGACAAATCATTAATATTCAGGATCCTCCTCTATCAAAGGGCGTTGGAACATTTCTGCGCATCTAGAGCCAGTTACCAATGAAATTTAGACAAACCGATCATAGTCACTTTTGTCACACAGTTCCAACTTTTTTGTATATAAATATATCAAAATGATTTATAAAATAAAGAACATAATGAAAAGTAGTCTGGCTTGGCAACAAGGAACGACTTACTAGATAGTTTTTCAATGGTGTGTGCTCCATTTTGACAAATGACCTTTTATCTCTTATGCAGCTTTAATTCTAGCATTTTAAAAAATCCCCTGGCCCAAAATGACAGTACGCTCTGCGCATAAATGGATATACATCAAAAAGAAAACCTTTATTGTACTTCCGCAACATTACACTATAAAAACTCCCATCTCCAGTAAAACCACCTACTCTGTACCCTACAAAAATAGTACACCGACTCAATGTGCACGCATGTCGAGCAGAACCAGAAACCTACATAATTGTTCACAAATTGCATGCTTCATTCTAATTTCCTCTCGTCTAAGTTTCCCTCCAACTCATAGCAACATCTGACTGGTTAATTCACCAGTCGGGCCCAACAATTAAAGTACAATTTTCAAAAAAATATAACGTTTTTCTCAAACATTCTAGTAGCGCTAGTGTTCCGGTTTTAAAAGTCTGAAGACCAGTTTTGGTGCATGTGAAAAAAATATATACATATTTGAATTAACTACATACTGTGTATATATAAACGGGAAAAAAACTACCACTTCAAGGTGCACTAAGAAAAGAACTTAAAATGCATGTAATAGAAACAAGCACAAAATTTAACACACATCATATGTTGCATCAATCCTAATGATAGAGTCAGGCATTAACCACAAGCTTCCCCCTCCCCCAAGACATTTCAATGTGCCATATCGGTATTTACAATTCAAATAAAATTTTCTAAAGACAAAAAATGTCAAACATTTTAAGTGCTTATGTTGAGGTTTAAAAAGTCTGACGACTTTTGATGCACAAAAAAAAAAAAAAAGAAAAAAAAAAAGATATATAGATACATATTTGTAACAACATACTTTATACATATAGTTGCGTGGGAACAAATCTACCACTAAAGGTGCACGAAGAAAAGAACTTCGAATGCCCTTGAAAGAAACAAGTACAAAACTAAATGCACAACATCCTATGTTGCATCTATCCGACTGAATGAGTTGGGCATTAATCACAAGCCACCGCCCCCCATTTAAATGTAACATATCTGTATTCACAATTAAAAAAAAAAAATTTAAATGAAAACTTTTTTTCTAAACATTCTTATAGTGCTTATGTTGAGGTTTAAAAAGTCTGAAGACTTTTAGTGCACGTCAAGAAAATAGATATACATTTGAATAAACTGCATACTGTATACATAGTTGGAAAAAATATCTACCACTAAAAGGTGAACTAGGAAAAGAACTTACAATGCATGCAGTTAACACAAGTACTAAATTCAAAACACAACATTCTATTCTGCATCTATATGACTGAGTCAGGCATTAATCACAAGCACCCCCCCCCCCCCCCCCCCCCGACATTTTAATGTGCTGTATCCGTATTTAAAATTCAAATAAAATTTACCCAAAAAATATTTTCAAACATTCTGTTAGTGCTTATGTTGAGGTTTAAAAAGTCTGAAGACTTTTGGTGCATATGCAAAAAAATATATATAGCTACATATTTCAATGGACTTCATACATTTAATTTTTTTAAATCTACCACTAAAAGGTGCAGTAAAATAAAGTAGGATACGTTGTAGAAACAAGTACAAAAATGTATTTCGCATCTGTCCAATTAAATGAGTGATGCATTAAACGCAAGCTCCGCCCCCTTCCCGCAAGGCATTTTTATGTGCCATATTCACCAATCTAGACAAAAAAATAATTCAGCATTGAGAAATCATTTTAGATTACCCGCTTACAAAACTTTGCAGTGCTTGTTTTGCTCGAGTTCCTTGGGAATTCTTCCTCACACATCACTATGTTATCACTGTATACCTAACATGGGTTAAAGGCCCTTATGTGATAGGAATCTGCACTGAGTAGAGTGCTGGGGCACAGGCCAACAATGCGGGCAGAGAGCATTTCAGCCCATATTATGGCAAGTCGGTCACTGATCTTGAGACTACTATGGTACTACGGAATGCATCAGAGATTTAAAGCTGCTCTCCAGTAAGCAGTTTCCTTCAAGAAAGCAAGGATTGATTTGTGTGTTAACTAACCTGTGGGGTATGCACAACTGCGATTTCCATGGAGACTTGAGGAGTTGCTGTTTAGCAGCTCTGCCAGGCGAAATAGTCTTAAGGAAAACAATTACACCATCCATAAAGTAGCTGTAGAGCATGTTCACACTACCGCTGAACAACAGGATACAATGTATTACTTTGTGGGTCAAAATGGCGTACTTGAGTAGAAGTGTTAAACTGGAAGTGCTGTGAGCCACTCACTAGACCAGGTTCTGCCAGCAATGCTCATGCTCCGAGCTCTGCTATGCGCTTTATGCACATCATTGACAACCGTTGTAATCTGAAAGCTTCAGCATCAAGTTTAGTTTGACCAAAGTAGCTCAGAAGAAAGTATGCAGCAATACACCCTGGGACACAACAAATCGGATTCCTGCATGCTGCAATTTAGCATGGAAGATCAGAACTTTAAATGAAATGCCAAGAATTTAAAACATCCCGCACTATTAGATTGTTTGAGGGGGTCATTAATTTAAGCCCATTGTTTTTGCTAAATTACCGAATTTGAGATAGGTGTACTGATTGAATGCTCTTGCTTAAACAAGAATAAATATGTACTGTGCACTGAAGGATGAACAAAACAAAAATGGTACTAGAAAGAGCAGGTTACTTAATTTTACTGTTAAACTGAAATAATGAGTGGACTGTCACCTTGTAATTAGCCTTCAGCTTAAACAAAATAAGTATGATGATCTGCCCATTGGCAATTCAAAAAATACTTGTGCAAACTGTAACTGTGTGATTGGTGCGTCATCTCTAGCGAGAACAAATGTTTAGTAGAGATATCAATGAGTGCCTGTAATTCAACAAGACTGATTTCATGACCTGCAACTTTAAGCTTATCGATTATCTTCACTTACAAGTCCATGTCCACACAGAGGTTCCATGTACATCTCATTCAAAAACTAGATGGGACACGGATGCCTTTTCAAATAACTCCAATAGATATGCAGAAGAAAAAAAAAAAGTGTTTTACATGCACAGCAAAAAAAAACGTATGTCCAGAATACAAACTAAAGTGAAGGAGCGAACCAATGGGAAAATTAAATAGAACTTGCTCTCACCAGAAAAATGTTACTTGTCATTTTAGAGTGAAAGAGGATGGTGATGTTCTGGAATTGTCCATTTGACACCTCCTATCTCTGCATCATAGAGGGTGGAAGAAATCTAGGAGAGAGTTGAAAGTTTCTTCCGAATAAAAAATAAAAATTAAAAAAAAAGAGACAACACTTATATTGTGGCACCTGCCAGGATTTCTGCCACCCTATTTCCTGCCTCCCCCAGCTTCAAAGTATACATGCATTCAGAATCTTTCCCAAAGTTAGTTATTACGAAGTCTCTGACTCCTTGCCTTGTACACCTCAATCAAGAGGTCCTTCACATATTGAATCTCTCGCTCGATAGAATCAGACTTCTCTTTCAGCTCACGATTGCGAACCTCCAGACACTGGCACTCTTCATCTAGGGCATCATATTCGGCCCGTTTCCGTTGGCGGTATCTCAAGGCTGCTGTCTTGTTTTGGTCTCTTTTTTTCTGCTTGCGGTCCCCTTTCTGTGGGGAAGAGGTGGAGCTGGCAATGCTACAAGTGTCTGAACTGATAGGGCAGTCATAGGGCGTCGGCCAGCGGCTCACCCTCTTGGTTGGTGCTGGCGGGTCGGTGTCACCATGGTTGCTAAGGTCGCTGAAGTCCTGCAGGTCTTCTCTGTGAAATTCACCAGGAACATTGCAGTACAAGTTGAGAAGGTCCAGGCAGCCAGAGTCTAAAGTCTCCAGTGGTGCTGTGGCACCGGCAGTCGCTGAAGCGGTTGCCTCCACCACAGCCATTAAGGCCTGGAACTCTCCATGTCTTCCCGCTGGTTCATGATTAGGGAACTGGAAGTGGATCTCCCCAGAGGGCGGGGTACTAGGTGCTACTTGATCTGGCACCACAGGCAGACCTGGAGATAGAGACTCCTCCAGGAAGTAGTCCTCCATCTGCTCAAGTTCCTTCTTCAGGAGCGTTGTCATGGTCTCCAGGTCTGGAGCCTGGGGAGTTGGCAGGGAAGGGTCCATTGTCATTGGCAGGAAAGCAGAAAAATCCACTCTCTCTGTCATCCAGTCTGTGAATCCATCACCTGTAAATTTGAAGGGAAAAACAGAGGTTGGATCAGAATTTCTTAATACCCTTAAGTTTGTGATAGTCACAGAGCTCTGGCTGGATGTGGCATACAACTAATTGGTTCAACTTTAGGCAGGCCCTTCATTTGCTTAGGAATTTGAGTCGAAACTAGTGAAGCTCCTAAATGCAGATGGTCACTGAGGCCAAATTCTGTGACATTTACTACCTTTAGTCCTCAACAATGGCCGCTACTACTTAATGTGTGGAGTCGAGCTGTACTTCATTACATGACCAGAGAAGTTAGGGTCCCTGTACCTCTACCAATTCAGCTGCAAATCAGAAAGTCACCTAGAAAGGGGGTTCATAATAGAGCTGCACAAACCATTAGATGAGTAAAGGTGCTCTTCGTCTCATGAGTCAATGATTCTTGACCCTGGTACATAATTTTTTACATTGAAAATGAAGTAAAAAAAAAGTTTTTAAAAAAAACCTGTCCTAACCTCAGGCACAAGACTATGGCGCACACACAGCATAAAAAACAACCAACCAATGATTTACCTGCCAGGCCACCGGGCTCCGCCCTATGGGCGTGCCCCACTTCCTCCATAGGTACTGCCATATGTTCACAGTGCATTCCGTGTGCAGGGAACTTCACAAGCTCCGCCCGCCAGGGGAGAGTGCTAACTGGCAACATAGACATGTCCAGGTCGAAGTTTAGGGCCATGAGGTGAGACATTGTGGCCATTGTGATTCAGATCTGCGCCAAACGGAGAATTAGGAATACCGGACTGCAACTTGGAGACGCAATTCCTGCTGTAGGTGGCTGCGGCAGGTGCAAAGAATGAACTGAAGGACCTGTAATAATGGCAGAAGGTGAGAATTTTTAATAAGCACTGGAAAACATTTAGTCAGCAGAAGAAAGTTTACCAAAACTATGAACATACTTGGCTCCACCTACACGCCTTTTTTTTAATCTTTTCTTACAAAAATGTACTACCCTCCCTCCCCCTTATGTTTTCTGGATACAGTTTTTCACACTCTATAACAACTTGAACGATAATTGTTATTAACCAGGTAAAAATACCCTTTCATTGCAATATTCCTCACACTGATATAATAGCTCTTTTTTTCTTCCAAGGTATCATTTGTATGAACAGCAGCATAACGTCTTAATCATTTACAGAGGGCTTTCCTTAAAATCATAACATTTATCTGATCAGTTTCCCCCCCCCCACAGAGAGGCTTTTGGTGTCCAAATTAAAGCTAAGCGGGGTGTTGACAGCCCACCCTACGACAGCTGGGATCCAGCCACAAACAAGGAGGACACAGACCAAATCACAGCTAACCCCTAGGTGACAAAGGTTTATTAAACAGCCTCTTTAGGTAGTGGGGTATACATCATAGCATCCTATTTGTAATTTCCCCCCACACTGCAGAGTTTAAGCAGTGGACACAAACAAGCCATCCCATGATTCCACAAAAACAATATTCCTCAACAAAGGCTACAAGTGGACAGTAACATGGTATTACCCCCGCAGCCTCCATCCATTCAGTTCTACGTTCAGAACCAATCTAGCCATTTCCTTAAACTCTACTGACATGCTGGAGTAATTCAATCTAAGGCAGAGAAGAAAAAAAAATATATATATATATACACACACACACCTACATACACACACCTGTACTGCCAACTGCATGTATTGCTTAGATAGCATAGCTGCCATGGTTTTGTTGTGCTTTACTTTCTACCTCTTAGTTCACTGAAATGCACCTGTTCCATTTAGGACTTCTCATCAAGAAGTATTTATTATGCATAGGTTTGTCAAACCTAAACAGGAAAGAATCCATACTTCTAGTATATATGGGCAAAAAGTCAAGGCTCAAAATACTGGGAGTTAATGAAAGGCTCACCAATTTAACCTAATTCCATCCTGAATAGATGGAAACATACTTTGTCCAAAGAAACTTCACCTAAACAAACTGAGCCTTCAAAGCATCCATTTGCTCTAAATTCTAATTCACCCCTTTCAGATTCCCATTATGCCAATAAACACAAGTGCCCTTTGCCCAGCTGCGAGTAAATTTCTAGATTACTCTTTAAACAGGCTCCAATTCCATTGGTACTGACAGATGTAATGCCCTGAAAATATATTTAGAAAATTCCACTGCACCCTTAAGAGCAGAGCCATTTCAAAATAACTTCCTCCCCTCACCCCCCCCCATAAAAGATCAATAAAATAAGTAAAGCAATTGCGATGCAGTTCTTGTTAAAGCATATAAACACTCCACTATATTGTGCTCTTTAGAACATAACTAGTGTTATTTTCAGAAGAATAAAATCAAGCTATTTTCATAAAGGGGAGAAAAACTACTCACTAAAATAAAAATATACAGATTTATACACTTTTTTGTATTTTATGTTGCACCTTTGCACACCATGCAGAGGCTTTTTAAGCAGCATATCTTGCAATCTCATCTTACACCTACGTCCGTTTTTAACATTTTGTCCTACAATCCATACCACAAGGAAACGATAAGTAACTTTACAATACCTTAGATTGGCATTTACACACAAAAAAAATGCCAACTAGGTGAAAAGTGATGTTACTTACACCACGCCAAACTCACAATAGTGGCACTAAAAACAACAAGCATTGGCATAGCCAATAGGTCTCGCCTTTGGGATCTTATAAGTGTTTAGCCATGTTGCATAACTAAATACTTATAAAGGTCCCAAAAGCGAGACCTATTGGCTATGCCAAGCGGCTTTGCGGCCGCAAAAGTGAAAGTGATCGCGATCAAACATCAAAGCGGCCTTGCGGCCCCGAAAGTGAAAGTAATCACGGTAAAACGCTGCGCCCGCGCACATTCACTGTAGCTCTAGGCTGGCCTGGTAGCACTTTTTGGAGCCCTCTCAATAAGTCTCGCCAGACCAGCGCATGCGCTGGGTCAGGCGAGACCTAAAAAAACAAACTGTACAAGATAAAAACATTTTTCCCTGACCCCAAAATGTTTTCACAACATACCTTCTCTTCAGCCATCCACCCTGTGATGATGGGGCTGATGGCAATTCCTTCTCACGGTTACCGGCATTTAATCCACCAATGTGTACTTTAAACTTAGACTGGCTAAGGTGACCGGATGATGTGCAAAACTTTTGGAAGTGTCTATAAAGTGCGTGTGGACCAGGCGGGCCCCCGATAACTATCTTGTGCTCCACTTTTAACAGTGTGAATATTTGAAGAGCATAATCACGACAAACTACTTCCACTGCGGTGCTTCATTTGTACCTGACAACGCAATTTCAGTAGTTTAGATGCGTATCTTATGCATGCATAGAATGTGTAAATATAGGGTGCATATTCATTGCATTTATGCATTATTTACTTACACGCTCGTAAGATACACACGAATTTTTTTTTTTCGTCAAGCTTTGTTTTATGGCGAGACTTGGGCTCGCGTGCCTTGTTGGGCACTGAATGACTTTATGTGTCTACGGAATATAAACGTGTGGAAAGTGTTTCTGGATCATATGCAGAACTGCTCGGGAGTGACGATACATCTTTGGATTTGATTAGCATGACTTACGTTTATGTGGCTTATGTATCTGGCTTGACTGTGGTCCCCGATGGTGGCACTCCCTGTAACGTTTCTGTTGCACAATCCACGATTTGCATGAACTTGATATTTGTATTGCTTTCTACTGGGTATTTTATAGAGAATTACTTTGTGTTATACGGCTTTCGGATGGCGCAATTATAAAAACATTTTTAAAGATTCTTATTTTGTTTATGACCATTTGAGAAAGTTCAACAAATTTCCAAAGAATAAATAAATAAGACCAAGAGTAAGTTGGAGTATTTTTTTTTTTTTTTTACATTAGAAAATCTTACTCTGGATTTCTCCATCGTAAGTGAACTCAATAGATTTTCCAGAAGGACCAGCTAAGTGGCTTAAATTTTTCCCCGTTTAAGATGTGATTTAGGGTACATGACTAAATAAAGACTTACAGTTGTACCCGACGTACAAAAATAGGTTAGAAGCATCATGAAAGCAGATTGCCATAAAAATAAAGACCATGAATCCGAGTACATAAATGCATCAAGCAGTATTTCTCTACATATTTCCATACCCTCATTAAAATCCAAGAGTTTTTCCAGTTTTGATAATTCACTTTAATATCTTAAAGATTACATGGGAAATCCAGAATGAGTTGTTTGCCCAGGTGTTCTTTGGTCGCTCTGCATGCCCCTCCCCCTTTGTAGGCCACACCATTTTGCATATGTTTTATACTTGTCCAATGTTGTCTGAATACTGGGGGAAAGTTATTAGATATACAGGACAATGCTTGGGATTGAATTTCGTCTTTACCATTAAAGAGATTATGTTGGGATTTAAAGCATGTGATAACGCTGGTGTTACAAGCTTTATATCAAATGCATTAGTGGCTGCTCCTCTATGCATTGCGAGAGAATGGATCTCGTCTAAACCTCCTACTTTCTTTGAATGGATGACTCATGAGAGAAATTTATGAAACGGGACGAGCATTAGGTAAAACTAGGAATACAAAGTTGATGCAAAGATTTTCTCATATCTGGAAACACTGAGTTGTGGGGGGGGGGTCCTTGTATATAGATGTGTTCATATGTAATTGTCAATTATTTTTCTTATGGAACATGCTTATTTGTTAATAATGTCAGTATAGATAGTATTTTCTCTTTTATTTCTTCTTGGAACCTCTGTTGAAAGAAAAGAAAAAAAAAAAAAAAGCGGCCACACCACTCCCCTTTGTTTCATGTTTGTTATTTTGTGTAGCAACAGTACGGGCAGCATTCAAGGTCGACAACGAAGGAGAATAACAACCGAACATCTCCTGGGACCTGTCTGCACCTGCTGTTGAGCAAGAGATCTACCCTTTCTCCCTCCTCCGTTGAGAATAAAAGTACCAGTTTGCCCAAAATGTATTGTTACAAAAGAAAGTAACTAAAGGCTTAAAAAAAAAAAAAAGTTTAATCACCCAACCAAATGTCAAAGTTTTTTTTTGCTGGCGATTGTTGATGAATGACTTAAGACTAGATAGATGGGTAAAGGTTTTTTCCCCCCATCGATTAAGCCTTTTAACAGGTGGAGATGGGCCACGTTAGGAAGTGGTTAAAAGAGCCGATTAGTTGCTCAGAACTGCGTGTACCGGCTAATTGAATGAGCAACACAGGCCACATATAGAGGGAATGGAGCTATAGCGAGACGCATGTTGTCTACATCCAGATTTTGAAACGATTACCATGCATACTACGATTTTGGGGTTATGTGGCTTTGTTTTCAACTAATGGCGTCACTGCCTAAGGAACTTGAAACGTACAAGTACAGGGCATAACGAAAAGCTTGCCTCACGGGACCATTGGGTTAGTGCCCGTCCACAACGTACAAGAATGACATTTACTAAACCTGCCGCTTTCGAAGTTACTCTGCTTCTTTGAAAGTTACAGGGAATTGTTCCCACCGACGAACTACAATGTTTACTTTAAGGGTACGGTAAACCACCCGAGATTCTTGTAGAAAAGAGAAGAAAAAAAAAAAAAAAAATTTTCGGAAGCCTTCGCTGCGTACCGTTAACACGAACTCATAAAAACTGACACAGTGAAACGCATACTGAAATCCACCAAGACCCCTAAATGTCAAAGAAAGGCAGCTCGAATACCCAATTTATCTCGTGTGCTTATCCTGCACACTGATACAACCGTCAGTCCCAACGGAATGGCGGCCCATGTCGAAGGTCGGCTCCACCTCTACGGATTGTGACAACAGCGGCCTTATTTACCTAAAAGAGTTCAAATTGCTTTAACTTCGCTGAAAACAATGATTTGTAAAACTAAAGTTCGGAAAATACGCCAAGTGTCGGAATTACCACACACGTTATAAACAAACATTACAAGAAAAAGACCAGCTACTCACTCCATGGTGGCAGGCAGTACGAGGGCAGCACAAGTGTAGCGTACACTTGTCGGACTCGGTGCAGGTCTAGAAAGCCATGATACGCAGCGGCCGGTGAGTCTCCCGCTGATGTTCTCTAGTCTTGAATCAGATGACTGTATGACTAATTCGTTCCCGGGCAAGGGATGTGTACCTCACCGCAAGCTGACGTCAGCGCGAGGATCACTCCGCCACCAAATACACTGGTAGCGTTGCTACTGTAGGTGAAGGCCGCGCCCAGGATGACATCAGCTACTCGGTGGATAGCCACCCTTCCGTGCTGAAGTGTTCTTCCGCCACTTTTACAAAAGTATTTTAGTCTTCGGCGTTGCATTTATACAACAACGGAAATAAGGCTGAATATATTTACTTTTGGAAATGTCTTGCTTTTTTCTTGTATGTCTACTTAGTGCTCTAAAATGTACTGCTATTAATATGAGGTGCGGGGGGGGGGTTATATTTATCGTCGTACACCCAGGTTTGTAATCTTTCTGTCCCTCCCCCTTTCCCAGCACAATGCCTACTATAAACTGTACAGCTTAATTCTTTGATATTACAGTGGGGCAAGGGTCGAGACTGGTTATCGTAATTTGCGTAAGAGGGGACTATTTTCCTTTGCCCATCCTTTCCGCTTTAAATTGTGACGTTCGTGCCACTTTGGTACAGTCCGCTGTGATTGGGAGATACTTGTACTTTCTTCTGGTAGGAGCCAGTCTGGGTGGGTTATGTGTCTTTCGGATATTGTCCGTGGTGAGGAAGACCATATATTTTATTTTTAATGCAGTTTGACATGAGGAATATGTCCCCGTGACGTTTAGTCGGCTGTTATAAGGATACCATTATTTTCTGTTTTGATACAGTCACTTCTGATGGACCCTTTTGTTTTCTTGGTACGTTCTGTGTCGATTGCAGCAAGGTTACATCAGCCGCCTGCAAGGAGAAAGTGGGTGGAAGGAGGAGCGAGTGAGTTGTTCCGCTCTCTGCGGTTGGTAGCGATACCATGAGCCGATAGCTGTTCATTGGGGGACTTGTTAATGAGTGGCATGTTCAGCAGGTGTGCTTGTGACTCGGCTCTTATTAGGGGCGGGGCGTGCTGCAGCCATTTTTTCAGAGTTTTATATAGCGGAAGAGCTTTGGGGCGCTTTAAGTGATCCCCAGTTACATTACACGAGGACCAGTGCTTGAAATGGAAAAATAGAAGTGCAGGTACTCTGTACCAGAGTACCTGCTTGTTTCTGAGAATTGCCAGTACTCGCCAATCTTAAGTATAGCATTTCTCTTGAGAAGTGCCAGTACTAAGACTCCCGCTCAAAATTAACAAGCATTTGCAATGCAATAGGTCTCGCAGTTACACGAGTTAAAGCTATTGGCATTGTAAATGACAATGCCAATAGGCATTGTTATTTGCAATGTCAATAGCTCAAACTCGCGTAAATGCGAGACCTAATGCATTGCAAATGCTTGTTTTCTGAGCAGACAAAACCCATCCCCCCCGTGGCCACATTTTAATGGCTGCATCCTGTAGCCTGGGGTTGCTTTGAATATATTTGCTGGGACTGATTTTAGTTTCCTCGCCGGCCCTGCTGCCGAGTGAGCATGGCATGGTGTCTGTAGCGTCCTCAGTTCTTTACCTGACGAGTCACTAGAGAGCCTTGCTGTAGAGGCCGTTTTATATTTGTCATAATAAGAGTCAGTTACCACGGCCTCCTGTGCGTTAGATAACAGCACATAGAATTAAAAACATGCATTTGCAATGCAATAGGTCTCGCATTTACAGAAGTTTAAGCTATTGGCATTGTAAATGACAATGCTTTTATTTATGTTTTAAAAACCAGAACATAAATAAAAGGAATTGTGATTTACAATGCCAACAGCTCAAAGTCGCCAAATGCGAGACATGTTGCATTGCAAATGCTTGTTTTTGTTAGGCACAGGGTGATTAAGTGATTTGCCCAGAATCACAGGATGTAGAGCAAAGTTGCCGAGACACGAACCCGGTTCCCCAGCTTCGAGGTTAACCGCTCTAGCCGTAAGGCTACATCCTCTCCCCCCCCAAAAAGCTGCCTACTGTGCTGCCTCGCCTCATTCATGAAGCACAGCAGGATTTAATGAGGTAACTAGGTGTCACTTCACCCCAAGCCAGTATCATTAGCAGCCTACTCCTGGGTCTCATCACATGAGGGAAAGGAAAGAAAATAATTATATATATTTATATATATATTCCATTTTTTTTTTTGCCTAGTCCTTCTTAGACCCTAATCCGACCCTGGCCCAAAAACTGTTCTATTTCTATGGCTGTGTCCCGGTTTTGCATTCTTTAACTCTAATCACCCTATCTATATAAATTTGACACAATTTGTTTAATGACCTGGCCAATAGGGCAGAGTTCAGAAGATTGCCGAAGAGCAGGGCATACAGGATACCAAGTGGATACCAAATATCACACAACACCGGCAACTCACATGTTGCTGGCAACCCCTCAAGTGACTCGCCCCTCCCGCGCCTGACCAACGAGAGTGCCTCTCGAAGACACACTCCTGACAGGGACAGGGCAGCGGGTGGCTCGCACTGTGCTGCTCTTGTGAAGTGTTCTGTACCAGAGTCCGCGTCTGTCCAGGACAGTCGCCAACGACTGAATACGCCACGCAGCTCTACCGCGAAGAGAGCAGCCATTTCCGGTTCTGCAGCAACAGTTGCGTTGGTTTCTGTTTTTCTTGGGCGATGGGCGTGCCCTCTTTTTTCAGGGCCTGGTCAGTTATTCTAACCAATTGTAGGGTTCCTTGAAACTTCAACCAACAAAGGACCTCCGTAAGACTACACGCTAGCTTGTCACTCCGCCCCAAACCTGCAATTGGTTACCTCACTAAGTTTTTATCTCTTTTGCGTTGCTTAAGCTTGGAAGCAAGGGAGAGGTAATCGGATATTTGAGGTCTTTTGCCCGGGGCGGAAGGTAAGACTCACGTTTGGAATTCAACTATTTTTGACTCCGGAGATTTTGCATGTAATTACCAAAGAGGGATAGAGTGATAAAAGAAGTTGCCCTTAGGTGCTGTTATGGGGAGCGGGGTACTTATTCACGAGAAGCAGTCAGCACCCCTACGAACTGCAGTTCCACATTCAGTATTTAAAACAAGATAAACAAGCCCGGCGGAGCGTGGGCGCGAGCGCTTGGGGGCGGGGGAGCGGACCTTTGAAGAACAAGCGCGCACTGAAGTTGACGAGGAGGGAATGGGAGGGGGGAGTGGGGGCGGGCACAGTGGTGCGAGACATCAAAGGGGCCGCGAAAGTGAAAGCAAACGAGTGCTTTCAGGCCTCCAAATGGTGCGCGCGCCCGGACGGCGCACATGCACTGTATTTGGAGGCCTGAAAAGCCACTGTTTGCACTTCCAAAACTCGCTTACTATAAGTCTCGCCAGAGCAGCGCTAAAGCGCTGTCTCAGGCGAGACCTAAAAAGTGCGGGTACTCCGTACCGGACAGTACCGGCCCATTTAAAGCACTGTCAAGGACACATTCATGTTTTTGAAGGCAGGGGAGGCGAGACTGATTTGGCCAGAATCAGGATGTTGAGTTGACACCAAGACTTTGTTACCCACACTGGTGTAACGAAAATTGAGGGGGCCTCCCTGCAAGGTACGAAGAGGGGCCCCCTCCAGACTCAATCAGGAGCTCTCTGGCCAGAGTGCAGTGCTGAGGGGCCCCCTAGAGCTTGGAGCCCTCCACACCGCAGGGGCTGCGGGGTTGTTGTAGTGATGTTACAATTCCGTGCACGAGATGAACGCAGCACATGCTGCCTTCAATGAGGCTCTTGCGTGCGATCATCTTGTGTGTCAACATGTTTGTAATAAAGTGTGTTCCACGCTCCGTGCCGTTCACTGCTAAGCGTTTTTTTAAGCAACGTTTAGTTTTGTCCTTGAATCCTTAGCAGCAGGCCGTCGTGGTCGTGGGTGAACTTTATTCAGGAATAAACCTACTTTTCTTACTTCTGCTTCCTGATATTCATTTCAACAGGGGGCCTGTGTTACTCCCCTGGTTACCCAGTCCAGAAGTCGACAGCTCTCCTAGTTAAGGCCATGTCCGAGCTTTGTGGACTTTCTGGATGAGTAGTAAGTGTGTCCAGGTATCCCTTATTCAGAATTTCACAGACTGGTTATGCAGCGATGGAAGTGTGTAATCAAGCTTTGGCAATGCCAGTAGGTCTGACTTAAGAACGAAAGTGCCTTTTTAGTCACTAATGGGTGTATTGTATTGCATTGTATTTGTATTTATATAGCGCTTACTACCCCTGCCGAGGCATCAAAGATCTTTTTCGGCGAGTAGCACACTACTCCGGAACCCATAAAGGATTAGTGGTGAATTAGTATAGTGAAATATGAAAGTAATTTGAGTCATGGATATGATAGTCGTTTTTTTGGATTGAGAAGGACAGCGAAGGGGTAGAAGAGGTAAAAAGGTTTGCATTTATATAGCGCTTGCTACCCCTGATGAGGTGTTGAATTGCTTCTTCGGTGAGTAGCACCCTACTCCAGAACCTATAAAGGAATATTGGTGAATTAGTATAGTGAAATATGAAATAAATGTGAGTAATGGTGATTGAAAAGAATAGTGGAGGGATAGAAGACACGTATTTAGAATTTTTGTAGTTCATAGCAGTAAGGGGAGGCTTGGGATAAGTAAAAGGGAGGTGGAGGGGTAAGAGTCAGAGGGAGGGTTTGTAAAGGCTTGTTTTGGGGATCGGAATAGTAAAATGAGGTATGAGTTGATGCAAGGAGTGATGGAGTAGAGAAGGATATTGAAAGGGTAATTTTGGGGATCATAGTAGTGGTATGGTGTTTGGGATGAAAGAGAGTGTGGGTAATGGATATATTGATAGAGGTATAGAGTGAGAAATTGGTTATTGCATTGGGTAGGTAGGTAGAAAACAAGTTTATTTAGACAGTTGTCCATAAAACATTTAAAAAAACTCAATTAACAATTAAAACATTTTAAAAGAACCCCCTCCTAACTACCGACCCCCCCCACTACATTTCATCAATTAAAATTTTGTTTAATAGATCGTAAGAATCGAGCAATTTCAACTGCCACATCTAAATAGCTCATTTCTGACAATAGCTCCATAGCTTTCCTCCTATGGAGAGCATCATATTTAAAAAACAGAGGTCTTAAAAACTTAATTCGATTTGCAAGATAAAAGACGCAGTCCATAAGAATATGCGTAAGGGAGTATTTTACTTTCAAGGGGCAGGGGCAAGGACCTCTATTATTCTGCACCCTGATCCTGTGTGGGCGGGATGAGTAGATTGTATTACATCCCACCCTAACCCATAATATTGCATTTCTCAATCCTGGGTCTGGTAACTGCGATAAATAAGAAAAAACCTTACCCAGGCCCAGTGTGAAAATCGAGCAGCTGATGGACGGTTTCATCCTTAGATACAGTAGGTTAATCGATTCAGACACCATAGCAACAGATTCTCTCAATGCACGTTTGACTGGAAAGGAGAGCCAAGATGTAATTGTACCACTATTTGAATGGAGGTTCCTAAGTGCGATTATTCTGGTTCTTACGGCCTCTGCCCACATCCTTTCGCTACTTCGGATCACTTCCCAGCACAATTTGGAGACTTTAACTACCTCATCATCATTCAACAATGTGTTAAAGTATCTTAGAGCCCGAGTAGAAGCCACCATGTTCCAAGAAACCAAATTGCACTCTCTCCTTATGGCCTGAACCATGGTACATTGGGGGAGTGATAGGAGACTTTTAAGCACTACCCCTTCCAATATGTCCCATTCATAGGTTGAATCAAGGGAAAAACCCTCTCCTCTATACAGACCTAACAGAGGTATCTTCCCTTCATAAGCCCTTAATAATGGAATATGAGATAGCCCCCTAAATCTACTATTGAATCTTGACAGACAGCTAGCCTGCAATAGGGCCTTCTGCTTAGCGCCATCCTAATGCATACCCCAATACAAATTCCTGCTAAAGGTTAAACCCAAATATTTATATTGATCAAATTGCTGTACCTCCCGCGTATCTAAATGCCAGGTAAAACTCTTTACCTTTTTTCCAAAGATCAAGATCTTGGTCTTTTCCAAATTAATACGCAGCTGGTTCTGCTTGCTATAGGTTGTCAGGGTGTTTTAGTTTCCTCTGCAGACCAAATGGGGTATAATCCAGTAATACCAGATCGTCAGACTGTCATGCTTCCGTATCTGACACATACTATGCCTCCTATGTGCAGGCTTAAAACCTGCTTATTCCCCGTTAGAAACCCACCCCTATCCCGTGCATCCAGCACTCCAAAGGTTATGTAGGCCTGGGTATTTAAAACTCTAAACGTGAATATGATTGTACTCATTTATTCTGCAAGTGTGTTGTATAGTTTACCAATGCTTTATGTGTATGCTCAGCGATGTAAGTTATGTAATTTGCCAATGCTTATTCTTGTATCTGCTAAGCGATGTAATTGCCAAGATGTTGCTTGAATCCTGGATTTATGTAGAAAATCGGGTGTTTGCTTCCTGTAAAACTCGGAACAGTCTATCATGCTACACGCGCGTATGGTTTGCAACCCAAAGAAGCTTTGTTCAGGCTGCTCGTTGTCTCGCGTCTGAACGCGTACAACGTAGCAGCCGTCAAGGGTGCAGTTCGGGTGTGGCTCAGCTATAAAAGGCCACACCCGAGTTCTGGAAGGCGCTTAGCCTTCCATCTGCAGTCCAGAAGACATCGTTACTTACCTGAGTTATTCCGGTTTCCTGGAAACGCGTTCGACTTCAGAGGCTTCTAGAAATCCATGGCTCCTGTAAGAACAGAGATACAGATAGAAAGCTAAGTACTTTTCAAATTCTTTAATACAAAAGGCGCCCATCGCAAGACAGCATGAATATTTAGCGCGCAGAAGAATAAAGACAATTTTTGGAAACCTTTTTTGTCAACCAAAACAGAAAAGACTCAAGATCTTTTAAAAGCACATTTGGGGGCCGATTCCGATCCTGTAAAACCCGGGTACAAATGGTCGTATGGAGCGTTTTCTCCGTACGACTCGTACCCGGGAATTCCACCGTACAAACCAGCAAGTACGATTCGTACAGAAATACCATTTCCGTACGAATCGTAAAAAACACCGTGCGGCTAAAAAATACATACAATTCCGATCCTGGACAGCGCATACGCGACGTCCGCATGGAGTCAGGCAGCATTTTACGGACCAGCAAATACGATTCGTACCCACAGCACTCCGCACGGCTATATTTTTACGGGAGCCAAAAAGTGCCGGAAAAGCTAAGTACGCCGTGATGCACGAGGAAAAGAGGGCCCGGTATGCACCGTACCCCCAGCCCCCCGTATGTACGCACCGTACCCCCAGCCCACGTATGTACGCACCGTACCCCCAGCCCCCCGTATGTACGCACCGTACCCCCAGCGCATACCCCCAGCCCGTATGTAGGCACCGTACCCCCAGCCCCCGTATGTACGCACTGTACCCCCAGCCCCCCGTATGTACGCACCGTACCCCCAGCGCATACCCCCAGCCCCGTATGTACGCCCCGTACCCCCAGCCCCCCGTATGTACGCATCGTACCCCCAGCGCATATCCCCAGCCCCGTATGTACGCACCGTACCCCCAGCCCCCTGTATGTACGCACCGTACCCCCAGCCCCCGTATGTACGCACCGTACCCCCAGCCCCCCGTATGTACCCACCGTACCCCCAGCGCATACCCCCAGCCTCGTATGTATGCACCGTACCCCCAGCCCCGTATGTATGCACCGTACCCCCAGCCCCCCGTATCTATGCACCGTACCCCCAGCCCACCGTATGTACGCACCGTACCCCCAGCGCATACCCCCAACTCCGTATGTACGCACCGTACCCCCAGCCCCCCGTATAAACGCACCATACCCCCAGCCCCCCGAATGTACGCACCGTACCCCCAGTGCTATGCGCTGGGGGTACGGCACGTACATACGGGGGCTGGGGGTACGGCGCGTACATACGGGGGCTGGGGGTACGGTGCGTACATACGGGGGCTGGGGGTACGGCACGTACATACGGGGCTGGGGGTACAGAGCGTACATACGGGGGCTGGGGGTACAGTGCGTACATACGGGGGCTGGGGGTACGGCGCGTTCATCCAGGGGCTGGGGGTACGGCGAGTATATACTGGGGCTGGGGGCACGGTGCGTACATACGGGGGCTGTGGGTACGGTGCATACATACGGGCTGGGGGTACGGCGCGTAAATATGGGGGCTGGGGGTACAGCGCGTACATATGGTGGCTGGGGGTACGGCACGTACATACGGGGACTGGGGGTACGGCGCGTGCATATGGGGGCTGGGGGTACGATGCGTACATATGGGGACTGGGGGTACGCTGCGTACATACGGGGGGCTGGTGGTACGCTGCGTACATACGGGGGGCTGGGGGTACGGTGTGGACGTACGACGTGGGAGGCTGGGTGGGCCGTACGACTCGTACCCCGGGCCCAAGTGTAACCGGGGTAGGGGTCGTACAAATTTCGCTCCGTACGGGACGTTTTCCATACGATTGTGTATTCGGGACGCCGGTACGGATCGGACTTGTGCGCTCAGACTTCAGTTTTACGACTCGTACGTAAAACTGTCCGGGGACGTGTCGTAGACTTTTCCCGAGGTCATTCGTATGTATTTTTCACATACGAATCGTACTTCGCCGTTTGTACGGGACTTGTACGATTCGTACGTAATAAAATACGGAAACCAGTAGGTCGGTAAATTTTGTTAACGGATCGGAATCGGCACCTTGGTGTTTTGGACATTATACCCAAAGAAACAACCTGTTCTAGTGTAACAATTTTAAAATAGTAGAATGTTATGTTTTTTGGTGCACATTCTCTTATGATGTTTTAATTCAGATTCGTGGGATGAATTCAAAAGCAACCTCATATCAGTAAGTGTATTGAAAAGGCAAAAACTAAAATAATATGTGAAAAGCCATTTGTGTAATTGAATTGGAGAAGTCATACTTTATTTTCTTTTATCACATTTACAATAGAGAAAAACATCGTCTGCTTCTTCAATACGGACACAGCTACACCAACCACATTTGAACAACTATCATCATCCCACGACGACAACCAGGATGCCAAGACCATTCCTGTGTTTCGCAGGTAGGACATTTGCATAGTTCAGTTAGCCTGACTTGACTGATAGGATTTAGAGTAGTAGAGTTAGTTAACACCTGTACTTATTTTTGCACGTCCTTAAAAAAACACTTCTTGTTGCCTCGCAGGTCGACAACAGGAAAAATAAACAGCACCCGAGTCCGGCCCTCCTCCCTGATTTCTATATTGTAGCCATAGTATAAAACAACTGAATACTGGTTATATTCTAGGGGTTCTGGGAGGTTGGCTCATAGCGTCTCTGCGAAACCATAGTCAAGCACCTTACAGGTAAGAAAGCAAGATCTTGCAGGTAAGAGTGCATTGATAACCTGACACAGACAAACAATATGGTGGTTCCCAATTTTTTGGGAAAAAGACTTAGATTGGGAAATAAAGGTGGGGAGGTCAGCTAAACATAGACTAAAAAGCAAGGGTGCTAAAACGCACCGCTGACGCAGGCCGTTGTCAATAGGGATTCTTTGTGATAATGTACCCGAGTTGTCTAACTCCACCTGAGCCCAATTTCCAGAATGCAAGGATTGAAGTGCCCCAAGAAGGTTTGGTGGGAGGTCCCAAGCGGCAAGTTTCCCCCCACAGGATATCCCTGTCCACAGAATCAAAAGCTGTCTGGAAGGTTACAAAACAACAGCACAGCCTTTGATTTTCCTCCAGGGCCTTTCAAATAATGGCGCATATAGCAAAACAGTGGTCTATAGTGGAGTGACCCTAACAAACCCTCCCCCTGTTCTAATGGGATTCTCTTATTTTCAATGGCCTAATCCTCAAGTTTAGCTAAAATAATCTTGGAAAAGATCTTTAGTGAGATATCCAGGAGGCTAATAAGCCTATAGTGAGTAGGGTCTGTACCACTCCCTTTTTAAAATATAGGTTTCACTATGGACCCTTGCCATGAAAAAGGGTAGAGGCCAGACATAGCAATCCAACTAAACAAGGAGGAGTAAACCGTGGCCCACCATACACTATTTGTTTTAATTATTACTGCTGGGATTTTATCAGGGTCAGCGGTTCGGGAGAGTTTCACTCTCTCGATAACAGCCTTTACTTCCTTTACTGTAAAGCATGTAACTGGAAGATTTTTCCCGAAACTTTTCTAAGGTCCATCGGAACCAGAGGGTCCCCTGCATAGGTCTGTCAAATAAGTAGCCCACTGAGCTCCTGGAATCGTACAAATAAGTGTGCCCCTATTTTGACCATTAAACTCATTGACCTTTGCCCCAAAGTTTTGCTGATCCTTTGAGGATGATTTCCTGCATCTCATCCCACTTACTATGGTAGAAGGCGGCTTTTTTCGCCTGCACAAGAGATTTATATTGACGTTTAAAAGTAACCAACTCCTGGGTGGCTAAGGGGTCGAGAAGACGCCTAACACTCTGAGCTCTCTGTCTCACCAATTGTTTCAGCTTTTGACAATCAGAGTCGAACCAGCTCCCAAATCCCTTGGGACGGGTTATTGGATTGGAAAGAGTAGTAGAAAGAGGTTTGAGATCAGTCAGAGAGTTGAGCTAGAGCAGGGGTACTCACAAACTTTCTCTCGGGGGCCAAATTTAGAGTGTGGTTTGTGGCCGAGGGCCGCACCGGTGGGGGCGGGGTCAGTGGGGGAGGGGGCGGGGCTAGAAAAAAAACTGTGACCATGAGCTTGAACACAGGCCCCTGCAGCGGATGCCTTTGTCCACTGAGCCACCAGACCCGGCATGCACATCTCTCGTTCTCTCTCTCGTTCTCTCTCTCGTTCTCTCTCTCTCGCGTTCTCTCTCTCTCTCTCCCTCTCTCTCCCTGTCTGTCCCTGCCTCTGTCTGTCCCTGCCTCTGTCTGTCCCTGCCTCTATCTGTCCCTGCCTCTATCTGTCCCTGCCTCTATCTGTCCCTGCCTCTGTCTGTCCCTGCCTCTGTCTGTCTGTCCCTGCCTGTTGGACTTGGCCCTTCTGGCAGGTTCACCCCTGAACTTTTTGCTTTTACTGGTGACCTGGTGGTAGTGATTTTTGGTTTCTGCGCACTTTCCCTGTGTCCCAGAGTAAAGTGCGTGCACACTCTGAGTGCATGTGGTGAGATAGGCCTGTCCTCCCATAGGAATGCATGGGGAATGTATGTGTCCCTGGTAGTTCCTGATGCGTGGGGTGTGCAGGCTCGAGTTTGGTATGTGCAGACTCGTGTGATCGAATGCTTCGCAATGATGTATAATGCGTGATTATGTCATGTGCGGAAGTGCCACTTCTAGGAGTTGGCATATTAGTGTAAAGTGTGTCTGGCGTGTGATTGGCTGGAGCTGGCCGGTAAACCTGGCTCCAGGAGTCTGGTTGGGTCTGCCCCAGTGGTGAGTGTGAGATTAGCATGCTGATGGCTGGGGAGGAGTGCACCTTGGACCTGAATAGGGCAGGGCTTTCCCCACACAATGCTGGCTCCGCCCCCTGTGGTGTGACTGACGACCCTAGCCCTGCCAGTGAATGGAGTGAGGGGCTGAGCACATCAAGGGTGCTCCCCAACCAGCTGCGACTGGTTTTCCCCCTCACCCTGAACCAAGAACAAAGGGTTTTACAGTATAAGAAGGGGCTGTGTCCCCTTACATGTTGTTCTCTTCCAGCATCCTACCTGAGGGGGGCTGCTGCTGCTGCTGGACCAGAGGACCGCCACTTTGACTACCTCCCTGCTTGGAGGCCCAGTGAGCTGGCTCTGGGTCCAGCCTTGCCCCCCACCCCTGCCTTGCTGTGTGCAGGGGAGACCTTTGCTGGACTTGGTGTTTATTGGCATCCCTAAGCGCCTGGAAGCGCTTTTATTTTCCTTTAGCGCTCGGAGCGCTTTACTTCTGAAAGCCGGTGCCCACCCGGCATTTGCCCCGTTCTGGACTAATCCTGAAGTCCCCTGGCAGGTGCCCACCCTGCCAGGGACATTGCCGCTGTGTCAAGTGCCCACCTCGATTTGTGGTGTTTTGCACGAGCCGGTGCCCACCCGGCGTCTACCCCGCTTTGTTGGGAAGTTGCGATCCCTAGCGGGTGCCCACCCCGCCAGGGACTTTACCGCTTTCACTTTTGACCCCCCTAGCGGGTGCCCACCCCGCATCACCGCGACCGACAAATCACCGCCGCAGCCCGGAGTCCCGGCCGCGTCATCCCCCTGCCGCGCTGGGATTGGTCCAGCGGGAGGGAGTGTGGCCCACGTGATCGGGGCCTCCAGGAAGAACGTCGCGCTGACGAAGGGAGCCGCCGGGAGCCCACCCCGCGCTCTGGCGACTGAGAAGTGCTGCCGGCAGAGGAGGGGAGTCCCCAGAGAACAGCCCGGTGAGTAGGGAAGGGCTGGGGGACTCCCCTCGGGTACTGTGGGTGCCGGTCCCAGACCGGCTGATTCTTCAAGCGGCCCCCGCCTCCAACGCGGGCCCGTTGTTACTGAGAGCCTCGCTCAGCTCTCAACGTCCAGGGGCATTTTCTTTTGTGTGGGGAGCCCACGAGGCTCCCACGCGGCGCCGTGAGTGTTTCCGAGCCCCGAGAGGCTCCAACGAGGCCCGCATTTCTTGGTCAGAGCGCCCTGCGCGCTCCAACGTACGGGGGCAGTTTCCTCCTGATAAGAGCGGCCCCGGAAGGCAGCGGGCCGCTCCAACGTTGCCCCCACACCTGTTCTAGAGCCCACGAGGCTCCCACATTGCCCCAGAGCATATTTGCATACCAGAGCCCAGAGGGGGCTCCAGAGGCACGCCGGTGCCAAGTTCCTTTCTACAGCTGCCCAGCACTTAGTGGGCAGCTGCACCGTTTAGGTTGTGCTTCTCCACGCGTTGGCTTGCGCAGCCTGCGCAGCCCCGCCCTGACTCTGGGACAAAGGGCGTTTTAGCCCCTGATAGGCCAGGTGGGCCTGGGGACAGTTTGCTGTATTGTACCCTCACCTAGGGTACCTGGCGCCGTTTGGCGCAATTGTGTTTTTCCTGCACCCCTGAATGTATTTTTATGCGTCATGTGCCTTGTTCTTACACCGCTGAATGTGTTTTTATGCATCATGTGTTTTTCCTTTCTTACACCTCTGAATGTGATGCATCATGTGTAATGTACGTTTACCCCTACAGGTATTGTGATACTTAGGTGGTTGTTTTCTCCTAGTACAGGTGGTGCTAGTGAGGTCCTGGTTCCCTGCGCGATATTTTCCTAAGGTGGTTAGGGTTGCGTAGGTGGTACTTACCTGTTACCAGTAGTTACTGGTCGTGTGCTACATGTGTTATTTAGTGCTACAGTGATTGTATGTGCTATGTTCTAAAGTATTATTCCTATGTTCTAAGTGCTAATTTCTACAAAGTGCTAATTCCTGACAGTGGTCCATGTGGCCCTGTCCCCTGTACATATAATCCCTTGTAAACTCTGCCCATGCCTGTTGGCACATTGTAAAGTGTGTGTTTTTATCTAATGTGTTTTGGTAATACAAAGGCTATTTCTATATAATACCTTGTGTGGAGTTTCCTTTGTGGTGGGCCTTGGGTGTTGTTGCTGGGTGCGCGCGCAAACGCTTTACACATCGCCTCCGAGATAAGCCTGACTGCTCATGCCAAGCTACCAAGGGGGTGAGCAGGGGTTATCTTTGGCGTGTAACTCCCCAGCCCTGACTAGAGTGGTGGTTTCTGCCTGGCTTTGGGGCAAGCCCTAGCCAACCAGAAATCCCATTTCTAACATTGGTGATCAGCGGTGGGATTTGGACTTGCGTTTGCGCAGTACCGCAGCAGCAACTGGCTGCACCACAAAACTCTGCATTTTAGATAGTCACATGGTATAGGGATTATTGTTCTAAGTTTGTCCTTAAATGTCATTTCTGTGGAAATGTGTTTCTGGATTCACCAGTAAGGGTGGGATCCAGTGGTGGCAGCAGATGTGTGTCCAGTGCATGTATTCCCATTCCCAGTTCCCGGGGTAATGGTACCTGTGTCACGTGGTGGTCAGGTTGAGAAATCAGGGGCGGTAGAAACTGTCTTACCAGTCTTGGGAGGGGTGGGGATGAATGTGTAATGCGCTGGATGAATGTGAACGTCCCATTCCCAGTTCCCGGAGTAATGGTACCTGTGTCACTTGTGGTCAGGTTGAGGAATCAGGGGTGGTAGAAACTGCCTTACCAGTCCGAGGGGAGGGTTGTGTGTGGATGAATGGTGTGCGGCACTAGGCAAGTGAGTGTGAGTTCTCTGGGATAGAGAGCTTGCTGAATCTTTTGTGAATTGTGTGCTCCTGTTAAGCTCAGACCCCTAGGTTCCCTGTGTAATCCTTTCACCATAACGTCCGCCAGAATGGAGCCTGCTTTTGATCTGTGTGATCTGTTTGGGCACAGTAGGCAGGAGTTGGAAAGGTCCTGTAGAGAGAGAGGTATAGGGGTGAGAGAGTCAGACACTCTGTACGAACTTAGGGACCACCTGTTCCTATGGCAAAAGGGTCATTGGGATCCTTAGCGCAGTATGGAAAGGGCCTGGGCCTCACACCTGGAGGGTGGTGGGTCTGTGGGGAGCACTGAGGATTCAGAAGAGGAGGAAGAAGATGACAGTACCTGGACGCCAGTAGAGAGTGAGGACCCCATAGGTAGGGAGTCCCTTGCTGGGTCCAGCGTAGGAGGCAGCGCCTCATCCCTTTCCCTGTCCCCCGAGGAATGGGAAGATAGGAGGAAAGAAAGGGAGCACCAGCTGGCGTTAGAAAAGCTCAGGTTAGAGCATGCCCAGGCTATGGCGCAGCTGGAGGTCAAGAAGCGACAGCTAGAGACTGAGAGGGTCTTGGCGCAGGAAAGGATAGAGGAGGCGGAGAGGGCCTCCACCAGAGGCAAAGTAGCTCTGGAGGGTAGACAATCCCCTGCGCGCAGTTTTAATTTTCTGGGGTCCCCAGGGAGGGTTGAGTCCAGTGGTGGTAACTATATAGATTTCAGTGTAGGAAATCCCAGTCCCAGTTCCCCCAGTCTGGTACCTGTTCCCCAGGAGGAGGAGTTAAGGTTGAAATTCAGGGGCAGAAGGAAACTGTCTCACCAGTCTTGGACGGAGTTTGTGAATGAATGTGATGATGCACTGACTAATTGGGTGACGGGTGACACGGAACCTGATTATTCTGACCGGTTTGATCTGATTCTCAAAGAGCACCTGCTCAGTTGTTGCGTGCCGGAGTTGCGCCAACACCTGTTGGGGTGTGGGGTTTTCGGATATATATCCATTAGTACTAGAAGCAGAGCGCTGGGAAAGTGCTAGAGGTTCTCTGGAGTCATTAGGGAGGGAATCCAAAAGTAGTGGTTCAGGTATCTTCCAGCCCAGCGTGGTGGAAGAGGCTCAGTGTAGCCCAGCTAGGTCCCAGGATAGCGAGGAGGGTGTAGGGGCTCACTGCCTGGCTCAGTGGAGCAGGAGTGAGAGGGTGACCGAGGGTCCCCAGACGCACGAAGCCCTGCCTCAGGACTTGGATGGTTTCATGAGGGAACACCAAGTTTGGGACCTAGGCTGTCCTATTACTCCACTGGAGGAAGATCTCTTAGTGAGTAGAGGACCTGGAGCGCCTGTAAACAGGGCTCCTGTGGTTCTGTGGAAATTTAGCTTGCAAACTGAACATTATCTGCGCCATCTTGCCTCTCCCCAGCGCCACGCACAGCGAATGCACGGCTGCCATTTTAGGCACCCCACTCTCTCCCCGCTCACTCTCGATCGCCAGCGCTTTCCCCTGGCGCTGCGAGCATCCCCCGCGCGCCGGCCACCCCCGCTCTCTCATACAGGCCATAAACCCTCTCCTTCTGCGCGACCCTGCTACGGAACCACATCCGACCGACATCCCATACATGGTCATGCCTCTCCTTTGATAACCCCCTTCCTCTGCGCCCCATTGTCCGAACTGGTCCCAGGCCATCACCTAGCCCTGCGGATGCAGTTTATTGCCCCTACTGTAAGGGAAACACCCCGCATCAAAGGGATTACAGTAGATCAAAGCCCCTACCCCCTGAGACCCGGCCGGTTGCACACACCCCCCGGGAATTAGTGGAATTCCCTGCTGCGCGATAGCCATCTCCCACTGCGGGTAGGGTGGGAACCTCTACTGTAACTATGTGTGGGATCGGATCTGAGCCGGGGCTTCAGGGGATGTTCTTTCATGCATCAAGAGAATCTCAAGAATGTACTATGTGTAATAAAGCAATAAACCGGTGTATAAGAGACCAGGTCTCAGAGATGCGGTTAGAGCACCTCGTGACGATACCTTGCTGTCTGATCTGATGTGTTCTGCTCCGACGGAATAAAACTTTGTTTCCTGCCTTCCAGTCTCCGGCGCCTGCCTCTTTCATTGGTAAATTATCGAGTGGTATGAGAGGCGATTACCGCCGGGCAAATACTTGAAAGGTTATCGACTGAAACTGCCGCTACCATTTAACAATTGGCGTCCCAAACGTGGGGCCCATCAGCGACACGTGGATCCAGTGGGAGAGGTCCCGACGACAGAGTGAACGACTGCAACGATCGGGAGAGCTCCTGCCCAATAGACCCTCGTCTGGCAGCCGATCATCCGAACTTCACTGGTTCCGAGCAGACCTCTCTCGAGTGATCTACGGTCCTGACTGGGAACCATCAGGAGTGCCGCGGCAAATAACGGAGAGTAGAGGACGATCGGGCGCTGGAGGCGGAAGACGAGAAACTGTCCACGCGGTCCGGGTAAGGTCGTGATACACGACAAATTGCGAAATAATTGATTGATTGTCCGAAACTTTTTGAATACTAGTATTGCTCATTGATTGTGCTCATTGATTGTTCTCTTGAGATATTCGCTGTCTACAAACGGGGAGGAGTAGAAATACTCTCTCTCTCTCTCTCTCCCTTTGCAGATAGTGAAGGGTAGGTAACGCAGACTTTTGTCCCCGTTGAAACCCGTCGTGCCTATCTTTATCTCCCCACTGATTGATTGTCCGAACATTGATTGTTTTGAAGAATAGTGCTCTTTGAGATATTCTCTGTTTGCAAATAACGTAGAATAGAAATATTCTGTCTAGTCTTTGCAAATAGTGAAGGGTAGGTAATGCTGACTTTTGTCCCCGTTGAAACCCGTCATGCCTATCTTTATCTCCCATTGATTGATTGATTGATTGTCCGAACAGTAGTTGTTCGATATTGGTTCTTTGGAGGTATTCTCTGCTTACAAATAACGAAGAATAGAGATATTCTGTCTAGTCTTTGCAAGCAGTGAAAAGATAGGTAGTGCTGACTTTTGTCCCCGTTGAAACCCGTCATGCCTATCTTCTCCCCACTGATTGGTAGTTGGTTCTGCCCGGACCGCTTATTAGAGGTGAACCATCCGGCTCCACTGGAGGGCACCCCTAATAAGGACATGTTCACTAAATATGGACTAGTCGCCGTAGCTTATACCAAGCTATGGCATAAATATACAAAGAAGGACCCCGAGAGTCAGTGGCCACTGATGGGATCCTTCGACGACCATAAGATAGAAGTGCTAGAAATAGCCCTGCGTAGCAATAAGACCACGCCTACTATGCTTGACAGTATTGGCATGTGGCGCAAAGAAGCAACGCAACGGAAAAAGAGGGAAGAAGTAAAAGCAGAAAAGGAATTACTAAAGGCAGCTCACCTTGCCGCTAGAAAGTTAGAAGAAGAAATAAAGGAGAGAAGGGAAACTAAACTAAGACAGGAGCCCGAAACATCAGGACAGTACGCTGTTAGGACCCCTTCTTTGCTCTACCCTGAGTTGTCCTCCAAGCAGCGAACGAATGACGAATTACTGTTAGGTCCCCCGATCATTTACATGCCCCCTCCATATGCACCCTCCCAGTCAGTAGTGCAACACCCACAACCCCCGAACACGAGCGAAAGCAGCACAGGGCCTCGGTCCTCACGGCCTCCGTGCCGGCCGAGCCTCCTGCGCTGAACACAACGTCGGCTATAACGTTAGACGACCCAGAGATGAGAAAGAAAGAGTCCACCAGAATGAATCGATTAACGAAGGATGAACGAGCAGGAATTGATAAGATAGTAGGGACACTGGTGGAGCGAAAGGAAAGTGAGGAGTATATAACAGACGTGTACAACTCGTATGCCGACAGCCGCAGACGACACTTTGTCGTACGGCTCTGTTATCACGCCCTGAATGCATATGAGGAAAGATACCACGATAAAGGTCCCGAGGGCTTAGCAGCCCTATATAGGCAGGTAGACATCGGAGAAGAAAGAGAGGGCGACGTTACGAACCTCTTCACTCGTACACTCGAGGTCTACCGACACCTTTAAAGAACATGGACAGACCACCAAAGCAGAAACCCCCATAGCGACTAAGCCCCAGGAAGGAAGGGCTGATGCCATGATGCCCATTAAAGAAGCTGCCCCCTACTGGGTCCCCCCACGAGGTCTGGGAACACATGACGACATCAACCACCAAGATGCGAAGGGAAGGGTTGTATATAACTGGGTCTACCAGCCGTGGGACCGGCAAGATATTTTGACCTTTAGAAAAACTCTACCCGACTTGAGAAAGAACCCGACTGCCTTCTACACTGAATTGGGTACAGCCTTAGGTTCTACGATTATGACTTTAGCAGATATCGACTTGTTCTTTGGGCTATGTCTGCCGGCTGATGTGTGGAAACAAATCCGGAAAGTTGACCACGCTGAGCCGTTCGGATATACCTGGGTACAACTCGATACCATAGATAAGCAGCGAGAACCAGGACAGAAACCCCCAAAAGCCATATTAGAACTCCCAGACAAGATTGTACTAAAACTGAAGACTCTAATCCCAGAAAGAAAGGTAGACTGGTCGATAGTAACGGCTTGCCGCCAGAAACCCCAGGAGGATGTGTCTGAATACTTCTCCCGATTCGAGACTGTGTTTTCCGATTACAGTGGCCAAGACATGACCACCGCAACCGGACATCACCTCTTTGTCCAGAATTATGTGAAGGGTCTGACACAAGAAATTTCCCAGAAACTACAGACCAGCGAGAGTAGTTGGGCAGCCTCCAAACCCCCAGCAATTCTCCAGATGGCCCAATACTACGAAAATCAGAAAAACGAGAACGATAGGGCATCAGAGAAGAAGAAAAAGGAACTGAAGGAGAGGGTAATGATAGCACAGTTGCAAGGGGTGACCATAGGAAGGGAACCCCCGAAAGAGAACTACCACCCAACCGCCCCTAGAAAGCTACCCCCTAGAGACCATACACCTGCACCCTACAACGGACGGAGAGACTTAGATGGGAACCAATGTGCGTTCTGCAGAGGGTTCGGACACTGGAAATCCCAGTGCCCGGTCCTTCTGGAACTAAACAAAAATAGGGATCCCAGAGACACAGCATATGACCCCAGAAACAGAGGACAGGGACAAGGGCACACGAACGACGCAACCAACGTCAGGCCAGGCAAACCAAACACCTTTGACCGCCCCCGACAAAACCAGTGTCAGCAGTCCGACTATGAAAGCACCCATGACTTCGCATAGGACCGCCAGGGGCAAGGGAGGGATCCAGTCGAACTCCGTGTTGACCAGCAAGGCCCTTACGTCACTGCTAAGGTCTTGGGCACAAAATCTCCATTCCTGGTAGACACTGGGGCGACACGTAGTGCGTTATCCAAACGACTGATCCCTAGGGCACCCTTGTCTGGCTCACATGTAACCTCAATAGGCTTCGATGGAACGCCCTCCACTAACCCCTTATCAGCACCAATCTCCTTTGACTTAGAAGATAACACCACTGACACGACCTTTCTGCTCTCCTCCAACACCCCCGATGCTATTATGGGACTTGATTTGCTAAAACATTTTCGAGCTACCATCAGATGCTCCCCAGACGGAGTTCGAGTCATCCTACACGATAACCCAGATCTGTCCAGACCCTGTCACACGCGGCGTATGCTCTCTATAACCGATGCTGACATGTCCCTACTCGACACATTACCTTCACATCTATGGGCTAAAACCGACTCAGATGTAGGGCGCATGGTGATCGACCCGGTACACATAACCGTCCGACCGGACGCAGTGCTCCCAAAGCTTCCACAGTATCGGATATCACCCGAAGGCGAGAAGGCATTGGTGGAAATCATCGAGTCCCTAGTCGAGGCAGGAGTGGTAGAAGAAGTAGTCAGTAATGTTTGCAACAGCCCTATCCTACCCATTGTAAAGAAGCAAGGCGAGGGGGATGAGAAAGCCTACCGTTTCATTGTTGACTTGCGAGAGGTTAACAAAGTAGTCATACCCCAGTACCCCGTGGTCTCAGACATCACCACCATCCTCACCCTGATTCCATCCACTGCCACCATCTTTACTGTTATTGATCTCAAGAACGCATTCTTTTCCATCCCCATCCACCCAGACAGCCGCTACCTGTTCGGCTTCACTTTAAAAGCCCGTTCATACAGATTCTGCAGGGCACCCCAAGGCTACACTGAGAGTCCCAGTATTTACAGCCAAGCCCTCAAGAGGCAACTGGATGCAGTCCAACTACCCGATGGAGTAGTGTTGATACAGTACGTCGATGACATTCTTTTGGCGGCCGACACCACTCCACTTGCCGTCACAGCCACCATTCACCTCCTCCGCTTCCTTGCGGAGGTCGGTCACAAGGTCTCCAGAAAGAAATTGCAATTCTGCCAGCCCCAAGTAACGTATCTAGGCCACCTACTATCCAAAGACGGGAGGAAACTTACCCCTGACCGAATTCAAACCATTCGAGAAAACCCTGTTCCCAAAACTCAGAAGCAAGTGCGGTCCCTAGTGGGCCTCACCTCCTTTTGTCGACAGTGGTTGCCAAATTTCAGTCTTATTGTAAACCCTCTGCTTTCCCTGCTGGCTAAAGATACCCCCTTCCCCCTCCCCTGGACACCCGAATGTCAATCCTCCTTCAAAGAATTACGAGACGCCCTCTGCTCGGCCCCAGTCCTAGGAACCCCAGACTACACTAAACCTTTCTCCCTCTACACCCACGAAAGGGAGGGATGTGCGTTGTCTGTCCTAACCCAGTCCATAGGCCCTAAGCAACGCCCTTGTGCCTACTTCTCTGCCACTCTTGACCCCGTAGCCAGAGCTTTGCCCGCCTGCCTTCGAGCAGTAGCTGCCGCTGCTGTCTCTATCCGGCAAAGTGAGGGGATCGTGCTCTCGAACCCCCTCACAGTATTGGTACCCCATGCTGTTGATACCCTCCTGAACCAAACCAAGACTCAACACCTGACTAGCGCACGACTGACTGGTTATGAACTAACTCTGCTTGCACCCCACATCACATTGAAACGATGCACCACTCTGAATCCAGCTACTCTACTACCTCTCCCTGACGCTGACCCCAATGCATCCCCTATACATGATTGCGTGACCCTCACCGACGAACAAACCAAGAGTAGGGTTGACCTCCGGGATACTGCCTTCCCGGACCCTGACGGAGAACTGTGGGTGGATGGCTCATGCATCAAGCTCCCCGATGGCACCACCTCAGCTGCCTATGCAGTCACCACGGCTCGAACAGTTGTTGAGACAGCCCGCATCACACAGCGATCCGCACAGGCGGCGGAACTAATTGCCCTCACACGAGCCTGCATCCTGGCAGCAGGGACAACCGCAAACATTTACACAGACAGTCAGTACGCCTTTGGGGTAGTTCACCACTTTGGGCTCTTATGGAAAGAGAGGGGATTTTTGACTTCTCATGGCACACCCATCCTGCATGGGGATCTAGTCTCTGCCCTGACCGAAGCAGTCCTCCTCCCCACACGGTTAGCTGTGATCAAATGCCAGGCACACAAGAAGGTGACAGACATTATAGGACAGGGAAATGCACTAGCTGACATTACTGCCCGAACCACAGCCGAGAATAGGTCCACAACCGGCATGTACGTGACCAGGTCACAAACTGAGAAATGGAAGGATGCTAGGGAAACGATTAGGGATATCCAACTAGCCAGCACACCACACGAATTAACTGAATGGGCCCGGGTGGGATTGAAGGACGATGACGGTTGTTGGCGGACTAAAGACTCGAACAAATGGTTGCTGCCCGACTCATACTTGATCCCCATGCTGACCATGGCACACTCCCCCGCACACATAGGGTCTGCCCCCATGATCGAACTCATCTCCAAAGTCTGGCACAACGACAGAATACCAGACTCAGCCAAACGTCTGGTCCAACATTGCCTAGTATGCCTCCAACACAACCCTGGGAAAGGAACTGCTGTACCCCGGGGAGGGTTTGGGGTCCCCAATCACCCCTTTGAAGTCCTACAAATGGACTATGTCCAGCTAGAAAGGTGCCAAGGTTTAAAGTATGTACTTGTCGTTGTGTGTGCCTTCAGCAAGTGGGTGGAAGCCTACCCAACCCATGACAACACCGCTATGACTACCGCAAAAGTACTACTGAAGGAATTCTTCCCCCGATACGGCCTTTGTCGAATTTTGTGGAGCGACAACGGCCCCCACTTCGTAGCCGAAGTTATCCAACTCATCTTAAAAGGGTTGGGTGTAAAACAGAAATTCCATGCGGTCTTCCATCCCCAATCTGCAGGCCTGGTTGAGCGACACAATGCCACATTGAAGCTTAAGATAGCAAAAATAGTCGCCACCACAGGACTAAGATGGCCAGACGCTCTCCCACTAGCATTGCTATCAATGCGTTCCACCCCCACCAAACACCACTTAACCCCCTACAAGGTCGTCTTTGGGCGGCCCATGAACCTTTGGACTGCACCAAAACCAACATCTATCCACGACGTCCCGGACGTCCTCATGTCTGACTATTTGTATAACCTAACTAAGACGTTGTCTGTTATCCATCAGCAGGTGCTGCACGCCATTCCCGATGTTTCCAGGGGCCCCGGGCACGACATCCAACCCGGTGACTTCGTCTTAGTGCGTAACTTCCAGCGCACCAAGAGTCTGGAGCCCCGGTGGACGGGCCCCCTGCAAGTCCTGATCACCACCCGAACAGCTCTTCGAGTGGAGGGGAAACGCAATTGGCTGCATGCACACCACTGCAAGAAGGTATCACCGACCCTGACAACCACGGACAACATCACCGCCCAAGAGGAACTTCTGGACAAAGACCGACCATCCCTGAGCCGCTGCCCGGATACAGAGACACTTGAATTGATCGAATATCCCGATCCCACTGTGCCATCCAAAGAAGGGTATAACTTGCGACGAAAGGAGAGAACTTCGGCTAAGCAGACCACAGGCTAAGTGGAAATCTCAGAGCGGTAGCCTAGTCACCTCAAAGGCCACCAGGAGAGAAACTAAAACAAAGTCTGTGGTTCTGCCCGCTACCGAGTCTCTTGAAGGTGATGGAAGCGCCCGACATGAAGATGATGGAAGCAACCGGACGTCCGAAGATCCACTACAAAAACCCAAAGACTGACCGAGTGCACAGCTTCAAGACAATAGCACTTTTCATTTCCCTTCTCTTTTGCCTTCTCCTCGTGGTCACCTTCTGGATCATGGAGGAGAGCACACCCGCTCATAAGACATTGCTGACCACCGTTCAACCTGCCACCACGAAAGAACACCATCTGATCTCACTTTCACCCCAACTCCGAGAAAGGCGTAAGGAGTTCTGGAATAACTCTTTTGTGCAGTTGCTCCACCAGCACAATCTTGCCACCAACGCCACTAACTGCTGGATCTGTGGATTGCTACCCCATGCCACTGGGCACTCAATCCCTTTCATCCCTTCACCTTTTTCTGTCCATGGTTCCTGCCTCACCTGGCTGATCCTCCTGCAGGAGAGCTACAAGGACAATGCCACTTCCGGCAGAACCATATCACACTTCTACCATGGGTTCTGGCTGAACAAAACTGGTAGAACTTCCGCCCTCTTCTGCCCTCTGAGATCGAACACTTCCTTTCACATGGACATCCCCGCCAAAGAACGAGTTGAAATGCAAGTGTTCAACAATCCAGCCAGACCCACCTTCTCTTACCTCCGAAAACGGACGGCCGCCACCCTAACAGTGGCCCTGTCCGTCATCAACATCACTGGATCTGTATGCCTCGAAGGCCTGGGGGCACAGCTGGTGGGCCACAGCTCCTGCCTCATCACCCGAACATTGGACTCAGTTGACCCACCCTCCTTTGTTGCCTCCCCGAATATGTACTTCGTCTGTGGTACTAAGGCCTACACCTGGCTCCCGAAAGGTTGGGGAGGCACCTGCTACATAGCCTTCGTCCTTCCCCCGACATATGTGGCTCCAGCAAACCATCACCGACAGAAACGTGCCAAAGACATTGTACAAGCCGACTCCGCCGGAGCACAGTTCCTGGACGCAGTAAAAGGTCTTGTTCCGCTCTGGGGTCCGATGGCAAACAGCCGTGCCATCCGCCACTTACCCCAGGCAGTCGAAACAGCAATGAACATTACAGCTGGCGCCCTCGCCAACAACACCGCCGAGCTTCAGGCTGTCCGCCTGGTGGCTCTTCAGAACCGCCTTGTTCTAGATGTGGTTCTGGCTGATCGTGGAGGAGCATGCCGCATCATTGGGTCCAGCTGTTGTACCTACGTACCAGATAACTCACCCTCAGTCTACAAAGCAATTGAACACCTCCACAGACTGTCCACAGAGGTCCATCAAGAGCAAGAAGAATGGTCGCTGGGGAGTTGGTTTTGGGACACTCTTAAAAGTTGGGGATGGAGGCTGTTTTCATTTATCCTAATACCGATTGTGATACTATGTGGATGTTGCTTGGGGATTCAGTGTCTGCCACCTTTATGTTCGCTTTTTATGAACTGCATCTGCCCTAAGACTTTGAACTTTGAAACAGAGCGGATGAAAGCCCTTTATGAGGTGGAAGTCCGCAGTATTATGGGGATAAATCCGAACTAGACAAGCTGGCGAGATATGTTAAAAGGGAGGACTGTGGAAATTTAGCTTGCAAACTGAACATTATCTGCGCCATCTTGCCTCTCCCCAGCGCCACGCACAGCGAATGCACGGCCGCCATTTTAGGCACCCCACTCTCTCCCCGCTCACTCTCGATCGCCAGCGCTTTCCCCTGGCGCTGCGAGCATCACCCGCGCGCCGGCCACCCCCGCTCTCTCATACAGGCCATAAACCCTCTCCTTCTGCGCGACCCTGCTACGGAACCACATCCGACCGACATCCCATACATGGTCATGCCTCTCCTTTGATAACCCCCTTCCTCTGCGCCCCATTGTCCGAATTGGTCCCAGGCCATCACCTAGCCCTGCGGATGCAGTTTATTGCCCCTACTGTAAGGGAAACACCCCGCATCAAAGGGATTACAGTAGATCAAAGCCCCTACCCCCTGAGACCCGGCCGGTTGCACACACCCCCCGGGAATTAGTGGAATTCCCTGCTGCGCGATAGCCATCTCCCACTGCGGGTAGGGTGGGAACCTCTACTGTAACTATGTGTGGGATCGGATCTGAGCCGGGGCTTCAGGGGATGTTCTTTCATGCATCAAGAGAATCTCAAGAATGTACTATGTGTAATAAAGCAATAAACCGGTGTATAAGAGACCAGGTCTCAGAGATGCGGTTAGAGCACCTCGTGACGATACCTTGCTGTCTGATCTGATGTGTTCTGCTCCGACGGAATAAAACTTTGTTTCCTGCCTTCCAGTCTCCGGCGCCTGCCTCTTTCATTGGTAAATTATCGAGTGGTATGAGAGGCGATTACCGCCGGGCAAATACTTGAAAGGTTATCGACTGAAACTGCCGCTACCATTTAACAGTTCTAGAGTCTGGCAGTACCGCTCCGGTAGGGAGGGTACAGGAGTCCAGCGTGAGGAGTGATTGGGGGATGAGTTTCCCAGTGGAAGAGCCGGTGGGTCAGGGACTACCCAGTTGGGCCAGGATCCCGTGTAGTGACCGTGGTGACACCACTTCTGTTCTGGGGGATCTCTGCGCACTGTCAGGTGGACAGGGGACGGGAGATCCGTGCCAGACAGACAGTCACACGACATATGTGTCGTTTGCTAGCCTCCGGGGGATGGAGTGTAAATCCCCAGAAGTCCTGGAGTGCCAGGCGATTATTCCACCAAAGGTTCTAGGCCAGAGGTTGGAAGGCCAGGTTCGGGATCAGCCTGACCTGAAGGGTGGAACGTCTGTAACCAGCGTCCCGACCGGTTCTTCTTCCAGAGGTACCACCCCAGTTGGTAGGGAGCAGGGCTCTGGAAGGCGGTGCAGAGGGTGGGAGAGCCCACCTCTGACCCCGGTGCAACCTGAGGGGTTAAACCCTGGGTTGGAATGGCGTTCTAGGTGTACCCCTCGCCAGAGGAGGAGGAACCCTAGGAGAAGAGGTAAGGGGAGGAGAGCCTTCCCTGAGACTCCTGGTCCGCCTGAGGGTGTAGACCCTAGGCTGGAGAACCAGTGGCAGTCTAGTCCTGTCTTGCAGACAGGAAGAGTGGAGAATGGCCGCTATGTGCCAGGGGTTACTACCGCCCACTCCCCCACTCTGTGATTAGGCAAGGACCAGTGGCACCTGGGTGGCCTAGGGCCTGGTCTTGGCCGCGGACAGCTTGGGAGTACCAGTGGGGTGGCCCAGTTGGTCCGGACAGTGGTTTTAGAAGGAATCCCATGGGTTCACCGTGGCGTAGAACAGGAGGGTGTCCCTGCAGTTGCGGGCCCGCGTCCGTGTTCTATCGCCCCAAGCAGGGAAGTCCATCACGGTGGTGATTGGTTTGCCCTGCGTTTTGGCTGGAAGGGGGTTGTGTTGGACTTTGCCCTTCTGGCAGGTTCACCCCTGAACTTTTTGCTTTTACTGGTGACCTGGTGGTAGTGATTTTTGGTTTCTGCGCACTTTCCCTGTGTCCCAGAGTAAAGTGCGTGCGCACTCGAGTGCATGTGGTGAGATAGGCCTGCCCTCCCATAGGAATGCATGGGGAATGTATGTGTCCCTGGTAGTTCCTGATGCGTGGGGTGTGCAGGCTCGAGTTTGGTATGTGCGGACTCGTGTGATCGAATGCTTTGCAATGATGTATAATGCGTGATTATGTCATGTGCGGAAGTGCCACTTCTAGGAGTTGGCATATTAGTGTAAAGTGTGTCTGGCGTGTGATTGGCTGGAGCTGGCCGGTGAGCCTGGCTCCAGGAGTCTGGTTGGGTCTGCCCCAGTGGTGAGTGTGAGATTAGCATGCTGATGGCTGGGGAGGAGTGCACCTTGGACCTGAATAGGGCAGGGCTTTCCTCACACAATGCTGGCTCCGCCCCCTGTGGTGTGACTGACGACCCTAGCCCTGCCAGTGAATGGAGTGAGGGGCTGAGCACATCAAGGGTGCTCCCCAACCAGCTGCGACTGGTTTTCCCCCTCACCCTGAACCAAGAACAAAGGGTTTTACAGTATAAGAAGGGGCTGTGTCCCCTTACATGTTGTTCTCTTCCAGGATCCTACCTGAGGGGGGCTGCTGCTGCTGATGGACCAGAGGACCGCCACTTGGACTACCTCCCTGCCTGGAGGCCCAGTGAGCTGGCTCTGGGTCCAGCCTTGCCCCCCACCCCTGCCTTGCTGTGTGCAGGGGAGACCTTTGCTGGACTTGGTGTTTATTGGCATCCCTAAGCGCCTGGAAGCGCTTTTATTTTCCTTTAGAGCTCGGAGCGCTTTACTTCTGAAAGCCGGTGCCCACCCGGCATTTGCCCCGTTCTGGACTAATCCTGAAGTCCCCTGGCAGGTGCCCACCCTGCCAGGGACATTGCCGCCGTGTCGAGTGCCCACCTCGATTTGTGGTGTTTTGCACGAGCCGGTGCCCACCCGGCGTCTACCCCGCTTTGTTGGGAAGTTGCGATCCCTAGCGGGTGCGCACCCCGCCAGGGACTTTACCACTTTCACTTTTGACCCCCCTAGCGGGTGCCCACCCCGCATCACCGCGACCGACAAATCACCTCCACAGCCCGGAGTCCCGGCCACGTCATCCCCCTGCCGCGCTGGGATTGGTCCAGCGGGAGGGAGTGTGGCCCACGTGATCGGGGCCTCCAGGAAGAACGCCGCGCTGACGAAGGGAGCCGCCGGGAGCCCACCCCGCGCTCCGGCGACCGAGAAGTGCTTCCGGCAGAGAAGCAGAGTCCCCAGAGAACAGCCCGGTGAGTAGGGAAGGGCTGGGGGACTCCGCACGGGTACTGTGGGTGCCGGTCCCAGACCGGCTGACTCTTCAAGCGGCCCCCGCCTCCAACGCGGGCCCGTTGTTACTGAGAGCCTCGCTCAGCTCTCAACGTCCAGGGGCATTTTCTTTTGTGTGGTGAGCCCACGAGGCTCCCACGCGGCGCCGTGAGTGTTTCCGAGCCCCGAGAGGCTCCAACGAGGCCCGCATTTCTTGGTCAGAGCGCCCTGCGCGCTCCAACGTACGGGGGCAGTTTCCTCCTGATAAGAGCGGCCCCGGAAGGCAGCGGGCCGCTCCAACATTGCCCCCACACCTGTTCTAGAGCCCACGAGGCTCCCACATTGCCCCAGAGCATATTTGCATACCAGAGCCCAGAGGGGGTTCCAGAGGCACGCCGGTGCCAAGTTCCTTTCTACAGCTGCCCAGCACTTAGTGGTCAGCTGCACCGTTTAGGTTGTGCCTCTCCACGCGTTGGCCTGCGCAGCCCCGCCCTGACTGCGGGACATAGGGCGTTTTAGCCCCTGATAGGCCAGGTGGGCCTGGGGACAGTTTGCTGTATTGTACCCTCACCTAGGGTACCTGGCGCCGTTTGGCGCAATTGTGTTTTCCTGCACCCCTGAATGTATTTTTATGCGTCATGTGCCTTGTTCTTAAACCACTGAATGTGTTTTTATGCATCATGTGTTTTTCCTTTCTTACACCTCTGAATGTGATGCATCATGTCTAATGTACGTTTACCCCTACAGGTATTGTGATACTTGGGTGGTTGTTTTCTCCTAGTACAGGTGGTGCTAATGAGGTCCTGGTTCCCTGCGCGATATTTTCCTAAGGTGGTTAGGGTTGCGTAGGTGGTACTTACCTGTTACCAGTAGTTACTGGTCGTGTGCTACATGTGTTATTTAGTTCTACAGTGATTGTATGTGCTATGTTCTAAAGCAGTGTTTCCCAAACTGTGGTCCGGGGACCCCCAGGGGTCCCTGACACTTTCCCAGGGGGTCCGCAGGCAGCAGTTTAAAAAGCACTGCACTTGTATAATTAGCAGTTTTCCAGCAACAATAAAAGTGTCAAGATAACACCAGTGATTAATGTACCTGCTGGAGAGAGATGAGTTTTGTCCTGTGGCAGCTTTGAGTTATCTAATGTAGCACAGAGGGTTAATGTGCCTATTGCAAAGAATGTGTACCGTGCATTTTAAATACAGTATTTTATGTGCATAGGTGAGTGGGTTACTGTTGTTGTCACAAAGATTATTTTGTTACTGTGCAGTACATAAGTGAGAACCATAATCTAGCACAGTGACCTATAAACTGTCATCAAAGAGCTGGTTGCAAACTGCATGGTACAAGTTAGTAATTTATGTTTTTTCCCTGTCTTTCATTATCCCGATGCTGCTAAAAAGGTTTACCAGGGTGGAAATAGATTTTTATTGTTAAAGTCAATGCTAACCACTGTCTTATGTTCTGAATCCCAAGTGTTTTATGCTTCTCCAGACCAAGCACTCTTTAAAAATTCCTACCAGTATAAATAAATGACATGTGAATCCTCACCTTGTAGTCTCCTTTGCCTTATGATTTTCCATACACTGAGTTACAGTTATGATTAATTGTCTCTATATGTGTGTGATGTAAAGTGATAAACATGTTGTAGACTGCACCATTATTTCCTAAATTTCTTTGGGGGTAGAGCCTCCCAAAGTCCCCTTTGTAGTGGTCAGGCACACTCAATGCACTTGGTGTGCACCGTATGGGGACTGGTCTGAAAACATTTGCCAGGGCTGCTTTGGGTTCCCAGTCTGGCCCTGGCAGGAGTAGGAGCCTCGTACTGCGAAATAAAACCAACCATTTAAAAGTTAGTCACAGAGATGCAGCACCAACCTTCCCATTAAAAATTTTAGTTTTTTGCAAATTCTTTCAATATAAAATACTAAGGGGGATATTTACAAAAGAAGTGGTGGAGCGTGTCGTTAGCCTCTGTGGCTTAACGACACGTGCCGCCACTTCAGAAATGCTGCGCTGCACCATATTTACAAGAATATAGTGCAGCCCTACATTTCGCCCTGTGCTGATGCTATACTTAGCAGTGTAGCGCCAATGCAGGCACCCTTGCAACACAGTGCAAGGGTGTCTGCGTGAAGGGGAAGATTGTTTATGTAATGGAAGGTCCCCCCTTCCTGCACATAAACAATCTTGAAATGGGGTTTTGTCACTTGTGTGTGTGCTGCTTAATGCAGCACACATGGAAGTTACAAAATGCCATTTTTTTAACGATTGTTTATGTGCAGGAAGGGTCACCTTCCTGAACATAAATAATGCAAGGCGTTTTGGTTTTTCCATGTGTGCTGCACAAGGCAGCACACATGGAAAAAGCAAACATGAGGAGAAATAAAGCATTCCTCCTCGTTTCGCCAAGTTAAGATCTGGTTTTCCCTGGTGTTAATTTTGTCGCTGCCTTCTATTTACGCTGCACCTGTGAATAGGGGGCAGCATCAAAATCAATGGGTTTTGCGGTTGAACACCCACTGCAAAACCCACAACCCACCCCTTTCACGCTAAGCATTGCGCGAAAGGGGGCCTTATTTACAAGGCAGCGTTAAGCCATGTTAAGTGGCTTACCGCTGCCTTGTAAATAAGGTGAAGCCCCTATCGACACGCGAACGTTGCAAAAAGTGATGTTTCCATGGTGGTAGGGGTTTGTAAATATGCTCCTAAAATCCTTAGTAATTTTAGTATTTGTTTTGTGTGCACACATGTGTTTATTTTTTTCGAATTACTGTTTCAACGTTTGAAATTTAAATCATGCAAATTGCTTGGGGGTCCCCGACTTCCAGTGGTGACTCAGTGGGGTCCTCAGGAGTCAAAAGTTTGGGAACCACTGTTCTAAAGTATTATTCCTATGTTCTAAGTGCTAATTTCTACAAAGTGCTAATTCCTGACAGTGGTCCATGTGGCCCTGTCCCCTGTACATATAATCCCTTGTAAACTCTGCCCGTGCCTGTTGGCACATTGTAAAGTGTGTGGGCCCGATTCACAGAACTAACTTAAGACAAAATCCTAAACTTACTACCATTTTTGTATTCACAGAAGGCACTTACTCATTTTGGTATTCACAGAAGACACTTACTCACTTCGGTATTCACAGAAGTTAGGAGTCCTAACTTTAGGACTCCTAAATGCCTTCTGTGAGTATCGAAAGTCTTAAAATTAGGATTTTTCTCAGTTGAGGAGTCCTAAAGTTAGGACTCCTAACTTTACTACTACTAAACTGAGAAAAATCCTAATTTTAAAGCTTTCGGTATTCACAGAAGGCATTTAGGAGTCCTAAAGTTAGGAGTCCTAACTTTACTACTGCTAAATTGAGAAAAATCCTTATTTTAAGACTTCCGGTATTCACAGAAGGCATTTAGGAATCCTACAGTTAGGAGTCCTAACTATACTACTACTAAACTGAGAAAAATCCTAATTTTAAGACTTTCGGTATTCACAGAAGGCATTTAGGAGTCCTAAAGTTAGGACTCCTAACTTCTGTGAATACCGAAATGAGTAAGTGCCTTCTGTGAATACCAAAATGAGTAAGTGACTTCTGTGAATACTAAAATGGTAGAAAGTTTAGGATTTTGTCTTAAGTCAGTTCTGTGAATCGGGCCCTGTGTTTTTATCTAATGTGTTTTGGTAATACAAAGGCTATTTCTATATAATACCTTGTGTGGAGTTTCCTTTGTGGTGGGCCTTGGGTGTTGTTGCTGGGTGCGCGCGCAAACGCTTTACACATCGCCTCCGAGATAAGCCTGACTGCTCGTGCCAAGCTACCAAGGGGGTGAGCTGGGGTTATCTTTGGCGTGTAACTCCCCAGCCCTGACTAGAGTGGTGGTTTCTGCCTGGCTTTGGCGCAAGCCCTAGCCAACCAGAAATCCCATTTCTAACACTGCCTCTATCCGTCTGTCCCTGCCTCTATCTGTTTGTCTCTGTCTCTATCTGTGTCTCTATCTGTCGAACGTGAAGCGAACACGAAAAGTTGTTCCACCAATTACAAATCTCAGGTATATTTTCCACATATTAACGCGCCGTTGACTTAATATGTTCCTCACAGTGGGAACCTGTTAAACCGAAGGGGGCGTACATTTGGTTGGTACATTTGAAAAAAGCTGTTTTTCAATAAATACAACAAAAGTACAGTGTTTAATGTCATAAGAATTTGATATTAACTGTATGCTGGGTGAGAAACGTCGTGAAACTGTAATCTTACACGGCAGGGACGCTCTGCATCCTGTGATTCTGGGCAAATCACCTAATCTCCCCGTGCCTAACAAAATGCAAGTGTTAATCTGTAACGCAGCTGGTGGTCATGTAAAGCACTTCAATACCGTCAGGTCGAGTTCCCTGCGTGCTATATAAAACTCTCCCCCTCCCGCCCCCCCCAAAAAAACTACTCCTAGTGCCTATACCTGAAGCTGCATCACAAACACTTGCAACTTGTGAAAAAAATATATATATATTGCATACATGCCAACATATCAGAAGAGCAAAGTGGGAGATTCTTTAAAAAAATCGGGAGAAAGGGGCCTTGAATTGGGTTACTGTCATTAATGGATGGGCCTTGGAAGTGTGCTGCTGCAGGATCGGACATTTGAAACGACACTCACTGGCCTGGCAGGTTGCCTGGCAGTGCATCCCCCCCTTCCCTTCCCCCCCCCCCCCCCCCACACCTGTGTGGCAGCCCAGGCACACACACAGCCGCCCCCAGTACTTCACAGGTCTTTAAAAGACCATTCACTTGCTAACAAGCCTTTGTTGTATTTCACCTCTCAGCGCCCCCGCAGCTCCACTCTAACTATCGCTGGAATTGCCGGCCCCCTCTCGGAGTCCGGGCTGCTGCAACGGCGGTGTTTGGTGACACTTTTTAAAAAGAAAGACAAAAAACACTGGTACGATGTCTGCAGGCTCCGCGGGCCGCCAGGGAAGGCTTGCCGGGCCGCTGGCGGCCCGTACTACGAGTACCCCTGAGCTAGAGGATATATTGAGAGTGGTGTAGGGTGAAAAATAGGGTAGTGAATTGGATATGCTGAGTTAGAAGTAAAGTAATACATAAGTAAATTTAATAAATATACAGATCCAAAAGTAATAAAGATATAGATCCATACATACATGAAATGTGTATAGATGCATAAAGGAAGGTAGTATATGTAGATTAAAGATGCATTAGGTACACTCTAGCTTTCAAGTGTTGTTGTACTTTAAATTTGTGTTATTTATTTATATATATTTATTTGTAGATCAATAGTGAAGCAATTGTAGATAAATAGTTATGCTAAAAAGATTTACTTATGTATGCAGTCACTTATATACATGTTAAAAACATAGAATATTGTAACTATCAGTAATATGTACATTTGTTAAGCAGAACTAATAAATATATCTATATATAAATATTTTTTTTAAGACATAAGTATTCTACATGTTTATACAAAGCAATATACATATATAGGTACATATCTATAGTACAAATAAATGCTTATATACAGAGAGATATGCTGTATATTTCTATATTTTTGCGTATGGTGGTTATGTGGGCAAGAGCCAATTCTTGAGTAGTTTTCTGAAGATAAGGTGGTTATCTGTGGATCTTATATTGGGGGTAAAGAGTTTCATAGTTTTGCTGCTTGAACAGAGAATATTGTGCCACCCCTTTTTAGGTCAAGCATCAGCGCACATGCGCTGTCTGCAAGACTTGTAATTGTCACTATAGGCATGTAAATTCCGCCTGCTGCTTATCATTGGTTCAGTCCTGTGTCAGTGTTCTTTACTGACCGCTGATTGGCTGATGCTCCTGATAGATCACTTCCGTTTATAGCTCGGGAGCACCAGTCAGTTACAGTTTCTTTGCACTATACATGCTTGTATGCTCGTGTGGGGACTACTTCCTTGAATTCATGCTCAGCGAGGGAGTAGGAAATACGTACAGTTTCCTTACACTGTAGGGGCTTGTTTGCTCATGTGGAGATTGAGTAGGAAATACACCATATACACTGGTATTTTCTGCTTGCTATTTTTAATCTAATTGTACACCACGCTTCATGTTTAATTCCGAGACAGCCATGGTGACGAACGGAAACATCTAGTAACCCTCCTATCATGCCCCTCCCCTTCTGTATGAAAGTGACTCTGTATATACTGCACCAAGGTAAGGTTCAGTGTGCACAGAGTCCACAGTCCCCAGAGGTTTGGCAGAGGCTAAATTTAGATATAACCTTACTCTCTAAAGTGGTAGCTTGGTCGAGCAGTAAGGCAGTATCAGAGGACAGTGTAAAGCATTTGTTGTACACACTCAGTCAGCAAATAGTCTCACACACTCAAGAACTGAACTCTACGGAGGAGGAGCCTAGCGCTTGACCAAGATGGCCGCGTGAGCTTAGAGCTCCCGAGACCCTCGCGCCCTCCGTCGACTATCCTGTCTCTAATCCTGATTGTATGCATGGCATCGTGTCGCTGAGTTGCCAGGCCAATCTATGACTGGCGAAAGATTGCGGCCTAACTCCCGGAGACGCCAGGGGCTAGAGTTGGCAGGATGCCCGACTCCTAGTTGATCAACAACGGCCTGGTGAGGTGTGAACTGTCGGACGGAGGCCCTTGCTCTTTCACTTTCGGTTTCGTTCCCTTTGTCTGCCCGGACTCACTCTTTATACCTCTCTCTGAGAGGGGACGGTCTTCACTGCATTGGACTGCCTGGAGTCCATCATGTCGGGCAAGGCAGAAGGAGATCGGCTGAAGACTAAGTCCACCAGGCGGGGAACGTATTCCCAAGTCAACAGTATGGACCGATACGCCCTCCTGAAGACATCGCCGAGTGGATCGAGCCAGGCGCCGGATGCCCAGAAGGAGGATTCGCCTGGGACACCGGAGCTCTCCCTGCAGGATGTCATGGGCGCGCTTGATGGGATGCAGACCTCGATGGGGCGGCAATTCGAGGCCCTGGCACATAAGGTGGATGCCATCCTGGTGGATGTCAACTTGATCCGCTCGGACCTGGGCAAGACAAACGAACGCGTTAAGGACCTGGACCACAAGACCACGGGCCTCACTGATGAGGTTGCGGATCTGCAGAACGAGGTCCGGAAGCTGAGGGCCGAGAGTGACCTCGCCGCCCGCCGGCTGGAGGACTTCGAGAGCCGGTCCAGGCGCAACAACGTGCGCGTCATCGGGGTCCCGGAGTCCTCAGATGAGGCTTCGGTGGACCTGCTTGTGGAAGATTTGGTCCTCAATCATCTGAAGCCTAAGGGCCTTGGAAAGTTTTTTGCGGTGGAAAGGGCCCATAGAGTGCCAGGCGGACGGCCCAAGGCGGGTGCCCCGCCGCGGCCGATTGTCGCCCGGCTCTTTCATTTCCGAGATCGGGACGCTATCCTGCAAGCTTCGAGGGTGGCGGGCCCAGTCCCCTTCCAGAATGCGTCGGTGAATTTTTATCCGGACTTCACCCAGCAGGTGCAGAGACAGAGACAGAGCTTCCTGGGGGTGAAGCGAAGACTTCGGGAACGGGACCTAAAATATGCGATGCTTTTCCCCGCCAGACTACGGGTGGTGCATGAAGATCGGACATTCTTTTTTGACTCTCCTGTTATGGCCGACGAATGGTTGGACGCTTTGCCCCGGCGACGGACCGGGGACGACACAGCTGAGCATGGAGATAGTGGCCGGGATGGACAGGGCTGATATCTCAAAGCCGGCCTGACTTGATTTGACCATATTTGAAGATTTGAACAGAGTGCAGTAACTGTGGAGGGTTGCGGGAGGACGAGGGGTGCTCTTTTCCTCCCTTGGGGTACTTTTTGTAGATTTTTGTTTTTGTAGGGCGACAGGCACACTGCAAGTTGGGGGGGCTTTTTAAGCTGCAGCAGGGGTGCAGGGTGGGGGGAGTTATGGGGAGTTTGAATTTGTTGTTGGGGGGTTTATTTCTGCAAGGCATGATGATTATCCTCAGGGTTGTTCCATGGTGGCGCCTCGGGTGTGGGGTGGGCCTCTTTCCGTTTGAGGATGGGGGGTAGAGGCCTAAGTGTTATAAGCTGGAATGTTAATGGTTTGGGGGATCGCATTAAGAGGGGGATTGTTTTGCAATTTCTGAAATGCTCAATGCCAGACGTTGTACTGCTGCAGGAGACGCATCTCATAGGCAATACGTGCTATGCCCTGAATAGGAAGGGGTATAAATTCATTGCACACTCGGGATTTTCTTCTGGGTCCAGGGGTGTGGGCATCCTTGTTAGAGCATCGCTGCCCTTTGAGGTGGACTCCACCATTGTTGACGATAGGGGAGGTTTGTGGCGGTGGCGGGGCGGTGGGAAGGAAGGACTTTGGTTTTGGTTTCGGTTTATGTCCCGCCGGCCCTGCAGGCCGCCACATTTGCTGAATTGGGCAGGGCTTTGCTGACTCTCCCGGGGGGCATGCTGGTAGTGGGAGGGGATTTCAACGCTGTGGGCTCCGGACTGCTGGATAGATACCCGCCCAGGGACACAGGGGGGGCTCAGAAATGGCTTCCAGACCTCCTGGACACATTTGGCCTGATAGACTGCTGGAGGCTCCGGCACCCCACACAGAGTCAATACACGTTTCACTCCGGGGCGCATGGTAGCCTCTCCAGGATTGACTACCTGCTCACTCTGGCCGCACATGCCTCGTTGCTATCCGAGGCGAGGCACATGGCACGTGGTATCTCTGATCACTCGCCAGTGTGGATCCGGCTGGATCTCGGTCGGGAGGGAGGAGGGAGGGTGGCCCCCATTAACCCATGGTATTTCCGAGACCCCAAGATGCGCAGCGCCCTGGTAAAGAAGGTAGATAATTACTTTAAGGACAATCTGGGAACCGTGGACTCGGCGATCTCGCTGTGGGAAGCTTTTAAGACCGTGCTTCGGGGGGAGGCCCTCTCCCTGGTGGTGACTGCCAAGAATCGGAGGGATTGCGAAGTGCGGCTAGTGGAGGAGGAGATTGCGGCCCTTGAGGGGGATATGGAGGAGGAGGTCACAGAGTCCTCATTGCATGAGCTTTGCTTGAAGCAGGCGGAGTATAGGGACCTGGTGACAGAAGCCGCCAAGACCCTTAGCAGGGAACAACAGGGCCGTCTGTATGATGTTGGAGATAAGGCAGGGAAACTCCTGGCGTGGCTGGACAGGAAGGAACGGGTCAATAGAGTGGTGCCAGAGTTGATTGGAGAGGGGGGAGAGGCGATTGTGGAACCTGAGGGGATTGTGGAGTGTTTTGCGGAGTATTTTCATAGGGTTTATTCCTCTGTGTCGGACAGGCCGCCCGAAGACTCGACTGATCTCCTCCGTGATATCGAGTTGCCCTGCCTCTCTGACATAGATAGGGACGATTTGGATGGCGACATCACGGTTGATGAGGTGGCGGGGGCGATTCGCGCGTTGAATTCGGGTAAGGCCTCTGGACCGAACGGACTGCCGATCGATCTGTACAAACTGTTCCCGGATAGGGTCGCCCCTCACCTGCGCACCATGTTTTTGGAGGCGCGGGGGGATGGGATCCTTCCGTTGGATCAGCGGTTGGCGTCGATCGTGGTCATACATAAAGAGGGTAAACCCCGAGATAGATGCGCCTCCTATCGGCCCATTTCACTCCTCAACGCTGAGCCGAAAATTCTGGCCAAACTCCTGGCTACCCGTCTGATTAGGGTACTTGGCGATCTGGTCCACCCGGATCAATCTGGCTTTATCCCGCACCGAAACACAGCATTGAACCTTAGGCGTCTTCATGGCGTCATCGCCAGGGCGGGCACGCTGCGTGAACCGGCTGTTGTGGCATCTCTTGATGCCACGATGGCCTTTGACACGGTGGAGTGGGCATACTTATGGGCCGTGCTGGCCAAGTTTGGTTTCGGTCGCGGGTTTGTGAGTTGGGTCCGGTTGCTGTACGAGGGGCCACTAGCGAATGTTGTGGTGAATGGTCGGGCATCTACTCCGTTTCAGCTTGGTAGGGGTACTCGGCAGGGCTGCCCCCTGTCGCCTCTGTTGTTCACCCTCGCCCTTGAACCGTTGGCTGCGTGGATACGTTGGCACCCGGATATACGGGGCCTTCGGTGGTCGCCTGATCACGAGGACCGTATTTCGCTCTATGCCGATGATATCCTGTTGTATCTTGCCTCACCGAAGAAGTCACTTATAGTGGTCTGTGACGTACTCGCATCGTTCGGTAGGAACTCGGGGCTTGTGATTAATTGGGGCAAATCGTATTTGTACGTTCTTAGTGGCGAGGTCCCACCGATCCCTAGAACATGTTCGATACAGGTTGCCCAGCAAGGTTTTGTGTATTTGGGGATTTTTATATCCATGGATCCTGTTGTGCGCTATGAGAGGAACCTGCTCCCCCCCTTGGCACGCTTGAGGCGAGATGTTGAAGGTTGGCGGAGGCTGCCGCTCTCCCTTGTTGGGCGTGCGGCCCTGTTCAAAATGATGTCCCTTCCCCGCTTCCTCTACGCCCTCCAGAACACCTTGGACTGGGTACCGGCCAAATACTTTCGGGAGGTCGAAGGCCTCCAAAGGACGTTGCTGTGGGATGGGCGGCCGCGAATAGCTATTTCAAAGTTGACGCTCCCATGGTACGATGGGGGCATTGCGCTCCCAGACATCCGACGGTACTATTGGGCCACGCAGCTGAGCGCGATCAACCATGGGTTTTACGGCCCTGCCCTTAGCCCTGGGTATGCCATGGATAGGTGGCTGCTGCGCGGAGGCAACTACTACAGGGCGTTGTATTCGCGGTCCCTAGACTCGTCCCTCACGGGGCCCACAGGTGTGGCGGTGCGCGTATGGAAGATGGCGACCGACTCGCTGGGCTGGAAGGATAGGCTCACCCTCGCTACCCCATTGTTTGAATCGGAACGGTTGGGAAGACTCTGGCACACGAAGGGCTTTGATAAGTGGGACCTGATAGGTATATCCAAGGTGGGAGATGTGCTGCATAAGGGGAGGGTAAAGTCCTTCGAGGAGTTGCAGACTGAGTTTGAGCTAGGGCCTTCAGAGTATTTTAGGTATATCCAGCTGCGCCACGCCCTCCGATCAGTCCTTGTGGAGGGTGAGAAGGTGCCGGAGTCCTCTCCCCTTGAGGACCGAGTCCTTGATGGTCATATGCCCGAGAGCACGATTTCGCTCATATATAAGAAGTTGATAAACGTCCGGGCAGACTTGCTATTGGGGCTGAGAGAACAGTGGACCAGGGATGGCCTCGAGTTGGATAATGAGGACTGGCAGTCAGCGGTCTCTTCGCCTAAGGAGGTTGCGATCCCGTCGCGTCTGAGGCTGGTGCAGCTTAAAATACTGCACCGGGTGTATGTTACGGGGCCAAGGCTGGTCCACATGGGATTCTCGGAGGACGGCCTGTGCAGAAGGGGATGTGGTATGGTGGGTACTTTCCTGCACATCATCTGGGAATGTGGTGTCATTGTGGAGTTCTGGAGGAGAGTCCATGCAGTTATGGGGGAGGTGACGGGCATTGTGGTACAGCCGGAGGCGCGGTGCTGCCTCCTGAACGTCTGGGGCCCCACTGATCTCGATGAGGCGCAGACCCAATGGGTGACTCTGGGTAACATGGTAGCTAAAAGGGATATCGCGCGATTATGGGGCTCCTCAGGAACCCCTACACTGACCGCGTGGAAGGAGAACATGGATTGGAGCATGTTTAGGGAGAAGACGGTCTACTGCTCTAGAGGTCGCCCCCGGAAGTGGCACGCCATCTGGGGGCGGTGGAACCAATACAGGGGGGGAATATGTCTTGCCCCGGACCTGGAACCTCCCGATGAACAGCTTTCCCCCTGACCTACCTTCCAGCACAGTTTGGTTTTGGTAACCGTTCTGGGCCTCTGCTGTTCCCCTTCTTCCTCCGCACACAGTCTTATACTTAGTAGATGAGTGGGGTCCTGCCTCCCCTGGGGGCTTTCGCCATGGGATTTCAATGTTTCTGCCTTGCTGGGGTTTGTTGTGTGTTTTTTCTGTGTTTATTTAAAATTGGACCTTTGCATTACTCATCGTACTGTATCTGGGACACATTACTGTATCTAACTTGCAATGCTGCCGAACCCTCGGGCTGTCGGCTGAATAGCTGTGTCCTGAATTTCGAAATAAAGGTTTTCAAAAAAAAAAAAAAAAAAAAAAAAACTGAACTCTAGGCCAATCGTTTTGTATATAAAAATATATAGTTATTTTATTTTAGAACCACAAGTAGGTATCAAAATACTTTCTCAGAATTAAATGCTGTAGTTGTATACTTTCAATAAGCAATATACTTTTAAATGCAATAGTTACAGTTGTTGCAATAGGCAACACAATTCAAGCACAATTATAACATTGAGCTCAATGGGAGTTTTTAAGTAAATGCAATTTCAATTACTTTGCGGGTGAATTTCTTACTCAGATCTGGATCCTGGATTCAGCCCTGCTGCATTTCCTGTAAACAGTGGAAAGAAATCGTTTTTGTTACACAGGCGATTTTTAAGGAATGCTTGTACGTTTCAAAAATCGACACTTAGAAGAATGTCTGGAAAAAAACAGGCAATGTTATCCTATGGCGAAAAATAAGGTTATCGGTAAGTACTGTTGTAATTACTTTTCGGGGTCAGTGCAGAGGTGAATGTTTTGATTTGTTCTGCATTCCGTCCATCAATTGTGTGTCTTTTGCTTTCTCGTCCTAAGTGCGCCAGGTATGCCCAGAAGTGGGTCCTGGGCTCACTGTGCCACTGGGATCAAGCTAACCTGGCTGAAGAGGGGTGAAACCCCGAAACCGGTCCTAGAATGCTTGTTTCTGGTCCAGGGAGGACCTGCCTTGGCAGTTCAGGCTGGACTGTTCCCATGAGGCACAGGGTCAAGACTGATTTGCATATGGCCAGGTCTAAACTGGGGTGGCATGGTGAGCAAAAGAATTATGGATTTAACCCAGATCTCTTGACTGGGGGTGAATGTTTTGATTTGTTCTGCATTCCGTTCATCAATTGTGTGTCTTTTGCTTTCTCGCCCTAAGTGCGCCAGGTATTCCCAAACGTGGGTCCTGGGCTCACTGTGCCACTGGAATCAAGGTAACCTGGTTAAAGAGGAGTGAAACCCTGAAATCGGTCTTAGGATGCTTGTTTCCGGTCCAAGGAGGACCTGGCTTGGCAGTTCGGACTGGACTGTTCCCATGAGGCACAGGGTCAAGACTGATTTGCATATGGCCAGGTCTAAACTGGGGTGGCATGGTGAGCAAAAGAATGATGGATTTAACCCAGATCTCTTGACTGGGGGTGAATGTTTTGATTTGTTCTGCATTCCGTCCATCAATTGTGTGTCTTTTGGGCACCAAGATCCAGCACTGGGATCTCTCCTGATAACAGGTGAGTAATTTCGTTTTCGTTGTTCGGCTGATTTTTAGTGAATATTTTAAAGTTTCAAAACTCGACACTTAGAAGAATTTCCAAGTGAAACCAGTCAATGTTACCCTATGGAGAAAAAGTGAGTTATCGGCTTTCAGGTAAGTACTCGACTGGCAGAGTTAAGGTTCTGGGCATAGACTCAGGGGTCTCCCAGGGTCAGGTAGGTACAGTTATTACACCCTCAGCGGCACAGGGGCAGCCGGGTGCAGAGAGAGTTAGGCCCAATGTTAGCCTATGGCGGGCTGGGGGCCTTTGGTTGGTGGCTGCTAGCAGGCAAGCCACGCAGCTGTGGGAGCTGGGCTCCTGGTCACTCACACAGGGCAAGTGGGGAAGTAAGATAGGCTAGAGGTTGCACTTCCAGGGGCACTCGGGCGGCTGGGTGCAGGGTGCTTTTGAGCCGCAGGTGCTTAATGTATTTCAATGGAGAAGCTACCAGATGAACAAAGGCTGCAAGCTCGGGGACGTGAGGTTCTGTAGCGATCCGAACTCGTGAAATCGGTATCATAGTACTGACACGATTTTGGTACCAATGAACCGCAAATGATCCATTACATACATGACAGTGTTTTCGCTACGCAACTAGCATGAATTCACTGAGAAATAGGGCATTCTGTTGTAAAGTCATGGCACCCATTTTAGTTACGGCATCCATTTTGTTTCTTGCCCTCACATAGTCAATGAACGGGCAATGACCCCGACAGAGTCACCTTGTTAAGGACACGTAAGCTCGAGCCCCGAGAAAGGCTGACGCTGCATGACTAGGCAGAATCAAGCTGCCTCCCTTGCCTGAGGCCAGTCCTGCTATACTGGTTCTCGTGTCCGTTGTCCTGACTGAAAGGCCGAAGACGGTAGCCATGCCCATTTATGATCCATAAACACCTCTTATCTTACTTTTCAATCCTTTGCATCTGGCTCTGCTCCTCTCCTTCTGGGCTTTTACAATGGGGAGGTTACGATTTTTATGATGGGGAGGATCGGGTAAAGAATGGAAAACTGACAAGGGGACCTGATCGAATACCGAAAACCTACGACTAATTATTGTTTGATGTCTATTTACTGTTTATTTGGGATACCAGGTTGGGCATGAGAAATATTCATGTAATGTTGCCTAAAGACATTTTCCGTGTATTTAAGGAACAACCCACTTAATGCAATTCGAACAGTCTCGTAGATTCTGCCTCTGTGTGGTTCCTATGACTTCTGTGTCCCTGCAGTAAATAAACCTTGGTCTTTGACGCCACCATCGAGAAGCCCGTGTCTCTGTTTATTTGTGCACCGAGACAGGAGGAACTCAGGGGTCTTTGGGTGTTGTTTCCCTGACACCTCTGGACTCTTAAAAGTCCAGAACCTCAAATTGGTGCCCAACGTGGGGCGACGTCATCCGGTACCGGTCCAAAGCCTGAAAAGTTCTAGAAGTTTCGTGTGAAGATTCCGGAGGGAGGTACCCCGCTTCATCGATCCCTGCATGTCGTAAAAGTGGCCCGACGATCTCTTCCACGAGGGTTCCCGTTCCCAGACGGCTACAGAGGACCGCTGCCCTGACTGTCGCCCTGTCTTGGACCCGAGGTGCAGACTTTAGTACGGCGAGACGTAGACGGGTTCTCCTTGGTGACGTCTTCCACATTTCAGTTAAGTATTAAGTGGGTTACGCTCAGTTTGGTTGTTCTTTGTTGCTCTGGTTTAATTCGTAGATTATCATTGGTTGCTCTTGTTTAGATAATCTTTGTTTTGGTAATAGTTCATTTTGGTAGGCCTAAGTTCTTTGCGCATTTTGGTTGGAATTTGTCTTTGTTTGTCATGACTACCAGTAGTAATTGTTTCCTGTCCTGGTTACGTTGCAACGGGGATTCCCGGTTGGAGGATTCGTGTTCGGTTCCTACGATTGGAACTCCTACATATGAGCTCTATTGTAAACATGGTGTGGGTCCTATTACGTATAATGAAGTATGGGTCCGTTATACCAGAAAAGATGGTGTCCTTAGTTGGCCACCGCATGGTAGCTTCGAAACCGAAATTCTAGACAATCTAGAAATGAAGTTGTTTAAGAGAAAAGCCCGGCCGGCAATGTTTGATTCTTTTCGCGTATGGCGCAAAGAAGCCAAACAGAGAGAAATTAGGAAGACGAAGAAAGAACAGAAAGAGAAAGGGTTGACTTTAATGGAGTCTGCTAGGCAGCTGCATGTCAACGAGACTGAGAAAGCAATGGAGATGGCGAATAGAAAATATAATTTGGCAATTGATAAATGTTACCCTGTATTGCCATCTTGTCCTACTAAGCCGATGGAGGATCATGAAAAGGATCCTCTGTTGTCTTACCTGTTGAATTCACCTCCACCATATGCACAGGGTATTACAGTACCACAGTTACTACCTGTTGTACAGCCAGCTGCTGGTCAGCCTGGAATAGTTGCTCCACTTCCTTTGATTCCAGCACCTGTCCTTCCCGTAGTTAATGTTCCTTCGGCACCCCCTCTTCCTGGGTCGCCTGCTCCGCCTTTGCCTGTCGTTACGCAAACTGCTTTACCTGCTACTCCCACCCTTACTATTTCATCTGCTCCAGCTGCCCTATCCCCGAACCCTATGAACATTCTGACTCCGCTTTCCGTTCGTCGGAAAATAACCGACTCTATAACTAATATCTTAACTCCTCTCTACAGGTCTTTAATTGGGACCCCCGTTTCTGACTCTATACAGAGACGTAGCCAGCTTCCTGGTCCTCAGGAACGAGACATGTTAGATTCGACAGCTCTTAGGTGGATGTCGAAAGCTGTGAAGTATGATGCACAAAGAGTGTTAGATACTTTTATGCAATGGAATGAACCAACTCAACGTTATGTTTTTGACGTGATGTGTTCTCTTGTGCGTGAAGAATGGGAAGATGTTGACTTAGATTCCGTCCCCTCTGATCTGATAAATATTCAACAGAAGTTCGCCGCAGGAATGGTGATAGGTTCAGGAGTAAGGGGAGCGATAGAACTGATTTTAGCTTATAGGGATGATTCCCCTCTTCGAGCGACAAGGGACCCTGATGGTTCACCGATTACTACTAGGAAAAAACGAGGTCAATATCCGATGAGGGAAGTTCCACCGATATGGCGTGATGCAGTTCAAGCTGATGCGGCTAATAGTATTGCAGCTGCCCCGGCACAATTCCAGAGAGTGTGGATACACATCCCTTGGAAACGGGCTGAAGTATGAGCAGTAAAACAAGCGTTGCCAGACCCACGTAAAAATCCTGCTGGTTATTACAAAGAGTTAACGCAGACAGTTCAGGCGTGCGTCATGAATTTGGCAGACATTGAAATGTTATTTGGTAATGTAGTGCCACAGCCTATATGGGCCAAGATTCGGCAAGAGAACCACCCAGTCGCCTTAGGAGGTGATTGGCCAGCTATTGTAGCAGCAGATGCGCAACAAGTTGGCGGTGCTAAACCTGAACCTCTGATTGCTGCCCTACCTGGCAGAATAATTAATCTGATGAAAACGCTGATGCCAGCGTTACGAGTTAATTGGGATAAACTATCGGCATGCAAGCAAAAGAAGGACGAAAGCGTCTCTGACTTTTTCACTAGATTTGAAGAGACCTTCGTAGACCACAGTGGACAAGATATGAGTACTGAGGGAGGCCAGAGATTGTTTGTCGACAAGTTCGTGTTTAATTTATTACCTGAACTTAGTAACAAGTTAAAGGATTCTGAAAGTGCATGGGCAGTGTCGACGACAGCACAGATACTTGCAACTGCTCAGTATTACGAGAATAGAGAGAAGGAAGAGAAGGAAAAGTCAGAAAAGAAAACAAAAGATTTAAAGACTGAAGTTCTTTTGCAACAGGCGTATCCGCCTCGCTCGAATCAGTCAAATTCACAGCAGCGACCCCAGTTTCAGCAGCAGCCACAATTCCAGCAAGGGACGTCCCAAAGATTTAATTATGGTTTTTCCCGACAACAGTTAGCATGGAATAAGTGTGCCTATTGTAAAAAGGAGGGTCATTATAAGAATGAGTGTCCGGTACTGCACGCACAGACTAGTGGTGTCCCAGCTCAGAGAGGTAATGTTGGGTTTATGCAAACTCCTAGGGGTAGAGGACGTGGTACAATGACACCACAGGCTGATCGCCAATCGAATTATTTCGATCAGCGAAATGCACAATCTGCGCAACCAGGTAGATCTCCACAGTATCATGTTGAAGATTATTATGATCATAATGAAGAGATTCAGAGAAGCGAGTACTAGGACAGCCACAGGCAAAGAGAGGGAGTAGTATCAGTTCCAGTTGATCAGAGTGGACCTTATGTCGCAGTAGTTACATCAGGCGTGGTCGAACCGTTTCTGTTGGATACTGGTGCGGCAAAAAGTTCAATTATGCATGCGAAACTCCCTGGCGCACCTTTGTCTGGCTTAACGAACACTTCAGTAGGTTTCTCAGGCGCCCCTGTTCACAATCCTGTTTCTAGTCCTTTATCAATTTCTGTTGGGCCATGCGAACTAGAAGCACCCCTTATCCTAACAACCGGTTGTAATGAGAATCTGCTTGGTTTAGATCTGTTGAAACGCCTACATGCGACACTGTACTGTTCTCCTTCGGGAGTACAGCTCACATTAGGCAAAAGAGTAATCTCTCCAATGTATATGTCGATGGATAAGCTCCCACCGGAGCTGCGTTCTCTCCCTGATACTCTTTGGGCAACTGGTCCTAACGATGTAGGCCTCTTGGAAATTCTCCCTTATGTGGTAAGTCTGAAAGCGAATGTTAAATTCCCACGAATCCCACAGTATCGGATTTCGAATGAAGGGGAACGTGCACTCTTGCTGATTGTGAAAGACTTGATACAGAAAGATGTGATTGAGGAAACTAGAGGAAATATCTGCAATAGTCCTGTTCTACCGATTTTGAAACGTACTGACCCTTCCAAACCTCCAATCTACCGGTTTGTGATTGACCTCAGAGAAGTTAACAAAATAGTGATTCCACAGTTTCCTGTGGTACCAGATATCACGGCATTATTAACGTTGATTCCTGCCTCAGCCTCATGGTTTACAGTGATCGATTTGAAAAATGCATTTTTCAGCATTCCAATAGCCGAGGAAAGTAGAGACATTTTTGGTTTCTCCTTAGGAGGTCGCAGTTTCAGATTCAAGCGCGCTCCACAAGGTTATTGTGAGAGCCCTTCAATTTACAGCCAAGCATTGAAGAGTCAATTAGATGCTCTTGTACTTCCTCCTGGTGTTGCTCTGATCCAATACGTAGACGATCTTTTACTGGCCGCTGATGACAAGGAAACTTGCAAAGCAGCTACAATTTCTTTATTACGTCATTTGTCAGACTTACATCACAAGGTGTCACCTTCTAAACTGCAATATTGTTGCCAAGAAGTGACCTACTTAGGTCATCTTTTGTCAAAGGAGGGAAGAAGGTTGACCCCAGAGAGAATCAAAGCAATTTCGCAGATGACTGTACCAAGCACACAGAGAGAAGTGCGTGCGTTTTTGGGTATTACGTCATACTGTAGGCAATGGATCCCAAATTTTTCTCTCATGGCAAAATCATTGGTAGCCCTGACTGGAAAAGGTGTTCCGAGCCCTTTGCCATGGTCTGACGAATGCCAACAGAGCTTCTCTGACTTACGTGATGCGCTGTGTTCAGCTCCTGTGTTGGGTACTCCTGACTACAGTAAGCCGTTTACACTATATGTCCATGAAAGAGAAGGTTGTGCGTTGAGTGTATTAACGCAACAATTTGGTGACAAACAGCGACCTTGCGCATATTTCTCATCCACATTAGATCCGGTAGCCAGAGCATTGCCAAGTTGTTTGAGAGCTACAGCAGCAGCTGCAGTGTCTATCCGACAGTCTGCTGGACTAGTCATGAACAACATGTTAGTAGTCATGGTTCCACATGCTGTGGATACACTCATGAATCGAACGAAAACTCAGCACCTCACCAGTGCTAGACTATCAGGCTATGAGTTGACGCTTTTGGCAAGTCACATTCAGATCAAGCGATGCAACATATTGAATCCAGCAACGCTGTTGCCGACTACTCAAGGGTCGAGTGATTCAGAGCCCCATGATTGCTGTTTTAGAACTGAGGAAGAGACAAAAGGTCGGATTGATTTGAAAGATACTCCGTTACTAGATCCAGACGGCACTTTATATGTCGATGGGTCGTGTTTTAAACTACAGAATGGTGATGTGACGGCCGCATATGCAGTTACGACTTTGAGTACGATTGTCGAGACTGCAAGAGTAAGTCAGAATTCTGCCCAAGCTGCAGAATTAATTGCATTAACAAGAGCGTGTGTTTTAGCTGAGGGAAAGAGAGTGAATGTGTTTACTGATAGCCAATACGCCTTCGGCGTAGCACATAGCTTTGGACGTCTCTGGAAAGAAAGAGGTTTTCTCACGTCCCATGGAACTAAGATCCAACATGGACAGTTAGTCAGCGATCTATTGGAATCCCTGACCCTACCGAATGAAGTTGCGATTGTGAAGTGCAGTGCACATCGAAAGATTACGGATGATGTTGGCCGTGGGAATGCGTTTGCTGATGAGGTCGCTAGAGAAACGGCCAAGAACATGACGAGCCGAATGTACGTTGGAACGTCTGCAAGATGGATTGCTGAATCAGGGATGTGTGAGAATACGATTGAAAGTGTGAAGGCAATCCAGAATGAAGCAACTGAAAATGAGAAGAGTGAATGGAAGGAGAAAACGGGTAAAATGGATTCAAGCGGATGTTGGGTTGATTTGTCTGAGCAGCAACGTTGGATGCTACCTGATGCATATGTGCTCGCAGTAGTCACGATGGCGCATGGAGCGGCGCACATCAGTTCGAAAGGGATCTGTAAAATGTTAGCTCCAGTATGGAAGAACGATGGAATTACTAAGTGTGCGGAAAGAGTGGTGAAAAACTGCATGATATGCCTGATGCATAATCCTGGCAAGGGAACCCCAACCCCAACTGGTCATTTTGCTCCCCCTTCTTGTCCCTTTGAAGTGATTCAGTTGGATTTCATCCACATGGATAGGTGTAACAATCTTAAATACGTCCTAGTGGTAGTCTGTGCCTTTTCAAGATGGATTGAGGCATATCCGTTAAAGGATAACACTGCTATGTCCACTGCCAAAATCCTCCTTAAAGAGTACTTCCCCAGGTATGGTATGCCACGGATTGTTTGGTCGGACAATGGAAGTGAGTTTGTAGGGAAAGTTATGAAGAGTGTGTGTACGGGTTTGGGTATTACCCAAAAATTTCACAGTGCGAATCACCCGCAGTCAGCGGGTTTGGTTGAAGGGTACAATGGCACCCTGAAACTGAAACTTGCTAAAATTCAAGCTTCCACTGGTCTATCTTGGCCAGATGCACTGCCTTTAGCTCTATTGTCCACCAGAGCGACTGTGCACTCTCGAGTAGGGCTTAGCCCATATGAGATTGTGTTCGGTCGTCCTGCTAATGTTTGGGGAGTCCCCAGGCCAAAGGAATTCAAACAGATTGAATACCCAATGTTGATTGATTATCTTTATGATCTGACTGCTAAATTAAGCCTTATTCATCAACAGGTATTCGAATCCTTGCCTAAACTGCCAGAGAGTCCAGGCCACACGTTGAAACCAGGCGACCAAGTTGTAGTACGGAACTTTGAACGAACTCGGAACCTCCAGCCAAGATTCGTGGGTCCGTTCCAGGTACTCCTCGCAACAAGAACTGCTGTACGCCTAGCTGGAAGGAAGAATTGGGTGCACGCTAGCCATACGAAACGTGTCCCTCTCCCACTTCCCTATGACAACTGGGTTAGACAGGGATTTGGCGTATCCGAGACAGAACCTGTTCCTAGGCACATCCCTTTCAGTGATGCAGAGTATATAACGGACCACCCACGAACTGAAACACAGAACTTTGACACCTCAGCAGGAACAGCTCCTTTGAATCTTGGACCGAGTATTGTACAAAGTGAACATTTGTCACCTGTGGAGTCGAACATTTCCGCACCTGTAGACCAGCTATTTCAAGATCAGACAAGACCCGGAAAGTACAGATATAATCTACGTTCTCATGTTATGAACTAATGACATTGCATAATTACCTTTCTGTTTGAAAACTGTTTTGATCTTACTGCATTCCATTCAGTCAGGAGGTTTGCTCTAAATTTTTATCTTTTTGTTTTTATTGTTTCTCTCACCTTGCCGTCTGGGTTACCGTAGGGTCGTAACGTGTGCCTTGTTTTAATTTGCAGGGAATCAGACATAAGGTCGGTTTCTTCTGTCTATCTTGGGAACTCCCAGGGTAAACAGAGGCAAGTTTTTAACAGGTATAAACCATCCGTTGCGAACGGTTGTAGAAGATGGAGCTTAATGTCATAAATGTGCACAAGACAAAGCTATATGACATATTATATTATATAGCAAATGTTTTCTAATGCAATGTACTCTGACACTTCTAATTGTTTTAATAACTTTGGTAGGCGGAATTATTTTTAGTATTCAGTTGATCTTTACACCTGTTACATCTACAGTATCTCCCCATGTTCCTGTTTCTCCGACTGTTGTTTCTCTTCATTCTTTCCATCCTTTTCCTGCCCACGAGCAAGCTCGACGCTCTGAGTTTATAAATAACACTTTCATTCAGCTCTTGCACCAACATCAACTAGTAGTTAACACAACAAACTGCTGGGTGTGTGGCTTAATACCACATACCATGGACAAGGGCATCCCTTATCTGGTTCTGCCCTTTAGTTATAATGGATCATTCTGGGCATTTCAGACCATGTTCGCTTATGCCCTAGAGACCTATCCTCCACGACCTCCGCGTTCCACTCGGTATAACTCTGCTAATAGAGCCTTGGTAAAAGGAATCACTGACATGGTTAGAGATGTATTGCGAGTTTACATGGGTTGGAATGTTACGGAATATGGCATTACTCTGGGTGAGAACAAACGTAAAAGCTCAACTCTGATCTGGGTCGTACCCCACCAAGGTCAGGTCTGTTTGCAAGGAAATGGGAGGAATCCGAAAGCTCGACTAGGGAAGAGTGACTGTATCGAAACATATGTTTTCCCGTCACAGTCTTCCCCTGCATTCTTAGCTGCTAAGGGTACCTATTTTGTTTGCCAAGACAGAGCATACACATGGCTGCCTGCTGACTTCTCAGGCTCATGTTATATCGCTCAACTGCTACCTCCGACATACACTGCTGCACCGGACTATCACAAAACTAGAGTTGTGAGAGGTGTTTTCAGTAAAGAAGATACTGCTGGCCAAGAAGCAGGAGACTTCTTCAAAGGTTTCCTTCCGTTCTGGGGGCCTATGGTTAACAGTAGAAACTTACGTCAACTAACACGGGTAGTTGAATCCACTATCACCGAAACTGCGGGTGCCCTTAGTAACCTGACAGCTGAGCTTCAAGCGGATCGCCTCATGACGTTACAGAACCGTATGGTTCTTGATGTGTTACTTGCAGATCGAGGTGGAGTGTGTAAGATGATCCAATCGAGTTGCTGTGTTTTTATCCCAGATAATGCGCCAACAGTATACAAGGCCATCTCTAAGTTACACAAAATCTCTGACTCTATTCATGTAGAGGAAGGTGACTGGTCATTAATGGGATGGTTCTGGAGCCTGTTGTCTGCGTGGGGATGGAAGGTTCTGATAGTCACTGGTGTTGCGTTGGTATTTTTATTTTCGTGCTGTCTCATTGTTCAGTGTGGTCCTGCCTTATGTAATCTCTGCATTTCAACATGCGTAAGAAGACCACCTGTTTTTAGAGATACGCCACGGGATAGAGTAATGCTTCAACAACATATCAGTGACCTGATGAACATAGAAATGGACTCCGACATAGAGTAAGTTATTGCCTATGTAAGGGCAAAAGGACGGTCTGAGGTTCTGTAGCGATCCGAACCCGTGAAATCGGTATCATAGTACTGACACGATTTTGGTACCAATGAACCGCAAATGATCCATTACATACATGACAGTGTTTTCGCTACGCAACTAGCATGAATTCACTGAGAAATAGGGCATTCTGTTGTAAAGTCATGGCACCCATTTTAGTTACGGCATCCATTTTGTTTCTTGCCCTCACATAGTCAATGAACGGGCAATGACCCCGACAGAGTCACCTTGTTAAGGACACGTAAGCTCGAGCCCCGAGAAAGGCTGACGCTGCATGACTAGGTAGAATCAAGCTGCCTCCCTTGCCTGAGGCCAGTCCTGCTATACTGGTTCTCGTGTCCGTTGTCCTGACTGAAAGGCCGAAGACGGTAGCCATGCCCATTTATGATCCATAAACACCTCTTATCTTACTTTTCAATCCTTTGCATCTGGCTCTGCTTCTCTCCTTCTGGGCTTTTACAATGGGGAGGTTACGATTTTTATGATGGGGAGGATCGGGTAAAGAATGGAAAACTGACAAGGGGACCTGATCGAATACCGAAAACCTACGACTAATTATTGTTTGATGTCTATTTACTGTTTATTTGGGATACCGGGTTGGGCATGAGAAATATTCATGTAATGTTGCCTAAAGACATTTTCCGTGTATTTAAGGAACAACCCACTTAATGCAATTCGAACAGTCTCGTAGATTCTGCCTCTGTGTGGTTCCTATGACTTCTGTGTCCCTGCAGTAAATAAACCTTGGTCTTTGACGCCACCATGGAGAAGCCCGTGTCTCTGTTTATTTGTGCACCGAGACAGGAGGAACTCAGGGGTCTTTGGGTGTTGTTTCCCTGACACCTCTGGACTCTTAAAAGTCCAGAACCTCAGACGGAGATTCTTCAGGTGCGACCACCACTTCGAGAGGTAAGTTGGGAAGCTGTAGGTTAGGTAGGCACCCAGGAGCTGGGCACAGGGGGCCGCAGGGCGCCGGGTGCAGGACTGTCTTTGCGCATCGGGAAATCTTGCCCTCTGCTGGTCGCGGTTGGAGGGGTCCCTGGTTCTGAGGCTGCAGGCATCGTCAGGAGCGTCGAGGAGGGTCCTTAGGTCCTGGATTCTTAGTCACAGTCGCAGGGGGGACATCCTTGTGGTCTATGTCCACTGAGGCACAGGCCGGGCTCGGCAGGTGCAGAGTATGCAGGAGTCGCGGTTCCTGGCTAGCACCAGGGGTTTGTTACTTGCTTTGAGCAGAACCACTGCTCGTGGGAGTCCCAGTCTTTTTAGATAAGCAAGGCAGTCAGGTCCTCTGGGGTTTTCGATGTTGGTGACCACTGGAGAAGCCGGGTTTTAGCAGGAGCAGGTTCGAGGGTCGACAGGCCTGTAGGGCTGGGGTCAAGTCAGTAGGTGTTGTCCTCTTGTTAGCAGCTGCAAGGCAGGTCTTCTTTCTTCTTGTTCTTCTTTCTTGTTTCGGATTCGGTATCTGGGGAAGGAAGGTTCAGGGTGCCCCTAAATACAAAATTTAGGGGCGTTACAGGTAGGTAGATCAATGGGTCCCTTCCCTGGGGTGGGTACACCCCCTATCCTGCCACTCTCCAGTGGGAAGGGGGCAGGAGCCTAGTCCTGATTGGGTAGGGCTCCCTATCCTCAAGATGGCGAGAGCCCGGAGTTGTGTTTCACCTCGCCTTCCCCACCTGAGGGGTGGGGTTGGCAGAGGCTGGCCCTCCCCCTTTCCTCACTTAGGTTTTCCCACCGATCTTCCCGCCAGAGTGGGGGTCAGAACTGGTAGGGGCCAGTTGCTGAGTATAGCAAGTGGCCTGGAGAAGCTCACAAAGGCGGCATGCCTTTGAAGCTTCCCATGCCCATCCTGGGGGAGGAGACCTAGCACCTCGCCCAGGACGTGCATTGTTGCAGACCCACGAGAGCGGATGGCTCTCTACCCAGGGGTCCAGCAACATGTCTGCTGGGTGGCAACCGAGGAAGCCTCTCAGTCAGGACGCTGGCTGTTGGTTAGGTTCGGGGGCATCTCTAAGATGCCCTCTGTAGTGCATTTTACATTAAATCCCACACTGGCATCAGTGTGGGTTTAATGTGCTGAGAAGTGTGATATCAAACTTCTCAGTCTTCAGTGCAGCCATCATGGTGCTGTGGAGTTCGTGATGATGATCTTCCAGCACCATATACTCTTAATGGAAGCACTGCACTTACAGTGCCCAGGAATGGACCTCGGTACTGTAGGAGTACAGGGCTCATGCACCTGTACCCACACCACTGGCATAGGGCACCCATCTAGAGGGGTGACTGAGGTATGCCAGGGCAGTGTGTTTTGTGGGCATGGCACACAGGGATGTATGCCATGTCGACTCTCTGTTTTGTTTTGCACCAAGACACTCAGCCTGCAAAGGCAGTGTGTGTGTGTGTGTCAGGGTACAGGGCCCCTTAGGGTGGCACAATGAGTGCTGCAGCCCTTTAGCGGCCTTCTCTGGTCACAGGGCCCTGGGTACCTAGGGTACCATTTACCAGGGGTTGACAAGTGGCCAGAGATGCCAAATGGGTTTAGGCTTCAATGCAGTTTTATGGAAGGAACACAGGCCCTGGGTACCTGATTGGCAGGAGCCCAGGGCACACTCAGTCAAAGTGGGGGCATACCATGCAAGTAAGATGGCACTTTCTCACACCTTCCTTGCTGCCTTTGCAAAATTCGTCCATTCGGGCTCCATGTGAAGTGACCTCCGTGCTTTAGAGCTAACTGCAAGCTATCGCTGCACTGTCAGACGTGCTCCTGGAGGCACCTAATGGATAGCCTGCCCGACCCCTCCCTTGTGATCACTGCCCTGGCTCCCTGAAATCCTCCCACAAGGAACAAGAACCGGCTTCTAGCTGAACCCGAACAGTATCTACTAAATCACAGGTACCTATATTCGCAATGCAGCATGTAATAGCTATGTGGCCAACACATAAAATCATAAACAAAACATGCTGCATTGCTAACATTGAGCACGGGTGATAGTTCTGCTGATCAATGTAATGGACTTTACTTTAAAGCTCAGAAATGGCCGTCGTATTTGCTGTGGAGGCAGGTGTTTGTTTCCCTACTCCTTTTTTTATGCCTATGCTTCAACCGGTAGCCACGCACTTCAAATATATTTTTTCTTCAATGCACCATGAATCAACTTTTTTAAAACCTTTTTGTTTTCCAAAAGCAGCAATATGACTCGCTTTCACTTTAAATGTTACATGGTGCATGCATTCCTATCATAATTAAAGGTCCTAATTGTGTTACTTAAGGAAACACGTCTTACACACACTGAGGGGATTACATTGAAACACAGATGGCGCAGCCAGATATTGACCATCACATATTGTGCTTACGCCTGTGGTGCCTTCTGTAGCTGAAGAGACTATGGTAGACTTACAGGGGTGGTACGTCTTAATCTGTGACAAACCGATGGCACTCACAAAGTGTTGGGTAGCATATATACCCCAAACTTGGAACTTGGCAAATACTGGTTCACCAGAAAGTTGGCCGACTGGGCTACCATGCCTTGGATCATAGCAGGGGATTTTAATAGTGTCCTGGACACAACCTTGGACAGCCTAAACAAGCATTGCAACCTGTAACAGAAAGGTTACATTAACATTAAAGCAGGATATTGTAACCACCAACGTGCGGAGTGGGACAGATGCTTTTTTCTACAGCATACCACTCCCTTATGGGGACAGGTGGACCCACAAAACAGTGCATGTTGTGATCAGGACAGGCCCTAGAAGGTGCGCCGCTGCTGCACTGACAGTACTCCCCCCTCCCAAGCGCGTTCTAGGGTCCGGCTTGGCAGGTATGAAGAGATGAAAGCACCACACAAGGAGCAGAGCATGTACATGCTGCGCCTGAACCTAAGAGTCGTTCTCTTAGCCGTATCCTTTTCAGGCAATCAAGTACCAGAGCCCGTTCCTGCTTTTTTTGGCATCTAAAACTGAACGCACCTCATGTTCCCATTCCCCAAGGATCAACACTGGAGGTGGACGGGAACGGGAGTGGGTAGAAGCCAATTTCAGGAGCGAGGTGTAAAATACTGGATTAATCTGCAAAGCACGGGGCAATAGTAGCTTGTATGTGACAGGATTCACTTGTCGTATCACTTGATAGGGACCTATGAATTTTGGATGAAACTTATGTTTAAAAGTAATGTCATGTGGACAACCAAACTTTTTCACCAGGTTGGTATGTGGGACCAGGATGATATTTTTTGTCCTATTACGTTTTATAAGCTTTCTTAGCTCAATCTAACTGAGCCTGAATGTGCTTCTGTGTCTGTTGGAGGGTGTGTAAAGCCTCTGATACCGCGGGTGTAACATCTGCTGAACCAGGGATTGTGATAGGTAGCGTGTCAGGGTGATACCCGTATAAACCCTAAAATGGAGTACATCCTGTGGATGAGTGATAAGAGTTGTTGTACGCCATTTCCGCCAACCACAGCAATGTTATCCAAGCTCGATTGTGTCCTCAGCATAACATCGAAAGTATTCCTTAAGAATCTGATTCAAGCGTTCTGTTTGACCATCCATTTGAGAATGATGACTGGTGGATAACGTGGAAGAGCTTTACACCATGTCTGCCAGAATCGTGAGAAAAACTGAGAATCATGATCTGAAAGGATCACCCTTGGTAAACTATTGTTAGAATCCGGGGTCTCTGGTTGGCGCATGTATGCACTTGCGACAAGCAGGGACCCTTTCCTCTAAGTCAGGGCGTAAGATTACCTCTTTAAAAATAACCCCTGCTCACCCTCTAGGTAACGTGGCGCGAGCAGTCAGGCTAGATTTCCAGAGGGCATTAGGTTAAGCATTCAAGGTATCCCACACAATAATCACCACCCCACCACACAAAGACACAAGGCTGTATTTATAGTAAAATAAAGTTCTTTATATATAAGATCTCTTTAGGCAGGTTGCAAAAATACAGTTCTCTTGTTCAAATAATGTTCCAGTTACTTGCAAATGCTTTCAGGCAGTCCACAGATGTTAAAATGGCAAAATTGTACTTGAATTAACTTCTTTAGGGTGTCTGTGCGCTTCGTAGCGCCTTGCGTACGCTTGGTACGAGGTTTTGGACGTCGCTTGCCAAAGCTCACGCTTCTCGCGTGAGCACGCGTACTCCGGACTCAAACCGTACGGACCGTACCCACGTAGGTACGCATCGTACACGTTCAGGACGCTCCTTGCCGAAGCTCACGCTTCCCCCGTGAGCGCCGTCAATGTATTTCCGGTGGGACGGTGCGAACAGCTGATTTTGGATCGTACAGCGGCTCCCAACATACGCGTTCGTCGCGTAGCAGTTCTACAGCGCTAGTGCGGCCCGGACCAAGCAGCGGGCGGGTCGTACAGCAGCGCGTTTGCACACAGTACCTTATTCTTCGCACAGGGGGTGATCACAGCAGCTTCAGGGGTCCTGGCAGGAGCGCCCCACGTTGCGTTTTCGTCCCGTCTTGGCAGTGGGCGGCGGTGCTTCGTGGGGTGCTCCAAGACAGTCTTTGGCCACACGATCACGGGCAGGAGCAGGGGAGGCAGCTCGGGGGCAATCTCTTCAGCGCGTCGCGCTGTCAGCTTTCCAGGGGATCACCAGTGTGTTAAAGGTCCTCGCGGTGCTCTCGGCGGCGCAGGGTCGCAGAGGCTCGGTGGTTGGGCAATCAGGTTCTTTTCTTCGCGTTGCGAGCTACGGCTCGGAGGGGCAGTTACTTGCGGTGCCGGGACCAGATGGACAGGTCCTTGCGGTGCTCGTGGTAGCCCCAGGTGGCAGATGTCGCGGTGCTTGGAAAGTCACAGGGGTGCACACAGGTTCTCTGGGGGTCAGCGTCACAGGATCGCTTCCAGCCGCTTCTCCTCTTCTGGGGGGAAAGGTAGCGCCCACTGTTCCTGGGGCTCAGTTCAGGGGGCAAGTTCACAAGCAAGCCCTTGGAGATTGTTTGAAAGCACAAGTTGATGCAAAGTCTTTTCCTTTAGTCTTTTCCTCTCCTTCCAGCAGACAGGCACCCACTGCAGGCCAGTCTCTCAGGCAGAGAGACAGTATTCCTCCTTCAGCTTCTCCAGGTCCTTCTCCTTCAGGCAGAGGTTCGTCTCTGGCGCAAACAGGATCTGATCTCTTAGGAGCAGGGCTCCTTCTTTTATAGCACAATTCTTTTGTTCTTTGTCGTCAGGGGGCCTGGGCCTGGCTCAGTCCAGTTCTGGAGCACTTTGTTGTGGTGACTCTGCTCTTTCCTTTCAGCAGCAGGGCAGAGACATCAGCCGCTCCACAGGGGGCGGAGCCGGCATTGGGGTGGCAGAGCACAGGTCTATTACCCCCAGGTCCCTCCGTCCTCGACACCGTCATGGACAAGTGAGATGTAACTATCTCACTGACAGAAAAAAGAACGAAGGAATGCTGGACCTACCCTTCCCCCTCCCACTGGGAGTACTTAAGGAGTACCGTCCCAGCATTCCTCCTGTTCTTTTTTCTGTCATCCTGACAGTGTGAGGACGCGGCAGGAGCGGGGGCGCTCCTGCCTTCTTTCTGGATCCTGCGTTGTGGCTGCTGGTTCTTACCTGGTGCCGGCGGCCCTTCGTTGTTGGCCTCTCCCTCCCTGCTGGGCTTGGGGGGAGTGGCGCGGGCCTCTCCATTTTCATCAGCCTCGCGGCGGTGTAATACCGCGTTGGTTGCATCTTGGCCCGATGGCCGCCTCTCCTGGCCTGCCGGGCTTGCTGGGGGGCGCGGCCGAGCTGCTCCTCTGGATTGGTTGGAGCTCCTTCCCTGGCCGGAAGTCGTCATGCCTGACTTCCGGTTTTTGATCGTGTGGACGGAAGTCAGGCGCCTCGAGGTTACCGGCTTTGGGAAACTCGTTATATACGAGCGTTTGGGGTGAGTACCGCATAGCGGTTGTTATCTCTGGCGATTTTGCTGTTGTTGGTGTGTTCTTTACGATGGGAAAGCATTCCAGGAAAAGACATCACCGGGAGAGGTCTTCCTCTTCTTCTAGTGCTTCCAGGTCCCCCTCACCTGCCAGGTCCAGGCGCCGTGATGCTGGTGCTGATGCGCATATTAAGCGCTTGATCAGGGAAACTTTGACTGAGATGGGTGATGTTGGATCCCGTCGCAGGTGTCCCGCTCCTGTTTCTTCGGCCTCTAGTGGCGATGAGTCTGCTGGTTTGGGGGATGAAGAGTTGAAGGGCAAATATGTGGACAAGGATGCCATGTCCATTATTGTGCAGCATGTTAAAGAGAACATGGGGTTCCCTGACGAGGCCACGCCTAGTACCTCTAGGGGCCCTTTGTTGCGACAATTTCAGAGTGCTGCCACTGTCGATGTACCTGTCCATCCCTTCATCAAGGATGTTTTGAAGCGCGAGTGGGCTGATCCTGATCGCATTCTGATTCCGCGATTCATGACTAAACTCTATCCTCTGCAGGATATGGCTACTGAACTGCCTGATTCAATTCCTATTGACTCGTTTGTGGCTAGTTTGGTGGGGCGTACTTCCCTTGCTGAAGATGCTGTGCTGAAGGATCCGGCTGACAAGAAGGCGGATGTGGCGCTCCGTAAGGTGTATTCTGGTTCCCACCTGGCCTTGAGGGCGGGCATCTACGGGACTTATGTGTCGCAGTCCCTGTTGTCTGACCTGAAGTCTCTCTATCAGTCTATGGATAATGCCACGGACTGTTCTGGTTTGCCTGAGCAGATCGAGCGTCAGGTGGAGCTGCTGTCTGATGTCTCCTTTGACGTTGTGCGTGCTTCTGCTCTGTCCGGGGGGGCTTGTGTGGCTGCACGTCGCAGTCTTGTCCTTAAGGACTGGAAAACTGACTCTGCGCAGAAAGCATGCGCTTTGAGGTTGCCCTTTCAGGGTACAATGTTGTTTGGGGGGGAGTTGGAGGCGAAATTGCACAAATTGTTTAAGGAAAAGAAGCATTCTTCTTCTTTTAAAGTCTCTGCTACTGCTCCTGTCCCTTCTAAACCCAAATCTTTCTTTCGCCCTGCTTCTCGTAGGCAGTTTGTGAGAGGCCAGGGTAGGTTTGCTTCTGGCCGTGGTCGGGACCGTAAGGCTAAGTCCCCTCCTCCTGCCAAGCCACGTTCCTGACTCTTTGGCGGTGGTTCCCGGGTTGTTGGTTGGAGGGCGGCTGCGCTTCTTCCTGGATGCCTGGGTTCAGTCTTGTTCCGACGTCTGGGTGTTGGACATCATTCGCCAGGGTTATGTTCTGGAGTTTACGGCTCCTCCTCCAGACTCGGGTGTTCGGCCGACTCCTTGGCCTTCGAGTCGTGTGAAGCGGTCTCATCTTTCTCTTGGGATTCTGGACCTTCTTCGGAAGGGTGCCATTCAGGAGGTTCCTCCGTTGGAGACGGGGTTGGGTTTCTATTCCCTGGTCTTTCTGGTTCCAAAGAACACGGGGGGTTTCCGCTTGATTTTGGATCTGCGGGTTATGAACATATGGGTGGCCAAGATTCCTTTCCGCATGGAGACCTTGCAGAGGGTGATTCCATTGGTGCTGCCGGGTCACTTCATGTGTACCCTCGATCTTCAGGATGCGTATTACCATGTCTCGGTCCATCCTCGATCCCGCAGGTTTCTGCGGTTTTGTGTTTAGGGGCGTCATTACCAGTTCATGGTGTTGCCATTCGGTCTCCGGTCGGCGCCAAGGGTGTTTACGAAGGTGGTGGCGCCTTTGGTCGCGTGGCTTCATCTCCAAGGGGTGATGGTGTACCCCTATTTAGACGGCTGGTTGATCCATGCTCCATCACGGGTCCTGTTGCTGGAGGCCAGGGAGGTGGTGTGCTCGGCGTTGCGGGCCCATGGTTTCCTGATCAACTTGCCCAAATGTCAACTGACGCCGTCACTGGACATGGTTTTCATTGGGGCCCGCTTCCGTTCGGATCTGAACCATGTGTTCCTCCCCGAGCCTCGGGTTGTGACGTTGGTGACCCTTGCTCATCGTTTCCGGGTGGGGGGTGCCTTTCCGGTGCGACTTTGGTTGCGTCTTATGGGTCTGATGGCGGCAACAGTTTTTACGGTGGCCTGGGCGCGTTTTCATCTGCGCCCCCTTTGGGTGTACCTCCTGTCTCTCTGGGATCCCCTGTCCCGCGACTTGGATGTTCTTATTCCTGTGTCTCCGGTGGTCCTCCCGGTTCTTCTTTGGTGGTCTGTGAGGGATCATCTGTCTTTGGGTCTGCCCCTACAGTCTTCTCCTTCTCTGGTCTTGACGTCGGATGCCAGCGCCTTGGGTTGGGGGGCGACCTTGGGGTCTCGCTCCCTTCAAGGTCGTTGGTCCCTCCTGGAGAGCCGCCGGTCGTCCAACTGGAGAGAGCTCACGGCGGTGTCCCGAGCTGTGATGGGTTTTCGGGATCTGTTGCTCGGTCGGAACGTGTTGGTGCGGTCCGACAATATGGTGACGGTGGCTTATCTGAATCATCAAGGGGGGATTCGTTCGGCTTCTTTGAATGCGATAGTGGTGCCCCTGTTTTGTTGGACGGAGGGCCATCTGCTGTCTCTGACGGCGGTTCATCTTCGGGGAGTGGACAACTTTGTGGCGGATGCCCTGAGTCTGTGCTTTCCGGATTCTCTGGAGTTGTCTCTCACCCCGGTTGCGTTTCGGCTTGTGTGCGGGAGGTTTGGGCGTCCCTTTCTGGACCTCTTTGCCTCCCGGCACAATGCTCAGCTCCCTCGGTTTTGCTCCCGGTTTCTGCAGGAGGGTTGCTGGGGGGTGGACGCTCTGTCTCTCCCGTGGCCGTCGCGTCTCCTCTATGCCTTCCCCCCCCCCTGGCTCTGGTTCCCAGGTTTCTGGCCCGTTTGTGTCAGGAGGATCGGGAGGTGGTGGCGGTCCTGCCGTTTTGGCCTCGGAGGTCTTGGTTTCCAACGGTGCGTCTTTTGGCGGTGCAGGGTCCCTGGTTTCTTCCCCTGTCTCCGTCTCCACTTCGGTCTTCCCCGTGCCTGTCACTTCTCCGGTTGCGGTTGTCGGTGTGGAAGTTGAGAGGCAGGGTTGGAGACGGCGCGGTTTCCCGGAGCATTTAGCGGTGGCTCTTCAGCGTTCCCGGCGGCCTTTTACCCTTACGGCTTATGATAGGCATTGGGGTAATTTTGATCGTTGGTGTTCGGCGTTGGGGGTCTCCCCTTTGTTCTGTTCCTTGCAGGATGTCTTCCAATTTTTGTGGGAAGGTTTCGAGAAGGGTTTGGCTGTGTCTACTCTGCGGGCCCAGTGGGCCGCTGTTCGGGCTTTTCGTTCCCCGTGGGGGAATCTTTCGGACATTGAAGACTTGGTTTCTCGTCTTCTACGCAGTTTTACTGTTTCTCGGCCTGTTCCTCGTCCTTCTTTTCCCCTGTGGGATTTGCCTTTGGTCCTGCGGGTTTTGATCGGTCCTCCTTTTGAGCCTTTGGATGTGGTGGATTTAATATTTCTCACTCTCAAGGTGGTTTTCCTGGTGGCTGTCACCTCTGCTCGTCGTCTTGGGGAGTTGGGAGCCTTGATGGCGCGGCCTCCTTTTCTTTCCTTCACGGAGGAGGGTGTGGTGCTCCGACTGGATTCTTCTTTTGTGCCGAAGGTTTCTTCGCAATTTCTCAGGTGTCAAGAGTTGGTTTTACCTGCCCTGGGCTCTGTTTTGGATTCTCCTGGTGGTCCCCAGTGGTCTTTGTTGGATGTGTGCAGGGCTTTGCGCATTTATCTGGACCGTACGGCGGATTTTCGCAAGTCGGACTCCCTTTTTGTCTCTTTTGGTGCGGCTTCGCTTGGGAGTAAGGCTTCTTCTGTGTCCATCGGCCGTTGGCTGAAGCAAGTCATTTCCTTGGCCTACTCTCTGTCTGGTTCTCCTCCTCCTTTGGGGGTTCAGGGTCGTTCTACGAGAGGGGTGGCTGCTTCTTGGGCGGAGGTTCAGGGTGTTCCTCTCTCTGAGATTTGTAGGGCTGCCACGTGGGCCTCTTCCAATACTTTCATCAGGCATTATCGCCTCCTCAATCTGTTGGGGGATGATGGAGGTTTTTGCATTGGGGGTGTTGAGCTCTGTTCGCTCCTAATGTTTTTTTCTACTTTATTTCCAATAAATCTCTGGGTTTGTTTGCTATCCTGGTGGTTTGTTGTGTTTTCTGGTATGAATGCCGGTGTTTGCTTTGGTATTTCTCACTTGTCCATGACGGTGTCAAGGACGGAGGGACCTGGGGGTAATGTCCTATTACTTACCGGTAATCTTCATTACTCCGGGTCCCTTAGTCCTCGACACCGTCATGACTTCCCTCCCTCCCTGTCTGCCGGCCTTCATTGGGGCTTGGTATTTCAGGAGGAATGCTGGGACGGTACTCCTTAAGTACTCCCAGTGGGAGGGGGAAGGATAGGTCCAGCATTCCTTCGTTCTTTTTTCTGTCAGTGAGATAGTTACATCTCACTTGTCCATGACGGTGTCGAGGACTACGGGACCCGGAGTAATGAAGATTACCGGTAAGTAATAGGACATTCAGAGTCAAAGGTGTACTCCTCCCACCCATCTTGGTGTAATCTCTCTACCCACCACCTGGCAGCCAGCCTGTCTCCTGGAATTCCCCAGCCCTGCTCCTTTACTGTTACTAGGCAGAACACACACACACAGCAGAGGTGGACTGAAATGGCCAGGTCAGTAAATACTAACTTTCTAAAAGTAGTATTTACAAACAATCAATCAATCAATCAGTGACATTTATAGAGCGCACTACATACCCGTAGGGTCTCAAGGCGCTGGGGGTGGGGGGGTGCCGCTACTGCTCGAACAGCCATGTCTTCAGCTTCTTCCTGAAGGAGAGGTGGTCTTGGGTCAGGCGCAGGTCGGTCGGGAGGGAGTTCCAGGTCTTGGCGGCCAGGTAGGAGAAAGACCTTCCTCCTGTAGTCGCTCTTCGGATGCGGGGGACGGCGGCGAGGGCGAGGTTGGCTGATCGGAGGTGGCGTTTGGGAGCGTAGAAGTTGACTCGGCTGTTGAGGTAGCTCGGGCCTTGGTCGTGTAGGGCTTTGTGTGTGTGGGTGAGGAGGCGGAAGGTGATTCTTTTGTTGACGGGGAGCCAGTGAAGGTCTCTCAGATGTCCGGAGATGTGGCTGGTTCGTGGGATGTCGAGGATGAGTCTGGCTGAGGCGTTCTGGATCCGCTGGAGTCTCTTCTGGAGCTTGGCGGTGGTACCGGCGTAGAGGGCGTTGCCGTAGTCCAGTCGGCTGGTGACGAAGGCCTGGGTGACGGTCCTCCTGGTCTCGGTGGGGATCCACCAGAAGATCTTCTGTAGCATGCGTAGGATGTTGAAGCACGCCGAGGAGACGGCGTTGACTTGCCTGGTCATGGAGAGGGAGGAGTCCAGGATGAAGCCCAGGTTGCGTGCATGGTCTGTCGGTTTGAGTGCGGTGCCCAGGGCGGGAGGCCACCAGGAGTCGTCCCAGGCGGAGGGTGAGGAGCCCAGGATGAGGGCCTCCGTCTTGTCCGAGTTCAGCTTATTAAAATAAACTTTACTAAAAGAAGTATTTTATTATTCTGAGTTCAGGCATACTAAACTTGACTTTCTACCATGCTCTCTGAGTCCACTGGGATTACAGCGTGTAGTAATTCCAGCAGCCCATTCTGGCCTATGGAGAGCAGGTAGCCTTCAATAGTGAAAAACGAGAATGGCTGTAATTCACTATTAGGACATGCCACACACATCAGGGCATGTCATACCTTATACCTACAATGCACCCTGCCCTTGGGCCTACCAGAGGGGTGACTAATATGTAGTTAAGTGAAGGTTTGGGGACTGGCAAGTAGGTGCACTTGCGCAATCAGCGCGACAGTACCAGACCGCGCGCAGGCTCTGCAGTGGCAGACCCTAGACACATTTTTCTAGGCCGCTTCTGTGGGTGGCACAACCAGTGCTGCAAGCCCACCAGCAGCATTTGCATTTACAAGCCCAGGCACTCCTGGTGCACTTTACTAGGGGCTGATAGTAAACCAAATAAGCCAAACATGGACACCAATCAATGTATACATTTTACCATAGGGAGAGCATATGCACCTTAGCACTGATCAGCAGTGTTAAGGTGCCCAGAGTCATAAAACAGCCAACAACAGGTCAGAAAAAATATAGGAGGAAGGCAAAAAGTTTAGGGATGACCCTGCAAAAAGGGTCAAGTCCAACAACTATGTAAACGTACAATATAATGCAGAAGCAACATAGCTAGTTGGCTGGATGTTGGTAACTTATTACATGCTATGAAGTGAGCACATTTGGTTAAGCTGTCCACTACGACCAGTATTACGGAACATCATTATACTGTGGAAACGTGTAATATTTTACTTAGCATAAGCTACAGCCATTTTGATTGTGGTGTCCATTTCGTTTCCTTCGTAATTCTTTTGTACTCTGCTGTTTGCCTTTTTACTCTGCTTGTGTCATCTATTTTAGTTGACCTCCTGACATGGCTAAGCAATGTACATGCTGGGGGGGGGTTGTAGCTGCCGGTGCACCTGGTCTTAGATGTTATCTGTTGACTGTTTACTGCTGCCATAGGCATTCCTGCTCCCATTCCCTATTTGCTGACCAAGTGGTTATCTATCTGCCCATGTTTGCTGACAGCTATTTCGTAACTTGTTCCTTCCGTTTCTGTCCACATGCTTACATTGCAGAAAACCAGTATATAAGGACGATGGTCTTTGAGTTCAGTGTACTACCTCCTGCAGCACTTAAGAGTGTTGTGTGGACGTGGTCCCACTCATGAGTGATTAATAAACGTGTTATTTTATTTCAACTCCAGTGCCGATCTCTTTTTGCTAGTCTTTGGAACCCGTGGATGAGAGGGTGACCCTGCACCAGTGTACCCCTAAAAAGGTACATTTCCTCAATACCTGTGGAAGTCCAGTGAATAAAATCTAGTGTGGCTTCTCCCCGTGAAGTTGCCATCTCCTCCAGATTTCGACTGGTTCAGTTAAAAATTCTCCACAGGACGTACTTGTCTGGTCCCACGCTGGTTCACATGGGATACACCCAGGTTGGTGGCTGTACAGGGCTCTGTGGGCAGGAGGGCACCTTCATCTATACACATTGGGAATGTGAGATGATTCAGAAATTCTGGGAGGGGTGGTTTTAATGATGGGAGAAGTATTGGGGCAGCAGTTGCAATGCAACATTAAATTGATTTTGTTAAACATATGGGACCCCACTGATCTTACGGCCACGGAGAGAATATGGGTCACGTTGGGCTCCATGGTGGCCAAGCAAAATATTGCACGCTTATGGAGGGCTCCGACATCACCGAGCATTGCGGAGTGGGCCAGAGATATGGATTGGTGTATGGTGACTGAGATACCTATCTATGTTTCCAGGGTATGCCCGAAGAAGTGGTCTCAGATCTGGGGGCCATGGAACACTTTCCGGGGAGAGATATGTGAGCCACAGGGGGGTAGGGGAGATGGGGTTAACGATATCGGATGAGGTGTCAGTCCCGAATACATTCATGTTGCACTGTGATGAAGGGGTCTTTGCCAATAATTACATATGAAATGCTGTGCCTATACTGTTTAACATGCCAATTTGTCAATAAAAAGAGTTTATAAAAAAAAAACCTGCTACACTACTACCATTTCCAGCTACTCAGCCTCAGTCACAAGATTTACATGATTGTATATTCCTCACTGAAGAGCAATCAAAGGGTTGTGTTGACCGACAAGATACACCTCTCTCCAGTGTTGATGGGGAGTTATGGGTTGATGGCTCATGTCTGAAATTACCCGATGGCACTACATCTGCTGCCTGTTAGAAAGGATAGACGGACCGGGAGGGTCGGCCGGGGTCAGGAGGAGAGGTCTCCGGGGAGAGCCGTCTCCAGCGATCGTAACTTCCCCCCCCACAGACAGATACCACACACGGATAAGGTTCAGTGTTCTTTATAAGCACTTCTTAAGGTACGGTTGAATGGTACAAGGAGGACTGGACTCAGGGGTCCCCTCGATTCAAGTCTCTCAAAGCAGGGTAAGGGGTAGCGGGACAGTCTGTCTACCAGTCAGGTAGTTTGGATGAGATGATGATTAGCTCACAATCCTCGAGCTCAGTTGGTGCGGGCCGCGGCAGCGCCAGCAGGTCCCGGAAAGATGGTCGATGTACGGTCCGCGGCAGCGCCAGCAGGTCCCGGTGAGGATGGTCGTTACAACGGGCCGCGGCAGCGCCAGCAGGTCCCGGAAAGATGGTCGATGTACGGTCCGCGGCAGCGCCAGCAGGTCCCGGTGAGGATGGTCGTTACAACGGGCCGCGGCAGCGCCAGCAGGTCCCGACGAGGATGGATGTTGTAGAAGGCCGCGGCAGCGCCAGCAGGCAGGACGATGGTTCACAAGAGCGGGCTACGGCAGCGCCAGTAGTCCGTCAAGGCTGAGTTCTCTCGGTGTCTCTCGACTCCAGGATACAACTCCTTCCTGCTCCGGAGTTGCCCCAGTTATAGGGCAGGCGCTCTTTGATGTCCGGACCCTCGCACTTGGAGGTCGGAGGGCCCGGGATGAAGGTGTCCAGACACCCAGCAGGGGGTGGGGCCAGCGCCTGGGGGAGCTGGAGGCGATCGGCACCTGGCGGGGGAAGAGCTCTTGACACTTCGTCCTCCCATTGACCTGCCAAGTGGTCCGCTCACCTCCCGGGTGGATGGTGGTGCCGGGATGTCGGGGCCGGTCAGGCCCGGGGTTAGGGTCGGGGCGAGGCCACGCGGCCTCGTGGTGCAGGGCCCAAGATGGCGGCTTGAACCGGCCGGGGGAGCCGGTGGGGCTGGGCCCCGTGATGAGTAGAGGTCCGAGGGCAGAAGATCCGTCGGGGGACGGGGTACGGGTGCTTTTCGTGGGTTATGCCTGGTGGGCCGGAGCTCGGGCCCTGTCGTGCGGGGAGGGAGCAAGCCCTTCGTGTGGCCTGTCCAACATGCGTCCCCCCCAGCTGAAGGCGGGGAGAGTCACCCATCTCCTTGGGGACTCTCTTCGTCGAGGCGGAAAAAGCGGGACAGGCCATCCGCATTGGCGTGGTCTTGGCCTGGTCGGTGCTCCACAGTGAAGTCCATTCCCTGCAGGGAAATGGACCAGCGCAAGAGTTTTGGGTTCTCCCCCCGCATCTGCATCAGCCACTGCAGGGGTCGATGGTCGGTTTGTACCCGGAAGTGGGTACCGAAGAGATAGGGCCGGAGCTTTTTGAGGGCCCACACCACTGCGAAGGCCTCCCTCTCGATGGTGCTCCAGCGCTGTTCTCGGGCCAGGAGACGTCGACTGATGAAGGCCACCGGTTGGTCATGACCTTCGGGGTTTAACTGAGAAAGGACGGCTCCGATGCCGTGGTCGGAGGCGTCGGTCTGTACCATGAATTCCCGACTGTAATCGGGGGCCTGGAGCACGGGGGCGGTGCATAGAGCGGCCTTCAGCTTCTCGAAGGCCGCTTGACAATCGGGGGTCCAGTTAATCCGCTTTGGCTGGTTCTTGGACGTGAGACCCGTGAGGGGCCCCACGATGCTGCCGTAGTCCTTCACGAACCGCCGGTAGTAGCCGGTGAGCCCCAAGAAGGCTCGGACCTCGGTCTGGGTGACGGAGGGCTGCCAGGACTGGATGGCAGCAATCTTAAGTTGTAGCGGGGCCACCAGCCCGCTTCCCACTTGGTGCCCAAGGTAGGTCACAGACCCTTGGCCAATTTGGCACTTGCCGGCCTTAATTGTGAGGCCGGCCCGCTGGAGGGCCTGTAGGACTTCTTGGAGGTGACGGAGGTGGTCGGGCCAGTGGTGGCTGTACACAGCGATATCGTCCAGGTAGGCAGCGCTGAACTCTTCGAGCCCCGCCAAGACCTGGTTCACGAGGCGTTGAAACGTGGCGGGGGCATTCTTCATGCCGAAGGGCATGACCTTGAATTGGTAGTGGCCATCGGGGGTAGAGAAGGCTGACCGTTCCTGAGCCCTGGGTGTGAGGCCGATCTGCCAGTAGCCCGCTGTTAGGTCGAAGATACTGAGGTAGCGGGCGGCCCCCAGCCGGTCGATCAGCTCGTCTGCTCGGGGGATCGGATGAGCGTCGGTCCGGGTGACAGCGTTCAAGCCCCGGTAGTTGACGCAGAATCTCAGTTCAGGTGCGGTGCCGGGGGCAGCGGCTTTGGGGACCAATACAACCGGACTGGCCCAGGGACTGTCCGAGGGCTCGATGACCCCGATTGTGAGCATCTTGGCCACCTCCTCCTGTATGCAGGCCCGTACCCGATCTGGTACGCGGTAGGCCCGGTGTCGGACAGGGGGACTGTCCCCGGTGTCCACGTCGTGCAAACACCAAGGGGTGACCCCGGGGGTGAGGGAGAACAGGGTAGCGAACTGCAGCAGGAGGTTCCGGCAGCCCTGGCGTTGCTCCGAAGTGAGGGCGTCAGAGAGCCGGACCCCGTCCACGGAGCCGTCATTCTCCTGAGTCTTCAGAAGATCCGGGAGGGGTTCGGAGTCTTCCTCTGCCCCACTGTCCGTAGCCATCAGGAGGCTGAGTTCTGAGCGCACAAAGTGTGGTTTGAGTCGGTTGGTGTGGAGGACCCGAAGGGGGTTCCGGGAGGTCCCCAGGTCGATGAGGTAAGTGACGGGGCTTTTGCGCTCGACCACTTTGAAGGGCCCCGTCCACTTATCTTGCAAGGCACATGGTTCGGTGGGGGACATCACCCATACTTGTTGTCCAGGCTCGAACTCAACGGAGGAGGCATTGTGATCATACCACTTCTTCATGTCCTCCTGGCTGGCCTCGAGGTTCGCCTTGGCCATCTCTCTGAAGCGCCGGGTCTGATTGCGTAGGGCCAGGAGGTATTTGAAGACGTCTGGAGGGGGCTTTAGGGGGGCCATCTCCCAACCTTCTTTTACTAGGCTGAGGGGCCCTCGCACAGGGTGCCCGTACAGGAGTTCGAAAGGGCTAAAACCGAGGGACTTCTGGGGAACTTCGCGGTAGGCGAAGAGGAGGCACGGGAGTAGTACATCCCACTGGCGACGGAGGGGCTCTTCCAATCCCCCAATCATCCCCTTGAGGGTGCGGTTAAAACGCTCCACTAGTCCGTTCCCTTGGGGGTGATAGGGGGTCGTGAATCTGTAGGTGACCCCGCATTGTTGCCAGAGGGACTTCATGTATTTGGATATAAAGTTCGTGCCTCGGTCGCTGACGACTTCTCGGGGGAAGCCTACCCGGGAGAAGATCCCCATTAGGGCCCGGCCAACCACCGGAGCTGTCACGGTCCGTAGGGGCACCGCCTCGGGGTAGCGGGTGGCATGGTCCACCAGTACTAAGATGAACCTGTGTCCTTGTGCCGTGCGGGGGTCCAGAGGCCCCACGATGTCTATCCCCACCCTCTCGAACGGGGTGGTGACCACAGGGAAGGGTTGCAGAGGGGCTTTCAGCTTCCGACCACTCTTCCCGCTGGCTTGGCATGTGGGGCAAGATCGGCAGTGGTTCAGGACGTCGTTCCTCATCTTCGGCCAGAAAAAGTGGGTCACTAGGCGGCTGTACGTTTTATCTTGGCCCAGGTGTCCAGCCAGGGGGACATCATGGGCCAGGTTGAGCAGAAAGTCTCTGAAGCGGAGAGGTACCACCAGTACTCGACCGGCCCCCAGCTCGGCGATTCTTTGCTCGCTGTATAGCAGGTCGTTATCCCAGTAGACCCAGTGAGTTCCAGTGGAGTACCCTGCGTTCTGGGCGCTGGCTTGTTGGCGGAGTCCCTCGAGGGAGGGACAGGTCTTTTGCTCCTGGCGGAACTGTGCTTGGGTGGGCCCCCCCTCTTGACGCCACTGAGCCAGGTCAGGAAGGTCCTGGGGTTGCGCGTCCCCTTCGGCCGTCGGGTCTGGGAGGCTGGCCTCGTCGTTGTCTTCTACTGGGGCGACTGGGGGCGGAGGTGCTGGCCATTCTGGTTCTTCTGATCGCGGGACGGCACGGGCGGCCATGGACCGGGTGGTTACGCAGGCCCAGTCCGGGAGGCCCAGCATCCCCAGGTGCTCTCTTCTCTCAACGGTGGCCCACGGGGAACTCTCGAGGTCATTCCCCAGGAGGCAGTCCACGGGGGCATCGTCCCGGACCGTCACCTTCAACAGGCCGGAGACCCCTCCCCATTCGAATGGAACGCAGGCCATTTGACACATACTTTCAGAGTTGTCTGCCGAGCGGACGGGGCAGAGAATGTTCGGCAGGATCTGCTCGGGCTTCACCAGGTGACAGCGGACGGCCGTCACACTGGCGCCTGTGTCACGCAAGGCCTCGGCTCGCTGTCCATTAATGGTCACCCACTGACCGTATTTCCTGGTGTTAGCGGGTAGGGGAGCCCGCGGGACCATGTCTCTTCCCCCTAAGCATGCCAGGACCATGGCGGCCGGTTCCCACTCTTGCTGGGCCGGCTCATACTCCTCTGGTTCCTCCAACGATCGCTCTTCCCCCAGGGCGGCGGCAGCTACCTGGCGGGGCTTGGGTGGTTGGTTCTGCGGGCAGCTCGGGTCATTGGCGTAGTGGCCGACTCGCTGGCATCGGTGGCACGTGACGTTGGCTCGGACCCCAGGACGCCACGGGGGGTTGCCCCGACCGGCCGGAGCCGGGGTGCTGGCCACAGGTGTTGCGGGCAAGGCGTCTCTCCCTCGCCCCTGGCCCCCTCCTCCTCCCTGAGGACGGTGCTGGCCTTGGTTGTTTCTGTTCTGTTCGTGTGGCCCCCTCCGGCCCACTCGGGTGCTTTCCCATCGGTCAGCTTCGGCGGCGAGCTGCCGGGGGTCAGTCAGCTTACTGTCGAGGAGGTGCTGCCTGAGCTCGACGAAGCAGTTGTTCGACAGGTGCTCCCATACCATCAGGTTAAAGAGTTGTTCGTAGGTGGTGACCTGGCTCCCCTTTATCCAACCCTCGAAGGCACGGCTGAAATAGTTCACGTATTCCACCCAAGTTGTACCTGGGATCCGGGTGCAATCTCTGAACCTCTGGCGGTACATCTCGGGTGTGAGGCCGTAGCGGGTGAGGAGGGCAGCCTTCATGTGGTCGTAGGACGACATTTGGTGATCTGGGAGCTGCAGTAGGGCATCGCGCCCCTCGTTGATAAACCTCCCCCAGAGTCCGGCTCCCCAATCACTCCGGTCGATCCGGTGGGAGGTCATGGCGATCTCGTAGGCTTTAAACCACTGTTGTATGTCGTCTTCTCGGACATACTCGCGGACAACATCCTTGGGGATGTGGACTTTTTTCTCGATTGGCCCCGGGGTGTGTGGTCGCTCAGGCACCCCCAGTTCTTTATTCTGTTTCCGAAGTTCTATTTCCGCCAGTTTGCGCTCGTGCTCGAGCGTTATTTTTTTCTCCTCCAGCTCTCTCTGTCTCTGCTTCTCTTCTCGTTCATCTCGGAGCCGCATGTGCTCGAGGTTGAGTTTCTGTTCAGCTAACTTGAGTTCCCCATCCATCTTGAGTCGTGCCATTTCCAACTCGTGCAATCTGGTTCTTTCTCTTTCTCGGATCTCCTCCTGCGAGAGGCCCGTTCCCCGCTCCTCGGGAGCCGTGGCGTTCCCCTCTGGTGTGATGCTGCTTTGGTCGGAGGGTCCGGCGACCCCCGTTTCTGTCCACGACTCTAGGGCGTGCTTTAGATCATCTTTGGTACTCAGGCCGGTGGTAGCAATGCCAAGTTCTATGCAGAATTGTCTCAGTTCGCGGTGGTTGTATTCTTCTAATTTATCCATTTGGAATTTCTCGGTGGAGTTGCTATCTTTGGCTGACATCGTGTTGTTGTCGTGGGGTGAGCTACTCTCTGTACGATTACGCGTTGATTCGGATCGCGCCGCAGGCCACCAATGTTAGAAAGGATAGACGGACCGGGAGGGTCGGCCGGGGTCAGGAGGAGAGGTCTCCGGGGAGAGCCGTCTCCAGCGATCGTACAGACAAGTAACTTCCCCCCCCACAGACAGATACCACACACGGATAAGGTTCAGTGTTCTTTATAAGCACTTCTTAAGGTACGGTTGAATGGTACAAGGAGGACTGGACTCAGGGGTCCCCTCGATTCAAGTCTCTCAAAGCAGGGTAAGGGGTAGCGGGACAGTCTGTCTACCAGTCAGGTAGTTTGGATGAGATGATGATTAGCTCACAATCCTCGAGCTCAGTTGGTGCGGGCCGCGGCAGCGCCAGCAGGTCCCGGAAAGATGGTCGATGTACGGTCCGCGGCAGCGCCAGCAGGTCCCGGTGAGGATGGTCGTTACAACGGGCCGCGGCAGCGCCAGCAGGTCCCGGAAAGATGGTCGATGTACGGTCCGCGGCAGCGCCAGCAGGTCCCGGTGAGGATGGTCGTTACAACGGGCCGCGGCAGCGCCAGCAGGTCCCGACGAGGATGGATGTTGTAGAAGGCCGCGGCAGCGCCAGCAGGCAGGACGATGGTTCACAAGAGCGGGCTACGGCAGCGCCAGTAGTCCGTCAAGGCTGAGTTCTCTCGGTGTCTCTCGACTCCAGGATACAACTCCTTCCTGCTCCGGAGTTGCCCCAGTTATAGGGCAGGCGCTCTTTGATGTCCGGACCCTCGCACTTGGAGGTCGGAGGGCCCGGGATGAAGGTGTCCAGACACCCAGCAGGGGGTGGGGCCAGCGCCTGGGGGAGCTGGAGGCGATCGGCACCTGGCGGGGGAAGAGCTCTTGACACTTCGTCCTCCCATTGACCTGCCAAGTGGTCCGCTCACCTCCCGGGTGGATGGTGGTGCCGGGATGTCGGGGCCGGTCAGGCCCGGGGTTAGGGTCGGGGCGAGGCCACGCGGCCTCGTGGTGCAGGGCCCAAGATGGCGGCTTGAACCGGCCGGGGGAGCCGGTGGGGCTGGGCCCCGTGATGAGTAGAGGTCCGAGGGCAGAAGATCCGTCGGGGGACGGGGTACGGGTGCTTTTCGTGGGTTATGCCTGGTGGGCCGGAGCTCGGGCCCTGTCATGCGGGGAGGGAGCAAGCCCTTCGTGTGGCCTGTCCAACACTGCCTATCGTATTACGACACTTCAGACAGTAGTTGAGAAAGCTCGCATCCCACAGAAGTCGGCCCAAGCGGCCAAGCTGATTGCACTGACAGCATGTGAGCTTAGTACAGACTTACTTGTCAATATTTTTACCGATAGCCAGTACGCATTCGGGGTGGCACACAATTTTTGTCGCTTGTGGAAAGAAAGGGGTTTCCTCACCTCACATGGGGCACAGATAGTGCATGGAGAATTAGTGCATAATCGTCTTACTGCCCTAACCTATACTAAGAAAGTGGCAATTGTTAAGTGTAGTGCACACAAGAAAGTAACTGATAAAATAGGAGCAGTTAACGCCTTTGTGGCTCACGCATCCCGTGAGACTGCAATGCAGCGAAGTACCACATCTATATATGTGGTGAAGTCACAAGCTGAACGTTGGCATGATGTGAGGCAAGAAGTGTTGGACATGCAACAATCAACCTCTGCGAATGAACTAGATCAATGGTCTAAGGAGGGAGCACTGGATGATGATGGCCGTTGGAGGAATAAACATATGACCAAATGGAAGTTACCCACAGCATACTTATACCCCTTGATTCACATGGCACATGGGCCAGCACATGTTGGTGCATCCTCAATGGCAAAACAACTGATGCAAGTTTGGGATCATTCTGATATTGCCGGCACTGGTAAAAAGATAGTCCAGTCTTGTCTGGTCTGTCTCCAGTATAATCCTGGAAAGGGAACATGAACTCCAACAGGAGGGTTTGCCACACCAACTACACTTTTTGAGGTCTTGCAAAGGGATCACATTCAGTTTGAGCGCTGTAATAATCTAAAATATGTCCTAGTAGTGGTTGGTGCCTTCAGTAAATGGGTGGAGGTGTATGCTACGAAGGATAATACAGCTCTCACGACAGCTAAAGTTCTCCTAAAGGAGTTCTTTCCTCGATTCGGCATTTGTCAGGTCCTATGGAGTGACAACAGACCTCATTTCATTGGGCAAGTTGTAGAATATGTCATGAAAGGGTTGGGGATTAAGCAGAAATTTCATGCCGCTTTTCACCCACAGTCAGCAGGCCTAGTGGAGGGTTATAACTCCACTCTGAAATTGGAATTGGCTAAATTACAGGCGTCCACGTCTCTGAAATGGCCTGATGCACTGCCCCTAGCCTTGCTTTCTATTAGGTCGATAACACATACATGATCTTGCCTTATGCCACATGAGATCTTCTTTGGGAGGCCCATGAATATTTAGGGGGTGCCTAAGCCTTGCCCTATACATGATGTTCCCCACGTATTGATGAGTGACTATTTGTCCAGTTAACTGACAGCTTGTCTTGTTTTTTTCAGCAGGTGTGGGAAGCTCTTCCAGACAGGTCGCAGGGTGATGGACACAATCTGCGTCCTGGTGACTTCGTTCTGACAAAAATCTTCCAGCGGACGAACAGCTTGGAACCTCACTGGCGTGGCCCAGAGCAGGTCCTCCTTGCTACCAGAACTGCAGTGCGAGTGACCAACAGGAAGAACTGGGTCCATGCCAGCCTTTGCCGAAAAGTTCAGTTTGCCTTGGTGGAACCTACTGCACTGAAAGATCACCGCAACATCCTGGTCACCGAGAGAGGACGAGCTGTGTCACCTGAAGGGCCTGAGGAAGTCTTCCCGGACCGCACGATTCCTGGTGCATCTAGATATCTGCTTCGACCCAGGAAGAAAGACATTTCGTCGCAAAGCCACTGGGTAGTTAAAGACTGACTACAAATGGGGGTAGCCTTTTTGTGACTACTCATCTCAACGTTAGTGAAGAAACCAACACCTGCCCAGGACCTTAGGGCATCATCTGTTTTGTTGTTTGCCGACGAGATGAACATGTCTGAGGAGAAGAAATCAAATGCTACAAAGATCTGTAGCGGCTGCACAATGTTTATTACTGGACTGACTTTGACTGTAGTCATCATTGCTGTAATAATGTGGGTTGTGGAGGAAGTAACTCCGGCTCGAAATTTACTGTCTGCTACTACTCCTGTCCCCACAGAGCATTATTACTTCACTCTTCCCTATCATGAAAAGAAACACCGAATGTCATATCTCAATAACCCTTTCATACAAATGTTGCATCATACTCATAATGCTACGAACACTACCAATTGCTGGGTATGTGAAATGATGCCTGCCCATCAGAAGACGGGAGGAACACCTTTCATTCCCCTGCCATTCTCGCATAATGGCTCCTGTAGAGCCTGGTTCGCACTGTTGTAAGCCTCTGAAATCAGTAATATTACTCTAGCTGATGTAGGAGGACTCAATGCACAACTAAACAAGATTTGTTACCCCGATGAGGAAGGGGACCCACATGCCAAAGGAATCTGTATGGGAAATAGAGGAGTATCACAAAGGAGATTCCTCCACAAGCTATGTTTTCCCCACCACGCGAACACCCAAGGGTAACGGGCCTTCTGTTATCGCTGTTACTAGAGCCCAAGCAAATCTTTGTGTGAGTAGTTTTGGCAGTATCTCATTGGGAAAAAGTGACTGTACTACAGTATTGAATATTACTGGAACGAACAATAGCAGTTTTCTATCCTCACATAGCACTTATTTCATTTGTGGAAGTAAAGGTTACTATCGTCTACCAATTGGATGGTCTGGAATATGCTATGTGTCCTTGCTTCCTCCTGTGTTCTTAGCACCTGCATCTTATCATAAAGATCACAAATTGTTTACTTACATTTCCGTGAACCGATTCAAAAGAGCTATAAATAATGATGAAGTGGATCAAACTGACACTGCATTACAGCAATATGTTGACTTTAATTTGGGACTCCTTTTCTTTGTTGGTGCTGCTTTAAATTGCAGGAAAATAAGACACTTGACCTGAGTGGTAGAGACAGTGACTAATCAAACAGAAATGGCTCTTGGAAATATTACAGAAGAACTCCAAATAATGAGAATTGTGACTTTGCAAAATAGAATGGTTCTAGATGCTATTCTGGCTGATCGAGGTGGAGCAAGCCATATCATCGGATCCATCTGTTGTGTCTTCATACCGGACAATTCACCTTCTGTTTATGAGGCCATTTCCAAAATGCATAAAATAGCCACTAAGATACATCAAGACTCAGGAACATAGACTTAGACTGGATGGTTCTGGAGCATATTTTCTGTATGGGGTATGAAAGTATTGTCGGCCTTGTTCATAATTATTGCAATTCTCTTCTCTTGTTGTTTATGTATACAATGTGGACCTCTGCTCCCTCTGTATTACTACTTGTGTTCCATCTAAAACGAATGTCCAGAATGCAAATGCCCTTTCAGCAATGGAACGAGAAATCTGTGAAATGTTAATTGACATCCATGATGTTTATCGTACCCCTTTAAAAGCATAAGAAAATGTCTTAGCTTATGCTAAAAGGGTCATCTGTGGAAACGTGTAATATTTTACTTAGCATAAACTACAGCCATTTTGACTGTGGTGTCCATTTCGTTTCCTTCGTAATTCTTTCGTACTCTGCCGTTTGCCTTTTCACTCTGCTTGTGTCATTTATTTTAGTTGACCTCCTGACATGGCTAAGCAATGTACGTGCTGGGGGTTTGTAGCTGCCGGTGCACCTGGTCTTAGATGTTATCTGTTGACTGTTTGCTGCTGCCATAAGCATTCCTGCTCCCCTTCCCTATTTGCTGACCAAGTGGTTATCTATCATCTGCCCTTATTTGCTGACAGCTATTTCTAAACTTGTTCCTTCCATTTCTGGCCACATGCTTACATTGCAGAAAACCAGTATATAAGGACGATGGTCTGTGAGTTCAGTGTACTACCTCCTGCAGCACTTGAGAGTGTTGTATGAACGTGGTCCCACTCATGAGTGATTTATAAACTTTTTATTTTATTTCAACTCCAGTGCCGATCTCTTTTTGTTAGTCTTTGGAACCTGTGGACGAGAGGGTGACCCTGTACCAGTGTACCCCTAAAAAGGTACATTTCCTCAATACCTGTGGAAGTCCAGTGATAAAATCTAGTGTAATGTGTTCCCATGCTTTTGTTGGGTTGGAAAGAGGCATCAACAGACCCTTTAGTTTGGAATGGTCAGCTTTGCTCCTGGCACAAGAGTCACAGTTGTGTACCATTGTCTTAATATCTTTTCGTAAGCTTGGCCACCAGAAGTATCGTTATACCAGTTACATGGTTTTTGGAAAGCTAGGATTGTCAGCTATGGGAATGGTGTGGAACCAGTGAAAAACTGTTTGTTATAACTCTGGGAATGGCACAAAGAGGCGTGAATCATGCATGGGTAATCCTTGATTTATGGTTCTCTTCGGATGCTTGTTGAGCCATTTTTGCCAGTCTGAGATAGTAAATAGACCTCTTAACTTATCAAAGAACTTATCAGTGCAAACTGTTCAAAGCACCTTAGATGGAGCAATGATATGCTGTGGAGGTCCAGTTGTGTTTGTTGTCATCAAATCTTGACAGGATAGCTCATCGGCTATCCTGCTGTCACTTCCTGGTCTGAAGGTTACTATAAAATCGAATTCTGTGAAAAAGAGCATCCACTGTAACTGCCTAGGTGTGAGGAGGCGAGCAGAGCTCATAAATTGCAAATTGCGGTGATCATAGTAGACTGTGATGGTATGCTTGGCTCCCTGGAGATAATGTCGCCACTCTTTGAAAGCATCTTGAATGGCCAACAATTCTTTTTCGGCGATAACATAGTTTTGCTCCACTTCATTGAGCTCTTGTGACATGTAGGCAACCGGGTGGAGTTGTACTGTTTCATGGTTTCTTTAGGAAAGTATTGCGCCAATAGCTACGTCGGAAGCATCTGCTTCTACCACATGGGTTGTTCTACATTAGGATGAGCTAGGATTGGAGCCGTGGTAAAGGCCTTTTATAACGTGCAAAAGGCTGCTTCTGCCCCTATTGTCCATTCAAAGCGTTCTTTTTTGCCCAACAGTCTTGTGACTGGAGCCACTGTTTGTGAGAAATTATTGATTAAGCGGCGGTAGAAATTAGCAAAGCCAAGGAAACACTGCATTTCTCTAACCATGGTTGGCGTAGGCCAGTGTTTCCCAAACTGTGGTCCGGGGACCCCCAGGGGTCCCTGACACTTTCCCAGGGGGTCCGCAGGCAGCAGTTTAAAAAGCACTGCACTTGTATAATTAGCAGTTTTCCAGCAACAATAAAAGTGTCAAGATAACACCAGTGATTAATGTACCTGCTGGAGAAAGATGAGTTTTGTCCTGTGGCAGCTTTGAGTTATCTAATGTAGCACAGAGGGTTAATATGCCTATTGCAAAGAATGTGTACCGTGCATTTTAAATACAGTATTTTATGTGCATAGGTGAGTGGGTTACTGTTGTTGTCACAAAGATTATTTTGTTACAGTGCAGTACATAAGTGAGAACCATAATCTAGCACAGTGACCTATAAACTGTCATCAAAGAGCTGGTTGCAAACTGCATGGTACAAGTTAGTAATTTATGTTTTTTCCCTGTCTTTCATTATCCCGATGCTGCTAAAAAGGTTTACCAGGGTGGAAATAGATTTTTATTGTTAAAGTCAATGCTAACCACTGTCTTATGTTCTGAATCCCAAGTGTTTTGTGCTTCTCCAGACCAAGCACTCTTTAAAAATTCCTACCAGTATAAATAAATGACATGTGAATCCTCACCTTGTAGTCCCCTTTGCCTTATGATTTTCCATACACTGAGTTACAGTTATGATTAATTGTCTCTATATGTGTGTGATGTAAAGTGATAAACATGTTGTAGACTGCACCATTATTTCCTAAATTTCTTTGGGGGTAGAGCCTCCTAAAGTCCCCTTTGTAGTGTTCAGGCACACTCAATGCACTTGGTGTGCACCGTATGGGGACTGGTCTGAAAACATTTGCCAGGGCCGCTTTGGGTTCCCAGTCTGGCCCTGGCAGGAGTAGGAGCCTCGTACTGCGAAATAAAACCAACCATTTAAAAGTTAGTCACAGAGATGCAGCACCAACCTTCCCATTAAAATTTTAGTTTTTTGCAAATTCTTTCAATATAAAATACTAAGGGGATATTTACAAAAGAAGTGGCGGAGCGTGTCGTTAGCCTCTGTGGCTTAACGACACGTGCCGCCACTTCAGAAACGCTGCGCTGCACCATATTAACAAGAATATAGTGCAGCCCTACATTTCGCCCTGTGCTGGTGCTATACTTAGCAGTGTAGCGCCAATGCAGGCACCCTTGCAACACAGTGCAAGGGTGTCTGCGTGAAGGGGAAGATTGTTTATGTAAAGGAAGGTCCCCCCTTCCTGCACATAAACAATCTTGAAATGGGGTTTTGTCACTTGTGTGTGTGCTGCTTAATGCAGCACACATGGAAGTTACAAAATGCCATTTTTTTAACGATTGTTTATGTGCAGGAAGGGTCACCTTCCTGAACATAAATAATGCAAGGCGTTTTGGTTTTTCCATGTGTGCTGCACAAGGCAGCACACATGGAAAAAGCAAATATGAGGAGAAATAAAGCATTCCTCCTCGTTTCGCCAAGTTAAGATCTGGTTTTCCCTGGTGTTAATTTTGTCGCTGCCTTCTATTTACGCTGCTCCTGTGAATAGGGGGCAGCATCAAAATCAATGGGTTTTGCGGTGGAACACCCACTGCAAAACCCACAACCCACCCCTTTCACGCTAAGCATTGCGCGAAAGGGGGCCTTATTTACAAGGCAGCGTTAAGCCATGTTAAGTGGCTTTACCGCTGCCTTGTAAATAAGGCGAAGCCCCTATCGACACGCGAATGTTGCAAAAAGTGATGTTTCCATGGTGGTAGGGGTTTGTAAATATGCTCCTAAAATCCTTAGTAATTTGAGTATTTGTTTTGTGTGCACACATGTGTTTATTTTTTTCGAATTACTGTTTCAACGTTTGAAATTTAAATCATGCAAATTGCTTGGGGGTCCCCGACTTCCAGTGGTGACTCAGTGGGGTCCTCAGAAGTCAAAAGTTTGGGAACCACTGGCGTAGGCCATTCCGCCACGGCCTTGACTTTCCGGACTACCATTTTCATTCCTAAAGGAAAGAGCATGACTCCCAAGAACTCGACAGTAGTGGCGTGGAACTCACATTTGCAGACTTTACAAAACAGGTGATGTTCTCGGAGCACCAGCAAAATGGTCTTGACATGTTTCATGATCCTTTTCATTGTCTGGGTAGATGAGAATATCGTCGATATAGACAATTACAAATAAGTCCAAAAATTCTCTTAAGACATTGTTTAAAAAATACTGAAACGCGGCTTGCGCATTGCAGAGTCCAAAGGACATCACTGTGTATTCGAATAATCCATAACAGGTGTTAAAGGCAGTCTTCCATTCGTCCCCGTCCCTCATTCAAACCAGGTGACATGCCCCACATAAGTCCAATTTAGTATAGATGACTGCGGATTTTACCTTATCGAGGAGGACGGGAATCAAAGGTAAAGGATACCTGTTCTTCACTGTGATCTTATTCAGTGCTCTGTAATCTATACAAGTTCTTAGTTCCCCGTGGCTTTGGGGACGAAGAAGAGTGGAGATGCGACCGGGTACTTAGAGGGGCAGATGAACCTCTTAGCTAGATATCGATCAAGATACTCCCTCAGATGTTGGTTCTCTTTCTCTGATAAAGCATAGATGCGACAGCTGGGACTGGCCGTTCCTGGTAACAAATCAATCTGGCAGTCATAAGGCCGGTGTGGTGGTATTTCCTCTGCCCCCTTTTCATTGAACACATCTAAAAAGCTGGTACATTGGGCCGCAAAATGGTTTATTTTTCCTCCACAGCTGCGATGTGCAGAGAGTGGACTGTTGAAAATGAATCCATACTGTGGGGCTTTAATAACATCTAGGGTCAAATGTTCAGAATGGCTGTCATGATTTTTTTGATCATGACCTACAAAAAGGAGTTTTTCCGTTTGTAACGTTACTGGGCCTCCTTCCAATGTTTCGCCGTCTACCGCTAAAACCACTTCAGGAGTTGGCTTTTCTACACAGGGAATCTTGAAGTGTTGTGCTGTCAGGTCATCAATAACATTTCTTGTTGCACCTGAATCAATGAGAACCCCTACTTTATGGATTTGACCAGCAACATGAAGATCCAAAGTACACGAAAATGCATGCTGTTAACCCGCTGCTGAGGATCTTTAGCCTGGGATGGGATGGTGACTAACCCCAAGTTAACAGTTTGCTACTATTTGAGTCTTTTAGTTTTCCTCCCCGGCATCCGTACTTGCTACTGCCCTTTTAGGTGGTGGATTTTTATTTCGGGGTTTCACTGGGCATTCCTTTACAAAATGTCCTTTTCAACCACAGTATAGACATTGATCATTTCGGATTGTCCCAATTTCCATGGGTCCGACTCCACTCTCAGGATACCCTGTGGGAACTTTGTACTTATTAAACCGTGACACGTTTTTGTCTGGTCTCTTTTTTTCTCCTTTTCTTTCCGCGAGGCAATGGTCTAACCGTAGGGTAAGATTTATGAGTAGGCTGAGGGTCAATTTGTGCTAAAATGTCCTTTGAATCATCTGTCAAACCCTTGTAAAACAATGTGGCTTGCTTTTCCTCAGGCCAAGACGTTTCCACCACATGTGTATTGAATTGGGTTAAATACGTTACCAGGTCCTTACTCCCTTGCCTTCACTCCAACAACTCACGATCGCAGACAGAGTGGCTGCCCAACGGCCAAACACCTTTTTGGATACCTGGATGAACCTTTTCCAATTGTATAATAGTGGCCTTCCTTGTCGTACCATTGGCACAGCCCAAGACACTGCATCCCCTAACAAATGGGAGATCAGAAGGGCTATGCAAGATTGTGGGTCTGGGAAGGCAGTCGGCGACATATAAAGTGTAATTCCACCTGAGTCAGGAAAACTTTTACTTTGGCTGAATCCCCAGAAAAACGGCTAGGGGTATTGGAGTGGGAACAGTTAAGGAAATGTTTGTGGGCTGAGAGGAACCAAGAAGGGTAGATGTTGTGTGCCATGTAGCAAATCTAGTGTCACTACCCCCTAACTTGGTCCATCTTGGCCTGCAGCTGTGCTACCTTATCCGCCAGTGCGGTTGTGGCGTTCTTGTATTCTACCAAGTCCCTTTGTATCTGCGTGATCACCTCCAGGAGATCATCCATGGTAGCCATGATGTCAATCCTTCGGGCAGACCGGGAGGAATTTTAATTTGTGGGCTCACTATTCTGTAACACCTGCTTTCTTGCTTCGGGATCTGCACGACAAGATTGTGGCCTACCTCCAGGCAGCTCCAACTCAGTATGCTGTTATAGCACTTAGGCTTAAAGAGGCCAGGCAGGGGGTAAGAGTGTGGGAAGGGAACTGCGGGGAAGTAGATCTGAAAAGGAAAAATCAGTTAACACACGTAAATCATAAATAAGCTTAATAGCCCTCAAGATTTGTTTCTGTCTCTTATCTTAAATTTCTCCTGGATATATTCGATGATCTGCTTTGATCCTTCTCATACAGAAACAGATATGATTTCTGCGCTAACATCTTGCAAAACAATAAGAGTCCCAAATGTTCTGGAATGACAACTTGCAGCATGGCAATATACGAACCCTACACATAGCAGGTGTATTCCATCATCCTGTTCAATGGTCACAGGCACTGACTTATAAGACGTGAATCTCGAGCCCAAGACACACGCATACATCAAAAGACTCTCCGAGAATACTGCCCTGCGGAGATTCAAGAGAGGGTGTGACCTTAATGTCGAAATGAACACGTTCCCCACCACGGGGATCTTACCGCTCAGAGCACGGCCTGCTCTGACTACGGCTACTGGAGCGTAGCCAAAAATTGAACTGCAGCAAGCTGAGGAACGTCTCAGCTCTCGACGGAGGACACGCACCAGCGCAGGACCAAAGGCTGAATAATGACTGGAGCGCTCTCAAGCAACAACGGGACTTCACACCAGAGACGGAATCCAAGATACGCTCCAGAAATCCCCCGGGGCCAGCCGCCGTCACTGGAACCTGAAGGAGGAAGCAACCCAGAGCTCCTGCTCTGCCCAAGAGCGAAGAATAGTGAGCAGCACCCCAAGGGCGGGGTGCTTATATAGATCTGGACCACGCCCTAGAAGACTGTCTTCAGCAGCACGGAAAACCCCAGCGGGGAAAACCCAGCAGCTGCAGAAGGAAAACAAATTGAAGCCCCCCATCCCGCCGCTCCCCGCCCATACTCTCCTAGACCAATCACTCTGTAATCTTGCTTTCTGTCATCTGTTACCAGGCGCGTGGCAGAGGGACTTTTTTGAAGCTTTCCTTAGTGACTCTGCTTTTCGGGGCCCTCTTCCTGAACCCCTCTTACTGCCCCTTGTAAAAATACCTATTCTAATTTTAAATGTTTAAAATGTTGTAAGAATATATATATTTTTGGCTGGGTTGTGCGGGGAGCCCTGGAACTTGCCTTATGCTGGTTTGGTGCCTTGTTTTCTGAGCTGCCCTTATCAAACAAATGGTGTGGTTGGGGCAGGAATGAATACTGTAAGCATTACACTCGTCTCATTTGTATAAATATGCCCCTTTTTGTATTTGCTTCAACCGAAATGGCATTACGTGTAAATTTTAACTGAAATAAAAACCAACAGCCCAACAGGAAAAAAAGAAAAAAAGAATCCTTCGCAATGTTCCTTGTCCAATGACAATTTTCTGAAAAATGCTAGTAGATTCTCTCCATCAACTACTCGAACCGGCATAATTATATTTATATTTGTATATATATTCATTGGAAAAAAAACAAGGTTAAAATGACATTATAGTCAGGTGAAAATTTCACTGACAACGTAAGGATTTAACCTAAAAAAATACACTTAAATTCACCAGGTATAATTATCTTTTGGAACTATAACTTGTGCCATCGCAATCAATAATTCCATTGCAAATGCTGTGTTGCAGTGATATTATCAATAAGGTCATAGAAGATGTCATGAGTGATTTAATATGTGGGGTAATCAGCAGTGCATGGGGAGGGAGCAAGCTATAGTTATCTTAAGGTATTAGTTATACTTAGTAGAGATACCTATAACTGGTTAATTTCAGAGCCTTTCTTTTCAGTTCAGAAAATTATGTTTTTACTGAAATTTTCACCTAACTATAACGTCACTTTAAACGTGGTTTTTTTCAGTGGATTTCTAGGATTTTTTAACATAAGGTGATATGTTCTTACAAAATGTAAAGCCAACCCCCTGCTGCGAATGGCTGCTGGTGGCAGGACCTGGCCTGTGGCCAGGCCCTGTGACCAAATGCCATGGGCGGGCGACTGTGAGCAGGCCCAACATCCAGACCATTGGCACAGCCCCCCTCGCCAAGCCACTTCAGCACCGGGGACCCTATCCCACCGGGATCTTTAAAGGAGGGGGCGTGCAGCCCCCTCCTTGAGCCACTAAGGGTCCTGGGGCTGCTAGGGCCTTTAAGGTGAGGCGTGTGCCCAGCCCTCCTCTTCGAGCCAAGAGTGACCACGGGGGACTCCATCCCCTGGGACAAAACATATCTTTTAATGTGCAGCCTCCCAACCCTAGCCACTATGGGCCGAGGGGACCCCATCTCTCAGGACTTCCTTGGTTTTTTTTAAGATGGGGAGGGGATGTACAGCCCCCCCTCCCCAAGCCTTAAAATGTCATGGGGACCCGATCCCTGGTGGCATGTTGACCTTGTCAGTGATTGCCCCAAAAAATTGGGGCTGAGGGGGGCCCCCGTGGTACCAACTGCCTTCCTGCATGCACACATCCTGGGTGCTACGGGAACCGGCATTGCTCCCATCCGGCAGGAGCAGCTGTTTTTGTTTTCTTCCACCAGGAAGGAAAAATATGTGTTTCCCTGCCCGCAAGAGCGTGAGTAAGGAAACAAAAGTTTGCTCCCATCCAGTAGGTGCATTTGTAAAGCTCTCATCAAGTGAGAGTAGACATGCCTTGCCTACCCGCGTTCCTGCAGGCAGGGAAGGCATGTCAGCCGCCACCCGGCGAGAGCTTTAAAATGCTCCCATCAGGTGGGAGAAGACATTTGTTTCGCTGTCTGCGCTGTGGCAGACAGGGAAACTACTGTGTCTCAGGGTGAGCTCCCTGGGTCACAGTTCTTGAGCCGGCACCGGATTAAGGAGTCCCAGAGGCCTTTACTGGCTGAAGGAGGGGGCCATGTGCCCCTTCCCCTTTATCTTTTGGATCAGCCCTGGGGGTGGGGTCCCCAGGCCCTATATAGGCTTGGGGACAGATCTGCCCATTCAATTCAGCCCATTTTTATCTGCTGGGAGCAAATGGCACCTCATTCATGCCTATTTAATGCTAATTCCTGGCCGGCCAAAGTGTGTGAGCAAAACGCAGATGTACCTTCAAGGGACTTTAGGCAGTGCTAAGATAACTTTCTAAAAGTTACTTTTCCATAATACTCTTCAACATTTCATTGTATTTTTAATAACATGTTAAAAATAGTTGTTTTATTATTTTTCCAACCATTCCCAGAAATACAGTATTAGTATTTAATAGTGCATCTCAGTTTTCTCCTATCGAACAGCCAACCCTCCTACAGAGAAAATTGCTTTTAGGTGCTAGTCACTGAAAGAGCAAGTTTAACATTAAACTTTGAAATCTCCAACTTTTAAATACAATGCACCCTGCCTTATGGACAATAAGGCCTACTTAGGGGTGACTGATAAATATTTAAAGGAAGGTTTCTGACAAAGGAGGAATTGTGCCCGGTTGAATTTGCAGCTAAATGTGCACAGCCAGGCTACTGTTGTCAGGCCTGTAGTCATATTTACATTGTCACTGCATTGGAAGGCAGAATGAGTGCTGTAGTCTACCCGTGACATTTAAATTACAGACTCTTGGTACCATATACTAGAGACTTATGGGTGAGGTAAATATGGCAATCAGAAGTATAGCAATTTTACCATGTTGAAAGGATGAGCACAAGCGCTTTAACCCTGGTTAGCAGGGAGAAAAATACAGTTCAGCAAAAAAATAAGCACAAAATAAAAATCCTTCACAAAGGCCAAAATTTCCAACTGCCCTTTTGGTATCTTCTGTAACCTGCAGCTGGGTTTTTACATGAATCAGTATGTAAACCACACTCTTCTTGATAGCATTCTGATTCGCCCTACCTCTCTTTTGCACCACAGTGCCTCTGTGTCGGCCAGGCGTCTCAGGTCAACTCTACCGACCCAAACCAGGCTTGTGTCTTTACTGAATCACTCCCCCCCTGCCCTGCACTTGCCCTCAGCGTTGTCCATCCGTTGTCAGGGCTGGCCCCCGTTGAGAGCCATCTTGCTTGTCGGCCATACAAGAGGGAGCTCACTCTCAATTTCACAGCCGTCGTGTTGTTCCAGGTCATCGGAGGACAGCCAAGACCCACTATGCAATCTCTGTGAGCCCTAGACACACCCGCCACCCCACTTCGGCAAACGAAGCCTTGGCAAGTTGAGATATTTAAAGACACTTTTACACAGGTTTGGCAAATGGATTTTCTAAAACAATGTGGGCAAATAAAATTGATGATAAAAATGTATCTTAAAGTTATGGGGCAGTCTGGTTTCTCCCTCTTCCCAAGACATTTTGTGGAAATGGTGAATAGTGTTTTAATGCACACTGGTTATAAACGCCTAGCAACATTGCATTAAGACCGTAACATTTGAACAAGGATTGATTAAAAATCCGAGATTGTGCATTTAAAGCACTTGGGGTCGTAGCAGTGGTCAGAACATGGTAAAGTTTGAGATTAAAGCACATAAAAGAATGATTTTAAAATGCACTTATTAATAGAGATGTCATAACAAATTTGGTGTCTGTGAAAGGTGGACAGTTTGGGACAGATTCAGTCCCATTCCAGGCACAATGTAATTAAGGCAGTCCCTCAATATGATGATTATCTGTAAACCAGAAAAAGTCATGAAATTACCCTGTGCATAACCCACTAGTAGCTTGGCACAAAAGCAGTCAGGCTTAACTCAGAGGCAATGTGCAAAGTATTTATGCAGCGCACAAACAGTAATGAAGTGAAAACACAGTACTAGAAAAATCCCACGCCAATTAAGAAATCAGAGTCAAATGTAATCAATTATTTGATGTCAAAAGGACAAAAATCCAATTAGCTGAACCCTAGACATGCAATTTTAAAGATTTATGATAATTATAGCGCCTAAAAGCACAAAGTGCCACTCACAGATATCTGGTCACACAAGACTGGGTCAAAGTCACAAGTTTAGGCAGACCGCAATGAAGCGTGGGCCAGATACAGGGACCAGGTTAGTCCTGCTGAAAAAAGTTACCTCCTAAAGTCTAGTGCGATGAGTCTCGTTGGCAGTAGAGGAGACCGCAAGGAGGCCGCGAGGAGCAGAGAAGGTGCTGTGGCTGTTCGTTGCTGTAGCACGAAGATCCTGTCGGGCGTAATGGACAGTCGTTGCTGGAGTTTCACGTTGGCAGTTACTGCGGGCTGTCGATGCTATAGTGCAAAGTGCAGATCTCATGTTGGTTGTCTTCACTGGCAGTCGCTGTAGCACAAAGAGTCGGGTTCACCACAGCTTTATATTGGAGGTCAGCATGAGCAGCAAGATCATGACGCAAATGTCCAAAACATCAGGATTACCCCTTTTCTTCAACAAAGAGTTCATCTGATGCCATACCAAGGCTCCAGGACCTTGGGGCACCTCTTGGGGATCCGGAATTCACTCCAGCAGAGCAGAGGCCAGCAGGGCTCAGGGAGTTCAAAGTTGCAGGTCCAGTGCAACAGGGAGTCCTCTGGAGTTTGTAATGTACCTGTAACTCATACAGGAGGTCAGTAAGCAGACCTCTGGAGTCACTTCAGCCTGGGATGAAAGTCCAGTCTTCCTTCTCAGCAAGCAGGACAGGCCTCATGCAGCACAGCAACAGGGTGTCCTTCGGTAATATTCACAATTGCAGGAGTATACTGAAGAGTGGGTATGATGGTCCCATTTTATACCCGGAATCCACTTTGAAGTGGGAGAAGCATCTTAAGTTTCCCCGTACAGAGGTGTCTGAAATTCCCTGCCTCCCCACCCTGGTCCCAGTCAGTTGGGGCACAATAGGGTAATGTGAAGTCCTTTGTGTGTGAGCTGAGCCTGTGCCTTTGAAGTGCAAGTGTGGTAGGTGACAAATCCGACAACCTATGAAGTCAGAGATGGTGCATCCTGACAACACCCAGACCCTCCTTTGAGATACTGTCTAGGAGAAATACACAAAGGTCACCTGCCAACTACAATTAGTCATGTGACCTAAGACCAGGCTGCAGGCAGGCACCCAATGGTTAGAAAAAGAAGATGCCAACTTTCTAAAAGTGGTATTTTCAGAATTGAGACTTAAAATCTGACTTTGCCATTTACAATTCCTCAGATACGAAACATAACTTTCCTACTTGCTCTCAATCAAAATGTACCACTTATTAAATGTTTTAAGGTAACCCAATGTTATCATGTGGATGAGGTAGGCCTCAAAGTAGTGAAAAATTAATTTGAGAGTGTTTCACTACAAGGACATGAAATCTTTTAAAGTACATGTCCAACTTTTGTATTGTTAAGTTATATGGAACTTCTAGAGCGCATGTTCACCAAACGGTTTCATGGATCTGAGAGCACTAGCAGCAGAATGACAATGCAGACTAATCATAGGTTTGTCTAAAAAGCCATGTTTTTAGCAGGGCTGTAAAATTCTCGTAAGAGGTAGTGGCTCTTATGTTGTCAAGAAATTAATTTCAAACACCAGGAGCCAGCACAGCAAACCTTGTTCCCCCCAGTATTTTCCTCTTGAATTTGGGAACCTCTAGAAGGTTGTGGTGTGCTGATCTGAGATTGAGCGGTGGGGATATAATTCCGTATCATAGAAGACACAAACGTGGGGCTTTTGCCAAGGCAAATTTTAAAGATCATACAATCTATTTTAAAGAGAGTTCTCTGAGCAACTGGGAGCCAGTGCAGCTCCTTTAACAAAGTTTAGTGTGGCAGTATCTAGGTAGTTGATAAACCAATCTGGCAGCTTGGTTTTGGACAAGCTGTAGTCTTTGACTCAGGGCCTTAGGAAAACTTAAGTAAAGAGCATTATCATAATTGATACAGGACATCACAAGTGTGATTACTTTCTGAATAATGGCCTCAACAGAGAAGAATTTCCAGTTTTTTATTTTATTTTGTGGAGCTGAAAGAAGCAGGAAGCAAACACTGCTACTGTCAGAGGCTTCATTGAAAGAGCTTCATCGACAAGTGTGTTGAGGCTCTGAACTGTTTGTTTTGGAGTAAGAGGGGAACCCAGCTCCTGCGGCCAACAGGAAGGACTCCAGCAATGCGGTTTGTTTTGACCATCGCAATCCCGGTTTTATCCGAGTTCAATTGTAGTTGATGGCGATTTATCGAGTCCCGGATGAAGGTCAGAGTGTTCTGAAAGAATTCCGTAGAATTAGGAGTATCTTCGTGGTCGAACAGAAGTTGTAAGTCACCAGCATAGTTATATATTTTTACTTTGAGCCTGTGTAGGGAGTTTACCAACGGGTGGATGTAAAGATTGAATAGAAAGGGGGTAAAAAGGAGCCTTGAGGTACTCCACAGCTAAGATTAATCTTGGATGAGCAAAACAGGGAAAGGCGTACCGATTGCGATGGTTCTGATAAGAAGAGCTTTATTCAATCCAGAGCGTAACCCTGAATGCCGGAGGCCTTGACACAGTCAAGGAGGATGTCATGATCCACTGTGTTGAAGGCCGCTGAAAGATCAAGAAGGAATAACACCTGAGCATGACCTTTGTCCCCCTCCACTTGCATATCGTCAACTAAGGAAAGTATGATGGATTCTGTAAAGTGAGCAGGATAGAAGCCCACCTGATGGGGATCCAGACAGGATGAACCTTTGAGGAAGGAACCAAGATGTTGGGCAATATGGGCCTCCAGAAACTTCGGTAGATAAGGGAGAAGGGAGAATGGGCAATAGTTCTGTTGAATGGAGGGATCATCACCAGCATTTTGTAAAGGGGGAGTACTACTGCTTCTTTAAAAGTAAGGGGAACAAAGCCCTGACTCAAGGATAATTTGAGCATGGCAATCGCCAAATCAGGAAAATGTGAAAAGATGGCCTTTTGAATCAAAGGGAGGCAAATGCCATTAAGGGAGCCAGATTTAACCATTGTCAACAGCTTTGACAGAGGTAAAAAACATTGAGGTAAGAGAGGTTCTCATCTTCCAAAGGACTTGGGCTGAAAGGGGCACTTGGGGGGATACTGTCTTCGATTGTCCGAATTTTTTCGATAAAAAAAAATGGTTCCGTTTATCGCACAAATCTTGTGTAGGGCCCATCAGAGTATTTAAGCGGTTGGATAGACCTGATACTGTTTCAAATACCACTTTAGTTTTATATTCAGAGTTTATAATTTCATTTGAGAAGTAGGTGAATTTAGCTTCCCAAATTAGTTTCTTATAGAGCTTCTGCTATAAGGCGAATGTATCCTTTTTGTCAGGGGCATAGGTTTTGCTCCATTTGCTCTCAGATTGGCACAAAGCTAGTTTGGCTTGTTTAAAGTCCTCTGAAAACCATTTAGAGGCCTAGTGGAGCGAACGGAGTGCGTCCTACACAGAGGAGCATGCATATCACTAGCTTCTCTGATTCAATCCAAAATAGATCCCTTAAACTCCTCAAGGCACTCAGCCTGGGACGGTGGGGACTGTGCCAGAGAGTTGCAAAAGGCATTGAGATTAACGTGTTTCCAGTTCCTGGACAGAGTGCCAGGGCAGAGAGATGGCTTCCTAAAATAAGGGCACATGTTTCCTGACTTTAATTAAATAGTGACCCGACCAAGTGTAGGGGATGACAAAGGGATTAGAGATGGAGATATTGAGAGACCAAATCTGATCTAAAGAGTGGCTTTTAATGTGAGTGGCTGTGGACACCTGCTGGACGAAATTCAAACTGGGCAGTGACAGTCGGGTTGGATGATGTGTAGCCGCCATTTGGTTCATGTGACCATACATTAAAATCACTCAAGAAGAATTTAAGTATAGTCTAAGGCCAGAGCCGACACAAGTACGTCAGCAATGATGGAAACTACGGCGCATGGCCAGGAGGATTGTATAAGATAATGCATATAGTCCACCATGGTAGGAGTGAAGGGCTGCGATTTAAAATTTTAAATACGTAGCTTGTCCAGTTTTTGAATCAGCAGTTCTTTCAAGAGGTGAGTACTGGCATGTAGGGCTCAAAGATCATTGATGGAATACTTAAAAACTTGGGCATTACGGCAGGCCCTGACCTGCCACTGACATGCTCAGACGGGCTTGCCTTTGGCGCGGCCACGCTGCCTCCAACTTAAAAAAGGCACAGTACTGCCTTCACTGGCCCTGATTGGCTAGGCCCCCAGCCAATGGGAAAGGTCCCAACGCGTCTAACAGTACACACATAGAAACAAAGTTAAAAAAAACAGAGAAATGCGGATTTAAAACTCAACAAAATATCAGGTAAGTGTGCAAACAGGCAATTATACCAAAATAAAGTGCTGCTATCTTACAATATACTCTGCCCTAAGGGCTGTCTAGGGCCTAGGGGCATTCCCTAGATCTGTTGTTATAACCCCAGAGCGATCGGCCACCAGGAGTCGTCCCAGGCTGAGGGTGTGTGTCCCAGGATGAGGACCTCCGTCTTGTCCGAGTTCTGTGTCAGATGGCCGCTCCGCATCCAGTCGGCGATGGACCTCAGCCCTTGTGGATGTTTGTTTTGGCAGTGTGAGGGTCCTTGGTGAGGGAGAGGATGAGCTGGGTGTCGTTGGCGTAGGAGATGGTTTTGAGGTGGTGGGGGTGGGCCACTTGTGTGAGGGGGGCCATGTCGATGTTGAACAGCGTCGGGCTGAGGGATGTTCACTCACCCCTTACACAAGCACACACCCCCGGGGCAGCCAATGGAGTTACCCACTCTCACAATGGACATGTGACACAACAAGATCAAGCCACAGCCAAAGAAGTATCCAAGCCCAAATTCGACATGTCAAACACCCTGGAGAACATTTCAATCAGTCCCCTGCAACATACCCATCCACAAGTGAACATTGATGTGAATGCTAGGCACATACAACTACCTGGAGGAACTGTGGCAAATAGAATATGTGTGAAACATGGATGTCGCATTAAACAGCATTAACATTGTCTCTCTCTCACACACAGGGCAACCTCATGGATCTCCCCCCAACAATGGGGGAGAAGAACCACAGTCACAGGCTTGGGAGGGACCTGATCCCACTGGCAGCGACACCTCACAACACTCCGTGGATGACCCCAACCCACCTGGCCCCTCTGGTGTCCAAGCCCCTGCAGCACCTGCTTCAGGTACATATGTGCCAACCACCCCCCCCATTCCTGCCACATCCCAGGAGACACCCAGGAGCCCTGCCCACACTGAACAACTGAGCCAGTCTGACCCGGAGGGACAAAGTTCGCGGGCACCCAGGAGGAGGCAGCCAACACCGACACTGTCATCCCTCAGGGGTCCCGTAGACCCGATGTGCCCAAACGGCAGGCCAGGCTCGTGTGGGCAGGGGTGGTGGGAGTAGAGGCAGGCGGAGGCGAGAACCTGACCAGCCAGCTGAAGGGACCGGTATGTCACACGTCCGCAACATCATGGAGGCATACCGGCGTGACACCAGGGCCATCAGTCAGGTAGTGGCGACCCTCACAGACATTAAGACTCAGCAGGCCGAGCAACACATCAGTCAACAACAACACCAAGGACGGATGGAGGCAAGACTGGCTGAGCTTGTGGCGGTGCAAAGGGACATAAGCCATTCACTCCGTCGGATCGCCGACAACATGGGCAACTCTCCCTGTGACACCAGGCACAGACCAGCACCAGCCACAGGGAGGGAGGAGGAGGAGGAGGAGGAGGATTCGTCCGACGGAGCGTCCCAAACATCGTCAAGGCCTGCATCTGAGGGTCCCCGGAGGAAGGTGGGTCGTCCACGGAAAAGACCGTGAGAGGCAGCGGACCATCCACATCTCCCAGGTCACCTGGCCTGGCACCTGGCCTTCATGCGCAACAGCAGCACATCATTCACTGACATTCTCTGCCACATGGACTTGCTGGACACAGTCTGAGCAATGATGACCAACACTGTGGTCTGGACACTGATGACTTCAAATGCCAAGGATAGCATCTCCCCCTGTGAACTTTGGATTCTATGCACCCGGTAGAGCACCTAATTTCATCTACCAAAACACGCACCCCACCGAGAATAAAACTATTTTCTTTCATGAGATGTTGCAGTCATTTTGCATTAGTCCACAACATACGTGTGTGTTAATGTCAAACTATGCCTGAGTGTTGAACTAACTCCAGCCATCCATACCTTGGGATCTGAGTCCGGTACAGGACACACATGGGTCTCAATGTATCATCCAATACAGCCTGGGAGCCCAATACTCACCCGTGATGGCCTCAAGCTGCTGAGGGGGGGCTTGAAATACTGTGCGCACACACCAATCAGGAAGAGGATGATGAAAGCCTAGAGGTCATGGCTCATGTGGAGGTTCCCGGGGAGTGAGTCCCAGGTATGTTTGGCCAGGTGGGAGAACTATCTCCTTCATGCTGGAGTGTTGTGGATGTGAGGAATGGTGGCCAGGCCAAGTTCGGATGCATTGAGTTGTGCCAACGGGGTCTTGGATGACAGACGTACAAGGTTGGTTTTGGGGTCTGGGGTTGTTGACTGCCTCCTGAGTGTGTGTGAGGAGTGTGAAGGTCATCCTGCAGCACACAGTGATCCCTTGCAGCTTTTTCAGGTGGACGGTGATGTTGATGGGGTGCGGGATGTTGAAGCTGAGATGTGCAGATGCACCCTGGATGTGGACAAGTTTCCCGTGAGTTAGGATGTACTTGCTCCGTAGAGGGCGGGGCAGTAGTTGACACGGCTGGTGTCGTGGACCTGGTGGATTGTCTGTCTTTCCTTGGAGTGGATCTATCAGAGGATCATGTGCATCATGCAGAAGGTGTTGCAGCATGAGGTACAGATGCTGGTGATTTGCATGGCAAATGTGAGTGACAAATCCATGATGCACACCATCTTGTGTGCGTGGCCACTGGGTGCTTGTGTAGGGCCCCTGCGGGTGGGACACATGGAGTTGAGCCAGCTGTAAGGGGACAATCCTCAGATGCTTACCTTAGTCCTGTACAAGTCCAGCCTCAGGTGGCTGATGTTCAGCCATTCATCCACGGACCTCATGCCTTATTGAATGTTGAAACTGGCAATGGCTGGGTCTTTGGTGAGGGTTAGGAGCACCTGGCTGTCAATGGCATACGACATGATGATGAGGTTGTGTGCGCATGTGATGGTGGAGAGGGTGGTCCTGGACACAATGAAGATTGACACGCTGAGAGATGATCCCTGGGCCATGTGCCAGATGACGTCACTATACCACATGCTGAAGGCCTGAGTCCCACTCCCATGGCCTTGCTGGTGTACGGAGCCGGTGTGGAGCAGGAGGGACATGATCTGGTTGGTGTGACAGGACCTGGAAGGCGAGGCAGCTCTGTGTAGGCAGTTGGAGTTGCACACTCAGCATGCAAAGGTGTCATGTGTGCGCTTAGGGTATGGCTGAGAGCAGGCGGTTGAGTTTCGGATAGACATTGCTTGGAGGGTGGCTACAACATCAGACTGTAGTGTGATGTGGGTCATGCAAGGACATGAGGGTCGTGCAATGTGCACGTTGCATGTGCTGACGGTCCTGCCTTTGGCACCGCGTGTACCCAACAGTGGCACAGACAAGATGATGACAGCCAAATGAATGGGTGGAGGTAGGCAGGGAGGAGCATCTTTGAGGCGTGTGTGTTGCCGAATCCCGCCACTTTGTGGGCCCTTGCTGCAGGGGTGGCAGCAGCAGGCGGCATGTCCTGGAAACTATGCCAAAAGTAGCACACAAAGACAAGGATGTCAGAAAGGACAACTGCAACAGGTGTAAGTAAAGGAAGGAGTGTCCGGTTACCCATGGAACACCCAGAGAAAATGGATGCACAATCACCAAAGATGACTGACACAGGATCAGGAAACAGAAGGCCGAGCCGCGCACAGGAGACACACCCTCAGCAGGCGTTGACGGCCCGTCGTGGGGACCAACATGCCCAAATACATACACAACCATGGAATTCAGGCACAATCGAGATTCTAACCCATGAAGACCTGCATGCATGTAGCCAAACTACACATAGACTCATATGCACAATCTTTGACAACTATGCCAGAGATGACGCATGCAAAGTGGCAAGAGACCTGCATTGACAGAGATGAGGCACCTTGGAGGGTGAGGAACCCCTTTATTACTCATGCTCACACTAAGGGAAAAGCATCAATATGAACAGACACACAGGTCATTTGGCTGAACATGTGGGACCTACACTGGACACCCCCTTCACAACACAGATGTAGTAAATCCAAATGGCCTGGCACACAAGTTAAGGGGATAAGCCAAACACCCCCTTCTGCACACGGAGAGGCTGCAATTCCCCATTGAGCCTGTAATGGAGATGTCCCACACCATGTCCACCCGTAGCATCCCGTATGTCTCTGAGGGAAGTTATACACACATTGATGCCTTCATCAGAATCCACAACCATTAGAGATGACTGTCACAAAGGTTGACTATCAATTCATGGGAGTCATGCCACATGTCATGTGCCCCATGGTGAGTCGACATGTATGCATGGTAACCCAACATGCACAGGAGCAGTCCCCACACATCCCAAACACCTAACAACCCCAAAATGCCTTGCTGCAATCCTCACCCAAAATGACTTTTCCACATGACCGTGCATGGAACGCTGATTCAGGACACGTTGCAATACTCATGAGCAATAGCAGGAGGCCAAAGATGACACGGTCAGACAAAATGTGCAAGAACCTGTGGATGACAGACACACAAGCAGTCAGCTAAAAGATTTTTATCCGCATACATGGTCATTTACTAAACAGGAATAATGTTGTCACCAGGCGATTAGAAAAATTAGGGTCACAGCTATAATGATTGGAATCAAATCATCACTCGAGTGACACATCAGAACACACATCTAAGTCACTTAGTATACAGTCAGCTGGACACACACATTGTAACACATGCCACACAAGGCTCCAAGCGTGCACACTCAGACCCAGTGACTCACCATTATGAGAAAAAGTTGCGTATGAGCTGACTCCGGATATCTTCCTCCTCCTCCTCACTTGCCTCGTGACCAAGCCCTTCATCCTCCACGGGTGGATGTTCCTGCTCATGCTGCTCTAGGATGAGTGGCACAGCCTTCTCCACTGCCATGTTGTGCAGCATGCAGCACACGAGGAGGATTTTGCAGACCTTCACCGGTGCATATGGGAGGGACCCGCCTGTCTTGTGAAGGCACCGGAATCGGCTATTCAGGAGGCCAGACGTCCTCTCAATCACTCGCCTGGTCTGCCCGTGTGCATCGTTGTAACGGTGATCTGCAGCTGATCTTGGGTTGCGGAGAGGCGTCATCATCCATGGCATGTTGGGATAGCCAGAGTCCCCTACATGGAAACATCATGTAAAAAAGTGGGTCAGGAGATGCCGTAAGATACAAAGATACCGCAAAACACAGGACAAACAGAGTATACCCACCAACAAGACATGCTTGTTCGTTGTGCAGCCGCAGCATCCTTTCTGGCACCCTGCTACGCCTCATGATGTGGGCATTGTGTGCTGACCCTGGAAAACGTGCACAGACATGGGAAATCAGCATGTTAGCAAGACACACCACAAGGGCATTTATAGAGTGGTAATGTTTACGGTTGCGATAGGCGACCTCCTGTGCCTGTGGTGGTACAAAAGCCACATGTGTCCCATCAATGGACCCAATGACATGGGGCATAGAAATCACCCTTGACACCTGTCAACTCCTCAGGAGTCGGAAAATGGATGCATTCATCAAGGTGCTCCAACATCGCTGCCAAAACATCATGCAGGACACGGCTGAACATCGTCTGGGACATGCCACCAACATCAGCTATGGTGAATTGAAACGTACCAGTGGCAAAAAAATGTAGGGCTGCGATCACCTTCATCTTGGGGGTCAGCGCAGTAGGGTAACTGTGTCGCGGTTGGAGGTGTGGTGCCAGCCTGTTTGTCAGGTCCTCAATCAACTGTTGGGTGAATCTGTAACGGCGAATGCAGTCACGTTCCCTCATGGCACCCAAGTCTGGCATTGGTCTGGGGACAGGCGGTGCCCTGCAGAAATTGGGAATAAATAACGAAGAGTGAGAACATAACAACATCAATGTCAATGAACTGAACACATGCTCAACTGCTAATACACATCTGCTAAATACAGAGTCTGGTCTGTGCAATACATCCAGGACACGTATGCCAGCCGGGTGATACTCCTACGAAAAGCCTGCTGCACCCGTTGATTGGCAAGTGTACATGACATGCCCTGAAACTAGCTGTGGGCCAGTGTCAGTGAATAGCCAGAGAAATCACAAGAGTGACATACATCCACATGTCAGCATTTTAAGGATGTCATCTCATACAGACAGCTGACGGCAAGCTAGACGCACAGATCACATGGAATGTCAAATGTACAGATCACACACATTGCGATGAAGGGGTACACGTGAAAACAGAAAACACAGACATTGAGACGACGCAGATATGTCCTCATGTCAAAAAATCAAGTTCGATGCATACAGACACACGTTACGTGGAAATCCACATGTGGCATGGTGTGCGTAGATGTGTGCCATGCCCATCTAGACACAGACACATGTTGGATGCAGCAACAGCAGATGCAGTTGACGGGACACCAACAGCAAGCTCATGGGAACACATGACACACACATGACATAGTCACATCGTTGCACACTGGTCATTAAATGTCAGTTGTTAGTGTCCCTGTCCCTGGCATCAGGGGACACTTGCGGGTGGTGGTGACTGTGCCATACCACTGATGCTGTGCTTGACACGTTTGTACTACATTCCCACATGTGCAAAGTGTGAAGGGGAAGTGTGCCACATAGTGTCCCATCACACATGACATGTGTACACAGGTCATCACACATCAATTGTGCAAATACATGAGGAGACATGTGCAATATCACTGCCTGACACACCTAGGCCCTGCACATGTAGGACAGCAATGACAATGACTTGATGTACATCCTTCTACGGGTCTGAGACCTCCATTCCTTTCGTGTGCGCATCCTATCAACAGTGTAAACGTGTGAAACGCACCATACACACGCTCTGAGGGCGTGTGTACGGTCCGTATCACTAGAGTTGTGTGGCCGTAGGAGCACTCGTGGTACGGACCGTACACACATACGTGTACTACCAGTGCCTACCCGTACATGTACTCCCAGTGCCTACACGTACGTGTAGGCACTGGTAGTACACATGTGGGTACATGTACTACCAGTGCCTACACGTACGTGTACTACCAGTGCCTACACGTAGGCGTAGGCACTGGTAATACACGTATGGGTACGTGTACTACCATTGTGGACACGTACGTGTAGGCACTGGGAGTACACGTACGGGTATGTGTACTCCCAGTGCCTACACGTACGTGTAGGCACTGGTAGTACACGTGCGGGTACGTGTACTACCATTGCGGACACGTACGTGTAGGCACTGGGAGTACACGTACTGGTACGTGTACTACCAGTGCCTACACGTACGTGTACTACCAGTGCCTACACATATGTGTACTACCAGTGCCTACACGTACGTGTAGGCACTGGTAGTACACGTACGGGTATGTGTACTACCATTGCGGACATGTACGTGTAGGCACTGGGAGTACACATACGTGTACGTGTACTACCATTGCGGACACGTACGTGTAGGCACTGGTAGTACACGTACGGGTACGTGTACTACCATTGCGGACACGTACGTGTAGGCACTGGGAGTACACGTATGGGTAGGCACTGGTACGTGTACTACCAGTGCCTACACGTACATGTAGGCACTGGTAGTACACGTGCGGGTACGTGTACTACCATTGCGGACACGTACATGTAGGCACTGGGAGTACACGTACGGGTACGTGTACTACCAGTGCCTACACGTACGTATACTAGCAGTGTCTACACGTACGTGTAGGCACTGGTAGTACACGTACGGGTACGTGTACTACCATTGCGGACACGTACGTGTAGGCACTGGGAGTACACGTACGTACTACTAGTGCCTACACGTACGTGTAGGCACTGGTAGTACACGTACGGGTACATGTACTACCATTGCGGACACATACGTGTAGGCACTGGGAGTACACATACAGGTACATGTACTACCAGTGCCTACACGTACGTGTAGGCACTGGTAGTACACATGCGGGTACGTGTACTACCATTGCGGACACGTACGTGTAGGCACTGGGAGTACACGTAGGGGTACGTGCACTACCAGTGCCTACACGTACGTGTACTACCAGTGCCTACACGTACGTGTAGGCACTGGTAGTACACGTGCGGGTACGTGTACTACCATTGCGGACACATACGTGTAGGCACTGGGAGTACACGTACGGGTACGTGTACTACCAGTGCCTACACGTACGTGTACTACCATTGCGGACAGGTACGTGTAGGCACTGGGAGTACACGTACGTGTACTACCAGTGCCTACACATACGTGTAGGCACTGGTAGTACACGTGCGGGTACGTGTACTACCATTGCGGACACGTATGTGTAGGCACTGGGAGTACACGTACGGGTACGTGTACTACCAGTGCCTACACGTACGTGTACTACCAGTGCCTACACGTACGTGTCAAAGGCACTGTGCAACTGGTGCCGTAGGGATAAGTGTGAAACGCACCGTACCTGTGTGTGGATTTGAAAATTACATAGGGGACACATAAGGGACAAGTATTAGGCACTAATGTCATGGATACAGAGTTTTCAGTTCAAATTTTCCATCAGGTGGCCTGGAAAAGTCAGTTGGCCACAAAATACAATGTTTCAAAGTGGTTGTTGACTTGACATGATGCTCAAATTTTGAACGATGCAAATGCTGTCACTGGTGAATGTGGAAAGGGATTGCAGTAAACGTAAAATGCGAATGAATCTGACCAATCACTATGTACTCCTCCAAATGAATGCCCCTCAGAAAGACAGATATAAGTCAGCCAGAACCCATGAGAGGGCACTTGCCTGCACAACTTTCCTGTCGACAACACTGCTGCTGTCTGTGCTTCCTCTGGCACCATGTCAAGGTCTGTGGAGAGGGCCCAGCCATTCACCCAAGAGGAAAATGAGGCATTGCTGGATGTCATCCTCCCACAGTACCCCAGCCTGTATGGGAGACCAGGGGAGCAGGTGAGTGCTGACTCCACTAGCTTTGACTGTGCACCTTTTTCGTGACTGTCACTTCTGGCATTGTGTCCAGGTGTGACAGACATGCAATGTTGTTTAGAGTGGGTCCCAGGGGGGGAATGGCTTATGTCTCCCATGCAGAGCATGATGTAGTTCATGTGTGCACTCCTCACTTGCATTGTGCTTACTTTGACACTCACTGCATAGTGCATGACACATTCAGCCTGGCTAATCCTTTGTGGCATTTTTTGTCTATGATCCTGAGTTGATTCAGTGGTCCCCCCGGTGTGACAGGTGACTGTACCCACAGATGTGTGTGAGTTGAGTGGAGCTGTGGTGAGAGTGTCCAAGTGATATGTACGCCCCCTGGACATTGATGTGTGTGAATGTTCCTTGTCATGTGGTTGAGTGTCTATGTGAAGTGTTGCACCACAGCTGCATGGAGGAGGCAACAGCTCTACCCATCTGATGTGAGAAGTAAGCCGTGCTGTGTGTCTGACTTGCTGAGCTAGCCCCACACCTGTGACACCCCACAGGCAAGTGGCACATGTGCAGAGTGAGGTTTGTATCCGCTGTTGCCAATGGCATGTGATTGATCTGTGCCTGTGTGTGTCTGTGTACTCTGCTGAGGTTGCGTCAGTGGCCTGGGGCATGTAACTGCTTGGAGGTGCTGTCCATCAGCCTGGTGTTGCTTGTGATGCACAGTGTGTGCCATGTTCATGTAGTGTGTCGCACCCCTCATGCCACCTGTGTACTTTATATGCCATGTAGTGCATTGGGGCTTCCACAGAGGCCAATGTCCATATGACTAAGATGCAATTCCTTGGCAGCATCCTATGCCCTGTTCAACATATGAAAGATGTTCAAATGTGTGTCTCTCTGACATGGAGCAGGTGTAGTGATGTTGTCTCACTTTGTCATCCTCACAGGTAACTGCCTACGCCAAGGGGGAGATCTGGAAGCAGGCCGTCAGGGCCGTGATATCGGTGGAGGGTCGCAGTCGGCGCCTAGCCCAAGTAAGAAAACGGTGGCAGGACATCCGGTGCTGGACCCGGAGGATCGCCCGGGTCCTGCTGAAGGACTCACCTCCACGCCCCCATGGCGGGCGCCGACGCCTGACCCACCAGATGAAGCGTGTCCTGGCGGTGGTCTTTCCTGACATGGATAGGCGGTTACAGGAGATGCAGCAGCAGGAAGGGGGTAGGTACATGTGTGTTTGTTGTGTGTCACCAGCTTTTGGAAGTGCTCAGTCGCCTGGATACACTGCCAGGGTTTATATGTGCAGTGCATATCCTTTTCCCCCCAAGTCAACCGGTGCTCTTCTTCCTCTCTTTCCCTCCTTGACATGTGTTCCCTGATCTGTGTATGTACACTATTGCACATGGTCATCTAGGCTGCCAGTTAATCCAAGTGCACATTGCTTTCTGCATCATGTGTGGGGGTGGTCTGTGACATGTGGTGGTACCTTGCCTGTGCCCTGTCCTGTTCAGTCATTTGGGGGTCCATATTTGTTGGCACTGATGCTGAGTCTCAACATAAGAGTGTGAGGTTTCAAATTGACAGACTTGCAGCATGCATGACCGATGTTGTGGCCTCAGACATGATGTGCATGAGTGGGAGATATGCATAGTGCCGGGACGGTTGCTCATGTTACAGTCAGATCATTCCAGGACCATGGAGCAGTGTGCCCACTACAGTTCCCTGAGACACCCTTGCCTCTGAATCATGTGTGTCATCTAACACTGTGCCCATTCTCTGTGTGTTCAGCATAGGTTGGCCTCAGTGGCATTGTTCCCTGGCCTCATTTGTATGTATGTAAAGTGTGCTACATGTGTCCACTGGACAGGGTGACCCCATTTGGCTTGTGCATCCTCACACTGGGCAGTGCCTGTGTGTCTATTTACAACTATCTGTTGATGGTTGTTTGTCACAAATATGTGTTGGCAGCCTCACAAGGTGATGTGGAGTACATTTAGGAATTCTTGATGCACATTTTAGTAAACCCAGATTAAGAGGTGTAACTTCTTGATCTGTCTCAATCACATTGTCTCAGGTATGGGGGGTTTGTGCGGGCAAGGCCTACATATCCAAACCTTATGTCTCCTTGCCAGGTCTGACCTGTGTGTGATAATTGTTTGGACAGACACTCAACATGTAGTGACCCAGTCATGTTGTGCAGGGTTTAATGTTTGTGCTTTGCAGCATGTGTGAGAAGTTTAAATACGTTTCCTGCTCATCCATTTTTGGCACCAGTGTGTGGTCCAGATGCTACGTAGTTTGGTCTTTGTGTGCTTACATCTGTGTGGACATTCTTGGTTGCCATGAGTGTGTCTCCTCTGTGCAGGTGCTCCTTATTCCGACACAATTGCAGGCCCATTATCTTATGCATTGTCTTGTGTTTGGACATGTGTGTCACTCCACATGACAGGCAGTGGGTCAGATGTGTTCCCAACTGTGTAATCATGGTACGGATGGCCATGTGACAGGTGGCATGATTCAAGTTGTTAGTCATGAAGTCTTGTACCTTGGCACTCACTACACTTGTCAACATGTCTTCATGTTTTCAATGCTTGACTTTGATGTTTTGTTGTGAAGGACAATAATGTGCCTGCATGACAGATGTCTCCCACGGAAGTGCACAAGAAACCACCTTTACACTTTCAGGGGACACACTGGCACATATTAAAGAAAGGCACAGTTCGAATAATACTTTTTTAAAGATTATACATATCCATGTTCCCACAGTGTGGTGGCATTTGGGTAAGTCCTTGGTTGTTGCTGATACCAACTTACGAGTGTCAAGTCATCCAGACCGCCGTGGGGCCATGTATATGTACTAACTGAAACCCCATTTCTTTCTAACAGTGGCTTCTTTGAATAAGGCTGCCAGCTCATACAATGACTGTGTAAATGTAGTTTTGTGTGCAGCTCCTTATGTGACTTCTTTTATACAGGCACATGTTTGTTCTGTTCACAAAGTGGCACATTCACACATTCTAAACACAGGGGCGGCTGGTGACATTTGAAATTGGTGAGGCGTAAAAGTTGAGGATAAGTGTTATGTCGATAGCGAGCGAGCCGACTATCATAGGAGGGACTCGAGGGGAGAGGGACTTGAGAAGTGTGTGCAAATGGAGCATTTTACAGCAAATTTGAGAGGGCAAGAATGTTTATAAAGCAATTCTGAAGGTGTAGACTTGAAATATGCAAATACATTACAAAATACCCCATATCTTACAGCACTAAACGAGCCTCCTCTGCTCTACATGCCTCTTCTACCCTCCGTGCCTCCTCTGCCTTATGTGTCTCCTCTGCCCTCCGCGCCTCCTCTGCCCTCCGTGCCTCCTCTGCCTTATGTGCCTCTTCTACCCTCCGTGCTTCCTCGGCCCTCTGCACCTCCTCTGCTTTCTGTGCCTCTTCTACCCTCCGTGCCTCCTCTGCCTTACGTACCTCCTCAGCTTTATGTACCTCCTCAGACCTCTGATCCTCTCTTGCCTCATGCTCCTCTTCTACACTCTGATGCACCCCATCTACGCTCTGCCCCCCTTCTGCCCTTTGATCTTCTTCTGCCCTCTTCACCTCTTCTACCCCTTTCCCATCCTCCTCTCCCTGCGACTCTCCGTCTGTCTTCTTCTCCTCTTAAATCCCTCACACTGATATGTGAGGCCCTGCCGGACGGTGTGGGGAGATGGCTATCTGTCAGCGCGCAACTGCGGGCCTGGAGCTTGCTGAGATAACCACCAGCACCTGGAAACGATTAACATTCAGCAAGATGTGGATCTTGCTGCTGGTGGAAAGTTTTTCAGCATTCACCTGTCAATCATCATTTGTTTAGCAATGAATTCAGAGTCCCTAAGCTGAGCAATTAATATGTGAATGAGAGGCCCGGGTGCAGCCGCATAACGAGTGAACACATTCATTGAGAACTTTACACCTAGGATTGGGAAGAAAGAAGCAGAATTTAACACTCCAGATGATCTGACCCGGAAGCGCAGTAAACTCTGCTGTTTTCTTTTCCAACATAAACTTAGTTCCTGGTGAGAGAAGTCATGTTACCATCCGGAATTGCACATGGCACCAAATAGAAAGCACAAGATGCCTACGTCTACTATCTGTTAGTTTCATAAAATGGCAAAACATCGGGCATCACAGGGTGGACACTGACTGCAGCCGAGCCTCGCCGCCTCCACTTTTATTACTTGGACCCTGGCTGGTGTCCAAGAACGCCAGCCGCCCCCAGCGGGCACAGCCACACTCAGGCACACAGTCACCCCCGCCTGTGGACGACTCCCAGGGCTCGAGCGGGGATCAGCGCCCGGTCTAGGGGTGTCGGACCCCACTCCAAAAATACAAGCGTGCGTGGACTCGGTTCACCATCTCAGCCTTTTAACTTCTCTCACGGCCATATGATGGTCTCATTTGTGAGCACGTCTTACACTGTAATTAGCTGTACTTGTGAGCTGATTACACAAGAGGGTCAGCGTGTAACAAACGTAAATAAAAAATACTCGATCGTTCAGGTGAATTAGATTATGTATAGGGTCTCCCCAAATACCAACTGCCAAATGTTTCAAATGCAGTGTTTCAGCGAGATATTGAATTTGAAGTAGCACCTCTTAAATCGATGTCACTATAAAGCTTATCCTAGATACTGACACAAAACCGGTATATATTCTGAAAACAAACCTGCTCATGGAACCAAATTCGCATGCCAGGGGCAGTACACAGTCGCGGCGGGGATCGGGAGGGGGAGGTGTGGGGTGGGGGGGTGTTATCGCGTGGGCTGGGGACCGGGGAATTAAATATAAAAAAAACTGAAAACTTACCTCACTGCGCCACCTCTGCTCCCCTTCGCGCCTTCACGAACGGCACTGACTGGAGTGGACTGGCAACCCCTCTCAGCCAATCCTGGTACTGCCAGCAGCGCCAGGATTGGCTTAGGGCACAGTTACTACTCGCCCGCCTGCCCATTAGGAGACCGAGGTTTGAGCCTTTGCTCAACCCTCGCTCTCCTAATGGGCATGCGCCAGTCAGAGAAGACACTAGTGCGCATGAGCGGGCACGGTGCGAAAATTCGCCCACCTTCCCCACTAATGCGCACTTGTGCTGGTGCCTGTTGCCCCTGGTCTGACAATCATGTCAGTTAACATGACGCCGGACCGCCCACCCCCTTCAGACTCTGAAGGGGGTGGGCGGTCCAACGTCATGCTGACTGACATGATTGTCAGTTCTCCCTCTGCGTCTTTGAACTTAAGTAAACTGATTACTTAAGTTCAAAGACGCCGAGGGAGCTGCGGGCGGGGGGGCTACGCCCCAACGCTCCAATGGACGCACCGCGCCTGTCTAAACATGTGGATTGTGTAAAGTGTTGTGATTCCCAGGGGATCACAATGTATTTCATTTGGGATTCCAAAGTACTCACAGGTCTCTGATTGTGGGGACACCTTCAGCATTGCGGTCTGTTATTTAGCCTTGGGTGCACCAATACTGTTTCGTTCACAGTAAACAAGAGGTGGCATGCCTTCATAGTAATGCTGTGCTCAACTGTTCCCAGACACTAGCTTCTCAGTATAATTCGATATCAAGTTATTTGCTGGTGTGTCCTAATTTTCCTTGTTTCCAAGTGGCATGGTGGGTCAACCAACTGTGGAGTGCAGGGCTTACATATGTGCGGAGTAATCTAGATGTTACTCATAATGCCTTTCCTGATATGCACTGTGACCTATTTTGTTTGTACTCATGTGTCAGATGTAAACAGGTGACTGATTATTTTCTGTATCTTCACCTTGCCCACAGCATCATCGGAGGACACAGAGGGAGACACCTGCACGGACCTTGAGGAGGGATCCAGCACCTGTGCCACCACTGCTGGCGAGTCTGCAGGAGCAAGTGGCGCGGAGGGAGAGGGGAGTCAGGCGGAGGACCTGTCTGGTGGCGACACTGACTACGACGCTGACGGGTCCAAGGCTGAACTCCTCGAGGGGGAGGAGGCTGCTACAACATTTGGCAGCAGCACAACATCTGTCACCGCCTCCTCCATTCCCATCACCGCCCTCCCAGTTGCTCCGGTCCCTTCTGTCCGTGCAGGGCACCACCATGTATCCTTCGTGCCAGGCCCCGCACCCCCTGCCCCTGTCACCCCTGCTGCCCTCACTGCAGAGTCTGTGGACATTCAGCAGCAGTTGCAGGTTGGCCAGACATCGATGCTGAATGTCCTCCATGGCCACACCACACTGCTGACACAGATGGTGTCGTTCATGGAGGGCATGTCAGCAGCGATGTCTGACCAACGGATGTTGCTGAGGTCCATGGACTCTTCACTGACGGCAGCAGTGAGTCTCCTGCAGCGCTTCGTCCCCCCCTACCCCTGCACCATCCACACTTCCCACTCCCATGCCTGTCCCATGCACACCCAGACATTCCCAAGCACGCACCTCACCAGACACAGGCAGCACACAAACACGTAAGGGCAAGCACACACCTCCTGGCACGCACACTCAGGGGGATAAAGGCACACCCACTGGGTCTGGGGCACACAGGCATACATGCAGCCACAGTCTGAGTCCGCATGCCTCAATACCCAGTCCCTCCAAAGGCACTCCCCTTGGCTCCCCTGCCACACAGTCAGACAAGGAGAGCTACTTGGCTGTGCTGGGCCTCAGCCCCACTGGGTCACCAGCCCGCAAACGGGCAAGGCACTTCCCGGGTAGGGGAGTTGATCCCCCCCCTCCCCCAGTAGCGCTGCACCCCGTCCCTCCGACCCCACCCCCTCCTTTGTGCCCGTGGTTTCTTCCGGTGCAGGGGATACTCTGGACGACCTGGCAGAAGTGTGCAGTGCCGAGCTCACCTCCACCTTTGGCGCTGCCCCACCCCCTGTGGTGGAGGCATCCAGCCCTGCACCCACCACACCTACCCTTACACCTCCTGCCCCTGCGGTGCCTGGTCCTTCCCCACATGATGCACCCCCCCCCCAGTCGACGAACCTGAGGGTTCTAATGTGCAGGCAAGCTAGGGGAGACACGTACCCATGTGTCCCCCCAAGGACTTCTATTCTGGACTGGCCATTGGCCTTTGTGTATAGTGTTGTTGAAAAAAATATTATCTTATGCTGATTAAAGCATTTTTTTTTACTTTGAACACTATTGCATTTCAGGTATTGAAGTTGGTGCTGATGCTCCAGGAGTTGGGGTTGTGGTAATGTGTTATGTTTCGGGCAAACGTTTGAGTCTGATGCTCAGGAGGTGGCCCATGGGATCTGCGAGCCATCACAAGGTCTCTGCAAAGGATCTTTGGTCGTGTGTGTAATTTGTTTTTGGAAACATTGTACCAAGGTGTGTCCCTTCCTCCGTGGCACCTGACATCTTCCCTGCAGAGAGTTGCACAATTGTTGTGCTGACCTGTATATACATTCCCTTTGTTGGTGACTGTTAGACGGACCGGGAGGGTCGGCCGAGGACGAGGGGAGAGGTCTCCGGGGAGAGCCGTCTCCAGCGATCGTACAGATAAATAACTTCCCCCCCCCCCACAGCCAGACACCACACAAGGAGAAGATTTAGCGTTCTTTATATGCACTTCTTAAGGTACGATGAAATAGTACAAGGAGGTCTGGACTCAGGGGTCCCCTCGATTTTAGTCTCTCAGGATAGGGAAAGGGTAGCGGGACAGTCTGTTTACCAGTCTGGTAGTTCGGATGAAATGATGATTAGCTCACAATCCTCGAGCTTGGTGGTTTAGCTGGTACGGGCCGCGGCAGCGCCAGCAGGTCCCGGTAGAGATGGTCGGTACACGGTCCGCGGCAGCGCCAGCAGGTCCCGGTGAGGATGGTCGTTACAACGGGCCGCGGCAGCGCCAGCAGGTCCCGGTGAGGATGGTCGATACAACGGGCCGCGGCAGCGCCAGCAGGTCCCGACGAGGATGGATGTTGCAGAAGGCCGCGGCAGCGCCAGCAGGCAGGTCGATAGTTCGCAAGATAGGGCTACGGCAGCGCCAGTAGTCCGTCAAGGCTGAGTTCTCTCGGTGTCTCTCGACTCCAGGATACAACTGCCTTCCTGCTCCGGAGCTGCCCCAGTTATAGGGCAGGCACCCTTTGATGTCCGGACCCTCGCACTTGGAGGTCGGAGGGCCCGGGATGAAGGTGTCCAGACACCCAGCGGGGGGTGGAGCCAGCGCCTGGGGGAGCTGGAGGCGATCGGCACCTGGCGGGGGAAGAGCCCTTGACGCTTCGTTCACCCATTGACCTGCCAAGTGGTCCGCTCACCTCCTGGGTGGATGGTGGTGCCGGGATGTCGGGGCCGGCCAGGCCCAGGGTTAGGGTCGGGTGGAGGCCACGCGGCCTCGTGGTGCAGGGCCCAAGATGGCGGCTTGACCCGGCCGGGGGAGCCGGTGGGGGCTGGGGCCCTGTCATGCGGGGAGGGAGCGAGCCCTTCGTGTGGCCTGTCCAACAGTGACGGATCCCTTCAACTATGGCCATGCCTGCTCAGCAATGTCTCCGGCTGCATCGTCTGTGCCATCCTTGCTATTCACTGTACTTGTGTATTGAGTATGTTGCCATGCCTTCATGGAGTAATTATGCCTTTTCCGCACTATGCATGTGTGTAATCCCATCCTAGCACACATATGGTACTTGTTCTGCAGGGTATTTGGGCACCTGACTGACAATTGTGGGCATTGTATCTGTGGGAACTCCATCCTATTCCTTCCATGAGAGACAACATCTTGGTGGCTGTCCCATTCCTATCAGTCCTGGGATGTGCGTGACAGTGTGTGTTCCCTTTGGCTCTCTTAGTTTAGTAGGCATTGACATGACTATACAGTCTTGTGGCATGATCTCCGTGTGTGTATTGTGCTGCATCCGCCAGGGGTGGGTATGCTTGTGTCATGTGTCCTCACACCCACATGTGGTATGTCATGCAGTGGCGGAAAGACATCCATCCTCATGGGAGTGGGACACTGCTGTCAGTGATGTGTTGTTATGGCACTATCAACATAGTCGAAAATTAGGGATGCGTACATAAACCCATGGAGTTGTGGTCATCTGATAATGATGTACACACCCCCATGTCTCTGTCCACTGCTGGGAGTGATAGGCACCCACCCTTCACATGTCTCTGTCCACTGATGGGAGTGATAGTCACCCACCCCTCACATGTCTCTGTCCACTGCTGGGAGTGATAGGCACCCACCCCCATGTCTCTGTCCACTGATGGGAGTGATAGGCACCCACCCCTCACATGTCTCTGTCCACTGCTGGGAGTGATAGGCACCCACCCCTCACATGTTTCTGTCCACTGCTGGTGTTCCTCTGCACCCACCCCTCACATGTCTCTGTCCACTGCTTGGAGTCCTCTGCATCCACCCCTCACTTGTCTCTGTCCACTGCTGGTATTCCTCTGCACCTACCCCTCACATGTCTCTGTCCACTGCTGGGAGTCCTCTGCACCCACCCCCGTGTCTCTGTCCACTGCTGGTATTCCTCTGCACCCACCCCCATGTCTCTGTCCACTGCTGGGAGTCCTCTGCACCCACCCCCATGTCTCTGTCCACTGCTGGGAGTCCTCTGCATCCACCCCCATGTCTCTGTCCACTACTGGGAGTCCTCTGCATCCAGCCCCATATCTCTGTCCACTGCTGGTATTCCTCTGCACCCAACCCTCACATGTCTCTGTCCACTGCTGGGAGTGATAGGCACCCACCCCTCACTTGTCTCTGTCCACTGCTGGGAGTCCTCTGCACCCACCCCCATGTCTCTGTCCACTGCTGGTATTCCTCTGCACCCACACCTCACATGTCTTTGTCTACTGCTGGGAATCCTAGGCAGCCACCCACCCACCCACCCGCACCCTTGGTGCAGTACACTGCTGTCCTGGGCATACACCCCCCCAATGTACTGGTTATATGCTGCACCAGGCCCTAAGCCAACATTTGTGGCGTGTGTACGCCTTGTATCACAAATGTACTGGTGCCCTAGGGGTATGGGTGATGCGGTCCGTACCCCCGCATTCATAGGTTGGGTACGGTCCGTACCACACGTACCCCTACATCCCAACTACAATGGAGGTACGGACCGTACCCACGCCCTCAGAGCGTGTGTACGGTCCGTACCACACGTACCCTACATCACCACTACAATGGTGGTATGGACCGTACCCACGCCCTCAGAGCGTGTGTACGGTCCGTACCACCATTGTGGTGGTGATGTAGGGGTACGCATGGTACGGACTGTACCCACGCCCTCAGCGCGTGGGTACGGTCTGTACAACCATTGTAGTGGTGATATAGGGGTACGCGTGGTACGGACCGTACACACGCTCTGAGGGCGTGGGTACGGTCCGTACCACCATTGTAGTGGGGATGTAGGGGTACGCGTGGTACGTACGTACCCACACCCTCAGCGCGTGGGTACGGTCCGTACCACCATTGTAGTGGTGATGTAGGGGTACGTGTGGTACGGACCGTACACACGCTCTGAGGGCGTGGGTACGGTCCGTACCACCATTGTAGTGGTGATGTAGGGGTACGCGTGGTACGGATCGTACCCACACCCTCAGCACGTGGGTATGGTCCGTACCACCATTGTAGTGGTGATGTAGGGGTACGCGTGGTACGGACCGTACCCACGCTCCCAGAGCGTGGGTACGGTCCGTACCACCATTGTAGTGGTGACGGGTACGCGTAGACGTCCACTTCCATTGTGGCGGTACGCAGGGATTGGTGGACACGCCCCCCGAAGTGACCAGACCCTAGAGGTAATGTCTGTACAGGATATATTCTTATTTAAATTGGGTAGTGTTGGAAGGCGTTCCCCGGGGGGGTTGCGGAATGTGTTCCTGACCACCCTGAGGCCCACCTTTCCCAAAGTTAGGCCGAGCAAGAGCAGGGAGGCCCTTCCTGGAAGGGTCTCGCACCTAGGATCGCACACGCTACGCTTACTCTCTTCTTCGGATAGAGGGACACCACACAGTAAATCGTTGTAAGATAATAAGCTTTTATCGGTGGTTATCAGGGATCTTTATGATCCGGCAGGCAGGTGCAGAATTAATGCCACAAGCGGCAGCGATCTTGTGATGGAGGGAAAAAGGGGTAGCGGGACAGTCTTTCACTCAGTGTCTCTGCGAGGTATCCGGCGCCCAGCTCTCAATCCTCGAGCTGAGGGGATGTTGCTTCTCTCGGCGATCTCTGCCGACTCTCTTGGAGGAACGGGCCGCGAGTCACTCAGCAGGCACCGGAGGGTCTTTGTTCAGGGAGCCGCGACGGCGTCAGCAGGGCTCAGATGGTTCAGAGTTCGGGGAGCCGCGACAGCGTCAGCAGGGCTCCGATGGTTCAGAGTTTGAGGAGCCGCGACAGCGTCAGCAGGGCTCAGATGGTTCAGAGTTCGGGGAGCCGCGACAGCGTCAGCAGGGCTCAGATGATTCAGAGTTCGGGGAGCCGCGACAGCGTCCGCAGGGCTCAGGTGGTTCGGAGTTCGGGTAGCGTTCTTCTGTTCGGGGAGCGATCGAGCCGCGACCAAGTCCGCAGGCTCTCGTCAGTCCAGGTCTTCTCTGCCTCTCGTCCCCTCAGCACCCCTTGTTATACTCCCCCTCCTCTTTGAAGTCCGGAGTCCTCGCGGAGAGGGGTCTGGGGCCTGGGGGCGGTGTGTCGGGGTTTCCTGTCGCTCAGCCCTTTGATCTGTTCAGGTGTGTCCGGGAGGGACTCCAGACGCCTAGCAGGAGAGGCGCCCACTCACCGGGGGCCTGGTGGTCGATCGAAACCTCCCTCGGGGAAGAGACCAGAGGTGTGACAGGGTCGGCGCCTCTCGGTCGGGTTTGGGGGGGGGGTTCGTTCGGCCATGCGTGTTGGGGATCTGGTCGGCCCTCGGGATGTTGGTCCACGGAAGCCGGAAGGCCGTGCCCACGAGGTTCGGCGTGGTTGTAGTGTGACTTGCTGGTCGGGAGGGTCCACGCCACGAGGCCGGTCTCACACGTGCCCCCCCCAGCTGAAAGGCGGGGAGAACTACCCATCCACTTGGGAGTTCTCCTCGCTGAAGCGGAAGAATCGGGACAGGCCGTCCGCGTTGGCGTGGTCCGTCCCGGGGCGATGTTCCACAGTGAAATCCATACCTTGGAGGGAGATGGACCAGCGTAGCAGCTTGGGGTTTTCCCCTCGCATCTGCATCAACCACCGCAGGGGTCGATGATCTGTTTGCACTCGGAAGTGTGTTCCGAACAGGTAGGGCCGTAGCTTTTTGAGGGCCCAGACTACTGCGAACGTCTCTCGTTCAATTGTGCTCCACCGCTATTCCCGGGGCAGTAACCTTCGGCTGATGAAGGCTATGGGCTGATCTATGCCTTTGTCGTCGTACTGTGAGAGGACTGCCCCGATGCCGTGTTCCGAGGCGTCCGTCTGGACCACAAACTCCTGGGCGTAGTCAGGTGCTTTGAGCACTGGAGCCGCGCACATTGCGGCCTTTAGGGTGTCGAACGCCTTCTGGCAGGAGGGAGTCCAGTGTACTTTCTTGGGGTGTTTTTTGGAGGTTAGTTCTGTGAGAGGGCCTGCGATGCTGCCATAGTTTTTAATAAACCTTCGGTAGTAGCCGGTGAGGCCCAGGAAGGCTCGGACTTCCGTTTGGGTTGCAGGGGGTTCCCAGGACAAGATGGCGTCGATCTTCGGCTGGAGGGGGGCGACCTGCCCACTCCCCACCTGGTGCCCCAGATAGGTTACGGAGCCGTGCCCAATTTGACATTTGCTAGCTTTGACGGTGAGGCCGGCTCGGCGCAGAGCCAGCAGGACTTGACAGAGGTGCTGGAGGTGCTCGGTCCATTGGGAGCTGAAGACCGCTATGTCGTCGAGGTATGCTGCGCTGAACCCCTCTAGTCCGGACAGGACCCTGTTCACCAGCCGCTGGAAGGTGGCCGGGGCATTTTTCATTCCGAACGGCATCACCCTAAAGCGGTAGTGCCCATCCGGGGTGGAGAAGGCGGAGCGCTCCTTGGCTCCCTCGGTGAGGGCAATCTGCCAGTACCCACTGGTCAGGTCGAAGGTACTGAGGTAGCAGGCGGCCCCAAGGCGGTCAATGAGTTCGTCGGCACGGGGGATAGGGTGAGCGTCTGCTCGGGGGACCGCATTGAGGCCTCGGTAGTCCACGCAAAATCTCAGCTCGGGGGCAACACCCGGGGTAGTCGCTTTCGGAACCAGGACTACCGGGCTGGCCCAGGGGCTGTCGGAGGGTTCAATCACCCCGAGGTCTAACATCTTTGCCACCTCGGTCTGGATGTAGGTCCGGACCCGATCAGGGACCCGGTAGGCCCGATGTCTCACTGGCGGGCTGTCCCCGGTGTCCACGTCGTGGACACACCAGCTGGTGACCCCAGGGGTCAGGGAGAAGAGATCCGCGAACTGCCCTAGTAGCTGGCGGCAGTCGTCGGTCTGTTGGGCTGTGAGGGCGGTCGACAGTCTCACTCCCTCCACGGATCCATCGGTTTCCTTCGCCCCCAGGGGTCTGGAAGGGGCTCGGTGTCGTCTTCGGCCCCATCGTTGGTGGCCAGGAGTAGACTTAATTAGGTCCGTACAAAGTGGGGCTTGAGGCGGTTCACGTGGAGAACCCGGAGGGGGTTCCGCGGGGACTGCACATCGATGAGATATGTGACTTGGCTCTTCCGCTCGATCACCTTGAAGGGCCCAGTACATTTATCTTGGAGGGCGCAGGGTCTCACAGGGGCCATGACCCAGACTTGTTGGCCCGGCAAAAACTCGACCAGCGTAGCATTCTGGTCATACCAGCGCTTCATTTCTTCTTGACTGGCCTCGAGGTTTGCTTCTGCGAGTTCCCTGAATTTTCGGGTCTGGTTGCGGAGCGCCAAGATGTATCGGAACACGTCCGGGGGGGTGCCCCGGGGGGTTGTTTCCCACCCCTCCTTGACCAGGCTCAGGGGTCCTCGGACGGGGTGTCCATATAATAGTTCGAATGGGCTGAATCCCAGGGATTTTTGGGGAACCTCCCGGTAGGCGAACAGGAGACATGGGAGGAGGACGTCCCACCTCCGGCGTAGGGGTTCCTCGAGGCCCAGGATCATTCCTTTCAGCGTCTTGTTAAAGCGCTCGACTAGTCCGTTTCCGTGGGGGTGGTACGGGGTGGTGAATTTGTACGATACTCCGCACTGCTGCCAGAGGGATTTCATATAACGGGAGATAAAGTTCGTACCCCGGTCACTCACAACTTCGCGGGGGAACCCCATGCGGGAGAAGATCCCCATCAAGGCCCGGCCCACCACGGGGACCGCCACGGTGCGGAGAGGGATGGCCTCGGGGTAACGGGTGGCATGATCCACTAGGACGAGGATGAACCGGTGGCCCTGGGCGGTCTTGGGGTCCAGCGGCCCCACAATGTCGATTCCTACCCGCTCAAAAGGGGTACTGATGACGGGGAAGGGCTGTAGCGGAGCCTTGCGCTTGCCCCCACTCTTTCCGCTGGCCTGGCACGTGGGGCAGGACTTGCAGTGGGCCTCCACATTTGCTCGCATCTTGGGCCAATAGAAGTGGGTGACGAGCCGTTGGTAGGTCTTATCCTGGCCTAAGTGTCCGGCCAGGGGTACATCGTGGGCCAGGCCCAGGAGGAGACTTCGGAAGCGTAGGGGTACCACTAGTACCCGGGCCGATCCCAACTCGGCCGACTTCTGTTCGCTGTACAGGAGGCCGTCCTCCCAGTATACCCAGTGGGTGCCAGTCTGGTCGCCTGCTGCTTGGGCCTCGGCCTGTTGTCGGGGCCCGATGAGGGACGGGCAGGTGGATTGTTCTTGGCAGAATTCTTCACGGGAGGGGCCCCCTTCGCCAGGCCACTGGGCCAGTTCTGGCAGGTCCTCGAGGTGGGTCAGGGTATCGGGGTCGGATGGCACTGACCCTTCGTCGGGACTGGTCGGCTCGTCCACTGAGGGCGTGGACCGTACCCACGCCCTCAGAGCGTGTGTACGGTCCGTACCACCATTGTGGTGGTGAAGTAGGGGTACGCATGGTACGGACTGTACCCACGCCCTCAGCGCGTGGGTACGGTCCGTACAACCATTGTAGTGGTGATATAGGGGTACGCGTGGTACGGACCGTACACACGCTCTGAGGGCGTGGGTACGGTCCGTACCACCATTGTAGTGGGGATGTAGGGGTACGCGTGGTACGTACGTACCCACACCTTCAGCGCGTGGGTACGGTCCGTACCACCATTGTAGTGGTGATGTAGGGGTACGTGTGGTACGGACCGTACACACGCTCTGAGGGCGTGGGTACGGTCCGTACCACCATTGTAGTGGTGATGTAGGGGTACGCGTGGTACGGATCGTACCCACACCCTCAGCGCGTGGGTACGGTCCGTACCACCATTGTAGTGGTGATGTAGGGGTACGCGTGGTACGGACCGTACCCACGCTCCCAGAGCGTGGGTACGGTCCGTACCACCATTGTAGTGGTGACGGGTACGCGTAGACGTCCACTTCCATTGTGGCGGTACGCAGGGATTGGTGGACACGCCCCCCGAAGTGACCAGACCCTAGAGGTAATGTCTGTACAGGATATATTCTTATTTAAATTGGGTAGTGTTGGAAGGCGTTCCCCGGGGGGGTTGCGGAATGTGTTCCTGACCACCCTGAGGCCCACCTTTCCCAAAGTTAGGCCGAGCAAGAGCAGGGAGGCCCTTCCTGGAAGGGTCTCGCACCTAGGATCGCACACGCTACGCTTACTCTCTTCTTCGGATAGAGGGACACCACACAGTAAATCGTTGTAAGATAATAAGCTTTTATCGGTGGTTATCAGGGATCTTTATGATCCGGCAGGCAGGTGCAGAATTAATGCCACAAGCGGCAGCGATATTGTGATGGAGTGAAAAAGGGGTAGCGGGACAGTCTTTCACTCAGTGTCTCTGCGAGGTATCCGGCGCCCAGCTCTCAATCCTCGAGCTGAGGGGATGTTGCTTCTCTCGGCGATCTCTGCCGACTCTCTTGGAGGAACGGGCCGCGAGTCACTCAGCAGGCACCGGAGGGTCTTTGTTCAGAGAGCCGCGACGGCGTCAGCAGGGCTCAGATGGTTCAGAGTTCGGGGAGCCGCGACAGCGTCAGCAGGGCTCCGATGGTTCAGAGTTCGAGGAGCCGCGACAGCGTCAGCAGGGCTCAGATGGTTCAGAGTTCGGGGAGCCGCGACAGCGTCAGCAGGGCTCAGATGATTCAGAGTTCGGGGAGCCGCGACAGCGTCCGCAGGGCTCAGGTGGTTCGGAGTTCGGGTAGCGTTCTTCTGTTCGGGGAGCGATCGAGCCGCGACCAAGTCCGCAGGCTCTCGTCAGTCCAGGTCTTCTCTGCCTCTCGTCCCCTCAGCACCCCTTGTTATACTCCCCCTCCTCTTTGAAGTCCGGAGTCCTCGCGGAGAGGGGTCTGGGGCCTGGGGGCGGTGTGTCGGGGTTTCCTGTCGCTCAGCCCTTTGATCTGTTCAGGTGTGTCCGGGAGGGACTCCAGACGCCTAGCAGGAGAGGCGCCCACTCACCGGGGGACTGGTGGTCGATCGAAACCTCCCTCGGGGAAGAGACCAGAGGTGTGACAGGGTCGGCGCCTCTCGGTCGGGTTTGGGGGGGGGGGTTCGTTCGGCCATGCGTGTTGGGGATCTGGTCGGCCCTCGGGATGTTGGTCCACGGAAGCCGGAAGGCCGTGCCCACGAGGTTCGGCGTGGTTGTAGTGTGACTTGCTGGTCGGGAGGGTCCACGCCACGAGGCCGGTCTCACACGTGCCCCCCCCCAGCTGAAAGGCGGGGAGAACTACCCATCCACTTGGGAGTTCTCCTCGCTGAAGCGGAAGAATCGGGACAGGCCGTCCGCGTTGGCGTGGTCCGTCCCGGGGCGATGTTCCACAGTGAAATCCATACCTTGGAGGGAGATGGACCAGCGTAGCAGCTTGGGGTTTTCCCCTCGCATCTGCATCAACCACCGCAGGGGTCGATGATCTGTTTGCACTCGGAAGTGTGTTCCGAACAGGTAGGGCCGTAGCTTTTTGAGGGCCCAGACTACTGCGAACGTCTCTCGTTCAATTGTGCTCCACCGCTATTCCCGGGGCAGTAACCTTCGGCTGATGAAGGCTATGGGCTGATCTATGCCTTTGTCGTCGTACTGTGAGAGGACTGCCCCGATGCCGTGTTCCGAGGCGTCCGTCTGGACCACAAACTCCTGGGCGTAGTCGGGTGCTTTGAGCACTGGAGCCGCGCACATTGCGGCCTTTAGGGTGTCGAACGCCTTCTGGCAGGAGGGAGTCCAGTGTACTTTCTTGGGGTGTTTTTTGGAGGTTAGTTCTGTGAGAGGGCCTGCGATGCTGCCATAGTTTTTAATAAACCTTCGGTAGTAGCCGGTGAGGCCCAGGAAGGCTCGGACTTCCGTTTGGGTTGCAGGGGGTTCCCAGGACAAGATGGCGTCGATCTTCGGCTGGAGGGGGGCGACCTGCCCACTCCCCACCTGGTGCCCCAGATAGGTTACGGAGCCGTGCCCAATTTGACATTTGCTAGCTTTGACGGTGAGGCCGGCTCGGCGCAGAGCCAGCAGGACTTGACAGAGGTGCTGGAGGTGCTCGGTCCATTGGGAGCTGAAGACCGCTATGTCGTCGAGGTATGCTGCGCTGAACCCCTCTAGTCCGGACAGGACCCTGTTCACCAGCCGCTGGAAGGTGGCCGGGGCATTTTTCATTCCGAACGGCATCACCCTAAAGCGGTAGTGCCCATCCGGGGTGGAGAAGGCGGAGCGCTCCTTGGCTCCCTCGGTGAGGGCAATCTGCCAGTACCCACTGGTCAGGTCGAAGGTACTGAGGTAGCAGGCGGCCACAAGGCGGTCAATGAGTTCGTCGGCACGGGGGATAGGGTGAGCGTCTGCTCGGGGGACCGCATTGAGGCCTCGGTAGTCCACGCAAAATCTCAGCTCGGGGGCAACACCCGGGGTAGTCGCTTTCGGAACCAGGACTACCGGGCTGGCCCAGGGGCTGTCGGAGGGTTCAATCACCCCGAGGTCTAACATCTTTGCCACCTCGGTCTGGATGTAGGTCCGGACCCGATCAGGGACCCGGTAGGCCCGATGTCTCACTGGCGGGCTGTCCCCGGTGTCCACGTCGTGGACACACCAGCTGGTGACCCCGGGGGTCAGGGAGAAGAGATCCGCGAACTGCCCTAGTAGCTGGCGGCAGTCGTCGGTCTGTTGGGCTGTGAGGGCGGTCGACAGTCTCACTCCCTCCACGGATCCATCGGTTTCCTTCGCCCCCAGGGGTCTGGAAGGGGCTCGGTGTCGTCTTCGGCCCCATCGTCGGTGGCCAGGAGTAGACTTAATTAGGTCCGTACAAAGTGGGGCTTGAGGCGGTTCACGTGGAGAACCCGGAGGGGGTTCCGCGGGGACTGCACATCGATGAGATATGTGACTTGGCTCTTCCGCTCGATCACCTTGAAGGGCCCAGTCCATTTATCTTGGAGGGCGCAGGGTCTCACCGGGGCCATGACCCAGACTTGTTGGCCCGGCAAAACTCGACCAGCGTAGCATTCTGGTCATACCAGCGCTTCATTTCTTCTTGACTGGCCTCGAGGTTTGCTTCTGCGAGTTCCCTGAATTTTCGGGTCTGGTTGCGGAGCGCCAAGATGTATCGGAACACGTCCGGAGGGGTGCCCCGGGGGGTTGTTTCCCACCCCTCCTTGACCAGGCTCAGGGGTCCTCGGACAGGGTGTCCATATAATAGTTCGAATGGGCTGAATCCCAGGGATTTTTGGGGAACCTCCCGGTAGGCGAACAGGAGACATGGGAGGAGGACGTCCCACCTCCGGCGTAGGGGTTCCTCGAGGCCCAGGATCATTCCTTTCAGCGTCTTGTTAAAGCGCTCGACTAGTCCGTTTCCGTGGGGGTGGTACGGGGTGGTGAAATTGTACGATACTCCGCACTGCTGCCAGAGGGATTTCATATAACGGGAGATAAAGTTCGTACCCCGGTCACTCACAACTTCGCGGGGGAACCCCATGCGGGAGAAGATCCCCATCAAGGCCCGGCCCACCACGGGGACCGCCACGGTGCGGGGAGGGATGGCCTCGGGGTAACGGGTGGCATGATCCACTAGGACGAGGATGAACCGGTGGCCCTGGGCGGTCTTGGGGTCCAGCGGCCCCACAATGTCGATTCCTACCCGCTCAAAAGGGGTACTGATGACGGGGAAGGGCTGTAGCGGAGCCTTGCGCTTGCCCCCACTCTTTCCGCTGGCCTGGCACGTGGGGCAGGACTTGCAGTGGGCCTCCACATTTGCTCGCATCTTGGGCCAATAGAAGTGGGTGACGAGCCGTTGGTAGGTCTTATCCTGGCCTAAGTGTCCGGCCAGGGGTACATCGTGGGCCAGGCCCAGGAGGAGACTTCGGAAGCGTAGGGGTACCACTAGTACCCGGGCCGATCCCAACTCGGCCGACTTCTGTTCGCTGTACAGGAGGCCGTCCTCCCAGTATACCCAGTGGGTGCCAGTCTGGTCGCCTGCTGCTTGGGCCTCGGCCTGTTGTCGGGGCCCGATGAGGGACGGGCAGGTGGATTGTTCTTGGCAGAATTCTTCACGGGAGGGGCCCCCTTCGCCAGGCCACTGGGCCAGTTCTGGCAGGTCCTCGAGGTGGGTCAGGGTTTCGGGGTCAGATGGCACTGACCCTTCGTCGGGAGTGGTCGGCTCGTCCAGAAGGGGGTCGTTGGCCTCTGGGGGTGTATTCTGGATCTCGGGGGAGGTGGCGGTGTCTAGCGGCATGGGCTCGTTCCCCTCGGAGGGAGGCGCCCGGAGAGTCATTGAGCGCGTGTTGGCGCATACCCACTCGGGGAGGCCCATCATCTCGAGGTGGGCTCTTCGTTCCACTTGTCCCCACGGGGAGTTCTCAAGGTCGTTGCCCAGGAGGCAGTCCACGGGCTGGGAGGTTCGGACCGCCACCTTTAACTTGCCGGTGACTCCCCCCCATTCGAAGGGGACTAGGGCCATCCGACAGAGGCTCTCGGAATTGTCTGAGGAGATGACGGGGCAAAAGGCGCCAGGCAGGATCTGATCCTCGGAGATCAGGTGACAATGAACCGCCGTGACACTCGCCCCCGTGTCCCGGAGGCCCTCGATGCGGTGACCGTTGACCGTCACCTGCTGTCGGTACTTCTTCGTGTTGGCGGGCAGGGACGTTCCGGGGACCATCTCTCGATCCCCTAGGGAGACCAAGGCCATGGCGGCTGGTTCCCATTCTTCGGAGTCTTCGATCTCTTCCCCCAGGGCTACGGAGGCCATCTGTCGAGTCGGCGGGGTTGTTGTGGTGGACCACTGGTACAGGGGACACTGGGGGTCGCTGGCATAGTGTCCGGTCTGTTGGCAGTGGAAGCAGGTGATCCTCACTCGGGGCCCCGGCCTCCCTGGTGGCCCGGTGCTGGCCGGAGGTGGAGCTGGAAAGGGCGGAGATCGTCCTCTGGGAGGGCTGAGCGGGGATCCCCCCGGAAGCTCCCTTTGCCGGCCTTGATTCCAGTCAGGGACCCCCCCTCTGGCGGGGGGGTCCCTGACTGTGGCGACCGTAGTCCCCCACGGGGCCCCGGGAGGCCCGGGTGTTCACCCATCGGTCAGCCTCGACGGCCAGTTTTCGAGGGTCTGTGAGTTTGCTGTCCAGGAGGTGCTGGCGCAGCTCTACGAAGCAATTCGCGGACAAGTGTTCCCATGCGATTAGGTCGAACAGCTCCTCGAAGGTAGAGACCTTGCTGCCCTTGATCCATCCGTCCAGGTCCCGGCTGTAGAAGTTCACGTACTCCACCCAGGTGGTACCGGGTATCTTTTTGCAGTCTCTAAACCGTTGCTGGTACATTTCAGGGGTGAGCCCATATCTGGCTACTAGAGCCTCTTTCATGTGACTGTAGGAGTTCATCACGGTGGAGGGCAGGTCCAGCAGGGTATCTCTCCCCTCGCTCAGGAACCGGCCCCACAGCCCAGCCCCCCAGTCCTTCTGTGGGACTCGGTGGGAGGTCATGGCGACTTCGTAGGCCTTGAACCATTGCTGAATATCGTCGTTCTTATAGTATTCTTTCACCACATCTTTGGGGATGTGGACCTTTGGTTCCACGGTGGAGGAGATGGGTTGGGTTTCCGAGGGTCGGGCCTCCGCCTTCTTAGCCTTGAGCTCGATTTCTTTTAGGCTACGTTCGTGCTCTAGTTGGAGTTTCTTTTCTTCGTGTTCTCTCTGTCGTTTCTTTTCCTCTAGTTCTCCTTGTAGGCGTAACTGTTCCACCGCCAGTTTTTTTTCCGCCAGTTTTATCTCTCCTTCGATTTTTAATTTTGCTAGTTCCAGTTCGTGGTTGCGATCTCTTTCTCGGTCCGCTAGTTCCTCCGGGGATAGGCCCCTCTCGGGGGTGCCGTTCCTCCCCGGGCTGCTTCGTGGTTCGTTGGGAGGTTCTCCTTCTGTTTGTGTCCGGGGAGTTTCTGCCTCGACCCAGGTTTTTAATGCCCCCTGGAAATCCTCTTTCGTGCTTAGTCCGGTGGTAGCGATTCCAAAGTCTTTGCAAAATTGTTTCAGTTCTCGGTGTGTATAAGATTCTAACTGGTCTTTTTGGAATGCCGCGCTCGGGTTGGTGCCTGCGGCACCTAGGGAAGTTTCTCCTTCCATTTTTCTTGGTAGTGCGTACGTCGTCTACTGCACGATCTCTAGGTGTTGGCTCGGATCCCGTCGCCTGCCACCAAATGTTGGAAGGCGTTCCCCGGGGGGGTTGCGGAATGTGTTCCTGACCACCCTGAGGCCCACCTTTCCCAGAGTTAGGCCGAGCAAGAGCAGGGAGGCCCTTCCTGGAAGGGTCTCGCACCTAGGATCGCACACGCTACGCTTACTCTCTTCTTCGGATAGAGGGACACCACACAGTAAATCGTTGTAAGATAATAAGCTTTTATCGGTGGTTATCAGGGATCTTTATGATCCGGCAGGCAGGTGCAGAATTAATGCCACAAGCGGCAGCGATCTTGTGATGGAGGGAAAAAGGGGTAGCGGGACAGTCTTTCACTCAGTGTCTCTGCGAGGTATCCGGCGCCCAGCTCTCAATCCTCGAGCTGAGGGGATGTTGCTTCTCTCGGCGATCTCTGCCGACTCTCTGGGAGGAACGGGCCGCGAGTCACTCAGCAGGCACCGGAGGGTCTTAGTTCAGGGAGCCGCGACGGCGTCAGCAGGGCTCAGATGGTTCAGAGTTCGGGGAGCCGCGACAGCGTCAGCAGGGCTCCGATGGTTCAGAGTTCGAGGAGCCGCGACAGCGTCAGCAGGGCTCAGATGGTTCAGAGTTCGGGGAGCCGCAACAGCGTCAGCAGGGCTCAGATGATTCAGAGTTCGGGGAGCCGCGACAGCGTCCACAGGGCTCAGGTGGTTCGGAGTTCGGGTAGCGTTCTTCTGTTCGGGGAGCGATCGAGCCGCGACCAAGTCCGCAGGCTCTCGTCAGTCCAGGTCTTCTCTGCCTCTCGTCCCCTCAGCACCCCTTGTTATACTCCCCCTCCTCTTTGAAGTCCGGAGTCCTCGCGGAGAGGGGTCTGGGGCCTGGGGGCGGTGTGTCGGGGTTTCCTGTCGCTCAGCCCTTTGATCTGTTCAGGTGTGTCCGGGAGGGACTCCAGACGCCTAGCAGGAGAGGCGCCCGCTCACCGGGGGCCTGGTGGTCGATCAAACCTCCCTCGGGGAAGAGACCAGAGGTGTGACAGGGTCGGCGCCTCTCGGTCGGGTTTGGGGGGGGTTTCGGTCTCCCTCGGCCGGGCATGCGTGTTGGGGATCTGGTCGGCCCTCGGGATGTTGGTCCACGGAAGCCGGAAGGCCGTGCCCACGAGGTTCGGCGTGGTTGTAGTGTGACTTGCTGGTCGGGAGGGTCCACGCCACGAGGCCGGTCTCACAGGTAGGGGTTATGTTTCTTGCCCCTCACCCCCCCTTTGCCCCTGGGTGTTGTTCTGACCTTCTGCGGCGTGCGCGGCGGTTTCGGTGCACCAGGTCGTAGGCTAGGAGGGCCGGGATGACACGTAGGATGGGGTCCATGGCTGTCCGTCGCTTACCAGTGCTCCTTCTTTGCGTTGTCCTCAATTTCCCGGGAGCTTTTGGCTGCCGTAAAATATTAGCCGTGCGGAGTGACGTAGGCACAAATCGTACTTGCTGGTCCGTAAAACGCTGCCTGACTCCGTCCGGACGTCACGTACGCGATGTCCCGGATCGGAATTGTGGGTATTTTTTCGCTGCACGTAGTTTTTTACGATTCGTACGGAAATGGTATTTCTGTACGAATCGTACTTGCTGCTTTGGAAGGAGGATTTCCTGGGTACGAGTCGTATGGAGAATACGCTCCGTACGACCATTCGTACCCGGGTTTTACAGGATCGGAATCGGCCCCTAAATCGTGGACTATTCTGATGGATTTAAAGGTTGATCCAGTTTTGGTTCAGTTTTTGAGACAACTCTATACTGGGGCAACCACCAAGGTTCGATATGGAACCAAAGGGTTGGTTGAAATATGTAAAGCACTTTATGAATGATCTTGGGCACTTAGATTATTATACTTGCCCAGAGACAATGAACTCTATTTCCCGGAGAGAAATTAAAGCTATATGCATGACCCACTTAGAGATAACCAGACTTGCACTGGAGATGAATCAACCCACAGTAGTTCAGCATCAACTGATTTTAACAACATATGACATCCAACCATATCTTTTAAGCTGTCTAGGGGGGTATGATAGGTATGTTTTAACTCGTTTTAGATTTGGGACTTTCCATCGATTAATTAGCTACCCAGTGATGAATAATTGGTCCAGAGAATTATGTTGTTGTCCCTGTGACGATCTGTCTCCGCAAACAAATATCCATGTGATCTTATTTTGTAAATTTTATGCTAAGGAAAGATCAAGATGGATCCTGTCCTTGTTAAGGATGGGGGGATGGAGGCGATGCCGACCTGCTTTGCAATATTTGCAATTATTAGAAAGTGATTATTGCTTTGGAGTTATGGTCGGTTTTCTAAAAAGTATACTGAGAGTGAGGAAAAGTAGTAATGTTTAACCGTCTTTGAAAGTAGGCCATAATTTAATGTATAGGATCACTCTGTATGTATTGTATATTTGTTACTACGATTTGTTCACTCGTTTGGATTAAATACACCTGTAAATGGACAAGATGTAGGAGAATAGTATACGCGTATTTTAAAGCAAAGAATATTTAAATTGTTTTATCTGTTATGTTTGCTTTTGTGATTTTATATTTCTGTAATCGAATAAAGCTTATTCTGATTCTGATTCTGATTCTGAATCTGAGTAGGTAATACAGAACGAATTCCAATGGTGTAACCATTTCCATCTCGAGTCCTCTGCCATTATCAAACTAAAGGTTTGTACAAGTTTTGATGACGTTCCAAAAGTATCATCATTGACATATAGATAACAGATGTATGTGCTTCTAAATGTGTGCTACTAAATGTAATCATTCATCCGGAATGGCTGTCTCTTCTTTCTTTCCTGACGCACAGTACTGACAGCGTTCGCCATCAACCTATGATCCATACTATGTTCACTCTTGTCATGTTTCCTTATTGTTGCATAAGGAACCAATCTCTTTATGTTCTGTTTTTCATCATCTACCACCAGTGTGTTCCCAAGCAGTGTCTTAATCTTCTCAGGGTCAGAAAGTTTTGATTCACCATTCCTCACTGATGCTCCCAATTTAACACATATCCAATCACCTTCTTTGAACTAATAGACAACCTTTTTCAATTTCTTATGTCTTTGACAGTAAATCTCTTATTTCACTGCTACCCTATTCAGAACTACTCTCGGATAATACCCTTTTTCTACTCTCCCTCTCTTTGACTAAGGACAAACCATTGTTTTCTGCTTCCTTCTCAGCAGTATCAAAAACAGAGATCCTCCATGACTGTTAAAACTATCAGCCTTTGGGTGGTCTTCCCTCAAACATTTTGCTTTCTTCCTACATTATTGCTGATCTTGTTTTTGATGGCCTTAGAACACTGTCAACTTTACTACTGCTAACCAGTGCTAAAGTGTGATCACTCCTTAAAATAGTGTGATATTGGCTTATCCCCAACTGGCATATTTAATTTCTTTATAAGTCCTTAATAAGGTGGTACTAAATGTACGCAGGGCCTGGAAATTATGTGCTACTGGTGGGCCTGCAGCACGTATTGTGCAACACACTTGAGTAGCCTTTTCAAACATGTCTCAGGCCTGCCAGTGTGTACAGTTTTAAAAAGTTATATTGACCTAGCAAAATAAACCCTTTGCCAGATCCAGAACCTCCATTTTAATACATATAAATCACTCCTAGGGTAAGCCCTGGACAGCCCAGAGGGCAGGGTGCAATGTATTTAAAAAGTAGGACTTGCACTTTTAGGGTTTACATGTTCCGGTAGTGAAAATTCTTAAATTAATTTTTCACTACTGCAAGGCCTATCTCTCCCATAGAGTAATATTGTAATACAAATCCTCTCTTATGATAAAGTCAGATTTTAAAGTACAGTTTTGAAAAGGATACTTTTAGAAAGTTGTAATTTTTCTGCCTCAACCATTTAGGTGCCAATTCCGATCCTGGAAAACCCGGGTACGAATGGTCGTACGGAGCTTATTCCCCGTACGACTTGTACCCGGGAAATCCACCTTACAAAGCCGCAAGTACGATTCGTACAGAAATACCATTTTCGTACGATTCGTACAAAACTACGTGCGGCGAAAAAATATCCACAATTCCGATCCGGGACATCGCGTACGTGACGTCCGGACGGAGTCAGGCAGCGTTTTACGGACCAGCAAGTACGAATCGTGCCTACGTCACTCCGCACGGACCATTTTTTTACGATAGCCAAAAACTACCGGGAAATTGAGGACGAAGCGAACAAGGAGCACCGGGGGGGGGGCAGGGGCAGGAAACATAACTTCCACCCAAGTGAAATTGCAAATATGTCCTGTACATACATGTCCTCCTGGCTCTGGTCACTTCGGTGGGCGTGTACATCACTCGCTACGTACCGTCACAACGGAAGTGGACGTGAACGCGTCACCACGACAATGGTAGTACGGACCGTACCCACGCCCCCACAGCATGGGTACGGCCCGTACCACATTGGAGTGGTGATGGAGGGGTACGCGCCGTACCCACGCCCTCAGCGCATGGGTACGGCCCGTACCACCATTGGAGTGGTGATGGAGGGGTACGCGCCGTACCCACGCCCTCAGAGCGTGGGTACGGCCCGTACCACCATTGGAGTGGTGATGGAGGGGTAAGCGCCGTACCCACGCCCTCAGAGCGCCCCCAGCAGTGCCCAGACATATGAGGGGTGGGTGCATCTCACTCCCAGCAGTGCCCAGACATATGAGGGGTGGGTGCAGAGGCCTCCCAGCAGTGCCCAGACATATGAGGGGTGGGTACATATCACTCCCAGCAGTGCCCAGACATATGAGGGGTGGGTGCAGAGGCCTCCCAGCAGTAACCAGACATATGAGGGGTGGGTGCATATCACTCCCAGCAGTGGACAGAGACATGGGGGTGGGTGCCCAGGACTCCCAGCAGTGCCCAGACATATGAGGGGTGGGTGCATATCACTCCCAGCAGTGCCCAGACATATGAGGGGTGGGTGCATATCACTCCCAGCAGTGCACAGAGACATGGGGGTGGGTGCAGAGGCCTCCCAGCAGTGCCCAGATATATGAGGGATGGGTGCATATCACTCCCAGCAGTGGACAGAGACATGGGGGTGGGTGCCCAGGACTCCCAGCAGTGCCCAGACATATGAGGGGTGGGTGCATATCATTCCCAGCAGTGCCCAGACATATGAGGAGTGGGTGGAGAGGCCTCCTAGCAGTGCCCAGACATATGAGGGGTGGGTGCATATCACTCCCAGCAGTGCCCAGACATATGAGGGGTGGGTGCAGAGGCCTCCCAGCAGTGCCCAGACATATGAGGGGTGGGTGCATATCACTCCCAGCAGTGCCCAGACATATGAGGGGTGGGTGCAGAGGTCCCCCAGCAGTGCCCAGACATATGAGGGGTGGGTGCAGAGGCCTCCCAGCAGTGCCCAGACATATGAGGGGTGGGTGCATATCACTCCCAGCAGTGCCCAGACATATGAGGGGTGGGTGCCCAGGACTCCCAGCAGTGCCCAGACATATGAGGGGTGGGTGCATATCACACCCAGCAGTGGACAGAGACATGGGGGTGGGTGCCCAGGACTCCCAGCAGTGCCCAAACATATGAGGGGTGGGTGCATATCACTCCCAGCAGTGCCCAGACATATGAGGGGTGGGTGCAGAGGCCTCCCAGCAGTGGCCTGACATATGAGAGGTGGGTGCATCATCCTCAGATGACCACAACTCCATGGGTCCATGAACGCATCCCCAATGTGCGACTATGTTCAGAGTGCCATATCAACACATCACTGACAGCAGTGTCCCACTCCCATGAGGATGGGTGTCATTCCCCCACTGCATGACACACCACATGTGGGTGCGGTGACAAATGACACATGCATACCCACCCCTGGCGGATGCAACACAATACACACACTGAGATCATGTCACAAGACTGTATAGTCATGTCACTGCATGTTATGTTATGTTATGTTATGTTATGTTATGTTATGTTATGTTATGTTATGTTATCTGGTGTTTAATTGAGCGCTCAGCTACTCAAGCAGAGTGTCCCGGCGCTGTGTACTGCTGGGGAATCCATCCTGGCTTTCCCTGTGAGATGGTCCCTTACTGGGCATCTCCAAGGTGAAGACCAAGCATCCCCGGCGCTGATGGGGCCGTTAGTGGAGATTAAGCAAGCTATTGCCCAGAGTTGCTGAGTGTGATCCATGATTAGAGTAGGCAACGAGGCGAGAATTATCGAGTCCGCTGACCTTGGCCCAAGACTGCATACTAAACTAAGAGAGCCAAAGGGAACACACACTGTCACGCACATTCCAGGACTGATAGGAATGTACAGGTGCTAGTACAGCCACCAAGTTGTTGTCTTCCATGGAAGGAATAGGGTGGACTTCCCACAGATACAATGCCCACAATTGTCAGTCAGGTGAACAAATACCCTGCAGAACAAGTACCATATGTGTGCTAGGCTGGGAGTACACACATGCATAGTGCGGAAAAGGGACCATTTCCCCATGGAGGCATGGCAACATACTCTATACACAAGTACAGTGACTACCAAGGATGGCACAGACGATGCAGCCGGACACATTGCTGAGCAGGCATGGACATAGTTGAAGGGATCCATCAGCCACCAAGGGAATGTAGACACAGGTCAGCACAACAAGGGTGCAACTCCCTGCAGGGAAGTTGTCAGGTGCCACAGAGGAAGGAACACTCCTTGGGACAATGTCTCCAATCACAAAGAGCATACACGACCAAAGAATCATTGCAGAGACCCTGTGACGCCACACAGATACCAGGGTCCACCCCATGAGCAGCAGACTCCTACATTTCCCAACACATGATCACCACCCCAACCCATGGAGCATCAGCACCAACATCAATACCTGAAAAGCAATCGTGTGCAAAGGAAAAACAAAATGCTTTATTCAGCATGAAAACAAAAAGTAGAAAAGGGCACTATTTACAAAGGCCATAGGCCAGTCCAGATACGAAGTCCTGGGGGGCACACATGGCCACGCGTCTCCCCTAGCTTGCCTGCACATGTGACACCTCTGGTTGATTGACTGGGGTGGGGGCATCATGTGGGGAAGGACCAGGCACCGCAGGGACAGGAGGGGGTAGGGCAGGTGTTGGGGGTGCAGGGACGGACGACTCCACCACAGGGGGTGGGGCAGCGCCAAAGGTGGAGGTCAGCATTGCGCTGCACACGTCCGCAAGGTCTTCCAGCGTGTCCCCTGCACCCGAAAGAACCACAGGCCCCAAGGAGGGGGGGGGGTCGGAGGGATGGGTTGCAGCGCTACTGGGGGAGGTGGTGGACAGGGGGGGGACTCAACTCCCCTACCCGTGGAGTGCCTTGCCCGTTTGCACGCAGGTAAAACAGTGGGGCTGAGGCCCAGCACAGCCAAGTAGGTCTCCTTCTCAGACTGTGGGGCAGGGGAGCCGAGGGAAGTGACATTGGAGGGACTGGGGAGTGAGGCATGCGGACTCCGACTGTGGCTGCGTGTCTGCCTGTGTGCCTTCTTCCCCCTGAGTGTGCGTGACTGGAGGTGTGCGCTTGCCCTTCCCTGTTGGTGTGCTGCCTGTGTCTGGTGTGGTGCCTGCCTGGGAAGGTGTGTGTGTGCTTGGGACAGGAATGGGAGTGGGAAGTGTGGATGGCGTAGGGGTAGGTGGGGGGACCAAGCGCTGCAGGACACTCACTGCTGCCGTCAGTGACGAGTCCATGGACCTCAGCAACATCCGTTGGTCAGACATCGCTGATGACATGCCCTCCATGTACGACACCATCTCTGTCAGCAGTCTGGTGTGGCCATGGAGGACAGTCAGGATCGATGTCTGCCCAACCTGCAACTGCCGCTGAATGTCCACAGACTCGGCAGTGAGGGCAGCAGGGGAGACAGGGGCAGGGGGTGCAGTGCCTGGCACGAAGGAGACACATTGTTGCCTTACATGGACAGAAGGGACGGGAGCAACTGGGAGGGCGGTGATGGGAATGGAGGGGGCGGTGACAGTTGTAGTGCTGCTGCCAGCTGTTGGAGCAGCCTCCGCCCCCTCAGGGAGTTCAGCCTAAGACCCGTCTGCGTCGTAGTCAGTGGTGGTACTACCCAGGTCCTCCGCCGCACTCCCCTCGCCCTCCGTGCCACTTGATGCTGCCAACTCGCCAGGAGTGGTGGCACTGGTGCTGGATCCCTCCTCCACGTCCGTGCAGGTGTCTCCCTCAGTGTCCCCCGATGATGCTGTGGGCAAGGTGAAGAGACAGCAAATAATCAGTCACCTGTGTACATATGACAGATGAGTCCAAACTAAATAGGTCACAGTGCATATCATGAAAAGCATCATGAGGAACATCTAGAATACCCAGCACATATGTAAGCCCTGCACTCCCCAGTTGGTTCACCCAACATGCCCCCTGAAATAATGAAAATCAGGACAACACAGCAAATAACTGGAGATCCAATTATGCAGAAAAGCTAGTGTCTGTGAACAGTGGAGCACAAGGCAGACCATGACGGCATGCCACCTCCTGGTCACTGTGAACAAAATAGTATTGGAGCACCCAATGCCAAATAACAGACGCCAATGCTGAAGGGGTCCCCACAATCATAGACCTGTGAGTACTGTAGAAAAGAAGAAGTAATACTAACTGATCCATTGGGAAGCACAAAACCTTACACTATTGACATTTTTGGAATGTGTGAATGTCCCACTTGTGGAACAGAACACACATGTGCATGAATATCAGAAGTCACACAAGGAGGTGCACACAAAACTACATTTACACAGTCATTGTATGAGCTGCCCGCCTAATGCCAAGAAGCCAATGTGAAGAAGAAATGTGGTGTCAGGAAGTACATATACATGGCACCACGGTGGTCGGGATGACTTGACACCGGTAAGTTGGCATCAGCAACAACCAAGGACTAACCCAAATGCTGACACACTGTGGGAACATGGATATGTATAATTCCTAAACAAAATTTGGACAGAAATGTGCCCATGTTCTAATAGTGCCAGTGCGTTCCACAAAAGTGTAAAAGTGGTACTTGTGCACTCCCTTGGGAGACATCTGTCATGCAGGCACATCATTGTCCTTCACAAAAATCAAAGTGAAGCATATAAACAATTGGGACATGTTGACAAGTGTAGTGAGTGCTAGGGCACATAACTTGTTGAATAACAACTTAAAACATGCCACCTGTCACATGGCCATCTGTACCATGATGACACAGTTGGCAACACATCTGGCACACTACCTGTCATGTGGATTGGCACACATGTCCAGACACAGGACAATGCATTAGCTAATGGCCCTGAAATTGTGTTGGAATAAGGAGCACCTGCACTGAGGAGACACCCTGATGTGAACGAAGAATGTCCACACCGATGTCAGCACACACAGACCAAACCACATAGCATCTGGAGCACACACCCGTGCCAATAATGGATGAGCAGGAAACATGTTTTTTAAATTGTGACACATGCTGCAAAGCACAAACATGACACCCTGCACAACATGCCAGCGTCACTGCATGTTGAGTGCCTGTCCAGACAATCATCACACACTGGTCAGACCTGGCAAGGAGACATAAGGTTTGGACATGTAGTCCTTGCCCGCACAAACACCCCATACCTGAGACAATGTGATTGAGGCAGTGCAAGATGTGACACCTCTCAATCTGGGTTTACTAAAAAGTGCATCAGGAATTCCTAAATGTACTCCACATCACCTCGTGAGGCTGCCAACACATATTTGTGACAAAAAACCTCAACAGATTGTTGTACATAGACACACAGGCACTGGCCAGTGTGAGGATGCACAAGCAAAATGGGGTCACCCTGTACAATGGGCACATGTAGCACACTTCAGATAAATACAAATGAGGCCAGGGAACAATGCCACAGAGGCAAAACTATGCTGAACACATTGAGAATGGGCACAGTGTTGGATGACACACAAGATACCGAGGCCAGGGTGTCTTAGGGTACTGTAGTGGGCACACTGCTCCATGGTCCTGGAATTATCTGACTGTAACATGAGCTACCGTCCCGGCACTATGCATATCTCCCACTCATGCACATCATGTCTGAGGCCACAACATCGGTCATGCATGCTGCAAGTCTGTTCATTTGTAAACTCACACTCCTATGTTGAGACTCAGCACCAGTGCCAACTGATATGGACCCCCAAATGACTGAACAGGACAGGGCACAGGCAAGGTAACAACACATGTCTCCGACCCCACCCCCACATGATGCAGACAGCAATGTGCACTTGGATTAACTGCCAGCCTAGATGACCATGTGCAATTGTGATTACACACAGACCAGGGAACACATGTCAAGGAGGGGAAAGGAGGAAGAACAGCAGCGGATGACTTTGGGGAACAGAAAATGCAATGCACATATTAACCCTGGCAATGTATCCATGCGACAGAGCACTTCCCAAAGCTGGTGACACACAACAAACACACCTGTACCCACCCCCTTGCTGCTGCTGCTTCTCCTGTAACCGCCTATCCATGTCAGGGAAGACCACCGCCAGAACACGCTTCATTTGGTGGGTCAGGCGCCGGTGCCCGCGGTTCTTGCCTTCTGGTAAGTCCCCCAGCAGGACCCGGGCGATCCTCCTGGTCCAGCACCGGATGTCCTGCCAGCTTTTCCTCACCTGTGCCAGGCGCCGACTGCGACTCTCCACGGAGATCACGGCCCTGATGGCCCGCTTCCATATCTTCCCCTTCCCGTAGGCGGTTACCTGTGAGGATGCCAAAGTGAGAATGGATCACTACACCTGCTCCATGTCACAGAGACACACATTAGAACATCTTTGATTTGTTGAACAGGGCATAGTATGCAGCAAACTAATCGCACCTTGGTCATAGGGACTTTGGCCTCTGTGTAAGGCCCAATGCACTACATGGCATTGGAAGTACACAGGTGGCATGAGGGGTGCGACACACTCCCTGATCATGGCACACACTGTACATCACAAGCAACACAAAGCTGATGGCCAGCACCTCCAAGCAGTCACATGCCCCAGGCCACTGTCCTAACATCAGCAGACTACACAGACACACACAGGCACAGATCATTCACCTGCCAGTGGCAACAGCCGATACAAACCTCACTCTGCACATGTGCCACTTGCCTGGGGGGTGTCACAGGTGTGGGGCTAGCCCAGCAAGTCAGACACACAGCACGGATCACTTCTCACATCAGATGGGTAGAGCTGTTGCCTCCTCCATGCAGCTGTGGTTCAACACTCCACATAGACACTCACCCACATGACAAGGAACATTCACACACATCAATGTCCAGTTCATTTGGACACTCTCACCACAGCTCCACTCAACTCACACACATCTGTGGGTACAGTCACCTGTCACTCGGGGGGAACACTGAATCACCTCAGGACTATAGAACAAGAAGGGCCAGGAGGATTAGCTATGCTGAATGTGCCATGCAGCATGCAGTGATAGTCACAGTAAGCACAATGCAAGTGAGGGGTGCACACATGAACCACATCATGCTCTGCATGACAGACATGAGCCATTCCCCCCCCCCCCCCCCCTCGGACCCACTCTAAACAACATTTCATGTCTGTCACACCTGGACACAATGCCAGAAGTGCCAGTCACAAAAAGAAGGGGCACAGTCAAAGGTAGCCGAGTCAGCACTCACCTGCTCCCCTGGTCTACCATACAGGCTGGGGAACTGTGGGAGGATGACGTCCAGCAACGCCTCATTCTCCTCCTGGGTGAAAGGCTAGGCCCTCTCCACAGTCCTTGACATGGTGCCAGAGGAATCACAAGCAGCAGCAGTGTAGTCGAATCAAAGGTTGTGCAGGCAAGTGCCCTCTCAAGGGTTCTGGCTGACTTATATCTGCCTTGCTGGGCTATTTCATGAACAGGTGTACAGAGTGATTGGTCAGACTCATTTGCATCCTACGTTTCCTCCAATCCCTTTAAACATACACCAGTGACAGCATGAGCATTTTTTCAAATTTGCAACATCATGTCAAGTCAACAACCACTTTGCAACAATGTATAATGTGGCCAACTGCTTTTTCCAGGCCACATGATGGAAAAATGTGATCTTTAAACTGGGTATCCATGACAACCAGCATTCATGTAGGCCCTAATACTTGTCCCTTATGTGTCCCCATTGTAAATTTCAAATCCCCACACAGCTACGGTGCGTTTCACACGTACCCCTAGGGCACCACTACTCTAGTGCTACGGGCCGTACCCGCGTGAGTACGGCCCGTAGCACTATGGCGTACGCCTACGGCAACCCTACCATAGTACTACGGGCCGTACCCGCGTGTGTCCGGCCCGTAGCACTATGTTAGTGTTGCTATAGGCGTACGCCATAGTGCTACGGGCCGTACCCGCGTGCGTACGGCCCGTAGCACTATGGTGTACGCCTACGGCAACCCTACCATAGTACTACGGGCCGTACCCGCGTGTGTCCGGTCCGTAGCACTATGTTAGTGTTGCCGTACGCCATAGTGCTACTGGCCATACCCGCGTGTGTACGGCTCGTAGCACTATGGTAGGGTTGCCGTAGGCGTACGCCATAGTGCTACGGGCCGTACTCACATGTGTACGGCCCATAGCACTATGGCATACGCCTACGGCAACCCTACCATAGTGCTACGGGCCGGACACACGCGTGTACGGGCCTATCTCTATGGCGCACGCCTACGGCTACACTCCCATAGGGATAGGACCAGTGTGTACATGTACGTGTGTGCGGTCCGTACACACACGCGTAATCCTACCCAAACACCATATAGTGATACGACCGTACACACGCCCTCAGAGCATGTGTACGGTGCGTTTCACAGCTTACACTGGTGATAGGAGGCTCACAGGATAGGAATGGAGGTGTCTGACTCGCACAAGGATGGACATCAAGTCATTGTCAGTGCAGTCCTTCATGTGTAGGGCCTACGTGTGTCAGGCAGTGATGTGGCACATGTCTCCTCATGTTTTCACCCAATAGTTGTGTGATGACCTGTGTACACATGTCATGTGTGATGGGGCACTATGTGGCGCACTTCCCCTTCACACCTTTTACATGTGTGCGAGTAGTTCTAACTTGTCAAGCACTGCATCACTGGCATGGCACAGTCACCAACTGTCCCCTAATGCCAGGTACACGGATGATGACACCTGACATCTCACTACCAGCGTGCCACGATGTGACTATGTCATGTGTGTGTCATGTGTTCCCATGATCTTGCTGTTGGTGTTCCGTCAACGGCATCTGCTGTAGCTGCATCCAACATGTGTCTGTGTGTAGATGCCCATGTCACACTATCACGCACACCAGGACACATGTGGAATGACACGTAACGTGTGTCTGTATGCATCAAACAGGGAATGCGAGCTTAGGACATATCTGCGTAGTCTCAATGTCTGTGTGATCATTTTTGACATGTACCCCTTCATGGCAAGGTGTGTGGTCTGTCCTTTTTTCCATGACATGTGACCTGTGCGTCTAGCTTGCCGGCAGCTGTCTGTATGAGATGACATCCTTCAAATGCACATATGTGGATGTATGTCACTCCTGTAATTTGTCTGGCCCACAGCTACTTTCATGGCATGTCATGTAGACCTTGCCAATCCACGTTTGTAGCTGGCTCTTGGTAGGAGTATCACCTTGCTGGCATACGTGTGCAGGTTGTATTGCACAGTACAGACTCTGTATGTAGCATATGTGTATTAGCTGTTGAACATGTGCTCAGTGCATTGACATTGGTGTAGTAATGTACTCACTCTTCGTTATTCCTTCCAAATTTCTGCAGGGCACCGCCTCTCCCCCGACCAATGCCAGACTTGGGTGCCATGAGGCAATGTGACTGCATACGCCGCTACAGATTCCCCCAACAGTTAATTGAGGACCTGACAAACAGGCTGGCACCACACCTCCAACCGCGACACAGTTATCCAACAGCGCTGACCCCCAAGATGAAGGTGATGGCAGCCCTACATTTCTTTGCCACCGGTACGTTTCAGTTCACCATAGCTGATGTGGGTGGCATGTCCCAGACCATGTTCAGCCGTGTCCTGCATGATGTTTTAGAAGCCATGTTGGAGCACCTGGATGAATTCATCCATTTTCCAACTCGTGAGCAGTTGACAGGTACCAAGGGTGAGTTCTATACCCTGGGAGGGATGCCCCATGTAATTGGGTCCATTGATGGGACACATGTGGCTTTGGTAGCACCACAGGCACAGGAGGTAGCCTATCGCAACAGAAAACATTATCACTCCATTAATGCCCTTGTGGTGTGTCTTGCTAACATGCTGATTTCCCATGTCTGTGCACGTTTTCCAGGGTCAGCACACGATGCCTACATCATGAGGCGTAGCAGGGTGCCAGAAATGATGCTGCAGCTGCACAACGAACGAGCATGTCTTGTTGGTGGGTATACTCTGTTTGTCCAGTATTTAGCGGTATCTTTGTATGTGACGGCATCTCCTGACCCACTTCTTTACATGATGTTTCCATGTAGGGGACTCTGGCTATCCCAACATGCCATGGCTGGTGACGCCTCTCCACAACCCGAGAACAGCTGCAGATCACCGTTACAACAACGCCCATGGGCAGACCAGGCGAGTGATTGAGAGGACGTTTGGCCTCCTGAAGAGCCGATTCCGTTGCCTCCACAAGACGGACGGGTCCACCGGTGAAGGTCTGCAAAATCTTCCTTGTGTGCTGCATTCTGCACAACATGGCAGTGGAGAAAGCTGTGCCACTCATCCTGGATCCCGATGAGCAGGAACATCCACCCGTGGAGGATGACGGCCTTGGTCACGAGGCAAGTGAGAAGGAGGAGGAGGACATCCGGAGTCAGCTCATACGCAACTTCTTCTCATAATGGTGAGTCCCTGGGTCTGAGTGTGCACGCTTGGAGCCTTGTGTGGCATGTGTTGCAATGTGTGTGTCCAGCTGACTGTATGCGAAGTGACTTTGAGGTGTGTGCTGATGTGACAACTCAAGTGCTGATGTCATTCCACACATTTCAGCTGACACACCCATTTGACAACTAGCATGGTGTCAACCTTAGTCATGTAGAGTACATGACCATGCATGCGGATGACTATGTTTTTCCTGACTTCTTGTGTGTCTCTCATCCCCAGGTAGTTGCGCATGCTGTCTGCTCGTGGCATCGTTGTGCTCCTGCTATTCCTCATGAGTATTGCAACGTGTGCTGAATCAGCGTTACATGCACGGACATGGTGAAAAGTCTCCTTTGGGTAAGGAATGCAGCAAGGCATTTTGGGTGGGGTAGTTGTTTGGAATGTGTGGGCACTGCCCCTGTGCAGGTTTTGTTACTATGCATACATGTGGACTCAACATGGAGCACATGACATGTAGCATGACTCACATGAATTGATAGTCACACTTCGTGACAGTCATCTGTAATGGGATTGTGGATTTTGATGAAGGCATCAATGTGTGTACAACTTCCCTCTGAAACATACGGGAGGCTACGGGTGGACATATTGCGGGACTTACCCATAAGAGGCTCAATGGGGAATTGCAGCCTCTCCGTGTGCAGCAGGGGATGTTTGGCTCAACCCCTTCACTTGTGTGCCACTCCAATGGATTTACAGCATCTGTGGTGCAAAGGGGGTGTCCAGTGTAGGTCCCACATGTTAATCCAATAGACCTGTGATTCTGTTAATGTTGATGCTTTTGCATAGGTGTGAGCCTGAGTAATAAAGGTCTTCCTCAGCCTCCAAGGTGCCTCATCTCTGTCAATGCAGGTCTCTTGCCACTGGGCATGCGGCATCTCTGGCATGGTTGTCAAGGATTGTGCATATGAGTCTATGTGTAGATTAGCAACCTGCATGCTGTTCTTCATGTATTTGATTCTCTATTGTGCATGATGTCCATGGCTGTGTATGTGTTTTGGCATGTTGGTCCCCACAACGGGCCGTCAACACCTTCTGGGGTGTGTTTCCTGTGCTCAGCTCGGCCTTCAGTTTCAAGATCCGGTGTCAGTCATCTTTGGTGATTGTGCATCCTTTGTCTCTGGGTGTGCCATTGAAAACCGGTAACTCCTTCCTTGACATACACCTGTTGCAGTAGTCCTTTCTGACATCCTATTCTTTGTGTGGATATTGTGGCATAGTTCCCAGGACATGCCGCCTGCTGTTGCAGCCACTGCAGCAAGGGCACACGTAGTTTCCAGATTTGGCAACACATACACATCAAAGATGCTCCTCCCTTCCTCCCTCAACACATTCATTTGGCTGTCATCAGCTTGTCTGTGCCACAGTTGCGGCCACGGGGTACCAAAGGCTGGACCGTCTGCACATGCAACGTGCACATTGCACGACCCTCAGGTCCTTGCATGACCCACATCACACTACAGTCTGATGTTGCAGCCACCCTCCAAGCAAGGTCCATCCACACATCTCCCGCCTGCTCTCAGGCATGCACTGAGCACACACACAACACCTTTGCATGATGAGTGTGCAACTCCGACTGCCTACACAGCGCTGCCACGCCTTCCAGGCCCTGTCACACCCACCAAGTCATTTCCCTCCTACTCCCCACCAGCTCTGTACCCCTGCAAGGCCATGGGAGTGGGACTCAAGGCTTCTGCATGTAGTATGCTGTCGTCGTGAGGCACATGGCACAGGAATCATCTCTCAGCGTGTCAATCTACAATGTGTCCAGGACCCCCCTATCCACCATCACATGCGCACACGACCTCATCATCAACTCGTATGCCATTGACAGCCAGGCGCTCCTCACCCTCACCAAGGAGGCAGACATTTCCTGTTCCAATATTCAAGATTGCATGGGATCCATAGATGAATGGCAGAACAGCAGCCACCTGAGGCTGGACTTGTACAGGACTGAGGTCAACATCTGAGGATTGTCTCCTTACAGCTGGGTCAACTGCTTGTGTCCCACCCACAGAAGCCCCGCACAGGCACTCAGTGTCCACGCACACAAGATGTTGTGCATCATGGATTGCTTGCTCACATTTGCCATGGTAATCACCAGCATCTGTACCTCACACTGCAACACCCTCAGCATTATGCGCATGATCCCCAGATAGATCTACTCCAAGGAAAGACGGACCATCCCCCAGGTCCACAACAACAACCGTGTCAAATACTGCCCTTCCCTCTACAGAGCAGCCACATCCAAACTCCAGGGACACTTGTCCACATCCAGGCTGCATCTGCACACCTCAGCTTCAACATTCCGCGCCCCAGCCACATCACCGTACAGCAGAGATAGCTGCAATGGATCACTGTGTGCTGCAGGATGACCTTCAGACTCCTCACCCACACTCAGGAGGCAGGCCACAACCCTGATCCAAAACCAACCTTGTACCACTGTCATCCGAGACCCCGTAGTGCCATCTCCGTGCATCCAACCTTGACCTGGCCACCATTCTTCAGATCCACCTTACTCCAGCATGCAGGACATAGTTCTCCCACCTGGGAACACATACCTGGGACTCCCTCCCCGGAACCTCCAAATGAGGCATGACCTCTACGCCTTAATGTTACTCTTCCAAATAGGTGTGTCTGCAAAGTTTCCCTAGCACCCCCTCAGCAGCTTGAAGCCATCACAGTTGAGTATTGTGCTCCATGTCTGCATTGAATGATAACTTGTGACCCATGTGTGTCCTGTAGCAGACTCAGATCCCAGGGTATGGATGGGTGGAGTTGGTTCAACACTCAGGCATAGTTAGACATTTACACACACATATGTGTGGTTGAGTTAGACATTTACACACACATATGCTGCCAAATGACAGCAACATCTCATGACAAAAAAAAATAATTTATTTTTGGTGGGGTGAGTGCTAAGGTGCTCTACCGGGTGCATAGAATCCAAAGTTCACAGGGGGAGATGGCATCCTTGTCAGTTGGAGTCATCAGAGTCCAGACCACAGTGTTGGTCATCATTGGTCAGACTGTGACCAGCAAGTCCATGTGGCAGAGAATGTCATTAGGTGAGGTGCTGCTGTTGCGCCAGAGGTCCAGGTGCCAGGCCAGGTGACCTGGGAGATGTGGATGGTCCGCTGACTCTCACGGTCTTTTCCGTGGACGACCCACCTTCCTGGGGGGACCCTCAGATGCAGGCCTTGACGATGTCTGTGATGCTCCGTCGGACGAATCCTCCTCCTCCTCCCTCCCTGTGGCTGGTGGTTGTCTTCGCCTCGTGGCACAGGGAGGGTTGCCCATGTTGTCGGCGATCCGACGGAGTGAACGGCTCATGTCCGTTTGCACCGCCAGGAACTCAGCCAGTCTTGCCTCCATCCGTTCTTGGTGTTGTTGTTGACTGGCATGTTGCTCGGCCTGCAGGTTCTTCATCTCGTCGAGGGTCCCCTTGAAGTCTGTGAAGCTCGACACTACCTGGCTGATGCCCCTGGTGTCACGCCGGTATGTGTCCAGGATGTGGCGTATGTGTGCCATACCAGTTCCCTCAGCTGGCTGGTCAGGTTCTCGCCTCCGCCTGCCTCCACTCCCACCACCCCTGCCCCCACGAGCCTGGCCTGCCGTTGTGGGCACATCAGGTCTACGGACCCCTGAGGGATGGCATTGGCGTGGTCGTCTGCCTCCTCCTGGGTGCCCGGAGAACCTTGTCCCTCCTGGTCAGACTGGCTGTGTTGTTCAGTGCGAGCAGGGCTCCTGGGTGTCTCCTGGGATGTGGCAGAAATGGAGGTGGTGGTTGGCACAGCTGTACCTGACACAGGTGCTGCTGGGTCTTGGGCACCAGAGGGGCCAGGTTGGTCGGGGTCATCCACGAAGTGGTGGGAGTCATCGCTGCCGGTGGGATCATCTTCACGCTGAGCCTGTGACTGTGATTGTTCCCCCCCATTGTTGGGGGGAGGTCGATGACGTTGCCCTGTGTGTGAGAGAGAGACAATGTTAATGCTGTTTCATGCCACATCCATGTTTCATACATATTCAAGAAGTCACAGTTCCTCCAGGTGGTTGGATGTGCCTAGCATTCCTCTCAATGCACACTTTGGGATGGGTATGTTGCGGGGGACAGATTGGTATGTGCTCCTGAGTGTTTGACCAGTAGATTTTTGGCTGGGATGCTTATTTGGCTATGGATTGGTCTTGTTGTGTCACATGTCCATTGTGAGAGTGGGTAAATCCGTTGCCTGCCCTGGGGGTGTGTGCTTGTGTGAGGGGGGGGGGGGGGGTGACCGGGCCTGCTGTTGAGTGTAGTGTGATTTGTCATTGGGTCTCCCAGGTGATGTGTCTGTCCCCTCATGGTGCATGCTGGCATGACAGTGTGTGTGAGTTCCTGTGCTAGGTATGTGAGCTTGTGGAGTTGTTGTTTGAGTGTACAGTGGTCACAGGAGGACCTTGTGCTGCCTACAGCAGGGCCAAGTGTCAGCTACCTTGTCAGAACTTTGCCAGTCCCTGTGCATTGGGCATGGTGCATGGGTATGAACCTAGGCCATATGGGCTGTGGGCATTGGTGTCTGCTTCTGAGTTGCACAATGTGTTGTATGAGCCCCACCCTCCCAGCATCCCGGACATCCAGTCTTGGGTTTGTGGTTGGTGTGGCCTGGGACATGGCATTGCCTTTATTTGTGAATGGGGCATGGAGACGTTAGTGGCATGAGCGTGGTTTTTGAGTGTGGTTGTGTGCGGTGAGGTCTTGGGGTAAGTTGCGTGCATTTGGTGTATTTGTGGTGTGGATGCCATTCCCCCCATGTTACGTGAGTTGTTTGTGTACTCACCAGGCTCTGCAACTCCTTCGACTCCGTGTACTCCCACCGGCGGATGCGTAGCTATCACCTTCTCCTCCCAAGGATGGTAATGTACGGGTCTGCGGGGCAGCCCACCTCCAGTGATGTTACTCTGGGCGTATTCCTCGTTCATTTTCCTCTTGACTGCCCTGCGCAGATCGCACCACCTGGCTTGGCATTCATGCCTGGTCCTTCGGATGGGCGCAACTGCATTCACCTTATCGACGATCCTCTGCCACAGGCTGGTTTTTTGGGCTATGCTGGTCTGTCTGACCAATGTTCCAAACAGCTGTGGCTCGACTCTGATGACTTCGTTGACAAGGAGCTCCAGCTCCGCCGTTGTGAACTTTGGATTCTTGTCTGTGGGCATGGTGTGGGGTGTGGGTGTGGATGGTTGTGGGTGTGTGGGTGTGAATGTGACGGTGTGTGTGTGAAGGTGAAGAGGGGGTGTTTGTGAAGGAGGTTGTGTGAAGGTGTGTGAGTTAAGGTGTAGTTGAGGTGTGAGTAAGGTGCAGTTGTTTGTCTGTGGGGTCTGTCATCAGTGGGTCTGTTGCAAAGGCTCATGGGTTGTGTGTGTGGGCCCTTTTTATTGGTCCTTTTGTGGGTGTGGCTGGGTTTGAATTTGTGGTGGGTGTGTTATAAGAGGTGGTTGTGGTTTGGGCCTCTGTTTGCCTGTTTGGATATGCCAGGTCAGTCATGGAGATGTATTTTGTCATGTAGACGTGTTTTGTGGTGTTGTGAGAGTCGAATTGACCCTCCTTGTGCTGTTTTACAGTGTCCTGGTTCTGTACGAGTATTTTGAGCCTAGGTAAGGTCCGTACATACGCGACGCTGGGTGAGGGTGCTGTGCTACGGTGTTGGGGTATGATGTGAACGGGTGCGGGGCTGTGCTACGGTGTTGGGGTACGGTGCGTACAGGTGCGGGGCTGTGCTACGGTGTTGGGGTACGGTGCGTACGGGTGCGGGGCTGTGCTACGGTGTTGGTGTACGGTGCGTACAGGTGCGGGGCTGAGCTACGGTGTTGGGGTACGGTGCGTACGGGTGCGGGGCTGTGCTACGGTGTTGGGGTACGGTGCGTACAGATGCGGGGTTGTGCTACGGTGTTGGGGTACGGTGCGTACGGGTGCGGGGCTGTGCTATGGTGTTGGGGTACGGTGCGTACAGGTGCGGGGCTGTGCTACGGTGTTGGGGTACAGTGCGTACAGGTGCGGGGCTGAGCTACGGTGTTGGGGTACGGTGCGTACAGGTGCGGGGCTGAGCTACGGTGTTGGGGTACAGTGCGTACAGGTGCGGGGTTGAGCTACGGTGTTGGGGTACGGTGCGTACAGGTGCGGGGCTGAGCTATGGTGTTGGGGTACGGTGCGTACAGGTACGGGGCTGGTCTACGGTGTTGAGGTACGGTGCGTGCAGGTGCGGGGTTGGGGTACAGTCCTGGGGTACGGTGCACAGGGGGGGTACGGGGCTGACATACGGGGGTACGGTGCTGACATATGCGGGGTTAGGGGGGCTGTACGACTCGTCTCCGGGCACAGGTTTACCCGTGTACATGTGTGCTGCAGCGTTCGCTTCGTACGGGGCCTTTTACATGCGGTTGGGTATTCGGAAGGGCGGTACGGATCGTACTTGCGCGCTCGGACTTGTGTTTTATGATTTTCACGTAAAAATTTCCGGCTCCCTATCGTACACTTTTCCCAACGCTATTCGGACGTGAAATTTTCCGGCTCTCTCTCGTACCCTTTTCCCGACGCTATTCGTACGTATTTTTCACATACGAATCGTACTTCGCTGTTTGTAAGGAACTTTTACGATTCGTACGTGAAAATATACGGACACGAGTCGTACGCAATTTTTTTTTACCGGATCGGAATCGGCACCTTAGTGTCTGTAGCCTGTCTCTGGGTCACATGACTGGGTGTAGCTGACAGTTGAACTTTATGTATTCCTCCTAGACAGCCACACACAATTGAGAGCACAGGTGTGCCTGGATGGACCATCACTGGCAGGATGGGAGGGAGAAGCTAGGCATAGCCCTACTTACACTTGAATCGTCTGTGTCCTGCCTCCACACAAAAGGCGTCATACTGCCTGTAGTTAGGAGCCAGGGCAAGGGAGGTAGAAAACCTGTGCACCAGAAAGGGAAACCTCTAGAAGTTTCTCCCACTTCAAAGGAGGCACCTGATATAAATATTGAAATTCAGACAACAACATTTTAGTACACTTCTGTATCCGTGGAGATTTTTCCAGGACGAAAGACTGCTGTGCTGCTGAAAGGACTGCCACTCTGCTGGACTGCGGCCCTGCTGGGCTGCTGCCTTGCTGCCCTTCTGTCTGAGTCAGAGGGATTGGACCTGCACCTGAACCCAGGACTCCCAGAGTGACTACAAGGGCTAGTCTGCTGGCCTCCTGTTCAGAGCAACAGGGACTTAACAGGCTCCCAACCACTTGAAACAGCACCCATATCTAGCTAGAACAAGTACCTGACCTCCAAGTGGTACCCTGCAGGTACTGGATCCTTGGTGTGGCCGCAGAGAGGCTGAATTGAAGTTTTTGGGCTCTTCGCAATTGGTGCTGAAACCTTGTCACTCTCACAGCCTGCCAATGCGAAGTTCCATCAGCCCGACCCTTTGCACTACAGCATTAATCACTCATTGGGAACACCACTGCACAGTGCCTGCCCAACCATCCGTGACAAAAACAGGATCTTCACACTACAGCGGCGCCTTGACATGATGCCCAGCCTGCTCTTCGCGCTACATCACCATCCACAACGATTTCCTGCTCCTTGCCGCCCCCTCCATCACGAACGGATCACTTTACGCTTGACTGAGATGGTAACTTCTCACCAGATTTAACCTGGTCCCTGTATCAGAACTGCAGTCGGCCTGAACTTGTGACTTTCTCACAACCATGACCAGATAGCCTCAACTGGCGCTTTGGGCTTTTTAATGCTATCTTAACAAAATGTTCACAAAATCTTTAAAAAATTCCTATGTCCGGTTCTACTGATTGGGTTTTTGTCATTTTGGTTTTGCTATATTTATTAAAATCTACCCTATTTTTCTCATCTGATGTTGGCTCCTTCTTGTGATGTGTTTTTATTTTATTGCTGTTTGAAGTATTGCACAAATACTGACACATTGCCTCTACTTTAAGCCTGACCATTCTGAGTCAAGCTACAGAAGGTTGATCACAGGTTAATTTGGGGTTTGCTTGTGACTTAACCCTCTCAAGGATTATGGTTGCTGCTTGAGTAGGGTTTCACCTCTCTCAACCAGTAAAACAATTTCTTGTAATGACAGCCTTTTGAGTAGTTCTATAATTCCATAACCTTGTTCTCAATTCTACTTTCCAATTCAAATTACTCCTGATTGCCAGCTGCAAATAATCTCCACACATTCTATTGAATTTCTCAACTTTTTTCTGTGTGATCTGAAGATGGATGTTAAAAAATGTAAAAAGTTCAGTAATTTATTCAGATATAAACTGAGGATCATTATCTGTGATTACTTCCTCTGGCATCTCCTCTCTTCTAAGTACATCTATATAGAAGGCAACCACATTATCGGCCTTTATTTCATGGGCTATCTCGTCTTCCTGCCACTTTGTAAAAATCTATCATAACAGTAGCCAATTTTTTCTTCAGTCTAACCTGACTGAAGGGTATCCAAATATCCAAACCATGTTTTTTCTACGGACTATCCGTATTCTGTTGCTGCATTATAGGAGATTCCCTCAGTGCACAGGACTTGTCACTAAGAATACAGCTGACACAGCTCCTTACATTCCTCTCTATATTTCTGTCCATTCCTGGCCACCAAAAATCGACATGCCCCTTGTGTTTCGTAGCTGACATCCCACCATGCCTATCATGCAGTAATTTTGTGATTCTCATTCAAAGAGATCCAGGCACCACCAATCTATCACCCCTGCTATCACCTCTATAGATCATATCATTGCCACAGATAAACCCGTTCAAACCATCATGAATTTTCCAAGCTACTCATTCTTCACCATCATTTTGTTTCCCACTCTTTTGCTATGTATTCCTGAATTCTCTTCAATTCTTCATCAGTATTTAGGTTAGTTTTCCATTCCTCTTTCCCAATGGCTGCACTTAAGTACGCTGGCATGAGGAAGAGATGAGGATATGGTGGGCTAATGCGCTGTCTGCCCTCGAGGTCAAACACACAGGTGCCGATTCTGATCCTGTAAAACCCGGGTACAAATGGTCGTACGGAGCGTATTCTCCGTACGACTGGTACCCGGGAATTCCACCGTACAAACCAGCAAGTACGATTCGTACAGAAATACCATTTCCGTACGAATCGTAAAAAACACCGTATGGCTAAAAAATACATACAATTCCGATCCTGGACAGCGCGTACGCGACATCCGCACGGAGTCAGGCAGCGTTTTACGGACCAGCAAGTACGATTCGTACCCACAACACTCCGCACGGCTATATTTTTACGGGAGCCAAAAAGTGCCGGAAAAGCTAAGTACGCCGCGATGCACGAGGAAAAGGGGGCCCGCTACGCGACGTATACGCCATCACCCACATCGTACGTGTCATCATGTATGGTGCGTACCCCAACATTGCATATGTACGGACCGTACCCCCAACCCCCCATATGTACACACCATATCCCCAACCCCGTATGTACGTGCCGTACCCCCACCCCAGCCCCGTATGTACATGCCGTACCCCCAGCCCCATATGTACGCGCCATGCCCCTAGCCTTGTATGTACACGCCGTACCCCCAACCCAGACCCGTATGTATGCGCCGTACCCCCAGCCCTGTATGTACGCGCTGTACCCCCAGCGCTACACCCTGGGGGTACGGCACGTACATACGGGGCTGGGGTGGGGGTACGGCGCGTACATACGGGGCTGGGGTGGGGGTACGGCGCGTACATACGGGGCTGGGGTGGGGGGGCCATACGACTCGTACCCCGGGCACAAGTGTACCCGGGGTAGGGGTCGTACACAATTCGCTCCGTACGGGATGTTTTCCATACGCTTGTGCATTCGGAACGCCGGTACGAATCGGACTTGTGCGCTCGGACTTCAGTTTTACGACTCATACGTAAAACTGTCCAGGGACGTCTCGTAGACTTTTCCCGAGGCTATTCGTATGTATTTTTCCCGTACGAATCGTACTTCACCATTTGTAATGTACTTGTACGATTCGTACGCAAAAAAATACGGATACGAGTCGTACGGAAAAAAAAAATACAGGATCAGAATCGGCCCCACAATGTAAAAGAAACGTTTTGAGCGACCTTAGTCTGTGGAAAAGACACATTGAAATATGTAAAAAAATGATATTTCTATCCACTATATCAGTGAAAATTATATTAAAAATATCGATATTAGTCACAGTGATATTAATTACCTAGAAAACGATATTTTTGTCAACAATATTTCTGCATCACCATATTTGTATGTTATGATATTTAGTTTCTAATGTTTCGGTCTCCCGATATTTTTAAAACTATATTTTGTCCAAACACCATGCAGAACAAGTCATTTCACCCACTGAGTTCTTGGGATGGTTTAATCCAGTGTTAGCCCAGAAACAGAGTGGTAAGATGCATATTTGGTTGATCTACACGATTTGAATGACTTCGTTTGAGTGGATCGACATCAGCTGTCAGATTTTAACCAAATGTCGATTACTATAGAAGACTGCAAATGTTTTTAAAACCTGGGCCTATTTAAAGCATATCAACAGATTGTCTTGCATCCTAATAGTAGGCATTTAACTTCTTTTGTGATCCCAGAAGGAGCATTTTAATATTTAAGCATGCCTTTTGGTCAGTCCTATGCTTCTGAAGTCTTCAGTCAAAGAGACACTAGGAAGCTGTGGATAGCAATCAGCAGAGGGACAGTATTCCAAGATAACATACTGATTAGTGGAAAAGATAAATGAGACCATGACATGATTTTGAGACTTTCTGAAAGAAAATTAAGAGATGGTAGTTTAACCATAGGGGTAGAAAAATTAAAATTTGCTGTGACAGAAGGAAAATATTTGGGTCCTGTTGTTAGTGGGAATGGAATTAAACCCAGAGTAAAGCTGTTCGGGGATATTGAATGTGCACACAATAAGTTTGCTGACTATGGGAATGCTTTTGAAGAAAGGAAAAATGTATGTCTGGTCTGAACAAAGCGAGAAGTTGTTTGTGTAAGATTTGTTTATTAAAACCATTAGATCTGAAGCACAAAACAGTTATGATTTCATACGCAAGTGCATATGGTCTATGTGTAATACTGCTAGAATTACATAAAGGAGTTCCGAGAGTCATGGCACTTGTTTCAAGAACTTGAAGGAGAAGAAGAAAGTTGTTCAGTCATAAAGAAAGAACAAAGCACTTGCTTGTTGGCACGGATCCCAGCATTTGAGGCTATATTTATACGGAATAAGAATCATATTGAGAACTGATCACAAACCTCTCATTGATGTTTCTACAACACAAGGTGCAGCCAAAGTTACTTTGGATGGCTAAATTCTTGCTGATACTCTACGAGTGTTCCTTTGAAATTAAATATCTGAAAGGAGAGAATAATGTCAAAGTGGATTGCTTATCATCCTGCCATTAATGTCAACGATAGATTGTGAGGGGATCACTGACAAAATATCGAGAAGGAGGATATCGACCTGCCAAAATATCGAGGAAAAAATATAGAATGCCAAAATATCGAATCCCTATCTACAAACAGGTAAGTACAAAAGTATAGAATCCAAAATATCGTTGTAAAAAATATAGTTGGTCAAAATATCGAATTTTTTAAATGTCTTAAAAGTAATGTAAACTTAATTAAATAATACATATAATTAACTAAAACATACTTAAAAACACTTAAATAACTTTAAAATTAATAAATAATTAATGTAAGTAAAAAAAGAATTAATACATATATAGTAACGTAATATTAATTAAAAATATTCAATATTTTTTGCGTAGGATAGCGGGCGGGTAAAATTTACTATTACTACTCCAGTAAGTGCAATAGTAGGGAAAGCGTTGGATAGCGGGAGGGTAAAAATTACTAGTCCCACTCCAGAGAGTGCAACAGTAGGGAAAGCGTTGGATAGCGGGAGGGTAAAAATTACTATTCGCACTCCAGAGAGTGCAATAATAGGGAAAGCATTGGATAGCGTCGGGGTAAAAATTACTATTCCCACTCCAGAGAGTGCAACAGTAGGGAAAGCGTTGGATAGCGGGAGGGTAAAATTTACTATTCCCTCTCCAGTGAGTGCAACAGTAAGGAAAGTGTTGGATAGCGTAGGGGTAAAAATTACTATTCCCACTCCAAAGAGTGCAACAGTAGGGAAAGCATTGGATAGAGTAGGGGTAAAAATAACTATTCCAACTCCAGAGAGTGCAACAGTAGGGAAAGCGTTGGATAGCGTAGGGGTAAAAATTACTATTCCCACTCCAGAGAGTGCAACAGTAGGGAAAGCGTTGGATAGCGGGAGGGCAAAATTGACTATTCCCACTCCAGTGAGTGCAACAGTAGGGAAAACGTCAGATGGCGTAGGGGTAAAAATGACTATTCCCACTCCAAAGAGTGCAACAGTAGGGAAAGCGTTGGATAGCGTAAGGGTAAAAATTACCATTCCCACTCCAGAGAGTGCAACAGTAGGGAAAGCGTTGGATAGTGGGAGGGTAAAATTTACTATTCCCACTCCAGTGAGTGCAACAGTAGGGAAAGCGTTGGATAGCATAGGGGTAAAAATGACTATTCCCACTCCAAAGAATATTGTATTAAAAATAAATTAATTATTAATACCAAAAGAAAAAGTATTAAAATGAATTACCAACCACACAATATTTAATAATTAATTAATTATAAATACCAATATTTTTTTATTAATTACCTATTAATAATTAATTAACAACCAATTAATTTTCAATACCAAAAATTAATAAATACAAATAATACCAATTAATAATTAATTAATAATACATTATTTATCAATATACAAAAATTATTTCAATAATTAATTATTTACAATTAAATTACTTCCCACCATATTCCCCTATAAACCCACAACCCGCTACAAATAATAAATTAATACAATTAACATAATTATCAATTAAACAATTAATACAAATTAATTACCAATTAATACAAATTATTTACCAATTAATAATTAATCAACAACCAATTAATATTCAATACCAATTAATAATTACTTAATAACAATTAAATTACTTCCCACCCTATTCCCCCATAAACCCACAACCCGCTACAGAAGTTAAACGCAAAATTAAATTAAAAATAATTAATAATTCCTAAAAATTATTATTTAATGTACTATAATTAAATTACTTCCCACCCTAATCCCCTATAAATCCACAACCCGCTACGGAATTAAATTACACAAAGATTAAATAACATACAATTCATTGCTTTAAAAATATTCAAACATACATTCCAAAATTAATACATACTTTTAACACATATACTAACACTTAAAACACTATAAAAAAATCGATATTTTTAACAACTATATTATGACTGTCGATATTACTTACTTCTATATTATGTAAATCGATATTTCTTACCTGATTTTCGATATTCTTCACCACTATATTTTGGCAATTCGATATTCTGTCCATTCTATATTAAAAACTCGATATTCTGTCCAGTCGATTTTTTTTTCCGATATTATGACTATTTACCATTGTGAGGCATATGATTGGATAGTGGCCAATGTAGAAGGTTCTTTGGGGGAGCCGTGGCTAGAACATACCGGCTTTCCTCGACAGACTATGGTCGGTCAGGCCGTTTCTTCTACATTGTGTGTTTGACCAAATTTTCAAATTGCATTTTGTATGCAAAAAGTAATTTTGGTTTGGGAACTGTAATTGCTAATAATTTCTGTTGCTTTGTGGGAACATTGTGGGGGGAACATTACTTCTGTCAGCCATTTTGTATTGCCATCACTCGAGGGCAGTTAACGCTCTAGCACGCCGCATCCTAATCTCTGCCTCACGCCTTAGCACTTAAACGTGACCATGGAATGGATGCACGCAGTGGGCGTGCCAAAAGCAAACCCGTCTGCTCCCGTCCGTGCATGAAAGGGAGCAGAGGCCAGAAATGCTGATTCTGACACCCTGGCAGGCATGTCTACTCAGTCACACAATTGCATGTTTTGCAACCTCTTCATACTAAGGTTTGTCCACCTTTGCTAGATCTAGACTGTACGGTAACTATTAGGTAAGGCTCACATTGCAATTATAAAACTAAACATTTGCATTTTGACTCTACCTCTACTCCAGTAGCTCAGCCAATGCTTCTTAAGGCTAATCCACCCAGGAATGTTTTTCAGTCTTAATTGCCGGTCGCTAGTGAAGTATCACTGGGAGATTTTCAACTTTATCACAGACCATGAACCAGATGCGGTCTTTCTTACAGAGAGTTGGCTAAACTCTGCCTCTGGGCCCGATGTAATTATGGCTATGCCCTCTTCTTACAGTATCCTGAAAATGGATCAAGAAAACAGGAAAGGCGGTGGTGTTGCTATTATTTTTAAAAAGCCCTATGTATGTAAAGTTGCTAAACTAGCAATTCTGAATTGTGAAGCTCTTATGTTTTTCATTATCACTTGCCCATAACTTCACCGTGTCAGGAGTCTATATATATCACTCACCTGGCAATGTGGTCAATTGGAGTTCTACCATCGAGGAAGCTCCTGCATCATTAATTCTTAATTACTCCAATTTCACCATCTTGGACTATCTTAACATCCACTTTAATAATGCGGCCTGCCATACAGTTACATCTGTAATAGAGGATCTTGATGCGCTTGACATGCATCTTATTATAAAACTCCCCACTCACACCTCTGGCCATTTGCTGGATTATTTTTTACAAACCTAGATGATATCCAGACTGACCAGTCGCTTCCCCTGCCATGATCAGACCATTTTGAAATCCCACTTTCTCTCCTGGCTCCCTCAGGAGTGCTTATTCAATACTGTATCATAGGAGTTCCACTGGCAGGAATTGGATAATAGGGCTTTGGGGGGGCGGCCGACCAGCAGGAGGCTCGCCCCCCGGGGGGTTTTGGGCCGGGGGGGGGCAGCAGGAGCACGGGGGCGGGTTGGGCTAGTTTTGGGCTACTTGGGCTGGTTGGGCTCTGGTTGGGCTCCTTTTGGGCTGGTGGGCTATATAGCCGGCCATTTTGTGTGGCGACCCACCATTTCGGTGGATCGTGACACAACCGCCGGCTGGGTGGTTGGCACGAGCTTTGTCGCGAGCTTTGTTGGACCTAGGCGGTTTGCGGTTGGCGCTTTCTGGGCGATTGTCCTGCGAGCGTGTGAGTCGCCGCGCGCCGGGAAGTGGGTGGCGGCTGGGGGGGGCGCGGCCGCGTGAGGGCGGCAGCGGCACCAGCACGACGGAAGCAGGGGAGGCGGCGGGGCACCGCGGCCCATGCTGTAGTTTGTTGGGGGTGGGGGGGGTTCACCGTGTGCGTGGGGTGCAGGCGTTGGCAGGAGAGGTGGTGCAAGAAGGGGGAGAGGGCGCCCAGTATGAACGCTTGCGGCTGGGGGGGAGGGGTGAGTGACGGCAGTGGGGAGTGGGGGTGGGTCCTCACCATTATTGATAGAGAGCTCAGAGGAGGGGGAGGGGGGTAGCGGGGGGGAGCCCTGCGGCCAGCAGGGGGTGTGCGGTTGGCGAGGTTGTGGAGCCCGGGGGGGAGGAGCAGGACGGGGGTGCCGGGGCAGCTGGTAGCAGTGGTAGAAGGGTGGGGAGAGGCAGGGGGGGTGGTCCCGGAGGTGTCTCGCGGGAGGTCCGGCGGGGCGGCGGGAGGTGAGGGACCTGGAGTGGAGCGGAGGGGTGCACGGGGGAGTGGCCTGGGAGGTACCGGCGGGGGCCAGGGGTGGGGTGCGGGGGCTGGGTGCGGCCCGTGGGGCAGTACGGCGGGAATTGGATTCACTGGAGTGGAGTAAAGGGGAGGAGGGTGCGGGAGGGTGGGGGCGGGGGGGATGCTGGTGGCGGGGGGTGGGACGTCGGGGCATGGCGGTCGTCTCCTGCATGGCGGGGGGGTCATTCATCCTGGGTCCGGAGGGGCGGGGAGCGTGGGGGGATGCGGGAGGGTGGGGGGCAGTGGCGGGCCACATTAACCCCGGCATGTTGGACTCCACCTATTTGTTTCCACAGGACAGGCTGGCGAAGTGCTCGGGAGAGCTGCATGCGGCTCCAATCCGCCGAGGGGATGGGCCGGCTCTGCCTTATGCGGGCGGTCGCACTCCAATGAGGGACCTGGCAGCGGTGGCACAAGAAAGGTGGGGCGGTAAGTCCCCGCCAGCCCCACCCCAACGGGTAGATGCGGCCACTGGGGGAAGGGGGCATCGGTCCGTCCGCTTAGATCGGGACCCCGAAGAGCGGCATACCAAGCGGCAGAGGGAGAGTGTGGATCTTAGGGAGCTGCTACACACGTGTAGGGAGCGGGCTGGTTTGAGCAGGCTGGAGCCCGCGGAGGGCGGCCTATGGCAGGACCCGGGGGTAGATTATGTGCATGGGGGAGAGCCACTGGATTATGAGGAGGAGAGTGAAGAGGAGGCGGAAATCCGCAAGCGGGGGCGGGGGGAGGAGCGGGGGGGAGGGGAGCGGAGTAATGCCTTGTCTAGTACCTTACAGGAGGCGCCCCGTCGGAGCAAAGCAGCGAGGGTGACGGCCCCCCCTGTTCCACTGGTGAGGCGGCGGGATCCGGTGCGGACACCGACCTTGATGCCGGGTAAGGCAGAGAACGGGGCAGGGAGGGGTTCAAGTGGGGACATGCGCACAGTCTCGATTGGCACAGATGCGTGGGGGAGAGGGGAGTGCGTCTGAGTAAGGGCACGTACGTGTGCGACGCGGGGGTGGGACCGGACGGCGCGGGTTTGGCGGGTGGGCTCCGCGGCTCCGGACAAGGATGGGGAGAAGGGGAAGGGTGGTAAGGAGGGGAAAGAGAGCCATGAGCTGCCGGTGTGCAAGCTGCCTTATATGGGCATTACCAAACCTTTGGGGGCGCATTTGTTGTTGGCCACTAAAGAAAAGACCTGGAAAGGGGACTACGTGGACATCCTGAAGCTCCTGCATAGGGAGCTGACGGCGAAGGAGGGGTCCAAAGAGGAGGAACAGGAGTTAGCCAAGCGTCCGAGGGTGCCCCTGAATATAGAGAATTGGTCCGCGGGGTTTTTGATTTTCGCCAGTGTGTACTGTGAGAAATATCCAGAACGGTCCGTCGCCCTTTTTAAGTACATGGATGTTGTCCGGAGGGCACAGGTTACCTATGGGGGTTACGCATGGTCGCATTACGATGAGGAGTTTCGGGCGCGCTTGGCCTGGGATCCGGAGGCGAAATGGGGGGAAATCGATTCGGATCTGTACCAGCAGACCATGGGGGGGCGAAGTTTGGCAAGACAATCTATACGGCGAGCGGGCTGCCCCTTGCGCCCCGCCCCTTTCCCAGCCGCCCCACCCGTGGGGGGGTGGGGCAAGGTGACAATACCGGGGGGCCCCCGGTGGGGGCATTCTGGGACTTCAACAAAGGTCTTTGTATGCGGCAATATTGCAAGTTCAGGCATGAATGCTCCAAATGCGGGAAACATCACTCGGTGGTGCAATGCTGGGGGACGGGAGGCAACCAAGGGCAGCAGTCCGCTCCGGGGGGACAGCAGGCGGGCAGTCGGGGAGGTCGGGGGGACAAGGGACTGTGGGAAAGGGCTTGTACGCCGGTTAGACAGGATCGGTTGGAACCCCTGCTGGCGTCTTATCCACGGACCAAGGACGCGGGGCTGAAACGGCGGGGTTTCCGGTCGCGGTGTATAAGTCGGTGGTCTGGGAGAAATTGGACAGGGAGGTACGGGAGGGGCGGATGGTGGGGCCGTTTGGGGAGGTGCCGATCCGGGATCTGATAATCTCGCCCATCGGAGGGGTGCCAAAGAAGGAGCTGGGACAGTTTCGCCTGATCCAGCATCTGTGCTGGCCGGAAGGGGCGTCGATCAACGATTACATTGCGGCGGAATTGTCGTCAGTATCGTACACATCAGTGGACGTGGCGCAGCGTTTGGTGATGGCGGTGGGGCCCGGCGCACTCATGGCAAAGTGCGATATCAAGTCGGCATTCCGGTTGTTGCCCGTCCACCCGGATGATTATCAACTGTTGGGTATACAGTTCGACGGCGCCATTTTTGTGGACAAAGCGCTGCCAATGGGGTGTTCGATTTCTTGTGCTTTGTTTGAGCACTTCAGTACCTTCTTACAGTGGGCATTTTCATGGCACACGGGGAAGGCGACGATGACACACTACCTGGATGACTTTTTCCTGGTGGGACTGCCCGGTTCGGCGGACTGCCAGCAACAGCTGGACAGTTTTACGGAGCTCATGGGCTACCTGGGTGTGCCCCTGACGCCAGAGAAGACACAAGGTACCAGCACGGTGCCGTCATTGTTGGGCATTGAGCTAGACTCGGTGGCCATGGAGGCTCGGTTACCGGAGGAGAAGAAGTTGTGAATGCTGGGTTTGGTGGACGACATGCTGGGGCAGCGGAAGGTGACGGTGCGGGAGGTGCAGGTTCGTTTGAGACATTTGAATTTCGCTTGCCGGGTGGTGCGGGCAGGGCGTACGTTTTGTAGACGGCTGGGGCGGGCCCTGGCGGGAGGTACATTGCCGCATCATCATATGCGATTGTCAGCGGGCACGAAAGAGGATCTGCGTATGTGGCGGGCGTTCTTGGCGCATTTTAATGGGATCCCGATGGCGCCCCCAGAGGACTGGGAGTGGGATGTCACCATCTCTTCAGATGCGGCGGGAGTGGGTGGTTTCGGTCTATTTTGGCAGGGGAGGTGGTGTGCGGAGGAATGGCCGCTGCATTGGCAGGGCGCAGGGAGGAGCATCACGTTTTTGGAATTGTTCCCGTTGGTGGTGGCAGTGACGGTGTGGGCGCGGGAGCTGGCGCACAGACGTGTGATTTTCAAGGTGGACAATAAGTCAGTGGTACATGTTGTCAATCGGCAGTCCGCTAGAGTTCTGCAGGGGCTCAAGTTGTTGCGGGTGTTTGTGCTGCGTTGTTTGGAGCATGATATCTTGTTTCAAGCACGGCATGTGCCGGGGGTGGACAATGACATTGCGGATGCTTTGTCTCGTTCACAGTGGCAGAGGTTCCATGGGCTAGCCACGGAGGCGGACAAATGCAAGACGCCAGTGCAAGCGGGGATGTGGTCGGTAGGAGAGAAAGGGTCATACAGCTGGTAAGAGGGTCGGTGGCAGGTCAACGTGAAGGGCATACGAGCAGGCGTGGTGGGAGTTCGTAGACAGTGGGGCGGGGTGGCAGGGTGATCGGGGGGTTCAGTGTGAGCAGGTTGTGCAGTTCATGTTGACATTGATGGACAAGGGTATGTCGAAGGCGACGATTGCGGGAAAGTTGTCAGCCATAGCGTTTATGGGGAAGTTGTGCTGGGGCTATGCGCCGTCAGCGGTGGAGTTGGGCGCAAGCTTACTGGAGGGCTGGGTGTGAGAACGAGGGGCCACGGCTCGTCAGCGTCGTCCTATCACAGGGCGCATGCTAAGGGGTGTGCTACAGAGCCTGCCTGGTTTCTGCCATAATCAGGAAGAGATTCTTTTGTTTTCCACTCTTATGTCGTGGATGTATTTTGGGGCCTTCAGGGTGTCCGAGCTGGTGGGGCAGAGGGGGAAGCCAGGGGTGTGCTGGGAGGCTGTGGAGTTGCGGGCCGGAGAGGTGGCGGTTCGCTTGCAGCGCTCGAAGACAGATCAGCGGGGTGAGGGGACCTGGGTGTTTCTGGGGCCCGGAGTTGGAGCAGGACATCTGCCCGGTGGTGTGGGGGGGGCGGTTGGCATCCCGGTTGCGGTCGGTGGAGGGTGAAATATTTCACCGGGTCGCGGGGGAACGGGTGACGGCGGCCCAGCTGCTGTGGGTCCTGCGGCACGCCCTGCTCGGCATAGGTGAGGAGCCAAACATTTTCGGGATGCATTCCTTTCGGATAGGGGCAGCAACGGATGCGGCTCGCCAGGGGTGGGGGAGGGAGGACATTATGCGTTTGGGGAGGTGGAAGTCGGACTGTTACCAGACATACGTTCGGTCGCAGGCTTCAGGGGGGAGGGGGGGAAAGTAGGCAGAGCACTTCCTTTGTGCTGACATGTGTCTCTTTCCAGGTGCGGTGGCGGGGCCGGACGTGGCCGGGGTGTCCATCCTCATCCTGGGCCACTCTTTCATCAAGCGAGCGGAGCGATATGAATGGGACAAGAGCAGAAACCTTAATTTAGAATTGCATCCTAGGTTGTTTCGATGTCAGTGGCAGGGGCAAGGGGGTATGAGATGGCATGAGCTTTTTCCAGTGCTGAACAGGGCTGTAATGGGGGGAGTGTGTCCTGATGTTTTGGTCATACATTTAGAGGAGAATGATTTGGTGCAGTGCAAAGGCCTGGCGTTGTTGAAGTAGATGAAAAGGGATTTGCTGGAGATTCGGACACAGTGGTCAGGTTGCTATGTTATTTGGTCAGAATTCATTCTGTGGAGAATTTGGAGGGGGGCTGCGCGCACGGCGGCCGTAGATAGGGCGCGCCGGAAGATTAATAGGGACATGCAGGTTTTTTGTGACAGGGAGGGGATAGGTAGGATGGAACACCCGGAATTACGCTATGCGGCAGTGTATTTTATTTAGAGAAGACGGGGTGCATTTGTCTCGGTATGGCATGGAGTTATATATTATTCAGCTGAAGGAGGCGTTGGACAGGGCAATAGGTGTGTGCAGGTACCCGAGGCGTCAGGAGGCCTAAAGGGGGGGGTCGAAAGCCGGCAGTTCCAACTTTCGAGTGGCGTTTTTCCTAGGTCATGGGGAACATATACTGAGTTATGGTTACGGTGGGATAGAACATAAGAAGTTACCTAGTTAGGTAGGGTAGGAAAGTTAGGAATTGTAAGTTGTGTTATGATTGTTGCAGGGGGGGAAACAATTTTAGGGGAGGGGGTGGGGGGCCAGATAGGAAGGCTATATTTAGTGAGGATTAGTTTTGTACGGCACAGGCCAAGGTATGTTTTATGTAAGGTGCACCTGTTTCCAATAAAGCTGCCTTTTTCACACCAACAAGCTAGCCTGTGGTCTGTGCTGCCCCCCGTAGGGCCCAATAGGGCTTTGGGGGGGTGGCCGACCAGCGGGAGGCTGGCCCCTCGGGGGGGTTGTGGGCCAGGGGGGGCAGCCGGAGCACAGGGGCGGGTTGGGCTAGTTTTGGGCTACTTGGGCTGGTTGGGCTCCTTTTGGGCTGGTGGGCTATATAGCCGGCCATTTTGTGTGGCGACCCACCATTTCGGTGGATCGTGACACAACGGCCGGCTGGGTGGTTGTCGCGAGCTTTGTCCCGCCCTCCCTCCCTAAGAGTTTGTGGGCGCCCCACCCCTCTTTTGAGGGTGGGGGTGTCGGTTCTGGCTTGGCAGTCGGCGTGGTTTTCTTGGGGACAGGTGCATCGGGGGGGATGCTTTGTTTGGGGTTGTCGCTGGAACAGGTGCTGGTGTGGTGCGCAAGGATTTGGGGGCGTTTTTCCTAGGTCATGGGGGACATATACTGAGTTATGGTTACGGTGGGATAGAACATAAGAAGTTACCTAGTTAGGTAGGGTAGGAAAGTTAGGAATTGTAAGTTGTGTTATGATTGTTGCAGGGGGGGAAACAATTTTAGGGGAGGGGTGGGGGGCCAGATAGAAAGGCTATATTTAGTGAGGATTCGTTTTGTACGGCACAGGCCAAAGTATGTTTTATGTAAGGTGCACCTGTTTCCAATAAAGCGGCCTTTTTCACACCAACAAGCTAGCCTGTGGTCTGTGCTGCCCAGCGTAGGGCCCAAAGGTGGATTTTCCTACTTTAAATTCATTACTTGAGGCCAGCGGCCCTGTATTGAGTCATTCGGTGGAAGTGGTCTCTTGCAACTTAGATTTGTGGATCAGACCTTCCTTGAATGTTTTAGCTCCAACTACACGGAGGAAGCATCATAGAACTCTTCCCCCTGGCCGGTGGTAGAACAAGTCATTTTACCACCTGTAAAAAATGCGTAAAGGACTTGAAAGAACAGGCAGAAAAACCTATAACAATGAGGATGAACAAAGTTATAGGAGGGCTTTGAAGGATTATCAGAAAAAGTGTTGCACTGCTAAAGCCAAGTCCTACTCAGATGAAGTTGCTGTGGCAAAAAACTGCCTTAAACCCTTTTTAGGTCAAGCCTAGGCAGCGTGCATGTAAGACCTGCTGTATTCATTAAAACGACTTTGATCCCGGCTGCTGTTTACCATAGGTTGACTCCAGTGTTGCTCTTCTTTGCAGTCTCCAAACTGGGTCACGCAGCCGATATGTCCCTTCCATTCTTTGTTGAGGAGCACAGACCAAGAACAGTTTTCTTCCGCTTTGATTGTATATCTGTTGTTTGGGAGAACTCTTTTTTTTTGTTGCCTTCCTAGGCTCGTGTTCTAACGTATGTGTTTCTGCCTCGTCCCATGGTGCAGAAAGCCTGCCACCACCTACCCCGCGTCACTCATTTTCTTCAAGGTCTTAGTAGCATAAGCTACTCTCCAGCCCGGTCTTTTTGCATGCACATGGAACAAATGGTTTCAGAGAATGCAGTGCCTTTGGTCAAGATTCTGCCCAGGCTTTATTCCCCCCCATAGGAGTAGGCTGCCCTTGGTCAAAGGGAGGCAGCATTTTTAGCAGAATCTTGGAGCGTCAGCATTTTCTTCTCCACCTCCCTGCATTAGTAGATCTCATGGGCTGCACTCTTCTTCCAGGGACCTCTCGATCAGAAAGTGGCAGCTGGACAGGGCAGGGCAACTGTTTGTGGGTTTCATGACCAGGTTCTCGCTGCCAGATGATTACCATTTGTGTTACCAAGGTGCCGATTACGATCCTGTAAAAAATTTCCCCGTACGACTCGTATCCGGTCTTTTTACCGTACGAATCGTACAAGTGCCGTACAAACTGGCAATCACGATTCGCATGGTGAAAAGTCCATACGAATCGCATTGGGAATTATTCCCCACACGTCCTCGGGTCGGAAAATGTGTCCGACACGTCCTCGGACGATTTACCATACAAATGTGAAAAGTGAAGTCCGACCGCGGAATCACGATCCATCCCGTGCGTCCGATGTTACAACCGTATGGAAAAAACACCGTCCGCACTGAACTCCCATAGCAACCATGGAGACATGTGCCCGCATATGCGCCCAACACCCCCCCCAGCCCTCCTATGTACGAGTCGAATCCCCACCCGTGTATGTACACCCGTGTATGTACGAGACGTACCCCCACCCGTGAATGTATGGAGCGTACCCCCACCCCAACCGTGTATGTACGACCCGTACCCTCACCCGCGTACGTATGGAGCGTACCCTCACCCCAACCGTGTATGTACGACCCGTACCCTCACCCCAACCGTGTATGTACGACCCGTACCCTCACCCGCGTACGTATGGAGCGTACCCCCACCCCAACAGTGTATGTACGACCCGTACCCTCACCCGCGTACGTATGGAGCGTACCCCCCACCCCAACAGTGTATGTACGACCCGTACCCTCACCCCAACCGTGTATGTACGACCCGTACCCTCACCCGCGTACGTATGGAGCGTACCCCCACCCCAACAGTGTATGTACGCCTGTACCCTCACCCCAACCGTGTATGTACGACCCGTACCCTCACCTGCGTACGTATGGTGCGCACCTGTTAGACGGACCGGGAGGGTCGGCCGAGGTCAGGGGGAGAGGTCTCCGGGGAGAGCCATCTCCAGCGATCGTACAGACAAGTGACTTCCCCCCCACAGACAGACACCACACAAGGGTAAGATTTAGTGTTCTTTATATGCACTTCTTAAGGTACGATGAAATAGTACAAGGAGGTCTGGACTCAGGGGTCCCCTCGATTTAGGTCTCTTAGGATAGGGAAGGGGAAGCGGGACAGTCTGTTTACCAGTCAGGTAGTTCGGATGAGATGATGGTTAGCCCCCAATCCTCGAGCTTGGTGGTGTAGCTGGTACGGGCCGCGGCAGCGCCAGCAGGTCCCGGTAGAGATGGTCGATACACGGTCCGCGGCAGCGCCAGCAGGTCCCAGTGAAGATGGTCGAGGTACGGTCCGCGGCAGCGCCAGCAGGTCCCGGTGAAGATGGTCGAGGTACGGTCCGCGGCAGCGCCAGCAGGTCCCGGTGAAGATGGTCGTTACAACGGGCCGCGGCAGCGCCAGCAGGTCCCGACGAGGATGGATGTTGCAGAAGGCCGCGGCAGCGCCAGCAGGCAGGACTATAGTTCGCAAGATAGGGCTACGGCAGCGCCAGTAGTCCGTCAAGGCTGAGTTCTCTCGGTGTCTCTCGACTCCAGGATACAACTGCCATCCTGCTCCGGAGCTGCTTCAGTTATAGGGCAGGCGCCCTTTGATGTCCAGGTCCTCGCACTTGGAGGTCGGAGGGTCCGGGATGAAGGTGTCCAGACACCCAGCAGGGGGTGGAGCCAGCGCCTGGGGGAGCTGGAGGCGATTGGCACCTGGCGGGGGAAGAGCTCTTGACGCTTCGTTCTCCCATTGACCTGCCAAGTGGTCCGCTCACCTCCTGGGTGGATGGTGGTGCCGGGATGTCGGGGCCGGCCAGGCCCAGGGTTAGGGTCGGGGGGAGGCCACGCGGCCTCGTGGTGCAGGGCCCAAGATGGCGGCTTGACCCGGCCGGGGAAGCCGGTGGGGCTGGGGCCCGTGATGCATGGAGGTCCGAGGGCAGAAGTTCCGTCGGGAGACGGGGTGCAGGCGCTTTTCGTGCGTCGCGCCTGGCGGGCCGGAGCTTGGGCCCTATCGTGCGGGGAGGGAGCAAGCCCTTCGTGTGGCCTGTCCAACATGCGTCCCCCCCAGCTGAAGGCGGGGAGAGTCACCCATCTTCTTGGGGACTCTCCTCGTCGAGGCGGAAAAATCGTGACAGGCCATCCGCGTTGGCGTGATCTTGGCCCGGTCGGTGCTCCACGGTGAAGTCCATTCCCTGCAGGGAAATGGACCAGCGCAATAGTTTTGGGTTCTCCCCCCGCATCTGCATCAGCCACTGCAGGGGTCGATGGTCGGTTTGTACCCGGAAGTGGGTACCGAAGAGGTAAGGCCGGAGCTTTTTGAGGGCCCATACCACTGCGAAGGCCTCCCTCTCGATGGTGCTCCAGCGCTGTTCTCGGGCCAGGAGACGCCGATTGATGAAGGCCACCGGCTGGTCATGACCCTCGGGGTTTAATTGAGAAAGAACGGCCCCGATGCCGTGGTCGGAGGCGTCTGTCTGTACCACGAATTCCCGACTGTAATCGGGGGCCTGGAGCACAGGGGCGGTGCACAGGGCGGCCTTCAGCCTCTCGAAGGCCGCTTGACAATCGGGGGTCCAGTTAATCCGCTTTGGTTGGTTCTTGGACGTGAGACCCGTGAGGGGCCCCACGATGCCGCCGTAGTCCTTCACGAACCGCCGGTAGTAGCTCGGACCTCGGTCTGGGTGACGGGGGGCTGCCAGGACTGGATGGCAGCAATCTTAAGTTGCAGCGGGGCCACCAGCCCGCTTCCCACTTGGTGCCCAAGGTAGGTCACGGACCCTTGGCCAATTTGGCATTTGCCGGCCTTAATTGTGAGGCCGGCCCGCTGGAGGGCCTGTAGGACCTCTTGGAGGTGGAGGAGGTGGTCGGACCAGTGGCGGCTGTATACAGCGATATCGTCCAGGTAGGCAGCGCTGAACTCTTCGAGCCCCGCCAAGACCTGCTTCACAAGGCGTTGAAACGTGGCGGGGGCATTCTTCATGCCGAAGGGCATGACCTTGAATTGGTAGTGGCCATTGGGGGTAGAGAAGGCTGACCGTTCCTGGGCCCGGGGTGTGAGACCGATCTGCCAGTAGCCCGCTGTTAGGTCGAAGATACTGAGGTAGCGGGCGGCCCCCAGCCGGTCGATCAGTTCGTCCGCTCGGGGGATCGGATGAGCGTCGGTCCGGGTGACAGCGTTCAAGCCCCGGTAGTCGACGCAGAATCTCAGTTCAGGTGTGGTGCCGGGGGCAGCGGCTTTGGGAACCAATACAACCGGGCTGGCCCAGGGACTGTCCGAGGGCTCGATGACCCCGATCGTGAGCATTTTGGCCACTTCCTCCTGTATGCAGGCCCGTACCCGATCTGGTACGCGGTAGGCCCGGTGTCGAATAGGGGGACTGTCCCCGGTGTCCACGTCGTGCACACACCACGGGGTGACCCCGGGGGTGAGGGAGAACAGTGCAGCGAACCGCAGCAGGAGGTTTCGGCAGCCCTGGCGTTGGTCCGAGGTGAGGGCGTCAGAGAGTCGGACCCCGTCCACGGAGCCGTCATTCTCCTGAGTCTTCAGGAGATCCGGGAGGGGTTCGGAGTCTTCCTCTGCCCCACTGTCCGTAGCCATCAGGAGGCTGAGTTCTGAGCGCACAAAGTGTGGTTTGAGTCGGTTGGTGTGGAGGACCCGAAGGGGGTTTCGGGAGGTCCCCATGTCGATGAGGTAAGTGACGGGGCTTTTGCGCTCGACCACTTTGAAGGGCCCCGTCCACTTATCTTGCAAGGCACATGGTTCGGTGGGGGACATCACCCACACTTGTTGACCAGGCTCGAACTCAACGGAGGAGGCATTGTGATCATACCATCTCTTCATGTCCTCCTGGCTGGCCTCGAGGTTCGCCTTGGCCATCTCTCTGAAGCGCCGGGTCTGATTGCGTAGGGCCAGGAGGTATTTGAAGACGTCTGGAGGGGTCTTTAGGGGGGCCATCTCCCAACCTTCCTTGACTAGGCTGAGGGGCCCTCGCACAGGGTGCCCGTACAGGAGTTCGAAAGGGCTAAAGCCGAGGGACTTCTGGGGGACTTCTCGGTAGGCGAAGAGGAGGCACGGGAGTAGTACATCCCACTGGCGACGGAGGGGCTCTTCCAATCCCCCAATCATCCCCTTGAGAGTGCGGTTAAAACGCTCCACTAGTCCGTTCCCTTGGGGGTGATAGGGGGTCGTGAATCTGTAGGTGACCCCGCATTGTTGCCAGAGGGACTTCATGTATTTGGAGATAAAGTTCGTGCCTCGGTCGCTGACGACTTCTCGGGGGAAGCCCACCCGGGAGAAGATCCCCATTAGGGCCCGGCCAACCACCGGAGCTGTCACGGTCCGTAGGGGCACCGCCTCGGGGTAGCGGGTGGCATGGTCCACTAGTACCAGGATGAACCTGTGTCCTTGTGCCGTGCGGGGGTCCAGAGGCCCCACAATGTCTATTCCTACCCTTTCGAACGGGGTGGTGACCACAGGGAAGGGTTGCAGAGGGGCTTTCAGCTTCCGACCACTCTTCCCGCTGGCTTGGCATGTGGGGCAGGACCGGCAGTGGTTCAGGACGTCGTTCCTCATTTTTGGCCAGAAAAAGTGGGTCACTAGGCGACTGTAAGTTTTGTCCTGGCCCAGGTGTCCAGCCAGGGGGACATCGTGGGCCAGGTTGAGTAGGAAGTCTCTGAAGCGGAGAGGTACCACCAGCACTCGACCGGCCCCTAGCTCTGCGATTCTTTGTTCGCTGTATAGCAGGCCGTTATCCCAGTAGACCCAGTGAGATCCGGTGGGGTCCCCTGCGTTCTGGGCGCTGGCTTGTTGGCGGAGTCCCTCGAGGGAGGGGCAGGTCTTTTGTTCCTGGCGGAACTGTTCTTGGGTGGGCCCCCCTTCTTGACGCCACTGAGCCAGGCCGGGAAAGTCCTGGGGTTGTGCGTCCCCTTCGGTCGTTGGCTCTGGGGGGCTGGCCTCGTCGTTGTCTTCTACTGGGGCGACCGGGGGCGGAGGTGCTGGCCATTCCGGTTCTTCTGATCGGGGGACGGCATGGGCGGCCATGGACCGGGTGGTTATGCAGGCCCAGTCCGGGAGGCCCAGCATCCCCAGGTGCTCTCTTCTCTCGACGGTGGCCCACGGGGAACTTTCGAGGTCATTCCCCAGGAGGCAGTCCACGGGGGCATCGTCCCGGACCGTCACCTTCAACAGGCCGGAGACCCCTCCCCATTCGAATGGGACGCAGGCCATTTGACACATACTTTCAGAATTGTCGGCTGAGCGGACGGGGCAGAGAATGTTCGGCAGGATCTGCTCGGGCTTCACCAGGTGACAGCGGACGGCCGTCACACTGGCGCCTGTGTCACGCAAGGCCTCGGCCCGATGTCCATTAATGGTCACCCACTGACCGTATTTCCTGGTGTTAGCGGGTAGGGGAGCCCGCGGGACCATGTCTCTTCCCCCTAGGCACGCCAGGACCATGGCGGCCGGTTCCCACTCTTGCTGGGCCGGCTCATACTCTTCCTGTTCCTCTGATAGTCGCTCTTCCCCCAGGGCGGCGGCAGCTACCTGGCGGGGCTTGGGTGTTTGGTTCTGCGGGCAGCTCGGGTCATTGGCGTAGTGGCCGACTCGCTGGCATCGGTGGCACGTGACGTTGGCTCGGAACCCAGGACGCATCGGGGGGTTGCCCCGGCCGGCCGGAGGCGGGGTGCTGGCCACGGGGGTTGCCGGCAAGGCTTCTCTCCCTCGCCCCTGGCCTCCTCCTCCTCCCCGAGGACGGTGCTGGCCTTGGTTGCTTCGGTTCTGCTCGTGTGGCCCTCTCCGGCCCACTCGGGTGCTTTCCCATCGGTCAGCTTCGGCGGCGAGCTGCCGGGGGTCAGTCAGCTTGCTGTCGAGGAGGTGCTGCCTGAGCTCGACGAAACAGTTGTTCGACAGGTGCTCCCATACCACAAGGTTAAAGAGTTGCTCGTAGGTCGTGACATGGCTCCCCTTGATCCAACCCTCGAAGGCACGGCTGAAATAGTTAACGTACTCCACCCAAGTTGTACCCGGGATCCGGGTGCAATCTCTGAACCTCTGGCGGTACATCTCGGGTGTGAGGCCATAGCGGGTGAGGAGGGCAGCCTTCATGTGGTCGTAGGACGACATTTGGTGATCTGGGAGCTGTAGCAGGGCATCGCGACCTTCGTTGACGAACCTCCCCCATAGTCCGGCTCCCCAATCACTCCGGTCGATCCGGTGGGAGGTCATGGCGATCTCGTAGGCTTTGAACCACTGTTGTATGTCGTCTTCTCGGACATACTCGCGGACAACATCCTTGGGAATGTGTACTTTTTTCTCGGTTGGCCCCGGGGTGTGCGGTCTCTCAGGCACCCCCGATTCTTTATTCTGTTTCCGAAGTTCTATTTCCGCCAGTTTGCGCTCGTGTTCGAGTGTTATTCTTTTTTCCTCAAGCTCTCTCTGTCTCTGCTTTTCTTCACGCTCCTCTCGGAGCCGCAGATCCTCTAGATTTAGTTTCTGCTCGGCTAACTTGAGTTCACCGTCCATCTTGAGCCGTGCCATTTCCAACTCGTGTAATCTGGTTCTTTCCCTTTCCTGGATCTCCTCCTGCGAGAGGCCCGTTCCCCGCTCCTCGGGAGCCGTGGCGTTCCCCTCTGGTGCGACACTGTTTCGGTCGGAGGGCCCGGCGATCCCAGTTTCTGTCCACGACTCAAGGGCGTGCTTCAAATCATCTTTGGTACTCAGGCCGGTGGTAGCAATGCCTAGTTCCATGCAGAATTGTTTCAGTTCGCGGTGGCTGTATTCTTCTAACTTATCCATTTGGAATTTTTCAGTGGAACCGCTATCTTTGGCCGACATCGTGGTTTTGTCGTGGGGTAAGCTACTCTCTGTACGATTACGCGTTGATTCGGATCGCGCCGCTGGCCACCAATGTTAGACGGACCGGGAGGGTCGGCCGAGGTCAGGGGGAGAGGTCTCCGGGGAGAGCCGTCTCCAGCGATCGTACAGACAAGTGACTTCCCCCCCACAGACAGACACCACACAAGGGTAAGATTTAGTGTTCTTTATATGCACTTCTTAAGGTACGATGAAATAGTACAAGGAGGTCTGGACTCAGGGGTCCCCTCGATTTAGGTCTCTTAGGATAGGGAAGGGGAAGCGGGACAGTCTGTTTACCAGTCAGGTAGTTCGGATGAGATGATGGTTAGCCCCCAATCCTCGAGCTTGGTGGTGTAGCTGGTACGGGCCGCGGCAGCGCCAGCAGGTCCCGGTAGAGATGGTCGATACACGGTCCGCGGCAGCGCCAGCAGGTCCCAGTGAAGATGGTCGAGGTACGGTCCGCGGCAGCGCCAGCAGGTCCCGGTGAAGATGGTCGAGGTACGGTCCGCGGCAGCGCCAGCAGGTCCCGGTGAAGATGGTCGTTACAACGGGCCGCGGCAGCGCCAGCAGGTCCCGACGAGGATGGATGTTGCAGAAGGCCGCGGCAGCGCCAGCAGGCAGGACTATAGTTCGCAAGATAGGGCTACGGCAGCGCCAGTAGTCCGTCAAGGCTGAGTTCTCTCGGTGTCTCTCGACTCCAGGATACAACTGCCATCCTGCTCCGGAGCTGCTTCAGTTATAGGGCAGGCGCCCTTTGATGTCCGGGTCCTCGCACTTGGAGGTCGGAGGGTCCGGGATGAAGGTGTCCAGACACCCAGCAGGGGGTGGAGCCAGCGCCTGGGGGAGCTGGAGGTGATCGGCACCTGGCGGGGGAAGAGCTCTTGACGCTTCGTTCTCCCATTGACCTGCCAAGTGGTCCGCTCACCTCCTGGGTGGATGGTGGTGCCGGGATGTCGGGGCCGGCCAGGCCCAGGGTTAGGGTCGGGGGGAGGCCACGCGGCCTCGTGGTGCAGGGCCCAAGATGGCGGCTTGACCCGGCCGGGGAAGCCGGTGGGGCTGGGGCCCGTGATGCATGGAGGTCCGAGGGCAGAAGTTCCGTCGGGAGACGGGGTGCAGGCGCTTTTCGTGGGTCGCGCCTGGCGGGCCGGAGCTTGGGCCCTATCGTGCGGGGAGGGAGCAAGCCCTTCGTGTGGCCTGTCCAACAGCACCCCTTACCCCAACCGTGTATGTACGACCCGTACCCTCACCCCAACCGTGTATGTACGACCCGTACCCTCACCCACGTACGTATGGAGCGCACCACCCACCCCAACCCTGTATGTACGACCCGTACCCTCACCCGCATACGTATGGAGCGTACCCCCACCCCAACCGTGTATGTACGACCCGTACCCTCACCCCAACCGTGTATGTACGACCCGTACCCTCACCCGCGTACGTATGGAGCGTACCCCCACCTCAACAGTGTATGTACGACCCGTACCCCCACCCCAACCGTGTATGTACGACACGTACCATCACCCGCATATGCATGGAGCGTACCCCCACCCCAACCGCGTATGTACGGACCGTACCCCCACCCCAACCGTGTATGTACGGACCGTACCCCCACCCCAACCGTGTATGTACGACCCGTACCCTCACCCGCGTACGTATGGAGCGCACCCCCACCCCAACCGTGTATGTACGACACGTACCCTCACCCCAACCGTGTATGTACGACCCGTAGCCTCACCCGCGTACGTATGGAGCGTACCCCCACCCCAACAGTGTAAGTACGACCCGTACACTCACCCGCGTACGTATGGAGCGTACCCCCACCCCAACCATGTATGTACGACCCGTACCCTCACCCCAACCGTGTATGTACGACCCGTACCCTCACCCGCGTACGTATGGAGCGTACCCCCACCCCAACAGTGTATGTACGACCCGTACCCTCACCCGCGTACGTATGGAGCGTACCCCCACCCCAACAGTGTATGTACGACCCGTACCCTCACCCCAACCGTGTATGTATGACCCGTACCCTCACCCGCGTATGCATGGAGCGTACCCCAACCCCAACCGTGTATGTACGACACGTACCCTCACCCCAACCGTGTATGTATGACCCGTACCCTCACCCGCGTACGTATGGAGCATACCCCCACCCCAACAGTGTATGTATGACCCGTACCCTCACCCGCGTACGTATGGAGCGTACCCCCCACCCCAACAGTGTATGTACGGCCCGTACCCTCACCCCAACCGTGTATGTACGACCCGTACCCTCACCCGCGTACGTATGGTGCGCACCCCTTACCCCAACCGTGTATGTACGACCCGTACCCTCACCCCAACCGTGTATGTACGACCCGCACCCTCACCCGCGTACGTATGGAGCGCACCCCCACCCCAACCGTGTATGTACGACCCGTACCCTCACCCGCGTACGTATGGAGCGTACCCCCACCCCAACAGTGTATGTACGGCCCGTACCCTCACCCCAACCGTGTATGTACGACCCGTACCCTCACCCGCGTACATATCGTGCGCACCCCTTACCCCAACCGTGTATGTACGACCCGTACCCTCACCCCAACCGTGTATGTACGACCCGTACCCTCACCCGCGTACGTATGGAGCGCACCCCCCACCCCAACCATGTATGTACGACCCGTACCCTCACCCGCGTACGTATGGAGCGTACCCCCCACCCCAACAGTGTAAGTACGACCCGTACCCTCACCCGCATACGTATGGAGCGTACCCCCACCCCAACCGTGTATGTACGACCCGTACCCTCACCCCAACCGTGTATGTACGACCCGTACCCTCACCCGCGTACGTATGGAGCGTACCCCCACCCCAGCAGTGTATGTACGACCAGTACCCCCACCCCAACCGTGTATGTACGACACGTACCCTCACCCGCATATGCATGGAGCATACTCCCACCCCAACCGTGTATGTACGACCCGTACCCTCACCCCAACCGTGTATGTACGACCCGTACCCTCACCCGCGTACGTATGGAGCGTACCCCCACCCCAACAGTGTATGTACGACCCGTACCCCCACCCCAACCGTGTATGTACGACACGTACCATCACCCGCATATGCATGGAGCGTACCCCCACCCCAACCGCGTATGTACGGACCGTACCCCCACCCCAACCGTGTATGTACGGACCGTACCCCCACCCCAACCGTGTATGTACGACCCGTACCCTCACCCGCGTACGTATGGAGCGCACCCCCACCCCAACCGTGTATGTACGACACGTACCCTCACCCCAACCGTGTATGTACGACCCGTAGCCTCACCCGCGTACGTATGGAGCGTACCCCCACCCCAACAGTGTAAGTACGACCCGTACACTCACCCGCGTACGTATGGAGCGTACCCCCACCCCAACCATGTATGTACGACCCGTACCCTCACCCCAACCGTGTATGTACGACCCGTACCCTCACCCGCGTACGTATGGAGCGTACCCCCACCCCAACAGTGTATGTACGACCCGTACCCTCACCCGCGTACGTATGGAGCGTACCCCCACCCCAACAGTGTATGTACGACCCGTACCCTCACCCCAACCGTGTATGTATGACCCGTACCCTCACCCGCGTATGCATGGAGCGTACCCCAACCCCAACCGTGTATGTACGACACGTACCCTCACCCCAACCGTGTATGTATGACCCGTACCCTCACCCGCGTACGTATGGAGCATACCCCCACCCCAACAGTGTATGTATGACCCGTACCCTCACCCGCGTACGTATGGAGCGTACCCCCCACCCCAACAGTGTATGTACGGCCCGTACCCTCACCCCAACCGTGTATGTACGACCCGTACCCTCACCCGCGTACGTATGGTGCGCACCCCTTACCCCAACCGTGTATGTACGACCCGTACCCTCACCCCAACCGTGTATGTACGACCCGCACCCTCACCCGCGTACGTATGGAGCGCACCCCCACCCCAACCTTGTATGTACGACCCGTACCCTCACCCGCGTACGTATGGAGCGTACCCCCACCCCAACAGTGTATGTACGGCCCGTACCCTCACCCCAACCGTGTATGTACGACCCGTACCCTCACCCGCGTACATATCGTGCGCACCCCTTACCCCAACCGTGTATGTACGACCCGTACCCTCACCCCAACCGTGTATGTACGACCCGTACCCTCACCCGCGTACGTATGGAGCGCACCCCCCACCCCAACCATGTATGTACGACCCGTACCCTCACCCGCGTACGTATGGAGCGTACCCCCCACCCCAACAGTGTAAGTACGACCCGTACCCTCACCCGCATACGTATGGAGCGTACCCCCACCCCAACCGTGTATGTACGACCCGTACCCTCACCCCAACCGTGTATGTACGACCCGTACCCTCACCCGCGTACGTATGGAGCGTACCCCCACCCCAGCAGTGTATGTACGACCAGTACCCCCACCCCAACCGTGTATGTACGACACGTACCCTCACCCGCATATGCATGGAGCATACTCCCACCCCAACCGTGTATGTACGGACCGTACCCCCACCCCAACCGTGTATGTACGACCCGTACCCTCACCCACGTACGTATGGAGCGCACCCCCACCCCAACCGTGTATGTATGACACGTACCCTCACCCCAACCGTGTATGTACGACCCGTACCCTCACCCGCGTACGTATGGAGTGTACCCCCACCCCAACAGTGTAAGTACGACCCGTACCCTCACCCGCGTACGTATGGAGCGTACCCCCACCCCAACCGTGTATGTACGACCCGTACCCTCACCCCAACCGTGTATGTACGACCCGTACCCTCACCCACGTACATATGGAGCGTACCCCCACCGCAACAGTGTATGTACGACCCGTACCCTCACCCGCGTACGTATGGAGTGTACCCCCACCCCAACAGTGTATGTACGACCCGTACCCTCACCCCAACCGTGTATGTACGACCCGTACCCTCACCCGCGTACGTATGGAGCGTACCCCCACCCCAACAGTGTATGTACGACCCGTACCCCCACCCCAACCGTGTATGTACGACGCATACCCCCACCCGCGTATGCATGGAGCGTACCCCCACCCCAACATTCTAAGTACGGAGCGCACCCCAGGCCCCAACACCAGCACCTTCACACAACATCGCGCATGTACGAGTCGTACCAAGCCAGACACAAGGACAGCACTGTACAACTAAATTCCCCAAGTACACACCGTACACACGCTAAAAACGCACGTACACAACCAGGACAAAGCAAAACAACACAAGAATACACCATTCGAATGGCACAAAGCCACTAAACATGTCCAACAAGCACAAAAACAACACATTCACTGACCTGCAACTGCCAAAATCCCAAACAGAGGCCCAAAACCCAACCACTCCTTATAACACACCCACCCAAAGTTCAAACACAGCCACACCCACCAATGGACCAATAAAAAGGGCCCACAGACACAAACCATGAGCCTTTGCAACAGACTCACTGCTGCCAGACCCCACAGACAACCTACAGCACCATACTTGAACCTTTACTACACCTTACACTTGCACACCTTCACACACCCACCTTCACAAACAGCCCCTCATCACATTCACACACACACCCACACCCACACACCCACAACCATCCACACCCCCCCTCCACCATCCACACCCACACCCCTCACCATGCCCACTAACAAGAATCCAAAGTTCACTAGCCGAGAGTTGGAGGTCCTTGTCGATGAAATCCTCAGAGTCGAGCCACACCTCTTTGGAACAGTGGTCAGACAGACCAGCATTTCAGAAAAAACAGCCATGTGGCAGACGATTGTCGATGCTGTGAATGCTGTTGCGGACACCAGAAGGACCAGGCATGAATGCCAAGCCAGGTGGTACGATCTGCGGAGGAGGGTCCGAGCCAAAATGACCGACGAACACAACCAGGCCAACGTCACTGGAGGAGGGCCGCCCCGCAGACCCGTACAATACCATCCCTGGGTGGAGAGGGTGATGGCCATACTGCCGGTGGTGGCAGTGGACGGATTAGAAGGACTCCGAGACCCGGGTGAGTACACAAACAACTCACCTCACATGGGGGGAACGTCATCCACAACCAAATTCACAAACAGGCACACAACCACCCCAAGCTATGGCATGACTCAACCACACTCCATGAACACGCACATGCCACTGGCGCCACCATGCCCCATGCACCCAGCTGGACAATGCAAAGTCACAGGCCACAGAAAACACCAACACAAGACATGGTAAGCCAGATGGCGGGAGTGTGGGCCCCACAAATCACATAGTGCAACTCAGAAGCAGACAACAATGCCCCCTGCCCATATGGCCTAGGTCACAGCCAGACAAACAGTGTGTCCCCACATAGGAAAGACTTGCCAGCAAATGGCGGACGCCTTGCATTAACACATGGGGGTGACGGCACGTTCTTGCACATGACAGCAGCCAATGAACAGCCAACACTGAAAGAGTGGCAGCACACACCACCACAGCAGCAGCGCAGACACAGACACTACACCCAATGGGTGCCTGGAGATCAGAAACAAACTCACATCAACAATCCAAGGGCCATTCAAAGATCTGCTAACAGTGTGTGCCCAGGAAGCTGGTCTGAGGTGACAGAGGGTGACACACAGAGGGAGGGAGAGGGGGACAGAGAGGGAGGGAGACACAGGGAGACGGACAGAGGGAGGAGGCTGACACACAGAGAGAGGGAGAGGGGGACAGAGAGGGAGCGAGAAAGGGACACACAGGGAGAGCAATTCAGCTTTGTGGGGTGTGGGATTGTCTGCTCGTCAGCAGGTGGACTGCGTGCATGTAGACAAGGGTGGCCAGTGCCAGAACCCCCCTCTTCTCCATGCCAAAACACAGGGCCATGTCACAACCTGTGCACGAGCACAACACCAGCTACCTGCATTATCTAAGTGTGTGAAACCACTCCATGTGCCCACGTACAGTGCAACACGGAAGGCGCCAATGCATGGCTCGCCACACCTGCCCACTCCACTGCTGACTGCAGTCACAATTGACGCAGCAAGTAAGACTGTGCCACACATAGGTAAAGTTGCAAAAGCTGTGGCCAAGGGACATACCCATGCACAAGTGCACTGTGAGTGGAATGCAAGACAAATACAAATTCCCAGAGGAAATGTGCCAACTCAGAAACCAATGAAACATGGATGTTGCATGGAACAAAATTAACATTGTCTCTCTCACACACAGGTCAACGTCGTGGATCACCCCCCAACACTGGCGGGGAAGACTCACAGGACCCGGCTCGGCGGGATGACGGAGCCACCGGCAGCGACGACTCTCACCACTCTGTGGGCGTACCCGACCCCGACCAACCTGGCCCCTCTGGTGTCCAACGACCTGCAGCACCTGTGTCAGGTACAACTGGGCCAACCACCACCCCCACTCCTGCCACATCCCAGGAGACACCCAGGATCCCTGCCCCACCACCACAATGCAGCCAGGCTGGCCAGGAGGGACACGGTGTACCGGGCACCCAGGAGGAGGCAGGCGACAATGCCAATGCCACCCCTCAGGGGCCCCGGAGACCCGATGTGCCCACAAGGGCAGGCCAGGTGCAAGTGGGCAGGGGTGGTGGGAGTGGAGGACGGCGGAGGCGCGATCCTGACCAGTTGGCTGGGGAACCGGTATATTCCCATGTCCGAAACATCCTGGACACATACCGGCAGGACACCACGGGCATGGCCCAGGTTGTGTCCACCCTCAACGAGATGAAGGGGACCCTCGATGAGATCAAGACCCAGCAGGCCCAGCAACATGCGGAGCAACATGCCTGTCTACTGCGACACCAAGGGCGGATGGAGGACAGACAGGCTGAGCTCGTGACGGTGTTCACGGGAATTCACAGTACACTCCGTCGGATAGCCGACAACATGGGCAACCCTCCCTGTGCCACCAGGCGTAGAACATCACCACCCACAGGGAGGGATCAGGAGGAGGAGGAGTCATCCGACGGAGCATCCCAAACATCGTCACGGCCTGCTTCTGAGGGTCCCCGCAGGAGGGCGGGTCGTCCATGGAAAAGACCGTGAGGGTCGGCGCAACAGCACCATCTCCCAGGACACCTGGCCTGGCACCTGGCCCACTGGACCAACAGCAGCACAGCAGCAAAAGACATTCTCTGCCACATGGACTTGCTGGTCACTGTCTGACCAATGTTGACAAAGACTGTGGCATGGACTCTCAGGATTTCAAATGGCAAGGACACCAACTCCCCTAGTGAACTTTGGATTCCACACACCCGGAAAGCCCCTCATGTCATACCACCCCCCCCCCCGGTACCCCAACCAAAATAAAAAGTTACACCATGAAGAGAAGATGCCTACCTTTAGCATTATTACCTTACATGTGTCTTGTAAAGTCTAACCATGTCTGAGTTCTCATTTGACTTCAACCATCCACACCCTGGGGCCTGAGTCTGGCACAGGACATACATGGGTCACATTGTATTAGGCAAGACAGACATGGAGCACCATACACACCCGTGATGGGCCCAACCAGCTGAGGGGGTGGCCGCACAACCGTGCCGACAGACATTTTGAGTACAGCGACAGCCATGCGCAGAGGTCAGGGATCATGTGGAGTGTCCTGGGGGGCACCCAGGTATGGGTGGACAGGTGGCAGAACCATGTCCTGCAAGCTTGAGTCAGGTGGATGCAGAGAATGGTGGCCTGGCCAATGTTGGATGCATGGGGATGGCACATGTCACAATACCCACACAGTCATGGACATCATGCACAATACACAGTCTAATCCCACACAAACAGCTTGCATCTTGCCACTCTACACATAGACACATAGCCACTATCACGGAAAACCATGCCAGACATGCCGGATGCACCGTGGCAACACACCAGCATTGACTGAGAAGAGGCACCTTGGAGGCATAGGGACACCTTTATTAGTCATGTATTCGGGATTGCAGAGGCAACTCGGAGTACACATGAACGGGTCATGTGGAGAAACATGTGGGTCCAACACTGGAACCCCCCTTCTGCAGCACAAATGCGTGATAGCCATGGAACTGGCACACAAGTGTCGGGTAACAGCTAAACACCCCCTGCTGCTCACGGAGAGACTGCCATACACCATTGATCCGCTGATGTGGAAGTCCCACAACATGTCAAGCCAATGCAAACCGTATGTGTCCGAGGGCAGTGTAACACACATTGATGCCATCATCACATTCCACAATCCCATCACTGATGACTGTCAACAAGTCTGACCATCTATTCAGGTGTACCCAGCTGCATGTCATGTGTACCATGGTGATGCAACATGTCTGCAGAGGAACCAAACATCGACAGGGGCAGTGTGCATACATCGTAAACAGCTGCCACACCTAATACACCCCTGAAGCATCCCTTACCCTAAGGAGACTTCCAAACTTGTCCGTGCGTGTAACGCTGAGTCAGCACACGATGACGTGTCCATGAGGAATAGCAGTGCCACAACAATGCAACCAGCAGACGGTATGCGCAAGTACCTGGGGAAGAGAGACACACAAGAAGTTAGCCACAAAAAGCACAGCCACTTGCATGTGCATGTACTCGACACATGTAAGGATGACAACATGCTAGGTCACAATTATGACTGGGGAAATACACATCACTGGCACCATCACTCCAGTGACACATCCACACACACCTCTGACTCACGTGCCATACATGCAGATGGACACACACATCGCAACACATGCCACACGGGGACCAATGCGTGCACACACAGACACTGGTACTCACCACTAAGCAAAGAAGTCGCGTATGAGCCGAGTCCGGATGTCCTCTTGCGGAACCACATCCTCCACATCACTAGCCCCATTGCCAAGACCTTGGTCCTCCACGGGTGGATGGTCCTGATCATCTTGATCCAGGATGAGTGGCACAGCTTTCTCAACTGCCATGTTGTGCAGCATGCAGCAGACCATGAAGATTTTGCAGACCTTCGCCGGGGCATATGGGAGGGCGCCGCCGGTCTTGTGGAGGCATCGGAATCGGCTCTTCAGGAGGCCAAATGTCCTCTCTATCACTCGCCTTGTCCGGCCATGGGCGGTGTTGTAGCGGAGCTGGGCCGGTGTGATGGGGTTGCGGAGAGGTGTGATCAGCCAGGGCATGTTGGGATAGCCAGCGTCCCCTACATGGAAAGCACATGGACATAAGTAGGACAGGAGAAGCGGTCGTGCTGGAAGTCTACGCAAAATACAGGACAGACAGAGTGTACCCACCACCAACACATGCTCGTTCGTTGCGCAGCTGCGTCATCATTTCAGGCACCCTGCTATGCCTCATGATGTAGGCATCGTGTGCTGATCCTGGAAAACGAGCACAGACATGTGAAATCACCATGTTGGACAGACACACCTCAAGGGCATTGATGGAGTGGTAGTGCTTGCGATTCCTGTACGCTACCTCCTGTGCCTGTGGTGGAACCAAAGCCACATGTGTCCCATCTATGGACCCAATGACATGGGGCATCCCTCCCAGGGCATAGAATCCACGCTTGACACCAGTCAACATTTCAGGGGTTGGGAAATGGATGAACTCATCCAGGTGAAGCAACATGGCCTCTAAGAAATCATGCAGCACACGGCAGAACATGCTCTGGGACATGCCACCAACATGAGCTATGGTATTTTGAAAGGTACATGTTGGACAGGCCACATGAAGGGCTGGCTCCCTCCCCGCATGACAGGGCCCCAGCCCAGGCCCACCAGGCGTGACCCACGAGAATCACCCGCACCCCGTCTCCCGACGGAATTCCTGCCCTCGGACCTCCATGTATCACGGACCCAAGCCACCACCGGCTCCCCCGGCCGGGTCAAGCCGCCATCTTGGGCCCTGCGCCACGAGGCCGCGTGGCCTCCATCCGACCCTAACCCTGGGCCTGGCCGGCCCCGACATCCCGGCACCACCATCCACCCAGGAGGTGAGCGGACCACTTGGCAGGTCAATGGGAGAACGAAGCGCCAAGGACTCTCCCCCGCCAGGTGCCGATCGCCTCCAGCTCCCCCAGGCGCTGGCTCCACCCCCTGCTGGGTGTCTGGACACCTTCATCCCGGACCCTCCGACCTCCAAGTGCGAGGGTCCGGACATCAAAGGGCGCCTGCCCTATAACTGGGGCAGCTCCGGAGCAGGGGGGCAGTTGTATCCTGGAGTCGAGAGACACCGAGAGAACTCAGCCTTGACGGACTACTGGCGCTGCCGTAGCCCTACCTTGCGAACTATCGTACTGCCTGCTGGCGCTGCCGCGGCCTTCTGCAACATCCATCCTCGTCGGGACCTGCTGGCGCTGCCGCGGACCGTTGTAACGACCACCTTCACCGGGACCTGCTGGCGCTGCCGCGGACCGTACCTCGACCATCTTCACCGGGACCTGCTGGCGCTGCCGCGGACCGTGTATCGACCATCTCCACCGGGACCTGCTGGCGCTGCCGCGGCCCGTACCAGCTAAACCACCAAGCTCGAGGATTGTGAGTTAACCACCATATCATCCGAACTACCAGACTGGTAAACAGACTGTCCCGCTACCCCTTTTTTCCTATCTTGAGAGACTTAATCGAGGGGACCCCTGAGTCCAGACCTCCTTGTACCATTTCATCGTACCTTAAGAAGTGCATATAAAGAACGCTAAATCTTATCCTTGTGTGGTATCTGTCTGTGGGGGGGAAGTTATTTGTCTGTACGATCGCTGGAGACGGCTCTCCCCGGAGACCTCTCCCCTTGTCCTCGGCCGACCCTCCCGGTCCGTCTAACATTGGTGGCCAGCGGCGCGATCCGAATCAACGCGTAATCGTACAGAGAGTAGCTCACCCCACGACAAAACCACGATGTCAGCCAAAGATAGCGGTTCCACTGAAAAGTTCCAAATGGATAAGTTGGAAGAATATAGCCACCACGAACTTAAACAATTCTGCATGGAACTAGGCATTGCTACCACCGGCCTGAGTACCAAAGATGATTTGAAGCACGCCCTTGAGTCGTGGACAGAAACTGGGATCGCCGGACCCTCCGACCAAAACAGTGTCGCACCAGAGGGGAACGCCACGGCTCCCGAGGAGCGGGGAACGGGCCTCTCGCAGGAGGAGATCCAGGAAAGAGAAAGAACCAGACTACACGAATTGGAAATGGCACGACTCAAGATGGACGGTGAACTCAAGTTAGCCGAGCAGAAAATAAATCTAGAGCATCTGCGGCTCCGAGAAGAGCGAGAAGAAAAGCAAAGACAGAGAGAGCTTGAGGAAAAAAGAATAACACTCGAACACGAGCGCAAACTGGCGGAAATAGAACTTCGGAAACAGAATAAAGAACCGGGGATGCCTGAGCGACCGCACACCCCGGGGGCAACCGAGAAAAAAGTCCACATCCCCAAGGATGTTGTCCGAGAGTATGTTCGAGAAGACGACATACAACAATGGTTCAAAGCCTACGAGATCGCCATGACCTCCCACCGGATCGACCGGAGTGATTGGGGAGCCGGACTATGGGGGAGGTTCGTCAACGAAGGCCGCGATGCCCTGCTGCAGCTCCCAGATCACCAAATGTCGTCCTACGACCACATGAAGGCTGCCCTCCTCACCCGCTACGGCCTCACACCCGAGATGTACCGCCAGAGGTTCAGAGATTGCACCCGGATCCCGGGTACAACTTGGGTGGAGTACGTAAACTATTTCAGCCGAGCCTTCGAGGGTTGGATCAAGGGGAGCCAGGTAACAACCTACGAACAACTCTTTAACCTTATGGTATGGGAACACCTGTCGAACAACTGTTTCGTCGAGCTCAGGCAGCACCTCCTCGACAGTAAACTGACTGACCCCCGGCAGCTCGCCGCTGAGGCTGATCGATGGGAAAGCACCCGAGTGGGCCGGAGAGGACCACACGAGCAAAACCGAAGCAACCAAGGCCAGCACCGTCCCCGGGGAGGAGGAGGAGGCCAGGGGCGAGGGAGAGACAGCCCACCGGCCACAACCGTGACCAGCACCCCGCCCCCGACCGGCCGGGGCAACCCCCCGATGCGTCCTGGGTTCCGAGCCAACGTCACGTGCCACCGATGCCAGCGAGTCGGCCACTACGCCAATGACCCGAGCTGCCCGCAGAACCAAACACCAAGGCCCCGCCAGGTAGCTGCCGCCGCCCTGGGGGAAGAACGACTATCAGAGGAACAGGACGAGTATGAGCCGGCCCAGCAAGAGTGGGAACCGGCCGCCATGGTTCTAGCGTGTCTAGGGGGAAAAGACATGGTCCCGCGGGCTCCCCTACCCGCCAACACCAGGAAATACGGTCAGTGGGTGACCATTAATGGGCATCGGGCCGAGGCCTTACGTGACACAGGCGCCAGTGTGACGGCCGTCCGCTGTCACCTGGTGAAACCCGAGCAGATCCTGCCGAACATTCTCTGCCCCGTCCGCTCAGCCGACAACTCCGAAAGTCTGTGTCAAATGGCCTGCGTCCCCTTCGAATGGGGAGGGGTCTCCGGCCTGTTGAAGGTGACGGTCCGGGATGATGCCCCCGTGGACTGCCTCCTGTGGAATGACCTTGAGAGTTCCCCGTGGGCCACCGTCGAGAGAAGAGAGCACCTGGGGATGCTGGGCCTCCCGGACTGGGCCTGCGTAACCACCCGGTCCATGGCCGCCCGTGCCGTCCCCCGATCCGAAGAACCGGAATGGCCAGCACCTCCGCCCCCGGTCGCCCCAGTAGAAGACAACGACGAGGCCAACCCCCCGGAACCAACGATCGAAGGGGACACGCAACCCCAGGACTTACCCGGCCTGGCTCAATGGCGTCAAGAAGGGGGGCCCACCCAAGAACAGTTCCGCCAGGAGCAAAAGACCTGCCCCTCCCTCGAGGGACTCCGCCAACAAGCCAGCGCCCAGAGCGCAGGGGACTCCACCGGAACTCACTGGGTCTACTGGGATAACGACCTGCTATACAGCGAACAAAGAATCGCGGAGCTAGGGGCCGGTCGAGTACTAGTGGTACCTCTCCGCTTCAGAGACTTTCTGCTCAACCTGGCCCACGATGTACCCCTGGCTGGACACCTGGGCCAGGACAAAACTTACAGTCGCCTAGTAACCCACTTTTTCTGGCCGAAGATGAGGAACGACGTCCTGAACCACTGCCGGTCCTGCCCCACGTGCCAAGCCAGCGGGAAGAGTGGCCGTAAGCTGAAAGCCCCTCTACAACCCTTCCCAGTGGTCACTACCCCGTTCGAGAGGGTAGGGATAGACATTGTGGGGCCCCTGGACCCCCGCACGGCGCAAGGACACAGGTTCATCCTAGTACTGGTGGACCACGCCACCCGCTACCCCGAGGCGGTGCCCCTACGAACTGTGACCGCTCCGGTGGTTGGCCGGGCCCTAATGGGGATCTTCTCCCGGGTGGGCTTCCCCCGAGAAGTCGTCAGCGACCGAGGGACGAACTTCATCTCCAAATACATGAAGTCCCTCTGGCAACAGTGCGGGGTCACCTACAGATTCACGACCCCCTATCACCCCCAAGGGAATGGACTAGTGGAGCGATTCAACCGCACTCTCAAGGGGATGATTGGGGGATTGGAAGAGCCCCTCCGTCGCCAGTGGGATGTACTACTCCCGTGCCTCCTCTTCGCCTACCGGGAAGTTCCCCAGAAATCCCTCGGTTTTAGCCCTTTCGAACTCCTGTACGGGCACCCTGTGCGAGGGCCCCTCAGCCTAGTCAAAGAAGGTTGGGAGATGGCCCCCCTAAAGACCCCTCCAGATGTCTTCAAGTACCTCCTGGCCCTACGCAACCAGACTCGGCGCTTCAGGGAGATGGCCAAGGCGAACCTCGAGGCCAGCCAGGAAGACATGAAGAGGTGGTATGATCACAATGCCTCCTCCGTCGAGTTCGAACCTGGTCAACAAGTGTGGGTGATGTCCCCCACCGAACCATGTGCCTTGCAAGATAAGTGGACGGGGCCCTTCAAAGTGGTCGAGCGCAAAAGCCCCGTCACTTACCTCATCGACATGGGGACCCCCCGGGACCCCCTTCGGGTCCTCCACACCAACAGACTCAAACCACACTTTGTGCGCTCAGAACTTAGCCTCCTGATGGCTACGGACAGTGGGGCAGAGGAAGACTCCGAACCCCTCCCGGATCTACTGAAGGCCCAGGAGAACGACGGTTCCGTGGACGGGGTCCGGCTCTCCGATGCCCTCACCCCAGAGCAACGCCAGGGCTGCCGGGACCTCCTGCTGCGGTTCGCTACACTGTTCTCCCTCACCCCCGGGGTCACCCCTTGGTGCTTGCACGACGTGGACACCGGGGACAGTCCCCCTATCCGACACCGGGCCTATCGCGTACCAGATCGGGTACGGGCTTGCATACAAGAAGAAGTAGCCAGAATGCTCACGATCGGGGTCATCGAGCCCTCGGACAGTCCCTGGGCCAGCCCGGTTGTATTGGTACCCAAAGCCGCTGCCCCCGGCACCACACCTGAACTGAGATTCTGCGTCGACTACCGGGGCTTGAACGCTGTCACCCGGACCGACGCTCATCCTATCCCCCGGGCGGACGAACTGATCGACCGGCTGGGGGCCGCCCGCTACCTCAGTATCTTCGACCTAACAGCGGGCTACTGGCAGACCGGCCTCACACCCCGGGCTCAGGAACGATCTGCCTTCTCTACCCCCGATGGCCACTACCACTTCAAGGTCATGCCCTTCGGCATGAAGAACGCCCCCGCCACGTTTCAACGTCTTGTGAACCAGGCCTTGGCGGGGCTCGAAGAGTTCAGCGCGGCCTACCTGGACGATATCGCTGTATACAGCCGCCACTGGTCCGACCACCTCCTCCACCTCCAAGAGGTCCTACAGGCCCTCCAGCGGGCCGGCCTCACGATTAAGGCCGGCAAATGCCAAATTGGTCAAGGGTCCGTGACCTACCTTGGGCACCAGGTGGGAAGCGGGCTGGTGGCCCTGCTGCAACTTAAAATTGCTGCCATCCAGTCCTGGCAGCCCCCCGTCACCCAGACCGAGGTCCGAGCCTTCTTGGGGCTCACCGGCTACTACCGGCGGTTCGTGAGGGACTACGGCAGCATTGTGGGGCCCCTCACGGGTCTCACGTCCAAAAACCAACCGAAGCGGATTAACTGGACCCCCGATTGTCAAGCGGCCTTCGAAAAGCTGAAGGCCGCCCTGTGCACCGCCCCTGTACTCCAGGCCCCCGATTACAGTCGGGAATTCGTGGTACAGACAGACGCCTCCGACCACGGCATCGGGGCGGTCCTTTCCCAAGTGAACCCCGAAGGTCATGACCAGCCGGTGGCCTTCATCAGCCGACGTCTCCTGGCCCGAGAACAGCGCTGGAGCACAATCGAGAGGGAGGCCTTCGCAGTGGTGTGGGCCCTCAAAAAGCTCCGGCCCTATCTCTTCGGTACCCACTTCCGGGTACAGACCGACCATCGACCCCTGCAGTGGCTGATGCAGATGCGGGGGGAGAACCCAAAACTATTGCGCTGGTCCATCTTCCTGCAGGGAATGGACTTCACCGTGGAGCACCGACCGGGCCAAGACCACGCCAACGCGGATGGCCTGTCACGCTTTTTCCACCTCGACGAGGAGAGTCCCCAAGGAGATGGGTGACTCTCCCCGCCTTCAGCTGGGGGGGACGCATGTTGGACAGGCCACACGAAGGGCTGGCTCCCTCCCCGCATGACAGGGCCCCAGCCCAGGCCCACCAGGCGTGACCCACGAGAATCACCCGCACCCCGTCTCCCGACGGAATTCCTGCCCTCGGACCTCCATGTATCACGGACCCAAGCCACCACCGGCTCCCCCGGCCGGGTCAAGCCGCCATCTTGGGCCCTGCGCCACGAGGCCGCGTGGCCTCCATCCGACCCTAACCCTGGGCCTGGCCGGCCCCGACATCCCGGCACCACCATCCACCCAGGAGGTGAGCGGACCACTTGGCAGGTCAATGGGAGAACGAAGCGCCAAGGACTCTCCCCCGCCAGGTGCCGATCGCCTCCAGCTCCCCCAGGCGCTGGCTCCACCCCCTGCTGGGTGTCTGGACACCTTCATCCCGGACCCTCCGACCTCCAAGTGCGAGGGTCCGGACATCAAAGGGCGCCTGCCCTATAACTGGGGCAGCTCCGGAGCAGGGGGGCAGTTGTATCCTGGAGTCGAGAGACACCGAGAGAACTCAGCCTTGACGGACTACTGGCGCTGCCGTAGCCCTACCTTGCGAACTATCGTACTGCCTGCTGGCGCTGCCGCGGCCTTCTGCAACATCCATCCTCGTCGGGACCTGCTGGCGCTGCCGCGGACCGTTGTAACGACCACCTTCACCGGGACCTGCTGGCGCTGCCGCGGACCGTACCTCGACCATCTTCACCGGGACCTGCTGGCGCTGCCGCGGACCGTGTATCGACCATCTCCACCGGGACCTGCTGGCGCTGCCGCGGCCCGTACCAGCTAAACCACCAAGCTCGAGGATTGTGAGTTAACCACCATATCATCCGAACTACCAGACTGGTAAACAGACTGTCCCGCTACCCCTTTTTTCCTATCTTGAGAGACTTAATCGAGGGGACCCCTGAGTCCAGACCTCCTTGTACCATTTCATCGTACCTTAAGAAGTGCATATAAAGAACGCTAAATCTTATCCTTGTGTGGTATCTGTCTGTGGGGGGGAAGTTATTTGTCTGTACGATCGCTGGAGACGGCTCTCCCCGGAGACCTCTCCCCTTGTCCTCGGCCGACCCTCCCGGTCCGTCTAACAGTACCCGTGGCAAGAAAATGTAGGGCTGCCATTACCTTCAGCTTGGGTGTCAGTGCCGTAGGATACCTGTGCAGCGGTTGCAGGTGTGGTGCCAGCCTCGCCGTCAACTCCACAATCAACGGTTGGGGGAAGCGGTAGCACCGGATACAGTCATTCTCCCGCATGTCAGCCAAGTCCGGAATTGCTCGGGGAAGTGGCGGCGCTCTGCAGTAATTTGGAAGTGACAAGGAAGAGTGAGTGCACTACAACAAGATTTTTTTGGTGCTGAGCACATGTTAATCTGTCAATACACATATGCGACATACGGAGTCAGGTATGTGCCACATGACCTGGACACGTATGGCTGCCAGGTGGCACTCCTACCAAGACTCAGCTACACACGGAGATTGTGAACCTCCACATGCCATGGCATGGGATTCGCTGTGTCCCAGTGTAAGTGAACTGCCAGACGCAACACAGGAGTGACATACATCCACACATCAGCAGAAGTAGGATGTCGATTGCAGAGACTGGTAGCGGAACACTAGAGCCACAGGTCACATGACACTACACTAGGACAGCCCACACACCTTGCCATGAAGGTGTACATGTAATGACTCACCACACATTCATAGAGAGGATGCAGACATGTCCTTGTTACGCTACTCCGTGTCCCATGCATACATACGCACCTCACATCCGATACCACATGTGGCCTGGTGTGCGGAACAGTGTGCCATGTCCATCTACACACAGACACATGTTGGTTGCTGCAACAGCTGATGCTTTTGAGGGAGCTCCAACATCAAGCTAATGGGAACCCCCCACACATACATGACATTGTCACATCGTGCACCGTGGGTAGTGACATGTCTGGTGTGGTAACCCCTGTAGCGGGCATCAGGGGACACTTGCGTGTGTTGTTGACCGTGCCATGCCAGTGACGCTCATCCCAAGTGTGCAGTACGACATGCACACATGTCAAAGGAGTGAAGGGCATGCCTGGCACACATTGCACCGTCACACATAACATCTGTACACATCTCATCATACATCTGGTGCCTTCTCGACTCAGGAGTAATGTGCCACATCACAGCCTTTCACACCTGTGCCCCACACATGTAGTACTGCCCAGACAATGCCTTGATGTCCATCCATGGACAAGTATGTCAGCCCTATTCCTTCCTGTGTGCTGCCTGTCACCACTGTGATGTGTGAAAGGCACCGTACTTTCGCTCAGAGGGCCTGTGTACGTTCCCTATCACTATGGGAGTGCTGCTGTATGTGTACCCATAGTGATAGTTAGCGTACGCACGCGTGTACGGTCCATATCACTATGGGCGTTCTCGCATATGCGTACTCATAGTGGTACGGACCGTACACACGCCTGTATGCTCACTATCACTATGGGTGTGCTTGCGTATGCGTACCCATAGTGAAAGTGAGCGTACGCACACGTGTACGGTCCGTATCACTATGGGTGTTCTCGCGTATGCGTACTCATAGTGATACGGACCGTACACACGCCTGTACGCTCACTTTCACTATGGGTGTTCTCGCGTATGCGTACTCATAGTGGTACGGACCGTACACACGCCTGTACGCTCACTATCACTATGGGTGTGCTTGGTGCTTGCGTATGCGTACCCATAGTGAAAGTGAGCGTACGCACGCGTGTACGGTCCGTATCACTATGGGTGTTCTCGCGTATGTGTACTCATAGTGGTACGGACCGTACACACGCCTGTACGCTCACTTTCACTATGGGTGTTCTCGCGTATGCGTACTCATAGTGGTACGGACCGTACACGCGTGCGTACGCTCACTTTCACTATGGGTACGCATACGCAAGCACACCCATAGTGATAGTGAGCGTACAGGCGTGTGTACGGTCCGTACCACTATGAGTACGCATACACGAGAACACCCATAGTGAAAGTGAGCGTACAGGCATGTGTACGGTCCGTACCACTATGAGTAAGCATACGCGAGAACACCCATAGTGATACGGACCGTACACACGTGCGTACGCTCACTTTCACTATGGGTATTCTCGCGTATGCGTACTCATAGTGGTACGGACCGTACACACGCCTGTACGCTCACTATCACTATGGGTGTTCTCGCGTATGTGTGCCCATAGTGATACGGACCGTACACGCGTGCGTACACTCACTTTCACTATGGGTACGCATACGCAAGCACACCCATAGTGATACGGACCGTACACACGCCTGTACGGGCCGTTGCTATGCATTTGTGGTGCCCTAGGACCCCAGGACGCACCGTACCTGTGTGTGAAACTACAAATTACATAGGGAACACATGAGGGACAAGTATAAAGGCCTACATGCATGCTGGTTGTCATGGAGACCAAGTTTAAAGTTTGAATTTTTTTAAGCAGGTGCACAGCAGTAGTCAGTTTGAATGAATCTACTTTGTTGCAATGTGGTTCTGGAGTTGACATCATGCTCAAGAAAAAAACACAATAAGAACCCACTGACTGTGCTAGGTTTGAAGGGATTGGAGGAAACATAGGATGCAAATGTGAGTGACCAATCACTCTGTACTCCTGTGCATGAAACAGGCCAGCAAGGCAGATATAAGGCAGCCAGGTCCCATGAGGGAGCACTTGCCTGCACATCTTTGTATTCGACGACCCAGCTGCTGCTACTGATTCCCTGGAACCATGTCAAGGTCTGTGGAGAGGTCACAGCCTTTCACCCTGGTGGAGAACCTGGCTTTGCTGGATGTGATCCTCCCACAGTACCCCCTGCTGTATGGCTGACCAGGGTATCAGGTGAGTGCAGAGTCTACTAGCACAGACTGTGTCCCTTGTTTGTGACTGTGACTTCTGGCATTGTGTCCAGGTGTGGCACACATGCTATGTACTGTAGGGGGGGTCCCAGGGGGGGAATGCCTGATGTCTCCCAGCCAGTGCATGCTGTGGTGCATGTCTGCCGTCCTCACTTGCATTGTGTTTACTGTGACAATCACTGCATGGTGCATGCCACATTCTGCCTGTCTTGTCCTCCTGGGAATGTGGCCTCTACAGTCCTCATGTGATTATGTGGTCAGCCCAGTGTGACAGGTGACTGTACCCACAGATGTGTGTTAGTTCTGTGTACCTGTGCTGAGAGTGTCCACATGATGTGTTCGTACCCTGGACATCGGTGTGTGTGTAAGTCCCCTGTCATGTGGGTGGGTGCATATGTGGAGTGTGGCACCCGGGCTGCATGAGGGATGGATATACCCTGCCCATGTGATGTGAGCAGGGAGCAGTGCTGTGTGTCTGATGTGCAGGGCCAGCCCCACACCTGTGAGCCCACCCTGTCTAGTCGCACATGTGCAGAGTGAGGTTTGTCGCTGCATTTGGCAATGGCAGGTGAATGTCCTGTGCCTGTGTGTGTCTGTGTACTCTGCTGCGGTAGCGTCAGTGGCCTGTGGCATGTGACTGCTTAGAGGTGCTGCACATTATCCTGGTGTAGCTTGTGATGCACAGTGTGAGCCTGGATCATTGCTTGTGTAGTTGCCCTCATTCCACCTGTGTACTTTCAATGGCACGTCCTGCTTTTGCCCTTCCCCAGAGGATCATGTCCCTATGACAATGGTGCAATGCGTTGGATGCATACTATGCCTTGTTGTAAACAGCAAGTTTGTTCTAATATGTCTCTCTGTGACATGTGCCTGGTGTATTGATGTTGTGTCACTTGTTCATCCTCACAGGTAGGCGCCTCTGCCAAGAAGCAGATATGACTGACCGCCGTCAGTGCCGTGAGGAGTGCGGATGGTCGCAAGCGGCGCCTAGCCCAGGTGAGGAAACGCTGGCAGGATATCCGGTGCTGGACGCGGAGGATCGCACGGGTCCTGCTGGGGGACTCACCTAAGACCCATAAGAACCGCGGGCGCCGCCGTCTGACCCACATCCACAAGCGTGTGCTGGCGGTGGTATTTCCAGACTTGGAGAGGCGCTTACAGGAGAAGCAGCAGCAGGAAGGGGGTAGGTACATGTGTGTTTGTTGTGTGTCACCAGCATTTGTAAGTGCACAGTTGCATGGATACACTGCCAGGGTTTAAAGGTGCTGTGCAGATCCAGTTACCCACAGTATAGCGGTGCTCTCCTGCCTCCCTTCCCCTCCTTGCAATGTGTTCCCTGGTCTGTGTGTAGTCACTCCTTCACAAGGTAATGTAGGCTGGCGCTTTCTCCACGTGAACTATGCCTGTAGCATCATGTGTGGGGGTGGTGTGTAACAGGTTTTGGGACCTTGCCTGTGCCCTGTCCAGTTCAGTACATGTGGGTTCCATGTCAGTTGGCACTGATGCTGAGTCCAGACATGGGAGTTAGTCTCTCAAGTGTCATGCCTTACAGCACGCATGTCCTATGTTGTGGCCTGTGACATGATGTGCATGAGTGTGCGATACGCATAGTGCAGGGATGGTGGCGTGTGTTGCAGTCATTCCCATTCAGGACCATGGAGTTGTGTGGCCACTACTGTCCCCTGGGGCATATTTTCATAGGTGTCATGTGTGTCATCACAAAACGTGGACACTCTCAGTGTCTACAGCATAGGTTGTGCTCTGTGCCATTGTCCCCTGGCACCATGTATATTGACGTAAAATGTAGTTCAAGTGTCCACTGTACAGCCTGACCTGATTTTCCTTGTTCATACTCACGGTGGCCAGTGCCTGTGTGTCTTGTTACAATCATCTGATGATGGCCATTTGTACATGATTATTTGGACAGGTGCACCTTGGGTATTTGGCGTCCAATCTTGCATTTATGCAGCCCCTGTGTATTTCACCCAGACTAAGAGATGTAAGTGCCATCTGTGTCTCAACAAATTGTCTCATGTAGGGGGTGGTTGGTGCGGGCCAAGCCTACATGTCAGACCCAGAATTCTCCTTGCTAGGTGTGGCCAGTGTGTGATGTTTGTCTGGACATACACTCAAGGTGCAGTGAGCCAGTCATGGTGGGCATGTTTTCTGTATTACCTATGCAGCATGTGCCTCAAGTTCATGGATGTGGTCCCTGCTCATCCCTATTTTCGGCAACGCTGTGTGGTGCAGATGCAGGGCTGGATTGTCCCCAGGGCCTGGCTCCTATGTCAAACTCCATTTCATGTAATTTGCTATTGTGTCATGCTCTCCATGGATTTTCAGTGGCATGGTGGGTCAACCAACTGTGTGTTGCATGCCCTACATCTGTACCTTGTTTTGTAGATGTTACTGATCTTTCTTTTCAGGCTATGCACTGTAACCTATGTAGATTGGACTCATGTGACATATGTATACAGGTGTGTGATTAATTGCTGTCTCTTCACCTTGCCCACAGCATCGTCGGGGGACACGGAGGGAGACATGAGCACAGACGGAGCGGAGGGACCGAGCACCAGTGCCAGCGTTGACATCGTGGCTGGCACATTGAGTGGTACTGAGGCAGAGGAGAGTGAGCCCGAGGACCTGTCCACTGGCACGACAGAATATGAGGCTGACGGGTCCGAGGATGATCTCTCCGAGTGGGCGGAGGCTGCACCAGCAGCTGACAGCGGCACAACATCTCACCCCGCCCCCTCCATTGCCATCAGCCGCCTCCCACTTGCTTGTGTCCCTTCCCAGCGTGCCCGGTCACCACATGTCTCCTACCTGCCAGGCACCGCACCCCCTGCCCCTGTCTCCATTGCTGCCGCCAATGCCGAGTCTGTGGACATCCAGCGGCAGTTGCAGGTTGGTCAGGCTGCGATGCTTAATGTCCTCCATGGCCACAGCCAAGTGCTGAACAACATGGAGGCATACTTGGAGGGCATTTTTTCATCGCAGGCTGACCAACGCAACTTGCCTCCATTGACTCGACACTGACTGCAGCAGTGGGTCTCCTGCAGCGCTACGTCCAACCCCCTACCCCTGACCCATCCACACTTCCCACTCCCATGCCTGTCCCACGTACACCCAGACGTCAGCATGCACCCACCACAACAGACACAGGCACCACACCAGCAGGGAAGGTCATACGCACACCTCCTGGCACGCACACACAGGGTGAAGTAGGCACACCCACTGGGTCGGGGGGGCAAACGTAAGTCACGCAGCCAGAGTGGGAGTCCGCATTCCACCAAATCCACTCCCTCCAAATCCCCTCCCCTCTGTCCCTGAGCCCCACTGTGACACCACCCCACAAGCGGTCAAGGGAGTCCCCGGTCAGGGTGGTTGAGTCCCCCCCCAGTCCACACCCTCCCCCAGTGGCGCTGCGACCCATCCCTCTGCCCCCCCCCCTCCTTGGGGCCTGTGGTTCCTTCGGGTGCAGGGGAGTCTCTGGAGGACCTTGCAAAGGTGTGCAGCGACATCATGGCCTCCGCTTTTGGCCCTGCCCCACCCCCTGTGGTGGAGTCCTCCATCCCTGCACCCACGACGCCTACCCTTCGCCCTCATGTCCCTGCGGTGCCTGGTCCTTCCCCCCCACATGATGCCCTCCCCGCTGTGGAAGACGAAGGAGTCTGACTGTGCAGGCAAGCTAGGGGACATGCGTCCCACTGTGTCCCCCATCCAGCTGTGACTCATGGACTGCCCTATGGGCTTTGCAAATATTGAACTTTATCCACACACACTTTATTTGGAAATGCTGAATAAAGCCTTTTTTTTTCCTTAGAACACTACTGCTTTTGTGGTATTGCTGTTGATGGGGCTGCTACACGCGGGTGAGGGTACGGGTCGTACATACACGGTTGGGGTGAGGGTACGTGTCGTACATACACGGTTGGGGTGGGGGTGCGCTCCATACGTACGCGGGTGAGGGTACGGGTCGTACATACACGGTTGGGGTGGGGGTACGGTCCGTACATACATGGTTGGGGTGGGGGTACGGTCCGTACATACACGGTTGGGGTGGGGGTACGCTCCATGCATACGCGGGTGAGGGTACGTGTCGTACATACACTGTTGGGGTGGGGGGTACGCTCCATACGTACGCGGGTGAGGGTACGGGTCGTACATACACGGTTGGGGTGGGGGTACGCTCCATGCATACGCGGGTGTGGGTACGGGTCATACTTACACTGTTGGGGTGGGGGGTACGCTCCATACGTACACGGGTGAGGGTACGGGTCGTACATACACGGTTGGGGTGGGGGTACACTCCATGCATACGCGGGTGAGGGTACGGGTCGTACTTACACAGTTGGGGTGGGGGGTACGCTCCATACGTATGCGGGTGAGGGTACGAGTTGTACATACACGGTTGGGGTGAGGGTACGTGTCGTACATACACGGTGTTAGAAGGCAACCTCAGAGGGGCCCGGAGGGGGCCCTGACTGCCCTGAGACCCACCCTCGAGGTATCGTAGCCGGGCACTGGCGGGAGATTCCTCAGGGGAGGAACCTCGTATCTAGGATCGCACACTCGGCACCACACGACAGAGAGACACCACACGAGGAGTTCTTATGAGCAAATCTTTATCAGATTGGAGTAGTAGGATCTTTATGATCAGCACAGCAAATATATACAAGCAGAGCGTGGGCTCTCAAAGTCTTGGAGGGGAGTAGGAGGTAGCGGGACAGTCTTTGGGGATGTGGATCAAATGCAGGAGCGTACCCGTCGCGCAGCTCACAATCCTCGAGCTGGGGGATACGGTTGTCGTCGTGGGGTCCGGCGGGACCAAGAGAGTCTGTGGGAGCCGCGAGTCACTCAGCAGGGCTCGGTTACAAGTTCGGTGGTCTTACGATCTTCGAGGAGCCGTGAGTCACTCAGCAAGGCTCAAGCACAAGTTCGGAGGTCTTACGATCTTCAGGGAGCCGCAAGTCACTCAGCAGGGCTCAAGCACAAGTTCGGAGGTCTTACGATCTTCAGGGAGCCGCGAGTCACTCAGCAGGGCTCAAGCACAAGTTCGGAGGTCTTACGATCTTCAGGGAGCCGCGAGTCACTCAGCAGGGCTCAAGCACAAGTTCGGAGGTCTTACGATCTTCAGGGAGCCGTGAGTCACTCAGCAGGGCTCAGGTGTTCCAAGGCGAATCTGCCGGACAGTCCCAGAGCACTCTTTGTTATAGGGCGACCCCTCTTTGATGTCCGGAGCCTGTGCAGGCAGGGGTCTTGTCCCCTGGGGGTCGCTTGTTGGGGGTTTCCTGCCATTGTCTTTTGATCCGTTCAGGGCCGGGTCGGGAGGAGTCCCAGACACCCAGCAGACGTGGAGCCAGCCCTCGGGGAGGCCGGCAGGTCGATCGAAACCCGCCGTCCCAGGGAAGCGCAGAGGTGTGATAGAAACTGCTCCTCCCTCTCTCATCCCAAGGGGAGCGTGATGTCCTCCAGCCGGAGTGGCGCCTCTAGGCCAGGGTCGCGCTGGGGCCGGGCGGCCATCTTGTTGCATGAAGTGGGCACGCGGGCCCGGCATGGCCGAAGGGCAGAAGGCCACGGACGGGGAAGTCCGGGTTGGGTGCGTGCGAGTTCTGGTGGGAAGGCTCGGCTAGGCCGTGGGTCTGGGGGCTGGTGTGAGGTGCAGGGGTCAGGTCTAGCTATGTTACGAGGGCCGGGTCTAACATGCGTCCCCCCCAGCTGAAAGCCGGAGAGAACTACCCATCTTCTTGGGGGTTCTCTTCGCTGAGGCGGAAGAACCGGGAGAGGCCATCGGCGTTGGCGTGGTCAGTCCCAGGGCGATGCTCCACGGTGAAATCCATCCCCTGGAGGGAGATTGACCACCGCAGTAGCTTGGGGTTTTCTCCTTGCATCTGCATGAGCCATCGCAAGGGGCGATGGTCGGTTTGGACCTTGAAATGGGTGCCGAACAGGTAAGGGCGTAGTTTCTTGAGGGCCCAGACTACGGCGAATGCCTCTCGCTCGATGGTGCTCCATCTCTGTTCCCTGGGCAATAGCCTTCGGCTGAGGAAGGCTACGGGCTGGTCTAGGCCTTGGTCATTCACCTGGGAGAGGACTGCCCCGATGCCATGCTCGGAGGCATCAGTTTGTACCACAAATTCTTTGGAGTAGTCGGGGGCCTGGAGGACGGGGGCAGTACACATGGCCGCTTTCAGGGCCTCAAACGCCTCTTGGCAGGCAGGGGACCATTGCACCTTCTTGGGCTGCTTTTTGGACGTGAGTCCCGTGAGGGGACCGACCAGGCTGCCGTAATTCCGGATGAACCTCCGGTAGTAGCCCGTGAGGCCCAGAAAGGCTCGGACCTCCGTTTGGGTAGTGGGGGGTTCCCAGGCTAGGATGGCGTCGATTTTGGGCTGTAGAGGGGCGACCTGCCCGCTTCCGACCTGGTGCCCCAGGTAGGTTACCGAACCTTGCCCAATCTGGCACTTGCTGGCTTTCACGGTGAGGCCTGCCTGGCGCAGGGCGGTCAGCACCCTCCGAAGGTGCTGGAGGTGCTCACTCCACTCAGAGCTAAAAACTGCGATATCGTCGAGATATGCGGCACTGAATTTTTCCAGCCAGGCCAGGACTCTATTTACCAGTCGCTGAAAGGTGGCCGGGGCATTTTTCATCCCGAAGGGCATCACGCGAAAGCGATAGTGCCCATCCGGGGTGGAGAAGGCGGACCGCTCCTTGGCTCCTTCTGTGAGCGCAATTTGCCAGTAGCCGCAGGTGAGATCGAAGGTGCTGAGGAACCGAGCAGCCCCGAGCCGGTCAATGAGCTCGTCGGCTCGGGGAATGGGGTGGGCATCGGCTCGGGTGACTTCATTGAGTCCCCGGTAGTCCACGCAGAAGCGGAGTTCTGGTGCGGCCCCGGGGGCAGCTGCTTTTGGGACCAGGACCACGGGGCTGGCCCAGGGGCTGTCCGAGGGTTCGATCACGCCGAGGGTCAACATTTTCTAGACTTCGGCTTGGATACAGGACCGGACCCGATCAGGGACTCGGTGGGCTCGGTGTCTCACTGGTGGGCTGTCCCCGGTATCCACATCATGGACACACCAGTCGGTGACCTTGGGGACCAGGGAGAAAAGGTCCGGAAACTGAACTAGGAGCTGGCGGCAATCCTCACGCTGCTGGGGAGTGAGAGACGGGGAGAGGTTCACCCCCTCTACGGAGCCGTCCTTCTCTTGGGTGCACAGGAGATCGGGGAGAGGATCTGACTCCTCCTCGGACCCATCATCAGTGGCCAGCAGGAGGCTCAGCTCCGTTCGCACAAAGTGGGGCTTGAGGCGGTTCACGTGGAGGACCCGGAGGGGGTCCCGGGGGGACTGGACGTCCACCAAGTACGTGACCTGGCTCTTCCGCTCAACCACTTTGAAGGGCCCGGTCCATTTATCCTGGAGGGCGCAGGGTTTCACGGGGGCCATGACCCATACCTGCTGGCCCGGCTGAAACTCGACCAGAGTGGCGTTCTGGTCGTACCAGCGCTTCATCTCCTCCTGACTCGCCTCCAGATTGGCCTCGGCCATCTCTCGGAACCTTCTAGTCTGATTTCGGAGGGTCAGGACGTAACGGAACACATCTCGGGGGGGCCTCGAGGCGCCGCCTCCCAGCCTTCCTTGACCAGGCTGAGGGGCCCCCTGACGGGGTGCCCGTAAAGTAACTCAAAGGGGCTGAACCCCAAGGATTTCTGGGGAACTTCGCGGTATGCGAATAGGAGGCAGGGGAGCAGGATGTCCCACTTACGCCGGAAGGGCTCTTCCAGGCCCGCGATCATCCCTTTCAGAGTTCGGTTAAACCGCTCTACCAGGCCGTTTCCTTGGGGGTGGTACGGGGTGGTGAACTTATAGGACACCCCGCATTGTTGCCATAAGGACTTCATGTACCGGGAGATAAAGTTGGTACCGCGATCGCTCACGACCTCGCGGGGGAAACCCATGCGGGAGAAGATTCCCATCAACGCCCGGCCCACCACAGGGGCCGTGACGGTGCGCTGGGGGATGGCCTCAGGGTAACGGGTGGCATGGTCCACCAGGACGAGGATGAACCGGTGCCCTTGGGAAGTTGGGGGGTCCAGGGGCCCTACAATGTCGATCCCGACCCGCTCAAAAGGGGTACTGACGACAGGGAAGGGTTGGAGGGGAGCCTTGCTCTTCCCTCCGCTCTTTCCACTGGCCTGGCACGTGGGACAGGACTTGCAGTGGGCTCCTACATCTGCTTTCATTCTGGGCCAGTAGAAGTGGGTCACGAGGCGACTGTACGTTTTGTCCTGGCCCAAGTGGCCTGCGAGGGGGACATCGTGGGCCAAGCCCAGGAGGAGGTTTCGGAAGCGTAGGGGTACCACCAGCACCCGGCCGGACCCTAGCTCCACCGACTTCTGTTCGCTGTACAGGAGGTCATTCTCCCAATACACCCGGTGCGTCCCCGTCTGGTCGCCTGCGGCCTGGGCCTCTGCCTGTTGCCGGGGCCCGTCCAGGGAGGGACAGGTAGCCTGCTCTCGGCAGAACTCTTCTCGGGAGGGGCCCCCCTCGTGGCGCCACTGGGCTAATTCGGGCAGATCGCCGAACTCGGTGACTGGGGTGGAGTCGGAAGGCAGGGGTTCGTCACTGGCGATCGACTCTTCTGGTGAGGACATGGGGGGACCCTCGGCTGGGACCATCCTGTCTTCAGGGGTCAGGGCGTCGTCGACTTCCCTCAGGGGGGTCAGTCGAGCCGCCATGGATCGAGTGGTGGCGCACACCCACTCAGGGAGGCCCATCATCCCTAGATGGGTCTTGCGCTCAACTTGTCCCCAGGGGGAACTTTCCAGGTCGTTCCCCAGGAGACAGTCGACGGGTTGGGAGGTTCTCACTGCAACCTTCAGTTTACCGACCACCCCTCCCCACTCAAAGGGCACCAGGGCTACCTTACATAGGCTTTCTGTGTTGTCGGCTGAAATGACAGGACAAAAGACGTTGGGGAGGACCTGGTCTTCGTGTACTAAATGGCTAAGGACACCGGTGATGCTGGCCCCGGTGTCCCGGAGGGCTTCTACTTGGTGGCCATTGATCGTGACTAGCTGCCCATATTTCTTTGTGTTAGAGGGCAGGAGGCTCCCAGGGACCATCTCTCTATCTCCTAAGGACACTAGGGCCATAGCGGCGGGTTCCCACTCCTTGGCATCCTCAACCTCCTCCCCCAGGGCTACATTGGCTATCTGTCTAGCAGGGGGTGCTGCCTGGGTGGTGCGTGGGGCCATGGGGCATTCAGAGTCGTTGGTGTAATGCCCGGGCTTCTGGCAACGGAAACAAGTGATGGTTACCCGGTGCCCCCGTCTAAGGGGGGGGGCCGGATACAGCTGGTGGGGGTGCCGGGAAAGGTGGAGGTTGGGACTTCGGGGGACTAGCCTGGGACTCTCTCTGCCCTCCCTGGTTTCCCCCCTGTTAGAGTCGGGGATCTCTGGTTGGCGCAAGGTTGCCCTTGTGTCAAGCAGGAACCCTCTCCTCTACGTCAGGGCGCAGGATAACCCCTTTTGAATGACCCTTGCTCACCCTCTAGGTGCGTGGCGTGAGCAGCCAAGGCGATTCCTCAGGCGTTGTTGGTTAAGCACTTACAATCATACACACAGTAAATACATCAATGCCCCCCAGAAACGGACACCAGACTTGGATATATAGAAAAATACGCTTCTTTATGTAAAAATAAGGATATATATCTCAGCAGACTTATCACAAGACCAATAACGGTTTCGCTATGCCACCAGGTTGTAAAGCAGGCAAATGTTCTTTGTTCGTAGCTTCAAATGGAGACCTTGTAGTCTCTTCGCAAATGTTACTTGTGGTTCCAGTACTCACAGAGATCGGCTCCTGCGAACGGGGAAATAAGGCGCTGCGGGCCCCGAGCCCGATACTGGAACTTCTTTCGTGATGTGGAGAGTCGGCACAGGTCGGTGCGACTCTCAGCTTGGGAAGTGTTCTTGGGTCCTCAATCAGCAGGTGTGGGCAAATAGGCAGGCGCGGCCAGCGACCCTTTAGCACGGCGGTGCAGGAGGGTCTCCACAGCGGGGGCCGCGCGGCCTGGGATGTCCGGGGATAGCGAAGCGGGGTCGCAGGGCACGGTCAGTGCAGCTGGCTGACCCGGCGTAGATCACAGTCGTCGGACGGTTTCCGGCGGGAGGGGTGATAGCGCGGTCAGCGCGCTCCAGTGGCAGGCGGTGACAGGGATGCAGGCAACCTGGCCCGGGGACAGAGAGCGGCTCCGGACGGAGCGGGGCTCTCACGGGTTTGAGGCAGGCAAGCTTCTGAGTGTCACGGCCCTAGGAGGGGCGATGAGGGGCGCAGTCTCTTTCCAGCGGGATGCACACACGGCTCGAATTGGAGGACGAGCAAAAGCACAGAGAACCCACTGGTCCTGGGGTTCAGTTCAGGGGGCAAGCTCAGATCAAGCCCTTGGAGAATGTTCAAGCACAAAGTAGCAAAGTCTTTTCAGTAAGTCTCTTCCTCTCCTTTCTCAGCAAGGCAAGCAGCAGGCCAGCTCCTCCAGCGTCTTCTTCTCCTTCTAGTCGGGCAGAGGTTCTTTGTGGTAAAACAGGATTCTGATTTCTTAGGAGCCAGGCTCCTACTTTTATACCATGATTCTTTTGTTCTTTAGCGCCAGGGGGCCTAGGCCTGGCTCAGTCCAGTTCTGGAGCACTTTGTTATGGTGACTCTGCTCTTTCCTTTCAGCAGCAGGGCAGAGACATCAGCCGCCCCACAGGGGGCGGCGCCGGCTTTGTGGTGGCAGAGCACAGGCCTATTCAAGAGTCAAGGTGTACTCCTCCCACCCATCCTGGTGTCATCTCCCGGCCCACCACCTGGCAGCCAACCTGTCTCTGGGGATCCCCCCACCCTGCTCCTTACTGTTGCTAGGCAGAACACACACACACACAGCAGAGGTGGACTGAGATGGTCAGGTCAGTAAATACTAACTTTCTAAAAGTAGTATTTACAAACCCAGGATATTAAAATAAACTTGACTACAAGAAGTATTTTATTATTCTGAGTTCAGGCATACTAAACTTGACACTCTACCATGCTCTCTGAGTCCACTGGGGTCATGGCGTTGGCGTGATCCCAGCAGCCCATTCTGGCCTATGGAGAGCAGGTAGCCTTCAATAGTGAGAAACGGAAAGGGCCGTAATTCACTACTAAGACATGCCACACACATCAGGGCATGTCCTACCTTATGCCTACAATGCACCCTGCCCTTGGGCCTACCAGAGGGGTGGCTAATATGTAGGTAAGGGAAGGTTTAGGGACTGGCAAGTGGGGGCACTTGCGCAGTCAGCGTGACGGTCCCGGACCGCGCACAGGGTCTGCGGTGGCAGACCCTAGATACATTTTACAAGGCCGCTTCCTGTGGGTGGCGCAACCAGCGCTGCAAACCCACCAGCAGCATTAGCATTCACAAGCCCTGGCACCCCTGGTGCACTTTACTGGGGACTGACAGTGAATCCAATAAACCAATCATGAACATCAATTACAGGTACACTTTACCTAGGGAGCACTTGCACTGCGGCATGGATTAGCCGTGGCGCAGTGCCCTGAGCGGACAACACCAGCAAAACAATCGAGGCACACCATCAAAAAGTGGAAGGGAAACTCACGCCAAGGTGCCAGGTCTAACACGTGTCCCCTCCAGCTGAAATGTGGGCAGAACTACCCTTGCCCAGGGGGTTCCTCGTCACTAAGGCGGAAATACCTGGACAGACCGTCAGCGTTGGCGTGATCTGTACCAGGACGGTGTTCCACCGTAAAGTCCATACCCTGTAGGGAGATGGACCACCTCAACAGCTTCGGGTTCTCACCCCTCATTTGCATCAACCATCTGAGGGGCCTGTGGTCCGTCTGAACCCGGTAGTGAGACCCAAACAAGTAGGGTCTTAGCTTCTTCAGCGCCCAGACCACAGCAAATGCTTCTCGCTCAATTGCACTCCACCTACTTTCCCGTGGAAGTAACCTCCTACTGATGAAGGCTACGGGTTGGTCCCAGCCCTCCTCAGTCATCTGTGAGAGGACAGCCCCTACACCATGCTCTGAAGCGTCTGTCTGCACTAGGAATTCCTTGGAGAAGTCAGGGGCCAAGAGCACGGGCGCCGTGCACATGGCAGTCTTCAGGGTGTCGAAAGCTTTCTGACAGGTGTCAGTCCAAATCACGTTCCTGGGCTGCTTCTTGGAAGTCAGCTCTGTCAAGGGGGCAACAATCGTTCCATAGCCCTTGACAAACCTCCTGTAGTACCCAGTGAGCCCCAGGAAGGCCCTCACTGCGGTCTGCGTCTTGGGGGGTTCCCAAGCCAGGATGGTCTCAATTTTGGGTTGCAAGGGTGCCACCTTGCCACTCCCCACTTGGTGTCCCAAGTACACCACGGAACCCTGCCCGATCTGGCACTTGCTTGCCTTGATCGTGAGGCCTGCTCGGCGCAGAGCCATCAACACTTCCCAGAGGTGGCGCAGGTGTTCGGGCCAGGTGGCACTGAACACTGCGATGTCATCCAGGTAGGCGGCACTGAACGCATCCAGCCCAACCAGTACCTGGTTGACCAACCTCTGAAAGGTGGCAGGGGCATTCTTCATCCCAAATGGCATGACTCGGAACTGGAAGTGCCCATCTGGTGTAGAGAATGCTGACCTCTCTTTGGCCCCTTCGGTCAAGGCGATCTGCCAGTACCCAGACGTTAGATCAAACGTGCTGAGGAACCGGGCAGCCCCCAGCCGATCAATGAGCTCATCAGCTCTAGGGATGGGGTGCGCGTCAGTCTTCGTTACTGAATTGAGTCCTCTGTAGTCCACACAGAACCGGAGTTCAGGTGTGGCTCCCGGCGCAGCAGCCTTTGGGACCAAGACCACGGGGCTGGACCAAGGACTGCTGGAGGACTCAACCACCCCTAGCGCAAGCATCTTGGAGACCTCCTCCTTGATGCAAGCTCTGACCCTGTCAGTTACCCTGTAAGCCTTGTGCTTCACAGGTAAGCTGTCTCCTGTGTCCACATCATGGACGCACCAATCTGTGACACCAGGAACCAGGGAGAACCTATCGGGAAACTGCCCCAGCAAGTGGCGGCAATCTTCCTGTTGTTCGGGCGTCAGGGTGGGTGAGAGGTTAACTCCATCCACTGACCCATCTTTCTCAGAGGCTACTAAGAGGTCAGGAAGAGGCTCGGTCTCCTCTTCCATTCCATCATCAGTGGCCAGCAGCATGCCCACTTCGGTCCTCTCTAAGTGGGGCTTAAGGCGGTTAACATGTAGGACCCTTAAAGGGTTCCTGGGAGACTGCATGTCCACCAAGTAGGTGATAGGACTTTTGCGCTCCACAACCTCAAATGGACCTGTCCACTTATCCTGAAGTGCACAAGGCTCCACTGGGGCCAAGACCCACACCTTTTGTCCAGGTTGAAGCTCTACCAGAGTGGCATTCCGGTCGTACCACCGCTTCATCTCCTCCTGGCTGGCTTCCAGATTTGCCTCAGCAAGTTGCCTGAAACGCCTAGTCTGGTTTCGGAAGGCCAGCATGTAACTGTATACATTCTGGGGAGGTTTCCTGGAAGATTGCTCCCAGCCTTCCTTTACCAAACTCAGAGGTCCTCTTACCGGGTGACCATACAGAAGCTCAAAGGGGCTGAATCCTAGAGACTTCTGTGGCACCTCTCGGTAAGCGAAGAGCAGGCATGGCAAGAGGACGTCCCACTTACGCCTCATTGGACCGTCCAGGCCCATGATCATGCCTTTGAGGGTTCGGTTGAATCTCTCAACCAACCCATTTCCTTGGGGGTGGTAAGGAGTGGTGAACTTGTACGTTACCCCACACTCCTTCCACAGGGATTTCATATATGTGGATATGAAATTGGTCCCCCTGTCGCTCACCACCTCTAGAGGGAATCCCACTCGGGAGAAAATTCCCATCAGTGCTCGTCCCACCACGGGGGCCGTCACTGTCCTCAGAGGGATGGCTTCAGGGTACCGGGTGGCATGGTCCACCAAGACCAGGATGAACCTGTTGCCCAGGGCTGTCTTGGGGTCCAGAGGCCCCACAATGTCAATACCCACTCGCTGGAATGGCGTACCGACCACGGGGAAGGGCTGCAGAGGAGCCTTGTGCTTCCCTCCGCTCTTACCACTTGCCTGGCAAGTCTGACAGGTTCTGCAGTAGGAATCTGAATTCTTGTGCATTTGGGGCCAGTAAAAGTGGGTGACAAGCCTGTCATAGGTCTTGTCCATCCCCAAATGTCCTGCTAAAGGCACATCATGAGCCAGCCCCAGTAGGAAGGTTCTGAACTTCTGGGGTACCACCAGCACACGGGCTGACCCAGGTTCAGCAGCCTTAGGCTCGGAATACAGGAGGTCACTCTCCCAGTACACGTAGTGTGTTTTGGCCTGAACACCATTGGCCTGGTCTGCAGCCTGTTGCCGCATACCCACGAGAGAAGGGCATTCTTTCTGCTCCCTGCAGAATTCCTCCCTGGAGGGACCTCCTTCTTGCTGCCAATGGGTCAGCTCAGGCAGGTCTCCCAGTTCGGCAATCTGTTCCCCGGTAGGCTCCAGAGCATCTCCTTCAGGGTCTGCTTCCTCCTGGGCCGTGGGAACTTCGGGGGCCGGTTTCCCGCGCTTCCTGCGCCTTCTCCCTAAGGCCGGTTCCTGGACCTCTCCCTCAGGCTCCAGGACCCTCTCAACACCCCTACTGGCTGCCATGGACCGGGTGGTCACGCACGCCCAGTCGGGTAGACCCACCATCCTCAGATGCGTGGTCTTCTCCACCTTTTCCCAAGGGGAGCTCTCCAGGTCGTTCCCTAGCAGACAGTCTACAGGCATGTCAGTTCTCACAGCGACTTGTAGAGTACCAGAGACCTCCCCCCACTCAAAGGGAACTTGAGCCATTGGACAACGACTCTCTACGTTGTCAGCATTGACAACCCTACAGTAGGCATTGGGTACAATCTGCTCTTGAGACACCAGGTGTTGCCTCACCGAGGTCACGCTGGCTCCTGTATCTCTAAGAGCCTCAACCTTCTTTCCATTGATGGTCACTACTTGCCCATATTTCTTAGTGTTAGAGGGCAGGTAGGTTACAGGGACCATCTCACTGTCTCCTAGCAAGACTAGGGTCATCTGCCCGGGACCCCCACCCTCCTGGACTGCTACCTCCTCCCCAAAATTAATATTAGCTACTTGCCGGGGTGGAGCACCAGTGGGTGCGGTCTTACCAAACAGGCGACACTTAGGATCAGAGGCAATGTGACCCGGGTCACCACACCTATAACAATTGAAGGGCCCCTTTGGAACAGGTCTACCTGTCGGGGCCCCGTTCTGCTGCGGGGGTGGGGGAGGCTGAGAACCCTTCTGCTGGTTCCCTTGGGAATTACTTTGGGGGCCTTTTTGGAACCCCTTCTGTTTACCCTTGTCCCCCCCACTCTTCTGCTGGGGACCCTGCCCACCTTTGGCGGAGTCTCCCACTTGACCCTTGTGGACCCTGGTGCTGAGCCAGCGGTCCGCCTCCTCAGCAAGCTTCCTTGGGTTGGACAGCTTGCTATCAATCAGGTGCTGGCGTAGCTCAGGAAAACATTGACTGGACAAGTGCTCCCATGCAATTAAATCAAGCAGCCCTTGATAATCATTCACTTTGCTACCCTTCACCCAACCATCCAGTGCTCTGCAGAAAAAGGTTACATACTCCACATAAGTACTCTCAGGGATCTTCTTAGTCTCCCTGAACCTCTGTCTATATAGCTCAGGAGTTAACCCATACCTGGTCATTAAAGCTTCCTTCATATGGGGGTATGAGGTCTGGACTTCTAAGGGCAAATCTAACAGTGTGTCCCGCCCTTCAGCAAGGAACCTTCCCCACAACCCCGCTCCCCAGTCTTTCTCAGGGACCCGGTGTGAGGACATGGCCACCTCGTAGGCTCTAAACCACTGCCCTATGTCATCCTTTCTAAAATACTCCTTCACTACATCTTTGGGGATGTACACCTTGGACTCTACCTGCACCGGTGGAGTGCTGCCACCAGAAGGAGCGGTGTCCAAACTTTTCGCCTTCAGCTCCAACTCCTTCAATCTTATATCGTGATCCATTTGGCGTTGTTGTGCCTCCAGGGCCAACTTCTGCTTCTCCATTTCCATTTGTCCTGCCAACTTTGCCATCTCTATTGCATGCGCCCTGTCTGCTACCCTGTCTGCCAGCTCCTCTGGCGACCGGACTCTGCTGGGCTCCTCAAGGTTGTCGGGTGGAACGATGTCCCCCGCATTCCGTGGGTCTCTTGACTCCTTCCAGGCTCTCAACGCCTTGGTGTACTGGGTCTTCCTCTTGAATCCAGCATGGGGGACTCTGAATTTTACACTGTAGCCTTTCAATTGCTCCATCGTGTAGCCTTCCAGTCTCTCCCAATCCACCTCATCTATTCCAGAAATCACAGAGAGTGCTCTTCCAGCGGAGAGTGAGCTAGGCATGGTTGCAGTAATGGCAGATGTCTCAACAAAGTTCCAAAAAATGAAAACCTGTGGCTGTGTTACTTGGTCTGCTCTCACTATCTGGTGATTAATAATTCACTGTATGCAAATTACAAGTGCAAATCCGAAATCCCACCGCTGCCACCAATGTTAGAGTCGGGGATCTCTGGTTGGCGCAAGGTTGCCCTTGTGTCAAGCAGGAACCCTCTCCTCTACGTCAGGGCGCAGGATAACCCCTTTTGAATGACCCTTGCTCACCCTCTAGGTGCGTGGCGTGAGCAGCCAAGGCGATTCCTCAGGCGTTGTTGGTTAAGCACTTACAATCATACACACAGTAAATACATCAATCCCCCCCAGAAACGGAATGTTAGAGTCGGGGATCTCTGGTTGGCGCAAGGTTGCCCTTGTGTCAAGCAGGAACCCTCTCCTCTACGTCAGGGCGCAGGATAACCCCTTTTGAATGACCCTTGCTCACCCTCTAGGTGCGTGGCGTGAGCAGCCAAGGCGATTCCTCAGGCGTTGTTGGTTAAGCACTTACAATCATACACACAGTAAATACATCAATCCCCCCCAGAAACGGACACCAGACTTGGATATATAGAAAAATACGCTTCTTTATGTAAAAATAAGGATATATATCTCAGCAGACTTATCACAAGACCAATAACGGTTTCGCTATGCCACCAGGTTGTAAAGCAGGCAAATGTTCTTTGTTCGTAGCTTCAAATGGAGACCTTGTAGTCTCTTCGCAAATGTTACTTGTGGTTCCAGTACTCACAGAGATCGGCTCCTGCGAACGGGGAAATAAGGCGCTGCGGGCCCCGAGCCCGATACTGGAACTTCTTTCGTGATGTGGAGAGTCGGCACAGGTCGGTGCGACTCTCAGCTTGGGAAGTGTTCTTGGGTCCTCAATCAGCAGGTGTGGGCAAATAGGCAGGCGCGGCCAGCGACCCTTTAGCACGGCGGTGCAGGAGGGTCTCCACAGCGGGGGCGGCGCGGCCTGGGATGTCCGGGGATAGCGAAGCGGGGTCGCAGGGCACGGTCAGTGCAGCTGGCTGACCCGGCGTAGATCACAGTCGTCGGACGGGTTCCGGCGGGAGGGGTGATAGCGCGGTCAGCGCGCTCCAGTGGCAGGCGGTGACAGGGATGCAGGCAACCTGGCCCGGGGACAGAGAGCGGCTCCGGACGGAGCGGGGCTCTCACAGGTTTGAGGCAGGCAAGCTTCTGAGTGTCACGGCCCTAGGAGGGGCGATGAGGGGCGCAGTCTCTTTCCAGCGGGATGCACACACGGCTCGAATTGGAGGACGAGCAAAAGCACAGAGAACCCACTGGTCCTGGGGTTCAGTTCAGGGGGCAAGCTCAGATCAAGCCCTTGGAGAATGTTCAAGCACAAAGTAGCAAAGTCTTTTCAGTAAGTCTCTTCCTCTCCTTTCTCAGCAAGGCAAGCAGCAGGCCAGCTCCTCCAGCGTCTTCTTCTCCTTCTAGTCGGGCAGAGGTTCTTTGTGGTAAAACAGGATTCTGATTTCTTAGGAGCCAGGCTCCTACTTTTATACCATGATTCTTTTGTTCTTTAGCGCCAGGGGGCCTAGGCCTGGCTCAGTCCAGTTCTGGAGCACTTTGTTATGGTGACTCTGCTCTTTCCTTTTAGCAGCAGGGCAGAGACATCAGCCGCCCCACAGGGGGCGGCGCCGGCTTTGTGGTGGCAGAGCACAGGCCTATTCAAGAGTCAAGGTGTACTCCTCCCACCCATCCTGGTGTCATCTCCCGGCCCACCACCTGGCAGCCAACCTGTCTCTGGGGATCCCCCCACCCTGCTCCTTACTGTTGCTAGGCAGAACACACACACACACAGCAGAGGCGGACTGAGATGGTCAGGTCAGTAAATACTAACTTTCTAAAAGTAGTATTTACAAACCCAGGATATTAAAATAAACTTGACTACAAGAAGAATTTTATTATTCTGAGTTCAGGCATACTAAACTTGACACTCTACCATGCTCTCTGAGTCCACTGGGGTCATGGCGTTGGCGTGATCCCAGCAGCCCATTCTGGCCTATGGAGAGCAGGTAGCCTTCAATAGTGAGAAACGGAAAGGGCCGTAATTCACTACTAAGACATGCCACACACATCAGGGCATGTCCTACCTTATGCCTACAATGCACCCTGCCCTTGGGCCTACCAGAGGGGTGGCTAATATGTAGGTAAGGGAAGGTTTAGGGACTGGCAAGTGGGGGCACTTGCGCAGTCAGCGCGACGGTCCCGGACCGCGCACAGGGTCTGCGGTGGCAGACCCTAGATACATTTTACAAGGCCGCTTCCTGTAGGTGGCGCAACCAGCGCTGCAAACCCACCAGCAGCATTGGCATTCACAAGCCCTGGCACCCCTGGTGCAGTTTACTGGGGACTGACAGTGAATCCAATAAACCAATCATGAACATCAATTACAGGTACACTTTACCTAGGGAGCACTTGCACTGCGGCATGGATTAGCCGTGGCGCAGTGCCCTGAGCGGACAACACCAGCAAAACAATCGAGGCACACCATCAAAAAGTGGAAGGGAAACTCACGCCAAGGTGCCAGGTCTAACACCCCCCCTCTCTGGCGGGGTGGTTCCTGACTGGCTCGGGGGTACTCTCCTACAGGGCCCCGGGAGACCCGGGTGTTGGTCCAGCGATCCGCCTCGACAGCCAGCTTTCTTGGGTCCGTGAGCTTGCTATCAAGCAGATGCTGGCGGAGTTCCACAAAGCAGTTGGCCGCCAGGTGTTCCCACAACATAAGGTCTGTTAGTTCTTCCAGGGTGGTTACCTTGCTGCCCTTGATCCATCCATCGAAGGCGCGGCTGAAGAAATTCACATATTCCACCCAGGTGGTACCCGGGATCTTCCTGCAGTCCCGGAACCGCTGGCGGTACATCTCCGGGGTGAGGCCGTACCTTGTGAGGAGGGCCGCTTTCATGTTTTCATAGGATGTTTGCATGGAGGTGGGTAGGTCGAGCAGGGTGTCTCTCCCTTCGCTGAGGAATCGTCCCCACAACCCAGCCCCCCAATCCTTCTGTGGGACCCGATGGGAGGTCATGGCGACCTCGTAGGCCCGGAACCACTGCTGAATGTCATCATTTTTGTAATATTCTTTGACCACATCCTTGGGGATGTGGACCTTCTGTTCCGTTGGGGCGGCCGCCTCCCGGTTCCCCGGGGGCCGCGTTTCTACGTTTCTCGCTCTCAGTTCTATTTCCTTCAGGCTGCGTTCATGTTCCAGTTGAAGTCTCTTTCCCTCGTGTTCTCGTTGGAGTTTCTTCTCTTCTAGTTCTCCCTGTACTCGCAATTGTTCTACTGCTAGCTTTTTCTCGACTAATTTCAGCTCGCTCTCGATTTTGAGTTTGGCTAATTCGAGCTCGTGATGGCGACTTTTTTCTCTGTCTGCGAGTTCCTCCGGGGATAGGCCCCCGTCTGGTACGAGGCCTCGCACCTGGTTGCTGCTGCGTTCTCCTTGGGAGGGTCCAGCTTCGTTGTGGGGCTCCCCCGCTCCTTCTGGCCGGGAGGCTCCAGAATCCACCCAAGCTTTCAGTGCCTTTTGCATATCTTCTTTGGTGTTGAGACCAGTGGTAGCGATTCTGAGTTCCTTACAGAATTGTTTTAGTTCTTTGTGAGTGTACTCTTCCAGCTGTTCCACCTGGAACACGGTACTGGCGTCGTCTTCTATGAGAACCCCGGTGTTTCCTTCTGCCATCTTTGTCGGTAGTGCGTCAGCCGTTCACGGTACGATCTCTAGATTATGGACCCGAATCCCGTCGCTTGCTACCAATGTTAAAAGGCGACCTCAGAGGGGCCCGGAGGGGGCCCTGACTGCCCTGAGACCCACCCTCGAGGTATCGTAGCCGTGCACTGGCGGGAGATTCCTCAGGGGAGGAACCTCGTATCTAGGATCGCACACTCGGCACCACACGACAGAGAGACACCACACGAGGAGTTCTTACGAGCAAATCTTTATCAGATTGGAGTAGTAGGATCTTTATGATCAGCACAGCAAATATATACAAGCAGAGCGTGGGCTCTCAAAGTCTTGGAGGGGAGTAGGAGGTAGCGGGACAGTCTTTGGGGATGTGGATCAAATGCAGGAGCGTACCCGTCGCGCAGCTCACAATCCTCGAGCTGGGGGATACGGTTGTCGTCGTGGGGTCCGGCGGGACCAAGAGAGTCTGTGGGAGCCGCGAGTCACTCAGCAGGGCTCGGTTACAAGTTCGGTGGTCTTACGATCTTCGAGGAGCCGTGAGTCACTCAGCAAGGCTCAAGCACAAGTTCGGAGGTCTTACGATCTTCAGGGAGCCGCAAGTCACTCAGCAGGGCTCAAGCACAAGTTCGGAGGTCTTACGATCTTCAGGGAGCCGCGAGTCACTCAGCAGGGCTCAAGCACAAGTTCGGAGGTCTTACGATCTTCAGGGAGCCGCGAGTCACACAGCAGGGCTCAGGTGTTCCAAGGCGAATCTGCCGGACAGACCCAGAGCACTCCTTGTTATAGGGCGACCCCTCTTTGATGTCCGGAGCCTGTGCAGGCAGGGGTCTTGTCCCCTGGGGGTCGCTTGTTGGGGGTTTCCTGCCATTGTCTTTTGATCCGTTCAGGGCCGGGTCGGGAGGAGTCCCAGACACCCAGCAGACGTGGAGCCAGCCCTCGGGGAGGCCGGCAGGTCGATCGAAACCCGCCGTCCCAGGGAAGCGCAGAGGTGTGATAGAAACTGCTCCTCCCTCTCTCATCCCAAGGGGAGCGTGATGTCCTCCAGCCGGAGTGGCGCCTCTAGGCCAGGGTCGCGCTGGGGCCGGGCGGCCATCTTGTTGCATGAAGTGGGCACGCGGGCCCGGCGTGGCCGAAGGGCAGAAGGCCACGGACGGGGAAGTCCGGGTTGGGTGCGTGCGAGTTCTGCTTTGAAGGATCGGATAGGCCGTGGGTCTGGGGGCTGGTGTGAGGTGCAGGGGTCAGGTCTAGCTATGTTACGAGGGCCGGGTCTAACACACGGTTGGGGTGGGGGTGCGCTCCATACGTACGCGGGTGAGGGTACGGGTCGTACATACATGGTTGGGGTGGGGGTACGGTCCGTACATACACGGTTGGGGTGGGGGTACGGTCCGTACATACACGGTTGGGGTGGGGGTACGCTCCATGCATACGCGGGTGAGGGTACGGGTCGTACATACACGGTTGGGGTGAGGGTACGGGTCGTACATACACGGTTGGGGTGAGGGTACGTGTCGTACATACACGGTTGGGGTGGGGGTGTGCTCCATACGTACGCGGGTGAGTGTACGGGTCGTACATACACGGTTGGGGTGGGGGTACGGTCCGTACATACACGGTTGGGGTGGGGGTACGGTCCGTACATACACGGTTGGGGTGGGGGTACGCTCCATGCATACGCGGGTGAGGGTACAGGTCGTACATACACGGTTGGGGTGGGGGGTACGCTCCATACATACGCGGGTGAGGGTACGGGTCGTACTTACACTGTTGGGGTGGGGGTACGCTCCATACGTACGCGGGTGAGGGTACGGGTCATACATACACGGTTGGGGTGAGGGTACGGGTCATACATACACTGTTGGGGTGGGGGTACGCTCCATGCATACGGGGGTGGGGGTACGGTCCGTACATATCCGTACCCACGCTATGGAATGCTTGTGCGGGCCGTACCCAGGCCTTTGCCACGTGGGTACAGCCGTCCCGCCATTGCTGGGGTGACGTATGTGTGGGCGTGGTACGACTCGTACCCATGCTCTTAAGGCGTGGGTACGGGACGTACCTGTATTGTTGTGTTGCCGGTTCGCATCGTCAAGTACTTCCGTTGTGGCGGACGCTGGCTTTGCTGGACACGCCCCCACCCCCTCGTAGTGACCAGGGCCTGGGGGTCAGGTATGTCCAGGGCATGTGTGCTGTGTGACTTTGGTGGGGGTTTTGTGGCCTGCCCCTGCTCCTGCCCCCCCCCTTTCCCCCCTCCCTTTGTTGTTCTGACCTTCTGCGGCGTCTGCGTCGTAACCTGTAGAGGAGGTCGACTGCTATGAGGGCCGGGATGACCCGTAGGTTCAGGTCCATGTCTGTCCGTCGCGTACAGGTACTCCTTGTTCGCGTCGTCCTGATTTCCCGGCAGTTTTTGGCTGCCAGAAAATATTGTCCGTGCGGGATGACGTCGGTGCGAATCGTAATTCCTGGTTCGTGAATGGCAGTCTGCGTGCGTCCCGACGTCACGTCGGCGCTTTCCCGATCACATTTGTATGTTTATTTTCGTCGGTCTGGGTTTTGTACGATTCGTACGGAAATGGTGTTTTCCGTGCAAATCGTAATTCCATGTTTGTATATTTTTGGGCCCGGGTACGCGTCGGACGGAGAATATGCTCCGTCCGACGGTTCGTACCCGGTTTTTACCGGATCGTGATCGGCACCCAAATGTTTGTTTTCTAGCGTCCCGTACATTTTTCATTTTCTAGCTGTAACACTTCCTGGGGAAAAATATGCCATCTGCTTCTGTTTGTTTCCTGATGTCCGTACATGTTCTTCTTATGTCGTGTGTGAACGGCCAAGCAGAAATGTTTCTGTCGTCACCTGCCTTCTGTGCTTGGAGTGCACATGATACCATGTCCCGGCTGCAGCAGGGAACAGCTCACTTTTGAAAAAAAGTAAACTCTTCTCTTGGACAGATCAGCCTGCGAGGGGAGCTGTTAACGAGGCAAGGTTTGCCCCCAACACCGGGTGACACTAAATTAATTTATACCTGCGCAGTTGTGCATTCAGCATCGCTACTAAAGCTCGTGAGACCCAGTAGTTCCTTGTATATTTCAAAACCTGGTGTTAACATTAAAGTGGCCACGCGTCCCCTTATTAAATGTATAGGTAAGCATGGGTGTTAACTGAGTGACCAGACAATCTGGTTATAGTGAAAAATCTGCGACAGTGAATCGCGGTGCCGCTCCCTCCCTCTAGAACATCGCATGTATGACTTCCATCCCTCTCTACAAATATGTACACACCCTCTCCTTCTTTCAGCGAGAGACTTGCACGATTAATTGCCAAAGAAAAAATCTAGTGTTCTTTTGCAACTTCCATGCTTCAGAGGCATCCGTTTATACACACAACAGTGGGTCCCTTGCTTAAAATGATTCTGTGCTGCTGCTCCAGATTGTATAGGCCCTGCATCCTAAGCTTCCGGTCTCTATGTTGGGCCAGAACAATCATGCATTGAACTAGCATCCTTTAAGGTAATCTCTTGAGACCAGACCTGTAACAAATAGTGGCGTGGCATGTCGGGCATGCGTAGCTGAACTGTGACTGTCTCCAGTCTGGTTCACATCCCCTTTGAAGAGCTTCCGAATGCAGTTTATTGGCCCACCCCCATGCCTATCTGTCCCACTCTGGAGCTGTTTGACATTACTGTGCTGGCCCTTCCCAGATATCAATAACCATTTGTTTGTTGTAAATTGATGAACATCCACATCATCACACTACATACCTTCTGTTTGCACCAAGCATTGTAAAGCTTTGTTCCATGGCTCCTGTCTCAGCTCTAATCCAATGGCAAGAATGATGAGTAATATAAGGCCAGACGACGAGGAAGATAAAACTGAATATTTTTAAACCCTGCTAAAAGGAATAAAGCTTTTTGATTACACACATCTCATTAAACAAATAAAGATGCTGAGATGCGAAGATTCCGCCGTTCACTCTCTTTAAGTTCTCTTTTTAGGTCGAGCCTAGACAGCGCATGCGCAAGACCTATAGTAAACACAATATGGAGGGTAATTTCTCCTGCTGCATGCCATTGGTCAACTCTGGCATTGCTCTTCTTAGCTGGCTTATTGTTGGCTGTCAATCCAATAGTCACTTTCGTTTATTCCAGAAGCAGCATCACCTAACTACAGTTTTCGTCCGCTTTCTTGTTTCATGTGTCTCCGAGGGGAACTTTTTTTTAGGATTTTTGCAGCCGAGTTGCAGCATGACACACTCACTTGCATGCATTAGATTTATAAACACCCCGTCTTTCTGCGCCCCCTCTCCATCACTCCCTTCAGTTCAAAATAATCTTCACTATTAGCTTGGTGCCAGCGCGTCACCGCGCTCAAATATTCAGAGCAATAGACACGGGCATTGACGGAGCACGCAGGAGCCAATAGGGGGCGCCGGGAGAGCGGCTCATTTTTTAGGTCTCGCCTGGCTATCGCGTAAGCGATCGCACAGCGAGACTTCTGTAGGGGCTTCAGAAAATGCTCCCAAAGGCTTCCCAGGCGGATCGGGACATGATTACGTGCACAACCACGCGCATTCCATTTGCCACCAGCTACTTCCTGCGCGTGCGCCGCCTCACGCATTTGAGAGATTTAGTAAGGGGCACAAGACCTTAGGAATGCGGTTTATGGCCAGTGCATGTGAGGCATTCAAGCACGAAGCTGGCATCGGACTTGAAAACAGCAGACTGCTTTCACCAGCGCGCGCTCGGCCTCACTTCCTGCATCCCCTCTTACAACAAATAACTTTCGTTATAACTCACACCCCATATGCTCGTTCCCTCCCACCCTTCCTTTTCTTGTTGTTTACAAACCACGCCACACACTGCTGCACGCCACACACTGCTGCACGCCGCACACTGCTGCACGCCGCACACTGCTGCACGCCGCACACTACCGCACACCACACACTGCTGCGCACACTGCTGCATTACACACTGCTGCATTACACACTGCTGCACGCCGCACACTGCTGCACGCCACACACTGCTGCACGCCTCACACTGCTACACAAAACACTGCTGCATGCCTCACACTGCTGCATGCCTCACACCGCTGCACGCCTCACACTGCTGCACGCCACACACTACCGCACGCCACACACTGCTGCACACCACACACTGCTGCACGCCGCACACTGCTGCACGCCGCACACTACTACACGCCGCACACTGCTGCACGCCACCCACTGCTGCATGCCGCTGCACGCCACACACTGCTGCATGCCACACACTGCTGCACGCCACACACTGCTGCACACCGCACACTGCTGCACACCACACACTGCTGCATGCCGCACACTGCTACACGAAACACTGCTGCATGCCACACACTGCTGCACACCACACACTGCTGCATGCCACACACTGCTGCACGCCACACACTGCTGCATGCCACACACTGCTGCACGCTGCACAATGCTGCACGCCACACACTGCTGCACGCCACACACTGCTGCACGCCACACACTGCTGCATGCCGCACACTGCTGCACGCCACACACTGCTGCACACTGCTGCATTACTCCCTGCTGCATGCTGCACGACACTGCTGCATGCAGCACACTGCTGCACGCCGCACACTGCTGCATGCTGCACACTGCTGCACGCCGCACACTGCTACACGAAACACTGCTGCACGCCACACACTGCTGCATGCCACACACTGCTGCACGCCACACACTGCTGCACGCCTCACACTGCTGCACGCCGCACACTGCTGCGCGCCGCACACTGCTGCATGCCTCACACTGCTGCACGCCGCACACTGATGCACGCCGCACACTGCTGCACGCCACACACTGCTGCACGCCACACACTGCTGCACGCCTCACACTGCTGCACGCCGCACACTGCTGCGCGCCGCACACTGCTGCATGCCTCACACTGCTGCACGCCGCACACTGATGCACGCCGCACACTGCTGCACGCCACACACTGCTGCACGCCACACACTGATGCACGCCGCACACTGCTGCATGCCGCGCACTGCTGCACGCCACACACTGCTGCACGCCACACACTGCTGCACGCCACACACTGCTGCACGCCGCACACTGCTGCATGCCGCACACTGCTGCACGCCGCAGACTGCTACACGCCACACACTGCTGCACGCCACACACTGCTGCATGCCACACACTGCTGCATGCCACACACTGCTGCATGCCGCACAATGCTACGCGAAACACTGCTGCACGCCACACACTGCTGCACGCCACACACTGCTGCACGCCACACACTGCTGCATGCTACACACTGCTGCACGCCGCACACTGCTGCACAAAACACTGCTGCACGCCACACACTGCTGCACGCCACACACTGTTGCACGCAACACACTGCTGCACGCCACACACTGCTGCATGCCACACACTGCTGCACGCCTCACACTGCTGCACGCCTCACACTGCTGCATGCCACACACTGCTGCATGCCACACACTGCTGCACGCTACACAATGCTACACGAAACACTGCTGCACGCCACACACTGCTGCATGGCACACACTGCTGCATGCCGCACACTGCTGCACGCCACACACTGCTGCACACTGCTGCACACTGCTGCATTACTCACTGCTGCATGCTGCACGACACTGCTGCACGCAGCACACTGCTGCATGCCGCACACTGCTGCACGCCACACACTGCTGCACGCCGCACACTGCTGCATGCCGCACACTGCTGCATGCCGCACACTGCTACACGAAACACTGCTACACGAAACACTGCTACACGAAACACTGCTGCATGCCTCACACTGCTGCATGCCTCACACTGCTGCACGCCTCACACTGCTGCACGCCACACACTGCTGCACGCCACACACTGCTGCATGCCTCACACTGCTGCACGCCGCACACTGCTGCACGCCACACACTGATGCACGCCACACACTGCTGCACGCCGCACAATGCTACACGAAACACTGCTGCACACCACACACTGCTGCATGGCACACACTGCTGCACGCCACACACTGCTGCACACTGCTGCATTACTCACTGCTGCATGCTGCACGACACTGCTGCACGCCGCACACTGCTTCACGCCGCACACTGCTGCACGCCGCACACTGCTGCACACTGCTGCACGCCGCTGCATGCCGCACACTGCTGCACGCCTCACACTGCTGCACGCCCCACACTGCTACACTCCGCACACTGCTAAACGCCTCACACTGCTGCACGCCTCACACTGCTGCACGCCTCACACTGCTGCCTGCCGCACACTGCTGCACACCGCACACTGCTGCACGCCGCACACCGCTGCACACTGCTGCACGCCACACACTGCTGCACGCCGCACCCTGCTGCATGCTGCACACTGCTGCACGCCGCACACTGCTGCACGTCGCACACTGCTGCACGCCACACACTGCTGCACGCCACACACTGCTGCACGCCGCACACTGCTGCATGCTGCACACTGCTGCACGCTGCACACTGCTGCACGTTGCACACTGCTGCACGCCACACACTGCTGCACGCCGCACACTGCTGAATGCCACACACTGCTGCATGCCGCACAACGCTACACGAAACACTGCTGCACGCCGCACACTGCTGCACCCCTCACACTGCTACACGAAACACTGCTGCACGCCTCACACTGCTGCACGCGGCACACTGCTGCATGCCGCGCACTGCTGCACGCCACACACTGCTGCACGCCACACACTGCTGCACGCCACACACTGCTGCACGCCGCACACTGCTGCATGCCGCACACTGCTGCACGCCGCAGACTGCTACACGCCACACACTGCTGCACGCCACACACTGCTGCATGCCACACACTGCTGCATGCCACACACTGCTGCACGCCGCACAATGCTACGCGAAACACTGCTGCACGCCACACACTGCTGCACGCCACACACTGCTGCACGCCACACACTGCTGCATGCTACACACTGCTGCACGCCGCACACTGCTGCACAAAACACTGCTGCACGCCACACACTGCTGCACGCCACACACTGTTGCACGCAACACACTGCTGCACGCCACACACTGCTGCATGCCACACACTGCTGCACGCCTCACACTGCTGCACGCCTCACACTGCTGCATGCCACACACTGCTGCATGCCACACACTGCTGCACGCTACACAATGCTACACGAAACACTGCTGCACGCCACACACTGCTGCATGGCACACACTGCTGCATGCCGCACACTGCTGCACGCCACACACTGCTGCACACTGCTGCACACTGCTGCATTACTCACTGCTGCATGCTGCACGACACTGCTGCACGCAGCACACTGCTGCATGCCGCACACTGCTGCACGCCACACACTGCTGCACGCCGCACACTGCTGCATGCCGCACACTGCTGCATGCCGCACACTGCTACACGAAACACTGCTACACGAAACACTGCTACACGAAACACTGCTGCATGCCTCACACTGCTGCATGCCTCACACTGCTGCACGCCTCACACTGCTGCACGCCACACACTGCTGCACGCCACACACTGCTGCATGCCTCACACTGCTGCACGCCGCACACTGCTGCACGCCACACACTGATGCACGCCACACACTGCTGCACGCCGCACAATGCTACACGAAACACTGCTGCACACCACACACTGCTGCATGGCACACACTGCTGCACGCCACACACTGCTGCACACTGCTGCATTACTCACTGCTGCATGCTGCACGACACTGCTGCACGCCGCACACTGCTTCACGCTGCACACTGCTGCACGCCGCACACTGCTGCACACTGCTGCACGCCGCTGCATGCCGCACACTGCTGCACGCCTCACACTGCTGCACGCCCCACACTGCTACACTCCGCACACTGCTACACGCCTCACACTGCTGCACGCCTCACACTGCTGCATGCCTCACACTGCTGCCTGCCGCACACTGCTGCACACCGCACACTGCTGCACGCCGCACACCGCTGCACACTGCTGCACGCCACACACTGCTGCACGCCGCACACTGCTACATGCTGCACACTGCTGCACGCCGCACACTGCTGCACGTCGCACACTGCTGCACACCACACACTGCTGCACGCCACACACTGCTGCACGCCGCACACTGCTGCATGCTGCACACTGCTGCACGCTGCACACTGCTGCACGTCGCACACTTCTGCACGCCACACACTGCTGCACGCCGCACACTGCTGAATGCCACACACTGCTGCATGCCGCACAATGCTACACGAAACACTGCTGCACGCCGCACACTGCTGCACCCCTCACACTGCTACATGAAACACTGCTGCACGCCTCACACTGCTGCACACCGCACACTGCTGCATGCCGCACACTGCTGCATGCCGCACACTGCTGCATGCCGCACACTACTGCACGCCGCACACTGCTGCACGCCACACACTGCTGCATGCTGCACACTGCTGCATGCCACACACTGCTGCACGTCACACTGCTGCACAGCACACACTGCTGCACGCCACACACTGCTGCACGCCACACACTGCTGCACGCCACACACTGCTGTACGCCGCACAATGCTACACGAAACACTGCTGCACGCCACACACTGCTCCGTCCATCACCACCCCCTTTTGTACTACACACTGCTGCATGGCACACACTGCTGCACGCCGCACACTGCTGCACGCTGCACACTGCTACACGCCGTACAATGCTGCACGCCGCTGCATGCCAACAGTGCTGCATGCCTCACACTGCTACACGAAACACTGCTGCACGCCACACACTGCTGCATGCCGCACACTGCTGCACGCCACACACTGCTGCACGCCACACACTGCTGCACGCCGCACACTGCTGCACGCCTCACACTGCTGCACACTTCACACTGCTGCACGCCTCACACTGCTGCACACCGCACACTGCTGCACGCCACACTCTGCTGCACTCCACACACTGCTTTTATGCGAGTTTATGCTACTGACATTGTAAATGACAATGCCTTTTATTTGTTTTAAAACCAAAACATAAATAAAAGGCATTGTAATTTTACAATGGCAATAGCTCAAACTCTTATAAATGCGAGACCTATCGCATTGCAAATGCTTGTTATTGCTGATTATGCAGGTCGGCAGAGACCCAGGGACCGGACTCGGGATACACGTGAGAGATGCAATCCATCAACCCGGGAATATAAACTCCTTAACGCAGTCAGGAAACACGCATATTATGGACACACCTGTTGGGGGGGGGGGGGGTACGTTAAGCCACAGTAGGCCTGTTCCGGGACTTCTTTGTTTTGGGGATAAAGCAAGCTATTTCCGCTAACTTAGCTTCCACCTCTACTTCGGGACCAGCGCGGTTAGTAAGGGTTTCTAGGATCCTGTGGGCTCTTGTTTTCTATTGTCTCTAAAATGTTTAGTCCATATGCACACGCTGAGACTGTCTCTTTTACGATCTTGAATACCACATGCCAGAGGCGCAACTAGAGCCAAATTTCGGGGGGGGGGGGCTAAGAAAACATTTCGGCGGGGACTGAATCTTTAAGCAGTAGGCAGAGTGGAGCTGCAGGGGCTCTTAGAAGGGGTGAAACAACAGCAAGGCCTCATTAACATGCAAATGGACTTTTAAAGACCTGTGAAGTGCTCGGGTGCGGCTGTATGTGCGCCCGGGAAGCTGTCTCATCCCGGGCTGCAACACAAGACGGGGGGGGCGCTGAAGCCCTTTGAGTCCAATGGGTGTTGTGCGCCTGCCACATGCTAAGTGTTATGCTCGGCTGCACGTTCCCTGCGCTGTCGGACTCGAAGTCCACGTGCTATTAAGGGAGTCCTAATACCTCTTAATCGCTGTTTGTTTACAGCCTCCAAAGCAATATGGTTTCTGTTGTCGCTCTATTTGACATTACTGTTTGCGATAAGGAATTGGAGGTGCCATCTCAGTAGGTAGCTGCTGCAGGCAAGTGCTTTGCTGGCCACTCAGCCATTCTTGTTAGGCACATGTGAGCAGGTTCAATAGTTTATAACTTTCTGCTGTTCGCTAGGTTTTACCTTTTTCCATCTGCAGCTGAACTAGTAAAGGGTATGCCCCTTGTGTTGCTGTTGGTGCCAGCGCACATTGCAGGGTAAAACGGGCATGGTCTTTGTGAATACGTTTTAACATAGCATTCCTGGCTTTGCACAGATGGATATTAAGTGCAGATGGTATATATATAAACTTCTTTATTCGGTTTTTACAAATTGTAAAACCATAAAAGGTACATTTCACACACAAAAATATACAAATATACAATAAAAATGGTAATCATGGGAAATAGTTACACAAATCCAAAGTCAGGTGTTTTACAGAAAGCAATTTTTATGTTTTCGATAGCATTTTGTCTTACAGATTTTTCCTGTGTTTTACAATACATTTTAGAAAATTGAGAACACAATAACAGACCAGTTCAGATTCTAGCAGTTGAAGGCGTAACATGGCTGGACGACATTGTCTAAATCCCCACTGCTTTAATAAAGGAAGTAGCCAAACCCTCCTGTGTGGGTGATGGAATTTACAGAACAATATTGTGTGTAAATTTGACTGTATTGATTTTTCATCACAGGGACAGGTAGAGAGAGTTAAATCCCACTTTTTTCTATCAGGGAATGCTACTAATCTGTGAAAAAGCTCTAGTCTGAATCTTGTTAATAGCATTCTGTCATAGGTGCTAATCTGTAATGTAAGATAGGGCTGGATTAGGAACGTCAACTGGATCGCATTGGCATGTAGAACCGAGGGTTTTGACCACTCAGATGCCAGCCTTAGTGATTCTAAATGTGTCAGGGCCAGTTGTTTCAATGATCGTTTTGATACCTCGATAACGTTTTTGGGTTCGAGATAATATTTCTCCAATCCAAGATCTTTGAAGAAATTTCTAATGTATCGAAGCCATTTGATTTTTGATGATTGGTCAAGGATCATTGAATCTGCAACAACTTCCTGAGTTATACTATTTTTTTCAGAGGTCCATATGCGCCGCCAAAGCAATAATGGTTGGATCTTTAATAGGTCCTCTAAATAAGGGATTCCGAGTTCTAGATGGGAGGCGTAGATCGAGGTGCTACGTGGTGTTGCTAACAGGAAACTAAGAAAGGTGTTTTCGATCACCTGTAGGGCACTAACGTCTACATGTCCCCAGAGCCCCGCCCCATAAAGTGCAATGGCCTGGCATTTGGCTATATATATTCTTAATAGTTCCACTGGGGGCCTTTTCCCCAATCTCTGAGAAAAACTCATCAAGGAAATTATTGCTCTTTTAAAAAGATGACATCTGGCCTCTACTGCTGGTCTCCAATTGAGTTTTTCATCAATCATGATACCCAGGTAGCAGTATTGAGTGGTTATCTCCAATTTTTGGTCATTAAGGAAAATGTTCTTTAAACGTTTTTTCCCGCTACCTGTTACCATAACAAACGTTTTTTTTACATTTACTTGTAGATCCAGCCCACCCATAAAATTGACATATCTGTTCAGGGAGTTTTGCAGTTCTCGTGGTGTGCGTGCCAAAATGACAGCATCGTCTGCGTAGAGCAGGGCGGGAATCAGGCGTTGTTTTACTCGTGGTAGGTCCTGCGCCCCCCTCAACATCGCCTCCTCTAATCCATTTGTGTATAGAGAGAAGAGGAAGGGAGCCAGGACACATCCCTGCCTGACTCCACGCTCTACTGCAAAAGGTGCTGTCAGCTCCCCTCTTGTGCCAAAGCGAACCCTTGCTGTTGCATTTGAGTACAGTTCTCTTAGAAAGTCTAAAATGGGGGAATCCACTCCCATGTGGGCCAAAATCGTCCAAAGTTTTGCGTGCGAGACGCAGTCGAACGCAGCGGACAAGTCCATGTAAACCATGTAGACTGTGTCATTCTTTGCTTGAAGATATTTGGCCACTATCATGCTAAGATTAAGAGCCTGCTCCACAGTTCCAAAACCCTCCCGAAAACCGAATTGAAGATCTGAGACAATATCTTTCTCTTCGGCCCAGTTCTGGAGTCGCTCAAGCACGACTCTGCCAACAACCTTTCCCAAGGAGTCTAATAGGGAAATCGGACGGTAACATTTCACATCTTGACGGTCTCCCTTTTTAAAGATAGGGACCATAATCGATTTCGTCCAAGATTTTAGCAGGCCCAGCTTCACTGATGCACTGCATACTCTCGTAAGGATGGGGGACCAGAGATCTAAATTAAATTTAAAAAGATCCACTGGGACCCCATCTGGGCCTGGGGCTTTCCCACTTTTGCTCGCTACCAAGGCCTCTATAACTTCGGAAATATCAATGTACAGGGAGATTGGGTATACAACTGTAGGAAGTAGCAATTGTGCCCCTGTCGGTGTAGCTGTATTATTAAAAATATTGGAAAAATTAGACACCCAGATATCTTCCTCAATTGCGACTTCTATCTTTGGGCCGTCTTTATCTTGTAGATAAGGAGTTTTAACAGTTCTCCAGAAGGCAGCGCTATTGTTAGAAACGGCGCTAGAATGTAAATCATTCCAAAGTTTCTCTTTTAAGTCTTTAGTTCTTTGCTTGCGAGCCCGTCGATATTGATGTCTCAAGAATTGGATCTGAACCTGATCTCTATCGGTTTTGTTTAACGCCTCCTTTAATTTAGTTAAGGCCATAGTACAGCTATGGTTAAACCACCCTTTAGTAGTTGGATTTGAGTTGTGTAAAGTTACTGTGAGAAGTTCCTTAATTTTCTCTATAATTTGTGCAAAATTATTTAGGACTTCTGCATCTGTTACTCCTAAATCCAAACACTTGATTATATTTTCGTATGCCTCGTTGACCAATTTGCCTGTAAATTCTTCCGGATCCACTTTTCCCCATTTTAATGTATAGCCATTTTGCCTTCCCATCTCAAGATTATTTTGTGCGAGGGTCTTCGCTATAACAGCGGTTGGAGATTGACAATCGGTTACATGACATTCCATCCTAAGGGCAGAATGATCGCTTAAATCGTTTGTCAACACCTCAAACAGCCTGACTCGGGGCAACAATCCTGTTGAAGCGAGGATATAATCTACTGTGGTTTTGTGGCCCCGACCCACGTATGTTGGTTGCAGGGAATTTGTACCTGGACTTGATTCATTGATGATTACAAGTTCCAGGTCTGTCAAAACATTATTCATAGCGTTTCCCCCCCTGCTATGAAAAAAATGCATCAGGGGAATATCATTTTCGTCCACGATCCCGCAACGATTTTTCCCTACATGTGGGCATGGGTGTAGATTCAAGTCTCCTCCCCATAGAAGATGAACTGCCCCTTTTCCCTTCCTTAGTTTATGGGTTATCCTTTCCTTGATGTCAGATAGAACAGACAAAAATGTATCCTCTTCCAAGTTGTTGTAAAAATTAAGCAATAGGATCGTCTCTTTGTTATTTTTCACAAGGGAGAGTAGCTGAAAGTTTGGTTCATACACAACTACAGAGACTTTCAGAAAGTTAACTGTGTTTGCTATGTATGTGGTCAACCCTCCCTTGGGTCTACCTACATTGGTACTCTGAGCGGGAGTGAAAAATGTTTTATAGCCCTGAAGATGGAGTTCGGTCATAGACCATGTCTCCTGGAGACATATGATTTTCCCTGACTCCAGGAAAGCAACGGCCGTCCCATCATTAATCTTGGAGCGGAGGCCCGCTACGTTCCAAAAAAGGATGGGTAAATGCTGCAGTTCTATATTGACCGGGGCTTTATTTATTATATAGGTCATTTTTTCTTTAGGTTCTGGGTAACATGTCTTAGGGTTTGTAATTTCCGAGTTGGTCACAAGGTCAGTTGTTGGACAGATTGTTTTTTCCTTAGACTTTAGTTTGCATGTTGTTGTTTCTATCATGTCTGGTAGTCAATCAACTGATTCAAGAACACTATACCTATTTGTCATCGGAATACTAGACCAAAAATCACTTTGGGGTGACTCTCTGTATACCATTCGAGAACCCCAGTCCTCCCGCCCTCCTCTCCAGTGTTGTGGTCTCGATGCGTGCCAGGGGCCATCGTTATCATAGTGGCGGGAACCCGCTACTTGCCAATGGTTAGGTTGTTTCCCCTGAGGTAGAACTATTGCTTCCCAAGGGCGAACGGCATAATTTGGGATCCCTTTAACAAGACCAGAAGGATAGAAAAAGGAAAGTCTCCTAGTTCCTATTTCCTCATTTGCATTCGAGAACTCCCAAGAGCAGATATAGTTTACCACTCTTGGGTCCTCAAATGTGATCAAAATGCAATCTCCTGGTATAGTTTTTCTACTGTTTCCCACCCATGGGGTCCTGCGTACCATCAGAATCCTACAAGTCCAATTTACTGGTACAGGACGATTATTATTAAGCCAGTATTGGACTTTATTTTTTAATGACCACGTAGGTTCTGTATTTGGGTTATCTATTTCAGGGATGCCTGTCATTACAACCACAAAAGGAGTTGCTTCTGGGGGCAAATCCACAGCCAGTCTAGGTTCAGGAGGCTTCCTTACGTCGCCACTGTTGCTATCGGGCACCACGGTTTTTTTGGGGGCTTTGTTTGTCGGCGTTATTTTTTTGTTAGGCATGAGTTTTTTTGGGGCCAGGGTTATCGGAGCTGATGTTTTTTCTTTCGAGGTGTTATTCTGGGACGGAGTTATCACGAGGTTTAGGGTGGGTTCCACTACTCTATTACCATGTCGCACTTTAGAAGGAGGTCATTTTGGTGTTACTTTTACTGATACATTTTCTAAAACTTTATGTTGTCTGTTTGCTGGCTTTTGAGGGGGCAACTTAGTTCTTTCCTTGCTACAATCCCCTGGGCCTTGCTTAAGTTTTATATCATCTATCAGGTTCACTAGCTGTTGCTCTATCCGTATTAGTCTTGATTCAAGTGGAGCAAGGGAAGATTTTAGGAGGGCCGTGAGATTGTTAATCAATTGTGAATTATCAGTCTCATTTCTTGTTTTACTGTGAGGTGAGTGCATAGGAATTTCTTCGTTTGTTAATTCTAGAGTGTCTTGCGTAGACTGATTTATCGCTATTAGATCAGATAGATGTTCTGCGTTGTGAGGTTCTATCTCTTCCCTACTACACTGATCAGCAATTTGGCGAAGACTAGAGTTTTTAAAGGTGTTTTTTCGTTTCCTTATGGCACCCTCTCTCCTCCCTCTTGATTGTCTCACTTCTTCCGGTGTTAATTGAGGAATCATGTCTGGTGTCTTCTCTAAATCTAAGCTTGTCTGGAACTCAGATAGTTGGGAGGCCGATAAATCAACGTTATTTGGCAGGCTACGCCTACCCTCGCAAGGTGGCCTGCGCCCATCTGTACTAAGAGTTTCCGGGGTTTTTGCATTCCTTAAGTTTCCGATGGATGATCTTTTGGCCAAAGCTAAATCCAGAGAGACCCTATCTTCTATTAGGCTGATACTCTGGTCAATGAATGTATTTGCCTTGGCTATGAAGTCATCCATGGGGCCTAGGCACTTCCCTCCACCCCCCTTCACTTTAGATTTTTTCCCTCTCGTTAATACCATGTTTTCTAGATACCAATGGAAAGTGGGTGAGGGATTAAGTGTACGTAATCAGGTATCGTTGCACTTTTAAAACCATAAATATACACTAATAATATAATCTGATAAAATTACATGAAGTAATACGTACACTGTTCGCACAAGGTTAAGGGCGTTAGGGGGATGGCCCGGTCCGGTCTCTTCCGTTCTCTAACGGCCTCAAACGGCCCGCTCTTTGCCCGGTCTTAGCCCCGTGCTAAGACCCGCGCGCGTCCCGCTAGCGCGTGTAGGCAGGGAAACGTACATATAATAAGGGGCAACAGTGTTGGGGGAGGAGTCAGGAAGAGGACCAGGTGCGGCTGATCTGCTTCGTGCACAGCACCCTGGTCCTCGCAGTCCTGAATACCCCAGTTCTTACAGGGTCAGCACTCCAACAATGCCCCAAATAGCAGCAGCAAAGTCCCGGTCCCTCGAGCGGCACCCGCAAAGCGGGGGCCGCGAGGCGCGGTATTAGTTCCAAGAAAGTTGAAATGAGAGTCCGAGGAATCCCTTCAAGGGCAGCAGCACCAGCCAAGTTCACAGACGGAGCCCACGATGCTGGGGCTACACCGCCTGTTTAAAGTGTTGGGGGAGGAGTCAGGAAGAGGACCAGGTGCGGCTGATCTGCTTCGTGCACAGCACCCTGGTCCTCGCAGTCCTGAATACCCCGGTTCTTACAGGGTCAGCACTCCAACAATGCCCCAAATAGCAGCAGCAAAGTCCCAATCCCTCGAGCGGCACCCGCAAAGCGGGGGCCGCGAGGCGCGGTATTAGTTCCGAGAAAGTTGAAATGAGAGTCCGAGGAATCCCTTCAAGGGCAGCAGCACCAGCCAAGTTCACAGACGGTATTATTTTGATGCCGCTTCCACTTTCAATGTTCGCCCATACAAGGAGGTTTAGTTTGCCAGTGACTGCTGTATGTTCTGTTCCGTGCGTGGAATCCTTCAGTGAGCAACCAATGCATTTGTAGAGTTATGCATAATGTACTGCACTCACGTACGTGTTTTAAACTCTTAAACGATCCCAAACCACCCCTGCCACCCACCATGGTTTTGCTGCTCCATCCCGGGGCCCACCTCTTGAAAAGCGAAGGAGCAGTAGGGCATCCTTTGTAAAATATTTTAAACTGTGCACTTTAATTGATACACTTTCCATTCTGTGTTTCAAGCAAACATGTATTCCTGAATCAAACTGCATGCCTCAGTGTGTAGTGATTGTAAAGCTGTTCAATCCAGTGGCACAGCACCTCGGATAGTGCGCTGCATGGCTAAACACTTACAAGGTCCCAAAGGCGAGAACTATTGGCTATGCCAATGCTTGTTTAAATTTCTTCTGGATTTCCATTCATTCTTGTTCTTTCTAAATGCTGCCTTCTGAGAGGACCGGTGAAGCCAAAAGGGATCAGTGATCTTCTTCAAACGTCACAATGTAATGAGAGACTGTCACCTTGTACTTACAGGACGACTAATCACAAATGGTAGTGGATTTCAGTCTGCACTGGCTGCAGTATGCAGGGGCTCAGCCGACATTGAGAGACAGCTGTCTTCTGGCATTCACAATCAACCAGAGGGTGCATATGCTGCCGTTATGGGTAGAACAGTGTCATCACCAGTCCTTAAGTATTCTTCAGAATTCTAGGATAGACTGTAAGTATGTGCTATGGATAAAACTGAGTTATACATTGTCACCTCCCTGATTGATACACTAGTGTTCCAATATTCAGTTAGGTGCCTTAAGTTACTGAGCACCTTTATTAAAAAAACATTTTGTCCAGTAGGGCGAAAGCACCATTGTCTCTCCTGACATTTTCATATGAGAAGAGAAAGCTTTGTCTTCCCAGTTACAGAAATGGAAAACATAACGCATTGTGAGACCGGCCTCGTGGCGTGGGCCCTCCCGACCAGCAAGTTACCCTACAACCACGCCGAACCTCGTGGACACGGCCTTCCGGCTCCCGTGGGCCAACATCCCGAGGGCCGACCAGATCCCCAACACGCATGCCCGGCCGAGGGAGAACGAAACCCCCACCCCAAACCAGACCGAGAGGCGCCGACCCTGTCACACCTCTGGTCTCTCCCCCGAGGGAGGTTTCGATCGACCACCAGGCCCCCGGTGAGCGTGCGCCTCGTCTGCTGGTTGTCTGGAGTCCCTCCCAGACCTACCTGAACAGATCAAAGGGCCAAGCGACGGGAAACCCCGACACACCGCCCCCCAGGCACCAGACCCCTCTCGGCGAGGACTCCGGACTTCAAAGAGGAGGGGAAGTATAACAGGGGGTGCTGAAGGGACGGGAGCAGAGAAGACCTGGACTGACGAGAGCCTGCTGACCTGGTCACGGCTCGATCGCTCACCGAACAGAAGAACGCTACCCGAACTCTGAACCACCTGAGCCCTGCGGACGCTGTCGCGGCTCCCCGAACTCTGAACCACCTGAGCCCTGCGGACGCTGTCGCGGCTCCCCGAACTCTGAACCATCTGAGCCCTGCTGACGCCGTCGCGGCTCCCCGAATTCTGAACCATCTGAGCCCTGCTGACGCCGTCGCAGCTCCCCGAATTCTGAACCATCTGAGCCCTGCTGACGCCGTCGCGGCTCCCTGAACTACGACCCTCCGGTGCCTGCTGAGTGACTCGCGGCCCGCTCCTCCTAAGAGAATCGGCAGAGATTGCCAAGAGAAACAACATCCCCTCAGCTCGAGGATTGAGAGCTGTGCGCCGGATACCTCGCAGAGACACTAATTCAAAGACTGTCCCGCTAACCCTTTCCCTCCTCACGAGATCGCTGCCGCTTGTGGCATTAATTCTGAACCTGCCTGCCGGATCATAAAGATCCCTGACAACTACCGATAAAAGCATATTGTCTTATAACGACTTACTGTGTGGTGTCCCTCTATCCGAAGAGAGAGTAAGCGCAGCGTGTGCGATCCTAGGTGCGAGACCCTTCCAGGAAGGGCCTCCCTGCTCTTGCTCGGCCTAACTCTGGGTAAGGTGGGCCTCCGGGTGGTCGGGAACACATTCCGCAGCCTCCCCGGGGAACGCCTTCCAACATTTGGTGGCAGGCGACGGGATACGAGCCAACACCTAGAGATCGTGCAGTAGACGGCTTACGCACTACCAAGGAGAAATGGAAGGAGAAACTTCCCTAGGTGCCGCAGGCACCAACTCGAGCACGGCATTTCAAAAGGACCAGTTAGAATCTTATACGCACCTAGAACTGAAACAATTTTGCAAAGACTTTGGAATCGCTACCACCGGACTAAGCACGAAAGAGGACTTCCAGGGGGCATTAAAAACCTGGATCGAGGCAGGAACTCCCCGGACACAAACAGAAGGAGAGCCTCCCAATGAACCACGAAGCACCCCGGGGAGGAACGGCGCCCCCGAGGGGGGCCTATCCCCAGAGGAACTAGCGGACCGAGAAAGAGGTCGCAACCACGAACTGGAACTAGCAAAATTAAAAATCGAAGGAGAGATAAAACTGGCGGGGAAAAAACTGGCGGTGGAACAGTTACGCCTACAAGGAGAACTAGAGGAAAAGAAACGACAGAGAGAACACGAAGAAAAGAAACTCCAACTAGAGCACGAACGTAGCCTAAAAGAAATCGAGCTCAAGGCTAAGAAGGCGGAAGCCCGACCCTCGGAAACCCAACCCATCTCCTCCACCGTGGAACCAAAGGTCCACATCCCCAAAGATGTGGTGAAAGAATACTATAAGAACGACGACATTCAGCAATGGTTCAAGGCCTACGAAGTCGTCATGACCTCCCACCAAGTCCCGCAGAAAGACTGGGGGGCTGGGCTGTGGGGCCGGTTCCTGAGCGAGGGGAGAGATACCCTGCTGGACCTGCCCTCCACGGTGATGAACTCCTACAGTCACATGAAAGAGGCCCTGGTAGCCAGATATGGGCTCACCCCTGAAATGTACCGGCAACGGTTTAGAGACTGCAAAAAGATACCCAGTACCACCTGGGTGGAGTACGTGAACTTTTACAGCTGGGCCTTGGACGGGTGGATCAAGGGCAGCAAGGTCTCCACCTTTGAGGAGCTGTTCGACCTAATCGCATGGGAACACTTGGCCGCTAATTGCTTCGTAGAGCTGCGCCAGCACCTCCTGGACAGCAAACTCACAGACCCTCGAAAACTGGCCGTCGAGGCTGACCGGTGGGTGAACACCTGGGCCTCCCGGGGCCCCGTGGGAGACTACGGTCGCCACAGTCAGGGACCCCCCCCGCCAGAGGGGCGGAGGGAATCAAGGCCGGCAAAGGGAGCTCCCGGGGGGATCCCCGCTCAGCCCTCCCAGAGGACAATCTCCGCCCTTTCCAGCTCCACCTCCGGCCAGCACCGGGCCACCAGGGAGGACGGGGCCCCGAGTGAGGATCACCTGTTTCCGCTGCCAACAGACCGGACACTATGCCAGTGACCCTCAGTGTCCCCTGTACCAGCGGACCGCCACAACAACCCCGCCGGCTCGACAGATGGCCTCTGTAGCCCTGGGGGAAGAGATGGAAGACCCCGAAGAATGGGAACCAGCCGCCATGGCCTTGGTCTCCCTAGGGGACCGGGAGATGGTCCCCGGAACGTCCCTGCCCGCCAACACGAAGAGGTACCGAAAGCAGGTAACGGTCAACGGTCACCGCATCGAGGGGCTCCGGGACACGGGGCGAGTGTCACGGCGGTTCATTGTCACCTGATTTCCGAAGATCAGATCCTGCCTGACGCCTTTTGCCCCGTCATATCATCAGACAATTCCGAGAGCCTCTGCCGGATGGCCCTAGTCCCCTTCGAATGAGGGGGAGTCACCGGCAAGTTAAAGGTAGCGGTCCGAACCTCCCAGCCCGTGGACTGCCTCCTGGGCAACGACCTTGAGAACTCCCCGTGGGGACAAGTGGAACGAAGGGCCCACTTCGAGATGATGGGTCTACCCGAGTGGGTATGCGCCACCACGCGCTCGATGACTCTCAGGGCGCCTTCCTCCGAGGGGGGAGAGGCCATGCCACTGAGCACCGCCACCATCCCGAGATCCAGACTACACCACCAGAGGCCAACGACCCCCTTCTGGACGAACCAACCGCTCCCGACGAAGGATCAGTGCCGTCCGACCCCGAAACCCTGACCAAACTCGGGGACTTGCCAGAACTGGCCCCGTGGCCCTGCGAAGGGGGCCCCTCCCGTGAAGAGTTCTGCCAAGAACAATCCACCTGCCCGTCCCTCATTGGACCCCGACAACAGGCCGAGGCCCAAGCAGCAGGTGACCGGACTGGCACCCACTGGGTATACTGGGAGAACGGGCTGCTGTACAGCGAACAGAAGTCGGCCGAGTTGGGATCGGCCCGAGTACTAGTGGTACCCCTACGCTTCCGAAGTCTTCTCCTGGGCCTGGCCCATGATGTACCCCTGGCCGGACACTTAGGCCAAGATAAGACCTACCAACGACTCGTCACCCACTTCTATTGGCCCAAGATGCGAGCAAATGTGGAGGCCCACTGCAAGTCCTGCCCCACATGCCAGGCCAGTGGAAAGAGTGGGGGCAAGCGCAAGGCTCCGCTCCAACCCTTCCCCGTCGTCAGTACCCCTTTTGAGCGGGTAGGAATCGACATTATAGGACCACTAGACCCCAAGACCGCCCAGGGCCACCGGTTCATCCTCGTCCTGGTGGATCATGCCACCCGTTACCCCGAAGCCATGCCTCTCCGCACCGTGACGGCCCCCGTGGTGGGCCGGGCCTTGATGGGGATCTTCTCCCGCATGGGGTTCCCCCGCGAAGTCGTGAGTGACCGGGGTACGAACTTTATCTCCCGATATATGAAGTCCCTCAGGCAGCAGTGCGGAGTATCGTACAAATTCACCACCCCGTACCACCCCCAAGGAAACGGCCTAGTCGAGCGCTTTAACAAAACACTGAAAGGGATGATCATGGGCCTCGAGGAACCCCTACGCCGGAGGTGGGACGTCCTCCTCCCCTGCCTCCTGTTCGCCTACCGGGAGGTTCCCCAAAAATCCCTGGGATTCAGCCCATTTGAACTACTATATGGACACCCCGTCCGGGGACCCCTGAGCCTGGTAAAGGAGGGGTGGGAAACAACCCCCCGGGGGACCCCTCCGGATGTGTTCCGATACATCTTGGCGCTCCGCAACCAGACCCGGAAATTCAGAGAACTCGCAGAAGCGAACCTCGAGGCTAGTCAGGAAGAAATGAAGTGCTGGTATGACCAGAATGCTACGCTGGTCGAGTTTCAGCCGGGCCAACAAGTCTGGGTCATGGCCCCGGTGAGACCCTGCGCCCTCCAAGATAAATGGACTGGACCCTTCAAGGTGGTCGAGCGGAAGAGCCAAGTCACCTATCTCGTCGATGTACAGTCCCCGCGGAACCCCCTCCGGGTCCTCCACGTGAACCGCCTCAAACCTCACTTTGTACGGACAGAATTGAGTTTACTCCTGGCCACCGACGATGGGGCCGAAGAAGACACCGAGCCCCTTCCAGACCCCCTGGGGGCGAAAGAGACCGATGGGTCCATGGAGGGAGTGAAACTGTCAACCGCCCTCACAGCCCAACAGTCCGACGACTGCCGCCAGCTACTAGGGCAGTTCGCGGACCTCTTCTCCCTGAGCCCTGGGGTCACCAAGTGGTGCGTCCACGACGTGAACACCGGCGACAGCCCGCCAGTGAGACATCGGGCCTACCGGGTCCCTGATTGGGTCCGAACCTGCATCCAGACCGAGGTGGCGAAGATGCTAGCCCTCGGGGTGATTGAACCCTCCGACAGCCCCTGGGCCAGCCCGGTAGTCCTGGTTCTGAAAGCAACTACCCTGGGTGTTGCCCCCGAGCTGAGGTTTTGCGTGGACTACCGAGGACTCAATGCGGTCACCCGAGCGGACGCTCACCCTATCCCCCATGCCGACGAGCTCATTGACCGCCTTGGGGCCGCTCGCTACCTCAGCACCTTCGACCTGACTAGTGGATACTGGCAGATTGCCCTCACCGAGGGAGCCAAGGAGCGCTCCGCCTTCTCCACCCCGGATGGGCACTACCGCTTTAGGGTGATGCCGTTTGGAATGAAGGATGCCCCGGCCACCTTCCAGCGGCTGGTGAACAGGGTCCTGTCTGGACTAGAGGGGTTCAGCGCAGCATACCTCGACGACATAGCAGTCTTCAGCTCCCAATGGACCGAGCACCTCCAGCACCTCCGTCAAGTCCTGCTGGCTCTGCGCCGGGCCGGCCTCACCATCAAAGCCAGCAAATGTCAAATTGGGCACGGCTCCGTAACCTATCTGGGGCACCAGGTGGGAAGTGGGCAGGTCGACCCCCTCCAGCCGAAGATCGACGCCATCCTGTCCTGGGAACCCCCCGCAACCCAAACGGAAGTCCGGGCCTTCCTGGGCCTCACCGGCTACTACCAAAGGTTTATCAAGAACTATGGCAGCATCGCAGGCCCCCTCACCGAACTAACCTCCAAAAAACACCCCAAGAAAGTACACTGGACTCCCTCCTGCCAGAAGGCGTTCGACACCCTCAAGGCCGCCATGTGCGCCGCTCCAGTGCTCAAAGCACCCGACTACGCCCAGGAGTTTGTGGTCCAGACGGACGCCTCGGAACACGGCATCGGGGCAGTCCTCTCCCAGTTCGACGACAAGGGCATAGATCGGCCCATAGCCTTCATCAGCCGAAGGTTGCTGCCCCGGGAACAGCTGTGGAGCACCATTGAGAGAGAGACCTTCGCAGTAGTCTGGGCCCTCAAAAAGCTACGGCCCTACCTGTTCGGAACCCACTTCCGAGTACAAACGGATCACCGCCCCTTGCGGTGGCTGATGCAGATGCGAGGGGAAAACCCCAAGTTGCTACGCTGGTCCATCTCCCTCCAAGGGATGGATTTCACGGTGGAACATCGCCCCGGGACGGACCACGCCAACGCGGACGGCCTGTCCCGATTTTTCCGCTTCAGCGAGGAGAACTCCCAAGTGGATGGGTAGTTCTCCCTGCCTTTCAGCTGGGGGGGGGCACGTGTGAGACCGGCCTCGTGGCGTGGGCCCTCCCGACCAGCAAGTTACCCTACAACCACGCCGAACCTCGTGGACACGGCCTTCCGGCTCCCGTGGGCCAACATCCCGAGGGCCGACCAGATCCCCAACACGCATGCCCGGCCGAGGGAGAACGAAACCCCCACCCCAAACCAGACCGAGAGGCGCCGACCCTGTCACACCTCTGGTCTCTCCCCCAAGGGAGGTTTCGATCGACCACCAGGCCCCCGGTGAGCGGGCGCCTCGTCTGCTGGTTGTCTGGAGTCCCTCCCAGACCCACCTGAACAGATCAAAGGGCCAAGCGACAGGAAACCCCGACACACCGCCCCCCAGGCACCAGACCCCTCTCGGCGAGGACTCCGGACTTCAAAGAGGAGGGGAAGTATAACAGGGGGTGCTGAAGGGACGGGAGCAGAGAAGACCTGGACTGACGAGAGCCTGCTGACCTGGTCGCGGCTCGATCGCTCACCGAACAGAAGAACGCTACCCGAACTCTGAACCACCTGAGCCCTGCGGACGCTGTCGCGGCTCCCCGAACTCTGAACCACCTGAGCCCTGCGGACGGTGTCGCGGCTCCCCGAACTCTGAACCATCCGAGCCCTGCTGACGCTGTCGCGGCTCCCCGAACTCTGAACCATCTGAGCCCTGCTGACACCGTCGCGGCTCCCCGAATTCTGAACCATCTGAGCCCTGCTGATGCCGTCGCGGCTCCCCGAATTCTGAACCATCTGAGCCCTGCTGAAGCCGTCGCGGCTCCCTGAACTACGACCCTCCGGTGCCTGCTGAGTGACTCGCGGCCCGCTCCTCCAAGAGAATCGGCAGAGATTGCCAAGAGAAACAACATCCCCTCAGCTCGAGGATTGAGAGCTGTGCGCCGGATACCTCGCAGAGACACTAATTCAAAGACTGTCCCGCTACCCCTTTCCCTCCTCACGAGATCGCTGCCGCTTGTGGCATTAATTCTGCACCTGCCTGCCGGATCATAAAGATCCCTGACAACTACCGATAAAAGCATATTGTCTTATAACGACTTACTGTGTGGTGTCCCTCTATCCGAAGAGAGAGTAAGCGCAGCGTGTGCGATCCTAGGTGCGAGACCCTTCCAGGAAGGGCCTCCCTGCTCTTGCTCGGCCTAACTCTGGGTAAGGTGGGCCTCCGGGTGGTCGGGAACACATTCCGCAGCCTCCCCGGGGAACGCCTTCCAACACGCTTCAATGATTTTCTAGCTCAGCTGTTAAAAAAAAATGTGTAGCTCACTCTAATTATCACAGCCTCTATTTTACCACCACGGCTTTCAACATACCCATTGGTGCAATCAGGTGCATTATAGGAATTAGCTCAATGGAACCACAGAAAACTTCACAACCCAGAATGCATTAGGTTGTGACATGAAACCTCAGATCTTCAGGTGTCTGTGGTGACATGGAATATGGCGGTCCCTTCATTTGCAGACAATGTTGGGTAAGCGTGCAACTGCAAAAAAGATGCCTGTTTCTGGTCCTGGAAAGACCTGCCTTGGCAGTTCAGTCCGGACTGTTCCTATGAGGCTCAGGGTCAAGACTGATTTGCATATGGCTGGCTCTGAACTGGGGTGGCGAAGTGAGCTAAAGAATGATGATGGATTCAACCCGGATCTGTGACTGTCGGAAAAGTTTTGGCGCTCCATCCATCATCTCCTTGTGTAAGCCTGCAACTGCACCTCAAAGATTGAAAATATTAAGAAAGGAGGGCCTCTCATTGGTCGTGATACCTTCAGCTACAGCAGGTTTTAAATCCACCATATTTCATGTTCTTTGGATTTTTCTTTGCATCCTGAGTTTGTAGATTTGCTTTTCTCATTTTAGATCGAGGACTGCAAGTTTTAGAACGCAAGTTATAAAACATGGCTGGAATAGCTACTTACGCTGCTCAAAACTTGCCATGTGTCAGAACCGAAACAGATTGATTCAGTTTTGAAACAGAAAGAGGTTATTATCTTTAAGCAAGCAACCAGCTGAGGGTGTCACACATGAACTGGCATCATCTAGCAGCATTGTCCAAAACAGAATTTTTAATTCTTCTTCAATGATCCAAAAGTCTACCAATTCTGACCATGACGTTCAGATATCACTCCTTGGAGTCTATTTTCTGGTACTCTGTTGAATGTAAGTTTTACAGTGTAAACCCATCGCATTTATTTCACCACATTCCAATTTTTGAATAGATACATTATAAGTAGACTAAATTCAAAACCAAAATGATGCCTTTATGTGAGACCGGCCTTGTGGCGTGGACCCTCCCGACCAGTAAGCAACCCTGCAACCACACCTGATCCCCGGTATCACAGACTTCCGGCCACCATGGCCCAATAAACCCGATGGCCGGCCGGGGCCCCAGCAAAACCCAAGACACTACCACGCATGCCCGGCCAAGGGAGAGAGAAACTCCCAAGCAAGACCGGGAGACGCCGTCTCTGTCACACCTCTGATCTCCTCCCCAAGGAGGGTTTCGATCGGCCACCAGGCCCCCAGTGAGCGGGCGCCTCGCATGCTGGGCGTCTGGAGTCCCTCCCAGACCAACCTGCACAGATCAAAGGGGCCGAGCGGCAGGAAATCCCAACACACCGCCCCCAGGCACCAAGACCCCTCTCTGCGAGGACTCCGGACTTCAAAGAGGAGGGGGAGTATAACAAGGGGTGCTGAAGGGACAGGCGGAGAGAAGACCTGGACCTAAGAGAGCCCTGCTGACCGGGTCGCGGCTCCCCAAACTCTGAACCATCTGAGCCCTGCTGACGCTGTCGCGGCTCCCCGAACTCTGCTCCATCTGAGCCCTGCTGACGCTGTCGCGGCTCCCCGAACTCTGAACCATCTGAGCCCTGCTGACGCTGTCGCGGCTCCCCGAACTCTGAACCATCTGAGCCCTGCTGACGCTGTCACGGCTCCCCGAACTCTGCTCCATCTGAGCCCTGCTGACGCTGTTGCGGCTCCCCGAACTCTGAACCATCTGAGCCCTGCTGACGCTGTCGCGGCTCCCCGAACTCTGCTCCATCTGAGCCCTGCTGACGCTGTCGCGGCTCCCCGAACTCTGAACCATCTGAGCCCTGCGGACGCTGTCGCGGCTTCCCAAACTCTGCTCCATCTGAGCCATGCTGACGCTGTTGCGGCTCCCCGAACTCTGAACCATCTGAGCCCTGCTGACGCCATGGCGGCTCCCGAGAATCTGAAACCACCTGTGCCTGCTGAGAGACTCGCGGCGCTCCTATCCAGAAGGATCGGCGGAGATTGCCGAGTGAACCCAAATCCCCCAGCTCGAGGATTGAGAGCTGTGCGAAGGATACTCCGCAGAGACACTGAACTTTAAGACTGTCCCGCTACCCCAATACCCCCATCACGAAACCGCCGCCGCTTGTGGCATTGATCCAACAGCTGTATCACGGATCATAAAGATCCCCTGAAACTATCGATAAAGTATACTGTCTTACTAAGAACTACTGTGTGGTGTCCCTCTGTCAAAGAGTGTAAGCTCAGCGTGTACGATCCTAGGAACGAGACCCTTCCAGGAAGGGCCTCCCCGCCATTGCTCGGCCTAACTCTGGAAGAGGTGGGTCAAAGGGGGGTCAGGAACTTATTCTGAAGCCCCCCCGGAGAACGCCCTTCCAACACTTTATGTCTCAGATCATCCAAGCAGTCTTTGTAAATATGGGCCACTGGTGCTATTCTATCAAAGCATGAGTTGTGTGTGGTAGCTGTTACTAGTTTTATAGATTCGTTAAGTTGTACATAATGTCCTTTTGTTATTATATAGCGCTAGCTTGAATTCCCATCCAAGCACTATGTGCAGGTAATAAAACCAATAAAATAAACAACACATAATTCAACTCCACACCATGCCACAAAATTCCACTTGCCATCATACCACTGTGCTACATAATTCCACTCCATTCCAAACCACATAATTGCAGTCCGTGCAGCACAATTAAACTCCAGATAATTCCACTACACATAATTCCACTCCAATCCTACATTTCACACCACATACTTACACTACACATATATCCACTTACTTCAAAAACACATAATTACACTCCACAAAATAAATTCAACTTCACAACATGCCACATAATTACACACCATATACCACTCCTCCACACCATGCCACAGAATACCACTCCAAACCACGCCACATAATTAAAAACACACAATTCAATACCACACGATTCTGCACCACACAACATAGATAGATAGATAGATAGATAGATAGATAGATAGATAGATAGATAGATAGATAGATAGATAGATAGATAGATAGATAGATAGATAGATAGATAGATAGATAGATACATACATACATTTTATTGCACAATTAATTAAAATCATTGCTATGAGGCCATATATAAAAAAACAGTATATTATTTATGTTCCAATATTAAAATAGGGATTTAAAAAGATGTATTATAGTGGGTCGCTCAAAAAAATTCAAAAAGTTTAAACCTTTCTTACGCAACTATAAACATGAGGCCTTTAAAAATACTTAGGCACAGCATTATGGATTATAGTTCTGTGCAATGGTCAGAATACAAAACTGCCTTTACTGCCATCAGATATTTCAAAAAGCGTGCCACCAGCTGCACTGATTCGCCTTTCATGCACTCGACTAGGGCAGCTTGACATGTCCGGATATTTAAATTACGCCAAAGTGGGCGAAGCCAATATATTCTCAGAAGGCGTAGTGTCTCGCAAATGCACAGGATGTGAGTTAGGGATTCCTCTACTGCTCCGCATGCTCGGCACTTAGTAGCTACAAACTCTTTGTACCCACGCCCATATTTGTATGCCACCAGTGGGATCAATCCAAACTGCAATTTCATAATTTGACGCTTCATTATTGGTTTTAAGGGGGAGGACAGATAGTGTGACAAATTCCCACTGTTATAGAGATTTGATGCCCAGCTTCCATGACTTAAGTTTTTCAATGTTTGCATATCACTGTCGGCGGACGGTAACTTCGCCTGTTTTGTTAAAAGTTTTACGGTCGCTGATATGGGTAAGGGGGCTAACCATATTTTCTTTGCTTCCAATACCTCGACACAATGGGCGAGAAATTCACACCATGTGGACCCTCGGGTGTTTATCATTGTCCAGATGTTTTTCTTTAGCGTGTTGTCCTGGACTTGTTTTGCTTTTAGACAATATGCTATAAATCTAGCTTTTAGGATCCAATTTTGGGATGAAAGGTTGAATTCTCTACGTATTTGCGCATGAGAGGTAGCGGTCGGCAGAAAAAAGACTTTAGGAAAACAGGCCAACTGTGCTCTGTCCAGCCATGTTGTCATCTTGTCTTTGAAGGCTTGCACTATGGGCTAAAGTTTGTAAAATGTTGCCCTCATTAATTTGATTAAGGGAGTGAGATCATGTGAACTTGTGGCTTTCCTTGCTCTACAGAAAATGCCTCCCAAGGATTGAGCTGGTCCTTGCATTGCAGTGATATGAGCGGAGGTTTGTCCTTTATGATTGATCCACACTCCTAGGTACTTGTAGGTTTTCACTGTCTTAATAGGTTTACCTTCAATGTTTCATGAACTTTTCTTTTTTGTTTGTCGCAAGATTATCATTGCCTTTGTTTTTGCCGTGTTTATTTTTAAATTGTTCTCTCTGCAGTATAGAGACATAATTGCACTCCACATAATACCACTCAGTGCCACATAATTACAATTCACATATGTACACACTGCTCAATACAACATAAATAAACACATTAATGCATTCTAAACTACATACCAGAAACACACAAAAATGTACTCTACACCATGCCACATATTTCCCAAAAACATACCTTTGATCAACACCACACAGTTCCATGCCACACAATTTAAATCAACACATTTCAAATACACCACACATAATTCCACACCAAACCGCATATTTCAAATACACAACACAATTCCACTCACGCCACATACCTCCAACCTACACCACAGATTCTCACATCATGCAACAAAATGTAACAGCACACTACATATTTCATCTCGACAACATGCCACTCCACAACACAAAATACGATTCTACATAATTAACTCTATAACATACATTCTCAATCCACATAATTCCAGTACACTTAATACTATTTCATTACTATCCTCATAATTCACCAGCACACCATGCCACGAATTTCCACTACACAACACCATACAATACCACAATAAACAATTCCAATCCAACCCATCTCGCCATAGCACTTCCTCCAACCCTGTCATCTCTCCCCCACTCACCCACTGCTCCCCTCATCTTTCCCTCACACTCCCACTACCCCCTCTCATCTCACCCCCTCTCATCTCACAATTCTACTGCCCCCTCACACACCTCCCTCACACTCCCGGTCTTCTTTTTATACTGCCTGATCACAGATGCTACCTTGTTAAACCTCCTTGCGCTGTCCAGTCATCCACCTCCAGCCTTTTCCCCCTGGGTGCCCCTCCCACTTGTCCCTCTCTCTCTCTCTCTCTCTCTCTCACTCCCTCTCTCACTCTCTAACACTGCCAGTTACTTTTTAAAGAGAAGTCCCTCAAATGCACACTCTCATCCTCGTCTAGGATGTCTTCTGCGTACACAAGGCTCCCTCCGTATGCGTCTCTTGCCTGCCCTCCACTTATTTTTCACTTACTCACACACTTTCTGCTCCTCTGACTAGAGTTCATTCACCACTTCGTACACAAACTACCTGTCCCTCTCTATCTTACTTTATATCTAACCACTATCTCAGCACCATGTCACATAATTCTACTACACAAATACACTCCACACCACACAATTCCACCCCGCTCAATTCCACAACTAACAATTCCAATCCAACTCACATCATTTTCATTCCACACCAGATGCACCCATTCCACTCCTAACCAAAACACATTGGTAAAAGGCTTTGTCATTACAAGACCAATAGCTCTAACTCTTGCAAATGCATGACCTATTGCATTGCAAATGCTTGTGAGAGTTGTTAGGAATCTTTCTGATCAGGGCCAATGTGATAAAATTGCAGATTTCTTCTTAAAAAAAATAGAATATATTCAAAATACATTTTTTGATACACACATAGTCTCCCCGATAACCCCCTTCTTGGTTGTCTAGCTTCTTGAATACTTTTGGTCCTCTAGAGGTGTCTCCATTTATTCATTACTCACAGCCACGAGGTCTGGCTCGCCACTGGCTCCTTGCCCCTCCTTCTGTATTGAGTAAGCTGTCCAGGCCAGGCCAATTATGTAACAACTTACTCAGCTTTTAAATGTCTCTTTGGCTGAAGGCAGTGTTTCCTTAGCTTGGAAACGGGTCTTAGTTACACCTTTACCTAACAAACCTAACCGTGACCCTCTCATTTGGTCAAATTATAGGCCCATATCCTTTTTACCTATCCTAGCCAAGATGCTGAAACAACATGTCAACCGTCAACTGGCATCTTATACTGAGGGTAATGGGATACTGCACCCCTCACAATCCTGCTTCAGGGCTGGTTACAGTACTGAATCTGCCCTCCTTGGTGTCATGTAATATCTTCGAGGCCAAGTAGATTCAGGCTGTACAGCTGCACTGATTCTTTTAGATCTCAATGCCGCATTCAGCACTTTGAACCACCTCACGTTGCTTTGCCCACTCGAAGGAATGGGAATACAGGGCACTGCATTGTCGTGGCTAAGATCTTTCCTGTCCAATCGCACCATTCAGGTGCACTCACATCAATACAGGTCTAAACCTCACCATCTAGCCTCTGGGGTACTGCAGGGCTCTACCCTCAGCCCACTTCTCTTCAACCTATATGTAAGGCAATATTGCTGAAATTGTGGAATTCCCAGGGGCTGACACTTTTCTTGTACACTGGGTCACCCACATTGTGGTATCCTTATCCACCAAGCATAACTGCAATGCAGAAGCCCTCCATACTTGTCTTACCCAAGTCTAAGCATGGATGAACATCAACTCACTGAAACTTAATGGGGACAAGACTGAGGTTCTGCTAGTGGGCAATCAACCCCACCTTTGGGGTCCTCATCTTTGGCCATCTAACCTGGGCATGACCCTCTCCCCAGTTTAGGTGGTTAAAAGTCTGGGAGTATGGATAGATGATAAGTTGACCATGCAATATCAGATAAACAAAGTCACTGCCAACTGCTTCGGTATCCTTAAATGACCAAGAAAACTTTTTGGCATTCCTTCTGGTCTCTGCCCAACATACTATAGACCAGGCACTTGTTATTTCCAGTCTGGACAATGGCAATGTTCTGTACCTGGATGTAGCAAAATCCTTACTAAGACGGCTTCAAACTGTCTAAAATGCGGCAAATCGCCTACTTCTTCACCCACCCAGGTGCCCTTATTCAGCCTGTCTGCTACACACTCTGCACTGGGTGCCTATTGAGCAACAAGTCCAGTTTAAGACCTTGTTCTATATGCATAGGTGTCTTGCTAATACAGGGCCACTATATCTGAGACCCTTGGTGTCTGGCTACCTTGCAAATTGTGCTCTCCAATCCAGCCATCAAGATCTGGCTAGGATTAGGAAGTCTCGTTAGGGTGGCCAGGCATTTGCTTTTCTTGGCCCTAAACTCTGGATTGATTTGCCAGATTCACTGAGAACCTGTAATTTACCCACAGTCTTTCAGAAGCAGCTAAAAACCTGGCTGTTTCTTTCGCTATAACTGGTATTGTGACTGCTGTTTGTCCTTGGTTCGGTGAGGAGGCTAGCACTGGGAAACCTTTTTTTGTAGCCATGTGCCTTACAAATCACCCAAATAAATAAATATATACATTTTATGTGTTACTATTGTTTATATAAATGCCATTCATTGTGTTTAAACCATAGCTTGCAATTTTAAGTGATTTCTAATTTGTGTTAATGTTTAATAGTAATTTACAGTGTTGTAGTGGATTGTTGGGTTTGTTGTGGCACAGAGTGGGAAGTTAATTAGGTTAAAGGTTATTTATTTATATGACTGATATTTATGATGTAATTTATGTAATCTGATTTATTTTCATTGTATGTTATTTGTGGGCTGTTAGGTTTGTAGGGGGTATAGGGTAGGAAGTTAACTGAGTAATAATTAGCAATTAACTATTCATTGTTAATTATTTAATAGATGTTTAATTACATGATTTATGGAATACTTATTTATTTTACTTATATTTTAGTTGCAAGCTGCTAGGTTTGTAGTTGTGTATGATGGGATGTTAATTTAGTAATAACAATCTATTATTAATTATTAAGTATTTCATTGATTTTTAATTATGTAAAATATGAAATACTGTTTATTTTACGTATATTTTAGTTGTGGGATGCTAGGTCTGTAGGGCAGAGGGTGGAAAGTTAGTGAAGTAATAATTAACTATTAATTATTATTTGTAAATTATTTAATTGAATCTTTAATACGTAAATTGTGGAATACATATTTAATTTAATTTTGTTTTAGTTGTGAGATGCACGGTTTGTAGGGGTGTAGGTAGGGTGGGAAGTTAATTAGGTAGAATTTAACAATGATTATTTGTTAATGAATTTTTCTTTTTTTAAATATGTAAGTTATGGAATAGTTATTTTTTAGTTATGTTTTAGGTGCAAACGGTTAGGTTTGAATGGGTACAGGGTGTGAAGATAATAAATAATTGAATAACAATTATTTATTAATTGCTTTTATTTTTATAACACTCACACACATGTGTATGGATGTGTGTGCATACATATATATATATGATGTTAATTCATAACTCCATAAACTGAGGTCTTTTCAGATACGTGGCAAACACATATTCGCCAGGTACGATTTAATTGTCTGACAGTCTTTTTATTTATCACGCACAGTAGTCTTTAATATTCTCACCGGTTTTCTTTATCATGGCCCTTTAGTCATGTATACTGATGTTTCTACCACCGGCACATTATTTATCTGCCAGATGGTGTTAACAAACTCATATACATATAGCACTGTTTTATTTTTATTTTATTTTTTATTTTACCAACTCTTTCATTTTCCAATCTTTTTTCCGCTGGGCAAGGGACTCTCGCTATTATCTTTAACTACAGCTAATTAGATTATACCAAACAATATTCCATATTTTCTTATCCACAGAATATTTCCCCTGAGGAAGGGACCTGCGAGTCCCGAAATGCATTGAGCTTCATAAACACAATGTTTCTGCCGAAAGTATCTGCTACATATATGTGGAAATTCTTAAGGAGATATCAACATGCAATGCGCATATCTTGTTTTTCTATGATGTAACTCAAAACATTCATTGTGTGTTAACCCAATATTTGTGAATTGTAACATTGTTTTAATTGAACACTTATGTTAAGCACAAGTATATCTTCTGCAATGGTTTGATAAACTATAACATTTCAACAAGATAAAAATGATGATTCAATTTCATTGTGTTGAAAACTGTATATTATGTTATAAATTTTGAACATAACGTTCCAGTGAACAGTGCACACTATAATCAGGTTTTTATACCTGTTACTTTGGTATTTTCGTTAATCGTGTGATGTCAACACACTACTATAGTGCAGCACCCTTTTTTTCAAAATTTCATATATTAATTTAGTTTAGACAACCTAGAGTGCACCTCCACCTCTTTTCTTAAATGCGAAGCCCACTGGCCCACGATGGAACCTTGAGCACATTTATCAGAGTTCTGACCTGAGCGTGCAACCCAGTTATATTACATTCAGTAAAAATGTGTGACTCACTTAACATGCACCTGCCTTTCTTTAAGAAATGCGCACATAAGATCGATATGGTAAAAATGTAGATCGGTATGGTAAATATGTAAACAATTTTAAAAAACACAGTCACGTAAAAAAAAAAAAAACTCGTGCAAACGCAGGTCTATCATTACCATGTTTAAGTCCAGATATATGACTACAAGGAATTCACAAGAGTTTAGGCTTGAAAACTGCAAAAGATGCCACTATCTAGGAGTTCATGATACACGTTAATCACGCAAGTGCACATTCACTTGTTAAAATGTTACTTTTCAGGGGACATTGCAGCGCGCGCATCCCTCGCGTGCTTAGCACGTCATCGTGATTGGGGTGAAAACGAAAGTGATCGCGATGACGTGCTAAGCACGCGAGGGATGCACGCGCAGCAATGATTGGAGAGGCAGAGCGAGGCGCGCGTGCTTGTGCACGTAACCGGAAGCTGGTGGCCGGCGGGTAGCAGTTTGAAAAGCCCCTTACTAAAGTCGAGCAAGCAGCGCATGCGCTGCTCTAGGCTTGGCCTAAAAACTGCCGGTGCTCAGACCCGGTGAGACCTGGCACACTTAAAGCCCTGGACTCACTTATAATTACAAATTCTCAACCCAGCTCTCTAGTATAATCAGCGCACTCCAGATAACAGTACAACCGTTTCTGTGTGGGGGTTTTATTACTTGCATGCCGTCGAGATGGCAACCCGATTTCCACTCCAGAAGGGGCAAGACACATGATGATTCACCCGTATGTGGGTGGGGACGGTTTTTAAATTACAATCCGCACTCATGGACTGAAACATGAAAAGGGTTTCCGCTCACAAAAGGGACGGCGTGCAATGCATCGCCTTTACAATCCCCTGGAGGGTTATTCGATGAGAAGCATGGTACCTTTGAATGTCCGCATCCGAGCGGAGTGAAAGTTATACTATTTTCAATTTAAATGACGATTGATATAGGCTACGTGCAGCACAATGCAGGGCACCTGATTTTAAACTCGCCGCACTAGTAATTACACTCCCTAGTGACTTCTAGTTAATTCCCGACCACTTCCCGCTGAGGGTGTTAGACAGGCCCCAGCTACCAATCAGGCGTGAAAACTCAGAGGATGTGAGTTTACATGGAGAGCTTTCTCCCGTGGCTAAGTGGGCGGGACCAGCCTCGGGCCTCAGGGCAAATTGGCTAAAATGTGTGTGGGGCGTACATTTTGATTAGAGAGGGACTGACCAAGGACATACACCGTTGCCAGATGTCCATCTAGTTAATGTAAACTATGCATTCTCTGTAACATAGAAGGAAGACTGACACAATAAGCATGCCTCAGTAGTAAATTAGCATCCTACTGGAAGAAAATGTGGCACAGCGATGAGACTTTCTGAAGTATGTCTCCCTGTTGTTCTGGATCGTATTTTTGCATTTGAAGAACTCAAGTGGAAACGCTTAGGAAGAGAGAGACGCGTCCATAGACCACGCTCCTAGACCATTAGAATATACGGATTCAAAAATTGTTACAGTGGAGCTTATGGTCCCGCCAATAAATAGGTTTTTTAGAATAAACCAGCTGTGACAAGGGAACCGGACTCCTGGGATACCTCTGTAGACTAAATAAACAAAGAGATTTTTTTTGCGAATGGGCGCATAAGAGATCGGCTGATCTCAACAAGTGTATGAAGCCTGTTGGACCTGATGAGAACCCCAAGACTCTTTGCGGGGTTCGAAACGTGTCGACCTTAGGTTTAAGCCAAACATGTGTTGAATAAAATTGTACTCCTGTGCATTCTGAAACGAATAATATTGTGGTTAGCACAGAGAATATCCAACATCAAATTCTCAACAGTTTGGCTTCCCCGTTAAAATATGAGAACGACACTTGACAATATTTCTCACTTCTAAACGGGGTAGTTGTGTTGTGTTTTTTGACTTTTGAAGTCTTTTGTCCATGTGGTGTCTATGTGTTAAATGAGTTTTTATGTTCTCTGTGGTTTGGGCGTGAAGAGTATTGTAAATATTGCGAATATGTAGTTGAAAATTTGTTGTTGTTGTTGCGTCTCTTTTTCCTTCTAAAATGTTTGTAAAGTATTTTTCTGAAAGAGAATGATCTAAAAAGAAAATATGAAATGATTAAATAAGGAATGAATTCATTTCCCTTGAGACTACAGTGATTGTTTTCCGTGTAGTTTACACTGAATAATATTGAAAATTAGATCAGCACTGGCATTTGTTTTGGTTTACTTGATGATTAGGGCTTAGCCTTACTGATTAGAACCAAAACCCAAGTTGTGCTTTGCAACTGTTTAAAGAGAGCATCCTTATCCCCTTTGACAGGTTGCGGCAGGCATATTCTCTTCCTCGTGGATACCTCCAAGTTAGTCATTTTTTAACACATCGTTCAGAGAATGAGATCCAGTTTGCATATAACTCTTTATTGGACTTCGTCTCTAAAACCCCTGCTAAGAGAAACATCGGTTTAGCCTATAAACGTATATATCAGCTGTCCAGGGATCACGGTGTGGAGCCTTTTTTGATATTGTGCAATAAAGGGGCACAACTTCTCAATAGCGCAGTGATGTCTGGTGATCTTAAACGTAGCAATGTCCTGGCACAGTCAGTTCTCGAAGTGTCACGAGTCAATGTGCATCATCTGAGATTTATTAATGATTTTTTCTACACGCCACTCAGTATATATACCAATCAATCAATCAATCAACAAATCTTTATTCGATTGTTACATCATGAAAGATACACTACAGTAAAAAATATAAAAATATACAGCAGACAGATACAAAGACCTCCATCCAGGACCAGCCCAAGGGGTCATGCTAAAACTATATAAAAAGTAGAAATCTTTCAATTTATATTAAAAGTTTAAAAAGAAAAACAAAGTGAAACTAGGTACATCAGTGTACTTATAGTTCTAAAACTGGAGGCGCTGAAGAATCATTCCTGTTCATCTGAGCCCTGCGTATTGCCCAAGACCAGCTAAGAAATTTAGCTATAGCAACAACTATGTCCTCTCGGGTATTAGTTCTCAAAAGGCGCATAGCTACGTTATGTGATCTAGTGCCTAAATTGGTACAGATCGGTTTTAGCCATATTTTCCTGGGGAGAGCAAAGGCTGGGCACACAAACAAAACGTGGGCAATGGACTCTTCCTGTGTTTTGCAAATGGGGCAATATCTATCAAATCCTCCTTTCCACTTGTAGCTGAAAGAATTGAGCGGAAGAGATCCTACTCTAAACTGGTGATATAATTTACGATCCCCTACTCTAGAAATAAAATTCCAGTAGGGTTCAAAGCTACTTAAAAGTTTGTGATCCAGGAAGAGACCAGAGAATGAGCTACTGTTCGTCTCAGACCACAATTTCCGTAACCTGGATTCCCAATATAAGGTTTTAAACTCGAGCTTGCTGGGGAACTGATTACCTCTAGGATCCACCCACAGATGGCCCAGCCCCATGTCAATCAAGCCCTTTTTAATGTATTGAAGCCAGGCAATTCTCTTTTGCGTGTCAAGATTCTTGATATACCAGATTGCATTGGCATACGATAGAAGCTCGGGGGTGGTCCACAATCTTCTCCAATAAGAAAGGGGTCTAAACCCAGCATTATCATTAAATGCCCTACACCCCAAATCTAACAAGAGGGGCTGAATGGGGGTAGATTGTGGGAGAGAGGTCAACGATCGTAGAAACTTATTTTGAGCTTTGACTAGGGGCAATAAATGATCAAAGCCCCAGATCTCTGCCCCATATATGACCGATGCTCTGACTTTCCCCTTATATAGAGCAATTGCAGGTCCCACTGGTTTAGCGTAGGAAGTTCTAAATTCCTTCAAAATGGCTCCAGCAAGCTGGTTATGTTTGAGAACAAATAGATCTATTTGTGGCTTCCAGGATAGCTTTCTACTCATTGTGATGCCCAAATAAGAAAATGTGTCAGTCTGTTCTAGGGAGGTGCCGTTCAATGACACTTGACTCTTGACTATTTTATGTTTGTGCATCAGCATGAACTTGGTCTTCTCGACATTAATTACCAGGTCGTGGTCATTACAAAACACCATAAAACGATCCAGGGCCCGTTGCAGACCAGATTGAGTTTTTGATAAAATGAGCGTGTCATCTGCAAACATAAGAAGTGGAACCCTGGAACGTCTAATATAGGGGCGTCAGTTGGATAGTTTGTAAAGTAGGATATAACTCTATTAATGTAAAGGGAAAACAGGGTTGGGGCTAAAACGCATCCCTGCCGGACGCCTCTATTTACAGGGAATTTGTCAGTTGTATCACCCTGTTGGCCCCATCGAACTTGTGCAAAGTTCGAAGTATGGAGCCTGAATATAAAGAGTAAAAGAGGGGTCGGCATGCCAGCTTCCATAAGAGAATCCCACAATTTATTATGGGGGACTAGGTCAAAGGCAGATTTTAGATCAATAAATGCTGCGTACAAAGTCCCCTCCGATAAAATGACCGTACGCCAATAGATCATAATAAATCTAAATACCTGATCGACGGTGCTTACGTGTGACCTAAAACCAGCTTGATAATCAGATAACACCCTAGATTCATCTATCCATTCATGGACCCTAGCTAAAATATTCCTGGCCACTATTTTTTTAAGTGAATCAATTAAGCTAATGGGTCTATAATTACAAGGACAGGAATGATCTCCCTTTTTAAAAATTGGAACAATTTCTGCGCCAAGCCAGGAAACAGGCAGAGGGACGCCCCGAGCTAAGACATTAATCAAAATGAGAATGTACCTGGCCCAATTGTTTTTGACACATTTAAAAAGATCCGAGGGAATGCAATCCGGACCGGGTGCCCTGCCTACTAGGGCCGAGTCTTTAGAGGCCTCAATTTCCGCCAGGCTGAAGGTTAATACCTCAGAGGTTATTAGGTTACTATAGTCAGATGCTGAACTTCGAGGGCAAGTAAACTAGGCTTGGTAGTGGGAAACCCATTTGTCAGGAGGGACATTGTTGAGAGGGGTTGGAACATCCACCCTACTGCCCCATTTTATTAGGTGCCAAAAATGTGTCCAGTTCTTCTCATAGGAGGCCTTCGTTAGCTCCTCCCATCTATCCTCGTCAAAACGTTTTTTTGCCTTAAGTAAAACCCTTTTATACATAGCCCTAGAAGATTTAATTGTGTGGATATCTTTAGACTTAATTGCCAAAGAAAGCCGCTTAAATGCTTCACAACACTCTTTATCATACCATTTTGCAGCCTTCCGGACAGAGGGTTTTTTATTTTTTTTACCAGTTAATAAAGACTTCACCTTCCCAAGAAGAGCCTCATGTTCTTTCATAAGGCATTGGGGGGGTTCTTCTAAGGGATTAAATTAAAAAAATTTAGACAGGGTTTCCTCAATTAATTTACGAAGTTTGCCTTGGATATTATCGTTTCCCGATATGAGGGCCCACTTCAAGCGACGAAAGTCGTTTGACGCTACGAGATCACCAGTCAACATATCTCACTCGGAATTGTTATTCGCTGATATCATTGGGGCCAGCCTCATTGATAAGGGTTCATGGTCACTTTCAGGTCTAGAGATGACCGTCATATCCGAGACAGTAGACCATAGGTCCAGGCTAACAAGAATATAATCTATCCTACTGCCACTTCTCCCATTTGAGAAAGTGTGGCTGCCATTCAGATCTGATGGGGTTCTCCCATTTAGAGCTCTCAGACCCCGCCCCAAGGAAAAACCTTTAAGTTGAAGGGCCGCCTCAGTCCACTTATTGGAGTAAGGGACAAGGATGGAACACCCCAAATGGTATCCTCTTCTGCACTTAGGCTACCGTCTTCATAACCCAGGGGCTCAAAGGTGCAATTAAAATCACCCATTATAACCAACGATTTTGGGCAAATTACATCATCAAGGAGGGAATCCAAGTGCTGTATAGTAGGGGATTGTCTGCCCCCCACTTGCCCTCGCGAATACACATATACACCCCCGCCTCCCCCCACAGTTACAGCACATGAAGCAGCAATACTTCAGAAATAGCAGATACAGTAAAACAGAAGTAGAGCATGCTTATCTCCTTGTCAGTATGACCAGGTCACCATGTCCTCTTAACCTCTTTCTCTTGCTGTGAATTTCCAGTAACGGCAGAAACAGAATCAGATTTGTTAACTTAAAAAAATGAATACTAGTGTCATTTAGTACACTGATTTGTTTTTTGCATTTCTAGGGACTGGCAATACTTGTCCAGCTAACCCGAGGAACGGTAAAAATTGCTTGAACATTATAATATAAGGGGGTCCCAATATTTCTTCTTTTCGTAGCAAGAAGCAATTTGAACTATTAGTTGTGGTTTTGGTGACAAGGGCTTAAATTACAGTGTTCCCTTCCAAATGCATAATTCAAAATACAAGCAAAGAGTTTAGTGGCCACAGAAAACGTATGGCAGGTGTCTCTAAGAGAAAACGTAGGGCCTTTCTTTATTCCTATGCTATGCATAGATTACATAAAACAAGTAAGGAGATTGTCCCATAATGAGGTTTTTATCCATTCAGTAGGAGACCCAATTATTAAGCATTCAACGTAAGGTGGGTGGAAGTTTGACATCCTTTAATGGCACCCTTAGTACATTAACATTGCACGGCAGGCACTTGTTGGGCCGTCTCTTGAGGCATCAATCTGATATTGGATACTTTTCACATATGCAGTCAGACAATTCATACAGGCAAACACACAGGCACAAGTGGGTGTTGTATATAGGCTAAGAATGAGCAGTCTGACATCTTAGAGGAGTATCTCCAAGATGCATAGACCAACAGTCAAAAGGCCTAGAAAGCAAAGCTGTACGCTGTGGGATCACGTAACTTGCTTATAGGCTGTTTTTACATGGCAAAGCTGTCTTCAGCATATGAAGAAATACATCCGAGGTCTTGCAGCCCTCACAGGTCTAGGATTCCATTAAGAAATGTGGAAGACACTGGCCGAACCCAGAGTGAGAAGTGATGTACGCACATGAATGGCTCAGTCGTGGCTTGGGGAAGAGCACGGAAAACAATGTTGCACATGCCTGAGGAGTAGTGTGGTAATTGGAGGACTTTTATTGCGAGGTATGGGTTTGGTGTAGAGGGTGAGTAAATGGTGTAAGCAATTCATTTTATGGGTAGGTTCTGATATTGGCGGGTGGTGTTGCTGAGTTGCACGCTGGTAGCTAAGTGATGTGAATGGCTGAGTGGTGATAGAAGGGCATGTGGGTAAATAGGTGATGGGGCGTGACAAGTTAGAGTGTAATTGGTGATTCTACCAATTCATTGTGAGTGACTGAAGGAGAGTCGTAAGGAATAAGTTTATATGTGCAGGACTGAGTTGTATCATGTAAATGAATAAAAGTTGAGGGAGTGAGGGGGCGTAGGTATGAGGTTGAGTGATTTCAGTGGTGATCAGCGAGGGCTGATGGCTGTGGGGATTTCTGTAGGGTTATGTTTGTGTGAAATGGTAGTTTCAAACGTATGTGGATGTAAGTGAGGGGTGTGAGCAAGTGGTGTTGAAAGCTAAACCTATTTCCAGACCTGACCTACAAATGATGTAAAGAGCGTGAGAAAAAGTGACACGGAGCAGACCCTGAACATATGTTATTTCCAGATCATAATACTTCATTTTGTCTGTTGTTAACAAGCATTGTATAGCAGAGTGCAGGAGGCGAGGCGGTGTTGAAGGATAGAAGCTCTTGGAGATATGATATTTCTTTCTCCCACAACATTCTTTATGGGCAGTGCGGAGGACCTTGAACTAAACTCTTTACTCAACTGGAAGCCATTGAAGTGTTTTTATGCTTCAGACACATGATGGAATACTCTGAGGCTGCGGATGGCCCTGAATGCAGTAATCCGAACCCGAACATGCCCGGACCATCAGTGTATGGAGTTCCTCGATGAGAAAGGGTAGCCTTTGCTCAAAATATGCAATGTGCCACAGCAAGAGGCCAAAACAGACTAGACCTGCACTTTCACTGAGACCTCCTGCTCAAGCAGCGCTCACGCGGTTTTACCTAGTGGCTGAGAAGGGGGCGGGGGACCCATAGTCTCTGGCAACAGCAACTCCTTCCGATGTTTCCCTATGGCCAGGAGTTCCATGCGGTTTGCATTCAGCTTTAAGCGAGTAATCTCATCCATTGCTGTGAAGCTTGAGGGCAGCATGAGCAATGGAAGCAGGGGATTATGGGCTGATCATTGGCTGTGTGCAGTCTGCATAGACTAGTCCCGAACAGCCGAAGCATCGAATCAAATGTAGAAGCGGCCGGGCATAGAGATTACAGAATACTGGTAACAGAGGGGAGACTCTAGGACTCCTGGCATTACTGCGACATTCTGAAGGGGCAAGGCTCAGAGATTGAGATCTAGCTTTCAAGGAGGTCAGTCAACCCAGTTCTAGGCCTTTTCCACCGATCTCATTGAGCTTGGTTTAGTTTAGTTTAGCAACTTTCTGCTAAAGGAGGGACAGCGCAAAACGGGGTTTATATATTAAGACATCGTTGCATAAAAGATTATCAAAGTAAAAGTAAATATTTTTTGCCAGAAAAGTATGAAGCATTACTATCACTTGAGGCTCAGGACATTTAGTATGCTCATTAAAATGCAGCTCGTTATAGGTGAAGCTCTACTGCTTGCATTATAGTGGCAAAACGTGGTGGATGTTCACTCCGATCTATTTAAAGGGATTTGGTGGCACTCTAAATTCAGCAACCAGGACACCCGCCACCTTTTGAGGGGGGAGGAGCTGCCGGCTTTGGAGCTGGGGCACCAGGTCCTAGCCTCAGCATCAGCTCAACATCCTGTGATTCTGGGCAAATCACTTAGTCTCCTTGTGCCTACCAAGAAATGAATGTGTCTTTGTGTAAAGTAACTGGTGCTCGTGTAAAGCTCTCCAATACCTTCGGGTCGAGTTTGCTCTATATACAACTGCAAAAAATCTGTCTTTTTATGATGCTAGTAAACATGAGATTTTCCATGCTTCTGTGCCTCTTTGCTAAGAGCAATGGCTGTAATTCCACACAAAGATCATGACTATTAAAGGTTGTTTTCTTCGTACAGCCTCTTGTCTGACATTTGCTTCATATTCAGCGATTCTCAATTCTTCTTTATCCCTTGACTGATTTATTTAGCTTTCTGTTGAAGAAGTCAATAACAGGCTGTTGTGTTGGCATTCCTTTGTGGCATGAGACGTAGAGTGTAGAGGGATTCTTTCAGCGAGGTGCCACTGCACGACATTCCCTGCATGGAGGCTACGGCAGTGGGAGCTTGCCCGATCTCCTTACATGTTCCTGTGCTATACTCAAATAAAGAGATTTACCCAAAACACTGTCTTAGTGTGTGAAGAGGAGGCAACATAACAATTGGAGATGAGGATGGATTTGGATAGATTGGTTGGTAGAGGAGAGGAAGGAGTGGATTTTGGAAGGACGGAAGAGGATGATGTCAAGAGAGAGCCAATGTTAGGGATGCAGTGGGGATGTGGTCCATGAGGCTACACCCCAGGCATCCGAGGGCAAGGATTCAATACATGAAGTTTCAGACAGCACTAAGAGCGAAAGAGTGTTGCCTAGATGGTTAAAGGAATATGTTATGGATTAAGATGATTATTTTGTGGTTTTCTTGTATTAGGGGGGGAGGGTAGCTGTATACTTGGGCCAAGACTTAGGTGATCTAGATGAATATCAGCTGGCAGTAAAAAAACTAACCATTTATTATGAGGGAAAAGTTAATTTAGTTGTTCATCGTCACAAATTTTTTACACGCATCCAAGGTCCCAATGAATCCATTGACACTTATATAACAGCCTTAAAAGTTTTGGCCAGTTACTGTGATTTTGATTATTTTACCTCACAATTAATTAGAGATCAATTAGTATCTAGATGTTATTCAAAGAAAATTCAACAAAGGTTGTTATCTTGTAGAAATCCTTCATTAGACGAAGCTATTGATATAGCAAAGAGTATTGAAACCTCTGAATGCGATTCTAAAATTTTGCAAACTCAACCTTTGCCCTCAACCACTGGTGCTTTGTCGACACACACAAATGATACTGTAACCAACAAAACCAGAGGTGCTTTCTCAAATTTTAGAAGTTTTAGAGGTACGTCTTTTGGTCGCGGCACAATTGTATGTTTTAGGTGCGGTTCAAATTCCCATGTTTCAAGTTTTAAAAATTGTCCAGCTGCAGCACAAGAGTGCTGGAAATGTAAGAAAATTGGTCACTTTGGCAATGTTTGTAGAGGAGGAAAACGCCACCCTATCAGACTGGTTCAAGATTCCGATGTTGACACTGATGTTGTAGAAAACAGATTTGAAGAATTAATGTTAGCAGTAGATTGCATTGACATTAATAATGTACATTCCGAGAACGCAATTTCTGATCCTCTAGTTCAGATTTTCATCGATAATATCAACATTCCGCTACTCATAGATTCTGGTGCAAGAATTACTATCATTTCTATTGACAAGTATAAACAGAGCTGGTCTCACAAAGTGTTATTGCCTCCTGATGTTGTCACTACCGCTTTTGAAGGCAGCAGGATTGACTTAGCAGGATACTTCTGTGGCAACATCACTTTTGAAACTAAAACCATTCATGGGAAAATTTATGTGGCTTACAAAGGCATTAATGTTCTGGGGTGGTGGCACCAAGCAGAATTTGGCATGATCATTAAACCTGGTCATAAATATCCTGTTTCTCTTACCAATTCAGTTTCTGACCATTCTACTTGGAAAGAGAAATTTAAAAATGTATTTTCTGATAAAATTGGCTTGATTAAAATTTTTTACCACACCATCAAGGTTAAGGAAGGTGCGCAACCAGTCAAGCATAAACTACGCAATGTTCCTCACAGTGTTAGAGGTGAACTGTCGGCTATGTTGAACAATATGCAAAAGGATGGCATTATAGAGAAAGTAGATGCCACCTTATGGCTTTCTCCGATTGTTTTGGCCAAGAAAAAAAATGGCGAACTTCGTCTATGCATTGACTTGCGCACTATTAACAATGCGATTTGGGTAGAGAACTACCCTTTACCCCGCATTGAGGATCTAATCACTGCTGTCGGCCAATCCAAATGGTTTTCCAAACTAGATTTACGAGCTGCTTATCATCAGGTGGAACTGGATGTGTCATCAAGGCATCTCACGGCCTTCGTTACACCTGATGGTACTTTCCAGTTTCGTAGGATGCCATTTGGCTTGGCGTCAGCTGCTTCTGTGTTTCAGAAAGTCATGAGTAACCTATTCAAAGATGTTCCCAATGTAGTTGTGTTTCAAGATGATATTTTGGTGCACACTGTCTCAAATGAAGAACACAACATGGTACTTGAAAAAGTACTTACATTATTGCAAAACAATCATGTTACTGTCAGAGAAGATAAATGCATCTTTCTAGTAAATTAAATTGAATACTTAGGACACGTTCTTTCCAAGGATGGTGTTAAACCTAAACCCAGCATTGTGGATGGTATTGTCAATGCACCTCACCCTATTGACAAAGATCAACTTCGATCGTTCGTTGGACTTTGCGAATTTTATTCCAAGTTTATAAAGAACTTCGCAAGCCTCACTGAATGTTTCAGAAGTCTTTTAAAGAAAAGCTTGGATTTTATATGGACAGCCACCTGTCAAGATCATTTTCAACGCATTAAAGAGAGCATTCTTTCTGCACCTGCTCTTCAAGCATACGTGGAAGGGCGGGATACTTTTTTTACTGTGGATGCCAGTTCTTATGGCATGGGTGCTGTATTATCGCAAATGTCTGGCAACAATGAGATTACAATTGGTTTTGCATCCAGACGCATGAAAGATGTTGAACTGAGGTATTCAGTTATCGAAAAAGAATTACTTGCTTGTGTATGGGGAATTGAGAAATGTAAACCATATTTGTGGGGGAGAAAATTCTGTTTGAGAACCGATCACAAGCCTTTAGTGGACATCCTTTCTGGCAACAAAATCAAAAAAGCAACTGCTAGGTTAGCCAGGCTATCCACAAAGCTGTTGGAATTCAATTATGTAGTGCAATACATAGCTGGAGGAAAAAATATTAAAGCTGACTTTTTATCCAGACATCCTGTGCAGGTGGACAAGTCTAATGTTTCAGAAGATGACATTGAAGAATGTATAATTGCCAGCATTGATGACACTGTAATCTGTTCTGACATGGTAGAGTGGCATAAAGCATTAGAAAGTGATGCATTACTCAAACAAGTTATGGAATTTGTAGTGAAAGGTTGGCCTAAGGAAAGATCTGTTGAACCTGAGTTACAACCATTTTGTAAGGTTGCAAATGAGTTATCTCTGGAAGGTGATCTCTTAGTCAGAGAAGGTAAATTGATTCCCCTAAATTGCCTTCGACAAAGAATCCTAGAAACGGCACATTCAGGTCACTTGGGTATGACTGCCACCAAGCGCAGAGTTCGCAATGATTTTTGGTGGCCATCGGTTGATCGAGATGTGGAAGCACTTATTGTTAATTGTACACAGTGTTTGTACAGTGACAAACATTTGGTCACAAATTCTCCATCTCCCAAACCTTCAATTTCTCCCAATAGAGTGTGGCAAAAGGTCGCAGTAGATTTTCTTGGACCATTTCATGTACTACCCAATTGTATGAGATATTTCATAGTTTTAATTGATCATTTATCCAGGTGAGTAGAGGTCAGAGGTGTTTCTGAACCAAACACAAAATCTGTAATTAAATTTCTTCATGATGTGTTCAGCAGAGAGGGCACACCGGAGGAATTACTTACAGATAATGGGGTTCAGTTTACTTCACAACTCATGCAAGAATTTCTGACAAAGATGGGCATCAAACATTTGCGCACTCCTTTATATTTTCCTCAAGCAAATGGCAAAGTTGAAAGATTCAATAGGGTGTTAGTTGAATGCATTCAGAGTGCCATCAAAGCTAGAGTAGATTGTGAGTCTGCTGTTAGAGATGTAGTATGGGCATATAGGACTACTCCTCACTCTGTATCTGGTTGTGTTCCCTTTGAATTGATGAGAGGGAGGAAAGTGGTATCTACGCTCAATCCGTTTTGGAAGTTGAATTACTTGGATAATAAATGTGATGTTGCAGAGAATTCTCTCATTGCAAAAAATCGCAGTGATGAAGCAAGTTTTAGGAGATGTGATAAACTTTCCGTGCCTGTTTCCAAAAAAGAAGTCAGATTTGTTGTTGGTGATCTTGTTCGTGTCAAGGATCCTTTGTTACTGCAAAAAGGGAAATCAAAGTTTAGGGATCCTGCACGTGTAGTCCTTATTAGAGGTAACTCTGCAAAATTAGAGCATGGTCAATGGTGGAATTTTGGTCGTTTGGCCAGATCCAATCCTGTTTATAATCCAGTTGTAAATATTGGTGAAAGTTCTCCTGAGGTCAGAAGGAGTTCAAGATTTAGGAGAATTCCCAGTAGGTATGTTCAGTAAGGATCTTTGTTCACAGTTTTTGTCAAATGTGTAATTTTATCTTTTTGTAAAAAGGAGGGAGATATGTGGTGTCTATGCATTCATTCTTAGTGCACTTCTTTTACATATAAATGTTAGAATGTTACTTTGTACTTGCCTAAGTATTCCATGTATTACATATTCGGAATGTTTGGGTTAGAGGATGGAATTGCTTCTCTAGCAGTTGGAGCAGCCACCTTGAGCCCTCTACACCTGTTTACTTATGTATCCTGTTGACTGGAATAAACCCTATCAAAGAGTGAAGATTCCTTGTCTACTTGAATTGCTGTACAACATTTCTAAGGAGAACACACTTCAATTTCCTTTGTGGGTTGGCTTAGAGGGGATAAGTTTAATTTAGTTTAGCATTACATTTTGATTTTTTTAGTGGCAATTACGTTTATTTTACAGAGGGAGGATGTGTTGTGTTGGCATTCCTTTGTGGCAGGAGACGTAGAATGTAGAGGGATTCTTTAGGCGAGGTTCCACTGTACGGCATTCCAAAGTTATTTATCCAAAACACTGTCTTCGTGTGTGAAGAGGAGACATCATAACATAGGCTTCTTGCTATCTGATTTGAATTTCTTGTGGATCGATGGTTGCACTAATCTGGTTATTTGGATCCAACTGGAGAGGTGCTAATATGCACACTTCCCTTAATCAACTAGTGACCATGTAAATGATAACTATGATGGTCAGCAGTTGATCAAAGGACTGGAATAATGGACACTGGATATCTTCAACTTACCTGATCTTCCTGTTAGACTCAACATGTACTGTAGAAACATGGATATCTATAACAAATTAATACTTTTTAGAACATAATCAGCAAGATTACAATTCACTGACTGTACTGTGTTACATGTTAGATCTGTAATAATGTATTACCTACTATGAGGTTGTGTCATGATGTTTACTTACGTGGAATCTTTTACCTTGCTCCACTCTAGAATGTTAGGCTGACGGCACTCGAAGAATGTCAGTTGCAGCTGATTTCCCGAGCTGGTCGGACGCCAGGTTGTGCTCTGCACTAAACGTCTTCTTCAAGATATCCAGTCTCTTGTGTTCATTTCTCTGTCCCTTCTCAACATTTTTGGCGACGAGGATGGGATTCATTCATGGTTAGAGAAATTCTCAAGCAGACTGCTTATCTCGTATGTCATTGGAGTGGGAACATGTTGATAAGAATGTTGTGGAAAGACTTGAGTCTGAAGAAGCTGTAGCCCCTCTTTGTGATGTATAAGATTGTAACTTTGGTGTGTTTTCCAGGTTGCAGTGGGAGGAAGGGATGTGGTCTGATGTCACCCTTAAGGAGGTGATTGACATGATTACCTTGGGTGTGCGTAGGAATAGTATGGTGTCTGTGTCTGCTAGACCTTATTGTAAAAGCATGGATGAGCTGTCTTTAAGCCGTTCGTATGTGGTCATGAGAGGAGATCGTTTTGTCCCGCCTGTTAAGTTGAGATTTCACATTTTCAGACTTTCCCATGAAGGTCACTTGGGACAAGGCATGACTATCAGAAGAGTCAAAGAAGACTTCTGGTGACCTGGTATGAATGACCAAATCAGAAGATGGGTGCAAGAATGTGGTTTGTGGAAGGAGAGTGAGAAGAGATTGAAAGTCGGTAGTCAGAGCAGCATAGGGCAGATTTCTGATCCAGGCAGGTCTCGGAGCACAATTTGTTTGGACTTTATAGGCCCACCTTCTGATCTGTCTTCTGACATGCAGTTTGCTGCGGTGCTTGTGGGCGTTCATTCCAGGTGGCTAATTGTTAAGTTTTTGGGAGACATTACCACTTCTTTCACTATTACAATTTGGGAGGAGGTTTTCTAAGAGGAAGGTGTACCACATACTCTGCTCACGGACAGTGGGACCCAGTTAGTCTCTGGTGAGATGTGTTTTTTCTTGGAGAGATGTAGAGTCAAGCATTCTTGTACTTCTCTTTATAACCCTATGAGTAATGGTATTGTTGAAAGGCCTAACAGATTGGTAAAGGGAACTGTGCAATTAGCATTGTCCAGTGGAAGGTCGCCTAGTCAGTTAGTGAAAGAAATGTTATGGGCATATCGTTCAACTGTACACAGTCTCACTCACAAATATCCTCTTGAACTTATGAGAGGGCATTCGCCTGGTTCCATGTTGGTTCCCTCCTGGTTACATGATTGGGTGATCGGTGGTGGTAAGCATGTTCACAAGGAGGTTTCTTCCAAATTCAAGGTTGGAGACTGGGTAAAGGTGAGGTCTGGTAGGTTAAGAGGCGGTCTGAGCAAGTTTTCTGGTCCTTTTCGTGTTGTTAGAGATGGGAAAAAATGTTGTGGTCATTAAAGGTGGTCACAGATGGAATTTTCGTAGAGTGGCGTTGTTAGAAATGAGGGGGCTCTGGTTGACGCAGGTGTGTACCCACCACAAGCAGGGACCCTTTACTTCTTGTCAGGGCGAAGGATGACTCCTCAGAATAACCCCTGCTCACCCTCTAGGTGCGTGGCGCGAGCAGTCTAGGCTAAGTCTCAGGCGTACACGGTTAAGCAAATGCAATTACACATACAGTAAATCCCTTGCATGCACTACAAACGGACACCAATCAGGAATTATATAAAAATAAGCTTTCATGTAGATTCAGCAGATTCAAATACAAGGCCCAGTAACGTTGAACTGATGGGGCCACAACTCTTGGAAATACGGTAAAGTCTCTGTGTTGCGGAAAGTTCTTTAGGCGGGCACAAGGTACTGTGGGCCTCAGCGCACTTCGTGCTGAGGCGGCGCCCGGGAAGCACGCGGCAGATGACAGGGAAATCAGAACGTTGCGGACCCTGGATCCGATGCGAGCTCGCGGTCGAGTTCGTAAGTACAGTACCTTGTTTCTTGACGTGAAGGCGGGTGCGGGATTTCAGCGGCTCTTCGACAGAAGGGCGAGGCGGCGTCCGGGGCTCCCACACTTCACGATGGGGGTCTGATCTTCAGGCTCACGGCAAGAGCGGGGTGTTGCAGGTGGCGGGTGAACAAAGCAGGGCAGCCGGGCACGCAGGTTACGTCCGGGCCGTCCGAGGCTTGGAGATGCTCACAACGCCGATTCCGGCAGGAGGGTGAAGGTGCGCAGTGAGCCTCCGGCGAGCGAGGTGACAGGGGCAGCCCAGCACAGCGTAGGGGGAGCGGCTCAGATCGAGCGAGGCTCTTCCCAAGGCGGGGGCGGCTAAGCAGTCCTGGTCACGGCTCAGGGAGGGACTGGGGCACGAGGGTCACAGCTCCGGCGAGGGAAAGGACACCACAGTCCAGCGGCAGGCGAGTGAAGATCAGGTAGAGCCCAATGGTCCTGGGGCTCAGTTCAGGGGGCAAGCTCAGTTCCAAGCCCTTGGAGATCGTTTTGGAAAAGCACAAGTCTTGAAAGTAAAAATAAAGCAAAGTCTTCAGCAACAGTTTCTCTTCGCCCCTTTGGCAGCAAGGTCACCACTGCAGGCCAATCCCCCAGGATAGGGACAGTCTTCCTCCTACAGCTTTCCCGGTGCCTCCTCCTCAGGCAGAGATTCTTCTTGGTCAAAAGCGGATCTAGTTTCTTAGGAGCAGGGCTCCTCCATTTATACAGCAAATCTTTTGTTCTCCCAGGCCAGGGGGTCCTTTGCCTAGTCCAGTCCGGTTTCTGAGCACTTTGTTTACGCGATGCAGGCTTCTTCTTTCAGAGTGCAGGGCAGAGTCCTCAGACGCTCCACAGGGGGCGGAGCCGGCATTGAGGTGGCAGAGCACTGTCCTATTCAGAGCCTAGGAGTACTCCTCCCACCCATCTACCTGTCGATCGTCCTATTCACCACCAGGCTACCTAGCCCTGCCCATCTGGGTCCCCCAGCCCTGTCACTCACACCAGCCAGACATCAGATACACATCACGCAGAGGCGGCTGAAATGTTTAGGCAAGCAAAGGCCAGCTTTCTAAAAGCGGCATTTGCAAACGCGGAATATTAAAATAAACCTTACGAAAAGATGTACCTTATTATTCCGAGTTCAGGCATACTAAACTCGATCTTCTACCGTGTTCTCTGGGTCGGTTAGGATCATAGGGTGTAACAATCCAAGCCGCCCATACTGGCCTATGAGAACAGGATAGCCTTGCAGTAGTGAACAACAAGATGGCGGTAATTCACTACTAGGACATGCCACGCATCTAGGCTTGTCCTACCTTATGCTTACAACGCACCCTGCCCGTGGGCCTACCAGAGGGGTGACTAACATGCAGTTAAGGGAAGGTTTTAGGGACCGGCAAGTGTGGGCACTTGCCAGTCAGCATGTCAGTACCAGACTGCACGCAGGTTCTGCGATGGCAGACCTTAGACATATTTTACCGGCCGCTTCTGTGGGTGGCACAACCAGTGCTGCCAGCCCACCAGCGGTGTTTGCATTTACATGCCCTGGTGCTCCTGGCGCACTTTACTGGGGTCTGACAGTAAATCAAACGATCCAATCATGGAATCCAACCAACATATACAATTTACATAGGGAGCACTCGAACCGCGACACTGGTTGGCAGTGGCACAGCGCGCTGAGCGGCCAACACCACAAAAACACATGAGGCACAGCGACAAAAAAAAGGAAGGGAGACTCACGCCAAGGTGCCAGGTCTAACACGTGTCCCCTCCAGCTGAAAAGTGGGGAGAACTACCCTACCCCAGGGAGTTCCTCATCACTAAGGTGGAAAAATCTGGACAGACCGTCAGCATTGGCGTGATCTGTACCAGGGCGATGTTCCACCGTGAAATCCATACCCTGTAGGGAAATGGACCACCTCAACAGCTTTGGATTCTCACCCCTCATATGCATCAACCATCTGAGGGGCCTGTGGTCCGTCTGAACCCGGAAGTGAGACCCAAACAGGTAGGGTCTTAGCTTCTTCAGCGCCCAGACCACAGCAAATGCCTCACGCTCAATAGCACTCCACCTCTGTTCCCGTGGAAGTAACCTCCTGCTAAGAAAGGCTACGGGTTGATCTAGGCCCTCCTCATTAATCTGTGAAAGAACAGCCCCCCACACCATGCTCTGAAGCGTCTGTCTGAACGATAAACTCTTTGGAGAAGTTGGGAGCCAAGAGCACGGGCGCCGTGCACATAGCAGTTTTCAAGGCCTCAAAAGCTTTCTGACAGGTGTCAGTCCAAATCACTTTCCTGGGCTGCTTCTTCGAAGTCAGCGCTGTCAAGGGGGCAACCATGTTGCCATACCCCTTGACAAACCTCCTGTAGTACCCGGTGAGACCTAGGAAGGCTCTCACCTCGGTCTGGGTTTTGGGCGCCTCCCAATTCAGGATGGTTTCTATCTTGGGCTAAAGGGGTGCCACCTGGCGACTCCCAACTTGGTGTCCCAAGTACACCACGGAACCCTGCCCGATCTGGCACTTACTCGCCTTGATCGTGAGGCCTGCCTTGCGCAGCGCCATCAATACTTCCCAGAGGTGTCGCAGGTGTTCTTCCCAAGTGGAGCTGAACACCGCGATGTCATCCAGGTAGGCTGCACTGAACGAATCCAGCCCAGCCAACACCTGGTTGACCAATCTCTGGAAGGTGGCAGGGGCATTCTTCATCCCGAATGGCATAACCCGGAACTGGTAGTGCCCATCTGGGGTGGAAAATGCGGACCTCTCTTTGGCCCCCTCGGTCAAGGTGATCTGCCAATACCCAGACGTTAAATCAAACGTGCTGAGGTAGTTGGCAGCCCCTAGCCGATCGATGAGCTCATCAGCTCTGGGGATGGGGTGTGCGTCAGTCCTAGTGACTGAATTGAGTCCTCTGTAGTCCACACAGAACCGGAGTTCGGGTGTGGCTCCCGGCGCTGCAGCCTTTGGGACCAAGACCACGGGGCTGGCCCAAGGACTGCTGGAAGACTCAATTACCCCGAGTGCAAACATCTTGGAGACCTCCTCCTTGATGCATGTCCTCAGCCTGTCAGTCACCCTGTAGGCCTTGTGCCACACAGGTGTACTATCCCCAGTGTCCACGTCATGGACGCACCAATCAGTGACACCAGGGACCAGGGAAAACAGATCCGAAAATTGTCCCAGTAACTGGCGACAATCATTCTGTTGCTCAGGGGTCAGGGTGGAAGAGAGGATGACACCATCCACTGACCCATCTTGCTCCTTGGCTGACAGGAGGTCAGGAAGAGGTTCTGTCTCCTCTTCCATCCCAGCATCAGTTGCCAAGAGCATGCCCACTTGGGACCTCTCCAAGTGGGGCTTGAGGCGGTTGACATGTAGGACCCTTAAGGGGTTCCTAGGAGACTTCAGGTCCACCACGTAGGTAACAGGACTCTTGCGCTCCACCACCTCAAAGGGACCGGTCCACTTATCCTGGAGCGCACACGGCTCCACGGGGGCCAAGACCCATACCTTCTGTCCAGGCTGAAGCTCTACCAGAGTGGCATTCTGGTCGTACCACCGCTTCATCTCCTCCTGGCTGGCTTCCAGATTTGCCTCAGCAAGTTGCCTGAATCGCCTAGTCTGATTCCTGAAGGCCAGCATGTAACTATATACATTCTGGGGAGGTTTCCTGGGAGATTGCTCCCAGCCTTCCTTGACCAGACTTAGAGGTCCTCTGACTGGTTGACCATACAGGACCTCAAAGGGACTGAACCCCAGAGACTTCTGTGGCACCTCACGGTAAGTGAAGAGAAGGCATGGTATGAGGACGTCCCACTTACGCCTCATGGGTCCTTCCAGGCCCATTCTCATGCCTTTGAGGGTTCGGTTGAATCTCTCAACCAACCCGTTTCCTTGGGGGTGGAAAGGTGTGGTGAACTTGTAGGTTACACCACACTCTTGCCAAAGAGATTTCATGTACTTGGACATGAAATTGGTACCTCGGTCAGACACCACCTCTAGAGGGAATCCCACTCGGGAGAAAATTCCCATCAGTGCACGTCCCACCACGGGGGCCGTCACTGTCCTCAGAGGAATGGCTTCTGGGTACCGGGTGGCATGGTCCACCAGGACCAGGATGAACCTATTGCCCATCGCTGTCCTGGGGTCCAGTGGCCTACAATGTCAATCCCCACTCGCTGGAATGGGGTACCGACCACAGGGAATGGCTGGAGTGGAGCCTTCTGCTTCCTTCCACTCTATCCACTTGCCTGGCAAGTCTGGCATGTCCTGCAGTGAGTATCTGAACTCCTGCGCATTTGAGGCCAATAAAAGTGGGTGACAAGCCTTTCAAAGGTCTTGTCCTGCCCCAAATGCCCTGCCAATGGCACATCGTGAGCCAGCCCCAGTAGGAAGGCTCTGAAGTCCTGGGGTACCACCAGCGCACGGGCTGACCCAGGCTCAGCAACCTTAGGCTCTGTATATAGGAGGTCGTTCTCCCAGTAAACGAAATGTGATCCTGACTGATCACCTGCGGCCTGGTCTGCAGCCTGCTGCCGCATACCCACGAGAGAAGGGCACTCCTTCTGTGCCTTACAAAAGTCCTCCCTGGTGGGACCTCCTTCCTGCTGCCAATGGGTCAGCTCCGGCAGGTCTCCCAGTTCAGCTATCTGTTCCCCTGTAGGCTCCAGGGCATCCCCCTCAAGGTCTGCTTCCTCCTGGACCGTGGGAACTTCAGGGGCCGGCTTCCCGCGCCCCTTGCTCCTTCTCTCTGAGGCCGGTTCCTGGGCCTCCCTCTCAGGCTCCAGGACCTCTTGAGTACCTCTACTGACTGCCATGGACCGTGTGGTGACACACGCCCAATCCGGCATACCCAACATCTCCAGGTGAGCACTCCGCTCCACCTTAGCCCAAGGTGAGCTTTCCAAATCGTTCCCTAACAAACAGTCTACAGGCATGGCGGGCCTCACAGCTACCTGAAGAGTACCAGAGACCCCCCCCCCACTCAAAGGGTGCCTCTCTGTGTTGTCAGCGGCAACAACGGGATAGAATGCATGGGGGACCACCTGCTCCTGAGACACCAGGTGACACCTGACAGCTGTCACACTGGCTCCTGTATCTCTAAGAGCTTCCACTCTATGGTCATTTATGGTCACCCACTGCCTGTACTTCTTAGTGTTCTCAGGCAGCTGGGTTGGGGGGACCACTTCACGGTCTCCTAGCGAGACAAGGGACATCTCTGCGGGACCCCACCCACCTTGGATATCCCTCTCCTCCCCCAAGGCTACACTCGTCACCTGCCGGGGTGGAGCACCAGTGGGTGCTGGTTTACCAAACAATGGACACTTTACATCAGAGGCAAAATGCCCCAAATTGTTACACCTGTAACATCTTACGGGCCCCTTCTGAACAGGAGGACCTGTCGGGGCCCCGGTCGGTTTCTGGGGTGGGGGAGGCTGAGAACCCTTCCCTTGGTTCCCTTGGGGACTACTTTGGGGCCCTTTTTGGAAATGCTTCTGTTTACCCCTGTCCCCCCCACTCTTCTGCTGGGGACCCTGCCCACCTTTGGCGGAATCTCCCACGGGACCCTTGTGGACCCTGGTACTGACCCAGCGGTCCGCCTCCTCAGCAAGCTTCCTAGGGTTAGTCAGCCTACTATCTATCAGGTGCTGGCGTAGCTCAGGAAAACAATTACTGGACAAGTGCTCCCATGCCATTAAATCAAGAAGCCCTTGATAATCATTTACCTTACTACCCTTTACCCAACCATCCAGCGCTCTGCAAAAGAAAGTCACATACTCCACATACGTACTATTGGGAATCTTAGTGCAACCCCTGAACCTCTGTCTATATAACTCCGGGGTCAACCCATACCTAGTCATCAAGGCTTCCTTCATATGGGCGTAAGAATTATGAACATCAGCAGGTAAATCTAACAGTGCGTCCCGCCCTTCACTCAGGAACCGTCCCCACAACCCCGCTCCCCAATCTCTCTCAGGGACCCGGTGGGAAGACATGGCTACCTCGTAGGCTCTGAACCACTGCCCGATGTCGTCATTCTTGAAGAACTCCTTCACTACATCCTTGGGAATATAAACTCTTGGTTCCGCCGGTGCTGGCGGTGTGCTGCCACCAGAGGGGTTAAGCTCCAAACTTTTTGCTTTCAGCTCCAGCTCCCTCAGCTTCATTTCATGCTCTAATTGTAGTTTCTTTTCTTCCATGGCTAATCTTTGTTTTTCCATATCCATCTGCCCATTAAGTTTTGCCATCTCCACTTCGTGTGCCCGGGTTGCTGCCCTGTCTGCCAACTCTTCTGGCGACAGGCCTCTGCCAAACTCATGGACACTTTCTGGTGGAACCATTTCCACCTGATTCTCTGGTGCCCTTGACTCATACCAGGCCCTCAGCGCCTTCACGATTTGGGTCTTGTTTCTCAATCCAGTTTGGGCAATTCTGAACTTGGAGCAAAAACCTTTCAATTCTTCATTTGTATAGTCCTCAAGTGCGCCGTCTCCCCAATCTATGTCATCTACTCCAGAGATTATAGAGGCTGCCCTTCCGGCGGGGAGTGAACCAGGCATGGCTTAAACAACGAAGATTCTTGGCAAAACAAAAACAATTGCTAGTCTTGTGGCTGTGTTACTGGTCTGCTCTCACTACGTGGTGATCAGTGATTCACTATACGCAAACCACAAATGCAAATCCGTAAATCCTCACCGCTGCCACCAATGTTAGAAATGAGGGGGCTCTGGTTGACGCAGGTGTGTACCCACCACAAGCAGGGACCCTTTACTTCTTGTCAGGGCGAAGGATGACTCCTCAGAATAACCCCTGCTCACCCTCTAGGTGCGTGGCGCGAGCAGTCTAGGCTAAGTCTCAGGCGTACACGGTTAAGCAAATGCAATTACACATACAGTAAATCCCTTGCATGCACCACAAACGGACACCAATCAGGAAGTATATAAAAATAAGCTTTTATGTAGATTCAGCAGATTCAAATACAAGGCCCTGTAACGTTGAACTGATGGGGCCACAACTCTTGGAAATACGGTAAAGTCTCTGTGTTGCGGAAAGTTCTTTAGGCGGGCACAAGGTACTGTGGGCCTCAGCGCACTTCGTGCTGAGGCGGCGCCCGGGAAGCACGCAGCAGATGACAGGGAAATCAGAACGTTGCAGACCCTGGATCCGATGCGAGCTCGCGGTCGAGTTCGTAAGTACAGTACCTTGTTTCTTGACGCGAAGGCGGGTGCGGGATTTCAGCGGCTCTTCGACAGAAGGGCGAGGCGGCGTCCGGGGCTCCCACACTTCACGATGGGGGTCTGATCTTCAGGCTCACGGCAAGAGCGGGGTGTTGCAGGTTGCGGGTGAACAAAGCGGGGCAGCCGGGCACGCCGGTTACGTCCGGGCCGTCCGAGGCTTGGAGATGCTCACAACGCCGATTCCGGCGGGAGGGTGAAGGTGCGCAGCGAGCCTCCGGCGAGCGAGGTGACAGGGGCAGCCCAGCACAGCGTAGGGGGAGCGGCTCAGATCGAGCGAGGCTCTTCCCAAGGCGGGGGCGGATAAGCAGTCCTGGTCACGGCTCAGGGAGGGACTGGGGCACGAGGGAAAGGACACCACAGTCCAGCGGCAGGCGAGTGAAGATCAGGTAGAGCCCAATGGTCCTGGGGCTCAGTTCAGGGGGCAAGCTCAGTTCCAAGCCCTTGGAGATCGTTTTGGAAAAGCACAAGTCTTGAAAGTAAAAATAAAGCAAAGTCTTCAGCAACAGTTTCTCTTCTCCCCTTTGGCAGCAAGGTCACCACTGCAGGCCAATCCCCCAGGATAGGGACAGTCTTCCTCCTACAGCTTTCCCGGTGCCTCCTCCTCAGGCAGAGATTCTTCTTGGTCAAAAGCGGATCTAGTTTCTTAGGAGCAGGGCTCCTCCATTTATACAGCAAATTTTTTGTTCTCCCAGGCCAGGGGGTCCTTTGCCTAGTCCAGTCCGGTTTCTGAGCACTTTGTTTACGCGATGCAGGCTTCTTCTTTCAGAGTGCAGGGCAGAGTCCTCAGACGCTCCACAGGGGGCGGAGCCGGCATTGAGGTGGCAGAGCACTGTCCTATTCAGAGCCTAGGAGTACTCCTCCCACCCATCTACCTGTCGATCGTCCTATTCACCACCAGGCTACCTAGCCCTGCCCATCTGGGTTCCCCCAGCCCTGTCACTCACACCAGCCAGACATCAGATACACATCACGCAGAGGCGGCTGAAATGTTTAGGCAAGCAAAGGCCAGCTTTCTAAAAGCGGCATTTGCAAATGCGGAATATTAAAATAAACCTTACGAAAAGATGTACCTTATTATTCCGAGTTCAGGCATACTAAACTCGATCTTCTACCGTGTTCCCTGGGTCGGTTAGGATCATAGGGTGTAACAATCCAAGCCACCCATACTGGGCTATGAGAACAGGGTAGCCTTGCAGTAGTGAACAACAAGATGGCGGTAATTCACTACTAGGACATGCCACGCATCTAGGCTTGACCTACCTTATGCTTACAACGCACCCTGCCCGTGGGCCTACCAGAGGGGTGACTAACATGCAGTTAAGGGAAGGTTTTAGGGACCGGCAAGTGTGGGCACTTGCCAGTCAGCATGTCAGTACCAGACTGCACGCAGGTTCTGCGATGGCAGACCTTAGACATATTTTACCGGCCGCTTCTGTGGGTGGCACAACCAGTGCTGCAAGCCCACCAGCGGTGTTTGCATTTACATGCCCTGGCGCTCCTGGCGCACTTTACTGGGGTCTGACAGTAAATCAAACGATCCAATCATGGAATCCAACCAACATATACAATTTACATAGGGAGCACTCGCACCGCGACACTGGTTGGCAGTGGCACAGCGCACTGAGCGGCCAACACCATAAAAACACATGAGGCACAGCAACAAAAAGAGGAAGGGAGACTCACGCCAAGGTGCCAGGTCTAACAGGCGTTCTATCAGAAGGGCGGTCAATGCCCTTTGCAAAGCAATGAAATTTCAGGTTGTTCTGGAGCTATGTTCATGCCTGATTTTGTCCATTCTTCAAATTCAGGTCGAAACGAGGCCAGTGATATTTCTGATTCTTCGGTGAATGAAAGTGGTGGCAGTTTGGAGTCTGCAAGTGGTTCTGTTGTAAAGGGTGATGTGGGTGTTTGAGTTCGTAGACCTCCTTCTTATTTACAGGACTATGTTAGGATGTGATTTATTCTTTCTTATTTACAGGACTATGTTAGGATGTATTTCCTTCTCTTTTATCTTGTTTTATATAGGACCTGTTGTAATGCACTGTGTTTTTATTACATGCCTATTCACAGGTGTGTTTTAGAATTTCATGTTTTTATTATCTTTGGTTTCTTTCTTTGTTTTTCTTCTATCGTTTTGTTTTTGTTTTTTCGTTTCTTTGTATAGGAGAAGGATGTGTTATGATGTTTACTTACGTGGAATCTTTTTTTCCTTGCTCCACACTAGAATGTTAGGCTGACGGCACTCAAGGAATGTCAGTTGCAGCTGATTTCCCGAGGTGGTCGGACGCCAGGTTGTGCTCTGCACTAAACGTCTTCTTCAAGATATCCAGTCTCCTGTGCTCATTTCTCCGTCCCTTCTCAATAGGTTGCTGACAGATCTTATTTCAAAGAGCATCAGTAGATTCAGAGTGAAATCTGTTATTGCAATAATCCTAAATTCATATATTCTGTTTTCTCAGTACTGGGTTTGAGTCAAGTGACATAACTGTACTATAGAATTAGTTGGCCTAAGAATGGTTGCAGGACTTAGTTCACAGAATTTGACAAGTCAATTACAGTATTAAGTGCATTACATAAAACCTGATGACTCCGGCGGTATGGAGTTCAAAACGAAACAATTGATAACTCCGGGATAAAGTCCATAGCACAAAACACATGACTCTAGTGCAAAGTTCATAATACAGAACCAGACGACCGTATTACAGAGTTCATATGTACACTGTTATCTGGTATACTTCTCTGTGTACAAGATCCGGAATCACTCTGACAGGAAGATGCCAAGAAATCCGACCGTCCTGGCAACAGGGGTTCCAGCTGCAGCAACACGAAGATCAATTGTCTAGCAATTCACTTCATACATCACAATTAAATTGTGACCAAAGGCTCAAGAGTTCTATGGCATCTTGAGAATTGTAGTTCTCCTGAGTTCTGTTGTATGCTTCATGTACAATCCTCGAAGGCTCTGTCCAAGTGGTGCCTATGCTCTGCTTGCAACTATGTATGCCCATGACGTTCAAGGGACGACATCTTTGTATTCGTATGACAAGCATGGACCATGAACCCTGACAGTTCCCACCTTACCCCCTGACTCCCCATCACCTCCCCCTAAGGGCCAACATCCTGGTGGCTTGCCTGCAGGCATACTTGGAGGATTCCTGTAAAAACTTCTTTAATGAACGCAAGCAGATTAGAGGCCAGGTACAAAGACCTTTCCTCAAAGCTGTACTCCTTCCTATCCATCAAGTATTGTAATTGCCCTCCAACAAGGTTTGCTTATTTGATCTTATATATTTTTATCTTAATTTTCACCATTCGCCTGAATAGAAGCAGGGTGTGGAGTAAGACATGCTCTTGCAGAACAGGTTTAAACTAATGATATATGAAACATTGGGTGAAACTTCATAGACTTTAGCCATTTTAACCCACCTGTTACATATTTCACACTTTTCTCAATGGTAAATGGACCAATTAATTTGGGTTGTAACTTGGAAGTCTTTTCAGATGCAAACATTTTGTGAATAACCAAACCTTTTTATCCACAATATATGTAAGGTGCTGGATTTCTTTTCTTATCAGCATAGAACTTTTAAGTAGCTTTCACTTTCTCTATGGACTCTTGTACAGCCTTCTGAGTCCATTTAAATGCTTTTGGCTTTTACAGAAATTATGCAGATGAATGTAGATCTAACTGCAATACCTTCAGGGAAGATTTAGTAAATAAAGCTGTTGTGCTTGCTAACAAGGCAGCTAATTTTACTATCTTAGGAGATCTCAACTTGCACTTAGATGATAGTGGCAAGACAGGCATTGCTAATTTCTTAGCCTCCCTGGAGGCATGTCAGTTAGCACAACGGGTCTCAAATACCACACATGTAGCAGGTCATTTGCTAGATCCCATATTTTCTAACCTAGACTATTTAATAACTGAGCCTCCTATCCCTATGGCCTGGTCGGACCATTTTCTTGTCCCTTTTTCTTTCTGCTGGCAAGGTAAGCCAGTGTCAACCCGCTCCTTACCGGTATTGACTAGGGGTGGGCGGAATTTGCGAAATTAACTTTCGCAAATTATCGCGAAAATGCTAAAAATCTCCGCAAACACGCCGGAAATATCGCAAAGACGCGGAAGTTTTTTTCCCGCCTGTTCGCGGTATTTTTTGCGTGATCGCGGGTCGCCAACTTACCCATGCGGTTGCTCAAGGGCGCGGCCATCTTGTTTTCACTTGTCCCGCCCTCTCGCGATGCTTACTTCCTGTTCCGGGTCTCGCAATGCATGTTCGCGCCTGTTCGCGGTCGAAATTTCCTGTTCGCGACCGCTTTTACTTGATCGCGTTGCTTTTTGCTTGCTCGGGGAGAAAATATCGTGCGAACTTGCGCACGTGGTCGCAATGGGCGCGGCCATCTTGTTTTTCACTCTATTGCATGGTTCTGGGGCCTGATTTTCAATCCTCCCAAAATCCTTTCAATCCTTTGTTTATAGCCACTTTTTTTTGGATCTTTATTACTTATTATTTCTGTAACTATTTTCCTGCTTCTATATTTTTTGTTTTTGTCTATTTTTTTTTTGTTTTTTAGCTACTTTTTCCTCTTTCTATTGCCTGCTATTTATTTCCTTTACTCCTTTATTTATTTTACCTTTTCTTTCCCGCCCCATCCCCTGAACCATGTCCAAGGGTAGGGCTGTTCGCCGGCGCAGCCAGAGCCGCGACCGTCTTCCTTGCGGAAGGCGGCGCCCACAAGGGGTGCAGGCACGGGCCTTATTTGGGGAGGAGGAGTTGGCTGCACTAATTTTCTTTGTGCAGCGCCACCTCCCCTCAACCCTGGCAGCAGGTGGCAGGCCTGGGTCCGGGTACGGCCTCCGGGAGCGTCGGCAGCGGTGGGGGAAGGTGCACCGGGCAGTGTCGCACATTTCTGGGGTCCGGCGCACCCAGGCACAGCCGACGCACCGGTGGTCCGACATCCTGGACCGTGAGCAGGACCTGCTGGACCTGCTAGGAGTGGAGGTCCCGGGGCTTGGTGAGTACATATTTAATTACTACAACTTTGTGTCTGTTCTTCTGCTCTGTGTTATATATTGGGAATATTTTTTTTCCTTCCAACCAGCTAGAATGTTGCTGCTTACAATACATTCCAGGTTAATAACGTTTAAAAGTCTTCTGTGATTATGGTGCTCTTCTGCGCTACTACTAATCTTACTTGTTTGCAGCTTTGCGTTTGCGCTTGCTTAGCGTGATTCTTTACGAGTTTATTTTAGAGAAATTAAGTTACGTTATGCTACAGTGACTCTAGTCCACTCCTTACTTTGTCCCGTCACTATTAGATAGGGGCGGATTGATGTTTAGGTACACTACTTTGTATGAGCTTCTAATTTGTTAGTGGTATGCGTGATGCCCCCTCACTCAGTTACGTGACGTGCTGCTAGTACGGCAGTCTTTAGAACCTTTTCTAGTTTGTTCAATGAGTGGTGGTAGGCTTAGCAGTTACTTAGCAGTAGCAGATCAGGATCAATCAAACCAAAATTTGGTGTATACAAAAAATGTAGTCATGTTCATGTGTCCTCCATGATTTGACCATACGCATTGTTGAGGAATACAGTGGAAATGCATACTTAATGTACAATTGGCATGCCTGGAATAGGTGGGCTAGGTTGGGTGGTACGTTGTACTTAGGCTTAGTTGTAACTTAGTTTTCTGGAATCAGAATGGAAGACTGGATTACTGTTGATAAATAGTAACTTAAGTAGTCGAACTGCGAATCCTCCGATATTACATGTTGACCAGATGAGATCGGTCAATGTAGTTATTGCAATTGTTGTTTACATAAGTGTTTTTTGACCGTTGTTGAAAAATATTGTATTTGTTTGACACCATCCATCAATGTTTGTCTCTTTCTTATATCTTTCCTGTTCATCAGCACCCAGGGGCAGACCGACAGGGACTGGGCAGTCGGCGGGACAGGAACAACACCACCAGGAGGACACCGCTGAGGGCTCCTCTGCTGGCCCCAGTAAGTCTTCTTGTTTTTAATAATATTTCTTATTCCATAACTTTTACTGCCCCATATTTTTCCTGAACTATTGTTGGTTTCCAAATGCTATTTTTTTACCACCAATTATCCTTCGATCTGTACGGTTTCAAAAATATTATCCCTGCCTCCGCTATGATGACTCTGAGTACTACTACTACTACATACTATCAGTCTGTCTGTACTGTAGTAGCTAGTCTTGCCCAGTTGGCCAGTGCCACTCTTTGTGAAAGGTTGTAATATAAAACTCATATTCACCAGTAGCTCGAGCCATTGAGTCCAATCCGTTGGGTCGTCGTCTTGTACTACTTTTACTCTTATTGATCTTGAGGCTTTGAAAATTCACAGCAACAACAGCCCTACCAGATTTATTACTATTTTGATATGATACCCTATAGGACATACTACTGTTGTAGGGATCTTGCACATACATTTGCACCAGAAAATAGGATGTTGGTGATGGTAGGTTGGACCTTCCTTGCACACCTCAATCAGAAATTCCGCACCCACCACAATTCCACTGCTTGACTATAGTACTGTCTTGTCATAACTATAAGGTCTCGGAACCCTCCCCCCAAGATACCTAACAAGTAGACAACCCAGAACATAACACACCCAACCTCTCAGTCGTGGAAGCAATTCACATGCACACCCTTACTTTAATTTTCTCACTCGTGTAACTTAGTCCACACCAAATACCACCAAGTCTATGTAAGTTCAAAATGTTTATTTCAATTTGAGAAGGTCTGCACACTGTTTTCTTAGCAGCACCAACCGGAAAATCAATAACATTAAAACAATATACATTGTTACACTTATACAGTTGGGAATTAAATCATGATAACTGAATAGTGGTGGAAGGCAGCACCACCATCCCATAGCAATTTAGTTTATATAAATTTATAAAAGAAGATGTGAGTGAAGGGACCTCTCACCTTAGAAGAACCTAGTACTGGTAGTTGTTGCATCATTCAGAAGCTCTGGTTCGTAGAAGGGAATCTTGCGTCTGTAATGCGAAAAAAGAAATGGTGTGCGTTAGTATATTGCAACTTGCAAGCATTTCTCAGCCGTGCCAAAAACTGTAGCATCTATGGATAAGCAAAATGGACTAACAGTAACAGTAGTACACCAGTACTTCCTAAAAAAGTGGCTTGTTAATGTTTGTGGACCGCTTGTACGCAGCGCGTAGACTAGACAGTAGCAGTGTGAGGCAGGTCATGTGGGCTCGAAGGTGTCTTAAGAAGCTGCAAGGTAAAGGTAACGTCACATGTGCAAAAATAAAAGACACAAAGGTAAAATGGTAGCATGGCTAGGGCTAATTAAGCAAAGGCTACAATGATCATATATAACTATTAGTGTCTACTCGACTACTATCTGATTTGTACTAGTGATGTATGTTAGTATTAACTCATTTTTCAACCTTGCTACTGATCAATAGGGGGAGGTGTATATGACGACTAATAAATGTGTAATGTTTTCTAGGCGCATTACCGACCACCAGTGCCGGGGCCAGCGAACAAGGCGACGCGGAGGGAGAGGATGCGGCAGTTGCTGCCGATACCGACGAAGGAGCGGTAGGGGGAGTGGCAGCACCAGTGGCAGGCGGTGGTAAGTTAGATTCATAATCCTTAACTATTGTTGAACTTGACAGCACACTCACTGCAAGGGTGTACTGTATGTATATGTATACTGTACAGTTGTGACTTAGGGCCCCATTAGGATGGTGGGCGTATTGCCCCCGCCGGGCCGGCTGGAATTCACTGCCGACACCGCAGGGGCAAACCTCCGCCATCCCTGTAGAAATTATTCAGACCCCCCACATGTCGACCAGGCGGAAAAGGGTTCAATATGCCGGTGGTGTCTCTCTGAACACACCGCCAGCCATATAATCTGCATTTTGGAATGCCTTTGCGTGGCGGCATTGCCGTCCGCCACGGAAAGGCATGCAGACATTGCAGAGTATGCTTGGGTGCCCCCATGGAGGGTACCTACCTATGCTATGGTACCCCCCCCGCCTTTCCAAGCAAAACGTGACAGGCTCCGTGCGGGGCCCGTCATGTTGTGCTTGGAAAAGCAGCACAACATTTTAGCATTGCTTTCAGCAAAGCCAACCAGAATGTAAAAAAAAAAAAACAGGATGTGCCCGCCACTGTGCCGGGCGCATCATCCTAAATAATTGTCCCCACGGGACCCCCACCCTTTTTAGCATGAGGATGGCGGGCCGACAAAGTCCGCCCGCTATCCGATGTCGTAAGTAAGTATGAGTTGTTGGGGACGTTTGAAGAGTGAACTAGAAGACTAGAATTCCCTTTATTTGGCATAGGACTAGGAGCCGGAGTATTGAGTAACCAATGGCCTCATCTATCTGATTTCAACTCCGCTTTGAAAGTTTTATGGAGAAGAGCACCTGGTGCACTGTTCAACTAAAAAGTGAAAGACGGGTGGAAGGAAGAAGGACGGGCGACATTTAAAATGTTATGTACTAATATGCTTTATTTTATAGTGCTACTCTACCATGCCACTATGTGTATAAATAAGTAACTTGTCTTACTGTTTTTCTAAGAGTATATTTTACAATTGTCTTGTTTTTTTCTTTTTGATACACAGCTACTCCTAAACTAAATTGAAGGGAGTTGGCCGCCAAGGCACGGCGCCGGAAGCTGGAGGCAATCCAGAGAGAATACCGGCGGCTGGTGGTCTTAGCCGAGGAGGAGGACGAGACTGCGGCTGCAATTGGGGAAGCCTCCTCCAGTGCCCAGGGTCCCAGCCACCACCCTCCAGCGCTACGGCGCCACCGTCTGGCGGCTGCCCGCCGCCACCGTGCCATCTCCGGTGCCCCACCCACTGTGGCTGCAACTGCCGCGGCCTTAGACGCCGCGTCGCCCGTTTAGAGGACGAGATGCGTCAGATGCGTGTCCTCCTTCAGTCCCGCCCCACCACTTAGTCCCTGTCCTCCTGTTCTGCCCCTTTTTAAATTCTTGTTTGGGTGGGTGGGTGGTAACTTGTTTGGGTGTTGTTACGGACTTCTATGGACATTGGTTGGGGTTAGGGAGGGGGGTGGGTCAGCTTTTGTGGGTTTAGTTTATTTTTGTTAGGGTAAATTAAATATATTTTTCTATGTTACATGCAATGTTGTTAATGTTTTGTAGGTGGGGTAACTGTTTTACATCACACTGTTTCCTTGCTGGTGCATGGCCGCCCATAGCCTGTGTTTGATTTCAATAATTTGCTGACTGTATAAGACACAAACAGATAGATGCGACACACCTCACTCATTGACTGGTCCTTCTAGTACTTTCAGTCTGTCCTCTAGTCTATGCATTCTTTGGAGTGGTGTGTGAAAATGAAATCATTGACAAAATGTCCATTATTAATTCTGCCTCCCCCAAACTTCTCTCTTACTGGTGCTTGATGTTTATGTCCAACTGTGGCACAGCACTGTCTGCATGGTGAAGATGGTGTCCTTTTTCATACATGCCATGATTGAGGTGGTGGTGGTGGTAGTATAGTAGTAGTAGTAGACACTGGCAGGGCGGCAGCATTTCCAAAAAAAGAAAAGGAGACAGTCAATCGCCTTTGAGAGACTGTTAGAGGAGTAGTTGAATGAAGTACAGTACAGAACTTACCGAGCAACAATAATATGCTCAAATATTTGACAAATAAACTGAATGGTGGTTAGGAGGATAGCCTACTAGACAGAGTTACAAACTATAGTTGTGTCGAGTCACTTGACTATGCCTACAGTCTAACAGTTAGTGCTGTATATGAGGAATGACAACAAACAAATCCAATCAATGCCGGCAATTCATGCTGAGGTATATGTTCCTTTGTTAAATAAAATAACCTCTGAAATATCCTACTCATGGGTGGCCAAGCAGAAGAAGATCATCGCTCTGCCTTGAAATTGAAGTAGTGTTGCTTTCACCACATCCGCCCCAGCAAGTGTGTGATTAAGTATTAGTGTACATTTAATTTAGTTACACCTCGACAATAATTCACACAGCCCGGGGGAAGAGGGTTAGGGTTTGTTGAATGGATGGGAAGGGGGTTTTTGGGAAAGGTTTGACATAGAAAAACAGTATGCATACATAGACAAACAAACGACAATCATTGAAGACTACCATATCCATATGTTAAGGGAGAAAAAGGCAATGCATGCATGATGATGAGAGACCCGGATTACATACACTTCTATTTCTTGTTCTGTTGTTACGGCCTTAATACTTTAACAGATAGCAAATAGAAATTTTAAATATTGGTAGGGAAGAATCGTAAACACAGAGCAAACCTAATGATGATTGATAATAACAACTCCAAGAACACACTGTTGTAAAGATTGTATACAAGATATTAATCAAATTATTTAAAAGAAGTTAAAAGTGGATACTGTTACTGTCTTATCCTGGTCAAAAATGTGGACTGGATTTTTGCATCTCGGCATTCCTCTTGCTCCTCTCGTCCATCAATCTTGGGTGTGTCGCCTCGCCACTCGCCACTGCCCGGCTGGAAAAAAAGGTGATTGATTGGTAAGGTAATTAATATGCATTGTAATGTTTTACAAAGTTTTGGGCAAGGCCCGGCCTGTAATTTTAGATGGAAAACCAAAGGGGATATTGAGAAAGAAAGTGAAAACAAATGCACAAGTGATGGTGTAGTGCAACAAGAACACTTTTTGAGGTGGCATGTATGCATATGCATCATCTCTACTCTAGTCTGTTTCCAGCATTGACCTTCAACAGTAACAGGAGAGAGCAGGCCCACAGTGCTTAGCATTAGCACATCCTACGTTAACACTTTAGAGTCCTTTTTTTTCTCTCAAAGAGTTGGACAAACGCAAAGCACATTATCCATTCCAAACATAGCATTTTACGGTTTAAGTTAGTAAAATCAATGCACTGCAGTCATCCCACCGCTACACTCTATTCAACTTCTACACAGACATTTGGGTCTGCTGTGGTTGTTGTTGACGTGTTTACCTTTACTCTTTTCCGTTTTATGCCACTCCTGAAACATCCTCCTGACTTCATCATCATCTCTGATACTTTTACTGACTGACTGTGAAGATCGGCCTGCAGTATAAGTAACATTTTTATGACACAACAAGAGTAGAAATATAAATATTACTGACTTGAGTCATTCTTTTTTGTGTACAGAAAGATAGATTACTACTAGTACACTTTGACATCACTTTGTGCACAACAAACAAACAACGCAAACACAAAGACCAATAGCTCAGAGTCAGGTGTCCAATGCATGCCATTAATTGTCATCATTCATTACCTGTTCCTTCTCATCTTAAGTTAACGGGCCATCTCTTTCGCCATCATCATGATGGATGGTGCTGTTGTGTCACAGTCATTTGCATTGCACAGATTGAGTGAGTCCCCTTCCTGTATTGAATTAAAAGCAATGTATTACCAAGATGCAGGATAAGTACACATTTCTTATTTACAAGAAGGGGAAAATTGAATTCACCTTGAGTTAAGTTTAGTGTGTTCTGTAAAGTTGATTATTGGCAGCGCACAATTACATAAATTCATGCGCAACAAACACAACAAAATCTACATCATTCAGTCTGCGACTCTGCGGCCAATGCATGGCATCAATCATTACCTGTTCCTTCTCATCTTAAGTTAACGGGCCGTCTATTTCGCCATCATCATCATGGACGGTGCTGTTGTGTCACAGTCATACGCATTGCGCAGATTGAGTGAGTCCCCTTCCTGTATTGAATTAAAAGCAATGTATCACCAAGATGCAGGAGAAGTACAAATTTCTTATTTGCAAGAAGGGGAAAATTAGTGTGTTCTGTAGAAAGTTGATTAGTGGCAGTGCACAATTACATAAATTCATGCGCAACAAGCACAACAAAATCTACATCATTCAGTCTGCGACTCTGCGGCCAATGCATGACATCAATCATTACCTGTTCCATCTCATCTTGTTAACGGGCCGTCTATTTCGCCATCATCATCATGGACGGTGCTGTTGTGTCACAGTCATACGCATTGCGCAGATTGAGTGAGTCCCCTTCCTGTATTGAATTAAAAGCAATGTATCACCAAGCTGCAGGAGAAGTACAAATTTCTTATTTGCAAGAAGGGGAAAAATAGTGTGTTCTGTAGGAAGTTGATTAGTGGCAGTGCACAATTACATAAATTCATGCACAACAAACACAACAAAATCTAAATCATTCAGTCTGCGACTCTGCGTCCAATGCATGGCATCAATCATTACCTGTTCCATCTTATTTTCAGTTAATGGCCAGTCTCTCTCGGCTCTGTAAGGAGGATAGCTATAGTAGTCATCTGATTCATGGTCCACTTGTTTTGGAAGGACGAGGAAAGTTTGAATTTGTTGTTACCATCATCCAATCATCATTCATGAGGGAAATGGAATTGAGCAGGAGATTCAGTATGATCGAGCGGAGGAGCTGGATTCGGAGGACTGTACTGTCAAATGGCAGACACCTGAAACTTGTATATTAAATTAGAAGAGTAGAAGACGGTGATAATGGATTTGTTGCGATTCACAAGTTTATAACCGGAACGACAGACACATAAACAAAGGGGGAAAAAAGGGAGGAAGACAGTAAGTGCGAGCCTAATTGTCAGGGAAGTATAGCTCGTCCTCAAACTCTGGGGGTTCTTCCAGTAGTAGGTAATCATCTGACACAATACTTCCGTCACCTGAGCCGCTGTCCTCATCTTCCTCTGTTGATTCATGTATTGTGTAATTCGGTGGTATGAAGTGCTGATTCATTTTGATCATTGTTAACCTCTCCACGTTTTTTGGAGATAGACTGGTCCTTCTCAATGTTACAATGGAACCAGCAGCACTGAAAACACGTTCGGAAGAGACACTTGCGACAGGGCAAGCCAGATAGCTTATCGCCAGCCTGCTGAGCTGTGGCCATTCAGACCTTTTCCTATACCAATACTGCAATGGGTATTGATCAACGTACACCTCTGTTGGGTCGTCCAGATAGGCCTGGACCATCCGCTCAATGTTCAGGGTTGCTGCTTTTTTCTGTGCATCAGCACTGTGCTTACAAAGGCCCATCTTTACATACCAATCCTGTAATGATCCAGTTATTGTTTCTGTTGTCGATAGTGATGGTGAGTGTTGTGATTGTGACTCTGAGCCAACCGCACTGCCCTCAGCCAACGAAGTTGCACTTGATTCTGCATGGCCTGCTTCAGTATCAGTACTTGTTGTGGGTTGATGTGGCGGGCTTTTAATTAGCAGCCCTTCGTTTTCAAACTTAATGGCTGCTTGAGCTATACAACTTTTGTAGCGGGCAACATCATTGTCGGAAAAAGCAAGGAATGTCTTCACTAGTCCTAATTTTGCACGTGGATCCAGAATTGTGGCACAAATGTAATGTTCTTGTGACAACATTTTATTTTGTATCCTTACATTTTCAGTTAAGCGCCTGGATAAGCTCTCCACCAAGTCATGGGTTTGTCTTCTGTCCTCTACACCTTTGTAGGATTCAGACACATTATTCAGCTCATGCTCTAGCATTTGCAACAATGGGATAGCTTGGCCCATTGTACAGTCCTCCTTGCTGACTTCACGTGTGAAGACCTCAAAAGGAGACAGCATCTCAGTCAGGCATTTAATTAGGGTCCATTGCTCCCTCTCAAGGGTCATGCCTTTAACACTAGCATCCCTGCTTCTGTACCAGACATATTCATGGAGTGACCTGTGCTGTTCGTACAGACGATCAAGCATGTAATACGTTGAGTTCCAACGTGTTGCCACCTCCTGGATGAGTGCCTTGACTGGCATCTTAAATTCACGTTGGATGATCCTCAGCTGCTTCCGAGCTTTAAAAGAATGGCTGAAATGAGTGCATATTCTTCGGCAGATGGCCAGTAACATGCTGACTATGGGTTCTTTTTTCAGAAAGTCTTGCACTATAATGTTTATGCAGTGTGCCAAACACGGAACCCTGAAATAGGAACCAAATTCTATGGCCTTAAGTACATTACTGCCATTGTCTGTGGCAACAAAACCAATACCAAGCCCTCTGGGCCGCAGCCATTCCAAAACCTTGGTGCGAAACTCTTCTAAAATGTTTTCAGACGTATGAGATTTCTCCATGGCGAACATGGCTACAGTTGCATGTTTCCGAGTACCTTCAAAAATCGCAGCTGTGTCAACAACACCTCGTGCAGATAGTTTATCTCTAACCCCCACAAAAGAGATCCAGTGTGCAGTGATGCACATGTAATCTGTGGCTTGGCAACTGATCCACATGTCTGTTGTCAGGTGGATATTGTGCACAGCACTCTGCTGCAAACCTTGACCAACCAATTCCAGCACATCATGATGTAGTGCCGGAACAGCAATTCTTGCGAAATAGGACCGGCTGGGAACTTTCCATTTCGGGCAGATGGCAGACACAAATTCAAGGAAACCCACCCCTTCCACAAATGAAAAAGGAAGAAGGTCCAGCGCTAACATTTTAGCCAGCTTTGCATTGTACAATCGTGCCGTTGGGTGGTTGCGTTGGAACTGCCCCTCCAACCTAAACATGCTCTCAATGGTAGGCTGGCTTACTTTCCTTAGTGGTGCTGTTTTCATTAACCCACTAAGGCTCAACGACACAGATTGTCTCATTGAGGTACTCGCCGGTCGCCTTGGTGTCTCACCCACACTCTGAGTATGGCTCTTACTGCGGTGCCACTCTGATGTTCCTGAGGAGGATGTGGGCGTTACCACTGCAGTGACTGCACTACTGGAGACAGGGCTAGTAATGCCTCCCTGTTCTTCACCTGCCACCACAATAATATCGCTCCCTGATTCTGAATCCTGAGCAACTTCAATGGGTTTAGTTTTTCTACTTTCTTTTAACTTAAGTAGGTGATCCTCCCACACGATATTGTGGTGTATTCTGAGATGACTTGCTTGTCCTCCGGTACCATAGTTTGTACCAAGCTTACCACGCCGAACACCTTGCCGACAAATTGAGCATATAGCAACGTTCTCCTCCTTGGCGCTAACAGAAAAGAAGTCCCAAACTGGGGAGGAGAACTTTCTGGCACTGCTGGATGTGCCACTTTCAACACCAGATGAACTTGAGGGGGTGCTTGAAAATATGTGACCCTGTCCACCTACACTGTGACTTTTACTACCACTTCCTACTGAGATGGTTGAGCTGGATGTAGGTCCCTGCCGGGCCTTGGAAAATATGGCAGCTGGAGGTAGTTGTGGTGTAACCTGTGTTGGTGAGATCCGTGCTACATCACGCTCAGTAGCAGCCTTTCTGGATAGGGTGAGAATGTCGGTCTCCAATCCCTTTGGGGCGGGAGTAATGTGCGTGATGACTGGCTCGTCTTCATCATCATCATCACCCCCCTCTTCTACATCTACCTCCATAACTCTAAGTTTTTCTGGGACTTTCTTTTTCAGAAGCATTGTCTTGTGGCGTATATCACTCTCAGACCGAGCTGGTGGGACCCAAGTGTCATCACGATCATCAGAAGCGGGGCTTGAAGAAGAAGATGATGGACTAAGCCTCCTTTTCCCTGCTGGTGGTCTGAAAGACAATAGATCTTCTGAAACAGTGGTTTGACTTTGCTCCACTTTGTCTGCAGGAAGCTCGATTTCCTGAAATGCCCCTACGTCAGGAGCAACAACTACTATGGTGGGCTGTTGCGGCAGCTGCTGCTGTTCTTGTTGCGGCGTCTGCTGCTGTTCTTGTTGCGGCGGCTGCTTCTGTTCTTGTTGCGGAGGCTGCTTCTGTTCTTGTTGCGGCGGCTGCTTCTGTTCTTGTTGCGGTGGCTGCTGCTGTTCTTGTTGCGGCGGCTGCACACTGATCTGCTGAGTTTGCGCCTGAGTTGAACTTGATTGTGTACTACTTTGCGGTAATGACATTTCTTCAACATCGCTGCTGGTTAGTAGACTGGCTACCTCTGCGACACTAAAGCCCTTGGGCCTAGGTTGGTGGGGTTGGACTGCTGTGCTGCTCCCAGCTTGGTTCCCGGACAACGCTTTGGTGCCAAAAAAAACATTGGCCGGCACACCACCAGGTGTGGTTAATGGCATTTCCTTTTTCTGTTCCATCTTCTCGCCGGCAACTTTCTTGGTACTGGACCTGGTACCTTTCTTTGGGGCCATCTTCTTCAGACGTCAGGCAGGATGCAGATGCACAACAAGTTCTGGTCACAGGTGGACGTGATGCGCAGCAGGACTTTTGTCTGGCTGGCAGTACAACAGGTAGCCGGATGATGCTGATGACACCTCCTACTCTGTCTTTTGTGCACCTAAAAGCAAATAAGACAGGAGAAGAACATCAGTGAAATGTTGCATTTGTTGTTGTGGTTCAGTTACTTAGTACTGTACTAGTGCAAACAAAAGATAGTCTAGCCATTTTTGACTTTTTTTTAACTAGAGCTATGTTATACTACTGTGTACAGCCACACACTACACTCTCAGGAAGGATAGGAAATTTAATAATAACCACCAAAATAAAAATGTAATGAAAGTGGGGTGGACCATTAAATTATTTGAGCATCTCAGCATCCATGGAGTTGCTGCTGGCAAAGGGGGAGGATGGATGGAAGCAGTAAGCCAAATAGCCAATAGGAAAACCATGCAGGCCTATGGCAAAAGCAGGACACTAATAACTCAAAGTCCAAACACCAAAAAAGGCCACCACCGACATGGACACTCACAAATCATAAACAAGCCGGGGGCCTCGGAAACACCAGGAGCTGACAAAAGGCCTATAAAAGCCAGGTAAAGGATGCATGCTAAAGCACACTGTTCTGCCTTTTTAATGCAACAAAATGGAAATAAGAACATTCACAGGCCCCAAAAAGGTCTGCAGGGTGCATGCATTGCACACCAACACACCAGACACATACAACAAAAGCATGTCTTTAAGACAACCAACATCAGAAAGGCCACCCCAAAAAACACACTTCCCCAACTCAATCCAATGCCATCCATGCCCTAAATGATGTCTAAATTCAACAGATCACACAGAAAACACTTGATTAATAAAGCTGTGGCTACCTGCTCTGATCCTAGTGGATGAAAAAGCAGGCCTGTTGGCAGACAAGGCCAGGCAAGCATGCAGGCCTAGGCCTCAAAATGGCCACCAGCCACATGGCCAGGCCCAACAACATCACAAAGGCCACCCCCAAAAAACACACTTTCCCAACTCAATCCAATGCCATCCATGCCCTAAATGATGTCTAAATTCAACAGATCACGCAGAAAACACTTGATTAATAAAGCTGTGGCTCCCTGCTCTGATCCTAGTGGATGAAAAAGCAGGCCTGTTGGCAGACAAGGCCAGGCAAGCTTGCAGGCCTAGGCCTCAAAATGGCCACCAGCCACATGGCCAGGCCCAACAACATCACAAAGGCCACCCCCAAAAAACACACTTCTCCAACTCAATCCAATGCCATCCATGCCCTAAATGATGTCTAAATTCAACAGATCACACAGAAAACACTTGATTAATAAATCTGTGGCTACCTGCTCTGATCCTAGTGGATGAAAAAGCAGGCCTGTTGGCAGACAAGGCCAGGCAAGCTTGCAGGCCTAGGCCTCAAAATGGCCACCAGCCACATTGCCAGGCCCAACAACATCACAAAGGCCACCCCCAAAAAACACACTTCCCCAACTCAATCCAATGCCATCCATGCCCTAAATGTGCTTGAAAATGAAATACATTCAAAAAACAACAAAAGGAACAGTTGCTTCATCATGCACACACACACCCATGAGGCCATGCCCATGGCTAGCTCGGGCCTACTACTACTACCCACAGAATAAAAAAAATTAAAAAAAGGAATGATGATAATTAATTATCAAAAATAAATTGTAGTTACAACAACTGCAATGCCCACAATCAAACAAACACAACAACCACTTACTTGTAAAATATCCTATTCCAAACATCCTCAAATCCAATTGCAATGATGCAGCAGACAAAAAGAGTGATCTTTCCAGCTCCAAATCCAAAGGCAGAATGAGCAGGAGATGGACAAAGCACTGGGAGGAGCTTGCTGGACAGGAACAGGAAGTTCGAGATTCTGTGTCACTTCCTCCCTCTCTCCACCTTTTAAAAAAATGACTCCTTGCACAAAAAAAGGAAAGCCAAATGTCAATGTAAGGAGTTCTTTTCATCCAAAATCAGCATTTGCAGATGGTCTCATGCTGCTAGAGCCGATATTCCTCTCCAAATTGAAAATTTTACGTTGTTGAGTTCTCGAGCTTCACATTACTTCCGCCGGCGTGTCGAAAATGACATATCGCGTTCTCTTCTTTGTCCCTGTCGTGTTGGATATGACGTGTTCGGGGTCTCTTTCTCCGTTCGATTAGACGTGCCCGCGTCCTCATCCTCTGGCTCGCGATGTAGAATGACATGTTCGAGATCTCAATCTTCTCATACTCGCGCGGTGCATGATCGCGAGAAGAAAGACGTGATCGCGCGACAAATGACGTGATCGCGCGACAAATTACGTTAATGCGGCCGCGAACTGTCGCGAGACAGCGCAAATGGCTACCAAAATCCAACATCTCGTGGAGAACGCGACCGGGTCGGGAAAACTTGTCGGCGAACGCGGGGTTTCAGGTAAGGCGATCGCGCGAACGCGAGAATGTATCTTTTTACAGCGCGAGCAAGAAACAAATTATCGCTAAGCTGCGGAATGCGGAAATTTTGACATTTTCGCGCTTTCCGCGGAACGCGAAAATGCCAAAATATCACAATTTCCGCGAACGGAACGGAATTTTGGCCCAGGCCTAGTATTGACATGACCCTGGCACAAATTAGAGGTAAAAAAAAATTCAGATATACTGGCAAACCACATTCAACTGTTGTCAGCCGTTGAGCTAGCGAACACATGCTTCCAGGATTGGCTGACCCAAGCCCTGGACAGCTGTATCCCTGACAAAATTTGTTTTAAACAAAAAAGAGAACAGTCGAACCCTTGGTTTGATGAATCCCTGATTAACGCCCAAAAAAAAATGTAAGCAACTGGACCGGGCTTAGAGGCACGTGTATGACAGTGAAGCAAAAACCAGATATCGCGAATCTATTTAAGCCTATCATAAGCTGGTCTTCTCCCTTCTTAAAACTATGAAAGGCGCAAATTTAAAAACATACTCGCCTGTTACGTCCAACAAGCAGTGCGAGGAACTGGCCGGTCATTTTGTGGATAAAGTGGAAAAAATCTATAAGAGTTTTCCACCCATCAATACTAACTTCGACCAGTGGGATGGGTACAAGGAAAATAGTCCCACAACCAATAATACACTGTGATCTTTTCCCCAAATATCCCTTATTGAGACTGAACACCTTTGCCTGAAAATCCAATGAGGTTCTCTAGCTGATCCACTGAAACCAGCTCAATTCTGTTTATTTCGCAACCACATTCTACCAGTGGCCAGGGAATTGATTAATTTATCCCTGACCTCAGCGTGCCTTCCATTAGCTTGAAAGCACGCAAAAGTGACACCTCTTCTGAAGAAGGCAACGTTAGATCCTTCTGACCCATGTAACTACTGTCTCATCTCCCAATTTCCTTTTTTAGCCAAGGTCACAGAATCCCATGTCAATACCATTCTGACAAAGTTTATAGAGGAAAATGCCATGCTGGATTCCTCGCAAAATGGTTTCAGAGCCCGTCACAGTACAGAGTCGGCCCTGCTAGCAGTGGCGGAAGAAATCCGGAGTAACCTTGACGAAGGAAAGTCCGCGGCCTTAATCCTGCTGGATTTAAGTGCTGCCATTGACACTGTCTCGCATGAAATACTACTAGTCAGGCTACAGGAGAATAGGGATTGAGGGTTTAGCCTTGGACTGATTTGTTCCTTCTTAGAGGGTAGAACTTTACAGGTCATTGTCCCACCCTAACACTCCCAGGTTTCAGCAATCAGACACGGGGTCCCACAGGGATCTACACTGAGCCCCGTGCTCTTTAACATTTATGTTCAACCCTTGGCAGAGATGGCAAAAAGTAGAGGGCTGTCGTTGGTTTCTTATGCCGACGACACCCAATTAGTCATCGCCTTCTCCAAGAACAGCAAAAACAATACTATTAAATTTAAGGAGGACTTGCTGGCAGTCACCAACTGGCTGACAACGAACTGCTTGCAGTTAAATTCCAGCATGTCAGAAATGTTGTTGTTCGGAAGAGATAGTGAGATGCTGTCAGAACAATGGTGGCCAGACCAACTAAAACCTGCAACACTGCCAAAGGAGGCGGTTAAGAACCTGGGCTTTTGGTTTGATAGAGGTCTTTCTTTCGACGCTCAATCCAAAGTAGTCGCAGGGACCTGCTTTGGGCTCCTGAGAGGATTAAAACCCATACTTGTTTTTTTCAAGCCCAAAGTCCGGCAGATTATAGTGCAGGCTACAATCCTATCGAGATTGGATTATGGCAAAGCCCTTTATTTGAGTGCCAATAAATCCTGTATTCAGCGCCTTCAGAGAATACAAAACACAGCAGCCCGTACTCTATTGGCGCTACCGAAAACATGTTCTGTGTCTAGATCCCTAACAAAACTACACTGGCTACCAGTGGAGAAAAGAATTCAGTTCAAGACCTTATGCGTTGCCCATAAAATCCTAACTCAACAATCCCCCCCCCCCGGTTTTATCTGACCTGCTAACACAGTATGTCCCAAGGCGCTGCCTGCGGTCAGCGGATCAAGCGCTGGCATGCACCCCCAGAGTTCTGAGAGCCAGAGCTGGTGGGCGTTCTTTTAAATTCTGGCGGCGAGACTCTGGAATTCCCTCCCGGCGGCTATTAGAGGTCTTAGAGATCACCCAGCTTTCCGGAAAGCCATAAAGACCTGGCCCTTCCCAGCGTAACTCTCTTGTCCCTACCAGGCTGTCACATCGTACGGGTAATGCGTAGATAGTGCTGGAATGCCCCGTTGCTGGGGCAGCTATGCGCGGTACAAATCTGTTTAATAATAATAATAATACCCCATGTCGATGTTCTTACATATAGGATAAAAATGACAACCCTATAGCAGAGGGATTACAGGTTTATTCTGCTAACCATAGCATCTTACTCCAATTTTCATCTTGTAACTGCGCTTAATATCTCAAACATTTCTCAATGAGCGGATTTATAAGCTCAGTCTATCCATACATCTGCATATGATAACTAGCTGACTTATGAATTTCTTTACAGAATTCTGACCACAATTTTGCATTTAATTGAGGACTTATTAAAACCTGAGGCACACCATATAATCGTATGATATGTGCAAATATTTGTGCTAGTTCTGCAGAGGAAAGCAATCCAAGCAATGCAACAAAATGTCACATTTTAGTCAAATGATCAACTATACAACTGTGTTCACTCGATGGTCATTCCACAATAAAGTCCATAATTACGGTGTGCCATGGTCTGGGTGGAATAGGTACTGGTCTTAAAATGCCATTAGGTTTCGTGTGTGAACTTTTAATGTGGGCGCATAGTGGGCACATAGTGCAGGGATCTTTAAATACTGTTTGACATCTGTGGACAATGTGGAACACCGACAATTTCTTTTAACAGCAGTTATTGCTTTAGTTATTCCTAGGTGCCCAAATGAAGCCATCTCATAGCTTCCTGTCTTAGTTGATCTGAAGGTAAGTAGAACAATTCATTTTCCAATACTAGCCCATCTTTCTCACTTATACCTTCCTTTTCTCTTAGAGATGGTTCTTCGTCAACCAACTGTCATTTACTGTGTTTTTTGGTTAGGGAGGGTTTTATGTTAATCAAGGTAATAGAATGGCTGCTCTGAATTGCAACTGGCAAAGTCGTTGGAGGTTTACTATCATGTTATTCTCGTTTTCAATTTGACTCTGTATAAAACATACATCTGCCTTACCATTGCAGAGACAAAGATTTTAATTAATACATGTTCACAACTCATTCCGTTCCTTGGGAACAGCAGATTGGGAAAAAGAGACTAGCAATTATGCAGTTGACTAACTTCTCCTAAATACATTCTATTCTGGTTTTGCAAGAGCATATACCTGACACCACGGCGCGGGGGCACTGCTCTAAAACAAACTGGCAACCATGATTCAAATGTGGAGGCAATACACGTATTTACTTCCTATCCAACACATCAGGAACATTTTTATAACAAGATGGCAAGGTGACTGTTCAACCAATAACAGGACTTGACATTATTCGATTTAATGCCTTTCAAAGACTGCTGTGAACTTGTTCTTCAAGTTTCAAACAATGATTCATAGAATAATCCGAAAAAATGTGTATTGTCATTGTGGCGCAGTCAATATTGAGATTAAGTAGCATTGAACATGGCATACTTTAAACCACTTTGATCCTGTGAGCATCAATCAACTCAAAATATATATTTTCATGGTGGCTTTCAGAGAATACTGTGAAAATCTTGCAGGTATGCAAACATACAGGCCCTGAAGATACATAGTCTTAACCTCTACAGGAACTCTTTTTTAGGTATTAGTAAATGTTGCATACAATTAATATCAATATAGTTCCATGAAGCAACTCAACCAAAGCCTTGAAATAACCTTATTCTGACTGTTGAGCAAGTAATTGTTTTTATAGGAGCCATTGGGGTCCTAATTACAATTTGCACAGTACTGGGGCTTTTGTACTGTGTGATGAATGTGCATGTGAATACTGTTCCTTCAATCTAAATTCTTGTTTCTCACTATCTACTCACGGGCACTCTTATTCACTCTTACGCCCCACTTACTGTAGAGCATCTGTGTCACATAAATTAATGTGTTCATAGAATAATGATTTATAAACATCCTTTATAAACAAGCTTTATATGTCCACTTGTGAATCTTCTGAGTTTTGTTATGATATCGGGTACTAATTGATGATTACTTTTTTGAATCCCCACTTGGGACCAACTGTGCTTTGTACCAAGTATTACCCAGGTCCCACGGCCTATTTATTGGGTTGCTCATTGATTTGGAATCTAGTTTCAAGTTCAGCAACTTACTATTTAAAGAAAGAACGTGTGATTTCTTTTTATCAAGTAACTTCCACATCTGTCTGCATAAATTAGAAAAAGTATACAGCAGTGGATAGTCATATTTAACTAAAATAATACTCCAATTGGCAGCATTCCCATTAAATAAGATAGGAAAAAAGCTACTTTAACTTGATCATTTAGAAAGGCCACTAGGGCTGGGTCAAGGAGGTGCAAAGAAAAAGAGGGCCCCAAAACGAGTTTGGGCACCAATGCATTTCCCATAGACTTTGTACTCAAATATGTAACACAAAACGGCTGTACACATTTGAATGAAACTGGGCAGGATTACACATTAAGGCGCATTGAGGATTCTTTTAGGTACTAAAAGTGAGCAGTGTAAGTATTTTTTAAGTTATATGGCTTTTTAACTTAGTGATCTCTGTGGTTGCTGTACTTTTGTCAAATTTCGAGGATTTTGTGGTATTTGGCAGAAGTACCGTTGTACATATAGATGACAGGTTACTATGTGATTGGTGAATGAATTACCTATACAAAAATTAAAGGCACCCATGTTGTTTTTAGGTGAACTTTGGCTATGTTCTGCCTTTCGCCCCTACATGTAGGCAAGTCTTAGGTTTGATATGTTTCCCAACTTATTACCACTTTATTAAAGCGGTATTATATAAGTAGAAAAATTTGTACATTTCTATATTTTTTTAATGTACGGAGTTTCAGGGTACTGCCAGAGGTGTGGCGCAGCGGCCAGGGTGATTGACTCCGGAACCCGGGGGCTCACGTTTCGATCCTCGGCACCAGCGGGAGATCAGCCCAGCACCATGTGACTCTGGGCAATAGCTCGCTTAATCTTCCCGACGGCCCCCAGAGCCTTGACACCATCAGGTAATTGTTTGCCCTTTACAAATACTGGACATTTACATTTACATTTACATCTATAACACTCCACGGTATTCCACTCTACAACACTCCTCACTCTATGTCACTCCAATGTACGCCACTACACTATACGCCACTAGACTGTACTGCACTTCACTCTACGCCACTACACTATACGCTATTCCACTCTACCCCACTCCAATGTTTGCTATTCCACTGTACACCATTCCACTGTACGCTACTTAACTCTAGGCCACTGCAGTCTACGCTATTCCAATGTACCTCACTCCACTCTAAGCAAGTTCATTCTACTAAACCCGGGCAGAGCTGGCGGTGTCACGTATCTAGTGCAGACAACCGCTCTACACGTCCCTCCGCAAACGAAAGCAGCGTGGGGGAGACAGGCAACGGTGTTCCAGGAGCTCTGTGCGCAATGGAGTCAGGAAGTCGCGTAAAACCCCACTCGCCACCTAAAGGAACTACCACTCCCAGCGGGCCGCGCGAGGAGTCACGCGCGCGCCCAGGAAGTGACGACAAGGTATTCCCAGAAGGCTATGTAAGCCGATCACAATGCGGAAGACGCCGCAGATTATTCGTTGCAGGTTGGCGATCCCGGAAGTTACGGAGTCGGACCCGCGGTCCTCGGCGGTGCGGTAAGGGTGTCACGGACACCGCAAGCATCTGAGCAACATGCTGGTATCTTGCTTAAAGATTTCTTACATTATTGAGACATTAGCACACAGTTAGAAACGATACTGCTAAAACATATGTGGACTATTCACGATCTAGCTGAACTGAACATACGATAGAGGAGGAAAAGGGGGGGTTCATTAGTAGCCATATTTAAAAGCTAAAGAACCTTGCTAAATCTACCAGGTAGCTTCAGGAACATTCCACTGTCCGCAATCCTGGTGGGTGCCTAAGGCACGTTTGAATGTGTGTGACGTAACACGCTGATATTTGGAGACAAGGCAACAAGATTGAAATGAATGTGTGTGACGGAACACGCTGATATTCGGAGACAAGGCAACAAGAGAAAAAGGAATGAATGTGACATAACACTTAATTTACCGAAGCGCTTGCTATTGCTTCATTTGGTGTGTATAAATGTGGCGTGTGTTTTGTTGTCCGTTTCATAGCAGGGGGGAGCAGTGAGAGGTGGAAGTTGCACCTTCCGCCCTTGTGAAGCCTGAAACAACACGCGCATGGTGGGTATAAAGCGAAGCTGTTCTACAGGGGGGGGGGTGATGCCCATGTTTAGTACATATGGATTCTGAGGCTTGTTTTCTATTATAGTACGCCCTTTATAAGCTCCATAAAGAGTCAGTGAACAGAACCAAGCCCTACTACGACCTTTTGGAAGAGGTGTGAAGTCTTACAACACCTTTAAGAACATTAACCAACTAAGCTACTTATCTTTCTTTACAGGTATGTTAGCCATAGGGACTCCCTAAAGGAAGGTGGAGAGTAGGAGAGATGGAAGTACATGTGGTGTGAATATCTTTTATTTCTTTACAGGTCTCCCTCCCCGCTGTCCCCATCCTTTCCTTCCCCCGATTGACCACCTTAAGCTTCCGTGCCATTACGGCATTCCGGAATTAAGGCTGTCAATAGGTGGACCCATTTGAGCAACGAGCCGATTCTGAGAGGCAACCGAAGGACCGACGACAGAATAATCTGCCTTAAATAATATATTCCTCTCCCGGTTGGTTCGTTGCAATTATGGCCACCTTAGAGGAAGTGTTGGCCACCTTAGTGCTATTACAGCAGGACGTAGCAGCCTCTAGGGCGGAAACAGCCGCTCTACAGGAAAAGGTAGATAGTATTCAAAGAAATCCCTTCAGTATCCAAGCAGGAAGAAGTACGGAGGGTAGTCCGTGGCAGTTGGGGAGTTCCCCATTTCAGGCACCACTTACAGTAGAAATTACTACCCCTATACCTCTGGCCGCACCAGAATGTTTTCAAGGAGATGCCACCAAGGTTCAGGTCTTCGTGACACAAGTACTGTTGCACTTTACCTGCAGGCCTAAAGCCTTCTCTACTAATCAGGCTCGGGTGGCGTCTCTGATATCGTATTTAACCGGAGACGCAGCACAATGGGCCGTGCCTTTCGTACGAAGGGATGATACCTTATTGTACGACTGGGACGAGTTTAGAAAGGAGTTCGAAAGGGTTTTTGATCGCAGAGCAGCATCTTTTTCTGCCGACAGAGAGTTGCTTGAACTAAAACAGGGCAATAGAAAGTTAGTGGTATATATAAACACCTTTCAACGTTTAGTAGCGGAAACCCAGTGGCCCGAGGTAAAAAGGGTGGCCTTGTTTTATCAAGGTTTGAGAGACGAAATGAAGGATGTGTTAGCCCAGATATACCCTCAGCCTTCACAATGTATGGATCTGATTAATCTAACATTAAGGTTGGATTATAGAATGGGAGAACGCAAGGGGGAGAGAAGGAAAACCGAAAGACCCTCCTATCGTTTTGATAAGACCAGAAACCCCGGGGTTTCCGCAAGTTCGTCGGTTGAACCTATGGAAATAGGCGCCGTGCGCGCACCCTTGACTCAAACAGAGCGGGAAACTCGGAGAAAAAACGGTCTCTGCATATACTGCGGTAAGAAAGGACATTTCGTTAAAGAATGCCTTAGTAAACCAAGGACCCCTTTAGCGTTTAAGAAGCCACAGGTGGCAGTAACAGAGCTAGTGCAGGAAAACTAATGAACTCAAAGATAACAGAAGGGGGATCTTTGGGTTCTATTAATGTCCCTTCTCTTAAATACCGAATAACGCGTTCTCCGTACCATTTTTCATCCCCGTTCAACTAAAAACTGCGAAAGGGTGGCAAAGTACTGAAGCAATGATAGACTCCGGAGCAACAGGGCTTTTTGTAGATAGCAGGTTAGCCAAAAAACTAGGGTTAGGGCTGGTATCCAAGGACATTCCAGAAGACGTACTCACAGTAGACGGAACAGAGTTAAGTACTGAACCGGTACAGTTCCATACCGAGCTCTTATCAATGAGCTGTGGAACCGACCATTCAGAAACCTTTAGGTTTAACGTCATTCAGGCCCCGCAATACGGTATTATATTGGGGCTCCCTTGGTTGGTACAACACAACCCCTCAGTTAATTGGAAGAAGTCCAGGGTGTCATGAGCTGGGATGTTTTACGGTCCCCCTACCAGGGCCGAGCAGGACTCAGGTACACAACATAGCTACAGCAGCCGAAACGGATGTAACCCTACCAACTTGTTACGCGGAAATACAGAGATGTGTTTTGTGAGAAGAATGCAGACACTTTCCCCCCACATAGGCCTTATGACTGCCAGATCGATTTGGTGCCAGGGGCGGTCATTCCCTGTGGTAGGTTGTATGCTTTGACCGAACCGGAAAACATACATCTTAGAGAATACCTGGACAAATACCTGGAGAACGGATTTATACGTCCGTCCAGGTCCCCTGCCGCCTCTCTCTTCTTTATTCCCAAAGCAAACGGAGAAAAGAGGGTATGCATAGACTTCAAAGCCCTAAATAATGTTACCATAAAAAACCGATATCCATTGCCATTGATTCCTGTGCTGCTAGAACAAGTGAAACCCGCCACTGTGTTCACCAGGTTGGATCTGCGAGGGGCTTATCACTTGGTAAGGGTTAGGGAGGGCGATGAATGGAAAACCGCCTTCCGTACCAGGTATGGACTATATGAATACACCGTAATGCCCTTTGGGCTTTGCAATGCCCCCGCAGCGTTCCAATATTTCGTGAATGAAGTGTTGCGGGAGTTCTTGGATCAATTTGTAGTAGCATACATAGATGACATTTTAATCTACTCCTCCTCTGTTACCGATCATGTACGACATGTTAAGCAGGTGTTCGAAGCTTTGAGAAACAACAAGTTGTATTGCAAACTCAGCAAATGCGAGTTTCACGTGCAGAAGGTGGAGTTTTTGGGGGTGATGCTCTCTCCAGGCGGCCAGGAAATGTCAGAGCCCAAGATCAAATCTGTAAAGGAATGGCCCAGACCCCCTAACATTAAAGACATTCAGCGTTTCCTTGGATTCGCTAACTTTTACAGGCGCTTCATAAGTCATTTCTCGAACATAGTGGCACCAATCACTAAGCTCCTCCAAAAGAAAACCCCCTTCAAGTGGGAAGACGAAGCGGAAGCCTCGTTCCAAACCCTGAAACAGGCATTCACAACCACTCTTATCTTGGCTCACCCTGACCCGGAAAAGCCGCACGTGGTAGAAGCAGACGCCTCAGACGTGGCTATTGGAGCCATCTTGTCCCAACGAAAAGAAGACACCGGCCAGCTGCATCCAGTGGCTTATATGTCCCGAAAATTGAACGAGGCCGAAGTGCGATATACCATCTCTGAGAAAGAGCTTTTAGCAATCAAGGCAGCCTTCAGTGAGTGGAGACACCTGTTGATGGGTGCCAAACATGTGGTAACCGTGTACACGGACCACAGGAACTTGCAGTTCATGAGGTCTGCTAGAATGCTATCTCCCAGACAGCTCCGATGGATGCTCTTCTTTTCGGAATTCAATTTCCTGGTAACCTACAGGCCAGGAACAGAAAACAAAAAGGCTGACGCTCTATCAAGACAAGAGACGATGCTAGGAAGTAGGGTAAAGACAACTCATTCCATTCTTCAGCCACAAGTGATTGGGCTTCTTCAAACTGATTCCTTCCTGCGGAGAGTGGCAAAAGGGGTTCAAACCCGTTATTGGAAAGACTGGCTAAAAACCCATACCCAATGGACCTTGGTCAAAGGACTACCCCTGAAAGGCAAACAATTGTTAGTACCTTCCGTAGACCTAAGAAAGGAAGTATTTCATTGGTGTCACCAGTATCACAGTGCAGGTCATAACGGGATAGAAAAAACCCTTGACAGAATACGACGTCAGTTCTGGTGGCCTCAGATGGAAACAGAAGTACGAAATATGATTCACAAATGCGAAGTTTGTGTGCAATCCAAAACCGAACACGGGAAAACCAGAGGTTTGCTACAACCCCTTCCTACTCCACTGGTGCCTTGGGAGACTATATCCCTAGATTTTGTGATGGGGCTTCCCAAGGATAACGGCTGTACAGCCATCCTAGTGGTGGTGGACAGCCTCACGAAAATGGGGCATTTCATCGCCTGTGCGCAGGAACCCACCGAAGGACAACTGGCACAGTTACTAACGCAACACGTGTTTCGATTACACGGCCTTCCGTCTAATATCGTGTCTGATCGAGACCCCAGTTCACAGCAAGGTTTTGGAAAGCATGGTGTAAGGCTCTTCATATGAGGTCCTCCACTTTAACCAGTTTTCACCCACAAACAGATGGGCAAACCGAAAGACTGAATCAAACCTTAAAACAATACCTAAGGTGTTACGTAGCGAAGAACTCTGATGGGTGGGTGGATTTACTATGTCAAGAACTCTGATGGGTGGGTGGATTTACTATGTCTTGCGGAAGTCGCGTACAATAGCGCCAAACATCAGTCAACAAGAGTAGCGCCGTTTTATAGCAGCTATGGGTTCCATCCTCGAATCATACCTTTGTCAAGCCCTACCAACAATCTACAAGTGCCAGAAGTACAGAAAAGAGTGAACCACATCCAACATACCTTGAAACAGACATATACCAATCTTGAGAAAGCCAAGGTCAAATACAAAGCAGAAGCGGATAAACACCGCCAACCGGCACCTCCCTATAAGGTGGGAGACGTGGTATGGCTATCGACACGGAACATTCGTTTCCGTAAATACAGTATCTTTAACCCAAGGTTCGTTGGCCCTTACAAAATTAAAAAGGTGATCTCGCCGGTGGCCATGTTATTGGATCTTCCGAACACCATGAAAATGCATCCCGTATTTCATGTGTCCCTCTTGAAACCTTCTTATACACCAGTGAAGAAAAAACCCAGTCCTATTTGGGTAGATAACGAGCTTGAGTACGAAGTCCGCGAAATAGTGGACTCCAAAATGAGAGGTTCCAAACTGTGGTATTTAGTGTCATGGAAAGGATACGGAGTAGAAGAAAATTCATGGGAACCAGCGGTGGGAATGCCTTCTCCAAAGAAAGTTAAAATATTTCACGCAAGGTATCCCAACAAACCTGGCCCGTGTAGGCGGTCGTCGGAAAAGGGATGTGCTGTCACGTACCTAGAGCAGACAACCGCTCTACACGTCCCTCCGCAAACGAAAACAGCATGGGGGAGACAGGCAACGGTGTTCCAGGAGCTCTGCGCGCAATGGAGTCAGGAAGTCTCGTAAAACCCCACTCGCCGCCTAAAGGAACTACCACTCCCAGCGGGCCGCGCGAGTAGTCGCGCGCGCGCCCGCCCAGGAAGTGACGACAAGGTATTCCCAGAAGGCTATGTAAGCCGATCACACTGTGGAAGACGCCGCAGATTATTCATTGCAGGTTGGCGATCCCGGAAGTTACGGAGTCGGACTCGCGGTCCTCGACGGTGCGGTAAGGGTGTCACGGCACCGCAAGCATCTGAGCAACATGCTGGTATCTTGCTTAAAGATTTCTTACATTATTGAGACATTAGCACACAGTTAGAAACGATACTGCTAAAACATATGTGGACTATTCTCGATCTAACTGAACTGAACGTACGATAGAGGAGGAAAAGGGGGGGTTCATTAGTAGCCATATTTAAAAGCTAAAGAACCTTGCTAAATCTACCAGGTAGCTTCAGGAACATTCTACTGTCCGCAATCCTGGTGGGTGTCTAAGGCACGTTTGAATGTGTGTGACGTAACACGCTGATATTTGGAGACAAGGCTGTTAAATGGTAGCTGCAGGTTCAGTCGATAACCTTTCAAGTATTGCCCGGCGGTAATCGCCTCTTATACCATTCGATGATTAACCAACAAAAGAGGCAGGCGCCGGAGACTGGAAGGCAGGAAACAAAGTTTTATTCCGTCGGAGCAGAACACATCAGATCGGACAGCAAGGTATCGTCTCGAGGTGCTCTAACCACATCTCTGAGGCCTGGCCTCTTATACACAGGTTTATTGCTTTATTACACGTGACACATTCTTGTTGAGACTTTGATACATGAAAGAACATCCTCGGAATCCCCGGCTCGGATCCGCTCCCACACATAACTACAGTGGAAGTCCCCACCCCACCCACAGTAGGAGATGGCTATCACACAGCTGGACATTCCGCCAATTCCCGGGGGTGTGTGCGACTGGTCGGGCCTCAGGGGGTGGGGGCCTTGATCTACTGTAATCCCTTTGATGTGAGGTGTTTCCCTTACAGTAGGGTCGATAAACTGCATCCGCAGGGCTAGGTGATGGCCTGGGATCGGTTCGGACAATCAGGGGCAGAGGAAGGGGGTTATCAAAAGGATGTATGACCATGTATGGGATGAAAGGAGGAGTTGGTCAGGCGCGGGATGTGGTTCCATGGCAGGGTCGCGCAGAAGGAGAGGGTTTATGGCCCATGTATGAGAGAGCGGGGGGTGGCCGGCGCGCGGGGGATGTTTGCAGCGCCTGAGGGACGCGCTGGCGATCGGCAATGAGACCATGGTGCCTAAAATGGCCGTCGCGCGTTTTCTGCGTGTGGCGCTTGGGGAGAGACAAGATGGCGCAGATAATGTTCAGATACGAACTAAATTTCCACAAGGCAACAAGATTGAAATGAATGTGTGTGACGGAACACGCTGATATTCGGAGACAAGGCAACAAGAGAAAAAGGAATGAGTGTGACATAACACTTTATTTACCCAACGCTTCCTGTTGCTTCATTTGGTGTGTATAAATGTGGCGTGTGTTTTGTTGTCCGTTTCATAGCAGGGGGGAGCAGTGAGAGGTGGAAGTTGCACCTTCCGCCCTTGTGAAGCCCGAACCAACACGCGCATGGTGGGTAGAAAGCGAAGCTGTTCTACAGGGGGGGGGGGGGTAATGCCTATGTTTAGTACATATAGATTCTGAGGCTTGTTTTCTATTATAGTACGCCCTTTATAAGCTCCATAAAGAGTCAGTGAACAGAACCAAGCCCTACTACGGCCTTTTGGAAGAGGTGTGAAGTCTTACAACACCTTTAAGAACATTAACCAATGAAGCTAGTTATCTTTCTTTACAGGTATGTTAGCCATGGGGACTCCCATAAGGAAGGTGGAGAGTAGGAGAGATGGAAGTACATGTGGTGTGAATATCTTTTATTTCTTTACAGGTCTCCCTCCCCGCTGTCCCCATCCTTTCCTTCCCCCGATTGACCACCTTAAGCTTCCGTGCCATTACGGCATTCCGGAATTAAGGCTGTCAATAGGTGGACCCATTTTAGCAACGAGCCGATTCTGAGAGGCGGAGTGCCACTACGAGGTGTTTCATGGAGTTGGAAAAAAACTCTGTGAAATTCAGCTCTACTCCCCGCCTCCACCCTCTAATAAAAACTATTTTAAACACCATTCAAAAAGAAAAAAAAACACTTACCTCTATTGTGACGTCCCCGGGCTGCCCTCCTTGTCCTCCTCACCGTCTCTCTCCTGCAAACTCCTACGTCAGACGTACGTCTTGCGAGAACTGCACATGCGTGCGTGTGCCCGCATGCGCAGTTCTCGCACGACGTACGTCCAACGTGGTGGGTTTGCACGAGAGAGACCACAGTGAGGAGGAGGAGGGCAGCCCGGAGAGGCCACAGTAGAGGTAAGTGTGTTTTTTTCCTTTTTTAAATATTTTTTATTAGGGGGTGGAGGCAGGGAGCCTATTTTTAGCAGGGGGGGGCTGGCTAAATCCGCTCCGCTGCGGAGTCGGAGTATTGCCTAAACTTCACGTTCTCAGCACACTTCGCTGGTGGAGTGGAGTTCTCAGTCAGCCCTCACATTCTACACCATACACCACTCCAATCTACGCTCTACGCTATTCTACTGCATACAATTCCACTCTACGTTACTCAACTTTATGCTATTCCACTCTACCCCACTCCACTATACTCTACGTTATTCTACTGTGTGCCACTATAATGTACCTCTTTACGCTATTCCACTCTACGCCACTCCACTCTACAAAAGTCCACTGTATGCTATTCCACTCTACGCCAGTCCACTCTAAACCACTCCACTGTACCCTACTCCAGGCTACATCACTCCAGCATACATTATTCCACTGTGTGCAACTACACTCAACACCACTCAACTGTACGCTATTTGATTCTATGCTACTCCACTCCACCTGCTCGAACCCATTAGACTGTACGTCACTCCACTGTACACTATTCCACTGAACTGTACTCTGCTGCACCCTACTTCACTGTAACCCACTCCTCTGCATGCCACTACACTCTACGCTAATCCACTGTACGAAATTCTATCTGTGCCACTCCAGTATATGTCGCTACCACTGTGTCACCCCACTGTATGCCACTCTACTCTACACTACTCAACTATACCCTATTTCAGTGTATGCTACTCTACTCTACTCTACGTTATTCCATTGTCTGCCACTCCACGGTATGCTACCCCAATTTACGCTATTCCACTCTACGCCACTCCGCTGTACGCTATTCTACTGTATGCCACAGCCCTGTACCTTACTCCACTGCATGCTCATCCACTCTATGCCACTTCACTCTAACCTACTCCATTGTATACTATTACACTCTACAGCACTCCACTCTTCGTCACTCCACTATGTGCTATTCTACTGTATTCCACTTCACTCTACGCCACTCCACTCTACAACACTCCACTCTATTCCACTCTACTGTACACCAATCCGTTCAATGCCACTCCACTACATAGGTTTTCGCTGTACACAACTACATTCAACACTACACTATTCAGTTCTATGGCATTTCACTCTACTCCACTCCATTATACGCCACTCCACTGCACACTTTTCCACTGTTTGATATGCCACTATACCCCACTCCACTCTACGCTACTCTACTGTGTGCTATTCCAATCTACACCACTCCACTATGGTTTACTCCACTGTATGCTGTTTCAGTGTATGCTAGTCTACTGTATGCTTTTCCACTGTATGCTACTCCACTTTAAGCCACTTCCCTGTACGTTATTCCACAGTATGCTACTCCACTGTACCTCACTCCACTCTAAGCCACTCCATTATAAATATTCCAAATTACGTCACTCTAGTGTACTGCCTGTTGAGAGCCATCCGTACTGGATATTGTGCATTGCCCCTCAAGAGCCTTCTGCGCTGGTTTACAACTGCCCAAAGTGAACCAACCGTGCACAGCGAGTGTTCAGCGCACTGAGTGTTTTTTCAGCTACGGCTGGTGGGCAGGATCGCCTATGAGGGAGTTCTCCATATAGTGGCACTCCTGATAGGAGGAGTCTATAAAGGATTTCTCCTCACAAAACAAATGAGTCGTCCTGCGCTTCAAGCCTCATTTTGGTACTGGCGGCCATTTTCTATTAGAATAGATCCCCAGTTGATTGAATGCGTTCCAGCTTAATTGGTGGGCATCTTAGGCAGTGTCAATGAAAAGTTTGAACATTTCCCTGTGGAAATTGTTATAATTCAGTGCCATTTAAGAGAAAGGTCATTGAAACCACTTCTGTTGTAAAAATGTACCACTAGATAATGCAGTGACTCATTAAATTCTTGTTGTTGGAGGTAAATAAAGGGAAACAATGCTGTTAGACCCTCCTTTAAACATTGCATTTTTAACTGCACTGAAAAGCTTATTAAATGCATGTCCTTTTGGAAACGCAACTAATGAGTTGATACGTGATCAACTAATGGTTAACTCTAACAATAAACACATTCAACGTTTATGGATCATGGGAGATCCCACCATGGAAGAAGTGGTGGTTTCAGCCAAAGCTATAGAACAGTCCATGAACTGGGTAAAATAGGTCAATGAAACCCAACAAAGTAAAAAGGAGAATGAGGTTTGTGCAGTTGCAGAAACATATGTGAAAAATGAGAGCTATAAAAGTGGGCAGGGATTGACCTGCACTCAACATAGAGTGCAGCAATTGCAGAGGAAAGGTCACTTTTCAAAGATGTACAGGCATGTGAAAAAACAGCTTGAAGATTGTGTTGCACAGGTGTCAAGAGGCACATCTTTCGTAGAAATGGAAATTGAAGATGACATGGCCATGGAGAGAACCGTCGTTTTAATAGTGCCTGGAAAAACTATGGAAGATGATGATGAACCCATCAAACCACCTATATGCAATTTGCAAGTGCTGGGTACAGAGTTGTCTGTGATGGCAGACTCTGGTTCTCCGTTCACAATAATATCCCAGGCATACTTTGAAACCAAATTTGAAAATAAAATGACACATTTGTGTCAACCATATGTAGTAGCTGTTACTTTTGATAGACGAAACATTGATTTCATTGATTAATTTGAGGCCATAACAAAGTTCAAAGGAAGAGTGGCCCAGTTAAATATTTATGTGACCAAAAAAAGGAGCAAATGTGTTTTGGGATAAGTTCCTAAGAAGATTAAACATTAAAATCAATCCTAATGCAGTGGATCATTTACTGGTGGTACAAGAGCTGAAAGCTGAGGAACAGATAATTTCCTCTTTCCCTGAAGTATTTAGTGAAAACATTGCAAGGCTATGAACATGAAATAAGATTGAAAAGTTGTGCTGAACCTATCAAACAAAAAGTGAGAATGGTACCATTCAGTGTTAGAAAGGAGTTACAAGATCTTTCGGATCAAATGCTGAATGAGGACATCATCAAAGAGATAGAAACATTGGAGTGGATTTCCCCTGTGGTTTTGGCCAAGGAAAATAATGACAAACTCAGGTTGTACATAAACTTGAGGGCGCTTAGTGAAAGGTTCATTGTAGATAGGCATCCGTTGCCAAAGATCAATTATCCACTTTCTATGTTCAATGGAGCCAAGGTGTTTTCCACATTAGGCGTACGTAGTGCCTACCACCAAATAAACTTGTCAGAGAAGTCAAAGCATTTGACAGCTATTATCACACCATGTTGTGTGCACCAGTTCAGAGGGATGCCATTCGGACTGGAATCAGCATCTTTGGTTTTCCAGAGAGCCATACAACATATGTTCAGGTTTATGGAGAATCAAGTAAGATGCTTCCAGGATAATATCCTGGTATTCGCAAAAACGGAGGAGGAGCCTTTTGGTGTACTTCAAGAGGTTTGTAGGAGAGTCCAAGAGAGGTCTTGTTTTGTGTGCTGAAAAATGTAAATTGTTTCGAGTCCCAGGTGGACTACTTGAGACATACAATATCTGCCAAGGGTGTGGTACCCAAAGAAAATCTTGTGGATGCTATCAAACAAACACTCACACCTGATAATAGAGAGAAATCAATGTCCTTTATTGGATTGTGGGAGTACTGTGGAAGATTTTTGAAAGACTACTTTTACACAAAGTGATGATCACACAATTTTAACATTAAAAATCAAGCAGATTCTCCCATCTTCCTTTTCTTGGTCACACAAATGAACGGACATTCCCTTATAGCCCATGAAAAGGGCAGAATTATCTGGAATACTCCAGGTATGAAGAAGTTGAATATTTTAGTTAATTCACCACAGCTGTTTCAGTTTAAAATGGACAATAGTTTTGTCCTGAATTTTGAATTGACTATTTCGGCAGTAGTTCAATCCCCACAAAACTTTTTGGTACCAGGAAAAAGCCCAAAATCTTTAAATAAACCACAACAATCTACAGATTACATTACTAGAAGATTAAATAGTTTAATAAGGCAGCAATTCAAAAGCTTTTCTGACTCTAAGAAAAAAGAAATCTCTAAGTTACAGAGAAAAAGAAAGAAAATAATCACCAATAGGAAAAAAGAATTTATGGACAAAAACTGAATTGACTTGCAGATGGCAAGTTCTCAAAAAACATAAGCAACAGTTCTGGAGACTAATAACAAAAGCGACCGGAGCTCAAAACCCCTCACCAGCAAACCCAGTTTCTCAAAATGATTGGGGAAAGAATCTTATAGATCTTTATAAGGCCAATTCGGAAGGACCCTGTCAAAAGATTTTGTGGAAATTTGTGAACAGCCGAGAAGAAGAAGATTGGATAAGTGCTCCAATGGAAGAACAATTTGTATTATATATCAGGAGGTTTAGATCATCATCAGTGATGGATCCAGATAGGATCCCAGTCACTGTCCTAAAAAGTAATCCCGAAGCCTGTAGTAAACTTCTGGAACCTCTATTCTGCTACATATATAAAACTGGTCAAATACCAAAATCATAGACTGGGAGCATTGCCACCCCCATTTTGAAGAAGGGCTCAAGACTTTCTCCGAGCAATTACAGGCAGATAGCTCTGTTGGACGCAACTGGAAAAATCTTTACAACAAGCATCCTGGACCATCTGAAGGAATAGGCCTTCTCAAAGGGGGTGATTGCAATGACTCTGGCAGGATTTTGTCCAAAGCATTCAGTGATTGATAACATCGATCTGCTATAATCAATAATAGACAAATATATGGTAATGAAGTCACAGATTGTATATAGTGTATTTGTGGACTTCTCTACAGCCTTTGACAAGGTCGATAGACCTTGCCTATGGAGGAAGCTGATGAAAATGGGAAATCCTGATGTTTTATTAATTCTGACCCTACATACTACAACATGGTGTAGAGTGCAGTTGGGAGGAGAAAAGGGCCTAACTGATAGGATTCCTACTTCGAGTGGCATCAAATAAGGCTGTCTGTTGGCCCCCTTACTTTTTTCCTTGTATGTAAGTGACCTACCAGAATGTCTAGTAGGTATAAAAGATTGTCCCCCTAAATTAGTCATGCATTAAATACATACCCTAATGTATGCCGACGACATTGTCATCCTTGACTTAACCCCGATCAGCATACAACATAATTTAGATACTCTTTTCGCCTACACTGAAAACGTTTTTTGAAAATTAATACTTAAAAGACACAGGTGGTTCCTTTTAGGGGAAAGAAGCACCATATCCATTTCAATTAGGTGCTAAACCAATAGAAACAGCAAAGGAGTATGTTTACTTAGGGCAAACATTTTCACAGACACTGGAAAACAATTCTCATCCATACCACCTAGAATCAAAAGCTACATCCCTTTTAAGTGCCTTAAAAAATCTATACACCTACTCAGGATAGAGAAATTTCCAAGCCCTTTTGGAAATGTATCGTATAAAGATTCCACCTACTTTGACAAATGCCTTAGAATACTTTCCAGAAAGAAAATGGCACTTTTTGCATAAATGTGAAGGGAAGTTTCTGCGGAAAATAACAAATACTAGTCAGGCCACTCCCATTCAGGCTCTTTGCCTGGAACTATCTTTGACGAGTGCGTATACAATCGCACTGGCCAATATAGTCAGGTGGGCATATAATATGCTACATGCACAAAAAGATACAGTAAGAGCCTTATTAAAACTTGAAACCCTTGAGAATGGCTCAGGAAAAAATACATTTAAAAAGAATCTTGCAGTGGCTCTATCATATTTTAAGTACACAATTTTACTCTTATCCACTTGGCCGCAGGCTCATTTGAAACCTTTTTTTAAAAATAGGACCCCTCATCTTAGCTATGATCTAGACTTAGCCCACTGCTCAAGGTTATCACATTATAGGTCTTATTCTGCTTCCCTTGAGTATAAGATCTATCAGAAGTACTTGAAATTCACTCTCAGGTATAGCGTGTGACAAAGCATTATTTTGCTACGTTTAGGGATCGTGCCTTTGAATACCTATACCAAACATTTGGAATACTTTACTGGCAAAGCAGGAGTTTGTAATCTCTGTAATGGTGGGGAACAAAACCTACCTCACAAGATGCATATATGTTCAAGCAGAGAGATAGTAGAGGCTCAACATTGTTTTATAAATCCTATATGTTCAAAGAATAACGTCCTTACAGGAAAGGAAATTATGGCTATTATAATTCCCCGCCAAACGAATTTGTATGTAACAATGTACTTACATTTTTAAATCCTTTTTACCATTTTACTTGCAATTGAAGAACTTATGGAAGTCAAAAACTACTAATGCTTATCCTAGGAAAATGTATTTATGATGAAGATGTTGATGGTTCTTATTAATTTTCCGATAAATGAATTTGTAACAATGTATATAAATGTTTTAAAATTACCACTGTAATTGCATTAGATGAAATTATGGTAACTAAGCAAATTTACTAAGGTTTGTTTTAAAATGTTATTGTTGACCTCAGTAGAGGTCTAAATCAATTAATAAAAAAAATCTTGAAAGACTTTGCCACTGTGATGGTGATGGAGCGGGTAAAATAAAATATTTTAGTATACCCAATCCATTTATATAAGTTTATATTAAAACAACTAAATGATTAATTTTAATGATTAAACAGTGTGCTGTGACGAACTAACCAACCTTATTAACCAAGAGAATATACGTGGGAATGCATTTGCATGGCTAAATAATAAGTGAACTAAAGTTTGTACGCATATTAAATTTATATGTTTAGTTTAATCAATGTTAATGTGATTTGCGCTTAAATAAACCAGCGTTAACGGCTTTAAATGTCACATATGGCTAGATAACTTCATACACATAAGGGTATTAGTGAGGGAATAACAGTGTTATAGTCATTTCTATGCATTAATTGCATTTTGTGTTTCTTTTACCTAAAGTTGTCTATTTCGGCCTACTAAAAGATGGCTGCCGACTGAATCCTCACTAAAGTACATGACTTCATGCAATTGACAATGGAGGAAGGCGTCTGCACTGACTACGTAGTGTCCTCTCCTTGAACCTCCAAACCAGGTCCATGAAGACTACTCTGGGCGAGGTGCCAATGTCCCTGAACACGGAAGAAATGTTGCAATCTGGGAACCAAAAGCCACCTATTCACAATAGACTAATACTTTCTTGACCTGGGAACGACGTTCCCATGCGCTTAGCTTATACATTATTCGTATGTGAACTTTGGTGAATGTTGCTTAAAGTAGTGGGACGGGGCTGAATTCAGCCAATGAACGGCCTGGAAATAAAATAATGTAACTGTTATATGTAAATTTCAGTATAAATATAAGTAGTCCAGAGAGGGAGGTTCGGTTAGCACCCAATGAGCTCGAGACGCACCCTGATCGATGCTACTCTATGCGGCACTTCACGCTGACAGCAGAGGACGGGACGGTAGAATCTCTGATGAATTTCTGAGGACCAGTTTCTGACTTAGAGAACGACAATTAGCCAGAATAGGTAATTATGACAAAAGATACTATTGCATTTGTTAGGATTTTAACCTGCAATTCAATTAGATAAAGAAAAATTATTGTTTGAAGAACTGTGTCGGGTGGTTATTTCTTGAAATGTTTATTGATTAATATAAGAATTGAAGGGTTATCTATCAAATTCCAACTCAACTAAATGATCCGATCGTCCTCCGGATGGATGAATTGTTAGGGTAAACTTAATAGATGTGATTTCCTCCATCCAACGAAATAGAACTGTAGCTCGGGATATTTGAAGATCCCTCTGTAGGCACGGATAGATTGATGAGAATGAATGTTGGTGTTATGGGCCCCACCAGCGTGTGATGTGTGTATGCGTGATGACTGAGGAATCATTCCGTCCGTGGAAGCAGGAGGAGATTTTGTGTTCTGAACTGCACCAGTATTCTTGGTAGCTAGAGATGGTTTTTATTGTTTTGGTTTGATGATTTTGCCTGTATATAGCTTATCAATTATTGATTGGTATTGAAATGTGTACTAACACTATATGTTGAAGTCGTATTGAGTTTTATGTAGTCTGTACGGCTTCTGGGATGTAAGAAGTCGGTGACAGTTCCGTAGTAGGGCAGAGGTAAGCGCTGCTCTCGGGAAAGACGGGATTGTGGTTGCCCGTAGGTACATGGGGAAAAACGTGTGACAATTGAAGTTGCGCGTCGCATTGTCTGGGTTCGATTCGGTGACATTGCTGTGTGTTGCCATTAGAGACAATTTCGGTGTCAGAAAAATGCATATGATAGCAAAGAGTTATCTGTGAAATTTTGGTCTAAAGTACCAGGAAACCAATTGGTATGCCGATAACGCTTTTTACTGAAAAGGTAGCAGGTGTTCTCTGAGCTTGTTAGAAGGACAAAGTAGAGGTAAGCGCTGCTTTGTTAACATATGTTATAATTCTGTAGTAGGACAGATTGTTCGCTGTTCTCGGGAAAGCAGGATTCTGTGTGAATGAACGGTATTTCCTTGTGTGAAAGTGCGTGAATGAAATAGCATTTGAATTAATTGCAGAACTCTGGTTTATTTCTCAGGAGCATTGCGTTTCCACATATGTGTCTTAATACCAGGGACAACAGTTAATTGATGTTTGAAAGAAGGGTAAAGTGCAGGGATGTGCTATTTTGCCGACGGATGTAAAGATTCTGTAGTAGGGCAGAGGTAAGCGCTGCTCTCGGGAAGACAGAATTCTCGTGGGAAAGATCTTTTACTATTCTGTGGTTAGCGGAGCAGACAATGGAGATGTTTGTGTGTTATAACTAACAAGTATTGTAAAATCGAAACAAAGTCTACCGAGTAGTTTTGTAAAGGAGGGGTAGACTGAAAACAGGAGTCAGGAGCAGAAGTTGCTGCAGCGACTGTAGACGTCAGGAGGACCGCGCTGTGATTGGACAGCTAGTGGGTGACGTAGACGCTCCAGGATTGGTGCATTAGTGAGAGTCGCGCAGGGATTGGAAGTTGTGACAGCGACGTAGACGTTCCAGGATTGGTGCGTTAGTGTGAGTCGCGCAGGAATTGGAGATTGTGACAGTGACGTAGACGCGCCAGGATTGGTGCGTGAGTAAGAGTCGCGCTACTATTGGACTAGGGATCGGACAGTGGTAGAAAGGACTAAAGGGTTCATAAAAGACAAGAAGATGTATTATCATTCACCCGAGAAAAAGAAAAAATCTGTGTTCAGTAAAATAAGAAATTTGTTTGCAAAAGACAAGGAGATTGTGACTAGGGAGGGACAGTTACTCCCTCCGGCAAAGACCCCTGCATCCTTCATGGTTGCGAAATAATATGGGTACCATACTTGTATCTGGTTAGACAATTGGGCAAAGTATACAAAGGAAGACGGAGCCCTAGCATTTCCAGAGGAGGGGTCTTTTAATTTGGCAATATTAAGGAACTTACGGGAGAGGATGATGAGCTTAGATCCGCGACCTAGGCCTACACAGTTCGAGGCATTGACAGAGTGGCAAGATGAGATGCATGAGAGAGAAAAGCAGAGAAATGGCACTAGATACCGGTACATGTTTGGACGGCCAAATGATCGGGAAACTCATAGTGATCGAATGAGAAGGTGGCAAGATGCTAGTATGACAGAAGGATTATTTCCTGTTAGAACAGAAGGAGAAAGTGGAGGAAGAAAATGCCTAGAAAAGAGAAATCATGTAGAAACCCGGAGGTATGGGGCTAATGAAACTGATGATGATGATGTCCTAGATGATATGTTTTACAAGAGCCCGCCTCTGTACAGACAGGAACCAGAAACGCCAACCACAGGCACACCAGTAAGGGAGACTCTGAGAATCATTGAAACAGAAGTTATGACCCAGAAATGAAAAGAAGAAATTCACTTAAAGAGAAAGGAAATAGGGTCGAGAACGAAAATTCTAGAGAACTAGCAGAAACCACATTGGAATTGACAGAGAAAATAAGGGAATTGACGAAAAATCTAGAAGCAGTTACAGTCCCTGTGACCATAGGTCCTGTTATGCCTATTTTTGAGAAGCAGAAAAACAGTGAGCATGGACTAACAGTTCCGTATGTGAACCAAAGACAGGCAAACAGCCCCTGATGAAAACGAAAGAAAGTTCCTGGGGACATGCTATGGGTAAAGGTGAACTACATGTGTCAAAGAACCCATTTTATTGTTCTGATACTGCTGAGAGAAGCAGAAGGGTAGAAGGATCAATGTTAGAACCACAGAGACTGGCAGAACCAGGGAATGCAGAGAAATCAGTGAGCATAACTACTGAAAAATTGAATGACTGGCTAAAAGGTTTGCAGGATAAAGAAAAAGAATCTCATACCATTGATGTGGCTAAATTGAGAATGGTGTTAGAAGAATTGATAGTAGGGACAATCCCCACAGAAAAGTTGACAAATTACCAGGATGAGGAGTTAATATTCCTGTGTAAGAGCGTCACTTGGAGAGCGAAAAATGTACATGACAGATTAGCAGAGATAGCCAGTGAAATGGGAATTGACATGGACAAGGTAAAAGCTTTACAGAAGCCATACCGAGTGGATTTTACAGAAAAAGACATTGAGAATCTGAATGCCGCAGGAAGAATAGGGCAGATTAGGGACATAATCACAGTATTGAGGAAATGGGGAGATGTGGACAAATGGAAAAGCAGGTGGTATAGGAAGCGGGATGACACCTCAGACAGAACATTTCCAGCATTTCCTGTGAGAGAAAAGGAGAAAGTGATGATGGAGCTCCCTATGAGAGAGATTCCAGGAGGGGGATATGTGCATGTCCCATGGACTAGACAGGACATTTTGTCATTTACAAATGACTTCCCTAGATTACGGGAAAAGCCGGTCGAGTGGTACAGACAGGTAGACAGATTTGTGAAATTATCAAAAGTGCTGTGGATTGATTTGAATAGTCTGTTTGATATAATAGTGCCAGCAGACTTGTGGGCAGAATGTAAGATAGTCATAGACTGGCCCACTAAAGAATATCCGAGAGATCCCAAAACAGGAGCCCCAGACCCGGAGGTCATGAAGAAATAGGAACAGGTTATGGCCTTCCTGAAGAACAAAGTGCCTCCAAAGGAAACAGATTGGGTTAAAATAGATCGAACACATCAGGAAGTGAAAGAGTCAGTCCACGCATACTATGATAGGCTAATTCTGGCTTTTAAACAGTTTAGTGGGGATGACAGTCTGGGAGAAAAGGACCTGAGTCATTTTGTGTACAGATTTGTGTATGGTCTGCGTCCCAAGATTGGGGACATGATCAAGCAGCCCACCGTGGACTGGCAGAGCAAGAAAATAGATGAGATCCTGAGGCACGCTAAAATTTTTAGTGATGAGATTGAGGCAAAGCAGCGAAAACTAAAAGAGAAAGCAATGTGGGCTCAAGTAAAGGTTGCAGAGAGACAGGAAGCTCATCTGATAGAACAGGCTAATAACCCAGGCATTAAATCAAAGTTTGGTCCAGGAAAGGGAAAGGGTAATATAGAGGAAGCCAAGAAAAAGTTTCCCTGTCACAATTGAGGCAGATTAGGGCACTGGAAATCCGAGTGTAAAAATCCACCTCTTGCTAATGATGAAAATCCGTCATTAAATCCACAGGTGCAGTGTGAGGGGAGTGACCCATCGCCGCAACAGCAGAAGGCTGTTAATCTACAGAATCAGGTGCCAAAACCGCCCTTAGCACAGAGCCGGAGTACACAGAGATATAGCAAAGAAACGGGATTCTACAATGAAGAACAGGTAAACAAACTGCACCGCGCGAGCGCTGTGTCACAATATTGGATGCAAAATGACGAAAGTGAGCCAGAAGAAATTTATTGACGGTGCCGAAAAGAGGAAGCAGAGTGCGTACTTGGCGCATCTCTAGAAATAGATCAGACAGGACCATTTGTAGATGGGAAAGTTAATGATGAAAACATTACTTTTCTAGTAGACACTGGAGCTACACGATCCACTGTCAGATCAGCCGATGTTAGAAATCTTCCTCTTTCGGATGAAACAATCCAAGTAGTTGGCGTGTCTAACACCCAGATTAAAACTTATCTTACTGACCCTGTGAAGGTCAGAATAGGGAAATTTTCAGACATGCATAGATTCGTGGTGTGTGATACCAGTCCCGTGAATCTATTAGGAAGGGATTTGTTGTGCAAGATGAATTGCACCATATTCTGTACACCAGATGGAATAGCCTTTGAAACACCAGATGAAGATGTTTTGTACAAAATGACCATAGCAAACCAAGAGTGCGAGGTCACTGGAACCTATGCAGTATTCAATCCCGATGAATTACCCCGGGAATTGAAACAGACAGTGAAAGCAGCAGTCTGGGACTTCACAGGAGAAGATGTAGGCCTAATGAGAAATGTAGACCCAGTGAGAATTGCTGTAAAGGAGGGAGCTGTTTAGCCAAACATTCCACAATACAGACTGACCCCAGAAATAATAGCAGGGGTAACCCCTTTGATTGAGAAGATGATCCAGCAAGGAGTGTTGAGGGAGATAATGAGCAGTCCATGTAATTCGCCTATTATGGGACTGAAAAAGCCAAGTGGGAAATTCAGGATTGTGCAAGATTTGAGAAAGATTAACAAGATTGTCGTCTCATGTTGTCCAATTGTTCCAAATCCCTCAGTAATTTTATATCAGATCCCACATGATGCAGAATGGTACACAGTAATTGATTTGTGTCATGCTTTCTTTTCCATTCCGTTGCATCATGACAGCCAGCCACTTTTTGCATTTCGGTTTGGAAACCGTATTTTGGCATGGTGCCGAATCCCACAGGGGTACACAGAGAGCCCCTCCATTTTCAATCAGTTGTTAAAGAAATCTCTGGAAAGTCTTACTATGCCTGAGAGTTCAGTTTTAGTCCAATATATTGACGACCTATTGGTAGCGTCAAAGACACGTGAGGCTTGTGAAACAGACACCATAGCTTTGCTAAATCATTTGGCAGATAGAGGACTTAAGGTATCTCCAACAAAACTGCAATACTGTAAGAAGGAAATGACATACTTGGGTCATAATATTGAGAAAGGCCTGAGAAAAGTAACCATAGATAGAATCCTAATCATTAGAGGAATGAGAGCTCCAATGACTCAAAGAGAAGTAAGAATGTTCCTAGGAATGGTTGGTTATTTTCGTCAGTGGATAAGTAATTTTTCCCTGATTGCCAAACCATTGGTGAAATTGACAAAAAGTGAGGTAAAAGACCCCCTCGAACTGAACAAAGAAGAATTGGCAGCATTTAAACAGCTGAAGAACAGTCTTTGTGAAGCCCCTGCACTGGGTATGCCAGACTATGAAAAGGAGTCTGAGCTATACTGTAGTGAGCGAAATGGGTGCGCACTTTCAGTGTTGATACAGAAACACGGAAGACAAAGGAGACCAATAGCCTATTTCTCGTCAATGTTAGATCCAGTGGCGATAGGTCTGCCAGGATGTCTGAAAGCCGTAGCGGCTACATGCCAAAGTCTAGAGCAGAGTGAAGGTATTGTGATGGGGTATCCAGTAAGAGTGTTTGTACCCCATAGTGTGGCGATCCTTTTAACAAGGAGTCGAACACAGTTCATGTCACATAGTCGGCTGACTAAGTATGAAAAAGTCATTCAAGGTGCAAACAATGTGAGTCTGGAAAGATGTGTGAATGTGAATCCAGCTACACTTTTGCCTGATGCAGAGAGAGTGGAGATAAGAGAAGAAGTTGATCATGATTGTCTGGATGTGCTTGATTACTGCACGAAACCTCGTCCTGATATGAGAGATCTACCACTGCCAGAGAGTGATCATGTGTTTTTTGTGGATGGATCCTGTTTGAGAACAGATGAAGGAGTGTTGAGCGCAGCCTATGCAGTATGCACAGTTTCAGCAGTTATAGAGGCATCGCCCTTGAAAGGAGTTAGATCCGCTCAAGTAGCAGAAATAGTGGCATTAACCAAGGCATGCAAGATTGGGAGGAATGCGAGAGTAACTGTGATGACTGATAGCCAGTATGGCTTCGGAGTTGTCCACGATTTCGGCCAACTATGGCTGCAAAGAGGTTTCCTGACCTCAAGTGGAACTCCCATAAGGAATGCAGAAGTGGTTGGAAAATTGCTTGAGGCAATACAAATGCCCAAATAATTGGCTGTGGTAAAATGTGCTGCTCATGAACAAGGTAGTGATTACATCACTACCGGAAACCGGTTTGCCAATGACATGGCTCAGTATTGTGCCCGAAACAAATATTCTATTAATCGGTCAAAGGAAAAGGAAATGTCTTTTTGCTCCATAATGTGATTTCGGCCAACTATGGCTGCAAAGAGGTTTCCTCACCTCAAGTGGAACTCCCATAAGGAATGCAGAAGTGGTTGGAAAATTGCTTGAGGCAATACAAATGCCCAAATAATTGGCTGTGGTAAAATGTGCTGCTCATGAACAAGGTAGTGATTACATCACTACCGGAAACCGGTTTGCCAATGACATGGCTCAGTATTGTGCCCGAAACAAATATTCTATTAATCGGTCAAAGGAAAAGGAAATGTCTTTTTGCTCCATAATGTTTACTAACGTTGTGGGAACATGGGATGAAGTGAGAGATCTACCACTGTCAGAGAGTGATCATGTGTTTTTTGTGGATGGATCCTGATTGAGAACAGATGAAGGAGTGTTGAGCGCAGCCTATGCAGTATGCACGAAGCCTATGCAGTATGCACAGTATGGAATCCAGTAAGAGTGTTTGTACCCCATAGTGTGGCGATCCTTTTAACAAGGAGTCGAACACAGTTCATGTCACATAGTCGGCTGACTAAGTATGAAAAAGTCATTCAAGGTGCAAACAATGTGAGTCTGGAAAGATGTGTGAATGTGAATCCAGCTACACTTTTGCCTGATGCAGAGAGAGTGGAGATAAGAGAAGAAGTTGATCATGATTGTCTGGATGTGCTTGATTACTGCACGAAACCTCGTCCTGATATGAGAGATCTACCACTGTCAGAGAGTGATCATGTGTTTTTTGTGGATGGATCCTGTTTGAGAACAGATGAAGGAGTGTTGAGCGCAGCCTATGCAGTATGCACAGTTTCAGCAGTTATAGAGGCATCGCCCTTGAAAGGAGTTAGATCCGCTCAAGTAGCAGAAATAGTGGCATTAACCAAGGCATGCAAGATTGGGAGGAATGCGAGAGTAACTGTGATGACTGATAGCCAGTATGGCTTCGGAGTTGTCCACGATTTCGGCCAACTATGGCTGCAAAGAGGTTTCCTGACCTCAAGTGGAACTCCCATAAGGAATGCAGAAGTGGTTGGAAAATTGCTTGAGGCAATACAAATGCCCAAATAATTGGCTGTGGTAAAATGTGCTGCTCATGAACAAGGTAGTGATTAAATCACTACCGGAAACCGGTTTGCCAATGACATGGCTCAGTATTGTGCCCGAAACAAATATTCTATTAATCGGTCAAAGGAAAAGGAAATGTCTTTTTGCTCCATAATGTTTACTAACGTTGTGGGAACATGGGATGAAGTGAGAGATCTACCACTATCAGAGAGTGATCATGTGTTTTTTGTGGATGGATCCTGTTTGAGAACAGATGAAGGAGTGTTGAGCGCAGCCTATGCAGTATGCACAGTTTCAGCAGTTATAGAGGCATCGCCCTTGAAAGGAGTTAGATCCGCTCAAGTAGCAGAAATAGTGGCATTAACCAAGGCATGCAAGATTGGGAGGAATGCGAGAGTAACTGTGATGACTGATAGCCAGTATGGCTTCGGAGTTGTCCACGATTTCGGCCAACTATGGCTGCAAAGAGGTTTCCTGACCTCAAGTGGAACTCCCATAAGGAATGCAGAAGTGGTTGTAAAATTGCTTGAGGCAATACAAATGCCCAAATAATTGGCTGTGGGAAAATGTGCTGCTCATGAACAAGGTAGTGATTACATCACTACCGGAAACCGGTTTGCCAATGACATGGCTCAGTATTGTGCCCGAAACAAATATTCTATTAATCGGTCAAAGGAAATGTCTTTTTGCTCCATAATGTTTACTAACGTTGTGGGAACATGGGATGAAGTGAGGCAATTGCAGGATGAGGCAGGGGATGAAGAAATGAGGCAGTGGATAAAAGCAGGATGTGCACCCAGGGAAAAGGATCATGTGTGGGTCTATCGGGACGGAAGACCAGTAATGCCTGATAGCATGATGTCAACCATGGCACGGATGTATCATGGCCAAGGACATCTGGGGAGGGATGCCATGATAAGGGCCTTTAAGCAGACCTGGTATAATCCAAAATTCAGGCTGATAGCAGAAAGTCTCTGTCAGAGATGCCTGACATGTCAGCAGTACAATCCTGGAAGAAAAAAGGTGGTGAGTCTGGGTACCATCGGCCGGGAAGGAGGACCTTTCACCAGAAGGCAAGTAGATTTCATTGAAATGCCTCCTTATAACAAACTGAGGTATGCTTTGGTGGTAGTCTGTCTGTTCTCTCGGTGGGTGGAGGCATACCCGACCAGAAGAAATGATGGAATCACAGTGGCTAAGCTATTGTTGAGGGAATTCATCCCAAGGTACGGGTTTCCAATAACCATAGAATCAGACAGTGGTGGACATTTCTACAACGAGATCATGAAATTGATTTGTGAAGCATTGGGTGTACAACAGAAACTGCATTGTGCCTACCGACCAGAGGCTTCTGGTGTGGTTGAGCAAATGAATGGTACCATCAAAAATAGAATTGGAAAAATGTGTTTAGCCTTGTAGGAAACCCATAAGAGGTGGAGTAGAAGAGGCTAAGTTAAAAGACACAGTTAGATCTAACAAGATGGCTAACATAGATGATAATAAGAGTAGATGTACCTTCATGAGAAGATGGTGCAAGACATGTTGCTGTTGTACAGGACTATTAATGCTTCTTTGGAGCGTACTCGCTCTTTTGATCTCTTTCAAAGTAACTTTAGATACATTAGCAGGACATACTGAGAATATGACTAATATAGTGAAAAACTCACAAAAGGTAATACCGGTTAGAACAAGCACAGAGCATGTGCATCAAGAAAGGTCAATAAATGATTTCTCTAGTAATGTGTTTTCAAAATTGTTGTATGAATATGTTAAAACAATGGAAGTAAGGGATTGCTACGTCTGCATGCAATTACCTGCATCTGTTTCAGAAGGGGTGACTTATCATCACCTCCCAGCAACTTATGGAATAACATGTAGCGTCTTGACTAGTATATTTTATCAAGTAGGAAAATTAGAATATAATTTGTCTAACATAGATAATATTCTTGGACGATTGCCCATGAATAAAGAATTAAATCCAGCTAAAGAAGCTAATACATTAGGAGAAATTTTTATAGAAACTAAAGGACTAACCCTAGAATATATTTTTAAGAACAATTTAACTTGTAGTTTGAAACCAGAAGAGAAAACATTCTTGGATATGGTTGAGGAGAGAAGATTGAAAATACACAAGAATGCAGAAGGACGTAAAGAAGGGGAAAACATTTGGGCAATAGATGGGAACAAGGAAACGCAAGGTGATGTTAGACCAACAATAGCTATAGATTCACCACAGAAAGGCAAATTATGCATCATGAGAGAAAGATCCCAGTATGATTACATATACATAGGGACAAGTGAGTGTCATGATACATACTTCATTGCATCCGGATGGGGATTTAGAGGTGGAGAAGACCCAGTTTTTCCTGGATTGTATTATATTTGTGGGAACAAGGCTTATTACAGGCTGCCTGACCATTGGTATGGCACATGTTATGTAGGCCTGGTCTTTCCAAAGATCCTTCACATGGATAGAGTAGAAAATAGTGGGCCAAATAACCTACTAATGCGTAGCAGAAGAGAAACTTGGTTAGAAATTGTAGGTGATATTTTTGGAGCTTTGATACCAGCAGTGGGAATATCTTTGAATGCAAATAATATTCGGAAGCTGTCCACCATAGTGGATCGTCTGTCAACAAGCACAGCTAGAGGATTTCTATTGGTAAACACTGAATTAGTTGCCATGCGTGCTATGATTATGCAAAATCGACTTGCCCTTGATATTTTATTGGCAAAAGAGGGTGGAGTCTGTGGAATGCTGAAAGTTCAACATTGTTGCACTTACATTCCTGACGAAAGCAGAGATTTAAAAGTCTATATCAAAAATATTACAGAATTGCATGATGAAATAAAACCACTGGAGGTTGAAAGTATCTGGACTAGAATTAGTAATAAGATGGCTGCTATAAAGGCTTTCTTAGGTAAATTAGGTAGTACTATAATAGGGAAAATATTATTTCCATTAACCTGTGTGATTTTCGTATTATTACTACTTAGATTAGGATGTAAATGTTGTAGATATAGAAGAAATAAAAAGAAGGTTAAAAGAGAAATTTACAAAAAGAGGGAAAAGAAACCAGGAAAAGATCTCAATGAAATAGAAATGGAAGAGTGGAATGAGAGTATGTATGATAAAACCAAGAGAGAAGATGAAAGGGAAACAGAATTTTAATTAAGCAAAAAGACATTTCAAATTTTCCGCAAAAGGGGAGCTAAATTGAAATTTGGTGGGTTGTTTTGGTGGTGATAAAATCACCAAAGGGGGGATTGATGGAGCGGGTAAAATAAAATATTTTTGTATACCCAATCCATTTATATAAGTTTATATTAAAACGAGTAAATGATTAATTTTAATGATTAAACAGTGTGCTGTGACGAACTAACCAACCTTATTAACCAAGAGAATATACGTGGGAATGCATTTGCATGGCTAAATAATAAGTGAACTAAAGTTTGTACGCATATTAAATTTATATGTTTAGTTTAAGCAATGTTAACGTGATTTGCGCTTAAATAAACCAGCGTTAATGGCTTTAAATGTCGCATATGGCTAGATAACTTCATACACATAAGGGTATTAGTGAGGGAATAACAGTGTTATAGTCATTTCTATGCATTAATTGCGTTTTGTGTTTCTTTTACCTAAAGTTGACTATTTCGGCCTACTAAAAGATGGCTGCCGACTGAATCCTCACTAAAGTACATGACTTCATGCAATTGACAGTGGAGGAAGGCGTCTGCACTGACTACGTAATGTCCTCTCCTTGAACCTCCAAACCAGGTCCATGAAGACTACTCTGGGCGAGATGCCAATGTCCCTGAACACGGAAGAAATGTTGCAATCTGGGAACCAAAAGCCACCTATTCACAATAGACTGATACTTTCTTGACCTGGGAACGACTTTCCCATGCGCTTAGCTTATACATTATTCGTATGTGAACTTTGGTGAATGTTGCTTAAAGTATTGGGACGGGGCTGAATTCAGCCAATGAACGGCCTGGAAATAAAAGAATGTAACTGTTATATGTAAATTTCAGTATAAATATTAGTAGTCCAGAGAGGGAGGTTAGGTTACCACCCAATGAGCTCGAGACGCACCCTGATCGATGCTACTCTATGCGGCACTTCACGCTGACAGCAGAGGATGGGACGGTAGAATCTCTGATGAATTTCTGAGGACCAGTTTCTGACTTAGAGAACGACAATTAGCCAGAATAGGTAATTATGACAAAAGATACTATTGCATTTGTTAGGATTTTAACCTGCAATTTAATTAGATAAAGAAAAATTATTGTTTGAAGAACTGTGTCGGTTGGTTATTTCTTGAAATGTTTATTGATTAATATAAGAATTGAAGGGTTATCTATCAAATTCCAACTCAACTAAATGATCCGATCGTCCTCCGGATGGAGGAATTGTTAGGGTAAACTTAATAGATGTGATTTCCTCCATCCAAAGAAATAGAACTGTAGTTCGGGATATTTGAAGATCCCTCTGTAGGCACGGATAGATTGATGAGAATGAATGTTGGTGTTATGGGCCCCACCAGCGTGTGATGTGTGTATGCGTGTATGACTGAGGAATCATTCCGTCCGTGGAAGCAGGAGGAGATTTTGTGTTCTAAACTGCACCAATGGAACCATTAAGAAAGCTGTATTGCAAGGATTGTGAATTTGTGTGGGAAACTGACCAACAAAATGCATTTGAATGGATCAAGTCACAAATTGTAAATGCACCTGCTTTTCATCCTTTTGTGGAAGGAAATTACTGTGTGATATCAGTGGATGCAAGTGCTTTTGGGCTAGGTGCTGTGTTGTCACAGATATCAAGTGAAACTGAGTGGGTGGTCGTGTATGCTTCTAAGACATTAAATTCATCGGAACACGTGTATTCTGTTATTGGACGTGAGTTATTAGCCTGTGTGTGAGCTACAAACCACTTTAGACATTTCGTTTGGGGAAATTGTTTTGCTATGGTGACAGATCACAAACCCTTTATACCCCTTATATATCCTGGTGGTGGAATAAATTCTATTGCCCGAATTGCCAGGTTGTGTTCCAAGTTACAGGGGTATAGTTTTGATATTAGTTATGTGCCTGGTCGATTGAATCAAGCAGCAGATTTCCCATCCAGGTTGCCCCAACCAGAGGAGAGAGTGAAAGTGAAGGAGGATGAGGATTTTGATGTGAAGGCTAGCGTAATGGATATATGCGGTGAAAATGCAGAAGTTAACTACAAAGTCTTTGGATCATTGAATATGCCAAGAATGAAGTAGTGAACATGGTCAAAAATTACCTTGTGGAAGACTGGCCCAGTATCAAAAGTCTTGTAGATCCTTTAAATTCCTGTGCACAGATTACGTCTGAGTTGTTCATGAATGTGAATTCCTGTTTGGTAATGACAAATGTATCCCACCAGTGAAATTGCAGAACCATCTCCTCGATTGGTGTCACCAAAGGCGCATGGGAATCACTGCGTTGAAAAACCAAATGTGGTACTAGTGGCCAGGGATGGATGTTGATGCTGATCTGTTTGTGAGACAGTAAAATGTATGCAAAGTTGCAAACAAAAATTGCAAGACCCAGATAACCCCTTTGCAAATATCCCATGGCCAGAGTGCGCCTGGCAAAAGGTGGGGTTAGACATTGTAGGACCATTGGTGAATTTACTGGGAGATGTAAGATTTGTGATAGTCCTTATAGACTATCATTCAAAGTGGTCTTAGGCAAAGTTTGTGGAAGGTGGAAACACCAGAGCTGTGATTGAATTTCTCATTGAAGTATTTAGTAGAGAAGGTTTCCCCGAGAAATTAATTACTGACAATGCTGTCTAATTCATTTCTAATGAGATGACAGTTTCTCAATACTCATAAGATACAGCATGTAGGTATAGCCTTATATGAACCACAAGGCAACAGTTTCGTGGAACAATGTAATTGATATTTGAAGGAAAGTATACACTTGGCTGTGGTAGGAAAGATTCCTTTCTTTTTCTCTGCTCGCAAAAGGTTGTGGTCATATAGAATCACACCACAAACTTTCACAGGTGTATACCCCTTTTTTCTGATCAAAGGAACACAACCCACCTCACTGATCTTTCCATGGTAGTTCAAAATCAAATTCTCTAAGCACAAGGTTATGAATGAGCAAGATATGAATGTTCAAAATAATAGCACCCCCATGAACCTGGGGTGTGTCCTCATAGGCACAAACCAATGCCTGGAAAATAGTTTACAACTACTCTGTGTCAAGGAATTTTGGGGAATAAATCCCTCCCAGTCGGCATTGAAAGCTGTCATCAAGAAGAGCATCTGGTTGTGGTCCTTTCATTCGGATAGGGCGATATTGTCAAAAAGGAAACACGCCTGGGCAGTGATTACAAATTTTAAACCAGGAGTTGTACCCTTCTATTTATCAAGCACGTTCGCACTTTATTGGAAAAGTAAGTTTCTGGCTCTAAGGATGGGTGAATGGCCGTTTTTAAAGAACCCTCAAGAATGGCGCCGACCAGATAATCATACCTAATGCAGGCTGTGTGGCTACCATACTGAAGGAATTGAACACATAGTTTGTCTATGTCCCGCAACGCTCACCATCAGACGACTTCTACTGCGAGGAGACTGGATTAGGTTCAGAATTTGATCATGCCACCATTTTTAGTACGATATATCATCTTATGCTTTACAAATGTGTCAGTTTCACTTCATGGATAATTTCTCTACTTGCATCTTTCATGTAGAAAGTAAGATGGCCGTCACTGTTAACGGCGTTCACATCACAATTTTAGGCTAATGTCCTATGTTTATGTTTATTTCCGATCACTCGACGATTTAATACACGCCGCAAGACCCGACTCTTAAACACGAGGAGTTTTGAAGCAGGTCTTCAGCATCACTCGAGTAAGTATACTTCAGAGGCACTTAATATTGAGGACACAGGGTGTTTTTTCCCTAACAAACAGCGGTTTCAGATGCACGCGTTGAATTTCGTTCTAGCTATTCCGTTGGTGGTTGGGCCGTGCACGTTCTATTCTAAACTTGGGATCGTAGACACAGCTGTAACGCTCTGTGATTTTTCTTTGCGGTTGCTTATAGTGGTTTGTTCATCTTTTCTTGCCAGCACTTGCTTCACCTCTACTGCACGAAATACATATTTCTCTCTACGAGATTGAAGAGAGATCATCACCGTGGTCAGTTGGTTTAATGTTACACACACTACACACGCTGACAAGCACGATCTAACCCAGTTTGTTTAGGCCTTTATCTCTACACGTATTCATACGAGATTATACTTTGGTTTCCTCATGGCATTGTATTTTGGTTTACATCCATAGAGTTAGCCCCTGATGAAGGGCGGAATGCCCGAAATGCATTGGGATATATAACATCGAAAAGTGTTGAACACTTTTTCACAACAGAAGAATATATAATAATGCATTCTGGATATTGCAGTCATTTGGTATTGAAACCATGATTTGATAGGAAGAATTCGTCTATGTCTGTGAAGAATAAACAAGCAAAACATTTAAAGATTACTGTCGCTATTTTCAAAGAAATAACAACTTTGGAATCCTTTTTCCAGGCATTGGTTTGTGCATTTGGGGACACACCCCAGGCTAATGGGGGTGCTATTATTTTGATTATTGATTCACGCTCTGGTTCGGAGAGCGGTACCCAGGGAGCACAACAAACATTCATTTAACATTATACCCTTTTATTGAACTCCCTCGCAATTGCTGTGCATGGATGTTGGACAGGCCACACGAAGGGCTTGCTCCCTCCCCGCACGACAGGGCCCGAGCTCCGGCCCACCAGGCATAACCCACGAAAAGCACCTGTACCCCGTCTCCCGACGGATCTTCTGCCCTCGGACCTCTACTCATCACGGGGCCCAGCCCCACCGGCTCCCCCGGCCGGTTCAAGCCGCCATCTTGGGCCCTGCACCACGAGGCCGCGTGGCCTCGCCCCGACCCTAACCCCGGGCCTGGCCGGCCCCGACATCCCGGCACCACCATCCACCCAGGAGGTGAGCGGACCACTTGGCAGGTCAATGGGAGAACGAAGTGTCAAGAGCTCTTCCCCCGCCAGGTGCCGATCGCCTCCAGCTCCCCCAGGCGCTGGCTCCACCCCCTGCTGGGTGTCTGGACACCTTCATCCCGGGCCCTCCGACCTCCAAGTGCGAGGGTCCGGACATCAAAGGGCGCCTGCCCTATAACTGGGGCAACTCCGGAGCAGGAAGGCAGTTGTATCCTGGAGTCGAGAGACACCGAGAGAACTCAGCCTTGACGGACTACTGGCGCTGCCGTAGCCCGCTCTTGTGAACCATCGTCCTGCCTGCTGGCGCTGCCGCGGCCTTCTGCAACATCCATCCTCGTCGGGACCTGCTGGCGCTGCCGCGGCCCGTTGTAACGACCATCCTCACCGGGACCTGCTGGCGCTGCCGCGGACCGTACATCGACCATCTTTCCGGGACCTGCTGGCGCTGCCGCGGACCGTGTACCGACCATCTCGACCGGGACCTGCTGGCGCTGCCGCGGCCCGTACCAACTAAACCACCAAGCTCGAGGATTGTGAGCTAGTCATCATCTCATCCGAACTACCTGACTGGTAAACAGACTGTCCCGCTACCCCTTACCCTGCTTTGAGAGACTTGAATCGAGGGGACCCCTGAGTCCAGACCTCCTTGTACCGTTCAACCGTACCTTAAGAAGTGCTTATAAAGAACACTGAACCTTATCCGTGTGTGGTATCTGTCTGTGGGGGGGGGGAAGTTACTTGTCTGTACGATCGCTGGAGACGGCTCTCCCCGGAGACCTCTCCTCCTGACCCCGGCCGACCCTCCCGGTCCGTCTACCCTTTCTAACATTGGTGGCCAGCGGCGCGATCCGAATCAACGCGTAATCGTACAGAGAGTAGCTCACCCCACGACAAAAACACGATGTCAGCCAAAGATAGCAGCTCCACCGAGAAATTCCAAATGGATAAGTTAGAAGAATACAACCACCGCGAACTGAGACAATTCTGCATAGAACTTGGCATTACTACCACCGGCCTGAGTACCAAGGATGATCTAAAGCACGCCCTAGAGTCGTGGACAGAAACTGGGGTCGCCGGACCCTCCGACCAAAGCAGCATCACACCAGAGGGGAACGCCACGGCTCCCGAGGAGCGGGGAACGGGCCTCTCGCAGGAGGAGATCCGAGAAAGAGAAAGAACCAGATTGCACGAGTTGGAAATGGCACGACTCAAGATGGATGGGGAACTCAAGTTAGCTGAACAGAAACTCAACCTCGAGCATATGCGGCTCCGAGAAGAACGAGAAGAGAAGCAGAGACAGAGAGAGCTGGAGGAGAAAAAAATAACGCTCGAGCACGAGCGCCAACTAGCGGAAATAGAACTTCGGAAACAGAATAAAGAACTGGGGGTGCCTGAGCGACCACACACCCCGGGGCCAATCGAGAAAAAAGTCCACATCCCCAAGGATGTTGTCCGCGAGTATGTCCGAGAAGACGACATACAACAGTGGTTTAAAGCCTACGAGATCGCCATGACCTCCCACCGGATCGACCGGAGTGATTGGGGAGCCGGACTTTGGGGGAGGTTTATCAACGAGGGTCGCGATGCCCTACTGCAGCTCCCAGATCACCAAATGTCGTCCTACGACCACATGAAGGCTGCCCTCCTCACCCGCTACGGCCTCACACCCGAGATGTACCGCCAGAGGTTCAGAGATTGCACCCGGATCCCAGGTACAACTTTCAGCCGTGCCTTCGAGGGTTGGATCAAGGGGAGCCATGTCACCACCTACGAACAACTCTTTAACCTTATGGTATGGGAGCACCTGTCGAACAACTGTTTCGTCGAGCTCAGGCAGCACCTCCTCGACAGTAAGCTGACTGACCCCCGGCAGCTCGCCGCCGAAGCTGACCGATGGGAAAGCACCCGAGTGGGCCGGAGGGGGCCACACGAACAGAACAGAAGCAACCAAGGCCAGCACCGTCCTCGGGGAGGAGGAGGGGGCCAGGGACGAGGGAGAGCCGCCTTGCCAGCAACACCCGTGGCCAGCACCCCGCCTCCGGCCGGCCGGGGCAACCCCCCGTGGCGTCCTGGGTTCCGAGCCAACGTCACGTGCCACCGATGCCAGCGAGTCGGCCACTACGCCAATGAACCGAGCTGCCCGCAGAACCAAACACCCAAGCCCCGCCAGGTAGCTGCCGCCGCCCTGGGGGAAGAGCGATTATCGGAGGAACCAGAAGAGTATGAGCCGGCCCAGCAAGAGTGGGAACCGGCCGCCATGGTCCTGGCGTGCTTAGGGGGAAGAGACATGGTCCCGCGGGCTCCCCTACCCGCTAACACCAGGAAATACGGTCAGTGGGTGACCATTAATGGACAGCAAGCCGAGGCCTTGCGTGACACAGGCGCCAGTGTGACGGCCGTCCGCTGTCACCTGGTGAAGCCCGAGCAGATCCTGCCGAACATTCTCTGCCCCGTCCGCTCGGCAGACAACTCTGAGAGTATGTGTCAAATGGCCTGCGTCCCATTCGAATGGGGAGGGGTCTCCGGCCTGTTGAAGGTGACGGTCCGGGACGATGCCCCCGTGGACTGCCTCCTGGGGAATGACCTCGAGAGTTCCCCGTGGGCCACCGTTGAGAGAAGAGAGCACCTGGGGATGCTGGGCCTCCCGGACTGGGCCTGCATAACCACCCGGTCCATGGCCGCCCGTGCCGTCCCCCGATCAGAAGAACCGGAATGGCCAGCACCTCCGCCCCCGGTCGCCCCAGTAGAAGACAACGACGAGGCCAGCCTCCCAGACCCGACGACCGAAGGGGACGCGCAACCCCAGGACCTTCCTGACCTGGCTCAGTGGCGTCAAGAAGGGGGGCCCACCCAAGAACAGTTCCGCCAGGAACAAAAGACCTGTCCCTCCCTCGAGGGACTCCGCCAACAAGCCAGCGCCCAGAACGCAGGGGACTCCACCGGAACTCACTGGGTCTACTGGGATAACGACCTGCTATACAGCGAGCAAAGAATCGCCGAGCTGGGGGCCGGTCGAGTACTGGTGGTACCTCTCCGCTGCAGAGACTTTCTGCTCAACCTGGCCCACGATGTCCCCCTGGCTGGACACCTGGGCCAGGACAAAACGTACAGCCGCCTAGTGACCCACTTTTTCTGGCCGAAAATGAGGAACGACGTCCTGAACCACTGCCGATCTTGCCCCACATGCCAAGCCAGCGGGAAGAGTGGTCGGAAGCTGAAAGCCCCTCTGCAACCCTTCCCTGTGGTCACCACCCCGTTCGAGAGGGTGGGGATAGACAGTGTGGGGCCTCTGGACCCCCGCACGGCACAAGGACACAGGTTCATCTTAGTACTGGTGGACCATGCCACCCGCTACCCCGAGGCGGTGCCCCTACGGACCGTGACAGCTCCGGTGGTTGGCCGGGCCCTAATGGGGATCTTCTCCCGGGTAGGCTTCCCCCGAGAAGTCGTCAGCGACCGAGGCACGAACTTTATATCCAAATACATGAAGTCCCTCTGGCAACAATGCGGGGTCACCTACAGATTCACGACCCCCTATCACCCCCAAGGGAACGGACTAGTGGAGCGTTTTAACCGCACTCTCAAGGGGATGATTGGGGGATTGGAAGAGCCCCTCCGTCGCCAGTGGGATGTACTACTCCCGTGCCTCCTCTTCGCCTACCGAGAAGTTCCCCAGAAGTCCCTCGGTTTTAGCCCTTTCGAACTCCTGTACGGGCACCCTGTGCGAGGGCCCCTCAGCCTAGTAAAAGAAGGTTGGGAGATGGCCCCCCTAAAGACCCCTCCAGACGTCTTCAAATACATCCTGGCCCTACGCAATCAGACCCGGCGCTTCAGAGAAATGGCCAAGGCGAACCTCGAGGCCAGCCAGGAGGACATGAAGAGGTGGTATGATCACAATGCCTCCTCCGTTGAGTTCGAGCCTGGACAACAAGTATGGGTGATGTCCCCCACCGAACCATGTGCCTTGCAAGATAAGTGGACGGGGCCCTTCAAAGTGGTCGAGCGCAAAAGCCCCGTCACTTACCTCATCGACCTGGGGACCTCCCGGAACCCCCTTCGGGTCCTCCACACCAACCGACTCAAACCACACTTTGTGCGCTCAGAACTCAGCCTCCTGATGGCTACGGACAGTGGGGCAGAGGAAGACTCCGAACCCCTCCCGGATCTTCTGAAGACTCAGGAGAATGACGGCTCCGTGGACGGGGTCCGGCTCTCTGACGCCCTCACTTCGGAGCAACGCCAGGGCTGCCGGGACCTCCTGCTGCAGTTCGCTACCCTGTTCTCCCTCACCCCCGGGGTCACCCCTTGGTGTTTGCACGACGTGGACACCGGGGACAGTCCCCCTGTCCGACACCGGGCCTACCGCGTACCAGATCGGGTACGGGCCTGCATACAGGAGGAAGTGGCCAAGATGCTCACAATCGGGGTCATCGAGCCCTCGGACAGTCCCTGGGCCAGTCCGGTTGTATTGGTTCCCAAAGCCGCTGCCCCCGGCACCGCACCTGAACTGAGATTCTGCGTCGACTACCGGGGCTTGAACGCTGTCACCCGGACCGACGCTCATCCGATCCCCCGAGCAGACGAGCTGATCGACCGGCTGGGGGCCGCCCGCTACCTTAGTATCTTCGACCTAACAGCGGGCTACTGGCAGATCGGCCTCACACCCAGGGCTCAGGAACGGTCAGCCTTCTCTACCCCCGATGGCCACTACCAATTCAAGGTCATGCCCTTCGGCATGAAGAATGCCCCCGCCACGTTTCAACGCCTCGTGAACCAGGTCTTGGCGGGGCTCGAAGAGTTCAGCGCTGCCTACCGGGACGATATCGCTGTATACAGCCGCCACTGGCCCGACCACCTCCGTCACCTCCAAGAGGTCCTACAGGCCCTCCAGTGGGCCGGCCTCACCATTAAGGCCGGCAAGTGCCAAATTGGCCAAGGGTCTGTGACCTACCTTGGGCACCAAGTGGGAAGCGGGCTGGTGGCCCCGCTACAACTTAAGATTGCTGCCATCCAGTCCTGGCAGCCCCCCGTCACCCAGACCGAGGTCCGAGCCTTCTTGGGGCTCACCGGCTACTACCGGCGGTTCGTGAAGGACTACGGCAGCATCGTGGGGCCCCTCACGGGTCTCACGTCCAAGAACCAACCGAAGCGGATTAACTGGACCCCCGATTGTCAAGCGGCCTTCGAGAAGCTGAAGGCCGCCCTGTGCACCGCCCCTGTGCTCCAGGCCCCCGATTACAGTCGGGAATTCGTGGTACAGACCGACGCCTCCGACCACGGCATCGGAGCCGTCCTTTCTCAGTTAAACCCCGAAGGTCATGACCAGCCGGTGGCCTTCATCAGTCGACGTCTCCTGGCCCGAGAACAGCGCTGGAGCACCATCGAGAGGGAGGCCTTCGCAGTGGTGTGGGCCCTCAAAAAGCTCCGGCCCTATCTCTTCGGTACCCACTTCCGGGTACAAACCGACCATCGACCCCTGCAGTGGCTGATGCAGATGCGGGGGGAGAACCCAAAACTCTTGCGCTGGTCCATTTCCCTGCAGGGAATGGACTTCACTGTGGAGCACCGACCAGGCCAAGACCACGCCAACGCGGATGGCCTGTCCCGCTTTTTCCGCCTCGACGAAGAGAGTCCCCAAGGAGATGGGTGACTCTCCCCGCCTTCAGCTGGGGGGGACGCATGTTGGACAGGCCACACGAAGGGCTTGCTCCCTCCCCGCACGACAGGGCCCGAGCTCCGGCCCACCAGGCATAACCCACGAAAAGCACCTGTACCCCATCTCCCGACGGATCTTCTGCCCTCGGACCTCTACTCATCACGGGGCCCAGCCCCACCGGCTCCCCCGGCCGGTTCAAGCCGCCATCTTGGGCCCTGCACCACGAGGCCGCGTGGCCTCGCCCCGACCCTAACCCCGGGCCTGGCCGGCCCCGACATCCCGGCACCACCATCCACCCAGGAGGTGAGCGGACCACTTGGCAGGTCAATGGGAGAACGAAGTGTCAAGAGCTCTTCCCCCGCCAGGTGCCGATCGCCTCCATCTCCCCCAGGCGCTGGCTCCACCCCCTGCTGGGTGTCTGGACACCTTCATCCCGGGCCCTCCGACCTCCAAGTGCGAGGGTCCGGACATCAAAGGGCGCCTGCCCTATAACTGGGGCAACTCCGGAGCAGGAAGGCAGTTGTATCCTGGAGTCGAGAGACACCGAGAGAACTCAGCCTTGACGGACTACTGGCGCTGCCGTAGCCCGCTCTTGTGAACCATCGTCCTGCCTGCTGGCGCTGCCGCGGCCTTCTGCAACATCCATCCTCGTCGGGACCTGCTGGCGCTGCCGCGGCCCGTTGTAACAACCATCCTCACCGGGACCTGCTGGCGCTGCCGCGGACCGTACATCGACCATCTTTCCGGGACCTGCTGGCGCTGCCGCGGACCGTGTACCGACCATCTCGACCGGAACCTGCTGGCGCTGCCGCGGCCCGTACCAACTAAACCACCAAGCTCGAGGATTGTGAGCTAGTCATCATCTCATCCGAACTACCTGACTGGTAAACAGACTGTCCCGCTACCATTTACCCTGCTTTGAGAGACTTGAATCGAGGGGACCCCTGAGTCCAGACCTCCTTGTACCGTTCAACCGTACCTTAAGAAGTGCTTATAAAGAACACTGAACCTTATCCGTGTGTGGTATCTGTCTGTGGGGGGGGGGGAAGTTACTTGTCTGTACGATCGCTGGAGACGGCTCTCCCCGGAGACCTCTCCTCCTGACCCCGGCCGACCCTCCCGGTCCGTCTACCCTTTCTAACAATGGACTTCAACTCCAAGATATGAATGATGTCGGAAGAAAGGTCAGCAACAAGCAGTGCACGTCAAAGAGACAGTATGACACGGCATATAAAGTTACTCCGGTAAATATATCTGTGGGTGACTTTGTGAGAATAAAGTGGATTAGAAGAATGAGTAAAGGCAGCAGCAAATTCTCTAAACCCATATGGTGTTAAAACCAACAAGGGAAGTGTGATCACCGAAAATGGCAAATGTTAGAACAGAGCAGAGGGGACAGAGTTTATGTCAGTGACCAGGAGACTTGGAAGACAAATGCCCTCCGATGTCGGGTGTTGCAGGATGGATGATGATGACCTTGACTCTGCAGCTGTGAGGACCAGGTGACTGAGGAAGGCCAAGAGCTGTGCACAAGCTGTCCCACGTCAGATTTCGAGTGCTAAGGGATCGGTGCCTGGCGGGAGCACCAGCAAGCCTTGGCGAGTGCAACCAACGCAGAAATCAAGGGAGGAGCACTGTCAGGACCAGCAAGGTCATGGGGACTCACCACAAGCAGGGGAGTCAAGGCAGGCCCCAAGCAATCAGGGGAGCCCAAAAGAAACAAAGGTGACCCTCAATAGGACACACAGGCCAGAGGCACTGGAGTCGCAAGAGGACCTTAAGCAACTCACCAAAAGATGCACGCCAATGTGGCTGAAGATTCTGGTCACTGGAGGTGCTCGAGGTTGGGGCTACTTGGAGCCCCAAGATCTTCTTGGACAGAAGCCAATAAGCCTTTGCAACTGCAAGTTAACACAGTGCACAGGGCTTCGGTTATTGAAACCCCCACGTGGGATACAGGCCTCAAACTTGGTGAGAGGGCAGGGTAGGCCTCGAGAGTTGTGGAAAACCACCACCTGTGTTGCAGAACCTTACGGAGTCCGGAGGAGCTCAGGATCAGCAGACCATTGACATATTTGCAGTGCCTGCGAATGCAGGGGAGTGACTCCCTCACTCCAAGGGAGATTACTTCAGGTGTCTTTGATGCCCACATGCCTTGGAAGGTTCCTGTATGGTGCATAGGCACAGACGATGCAGCAGATCCCAAATGAAGTCCAGCTAAGTCCAGAGTGCCCAGACGGTAGAAGAAAGAGTGGTGTCTGATCTGAATCTTGTCCCACGACAAATCTAGGGACCTACCAACAGGTAAGCCCTTAAGTACCCTCAGGAAAGCGTTGGGATGATTCAGGGGACCCTCCTAGTTTCGAGCCAGAGCGGAAGCCAGCGGCTCCCAGAGCTAGCTTGAACTGGACTATGCATGGGGACACCAAATATGCCCCTCATGCAGACTGAGTGGTGCTGGCAAGCGCACCCACCCTACCCCTATACACTAAGTCCTGTCTAGGAGGTGGTCACACCTACCTGTGACAGGATGCCTATTGTTCTGCCTTCCCCTGCTTGGCTCAGCAGCAGGAGGGCAGAATCGTGTCTTTGGTCGGTAGTAACCATTCTGCGCTGTCCGGGTCAATAAGGCTGGTACCGGGAACACTGAGAGCCTAACGGAGGGCTCTTCCAGTGCTTGGAATCATACCTCCCACACCATTTACGGTGCAGGGGTATGATTCCAACATGTTTGATACCAAACATGATAGGATTTGTTGCAGCCAGTTTTCAGATGGTCATTGCGTAATAACGTGATGCCCCTCTATATGGGGTTCACTTACAACCCAGGAGAATGGACTCCGTAGGCTGTAGGGGTGTCCTGCTCATGCAGGGGCACCTTCACACTTAGAACCAAACACCCTGCCATCAGGATAGATAAGGCCTGCTATAGGGGTGACTTATAGGTTTTAAGTACAGTAACCCTAGATATAGGAAACCTATATCTTTAGTAAGTGGTGCTAGCACCAGCTTACACAGGCTGCAATGGCAAGCTTGTAGTTCCATTTTGAAATGTCTCCCATGGGTGGCATAATGCATGCTTCAGCACATGGGGTACCTATGCCCTGGGTACTGAAAGGACGAACGGAGCCATCAGTTTCACAGGTAAGTCCTTTATTGACCATCAGCCAAGTCCACCAGGCAGCAACTGCCGCCAGCTGAATCTCCCTTCCCCAACATTCACCATTCCATCCCATAACCTCACACATATCCCCCTCTTACAAAATGAAAAAGAAGAAAGAACAACCCTGAGCAAAGTACAACAATTAATAAAGGAAAAGAAACAAAGAAGATAAAAGAAGCTGTAAAATACATGCACATTACAGTGACGGAAAATGAACCTTAACCAGAGCAATAAAATGAGAATACAGAGAAACAATAGCAGGTATTAAAGCATGACATCATCTTTAAAACGTGCAGGAGATTTCCTGTTCCTGGCAGTACACCCAGCCGCAATACCACCACCGCCGTTTCCTCTAGACACAATGTCATTATTGACAGGATGACCAAAAGACTGGGAACTGAACACAGCATCCTGGAGAACACTTTACCACCATCAACCACAATCACACAATCACACGATCACGAACACCAACCACCCTTTTGGGAGAGGAAAATGTGGAACAACCTTTCCTCAAAAAAACGGGTTTTTGAGTGCGAACCCAATCACCAGGCCTGACCGCCAAGGTCCTCCCAAGGGTTACAACACTTGCTTTACCAGATACAGCCTTCCCCACATCCAATACTTTTCCAAGGACATCACTGTTCACAATTTTCCGATCCATCCAACCTCTGTTCAAGTTAGTTCCAGACACCCTTCCTCTCATCAAGGTGAAAGTAGACACTCCATTTACACTATGTGGAGTAGTTCTATACGCCCGTAACATGTCCTTCAAAATTTTCTTCCAATTGAGATTATTCACTAAAGCTAACTGCAATTGATCTTTTACCACACGATTAAATCTCTCAACCAAACCATTACTCCTGGGATAATAAAGAGACGTCCTGATATGGCGAATAGCATTCTTTTGCAAAAATTCAGTCATTTCCGCAGATACAAATTGGGTACCATTATCTGTGACCAACTCCTCGGGATGCCCTTCTCTGGCAAAACCTTCGCTGAGAAAGTCCAAGATAACAGAAGTGGGACGCTGCATCAGTGACTTTTGTGCTGGGGAAGAACTTGGGGGTACACCTGATAATGCCGGAGGGTCAGAAGTCCCAAGGAACATCGCCAACACTGCTGCCCGCCTCCCTGACAGCCCGTACTCACCCTGGAGGGACCACTAGTCCCAGGGTGCACCTGCCACCTTCTCCCACCGCCGCCAACGAGGGGGAGGCGCCAGCATCGCACTTAAAGCGCTGCCTCACCTCCCGCAGCGCGGGACGCTGCATCAGTGACGTTTGTGCTGGGGAACAACTTGGGGACACACCTGATAACGCCAGAGGGACAGAATTCCCAAGGAACATCGCCAACATCGCTGCCCACCTCCCTGACAGCCCGTACTCACCCTGATGGGACCACTAGTCCCAAGGTGCACCTGCCACCTACTCCTGCCCCCGCCAACGAGGGAGAGGTGCCAGCATCGTGCTTAAAGCACTGCCTCACCTCCCGCGGCGCAGGGCGCTGCATCATGACTTTTGTGCTGGGGAAGAACTCGGGGGGCACACCTGATAACGCCGGAGGGACAGAAGTCCCAAGTAACATCGCCAACACCGCTGCCCGCCTCCCTGACAGCCCGTACTCACCCTGGTGGGACCACTAGTCCCAGGGTGCACCTGCCACCTTCTCCCGCCGCCGCCAACGAGGGGGAGGCACCAGCATCGCGCTTAAAGCGCTGCCTCACCTCCCGCGTTGCAGGACGCACGCGGGCTGCACCCGGGCCAAGGGCGCGCCCGTCCAGGCCTGTCAGTGCCAGGAAGAGGCAGGGCAGGGCCACCCCCCTTGGTTCTTGATTCTTTGTTCCATCGACACTGGTAAGACTGTTCTGGGACCCTTAATCCAGTCATTTTTACCCGGCACACCCAGTTCATCTTGCAGAAGTGCTAGTCTGTTCCTTGCACCCACTAGCTGGATCTGGTGGCGGATCCAGGGTACCTGTAACCCAGTGTCCCATAAGATCAATAAGTGGAACTGCTCCATATTAAGTTGTTAATTGAGACATATTTCATATGTATATTTTGTTCCCTTATTAATTTTAGTCCATAATCTTAGTGTCATTGTTCTGGCATACAGTTTGTGTATTAAATATCTCCCGTTTTAAATCACAATCCTGGTTTTGTGCCTTAGTTGGCTCAATGCCTTATAGGCTTGTACTAGGGGTAACCTTTCCTTAAACATGGGTAAGCGCATTTGTGCGGTAAAAAAAGGTCCCCAGGTCCCCATTGCGGCCCCTTAGCCCCAAACGTCAATAGGCAGAATGCTCCAGAGGGCTCTTGGGGCGGTATCAAATGAAATAGAACTGATGGAGAGGCGCCTGTCTCTAACTCCAGACTTATTCAGACCAGGGCCTGAATCACTCATCCCTCAACCAATATCTCCTGGCTCTCCACCGAGACCAACAGAATCCCTGTCTAGAACAATCGAGTCATCCTCACCATCACCTCAACAACTCCCAGTGAAGCCAACAACCTGTAAAGGTGGAACCATCACCGCCTCTCTTAAGACCACTAAACGCAAGGCTGGAAATTAGGAATTAAGAGAAGGAAAAACCCAGATATAACAAACAGCGTAGCTGAAATAGTCAGCAGTAGAAGAACGACCGAGCCTCTTACCAACCCCCTAACAGCTTCTGATTGTCCTCCTTAGATGAGGAACCTGATAGTGGAGTTGGAGAACCAGATGAGAGTTATCATAAAGGAAGAGCTTGCGCTTATATTCAAGCACACAGGTGCAGGGCAACAGACTGGGTTGAGCAGCAAGGGCAAATCCCCTGGTAGTACCACCATTGTCCTAGGGAAGAGGAAAGACTGTAGCTCCCAGACAGATAGCATAGCCCAATCTCCCACTGGCAAGAAGGGGCCCACGATGGCTTCAATCTCCGCTGCCCAATTGAGTGACGGAAGGGCAGAGGCTTTTAGTGCCGTGCCGGCTGCTATCCTCTCGGCACATTCTGAAACACCTGGTATCTATCCATCCTATGATCCTAGGGCAACATCTGGCCCTGCCCCGCCGAGGGAGATCCCGCATAGAAGAGGGCCTATCCATATAGAGCAGAGGGAAGGCAGGGAAAGGCTATATCCAGCAGAGGCCGAGGATACCAGTGCTACGGCCGACTCCGACCATAAACCTACCCCCAGCCTTACTCCCTTATGTCATCATATTAACAGGGGTCCCTGAGATTAATAATGGGCAGAAAGAATCTGCAGCTAGACCTAAGGAACAAGTGTCTTTTTTGGTTAACTAGGCACAAGCAGTTCACCTATGACAGGGTTGGGGAAATGTTAATGGTTCGAAGAGTGGGATTGGTGGGTAAAAATCCAAAAACAATCCAAGGAGATTGCATAGTCATCAATTTTAGCAACCCCCTGACCGTACAAACAGTAGCAGGCCAGCTTGCTAGCACCCATGCACTGCGCACTGAGGTCCGAGTTTATACTCTGGACTTTTTTTATCTGGGCAATTACATCCCGCCTTGGATTCCAGTGCACAGGGCCCCAATGAATAGATTCCAACCCTATCAATTTGCAGGCTAAACCCTTAGACCTCTTTTTAACATTCCAGTGGCAAAAAGATACAGGCCCCTTGAGGAGGTGGATTGACTCGGGTTGCAAGGCAGCCATAACCCTAACATTGGGACAGAGGGGTCCAATAAAGTAGCAGGGGTGAATACTAGTGGGCAACAGACACAGAGCACCCTTAATAGCAAAGAAGACGAACCAGGGGACCAACAACCCTCATCTCCCTGGGGAGCTTTAGATTATGATGGGTTAGGTGTAATCATGCATAATAATTCATCTTTAACTCTATTGGATCATGTAACCCCCAGCCCAGCTAGGAGTGCCCCCACAACGGAACAAGTTCAAGTCATTCCTATGACTCAGCCAGTTATTATCCGAAGCCCTAGTAACAACTGTTATGATGCACATGGTGGCAATCCTTCCGCCGGCCATAAGCTAAGGATTCTATCATGGAACATCGCTGGAATAAAAAATAAACTGCACTGCCCAGACTGGGGACAGTTTGTAGGCACCCACGATGTGTATATGTTTCAGGAGACTTGGGCAGAGAGGATATAGTGAGGAGAGGCAATGCAACCTCCAACGTGCAGGCTACCTTAGGGGGAAGAGGCAAACCCTCGGGGGTCTATGCCCCTGGGTCGTTACCCACCTGTATTGTACTGTGGTTCAGTTGAATACTGCATCCAACGATATCCAGTGTATTGTACTCACTTTCCCCTCCAACTTAAAACTTGCTTTTGTTAACATCTATTCCCATCCTGTAAACATCACTCAGGAATCCCCGACTATAGACCTACTCAACACCTTCATCGACTAAGCACCCCTGAATGCTAGATTGATTATTGGGGGAGACCTTAACTGCCAATTCGAGCCCCTGGCTGCCCCCACTGATGCCCCCTATAGTGATGACGATAGTATTTGGCTAATCCCTGATCCTCAAATTCCACCGGTAAAGGCCTGGACTCCTCTGGTACTCCAGATAAATGCAGTAACCTTAACCCACTCTCTGAGGGCGTGTAACAGCCGTACCAAGTCTGACCAGCCAGGGAAGCTAACCTTTAACAGAACAGGACAATCTTCCCTGCTGAACTATATTCTAGTGGAGACGAGCAGTTGGCGGTGGGTGGTCGACTTCGCTGTCATGCCAAGACTTGACAGTGATCATAACGCCCTGATACTGGAGCTCGAGCCTCCAGAACTTTACAATCCCACAACTATTGGAACCCCTGCAGGTACCAACTTAACACTCACCAACAATAGAAGGAAAATCAGGTGGGGAAAACTCAAGTAGTCACCAGATAATGCAGCTGCATTATATTCTCTAATCATCTTGCCCTTAATGGAAATGGACTCGGCTGCTGCAACACTCAACACTCCACAAACCATTAGTAGACTAGAGGCACTGCATGAAGAACTGTCAACAAGTCTGACCAACATTTTTAACCCTAAGATACATTCTAAGCCCAACAAGGGTGCCAAGCAAACTTAGTTTAATAACTCTTGCCGTAAGGCAAAGGGTGCCCCTATAGATACTATTAAACTCAAGGATAGATCCTTAATCAAATCAAGCAGGGCCCAGTATCGAGATAGTATCAAGTTGGCTAAGAAGAACTGGGAGCTAGAAAAGTGGGACGGCATCAAGGAAGCACTCTTTAATAGGGACATGAAGAAATTCTGGTCATTGGTGAACACCAACGGCAGTATAGAGAATTCAGCGATTGAGCCAAACATTGCTGCAGCCGCGTGGAAGTTGCACTTTCAAGCTCTCTATTCTACTGAGGAACTCACGGAGCCCAAAGATGCAGCTTTCTTAGAAATCTTAGGGAATCCCAATGAAGACCCCCAATGGATTACTCTAAAAGAAGTCTTAAACGCAATCAGGAACCTCCCCCTAGGAAAGGCCCCTGGTTTAGATAAGATCCCTGGGGACTTCTTCAGGGAGGAACCCAACATCTGGGGACCCTATCTCTGGGCAATATTTAACGCTATCTTGTTAGGCATGAAGATCCCGGATACGTGGTTAGGGGCCGAAATCTTCCCAGTCTTCAAGAAAGGCTCACCCCTCTTGCCCTCCAATTATAGGCCGATCTGCCTAATAGATGTCACACAGAAATTGTTCGCCAGGATCCTCCTTGAGCGGCTCCACTCTTGGATGGAAGAGCGTGTAGTTCTGAGTGCGTATCAGGCTGGGTTTCGAAGAATACTTCTACCATCGACCAGCTCTTCAGGCTCCAACTATTATACTGGAAGACGGTGTCAATAGAGGGTGGCAGCCTCTATTTGAGATTCGTTGACCTTAAATTGGCCTTCGATCTGGTCCCCCGTGTCAAATTGTGGGAGGTTCTTGAGCAGCTGGGTATCCCGCCCTACCTGCTGTCACTGATTATGCGATTGCATACAGGCAACTTTGCTCAACTTAGGTATGGGAAATCCGGAGAATTGACCCCCCGCTTCCCAGTTAACAGAGGAGTGAGACAGGGGTGTTGTTGGGAATGGCCCTTTTTGCAGGGTTATCCCTAAACTTTTTGCTTTTTCCTCCTACTTTTTCCTGACCTGTGTGTGTTGGTTTTAGGTCTCTGGGCACTTTACCACTACTGATCAGTACTAAAGTGCATATGCTCTCTGTGTAAACTGTGTTATGGATTGGTGTTTCCATGATTGGCCTATTTGATTTATGTGTCAGTACCTAGTAAAGTGCACTGCGAGTGCCAGGGCCCATAAGTCAAAGGCTGTTGGTGGCCTGCAGCACTGGATTGTGCCACCCACGCAAACAGCCTGTAAAGTGAAACTCTTGCCTGCCGTTGCAGTGCCTGTGCGCAGCCTGGGGCTGCCATATCGACTTGGCAAGTGCACCCCTTGACAGTCCCTAAACCCTTCCTTTTCTACATGATAGTCACCCCTAAGGTAGGCCCAAGGTACTCCTGTGGGCAGGGTGCATTGTATGTGAAAGGTAGGACATGCCCTGGTGTGTGTGGTATGTCCTGATAGTGAATTACAGCCTACTTCGTTTTTCACTATTGCAAGGATACCTGTTCCCCATAGGCCAGAATGGGCAGTTTGATTATAACATCCTATAATCCTAACTGACCCAGGGAACATGGTAGAAATTCGAGTTTAGTATGCCTGAACTCAGAATGATAAAATACATCTTTTAGTGAAGATGGTTTTAACATTCTGTGTTTGAAAATACCACTTTTAGAAAGTAGGTATTTTCTAACCTAACCATCCAGCCTGCCTCAGCTAGCTTGTGTATTGTCTGTCTGGTTTGTGAGTGACAGGGGCTGGGGAGACTCAAGGAGACAGGGTGAGTCAGCACAGGGCTGAATAGACCTATCTGCATGTAGATGGGTGCGAGGAGTCGCACCTGGGTCTGAATAGGGCTGTGCCTGCCTTCCACAATGCTGGCTCCACCTCCTGTGGTAAGTCGGATGACCCTGGCCCACACTGACAAAGGAAGAAGGTGCACACTGGCAGAATGCACCCAGAACTGGTTTGAACTAGCTACAGGACCCTCTGCCTTCAGAGGACAAAGGATTTGCTGGTATAAATATTGGGGCCCAGACCCCAGAGCTTTAGATTACTTCTGAACTAAGGAACCTGCCAGGAAGAAGGACTGGGAAAGCTGGAGGAGGAGTACTGCCCCTATGCTGCGTGTTGTGGGGTTGGCCTGCAGTGGTTGCTTCTGTCTTGGGGAGGGAAAGGACTGGACTGTGCTTTCATCATCCTGCTGTTAGAGTTTTATCCAAGGGCTTGAAGTAGAGCTTGCCTCCTGTTGAAAGTCTCAGTGATAGAAAAGACTTCAAAGAACTCGCAGGAATCAAGGAACCTGACAAGAAGAAGAGCTGGAAGAGCTGGAAGAGCTGCCAGGAGGATTACTGCCCCTTTGCTGTGTTGTGGCTTTGTTGGGTTGGCCTGCAGCTGCTGCTTCTGCCTTGGGCAGTGAACTTTCTCTACTTGTGCTGAGTATCTCCAAGGACCTGAAACCGAGCTGGCCTCCCGTTAAGAAGCCTCAGGGATTGTAAAGACTTCACCAACCTCTGGGTACCGCTCCTGGGATCACTGTTTCAGTTGCCACAGAGAAGAGGGAACCGCGACCGACTCCGTCACTGACTCCGTCGCTGGCCTTGTGTCCCAAAGGCACCGCAGGCCGCACCGTCTCGCCCTGCACCGCAAGCCTTGGTCTCACGACGCCGTCTGCATGATCATCACCGAGCCGCTGCCTGCACTGCATCGAGAGGACACCACAGCCCGCACCGCCTCGCTTTACTTCACTGGCCTAGTCTCACCGACACGATTGTCTCTGGCTCGACACCCGTGACCACCTCGTCATGCACAGCTGTCCGGCTCCGCCAGCGCCCATTCCCGCCAACCGGCTCTGTCGCTTGCATCGCAACCTGCCAGCACCGCATTGAGCACCGTCTCGCCCTGCACCACAAGCCTTGGTCTCACCGATGACGTCTGCACGATCGTCACCGAGTCGCTGCCTGCACCGCATTGAGAGGACACCGCGCCCTGCACCGCTTCCACTTTGCACCGTAACCACGACGGATGCCACGACCGGCTCTGTCACCTGCACAAAAACCTGCCAGCACCGCATCGAGCACCGTCTCGCCCTGCACCGCAAGCCTTGGTCTCACCAATGCCGTCTGGACGATCGTCACCGAGCCGCTGCTCGCACCGCATCGAGAGGACATCGCGCCTTGCACCGCTTCCACTTTGCATCGCAACCGCGACGGATGCCACGACTGACTCGCATGCCCGTGCGAGCCGCACAAAGAATGGTACTATTAACGAGTCTGTTCACGCTGTTGCTGGCCCGTACCGACACTGTCAGCGGGAACGGCGAGACTCTGTTGTTTCCAGCATCGCGGTAGGCTTGGACCGAGCTACTGACTGGTACGAACTGTGTTTTCAACGTATTTTTGCAATTTAAAGACATCTTGAGAAGTAACTATTTTTGAAGTACTGTATGGGGGATTCTTTATCGTATTTGGTCTTGTTTTAAGTAAATGAAAATATTGGCTATTTTTCTAAACTGGTGTGGTGTCCTTTTGTAGTGCTTACATTGTTTTACTGTTGGTTTTGTGCAAATGCTTTTACACACTGCCCCTAAGATAAGCCTGACTGCTCGTGCCACTGCTCGTGCCAAGCTACCAAGGGGGTGAGATGGGGTTATTTTAGGAGTGTAACTCCCTTACCCTGACTAGGAAGAAGGGTCCCTGTTTGGACAAATGTGCAAGCCCTCGCCAATTAGAGACCCCCATTTCTAGCATTGGTTGTCAGTGGTGAGGATAGGTCTTGTGTTTGCACTTGACTTACAGTGATTGGTGTGCACTACTACCATATCGCAGACCATTATGTACCACACACATGTTCTTTTTCTTTTTGGCCTATTTTTGATCTTGCCAGTTTGAACTTGCTACTTCAACATGCCTGAATCGATTGCATCATTTATTGCATCAATGGAAATTGCCTTTGAGGAGGATCGATTGGAAGCCTACAAGGTAAAGGAGTTAAAAATCGATTTGCAAGAACCAGAAAGTCTAGGTCAGAGGCCTTGCCAGGAAGGATCAGCTACAAAAGGTGCTGAGGGCCTGGGTAGCAGCCAGACATGCCAGTGGGCAATCTGGTGTTCTCAGTGGAGAGGTGGAGAAGCCTGTTCCTGGGGTGGATGTGCTTTTGGGAGGGGGGGACCCTCCAGGCAGGGCAGCAGTAGCTTGTCCCCAGAGGAGCTGGAGGACAGGTGGGAAGCAAGGAAGTTCGAGTTAGAGAAACTCAGGTTGGAAAGTGAGAGGGAAGACAAAACAATAGCCATGGAGGAAAGGAGGATGATCTTACATCAAGAGCTTAAAATGAGAGAGCTGGAGCTGGATTGGGAAGCCAGTAGGGCTTAGTCCAGCCCAGATGGTGACAGCAAAGATGTAGTGTCCAGTACTGAGGATGAGGTACACACACACACACAGACTTGGTGCCCTGCTTCAAGGAGGGGGTTGACATACACCTGGGGGTTCAGGATTGTGAGGTTACTCCAGTGGTGCATAGTGTCCCTGAGGTGGATTGGGGAACTGGCACGGGGTATCATATTCCTGGTAGTGGGAGGGACACTCTACTGACTCTAGAGGAGAGGTGCAGGGAGAGGGGTTCCCCCATGATAGAAGCCCTGGTAAGTGAGTATGGAGACCAGCCAGAAGAGTATGGGTTGAGAGACAGCAACTGTCAGACACTGTCTCACCAGTCTTGTGAGAATGATGTGGGGTACTTTTCTGAGGCACTGGATGGTTGGGTGAAGGGTAGTTTGGTTAACACCTGTGTGGGGCTGTGTGATTCAATTGTTGGAGAGCATATTTTAAGTCCCTGTTTTCCAGAGCTATGCCAACACCCGGTGGAGTGCTAGTTCTCTGACCCCAGGGAGCTTGCACTGGAGCCAAACCTTTTGGTGGATTTCAGAGGGTCTGGATAAGCATCTGGGGGTGACCCGGAAGAAAGTGGCTTAGGTATTTCCCAACTGTGGGTGGTGGGAAAGGTTCATTGTAGCCCAGATAGGTCCCGGTGTCGTGGGAAGGATGTAGGGTCTCACGTCCTGTCTCCGCGGAGAAGGAGTGGGAATGAGCTGCAGCCCAAGGTGCCCGAAACCCGTTCTCAGAGCCTGGGTGGTTCCATGAGGGAACACCAGGTGGGGAGCCTAGGCTGTACTGGAAGGCCACCCATTGAGGGGGATCCCCTAGTGTCTGGGGAACTGGGGGCGACTGCTGTAACAAGCCTCCCACCGGTTCTGGAGTCTGGCAACACCGCTCCAGTTGGGAGGGTGCAGAAGTCCAGATGGAGGGGTGAGAGGGGAATGCGTTCCCCAGTGGGAGAACCAGTGGGTCAGGGGCCAGCCAGAAGGGCTGAGCCTCCTAGCAGTGACTATGGTGACACCACTTCTGTCCTGGGGGATCTTCGCACACTGTCAGATGGACAGAGGTCAGGAGATCTGCGCCAGGCAGACTGTCACACAACACATGAGTCACGTGTTACCCTCAGGGGGAGCATGCGTGCTCCCAAGGAAGTCCTGGTGCGCCGGGCAGGTGCTCAGCTGCAGGGTTTAGTCTCTGGGTTGGGAGACCAGTTGTTGGAGGGAGCTCCTGAACTGGTGGGTGAGTTGGGCATGATACCTGCCACAGGTGCCCTGACAATTTTGGAAAGACCAGTAGGTCAGGGGTGGTCAGAGCACCCCAGGACTGACTCTGGTGAGGCCACTTCTGACCTGGGGGGTCTTCATGCTCTGTCAGGTGGACAGGAGGCTGGAGACCTGCGTCAGGCAGATTCTGGCACAACTCATGAGGAGTGTGTTTCCCTTGGGGGGTGGGGTTGGTGTACTCCCCCAGAAGTCCTGGGACGCCAGGCACAGGTCCAACCTAAGGGTACAGACCCTGGGTTGGAGGGCAGGTTCAGGGTGTCCCCCCTGACCTGGAGGGAGGGGTGACTGCTAACAGTCCCCCTACCAGTTTGTCTTCTAGGGGTGCCACTCCAGATGGGAGGGTACAGAGCCGCAAGGAGGAGGACCAGGTGTGGGAGAGTCCACCCCAGTTCCTGGTTCAGCCTCGGGGTACAGACTCTGGGCTGGTGTACCAGTAGCAGGATAGCACCCCTGAACTGGTGGGCAAATTGTGCAGAACACCTGCCACAGGTGCCCTTACAATTCTGGAAGGGGTACCGCTCCAGGTGAGAGGGTACAGAGCCCCAAGGAGGAGGTCTGGGTGTGTGAGAGTCCACCCCAGTCCCTGGTTCAGCCTCAGGGTACAGACCCTGGGCTGGTGTACCAGTTGCAGGATAGCACCCCTGAACTGGTGGGCGAATTGTGCAGAACACCTGCCACAGGTGCCCTGACAATTCTGGAAGGGGGTACTGCTCCATGTGGGAGGGTTTAGAGCCCCAAGGAGGAGGACCGGGTGTGTGAGAGTCCACCCCAGTCCCTTGTTTAGCCACAGGGTACAGACCCTGGGCGGGTGTACCAGTTGCAGGATAGCACCCCTGAACTGGTGGGCAAATTGTGCAGAACACCTGCCACAGGTGACCTAACAATTCGGGAAGGGGGTACCGCTCCAGGTGGGAGGGTACAGAGCCCCAGGGAGGAGGACAGGGTGTAGAAGAGCCCACCCCAGTGTCCTGTACATCTGCAGGGTACAGACCCTGGGCTGGTGGGTCAGTGCCATGATGTCATCCCTAACCTTACAAGAGGGAGAGTGGACAAAGTGTGCCAGGCACCTGGGGCTACCGCCCCCACTCTCTGATGCCCTGATGCCACATAGGTTAGAGAGCCCTGAGAGGAATAAGGCCTGGGTCTCCCAACTGACGACTGTCGGTAGCCACTGTGGCTTACTGTCCTGGTGGACAGAGTTGCCCCTGGGAGGGGGACAGAAGTCACACCCCAGGGGTGGACTGGGCCACACCACTGTGTTGGCCATGTGGGTACTGTCTACCTGTTGGGACACATCTGTGAGCAAAGTAAGTTTAGGTGCTGCACAGATGGGGTCCACAGGTGAGGAGAAGGGTTCCCCATGGGTCAGCTTAGTGGGCCTGAGAGTATGGATAGAGGGATCCAACTAGGTTCAGGAAGGCATAGAACTGGAATGAAACCCTGCTGTTGTGGGCCAGGTTCCATGTTCTATCGCCCCAAGCAGGGAAGTCCATCGAGGTATGGATTGGTCTACCCTGGCTTTAGGCTGGAAGGGGGTCGTGTTGGAAATGGCCCTTTTTGTAGGGTTAGCCCTAAACGTTTTGTTTTTTCCTCCTACTTTTTCCTGACCTGCGTGTGTTGGTTTTAGGACTCTGGGCACTTTACCACTACTGATCAGTGCTAAAGTGCATATGCTCTCTGTGTAAACTGTGTTATGGATTGGTGTTTCCATGATTGGCCTATTTGATTTATGTCATACACAAAAATGGAGCCAAGGGGGTCAAAAAGGCAGGTCGCCCCCCACTCATGACCATATACAAAAAAGGACCTGCCTCGTACTAATCCTTGTTTTAAGCACAGTGTACACACTCAACACTTTATACTCAACGTACTGGCTTCTGCACAAACTGTTGCTCTTTAGCCGTCTTTGCGGCCCTGATTGCCATTCGCTAAGGAGTTCTAGTGTCACTGGCTATGTAAATGCCTGAAACTAGGTATATTTAGAAAAGTGTTTCCCCTGAAAAGCTATTATATCCCCACCACTATGTGTGAGAAGAAAAGAGGAAGAAAAAGCGAGTTCAAATTCAAATTCAACAGAACCATCAAGTATAGTCTCTGTTCCAATACCTCAAAAGGAAGAAGTGCAAAAAAGTGAGGCGGACGGCAGTACCTCACGGACGTAACCCCAACGAGGTTTATGCAGACAGGTACACGCCCGCTACCTCACGTTCTCATCATAGGCGACTGCCGTCCCAAATGAAGATGAAGAATAAATCAAAAGTAGTTGTGTCTATTCTAATACCTAATGTGAAGTGGAACTAAAAATCTAAACTGTGTCTATGTTCCAACAACAAAAAAGTGGGTGTCGACCCTAAGAAAGAGGAGGGTGAGTCTGATCAGGACCCAAGACACTCCCAATTAAAACCGGGCAAGACCACACTAGCTAAATCAGACTTTTATTTAGTGCTGTGTGGCTGTCCACTAAAACCAACATGTTTCGTTGCCTGTATGGATTGGCGGCAACTTCTTCAGGGCTAGGGTCGACTAGCCTCTCTGCTTTAATAGCTCTGACCAGTATAGTATCTGTCAGGACCTGTGGGAAACATAAAATACAAACACACACTTTCAATACAGCACCCCAGTTACCTTTAAAGGGTAACACACATTCAATCGGGCACTTTAGCAGTTTGCATTAATTAACTGCAATGGACACAGTGCCTGTATCATCTGTATCAATCATATTTACCGTTGGGGTTGCTCATTTACAGCATACCTCAACCCTCAGAGTAGGAGTGTCTGTGCTACCTCGGGTACTTATGAGCTGCTTGCCCGCAAACCGCGGATTCGTATATCTAAAATGCATAGGAACAGAGAGTTATCTTATTGCATACCAGTATTGAACACCTTACACACATAAGTTGGTAACTATGTGTAGGACCGCTATCATGTAATAACCAGGATCCTGTGATTTCCCCATATGGCTAACACACATGTATCATTTAATGCCTAACACGTCCCATCACGTTAGGGTGGCCACATAAATTAATACGCTTCACTTCCTCGTTGTATTCATGGTCCTATCCAAGTTGTGCTAGCTGTAGATGGTTAAGTTGTGATGGCGGAGTGCACACCGTGTGGGCTCTCCGATGACCCCGCCCCGCCCTCCGAAACCGGGGAGATTGGATGTATTAGACGGCCACTAACGGGAACTAAGAGTATTCCTTTAGCTCTATTCTGTATACAGTCTACCACACCCAGCCCGCTATCAGTCTCACCTCGTCAGTCTTGCGCTCCGGGTTCTATCCAGCCTCCATCGCGGGCTGTGTGGCTCTTTCTTGTTTAAATGCTACGCGCGTGTTGACTATGCCCATGCGCGAGCGTGAACTGAAGGCAACAGCGGCCATCTTGTGTAAACCGGAATACGCGCCCAAAATGGAAATAGCGTATACGGTGTCGTTGACATGTGCGGACGTGCACTGGGGGCAATCGCGGCCATCTTATGTACACCGGGACACATACCCATAATGGAGCTAGCGTGTATGGTGTCATAATGTTATTAACCAATGTACCACACTCCCCAATTGGCTTAGTGAAATAATGAACTGGCTGCAACATAGCACACATTCCAGGGCCCTTCAGTTGTTATATATTTACAATAGGGTCCTAACAATGTGTCATGCAAATGATTACCGATACTGTCACAGCCCATGAATGGCCCTCCGAAATGTCGACAGGACAGTGTACTCAGATGGTGTGCAGGGACTGCATGGGTTGCCCTAACCCCCCTATCACTATATGTATGCTTGTTGATATACAAAAAGTGTCTGCAGTTCATTTGGATGAGGTTTGCAATGTGATGTAAATTATTGATTTGCAACCTTGTTCCACTCGATGTAATCATTAAGGCCATGTAGGTCTGCTCCCTCCTGGTAAATCCAACGTGCCTCCTTCATTGTTAGTCTGGCGTCCATGTTATAAATGTCACCCAAGACCCGCTCCAATACGACCCAACGTAATTCGTGAGGGCCATGTCTGGCCGTCACGAAGTGCTGGACCAACTTTGTGGTTAATTTGCCCATCCGAATGGTACTTAAATGTTCTTGTACACGGACCTTCACTTTACGCGTGGTCAATCCAATGTAGTGAAGGCCGCATGGACATGTCAGTCTATATATAACGTTGTTCGTATTACAATTGCTGAACGCATTCAAATACCAAATCTTCCCACTTGCCAGCATGACATTCTTAGTTGGAGTGGTGAGTTCGCATACACTACAACCACCGCATTGATAGTGTCCTGGCGGAATCCCTGTGGACTTGATCTCACCCTTAGGTCGTGAGTGCACAAGGCGATCGCGTAGACTGGTAGAGCGTTTAAAGGCAAAGCGGGGTTGTGGCATGGTCATGGTAGAAGTGTGTAGAAGTGGCCAGTGTTTCCTGATCACTTGTCTAATTTGTGTCGACAAGGGACCAAAGGTGGTGACTACGGGGATGCAATCTCCTGTGATTTTCGGTTTTCTCTCCAAGAGGGCCGTTCGTGGGGTATTCAGGGCTCGTTTTTTAGCCTGCTTGATAACCTTGATAGGGTATGCTCGTGCCTCCAGTTTACATGATAAGGTTTCTGCTTGTTGTACAAAGTCCTCAGTGTTCGAACAGTTCCTGTGATATCTCAGGAATTGTCCTACAGGTAAGTTGTCCCTCAATGCCCTGGGGTGGTAGGATCTATAGTGCAGGAGGGAGTTCTTGTCGGTAGGTTTCTGATGGACATTAGTGACCAATTTCCGATTTACTACACTGATATCGAGATCCAGATATGTAGCTGTAGTGTTGCTGATAGTCCAGGTAAATTTGAGGCATTCATCGAGGCCATTAAGCCACTGAAGGAATCTGTCAAGATCTGCTGCAGAGCCTGTCCAAATACAGAGCACATCGTCGATATATCTCTTCCAGAGGGCAATGTTCCTCTGGAAGGGATTAGTGCAATGTGAGATGTAATTAGTCTCAAATTGGCCCACATAAATACAAGCCAGACTAGGGGCAAATGTAGCCCCCATCGACGTACCAGACACTTGCAAATATAGCTGGTCCTTGTAGGCGAAAAAGTTTTTTGTTAAGGCCAATTCAATGCATTGGAGAACGAAGGTTTGCGGGACATCATAAAACCATTCGCACTCACCCAGGGCATGTGCTGCTGCCACCAGCGTTGCTTCCTGGGGGATGCTGGTGTATAATGATTCGATGTCAATTGTGACCAGCAATTGATGTTGAGGGTCAAACACAATGTCATCCAGGATTTTTAAGACTGATGTAGTGTCCTGTACATAAGAGGGTTGGGTAATCACACATTCCCTCAGGAAGAAATCTGCAAACTGGGATAGCGGTTCCAGGACAGATTGAATCCCCGATACAATAGGGCGTCCCGGGGGTGGCCTCTGTACCTTATGAATTTTTGAAACGATGTAAAACGCAGGGATCCTGGGTTTTTCGTTAATCAAAAAGTCCGCTTCTTTGACCGTGATCCACTTCTTTGCTTTGGCTTCCGCGACCATCGTTTGAATGGTCGTCTGTAAGTTCTTGGTGGGATCTCTCATGAGAGGTTGATAATTATGTCGTACATCAAGCAATCTGGCCACCTCCCGCTCATAATCCACAGTGTCCAGCACCACCACCGCTCCCCCCTTATCAGCAGGTTTGATGGTGATACTAGGGTTCTGCTGGAGGGAATGTACTGCTAACCAATCAGCCTTTGTCATGTTGCTGTGGCTGGGGCCCTGCTGTTGTTCTTCCAAAAAACTAATGTCTTGCATGATTTTTTGTTCAAAAACAAGGACTTCTGGGCCAATAGAATGGTTAGGGGGGCAAAATTGGGACGGTCGTCGCAGATTTGTAGAGAACACCGAAGGTGCCTCAGTTTCTTTACCCTGGAAGAATTTATTTAGTTTGATCTTCCTCATCAACCCGTACAGTTCACCCCGCAGCTTAAAGCTGTCATGTTTGGGAGTGGGGACATATCCAAGGCCTTTGTTTAAGACCCTGTGCTCGTCTATTGTCAAGATGTGTGAAGACAGATTGATCACAATGTAATTCTCCTCCCTAGTTACTGGGGTATTCTGCCCCTGCTGCGGGTGATCCTGGGTGAAAAATGGATTTGTTGTTGTGGCGTGCTCTGCCTCTGGCCCTCCCCCTGTAACTGGTCCCTCTCTGATCTGGGGGGCGCTGTTCTAAAAAATCCCTCAGCATGGCTCCCAGATCTTCGTTTTCATTTGGGACGGCAGTCGCCTATGATGAGAACGTGAGGTAGCGGGCGAGTACCTGTCTGCATAAACCTCGTTGGGGTTACGTCCGTGAGGTACTACCGTCCGCCTCACTTTTTTGCACTTCTTCCTTTTGAGGTATTAGAACAGAGACTATACTTGATGGTTCTGTTGAATTTGAATTTGAACTCGCTTTTTCTTCCTCTTTTCTTGTCACACATAGTGGTGGGGATATAATAGCTTTTCAGGGGAAACACTTTTCTAAATATACCTAGTTTCAGGCATTTACATAGCCAGTGACACTAGAACTCCTTAGCGAATGGCAATCAGGGCCGTAAAGACGGCTAAAGAGCAACAGTTTGTGCAGAAGCCAGTACGTTGAGTATAAAGTGTTGAGTGTGTACACTGTGCTTAAAACAAGGATTAGTACGAGGCAGGTCCTTTTTTGTATATGATCATGAGTGGGGGGCGACCTGCCTTTTTGACCCCCTTGGCTCCATTTTTGTGTATGATTATGAGAACGGCAGCTTAGCCGTGAGAGCTTTTAAAGAAAATTTGTAAAAATCATTAGACACTCACTTTTAGGAGCACCCTATTCACATTGGGGACATACATAGTTCACATCACTCCTTTAGGCATTTTTGACACTTTGCCTATCAACTGACCACATATGTGGGTTCTGCTATAGAATGGACCAATATTGCTTGGCATTCACTGATGAACATATCGCATCGATTTTGGCAGGGCCATCATTACTTCCCAATGCGCCCCTTAGTGGTGTGGCTTCAGCTAGGGAAGAATGGGAAAAACTATCCATTACCAAAAAACGGCAGGTCAGAATAGCCCTTCATGGTGCCCTTATGACAGAATATCTGCGGGCAGGGGCAGCCCCAGCCAGTCTCCTGGTCCGTATAGAACCAAAAATCTTTCTAGAGGCCAAACGATTCCGGGTGGACTGGAGCTTTATAGCAAACAAGTGCACTTGGGATTGGTTAGTATTAATCATCAATACTGCAAAGAGACTGAGCGAGGAACTGCTTAAAGAAATATTAGATTTGGAAACAGCACTGAAGGCAGATACCACCATAAAAGATATAAAAGAACAGTTGACCACAATCCAGAATGATGTTGGGGAATATCAAATTTATATGGTGAACCAAAAAATGAAGGGAATTAAAAGAAACCTAGAGAGATTTAGCCATGAATGGGCCTTTCCATATGTCGAGGACAGTCATTATCAACAACCCCCAGAAACACTACACTTTACACGAGGGTCCAGAGGTGGGCGCCGGCAAGGTAAACGAACATTTAACAATTGGACGTTTGACAATACTAGCAGTGAAGAGGATGATTGCAATGGACAACCCTCTACCTCTGCTTCCACGTCCAACTTTAACCAGAGAGTCAGATTTAACACCACAGAGAGGCCAAACGAAGATCTGAGAGCCATGCTGAGGGATTTTTTAGAACAGCGCCCCCAGATCAGAGAGGGACCAGTTACAGGGGGAGGGCCAGAGGCAGAGGCAGAGCACGCCACAACAACAATCCAATGTGGCAGAATTTTTCACCCAGGATCACCCGTAGCAGGGGCAGAATACCCCAGTAACTAGGGAGGAGAATGACATTGTGATCAATCTGTCTTCACACATCTTGACAATAGACGAGTACAGGGTCTTAAACAAAGGCCTTGGATATGTCCCAACTCCCAAACATGACAGCTTTAAGCTGCGGGGTGAACTGTACGGGTTGATGAGGAAGATCAAACTAAATAAATTCTTCCAGGGTAAAGAAACTGAGGCACCTTCGGTGTTCTCTACAAATCTGCGACGACCGTCCCAATTTTGCCCCCCTAACCATTCTATTGGCCCAGAAGTCCTTGTTTTTGAACAAAAAATCATGCAAGACATTACTTTTTTGGAAGAACAACAGCAGGGCCCCAGCCACAGCAACATGACAAAGGCTGATTGGTTAGCAGTACATTCCCTCCAGCAGAACCCTAGTATCACCATCAAACCTGCTGATAAGGGGGGAGCGGTGGTGGTGCTGGACACTGTGGATTATGAGTGGGAGGTGGCCAGATTGCTTGATGTACGACATAATTATCAACCTCTCATGAGAGATCCCACCAAGAACTTACAGACGACCATTCAAACGATGGTCGCGGAAGCCAAAGCAAAGAAGTGGATCACGGTCAAAGAAGCGGACTTTTTGATTAACGAACAACCCAGGACCCCTGCGTTTTACATCGTCCCAAAAATTCATAAGGTACAGAGGCCACCCCCGGGACGCCCTATTGTATCGGGGATTCAATCTGTCCTGGAACCGCTTCCCAGTTTGCAGATTTCTTCCTGAGGGAATGTGTGATTACCCAACCCTCTTATGTACAGGACACTACATCAGTCTTAAAAATCCTGGATGACATTGTGTTTGACCCTCAACATCAATTGCTGGTCACAATTGACATCGAATCATTATACACCAGCATCCCCCAGGAAGCAACGCTGGTGGCAGCAGCACATGCCCTGGGTGAGTGCGAATGGTTTTATGATGTCCCGCAAACCTTCGTTCTCCAATGCATTGAATTGGCCTTAACAAAAAACTTTTTCGCCTACAAGGACCAGCTATATTTGCAAGTGTCCGGTACGTCGATGGGGGCTACATTTGCCCCTAGTCTGGCTTGTATTTATGTGGGCCAATTTGAGACTAATTACATCGCACATTGCACTAATCCCTTCCAGAGGAACATTGCCCTCTGGAAGAGATATATCGACGATGTGCTCTGTATTTGGACAGGCTCTGCAGCAGATCTTGACAGATTCCTTCAGTGGCTTAATGGCCTCGATGAATGCCTCAAATTTACCTGGACTATCAGCAACACTTCAGCTACATATCTGGATCTCGATATCAGTGTAGTAAATCGGAAATTGGTCACTAATGTCCATCAGAAACCTACCGACAAGAACTCCCTCCTGCACTATAGATCCTACCACCCCAGGGCATTGAGGGACAACTTACCTGTAGGACAATTCCTGAGATATCGCAGGAACTGTTCGAACACTGAGGACTTTGTACAACAAGCAGAAACCTTATCATGTAAACTGGAGGCACGAGCATACCCGATCAAGGTTATCAAGCAGGCTAAAAAACGAGCCCTGAATACCCCACGAACGGCCCTCTTGGAGAGAACACCGAAAATCACAGGAGATTGCATCCCCGTAGTCACCACCTTTGGTCCCTTGTCGACACAAATTAGACAAGTGATCAGGAAACACTGGCCACTTCTACACACTTCTACCATGACCATGCCACAACCCCGCTTTGCCTTTAAACGCTCTACCAGTCTACGCGATCGCCTTGTGCACTCACGACCTAAGGGTGAGATCAAGTCCACAGGGATTCCGCCAGGACACTATCAATGCGGTGGTTGTAGTGTATGCGAACTCACCACTCCAACTAAGAATGTCATGCTGGCAAGTGGGAAGATTTGGTATTTGAATGCGTTCAGCAATTGTAATACGAACAACGTTATATATAGACTGACATGTCCATGCGGCCTTCACTACATTGGATTGACCACGCGTAAAGTGAAGGTCCGTGTACAAGAACATTTAAGTACCATTCGGATGGGCAAATTAACCACAAAGTTGGTCCAGCACTTCGTGACGGCCAGACATGGCCCTCACGAATTACGTTGGGTCGTATTGGAGCGGGTCTTGGGTGACATTTATAACATGGACGCCAGACTAACAATGAAGGAGGCACGTTGGATTTACCAGGAGGGAGCAGACCTACATGGCCTTAATGATTACATCGAGTGGAACAAGGTTGCAAATCAATAATTTACATCACATTGCAAACCTCATCCAAATGAACTGCATACACTTTTTGTATATCAACAAGCATACATATAGTGATAGGGGGGTTAGGGCAACCCATGCAGTCCCTGCAAACCATCTGAGTACACTGTCCTGTCGACATTTCGGAGGGCCATTCATGGGCTGTGACAGTATCGGTAATCATTTGCATGACACATTGTTAGGACCCTATTGTAAATATATAACAACTGAAGGGCCCTGGAATGTGTGCTATGTTGCAGCCAGTTCATTATTTCACTAAGCCAATTGGGGAGTGTGGTACATTGGTTTATAACATCATGACACCATACACGCTAGCTCCATTATGGGTATGTGTCCCGGTGTACATAAGATGGCCGCGATTGCCCCCAGTGCACGTCCGCACATGTCAACGACACCGTATACGCTATTTCCATTTTGGGCGCGTATTCCGGTTTACACAAGATGGCCGCTGTTGCCTTCAGTTTACGCTCGCGCATGGGCATAGTCAACACGCGCGTAGCATTTAAACAAGAAAGAGCCACACAGCCCGCGATGGAGGCTGGATAGAACCCGGAGCGCAAGACTGACGAGGTGAGACTGATAGCGGGCTGGGTGTGGTAGACTGTATACAGAATAGAGCTAAAGGAATACTCTTAGTTCCCGTTAGTGGCCGTCTAATACATCCAATCTCCCCGGTTTCGGAGGGCGGGGCGGGGTCATCGGAGAGCCCACACGGTGTGCACTCCGCCATCACAACTTAACCATATACAGCTAGCACAACTTGGATAGGACCATGAATACAACGAGGAAGTGAAGCGTATTAATTTATGTGGCCACCCTAACGTGATGGGACGTGTTAGGCATTAAATGATACATGCGTGTTAGCCATATGGGGAAATCACAGGATCCTGGTTATTACATGATAGCGGTCCTACACATAGTTACCAACATATGTGTGTAAGGTGTTCAATACTGGTATGCAATAAGATAACTCTCTGTTCCTATGCATTTTAGATATACGAATCCGCGGTTTGCGGGCAAGCAGCTCAGAAGTACCCGAGGTAGCACAGACGCTCCTACTCTGAGGGTTGAGGTATGCTGTAAATGAGCAACCCCAACGGTAAATATGATTGATACAGATGATACAGGCACTGTGTCCATTGCAGTTAATTAATGCAAACTGCTAAAGTGCCCGATTGAATGTGTGTTACCCTTTAAAGGTAACTGGGGTGCTGTATTGAAAGTGTGTGTTTGTATTTTATGTTTCCCACAGGTCCTGACAGATACTATACTGGTCAGAGCTATTAAAGCAGAGAGGCTAGTCGACCCTAGCCCTGAAGAAGTTGCCGCCAATCCATACAGGCAACGAAACATGTTGGTTTTAGTGGACAGCCACACAGCACTAAAAAAAAGTCTGATTGAGCTAGTGTGGTCTTGCCCGGTTTTAATTGGGAGTGTCTTGGGTCCTGATTAGACTCACCCTCCTCTTTCTTAGGGTCGACACCCACTTTTTTGTTGTTGGAACATAGACACAGTTTAGATTTTTAGTTCCACTTCACATTAGGTATTAGAATAGACACAACTACTTTTGATTTATTCTTCATCTTCATTTGGGACGGCAGTCGCCTATGATGAGAACGTGAGGTAGCGGGCGAGTACCTGTCTGCATAAACCTCGTTGGGGTTACGTCCGTGAGGTACTGCCGTCCGCCTCACTTTTTTGCACTTCTTCCTTTTGAGGTATTGGAACAGAGACTATACTTGATGGTTCTGTTGAATTTGAATTTGAACTCGCTTTTTCTTCCTCTTTTCTTCTCACACATAGTGGTGGGGATATAATAGCTTTTCAGGGGAAACACTTTTCTAAATATACCTAGTTTCAGGCATTTACATAGCCAGTGACACTAGAACTCCTTAGCGAATGGCAATCAGGGCCGCAAAGACGGCTAAAGAGCAACAGTTTGTGCAGAAGCCAGTACGTTGAGTATAAAGTGTTGAGTGTGTACACTGTGCTTAAAACAAGGATTAGTACGAGGCAGGTCCTTTTTTCTATTTGATTTATGTGTCAGTTCCTAGTAGAGTGCACTGTGAGTGCCAGGGCCCATAAATCAAATGCTGTTGGTGGGCTGCAGTACTGGATTTTGCCACATACGCAAACAGCCCGTAAAGTGTAACTCTGGCCTGCCATTGCAGAGCCTGTGCGCAGCCTGGGGCTGCCATGTTGATTTGGCAAGTGCACCCACTTGCTAGTCCCTAAACCTTTCCTTTTCTACATGTTAGTCACCCCTAAGGTAGGCCCAAGGTACCTCTGTGTGCAGTGTGCATTGTATGTGAAATGTAGGACATGCCCTGGTGTGTGTGGTATGTCCTGATAGTGAATTACAGCCTACTTCATTTTTCACTATTGCAAGGCTACCTGTTCCCCATAGGCCAGAATGGGCAGTTTGATTATAACATCCTAGAATCCTAACTGACCCAGGGAACATGGTATAAATTCGAGTTTAGTATGCCTGAACTCGGAATGATAAAATACATCTTTTAGTGAAGATGGTTTTAACATTCTGTGTTTGAAAATACCACTTTTAGAAAGTAGGTATTTTCTTACCTAACCATCCAGCATGCCTCAGCTAGCTTGTGTATTGTCTGTCTGGTTTGTGAGTGACAGGGCCTGGGGGAGACTCCAGGAGACAGGGTGAGTCAGCACAGGGCTGAATAGACCTATCTGCATGTAGATGGGTGGGGGGAGTCGCACCTGGGTCTGAATAGTGCTGTGCCTGCCTTCCACAATGCTGGCTCCACCTCCTGTGGTACGTCTGATGACCCTGGCCCACACTGACAAAGGAAGAAGGTGCACGCTGGCAGAATGCACCCAGAACTGGCTTGAACTAGGTACAGGGCCCTCTGCCTTCAGAGGACAAAGGATTTGCTGGTATAAATATTGGGGCCCAGACCCCAGAGCTTTAGATTACTTCTGAACTAGGGAACCTGCCAGGACGAAGGACTGGGAAAGCTGGAGGAGGGGTACTGCCCCTATGCTGCATGTTGTGGGGTTGGCCTGTAGTGGTTGCTTCTGCCTTGGGTAGGGAAAGGACTGGACTGTGCTTTCATCATCCTGCTGTTAGAATTTTCTCCAAGGGCTTGAAGTAGAGCTTGCCTCCTGTTGGAAGTCTCAGGGATAGAAAAGACTTCAAAGAACTCGCTGGAATCAAGGAACCTGTCAAGAAGAAGAGCTGGAAGAGCTGCCAGGAGGAGTACTGCCCCTTTGCTGTGTTGTTGCTTTGTTGGGTTGGCCTGCAGCTGCTGCTTCTGCCTTGGGCAGTGAAAGGACTGGACTGAACTTTCTCTTCTTGTGCTGAGTATCTCCAAGGGCCTGAAACCAAGCTGGCCTCCTGTTAAGAAGTCTCAGGGACTGCAAAGACTTCACCAACCTCTGGGTACTGCTCCTGGGACCGCTGTTTCAGTTGCCACACAGAAGAGGGTATCGCGACCGACTCCGTCACTGGCTCCGTCGCTGGCCTTGTGTCCCAAAGGCACCGCAGGCCGCACCGTCTCGCCCTGCACCGCAAGCCTTGGTCTCACCGATGCCGTCTGCACGATCGTCACTGAGCTGCTGCCTGCACAGCATCGAGAGGACACCGCAGCCCGCACTGCCTCGCTTTACTTCGGTGGCCTGGTCTCACCGACACGATCGCTGATGGCTCGACACCCGCCTCGTCACGCACAGCTGTCCGGCTCCGCCAGCGCCCAGTCCCGCCAACCGGCTCTGTCGCTTGCATCGCAACCTGCCAATACCGCATCAAGCATCGTCTCGCCCTGCACCGCAAGCCTTGGTCTCACCGACGACATCTGTACGATCGTCACCGAGCCACTGCCTGCACCGCATGGAGGGGACACCACGCCCTGCACCGCTTCCACTTTTCACCATAACCGCAACGGACGCGACGACCGGCTCTGTCACCTGCACCGCAACCTGCCAGCACCGCATCGAGCACCCTCTCGCCCTGCACTGCAAGTCTTGGTCTCACCGACGCAGTCTGGACAATCATCACCGAGCCACTGCTCGCACCGCATCGAGAGGACATCGCGCCTTGCACCGCTTCCACTTTGCATCACAACCGCGACGGATGCCAAGACCGACTCGCATGCCCATGTGAGCCGCATAAAGAATGGTACTGTTAACGAGTCTGTTCACACTGTTGCTGGCCCGTACCGACACGGTCAGCAGGAATGGCGAGACTCTGTTATTTTCAGCATTGCGGTAGGCTTGGACCGAGCTACCGACTCGTACGAACTGTGTTTTCAACGTATTTTTGTAATTTAAAGATATTTTGAGAAGTAACTATTTTTGAAGTACTGTATGGTGGATTCTTTATCGTATTTGGTCTTGTTTTAAGTATATAAAAATATTGGCTGTTTTTCTAAACTGGTGTGGTGTCCTTTTGTAGTGCTTACATTGCATTACTGTTGGTTTTGTGCAAATGCTTTACACACTGCCTCTAAGATAAGCCTGACTGCTCGTGCCAAGCTACCAAGGGGGTGAGCAGGGGTTATTTTAGGAGTGTAACTCCCTTACCCTGACTAGGAAGAAGGGTCCCTATTTGGACAAAGGTACAAGCCCTTGCCAACAAGAGACCCCCATTACAGGTGTGTGCTGGCCCTCACCCTGTTTTGCCTTTTTATTAATGCACTGGTGGCCCAATTAAATGAAGTAGCGGACAATGACGCCCCGAAGCTGATGCAAGGCAGGGTGCCAGCAATGATGTTTGTGGATGACACTTTGCTGTTGTCCAAGTCCCCTATGGGCATCGAAAGGATCCGAGACAGTTTCTCTTTATTTTGCAAAAATCGAGGGCTGGAGATTAACACAATAAAGACCAAATTCATGGTCTTCAATCCAGCCAAAACGTCTCGCCCAAATCCCTCCTTAAATGGCACTTTGTTAGATAGGGTGACTGTCGAATGGGGCCCACAACTACACAAGGCAGGCTTGAGGCTAGCGCAGATGGTGGGGGGAATCATCAAAACCTTTAGGAATTCCCTATACAAACCGCCTGGCCCGATAGCTGAAATATACAAAGTACAAGTAAGGAGTGCTGTAATGTACGGGGCAGAACTATGGGGTCACTGCCCCTCTGGCGGATTGGCCAAAATAGAGAACCAATTCATGAGAAAGCTCTTGGGCTTACCGCCTAGTAATCCCCTCATCCCCCTGCGCCTGGATTTAGGAATCAAACCCATAGCAGAGGAGATTGGACTAAGACCACTGACCTTTTGGCACAGACTGTGGGCGACCCCTGAATTAGCATCCTACCAAACAGAACTCAAGGGGGTCCTGGGACTTCCGGGGACAGGAAAATTGCCATGGTTCAAGTACATCAAAGAAGCATGTTCTAGAATAGGCATGCCTAACCTGTGGAGTAATCCCTAGGAAGTGTCCCCGATAATATCTCGACTTCAACTTATAAGAGCTTATTGATCGCTTAAACTAGTCGATCTGCAGGGGAACACCAAACTCGGGCACAAAACGGCTGATTTTCTTAACATAAAAGCCCAGTATCTCTTTGAGCCTTTCCTGGATGATATACAGCCCTCCAAAGCTAGGAAGCTGTATATCCAGTTTAGAACAGGGTCCCTCCCGGTTATTGCTTTTACGAATAAATGATCAAAAGATTCCTCTGTTGGGTGTCCCGCTTGCAACAGCCATGATGAGACCGACATTCATGTTCTTTTTTTTTTGCCCTGGCTATATATCTGCCAGACGGCGTTGGCTCATACCATTATGTAGAAACATGGGCTCTACACAGTGTCTGGAGGTGTATAGAATTTTAAGATCTGACCCCCCCCCCCAATAGTTTTTACCGTGTCCCGATTCCTCAATTCTATGTGGCAAAGGCATAGGGCCATTTTAAACACATCTCAGCAACTGTAAAAAATGCCCCCTGCAATTGTGTTGTTTATAGTATCAAAATTGTAATATTTCTTATCTGACAAACTAAAATGCTTCTTTGGCTATATTTTGTAATCTGCTAACAATGAATTCTCAAGATTTGTCTTAACACAGCTATATATGTATATGTATATTGGACTTTTTATGGCCTTTTATGACCAAAATAAAGTTTGTTGAATGGATGGAAAAACATTCAACCATCCTTACTTCAGGCCACCTGGACAAACAATCAATAAGCACCAAAGTAAATTTGGGTGTGCTTCCTAACACAGCAAACGGTCCAGAAATATCCAAAGCCAATTTGCTCCTATGCATGGACGGTGGTTCCACAAATACGACAGGATACAGAATGGTAACCTTGGATTTGTCACTAGCGACACAAGCATCGCAGTCCTTGACAAACTGGTCTGCCATTTTGTCTGTCACCGGCCACCAGAAATCTTCTCTAATCCTATGTTTGAGTGCCCTGATACCACCATGGCCAACATGTGCAAGATTAAGAATGTTACACTTAAGATTCTGTGGAACAACAAGCAAACTGCCCCTATGCAAAACACCATTGACAAAAGATAATTCATCACGCACTTTCTCAAAAGCAGCAAAACTCTCATGTAAATCCTTAACAGTGGGCCATCCTTGAATCATGTACCTCCTCACTCTTGTTAAAACATCATCTTTCTCCATAGCGTACAACCACTCTTTCTCACACAAAGCGCCATCCAAAACCTTATCCACGGAACTCATTACACAAACCATAATCGAATACTCATCATCGCAGGTATCCATGTTAGAATCATCCGGGACGGGTAACCTAGACAAACAATCAGCAGCAAAATGTATTTTCCCTGACACATGTTTTAGCTTTTACTGAAATTCCTGCATACGATACTGCCATTTGGCAATGCGGGGAGTAGCCCTTCCTCCACCATGAGTGCAAAATAGATTCACCAAAGATTTATAGTCTGTGTGAAGAACAAACTCTCTCCCCCGCAAGTAAGTTTTGGAATACTCAGTTCCCCAACACATGGCAAGGACCTCCCTTTCAATAGTAGAGTAAGTGGCTTCAGCCCCACGTAAAGTACGGGACGCAAAAGCCACAATCTCCTCACTACCATTCGAGCTCTTCTGCAATAGCACTGCCCCCAAACCCACACTGCTAGCGTCAGTCATTCAAATGCTTAAGTCTTGCATGTTGTAAGACTTCAAGGTATGTGCAGAAACTAGGCTTTTTTACATTTCTTTGAAGACACATTCACATTCATTTGTCCACTCATATCTAGCATTCTTTTTTAGAAGGTTGCATAACACTGCAGTTTTACTGGCAAATTGCGGAACAAATTTGGCATAAAACTCAACCAAACCTAATAAGGACCTGAGTTGATCCTTATCACAGGGTGAAGGTGCATCCTCAATAGCTCTCAAAATTTTCAACTTAGGCTTAACTTCATCGGCAGACACGTGGTGCCCCAAATAGTCAACACCAGAATGGGCAAAATTACATTAGTCTCTCGTTAAAGTCGGGCAGTTTTTCCTCAAAACTTCTAAAATCATTTTTACTCTCAAATCATGTTCTACGTTATCTTTGCCATATATAAAAAATATCGTCCTGAAAACAGGCAACTCCTTTCATACCTTTGAACAAAATGTCCATCACCCTTTGGAACACAGAAGATGTAGACGCTAAACCGAACGGCATGCGGATGTAGCGGAAGGCACCTTCTGGTGTGATAAATGAGGTTAAGTGTCTGGAATCATGGTCCAATTCCACTTGGTGGTATGCTGCTGACATGTCAAGAGATGTAAACACCGCAGCATGATAGAAAGTGGCCAACATTTCGTTAATGTTGGGTGAGGGTTGACGATCTACCCAAATATTACGATTTATATCACGGAGATCCACGCATAAATGCAAAGATTTGTCAGCCTTACGAGCTAAAACGATCGGGGACAACCATACTGAACCTGCAATGGGTTCAATGATTGACACGGCACACAATAGGTCAAGCTTTTTCTTCAACTCTTGTCTAAGACACAAAGGTACCTTCTTGACCTTGTGAACCACAGGAATGGCATTACTCTTCAGAACGATGTGATGTTTGAAATTGTGTAGTTTGCCCAGTCACAAAACACTTCACTAAATTCATTGATCCATTTTGAGGCATTAACATCTTGTACCTCTCCAACAGCATTTAAACTTGAATTCATCAAACGATCTCTAGTTAATACCAGATCGGGATGATTGGGATCTAAAACTATGTTGAGATCACCTTGATCGACCCAACCCAATAAATTTGATCTATTTTTTACGACAAACACACTAGTATTGACAGAATTGTCACAAAACTTTAGATCAGCCTTGAACTAGCCAACGACTTCCACTTTTTTGCCCCATAAGCAAACAGCTTAATATCAGATGACTCTAAAACGACATCTTGAAATTTGGCAAACTCATTTTCACAAGAAGAGTAACAGGAGAACCAGAATCTGCCATAATCTTTACACTATGGCCATTAATCGAAAGATCACACAACGCAGGTTTTCTTTTACCAATTTGTTTGATAAGTGCACAATTCTGATCATATTGAACACACCCCTCTTTACTAATCATTAAAAGATAACCTTCACCATTCACACTTCCGGATTCAATATCAACGTCATCCTCACACACAGCACTGACAAATTGTCTCCTTTGACTACTTGCTCCACAAATGCGAGAAAAATGACCTCTGGGGCCACATTTAAAGCAAGTTTGACTTAAAACAGTACAATGTTTGAAATTTCCTAAATGTGACCTACTACCACATCTGTAGCAAACAAACTCCTTTTTAGTATTCATTGAGGACCCCACAGGTTTTTTTTACATACTTCAAATTCTGGCTTTTAGGTTTATCACCACCTCTTTTCTGTATGACGTTAACTTCCTTAGACTCCAATTTAGCACAACTTATAGCCAACTCTTTCATACACATATCAGATTGTTCGATACTCCTTGCAATTTTCAAAGCAAGTTCCAAACCAGGATCCTCACTAGCCAGTAACCATTCTTGGATTCTCCTATTACAAGTTTTCTCAATTAGTTGATCTACAACTATTTCTTCTTTTAAGTTCCGATAATTACAGTTCAAGGATAAAGTACGTAAAGCTGAAACAAAATCATCAATGGATTCCCCAGGAAGGTGTGTACGTTGCAAAAACCTGTGTCTTTCCAAAACCACGTTCTTTTAGGAGAACATCTTTTACTCAAGGTTTAGATTAACGATGCTTATTCATCAACAATAGGCTCAGCATCTCCCTCACCACTGGGAAGAATGAGAACAGTTTCAATGTGTAGCGTGTTTAGAATTGACCTGCCCTCATGACCTAAGTTCTAGACTAACAATGCTTTCTTTTTCCTGGATGTGAAGGTATCTCCATCTATAGCGTCAAGATACGCTTCAAAAGCCTCACACCAATGTATCCAGTTCAATGGAGGAGAACCAGGATTTGCCAGGAAAGGAGGTAGCGGAGATATTCCTTCCATAACTGTAAAAATACACGCAGAGTTAGTTGGTGCCGAAATAGATATTAACTAGGTAGTAAAAATCACTGACTGTCAATTTATTCCACAGCGTTATAGGAAATTAAATTAATAGGAATTAGACCTATTGCAGAGGAGACTGGACTTAGACCGCTAACCTTTTGGCGTAGACTGTGGGTGACCCCGGAATTAGCAGTCTACCAGTCAGAACTAAAGGAGATTTTGGGTCTCCCGGGTGTGGGCAAATTACCACGGTTTTCACATATAAGGGATGTATGCTATCGGATAGATATTCCAAACTTATGGAGCAACCCCGAGGTAGTGTGCCCGACAATCTCACACTTAGAACTAGTAAGAGCCTATAGATTGCTCAAACTAGCTGATATCCAGGGGAGCACTAAACTTCGCCATCTAACAGCTGATTTTTTAAATATTAATTCGGAGTACCACATTGAGCCCTTTCTGGATGATATTCAACCTTCTATGGCAAGGATGTTATACTTTCAGTTTAGAATAGGGACCTTGCCGCTTTGTGCCTTCACTAAAAAATGGTTAAAAGCCTCCCCCCTTGGGTGCCCCGCTTGCAACTGTATAGATGAGACTGATATTCATGTCTTTTTCTTTTGTCCTGGCTATAAAACAGCCAGACGGCGATGGCTCGCCCGACTTTGCAGAAATTTGGGGTGTATGCAGTGTATGAAAGGCCTTTAGAATATTGAGAACTGATACTCACCCACCCATTGTTTTTGCCGTGTCCCGATTTCTGAACTCCATGTGGCATAGTCGTAGGGTGCTGTTAAACTCACCACTGCAAGTATAAAATCCCCACAGTGTACATCTTGTTACTTTTTAATCATTTTTAACTTTTAACTCATTTTTAACTCATTTTTTACCCTTTTCACATTCCAAAAACTAAAAGTATTGATGAAATGAAAATCGATCGTACCAAAATTATATGTGGCTATTTCTTTTATGATGATTGTGGCCATATCCAGGGTATTTGCTGTGGTAGTTGACGGAGCTCGAGAAGAAGCTTTGTATTTTCGAACCCCCTACCCTGTGATGAATTTTAATGTTGTCAATAACCAGGTTTGGCTAGTATTTTATTTTTAAGTATTGGTCTTGTGTATGTGTTTTATGTGTTTTTCTGCAATTGTTTGTATCACCTACTTTTTATGGTCTACATTGACCGAAATAAAGTTTGATGGAATGGAAATTGATAGGTGTAGAAAGGCAACTAGTGCGCTGGAATGAGCTGTGCGCATCAATGAGAAATGTCACCATACGAAATGCAGTAAGCTGTGCACATTAATAGTAAGCTGTGCATGAAATACAGTAAACTGTGCACATTAATGGTAAGCTGTTCACATCAACAAGAAAATATGGTTGACCTTAAGTAAAATTAACAGATGAGTAAGCTGTGTGCATCAGGGAATGAGCCAACACACGAAACAAGCGTTGCCATGGTTACTTTAAACATACTGCCGATTATGGCTGCCACATGGTATTGATGCCTATTATAAAAGCTGTGCGTATCAGCATGATGAGCAACCATCGAGAGTTTCAGAACAGCTGATGCGCAAACGTTGCTCAGAGAACAGGCAATATTTATGGTGTGCCTGTCACCGTAAACACCATACCGTATTAAGATGGGCGCCGTACGTCTACGCGGCGTGTTGAAGATGTTAGATACTCCAGAGGTTGCGTGCGCACCGCCACACGAACACCCACTGCCGCACGAGCTCAATCGCGCACAGTGGACGCGAGCCCAACAGATGTGCCTCAAAAGTCTCTGAAGTCCCAAATGGCTATCGATTCACAGCCATGGACTAGAATGATGCACAACAAGGAACCCCCACATCAAAGAAGAGCCTGGAAACAGTACGCTGCAGCATAGGACGTAATCGTAGAACGTGACGACGCGAAGAATAGCACTCCAATCAAGCAAAACCAGCTCCAAGGAGGACGAAGACAGCATCGAAGAGGTGGACATACTGGTGGCCACTCGTCGCCACTGAAAGGACGCACAGAGACATCAGTTTCACAGGTAAGTCCTTTATTGACCATCAGCTAAGTCCACCTGGCAGCAACTGCTGCCAGTGCTGCAGATCAGAGCTTATAAATTCTCCCTACTTCCACGGACAGAGTAATTCCACAGTCATACGCACATACACTCATCATACGCTGGTGGGCCCATTACACCAACATTTATTCTATTAACCTATCCGCACTGAATAGGAGAGAGAACTCCTTGATCAATCTGCATCTAATTTGAGGTCAATGCAATCAAATTGAATTGTCTCGAGTCATGATTTAAACAGTTTAAACACATTTGAGATCTCAATAATATGACAAAGAAATAACCACCCAACACTGAAATTCAAACAGAAATTATTTTATCTAAATTAATTCATAAGGAAAGCCATTCAATTGCAAAATCATTATTCTCATATTTACCTATTCTGGCTAAATGTCGTACTCTAAGTTAGGACAGGTCTCTCAGTAAAGAATCAAAGTCTCTCGAGTCGCCGTCCTCTCAGTCAGCATCGATCCTCTTGAGCATAAGTTCAGGAAGAAGTGGCCTTAGACCCTCTCTAGTCTAGAAATATTTATACTAAAATTTACATACTAAAAGTTACAAACAACCTCTAAAACGTCCGTTGAGCAGAGCGAGCAGGGAAGGATGTTAGCTTGCAACATTTCAAAAAATCTCTGCTCTCGGATATCTCAAAAATAAAAACACGGAAAATAGGAAGTCAAAATATAGTTTGCAATATCCATGGATGCTCTTCTACAGAATTGTATCACTCGCAGTGAAGCCACCACAAGTTTATCAAAAATGTTCATTTGTGACAAATGTTCTCCACCAAGGATATTTGGCGACCATCCCAGAGTTGTCGTCTTTTTCATAGCTTTTAGCTCAGACAGAGGCCAAGGTCACGTTCAGCGAGGCCTCTCTTCATATCTCATCTACTCAAATGCAGGCTGTAGATGTCGGCCATTTTCTTAACAGGCCAAAATGGACAACTTAATTAAAGAGAAACACAAAACAACGTTACTACATCGTACTGATTATACAGTGTTAATTCCCACTAATACCCTTATGTGTATGTATTTATCTAGCCATTTGCGACATAAAGAAGCATTAAAGCATATTATTTTAAAGCGCAAACACATAACAAATAGCGCATTAGCCACACTTATTTAATTAATTTGCTCACCAACTTAGTTCACTTATTAATTAAGCCATGCAAATGCATTCCCACGTATAATTCTTTCATTAGTAAAGTTGATTAATAAAACACTCGACAAAAATTAATACTTAATAATTAATTATTAGTAATTTTAATTATGACATATAAAAATATAAGCTGATGTTTGGGTTTAAATAGAAAACCCTGCTCCAGCAATCCCCCCTTTGGTGATATATCATCACCACAAAAATCCAACCCAAAAAATGTAGTCCCCTTTTCTTAGGAGAAATTCAAATGTCTTTTTGCTTTTTATTAAACTCCAGTTTCTCTTTCATCATCTCTTTTTGTTTGTAGATACATGCTCTCCCTAAATTCTTCTAATTCTATTTCTTATGGGTCTCTTTTTGCCCTCTTTTGTCTCTTTTCAACATTTTCTTTTATTATTTTCTTTTTATTCCTCCTATATCTACAACATAAACACCCTAATCTAAGAATCAATAAAGAAATAATCACACATGTCAATGGAAATAATATCTTACCAAAAATGGTACTACCTATCTTAGCAATAAAATTCTTAACAGCAATCATCTTATTAGCCATTTTAGTCCAGATACTTTCAGCTTCCAGTGGTACTAATTCCTCATGCAAATCAGTAATATTTTTGATATAGACCTTTAGATCTTTGCTTTCATCAGGAATGGAAGTGCAACAATGTTGAACTTTCAGCATTCCACAGACTCCACCCTCTTTTGCCAATAGAATATCAAGGGCAAGTCGATTTTGCATAGACATGGCGCGTAGAGCAACCATCTCTGTATTTACCAACAGAAACCCTCCAGCGGTGCTTGTCGATAAGCGATCCACCACTGTTGACAGTTTCCGAATTCCATATGCATTTAATGAAATTCCCACTGCTGGTATCAAAGCTCCAAAAATATCTCCTACAATTTCTGTCCAAGTTTCTCTTTTAAAGCGTGTTAGTAGATTAATTTGTTCTGCATCTTCAATTCTATCCATATGGAAAATCTTTGGAAAGACCAGGCCAACATAACATGTGCCATACCAATGGTCAGGCAACCTGTAATAAGCCTTATTCCCACAAATATAATACACTCCCGGGAAAACTGGATCTTCTCCTCCTTTAAATCCCCATCCCGTTGCAATAAAGTATGTATCATGGCACTCACTAGTCCCAACAAAATAATAATCATATTGGGATTTTCTTCTGGTAATGCATAGTTTACCCTTCTGTGGTGCATCTAAAGCCAAAGTTGGACTGGCCCCATTCTTCAACTCCTTTCCCATCTCAATGTCCCACACTGTCTCACTCATTTTATATCCTCCTGCCTTTTCATGCATGCTCATTCTCCTTTTCTCTACCATGTCTTGGAAAGCTTTTTCTTCTTCCTTCAAACTACAAGTTAAATTGTTTCTAAAAATGTAATCTAATGTTAATTCTTCTGTTTCAATAAAAATCTCACCACAAATGTTAGCTTCTTTAGCAGGATTCAATTTTTTATTCATAGGCAATTGCCCAAAAATGTTATCCTTATTAGACATATCATAATCTATTTTCCCTAACAAATAAAAAATACTACTCAACACACTACATGAAATTCCATACGTAGCTGGAAGATGATGATAAGTAACTCCCTCTGAAACAGATGCAGGTAACTGCATACTGACGTAGCAATCCCTTACCTCCATTGTCTTCACATATTCATACAATAATTTTGAAAAAACATTGCTAGAAAAATCATTAATTGACCTATCCTTGTGTATGTATATATTACTAATTCTAGGTGGTACTACTTTTTGTGAACTCTTCCCTATATTAGTCATATTCTCAGTATGTATTCCCAAAGTGTCTATTGTAACTAATAAAACAAGCACACTCCATAGTAGCATTAATAATCCTGTACAGCAGCAGCACATTCTGCACCATCTTTTCAAGAAGGTACATCTACTTTGATTATTTTCTGTGTTAGCCATCTTATTACTTTGACTGTGTCTTTTGACTTAGCCTCTACTACTCCACTACTGAATCTCTAGAACACTAGATCATTAAAATCTGTTAATTTTTAGAACTCTTCTTCTTCACTCTTCTCCAAGTGACTCCTTTAGTTCACTCAATTTGGATTTTCATCACTTTTTACTTCTTCTTCAGCAACATCAAATTGTATCAGATCCTGAACATCTGTCTCTTCTCCAATGTCAGACAAGATGACTTTCAGGATTCCAACAGTTTTCTCCTCCTCAACCACTTTCTGTAAGGTCCCCTCTGGATTTCCTTGACTCTCTGCCTCTTCTTCTTCAGACAGTGCCACATACGTCCATTCTGGTGACCTATACTTCTGGTTGGGCTTTCTGATTCTCTTGATCTCCTCTGGTTCCTTTGGTTCTTTTTTTTCTTCTTCTTTCGCTTGATTTTGACTTGACACCTCGTTCACCTGCTCAGCTTTCGATGAATTCACTCGTGTCAGTCGATATCTCAGCCTCTTTATCTTGTTAGGCCAAAGATCTCCTTTTACACTTCTTTTCTGTTTCACTTCTCTATTGTTTCTTTCTCCGATCCAAGTTCTCTTTCTCAGAACTCGACCCTCTGGTATCTCATTCTCACTCTCATCCGATTCTGTCTCATTTGCCTCTTGTTCATCAACAATTCTCTCTTTTTCCACAGTCTTCTTCTCCACCGATTGAGATTTCCCTACTACTGTCCCTCCTCGGGTCTCCGACACGCAATCTTCTTGCTGTCTACTTGTCACTTCACCTAGCTTATCAGGAATGTTCCCTACACCTCCTCGGGGGTCTTCCGCAATCTGTCCCTCTCTATCTCCTTCTGACCCTACTTCTTCAAGGATTATCTCAGATGGATTCCTCTCAATCTCTTCATTTGACTCAAGAATAGTCTCTGTGGAATCACTCTTTTCTTTTCTTTCTTTCTCTTTATTTTCTCCACTGCTCGTTAGAACTTCAGGCACTTTTCCAGAATCTGAGCTCTCTTCTGAAGTTCGCAATGTTCCTCTTGAAACTCTTGAAACTTCTTCCGGTAAGAAAAAAGAATCACCTGACTCTCTTTCTGACTCTCTTTCCCCCCTTTCAGGATTCTTTTTTCTTCTCACTGTTTCAGTGTCTGCATCATCACTGGAATTTGACTCTTCAAAGTACTCTTTTCCAGTCCCATCCTTTGGATTTGGAACTCTCAGAGTATGACTTGCATGAATCCAGTTCTTCACTCCAGCACACTTCACAGCAGTCGTCGTAGTCAGAATGACTTGTCTTGGCCTTCCCCACCTTGGAACCAAGCAATTTCTTCTTCTGTGCACTTTTATTCTCACCCAGTCCCCTGGGCTCAGATCATGGGCTGCCTTCTTTTCAAGTGTGGTGGCGTCTTCTCCAACCTGGTGAAACACAGAATGAACTGCGTCAGCCAGGCCTTTACAGTAATCCAAAATCATGTCATCAGTTATAGTCATCAGCTTGTTGACAGGCACGAATGCATGTCTCATTGCACGTCCCATTAATATTTCATGTGGACTCAACCCCGTAGTTCTGTCTGGAGTAGATCTAATAGTCATTAGCACTAGAGGCAAGACATCAGGCCATTTCATTCCAGTAGCTAAGCACATCTTGCCAATTCTGTTTTTGATTGTGCCGTTCATCTGCTCAACAACGCCAGAAGCCTCTGGCCTGTATGCACAATGTAGCTTCTGCTGTATGCTCAATGCTTCACAAATTAAACTCATGAGCTCATTGTAGAAGTGTCCTCCTCTGTCTGACTCAATTGTCACTGGGAACCCGTACCTAGGAATCAACTCTCTTAACAGCAACTTGGCCACTGTTATTCCATCATTTCTCCTAGTCGGATATGCTTCCACCCACCTTGAGAACAAACAGACTACCACTAGAACATACCTCAATCTATTGACTTGGGGCATTTCAATAAAATCTATTTGCATTCTGGTAAAAGGACCTCCTTCTCTGCCTATTGTTCCTAGGCTCACCACTGTTTTCTTTCCAGTATTGAATTGCTGACAAATCAAACATCTTTGACAGATGCTCTCTGCAATCAGCCTGAACTTTGCATTGTACCAGGTCTGCTTGAAGGACCTAATCATAGCATCCCTCCCCAAGTGACCCTGGCCATGATACATTCTTGCCATTGTTGACAACATAGAATTTGGCATGACTGGTCTTCCATCCCTATAGATCCAAACATGATCCTTTTCTCTTGGTGCACAACCTGCCTTGATCCAATCTCTCATTTCCTCATCTCCTGCTTCATCCTGCAACTGCCTCACCTCATCCCATGTTTCCAGTACATTAGTAAACATCACAGAACAAAAAGACATTTCTTTCTCTCTTCCCCTGTTAATGGAATGATTGTTCTTTGCACAATACTGTGCTATGTCATTTGCAAACCGGTTACCGAGAGTAACAAAATCATTTCCCTGTCCATGAGCAGCACATTTTACAACTGCTAATTCTTTAGGCAGCTGTATCGCCTCAAGCAATTTCCCAATCACTTCAGCATTATTTATAGGAGTTCCACTTGAAGTCAAGAAACCTCTCTGTAGCCAATGCTGGCCAAAATCATGAACAACTCCAAATCCGTACTGACTATCAGTCATTACAGTCACTCTCACATTCCTCCCAATGTTACAAGCTTTTGTCAGTGCCACCAATTCTGCTACTTGAGCAGATTTAACTCCTTTCAAAGATGAAGCTTCCATAACTTCTGAAACTTTACACACTGCATATGCAGCACTCAGCACACCTTCTTCTGTTCTCAGACATGATCCATCCACAAACAACACATGATCACTCTCAGGTAGTGGCAGATCTCTTATGTCCGGTCTCGGTTTTGTACAGTAATCAAGCACATCCAAGCAATCATGATCAACATCATCTCTCACACTCACATTTTCAGCATCTGGCAACAGTGTTGCTGGATTCACATTCACACATCTCTCAAGAGTCACATTTGATGCTCCCAGAATGATTTTCTCATATTTAGTCAGCCGACTATGTGACATATATTGAGTTCTGCTTCTTGTCAAAAGAATTGCCACATCATGAGGTACGAACACCCGTATAGGATATCCCATTATTATACCCTCACTCTGTTCCAAACTTCTGCATGTAGCAGCTACTGCTTTCAGGCAACCTGGTAAACCCACAGCTACTGGGTCAAGTGTTGATGAGAAGTACGCAATTGGCCTCCTCAGACGTCCATGTTTCTGGATTAACACTGAAAGTGCACATCCATTTCTCTCACTACAGTACAACTCAAACTCCTTCTCATAGTCTGACATTCCTAGAGCAGTAGCTTCACATAATCTGCTTTTTAATTCTTCGAATGCTGCCATTTGTTCTGCATTCAACTCCAATGGGTCTTTTACTTCACTTTTGGTCAATTTAATCAGTGGCTTTGCTATCAGGGAAAAGTTACTTATCCACTGACGACAATAACCTACCATTCCCAGAAACATTCTTACCTCTCTCTGAGTCATTGGGGCTCTCATTTCTCTGATACTTTTGATCCTGTCAATGGTCACCTTTCTTAGACCTTTCTCAATATTGTGACCAAGATAATGTACTTCTTTCTTGCAAAATTGCAATTTGGCTGGAGATACCTTTAATCCTCCATCTGCCAGATGATTCAATAAAGCTATGGTATCTACTTCACAGGCTTCACGTGTCTTCGATGCCACAAGTAGGTCATCGATATATTGTACTAGTACTGAGCTTTCAGGCATAGTCAGCCTCTCCAAAGACTTCTTCAGCAACTGATTGAATATTGAAGGACTCTCTGTATACCCCTGTGGGATTCGGCACCATGCCAAAATACGCTGTCCAAACCGAAATGCAAAAGTCGGCTGGCTGTCATGATGCAATGGAATTGAAAAGAAAGCATGGCACAAATCAATTACTGTGTACCATTCAGCATCATGAGGAATCTGATACAAAATCACTGATGGATTTGGCACAATGAGACAGCATGATACCACAATTTTGTTAATTTTTCTCAAATCTCGTACTATTCTGAACTTCCCATTAGGTTTCTTCAGTCCCATTATAGGTGAATTACATGGGCTACTCAGTAACTCTCTCAAAACACCTTGCTGAATCATTTTGTCAATTATAGGTGTTATTCCTTCAATTATCTCTGGTGTCAGTCTGTATTGTGGGATATTAGGATAAGAGATTCCCTCTTTCACTGTAATCTTTACTGGATCTACATTATTCATCAATCCCACATCCTCTCCAGTAAAATCCCAAACTGCTGCTTTTACTGTGTGTCTCAACTCTTGAGGCAAATCATCTGGATTAAATACAGCATATGTTCCAACAATCTCATTTTCTCTATTATCCAGAGTCACCCTGTATAAGACATCCTCATCCGGTGTATCAAAGGCTATTCCATCCGGAGTACAAAAAATTGTGCAATTCATTTTACACAATAAGTCCCTACCTAACAAGTTCACTGGACTAGTGTCACTCACTACAAATCTGTGCATGTCCGAAAATTTCCCTATCCTTACCCATACTGGTTCAGTAAGACGAGTCTTAATCTGTGTATTAGACACACCAACTACTTGGATTGCTTCGTCCGAGAGAGGAAGATTTCTTATATCTGCTGACCTGACAGTTGATCTCGTCGCTCCTGTGTCTACTAAAAAAGTAACACTTTCCCCATTTATTTTCCCATCTACAAATGGTCCTGCCTGGTCTATTTCTAGAGTTGCTCCAAGTATGCACTCTTCCTCCTCTCTTCGGCACCGTCAGTAGTCCCCTTCAGACTCACTCCCCTCATTCTTTAACCAGTATTGTTGTACTGGATTTGTACGTCTCGGTTTGTTTACCTGTTCATCATTGTAGAATCCCGAGTCTTGATTGTATTTCTGAGATCCCCTGTTCTGTGGCAAGGGCGGTTTTGGCTCTTGATTCTGCTGCTTGACAACCTTCTGCTGTTGCTGCTGATGATTACACCCCTCGTTCTGCACCTGTTGATTCAAGGATTGATTTTCATTATTCACTAACGGTGGATTCGTACACTCAGATCTCCAGTGCCCTAATTTTCCGCAGTTGTGGCACGGAAACTTCTTCTTTGCCTCTTCTATGTTCCCCTTTCCTTTTCCTGTACCATATCTAGGCCTATTTCCTGGATTATTTGCTTGTTCAACCAGCTGTGCTTCTTGTCTTTCTGCAACCTTCACCTGTGCCCACATTGCTTTCTCCTTCAGCTTTCTTTGTTTCGCCTCAATTTCATCACTGAAGTACTTTGCATGTCTCAAGATCTCATCAATCTTCTTACTCTGCCAATCAACTGTGTGCTCACGTATCATTTCACTTATTTCGGGTCGCAAGCCATATACAAATCTGTATACAAAATGACTCAAATCCTTATCACCCAGATGTTCATCTCCACTGAACTGTTTAAAAGCCAGTATTAACCTTTTATAAAAAGCATGAACTGATTCTTTTGCTTCCTGATGTGTTCGATCTATCTTAACCCAATCTGTCTCTTTAGGGGGTACCTTATTCTTCAGGAACACAATAACCTGCTCATATTTTTTCATTACCTCCGGGTCTGGAGCTCCTGTTCTCTGATCTCTCGGGTATTCCTTAGCAGGCCAATCTACGACTATTTTACACTCTGCCCACAAGTCTGCTGGAACAATTATATCAAACAGACTATTCAGGTCAATCCACAGCACTTTTGACAATTTCACAAACCTATCTACCTGCCTATACCACTCGACAGGCTTTTCTCTCAGTCGAGGGAAATCATTCGTAAATGACAAAATATCCTGCCTAGTCCATGGGACATGTACATATCCTCCTCCAGGAATCTCTCTCATAGGATAGGCATCCACTGTTTTTCCTTTTCTCTCATAGGAAATGCTGAGTAAGTCCTGTCCACTGTATCTTCTCTTTTCTTGTACCATCTATCCTTCCACTTTTCCACATCACCCCATTTTCGCAATAAGGAAATCATTTCCTTAATCTGCCCTGTTCTGCCAACATCATTTAAATTCTCAATGTCCTTATCCGAAAAGTCCACTCTGTAAGGCTTTTGTAAAGCTTTCACCTTGTCCATGTCAATTCCCATTTCCCTCGCTATTCCTTTTAACCTGTCATGTGTATTCCTAGCCCTCCATGTGATACTCTTGCACATGAATAACAATTCTCCATCATGATGATTTTTTAACATTTCTGTAGGAATTGTTCCCGCTATGAGCTCCTCCAGTTCTATGCGCAACCTGGCTACATCAATTGCCTGAGAATCTTTATCCTTCTTTGGAGAACTTTCAACCAATCATTCAAATCCTCAGCCGTTATTTCTGTAGACTTTTTCCCTGTACTCACTTGTTCTGCCATCCTCTGTGGTTCCAAAATTGATCCTCCCATCACAAAATTTCTTTCTACATAACCAGTATTCAATCCTGAGTTAGGCTGTACATCTGACTCTCCACCACATATGTCATGTCTCAACCGATTCTCTCCCGTTCTCATTCCTGACTCTCCCGGAGAACCAACTTGTCCATTTCCCACATATGGAACTGTTAAACCATTTTCACCCACTCTTTGCTTATCAAAAATAGGCATAACCGGACCTATCGTTACAGGCACCGTAACAGCTTCTAGATTCTTGGTTAATTCCCTGAATTTCTCTGTCAACTCAGATGTGGTTCTTGCTAATTCTCTTGTTTTTTCATCCCCGATTGCATTCTCTCTTTCTCTCTCTCGCTCTCTCTCTCTTTCCCTTTCCGTGAAAGAGCTACTACTTTTCAGATCAGGTGTCACAACTTCTGTTTTAATGATTTGCAAAGTATCTCTCATTGGTGTAGCAACTGGTGTTCTCACTTCTGGTTCTGGTCTATATGGAGGTGGTCTCTTATAGATCATGTCATCCAAGACTTCATCCTCATATTCATTAGCCCCATACCTTCTCAATTCTGCATCATGTACCTTTTCCGTACCTTTCCTCCCTTCCGTTTCTTCAACAGTTCTCATAGGATATAGTCCCTCTGACATACTAGCATCTCGCCATCTCCTCATTCGATCATGATGAGTTTCACGATCATATTTCCTCCCAAAAATATTACCTATAGTTACCTCCACTCCTCTGTTTTTCTCGCTCATGCACCTCATCTTCCCATTCTACCAATGCCTCAAACTGTGTCGGCCTTGGTCTGGGCTCTAGACTCATCATTTTTTCCCGTAAATTTCTCAACACAGCCAAATTAAATGAACCATGTTCCGGGAATGCTAAAACACCATCTTCTCTAGTGTACTTAGCCCAATTGTCTAACCAAATACAGGTATGATACCCATATTTCGCAACCATGAAGCATGCAGGGGTTCTTCTCGGAGGTAGTAACTCACCCTCTCTAGTTATTATGTCCTTATCCTTGTCAAACCATTTTTTAATTTTACTGAACAAGGATTTCTTTTTCTTTCCCTCTGTTTGGTAATACATTTTTGCCTTTACCACAACCCTCTAGTCCTCTCTACAACTGTACAATCTTCTGTCCAATAACAGCGCGACTCACACTAACGCACCAATCCCGGAGCGTCTACGTCACCCTGTACTTCTTCCAATCCCTGCGCGGCTCACACCAACTCACCAATCACAGCGCTTTCGCTGTTCTAACCCACTGTCCAATCACAGCGCGGTCTTTTCTGACGTTAGTAGTCGCTGCAGTCGCTTCTACTCCTGTCACTCGTCTACCCCTCCTTTACAAAACCTTCTTGGTAGACTCTGTTTCAGATTCTACAAATCTATTAGTTACAACATATAAACATCTCCATTGTCTGCTCCGCTAACCACAGAATAGTAAAGACCTTTCCCACGAGAATCCCGCTTCTCTCTAGAACAGCGCTTACCTCTGCTCTACCACGGAATTTTTACTTTCGTTGACACAGTAGCACATCCCTCTACTCTGCCCTTCTAACATGCATCCATTAACTGTTTCCTCCCGGAATGTTCCTAAGAGCTTCACAATTAACTAAATGCTCATACATTCACGCACTTTCACACCAGAAAAATATAGCACATTCACACAGAACACTGCCTTTCCCGAGAACAGCGAACAATCTGTCCTGCTACAGAATTATAACACGCGTTAACCAAGCAGCACTTACCTCTGCTCAGTCCTTCAAACAAGCTCAGAGAATACCTATTACTTCTCCAGCGGTAAGCTTTAACGGCAAACCTTACGGATCCCTGGGACTTAAGACCAGAGTTTCACAGATAACCTTCGCTACCATACACACCTCTCTTATACAGAAAATATGTCTCTAGTAGTAACACACGACGATGTCACTGAATCGAACCCAGACAATGCGACGCGCAACTTCAATTGTCACACGCTTTTCCCTGCATTCGTACAGGGCCAACAATCCCGTCTTTCCCGAGAGCAGCACTCACTTCCCTCTGCCCTACTACGGAACCGTCACCGACTCCCTACGTCCCAGAAGCCGTACACACTACATATAACTCAATACGACGACTTCAACATTTAGGGTTAGTACATGTATCAACATCAATCAATAAATCCAAAAAGCCTATGTACAAGCAATCTATCAGATCAAGACAATAATCAAAACCATCATACTGCTACCAGGAAACTGCTGCAGATCAGAGCTTATAAATTCTCCCTACTTCCACGGACAGAGTAATTCCACAGTCATACGCACATACACTCATCATACGCTGGTGGGCCCATTACACCAACATTTATTCTATTACCCTATCCGCACTGAATATGAGAGAGAACTCCTTGATCAATCTGCATCTAATTTGAGGTCAATGCAATCAAATTGAATTGTCTCGAGTCATGATTTAAACAGTTTAAACACATTTGAGATCTCAATAATATGACAAAGAAATAACCACCCGACACTGAAATTCAAACAGAAATTATTTTATCTAAATTAATTCATAAGGAAAGCCATTCAATTGCAAAATTATTATTCTCATATTTACCTATTCTGGCTAAATGTCGTACTCTAAGTTAGGACAGGTCTCTCAGTAAAGAATCAAAGTCTCTCGAGTCGCCGTCCTCTCAGTCAGCATCGATCCTCTTGAGCATAAGTTCAGGAAGAAGTGGCCTTAGACCCTCTCTAGTCTAGAAATATTTATGCTAAAATTTACATACTAAAAGTTACAAACAACCTCTAAAACGTCCGTTGAGCAGAGCGAGCAGGGAAGGATGTTAGCTTGCAACATTTCGAAAAATCTCTGCTCTCGGATATCTCAAAAATAAAAACACGGAAAATAGGAAGTCAAAATATAGTTTGCAACATCCATGGATGCTCTTCTCCAGAATTGTATCACTCGCAGTGAAGCCACCACAACTTTATCAAAAATGTTCATTTGTGACAAATGTTCTCCACCAAGGATATTTGGCGACCATCCCAGAGTTGTCGTCTTTTTCATAGCTTTTAGCTCAGACAGAGGCCAAGGTCACGTTCAACGAGGCCTCTCTTCATATCTCATCTACTCAAATGCAGGCTGTAGATGTCGGCCATTTTCTTAACAGGCCAAAATGGACAACTTAATTAAAGAGAAACACAAGACAACGTTACTACATCATACTGATTATACAGTGTTAATTCCCACTAATACCCTTATGTGTATGTATTTATCTAGCCATTTGCGACATAAAGAAGCATTAAAGCATATTATTTTAAAGCGCAAACACATAACAAATAGCGCATTAGCCACACTTATTTGATTAATTTGCTCACCTACTTAGTTCACTTATTAATTAAGCCATGCAAATGCATTCCCACGTATAATTCTTTCATTAGTAAAGTTGATTAATAAAACACTCGACAAAAATTAATACTTAATAATTAATTATTAGTAATTTTAATTATGACATATAAAAATATAAGCTGATGTTTGGGTTTAAATAGAAAACCCTGCTCCAGCACCAGCACAATTCCCGTCCCCAACATTCACCATTCCATCCCAGAAGCCCACAGGTACCTTAGTACCATATACTAGGGACTGATAAGGGTATCCCAGTATTCAATCTGGGGTGTACCTAAGTATTAACCACACCAATTTAAGGGAGAAAGCAAAAACAGGGGTCCTGATTAGAAGGATCCCAGTCAGACTAGTCAAAAACAGCTTGGCACCTGGCAAAAACGTGGGGGTAACCATGCAGAAGGATACTACCTCCATACAATGCATTTGTTCACATCCACACCGTATGTTTTTTATTCCCTTTCTTATCCGCTACCATGTTTCCAAACTCCCTTTTCCCTACCTCTTCCTTCTCCTGTGTACCGATTAGATATTGGGCTTGTGCCTTAATGTTGCTGTCTTGGGAGGGGGGGCTAATGCTGACAGTTGAAACTGACAGCTGATTCATTATTACTGTACGAGAAACTGATGTTGGATGCAGAATAAAGGCACTCCTGACAACCGTACATTTTATTGTTATTGTCATTTATATTGCTTGAATAAACCACACAATACTTTAATCAGAGTTCGGACATGTCCGATTAGTACTCTATCTGCACACTACAGCATAGTAGGTAGACTAGAGCAGTGCGCAAATACTCGGTGAATACGCTCAGCAAGCCGTGCCGGCTCTGCTGCGATTGGACCATGTCTTCCGGTGCAGCAGAAAGGTCTTTTCCGGTGCAGCCTGCATGGGCGGTCTGTTTAGCGATAGTTGGGCCGTCTCTTTCGGGGCGGGCTTCTTCGTGTACCCAATAGCAAGTATCACGGAGAAGTACAGCAGCTACAATTCTTCTCGGACCGCCCCTTGCCCGTCAATCAGTTTTAAAGTCCGCTTTCAGAATTTACTCCCGGGGTCTTCAAATAAATTGAATTCAGAAAAGGTCCTTGGTATAGTAGAGGCACTCGGATTTTCAGGATCTTCTGTCGGAAGGTAAGACGTGAGTTCGCGATCATTCTGGGCGCCGGTGGGTTGGTATATAGACTTGTTACGCTGGAAAATTGGTTCAAATGCTGTGGTAATCTCCCGCGAAACGGGAAAGGGCGCGAAAAGGCTGGTTTGGCGCGCATGTTTCGTCGGCTGCAGTCTAATAGACGTATGTAGACAGCAGACCCTGACTGTTCTCACGCCTGTCTCTTACAATTTACACAACACACGCGATTGTTTCCCTTCATGTAGGCTTTTCTATATAGTTTGATATTTTTAATTTACATAGCTCATATTAAATACGCTCATAGGTTTAAGAAGTTTAGCTCCGTACGCACACGTAGGTCTTTCGATCGATGTGGAGGCTGGAACTCATGTAGACAGTTGTTATGATGCACCATAGCAAAAACATGTGGTTATAAACAGGATATAGAAATTCATTTCCCGTTGAAATTCGGTATATATACGTTTCTAGGTCCTGAACGGACGTGCTTTTCCCACAGGTGGATGGATTTTTACCATTGGTATGCGTATTTGTCATTTTTCAATGTGTCATTATTTATCTTCTCTTTATTCATTACCATCGTTTCATGTACACATTTCACTATCACACAATTATATCGCTTTGTTCTCCAGTGGCGTAACGAAACTTGAGGGGGGCCCCCTGCAAAGTATATAGAGGGCCCCCCTCCAGCAGCTCGGCCTACCACTTTGCCCCACAGCCGAGAAATCTGATATATTTTGATTTGAAACCTCCAACATTTAATGAAATGTTCTATATTGTCTTGATCAAAGTTCTATTTAGGGAAGTGGGAAACACTCCTAAAATATAAACTTCGCTATTTGTGACATTGCCAAGAGCAGATTATTTAACTGAGACAGCAATCGGAGCAATGCCAAGGAGCGATCCTAGTGTCTCAGGAACCGCCTATCGCTAAAGAACAAAGAACCATGAAGGGTTGGAATTAGAATTTATATTGATGGGCAAACTTGAAACTTTGAAAGTCTAACCTAAACCTGCAATTTCACAGACTCGACTGACAGTATACAGGAGTACCCAAGCTATAAAACAGTATCCTGCCAACTCCAAGAGAAATAAACATGAATTGTCTGCAGGCCACACACTTGTGACTGTCAAGTATTGTGCATGGTAATAACGTGAACTGAGGAAGCAATTTCAATTTCTACCATCATGTCTTTGAGTAAGCAGGACAAAAACTGCTTGGATGTTTCAGAACATTGATGCAGATGTTTTTCAGTTTGTAAACAATGCTAATTGCAGAATCTATACAAACTGTAGTTGGTAAAGCAAAGGAAAAAGTGCAAATACTTTCAAAGTGCATAATAAAACAATCACCAAGGGGAATTCCTTCCCCCTCTGCAAACGTGCCAGGGGGCGTTTTTGCAGAGTGATGAAAGGAGGGGGCGTGGCCTCCGATGGCGGCTTTTTTTTTATTTTTATTTTTTATGCTGCTGCACGTTATATTTGTTGTTATTTTACCAGTCACTTTGACATATTTGCACCTTCATGCACAAACCAAAGGGGCATTGGTTGACTAAACTTGTTTGATTTTTGTATCCTGCTGTACTTGTTGTTGTTTTACCAGTCACTTTGAAATATGTGTGCCTTCAAAAAGGGAATTGTTTGCCTAAACTGGTTTGATTGTTGGTGCTGTACTTATCAGTTGCTTTGATATATTTGTGCCTTCATGCACAAACCAAAGGGAGAATTGTAACGCTAACCTGGCTTTATTTTTAACTGCTGGACTTTTTTCTTTATCATGCACTATAAAAGTATTTTCACCTCGCTGCAAGAAGAAAGGGGAATTGTTTTACAAAACATGCTTGAGTTTTTTTTGTATATTGCTGGACTGGTGATTGTTTTATTATGCACTTTGAGTATTTGCTCTTTTTCCTTTGCTTTGCCAACTACAGTTTGTATAGATTCTGTAATTACATTTTGTGCTATTTATGGTGTTGATTGCACCTGTTTTTAATATGTAGGCCTAAAATCTTGTAATTAGCATTGTTTACAAACTGAAAAACATCTGCATCAATGTGCTGTTGCTTGCACCCACTTACAGGCTGTGTTATTGCTTGCTACCACCAGCTGTTGCTTGCCCCCTTCCACCACATACTGCTACTTGCCTTCAGTTGTTGTCTGTGCAATTGATTGCCCCTCTCTTGCTCTGGATTGTTGCTTGCCCTACCCACCCCCTTCACCCTCCACCCCCTCCGTGATGTTCCTCCTGGCCTCGTTCCATTGTCAATTGTCCCTTTTCACTCACATGGCATAACAAAAAAATGCTAGGACGTGGCCAGTGCTGGCTGCATTAGAGCTTTAAAAATAAATTTTTTATATATATTCACTGAAAAAACCATAGGTTTCAGGGGCGTTATAGTTAGCTGGACTTTTCACTCGTACAAAACCATAAAAATTCCCCCGTTTATAGTTAGTTCAGCTAACTATAACTCGCGTGCCCGCAATGCACTGCTGATGACGTCACATATTACATCACTCATGACATGGTCAGTGACATCACTCATGACATCACTGATGACATCTCAAATGACATCACTGATGACATCATCCAGTGAATGTGTGTTTTTCTGAAAATTACATGTGTTTTATATATGTATATCTCAAGGTCGATGGAAGAATAAATGGGTATATAAGTGTCTAAATGGATGATTTGTTTTTGAAAAATTGATTGTATAACTGACTGATTAAGTGTATCTTAGTGAATACATGCCTTAGTGAGTAATGTTTAAATGTGTAAATATCTGTATCAGTCTCTCACTTTGTGTATAAGTGGCTGCATGGGTTGGTGAGTAGCTACATGAGTGTCTATATAGGTTATTAGTTGGTTTTTTGAGTATCAGTATGAGTGTCTGAGTGTCTGTATGGTTCGGTGGGGGGTATTACGTAGTGCATAGGTGCATGAATGAGTGACTCACTGTTTGTATGTGTTGAAGACAGCATGTGTGCAGGACTGTATGGGTGGATGAGTGTGTGCATGGGTGTGTTAGTGAGTGATAGACTGTCTCAATAGTGTCTTTATGAGTAACTACATATGTTTTAAACTAGTATATGTGACTATTGGTGTATATAAGTGAGTATGTGTGAGAGTGAGAGATTGAAAGAGTTCCTGTATGAATAGGTATGTGTTTCTATAAGTGATTGTTTAAAAGACTAAGGGGCATATCAACAAGCAGGCGATAAAAAATTATCGCCGCTTTTGCGGCTGTTTTCGGCCGAAAAGCGGCGATAATTTTATCGCCTAATCAGCAAGGTCACACTAACGCGTGAAACCTTGCTTTAGCGTCAGGATTTCTAACGCCCAGCTTTGCATCTTTAATGAGATGCAAAGTGGACGTTCCTGACCTGGCATGACAGGAGAAATGTCGCTAAGCGACATTTCTCCTATCATCAAGCCCCACACTATAAAGCATAGCGTTAGGAAAAGTAGCGATAACACCTGTTATCGCTACTTTCCTAACACCTGCTTCAGGACTGACTTAGCCATGATATCCTATGGAAGGTGGATATCATGGCTAAGTTTGGGGCATATCAACAAGCAGGCGATAAAAAATTATTGCCGCTTTTGCAGCCGTTTTCGGCCGAAAAGCGGCTATAATTTTATCGCCTAATCAGCAAGGTCACGCTAACGCGTGAAACCTTGCTTTAGCGTCAGGATTTCTAACGCCCAGCTTTGCATCTCTAATGAGATGCAAAGTGGACGTTGCAGACCTGGCATGACAGGAGAAATGTCGCTAAGCGACATTTCTCCTATCATCAAGCCCCACGCTATGAAGCATAGCGTCAGGAAAAGTAGCGATAACACCTGTTATCGCTACTTTCCTAACACCTGCTTCAGGACTGACTTAGCCATGATATCCTATGGAAGGTGGATATCATGGCTAAGTTTGTGAGTCCCTATCAACAAGCTAACGTGAGATTATCGCTGGGTTTCCAGCGATAATCTCACGTTAGCCAGTTAGCGCCAGGATTTTTATCGCTGAGGAGATAAGCGTTGCTAACAGCATGCTATCTCAGCGATAAAAATCGGCGCTAGCCGGCGATAATTATCCTGGCGCTAAATGCGCTCAGCGATAATTATCGCCGGTTGTTGTTGATATGCCCCCATGTATGTGTAAGTTTCTGTAGAAGTAAGTGTGGTGGTGTGTGTATAACTGTATATGCAAGTAAATGGATGTTTGATTCCTTATTAGCATGAGTGACTATGTGTGTGAGTAACTCTATGGATGAGTGGCGTTGTGTAACAGGATGTATAGGTGTGTGAGTACATATGATGAGTGAGTACATGTATGAGTGACTGTCTAGGACTGTTGGTGAATGAGTGGATGTGTATGTGGATCTTAGAATTACTGAATAGGTTGCTGTAACTGGTATTGGTATGTCCATTGTTTTGAACATTGTAGTTTCTATTTTTGAATGTGTGTATCAAAGGTTATATTAGGGGAAGAGGAGGTCTGCCACTCTATCACAAGGATGATGTCATCAGTGATGTCATTAGTGATGTCATTTGAGATGTCATCAGTGATGTCATGAGTGATGTCACTGACCATGTCATGAGTGATGTAATATGTGACGTCATCAGCAGTGCATTGCGGGCACGCGAGTTATAGTTAGCTGAACTAACTATAAACGGGGGAATTTTTATGGTTTTGTACGAGTGAAAAGTCCAGCTAACTATAACGCCCCTGAAACCTATGGTTTTTTCAGTGAATTTCAAAGGTTTTTTAAATGCTAATTTCTAACTATGCCTACAGAGATAGGACATGTGAAGAAAAAACGCACAGAAAAAAAAAGAAATGCAGAAAGAAGCAACAGAAGTCCTCAAAGACGAAGAAAAGTGCAGGAAGAAGGATAACGTGCAGAAAGAACAAACAGAAGAGCAGAAAGAAGCCTTGTTGCAAAATCATCCTGTACCCTCAACTTTTTCAGACGGATACTGGTGGTAACTGAGTCTGACTAACCAGTCCTAGAGCCAGTGCTATGTTAAAAGACACTCAGAATACAGTGAAAACACCTACATACACTAGGGAACACTATGCGTTGGGGTCCCCCTGTGATCAGCATGACCTCTTCTGTAAGCCCCTAGTATATAATAGGGCAGGGGATTAAAGCTACCTCTTAAAACGCGCCACAGGGCGTGTTTGCACACGTCACCTCAGGCCCCGTCCCCTCACTTCCCCACTGTGTAAACACGCCCTGTGGCCGTTTTAATTTGGGAGATTAAGTCCCCTTGAATCCTGAGGGTCCCTAGGGTCCAACTAGACCACTAGGTACCTCCAGTAAGCGCCACAGAGCTGTGTTGCAGAGAGATGTAAAAAGGGGCACGGCCTAGACCACCTCTCTGCAACGCAACGGAGTGGTGCTTACTGGAAGCACCTGGTGGGCTAGTTGGCCCCCAGGGTCCCTCAGTATTGAAGGGGAATTAATTCCCCAACTTACAACTGGCCAGGGGGCGCGTTTGCAGAGTGCTGCAAGGAGGGGGCGTGGCCTCCAGCGCGATGCCGGTCTTTTATTTATTTTATTTTTTTAAGAAGGAGGGCTGTGTGGCCCCCCTTTTTTTCTAATTTACTGGCCCTGGGGACCCCATCCCTCAGGGCCTGCACCCTCATTTTTTTTATTGAAAAAAATTAATTTGGCCCTCCCAAGGCCTTAATTGGCCCCGGGGACCCCAACCCCCGGGTCATGGCCTTTTTTTTATTTAAATTCTTTAGGAGGGGGCTGCGTTGCCCCCCTCCTCAGGCCACTTATGGCTCCGGGGACCCCATCCCCCGGGGCCGGCCTTTGTTTTTTATTATTTTAAAAATATATATATTTATAGAAACACCTAGGACATGCTGGACAAACCGTATGTACCTATCACCATGACGATTTGCGTTATATTCATTAAAAGGCGACTATGCATAGAATGAATCCACATGGAATGTATTTACACCGCTAGTGAAGCTCTGACGTGTCTGACGCCCTACCGTGCCTAATCCCGGCACCCCCACCGGTGGGTACTCTCCAAGTAGACACCCTTGTCGTTTATTTATACAAACATGGGTAGCTATTGACGGGCACATTTAATATACACGCACGCCAAGCCATTCAAAGGGGATTCAACAAAAATTCGACCAAACTATGCAAGAAACCCCCCTCACGGTTAATAAAAAACACATCCACCGCCAGATGTGTAATACTTTTTACTTAACTCTCTGGAAAGGAGACGAACCTCACTTGAGAGTCACAGCGTGCTCCTGGCTGAGCCCAATGCTGTGTTACACCCACCAGTGCCCGCCGATTGTCTCACACCTCTGTGTTGTATTCCACCAGCTAGTGCGTATGCTATGACACTCTCTAGCCCATGTGCACTGTAACACCACCCCGTGAATATGTCATGCCACACTTGCCTTCGCACGGGTTATATTGCCCCATCAAACGTGCCTTCCTCGATGTGTATGTTATAACGCACAGCGCTATGCCATACATATTACAATCTGGGATCCATATCTTTGTCACAGTGCATATGCAACGTTGCACTCCCCAGCACATATTTTATCTTACAACTTTAGAGACTAGTTATGTTACACAACACTGCCCTGTGCATATTACACTCCAAGGCGCATATCGCATAGCACGCGCTAGTGCCTGTGCTATCTCGCGCTCTCCAATGAATCTGTCATTGCGCACAATGTATTGTATATTATATTTCACGCCCGGTTCATCTTATATCACACTTTTTGGTGCATAGTTTATATCATATACTACATCTAGTTTTCATTTTCAATCGTGCTCTCAGGACTATGTTCTGTATAACACTGCGTCCACCTACCCTTTTCACGGGCATTACATTTTGCGATGGGGGTGGAGGGTCAGGGGGTGTTTCTGCCAAGTGAGCCCGGAGTCACAGTCACAAACGTCCTCTTCTTCCTGAATAAAAGTGAGATTATGCTGCATACTTGTTCATATTTATTTATTTATGGGTTTGTAACGCGCCGGCATCACACCCGAAGGTGTATCTCCGCGCGGAGCTGTAAGGAACAGTCAGGGCAGCGCTCCAACTAGAACAGAGTGGTTTTAAGGAGTTTCCTAAAGGCCAGGTGGCTAGAGCAATCTCTGAGAGAAAGAGGAAGATTGTTCCACAGACGAGGGCCCCTGATGGAAAGGGAGCGACCCCCCTGTCTGGTCTTGTTGTGTCTAGGAACCTGAAGTAGCAGCTGATTGCTGGACCTTAGAGTGCGGGAAGGGCGGTGGTATACAAATTTCTCCGCAAGGTGAGGTGGACCGAGGTTGTGAAGACCCTTGTGCACCACACAGCAAATCTTGAATTCCACCCTTTTCCGGATGGGGAGCCAATGGAGGGCCTTGAGGAGGGGCAAGGATGGGGTTCTAGGGGGGGCACTGGTTACCAGGCGGGCCGCAGTGTTTTGAACCACCTGAAGTCTGTTAAGCACTCCTTCGTTGGCTGCTAAGAATAGGCCATTGCAATAGTCCAGGCGGCTCAAAACGAGGGCCTGGACCAAGGTCTTTCTGGTGTGGTCTGGTAGAAGGGGGAACACCTTCCGAAGGAGGCTAATAATGTGAAAGCAGGAACCTGCCGTGATGTTGGCATGATGAGCAAAGGTGAGATCATGATCAAGACGGACCCCCAGGTTTTTCACCACCTGTTTAGGGAGTGGGGCCTGACCCAGACTGGAGGGCCACCAGTCAGGGGTCCACAGGATTTTAGCCCCTCCGAATAGCATGACCTCTGACTTTCCCACATTACACTGGAGAAAGTTCCGGGCCATCCAGCTGGCGATCGCAGTCATGCCGTTGGAGAAAGCTAGTCTTATCTCCGGGGTAAAGTTTTTAAAAGTAAACAGCAGCTGCGTATCGTCAGCGTAGGAGATGGGCATGAACCCGAAAGACCTCACAATGTTAGCCAGAGAGGAGACATATACGTTAAACAACGTAGGGCTAAGACAGGAGCCCTGTGGGACTCCTCTGGTGATACTGGCCGAGGGGGAACTGAAGGAACCCATATTCACCTTCTGGGTGCGTTCAGAGAGAAAGCTGGTAAACCACGCCAAGGCGGCTTTCTCAATGCCGATCTCCTTTAATCTGGTCAGGAGAATTGCGTGGGATATGGTGTCGAAAGCTGCGGACAAGTCCAGCAGCACCAACACCACTGACATCCCTCTGTCCAAGGACAGGCGTATAGCATCCGTGATGGAAAGGAGCGCCGTCTCGGTGCTGTACCTGGGCCTGAAACCCGACTGAGAGTGGTCCAGACAGCCGGCCTGCTCAATAAAGCTGGAAAGATGGTGATTAACATGCTTCTCCGTCAGTTTGCTGATGAACGGCAAGAGGGAGATAGGCCTCAGATTAGTCATGTCAGACCAAGGGATGGAGGTGTTTTTCCTAATAGGCTTGACCATGGCCTCCTTCCACTCCCGGGGGACCAGTCCCTCAGAGAGGGAGCAGTTGATCACCGTCTGAATGGAAGGGCTGAGGACACTCCCAATGTGGTGCATGATACGGGCAGGAACAGGGTCCACTGGGCTGCCTGACTTAATTGTCCCGATCAGGGAGTTGACTTGGTCCAAGCTGATCTCGGGAATAGAAGACAGCGCAGCGGAGACAGCACCGATTGTGCCGGGCTGGGGGCTGAAAGAGGGGACCGTCTCCTCAATTGGTGGACTAATTTGGGAGATGTTATGATAGATGGAATCGATTTTATTTGCAAAAAACTCAGCGGTATCCTCACACAGTTTTTGGGTCAGCATTTCAGGACTGTCACAGGCGACGGGCTTGGTAAATGTGCAGAGAACCTGGTAAAGTAGTTTAGGATCATTGCCAGCCTCAGACAGTTGGGAGACAATGTAGGATTTACGGGCAGCTCTGATGTTTTTGTGGTAAAGTCTCATCGCTGAGCTATAGCGTTCTTTATCGGTCATACTGCGTGAGGTTCTCCAGGCTTTCTCCAACTTCCTGCAGGCCTTTTTCTCCTCACGCAGTAGGTCCGAGTACCATGGTTCCTGCCTGCGGTCAGAGCGCCGATTACAGCGCCTTAAAGGAGCAATTAGATTGACAGCCGTGATCAAGGCCTCGTTGTATTTGGACAAAGCCGAACTGGTGGAGTCAGAAGGGAGAAAATCGGGAGGTACAAAAGTAGCTCTAAAAGTGTCAGCAGACATTTTATACCACTGCCTGCGCCATAACGGAAGAGGAGCAAGTAGGGGGCGTTCTGTAAAAAGAGCGGGGAGGGAAAAATTAATTACAAAATGATCAGTCCATTCCACCTGCGTAGGAGGATAACACGACAGGAGGTGCGAATTGGACATGATTAGGTCGAGGGTATGACCGGCCCGATGAGTCGGACCTTGGTTGCACTGTTTAAGACCAAGGGTAGATAGATCAGCCAGCAAGTTGCGTGCATCTGCATTATCAGCCACTTCGCTGTGGACATTGAAGTCTCCAAGGAGTACAAAATTAGTTCCTATAGTAATATAAGGAGCCAATGTCTCCAGAAGGAGAGTCGAAGCCTCCCCACAAGGGCCAGGGGGACGGTACACCAGTGCTCCCTTCCAGCAAGTTTGTGACAAGGAACCTATTCTGAAAACAAGGACTTCAATGTCCTTAGTACAGCATTGGTCGAGGAAGGTAACAGTAAGAGTGTCCTTATAGATTACTGCAACCCCGCCGCCAGTTTTGACAGGGCGGTCAAGCCTAAGAATCTTGTACCCCATGGGGATCCCCAGGGTAATGGCAGGGACCAGATGGGGTTTGAGCCAGGTCTCTGTGCAAAAGCAGAAATCAGGGCGGGCCGAGTGAATTAAGTCCCAAACCTCCGAGTGATGCTTCGGGAGGGATCTTATATTACATAATATGCTATTGCCCTTAGGAGACCAGGAACACAAGTCACCAGGGGTCAATGTGCCTGAAAGGGGGGGGCATGTGTATGACTGATAGTGGCAGTGCCTACATGAGAAAGGGCCCTCTGGACGAAAATCAGGGTTCTGAGCGCAACCTTTCAGCGGAGGGTCCCACAATTTACGAAGGTCATTGGAAGAGTACCTAAGTCTGTTGGAACCGCCAGCGTAAAGAGCCTCGATAGCAGGGGTCATGGCCCCTGGCCCCGTGCGGTCACGGACGGGCACAGACGGGCTCCTCTCTGGCTCGTCTCAGGCGCGACTAAGGCGCCCCCTGCGCGCAATCGCTGCGCGCTTGGGCGACGAGAGGGCTTAAATGCCCTGCCTGATGCAGACCGCTAGAGCGCTGACAGCGCGAAAGTGTGGGTGGGGTCACTGGCTCTTCCTGTCCCGCCCTCCGCTCAATCGGCACTGGTTGCCGTGTCGGACCGGGGCGGGGCAGGGGAAGAATCGAGCACAAGCCCTCAAGGAGTCAGAACGCAGTAAGTATGGCCAAAGTGTTTTAAGTAGTTCGCACAGACACACATTTTAAAAACAATAAAGTTCCTAATACCCACCTTCTCTGAACAGTTAGCTTGCTGCCCCATCCACCTCCTCCCTATCCCCTGTTGTCTGAATCCATGGACTAGCCTCCTCCCTCCTGCCATGCATGGTCTGATGTGCTGCCACTGCCCTCCATTTAGCATGATGTACCAGTCCACTCCTCCTGCCCTCCATTGCCCAATTCTATGGCCCATCATTGACCTCCTGATTAGCCTTTGTGCTTAGCTTGCTGCCCCTATTCTCCTCTCCCCTGCCCTCCGATGTCTTTGTGCATGCCCCTCCTCCATCCTTTTTGCCCACTAAGTTCCATGGACCTGCCGCTCCTATCTACTCTGAGTGTTCTGTTGAGCTGCCACTCCCCTCCCACCTGCCTAGCATTGTCAGATGACTGTAACCTGTCCCTGCCACCTCCACCCTGCCTGTCCACATGCCATGCCTCTATCCCCTTCCTCCTGTCCTCCATGGTCCATTTTACTGCCACACCCTTCTGCCCTCCCTGATCTGTTGTGCTGAAACTGCTCCTCCTGCCTGCCCCGCGCAGTCTGTTGTGAGGCCCCTTCCCCTGAACTCGCTTGTCTGTGCCCAGGTCCTGACCCTCCCTTCTATCCTCCATGGTCCTTTGTGCATGCCCCTGAACCCTCCTTCTTGCCCATCATAGCCATTGTGCTGCCACTAACCCTCCCGCATGCCATGCATGGTCTTCTGTGCTGCCATAGCCCCTCCCACCTTCCCTGTGTGGTCAGCTAGCTGCCCCTGACCCCCTCCCACCTTCCCTCCATGGTCTGTGTGTATGCCACCATAGTCTCATTGTTGCTCTCCATGGTGTGTCTTGTTTCTAGTGCCCATCCTGCCTGACCTCCATGGTCATCTTGCTGCTCCTGCCCTTCCACCTTGCCCCCAGCCCTCTGTTTCCATGTGCAGACCCCCTATTCCCTCCCTCCTGGCTTGTCTGTTCCATTGTAATGCCCCTGATCCGTCCCTCCTGCCCTTTATGGTCTGTTATGCTGCAGCTTTCTCTCCTGTCTGTCCATTATGGTCAGCTAGCAACCATTGCCTCTTTCCCATCTGTTCTCTGTTGTCCATGTGCATGGTCCTGTCCCCTCCCTATTGCTTTCTATGGATTGTTGTGCTGCACTCCCGTCCCGCATGCGCTGTGTGGTGTATTGTGCTGCTGCAAACCCTGATGCCTGCCCTGTAGGGTCAGTTTGGTGCACCTCTCCATGTCCCTCCTGTCCTCTGTTATCCGAGTCCATGTCCCTACCCCAATTCCTCCTGCCTACCACGATTCAATGTACCATACTTGCGAACATTTTGAACTTGGTAAGAGGGAGATTTTGAAAAACAACTGGGTTACTGATTTTCCCCTTTGAGTTACATTGAAAAAGAGGAGATTGTAGACAGGAGACAGATCAAATAAAGCCCATTTGAGCTTAAAAACATTGGACGTTTCCTGGCTGAAACGGGTCTGTTGGCATGTATGGTTGTACTACCACTGCCTCTTCCTTCTGCCCACAATGGTCTATTACATTGCCACAGCCTCTCTTGCAAGTCCTGTATTGTTGGTTTGTTGCCCCTGCCCCCCTTTCCACTGCCCTCCATAGTCTGTTGTGCTGCCACGGCCCTTCCTGCCTGCTCAGTGTGGTTAAATTGTTGCCTTTGCACCCTCCTACCTGCCTTCAATTTTCAGAGTCCGTGCCCCTGGCCTCTGCCTCTCAACAGTATCCTAATGAACAACTAGATTGCTAACATTCTATATTTATTACAAAAGTATGGAACGCCTGACGTCATCTTGATGTAATCAAAACTGTAATACCTAGAGCATTTCCTTTAGAAATTACATATATGAGAGGGTCTTATTGGCATCAAAATTATGGTTAGTGCTCTAAAAGACTAAAATAAGGACATATTTTCTGAGTTTTCAAATAGCGAGAAAGCACTTTTAAATTATTTGTTACCTTTATGTTTTTTTATCCAGTTGACCACTTGATTAAATGTTGCACTTAGGGGAGAGGATGTGGTGTTATTTCCAGAACTGCAGACTTTGCAACTGGGGAACCAGGTTGGAGTTTCTGCTTCAGCTCGACATTCTGTGATTCTGGTCAAAGCACTTAGTCTCCCCATGTCTACAACCAAAATTAATTTGTTCTTGTGTGATGTAACCAATGCTCATGTAAAGCACTCCAATACCTGACAAGTCTGCACTATATAACACTGCAAAAACACAAAATAATAAGTGTTTTGCACACTTCTGTCATTGGGCTATATTTGGGCTACATCTGGGAGATTTTGGGCTCTTTTGTCTCCGGTGGCCATCTTGGGAGATTTATTTGTTATGAAGTTTCCTAATTTCCTCATGTACTGCAGTCTCCTCAGTAGGAAATGCTTTCATTTTTTTACTTTGATTCCATCATGAAGGTATTCAGATATGTAACACATTTGCCATAAATTCTGAATGTTAGCACTCTAGTTGTTCATTAGATCACTGTAGTAAAACTACTGTTCACCATGGAAGTCTGCTCCTGGTATTAAAAGTGCATGTTTCAGTCTGCATGTCAGAATTTTTTAATGAAATAGAAGAGGATTTGAGAAGTCACTCAAAATGTGCCCTCATTTTCTTTCTTCAGAATTAATCATAATTTCTATGGCAAAATGAACCCCCTCATTGTGTTCCTTTTTAAATTAAATGTTTTAAGTGTTACCAGTTTATTCCAATCAAGATGGCTTCAGGTGTGCCATACTTTTGTCATAATGAAGACAGTAAGCGCTCTAGTTGTTTTTAAGAACACTCTGGGACATTCTGTCATTGGGCTATACTTGGGCTACATCTGGGTGATATTTGGGCTACATTTGGGTTCTTTTGTCTCTGGTGGCCATCTTGGCAGACTTATTTGTTATGAAGTTTCCTAATTTCCTCATTTACTGCAGTCTCCTCAGTAGGAAACACTTTCAGTTTTTTACTTTGATTCCAAAGGCATTCAGATGTGTCACACATTTGCCATAAATTCAGAATGTTAGCACTCTTTTTGCTCATTAGATCACTGTAGTAAAGCTACTGCTCACCAGGGAAAACTGCTGCTGGTATTGAAGGTGCATGTTTCAGTCTGCATGTCAGAATTGTTTAATGAAATAGAAGAGGATTTGAGAAGTCACTCAAAATGTGCCCTAATTTTTCTTTCTGTAGCACTAATCATACTTTTTATGGAAAAATGAACCCCCTCATTTTCTTCCTTTTTAAATTAAATGTTTTAAGAGTTACCACTTTAATCCATGCAAGATGGCTTCAGGTGTGCCATACGTTTATCATAAGTAGGACTGTTAGCGCTCTAGTTGTTTTTTGGAACACTCTGGGAAGCTGCAGTAGAACACAAAGGAATCAACTGACAGTCTCTGCCCTTGTTGGATGTACATGTTTTACTGAGAATGTCAGACTTCATTCTCACATGACTGAGAAAGATAATGTGAATTTACAGAAAATAAGCTCTCAGTTTAGCTTATAGATCACCTTCCAAACCTCTGTGGGAAAAGCATGAGAAAATACTTTTCTCTCAATCATGATATCCCAGCAGAAGGCTTTTTCACATGGTGAAATCACCTTAGAACATACCACAATTCCTAAAATGAGTATGGTACCATCAACAAATGATTTATAATGTAACTAAAGTCTTAAAACCTTCTATTAACTACAATGTTTTTTAATGAGGTGCTATCATGTATATTGGTCCCAAGATGGCTGCCAACACTTCTTGGATGAAGTGCTGACAGCCAATCAGATCTCAGGATGAGATGTGTGGTTAGGCTCCGCCCACATATATATATGATTTTACTTTTGATTTTCTCAGGAACTACTGAACAGATGGACACCAGACCTGCAAAAGGCACATCCCTGACCTGAGGACTACCTCTCTGCCAAATTTCAAGTAATTCTGTTCAGCCGTTCGGGCTGTACCTTGGACTAAAGGTCCCTATGGAAAATTGCATGGGGAAAACGCGTTTTGGGACCCCCATTTTTTCTCAGCCCCCGCTTTACGAATCCCCCCGAGACTTTCAGGGTAGGAGCGGAGCGGAGCGCCCCACCTATTTTGAGAATTTCGCGAGGATTCGTCAACCGGCGCCAAAGTTATTCCAAATAGAATGTTGTGGATTTCCTATGGAAACACGGTCCTAACTATCTACTGGCGACCGCCAGTAGATTATATATATATATAATCACTTAAAAAACCATAGGTTTCACACATGTTATAGTTAGGTAGATATTTGACTCGTAAAAAAACAATGAAATTCCCCCGTTATAGTTAGTTCAGATAACTATAACTCGTGCGCCCGCAATGCACTGCTGATGACGTCACATATTACATCACTCATGACATGGTCAGTGACATCATCCTTGTGATAGAGTGGCGGTCGCGCGAGTTATAGTTATCTGAACTAACTATAACGGGGGAATTTCATTGGTTTTTTACGAGTGAAATATCCACCTAACTATAACGTGTGTGAAACCTATGGTTTTTTAAGTGAATTTGCAAGGTTTTTTAAATGCTAATTCCGAACTATAATGTGTATGAAACCTATGGTTTTTTTCAGTGAATTTGTATGGTTTTTTAAATGCTAAGTTATGAAAGTTTTCTTATTTTTTGTTATATATTTATTTTACAATAAACTACGTATTAAATTTTTTTTTTTTTTTTTTTGGTTTTACACCATGCACGCACAGTGCGCGCACCCCCGCGATTTAAAAAAAAAATGTTTGTTTTTTTTTTTTCTGCCTTCAGGGACCCCCTGACAAAGGCTAGGGGGTCAGGAACTCTTTACCCTGCCCCCTTTTCACGTTCGCCACCTTCCTTTTTCACTCTCGCACTGAAAACAAACAAAATGGCGGCCGACACTTCCTGATTTCGACCGATTCGAACGTTGACTAACATGTAACCACCAATCAGAATTACGCTCGCGCACGTTAGGGTGCTCGCACGGTACGCGCTTATAGATATTTATATGCTTTTAAATGCTATTTTCTCAGGAACTACTGAATAGATTGACACCAGACCTGCAAAAGGCACTTCCCTGACCTGAGGACTACCTCTCTGCCAAATTTCAAGTAATTCTGTTAAGTCTAAGTGACGTCCCAGCACTGTGCGCGCCGCGGACCCTGCTCTCAATGACTACTGCATGATTTCGAGTTGAAGTTTAAAAAAAAAAAAAGTTGTTTGTTTTATTTAACTATTTCTGTGTTAGAGTACAGATCAATTCAGTGACTACTGTGTGCTGAGGGGGCCCCCAGAGCTTGGGGCCCCCCCCCCGCAACGGGGGGCTGCGGGGGCCTTTGTTACGCCCCTGCCTCTGTGTTACACTGTATTGCATTCTATGATCGTTTTTAGGTCTCGTCTGAGCTAGCGCTTGCGCTGCTCTGTGCGAGACATTTTGTAAGTGGGATTTTCGAAGTGCTACCCACAGTCTTTTGGCTGGCCTAAAGCTTGAGTGCACGATCACATGCACGTGCACAGCTGGCATCTAATGGCTCCTCAGCTCCCACTCCCCCCTCCTTTCTCCATAGCTTTGGCTCCAGCCGCCATCTGCCTTTCTTATCTACGAGCCGTCATGGCTCATTAAGTGCTTTCGCGCGCCAATGCTTGTTTTAAGAATGCAGCAATACTTCAAAAATACAGCAGAGGGCGCCATTGTTCTTTTTTTTTAATACCGCCGCTCCACACTACTCGTGGATGCACAGGGCTGACTCCAGACCCACTCTCTAAATCTCCCCTCCAGGCGTGGCTGCAAAAAGGTAAGTAGTTCAGCAAATGTTAGACTTGCCTATAAAATATACATCCCATTTACTACATGGCCAACAACAAACCAATGGAAAATCTACATTTCCGCTGGCTGTTCAGCTTCTGTCTCCTTTGCCCGCCGCTCTTGGTACAGCCTCACTGATTGCCACAGTTACCTCTTGACGTGAGTCTTACGCCTACCCCTGAGTTACAGGCGTCAGTAGTAACCAGAATGACTGCTTCGCACCCTCACTCTCCCTGCTGTTCTTCAAAGATCTGCAGATCACAGGTTTATGTCCCAGCAACGCAGGCTCTGCCATCCATCCTTCGGTGATGGGTAAATTGTGTACCATTAACTTGGGTAGAAGTAACACCTATTATTTATAAACAGCTGATTGCAGTATGAAACGCTATACGAAACGCGTTATTTCCGCTGTGCAGAGATCTTGACCAAATACACGAGAATGAATTCCCTGCATATTCTTGAAACAGCAGGGGTAGGTCGATAGACCATGTAAGGACTGCAAATAGGATATGGAAAGGGGCAGTCAGCACCAGCCCCACAGTCCTTGCCTCCTGCGAAAATGCAGGCTGGAACTCAGAGTAGCTAATGACCATTCACCAGAGTGATGTCATGCCTCCAGGTGCACAAAGCACTACAAATGGACTCGGCTTGCTTGAGAGGGAACCGGGTGTGATCAAAGGCGCGCATTCCTTACGTCCTAAACCCAAATTATGAAAAGTATTCAGGCTGAATGAGGATGAAAACATTAAACCATTCTACACTTCAAAGAGTTTTACTTTGAAGTCCGTTGGCCACAAAAGAAGTCCCCTGGTAAAAAAAAAATAAAAGCGTGCACACTTCTAACTTGCTCAACGTCAAGCACGTCAATTCACGTTTATCTGTGCTTTTTGACATTTCTTTCTGTCTGGCCCAGCTTTCTCTTTTTCCCGTCTGCACAGACATACCTGCACTGCTGCCACCTGCGTGTCTACCCATCGGCCTCGTGCCCGTCTAATCAACGCGCATGTCTCTCCATTGTACACCGTTTCGCTTGCCTTTGTCCATCTGCTCTCACTGCCTGTCTCTCTAGTGTTCTCTGCCTCTTGCATTGTGGGTCTCAACACACAGGTTTCTCAGTCGCTGTCTCGCCTCACTGTGCTTCTATGCATCGTTCTCAGTCTCTATCCTTAGCTGTTTCTCAGTCGCTTACTTTGCCTGCTCACTCCACCAAATAGCAGTCGGTTTCATTAGTCCAATAGGTCTCGCCTTTGAGACCTTATAAGCGTTTAGCCATGCAACAGTTAATGTTGTTGCACCAAGGATATTGTGCTGCATATCTAAACACTTATAAGGTTCCAAAAGCGAGACCTATTGGCTATGCCAATGCTTGGTTGCATTGGTCTTCTTTTTTTCCTGACACACTCGTGCTTTCTGTGTGTTTTGATGTCGATGTCAGCAGGAATTTGCAAAGAGGGCACCAGGGTTTTTACAGAAAAGTACTTCTATCGTGGCAGCGTACCTCAGAGTGTCCCCAGTTCCAGCTGGCATCTAGAGTGTTTTGCAGCATTTGTGTCATGCGCTAGGCACACTAGCTCAGTGGTACTTTTTTTCTTAAGGATGGACCATGGTAAGGCTGATTAGGCCTTTCTGGGCTTCTAACCATTCCTCTCCAGTCTATTATGCAGTGGATGCTCAACCCACTGGGCTGTTTTATTGGCCCTGGTAGTTGAACTCTGTTTTGTTAGCCACCCTTAGGCAAAGTGGTAGACTTTTTGCCAGTGTCTGACCTGATTGATTTTTGTTTTGTACTCAAAATGAAACACACTTGACACTTGAATTACTTGGTCTGACCACAGGGCCATTATCTTTCAAATAGACATACGACCTGTTGCCCCTTTAGTCTCCAGGCCGGGAACCAGAATGGGCACTCGTGCCTGGAAAACTGCAGATATGCCTCAGATGCTACATTCCCTGGCTTCCTCCCGTCCTCAGGGTGGAAATACTCCGGCACTTTCGGCTTTTCAGGACTGGATCCGAAGCGCCGCTGACCTAGTGGCCCCAGAGAAAATTACGAAGCCCAACAGAGTATCCCCCTCGGCCCCCTGGTACAATGAAGATCTTCGACTACATCGCCAACACTGCAGAAATCTAGAAAGGCGCTGGAGGAAGGTCTACTGCCCCATAGCCAGACAAACTTATAAAGATGCCCTTCAGATTTACAAAAAGGCAATCTTGGCCCGAAAAACCGAATTTTTCTCGGCACAAATTAAGACCGCTGCTAACTCGGCCAGAGAACTCTTCTCTGTTGTCACCAGCTTGTCTACCCCCCCTGTCGGGCCTGAAGTGGAGCCCTCACAGGCTTTCTGTAACGAATTAGCAGCCTTCTTTATCACAAAGGTTGCAGATATATATGCTTCCTTTGAAGACAACTCTAGAACTGAATGTAGAGGTGGTAGCGGGAAAGAAGCATTGTCTTACTACAACCATGACCATTTTCCATGCTTTCTACCCGCCTCACATGAGGATGTGATTAAAATCGTCTCTACCATCAAATCGGGCTCCCCACTGGATCCTTGTCCCCCATCCGTGATGTCAAAACTCACAGAAGTGATTTCCCGCCCTCTCATGGAGATCTGCAATACTGCTTTTTCGACAGGCCAATTTCCAAGTATATGGAAGAACGCTGTCATAAAACCCCTCCTGAAAAAACCTTCCTTAGATCCCACAGCTGTTGTAAGCTACAGACCGATCGCGTGCCTGCCCTTTCCTGCCAAAGTATGCGAATACCTGATGAATAGACAGCTCTCAGAGTTCGTCGAGACTCACCAGCTTCTCGACGATACGCAGTTTGGGTTTAGGAAAGGGCATGGAACAGAGACTGCCTTGATAAAGGCCTCTGACGAGATCAGGGTGATCATGGACCAGGGAGGGGCGGCTGTTCTTATCCTTCTGGATCTGTCAGCAGCTTTCGACACGGTCGACCATGCCATCTTGGTCGACCGTGTCACTGCTTTGGGGATTAACGGTTGCGCCAGGGATCTTATCTCATCGTTCCTGGCAAACCGTACCCAGACAGTAAAGTTGGGAGATTTCTATTCCCCTATCTCTGCACTCCCTTGTGGAGTCCCACAAGGCTCCTCGCTAAGTCCCATGCTTTTTAATATCTATGTAGCGGACTTGGCGAGGATAATAAAGGCCTATGGGATACAGCTTACATCGTATGCAGACGATACCCAGCTGGTGCTGGGCATCCATAAGGATGGTCTCACGGTAGCAGCCAACTTTCAGAAAGCTATGCTTGAGGTTAGTAGCTGGATGGCTTTGAACTGCCTTCGCCTCAATTCGGATAAGACCGAGATCATGACCTTTGGAAGACTCTCCCCTGAATGGTCCTTTGGTTGGTGGCCAGAAAAGCTTGGCCCTCCACCTGTCCCAGTAGAAAAAACCAGAAACCTGGGAGTGATCTTTGATAATAAGTTGGTTTTCGACCTCCACACCAACAAGGCTGTGTCGTCGTCTTTTTTCATCTTGAAAAAAATTAAGAAGCTGCTGCCTTATCTCCCGCCGTCAGCTGGGAAGACCCTGGTCTCTACCCTAGTCTTCTCCAGGATAGATTATGGGAATGCACTTCTCCTTCACACCCAGAAGCGTGTCACAACGAAGCTGCAATCTATTCAGAATGCGGCTGCTAGGATTCTTCTCAACATCCCTCGTCGCAAATCTACCACTCCTGGTATTCGTCAGCTTCATTGGCTGAGAGTGGAGAGCCGCGTCAAGTTTAAGGCCCTCTGTATTGCTTATATGGCTGTACATGGCATTGGACCTAGGTTCCTGGTTGAAGCTTTCCAGCTGTACACTCCTAGGAGGCAATTAAGATCGGCCAATAACAGTCTCCTCCCGGTGCCACGCACAAGATCGGTCACCTGGGGAGACAGGCTCTTTCTTGTGGCCACTCCAAAACTTTGGAACCTCTTGCCACTAGCCATCAAAACTGCCCCGAATCTGATGAGCTTCCGCAGGCTCTTGAAAACATGGCTGTTTAATCAGTAAGAGGATGACTTGATGATAGATTCCAGTTGCTCTACAGCGCCGAGACACCTTCGGGTATTTGTCGCGCTATAAAAGTTGCGTAAATAAATAAATAAATAAAGCCAATAGCTAAGGCTTGCATTTTCAGGCCTGCTGAAGTGAAAAAACAAGCATTTGCAATGCAATACATCTCGCATTTACGCGAGTTTGAGCTGTTGACAATGCAAATGACAATGCCTTTTATTTTTGTTTTCGTTTTAAAAACATAAATAAAAGGCATTGTCATTTACAATGCCAATAGCTTAAACTTGCGTAAATGCGAGACCTATTGCATTGCAAATGCTTGTTACTTGTGCCTCCATTATAGCTAATGTCATTTAGTCCTAACTTCCCTGTATCCATTCTCTATTTTTTTTAGTTCCTTGTTCTAGTGGGAACGTGGGCAGTCAATAATATCACTCTCACTCCCCATGAGTGACTGCACAACTTCGATGCACAACCGTGGTGTTATCCTGCGATCGCTCCAAATTTGATGGACTGCAGCGCAAGTATTCTGCAACGGTAGAAAGTTATCTGCCAACATGCTACTTTTTTTTTTTTTTTGTGTGAACAGAATAAACAAAATACGGTGCAAAAGCTCATTAGCTATATGCATTTTTTTCTTTTTTTATTAATTTATATTTTTCGGGAAATAATTTAGTACCAGTAGATTAAGTTTTGCCTGCCACCCGCAGGTTTGACAGAATTGTAACTTCCTTGAATGGTCCTTCAAAATAGAAATTCGTTTTCATCTTTTTGAGATCCATATTATTTTATTTATTTTTTTGTTTTTTTTTAACATCATCCAAAAACGTTTATCAATAATAATTTTTAAGTATTTGTGATTACTGTCCTAATGTCCATTTTTTTTTCTTTTTTTTTTTTCTTCTATTTTTCCTTGACTCTAGACAAAACTTTTAATACACATTCTCTGATTATCTTCAATATGAGGTTTGCTGTTCAACCAGTTAGGAACTAAATAATAACGAGACTTTCTCCCTCATAATAAAACAAGAGGATACATCAGTTGAGCTGTGTGAAGTGTTATGATCTACCTACATTTTGTGCCTTACAAAATCTGCTATAACACATCTTCCTTCAGGAAACGATAAAAACGACAGGAAGCAAGCGAAGGTAATACACATTCACAACTCCTGTACATGTAAGCAAACTATCCTAAATTACAAGAAAAGATCACATTACATAAAATTATTCCACTCCTTAGATTGTAAGAAAGATGCCTCCTAAAAGGAGAGTGCCATGGAGCCTAGGAGAGATGCTATCACACCCAAGCAACTGCTGCCTTAGAGGGTCTCCCAAGGAACTCTGGGCTTCTTATTGGGTCAGGATCTCATTCGTGTTTTACCGCTGCCCTATCCTGCAAGATGGGGGTATCCAAAGATATTGGAGTAGACGCATCACTCACTTATCGTGACATGCTTCATCATTGGCGCCTATCCACACCCTGGTGACATGATACTATCCGGGCGGACTTAACCATTGATGGAATGGGAGACCCGACTTTCTCTCGCTCTCCATAGTGTAAAAGAGCCTAAGAGAGATGCCAGGGAGCCTAGGAGAGATGCCACTAATACTAGGAGGGATGCCATGGAGCCTAGGAGAGTTGCCATGGAGCCTAGGAGAGCTAGACAAAACTCTCTCCACCGAAGGGTACACTCTTTCTGTTTTTGTGTTTATAAATACTCCCACGTATGTGAGAGCTTGCACTGTTATTTTTTATATTGAAAGTGAGACATAGGATATAACAGGCTGCATCAACACCAAAGTTAAATCTATTTGTATACCTTCTTCAAGCAGTTTGTTTAATCTCTCCCCAGCTCCATTAGATTGTTTTATATAAAGAGACTGTAACAAATAATGCATATTGTTAGGCACAGCAGCTATTGTACTAGGGAAATACCCTCTACGCCGGGATCAACAAATCTCTGCTCCACAAGCACCAGACCCTACAGAACACCGCAGCCAGACTCGTCCTCGGCATCCACCGACACAAACACATCACCCCACACCTGCAAGACCTCCACTGGCTCCCCGTTGAGAAGAGAGTAACTTTCAAGATACTCACCCACGCATACAAATGCCTCCACAACATCGGACCTCAATATCTCAGTTAAAGAATTGCCTTCCACGTACCCAGGAGAAACCTCCGATACGCCGCCCTCGCCGAAACCCCGCGCATCCACAGAGCCAGAACAGGTGGAAGAGCCTTCTACGTTGCAGCAAAGACTTGGAGTGAGCTCCCGATCAACATCAGACACGCACCCACTCTGCATATCTTCAGGAAGACACTCAAGACCTGGGTCTTCGACTGACCTGTGCTGTACCTTCTTCTCCTACCCCCCCCAAAACCCCCCCTTGAGACCCTCATGGCTGAGTAGCACGCTTCACAATTCCCTGATTGATTGATTATTGGTCCAGCAAAATCAAGAGCCAGTTAATCCCAAGCATTTTCCAGAAATTGAACTAGTAAAGTTGCATCCCTGAGTTTCCAGTGTTTGTTAGATATTAGGCGAGCCTCAAACTTGCCTAACGCATCTTTCACCTGGCAGTCGATAGCAGCGGCAGCGTTTTAAAGCATGGACAAAGTGGGCTCTGGCCCAGGGCGCCAGCCTTTCAGGGAACCCCCGGTAGAACCAGCTCTGTTCTGCAGAGTCTTGCCCTGATGACCTTGAATTAATTCTTAATTGTTTTAAATACCGTTTTCCTTGAATTTATCTCTTTTGTGAGGGATGTATGGGAGTCTCTTACAGATATTCTGCAGAGAAATGTTCATGTTTTTCGACACACTGCAACCTAAATTAAAAAAAGGTTTATTTTAAATCAAAATAGGACTTCACTGAGGGGTTCTCGGGCGGTGGGGGGGTGGTTGCAATACTGATCCATAGACTGGTCCCATATACGCACATAAAGACCTGGAGGGATACGCAGGGCAGATATCTCTTCCTACAGGGGCAGATCGGGACAGAGTCTACAGTTTTGGGATGTGTATACGCCCCCCCCCCTTTTCTTGGAGCTTGGTGGAAAAGCTTATGACCCTGTGGACAGACATGCCGGATGGGCTAGACATGGCTGGGGGCTGCTGGCGGACTGGGGGCCTGCCGGACGCAGGTGGGGCTACCAAGCTACACTCAATGGTGACTGGCCTGGATTGGGTGGATCCTTGGTGTCGTTTACATGGGGCGGAGAAAGGCTATACACACTTGTCGGCTGTGCATGGCTCCTTCTCCCGCCTTGATTACATCTTCTTTCCCCATGCCATGGATTGCAGGGTGGTCGCCGCAGATATTCTTCCACGTGGTCTGTCAGACCACTCACCGATCACTCTTGGACTGCGCGTGGGTAGAGCGCCTCAGCCATTTCGGTGGCGTCTCTCGGCGTTGAACCTTCAGAGAGACGACTATAGAGAACATATGGCGGGAGCCATCGACCAATTCTTGTCATCTAATGTAGGGACAGTAGAGGGGGCGGACTGCCTCTGGGAGGCGATGAAGCCTATGCTTCGGGGTGTGGATATCTCCTATTGTGCAGCGGCCTGCAGATTGCGTAGGGAGTCCCTTATTGAGGTGGAGGCGAAGCTGTTGGAATTGGAATCTAGCAGCAGGGATAGCTCCGGTCGACTGGCTCGCTGCCAACTTCTGTTGAAGCAGCAAGAATATTCCCACACTCTGCTGGATGAGGCCCGACAGGTGTGGCTGGCGACCCGCAGTAGGATTTACCAGTGGGGGGGATAAGTCCAGCAAATTATTGCATATGTTATGTCAGCGTCGCTATATTCTCAGTCGCTCCCAGGCATTCTGGGTCCGGATGCATCCACCCTCTCGGACCTCTCCGTGATAGCATATTATGCAGATCTTTATGCCCCCAGGGAATGCCTCCCAGCGGCGGTAGTCGGCCGCTTTCTTGATGATTTGCCGCCCTGGACCATCTCCGATGATGTGCGTGAGGAGCTGGATCTGCCGCTCATGGAAGAGGAGCTGGGTCCAATGGCTTCTCATGTGAATTCTTTAAACGCTATTTTCTGCAATTGGGACCACATTTCATGGGAGCGGTGGATGAGGCCTTGGAGCGAGGATACCTGCCCCGTGATTGGAGACACGCGGAGATCGTAGTGTTTCATAAGCCCGGAACACCTCTGGATCAACATGCGTCGTATCGCCCCATCTCTCTTCTTAATGTGGAGGCCAAGGTGCTGGCCAAGGCTCTGGCCAACTGCCTTCGTGCGCATATTACATTTCTGGTTCATCCCTATCAGGCCGGGTTTATGCCTCAGCGGGCGACCCGTCACAATATTTGCCGCGCCCACGTGGTGGTGGCAGCCACCCAGGGGTTGGGGGAGCGGGCCGCGCTATTGCTTGCGGACATGGATAGGGCCTTTGACTCCCTCAGCTGGGTGTATTTATTCGCTCTCCTCCGTAGGTTACATTTAGGACCGTGCTTCTTGTTCTATATAACTCTCCTATATACAGACCTGACTGCGTCTGTATGGGTGGCGGGTTCTGTCTCCTCCGCGTTGTCTATCAGACGGGGCACTAGGCAGGGGTGTCCGCTGTCCCCCTATTTGTTCGCTCTAGCGATGGAACCCTTAGCGTCCTGGGTACGGATTGATGCCCAAGTGACTGGTCTGGAGTGGGCGACGGGCCTGTCGGATCGCATTGCTTTATATGCGGACGGTGTCCTCTTCTTTCTTATGGATATCGATAGGACGGGACCACGCCTTCTGCGCATTATGCAAATCTCTGGGGAGACCTCAGGCCTATATATGAACCCTCGCAAATCTACTCTATGGGTTATTGGGGGAGGGGCGGGCCCTGGTTCCTGGGCCTCCTCTGTCCAGGTGGCCTCTGGGGGATTGTAGTACTTGGGAGTGTTCATATCGGACTCGCCACTCGTCTCATGGGAAAGGAATCTAACTCCTATATTGAATTGTGTGCGCAAGGATCTTAAAGTCTGGTCCCACATGCCCCTATAAATACATGGCCGTCGTCCATCTTTAAGATGGTGTCACTACCCCGCCTCCTTTACCAATTGCAAAACCATCCATGTTTGATCTCTCCCGGATGGTTCCGACGGGTTAATGCGGCCCTAGGTCAGTTTTTGTGGGTGGGTGGGTGGAATGGCAAGAGTGGCCCTGCGGATGTGCTTTCGGTCCACGTATTGTGGGGGTTTGGCAACCTCCGATATCCTGTCCTATTATATGGCCTCCCACCTATTAGTCCTCAATGAGTGGTGGTATGGGGATAGGGCGGATCCAGCCTACACGGTCGAAAGAGGTTGTATGGAGGACCACACCTTACATGCTATACTTTACGCGGCGTCGCTACGCAGCTCCTGGCCCCCCGGCTACGAAACTTGTCTTTCAAATCTGGCGATGGGCGATGCGGAGTACCAGGTGGTGGAACAGGCTAACTCTGGAGGCTCCCCTTTGGCACAATGGGCGACTGCCGCAACTGGCTACATTGTCAGGTTTTCGAGGCTGGGACCATATTGGCATTTCTACTCTTGGGGATGTCATGCGGGGCTCGGTTCTGAAGTCCTTTCAGGATTTCCAAACAGACTTTCAAATGCCTAAAACCCAATTTTTCAGATAGCTACAGTTCCTACATGCTATCGCCCCATATATCGAGGGGTTGGGGTCCTTAGCTGAGTTTAGTCCCATAGAGGCTAAGGTATTTATGGGGGACCTTCATGACCGCAAAATCTCAAAGATCTACCAGTCCTTGGTCACGCATTGCTCCCCCACATTATAGAGTCTCAGGGAGGTCTGGGAGGAGGACATAGGCCCTCTGGAGGAAGAGGACTGGGTGGAGGCCCTTGCCTCCCCACGGGGGGCAGCCATAGCTGTGAGTCTTCGCCTGATCCATTTTAAGTATCTCCATCGGGTCTATTTTACGAGGGTCAGGCTCTGGAGGGCGGGATTGGTGGCCTCCCCGGTGTGTTTCCGATGCCAGCACAAGGAGGGCACTTTACTGCATACCACCTGGCACTGCACTGCCCTAGCACGATTTTGGCGGGGAATTTTGTCGTGCCTCTCTGGGGTGCTGGGATGGGACCTCCTCAGCTCCCCAAAGCTGGTCCTGCTGCATGTGATGGATGATATAGGAGGGAACATATACAAGCGCCATCTTATGCTACTGGGGTTCAACTTGGCTAAGCGGGACATTGCTAAAGCGTGGTAGGCTCTGGATTTCTGTATGGGGCTAGAAATCCCTATCTTTGTGGCCAGGGGGTGCCCGCTTAAGCATTATAAAATTTGGCGGCGATGGGCAGAGTATTGAGGCCTGGAGTTGCTACCTGTTTCAGTAGCCAGGCCCACGGACTTGGCGTCCCTCCTGTTATAGGTTATATGTAACATTGCCCGGTGGTTGTAGGGGTACAGTGTCTGGACGGCTGTGAATGTTTCCTCTGGTGCTGCTTTTAGGTAGGCGTGAGTGCGATTGGGGAGGGGGGGGTGTATGAGGGGGTTTGTTACTCTGTATTTATTTGGTTAATATTGCAACTGTATTGCTCTCAATTTGTCCTATTTTGCTCCAGAAAGTGTCAGTCATTTCTGTGTACATCTTCTTTGCATGAGTTGCTGGGTGGCAGTGCTCTGCAATATCTTTGTTATTTGGCAAATAAAATCTGTGTAAAAAAAAATAGAACTTCACATATGAGAAAATAGAGGGGGGCACAAAGATTATATTCGGTGCTATTAGTGAGCTGCTTCTGTATTATAATATTGAAAGCACGTCACTATCCTTCAATATTAGATGTAAACACATTTACAATTTGGGGACAGATGGATGACAGTTTTTTGCGGTCGCGTTCCCGTTTGCGACCACAAAATAGGTCTGCCGTATATACAAACCCTATTTTGCGAGTCAGTAACCTATTACTGACTCGTAAAATAGGGTTTGCTATTAGGAAGGGGGAGGGGGACGTGCCTTCCTAATAGCAAGTCATACTTCAATGTAACATTGTTTTGTTGCCGCCAAACACTCGCAGTTTACCACCAATTTCAAGTGGGTGGTAAGCCACTCGCAAACAGGAAGGAGTCCCTTTGTGACTGGCAGTGAAAATTATTTTTAAGAGCAAGCAGTGGTCCCACTGCCTACTCTTAAAAAAATGAGACCGAAACGTTTCATTTTTCTTTTTTAAATGCATTCCGTTTTTCTTTAAGACTGCTTCATTTAAAAAGCTGTCGCAGACATGGTGGTCTGCTGACCCCAGCAGGCCACCATCCCTGGGAGTGTCAGCCATTCCCAATGGGGTCGCAAATGGCACCTGCCTCATGAATATTAATGAGGCAGGCAATTTATGACCCCATTAGGAATCGTGAACAGTGTCTGAGACACTGTTGTAAATTGCAATTAGCGACTCGCAAATTGGAAGCGTCGTACATCTTGCCCATAGACCTGTGTACCTGAGAACTCGCTGACCGTGACATGGCCAAAGAGCTGAAACTGGATCCTAAGTTCAAAGCTGTTCTGAACAGAGGCCCCCATGTTACATTTGGCCTAGGGCCCCTGAAATCCTTAATATGGTCTTGGCTAGCAGGCCACCAAAATGATTTGCTCGAGATATATTTTTTGTTGTAGAACTAATCTCCAAGTCCACTGAATGTACCAGCATTTCTATTCTAGGTTTTAACATTGTTGGTGGAACATACTTGCCAGCTCTTAGTAAAACACCTGTTTATGGTTAATTCAGCAGGAATCTGAAAAATCATACCAATTCGTTTTTAAGATGTTTCACAAGAGGCCAACAATGTATCACTTTTATCAGAATTAAGTCCTGTTCACAAGCTTCATTCTATTCACTTTTCATGACTATGGCTTGATGTTTTGTAACTGCTTCATCTAATGAGACAACCCATTCCTCCTCCAAGTTGTCTGAGACGGACAGTCTTCAGGTGCATTAGCACCTCCAGCAATGTAACACACATCAGATTGTATTCCTGTAATTTAAAATGTGTTTCAATCTAGATAGTGCTGCTCCCATTCTTCTTTTACCCAAAAGATATTTCCGTGGTTTATGATAAGTGCCCAAGATGGTGTGTGCCCCAAATGTATTAAAAAAAGAAAAATGCCCCTAGCACACACCAAGGCTTCACACTCTATAGTGCTGTATTTCTTTCCACTTCCTTAAGTGACCTAGATGCGAGCAAGATGGTATGCTCTGCATTACCGACTCTTTGGCAAAGTACAGTACCCATACCAAATGCACTGGCATCAACTGTAATGGTGCACTCAAATCCAGATATATAGGGGGTCCCGCTTCGCTGCTAATCCTACCTGGAGCCCAACTGCTGGTTGCTTTTGCTGTCACCTCAGGAGGAGACGCCTGCTTTCTTCACCGTGCCTGGAGGCGCCATTGCGGGTAAAGGCATCACACGGGACTCCGTATCCCAGGAGCCCGTGTGGAGTAGCACCTGTGCTTTGCCACGCCTACCAGCCCCAGGCCACTCAAAAGACCTTGCGGAACCCGCTGGCGCGGGTCCCGCTTCGCTGCTAATCCTACCTGGAGCCCAACTGCTGGTTGCTTTTGCTGTCACCTCAGGAGGAGACGCCTGCTTTCTTCACCGCGCCTGGAGGCGCCATTGCGGGTAAAGGCATCACACGGGACTCCGTATCCCAGGAGCCCGTGTGGAGTAGCACCTGTACTTTGCCACGCCTACCAGCCCCATTTTGTAGGACGCCCTACTAAAGTTCTAGCTACATCCGCTACGCGGCACGTGCCGGACGAAGCCCGGACAAAGGGCGGACCGTCTGTGGCCGTCCGGAGCCAGAGGAGGCCGGGCTGGGCCCACCCTCTAACCTTGGCATTTGCGCACCTGCCCCCATCCAGGTACTGTTTTTGCTCTGTGTGGAAACTCGCCTAATGTAGGTGGTTTTGGGTTGCATCATCTGGTCTTTACCGTTGGTAGCTGCCTTATTCATTGCTTAATTGTGGGACAGGGTTTTGTTTTGACTATATGATAAACTTGGACTAATATCAGCAATGTCAACTCGCTCTGGGAAAAGTCTGAGGGGGAGCGAGGGGGGCATGGCGGGCACCATGGATCAGTTTATCACCCGTGTGGCAAATGTTATCGAGACAGAAATTACCATGGCCGAACAGCAGCTATCTCAAAGTCCGTTTGGCGATAAACGCTCCTCGATTGGCCCGTTAGCCCAGATTTCCTCCCCAGACCGCACTTCGGACTTGCTCCCTCTTGTCCCCCATTCCCTGGATCACCCTCGAGTGGCGGCCCTAAGAGCTAATATAGAAGGGCTTGAAAACCTGACGGTTACGGCATTCAATGTCCAAAATCAAGTGGTCCCTATTCCAGTAGTAACCAAGACAGCCACTTCTATTTTACATTTGGCCGACCCCACCACTCTTCTAACGTCGCCTCCCCCGGCGGCTATTGGGGTACAGAAAGAAATCCACCCAGCCTCCGCAATGAGGATAAAATATGGCACTCGCAAGAAAAAGGGATTGCCCAAAAACTGTAAGAACCAGAGATGGGTGGGCGCCAGGAGGGGCGATCCAAATTTACTAGTGGGGGGGGGCTATCAGCCCTTCTCAGGAAAAAAAAGTAGAGGGCACAATTGAGGGGCCTGCAAATTCTGTCCCTAATAATCAGATCGCGGGTAGTGCAACGACTCCTTCTCTAGATTCTCCCCTCATTAAAAAGATGGAGGATATATTGAAATCTTTACTCCTTCCAGTTTTAGACAAAATTAGAGGGCTAACCGAGCGTGTGGACAAAATGGAGCAGACCTCCCTAGACAACTTTTTCTCATTAAAAGCATTTATAAAATTGCAGTTAAGGATGAGGGATGATGGCCTAGGGGGGGGTCTCGACGACAAGGTCCCGTCTTCCAGTCAACTTAGACTTGCCACCACCGCGGATAACTCTACAGATGCGTTGGAAGCATCTAATTGTAATTTGTACCCCACTGTGTTGGCGGCGCACACTTCCAACAACACAGGCCACCCCTTCCCCAAGCGTGTAGAGAAACCTAAGACCCGTAAAGTTTCCAATCCTATTCCAGGTAAAAGGAAGACATGCTCCCCAGCCCCGGTTTGTTCAGGCGAGAAAAATCCTACCACCATACTTACCACTCCAGTAACTCACAGCATTTTAGAGTCCGCAACTCCCATACAGTTGAAACTGTAAATGCACATGTACTGCAGCCAGGTGAGGGCCCTTCTTGTAGGCAGGATCTCAACATACATCTCCCCCCTGATTGCCAGCCCTACGTAGTTGTGTTGACAGGGGTACCGGAGCTTAGTCCAGGCAAGTGTGAGACTTACACTGAACTGTTTAACAAGACTCTTTTCTGGCTCAAAGAGAATAGACCTTTGCCAGAGTTTTGGGAGGGCCGGATAATCCATGTGCGCAGAGTTGGATGGCTAGGCACTAGGGAAAAAACTATTAATGGGGACTGCATTATTGTGAATTTTAAAGATCCGAGGACTGTCAGTTACATTTGCAGGGGACCCAGAAAGGAACATAGTTCAGCAGGCAGTAAAGGCCTTATTGAACATAGTTCAGCAGGCAGTACAGGCCTTATTGATACTTGCGACCTCAGTTTTTTCAATCCTCCAATCCCGCCCGTGAGACAAGTCGGACCATACATGCGGGAGGGCTGGGACAGTTGTCACCCGCGTAGTTGTATTTCTAAATACAGCTTATTTAACATTAACTCCAACCAGTCACAGGGTCGTCCTTGGCAAAGTAATTGACAGGCGATTTGCCCTAGACGGGAGCGGTATTTTGAAGCTTCTGGGGAATTTTACACCGACAGCTCTCCCTCAGGAGAGCAGTTGGGGAGTTTCACCTCTCCTATCCTCTCTTCCTTACTTTCTCCCAGGGGTCTCCCTCGGGTTGTGCTCCAGTCCAGCAGGGACCTATCTGTAGTAGGTCTTCCAATCCCCAATGATGTGGCACCACCCGTTGGTGAAATGGACACTATTATTGAATCCACCTCCAATATAAGAGCACCAGCTTTAGGGCAGGGAGGGGTCCCCAACATGCCCCTTAAGGTAGTTAGCTGGAACATCGCTGGTTTAGCTCGGAACACAAGCATCCCAGACTGGAATACATTTATTGAAACCTTTGGGATCTGCTTGTTCCAGGAAACATGGTGCCTGGAATTACAGCATAAGCTGGGCTTTACCACCTATTTCATACCAGCTGTTCGACCCAACGGAGGCAAGGGGCGCCCTTCTGGAGGTCTGTTAATTTGGGTAAGCATTTCCCTGCGGTATTCTATCAAATGTATTCCCACAATTTCACCGGACCTACAGAGACTCTCAGTGAGAGGCCCGGGTGGAGGAGGAGTCTTTGAAGTATTTAATATTTATGTTAGAGGCTCTAGGGGTGGTTTATCTAACCTTACCCCGATGGGCATTGACGAGGAACTTAAGAGTTGTGGCCCTGACTCCCTAGTACTACTAGCCGGGGATTTTAACTGCACATTTGAACCTCTTGCAGTGGACGATGTGTTGGGCGTCAGTGACGACGATGCAAGGAGAGGCATCCCGCCACTGTCAATTGTTCCAATTAAAAGATGGACCCAACACGCAATTGACCTCAACTCCATCTGTATGGAGTATGGCCTTAGAGCTACCAATGGCAGATCCAAGTCAGACCAAATGGGGGCACACACATATAATAGAATAGGCCATTCCTCCAGGATTGACTACATTATCTTGAACTTTCGCCTGTGGTCCTTCTTGGTGGATATGGAGGTCCGACCGACCATCGATAGTGACCATAATCCCTTATGTCTGTCCTTGTCCCCTTTGTGGAAGGGTAGCTCTCCTCTTCCAATTCCCCATGTGTGGAAATCAACACACGAAGTGCTCCCCTCCAACTGTGGTAGGCGCCTGAAATGGAAGAATTTCATTGGTAACGAGGCCAAGATGCGGGAGGCGCAATCCATATTGGCCAACACCATACCTTGCATAGACTCCCCCTCTACTAGTGCGCTGTAGGTATCCGCAGTTTTTGCACAAACCGTAAAGGATATAGGCGAGCTATTTACACTTAAGATCGCGGGACAGGGGGTCAATATGAGTGATGGCAGGAAGCGTCCAGCTGGGTGGTTCTCAGGTGCATGTCGAGTGGCCAAATGGGAACTGCTAAAGGCAGTAAAATCGAAGAATAGAGCCCTGGTGCGTGCCGCAAGGGGCATCTATAGGAGGGCTTTAATAAAGGCTAAGGTAGATTGGGAAGATCAGTACTGGTGTGACCTGAAGGCTGCAAGCTTAAGGAAGGATGCAAAGGGTTTCTGGGACCTCTTGAGATCTAGGGAGAAACCGGTGGACACAATGATTACATGTAACGTACCTGAGAGTGTGTGGGTTGACCACTTCTCCCAACTTTACTCATTGGCTCAGGAAGAGGGGGATAGTTTGAGAGCACGACACCCTTATGTATTTCCCCAGCCCAAGGATGAGCTTCTGTTTACATCTAAGGAAGTGGTGGGGGCGATTAATAGTCTTGTGCCGAACAAAGCAGCAGGTCTTGATGGTATACCCGGAGACTTGCTACGCACCAATCCGGAAGTTTGGGGAAAACTTATTTCCGCCCTTTTGAATTCCAGCTTTGAAGGGGCACCCTTCCCGACCTCATGGAAGGGCGCTGAGGTCGTCCCAATTTTTAAGAAAGGCTGTCGGAACGACCCAGCCAACTACCGCCCAATAAGCCTTTTAGACACTTCACAAAAGGTGGCTGGAAAAGTGATTTTGACTAGGATATTGCAGTGGGTAGAGGAAAAGGGTATTATATCAGATTTTCAGGCTGGCTTTAGATCAGGCACTGGGACAATAGAGCAATCCTTTCGACTAATGATGCTGTATTGGAAGGTTGTTCTATTGACCAAGGGCAGTCTGTATCTTGCTTTTATAGATTTGCGGACTGCCTTCGACTTAGTTCCCCGTAGCCAACTATGGAGAGTGCTTGACGAACAGGGTATTCCACCCTATTTGTTAAACTTGTTGATAAATCTTCACGCTGATAATTTTGCTCAGATTAGGTGGGGTAATCAGGGGCAGAAAACAGCATGTATACCTGTAAATAGAGGGGTACGCCAGGGATGTGTCCTTGCTCCCACTTTGTTCTCCTTGTATGTTAACGGTGTGGTTGAGCATTTGCTTCAATGTCCTGCAGATGCACCATCCCTGGCAGGCAGAAAAATACCTACCCTTCTATTTGCAGATGATACCCTCCTGATTTCTAAGACTTCGGCTGGTTTGCAGAGCTTATTAGCTAACTTCAAGTCTTTCTGTGACACCAGAGGCCTAGTCATTAACACTGCAAAGACCAAGTATCTGGTTCTAAACCCCCCCAAAAAATTGGCCAAACCACCGACTCTCAATGGTGTTGCCCTCGAGAGAGTCTCAGAGTTCGACTACCTTGGTATTCGGCTCTGCGACTCCAAGAGCTGGAAATGCCATCACCAAAAGATGTTGTTGACCCATAAGAGGGTGGTGGGTGCCCTGCTCAAGGAACACTGTGCCTCATCCCTGAAACCCATCGCTGCCGTTTTAGACATCTATAAGGCTAGGAGTGTTAGTGCTGCTCTTTATGGGGCTGAACTTTGGGGGGTTCATAAGGTGGACCATCTATCTCGCTCCAAAACTACATTTCTTAAAGATCTAATGGGGCTCCCTTATAGTACCCCAAACCTCCCACTGTTTCTAAATATGGGCATTCGGCCACTTAGCGAGCAGGCCAGGCTTCGCCCTCTTCTTCTATGGGCAAGAATTTGGAGCACTCCCGAACTTTCCAGTTACGCGGACGGTCTAACCGATGTGTTGGGATCACCTGCTTGGGCCAAGATCTCTTGGTTGAGGGAAGTCAAGCGTCTTCTCTTCAGCCTTGGTCTTGGCGAATATTGGAACAATAGATCCGCCCCCCCTAAGATAGAGTTGAAAAGGATTTATTGGAACTGGATAGCTGGCACTAGAAGTAGTAATGCCAATCTGTGTAGGTCCTCCATGGATTTTCTCCTGATTAAGGAAGTGCACTTCTGTGAACCTTACCTAGACGCTATTTCAAATCGTAAGGATGGGGCACTCTACTTCCAATTTAGAGTAGGTGTACTCCCCGTAGGAAAACTGACTTCCAGGTGGAAGGTCCCATCTCAGACAACCGCTTTTTGCCCTTTTTGTGAAAAAAGGCCCGAATCTGTCCCCCATCTTCTGTTCGAATGCCCGGCCTATGCAGCCCCCCGGAGAAGATGGGTAAAGCCTCTTTGTAGAGAACTTGGAACTAGATACTACTTAGAGGCCTTGCGCATATTAAAAAATGATCCACGGCCCCTCTTTGTTTGTGGCCTAGCAAAGTTCCTAGGTTGGGCTTGGCGCATTAGATCATATAGGCTTTCGTATCTTGTTTAATTTGTTATTTTATCTAAATATATTGATTTTTACTTAATTTATTGGCACCAGTAGCAGTTCTGAAATGTTTGCTTAACTCTCCATGCACTGGTTCCTTTTACTATTTTACTGTGTATTATTGTATTCTTGCTTTTTAAGATATATTTATATCGAAATAAAGCCTTCTTGACTTGATATATTGGTTTTCAAACCTCACATTTCTGACTATTGATTTCAAGCTATTAGAAATATGCTGTTCGTTATCAGTCCACACGTTTCTTTTAAACATTTACTTTAATGGTGCCATAATATTGGCAAACTGTTTTAGAAATCTGGAATAGTAATCACTAAGCCTATGAAATATATTAATTGATCTTTGTCCTTGGGTGCATATTTTAAGCCTTGGTAAAATCAGTCTTATGTTTATTACTCTGAGCTTTGATCCTGTGTCCTAAATAATTGATAGCATCATTTATTATTTGCCTTTATCACGTGACAGACACCCTCCCATTCCTTTAGTATACAATATGCTCATTCACATACTTTGCATATAAAAGTATGCTGTTCTGGAAGGCTTTCACTCCAGGGGCATCCTTAAATAGATAATACATTAATTTCTGTAATAACGCTAGCTGCTTGACCTAAGCAGACTGTTCATCTCAATTCTTTATATTCACCGAACGGAGTTATGACTGCAGTTCATAACTGCTATTTCTCTAATGCTACCTGATGGTTTGCAGCCTTTAAATCTAATGTATTGAAATTCTTAGCTCATTCTTATAGTGTCCGCAATCCCTGAATTTTCAGTAATGAGTAATAATCTGCTAAAATATTTTTGATCATTATTATGAAATCTGTAAATTGATTTGGCTTCCATTTTTCTTTGCACGGCCCTCGTCCACTCAGCAGCATTCCAAGTTGAATAATCTTAATTTCACTCAACTTTTCCAGATCTTTCTGCAAATCGCTTCTGACAAACAAAGGTACATCACACACTTTGTCTATCACAGTATTGGCTTTCTCTTTCAATTTTATTTGATGTTTAAAACCCTTGCCCACCCCGATTTTATCTCTAAACCATTCTTTGTATGTACTCAATATCATATCCAAATCTACCACTTTCACAAGGGTTACAGGTGTTTCCGTGTCAGGCTTTTAAACAATTTCTTGAACGACCCTGATCAATCCACCCCATAATATCTGCACCCTTAATTAATACATAATTCTTGGTAAAGTGACTATCAGAAGCATTTTAGGTATTCTCAAAATAACCTACCATTTCAATATCCTTGTCACCATGTGCCGCGGCTTTAATGTCAGAACCGGAAGTCGGAGATTTAATGTTTTGGAGAAGAGGGGCTTGCACCCGCCCCTCTTCTCCCCTCTTCTCCATTGGCTGGCCTCTTGAATGCTGGCCAGCCATTGGAGAAGAGCTTCGTCACTCCGAACAGGCCCCGTCCTTTTCGGATTCGGGGGCGTGTTTTTTTCAACTTTTCTGATTATCTCCTCCAGCCAATGGCATGAGGAGAATCCGAAAGCGCCGCTGCCTTTCTCCGAGGCATTTCTGCTTCGCCTCGGAGAAAGGCAGTGGTATGCTTAGGCAGTGGTGTGCTTGTTAATGCTTGTTTTTCAATGCACTTCAAGATTTGTGTAAATTAAGACATCCTGGAAATGTGCCAAATGAAGAAGGTCACACTTACAGGCAACTTCATTTACATTTCTTCGCTGAGGCATTTGCACCCCCTGTGAATGAAGACACGGCAATCCCTAAAGTCTGAAGATATATGGTACTCGCTCCGTCCTTAAAATAAGAGGTACGCACGCAAGGCTCTGCACAGACTAGTCTTTACGTCAACAGTGGGAGGGTGGGGGTTTTGAGACAGTTTATAGGTGGCAATAAACAGGGCAGAAAAATCTAAGATGCAAGAGTTAGATAATTACATCAGCAATCGAACTTCTTTTTGACAGAAGCTCAAAGTGACATTTTTCTTCGGGGTAAAAGTGTCTCACTTTTTAAACATTGTAACAAACACAGGTTATTGGCAAAAAAGCTGAAAATAGAACAACTCTCTTTAATTTGTACATACTTTACAGTGATTATAATAATAATTTAAGCAATATAACATTTGTATTATGGCTCTCATCCTAAGAGTGTGGCTTTCAGTACCAAATGCTGCCAGTTTAAAATGGCCGCCACGTTCTCACCATCTCGCAGGTTTTAAGGCTTTCGACATAGTTTGTTTTGCAGTCTTTCTTTTCTTCCACCCGGCGTTAGGGAATTGGCAGTGCGCGTGCGCACTGTAAGTTGCATGCACAGAGGCGGAAGTTCGCATGCGTAGTTACCATTTGTGCTGTGTACGCTCAACCCCAGAAGGGGGGCCGGGTTCCTTCGCACCGTCCACGGCCTCGAGTAGTGTGAGAGGAAGCTGTAGCTATGGTGAAGAAACGGAAAGGCCGAATTGTCATCGACTCGGATACGGAGGACAGCGGCAGCGATGAGAACCTGGACCAGGTGAGTCTTTGGAGCTAAGCTTCTGGGTTTGTTTGGAAAGGGAGCGCGGGCCCTGCCTCGGTTGTGTGCTTTCCTGGGTGCGGGATACTGGGGCTTCTCTGCCGGGAAGTTATTTGCCCTTAGTGTTGACCTCCCCGGTTATTCTGAACAGAAGCGTCCTAAACTCCGGGCATCGGCCCTGAGAATTCTCTGAAGTGCTGAGAAATTCCCACCATAAGACAGATGTGCATCTCTACTCGACTGGCAGCCTGGTGGCGGGAGATTGTCAACAGCATTCTTGGTCTTAGGCTCAGATGTGCAACTTGCACAATCACTTTACCATATGTACATAACTCCTACCTTTACAACAGTCCTATGGCTAAATACGTTGAGTGTATGGAGTCTTGTTTTTAATTGCTCCCTCCAGCTCTGATCCTCCATCTCAGAATGCACGTGGATGTTGATGTACAATGGACATGGGTTTTTGCATGTCTCGCGTCACATAAGCCTAGATATTATTAAAGAGGACGTTTGTCGACTTCAGTGTTTATTGTTGGATACAGGTTTGTAATGTCACGCCTTCTTGTTGTTTTTTTTTTTTACAGTTTGTATGCGATTAGTTGCTAATAAACGATTGTCAGCCCTTCTTGTTATAATGATGGGTACCATCGATTTTACCTGTGTTTCTTGGCACTAGTCTGCAGCTGTTTATCCCCTGTGTTATTTTGAAGTGATGCTTGTGGGTAACTGTCACCCAAGTATAAGCAATGTTAGATTCAGAAATGAAACCGTTCAAAGTTAAAGTGGTAATCTGTCGACCCGTCGTCTATGCCTAAAGTCAGCGTAATTGAAAGCGATGTGGATGCTTAAAAGTGACGTTTGTATCCTAGGCAATCCTTACGAAACTACTCTTGCCAGTGATTTTGTGGCTGTAACAGGTTTCCAAAAGCCAATGTTTACATGTTCATTAACTGCAAATCGTAGTGTGCTATTTGGAACCCCAAACTTGTCTGAGCGATCATGTGAAGAAGACTAAAAAAATTTGTGATCCTGTAAGAAATCGGTGCACTGAATTTTGTCGTGTGTAGGAAAACACCTCGTTTATTTTTTTAAGTGAGTCTTATTGTGGTCAGTCAGTCACACAGCTTTATTCGATCTCTTTAAAATGGATCATAAAAGCACAAGTTATCTAAGAATTCCTCACTCTCTGTCTACCTCACTCTGTATCACTACCTCACTCTCTATTTCAATACCTCATTCTCTTTCTCTATCTCACTCTCTCTCTGCTAATGCAATAGGTATCACGTATGCAAAAAAAGCTAATGCCAATAGAAATGACAATGCCATTTATTTAGGGATACAAAAATGATAAAAAAAAATAATGAGCAATACCAATAGCTCTACCTATAATATTGCCGAGACCGTTGCATTGTAAATGCAACGGTCTCGGCATTGTTACAGTTAGAGCTATTGGCATTGCTCATGCCATAATTTTTGTTTATGTTTTTGTTTGTAAAACATGTAAAGAAACGCCATTTGTTATTTACAATGTCAATAGCTTAATCAGTGTGTGTGTAGGTGGCTCTGTGTGTGGGTGCAAATGCAATAGGTCTTGCATTTGATAGTGATTAAGCAGTTGACATTGTAAATAACAATGCCGTTTCGTTAAATGTTTTAAAAACAAAAACATAAACAACAATAATGTCATGAGCAATGCCAATATCTCTAACTTTACCAATGCCGAGACCATTGCATTGTAAATGCTTGTTACTCTCTGGATCGCCTTTATTTCTTACATCAACCTTTAATATAAACTAGTAGACCCTATCAGCGAAATCTTGCTGTTCCTCATTTATGACACAATTTACTTTTAATGAACTATTAGTGCTCCTACAAACATTCATAAAGTGTCCTTTTTTTGGGGGGGGGCAATTATTGCATTCCCCCCCCCCCCCCCCCCCCATATGCTGGACAGTTAACACTGTTGCCAATATGAGTGCACAACCACATCCTTAAGAGCTGCACTACACCGATTTTCTAGTTAGTTTTGTTGCCCCTCCTGTGCTTTACTTAATCCATTCACTCACTTATTTACCACTCTCCAGAAATCACATATACTGACACAGCAGACCGTTCTGTTTCTTTTGCTATTTTTGTTTCCCTCTAGTGTAGGGTTTGTGCAGTACAACAGATATTAATGTACTTTTTCAAAGAACAATTTACCACAATTAGATCTCTGATACATAGATCAACACCTGTCTCAAAATTACACATGCATGCTAAAATCCTTAGATACGCAACATATTGATCTATAATCTTACTCATGTACTGTTAACGTGAATAGAAATTAAAACATTCCACAACTACACTTGGTTCATTTGTATTTTGTTTTTAGAAAGCCTTCTTTCTTCAGCAAATTCACTCCATGCTCTGAACCCCTCTCTCATTGGTTCCAATTCAGAGAAGTTGTCAAATATATATTGTCTTCCTTACCCAGAAGGTTAAATATAGCATAAATTTCCTTGGCACATAAATTACTGCATCATTGGCTACTAAATAGTTTTGATATTCATAATACCAGTGTTTCCATTTTAGTGTGGGTTTCCTGAATTTTGTAGATGACCAGGCCGTTATTGAATGTGACCACCACTAGCCATATTTTTCGAAGTTTGAATATTTAAGTAATGTTCATATTGCTTTAAAGGTAAGAATTTCAGTACTTATTGAGGTACTGCTGTTGTATTAGTCCTAGTACTGATAGCTGGTGTATACATAAGAGTAGCCTTTGTATACAAATGTCATTGTTCTAAATAGAATTAGTTAAGCACAATGTATATAAGTGGCACAATCTTTAATTCTCCATCTCAATTATATCATGCATTGAAATATTTCCAATAGCATATATTTGTAAAGCGCACCATCACCTGCAAGGAAATCCTAGTGTCGACTAGGTATGTGTCTACTCCTACCTGTGGTAGGTTTGTTAATTGGGAGGCCATTCCATGCTCTAGGAGCAATGTGAGAGAACACTGGTCCTCCTGAGCTGGTCTGTGTTTGTATGGGATGTGTGTGAAGTCCTGTGGAGCAGAGGTGTTTGGGTGGAATGAGATGCTACTGTTCAGGTAGGTGGGACCAGAGTTGTGTAGTGCTGTGTGTGAGGAGTTTGAATTGAGCACGTTTGTGAATTGAGAGCTGGTGTGATGTAAGTTCTGTATGGGAGGTTGAGGATGAGTCTGGCTGCATAGTTCTGGATGGTTTGCACTCTTCTCGTGAGTTGCTTAGTGATCCTGAAGTAGAGAGTGTAACCATAATCCAACTTGCTGGTGACTAGGTCATGAGTGACCGCTTCTCGAGTGTTGCTTGGGATCTTCCTCTGCATCTTCAGGGTGTGGATGCAGTATGCAGTGACGACTTTGACTTGTGCAGTCATGTCCAGTTGGCTGTCGATAATTGAGAGATTCCTGGTGTGGGTCTGAGTTCGGTCAGCCACAAGTTAGTCTCATAGTGAGGTGTTCTTGCCAACTACTCCTGGCTTGTCTGAGTTGGCCTGAGGCACTTGGCTTTCATCCAGCTAGCGACTTCAGTAATGTGGGCGGTGAACTGCTTGTGTTGGGGGGGGGGGGGGGGGGGCGCGGAGGTGGTCTTGTTTGAGAGGGAGAGTACAAGTTGTGTGTTGTTTGTGAGAGGGGAATACGTGGATCTTGTGTGCATGGATGACATTGGACATAGGGATCACGTTTGCTTTGAAGAGGGTGAGGATGAGTGACTAACTATGAGGCACTCCTCAGATGAGTTTGCGGGCTTCTGAGGAGTAAGGTGCCAGGCTGACAACATTGCATAACACTTTTTTTTTTTTTTCTTTTCAAATTGTGTATAGTTATTTTGCTGCAAGTATTAACCAATCACTCTTAAATGGGATACATGCCTGATATGTGACTTCTTTCCGTTAAAAATGTCTCTTCTGAGATTTCATCCGATGCGGTATACTAACCGTGTTTAAAAAAAACAAAAAAAAGTGCTGCATGCTTGTTACATTTTAAATGTCGGTGCAGCGACTCATTGCTTTAATTTATTTGCTGCTGTATGTAATTCCACATCCAAACATGTTCTGCCTGAGATGCAAGTCACAGTTGTGACATGCTTAATTTGTTTCCAGTAGTGCGTGTCACCAATCCTGTTTCCCTGCGGCAGCCCTTTCAGCTACAATATGTTCCTCTACCTTTCCCCATGGTTTAAATCCTCCCCTATAATGGCTTTTTCCAGCTTGTGTTGTCCCTATGACCAGCAAGACTGAGTCTTCCTCTTGCTGGCTGGAGTTGTCAGATTCAGTATTGTGCGGGCTGGTGACAATGGCTTCTTCTGTCGCATCTCCTTGGTCTCCAAAGGATTGAAGTTGTTGTTCTCTTCTCCCTGTGAAAAATCTGCCTCTGCCGACATCCCCATCTTATGGGCAACTGTGGGTCTTGTCTGGTCCAAAGTGTCTTTTTGTTTTAGAACAGACTGCAGGCTGTGCAATCCTGTTCCTTGTGTCCCATCAATAAACAGAGATTGCAGATGTTGTGTGTCTGAATAAGCGTATTTAGCACCAAATTGAGGACACGTATAAAAGACTTGTTTTTTTTCCTTCTTCACCCAAAGCTCCACATTCTTCACATGTCTGGGTGAAGTTTTGTGAAGTAAATGGTAGAAATCTTGCAACGTCTAAAGAACTCTGCTCCACTAGTCACCATGATTTGTCGAACTTGCGTCCGAGGAGTAGATGCCTTTTCCAGACCGTAAGGCGTCCATGGGCAGCTAATGCGTTTCTGCTGCGCGGTGATTTGGTTTAATCTGTCCGAACCAGAGGGCGTAAAATAATCTATCTAATAAAGGAGCCATTGGACATGCTCTTTCTCTCAAGGAGGTGGAAACTCTACGTCACACCAGCAATAAAAAGACTCTCGAGAAAGCCAACTTGTGATCCCAACACCATAGGATGTGTATCTGCAGCCAACACACGCTATAAATGCGTGTCTTTAATGCGCCTTCAGTGCACTTGCTGTACTAAACCAAACTCCTTTCAGTTTGTAGATACAAGTTGGAGGGTGCCTGAGAATGCCTCTTGTGCCTACATTCCTCAAACTGAGTGAGCATATCTACCGTTGAAACTAAGGCAAACAGGCCGGAGGAACGCAGCCTAAGTTCCCTAAATTAATAAGCCAAGCAAATGTCCTGTGCGACTCCTTCATCAACACTTCTACCTTTTGCTTTGAAAGTGCGAAAGCTCAGTTACTAACTTGTATCATAACTAGGGCTTTTATGGTATTTATGTTTTTTGATACTTCCGTCTGTATTTATCCAAATTTATTTTTTGGTCATTTTATCTGTATTTATCCACTTTTTTTTTTTTTTTGCAAGCAAAAGAAGACACTGCAGCCAGTACATTCCCACATTTATTTAAATAGGCACTAGACACTTGCACTCAGTTGTAATAGGTTTAGATACACATCAAATTAAGTAAACCCAATATATTCATCTGAAAACTTTACCAAAATAATTTAAAGAACATAGGTCTAAACAGTCTTTGAATAACTTGCATGAGGAAACCTTTACTGTGTGGCTGTACGCCCTAGGGACCTTTAAATCCTGTTATTTTCTTGTCACATTTGACGTGCCTTCAAAGACAGAGGTCAAATGTCGAGCTGTGTCTTTGAGGGAGCAACCCATTCTTTTTAGGTCTCGCAAGAGACATTTTATATGTGGGATTTTCAAAGTGCTACCCACTGTTTTGGCTGGCCTAAACCTTGAGTGCACGATCACATGCACGTGCACAGCTGCTTCCACTCCCCCCTCCCTTCTCTATAGCTTTGGCTCCTTTGAAGCACTTCAAAGGGTCCGCTCCCCCGCCCCAAGCGCTCGCGCCCACGCTCCGCCGGGCTTGTTGACATTGTTGTGCACTCGTGCTTTCAGTTTTCCCTTTCTCCTCCCACCCTGCAAGTCTCTGTCTTTCTGCCCCCGCCCGACACCCCTCCCCGCCGTCACCGCTGGTTTAAAAGGTAGGCTCCTTTCAGAGTTTTATTTTATTTATTGACATTGTTGTGCTTGTACGTTTGAAACCCAAGTATGGAGTTTCCCCAATCCATCTTGCCAGAACGCATGCCTTCATTTCACCGACCACCTCCCGCCCGTCGCTCTATTTGTTATTCATATGTTCACAGTGTGATTTACGATTTTTTAAATTTACTTGAAATGTTTTGTTTGTGGCGCTGCCTTTCTGCCCTCTGTGCCACTCGTTTTCCATCTTTTTTTGTTCCTTTCTGCCCTCTGCTCCTCTCGTTTTTGTGCCCGTCTGCCCTCTGTTCCACTCGTTTCCCTCTTTTTTGTTCCTTTCTGCCCTCTGCAACTCTCGTTTTTGTGCCCTTCTGCCCTCTGTCCCACTCTCGTTTTTGTGCCTTTCTGCCCTCTGCTCTTCTCGTCTTTTGTGCCCTTCTGCCCTCTGTGCCACTCGTTTTTGTGCCTTTCTGCCCTCTGTGCCTCTCGTTTTCCACTCTTTTTTTGTGACTTTCTGTCCTCTGTTCCACTCGTTTCCCTCTTTTTTTGTGCCTTTCTGCCCCTCTCGTTGTTTGTGCCCTCTGTTCTACTCGTTTTTTTGTGCCCTTCTGCCCTCTGTGCCACTCGTTTTTCCTCGTTTTTTGTGCCTTTCTGCCCTCTGTTCCACTCGTTTTCCCTCTTTTTGTGCCTTTCTGTCCTCTGTTACACTCGTTTTCCCTCTTTTTTTGTTCCTTTCTGCCCTCTGCTCCTCTCGTTTTTGTGCCCTTCTGCCCTCTGTTCCACTCGTTTTTGTGCCCTTCTGCCCTCTGTTCCACTCTTTTTTGTGCCTTTCTGTCCTCTGTTCCACTCGTTTCCCTCTTTTTTTTTTTTTGTGACTTTCTGCCCTCTGGTCCTCTCGTTGTTTGTGCCCTCTGTTCCACTCGTTTTTTTGTGCCCTTCTGCCCTCTGTGCCACTCGTTTTTCCTCGTTTTTTGTGCCTTTCTGCCGTCTGTTCCTTTCGTTTTTCTGTGCCCTTCTGCGCCACTCGTTTTTTTCCCTTTTGTGCCCCTTTTGCCCTCTGTCCCACTCGTTTCCCCACCGCTGTGCCCCCTGTGGACCCCTTCCAACACTACATATTCACCAAAGGATTGTGTGTGTGCGGCTCGGTGTGTGTGTGTGTGTGTGTGTGTGTGTGTGTGTGTGTGTGTGTGTGTGTGTATAGATGCAATAGGTCTTGCCTTTGCTAAAGCTATTGGCATTGTAAATGACTATGCCATTTATTTATCTGTTTTAAAAACCAACCCATAAATAAAAAAGTTTGTCGTTTACAATACCAATAGCTCCAATTTATGCAAAAGGCGAGACCATTGCATTGTAAATGCTTTTTTTGATAATTCAGTAACCTATCAATGGTTTGCAACACCAACTGGTGTTACAAACCAAGCCATTGATACATCGTGTTTCACAATTGCGAGGGAAGCCCCTTTGATGCCCATTGCTATCGGCAATTCAGAAAGAGTCAGTAAAACCATTTTACAGTCTGGAAATGCTTTAATGAATTGTTGGCATAAACTCTGCGATTCTGAAAAAAATGCAAAATGGCTTTGTACATCAGGCCCTTAGTTCTCTTCTAATGAGACTCTGAAAGACCGTTGAAATAAAGCCTCTCAGAAGTGCCTCTTTGATATCAAGCCGACACCCTTATAATATGTTCTGTCTATGCTAAACCCAGACCACACCCAGAAACTACTGGATTCATCATAACACACCTGGACTGAGGCTCTTCTTTCTAATCTAAAGCGGGGCGCAAATTGAACTCTTATTTAGATTCTGGCATGCAGTACAACATGAATGCAATAGATTGCAAAATCTCATCTTTCACCACAAAAATGGTTTGCATGTGCAGACGTCAGACACGGTCTACTTGAAGACTAGCTTTAGAAAAAAGCTGGTGTGCTGTACCATTCTCTCAGGGCAGCAGGGACATTAATCCACCCTGGGTAATACCTTAGTAGTGGGAATCCAAGCCAGCCTGCTGCTTCTAAAGTGTTAACAGAGGCAGATGCTCCACTCGCCCACATGAAAGTACAACATGAGTACTCCTGCCAAATTCACAGCACTGTCTCCTTTTCAATTTTTAATAAATGGCAGTAGGTACAGATTGACATTAACAAAGATAAATACTGAATGGGCCTAATCTGTTTATTTACATAAACCCGAAATATCACAGGTACAAACCCACCACTCAAAGATTTTCTAGTTAACGACCGATGCACGTGATTGTCAAGAGTACTTATACATCAAGAAGTGCAAAAATGCTCTTAGTCAGAGGAGGAAAGAGAAAGCAGCATTCTGGTACTTTACGTTTCTAGCCTTATTTTACAAATGCCAACACCGAAGAGTCTTTATGTATCAAGGTCCAAAGGTGGTGAAAGCATTGTGCTTTGCCAACCAACAGGGAAAGGACAATCAGAATATCATTGATGCTAGAATGGTAAGCTGCATCTGTCAAAGTGATTGAAGAGCTGTAGCTGAAGAAAAGTAGGGTTTGACCCCCCTTATCATTTGGTTTCTGCACATTTTACACTCAGATTCCATGAGTAGATGGAAAGCTGCAGACAAATTTATCACCACCATCGGGACCGTGCCCAAATAACAGTGACCTGTAATAATGCCTACACATATACGCTATCATATGAATGTTCCAGGGAAGCTAAAAGCAGTAGCGGTTGCTTGGATATATTTAGGACAACCAGGGTATTTGAAACAGATGATGCAACCTGGGTCTGTTAAGATAGCACACCTTTTTTAACCACACCTTTAAACTACATCAGAAGGTCAAACAGGTCCACCAAGGCCACCTTGACAACTACAATTCCTGGTGGCATCTAAGCTATCTGTGAACCTGGAGACCCTGTGTACAAGTCTAAGCCACGATACAGCGTAGAGGAAGTTAAATCGAGAAAGAAAGGCAGATGCGAGACCTATTGCATTGCAAATGCTGGTTTACATTATAAAAGTGTGAGCATCTGGCATTGCTAAGAATAATGCAACACTAGCTATTGGCTTTTTAAATGATAAATAAATGCCATTATGTGTTTGTTTTATAAAATAGATTAAAAAAGGCATTGTCATGAACAATGCCAATAGCTTAAACCTTTGCAAATGCGAGACCTATTGCATTGCAAATGCTTGTTTCTCTTTGCAGAACAATTTCCCTGGGATTATCTAGACCTACATAGGAATTATTTTGACAGATGTTTCTTCCATTTTTTTCTAAACGGAGAAGATAATTTTCCACTGTACATTATGATAAATATCTAATTATAACTTGCTGAAACGCAAGGCGAGTGTCATATTTTTATGGGGAGGAGGGTGCAAAATGCTTTGTTTCAGCATCGTAAACAGTCTGGAGCTGCGAAAATGTGTACACAAAGCAATGCACTTGGTGGGTAAGGGGGGAGTGAAAGTCGCTGCATGGGTGAGTGGATGGCTGTTTGAGTTGATGTATGGTTAAATAAAGCACTATGACCAATCAACGATGGCTGCTATTTCACCCCCCCCCCCCCCCTCCTTATTAACCACTGCTCGCCAGCAATAAAACCATTTCTAAAGCTGGCCGCGTTATTGCTTTGTGTTGGGTATTTTTTTCAGCTGATGTCCCAAACAGGGGAGGATTCTCCGGGAATCACCCAAAATGAGTTGTGCAAAATTAGGGTTACAACTATGGCCACACTTCACATGGGTACTGCATACTGTGAATTTTCTTGGAAATATATTTTTGGGCTTATGCAAAGAAGTCAGTCTCCACATAGAAAGGTACTAAAACATACCATAGAATTTGAAACTTTTGTAGTCGCATAATGTTTCATGAGCTCCCTTCGCGAATATTTCCAAAAATCGTTTGCTTCCTGCCAGTTTGTGGCACCGAATTATTTATTTCAGGAACCGGTGTTCCATCCTATACAGGCTGAACGTGTGTGAATTGCTATTCCTCTCCTTCTCCTCTTGCCAACTGTTGATTTTTAAAAAATGTTTGTGTTGAAACATTGCGCTGCTGCTGCTGGCCATGTTCTTCTGCCACTGTTGTGTTTTGAAGCTCGGTATAATACTTTCCACTACAAAAAATAATGCAAACGATTTGCATTGCCGGCAATGCATGATGGGAATGATTGACAAAAACTCTACATTATTTGTGAGCAGAGTTTACTTCTGGTTTTATTTGTGAAACGAGGATTTTTTTAATGGACTTTAATTTGTAAAATGTTAAACCCTAGCTGACTTGTGGCTTCATGTCTTGTATAACACTGACTAAGTCAGGCATTTTAGACAGCTGCACTTGGAGTGCTGGGGTTATTGAGCCCACAATGACCGTGTTAAAAGCAAAAATAGAAGCCACACCTTCCAGTATACTATCCGTTGATATGCGAAGAATGGCTGACTGCATCATGTCATAGTGGTGTGTGGCAGCCTTGTAAAATGCAACATAAAATTTAGATCCTGAACTCCTGCTTTTTTTTTTTTAATTTTTTATTTTTTTTATTGAGCAATTGAGGGGTACACCATCCAGTGGGTGAGAGGACCGAGATGGCCTTTCAGATGCAGATGTGAGCATCTCCCTACTAATTGGCAAACCTGACACCCCTTGGAAAAACAAACCTACCCTGTTTTTCTTCGCTTTCTCTATGTATCACTTTCACCCTTTTGTTTAGGTCTGGGGTTAACCAAGACCTTTTGATTTTACTGAAAGTTTCTGTGCAATACATTTACATAAAGGGCTTGCAGCCAATTCTCTTCATCCATTGGTCTGTGTCATTCACATTTTGCTTCTACATCATAAAGCATGAGGCAATGGGCCAGCCTACTTCAGCCACTGGCTAACTTCACTTTGAGTGACTGTATTTAGCCCTTTCACAAGGCGCACATGCACACATAAGGTGGTCAGCGTCAGTGTTTTTCTTTATCACTTTAGTGTTGCCTCTGTTTGCAGAACCTGATGTGATAGCAAGAGGTTTATTACCAGATGGAAGCACAGGGCACATTCCAGATTTATCAATCCCTGGCTCCTGCCAGTGCTTTTGTGAATTCCTTTTGAAATGGCCTGCTGCTTTTTCACAACATGCTAGCAGCTTACCTGAACTCTGAATATAAGCACATGAGGGTACTCTCTTTGCAACCCTACCTGTCTGTTGTTCGTTCCTTCTTTAATGCTTTCCTTTTTCTTGCTGTCTTTCTTTCTGCCTTGTTTCTTTCTGCTTTTTTCCCCCCTCCCCTTCTTTCCCAGAGGCAAGAGATATGTGTGTATCAACACATCTCAATAATTAATATATTCACTGTACATATGATCGGGATTTATGTCATTTAGACCATATACATCTGAAAATCATATTCTTGGGACTGTTATGTTGTTGTATAGTCAGATTGTTAAATAACTAGATACGTATTCCTACGATTGAGTACCAACACTATCCGATGTTTGTTTGCACTTTAAATTTCTAAATGGATTTAACCCACCATCGTTTTTTAACATTTTGAGCCCTTGCAGTTACACATATCAATGAAATGTTGCACTGTATGTATGTCCATGTCTAAGCATAATATTTTTCGTTTTCACTAATCACATGATGTATACATGGTGAAGGTGCTTAAAAGCGATGATGGACTTTAATCTAGTCATGTGATCAAGCCCAGTTAATGGGCGAAACGTGTCATCTGCCATGCTGAGCATCCGCAAATAAAGAAACAATTTATGCACTCAACTTGTCTCCGTGACCCGTTTGTCGATCAGCAGTCGTGGGAATTTGGTAAAAGTGTGTGTGTGTGTGTTTTAGTGTTCGTGTTAGACCAGGCCTTTGGATTTTACTGAAATTATGTTTATAACCTAGTTACCCATTGGGGTTTCAGCCAGACTTTCTCCATTAGTCTGTGATTCTGTCATTCATATATTTTTCCAACCACTCCCTCCAGCATACATCAAGGGGCAATGTGTCAGTCCACTTAAGGCACTGGCTGACTTCACTAGGAGTTACAGCTTTCTGCCTTTTCACAAGGCACACATCCACACACAAAGTAGTCTCCCCGCCCACCCCCCAGTGCCAGTGAGTACTACGGCAATGTGTGCTTTTTTGGGGGGGACCTAAACAAAGTTTTTACCTTTTTTAGCCATGGTTTTCAATTGGAGTAATGATGGCCCGCAGCAGGTTCTCGAGCAATAGTTTTGCCAAAAACCATGACAAAACAAGAATTTCCAAAAGGCTGCAAGTTAACACCAGACCTGCTGGCTTTTCCAATGTGGTTTTGTTTTCATTATTGCACTTCCCCTCCCACTCTTAACTACCTCCCGCTGTGGGTTTAGGGGATTTGTAGAGCTCGTGACTACCCTTGGGCATCTCAGCGCTGTATACCCCCATGTGCAGTGGCTGCTGTCTCTGGCTTCCTACTCATACATTACGCCATACAATTTTCACTTCTTCAACCATTTCTTGTCAGTATCCTCTCACTGCACTGATCTCACTGTGTCCGAGTCTGTCTCTCTCGCTCGCTCTCACACCCGCCATGCTTCTGCAACTCTGTCCCTCGCACCTTCTCTGTATCCTAACATTAAGTGTGTCTTCTTCTTGCCTCTCCACCATCTCTGGTCTCCCCACAGATCACCTGGTGAGTGAGATTTGTACACCCACATTTGTGGTTAAATTGGCCATGAATCGCTCCTGGCTGGGTCCAGTAGATTACCAGTTTTATGTCCGTGAAAGTGCATTAAGTGCCAAGTTTATAGGACTGCAAAACGTTGCAGGGTGTTTGGGGATGATCTCATGAATATGTTATTCTTTTTCACCTCTAAAGGTATGCGTTCTTCTTTTTTTTTTTTTTTTCTTCAGGGGATATTTCTTGAGTTCCTTGGAAAAGTAAGCGGGTTCTTCGTGGCCGGCTATTTGCATCTCCATAATCCACTTTGACTTCCACAATGCAGCGGACAATCATGTGAGTGACCTGTTCAGATGGATATTGTTTGTGTTTTGATTTTTAAAAAACTGTTTTATTTAGTGCTGGCTAGACCAGGAGGTATCCGAGCGCTTTACATGAGCCTATTGGTTACAAAACTAACAGTGTTACAAGGTTACAGAAGTTTCTAGAGCATAACATTGGTTGGGGGGGGGGTGGACAAGGGGATAGAAAACGTATCAATTCTTGGTAGTTCAGTCGTGGCGTAGAGGACTTCCATGGATAGCAAAAGTTCGAGAATGTAGGTTGCAACAGACCGGAGGTTCAAAGGGGATCAAGAAAGGGCGAATGTTCACTGAAGGGCACTGACCTGTGGCAAGGATCCGTAAGATGGTGGACCAGAACAAAGACCCCAAAAACAAGATGGCGGGAATGCCGGTAGAACAAAAGTCGAGTAAAAGACAAGCAATGGGGGGGGAAAAAAAAAAAAACTACCCGAAAAGCGGAGGTGAGTGGGGAAGGCGGTAGGTAGTCTGTTCAGGAGTGAGGAAATGGTAGACGGTCCCATATCGCTCTCTGGGTCCTGCAAGTCCGGGGAGGTCGGCACAGCGTCGTGTAGAAGTCTCAAGATTTTAGACTCCTGTGCAGTGGGACGCCAAGAAACCGCGTCTAAGGTCCAGAGGAGTCAGCCAACAGCCGGAGGGGAGAGAGAACCTCTGCCATGTCCCCAGCAGCCTCCCGAGAAGAAAGCGGATCCACTTTTCCCTAGTATCTCATCGGGGAGGCGGGGGGGGGGAAGAGAGCGAAACTGCAGAGAGACGAGGAGAGCTGAGTCTGAAGTCCGGCTCGGTCGGTGACTGCTGAGGCACTGAAGCCAGAGCCAATCTCCCTGAGTTTATCCAGCTGAATATTGGATCTGCCAGGACGGAGATTGTCTGGGACGCTCTCAAAGCTGGCATAAGAGGCGAGACAGTAAGGTTTGTAGCAAGGAAGCGGAAAAAGGACCGTCTGAAATCTCTAAATGATTTGGTGGCCCTCTCTATGCTGGAGCAAAAACTAGTCTCTGAGATAAAGTGTGCTGGGAGGGTCAGGGAGGTTCAAGCGGAAGTTGCTGCTTTTCGTTCAACTATATATCGAGGGTATGCAGATGAAGCAGCCGCCAAGTATTAAGTACATAGAAGCAAGTTTTATGAATATGGAGAAAAGGTTGGGAGTGTCCTGGCTAAAAGGCTACGACAAAAGGAGGTTTACTCTAGGATTCTCAAGATTAAGGATATGGATGGGAATTTATTAGAGACCCCCTCCCTGATTCATGATTCTTTTAAAAAATATTATGAAAAACTATACACGGCAGAACCGGTCAGAGGAACGCAACAATATTTAGAGGGAATGGGCTCTGTCGGCTTAGAGGAGGTGGATAAAGATGCACTAGTAGAAAGGGTTTCTTGGGAAGAGATCGAAATAGCTATGCTGTCACTAGCCTCAGGGAAGGCGATGGGCTCAGATTCAATCCCCTTAGAGTTTTACACTAAGTTCAGGAAGAGCCTAGCTGGGCTACTGACCTCGGTTTTCCAGGCTGCATTTAAGGGGCCCCCCCCCGGCCTCTTGGTCGGAAACAGTCATAATAATCTTTAGGAAGAAGGGAAAGGATCCCTGCGAGCTCTCTTCATACTGCCCAATTTCCCTTATAAATGCCGACAACAAAATATATTCGAAATGCTTGGCAAGGAGATTGGGGGGGATTATTACACCTTTAGTCTCACTACAACAACATGGATTCATAGCTGGGAGAGGGACCACGGATCACGTCAGGCGACTTATATCTGTCTTTGACTGGGCACAGGCAACGGGGGTTCCCGTTGGGGTGGCCCTGTTGGATGCCGAAAAGGCATTCGACAGGGTCTCCTGGGAGTTTTTATGGGCAGTGATGAGATGGAAGTCCTTTCCAAATGATTTTATACGAGCAATACAGTCTATGTACCGTATGCTGAATGCAATAGTACGGCTAGGGGGAGAAGAGTCACAGAGGTTTATGGTTAGCAGGGGCACGCGGCAGGGGTGCCCCTGCTCCCCACTTCTTTGCTCTGTTTATAGACCCTCTTATAAATAGGCTGGAGGCTGATACTGAAATCTGTCCGGTAAAAGCGCATATATATTCAGTGAAAGTCTTGGCATATGCTGACGACCTTGCGGTGCTTTCTGCGGATATGAATAAGGCTATGGAAAGAATTGTGGTCATTACTAATAACTTCGGTACAGTGTCTGGCTATAAATTAAATCTGGATAAGACACAGGTGTTACATACGGAGGCTGGTTTACCATTAGAGATGGAGGTAGCCACAGAGGCAATCTATCTAGGTGTGCTCATTTCTACTAATATTCAAGATATACCAAGGATTAATGTTGAACCACTGATTGTATCATCAAAAAATACTTTGGAGCGTTTAAATAGGCTGCATCTATCTCTATATGGAAGGGGTAATGTTCTAAAAATGTCTATCTTCCCGAAATTCCTGTATCTGTTTCGGGCTATTCCAATTATGTTTTCCAATATCTTTTTTAAGAGAATAGAGCGAATGTGTTCACGGTTCCTCTGGGGGTTTCGTCGCTCTAGAAGGGCGATGAAATGGTTATATCTGCTGGTAGAGCGGGGAGGTCTGGCCCTTCCTAACTTTTATGTTTACTATAGCGCTACGCTGCTCCAATTTATGGGTGTGTTGGTATCTGGGAACACTGAGGTTCAGGAGCCCGCTTTTTCCCCATCTATTTATGAATTGTGTTTGGGAGAATCGGCGCGAGGGTTATTACTAGAAATCCTGGAGCCAAGTTATTATAAAAAGACTCGGTTTAAGATTATTCAGGCAGCATATGCAGTATGGAAGAGGCTCAGGAAACAACTAGTTATCCCTTGTATCACGTGGTACACACCTCTGGATTCGTATATTTTGTCTTCTACCGTATATGTCATGATTCAGTTATGAGGAGGTGGTCACAGCATGGTATAAGAGTAATAGGGGACTTATTAGAGATGGGTGATATTCTTTCTTTTTTGACACTCCAAGAGAAATTTGGGGTTGGTAGGTCTGATTTTTTTCAAATATCTTCAACTTAAAAGTTTCTTGCAGGCTGAAATTGCGAGGGGGAACTGTCAGGTGTCTCAGATCCGGCTATTGGAGTTGATAAAAGGGAAATCTAAAATAGGTCAAATATACAAGGAAATTATCTTAAAAGAACCTGATGACATCCGTTAATTTGAAGCAGCGTGGGAGGGAAAACTGTCATTAACTAATCTCGATCTTCAGCTGGTATGGAGGACCGCTTGTTCTATTTTGCTTTCTGGCAGTCTAAGAAGTCAAGCCTATATGGCTATGTTTAATTTATATTATACGCCAGCAAAGATTACAAAGTGGAAGGCTGGAAGGGGGACGAGATGTGCTAGATGTGGTCTATATGGGGCAGATTTGATACATATGTTTTTCTCCTGCCCTTCGCTTCATCAACTCTTATCTGATATTGAATGTTTTATTTTAGGGTCTCTGGGTATACCGATTTCTGTGACTGCACCTTTGGTTTTGTTCGGGATAGAATATGGTATGGACCCGGGGAGGAAATTGGTACCCCATAGAGGCCTAAAGTTCATATGTATGGCGGTTCTGAGGCTATGCATAACATCTCAGTGGCTTGACCCCGAACCCCCGTCATTTGCTAACTGGAGGGCTAAGCTTATCTCAATTTACAATTTGGAAACCGCCCTATACAAATTAAAAGGTAGGGCAAGGAAGAAACTGGGGGCTGCAATATGGGAGCCGATTGGTAATTGGGTATAGTAATATACCATAATGATTATTATTAGATATATGTCTGTAAATTATGGATTATTCATGTTGGATTATGGCTCTCGGTTTGTATATGTTCCCGATTTAAGGCTTTTCTGTTTGTATACTATGAATCTTGTTTAAGTATTTTGACCTCACTGAATTGCGCAAAATTAAATAAAAATTAAAAAAAAAAAGAAAAGTATCTCATCGGGGAGGCGGGGGGGGGGAAGAAGAGAGCGAAACCGCAGAGAGACGAGGAGAGCGGAGTCTGAAGTCCGGCTCGGTGGGTGACTGCTGAGGCACTGAAGCCAGAGCCAAACTCCCCTTTAGCCGATCTAGCAGCTCCACTGGGCATCGGCCAAGATGGCCCTGTCTCCGCGGTCAGGACATCAAACATGCCTTACTCCGAAGATCTCGAGCCGAAAAGCAGGAGATTGGAGCTACGAGGACAGTAGTTGAACATGACCCCAGGTGAGTTAAAAAGGGTCTCGATCGGAGGTGGATAACAAGGGATTAGAAGCCAAGAAGGCCATCCCTCCCCGGGAGCTCCCTGCTGGAGCTCTTCACCAGTGGCCATCTTGGCATATAGCCGTATGGTTAGATGTGCTTAATAGTAGCTCGGGAGGAAATTAATGTTTGGGATTTTCTGAGTACATTGAAATAATAACCTAATCAGGAGACCTATCAACCTTTGGTTTTCTTTGCACAATAAGTAACCATTGATTCTCAGCAGGTCAATTTTAGTTGTCAGTCATCAGAGGTTGAGACAAACTTTTTCCGTGCAGGTTACATAAAGATCACTGCAGGTTGAGCTCCATCCACTGATCTAGCACAAGGTTACCTTGTCCTAAACTGCCAGACACCAACACTAATTTGTTGGTTACTGTGGTAGTGAAACCATTGACTGTAAAATAATAGAGAGGAGGTGTTCATCTTTGTTTTTTATTGTGCATTACTTCAGAGCCAAGGCTCATTCTGACTAGTTGGGAGGGTGTTGTGTGGCATATTGTGGCAATCTGTGCATGATGGGTAGCGGTACCAGCACCGTGCTGTATGACATTAAAACTGGTTTGTACAGCTGTAGTTCACTGTATGAGCAGAGTACTTGCTGACCTTAACAGAACTGCTCCGCTACCTTCTTTTTCTGTGAAGCTACAGGCCTCATCTAGCCCTTTACTGGGGGCAGAACGGATGAACATACCCACTGCAGAGGGTTCAGTATTTCTGTCCCTACCCTGTGGGTAATCCCAGATTGTTTTAAAAGAGCAGGGGCCAGAAAGTGCTATTATAAAAATCACATCTGAGTGGTTTACATTTTTCCCCATTATTGGTATTTTGACACAAGTTGTTTTAGTTATGTGCCAAGCAGGGACAGCCTATTTTGAATGATCATGACAGTGGGAAAGGTTGTTCCTATTTCCAGAGTTCACTGTCGAAAGCAGCAGGTGTCGTGGCCGCATATGTGTAACCAAATTAAAGGATGCATTTATTCATAGTCTCAGTTGGCATATAGCTTCAGGTGAGGAGAACACCATGTATTCAGTTATGAGCTTTCATTAAACTAGTAGGGGCGTTGTATGGCATGTAGTTTGTTTGTTTCATTTGAACAAATTGTTCTAAAATACGATTAACAATGTTATAGGAAATCTCACAATGTACACAGTGTTTTCTTGACATAGTGCAAAATGGTAACTGCATGAAGCCTAAGAAATCTGGCCACGGATTAGGGTGAGAAGGCTGCCTATGAAGGAAGTGTAGTTTTTTTGCAGTCCAAGAAGGAATAGAATATTAGGTAGAGTTGATGGTCCGTTGTGAGAGTGGAGGATGGACAACAGAGAATGGAGTCTCCCAAACAACTGCAGTAATTGAGGAGAGTGGTTCAGGGGAGGCCTATACCTCATGGCAGGAAAGCAACGGAGTCGATGGATCTTTAATGCTGGGAATGATGAAAGATGTCATTCAGGCATTTTACGGTACATCAATGATACCTGGGGCCGTATTTTGTATACGGCACTCTTTCCCTGTTTGCACCATTTCGCACCTTTCAGAAGGTGCGCAGGGTGGAAACTGGGACAGGCACCATATTAGAAAGAATGTGCTGCCCCCTGGCAGTCGCGAACTCGTGCTGCCCTGGGGTCAGCACATTTATAGTGAAATATGGAGGGGCTGCGTCAAAAGGTGCTCTGCTTTACAGTGCAGGGGGTATGCTGCCACCTTCTTTAAGAGGGGGGAGAGAAATCCCCTTGCAGGAGGGTACAGTTAGTGACTGCACCCGTCTGCAGAGAGAACATCTGGGCATCCATGGGACCCACTTTGTCCCCTCCGGAGGGATACCTTTTTTATGGCACACTTTCATTGCACCTCCTAAGGGCATATTTATATATGCGTCCATAATACGGTGCTTGTATAGGAGATTTCCTCATTTCCTTTGGGCAATGCCCCCGTGGAAATGAAGGAACACCCTCTCCTGATAGCGATGGGGCTAAGTGTAGGCCAGCGCTATCCGTATTGGAGAAGGAGATGCAAAAGCGTCTGTGGCCCTTTATGTAATACCATTGTGCCCTTGGGCCGCACAAAGCTGATGAACACTCCTGTTGCGCCCCCAGGACATAATGTATAATACAGCCCCAGGTGTGTTTTGTGTCTGATCTTTGTATTTTTCTCCAGAGGTTTCCTTTTAGAGCGAAGTTGATGGCTTTTTGAAGGTTGGTGGATGTGTTGTGGGAAAACAATGCAGATGTTACTTAAAGTATAATTTCTACACACTAAACATTATGTATTTTTTGCTTTCAGATTAACTATATTGATCTGTTGTAAATGGGCCTATGTGGAAATATTATAAAAGTGTCTCTCTGTTTCAGGTCTTTCTTTCAGGCCAAGCCTGGGGCAAATATTAAGAAGGAGGAGAAAGATGGAACGAAGACTGTGGCGAAGATTCCCAAAACTGAGGAATCGCCCAAAGGGCATGTATTTGCTGCTTTATTCTTGCTCTGACAATTTTGTTGCCACCTCAGCCCCACTCCTCCTTTCATTTCTTTCTGTGCCTACTTCAACCTTTTTCTTTCTTTCTAGAGGAAACGAGCATCCGCAATGCAATAGGTCTTGCATTTACGTATATGTTTGAGCTATTGGCATTGTAAATGACAACGCCTTCTATTTAGGTTTTAAAAACCAAAACCTAAATAAAAGGCATTGTCATTTACAATAACAATAGCTCAAATTTGCGTAAATGCGAGACCTATTGCATTGCAAATGCTTGTTTTTATAGATTTCACTGTTTGCCCAACCTCTAGTCTCTATTTTGCAAATAGAAGGCTGCTGTGGGAGCCATGGATGGGACAGTCGTTCAGCCCTGCAGATGCCATTGGTGGGATCTTCAGCTACCACTGATGTAATGGTGGACAGAAGTCCATGATACCAGTCAGTTCCTTTTTCAGTTCAATGCAGCTCGGACAAAAAAGATGTTAAACTAGTTTATACCTTTCATGCTTAAGAGTTGTAAATCTGCTCAGTGGCCTGCCTTTCACTCTCTTTGCTCACTTTGGCATGAGACATTGTGATGTCATAACTTAAACTCTGGTATTAATTACAATAAAATAGGCCATTTTCTTATTACTGTTCAGGTGCAATATCAGAAATAGACAGTACGAAACTCCAAGAGGGTTTTGTGTAGGTATTCAAGTCTCCTAAATATATTGCTTACTCTTGCAACTGAAATTGATTAATATTCAACTCAATTGATCAACACACACACACACGTGAATGTATTCATTGACGAACTACCAAGAAACGTTAAGATCTATTATCTCCTGCGTCACGTTACTCTGCCATTCTTCTTGTTCTGCAAAAAGAACGTGACATAAAAAGACACGGGTCTGTCTGTTATCTGGGGCTCTTCAGAGCCCGTATTTCCAGCCTGCTCTTGTTTGGTCATGTTCACTGACCTGCGCTGCGAGGCTAAAAACAGACCCAGCCTGTCAACCCCAGCAAGTGTGAGCTCAAATGAAGCAGAACCCCTGCTTTGGCAATAAGATGCCAGGAAAAGAGTCATGAGGCACAGAACAGCAAGCGTAGCACACCCTCTTAGTGTAGTCACGCGCTCGAGATGTACAATGGTGCTATGGGAAGATAATGGACAGGGTGTGGACAACTGCCAAGGCAAAGACACCCAAAAGGAGCAGGCACGTGGAGTGCACGATTATATAAAACAACACTCTGGCACCATGAATGCATGATGGGTTAACCATTTTCAGCATATTGGGCAAGACCCGCTAAACCTAGTTCCATAGTATTTCCTAGTTTGTAGAAACTGGCAGAAGGCTGAAAAACGGGTCAGGTCATGCACACACGTTCACAAAATGCATAAAATGGTGGCAGAATTAAATCAAGCCATTCGTCGTGTTTCCATGGCTTCCACCTTTCTCACTGGTGTCCTACCTTCTTTTCCTCCTCCTTTCTCCCCTTGCTGCCTCTTTCTCGCTTGCTCTGGGTCAACCTCAGACTATGAACCATACTAAACGAGTGGTGTGCGCGCGCGCCACAGCGAGACATGTGTTTCCAATTATCGCGCCCGTGTCTGGGCACGATAATTGAAAACACATGTCAGGAATGCACGTAATAGACACCAATAGGCCATGGGCGGCCAATGAGCCCGCCTTTGGCCAATTTCGTGCTGTCCTTCATAAAAAGACGCACGCAAAGGCCAATAGCGTGGGCCGAAAGGAAAAGCAGGAGCGTGTGCGATTCCTAGGTCCATTTCCAAACCCCCCTACAAAAAGTCTCTCGTTGCGCGAGCAGTGATACGCACTGCACCGCTAGGCGCGAGACCTAGAAAGGGTTCAGGGGAGTATCTGTGGTGAACTTTCCTGCGTGCATTCCTGTGCATTTTGAAATCCGTGTTACACTACAAATGTGCACTTGAGTCCCAATAACTTGCAGCTATACTTTCTCCTGCCATTCTAGCATATTTTTGATGCGTGCAGGACTCGTCTGTCCTCATCCATAGAGAAGAGGAGATGCTGCTGGTGCATTGAATGCTAAATGAGCTGAAATGCTTGTGGTATCGTAGCAGTTCCTGCCCCTGATATGAGATGTTCTGGAGATCAGACACACCTCACTAAAACTTCAGCTGGGCTTCTTGAAATGCTGAGAAGTTGGGGTGGTCTGCACTACTCGTTCTCTCACACTGCATCCTTTATAGATTATCAGAATTCATGGTAAAAATGTCACACACAAGTATTACAAACCATACATGTAGTATATTGATATTTGTGGCCTATCCACAACTCACTGATGCCAGTGAGGTGGATATTGGCCTTTCTGTAGATCTGCATATTTCAGTTTTTCCATCCGCATGTCACGTGTAGGGGGTGTGCTCTGCATAGGTTTTTTCCAATGCTTTTACCAGCATCTGACAACTGAAGCTTGTTGCCTACAACTCCTGTTGGAAAGATTTTTTTTTTACTTACATTTTTTCCTGTGCATTTTTCTAAATCGAACTTACTTTGATTTCTTTCTTAGTGTTTCCTGTGCACCCGTACTAAATAGCTAGCCTTGGGATAGATCAATTTATTCATATTGATGCCAGACCTTCATCCTAATCTTGGCCAAGGCTTCTGCTATGGCATAAGTCTCTGTTCTAACCCAATCCCAACTCTGGTATAAAAGATGAGGTTTGCAGACCGTTTAGAATGCATTTAGCATTTGCAACAAAGCATGTCCTGCAGGACTCTGGCATTTACAATAGTTTTCAGTCAATGAGTATGCCTTTAAAGCAGTTGGAGAGAAGTTACTTGTGAGGTATTGTGGCCTAGACGGACTTGAAAAAACCTCCCAGGTGACTCTCACTTTGAGTAACCTCTCTTCAGCCAGCATCGGTTTAATGACTGTCTACCTCCTCTCTTCTCAACTCTTGAATATGTTCCCTGCTAGAGGCGTTGGGGGACCAGCTTGCTGTTCTTATATCTATTTATAAATATTATTAAAGATTACCAAAGCAAAATTCACTTATTTCTCGTTGCCCTCAGAGAATTTACACTCTGTTCAAGGACAACCATCTAACCTCTTTGACATCCCACATGGCTGGAGTTAAATGGGCAGCCTAATATTAAAATCCTAACTCCTTCCTCGAGCTTTAGAATGAGTTCCTGTCTAACTGACCGGGTTAGCCTGTGCGCTATAAAGCACAGTATGTTTTTGCAAGATAGTATTTCCTCTTTGCATTCATGTTCTTTTGTTTGTTTTTTAGTTGCAGATTTTTGCACGTTCATGAGTGTTCTCACCTGGTGCCACCGCATGCCCATCAAGTTCGGTCATGGGACTTAGATATGGTAGAATCAGTCCATCATTTAAACCACTGTATAAATGGAAATATGAACCCCCAGACGCTCGGCTACTAGCGCAAACCGCATTGGCTAGAGTGGGCAAGCCTGCCGGGTGCCTGTCTTTATTTCAAGCTTTCCAATATTATTCGTCCTGTCCTTGCCTTCACATGCCAGGCCAAAATCCGATTTTCATAGCATTTATTTATACCCTATTGTATCAGAGGTTTCTTCAATATCTAGTATCGCAAGTGCATACTGTTGCTCTACTACTTATGATAAGTGTGCTATCTGCCTCAGATATATGATGCAATGTTCAAGCGATCAGACACACTATATAACTTCTGATGCAGGAAATTAATACCTGCTATTGGCACTACCAGATCAACTAAATTGCCTACCTCTGAATATATATTTACTGGCATGTGGCCAACAGATACCTGCAGCAACCTTCACCCTGGCCGCTCCACAGAAAGTATTTCCACCTACCAAGAACCACAATGGCTCTACCTCATCACATACAACATGGTATCCTCCATTGGTGTTCTTGCCTCTTCTCAAGTGGCTGTTTACACTTGCAGACAGGGTGTGAAATCTGTGCCATTGATGCTGGAACTCGCGTTTATTCCGGGCCTAACTGTATTCTGAATGAGTTTCTGCCCTTGCAGGAGGCAGCTAATGCAATCTGTGTAATCTACACTGAGAATTATGGAAGAGGAGGTTGTTGCAAGCAGCTAGGGCAGTCCTCTTGCAACACAGCATGATTGCCTCCTTTAAAGGGCTGCCCGCTGGTGCTGTACAGTACAGGATCACTGCACAGACAAGCTGTGATTGAGAAACTGCAAGCTAGCCAAGGAAAACAGTACCCATCAGCTGATGAGCTGCTGCTTGCCACTGGTGGCCCCTCACGTAGTCCTCTCCACCCTTCCTCTGTTTTCAGAATGGGCAGAATGATGTTTTTTGTATTTTTTACTCCCTCAGATTTATGATGGAAGGCTCCATCGAGTAGCATAAGACTAGGCCTGGGCAAACTTTTAATTACACAGAGTAATCTGAGTAATTTCAGTTACTTTTTTTATGTAAAATTACGCGTTTATGCCCATTTGTGTGGTTATGAGTAATTTGCCACATAACTCCTACCGCTGGAGCACTAGAACCACAAACTTAGTGTCTGGCTGCTGCTTTATGTGGTCTGTTGTATTTAGCGCTATTTTTTTTTTTAATAGCGCAAGATGCATTCTCATGTTCGTTTGGGTTACCATCCTGGCATAATCTCGCGCAATTTTGCTGTAATAATGTGACCGCAAATTACTTGAGCTACAACCACCCTTACTTAAGACCTGCACAAAGTCTGAAGTCAGAAAAAGCAGATAAAAGCCACATGGATGAGCGACTGAAGCAAGGTTGTGTGTTTGTCAGGGTGGAGCTGCAGACGGGGCTGTGGAAACACTGGGTACAACTGGCCACTACCTGCTAGATACAGCCATGAAAACTGAATGGAGAACCCCACGTTCGCTGTGTGTCTACATTTTCCTTGTGAGGCCAAATTTAGACATTTTTTCGTTGTCAGTTTGTGTCTGGTTTTCATTGGTGGCAATATTTCTCACCAGAACACAAAAAAGCTAGCTGAAATAGTGCGTCTGGCACCCAAAGCTACTATATTTGAGACCAATTGCAAAAAAAGTGTAGTTTTCAGAACGTAGGATACCGTGTATTTATCTTATAAGTTCTGTCTTTAGATTGATGTTTTTGCACTCTTGACAGGTCCTTCACCCTTAAGATTTATAAATGCAACCATTATTTCAAGTATCTTATTTTGCTCAGTTTCATTCTAATTAAATCCACTTCAGTTCCTAAAGCTTGCATTGTAGTTTTACTGTACTATAATTGCTGTTGGAATTTCACTTCTATAAAGCTGTGCTGTAGAATCTCAGACCACCACTAGCCTAATAAAACAAGCATATTTAAATTTTTGGGATCGAAATGTAAATTGGTGTGCCATTGAAACTGCTGATAAATGTCTTGTTTGCGAAATATGTCTGCGTGTGGAGGGTTCAGGAAACCATTTTATGTTTGACACCACTTTATAATTCTTCTGTGCAGTGTCCAGCATCCATTAGCAGGGCTTAGTACACCATCTTTGTACTCGCACCTTAATTGCACTGAAAGCAAACTTCCCTTTTCCTCTTGACCATTCTGTCATCTCTGCTTGGCCGCTCACACACACACTCCCCACCGTACCTCTGTGAATCTGCTGTTAATGTTGAACATAACAATGGATAAGCAACACCATTGCAATTGTCAAAGACTTTCTCTGGGCACTTCTATGCTATTGTCACAAACCTATGTGGCATTATGCATTGCAGTATACAAAGAACAGCAAGCATTACAAATTACAGAAGTCTGGTTCATATCTTAAAGTGCCTTTTCAGTCACTATCGTACTCCGCGTACATGCACTGTGTCACTCCTTTTGGCACTTATGCATCAACCCACTGATTTATTTATTCTTGAATTCACTCAGTCACCCATCCACCAAAAAAGACCCATACAAACTCAACAACCATATGCAAGTTAAAAGAATAAAAGTAGGGAAAGAGTAAAAATGTTGACACCGAATTGTGGAAGGCAAATGGTTGCAGTAGAAAATAAATTTAGTAGTGTACATCCATCTTGGAAAGGTCTGTAAATAGTGTATAATCATTGTAATAATCCACGCTGAAAAGGTCTATATTGGTTTTATCATATGGTTTTCACAAATGTGGCAGGGCCATTTCCCTTGTCATAACATTTGATAATATAAACCAATCAGACTTAACGACTCCCAATTAACCAATAAGCCTTTATTACTGACTTGTCACCGTAACCTGCCTAAGCCTTCTGGATGGTACCCAAGCAGTCCTACAAGGCAACCACCATTTATACAGTCATAAAATTACAAATTACTATACTGTTGGCAAAATTATATTCAAACCCTCTTCAGAAGACCTCACAAATGATTATCATACTGCACATCTTCAATCAGCAGGGTTTGTCGGAGGGGGTAACCAGCATCATAACCCTATCCTACTATGGTAACCAGTCAACTTCTGTGTAGCAAAATACTGGTCTGCGGGCTTCAGCATGGCCTAATAATAATTAATCTTAGCGGGCATATTTGCTTTAACAGAAGCTTTTCACAGTAAACAAGGCCTCTAGTGCCTTTTGTTATAATTTTTCCTAATAAACACAGCAGAACTATGGCATATGACATTTGATTTTTGCATGGCACATGGCAGTTTAGGTAGAGGAGGCGAATTAATTTTAAGTTAGTATATTGTTTTGCTTTTCTTCAATAGTTTTTGTTTATTTCATTTGGTTTTAGATGGTCCCTAGGGAGAGTCTGTCGCTTCAAATCCTTTTCAATGTGCATGCTATGGCCGTGCACGACTAGCCACACCAGGGATGCTCAGCGCAGTGAGCGTACCAAGAGCAGCCGTGTCTACACCTGGCTGGGGCCAACCACTGTTTTTTAAAAAATATATTTTTTTATTGTAATTGCTCATAGAAATCCTGGCTATAAAAACAAAATGGTCAGGAGTGCTGCCTCATGGAGTTCTCCGCTCCTTCAGATGAAATGGAATCCTTAGAGGCGCTACAACTGAGTATGGCGATTTGTTGCACTCTGGTATGTTAGAAAACATCCCCAGCACTCTAAAATATGCGTATTTGTGGAAGCGCTTGCTATTGGTACATGCAGTAGAAGTCAACGACTTAATCCCTGCCAATAACCAAGATATTTTACTATTGTAAAACTTAATTCCCAAACTTAATCACTGCTCCGCTAAAGTGTTCTAAAATTTTATTTCAGAATTGAAAATGTAAAAACATCCTGAGGCAGGGTGGCAGTGATTATTTTGATTCCTTTGTGTTTTTCAAAGGGAATATGTTGGTGACTATGCATCCGGTTGGCAATGATAAACTTGCTGTTCTTTTTAAAGGGAAACCATTGTCATGATACTTAAACTTGCCTGTCATTCTCCTCATTATTCCTGTAGTATAAGCATAAGTTTGCCTGAAAGTCAAAGTGCAGTGTAAATGCTCTTTTTCAGTGGAAGTCCACACATCTGCCCAATCAGAAGCTTGTAGCACGAGGGGAACAACCTGTGGGCTGATCCTAAGCCCCTTTCTCATTACGGTATCTTAAAGCTTTGTCTAGCTGTGTTGTCAAGCTAGACCTAAATCATGCATTGGCTATGTCTGTAGTCCTTCCTTTTCAGAACTGCATACACAGGCTGATACCACTACACGCAGATCTGTGTGCAAAGAACATAAAGATACAAAACCTGTACAGTCACACTGCACGTTCAGCACACATGGCCCACCGGCAGCATGTGATGTCCATGGGACATACATTTATGATTGCCTGTGGGCTTCTATAGGTGCTGCTTTAGTAGAGTAAAAATTAACAAAAAATACATGTAGAAAACCACTCTGAATCTGCAGGTAGTGCATAGTGGTGCCTATGTACAAATGCGCAAGCACACCTTTGTGCACTTCCTGTCCAGCAATCTGCCATAGCTACTGTCTTTGCAAATACGGATTCCTATAAATGGAGGCTTTTGCAAACTACATTATGCTGTTGCAGCACAGAGCAGATACTTACTTTGCTTGACCAGTTTCCAACTTAAATTTAATTCTGATTATTGATCTTGTTCCAACCAATTATTTGTTGAAAAGCCACATTTCTCCCATAAATATTCCAGTTTTTGGCTGATTATGGTGGTCAACGGTTTCCTTTTTATTTCTTTGGTCTTCAATCACTTGTTATGCTGCAATAAGTGCATCTCTATGCCATCGGAAGATGCCCATGGCCAATTTCATGAGCACATTAATGTCTACTTTTGTCCCACTCTGTTTTTCAAACCACCAGAATTGGCAATGCTAGACCGACTGGCTTTTACAGGGCTTGTTTTCCTTGTTAGTGAGAAGTATTCTGAATCTGTTTCTCTTACCTATGTTTATATAGGTCTAAGAAACCTGAGCGGCCTTTGAAAGAGAGGAATGGAGTGGAGTCCCCAGTAACCCGCGCTCCTAAGAAGTATTCACGGGTTATCGAAAGTGACAGCTCTGAAGAAGAGGAAGAGCATATGGAGGTGGAAGAAGAGCAGAAAAGCGAGTCTCCATCCAAAGCTAAGGTTTCTAAGAAAGAAAGGTCTTTGGAGAAGAAACCTGAGTCACCAGCCAAGAAACAAGATAATATAAAGGGAAAGGAAACTGAGGAGGAAAGTGAGATCCTAACCAAAGTTAGGAAACCATTGAAGAGCTCCTCCTTGGAGGAGAAAGCTAACTCTCCAGTCAAAAAGACCGCATCTACTACAAAATGTGAGGAGTTGTCGAAGGAAGAAGAATCTACTGCGGCTGAATGCAAGATGCTAACTAAAGGTGATAAGGTGGAAGTAGAGACCCCATCCAAAGGTGGGAAACCATCAACAAAAGAAGAATCGGTGAAGACCCCACTCAAGAGTATTGTGAAGCAGGTAGAATCATGTGTCTTAAACGTCAGCTGCTTATCCTCCACTCCATTCTCAACGTTCCTTTTGCTTCATGTTGTCTAGTTTCTGGTTATATACAATGCTCCTCTATATTCAACCACTCCCACTTTAAAACTCCAACTACTGCAACAAGCATATGCAAGCTAAATTAAAAGAGCAATCATGTAAAAAAGAAATCCTGCAGCCTAAACATGTCACACATATGCTGAAAACAATTAAATGAATAGGTAAGCGTAGCAGGAGGTGGCGCAATTGCAATAGTATTGTCCATGGTGTACAACGACTGTATTAAGAATCCCCATTAAATTGGAATATTTGGCTTTAACATATGCTTTTGAAAGTAGATGTCACTCCTACCTGCTTTTTGACCTATCTTTTAATAATAAACTGATCAGATGTGACTAACTTTTCCCGAAGTTAATACCAGAAATGGGTATTTAGACGCTTTACATTGAACCTTTCCAACCATTCAGTTAACCAATTCAAAAATAAATTGTAGCCTAACAGTTAAATTGCATTCAGAGGTCGAATGAATCAATTCAGACCATAGCTTTTTGCAATTCAGGCCAACTGTTTTGAGTGTGAGCCTTTCCGTGTAGCAGCCTTAAGGCAATTGGTCTTAGAATTGCCAATATGTATAACATTACAGTTGGCAAATCAATATCCACCTTTCCTAATGGGGCTTAACACTGATTCTCAGTTTTCTAGGCCCTACGGGTTTTCTCTGCAGACAACGAAAACCTGCATAATAACATGCCACCCTTAACGGCCTACTTCCTCTTCACATATGCTTTTCACAATAAATATGTCTGCCCTACTGCCTTTGTTACATATTTTCAGAATAGATTAGACCTATAGCATGTGGCATAACTTTTCCCAGTTAACTAATGGGGCTTAGAGCCTTTAGCATTGGCTTAGTGACAGTGACCGCTTTAGCCTGGTACGACCAGTGCTATCCCACCGGGTGCCAGGGTCTATGGGGCGCCCTCTGCATGACCGACTGAACCAATATAAGAACAGCATTTGTGTGTGCTGGATTGTTCAGGAGATAACTATCAAAGTTATTATGCTATTGTAATTAATGCACTTGACGGCGAGACTCCTAGTATAATAGCATAGAGGGTTAATGTTCCTGTTGCAAAGCACAACGTGTCACATGCAGATCAAATTTATAGAGATTGCTTAGAGAGTTATTGCTTTTGTCACAGAGATCCTTTTGTTTTGACTGTCCTCAAAAAGTTGCATGCAAATTGAAAGGCAAACGTTTCGAACCTTGTTTATTCCCTCACTATTTTGTTCTAGGTTTGCTAAAAAGAGTTCCTTTGGGTAGCAAAACAATGTTATTAGTTTAGGACTCCTTGTGTTACATTTATGGGTCTGATTTGCTAACAGTTTTAGCCTGGTTTGCATCATAAAATAGTGCGATGCCCTACGTTAAGTCAAGGAGGCATACCAGGGGTAGCACTTTTGATGCAGCGGAGTTTACCAGCTCTATACATACAACACTCATTTGGGCCCATATACATTCATACACTCAATAATCTAGCAAATATCCGCTGGACATCAATTTTGATTTACCTTCGGGAACCTTTACGCCAGTATTCTTACCAATCCGGTCTCCTAAGTAAATGTACGTTGTCGAAAGATCTAGTAGTAGATTAGAATAGGGAGGAAATGATGATAGTAATAACAATTCATTTAACTTTTATTCAAAGAACCACAGACTCAGGAGTTTGAAAGATTTATCTGAATTAATAATTTTGTGAGTCAAATCGAAATACAAGTAGATACACCACAATTCTCCATCAGGTAAAGGTAGTACAGTTAGCTTATAATTCGGTTCACATTAATTAAAGTCTTGTGATGACAGTACCTGAGGAGAGAAATAATAGAGCGCAAATACTTAACATAACCCCACAGAGCTATATTTACCTAGAATGGTGTGAGGACCTAGACATCAGAGTATCAAGGGTTCAGGACCGGTTCAGGCCCGGGAAGGTGATCTCTTCTAGTGTAATGCCAGCGTTGCACCCCTCTCTGGTGCTACTCTCTCCGACTCAAGCTCGTTCGGACCCCTTCCTAGATGTGCCTCCTCGGTTGTTCCGCGATCTTTCCCTAGTGTTGGCTTCTTCAGTCAGATTGCAGCAAAATTGGGCAGCATCTCAGCATAGCATCGGCATCAAGTGGATCAAGTGTGTGACTAACTAGAACTTGCCTCTGTTATGCCAATTCAAATGTATGATCCACCCCCAAATGTTTCAATTCTATGTACACCCCATAATTTGATTGGGCCAGGCAGTGGGGTGAGGACATCACACCATATTAAGTGTAATAATTTTCTTTAGTTCTATTGTCTCATTTCCCCGCCCCTTAATTTTAATACCCACAAGCTTTATTCCCACAAGCATTTCATATGTGGATTGATAAATCTGTTTCGTCGTCTTCCTCTCGTAGGGTCAGAAGTTGATCTTCCCATGTCATTGCTGGCCACATGGGTTGGCAGCCATTCAATGACTTAATTGGTTTCAGAACAAGAAGGTTTCACGCATGCATAGTTGCCGCAAAGGATAGGGACATCGGTCACCCTCCAAGGCCCAAATGTGAGCTTTTAATAAAGTCAGAGAAGAACATGTTAGAATACAAATTTAAATGAATTCACTGTATACCACTTCTATTCTAACCCCATTTACTTAATCTATTCTTTGCATTAATGGCTTAGTAAAACTTGCATAGCTTAGTTTCAGTATGGCATGTGCGTTAATGCGAGGTTTTCGAGCAGCCATGTTAAAAGCTATTGCGCAGCTGCAAAGATTTCCCACCAAGCTACAGGAGACGTCCTACTACGTAGAAGTAGTAGACACATGCGCAGAAAAGTTCCCGCGTTTTGGTGGCTATTTTAAAGACACTGGTTACTCATTAGTAAAGCACATAGAAAAGCTTCCCCTAGATACAATATGTAAAATGTGATGCAAAGTTATTACTCACAAACAGGTTGGTTATAATGTTACAGTTTATTTCAGAGGATTGGGTACGAGCAAGTTTCTTTTTATACGAAACCTTGCTCCATAAATCCCCTCTCTGATGGCATTTTATGCCATCACTAGCTTCTATTAAATCAGATGCCAACTTTAGCACTCTACCATTTCGATTTCTTCAAATCTTTTATTCCCTCCTTTATCTTTCTTAAATTGTGATCCTTTCATTCTTTTGTAGAAATTTCCCTTCAATTCTTCAAGTCGTATTGCATCTAATTTTCTTTTCCTACACTTCTCATTCACTTCGTACCTTTTTTCTTTTTCCACTGCATTTGTGGCAAAACATTATCATTAGAACTAACAAAGTTATGTACATGATCAGCAAGAATATTTGACCTAAGATACTCTTACCTATGTTAGAAACTAATAGTGGAAACTATTTATTTTTCTCCATACCACTGTCAACCTCCAGTGGTTTTAGTTCTTCTTCCAAATGCGTAATAATTTTAATATGCCTTCCAATTTCTACACTTTTATTAGGTATATATGTGCAACAATGTTGGGCTTTCAACATTTTACAGACCCCTCCCTCTTTTGCTATTAGGATAACGAGGACAAGTCGATTTTGCAAAACCATAGCTCTAACAGCACCTAATTCTGTATTGATCAGTAAAAATCCTCCAGCAGTGTCAGTAGATGACCGATCAACTACTGTTGACAATTGACAGATTTATCGAGAATTCAGCAAAACCCCCACTGAAGGTATCAATGCACCAAATATATCGCCTACTATTTCCAAAAAACTAGCTCTTTTACATCTGGTTAGTCCATTACTGTCATTATTGCTTCCAGTGATTCTTTTAACATGATAAACTTTAGGGAATACTATTCCGAAATAGCAACTCCCCTACCAGTGATCAGGCAACCTAAAATAGACTTTGTTTCCACAGATATATTAGAAATTACAGGAAATACTGGATCAGTTCCTCCTTTTAGTCCCCATCCCCCAATTACTAAGAAGTTATGTTCACATTCACTGGAACCAATAAATGCATTGTTCTATTCTGTTTTAAGTCTATGGAGACAGATTTTCCCTTTCTTTTCAAAATCCAGTGACATAGCAGCATGAGTTTTGCCAGTTACCAAAAGATCTTCCCTTTCAGCCCATTTAGGTACCTGAGGTTTCGGACCTGAGGCTTCGGATCTGAGGCTCTTCTTTGGAAATCCTGTCTCCTTGGAAATCCTGTCTCCTTTGTTCTACTAAGTTCAAAAATTTCTTTTCTTCTTCATGCAATTTACATGTTAGGTTGCGTTTGTGTGCATCAGCTATATCTATTGTCTTCATTGTTAGGAAATATTCACCCATGAATTGTGAGTCTTTAGTACTAAGGACAGGGTTCATGCTCTTTCGCATAGGGACTTCTGAAAATATTACATCTACATTTGAATAATACTGCAGCTTTCCAGTTTTATAAAATAAGCTAGCTAATACACTACATGAAATACCATATGTCAAAGGTAAGTGATCAGTTACCCCTTCAGCTACTGAGTTTGGCAATTTCATGCGCACACAACAATCACTAACTTCCATTGTTTCTACATAATGTACTAAGTGATTTGCAAAAACATTTAAATCCGTTTCGTTTTTATCTACAGTGTGGTGTAAATCTAACTCGTTTGGTGTTCTAAGTCTACTGTCTCCTTTAATGTTTGCTACTTCCGTATGTGCATTAGTACTATTCTGTTTGTATCTATCCATCAAATAAGGAATAGCTATTGCTAATATTACCCATATTATGAGGACTAATATTAAGCTACATATACAGATTCTACAACACTTCTTTATACAGCTTTGTTTTGGTTTTCCAATAACTTTGACAGACATTTTGGACCCGAAGATTGGTCTCTAATTCAGAACTTGGTATGAGATTACACCTTGAGCGTCTTCTCTCCCTTTCAAGTCGGTCTCACTTCATCTATTCATTCGTCATTCAGCTCTTCATCACTTTCTTCATTTGAGTCAAGATTTTCAAAATCTTCAAGAATGACATATGTCCACTCAGGACCCTTGAACTTGTTATTCAGTGTCTTCAACCTTTGGCTCCTTTGTTTTGGTGTTAGAGGAAGGTCCAGATTGACTGGATACTTTGTTTACTTGATCAGGTTCTTCACTGATTGTCTTAAGGCGGTATTTCAGACTCTTAATAATTCTGGCCGATTATCACCTTTTAGATTTTTCTTAATTTTTACTGCACTGTCAGTTTCTTCAAGGCTTCTTTTTATTTTATTTTATTTGCGGCACAATTTGATTATCTTCGTCTTCAAATTTCCTCTCTATCTGACCTTGTCCAGGGCTTATTGTTCTGCCTGGATAGGTCCATCTATCTCAATCTGACCCTGTTCAGGATTGGTGATGTCTCGTTTTTCTTCTGTATCCTGAACTTGTTTCTTTGCCTATCTGGTCCTGTTCAGGTCTTTTTACCTCTTTACCGTCTTCTGCCTGACCGTTTTCTCTAAACCCTATCTGTCCCTCCTCAGACTCCGGAATGGGGCTTTTGTTTTCTTCTGTCAGAGTATATTGTTCTCTCCTTAACTGTTCCTGCTCAGGTTCCCTAATACTCGTTTTCCCTACTTTCCTGAGCGAGTGCTTCTACACCTGACTGGTCCTCACTCTTTTCCTGTCTGTCCAACTGTGTTTGGCTTCTAGTTCTTATAAATACTTCAGGTGTGTCCACCGCAGGGGTCCAGTCGTCCTGATAAGTGCTTGGTTGTTCTTGGGCAGCTACCTCAGGATCTTCTATAGGAAGTTCTTCAGCTGCACAACCTTCAGCAACTTCAACTTCTTGTTTCAATTGAAATTCTTCTTCTTCAGGAGCTGGTACCCTTTTGGTATGACTTACATGGATCCAATCAGACAATCCTGCACACTTTACAGCTGTTGAAGTAGTCAGTATGACTTGATGTGGTTTGTCCCACCTCGGTGCTAGGCACTAGAGTGTGATTCTTCACAACTACCCAGTCACCAGGATTCAGATCATGCGCTGGGTTCAGCTGTCTGTTGACTGCGTCTTCCCCCAACCTGATGAGAGATAGAAAGCACTCTGTCAGCCAACTCTTTGCAATACTCCAAAACCAAGTCTTCAGTTATATTCAACAGCTTGTGTCCTGGTACACATGCTTGTCTCATGGCTCTTCCCATGAGTATTTAATGGGGACTCAAGCCAGTATTTTTGTCTGGAATACTTCTGAGTCCCATCAGAACCAGAGGTAAAGCATCAGGCCATTCCAGTGGGGTGGATGCACACACCTTTCCGAGTCTTGACTTGATTGTGACATTTAATTGTTCTACCACCCCAGAAGCCTCTGGATGGTAAGCGCAGTGCAATGTTTGTTCGACTTTGAATGCTTCGCAAATTAGTCGAATTATTTCATTATTAAAATGAGACCCTCTATCTGATTCAATCGTTACTGGAAAATCAAATCTAGGGATGAGTTCTCTTAATAAGAGTTTGGCCACTATCAAGCTGTCATTTCGTCGGGTATACTTCCACCCACTTTGAAAATAAACAAACTATGACAAGTACATATTTCAACCCTTAACAAGCAGGCAGTTGAATGAAGTCTAATTGAAGTCTTACAAAAGGACCTTCTGCTTTTCCAATCTTTCCCATACTAACCACAGTTTTCCTGTCAGGATTCATTTGTTGACCTGTTCAACATCTTTGGCAAAGACTCTCTGCTACATTCCTGAATTTTGCGTTAAACGAATCCTGTCGGAAAAGTCGAATCATTGCATCTCTGCCCACATGTGTGTCTCCATGATAAATTCTAGCCATCGGTGCAAGCATACTGTCTAGCATTAATGGTCTGCCATCATAACAAACCCACACACCATATTTTGCCCTTCTTTGACGTCCTATTTTCACCCACTCTTCCTTTTCTTTCAGGTCCACTCCATCCTGCAGATCTTTCACCTCCTCCTAGGTTCCCACTCCTGCAAGTAGCATAAGTTGGCAGCTAATTCCACAAGTTTCGATTTTTCTTATTTAGTGCAATTTTATGTCTTGCACAGTGCTGGGTAACCTGGTCAGCATATCTGATACCGGCTGTCACATAGTCCTCTCCTGATTGGTGAGCAGCACACTTAAGCACAGCCACCTCCCTTTTTTTTTTTTTTTTTTTTTTTTTTTAAAACCATTATTACAATTTCGAAAAGATACAAGTATGGGCCTACAACCAACAGGCCGGCCGCTAGACGCAGTGTAAACATAAGCACAACTTAACATGCACATCAATGAAGCAGCAAAAGAGTTACTAAAGTGCTAATCATCGCAGTCAGCCACAGCCGCAGTCCCTAAACAAACAGGAAAGGTTTCATATTTTTGAAAAACAGAAAACATCAAACTCACAAGGCAGAGGAGGTTAATGGCAGAAACATGTGCTCCTCGTATCGAGGGAATAAACCAACCCGGGTAGACAGAGGGGGGGGGGAGGGGGGCAAGGCAGAAGCGACAAAGTTGCATGTCGCAGGAGCATACAGGAATGCGGGGGCTAGGGAGACAGAGCGGCGTCCATCTCACGCGTCTGGGGCGGGGCGCAAATACCTCCACGATAGGAGTTCCAGGGACCCCACACCTTAATCCACTTCCCAGGCTTGCCTCTCGCCACATACACCGTTTTCTCTCTAAACATACACCAGTCCATGTGTTCCTTCCACGCTGAGACCGTTGGCGGCCTCTGGGAGCCCCACAGTTGTGCAATGTCACGCTTCGCTACCATATAGCCCAGAGTCACCCACTGCGTCTGCATCACATTGTAATCAGTCGGCTCCCAGACATTCAGCAAGCATCTACGTGCCTCCGGCAACAAGGCAACATGCGTGACTTTTTCTAACACCGCATGCACTCTGCACCAAAACCGAGTCACCTCCGGACACTCCCACAAGATATGGAGAAAAGTCCCCAGTAGCCCACAGCCTCGCTTACACAAACCATCCACCGAATACCCCATACGCACCAGGCCGGGCCCCGTGACGTACACTCTATGCAGTATCTTAAGCTGGACGAACCGCAATCGGGCCGGGATAGCCACCTCTTTCGGGGAGGCCACCGCTGACACCCAATCCTCGCCGTCCAGTTCTATACCGTCTGCAATCCATGTCTCCCGCAATGAGGCCAGCAAACCCATTCGATCATTGATAAGCTTTTTATAAATCAACGAAATGGTGCTATCCGGCACATAGCCGTCCAATATTCTGTCTTCCAACGGGGAATGCTCCGGAATAGCCGCCACGTCTGAGAACATGGAACACAAGGCATGATGAACTTGAACATACCGATAGTATTCCCTATCATTCAACTGGTATTCCGTTTCCAGCATGTCGAACGTCTTGAATTTCCCTTTCGTCCAGAGTTCCCCTACCGTGCTGATACCAATCGTATCCCACTTCTCGAAGCCTTTCGTAGTATACAGACAACCCAAACGCTGGGACGCGTACAATGGCGTAGCCCGAGTCAAGCGATCCCTCCACCCCATCGCCGCATTTGCTGCATGCCACACCTGCACTGCGACCCGCGTCGGGCCCGTCAACCGCGCATCAAGGGACCCCGAGTATAGTGCTCGATTATAGTCTCCGCCTGGCAGTAGCAATTTGTCCATCTCAAAAGCCGGGTTCAAAGCAGGGCCATACATCCCGTGATTGACGGCAGCCAACTGGGAGGCCCAGTAATATCGCTTAATGTCAGGGAGGGCGACCCCCCCGTCATACCACGGTAGGGTCAGTTTAGCAAGAGCAATCCGCGGTCGCCCATCCCAAAACAATCGACGCTGGAGACACTCCACCTCCCGAAAGTAACGGGCCGGCACTACGTCCATAGTATTCTGCAGGGCGTACAAAAAACGTGGTAGCGACATCATTTTGAACAATGCTGCCCGGCCGAGCGGCGAGAGCGGCAGCCGCCGCCAACCCGCCACATCCGCCCTTAGGCGCTGAAGGGGGGGGGAGAAGATTCCGTTCATACCGGGCCACCGGATCCAGGGTTATAAAGATACCCAAATACGTGAACCCCGACTCCGAAATCTGGATAGGGCACCCCCGCGGAAGGGGGGGGGCCTCCCCGGAGAGAACGTATACACAAGACTTAGCCCAGTTAATTACCAACCCGGAGTTGCGACCAAAGGAGCTCAACACATCCACCAATACAATGAGCGATTTACGCGGAGATGCAAGATACAAGAGGATATCGTCCGCATATAGGGAAACACGATCCTCGTATTCCGGCGTCCATCTAAGGCCACGTATCGAGGGGTGCCACCGCAACCATTCCGCAAGGGGCTCCAAGCAAAGCGCAAAGAGAAGAGGCGACAGTGGACATCCCTGTCGGGTGCCCCTACCCAAAACAAAGGGAGCCGACACCCGTCCGTTGACCACTACCTGTGCCAGTGGGTTGTCATAAAGCAATTTCACCCAACCGATAAACCCCGGGCCGAACCCAAACTTCGCCAACGCCGCCCAGATGTATGGCCATTCCAAGGTGTCGAACGCCATGGTAGCGTCCAAGGACGCCAAGATGGCCGGCTCACGAATGAATGGGGCGCGAGCAAGGACGCCATGCAGTCGCTGCAGGTTCAAAGCGGTATTGCGATGGGGTATAAAACTGGATTGATCCTGATGAATCAGGTCGCCCACAACCCGGATCAGACGATTGGCCAGTACCTTGGCGAGGATTTTGGGCTCCGCGTTTAACAAAGAGATAGGCCTGTAAGAAGTACACCGATCCCGCGGCTTCCCTTCCTTATGGATAACAACAATACTAGCAAGACGTTGGTCAGAAGGGAGGGAGCCCGCCGCCTGAGCCTCAAGGAACATGTCCCGGAGATACGGGGCAATCGCATCTGGGCGCAGCTTATACAATTCGATGGGAAGTCCATTAGGACCCATGGCCTTACCCGAGGCAATGGAGCGGATGGCCAAAGCAATCTCATCTGGCGATAGGGCCGCATCCATCAATACTTTATCCTCATCAGATAGGGAAGGCAGAGTAATATCTCGAAGCAGCAGTTGAGAGTCTTCCTCCGATCGCTCTGAGACCGGAGAGTAGACCCCGTGAAAATACTCCGCAAAGCAATCAACAATGCCACCGGGGTCCGTCACCCGCACACCATCCACCCTCTCAATCTCCGGCACCACTCGACTCGCTCTCTCCTTCTTATCTAACCAGGCAATCAACTTCCCTGCCTTATCACCCATATCGTACAATCGCCCCTGTTGCTCCCTGCCCATACTCCTAGCAGATTCAGTAACCAGCGCCTTATAGTCGGCCTGCTTAAGCTCCAGCTCATGCAATCTGTCATCCGTAACACCTTGCTCCAAATCACTCTCCAACTCGGTGATCTCATTTTCTAGCCGAACAACCTCCTGCGCCTCGCATTTTTTGGTGTGGGAAATGAGAGATAGGGCCTGGCCCCGGAGCACCTTCTTAAAGGCCTCCCAAAGGGAGACGGCGGAAGACACCGACCCCACGTTATCATTAAAATAGTGTTCCAAAGACTTAACCAGGTCTGCACGGATCGTGGGGTTTCGTAGGTACCAGGGGTTGATCGGCGCCACCCTCCCCTCCGCCCCCAAGGCGATATCTAGGTGTAGCAAAAGAGGGGAGTGATCAGATATACCGCGTGCCAAGTGTCGCACTTCCCCGATCATCCCAGCTTGGGCCGCAGGCACTAGCATATAGTCCAGCCTCGAAAGACTACCGTGGGCCCCAGAGTGGAAGGTATATTGCGCCTGTCTAGGGTGTTTCAACCGCCAGCAGTCTATCAGTCCCAGGGTATCCAGAAAGCCCCCCAGCCAGTTCTGGGCCCGAGGGAGGTCCCTAGGGGGGGTGTCGATCTTCAACTCCGGAAACCACTGCGTTAAAATCCCCCCCCCCCCCAAGACCAAACCCCCCCCCCCCCCCCCCCCCCCCCCGGAAGCCCAAGTAGCAGGCGCCCCAAATCAGCAAAGGTGGCCGTCTGCAGGCCCGGCGGCACGTAGACCGCGAACAGCGAAATCAATCTACCCTCCCACCTCCCCACCAGCGCAGTGTAGCGCCCTCTGTCGTCGTGGAGCACCTCATCCACCACCAGCGGGAGAGAGGTCCTGACTAAAATGCCCACTCCCCTCGAGCCAGAGGTGAAACCAGAATGGGCCAGGAGGCGATATCCTCGTCTGTTCATGGCATGAAAAGAGTTCCCTATGAGGTGCGTTTCCTGCAAGAACACAATGTCAGGCGAAATACGTTTCAAGAACTGCAGGACTACCCCCCGCTTTATCCTGTCCCCCAGCCCATTCACATTCCAGGAAAGAAGTCTCAGTCCCCTACCCCCCATCCCTCCCAGCACAAAATATCCCCCTCCCGGGGAGCACAATCATAATAGCACAGCAAAAAATTATTACCCCGCCTTGTGAAACAAACAAACAAACCCCAACCCCCCCCCCCCCATCAACCCCAACAAAACTCCCCCCTCCCTGCACCCCTGCGTGAGCCCGAACAGCCCCCCCAACATGCAGTGTGCCTGTCACCCCAATATGGAAAAAGGACAAAAAAAAACCCCAGAAGGAGGAAAGGGCCCCAGCAAGCCCCCCGCAACCTCCAAATACCACGGGGCAAATCGTTACAAACTGGAGTCCAGTGCAGCCACAGGTGCAAAACGTTACCAATACAGTCCATCACCAGGATCACAGTTCCATTCCTACTCCGTCAAACCCTCTCCGCTCTCCGCCATCCGACCCTCCCGATCCCGACTCTTGGGCAGGGCATCCAGCCACTCTCCCACCGCCTCCGGCCGGTCGAAGAAGTGGGAGCGACCATCCAACTCGACCCGCAGCCTAGCCGGGAACAGCATCGCATACTTGAACTCCATGTCTCTCAAGCGCCGTTTGATGGCCGAGAATCCCATCCGTTGCTTTTGAACCGCTTGTGTAAAGTCTGGGTAAAAGCTAACATTAGAGTTCTCAAATCGTAATGGCCCAGCCACCCTCGACGCCTGCAGGATAGCGTCTCTATCCCGAAAATTAAAAAGTCGGGCAATGATAGGCCGCGGGGGGGCACCCACCTTGGGCGCACCCCCGGGATCCTGTGGGCCCGTTCCACAGCGAAGAACTTGCTCAGCCCTTTGGGTGCTAGATGAGTCACCACTAGATCCTCCACAAAAAGATCCACAGCAGACTCCTCCGACCGTTCGGGCACACCGATAATGCGGACGTTGTTCCGTCTAGCCCTGCCTTCGGAGTCCTCAAGGCGACGCTCGGTCAGGTCACTGGCGAGCTGCAACCTCCGCACCGTAGTCTGCAAGGCGGCCACATCTACTGTTAGGCTCGACGCTGCTTGGGTCAATGAGTCGACCCGGTCATTGGTTTTCGACAGGTCCGCTCTGACCAAGGTGACCTCAATCAGCACTGAGTCCAATTTGTTAGCCAGAGTATCCAATTGCTGGTTCACAGTCACCTTCATCTCCTCAATGGCCCCCATGACATCCAACAGGGTCAATTCGGATGATGCGCCCGAGGCCTCCTTGGGCGGCTCAGGCGATTTACGCGATCCACTAGGGGATCCCTTTGGCTGTGCATAGCGGTCCATATTGTTGGCCTGGGAATAAGCTCCCCTCCGGGTAGATTTGGGTTTCAGTTTGTCGCCGTCCACTCTCGTCGTCATCGTCAGCGATCAGCAAGGTCAGCACCCTCCAGCACCCGGAGGAAGGCCAGGAGATCCGGGCCGCCAACTGAAAGTGGCCTGTTTACAGTTCAAGACTAGGCCTTGCACTCCGTACTCCGCGCAGCTCTCCCAATGTCCCACGCATCAGTCTCGGTAGCTTAACTCGAAACCGAAAGTGAAAGCACGGGGTCCGGGGCAGGCCCAGCCTGGCATGCCGCTGTTGTTCAATTCGCAGCCGGGCACCTCACCAACCCGAGTTCGGCACCAAGGCCGGAGAAGGCCGCAAACTTCAGATCACCAAAAAACACGTTCCCGGAGTCCAATTTCGATTTGGAAAACGAGTGGCACCTTAGCACAAAATCATAAACAAAAGCCCATCGAAAAAATCAGGATTATGACAGGATAGACGTGGGAGGTTGCGGAGGCCCTCGGGAGCCACAAGCCTAAACGGCCATCTTGGTTGCGCGCTAGGCTCCTCCTCCCCACAGCCACCTCTTTTGGTACTGAATTGCCTCAATTAATTCTCTAACAAAATTTCCATTTTTAATAGGAGGTCCTGAGGAAGTTAGGAAATCCCTTTGCATCCATAGCTGGCCAAAATCATGCACAACCCCATAACCATATTGGCTGTCAGTAAATATGGTTAGTCTCCAATGTTTCCCAATTTTGCATGCTTTATCAAAGCAATCAATTCGGCTACTTGTGCAGATCTGACTTCTGGTAAACGGAATGCTTCGACTATTCCAGTTAATGTACATAGAGCGTAAGCAGCACTAAATCCTCCCTCCTCGTGTCGATCATGAGCCATCTACAAATAGCTCATGATCTGCATGATCTTGTATGTCAGGACGTGGTTTGGTGCTAAGTTCTGTCACGTCAAGACGTTCATGTTCAACCTCATCTTTCACTTCTTCTTGGTAGGGATCAGGTAGTAAAGTGGCTGGATTAAGAACAGTACACCTCACTATAGTCACGTTTTCAACCCCTAGTAGTATTGTTTCATATTTCGTTAGCCTACTGGGAGTAAGGTACTGCGTTCGGGTTCTGTTCAGCAAAATCACCACTGCAGGGGGAACGTACACCTTGACAGGATGTCCCATTACAATTGACTCGCCCTGTTCTATGCTCACACAGGTTGCAGCTACAGCTTTCAGGAAACCTGGTAATGCACATGCCACAGAATCTAGGGTAGCAGAAAAATATGCCACTGGTCTTCTCGTTAATCCATGTCTGTGTCAGAACTGAAAGTGCACAATTACCCCGCTCATAGCAGAACAATGCAAATTCTTTTGAATAGTCCGGCATTCCTAAAGTAGGTGCTCCACACAAACAATCTCACAACTTTCTAAATGATCCCATGCTTTCATCATCCCATTCTATGGTGTCCTTCGCTCTCTTTTTGGTCATCTGTATCAAGGGTTTAGCTAGTAAAGCAAATCCTACAATCCACTGCCTACAACTCCAAGAAACATTCTTATTTCTTTTTGGGTTTGAGACAACTGCATTTGTCTTTTTATTCTGATTCTTTCAGAGGTCACACTTCTAATTCCTCTTTCTATTTGATGTCCTAAATATTTGCCTGAGTTCTTACAAAACTGAAGTTTCTCAGGGGACACTTTGTGTCCACCTTTTGCCAAGTGATTTAGTAATGCAATTAAATCAGTGACCGTCTTCTCGAGTGTTCGACGCTACCAACAGGTCGTTGATATACTGCACCAGGACTAACTCTCTGGGCAACGCAAGAGATTTAAGGCTTCTTTTGGGAATCTAATTAAAGATTGATGGACTTTCAGTGTACCCTTGAGGCACATGATTCCACACTTAAACATGCTCTTCAAATTTAAACGAAAATAAGAACTAACTATCTGGATGCAATGGAATAGAAAAGAATGCATGACATAAATCGATTACTGTGAACCAACCTGCTTTCCATGGTATGATAAAGAATCACAGCTGGGTTGGGCACTACTGGACAGCATGGTACAACAATCTTATTAATTTTCCAAAGATCTTGAACCACCCTATACTTCCTGTTGGGTTTCTTAATGGCAATTATAGGTGAGTTACAAGGGCTACTCATTATTTCTGTCAGGATGCCTTGTTCGACTAATTGCTCAATCTCTGCTGCAAAACCTGCCTTTATTTCTGGACTCATTTTCTATTATCGAGTATTCAGATAAACAGCACCTTCTTTCACTGTCACTTTTACGGGATCTACATTTGCCATCAATCCTATTTCTTTTCCAGTAAAATCCTGTATCTCTGCATTTACAGTCAGTTTGACTTCGGCAGGTAATTCATCTTTGGTTATCATTGAATACATTTAATTTACTTCTGTCCCCTGTTTAGCTAACATGAACTTGTAAACTCCATCTTCATCTGGGGTTTGTATTGCGACACCATCCGGTGTGCAAAATATGGTGCAATTCATTTTGCACAACAAGTCTCTTCCAAGCAAGTTTACGGGACTTGAGTCACAGACCACAAATTTATGCATTTCTTTAAAATTTCCAATTCGCACCTCCATTGGTTCTGTGATCAGGGTTCTAATCTGTTTGTTCGAAACACCTACTACTTGGATGGCTTCACCCGAGAGGGGCAGGTTAGGAATGTCAGCTGTTCTCACAGTAGACCTGGTAGCACCAGTATCCAACAAGAAAGTGATATCATTTCCTTCCACTTTACCTTCTACGTATGGACCTGACTGATCTACTGGTAGGGATGCGCCAAGTACGCACTCCCCTTCCTCTCCACTCAGGCACCGTCATTCTTGTTCATAATCGATTAGTGGGTCCTGCAAAAGAAACTGCGATGTTACCAACTTTTTCTTACCACTTCCTTCTGGAAATCCGGCGTCCACACTGTACTTGGCTTGACTCTCAAAATTTGACTTGGGGGCAGGTGGCAATTCACTCTCAAGATATATTCTCTGTTGCGGATGACTCATTAACACCTCATTCTGCGTCTGTGGATTTAAGTTTTGATTCGGTCATAACTTGTACGATTTTACACTCGTTATTCCAATGCCCTAACTTCCCGCACCCATGACAGGGTAACCTTTTCTTTGCATCTTCCCGCTTCAATCTTCCTGTGGTTTTCCCCCATTATTGTCACTTTGACCTTGTGCTCTTCCTTGATTTCTGACTTTATTCAATTGAAGCTCTTGTTCAGATAATTTTACTTGAGCCCACATTACCTTTTCTTCTAAGGCTTTTCGTTTGTTATCGATTTCATCCCCATAATATTTGGCATATTTTAAAATTTCATCAATGGGCTTTGATTGCCAACACAGCATGTGCTGCTTAATCATTTGTGATATATCCAATCTTAACCTTGTCACAAATCGATACACAAAATGAGTCATGTCCTTATTTTCTAAACTTTCAAGCCCACTATACTGTTTGAACACCTATAAAAGCAGTTCATAGTAGGCATCTACAGACTCATTCTTTTCTTGGGTTGTTCTGTCTATTTTTATCCAATCAGTTTCTTTCGGGGGGAATTTTACTCTTCAGAAAAGTGATCACTTGATAATATTTTTTCATTACATCTTCTGACGGGGCTCCTGTCTTTGAATCTCTTGGATATTCCTCACTAGGCCAATCTATAGTAATTTTACACTCTGTCCACAAATCTGCAGGTAATACTATGTCAAACAGACCATCCAGATCTTTTAACAAAACCTTTGAAACTTTCACCAACCTCTCAACTTGTCTGTACCACTCCACTGGTTTCTCTCTCAGTTTTGGGAAATCCTTCGTAAATGACAAAATATCCTGTCTAGTCCATGGTACATGTACATACCCCCCTCCGGGTACTTCCCTCATCGGATACAACCTCTCAGCCTTTTCTATTTCTCTCATGGCATATTCAGACGTTGTTCGATTTACCTGTGCTTCTTCCTTTTTCTTTGCCCACCTAACTTTCCATCTTTCAAGGTTCCCCCCCCCCTCCCCATTTTTGTAACAGAAATAACTCCCTGATCTGTAATTTTTCTTCCAGACACATTCATGTTTTCCAAATCCTTATATGAAAATTCTGCTCTATATGGTTTCTGCAACACCTTTGACTTCCCTATGTCAATTCCCATTTCAGATGCCAAATTTGTCAGCTTTTCATGAAATGTCTGTTTCGTGTAATACTTCTACAAATAAACAGCAATTCTTCCTCACTGTATGTGTTTAATCGGTCTAGACCCACATTTCCAGCAACCATTTCTTCCAATTCTACTCTCAATTTGAAAATATCTAATAATTTTGGCTGTGACTTTGGCTTTTCTATTTCTTGTGACCATCTCTCTATCTTCTGGGGTTACTATCCTGTTGATGTTTCCAATCTAACCTCCTTTGAACAACTGGGCAAATTTCTCCTTGGGGTTTCCATTATTGGCTCTCTTATCGGCAAATCCACCTTTTCTTTTCTAGGTTCTATGCTTGGGGTAGGTATTACAGGAACTTTGGGACAATTTGACTTTTCGCCATACAATGGGACTACTGGACCTATTGTTACTGGTAAGGTCAATACTTCTGGATGAGCGTTTATTTAAACTATTTTCTGGATCAACTCGTCTCTACTCTTTATCGCTTCCTTTTCTTTCTCTTGAAGTACTCTGTCTGCTGTGTCATGTACTATCTGAGGAACCAAAGGTGTTCCTATCATCGGTGCACTAGGAGTCATTTTATTGAATCCATCATTATAAGGTGGAGGACTTTTCATCAATATGTCTTCTAAGTATCCTTCTTCTGCATCCCCCGCTACCTAGCAGCATTAAGTGCTTGGTTTTCTCTGTACATTTACCTCCCATCTGCTCTTCTGATGTCAATATGAATTTATTTGAAAGGTTTTATATAGCGCTGGCTAGACCCGAAGGTATCCGAGCGCTTTACATGAGTATCAGAGCATAGTTGCAGGTTACATCATTACAAGATAGTTTCAGAGCATAGTTACATGTTAGTTTGAGAAAAACAATAAGGACATGTACGTAAGGGAAAGAGCAGGCATGGGGTGAGATTCTGGGGAGAGGGGTTATTAGCAGGGGAAGTAGACAAAGAATGAAGGAGGGAAAGAGGTGGGGGAGGGAGAGAAACAGTATGAAGAGGAGGGGGAGGGTGGAGGGGGCACAAACCGGTAGATGAATAAAAGCTGCGTCCAAAGTCCAGTAAGCTGTATAAACCTTCTGCCACCATGGCCTGTTTCATTTGACTAGTTCTAGTCTCTCGGGGAAATTTCGGATAATGTTTGCGCAAGGTCCTGTTACTTCATGGTCTATCACGTTCAAAGGCTTCCATTTCCCATTCTTCTAAAGCCTCATACAGAGTCAATCTAGGTCTGGGTTTTAATTCATTCATCCGTGTTCTTAAATTTTACAATATTCTTCCATTAAAGCTGTCTTACTCAGGAAATGCTAATATTTCATCATCTTTTGTGTATTCTGCCCAATTTTCTAACCATACACCGGTATGATAGCCTCTTTCCACCATCATGTATGAGGCAGGCGCCATCATGTATGAGGCAGGCGTATTGGGAGGAGGAATGAGAATCCCTTCTCTACTCTTAATGGGTTTGTCCTTTTGAAAATCATTCTTAACCTTTTGCATAAATGACCTTTTTCTCTTTTCTCCGTACATTGTGTGTTCGTGCTTATTAAGGTACTGTTCGTAAGCAAACCCTATAAATCTTCTATCTGGACGAAGTCCCTATTAATGTTGGATCGTACATGCAAACTCCACTATCTATTATTCTTGGGACATCTACTTTGATGACCAATCAGACGCTCGCTTTAGTTCTAATAATTCTCCAATACCAGCGCGTTTTCTAGTCTGAGGACCAATCAACTTCTACTCTGCTCGCTCCCTTGGCCAATGCTTGCGCGGCTTTTTCTGTGACGTCGGTATCACTCCTTACTAATGACCCCTCCTTTACAATTTCGCATCAACTACACACCCGCTGTTTCAACCAATCCCAGCGCAGCTCTCAGTTACGTCAGTGCAGCACCCACAACTGACCCCTCCTTTACAAGGTAATGCGAAACCTTATTTTCTCACAAAATTTCACACAATTTTCATTAATTAACCACGTATAAACATTCGCTATTGTCTGACCCACTAATTCAAAGAATAGAAAATGTATTTCACTGCGAGTAAAACCCTTCCGCTTACTCTTCATACACTATGAGTAAAACCTTTCCGCTTACTCTTCACACAAGCATCGGAGAACCTGCTACTCCTTCAGTATTAACCTTTCTAGGTGATATACCATCAACATTTCACCAGCGAACTCCTCGCCGCCAATTATTCTCACTAACATACAAGAAATTATTCCCTAACGTAGTGCTTCTAGTCCTGCGTAACTTTCAGCACTTTATCGATCCAGACCAATAACCTCACTGCAGTGTGGCTTCCATTTACCACCCGCTATTCAATATTCCTGGGAATTTCCAGACAACATAAAACAATACATAACTGGTTTGGTTAAAACATAAATCAATAATTCAATTTACAAACTACAATCCTCGCCTAACTAACTAAACTAACCATGCCCCTGCTACCAAGAAAAACTGATGCAGCGGAGTTTACCATCTCCATACATACATACACACAACACTCATTTGGGCCCATATACATTCATACACTCAATGAGCTAGCAAATATCCGCTTGACTTCAATTTTGACTTACCTTCGGGAACCTTTACACCAGTATTCTTACCAATCCTGTCTCCTAAGTAAATGTACGTTGTCGAAAGATCTAGCAGTAGATTAGAATAGGGAGGAAATGATAATAGTAATACCAATACGTTTAACTTTTATTCAAAGAACCACAGACTCAGAAGGAGTTTCAAAGATGAATTAATAATTTTGTGAGTCCAATCCTAATACAAGTAGATACACTACAATTCTCCATCAGGTAAAGGTAGTACAGTTAGCTTATTCTATTCACATTAATTAAATTCTTGTGATGTCAGTACCTGAGGAGAGCAAGAATAGAGAGCAAATACGTAACATAACCCCACAGAGCTATATTTACCTAGAATGGTGTGAGGACATAGACATCAGAGTATCAAGGATTCTGGGCCGGTTCAGGACCGGGAAAGGGATCTCTTCTAGTGTAACGCCAGCGTTACACCCCTCTCTGGTGCTCCTCTCTCCGGCTCGGGCTTGTCCAGACCCCTTCCTAGATGTGCCTCCTCGGTTGTTCCGCGATCTTTCCCTAGTATTGGATTCTTCAATCAGGTTGCAGCAAAATCGGGCAGCATCTCATCATAGCATCGGCCTCAAGTGGGTCAAGTGTGTGACTAACTAGCTAGAACTTAACTCTGTTATACCAATTCAAATGTATGATCCACCCCCAAATGTTTCAATTCTATGTACACCCCTCAATTTGATTGGGCCAGGCAGTGGGGTGAGGACATCACACCATATTAAGTGCAATAACTTTCTTTAGTTCTATTGTCTAATTTCCCAGCCCCTTAATTTTAATACCAACAAGCTTTATTTCCGCAAACATTTCATATGTGGATCGATAAATCTGTAATGCAATGTTTCGTCGTCTTCCTCTCGTAGGGTCAGAAGTTTATCTTCCCATGTCCTTGCTGGACACATGGGTTGGCAGCCATTCAATTACTTCATTGGTTTCAGAACAAGAAGGTTTCACGCATTTGTAGTTGCCGCAAAGGATAGGCACAACGGTCACCCTCCCAGGCCCAAATGTGAGCTATTAATAAAGTCAGAGAAGAACATGTTAGAATACAAATTGAAATGAATTCACTGTATACCCTTTCTATTCTAACCCCATTTACTTAATATATTCTTTGCATTAATGGCTTAGTATAACTTGCATAGGTTAGTTTCAGCACGGCATGTGCGTTAATGCGAGGTTTTCGAGCAGCCATGTAAAAGCTATTGCGCAGCTGCAAAGATTTCCCACCAAGCTACAGGAGACGTCCTACTACGTAGAAGTAGTAGACACATGCGCAGAAAAGTCCCCGCGTTTTGGCGGCCATTTTAAGGACACTCTGGTTACTCATTAGTAAAGCAAATAGAAAAGCTTCCCCTAGATGCAATATGTAAAATGTGATGCAAAGTTAGTACTCACAAACAGGTTGGTTATAATGTTGCAGGTTATTCAAGAGGATTGCGTACGAGCAAGTTTCTTTTTATACGAAACCTTGCTCCATCACTTTGAGGTTCCCGGGCACTCGCTTATGTATTTTGATGCTAAAGTAGGGCTCAGGAAGTCTGCTCTTTCACTCACTATGGCGAGTCCGATATTATCAGGGCGAACTATTTTTAGGGACTACTAGCCTGGTTTGGTGAGAGACTCCAGCTGACAAAGAACACTTTCTTCTAATTTAGTGATGCCTTTAAATCTTGTTCCATTTGCTGTGTGTTCAAAGACTAGTTCAGATGTCAGTTTGTTCCTTATTTTATATTCGAGATTGTAAGAAGGCAATCTGTGTTTACAAAATCTTCTAACTTTTCAGTCTGAGAAAGAAAACTAAAGTGAATAGTCTGACTAACATGCTGCCTGCAAAGAAAAGTTATTAGTTTAGTTTCTAAGAAACATTTAAATACCTCTTAAATTAAAATGACAAATATTTCAAAATATATTTCATTAGTTGCGAAAGCATTTTTTAAATTCTGATATGTGCTGGAAACAAATATTTTAACAGTATCAAAACAATCGGAACACTTTACTTGGTGATGTGCAAATGATAAATATTTGCAGAAACCCCATTTCCCCATTTATCAGTTGTATGCTATATAGTTTTATCAGTTAAAATGCCGGTCAGTGGTAAAGTTTGTGGCCATTTCAATGGACATGTGCTGCCTGTAAATGACATTGCACTACCACATTATGTTTTAGTAATCGATCTATTGAAAGTAGAGTTTTTAAATATGAACTTAGAAATGTTCATATCCCACCCTGATGACAATGCTATTGATGGCCCTCTGGGCAATTGAGGGATCATGCCTGCCTTTTATGTTGGTTAGATTTTTATCATACATGGTGCAAAAGTGTAGTCATTTTAAATCTAACATAAGAGTTTTGGTCAGCAAACATGCTGAGCCCATATTGAAGGTGCTCTCATACTTAAATGAAGAAAAAAGTGACTCCATGTAAAATATTTGCTCTGGAGCACTCAATTGGGACCCGCTTATGGGTCAAACATAGATTTTTGTGCTGGAAGGGTGCCCTTCCAGTATAAAATCGAAGCTTTGTATCAACAGAACATCCTTGCACTATGGCGCAAGGGTTTGTGCATTGATCCAAAGCAGCCTAAAGTCCACCGCCACTAAAGGAGAAAGCAAAAGCAGCATATCTTGGAAAATCAGGTGCTGTTGTTCTCTCATCGTTTCATGCAGCTCAGCAACTTTGATTACTGCACATTGTAAAAGCGTAGTTAATATGCCACTTCGTTTCTCCACACCAAGAACTCCTAATACAAGTTTCCAGCCAATATAGATCTAATGTTTGACTCCTATACCTTTTTATACCTCATTGTCTTGCGTAACATTTCCTATAAATTTGATTTACACACTTGACTGACTCCTTGTCTGTTATGTTTGTGATGTAAAGCACTCTGACAGTCTACATTGGTATTCGTAGCGCTGTAAAATAAATGTGAGAGGGGGGGCTAAGGAGAGATGAGGGACACCATTGAAAGGTTGTATTGAAGGAATCCATGAAGGAGGTCATTTGAGGGGCATCTACAAAGATTGTTGCTCCGAGTATCACCAGTACTAAAGCCGGCTGTAACGAAGTGAAGTACCTGGGTTGATGTTGAAAAAAGATTTATTCCAAGTAAAGGATCCCATCCGCAGAAACACTGCAACCAGGGAGCAGGCTCGGGGTCAACTGCCTAGAAGAGCATCTTACATCATTACATTCTGAAGCTCTTGGCAACAGAAGCAGAAGCCTAGAATGCCACACATCTCCCTTCTTTCCAAATAAAATTAACTATAAACAAGAGTAACATAAAGATGGCAAGGAAGAGTAAAGGAAACAAAGCATACATAGTTTTTATCCCAGGTTGTTCATTCTTAAGTTCTAAGTCACTTGAAAATGAAAGACATCAGCATGACAATTACTTTACATATTCACTCAAACACGCTGGAGGGGAGGACAATCTCGAAGACTTACGAATAGCACCTGAATTTCCATAGGAGACGCCGGAATTTCCAGAGGAGTTAGTAGGGTCAGACCTTGATCCTCCACATCAGGGATGAATCGGAACCAAATCCTCACCACAACCACTCTGTTCAAATGCTATGATCAGCAGTTTGACCGTATTATTGAAGACCTTAATAACCTACATAGGTTTAAAAAATGCTGTAGAAGAACTTTTCTTGCAAGGGTTTTTAATTAAAACCCAATCGCCCACTTTCACCACAGTCTTCTTTACACTTTTTATTTGATCATAAAGCTCTTTATGAGCTTCAATCCTCCTTGACTCAGCCAGCTTCCAATCATTCTTGTCATTGTACACATCACGATTAGATTGCATATCATTGACCCAAGTAGGGGCCATCAACGTGTTAGCACGCCTACCGCTGAATAGTTCAAAGGGAGTCTTCTTAGTTATGGCATGGGGAGACAACCTGTACATTTCAACTTTTTGCAGATTTCTTCACCCCAATCCAACCCTGCAGATTTTGTCATTTCAATGGTCTCTTTTCGAACACGATTAAAGCGCCCCACCATTCCATTAGTTTCTGGATGGTACAATGAGCACCTCTTGTGTTTGATGCCATGTCTACTAAGAAATTGTTCCATTCCTCTAGACTAACTGTGCCCCATTGTCAAAATTGTGTCTGGTATCCCTTCCCTGGCTATAAGTTTCTCCAAAAACGCCTTCACATGCTTGGTCTCTAAATCCCGTGTAATGGTTATTTCTGGCAATCTGGAAAACAAATCAACCAAACCCAGTAAGTACCACTCGGAACCAGAGGACCGAATGGGGCCGAGAATATCAAGCCCTACTTCCTTCCATGGACCTACGGGCGTTCCCGTATAACCATGGGTTGAACCTTTTGGCTTGGCTACTCTTTCGCTCAATGTACACTGCACACAATCTCTGATATTTTGTTCCACATGCAAATCCATAACGGGCCACCAGTAGGACAATCTCAGTCTATCCTTAGCGTCTGACATACCCTGATGCCCTGCATAAGCCAAAGAAATAAGCTCCTCTCTTGCTCAGAAAGTTGGTCTTTGACGTGCCAACCCTTTTTCCAACTTGTCCTCACCTTTAGGTCTGGTCTTCCAACCTGCCTTTACACACTCTAAAACTATAAGCAAGACATTGCCGCACCAGGAGCGTCATGCCACCTTTCTTTGGCAATGCTACCCCCTTCAATAGAACATACCTGTTGCAAAGTCATCACGTGTCCTGGGCACACCACAACTTTTTGCTAAATGGTACTGGTTGTAACTGACTCTGACTGACCCTGGGCTCTGCCTAACCAGGCCCAGGGCAAGTGCTATGCTGAAAGAGACACATTTGAAATACAGTGAAAACGCCCAAATACACTAGGGTACACTAAGGGTTGGGGTCCCCCTGTGGTTGGCATGACCTACCCTATCCGACCCTATTCAATATTAGGGCAGTGGGGTTAAAACTTCCTAGAAGTCCCTAGCCCACACTAGGGCATGGCAGTTTGGAGGGCAGCAGCTTTTCTGCAATTGCATGTGTGCACTGCTGAAGCCTGAGGCCAGTTTTTAAAGTAGCTCTGGGTGGCAGGACTGTAAATTGTGCTCAAACTTGACTTTGGGGCACTTAAAAATGGATAACCTACAATGTATTTGCATATTAGGAACCCCCAGGGTTCTCCCCTAGGTGTCCCAGGGGTGGGGGCGTCAGGTATTTATAAGGTAGACCCTTGTAAAATGAGTTTAATATGCCCTGGGTTAAGTGAAATTTCACAGTGGGATTAAGTGCTGCCCAAATTCAACTTTGATGCTAGGAGCCCTGTGGAGGGGGTATCTGCAATGTTTCTACAGATCCAGAACCCCTACAGTCTCCCCTAGTTGTCCTATGGGGTGGGCGTCCTGTAGATATAAGCAAAGTACTTATAAAATATGTTTTTGGAAGTCCTGGTGCTGGAAAAATTGCCCAAGTCATTTTTCCCATTGGAGATCCCCTACCACATAGGTTAACATAGCAGGAAGTTATTAATTAATAACTCTTGATAGAAGAAGGCTAGAAGTCCCATTCAAAGACTATGGTATATGGTATTGTTGAATTTCTCCTAAAGTGTACATACAAGAAGTTATACGAATTTCTCGTTTGTAAGTCCAAATTCAGCCTTCCAGTGGTCTGCCCTGATTGGTCAGAGTTAAGTGGATTAGCCAGGCTGCCTTGAAGAGGTGATCAAGAGCCCCTGGGGTGAACCAGCTCTGCTGGGAGGGCAGTGTGCTGCTACACAGAGATGCCAGAGCAGGTGGAGGAGTCGTAAACCATGGTCTTCAAATGGAAGAGGAGGCCTTAGTGTCATTTCCAACTCTACACTCTTCACCTCAGCCAGAGCCAGGCTTCTGGAAGGAATACACAGCTGCAAGAGGGAGTGTTTAGGGAAAGTAATCCATCCTAGGGGTGTGTTTAGCCAGCACTTACCTCCCTGCTGGAAAATCAGCCATTATGAATTTGGAGGATTTGGTGCACTCTGGGACAAAATAATGCCACACTCTACAGGATGTGTTCATATTTTTGGGGAGTTGGCCTGCTCCCATTGGTCATCAGTGACCTCCTGCTTGACCTGGAGAACGTGGAATAAGTATCTGAGAGGGGCAGAGCCTCTCAGATCTGCTGCTTGAAACTTACTGAAGCAAGACATTGCCAAGCTAGAAAGATTTCTACGGCCTGATCTCTGAAGACTGCACCACCTGAAACTACAGCCCTGTGGATTATCTTGCTGAAAAAGAACTTGAGTGGACTCCGTAAAAGCTACAGGTTAAAAGAGCTTATTTGGAACATCACCACCTAAATCTGCACCTTGGAGAACCACCAGTGGATTTGTAAGGGTTTTTTACCAGTGGATTGTGGGAACAGAAGTCCTCAACTTTCAAGGACCATCTTGAAGCTTCCAGACCCTTGGAGTGACTTTGAGACACTTTGGGACCCCTTGAGGAACTTCAGGAAGAAGTTCAAGAAGCTTGGAGAACTTAGGAGCAACTTTGGAAAAAAGCTCCATAGATGGACCGACTCAACCTGGCCAGCCAAGCCGCCTGCCTTCAACCGCGAGCCGGCCAAGCCATCCAGGTTTGTCCTGCTAAAAGCTCCGTAGATCCCACTTCCAGAGTTTGACCGGGAGTAGAAGAAATCCAAGGCTGGCGAACCCTCACCGAATCCGGCCTAGTGAAGAGCATCGAAGGACCCCAAGAGAAAAAGCTCCATAAAAGTTTCTAAGAACGAAGTAAAGGTGACCGAGAGCAAACATGAAAGCCAAGCTGCCTGCCTTCAACCGCGTGTCGGCCTGGATCCTAGGTTTGCCCCGCTGAAACGCTCCGGAGCTTGGACTTTCATAAGTTTGACCGGGAGCTCATTGCAAGACTAGCTGTCGAACCCTCCCCGAATCCGGACTGACAGAGCTTCGAGAGACCCCGGGAAGAAAAGCTCCACGAAAGCTTCTTAGTTCGAAGGCAAAAACTGTGACCAGGACCTACAGCGAGTGGTAGCCACTCAGGGCTCCATCGCTGTCGGCCTGAAACTTTGACTTTGAGCCAGTCTATCACGCCCAGGTATCCCAATAAGGTGCTATGTTTCTAAGTGCTATATAATGCTAAATCTTTGAAAATTCCTATCTCCGGTTCCCTACATTGGATATTTGTCATTTTGGTGTCATTTTAAAGATAAAAATATTTCCCATTGTTATAAATTGGTGTTGGATTTTTATTATGTGTTGTGTCTTAATTATTTACTGAATTGGTGTTTTTAAATGCTTTGCATACCTGTCTTTGAAGTTAAGCCTGCCAAGGATTGAGCATAGGAATAATTTTCTAAGACCTATGCTGAGTCCTATCTTGTGTTAGTGGCCTTATTGCCAGTTGCAGACCTACATTTGCCCCTACCAATATTCTACTTTCCAACAACACCATATCCTCATCTTGCTCCTATTCATCAGCAGAGCAGTTCTCATCATCTGTAGGAATCCAGCTCTGTATATACTATACCAAAATGAGGTATAGTGTGCACAGAGTCCAGTGAAACCCCAAAGGTTGGCAGAGGTAACGCTAGATAGCACCTCACACTCTTATTTGTGGTAGTGTGGTCGCGCAGTAAGGCATTATCAGAGGACAGTGTTAAGCATTTGTTGTACACACTCAGTCAGCAAATGAATTCACACACTCAAAGACTGAACTTCAGACCAATTGTTTTGTATCAAAAATATTCTTTGATTAAATTAGTGTTACTGATAAGCGAATGCTTTTCAGAATACAGTGCATATACTTTGAATGGGATTTTCAGTAAGATTACAGGTAAGTTACTTTTGGGTTAATTTTCTTACTCAGAGTAGTATACCTGGATACTACTCTGGGACATTTCCTGTAAACAGGTAAGTAAAATCGTTTTTGTTAAACAGTACAATTTTAAAGAATTTCTTACGGTTTTCAAACTCCACACTTAGAAACTTTTCCAAGGAAAAACAGTCAATATTATCCTGTGGAGGAAAATAGTGTTATCGGTTTTGAGGTAAGTATTTGGTAGTGGGAGTTGAGGTTCTGGGGGTAGACTCGGGGGTCCTCCAGGGTCAAGGATGCACTCTAGTTACACCCTCAGCGGCACTAGGGTTGCCGTGTGCAGAGTGCTGAGGCCCAATGTTATCCAATTGGGTATAGCTGGCCTCTGGTTGGTGGCTGCTGGCAAGCAGGCCACTTGGTTGTGGGAGCAAACCTCCTGAACTTTAGCTCAGGACAAATGGGGAAACAAAGTAGCACCAAAGGTGCACCCTCAGCGGCAGTAGGGCGGCAGGGTGCAGGGTGCTGTTTCGAAGTCGGGCACCCTGTTGATTTCAATGAGGAACCTCCAGTTTGCAAAGGCACTGCAGGCTTGGGAACAAAGGTCTCCTGGGTGCAACTACCACCTCGAGAGGTAAGTTGGGAAGTTAGGGGTTGGTTAGGCACAGTCTGTTTGGCCACCCAAGGCCGTGGGGCGTCGGGTGCAGGGGTGCCTTTTGGGGTTGGATCTTCTTACCAGCTCCTGGTCGCGGTTGTGGGGACCTTTCGGATAGAGGCTGCAGGAGTCTGCTGGAGGCAGTTCAGGAGTCGCCAGGTCTCGAGTCCGGATCGCCAGGGGACCTCCCGTGGTGTTTGCCCACTCAAGCTCGGGCTGTGGACGGTGTCAAGAGGTCATTAACTTGTTGTGCAATAGTCTCGCTAAAGAAGAAGAGAAATACTAAGTACCTCTGGTGTAGACCATATCCAATGTGGAGAAAGATTAATTCAAAAAACCTTACAAAATCAGGGTTGCCCGAATTCCAACACTGCCACCATCTTCCCAAGCGAAGTGGCTAAGCAGTCTAGTTGTTGAGAAATCTAGTGAAGCCAAAGCGCAAGTGCGACTATCGCACGACCCACTTTAACTGAACTCTTGAGGAGATGGGTAGTGTCTCCGTTCTGCGTCTGTATCCTGAGGAGAAATTTGGAAACTAGCGACTATTCCCAGAAGCAGTAATTCGCTAGTGGCTCTGGGTCTTAGAAGCAAAATCCAGAGAGCAGTGTTCCAGTTCTGAGAGGAGCTATTTCAGTGAGCAGTGTTCCTGGCTCGTGAGGAGCTGGCTCAGTGAGCAACGTTCTGGGTTCGTGACGAGTGGGCTAGTGAGTAGCGTTCCGTTCCATGGAAATATCATGGAGCAGTGTTGCAGTTCCAATATTTGAAAACCCAAGGTAAAGCGTTTTATAAAATATTGAGCCTTGAGCTTTATACAACGCGCAGGAAGATGTAAATTAAGTCAGCGCCTAAGAGGACTAAGAACAATTGGGATTCATAGACTTAACAGAAATTCTGAAGTACCACCCAGACATCAAGCAGGAGAGTAGTGTCTCTAGCGAAGAGCAGAATCATTTATTTGAGACTTTGAAAATATATTAAGACTTTACTGACCAGAACTTCAAATCAACTATAAACATATAGCAACGCCTCAAACAAACCTAGAGAATAGACGACTTCAGCTGAAGTTCTCCTTAAAATAATTTGGTGAACAGTCCCCTGCTAATGTTAATCTCAGGAATAAGTAGTCACTTAATTCCAATATTACCCGAGAGAGGCAATCCTCGATAGTTGAACAGACCTGGGTAAAGCATAATTGTAGTGACTTAGTGAGAAGGTTCAATTGTGAGCCCCTAATAATTATTGTGTTAATTCATTGTAGGTGCGTTCTAGACACCAGACCAAAAAGGCAGACGAGTCGAGCTAGAAGCACCTGACATGAGGATTCTCTCTGTTGTCCCCTTCCCCTTTCCCCCTGGTTAATGCTCGAGACCTATCTGTACATTGGTCACGGGTAGTGATTGAGAAATTATATTCTGCTCCTGAGGAAGTCGACATTGGGTATTGTCCTCTGACAAATGCCGGGTGCCGAGTGGGACGGATTTGCGATGTCCGGCCGGAGCCAGAGGTTGCAGATGAATAAATCCGGTGTTCACGGGAGACAAAGTCTTTGTGCTTGAAGGCAGGCAGGTCCTCCTGGGTTTTCGAGGTTGCTGGCTGCAGGACACACCGGGATTTCGCAGGAGCAGGTTCGAGAGGTAGACGGGCTGGTGCCAAGTCAGTGGGCTCCTCTTGTTAGCTGCTGCCTGGCTGTTCGGTCCCTCTACTTCTTTTTGTACTTTCTTCTTGTCTGAGGAAACAAGGTTCAGGGGTGTCCCTAAATACTAGTTTTAGGGGTGATACAGGTAGGTAAAAGGTATGGTCCAATGGGTCTGTTCCCTGGGTGGGCACACCCCCTGTTATGCACTCCTCCAGTGGGAGGGGGGTATGAGCCTGTCCCTGGTTGGCTGAGTTCCCCCAGCTGCAAGATGGCGGGGACTGGGAGTTGTGCTTCACCTCGCCTCCCCCACCTATGGGGTGGAGTTGGCAGAGGTGGGTACACCTCTCTTCCACACTTGTTTTTCCCACCGGTTCTCCCGCCTAAAGTGGGGGTCAGAACCAGGGGGGGCCAGTTGCTGAAAGCAGCAAGTGGCCTGGGGAAGCTTACAAAGGCAGCAAACCTTTGAAGCTTCCCCATCGTGAACCCTGGGCATCTTGGGGGAGGAGGCTTGGCACCTCGTCCCAGGATGTGCATTGTTTCGGGCCCCAGAGAGCAGCAGGTTCTCGACCCAGGGGTCCAGAAACATGTCCGGTGGTGGCAGCTGAAAGCAGCCACTCAGCCTGGACACTAGTGGTGGTTAGTTTTCAGAGGGCATCTCTAAGATGCCCTCTGAGTGCATTTTTCATTAATTATCACTCTGGCATCAGTGTGGGTTTAATGTGCTGAGAAGTTTGATACCAAACTTCTCAGATTTCAGTGTAGCCATTATGATGCTGTGGTGTTCATAATGACACTCACAGCACCATATACTCTTAATGGCAGCACTGCACTTACAATGTCTAAGAATGGACTTGGACACTGTAGGGGTACAGGGCTTGTACACATGTACCCTCACCACTGGTATAGGGCACCCAGCTAAAGGGGTGACCTATGCCAGGGCAGTGGGTTGTAGACATGGCACACAGTGCCCTTGGTACCTATGGTACCATTTACTGGGGGCTGACCTGTGGCCAGAGATGCAAATTGGATTAGTTTTGGGGAAAGAACACCAGCCCTGGTAACCGGATTGACAGGGACCCAGGGCACATCAAGTCAAAGTGCATCAGTAGTCTGGCAAAAATTGGAGGGGGTGGTTACTGCAACGGAAACTCACTTTCCTACATCATCTACCAAGCGAGACAAAGCATCTGCAACTTTGTTCTCTACCCCGGGCAAATATTGGATGTCAAATTCATAGTCTTGCAATGCCACAACCCTCTTGGTGATTCTAGTTGACGCAGCATCGATACCCCTTTTTTTTTTTTTTTTTTTTTTAATAAAGATTTCACACAACGGCTTGTGGTCTGTCCTGACTTCAAACACACTGCCCCACAAAAGATTCTTCCATTTTTTTTTTTTATGGACCATTATATAGCAAGAGCTTCTCTTTCTACGACAGAGTATCGCATTTCTGCACCCTGCAGCTTCTTGAAAGAAACAAAATAATGTCATCATGCCCTTGGTTCTTTTGCAGTAACACAGCACCCAGACCTTTCATACTGGCATCGGTTATAAGAAAGGACTTCTTTTTGGGGTCAAAGCTGCTCAATTTGGGTGCAGCACTCAATCTCTTCTTGAGAGTGCAAAACTCCTCCTCACAAACCTGGTCCCATACAAACGTGCACCCTTTACGCAGCAAAGACCTCATGTGAACACACAGAGAAGCAAAACCCTGGACAAACTTGCTGTAGTACTCTACCATTCCCCCAAAAACTCATTAACTACTTCTTTGTTAGTAGGAGAGTCTAGTTTGCGAATGGCATCAACAAGATCCTCCTTAGGCATCTCACTACCCGCAGAAATGGAATGACCTAAATAATCAATGGATTCTCTCCTGAACTTGCATTTTTCAATTTTGACAGTTAGATTGAAGTCATCAATTTCTGCTCAAAACACTCAACACTCTATCATCTTGCTCTCTATTGTCCCTTCCAAAAATTATATCAGGATGATATATTCTCTCACCAGTTAAACCCTTCAAGACATTATCCAAAGCTCTCTGAAAAACCGAGTCTGCTGAAACCAGACCAAATGGAAGTCTGACAAAGTGGTAAGTACTGAAAGGGGTCACAAATGCTGTAAGGTCTTTAGAGATATCATCAAGCCTAATCTGCTGATATATAGATTTAAGATTGATGGTGCTAAACACCTTGACACCCTGTAGGAACATCAACTTGTCCGCAATCTTCGTCAAAGGATTACAATCCACCACCACATGCTTATTTAACTCTCTCCGGTCCACACATAAAGGTAAAGAACCATCGGCCTTCTTGGAAGCTACAACTGGAGCAAGCCATTGCGTTGCTTCCACTTCCTCAATTATACCATCTGCTTTCAATCGTTCCAACTCACTTGGTACTTGTTCACGCACGGCCACAGGCACTTGTTCATGCACGGCCTCAGGCACATTACATACCTTACTTCAAACCGGTTTAGCACCATCAACCAAACTAATGTGATGAACATATTGCCGCAAACAACCCAAGGCTTTACAAAAGACTTGAGGAAATTTCTACTTTAACATTTGTATAGAATCCTCAGAAGAATTACCTTGTACAGAAGATATTAAATTTGTCTCAGAATTTTCTCTTAGTTAAATGGGAGGTGATTCATTAGGATCTAAAAATCACACCAAGGTCTCTCTGGTGGAACCAACTCAATATGCTGTCCCCTTTTTGGGGAAATGTATATGTTAGCATTGACTAACCTTTTTGGGGTCTCCTAGAATACAAGGAGACCCCAAAAATAGCCAAACTATTTAATCTGCTCGCCCCCATATGCACAGGGTCTAATGTCAAGGCAAAATAGCTTAATTTTTATCTTTGACATTTTTTTAGATACAATTCTTCCAAAACTATGGTAATCTTGGCAACCGGAGTCAAAAAGAACGTTGATACTTTCACCTTCCACCAAGATTTCATCAATAGGACTGCTCCTGCCTTCTTCATTTCCAGTAACTTGTAGTAAAATCTGTCCTCACTCTACTCGGGCGTATGGATCATGTGAACAGGCTTCCTCATCGTAAAGTTCATTTACCCTTCCTTTATAGGTATTACCTTTACAAACTGCAGCAACGTGACTCTTCCTCTAACAATTACTGCAGGTGACTTTCCAACCCGGACACTGTTTGTCGCTGGCCAAATGACCTACTTTCCCACAATGAAAACATTTAACTTGAAAAGTATTAAACCTTCCGGTTTTCTCAAAAGTAGTTTTTCCTTTTTTTTCATGTTCTTTTTGTTCCTTTTGAGATTGTTTTACAACATGAACGGAGTCTTTCTCTTTCTTATCACCATCCTTTTTTATGACTTCCACACATTTAAGGGAGTGTGCAATCCTTTTCGCAATAAGAACATCCTAAAGGGAAGGTTCATCCTTTTGCCACAGTTCCTGTCTTACACGTTCAATATTACACCGCAACATAAATTGGTCCCTTATTCTCTCATCAAGGAGCCAAACTTACAAGTTGAAGCCAACTTTCTCAAAGTAGTTATTTAATTCTCTATAGACTCCTCTTCCAATTGACTTCTGCGACCAAAGTGATACCGCTCAAGAATAGTACTGACTTTAGGTAAATAGCGTTTATCCAATTTTGCTATACGAATTTCAAATTCATTTTGATCACCATCGTGAATTTAGGGAAGATGGTCAAAAATCTCCTGTCCCTCGGACCCTAGACAATGTAGTAATAAGGCTGTTTTCCTTTCAGCACTGAGAGGAGCCACACACTCTGGCGTATATTTCAAATACTTTGCGCCATTTCTGCCCTCTAATGGGTGGATCACCGGGAGATGACAAAAAGGGAGGCGCAGTAACATTTTGCATTTTGTAAAGGATATTAAATTGCAGAAAACACTTAAATTCTAAAGAATTACCTTGACCTGAAAGGAAATAAATATTACTCACTAATGCAAGCCTTTACATCAAAAATTAACTTGGTATAATATAAAAGCAGTATGTGTGTCACTGTTGAAAAGAGGCTAAAATGACACACTAAATATTAAAGTGACACACCAAACATTGTTATATGCTGTGAGTGTGCGTGTCACTGAAGTAATATGCAATGTCGTAAAAATTAAGAAAAGCATATAAACCTTTACAATGTAGTAAGGCTGAAGTAACAAATTGTGTGCGTGTCACGGAGTAGACACGCAATGTAGCTAAAATTGTAACATTGTTAAATATCATGGAAAATGAAGTTGTTACGTGCTTGTGTCATTGAACCAGCACGCACAAAGCACAAAATCACCAGCGTCTTTTTAGATAATTTTGTGTGCATATCACAGAAGTGACACTCAGCTGGGTTGTGAGGGTTGCAATGCAACCACAAGACAGGAGAAGAAATTGATGCGGTGACGATCCGCACTGACCGTATTTAAGAGTTTGTGTGTGTATCACGGGAGTGACACACAGCGGTAACGTTTCCAAGCAACCGCGTCGCTGAAGAAAAAATAAACACGTTGCAGGAGGCTTGTGTGCGTATCGCAGAAGTGACACGCAGCAGTAGCGTTTCAGAGCAACCACAACGCTAACTAGTCCTACTGCAGAGTATGCCTAAGTTGGCCGCCACGCAGCATAATGAAGAATGTGACCGGGTCGGTGTCCATATGACGTTGACAAAGTCAGCTCTCCAAGCGAAGGAATTCAAGTAGAAAGAATTCTATGGCGTGTGGGCAACTTCAAAGAAAACAAATTCCGGTGAAGCGCGCTCAAGAGTACGAGTCAAAGCACGAGTTGTACTCGTAGAAGGTAACGGATACTTCAATTTTTCTTTACAAGTAAATAAAACGCTGTATCACAATGGGCTAACGCAACAGTAGGAAGCTCTCGTGTGCACTAAAAAGTCTCCTTTATGTTATAAAAAGGGACGATTAGTACAAAAAGTCCAATGAGGCCAGAGTGATCAGAAGGCGATCACCCTCTGATTTGAAAAATAAATGCAGGCACCAAATCGTTGAACTGTATTAAGACCCGAACATTCAACAGTACCTTAAGGGAGGGATTCAATTCATGTAGAAGGTCGTGCTTTAAGAGATGCTTAAGCTTCAAGGTGAGCTTGTGTTTGATGATGTTGAGATCCTTTCCATGTACTGTCCAGCCATCCTCTGTCACCAAATGTAACTAAGTGAAGTAATCGGGTACTCCAGATTTAGTTCAAGTAAAGGATGCCCATCCACAGAAACACTGCAACCATGGAGCAGGCTCAGCTTCAACTGCCTAGAAGAGCATCTTGCATCATTACATTGTGAAGCTCTTGGCAACAGAAGCAGAAGCTTAGAATGCCACACCGGCCCTGTTTAGAGTAACCAACTCAAGCCTATTGTCTTGAGCATGAGCTTTTACATAAGGCATTCAGCTGCATAATGTCTGGAAATTACAAATGTTCACAATTCCAGTTAACCAACCATAATACAGTCTTGACAAGGATTATCACGGTGCCAAGGTAAGAACACTAAAAAATCTTGCATAACACAATAATAATGTAATTATTTTTAAAGAATAATCTGTCTTCACTCTTTAGTGCAGTGTTGTAGCAATTGATCCTTACAGGCCTATTGCCTTTATCAGTAATCAGTAAATTGTTATTTGATTCCGACCTCAACTGAGATCAACAAATACGGATATAAAATTATTATTATTATTGAGTTTATAATGATTAAGATGGTAAAACTTTTACTTTTAAAACAAACTATAAAATGGAGAAGTAACAATGTTCTATCGCCTACCCATGCAACATTCAATAAAATAGGATAACATCTTCTGATTGTGCTTTTTAACTTTAGAACAGCTTCAGAAAGCATTTTAAAAACTTATACAAGTTATGGCATACAAATTCATTGACCGGACTGCGCTGTAATCCCTCCTATTCTAGTTTAAAAAAAGACCTCAAAACCCCCCTCCTCATTTATTATTGGGGTTCCTAACCTGTGTCCTACTCATGATTTCTTATCTATCATACTATATTGTTCAGTAATTATCTACCCTGCTCTCCTGTTCACCATTTACCTAATTACTTAAATGTATAGCTCCTGCCCCTGTTTACAAACATGAGCATTATACAAAACCAGATAAATACTTTGTATATTTCAAATTTCTGTTGCACTACCTTTCATATGCTTTTTTACCCTATGTGCCTTATACTATCCTTATCTTGTAAAGCGCTCTGATACCTCTGGGTCTAGCCAGCGCTATATTAAACCTTCAAAATAAATAAACATAATTAAATCTTGGGCCAAAAATGCATTTAACTTCAATTGAATTGGAATTATATAACGTCGTCGTGCTGCTACTATACTCATTAGGATAGATTAATAAAACGTGAAGCAAATATGGTCGGCCACCTTTGCATAATTCACATATTCCTTTGGGGTTATTTGTACCATCCCAGCTTGCTAAAAATGTTGCTTAAGGGAGTATACCCAAACGTAAAAAGAGTAGTATACAGCGCCTTACCCCGTGCTCTAGTTGAAAACGTAAATAGAGACCATAGGTTTTAAATTCTGTTTTCTGCAAATGCTTTATACTGCTTCAATTGAAGGCAATGCTCTTTATCCAATTCATAGCTGATTCTAGGGGCCAAAAGTTTTAAAAACCATTTCAAGTACGCTGGGGACCACTCCTGTAAAAGTGCGACAGTGCATTGAGAGACCTCAAAGGCTTTTAACATATCCCTATTAAAAGTATACCCAGACGCTTCCTCTCTTAAAGTCTCCAGTTTTAACAGATGCCTTAAGGTGTCTGGCGCTGCATGTAATGGGTTGTACGCCCACCTAATGATATTTGAAATTACTCTAGCAAAGATTCCCGTTACAGATCGCTCAAGACTGAGTGCTTGCACTGGTACCAAATGCGACACTTTTAAAAAATGTCGGAGCATGGTTCCTTCCTTTACTTTGATAGATTGCCATGTTTTAATTTGTGTGTATTCCATGGCATGTGATAGAATCGGAGGGATTTTCATGCCATGTAAAATGTCTATTTCCCGTAGAGCCCCAACGTGGGATTCTGCCCTCCGACTTGCGTGTAGGAGGTGGGCTGTATCTTGTAAATTAGAAGTAAAACTACGGCCAAAATAGATATACTCTTTTACAGTCTCGATCGGTTCGCCTCCTAATGACCATGTATAAGATAAAGCTTTCCTTCTGCCACTGAAAGGGAGTGCTTTAGTTTTAGTAATATTTGGCACCAGAGAATCTTCAGTTGCGTAATGATTTAGTTCATTCAGGGTTCTTTGCAGGCCTATCTGGGTATGATCGAGGAAAACGATCTCCTCGGCATACATTAAACACAGTATGTCAACTTGTGCTAATTTAGGAGGGTAATTTTTAATTTGAGAGAGACGCCCCGGTAAATCGCTAATGTAGATTGAGAATAATAGGGGAGCTAATAAGCATCCCTGTTTCAGCCCGTTCCGCGAAGGAATTAGTTTGGTTAGGCCTTTTTCTCCCCCCATTTGGACTCTGCACCATGTTGATGTGTGAAGGGAGATTGTTAAGAGATCTTTAGGGATCCCCAAATTCGCCATTTTTCTCCATAGGGTCAATCTATCTACACTATTGAAAGCAGTCAAAAAATCAATAAAAGCACAATATAGAATTTGAGCATTTAACTTAACAAACTTATCAAGTACTGTTTGAAACACAGCAATATTTTCCAGTGTAGAATGCTTTGGGCGAAACCCAGCCTGATACATAGGGATCTTTTTTTCTCGAAAAAGCCCAGTCTTTTAAGTGTTCCAAAACCCAAGCAGCAAAGATCTTACCTGTGGCGTAGAAGGGCTATTTGTCTGTAGTTTGCGGGATTCGTTCTTGTGCCTTTTTATTTAGGAGAGGAACCACCACATTCCCCCGCCAGGATTCTGGTATTTTCCCTGCTTTTCAGGCAATGTTGGAAAAGTGGGGCTAAGAATTTACCCCAGTCAGCGTTTTTTTTTTTTTTGTAAAACTTTAATTGGGGTCTTATCTGGTCCCATCGCTGCAGATGACCTGGCAGAGGATATCGGAGTAGAAATGTGTGCGGCTGAAATTTGCATTGGTTCCTGCTCGGATTGGTTCTTCAACGATTGATCCAGTCTGGGGAAGATCAGATGCTGATAATTACATTTGTAAAGCCTTAGAATATACTTTTCCCAGTCGGATGATGATACTGGTATGGCTTGAGCTGATTTTCATATTCCCATCTGTGCAGAGATTATGTTCCAAAATGTTTTATTATTTTTGTGTTTTACTGCTAATTGAATGTCGACCCAGACACGATCTCTTAGAGCTTGTCTTTCTTTCTTTCTCCTTTTTCCGTTGGTGGAGTTTTTTCAGTTTCCTTAATTCTCCTTGTCTTATCACACAGAGCGAAATTGAATTCTAGTCAATTTAGTTGTCGAGAATTCTTATCAACCTGTTTTCCCATCTCACTTGTTTTGACATTTTCATGCCTTGCAGAGTTTCCTTGGAGGGAGACAACCACTGAATGTATAGTAGCTTCAGATCTGTTTATAGGATTGCCTGCTTTACTCACAGATGTTAGCAGATCTTGGGAGATTGTATGATTTATTTTACTGATTGTTTTGGAATTCCAATGTGTCCTTCCAGTTTTGTGATCTATGATTGCCCGTCTTTCAAAAGAACAGAGTGACCACGGAGAAGTATGCTGAGTGAAGACGTCAATTTCTACAGAAAGGAGTGCGTGATCACTTTTGTGGGTATATTGAGTAGAAAGTGATTGGACCTTCGGAAATAGGTCTAAACTACAGATGAAATAATCTAAGATTGAGGACTTAGTTGGATCCAGTCTGGTGTATGCCGCCGGAATATCACCATCGATTCTCCCGTTTATTATTACGCCATTCATTGCTTCAATAGATGAAAAAGCATTTTCCCCCTTTATCTGCTATTATTTTATCGGGGAATACAGGAGTTGGTATTAAACAGGCTACTTCTTGTGGAGATTTCCCCCTATTATTGATTAGTATATTAGAAATCTTTCCATTTAAATCCCCAGCCATTATCATCGTAGGTTATCCCCTTACTTCTAGAATTGATTCGATTTCCTTGAATGCTTTGGTCAAGATATGATCTTTTGTGGTTCCTGATGGGAAATATGTATTAAAAAGTAAGAGCTTTGATGAAGGCTCCATTCTTTCTTTCCGGCACCTAATGCATTGAACATTTGGAAGCGAGAGCTCAATTTCTTCCGGGTCCCAATCCATCTCTTCTCTCAGTAGGATTTGCATGGCCTCTTCTAGAGGCCTCTGCTGCTTTAACAAACCCAAAGTATTCTTTTTGAGAGAAAGTCGTCAAGGACCATGTTTCCTGCAGTAACACAATAGAGGGTGAATATTCCAGAATAGAAAACATTTTGTCGGTAGTCTTTCCCGCGATGTTCCATGACCCTATTGAATGTCTATCGCTAAAAAGGATCCTTGCCCAACTTATTCCTGTTCAGAGATCCCCCTATCCAAGCTGGGAATTTTCATCTGATAGCGGCTTTTGCCTTGAGTCCGATGCATTCCAGAATCGCCGGACTCCATCTTTTATAGAGATCTGCAGAGGGGTGTCTTGCACAAACTTCCTTTTTAGGTCTCGCCTAGCGTTGAAACGCGAATGCGCTGCCATCGCTTTGTAAGGCATGCAGTATATACTGTAGTGTGGAAGCTTCGTGGAAGCTCCGTCCATTCTCTGCCCATTGGCTTTTGTCTTAAATGCTGCCTTCCGATTGGTTTGAGGCTTGTTAGTCCCTCCTCATTCGTCATTTGTATCCTTCCATGGCTTTTGGCCCCTTTAATCCTAACACTATTTTCTTCCCTGTCTCCCCACCCCACCGCCCCCTCCCTCAGTCTGTGACTTCCCCCCATAACCCCCCCCCCCCAACTCACGTTCTTGTTTTCTTGCCTGCCGGCACTTCCGTTTTCATCTGTATTATTGCCACCTTGAAATATGCAAGTTCAAGATGCGTGCTGTACTAAAACTTCTCATGCTTAATTGATTTAAATGATTTTAATGTTATAAGACTCTAGGCAACATTCGGGGTATACAAATGGCATTGTTGGGCGGGAGGAGCGGCAGTGCTTAAAACGAGCACTTTTAATAACTTCCTCTCAATTCTATAATCTTGTGTACTGAGGTGACCTGCTAAAGAAATGCACTTTTTTTAATTCTGAAGAGACATTATCGCACATTTACATCATGTTAACTCTATGATTAACATGCCGATCATTTTCATGGCTCCCCCACTGGATCATATATGCTTTGCTCGTCTCAGGCTGGCTCTACCTGCTAATTAATCTATTGGCTCGCGCACCTCTAACAAAGAGAGATGAATGGATACATGACAGTGAGCCCGGTAGATGGTAGAGAAATAGACTGGTGCAGACAAACAGACAAATTCAGTCTCCATTGCCTCCCGTCAGAATCCTCACTTTCAATAACCTGGAAATCTGTTGGCAGCTCCCGCATGCCCCAACCTCATCCCCCACACCTATTCTTAGCAGAAGTGGCAGAATTCTGGTGCAGAGGAGCACAGCAGAGTCTATAGAAACGCTAGGATCCCAGCCTCTCCGGGCGGGCAGCTTAGTCTTCCGGGTGCCTTCACACTCAGGATAAATGAATACATTTTGTTCTGTGCTTGAGTCGCCTCTCTGTGAGCACTATCTGGTAGATGGAGCTCTGCGTTAATAAACACATTCAGAGAGGTGGTTGTGTACAAACAAACAGCCACAATACCAAACGTTTTGAACGTGTAGTTAAATACCTGCTCATCGAGTACCTCATTGGCTTATCATTCCATGGCACTACAAAAATTACATTTGCTCAACTGTAAAACACTCCCTTCTATGGGTCATTTAAAAACTCTGGGCTTTGAGGGTTAGGTAACTTACTTTGGATACTGTGTAAACGAGTAAATGCAAAAATGAATGCAATGAAACTAAGCAACCAGTACTGTCTTAAACACTGTGAAAACTGACACGCATCCTGGCATTTTGTTTAGTTAATGTTGCTTTTCTCATAGATGCGAGTAAAGCACTCTTAATATCTTAATGAAATCTGCACACTTTTAACTGATCGCACCAGGCGACCTTTGACAACTAGGCAATGAATACTTCATTGCCTCCCAGTGTTTGGGGGTTAACCTAGACGCAGGCAAGTGAGTCAAATAGTCTAGAAATTGAAAGCGAAGCCGGGATTCCGATTCACACGCTTCGATCCCAATCGCATTGGTTAGTCTGTGAGCACTACTTTTATCAATGAGTTTCGCATTAGTAAAACACCACGGTGTGCATATGTGGCGACACTTCACCCATGAGGTACGTGCCAAGTAATTTTTGACACAAGCCACACTTTGCGTCTTTTCAATATATTTATTACGAAGTGCAGGACCTTTCCAAGGGATTTTGCACACTCCATACATTCACTCCCAAAAAAAAACTTGTAGGTAAAAAACATTGCCATTTACAACTTCAATAGCTCTAACTCTCAAATGCGAGACCTATTTGCATTGCAAATGCTTGTTTTACCTCCGTGCTCTGCTAGTTAGGATTATTGTTAGTGATGTCTATTAATTCTTTAGCATCCCTCAACTGTTCACCGAGGAGCTGGCCTTTTTAACCATGGCGATATCAAAACCGTTTTTATGAAGAGTGTCTTGTTCTTTAATTATAATAGCTGGAACTACATTTGACCAGAACTCTACGCGAGCCACTGAGCAGATCATTTTGTCAGGAAAAGAGACTCATTTTATTTCTCCTGTAGTTAATGATTGGAGTAGTCTAATCTTATGTAACAGTTCAACTATTCTCCCTTGGTTTAATGGGCAATTGCAGCTAGGGAATATGTCTGTAAATTCTAGAATGTTTGAGACTGGGCTTTCGGACTCATCCTGGAGGTCCTGATAAGTGTTTATCTTCTGTAATATGTTCATTTGATTTTAAAAGCTTTGATGAGAAATTTGGTGCTAGCGGATTTAAGACTTTTCTGTCTTTTTATTTCAATTCGAGGAATTGGGGGTGACTGCTGATAAGTATTGAGAGATCCTTTATTACTGTCCTTGACGTGGTTGATTTTTTTCACCTTCTTGCTCTATTGGGCTTGCTTGGAGAAATTTTTCTTTTCGCGGTTCTCTTTTCGATATTCTCTGTTTAGCTCTTTTCTTTGTCGGCTTCTTATTATTATTTTGCCTGATCTTGTATTTCTCCTTTTTATGAGGCGTTGCGGTTCCAATTGAATTGATTGGTCCCGGGTTGGGCTTTTCCCTGAGACTCTCCCATCAATTACTAGAGAAGTTGAGAGACCAGTTTTTTTGTTCTTTTACTTGAAAAATTGGAAATAAGGAAATGGGGCTTTGAATGGCTTTACCCTTCATACTTCTTGGGCAAGGGTCTTTGAATAATTTTCGAAGGGAATACATTTCATCCCCATTTAGGAAATTAGTTTTTTGAATCTGTTGTATTTGTTTTTTTCCCTTCTGAGTTTCCTTCTGCTTTGCCCTGTTTGCTTGCAATGGGGAAATGCTGGGGACTGGGTGTTTTAAGAGACACTTCTCTTTTCTGTCTACGTCATACTATAAAATAAGAGATTGCGAATGAGTGAGTCATTTGAACGGGTTGATTAGGTTGAATCAATTGTTTTTTCCTTTTTTTTTTTTTCTTTTTTTTTAATCTAGAAGATATTGAAGGATTCCTGTTTGAGTTTCCAAAATCTGATACCAGTTTTCCAAGTTCTTTTCCAAGAGTGTTAATATAGAATCCATAATTCTCTGCAGTGACAGAATAGTACTGGATACGAGATCTTGTCTGTTTGCTGATTGCGGCATAATAAACAACGGGAACTCAGGGGATTGTGAGAAGTTATACTATCTAGCACACCGAGCAATCTGCTAGACCCAGAACATAAGGACTGGCTGTTTTTGAGGATCTTTTGTATCAAGATGCGAAGGTCTGGAAGAGTGAAATCTGTTGTTGAAATTAGTCCGAGGCCCTCCTGGATTTCTATTTTGACATATCCCTGGGAGTTCTTTCATAGGCGGAAGATTCACAGTCTCTTTAAACTCTTGGGACGTTGCCAAGTCATGAATTTTCGAGGGGTCCTACAATTAAGCATTTTGGAGAGCTACATCCTTTAGGGGAAGGGAATTGAAGACTGAGCTCTCTTTTCTTGCACCAACTTTTTCTTTAACTATGGTTACGTGTTGCTCTAACTGATCCTCTTGAGGAGACTTTTTAGGGGTATCTGTGGTTATTGTAGTTGTTGGTGTCGTAGGCAAGAAAAAGATAGTTATTAAAGGTTTCTCTGTCTGTACCGATGCTCCGTGTTGAGACATTATACAGTTGCTCTTATAGTTAACTGGTGTTCGTGCTGTGCCCACTTTTTTCATATGTATAGTGTGGGACCGTAATCTTTTATAGACCATACTGCTTTGTCGTTGAGTGGAGTCCAGAGTTAGATTTAACTGAGAGTTCCGCCCCCGTTGAGGCTTGAGAGAGGATAGATAGAAAGAAAAAGAAAGCAGGTCGAACCTTCTCCTATTATATTTCACTGGCGTTGATGCAGTTTTACTAATGCGATGATCTGGAGGTCCAGGACCAGAGGGGTGGAAGTATATCTTGGCGGGAGCACTAAAGGGCCTGAGTGCGGATGCTCAAAAGCACCGCAGGCCTTGATGACTCCCAGCCACCCTCTGCAGCTGCGGATGCACTGTCTCACCCAGCCATCTACTGCCTCTTCCTTGCCTTCATGCCCACCTGCTTACTGTTTTGCTGTCTGTCTACAGCCCTTAGACTCTTTCTGCGCGCTTTTCGAACCACCTCCTCGGTCTCCAGGCAGCTCTGAGCTATTCTCCGGGCTCAAATCTCCAGGCCCCCCTGGCCACCCGATACAACACCCGTTTCAAAGCTCACACACCCCAGAGTAAGCTCCCCTTTTAACCATGGCCACCAAAGATGTCGGTTTGCTGTCTTGGGCTAACTAGCTAACTGGCTGGCACGGGGAGCACAAGAGAACAGCGTGATTTTCGAGGTATGTGGCGGAGATCAGACTTCGAACTTAGATGCTGGTGACCAGCAGCTCACAGCACTTACAGCGGCAGCTTCACAGCAGCTCACGGCACTCGGTCAAGATCAGAGAGTGTTTTGGTCACAAGCGTTTTTGACCACGGCTGCTGCTCGCTGGTGATCAGATGGTCAGTCTGCCATACTGTCGTCGGATACTGTGTTGTGTAAACGGCAGGGTAATTAACTGGAGCCGGCACCGCTAGCTGTTTGCGAGCATTTTTCTGCGTCCTTCGGCGTCCTCCGCTCCTGCTCCCGCTCTGCTCTGTTACTGAGGACTGAGCGAAAACACATATGCTTTTCACTATAAATATGTCCGCCCTCCTGCCGTTATTTTAACATTTCATAATAAACAGATCAACCTTTACCATTGGCTTGTCGTCATAACCAGCTCAGGCCTACTGAATTGAACATTAAGATTCCTATAAGACAAAAGAGCAAGCCAAGCACTTTTCCCCCTTCAAGTGGAAGCAAACTGCTTCGGCTACAATCAAGCTTGTAGACTGGAATATCAACCTGTATACAGAGCCTAAGCTCCTTTTCTTAGTACTGTTTCTTAAAGCTCTATCTGGGGATCAAATGAGGTCTAGAGACAGCTGTGATGTCGATAGATCTAAAAATAGACCCTCAGATAGTCAAGTTCTTGACATTACTAGTAGCAATGAAGGCTTATTTTGAATGTTTAGAAGACTTTTGCCTGACTTGACCCTGTTGTGATTGCTAGGGCGGGACTGCTTCTAGAAACCTTTAAGTAGCAGTGGTAGAACTCGTGCATACAGAGTACCCATCTTTTTATAATCCTATTGAAGTGTAATTCAATAGTGGTGTTTTCTGTCTAGTGACTGATTGAGTTATTGTATTTCTCAAAGAAAGACAAACGTTTCTTCCTCTGGGAATGTTTTCAAAGAATGAAAGTGTTTTGAAAATGTCTTCTTGTATTGCTCCCTCTACAAGAGCAGAGCACTACTACTGTTTCATTTAAAGGCTCCTCATTTCACTTTGGCATTGTTCAATTAACTTTCATCAATGTGATGCCATTTTTTCTTTTGATCAGTGTGAAAGAAGTATGTGCTTTTTAAGTAGTCCTTCATTAAGTAACCATTTTGTGTAATCTTGTTTTTGATAAATGTTACGTGTATCATGATTTACTACTACTAATTTATTGAATAAAGGTGGGTATTGCAAGGTGACTAGACGTATTTTGGAAGGTATTTATGCTATCAAATGAAATACTCTTCAATAAAAAGTAAAACAAAGAAATTAACCTTCGTGACTCTTTTTCTAAGGAGCAGGTGACTGTAATGAAGACCCCACGGGCAGAGTCCTCTCTGGATGTGTCTTCTCCAGCCAGTGATAGGTCTGGAGAGAGCCCCCTCTCCTCCGATCCAATGGTCATCTCTCCTTCTGGCATCCCAAAGCGAAGAACAGGTAACGATTTGCACAGAAGAGATTGAAACATACCAGGGCCCAGATAAAACAGCTTAAAGTGTCACTCTGCAGACTATGACTAAGGTGGTGAGCTTCCTAACACTTGTACTATCCTTTCTACATCAGCTCGCAAGCAGTTCCCAAAACGTAAACTGGAAACTATGACCAATGGTGATGTTGGTAGCAGAGGAGATTCTGAGACAAAGGAGGCAGTCTCTAAAAGGCAGCGGATGGAAACTGGTAAGCAGTGTTTACATAGTTTGCTTTAAGTGGTGGAATTGCTTTTCGTGGAGTATTGCAACTTGTTGTCATCATACAGTGTCAAAACTTGTGCTTCATGACTGCTAGTAGCGGGTATCCCTTTGACTAGCTAATCCCAGAATTCACCAATTCTGTTCATATAGTGTGAAGTCCGCTACAAATCCAATCTAGTACTGGTTGTTAGAGTGCAAAATTTTGACTAGATCATAGTAAAATACCGCGTGTGTAGTTTTAGAAATTCTGTTTTGTAAAATGTTTGTATTTGAATGAGATCGGGTGCATTCAGGAGGGTTTGGTCATAGGCAAGAATTTGCATTTTTGGTTTGCAGGGTGTTAAAGTACCTCGCCACTCAAATCAAAATACCAAAAAAAGTGTTGTTTTCTAAAGGTTAAAGAAAAGAAAGCCCGGGAACTTTCCTATAATCCTAGTTTTTTTCATCACCAATATTTGAAGAAACTATAAACCGTAGACTATCTGTGTCAGCTGGATTGTTATAATACTTTCTCTGGTATATTGTTTGTTTTCTACAGTTGCAACGTTAACGTCTAAAATAAACTGTGCTCGTTTCATACAAAAAGAATAAAAAAATAAATAAACATGCAGCATTTTCTAACTATTTTGTATAAACATCCCAATAACCCATGTAAAACAAACGGCACATATGGCACAAAATACTGTTGTTCTTGCCACTTTTAATAAGTAAAGGAAACTGTAGTCTTTAAATAGATGTTTCACATTCTCCTACACTCAGAGTACTAAACTAATACTGCAGCTTTAAGAATTCCAAAACGCGGTAAGCCTTTCTGTAATGCTGTAAGGGTCAATGAAACTATCTCTTTTGAGCACTGTTGGCTTTAAGATGCTGTTTTTAGGACTGGAAATTCCGATTTTTTTTTTTTTTTTTTTTTTTTTTTTTTTTGGTGCAGTTTTATGCCACTGTCCATATCTTACAACATTTTCTTTATTTTCATGTATGTTCTCTTAGGTTGGTGCCCTTTTGTATTCTTCTGTGTGGTGTTAATTTCACTCTCAGCCTAATCCTTGAGCCTCCATGCCAGCTTTTTGTGACCAGTGTCTTTCTGGTTTTGGGAGGAACGGTAGGGGAAGTAGTGCGAGTAAAGCAACTGTAGCCCCTGATTTGTGGGCTCTCTGCTCCACAGAGTAGAGTCACATCTGTCTTGAGGCCAAAGAGGGTGTATCTTGAGGTTAGTCAGTGAGAAATTGAATGGGTTGCTCTGTGTTCCAGCAGCTTCAGCTTGGCAAGTGAGCTTTCACTCCTATATGTTTCTGTTAGTGATGTTTCCAGATCTTCTACATTTTAGCATTCTACTTCTAAACCCAATGTCTGTATTCTCCACCACTGAGTTCTGTTTCAGTATCGAAAGTCTCCTTGTGCAGGGGCGAGTCACCCTTGCTATCGGTAACTTTGAGGGGTGGTACCTCTAGTTCAAAAGTTGAGAACACGGAGGCACATTATAAATATTCTACCTTCACCAGACCTTGAGCCTCTTCAGAGCTGCCCAGCCTTTTATTGAAAGTGTTTACTTCACTTACCAGCCTGCCAGTTATGAGACCAGCTCCACCTTAAACTGTGTTTTTATCTTCTCCTATGCTGCCTTTAAATGACAAGATCAGGCAGTGTGGAAGACATCCAGGAGGAGTCAGGAGGAATCTCGCAGTTAAAAGAAATAACTGTTACGATCACTCAAGAGAAAGGAGGTCGGAGAGTAAGCGAAGGTTTTAATCTGTGGGGCTTGAGAAGAACCAGGAGTTCCCCAAGGTGCAGCTTAACAAGAAGAGGGGAGCAAAAAAAATCTGCAGCAGCCTCCTCTGACCACAAGGTTAGAGGGCCTAGAGATTCCACAGGCAGATTTCTACTGCCTTGGTCTGTTTGTAATCCACGTTTGAGCCGCTGGTTGAGGACCCAACAACTTTAGTCTGATTCCTTGCTCCCCAAAGTGATAACTAAAGTGAAACCAGGCAAGATGATGACAATAATACGGATTGCTCTGGACTGGCATATACCATTGTGATAAAAAGACCTACCTATTTGTTGGTGCCACCTCAAAAGACGTTTTGGTGCAGGCCATACATGTGCAGAATGTCCACAACATCCTCTTGTTTAGCGTGCAATTGCTGAGCTTGATTGTATCTCCTGAAAAACTGTGGTACTTCTATGTGAAGCTTCCAGTTGACTGTTTAAACATCTTAAAGGAATCCAAACCTCTTTCTATCACAATTGTCATATTCCTTAAATTGAAGAACATTTTTCTGGAGACGTTAAGGGATGTGGAATTCCTATAGCCTGACATATTGTTTGGGGTCAAGGGCAACAATATATCATTTGTATTTCTGCAGCACAAACCCTTTGGCTGCCAGTTTGCAGTACCACATTATGGATCAGGAAAGGGCACTGTCTGCAGTTACGGTAATATTTTTGACCATATGTTAATGCTGTTCAAACTTGTATTTATGGTTCATTAATTGAAAGCCTAAGTTTAGCAATATGAGGCTATGTATAAGGCTCCCAGAATACTATGGGATTTGATGCAAATATTGGCAGAAGCTTGTAAGCATGATTGAATTATTTTTTACTTTCAAAATAAAATACTCATATAAAAAAAGGAAAGCAGGATTTTTTTTTTCCCCTCTAAACTACTTTAAAACCTTATTGGTGTTGGAGCTTCTGGCCCCTCACCATTAAAGCAAACATTGGCAAAAGCAAAAAAAGTTTTTGGTCTCAAAAAGCACACACTGCCACAGTAGTTACTGGCACTGAACAAAACTTTGTGTGCTGATATGCTCCTTGTGAAAGAGCAGAATGCTGTCACTCACAGTGAAGCCAGCTGACACACAGAGGGAGAGAGAGAGAATTTTAATAAACGCAAAAGGTCCTGGTCAACACCAGACCAAATTAGGGGTCCAATTATTAAAGAATGTCTCAAAAGTGCACATATGGTATATGTCCTTTCATTAGGTGCAGCTATACGGCTTTCATGAATTCCCAAGAATTTACAGAATTAGGACAAAATAGTACTCCCGAGAAAATATTTGTGAACTGCATTTTCGCATGAGCAAATATGCATGTGTAGATTTGCTCATGCGAAAATCTGAGTGTTCGCAAGTTCACTTTCTCTCCAAGCACTTTGTTTCCAACTCTGAAAGAAGATTTATGTCTGTCATTGTCAGAAGTAAATTTCTCTGTATGGGAAAAGAATAGAGAGTTGTTGAAAACCCTTTAAAACATGCAAGTTAGTAGCTTTGCACCAATGCAAAAGGGCATTCTAACCCTGGAACTATTGCTTACCATTACCTTCAGCCCTAGTATGTAGATCTGCAGTAACGTGGCAACATAAGGGGAATGCAAGTATTCAAACACTACTATGGTCTTGGCATGATCAGAGAAGCTATATCAGAGCTCTTATATAATGAGATTGCTGCCATAATGTGTCACCGCACTACATGGCACCAAAGGGACAAGTGGATTTTGTTACAGTACAAGTAGATTTATGAAGCAACCTGCCCCATGGACAAGTATGTATCTTTTATTAAATTCCACACCCCTGATGTTGGATGCAAAGTGATTAGTGACTTGTGCTGCAGTATCCTCTTGAATTGGCTACTATCCTACAGTTTTTATCTGTGGATTGGAATTTGGCTGCCATTAATGCTTATGGAATAAAGCCATCTTTTTCACCATTCATGAAAGACCATCTCTTCCTTGAGAGCTAAACCTATTTTTTTAAGTTAATGGGGCCTCCCTTTGAACCCATGCACAAATCGGATTGCAACATTTGGTTTGGAAAGTAGCTTACTCTGTGGTCACTTGGAAGAGTGACTGAACGTCCTGCTCTGTTAGGATGAACTCCTAGATAGTTTGCCACTGTAATAAAGCATCTCTACAATCTGGTCATTCTTTCTATCCGTAGGTTGTTTGATTTTCACATCAAACTCTTTCACTTTCGTCATTTTCCCTATGTTCATCCTTTGACAGAAAAGCCCATTATAAGTTGGACATAAAAACGTCTTGTGGATACTTACTAGCCTGTGCAAAATATCTCGGGCAATCAAGATACCTCTTTTGTATGTGAGGCAGTTTTCAGTTATTCCTTCCACAAGTAGACTATAACCTAGATCGTGTCATGCAAAAAGTATGTGATCGCTGAATACAAACATACTTTTACTGAGTAAACCTACAGTCCATTCTACAAGACCGAAAGTAATTGTGGTTATGAGGAAGGTATTTTGTTTTTATCTTTAATTTCTACATTTGTTTGAAAAGTGTACGACAAGGTGCTTGTGCCTGGAGATATTCTGGTGTTTATGGATTCAGAGTATACCCATGGCAGAACTCCATACTTAATCTTCAAGAAATGAATTGACCCGGAATACTTCACACATACGTTCTTATCTGCAGACAATATTATCTGACAAAACTGGTTTGATTTAGCCCATTCTCATTCTATTTAAAACATGAAAGGAAATCCAGGAAGAAAGACAGCAATTTTAAGAGCTGAAAAAAGAACATCGCTTTTATAAGATGAGGCAGCATCTCGCTCTCCGCATACTCTCCTCCTACAGATCTGTTTGTTCTTATATGGCAGCAAGATCCTAATCCTTAACTATTTAACTTCAACAACAACCATTGCAAGGCAAACCAGTAGGTCGGGCCTTGGCAAGTGTGCAATTTCTTTTTCCAACTTTTTTGAAAATGTATGCAGTGTTTAAAAAAAAAAAACATAAGTGGCAATCCTTTCGAAATTAATGAGTGGGGGTTGATACCCAAGCATATCATCTCTGGTCCTTTTCAGAATGCTTTGCAGACGATGGATGGTCAGGGCTTACCTGTTCTGCCATGGTGGGTGGAACCAATAGTTGAATAGCACTTCGGTGGATGAAAAAACAGGAATTTTACTGTAACAGATGTGTGCCTTTTGCTCTACACTGTTGCTAACATGTGCATTACCCACTACATTAAAAAACTATCCATTAAAATAATAAAAATGGAGGTCACAGAAAAAATGTTCAATTAAAAGGAAGTTATTGGTTTATAATAATGTAATCCAGGAAACCCTATACTCCGTTTCAAATCTCATCCCAATTCTCAATTAAATGGCAGCAGAAAGCATTTCTTGTGACTCCTAACCACAGATTCCTCATCTGTTCAATATACCCTTATACGTTAGTTACGTTGCTACATGACTGCTTCGCGTTCATGCCGCTTTGAAGGAGACCTATCATAGCCTCAAACTTCAGTGTAATTTAGAACCATCAAACATCTATCCTTCTGAATATTGCTCAGCGGGAAGGAAGCGGGAGAACTGCTTCATTACAGAATGCATTTCTAAATAAGGTAAAATACTGTTCAGCCGCAAATCTTCGTCCCTGAGTGGGCGCCCTTATAGTTGGTGAGTCTCCTTCTCTCCATGACAGGACTCCTTACATTGATCGCTTTTACATGATCAGAACACTAATATCGTATCTTTTCTTCCTGATTTGATGAAAAATTCTTACATGTGAAGCCTTGAAGTTACTGATGTAACGAAACGCGTGCCGGCTGTTGGCTGTTTTTTCAATCATTGTTAACGGCGAGGCCACATGGTCTCATCTATTATGTATTTATGAATAATAACTGATCATTTGTCAAATCTTGTGCTTGTATTTTGTGTCTTATCTCAGTTATTGGTTTTACACTTGATTGGACATTAAAAAGAATGCATAACGATTTAAATATATGGATTGATTTCCTGTGAGTTGTTATATCTGATATTATGTCTTAACTGAATGAAAACTTTTGATGACTAAAAGATATTTGTAGAGTGCCGAGGTATACAGGTTGATATCGGTTCAGTATCGGCAGGCTCCAGACTGGTTCTGGAGAATTTTCCCTTGAATGTCAATAAGTGGCATGGAGTTGCTCCATGTTGGATGCATCATGCCGAGATGTGATGTTGAGGTCCCTATATCTGCACCATATCTGTGCATTGATGTAATTTTCTTTCTTTCCGCACCTGCCTACTTGGATCTGGAGCTATTTCGAATTCTGTTGGTTTCAGAGTTCTTTTTCCCTCAGTAACTTTTCCAATGTGTAAGGGGCGTGTCCTCACCTAAAACCATAGGGTTCAAACTGTGCAGAGATTGTCCACGACAGATATCAGTGACCAACACCGATGATTTCTGTTACTGATGTTTCCAAGCGCAGATTGGTGTTGTGCGACTGTTGCATGAAGAGAGACCAAAAGGCCATCTGCGACCACAAATCAAAAATTGCCGTAGCAGACCTTTGAATTAAGTTGAGGAAAAACTGGCTGAGGATGCGTTCTTGCTCCCACGGCACAGCCGATCTTGCAACAGATCATCATTGAAGTCATGAAGTTCAGGTAAGTCCAAGAAATCCGAAAAATACAAGAAGTCCAAACCCTGCCGTCTTTTGTCCTGTCACTCCACTTTTCGGAGTAGTTAATCAAATCCAGAACTGATATTAACCCAGCTTCCCATGTGCCTGGGCTGTAGGTGATACCATGGTGACATCATGAGCTGAGACTGGTGATGGACCACATCTTTGGTATCCCTCAAACTCCCCCGGGTGCTAGGATTAGAGGCAGCCACCATTCAGATTTCCGCTGACTGATCCCTTCCAATGCTGACTGTGCCACTCGACCGGAGGCCAGCCCTCTCTTTGAACTCTGCTCTGAAGACTCTGTCCCAATGTCCGACACAGCCTTCAGTGCCATGACCAATAAGATTAGTCTGAGCCTCTACACCGGCACTGACAGGACTGATGCTGAAGCAGAGCCAATAGTTTTTCTCTGGTTTTGAGGTGCCTCTTTAGCGCTGCCACCTCCCCCAACAACCTGCTGTTACTCACATTTGGACCCTTTAACATACCACCAATGTGGTGGTGATGATAATGCTGGTGAGGACACTTATGATAAACTTTTTCAAGATCTACCAGATGCCAGTAGCCTGGATACTTTTCCAGACATTACTCGCCTAATCTTGCCATAGCAATGGAAGAATCTACATCCTTCGCAAAGTGCTCAGGATAGCTGCATAAGTATTAGACCTCACTTTACCCACAAGACCTGTCAAAACAAATGTCCTAACTGTGGTCCTTAACCTAGGACAGATGAGCCAAGAACCTTTTCTCCCTATTAATGCAACCAAACTAGAGGAAAGAGCTAAAGTGGTGTTGCCACAAGAAACGCACCTAAAAAGGGCAATGCCTAAAGATTCAGAATTAAGTATTACACAATTTAGGCTCATAGTACAGCCTCAAATAAAAACGTAAATTGGCATTTTTGTTGAATAACTCTTGGGGCGCATATATGAAAGAGGACAATGTCTTTCAAAGCAAGAGGTGGCTATACATCCTCAAAGCTTCAGTGCATGCCCCAAACCAGGGACCGGATATATTTATTTTTAGAGTATGCCGCTTTGAGGCTTTGCCTTGGTGCTGAATAATGTGTATGGGTGATTACAATCAAGACCTCTGTCACATTGTCCTGGGGAGTGATTGAATTGTCTTTAGACACGAATGAATATCTTATAGACTGGGAGCAGGTGAACATTTGGTAACAACTGCACCCCACAGATCATTACTAGACTTTTCATTCACACGTATTTGTGGATAGAAACAATCCTGATTTAGGAAGCCCTGTCAGACTGCAAAAATAGGGCTAATCTTGATGTGGCTCCAAACCCCAGTAAGAGGCACTCTTGAAGGCATTGACACAGCATGTATAGATGAGTTATTGGCTAGGAAGGTATCTAAAACAAGACCGAACCGATAAAACAGTTGAAAACAGTAATCGTACGGAGGCTAATATCCCTGGCTGCAGTGGAGAAATGGAACAGCGGTTTGGTTGAATACAAACTGTTTTGAACTCTGGGATGTGGTGAGGAAGTGTAAACAACCCTGGGCTAGAGCAGACTTGAGATGTTTTTTTTTATTTTATCAGAGGGCAACAAAAACGTTTATTTGTGAACTCGTCAGATAACCACTCCTAGAGTTCAAGTCTAAACCGTATTTGAGACTGTGAACAAGTCAAATGCTCTACTGGCCAGTATTCTAAATGCAAAACTGGACAAGGTCATAATACGTAACCTTGTGTAGGAAGAGAGAAGCAAGGCTGTGTTCTTTAGTGACTTTTCTATGTCCCTATATTCTGACTCAAGAAAACGAGGTGGGGCAAAGGTAATCTTTAGTGGAACCAGGGCTTGGAATTAAAAGATATCCAAAAGCAGTGAATGATGGCCCGATTCCAGAAAATGTTAAAGCTGCAATAAAGAACATGAACCCCTAGTCCCTGCGATCTCACTATTTTCCCAATAAATTTTATAAGATGGCCTCCTCTCAACTAGTGCCTATCCTGACCAAGTGGTGTCATTCAGTAGGTGAAAATAACGTGGTCACTGAATCAGTAGAACTGCCGAAAAAATTGCAAAAATGTACAACAATATGCTTCCTGTAGCCTATCTGTATATTAAATGTAGATAATAAAGTCTGCATGCAGTTACTGACCACAAGACTGGCGCAGATACTACCAGACATCATACAAGGATACCAATCTTTAAAAATAGCATCTTCAATGTTAGAATTGGACACTGAGAAAGTATTCAACAGGGTGTGCTCTTCCTTCCTCAGGAGGGTGATTGAGAGGTGGCATAGGAGAAATCTTGATAAATACCTGTGGAAAGTCTTTTGGCCTTCAGCGGCTGTCGCCACAGTTGTGACCGAAGCTTCTGCCCTCTGTCCTCTGTATGCCATGTAGATTCAGCATCTGGGTTCCTCCCGAACAGAGATATCCTTTCAATCTGCATGAGCGGTAGGTGTTTTGACGGGACCGCAAGGCATTTCTGCACTTTATCTGTTGCCTATTGGTTTGGTTAATTTGTCACTGACAACCCAAGCACCAGTTGGTATACCAACAAACAGGGCAGTGTGGGTTCTTGTCCCCTGTGCATAAAAGCACTGAAATTGTGGAGATGTACCTCTGTAACTGTTTTGCTAACTGTAAGCCTTCTGGTGGGCTCTCTCAACGTGAAGGTGGATAATCTGAGCAGAAATCTTTGGGATTACAAATGGGGCCTCTCTGGAGATTTATATGACCTTCGCCCACAGGAGAATGTTACAGGTGGTACCGTTTGCTACTCAAAACAATGCTCAGTTCCCACTGGTCAGTACCTTTCAGTTTTCCAAAGTAGGGGTTCCTTAGGGATGCGTTTTGTGTATGATGGTCTTTTTCCCTTCATTATGAATTTGTTACCTCTGATTCTGTATCCTCTATAAACTAGAGGCAGGACTGTGTGTTGGTGATCCTGATTGCACCTGACTGGGCAGGTGATGTTCGGTAATTGGAGTTGCTCCGTTTTTGTTTGCTCTCCTATCCCATTGAGAGAGAGGGGGTAGCGCAAGAATTGCTAGGTGGTACGCCCAAATCTCCGCAGCCTGCATCTACGTGCTTGAAGAGTGAGCTTGGCATATTGACAGACTGACTGCCTTTAATCTATTTTCAGAGGTGTGCCTCCCAACCATAGTGTCTGTGCTCTAGCCTCTGGTAGCGCTTTGTTACTTGGTTTGCTGAGGAAAAGGTTGACCTGTTCGTGGAATTATAGATTGCGGTTTCCACTTTCTGTAGCCTGGCAAGGCTTTGCTCTGGGCAGTGTAAAATGTGTGTTAGCTGTTGTGTTTGTGTTTTATAGTTTTTTGGCATTCTTTTATATGTAAATCCATTGTAGTGACAAGCTTCTTGAAGTCTTTTTCCTCCTTTTCTAGTCATCATGTCCCGGTTGTACTATCTAGATATCGCTTGTTCGATGTGTTCACTATTTGAACTCTTCCTTAGCTAGCTATACCATTGTTTTTGCTTTAAAGACTGTCTTCCTTATATCTGTCGCCTGTGCTCAACTACAGTCTCTGATCAGTTTACCCTGCCTTTCTGTATAAGGTGATGCTTTCTGTCATGGGCTGTTTGCCTGTTTCCTGTCTGCCAATCCATTACCCTGCCAGAGTTCTTCACTCTTGTGCACCCTACCAAGGAGGAAGAATCCAAGTGATGTAGGATTGTCAGGCTCTAGGTTTTTTCCTTGACAGACCTTAGGCAATCTTGTTGATTATCCGCTCTTTCTTTGCTTTGCTGGTGCCAAAAAAGGTTAAGATGTCCAAAAGAGGATACTTTTCCCCTCGACTGTTCTCTACAAGAAGTTGTATTATGCCCTAGCACAATAGTGCCCCCTGCTGGCATCAGAGTAAATTGCACCAAGACGAAGGCTGATTCTTAAGCATTGTTGGGCTCTGACTGGGGATTAAGTTGACACTTTTACTAAAAACTACTGCCTTGAATTCTCTAGTTCGCAGTCATGATCATTTTGCCTGCAAGAATTTTTGGTGTGCTCCTTTCCTTGGACCCACCTGGATTGGGTAGTGCTTGGGGTATTTAATTATGAGGTATAGAGCCTGCAGGTAGAAGTGCCTATTACCAGAAAATGTTACTTACTTTTCGTGGCAATCTTTGTGCAGATTTAACTACACATTCCTCTCCGCTTGCCAGCCCTGTTTTTCTGAGCAGTGGTCTAGATTTTGGTAACTCGCTCAATCAAGTCTCTGCCTGAAAGTGTTGAAAAATGTATAGGAGCTGACATCCGCATGAAGGGTGTCAACTCATGGTTCCTGGATCAATGTAATACCACCTATCTTCGCCAGGGAACAATTGTGAGATATCTGGATCTAGTCTGGCACCTGGGGACTATTCATGAAGATTTGAATCTGCAAGTAAATGGCACATTCACCAGATTGATTATCAAAGGTAAGTAACTTGTTCTTATGTAAGATTTCATTTTCTAAGCATGATCCATGCTGCTATCTTTGGTGTTTGCAGTTAAAATTAAATTCTTATAAACAGATTTGTCATGCCTTATTCACTTATTCAGTAGGTCAAATAAAGCATTTACTTCCAAAACACTGGAAGTCTGGAGCCCTATCGATTTGTATGTAAAATAGTCAAAAGGCAGAAAAAAGACCACTGTCCTCCGCCCCTACCAATTTTAGTTCTGTAGATAAAATGACATCTTAATACTTTTTTTTACCTTTTGCTGGTACAGACAACGAACTGGAGAAGACCAAGGAAGAGCAGCCTAAAGTCCCCCAACAGGGTGACAAAACCATGGAAGTAGAAGAGGTGACGGTCCCTGGTTCCACCGTGCAACCAGTGAATGATTCTGAGCCAGCGATTGAGCAGGAGAAAAAGGCAGATTCTAGATTGGAGCTTTCAAAGAAAACTGCCAGCGAAGGAACAGAAGACATGGAGACTGTAGAGGAAACTGAAGTGAAAGAGGTGGCACCAAAGGAGCCAGCGAAGCCTGTCCGACCCATCAGCAGCTTCTTTGGTGAGCCTAAACTTTTGATTGTTGGTCCCCTGAGGTCTTTAGTGCTGTACTGTTTCCTGCATAAGAGCCAGACTAAAGTCATCCTCAAGGGAAGGATTTATGGGTCACCGGTTTAAAAGTACATTAAGGCATTTGTAGTCCGATTTATTTGTAGTAGTTTACTGCTGGCAGGCATCTTCTTACTCCCAAGTATAGGGAGATGGATAGTGTTCTCTGCTGTAAAAATGAAATGCCTGTAACCTGTAAAACTTCAAAGGTTAACCTTGCCAGTTTTCTTACACCTTTTTAGCTCTGGTTATTGACCTTACAGCCTTGAAGCAGACCTACTGCTATCCGTTCGCATAGTGAGTGTTGGCTCCATCTCTTTCACCCGTAGGCTTTGTTCAGTCAGCCTCTTACAGCCAATGGTTGGAGATTTAGTCAATCTTATCTGGGCCCGGTGGAGGATTCATCTTTCGCCTAAAGTTGTTTGTTTAGGTGTCTGACTGTCTCCACTTTTAAGTGCTTGGACTGAACTCCATGAACGACTGTTACAACTATACCCCTCTCTGCTGACTTCCTTTCCTTGTGTCTCGCTTTAATGTGCTAAGGCTGAATGCATTCGCAGAAATGAAGCCAGACTTATTGGCTTTGCCGATGCTTGTTAGTTGAGGGTAGCATTATTTAAACTGCTTCTTTTCGAATTTTCAAGAGCGAGGATTTCTATTTGCGTATTTGCGCATTGGTCTTTTTCAAACCGCATTGGTAGATGTGCTGATCCTGTAATCTCTCTTGGGTGGAGGTCTGTGTCTGCTTTAGAGTGAGTTCATTGGCCCAGCTGACATAAGAGTGCACCTGTGAAAGGATGCTATCCTTAATTTAGGTTCTTATGTTCTGTTCTGGTACATGAGTGATGATATTACAGTCCATGGGGTTTACAGTGGTAAGGCCAAATGCCCACTCTTGATCAAGAATGGATTTGTTTCTTTGGCACCTATGTCTGCATATAGGTAAGACTGACCTATGGTCCAAAGTGGTAGAAAAGTATGGTAAGCAGTGAAATGTAGAATAACACTTTGGGGAGCCTGTGTGAATGCTTTGGCAATATAACTGGAGTAGAACTTTGAAACTGTTCTATTCTTTCTGTTTTAGCCTTTATAATGAGCATTTCGGTGATTTCTTTCCTAGGTAGCTAAATATGTTAATGCTTCGTTTATTTTTTAAACAGATCTCCCTCATTACGTTCCAGGACCAAAATGTCCATATTTTGTCGACCAAATCTTTCCCTCTGAATTTGTATTGTTCTGTCAGGAGGAACGTAGAAATATTTACACTTCTAGAAGTACTTTGTTTTCATTAAGAATTAATAGCTATTAAAAGTACCGCATGCGAGAAGGCTCGTTTTGTGCTGACTGCTTGGACAATCTGCTTGTTCTGAGAGTGCTGTTTCTCTGGCTTTGGCAATTGGACTCTGAAGAGCAACACTGTTGTACATGAACTTCTGAGCTACCTGGTGGCAATCTGCTTATCTCTCCCTTCCATCCATGCATTGTCCTGTGCTACTGGTACACACAGTCGTCCTGACATTAAAAGCGCCACTTAACAATGTTGATCTCCTTTGCTTTACACAGATGCCCTTTATGACTAATGATCTAGCACCCAACAGTTATTTTATTGTTCCTGCTCCTCATGTGGTGCATTTTGGTAACCAGATCCAAACATTGGAAAACGAGCATTTGCGTTCTAAGTCTAAGTATTCATTAATTATTTTACAATAACTGTAATGTACAACAGAAATAACATGAACGTAGAGAAGGATGTCCGAGCCAAGCCATTCCAGAATATCTTAGGTTGTCAGTGGTCCAAACAGGTTGACCGGGTCTGCACTTTAGCCCAGAGAGGAAGTCCTAAGTTTTCACTTCCCTTTTGAAGGACTTTGTTGATTGAATCAGTCTAATTTCTGTAGGTAGGGAGTTCCAGATTCTCGGGGCGACACCTGAGAAGGCACGATAATAGGTTTTTGTTTTTTAAAATGTGTTGGGTTTCAACAGCAAGGTGCTGGAGCTCCTAGAGGAGCGTGTACCTCCCGAAAGGACTATCTTATTTGCAAGGTATAGAGGAATGTTGATATGAAGTGCTTTGTGGGTCATGCATGCAAGTTTTAGTTGTATCCTTGCCTCGTATGGTAGCCAATTTAGAGCTTTCAAAATCTGGGAAATGTGGTTGGATTTCTTGGAGCCCGTGACGATCCTTGCCGTAGCGTTCAGTGAGGCCCTGAGAGGGTCCAGCCCGTATCTAGGTAGACCACTAAGGGTTGCACTGCCATAGTCTAGTCGGGAGAGCACTAGTGCTTGCACAGCTGTTTTGAAGTCCTCGGGTGGGGGGGGGGGGGCAGAAAGGGTTTGAGTGTCCTAAGAATGCTCAGATGAAAGTTTGCTCCTTTTGGTAGCAGCGCTGATGTGTGATTGTATGTTCAGGTTTTTATCCAGCACTATTCCCAGGGATCTAGTAGAGTCTGATATGTGGTGTGCAGTTAAGAGCGATGAGATTATTTATACATGTCTTCACAATGAGGTTTTGCTTGGGTGGGGAGATAAGGAGTAATTCTGTTTTGAGGGCGTTCAGTTTGAGATGGTTAAGGGTTAACCAGTTTTGGGTTATGTGCAGGGTTCCATTGAGAGTCGTGATATCATCCGGTGAAGAGATTTTCAGGTATAACTGCGTATCATCGGCATACATGTGGTAATGTATGTTAGATGCTTTGTATTTCAGTAAGAGGTTCAATGAAAAGGTTGAACAGGGTGGGGTAGAGAGATGACCCTTTGGGTACCCCCAGAGTGCAAGGACTGGGATTGGAGAGGGTTTGATTGGTTTTGAATCTTTGAGATCTGTTATGGAGAAACTAGGCAAACCATTTTAGAACTGTGCCAGAGAACCCCATCCTATGTTCCAAATGTTTAGGAGGTTATCATGTTTGACTGTGTCAAAAGCTGATGAGGGGTCAAGTAATACTAAAAGGCATGATTTTTTCCAGTCAAGCATAGTACGAGCGTCGTCCACTATATGTGTGATGGCCGTTTCGGTGCTGTGACCCGGACGGAAGCCAGATTGGAATTGATCCAGTAATTGGAATTCTTCAATGTGGTTACATAGTTGTACCTGAACGCATTTCTCAAGGAGTTTTGCCAGAGTGGGGGGATGTTTGTGATAGATGGGAAGTTGTTCAGATCCTCCGGGTCAGCCAATGGGTTTTTAACAATAGGAAGCACCAAACCGGACTTTAAGCAGTCCGGGATTTCACCTTGAAGGAGGGAAGCATTAATAATTTTGGACCAGAGAGGGACTACTGACCTTATCAGATCTTAGAAGAGGGGAGGGGGATCATTAAAGTGATTAGAGGGTTTAAGGGTAGAGAGAATGTTGTAAATGGAAGTGTCGTTGAGGGGGGCGAATTGACTCCAACAGGCACTGTTTTTAGGGGAGTGACTTGCAGCCATCTGGTGCTGCGAGGGGAGGGGGAGGTTTAGTACACGTGATAGGTCGACCGGGGCCAAGCTTAGCTCGAATCGATCTTCTTCGCTTTTTCTTGGAAGAAGGCAGCAAAGTCCTCATAATTTGGTTGTGGACTGGAGCGGAGTGTTGTCTGGGTGGTAGTGTTGTTGGATTGATGTTTAATCCAATCAAACAGCATTTTGGGGCGGTTTTTGGCATTGTCCAGTTGGCATCTGAAGAAGGACGCTTTCACCGTTCTGATGTCTTTGCTGTACATGCTCCTTTTCAGCCTCAGGAGCTTAAGGAGTTCCGCCGATGAGGATCTCCATGCACGTTCTGCAGCTCTCAGGTTGCGTCTGTCCAAGTTTAAACTGTCATTGTACCATGGGTTGGATACTTTGTTGGACCTTCTTTTCAGTTTTAGGGGAGCAACTACATCCAGTACTTTCAGTATAGAGTTGTTGTAGTGTTCAGTGAGTTCATGAACTCTGACATAGATGTAGGAGGAGGCAGGGCCAGATTACATCGAGAGACTAGCTCGTTCACTTTTGTGTTTGCAGCGATCTTTTCCAGTGAATGTTTCTTGGGTTGGCCATTCTTAATGTTCCAAGTTTTAAAATGAGGAAGTTGATGTAGAAGTGGTCCGACTAGTCACAGGGGGTAATTGATTCCAGCTGAATGGAGTTGGGGTTCGAAATGATTAGGTCAAGGGTCACGCCTAGGTTGTGCGTTGGGCTGTCACAGAATTGAGTCAAATTGAGGTCCAACAGGAAGTTTTTAAGACTGTTCACTGCCTGCTCATTCGGGTCAGTCCAATAAAGATTGAAGTTTCCCAGGAATATCTGGGGACAGTGTCGCCCAACGTTTGATGAGATGGTTTCCATCATTTGTTCAACTAAAGGAAAGTTGTCACCCAGGGGATAGTAAAAGATGTGAAGGTTGCATACGGTTTTGTGTTTGCTGATAATGTCTATAGAGAGATATTACCATGAAGAGAGGGCTGCAGCAGGAGATTGCTTAGCTGAGGGACTGTTATGGAATATACAAGCAATGCCACCACCCGTTCTTTTAGCTCTATCAAGTCTGATTATTTTGTGGCTCGGGGGTACTAGGATGTCAAGGACAGGTCCAGATTAGTCATTTAGCCAGGTTTCAGTGAGGATTAGTAGGTCTAGTTCCATATTTAGGATGAGGTCAGCGATGTCCGTAGCATGCTTCACCCCCGACCTACAATTGAGCAGCATGGAGTCAGTCTGATAAGGGTGGGTACTGTGAATTTGCCTAAGGTTATCAGTGTTAAGGCCATTGGAGTTATGTCTAGGAGCCCTGTGAGGGTTAAGTGGAATCGTTTGGACGTACACCGGGGGGGGGGGGGGTCGGGGGGTGGGAGGCTTAAAGGAGTCCACCTGCTCTAGTGGGCTTTAGTGTTGTGGGTAGCACTGGTTCAGGTATGTTTGAGTTGTCCGTTATGGTGGAGATGTAAGCTAGTAAGAGGGAGCGAATGTCCTGGTCAGATAGGAGTTTCTTGCATCTAATGGGTCTGGAGAGGTCGTTCGGGGAGGGAGTGGTGTTCCAATATCGTCCCGATGAGGGCAGCCTGTATTTCATCTTCCGCTCAAAGGGCCGAGTTGGGAGTGTAGGAGATTGGGTGGTCACAGACAGAATCATTTGCGACATCTTGTCGGACGCTAATTCCAGGGCCAGCTCAGAGGTGGTGTTTATGAGCTTATGTATGTCGGATTTAAGTTTCTGCAACTCCCAATTGATTTAAGTCTACAGGCATGACCGGTTTGAGGACCATGGGGCTTGGAGAAGGAAGGTGAAGAGTCGTTCACAAGAGTGGGGGGAAGGCATGGTACACAATTGGGAGGGCAGTTGGAAGGGACCATCCCTGGAGAAGGCGTTTGCACGGTGATGTCTCGATGGGCGCCAGGGGAGGGAGTGTGTATTGGTATGGGGTGGAACTCTGGCATCAGGGAAGTATGGTTCAAAGAGTGAAGGGGGAAGAGTCTAGATTGAGCTGTCGGCGGCATAGTTATGTCCAAGCAAGCCGGGGAAGGCCTCACGAGATTGTGGCTAGGTAGGGAGACAGATTGTGGGATGTGAGGAATGGGTGAGGGGTAGATTCTCTAGGGGATCTGAGAGGAACGATGTGAGGAATGGGTGAAGGGTTAGAATCCCTAAGGGATCTGGGAGGATCGCTGTGAGTCAGGGAATTTTTTAAAGAGGTAGAAGCTCTCATCCAATAATCCTAGATTACGATCAGAGGCTTGACTGAGCATAGTCCCATTATTGTAGATGTATATGGTAACAGTAGCTTTGAAAGTGGGAGACAAGACTGCTGAAAGTCTTGGGCCATGAGGGAATTTCTTAGTAGCTACGATCTTAAGAAGAGAGTAGAACGCCTTCCTCCACTTGGCTCTTCTTTTGGTATAAAAGATCAGATCGCTAGTAAAGGCTCCTTTTTTTTGCCAAAAATAAGTATCAGATATAAGGGTTTCTGGACTAGATTCAAGCAGTCTGTTTGAAGGATTTAGCTGCTTTTTTAGATAGGTTGGGTGGATAGTTAAAAGTGCAGCTATTTCGACTTAGTCGCTCCAACCTGGCGTCCGGCTTGCTCAGTGTGCGAGGGGCAATGTTTTAGAATGACTTTCTGTGGGATGGTCGCCCTGGGAGGATAGACTGGTGTGCAGCTTCCAGGACTGCGAGTAAGCAACTAGCTGGAGCAACCGCCTCCGGTATGCTAGGAAGGTTAGCAACGTGTCTCTTATCTACCCATGAAGGCCGACTCCATCGGAGTATGCGGGGCTGTGAAAGCGATCAGAGTTACTGAAGGCTTAGAGTGTGAAAGTACCCAGTAGAAGTACAGAGAATCCCTAGCCGTGTAGATTGTGTAAATCCTGAGATACCGCTAGAGAGGCAGGAGGTGAGTAACCTCTTGAGGTGTGTGTAGCAGCCCCAACAGAGTAGTTCACGAAAGAACTGGGGAGATCCTAGGCGATCCCAGATGGGCGTCGCATTGGGAACCTGAAGGTCTGTGAGTAACCAGAGTAGAGACCGTGAGAGTAACCAATGAAGAAACCAGTAATGACCGTGTGGATCTCCGTTTTGGCAGAGCATGAATTTTCCATCTAGTTTGCTGTGCTTTGCTTGTCGATGGACCCTCTGAATTCGTTGGTGAGCATCCCACCACCAAGATGGTGCGAGAGTTAAAAGGAGAAAAGCCTGCTGACATCCATAAGCAGCAATAGGAAGGACCCTGAGATTTGAGGAGGCATTGAGCCATAACGTTCTAAGATGGCCGCTGTATTGGGACACTGGGGAGCTAGGTGCATAAGCTCTGCTGGCCGCCTTAGGGAGGAGAGACTAGGATGGCCGCCCAGTGCCTCACACGAGTAGAGCAGTGAGGGGCAGGTAAAATAAAAAAAAAACTGGAGTGAGCTCAAATAAGTGGATGTGTGTGCTCTCAATTTAGGCAGAGCATGACTATATATATATGTAGCATATGTGGGGCACTGTACTATGTGACAGTATTTTACCTTGCTAGATAGACATAAGGTCCGTATTTGTGCTTGGTCGTCTTGCAGTATATTGAACTTTGCATGCTTCATGAACTCTTAAATAGTGTAGCAGCGACTGCTATGTTTTTTGCGCTGGACCAAAACTAGCATTTTTGCTAGGGCAGAAAAGGAACAAATTGTCGGTACCCAGAATTGTGTACTGTCATGAGCTTAGTCTCGTGGCTACCGGTTTCCATCTAAGTAAATCTGATCATCCATTTATATACCAAATGACGATTCTGAAGGACCTTTCCAGCTGTTGTATAGGAAAATTGTGAATAGAGTTGTGCATTTTTATTCCAGTTGGCCAGTGTGGCACAAGATCCATTCCTCTTTGGCTTCCGGTGCGGTTACCCATTTCATTAAATAAGTATGTGCACAATATACAAACTTGGATGTATCTTTCGGTATCGTGAATGTAACACTGAACCAGTTATCCAACCCGTAAATGTAGGTTTTATATATGTTGCGTGCCCTACAAAGCTGTTTGTACCACCACTCTTGCCTGGTACACCTGGAATGTTAAACCTGAAGACAAATGCAGAAACCAATCAAGTGCTACACTAACAGACTTTTAAGCTAATAGTCCTAATTACTTAACACTTTCACGTTTAAATTATTTATTAATTGGTCCTAATGCACAGACTTTTAGATCCTCTAATAACTAAGCTCACTTTATCAAAAACCTTCTTTCAAAAGGGGTTCACTGTAGCAGAAACTGGTGTTTTTATATTGTTTCTGAAAGAAAACTCGCAAACGAAATTGATGGCCACACTGATTTGCAAATCACGTTACCATTATCAATGACATCACTATAGATACAGTTTCTCTTCTTTTTTTATAGGTTATTTAATCATATGATGGTGTTCAGCGTAATTGTTTATTGGTATAAATATGGAGTTTACAAGTGACCTGTTTGGGTGCAAGTTTTCAGTTGGTGGGTTAGCAATTCATTTTAACTGGTTAACTTCAGGAAGGGGGGGGGTTACTTTTTTTGTTGTGTTTTTGTTTGTTGCAACGATTAATGTTGTTTTACCATTAGTGAATGGTCTTTGGGTCAATACCCATGCAACAATCCCTGTTGTGCACTGCCCTTAGCCCTGCATAGTGGAGTTGCATGCCTGACCTATGCTTATTTGCCCAGGCATCCGGTCATCGTCCTGCGCGGAAGCAATTGGATGCAATGAGGAATGGCTGCACGGTTGGCTGGCTGCCTGTAGCCTTGTGCAGCGGTGTCAGATGGCCAACCTGTGCATTCCAGTTGCTGAATGCAGGGGCTCCGCATCCTACTAAACATGCACTCGGCTGCAGGCCTTCAACATAATCCCTATTGATTTTGTGCACATTTTCTGTAATGCGTGTTTTCATACACAGCAGTTTATTTGCAAGCTCATTCAGAAGTGTTTTCTCTTAATTGTACCTCCATGTTTTAACTGCATTTCTATATCCACCCAAATCAATCAGTAGTCTTATAAAGCGCAAACTACTCGCCCGTGAGGGTCTCAAGGCACTGAGTGGGGTGTGAGGTGGGTCTGCGGTTCAGTCGAAGAACCAGGTCTTGTGGTCCTTCCTGAATTGCAGCAGCAATGGTGATTGCCTGAGGTGCAGAGGTAGGGAGTTCCTGGTCTTCGCAGCGAGGTAGGAGAGAGATCTTCCTTCTTATGCTCACGGTGGTGTCTTAGGTTTCCTCTTTTTCTATTCATGAAATTAGCAAGCTTGAGAAAATGCTGTCCGTGTGCTTTTTATTTTTATGAAATGTTCTAGATTATTCAAAATGATCTGTTTAAACAGTGTCCCACTTTATGGCTAGTACCTGTCCACTTGTTTGTGTTGTCTAGTTTAAAAAAAAAAAAAAAAAAAAAAAAATTTATCCAAGGAGCAGAGCTCACAAGTTTTGCCAAATTCACAAATTAGTAGGCCAGGGCGGAGTTCGCCTATGTTCGCAGAGTTCCGCTATGAACTCCATGAAGTGACAAAACTCTGCGTAGTCCCGCGAATAGCGGAGTGCGGTGCATGCAGTTCGTGCTGATCTTCCTGCAGTTTGAGTAGAAATTCTACCAGAGTGGCAGCTCGCGCTCGATAACTTACCGTTGGTGAGCACGAGTGAGGAAAAAACTCCGCTGAGCAGAGTTTTCTGCACTCCGCGAGCGGCTTGTTGTGCAGAAAAGTTCGTAAACACTGCAAACGAAGCGAAGTTCACCGTCCATGCCGACAATGGCAGAAAAAAATGATTTCAATCTGATCGCCTGCCTGTCATTTCATTAAATATTCAGGTGTGATTGACAGTGCATGCAAGATTTATGCTCACGAGTTTGACTACTATATTTCAGAAGTATGCCCAATAATTTTTCAATTGCAAATAACTTTAAAACTGCGGATTTTCATTGAACCACAAAAGAAAACGCTGTGAGTGAAGTTATATTTTTATGCCAATTGTTGTAAATCTTTTCAGCCATTTTGATGTAGTAGAGCCTATATCTTTCCTTGAAAGCAAAAATGCAAAATTCATATTTTTTGCCCTACTCGACATTTTTTTTTCTTCTTTATACAGCTGCACAAAACCGGGCATGCTGAAACTGTTAGCTGTGTAGGCTATGGAATGTACTTTTTTTTTTGTTTTGTTTTTGAAGATTTGTCAAATGGCTTCAGTTTTCAGGGAACCCATAATTACATTTTAAGACTGAACCATAACTATAGAGTTGCTATCACAGACTGATAAAATCTGTATAGTCTAAATTATAAAATAAGTTAATGGTCCATTGCGCATATGTTTGCTTGTTCTCATTACCCTTGTTATTGATGTGGCAGAAAAGTCTCAAGTCTTTGCCCTGGGGTCTTCTGAGATCATTCTACCCCAACAGCAGGTAGAGGCCTCCATTACCTGCTTGTTTGCTCTGCTCTGGTTTGTTGTGGGAGGAGTAGGTTGGGCACTGTCCATGAAAACCACCTTTGTGTAAAGTCATGGCACTGTCCATGAAAACCGCCTTTGTGTAAAGTCATGCTTTTCCCAGTGTTTAGAAATGGTCCTACTCCAAGCCAGCGTTACCCAAATCATGGGACAATGAAATGTGAGGTCTTTGAACCTGGCTGTCATCAGCCTTCTTGAAGCAGTCTTCAGGGACAGACTAAAGGGCAGACCTGACTGAGAAACGTTTTCACCTTAATTAACAAACTTCAGTTCCCCCCCCACCCCCCCCCGCCCCCCTCACCTCTACTATCAACTGAATGGCAGTGCTCCGGAAAAACTAGTCTGTAGCAACTTGCTAATAAAACTTTCATGTAATTTCTAAAAGTAACTTTGTTTGCATCCTCCTTCACTTCAGTGTCTAGGTCTCAACCATGGGAAGGCAGGCAATACACTTCCACTGTTTGGGGAAGCTTCCTAGTCCTCATTTAGGTGCCGTACCAAACCAGAGGAATATGAGATGGACCCCAAGGAAACTTACTGGAACTGTCCAGTTCCCACGTTCCCTCTACGTTCTCACATGTTCCAGCCTTTATCTTGAAGAAGCTTCCGAAAGCCTTCCAGAGTACATTAAACAATCTCTCACAAAACAATCCTTGAATGTGATTAACCCAAGCAACTTGCAAACACTCTGGAGGGGGCCTGTCTGTGCGCGCAGAAAAACTCAAGCAAGGCAGAGTCACAATTCAGGATGACCGGAGGCCATGTCAAAGCCAATAGTAAGAACATAATACTTTCCAATGTACAACATAATGTACATTTGCGCACCACTGCTTATAACCTCATACTTCATCTCACAATGTACAACACAGTGCACATTTGTGCACCATTGCGCATAACACTGCACTTCGAGACCAAAAAGTACATTCCACAACTCCAGTGGCAGCTCGTGGAATATGAAACTGGTGAGGCGTATGCAGAACGAATGAACGTATGTGAGCGCAGTGAGCGAGCAGTCTGCAACAAGGGGAGTTCGGGGGGGGGGGTGGTTCTCCCCTGTGAAGACCTTTTTAAAAAAAGAATGGCATCTTTTTGGTGCGATTTTAAATTTATTTATTTATTTATTTATTTTTTCCCAGCACTAATTCTGTGATAAATGGACTAAAAATTCAGTTCTTCTAGGCTTTCATAAAAGAAAACTCATACATTTCGGAGAATTTCTGGGTTGCCAAGCAAGTCTGACTTCTGAAGAGGGCTAGGGTATTACTACCCTGTCCAATAGAGAACACTAGTTAGCGATGTGAACAACTTCAATGGACAAACGTGGGGTCTAGGGAGAGTCCCTTAAGGCAGAGAGAGCTGACTGGTGCCAAGCTCACCTGGGGAGGGTTCGCTTTCACCTGGGGAAGCCATGGCTTTGTCCGCTGAACTCGAGTGGGCTGCTGCGAGGGGAGGGGCTGCCACCAGCACCATATATCACCAGCACTGGGCCACCCCTTGTTGGAAGAGTTGCAAATGGCCCCTGAGCTCTTAAGGGGAGGCTGTGCAGCTTGTAGCATGCAATGCCAAACAGTATTACTGAAACTCCTAGTAAATATGAGGTCCTGATTTCAAAAACATAACCTGCATGTTCGTGGAGGCTTGCCTGTGAATTCAGTAGGCCTTTCAATGTGAACTCTGCAAGCTTTCGAATTTTAGGAGCACGCACACGTTTGTACAATTAGTGGTTTACCAAACGTGCTCAAACGAGTTGACAGGGGGTTGTGAAGTGAAATGCTATTACATTGAAGGAAATCGGATTTTTTCTTAACACGCTCCTCGTTATATATAACGTAGCCCGAGGCATGTGGCTTTAACTTATTAGGCACGTCTTATTTTGATTAATCAGCAATCTCTACTTTTAACCTGTGCAGTTGTTGGGGCTTGGCGGGGAACCTGATATGCAGAGTAAATTGTTACTTGTCTGCTACAGGTTTTAAAGAGGAAAAACAAGACACATGTTTTTTTATTTTTATGAAACGGTCTAATGTTTTGGCAACCTGCTTTTGTGTAAGCGTTGATTTGTCTTTCAATTGCATTCTAAAACAGGCATGTTTGTTTAGTAGTGCAACAACCAGTAATCCACTACCCATTCAGCTGGATACCATCTCCACTGCATTCTATGAGTTGCAGTATGAGAAAGCATTAGCACGCTTTGCAGGGGAGCCTCGAGGCGGTATATTTTACACAAAATACTGGAAATAGGCTCCAAGTGTTGCACGAAGACTAAACCAGAGGTCTAAAATCTCATGCAGGATTCTGGAAGATATTTTTTGTTTTGCACCAAAAATAAGAACATTTTCCACATCTCACACTGGGACCATTAAGAGAAAACGAGATTATTAGCGCTTGTACGTGTTGCACGAGCGCAAATAAGGGGAGGCTGCCTCTTTCACAGTGATCAGGAAAGAGGGTACATCTTGCACAAGGATAGGGAAAGAGAGACCTCCATCTTGCATGTCAGCCGGAAAAGGGGGCTACGCCTTGCATGGACATTAGTAAAGAGAGGAGTGGTTATTCACAAGGGCCAGAAAGGAAAGACGACCCCTCGCACAGGGAACTGGAAAGACTGGCCACGTCTTATAACAAGCAAGGAGACGGGACGCATTGACGGGAAGCACTTGACTCTAGCCCTCTCCGCAGAAATCACCTATCTGCCCCAAGTCCACCCAGAGACGTTTTAAGGCATGGGCAAAGTGGGCTCTGGCCCAGGGCCCCAGCCTTTTAGGGGGGCCCCCCTGATAGAGCCAGCTCTGTCCCACAAGGCTTGCCCTGATTACCTTGAATAATTTATGGACAAATTGTTTTAAATATTGTTTCTCTTTAATTTATTTTTGATGTGAGTGGTGCGTGAAAGTCTACTACAAAGATTTTTCAGCGAAATGTTGTGTTTGTTTCATGCAACATCCATAAATAAAGTTTCAGTTAGATCAAAACAGGACTTCATATATGAGAGGTGGGCAGGTGTCACAAAGATTATTTGCAGTAATGTAAGTGAGCTGCTGCTGTGCTACAATATTGAAAACACACACCACTATCCATGAACATTAGATGTAACAACTTTAGAATTGGAGTGTGCCTGTGCACTGTCAGTGACATGGCCTAAGAGGGCATGAAAAAGTTGAACCTGGATCATAATTTCAAACCTGTTCTGAACAGGGGCCCCATAAAAACTATCAGCCCCGGGCCCCCAAAATCCTTAAGATGTCCCTGAGTCCACCCATAGCTGCCCCACACAGTCATCGCATCTTTTCACTTTCAAACCCACCCTGCACTATTCTGGAAGCAACCCGTGCACGTAGCGGCCCTTTAACCCCCCGTGCACCCCTACCTCTCTGCACTTGAAAAGCAAGAGGCGCGACCCCCCCGCAGGTAGCATCCATTCACAATCACACAATCCCTGTCCCTTGGCAAACCTCCAGCCCCGCCTCTCCCAAAAGCACCTCTGCCGCAGCTGTCATTTCCTCCATCCCACCCCCCTCTCCCATTGCACCCTTTCCCAAAAGCAAGCGCCTCCTCTTCGCGAGTCCCGCAAGAAGCACATTTTCTGCATCGTGCATTAAGCTGCCCCTCCCCCTCCGCCGTGAATTCAAGCCCCCTTAGTCTGCACTGCCCTCTCTTTCTTGCGCAACATAATGCAACAACTTTGAGATGGTGGGAGTTGCAAATGTTACTGACATACACCTAAGTGCGCGATACATGAGACAAAGAATTCTACAACAATTCAAAAGGGTCTGTCACCTTGTAAACCTCGAGTGAGGTGACCCCAGCTGTGAGCTTCAGGCAAGAAAGTGCTACTCCTTTTTGGACCCCAGAGGAAGATTGTGACCATCATTCATTAGCAACACAACACCAACAATATCAATCGGCACGACCGCTTTTCTTGCCTAGAGAAGCATTTATAAATGCTTAGAGAGCTACAGGTGAAATAATGTCTCATTTGTTTAGTGCCACCAAATGATGTCCTGCCAACAGTTTCTTACATAATTGCAGAAGCGCAATGGGAAAGTGGCAGCCATTTATGCCCAATTATGTAGCTGTTCCAATAAGATCGCCCAATAAGATATGTTTGGTGAGGTGTTACATCGAATAGCAAACAGATAATATAGCTACAATGGCTTCAAAGAGAGGGAATAACATGCCGAACAGTTAAGATTTATCCTATAATCATCGTGGACCACAAATGCGGCTCAAATTAACTTCACAATTTAAAATACAGGATCACCAAAACAACCTTCTCATAATCCACATTTTGCAATAGTTGTTCACCCACCACTCTTAAAATACGACTTCAGCCGCGGCTCGCAGTACTCTCTCTCGCGCGCGCGGGGGGGGTGTAGGGGGTCGTGCAGGGGTGGGAGCTGGGCCGGGGGAGTTTTAAAATAAAATAAACTTACCTGGCCGGGTCCACGTCGCCTCTACTCCGGGGTCCTGTTGGCTGGCGCCTACAAACTGCTGGCAAACCCTCTCAGCCAATCCTGGTGCTGCTCCAGCAGCGCCAGGATTGGCTTAGCAGGGCTGCTCGCCGCCCGCCTGCCCATTAGGAGACAGAGGTTTGAGCCTTTGCTCAACCCTCGCTCTCCTAATGCGCAGCCGCAGCCTGAGCAGACACTAGTACGCATGACTGGACTGGTCAGAAAAATATGCCGACCTTCACCAGTCCTGCTGCAGTCTGCCCCTGGTCTGACAATCACTCAATATAACGCCAGACCGCCCACCCCCTTCAGACTCTGAAGAGGGTGTTCGGTCCGACGTCCTGCTGACTGACATGATTGTCAGTTCTCCCTCGCGTCACTGAACTTAAGTAAACAGAGTTTACTTCAGTTCAGAGACGCCGAGGGAGCTGCGGGCATGGGGGGGGGCAATGTCCCAGCGCCCTAATGGACGCACCACCCTGCACAACTCTCATGCTTTCAAATGCACATCCCACACGTTCTGTTCTTGGCAAGCTGTTCTACTGTGACAGCTCTGACTTCAAAAGTACGAGAAGAGAAATGAGGCATATTCAGGACGTCGGGTTCAGGCTAGGATAAAAACACACCAAAGTCAATTAAAATGATGGTAGTCAAAGGTCATCACAGGGTGTCAGACCATAAAAATGCCTCTAGCACTACATTCCACCCCATGACCTTTGACTATTGTAACATACATATATCAAAAAATGTACTTCTTAACTGAAAGCACAAATCTAATTGAAGCACACACTAAAACCGTGAAATCATAAAAGCATGTAACAATCATTTCAAAGCATGTAAAAATAGCTCCTGTATTTCTGAATACTCAGCAACGAGAATAAATGTATGATGAATACACAAAAAAAATGCACAAACAGAATCAAGCATATGAACTCATTAATGTCACATATGGCTAATTCTGGAACCTCTACTATTGAAGCAGCCAAACTTCTATGTTTTGTGCTTAAAGTAAAGGAAGCATCATCTTTAAATTAAACAGCATCTTTTTTCAGTGTATGTGTGTGTGTGTATATATATATATATATATATATATATTTCACTGAAAAAACCATAGGTTTCACACACGTTATAGTTAGGAATTAGCATTTAAAAAACCTTGCTAATTCAGTGAAAAAACCATAGGTTTCACACGTTATAGTTAGGAATTAGCATTTAAAAAACCTTGCAAATTCACTGAAAAAACCATAGGTTTCACACAAGTTATAGTTAGCTGTACATTTCACTCGTAAAAAACCAATGAAATTCCCCCGTTATAGTTAGTGCAGGCAACTATAACTCACGCGACCGCAATCTTCTGCTGATGCTAATACTGTATTTAGACACTTATTTGCCCATGTCTTCTTCCATTAAATTTTAGCTATACATATATTACAAATATTTTTTTTTCATAAAGACACATATGTCATCAGCAGAGGATTGCGGTTGCGTGAGTTATAGTTGCCTGCACGAAGTATAACGGGGGAATTTCATTGGTTTTTTACGAGTGAAATGTACAGCTAACTATAACTTGTGTGAAACCTATGGTTTTTTCAGTGAATTAGCAAGGTTTTTTAAATGCTAATTCCGAACTATAACGTGTGTGAAACCTATGGTTTTTTCAGTCAATTTGTACGGTTTTTTTAATGCTAAGTTACTTTACGCCATTCGTGGCGTGCGCGCCCACTTAACGCAGTTCGTTCCGTGCGCGCACGGTGCGCTTCGCGCACCGTGCGCGCACAGTGAGCACGCGGTGCGCTTTGCGCACCGCGCGCCCACTTTACGCAGTTAGTGCCGTGCACGCACGGTGGGCACGCGGTGCGCTACACGCACCGCGTGCCCACGTTACGCTACATGGGCCATGTACGCACGATGCGCTTCGCGCACCGTGCGCACATGGAGGACATATGATGCGCTTCGTTGTGAAAGGTAATATTTTAATTTTTCATTTCTGTTATATGCCATGCACAAATGGTGACCTTCGGGCACCATTTGCACATGGGGTGGAGAGAGTATGGATAATTTTTTATTTTTTATTAATTTTTACCGTACGCGTACGGTAAGCGTAATCGGCGAAATTATCGAAAAAATTAAAATTCCGTTTTTGGCCTTGGGGGATCTTTGAGGACTCCCTCAACATGGGTAGGTGCTTAGGAGCTGTCTAAACAGCCCCTTTACATGTTTTTGGCCTTTGTTTTTTAACCTCCTCTCAGACTGCGAGAGAGAAAATGGCGGCCGCCGCTTCCTGGTTTCGACCGATTCGAATGTTTACTAAGATCTAACAGCCAATCAGAATCGCGCTCGCGCACGGCGGCGTGCGCGTACGGTAAGCGCACCGTAAGCGCACCGTAAGCTGGCTCAGATATATATATTGATTTAAAGGCTATTTTCTCAATCTACTGAACAGATTTACACCAAACCTACAAAAGGCACTTCCTTGACCTGTAGACTACATCTCTGCCAAATTTCAAGGAACTCTGTTCAGCCGTTCAGGCTGTAGCTGTGTCTAAAGGTCCTATGGAAAAATGCATGGGAAAAACGCGTTTTGGGACCCCCCTTTTATCTCAGCCCCCGCTTGACGAATCCCCCCGAGACTTTCAGGGTAGGAGCGGAGCGTAGCGCCCCATTAGTTTTGAAAATTTCGCGAGGATTCGTCGACCGGCGCCAAAGTTATTCCAAATAGAATGTTGCGGTTTTCCTATGGAAACAGGGTCCTAACTATAACTACCTACTGGCGACCGCCAGTAGGTAATATATATATATATATATATATATTCACTTAAAAAACCATAGGTTTCACACATGTTATAGTTAGGTGGACATTTCACTCGTAAAAAACCAATGAAATTCCCCCGTTATAGTTAGTTCAGATAACTATAACTCGTGTGCCCGCAACCCACTGCTCATGATGTCACATATTACATCACTCATGACATGGTCAGTGGCATCACTCATGACATCATCCTTGTGATAAGAGTGGCGGTTGCGCGAGTTATAGTTATATGAACTAACTATAACGGGGGAATTTCATTGGTTTTTTACGAGTGAAATGTCCACCTAACTATAACATGTGTGAAACCTATGGTTTTTTTAAGTGAATTTGCAAGGTTTTTTAAATGCGAATTCCTAACTATAACGTGTGTGAAACCTATGGTTTTTTAAGTGAATTTGTACGTTTTTTTAAATGCTAAGTTATGTATGTATTATATATTTTTTTTAAGGTTTTTCACCGTGCGTGCACCGTGCGCGCACCCCGCGATTTAAAAAAAATTAAATGTTTTTTTCACCCTTCGAGGTCCTTCAGGGACCCCCTGACAAAGGCTAGGGGGTCAGGAACTCTCTACCCTGCCCCCTTTTCACGTTCGCCACCTCTCTTTTTCAGTGTCGCACCCAAAACAAACAAAATGGCGGACAACACGTCCTGATTTCGACCGATTCGAATGTTGATTGACATGTAACCACCAATCAGAATTACGCTCGCGCACGGCACCGTGCGCGCATATAGATATTTATGTACTTTTAACTGCAATTTTGTCAGGAACTACTGTACAGATTGACTCCATATATGCAAAAGGCACATGCCTGACCTGAGGACTACCTTTCTGCCAAATTTCAAGTAATTCTGATCTGCCGTTCGGGCTGTACCTTCGACTAAAGGTCCTATGGAAAATAACATTGGGAAAACGCGTTTTGGGACCCCCCTTTTTTCTCGGCCCCCGCTTGACGAATCACCGCGAGACTTTCAGGGTAGGAGCTGAGCGTAGCGCCCCATTAGTTTTGAAAATTTCGTGAGGATTCATCAACCGGCGCCAAAGTTATTCAAAATAGAATTTTCAGATTTCCTATGGAAACACGGTCCTAACTATAACTATCTACTGGTGACCGCCAGTAGATAAAATATATATATATATATATATATATATATATATATATATATATATATATTCACTGAAAAAACCATAGGTTTCACACAAGTTATAGTTAGCTGTACATTTCACTCGTAAAAAACCAATGAAATTCCCCCGTTATAGTTAGTGCAGGCAACTATAACTCACGCGACCGCAATCCTCTGCTGATGCTAATACTGTATTTAGACACTTATTTGCCCAGGTCTTCTTCCATTAAATTTTAGCTATACATATATTACAAATATTTTTTTTTCATAAAGACACATATGTCATCAGCAGAGGATTGCGGTCGCGTGAGTTATAGTTGCCTGCACGAACTATAACGGGGGAATTTCATTGGTTTTTTACGAGTGAAATGTACAGCTAACTATAACTTGTGTGAAACCTATGGTTTTTTCAGTGAATTTGTACGTTTTTTTAAATGCTAAGTTACTTTACGCCATTCGTGGCGTGCGCGCCCAGTTAACGCAGTTCGTTCCGTGCGCGCACGGTGCGCTTCGCGCACCCTGCACGCACACTTTACGCAGTTAGTGCCGTGCACGCACGGTGGTCACGCGGTGCGCTGCGCGCACCGCGTGCCCACGTTACGCGGGATGGGCCATGTACGCACGATGCGCTTCGCGCACCGTGCGCACATGGGGGACATATTATGCGCTTCGTTGTGAACGTTATTCATTTGTACTTTCCATTTGATTAGTTATGCCATGCACAAATGGTGCCCTACGGGCACCATTTGCACACTGGGTGGGGAAAGTGTGGATAATTGTTTTTTTTTATATAAATTTTTTACCGTACACGTACGGTAAGCGTAATCGGCGATTTTTCGGAAAAAAAAATAAATGTTTTTTTGGCCTTGGGGGTTGTTTGGGGACACATATATGGATGCTGGGTGTTTAAGAACTGAATATACTCCCCCCTGTAGATGTTTTTTGTCTTGGTTTTTGCAGCTCCCCTCAGAGTGCGAGAGAGAAAATGGCGGCCGCCGCTTCCTGGTTTCGACCGATTCGAATGTTTACTTAGATCGAACAGCCAATCAGAATCGCGCACGTCACCGTACGCGTACGGTAAGAGCACCGTAAGCGCACCGTAAGCTGGCTCAGATATATATATTGATTTAAAGGCTATTTTCTCAGAATCTACTGAACAGATTTACACCAAACCTACAAAAGGCACTTCCTTGACCTGTAGACTACCTCTCTGCCAAATTTCAAGGAACTCTGTTCAGCCGTTCGGGCTGTGTCTAAAGGTCCTATGGAAAAATGCATGGGAAAAACGCGTTTTGGGACCCCCTTTTTATCTCAGCCCCCGCTTGACGAATCCCCCCGAGACTTTCAGGGTAGGAGCGACGAATTTGGCGAGGATTCGTCGACCGGCGCCAAAGTTATTCAAAATAGAATGTTGCGGTTTTCCTATGGAAACAGGGTCCTAACTATAACTACCTACTGGCGACCGCCAGTAGGTAATATATCGCTGAGATCTGTTCTGTTTCGCATTGTGAGGACTTGGCCGTCTTCTTTGTAGAAAAGGTGGAGGCTATTTACCGCTCTTTGCCTGGCTCGTCTGTACCTCAGGAGAAGCTGAAATCCAGCCCGAAGACCCTTATGTCTTTGTGCTCTCTCTCAGAGCTATCAATGGAGGAGTTTAACAGAATTGTGGCGAAAGTCAAATCAGGCTCGCCAATGGACCCTCTTCGACCTGCCCAATTTAGAGAATCTGCGTCACTGTGTCTCCCTCCTCTACGTGACCTCGTCAATCTATCTCTGACGTCAGGTTCTGTTCCTGGCAGCTGGAAACAGGCCCAGGTGATGCCTATTTTAAAAAAAACCTGCCCTGGATCCATTAAAGCTGGAGAACTACCGTCCCATATCTCTTCTTCCGTGGGTGGCAAAGTTGACCGAGGCCCATGTCAACGCTATCCTTTCCACTCATCTCCACTCTGCTAATATAGATCCTTCACAGAACGGCTTTCGATCTGGCCATAGTACTGAGACTGCGCTGCTTTCAGTGGTCGATCATCTACGTACTCTGGTCGACTCCGGTCAAACGGCGGCATGGGAAAAACGCGTTTGGGACCCCCCTTTTATCTCAGCCCCCGCTTGACGAATCCCCCCGAAACTTTCAGGGTAGGAGCGGAGCGTAGCGCCCCACCGGCGCCAAAGTTATTCAAAATAGAATGTTGCGGTTTTCCTATGGAAACAGGGTCCTAACTATAACTACCTACTGGCGACCGCCAGTAGGATATATATATATATATATATATATATATATATATATATATATATATATATATATATATATATATATATATATATATATATATATATATATATATATATATATATATATATATATATATATATATATATATATATATATATATTATGCTTTTTAAAGACAGTTTCCTGAATGCAGTTTGTAAAATAGCATATAGATGGACTTTGACTAAAGGATAATGCTACTGATGCACAGTACGATACGAGGTCAAGCCCAGCTTAAATATTTGAATAATAATGCATTCTGGGAACTGTGGTCGAAAGCAAGGATCACATGACCACTTGGACATTAAATTAATTCAACTCACCTGTGAGTTGAATTGAAACGCGTAAGGTATTTAATGAGTTGGTTTTTGCTGCCACGCTAACCAGAGCAATAAAGTCTCAGCATGAAGTGATGCCGGAGCTGTGGGCTCCGTTCTTCTTTTTTATGTGCCAAATTTCAAACCAGATTCTCCATTCCTGCCTGTGAGCCCGCCCTGCAGAGTTGGAGGCCCCCAGTAAAGTGGAGTTATGTTTGTGCATATATATATATATATATATATATATATATATATATATATATATATATATATATATACATATACACTTTGGATGTGCACCTTGAGTCACTCACATCACAAAGAAAACACCTCAAATGACCACAGCCACTGGAACCACGCATCACAATGGCACTAGTCAGAAACAAATCGCCTCACCCGATCGTTCACTCGACATCCTTGCCAACTTAAGCTGGGTGAGCCCGTTACAGCCAGGCAATGGACTCTCGATCAGGACTCCAATCCAGATTCTTGTGGCAATATGTCTATTCCACAAGTGAACTCCCACCCTGGCTGTCAACACCCCTCAGCTTTATAGTCTCAAAACACACTAGAAGGTTCAAGAGTCTTCCCCTCAGTGCCAAGGAAACTGACTGGGATTGGCCAGCTTCCAGGCAAGCATTCCACATCAAGGAGTTCCCACGTTCCCTCTACTTTCTCACATGTTCCAACCTTTATCTTGATGAAGCTTACGAAAGCCTTCCAGGGTATTAAACAATCTCTCACAAAACAATCATTGAACGTGATTAACCCAAATAACTTCAAGCCTGTCTGTGCGTGCAGAATTCAGGATGAAATGAGGCCATGTGAAAGCCAATAGTTAGAACTTAATAATACTTGTCAATGTACAACAAAGTGCACATTTGTGCACCACTGCTCATAACACTGCACTTTGAGACCAAAAAGTAGATTCCACACCCCTCTCCCTCTTTCGAAGAGAAACCAGGCATCTGCACGACGTCATACATTTAGGCTAGCATAAAATAACACATCAAAGTCAATTAAAACAATGGTAGTCAAAGGTCATCACAGGGTGTCAGACCATAAGAGTGCCTCTAGCACTACAGAGGGGTATGCCAATGTGACCTTCCCCCAAAGTGGATGCTTCTGACATTGCCGGCGCCAGCTCCATTCTGATTCTCATCCATCCAGAGTCAATCGACTCTGGCGCGCACCGCGCCCATAGAATATAGGGCGTTGCCTGTGCATTCTGAAGAGGTTTCAGGCAAGGGAGAGGACTGGGTGGGGTCTCTGGACCATTTAGAACAACATTTAGACACTCCTGGTGAAGATTAGAACTGGCATGAGGAGCTTGCGGAGGCCGGTAGTCTGAACACTTCTCCAGATGCTGGTATGCTCTCTCCACCCACTGTGGCTATGGAGTAGGGAGCTTCTTATGCTATGGGGGTAAAGAGGGCAGCAGATGTCCTTGACCTTAAACTCACCTCGGTGCAAGTCCAGACTAATCTCTTGACTGAAGTGCTTCAGCCTGGTGCTTCCTCTTCTGAACCCCTTTTGCCCTTTATTAAGATGTCCTTCTAGGTTCGTGGTCCAAGCCTAGCACAGGGGAGCTTGTGAACAGGACTATAGCACTCCACCATCCCCCCTGCCCTGGGTTATCCAAGTTTCCTCAGCCAACATCCTTCCCCTGAAACATTTGGGTTCCAAGCCTCCACGTCTCATGGCACGTTCTCTTCCACTCCCTCGGACAGGGAATCCAAGAGGCTGGACTCACCACATTTGGGAAGATGTTTTTTTCCGCTAGCCTGGCACTGCAGTAGGTGAACACCTCATGCCTATTGAGCCGTTTCTTACGCACCCTTTGGGAAACTATTGTGCAAGTACTGCCACAGGTCCCGGAGGAGTCCCATGCCATGCTCTCCTGGACATTGAAAGATGGGAGAGATGCAGCAAAAGTCCCTATTAGGTGTGGTGTGGATACAATTGACTCGTTGGGTAAAATAGTTTCATCGACGGTGGCCTTGTGGTGCCACGCCTGGCTAAGATCATCTGGCTTCTCGGGGAGGGGAGGGGGATGTGGTGTCCAGGCCAACCTCGTGGACATGCCCTTCGATGGGACTAGTCTGCTCAGAGAAAGCAGACTCTGCCCTAGAGTGCTTCAAGGATTCACAGACTACAGCCAGATCCTTGGGCCTCCTAGTGACACCTCATCCCCAGTCTGCCTTTCATGGCATCGGAAGGGGCTTTCAACCATGTCAGCCATACCCCAGCCACTGTTCTGCAGACTTCTCAAGTTGTGTGAGGACACAGTGCAGTCCGACCTCATGGGAATGGTAGCCAGAAGTAGAGGTTCCAGTCTCAACCCCCCCCTACATCTGCAACTGGCTGTTGAAGGCGTCCTCACCTCAGGTTGTCTTCTCCCACCTCCAAGCCATAGCGTACGTCCTGCATCTGTTGGGGTTCACTATAAACATGCCGAAGTCCCACCTGACTCCTTCTCAGACGCTCCCTTCATCAGAGTTCTTCTGGACACAGTGCAGTTTTGGGCTTGTCCTCTTGAGCAGCGAGTCCAGGATATTCAGGTTATGATACCACTATTTCAGCCTCTATCTTGGATTTCAGGGAGAAATGACTCTGAGGCTGCTGGCTCTCATGGCCTCCTGCATCCGGTTGGTAAACCATGCCAGATGGCTTATGTGGGCTCTTCAGTGGCAACTGAAGTTTCAGTGAGTGCAGCATAAGGGGAATCTCTCCCACCTGGTCTAGATCTCGGAGGGAACCACACAGGACCTGCAGTGGTTGCTAACGAACCGCGATTTGGTCAGAGGCAGACCCCTCTCTCTTCCCCAACCACGTCTTACAGTAGTGACAGATGAGTCTCTCCTCATGTGGGAGAGGTGGAGATCAGAGGACTCTGGTCTACGGTGGAGGCAGGGCTCCACATCCACGTGTTGGAGGTCCGGTTGATCTGATTGGCATTGAAAGCGTTTCTTCCCTCTGTCAAGGGGAAGTTGGGGCTAGTGTTTTCGGACAACATGGCCGCTATGTGGTACTGCAACAAGCAGGGCAGTGTGGGGTCGTGGTCCCTTAGTATTGTCAAGATCAAGAATGACCAGGCCCAAGCCATTCTCGTGGCTCTGGACCGGGCAGAGAGAGTCTGGTTTCTCAAGCTTCTTCGAACGAGTGTCGATCCTCCGATCAGGCTGCCCCTTCTGGAGGATCTTCTGTCACAGCAGCAGGGGAGGGTGCTCCACCCGCACCTGTCCACTCTCCTCCTACTTCTTGAAGATTGAGCAGCTGCAGCATTTGACCTTCATCCCAAAGTCTGTAAGGTTATCTTGGCGGCCAGGCGGGCCTCCACCAAAAGGGTCTACGCCTGCTGTTTGTCGCAATTTGTAAGGAGGATGAGTGAGCTGCAGGCTTTATTGTCCAAGACTCCCTGTGCTTTGCACTCGAGCCTCTTTCCTGCCTATGGTGGTGACCCCTTTCCATCTGGCTCAGTTGGTCACACTGCTCACCTTTTATGCTCCTCCGTATCCCTCTAAGGAAGAGAAGAGTCCATCATCTGGACCCAAAAAGAGCATTGTCATTCAACCCTAACCACACTAAAGAGTTTCAGGTAGACGACCAATTATTCGTGGGAGCTTGAAAAGCACAGGCAGTGCAGAAACTAACCATTTCGCGCTGGGTCGTTACCTGTATTAAGATCTGCTATGTCTCCTGGCTATGAAGCAGCCTCCTGAAGGCTTACAAGCCCATTCCACCAGGGGGGAAGGCTGCAGCCACGGTGTTGGCTTGTGCTGTGCCAATCCTAGTCATCTGCCAGGCTGCAATGTGGTCTTCACTTCACACATTTGCTGAACATTACTGTCTGGAAAGTCTGGTCCATAGAGATGGGCATATCACCTGTTCGGTCTTGCAGGACTTTCTAGTCTAGTAAATTGTCCCCAGCCCACCACCAGGAAGTATTGATTGGATTTCTATTCAAAGGTAAGGAATCTGCAGCTAGAAGTCTCTATCAGATAAACAAATTACTTACCTTCGGTAACGCATTGTCTGGTATAAACAATATCCAGCTGCAGATTCTTTTTAGATTTCCTGCTCTGCTGACTCATTGTAGGATTAGGGTTGCTTCCTCTTCAGGGCCCTAGTTTGGACACACCATAGTCTGTTCACTTCATGGCTCTGCAGTTTTGGCAAGGGAAACGTGTAAAGTAACTGACAGCGCGCCTACAGAGATCGACTGCACACTGCTTCTAGAATCTGAGGCTATGAACCGCTCGGCTTCATATAATGTTTAGATGAAAAAGAAGGGGTTGTCCCCGTTTGCTTTAGCTCTGGTACGATGGAACACCGAAGGTAGTATAACATGTGCAGCTTTAAACTGTTTCACCTCTGCCTTTGGTTTGAGATGGATAGCATAAGCTGTACAAAGTATGCCAAAGAAAACTGCTGTGTATCCTACTGCTTCTTTAATCTAAAGGTTTCTGTATACAACTTCGGAGCAGAAGACTTTGCCTTTGTAAAGGAGTATCATTACTCTTATTTCCCTAGGGACTGCTTATTTCTTAAGTTACAGTCCTGTAGCACGTGTTTGCCATTTTTTGGGGACCATGGCAATACTGCCCCTCCACCATCCCACCCCTTTCCCCACTCCTTGGATCCAAATCTCATCTCACCCCGGATCCTTCTGCTTGTTCTCCTCTAATCCCATACCGCTCGTCAAACTGCAGAAGTGTGGTGTGCATCTGAAGATAATTTGTTTATGTAGATGCTGAAAGCTCCATAACATAACTGTGATCCTCTTTCTAATTGCCTGTTTATCATGTGGTGGCTTTGACGTTTAATGTGAATAGCAGAGTTTCCTTCCTTGACGATGTGTTCAGGTTGTGAAAGGGTAATTCTTAAGGGACAGTAGCTATTACTTTTACCGTGTGGTGGTTGCTTAGGAGCTACATATGTTGGCACCCCTCGGGAAAGTAAAGGTGAGAGCACTGCCTTCCTGATGGGATGTATTGATGCGCAAATCAAAGGTAGTCTATTTTTAGAACAAACCTTAATGATTTATGCAGCTGTGGGTAGGTTCAGTTCCTTTTGACCTCTTGTCAAGGCTCCTATTAGAGTGTGCTATCTTTGAGTTTGGTTTATGGTGACTGCTGCAGTTTGTCATTAAGGTTAAACTACTTTTTGCTACTTCACGTGAGAAGTGGCCTCCGGGTTCAGGTTTAAGCATTCCACAAACGGGTTGCTTACAAATTTAATGATGTTTCATATAAAATAATTTTTAGTCTTTTCTGATTAAATGCTCTAAACCACACCTTTATGCAGTTCAGTCTGCTTATATCACGAAATTCTTACGTACATTTTCCATTCCTTTCTCAACCTTCGCATGGAAACATTAATGTTGACCCAAGTTTACACCTCTTCAGACCATGAGCTAGGTGTTGGTCATTTTTAAATATTCCTAGAACAATTTGCCCCAACCAGGAGTTGTATTTTGGGCATTTTCCTATCTACTTTTAATGTACTCAGTTGCTAATGCAATTACCATGCATTCTCTAGTAGACAGTCACCCCAAATTCAAAGTTAGACTAGCTTGTGCTCCAGTGATGGTTTTAACCCACCATATAATTCCGGATTTCAACACTCTAGCTCTCCGAATTTCTGCATCATGGCCATGTTCACACTGAATGAATGTCTGTCAGGCACACACGTTAGACATCCCTGTTTGATTTATCCCTCATTAAATAATTTCGTCTGATTACCTTTAGAAGTGAGTCCATTCACACATGTTGTGCCTGAGCCAGTGCCTTGTGGAGTTATTTTGTAGAAATCTTTGTGTTGTGTGCAGGCGCACTACATGCCAGTGCGGCAAAGCTCGCCTCTGTGCTGACCCAGTGTTTCCTGCGCAACTTGTTCTTCCACACAAGTATTTAGTTACGTCGTCTCTTTGCTTTGAAAACTATATTTGAGTTCAAAGTAATGAATTTCAGGGTTTCAGTGATTCTCCACTTCACTGTATCTCCCAATCCTTCTTGGTACTGAAGAAGGCCAACTTAAAGGCCAGATATTTGATTATTTTACATCCACAATTGAAACTACTTTTCACAGAAATCTCCCATGCAAAACGATGGCCATTCATATGCTTACATTTAAATTGCCTAACACAGCGTTATCTGACTGGCTACTACATAGGTCTCTTGACCCAGTGAGCGTTTTAAATAATAAACTATCTTTTACATTTAACTTTGTTAGGCAGCATTCTAGCAGACCAAAAGCTGCCTACACAACTGTTTGCATCATTGAAGCCTTTCACTGACCCACCCTGCCTTTCTAGAAATCTTCCTGTCAGCCAATACTTATGTGACACATGACTAACCACTTTATATCAAATGTAAACAATATTTGAAAGCGTGACAGATTCACCTACTTACTACCAAGGTTGAAGTTCAATCCCCCACCTTTATGCCAAAACTGTGTATGTACCTTATTCTGCCATGTTTGTCCCAAAGTGATCATAAAAGCTGTTATGGAAAAAAATATTTTGATTACCTTTGCCGTGCTCAGTCTGTGAAAGTGCTGGCTCCTCACATTGCGGAATTAGGGACCGACTTTAACATCTGTTTTGGCACTCAGAATCTCTGACTGCTCCAGAGTGGGTTGTTTTCTCTTCCTGGAAACACCCCAAACCATCACATGCAGTTATTGGCATGTTACATTACTTTTATTCCAGTCCTGATTAAAATCTAGGAAAATATCGTGGACAAACAGCTTTGATTTTTTTTAGAACAGCCAAATGGCATGATTGCATAGCATTTAGGCTTCCATACTGAAATGGATACGGAGTACGTGCTACTTATAGCTCTTAAATTGCAAACCTTGATTAATGGAGAGAGAGCAGCTGTCATCCGCCTCTGCTGTGATTGATACCCTATATCGCAGCCGTATCTTAATGCATGGTCTTGCGGAACGAGACCAGAAGTGCAATGCTTAACTAATTTCATTTCTTTCTAAAAGGTAATTGCTAGACCCTGTCACTTGGATCCATCAAGATCATGTTCTCTACGATGTTCCACAGGCTTCATCCCTTTCCCCTCTAATTCTCAATATCTTAATCTGTCCTTTCTTTACTCTTCTCAGGCAGCATGGCTGTTGAGCATTATCTTGAACAAGTGACACACAGCTCATCAGGCTGAATTAAAACAGCGGCTTATTTGCCTTCAGTCTACACAATTCTCTACAGGATATTCACACCTAGAGGGAGAAAAATGTTCTCAAACTTAATACCAAGCTGTATGTGATTGGTAAAAATACTGAGCGATACCAATGTTTGGCCATCCTGCATAGATACTCCACCATGCCTTGAATCGAACTAGTTATCCACTGGAATCTTCCTTGGCCACCAGCCAACTTTTAAAAAACTGCTTCTTTCACCTACTTTCAATGTTAAGAAAATCTGTCTTTTCAACCTTTTAATACTACTATGCCCAGTTGGTGGCCAGGTGTTTACTCTACTGTAGTAGCACACACTGGACTACCAAAATATCTGCTTTTATCTCTTCTGCTAGCTTTGAGTTTTTCTTTGACTGGTCAAGAGTTTGCTCAAACTTAATGAAACAATAAGCTGTACCAATCTTTTTCCAAACACCATCTACTCCAAAAGAGCATGGTCTGCACGATGTGGATGTGATTAGATCATCAAAATATTATACGTACAGGTCTAAATATTTCAGACAACTCGGATAACCTTTGATCCAAAGCACTTTAAAGAAATCCATCAACCAGGAATTGATCTCGGGGTGGGTCATGGAATGTTTAACAGCATGCTACTAAAGGGCAAATTGACACACGACCCTTTTGCAAGGGGGAACTGCAGCCACATCAACCTTATTCTGCAACATCGTCTAATATTTTGCAAGTCTGAGATTGGTGCATAATTTATGTGCTCATTACTGTATAGACTTTTGTTCAAAAGCTAATGCTTAAATTGATATGTCCCTTTGCCATCTGGCTGACTAAACCTTGTGTCCACCTCCTTTTGATAGTACAGTAAAATGTATTCGAAGGTCACGAATTAAAGGAAAAGTCCGTTGCTGGAGAAGAAAGTATGCACCTGTGACAATAGTTCTCAAGAAGGATATCTCCCGCTCTGGAGGGTGGTTGGATACCTGAGTTCTAGAGAGGGTAGGAAAATAAAGTGGAATGGTTGCTTACCTTTGTTCCGAAATAAACTCCCATCGCCTTAGAAACAGCATTTTACAGAGCAGTTGTCTATTAATTATGAGTGTTTGAGTTCGGAGTAGTTTGTTCTGTACTCAATTTCTTTTACATTATTTAAAAATGTGTAAGGTAGAAAAAGCTTTTATTTTAACAAAAATTAAAAAGTTGATGGTATTTCAGGCTAGCAGCTGAAAACTATTTTAAGGCTCTGAATTTGGGGAGGACTTTTAATATTGTTATATTTCTCAGCTAAACACTTAAGTTTTGAAAATCAAAAGGGTCTACAAAATGCAAACATTTTATGTAGACCTGCCTTAATTTGAGAATGAAGCAACTTTCGATTTTATCTGATACAATTTCTTTTTACTTGTACCAACCTATTTGCCAATGATTTCCCTTTAGCCCCTATCTATGCACTGAAGCTAACAATGCACAATAAATTGTCTGTTTTCTGTTTGGATAATACCTTGATTAGAGCGATATTGAAGGCTTCCTTAATTGGCTTGTAAGTTGTAATCCACTTGAATGCGGTTTGTCAAAGAAACACATGAATGAGGGGATGGGATATCATTCTATGAAAGTTTTAGCATCAACGATTATTCTGGGCAAATATGAAAAGCTGCTTTGTACACCTGTAATAAAAATTACTATCTAACCATGGGCAATGCTAAATGTAACTGGGCAGTTTTTTTCAAAGCGTTATCCTCTAAAATGCTGTTTCATGTATAGAAGCCCAATCAAACACTCTGGTACTGCATTATTAGTTTATTGCATTGATGACACGCTTTAAATGAAGATGATGAAGTTGCAATTGCTTCAATAAGTTTTATTAATCTCCAAATCCAGCTTTATAATTCCAAATTCCACTTCTAGGGAGTCTACCTATATCCAATTTTTATGTTTGATCATTGGAATTGAATTTTGCAGTTGGCTCAAACATCTCGTTGTGTTATAGTCACAAGTCCAAGTAATGCAACTGCCTTAAAGTCTGTTTACGTTTTTATATTAGAGGGTAGTATTAAAATGTAAAGACCACTTAATAACAAATAGTTTTCGTTTTTAATATTATACTATGTCTCCAGTAGTAGGGTGACTGGTTCTGTGGCTTCTCTATCAAGACTTGTTATTTACCACTTTCGAAGATAACTAACCTCTGTTCATTCAGTAATACAAAATTTACTAGCTATCGTAAAGGAAAGTTTCGATTCTATTAAGGACGCGGAGGTGAGGATTAGGCTTTTCTTTCTCCGTTTATTTTTGCTCCAGCAGCTTTACCAAAGACACACAAACAGCAAGAAAACTACATTTCCCATGATGCCAGGGGACAATGATAGAAAAAAAGTCCAACCGCTATGAGCCAATCCGGTGCCAGGAACCCCAAAAACTTCCTTTGTGGGACGCTCTGTACTCCTCTTTCTTCCTGCAACCACAATAAGTCGTTTCTCGTTAAATCCTGTTTGGTAGCGTCCGAACCTAAATCGAAGAAAGATAGTTGTATGTTTGAGAAATGTAAACCCTATGTACAATCTCAAAAGGAAACATTGGCAACATAGTCCAGAAATATCAAACACCCATCTAGGAGATATAGGAACCATGAAAATGAAACTCTCTACTCACCATAGATACGGTGGTACGATCTGGGAGGGTGTTAGTGCCAGGGCGGGCTAATCCTCGCCGCCGCGTCCTTAATAGAATCGAAACTTTCCTTTACGATAGCTAGGAAATGTATTCTATGGCAGGATTGGAGGCTTCAGATTAGGCTAGTTTAAAGCTTATCCACCACCAGAGAGGCCAGGGAAACCACAGGCTTGAAATAAAACCTCTTGAAGGTGGAGTCAGAGGACCAATCTACGGCATTAAGGATGTCTTCCAGCTGCACTCCTAGGGAAAACACTTTAGACGCCATCATCGCACCACGCACGGAGTGAGCTCCAAAACGCAAAACATCTATGCCTGCCTCATGCATCGCCCAACAAACCCATCTCGCGATTGTGGGGGAGGAAACCGCCCTGTGTGCTTGGTGAGGGCTATAAAAATCTGGTTGACACCCTGAGGACGTATGTCAATTGTAGCCACTTCATAGGCCTTAAGTGCCCTGACCACACATAGTTTCGGGACATCAGGAAAGGCAGGATAGGACACTAACCTTGAATTGGTCTTGGTTCATCTAGAAATATGAAAAGTGACTCAGTCCGGAGTAAAGACCCTGCCAGTAATGTCCAGTGCTCGTACATCCGAAACCCTGCAGCATGATATGAGGCACAAGAGTTGCAAGTTTTGCCGACATTTGCTTCCTGGATAAATACTTATTAGACGGCCAAGATTTAAATAAGTCGAGAACCTTATTAACATCCCAGAGGACCGAGGAACGAGGCTCGGGAGGAACCGATAGCCTTATGCCCCGTAAAAGCTTGCACACCAAAGGGTGTTCGCCAAGAGGATAACCATCCATCAGATTGTGGCCTGCTGAGATTGCTGAATGAAAGGTATTAATTGACCGATAGGCCAAACATTCCTTCGCTAAGGAGGCTAAGAAATTAAGGATGTGGACAATGGGAGCCCCCATCGGACCCACCTGTTGTCGAATGCTTCATCTCCCCTAATGAGACCAAGCTGAGCGATCTCGCTTACTGGTGCTGTCCGCCCAGGACTTCGCAAGAAGCGAGGCTGCATCTGCCGAAAGGCCTGGCACTTGCTAGCGTTGCCAGAAAATCGCCAAGCCATCAGATGAAGTCCGCCTGTGGTCAGGAGGTGATGAGTGTTCCCCTGAGGATCCTTGAGGAGAGAAGGACCGAGGGGTAGACGGATTGGAAAATCCCAGGAAAGTTCCATCAGAACTGGAAACCAGGCTTGCGACCTCCAGATTGGGGTAATCACCACCAGATCCACCTGTAGTCTCCTCACCTGGGTTGTCAACCGCATTATCATTGTGAAGGGTGGAAAAGCGCACCCCTCCTCCGTGCTCCAATCTTGAAGGAAAGCATCCACTGCCAGAACGTCCGGATCCGGACGCCAACTGTAATATCTCCGTAATTGGGTATCCATTCTGGAGGCAAAATGATCTATCGAAGGTGCCCCAAAAGGCGTGGAGCTCTAGGAAGACTGAGGCATGGAGTTTCCATAGACTGGTGTCCTTCCAATGATGGGAGCACCAATCCGCCACCCGGTTGGATGAACCTGGGAGATGTTCCGCCGATAGAGATATCTGGTTGGCCAGGCAGTACTCCCAGAGATCTCAGGCAAGGTCTGATAGCGCCCTGGACAATGTGCCCCCTAGGTGATTGATGTAGCATACTCCTGCCACATAGTCCATCTTGAGCAAGACTCCGCACTGAACCGCATCCTTGGTCCAACACTTCACCGCAAAAGAACCTGCCATTAATTCCAGGCAATTGATGTGCATATTTTGCTCGGAGGAGGACCATTTTCCGCCGGTAGAGACTTCCCCGCAGCGGGGGCCCCAACCGGAGCTGCTGGCGTCAGATTCGATCACCAGGTCGAGCTGAGAACTGAAGATGGCTCTGCCATTTCAGGCCTCCATGTGGGAGATCCACCACTGAAGTTCGATCTTGGCCTCCTCTGAGAGGGCTACAACCTGAGAGTATGTGAGACCCTTGCGCAAGTGAAACGTCCTGAGACGTTGAAGGGCCTTGTAGTGGAGGGGACCAGGGAAGATGGCCTGAATTGAAGAGGAAAGAAGGCCCACCACCCTGGCTAGGTGTCGTAAGGATACTGTGGGTTTCGCCAATATGCGTCTTAATTTGTGCCGAATCTTGGAAACTTTGTGATACTGAAGGGATCAAGTGGTGTGGACCAATTCTATCATGAACTCCAAGAACAGCATCTTTTGAGAGGGAACGAAATCGGACTTGGTCTCGATCACAAAACCCAGGGACTCCAGAAGCGGTACCACCTGTTGTAATTGGGTGAGCAAACGATGGGGACACTGACACAATAGGAGTATATCGTCCAGATAAATTATCAACCGAATGCCCTCCGATCGGAGGCGCTCCACCTCTGGTTTCATTACCTTGGTGAAGCACCACAGAGCGGAGGGCAAACCGGAAGGAAGGGATGCGAACTCGAAAACCTGCGAATTCTATTGGAACTGCAGAAAATGCCTGTGAGGGGGAAATATTGGGATCGTTAGGTAAGCGTCTTTCAGGTCCAGACGCACCATCCAGTCTTGCGTTTGTAGGAGATCCCGAAGGAGATGAATCCCCTCCATTTTAAAGTGGCGGTAAACGAACCACTCGTTGAACTCTTTGAGGATCTTACCCGTTGCACAGGTGTTTTTGCTCCAGGCAGGGGCTCTTTTGAATATTGCCCAAGCGCTACTAGCGCTAAATACAAACCGTAACTTCCCCTGCGTGAGCGTTAGGCGCAGCCGAGCAAGTCTCCTCTTTCCGATCGTAAATGAGGAAAACGACTTGCCGGCTACGCGGAGGGTAACTCGCTGCAGACCCCTGGCGGCGGGAGGGCCGCACCGCGCTAAGAGTCTCAGTGACAGACGCGGCTGCGAAGGAGCGAGACACAGCGTGCGCATAAATCAGGCTGCAATTATACAGATCGCGTGCACCATCAAAACTCTCAATTAACTCTAAAGAATGCCTTCTTTTATCATAAAAACGAAGAGAAGGTTAACACTTATCTGAATGCTGCTGGAGCAGCGAAGGAAGAGGAGTACACAGCGTCCCACGAAGGAAGTTGTTGGGGTTCCTGGCACTGGATTGGCTCATAGCTATCATTGTCCCCTAGCATCATGGGAAATGTCGTTTTCTTGTTGTTTATATGTCTTTGGTAAAGCTGCTGGAGCAAAAATAAACGGAGAAAGAAAATCCTAATGTGAAGCCTCCAGTCCTGCCATAGAATCCTATTGTGTTGATGCAAAAGATAACCGACGCAGCTCATGAAATGAGATGTCCTGAATTCTAATGATTGTGGACTCCAGGTGTCTCTCCCTTGTTATTTTAAGCAATGTGCAGCTATCTGACAAACGTGGCAGAATCTAACCTTGGTCAAAAGGTCTTACAGTAAAATGTTTTTGAATTTTATGTATATTTATTCTTCCCATCAGCTCCAAGGAAGCCCTCACCAAAAGCAGAGAAGGACAAAAAGTTGGAAAAGATTGAGAAGGTGAAAGATGTTGACAGTGAGCAAGTAAAGCAGGAGAAAGATTTGATACTGGAAGAAAAGCTAAAGTCCGAAGAAAAGAGGAAGGCAGAAAAGGTGAAAGAGAAAAAGACTGAACATGTGGAGAAGAAAGAAGAGGAAAAGAAGACTGAAAATGAGCTGGATAAACCAGATATTCAGAAAGCCTCTCCCGGGGCTCGTGACAAAGGTGCAGCAGTCAGTAGGTAGGTCTACGGAGTTATTACCTGCTCAAATGTATCTCCCAAGTCTTGGAGGATGCTCTTAAATGCGGTTATTCACATGACCCTGTAAAAACTTCAGGTGCTCAGAGCCAGAATCCCTGTTTTCAGTTCTTCATCTATAACTGGGGAGGGGGTGGGGGGAGGGTCGTGTGTGTGTGTGTGTGTGTGTGTGTGTGTGTGTGTGTCTCTCTCTATCTTTCTTTCTTAATATTTTTGTTAATCATTAGACCCGGTGTGCGAGCACCACCCTTCTAAAGAGGGTACTGGTGGGTTTCCCTGCATGATAATATACCGGAGCATAATAGCAAATTTCTGACCCTCAAACTGCTTCTGACTCCTGCAAACTTGCAATGAGCTCCCCAGGCTCACTGAATCGCAAGATGCCTCTGCTCACTCTTCGGGTGAACTTTTTTTCTTCTTCCTGCAACTTCTTTCCTAAATCATGCGGTTTGATAGCAATGTTATTGTGCCTTCATGGCAGGCGCTGTAGCCTATTGGCCACAGGTTCAAATATAAAGAGGTAGCTCTCCGAGTTCATGCCGTTGTTATAGAAAATCCTTCTGTAACTTGCAATGCCGCACGTATCAGTCCCGAGAAACCGTTCCTTTAATTTATGTGCTTAATGCAAATATCTCAATATTATCAGGCTGGCATAAGTTTGAAGCCATGAAGTGCTTTATTATTGAAATGTTGGTAAATGAAATGCTGTTGAATTGCACAGTAGTGTCGCGTATAAAAACAAATCAGTTTCTATTGCCTGAAAATTAAAAGGCAACTGAATAGTATAGTTATGCATATATTCATGATAAAGTGCAAATTAAGTGAATGAAGACCTGATGAATCTTACTTGTTTTCGCTCTATCATTTGATCATTTTACATCCGTTTCAGTGCGAAAATTGACCAATGGGCTGGGTAGCAAGACACGTAGCATGTATTGAGAAGTCTCATTGCTACCCATTGAAGAAAGTCTTTCTAGCTGTGTTAAATGGCCCACACCTCGTAATAAGACTCGCGTGCAGGGAGTAAAGAGCCCCAACACTCTGTGAAGTAAGGCCCTCCACCTGTTGATACAAGTCTCACGGCTCCCCATGGAGGAAACGTTTGTCTAGCTTTGCTGCACAGCCCATTGACTGTAATAAAATAAAATAAAAATTCTACAAAACAGAAGCTATTGATTTAAAGCCAACCAGATCTTTCTAAGGTTATCTGTGAGACAAGTCATACCTCCCACAAGACCTTTACAATAACTACTCTTCAAACCTAGGTTGTTTAAACCTAGGTTCTGCATGAGCCATCCCTACCATGAAACTGAGACCAGGCCTACCTCCCACAAGAATTTCTACAAAACCGGCTTGTTGGAAATGGCCCTTTTTGCATAGTTCTCCTCGAACGTTTTGCTTATTAGTTATCCTCGAACTGTTTTATTGACCTGTTTTTGTTGTCTTTAGGACTCTGGGCCCTTTACCACTGCTAATCATTGCTAAAGTGCATATGCTCTGTTCAAATTATGATTATAATGGATTATCCATGATAGGCATATTTGATTAACTAGTAGTTCCTAGTGAGCTGCCTATATGCCAGGCCCTGTAGATCAAATGCTACTAGTGGGCCTGCAGCACGGGTTGTGCCATCTACGTGAGTAGCCCTGTAAATGTGTCTTAGACCTGCCACTGCAGTGTCTGAGCACACATTTAACTGCCATGTTGACCTGGCAAGTGCACCCACTTGCCAGGCCTTAACCTTCTTCTCTTTTCTTACATGCAAGTCACCCTCAGGCAGGCCGAAGGTACCCCAATGGGCAGGGTGCAGTGTATGTGAAAGGTAGGACATTTGCTGGGGTGTTTTACATGTCCTGCTGGAGAAATACTGCCAAATCTTTTTTCGCTATTGAAAGGTTATCTGTCCCATAGGCTAACATTGGAGTTGCTTTATAACATCTTAATAGTATAACTTTCCATTGGGACAAGATAGAGAATTGGAGTTTAGGCTCTCTGAACTCAGAATTCAAGAACACATCTTTTTAGGAAAATGGTTTTTAAATTGTGTTTGAAAATGCCCCTTTAAGAATTTTCTTGTTTAACCATTCCCTGTGCCTATGTTTGTTTGTGTATTGACTGTCTGGGTTTGGATTGACAGGAGCTGGGGATGTCCATTCACTGTAGACAGCCACAAGGAGGATTGAGCTATGTCCTGCCTTTCCTGGGTGAACAGACCTGGGCTTCATTTAGAGTGGTGACAGGAGTTTCATTTGCACCCAAATAGGCAGTGTCTACTCCGCTACAGGCGGTGGAGACAGCATTGCGCAAAGTTGGGCCAGAGAGGGCTGCACTGGTTTGGACTGGGCTCGGAGACTGTTATGATTTGTAATGTATCCCAATATAGCTCTGGGTAGTCACTTAACCTTTCACCTACATGTTCTCTGCCATGTACTACATAACGGTTTTTGGTGCTGACCTTTTACCTAGTTAGGTGCTGCATAAATGTAGTGTGGTTTTCTCCGAAAATTTGCCTCTTCTATTATGAATGAGGATTCTCCGAATCGCTGCAGGATTACCATCTTCTGCATAGTAACTATGTATAAGGTTCATCACTATCGTCTTCCTTGGCCGACATGACACAGCAAGGTAGAACCCCTTAGGGTACCTTAGGGTATATAAACACCATATTTTTGCTAGGGCAGGCAGAGGAAAAAAGACTTCCATGCTGACACAAGACGCTGAGGTTCCTGCATGCAGACACTCCAGCATGCAGTGGTCTGACATCCCTCGCGGGGTGTCCATCTCGAGACCAAGACGGGGTCCTTCTTTCTCTCACATCAGGTAATAGGGTTGGTTTTATCCTAGGGGGATTCTTGGCCACACCTACATACATGCTAGGTACATTTAGGTACATCTAGTTAGGGTTAGCATCATAGGAGTACTCATTATTACTGTCCTGTATTTATACGCCCGCATATATCCATTGTTTTAGCACTATGGTAGAATTCCACCTTCTATTTACTCTGATGCTTATAACCGTATATATCTGTTTTATAGCTGTTGCAGCACACATAGAATCACGCTGGTTCAATAAATGCTTAATGAAAACGTCCCAATCGTTTAATATTTGTATCTCTCTGAACCAAAATGAACATGAGTGACTGTACTGTTTCCACGATCCCTGACGGGTCAGGGTTGTCATGTTTGATAGTTGGCAGAAACTATTCTCTCCTTGGTAAGAGGGGTTCATAGTAGCACTGTGGGCTAGCTGGTATACAGGCGAGCATATCCAGTGGGGGTGTCTGGGATCAGTCTGGACACCACTCCTACATTTTTTTGTCTAAACGCGCATATCCTATATAGATTTGTAGGACCTACACGGCAAGACCCTTGCCACAAAGAGAACCACGAGAACATGGGGTATAAGTATTGGACTTTAAACCCCAAAGAATCCGATCACTTCTGGACTCAAGAGGAACCTATGCCAATGAGAAGAGCTGGTGAGCTGTAAGGAGGAATACTGCCCCTTCGTTGTGGGTGTGCTTTCCTGGGTTGTCCTGCAGTTGCTGCTTCTGCCAAGGAGAGGACAAAGACTGGAACTTTGCTTTGAACCTGCTTGAAGTGGAATCTCTGAGGGCCTGTGTATGCTGGCCTTCTGTTCTGAAGTCTCTGGTCCACAAAAACGTCACCTGCAACCCACAGACCAGCCCCTAGACTCCTCTGTGGACTCCTGTGTTTAAAAGGGCTCCAATTCCAGTCCCTGGGCCCTGTGAATTGTGTTGTTGGTGCTGCAAAGCAAGAAAAACAATTCCACTGTCAGGGACACCGCAACCAGCACTGAGGCCGGGGGCACTGCTCGTAAAGTGCACAACACACTGCCTGCACCGTAACTCCAACGACCTTTGACACCTGCAGTTATCAGCCTTCCTAACTCCAGCTCGTGCACCGACGCAGTCACCGCCAGCATCTGCATCCTGTTATCACAGAGCCGATAACCGACGAGGGTGACTTCACAAACTTTTCAACTTCGTATCGCCTCAGTGGAACAGGCGCCAAGTAACTTCTGTCCTGGATTTGACACCTTGCCCCCCCCCCCATGGCAACCAGCGCACCGGCTTCGCCTCAGCTCCGACGCCTCACCTCCACAACACCATACATTGTCATGACGTCGTTATAGCCCCAGGTAGAGCTATTTTATCTGATAGAGACTACTAGTCGCAGATTCCTTAATGTAGAATTATCCCCAAGCATGAGACTGGACCCGGTAAACTTTCTTTGCCCCAGCATCCCTGCGCGCCGGGGTGGTGGTACCACAAAACTCCGCCCGACATCGTCCGCGGGCGTGACGTCAGCGAGGTCACATAAGCCCCACCCCGGCGCGCTGACCTCAGTTTCCTTCTTTTACGCATGCAACGCGGATCCGGATCGTGTCCCTGACCTGTTTTCAGGCCTTCTTTTCACGCTTTGTGTTGTGGGACAGTGTGCAAATTCCTTCGGGCTTTAAGACTTGCTAGTTTTGCGTGCGTCAGATGTCGGCGACAGACCCTCATCCTATTTGCATGTGGTGTTTGGGCGAGCACCATGATTCCACGGACTGCGACGCTTGTCAGCATCTGAAGCCTAAGTCCCGGCGGGACCACCGGATGAGACTCCTTTTGGCCCGCTTGTCCAGATCAGTGTCGTCTTTGCGTCCGTCCTCCGCGGAAGGGTCCAAGAATCGCCGATTCCGACCGCCCGTCACCGAGGCCCCTTGGGCGTCGCTCGCCCGTCGGTAAGTCTTATAGCTTGTCCCCGAGGCCTGGTCCCCGCTCTGCGGAGGGCGTGGGTTCTCCACGGGACATGCAGCCTCATTCGTCGCCACCCTACCCGCTGTTTCCCGGCGTCGGGGTGACCAGGGCCCAAATGGAGGCCTATGCTGTGGCTCTGCAGGCTTCATTGGCCCCTCCTCCTCTTCCTGGGACATCCGCGGATCCCCTGCCACATGCAGGGCCTTCCGCGGAGTCGCCGGCAGCTCCGGCACCGACTGGTTCGGCTTCAGGTTTTGGAGGTGTGGTGCCGTTGGGGTGCGACCTGTCTTCGGCTCACTGCGCCTCTGCCTCGCCGCAAGCCCCCGAGGGGGGTCCCTGTGGTGTCACAGGGTGTCGCCAGGACTCGCGGCTCGTGCTTGAGTCCTCCTTGGTCTTTTGAGCAGGCGGCCTTGCCAGTGGCCGAGCTGACACTGCTCAGGCGCCGATGGCTGTCTGCCCTGGCAGCGCCGCGGGTGCTGACTAGGGGCCGGGGCGCGTCCGTGGCTGCTTCGTCGGAGGTGGAGTCGGCGCCTTTTTGGCGCCGTTCTTTCGCCGACCCGGAGCAGCCCCGCCCCATTTTACTAGGGCGCAATTGGTGGTGGAGGTCATCTTGGCGTCCCCTCCGGCGCCGGTCGATGTCACACCGGCGCCTGTGGCAGACTCCCTTGGCGCCGGGTCGTCGACTCATCTCCAGAGGCCCCCTCCTCTCTGGAGGTTCGTCAACTTTTTGTCTCTTCTTCCCCGGAGACGGGACGCCACGTCGTGGCCTTTTCCCTGGCGTCTTCCAGGGAGGGCTCTTCGCCGCCCTCGTGGCCCCAGCCTTCCCCAGAGGCACCTCAGGTCCCCCACTCGGCCGTCAATCTTCCACCAGTCCGAGGCTAGCCATTTCTTCCTCCAGCTGGACTCTGGGATGGCCGGCTTAGTTTACAGCTGTCACCCATGGGGGAATTGCCCCCCCCCCCCCCCCCCCAAACGCCCTACAGAGGAGAGTGCAGCCTTTGCCTAGGCCATTTCCACAGCCGCTGGCATTTTGCACATGGGCGACCCCCGCCACCCCATTCCCTACGGACCATTTGCTTGAGGTCCGGGCTCTGGTGGACGGGAACTGCTTCTTCCATTCAAAGCCTCGCTCCATAATTCTCTTCTGGGGGTGTCCTGCCACGGGGGATCCGGTGCCCCAGTCGCTCCTCCACCGCCAACGTCCTGCTCCGCACGATCCAGTCTGCCTTTCTTTCCACCCTTCTACCCAGGGCCCTCTTCTGCAGAGTGCTTTTCCTGCCTTACATTTGGTGGTGTTTCCTCCGTCACGGGAGGGCTGGTGGTTGGATTCATGGGGGCGTAACATCTTCGCTTTCTCCAATGCTGCTTTGCGAGCACTCAACACGCTTTGTGTGTTGGCCAGGGCTACTTCCAGATTGTTGGATTCCGTGGAGTCCCTTCTGTCTTGTGCCTCTCAAGAAGGTGTCTGCACTGATCTGCGGTGCCATGTGATAGCTGGCCGGCTGGGAGTTGGCGCATTTATTCTTCATTCGGCCATGGATGTGTCTGATGCTCTCGGCCGCACTATGGCAAGTTCAGTAGCTCTCCGTCGCCATGCTTGGTTGAGGGATAGCGTTTTCCCAGAGAATGTTAGGGAGCGTCTGGTTGACCTGTATTGATGGGGTGCTTTTGTTTAACACCGATGCGGATGCCGCCATTCAGCGGCTCCTTGCGGGGCTCCGTCCTCCTCCCCCTCCGTAAACTTGACTTGTCGGTCCTCTGCTGCTTTATGGGCGGCGTTATCCCACCCTTTTTTCGGGGGTCTAGTGGTTCGGTTGGACCATCTGTGTATTCTGTGTGAGTTGGCGTGCCTTCAGGGTCCTTAGGTTGACCCCTTTGTACTGTTGGCAGCTAGTACAGCCCCTTTGGCTTTTGTAGTTCTTTGGTTGTTGGTACACCTGTATGTGTCCTCAGGTTGGGCCTTCTGTACGTTTTTTGTTTGGCTGATTGGCAAGCCGTCCGTGGTTCTATCTGCAGGTCCTTTATGTTCTTGTCCTCTGCTGCGGGATTTTTCCCTAAGAAGTGTTCCCATGTTTTCTTGGGACGTATCATACCCTATGTGGGTAACTTGTAGGTATTGCATAGCTCTGTCCTGCGCTGGAAGGTATGGTCGCCCCTTTTTCGGGTTCCCTTCCTTTCCTGGCGTCACAGTATACCGCTGGTGCGGTCTCTTTTGTCTTGTCCGGGTGCAGCTTGCGCTGTTCCAGGTTGTCATTCTCAGTGCTCTCTACATCGCTCGACCAGTCTGGCATGCTGTCTAAGGTGTCGTGTTGTGGTGTTTCTGCCTTCCTGTCCGGCGTTTCAGCCTGGTCCTCTGTCTGGTGTACCAGGGGGGCTAGGTTTCTCCTGGCTTTCCTGTGTTCTGGTTGACTGCTTGGGTCCGTCCTCCGTGTCTCTCCTCTTTCTCTTCTGGCTGGTCCCACTTCTCTTTGTTGGTCATTGTGTGTCTATTGATCGATCCTTCTTTGGGGATTGCTCTGAATTTCCCTGGCCTCTGCGCACCTGTGCCTTTCTTCTTACGACTGCGCTTCTTGGCTGTGGAGCCGTTCCTGCCTTGTCTTCTTCCTTGCGGCTGATGCCTGTTCAGCTGTCCTCTATCGCTGTGTGTTTTCCTACGGCGGGCTCTGTCTCCGGTTCTACCTCTTCTCCCTGGAGTTGGGGTGGTTCTTTTCCTCCGGGGTGCTCCTCTTCCTCGGTCTGCCCCTATGAGGGTTTGTGGCAGTTGTACCTTGGATGGGCTTGGGGTCTCCTAGTCTTCCCTTCGCCTTGTTCTTGCTTACTTCTGCTTGGTAGGGGCTGGACCGCCCTTCTTGTCTCCGTGACACGTCCCCTGCTGGGGTCCTGTGTTTCTCCCTACGGTGAAGGTTCTCTCACAGGTCCTCCTCCCATCTGGGTATGGCTAGGGTATCTATTCTACGTTAAGGAATCTGCGGCTAGTAGTCTCTATCGGATGTACAAGTTACTTACCTTCGATACAATGTATCTGGTAGAGACGATTCTAGCCGCAGATTCCTTCACGGTCCGCCCTTCCTCCCCGTTCTGCGAGGACCTTCAGTTTGGTTTTCTGCACTCTCCTCCCTCCGGGTGGCTTGTCTTCTGTGGGTGTCCGCTTCGCTTCCTCCCGGACAGGATGCTTCGTTCTGCTTGATTGTTCCACCCCTTCCCTTATGATACATGGTCTGTTGGTTCATGTGTGCTTCTGCATCCCTCCACCCTGAGTCTTTTTCCAGTTCAGGGGCCTACTTTTACTCTTCTCCCTTTTACTTGTTTGGGGTTTCTGATTCCTTTGCAGTCCTCTGTTTTCTTTTTTTTTTACCTGTACCTCGGCCTTTGAGCTCCTTTCAGGGGATATGGCCCTCCTTGATGGTGTTGTCTGGGTGTGAACTGCTGTTACTCCTCTGTTCCGGGCTTGTTGCCCTTCGCTGTTGTGGATTGTGATTGCAGTTTCTCTCACTCTCTCCCTCGTTTTTCACATGCTTTCTGCCTCCAGGGAGGATGTCGCCTTAACTTGCAAGGGTGTTCCTCAGAGCGGTGCTCTGCTCTTTCACCGCCATGGCGCTTTGTACCTTAGTGCTTGGCACTTTTCCAACTGGTGCTGTTCCTTGCCTTTCGTTTTTCCATTTTCTGTTTCACTGGTTTTTCACACACTATTCCCATACTCTCCACAGTTTTGTTTGTGATGGCTCCGCGTTGTGGCGTGGAAAATTTCTCAGAAGAACAGTGATGGCTCCGCGCCGGAGTGGGTCTTATGTGACCTCGCTGATGTCACACCCGCGGACGACATCTGGGCGGAGTCGCGTGGTACCACCACGTGCAGCGATGCTGTGGCAAAGAAAGTTTTCCGGGTCCAGTCTCACGCCTGGGGATAATTCTACGTTCAGGAATCTGCAGCTAGAGTCTTCTCTACCAGATACATTGTTACCGAAGGTAAGTAACTTGTACGTTTCTACAAGTTCTATTTTGGAAGTAGCTATTTTAAAAGTTCATCTTGATACCTGTATGTTGGATTTTTGTCGTTTTGGTCTTGTTTGGGTTAGATAAAGATATCTTTTTTTTTTTCTTTTTCTAAACTGTTGTGTTGTCCATTTGAAGTGTTATCACTGTATTACTTTGAAGGGGATATCTAAAGTGTGTAACCCCCTTACCCTGACTAGAAGAAAGGGTCCCTACTTGTACAAAGGTGCATACCACTGCCAACTAGAGACCTCATTTCTAGCACTGCTCATTTAATACAGGCTTTGTAAATTGCTTTTCTGCCTGACCTAAGGAGGATAGTCAGAAAAAGTTGGCACATCCTCAAAACCGACACAGTTATCGGTAAGGATATTCCCAAAGAACCAATGATCACTTTCAGAAAATCGAGATCACTTCGTGATAAATTGGTACAGAGCCACTTATCACCCCTGCCACAACCTACGGGTACTCTCACGGCCCTGCACGGATTCTTCCCCTGTGGGAAGTGTAGAGCCTGCAAAAATTGCAAAAGAGTTCTCACATTTAACATCCCAGGGGTCAGGCAACCAAGGCGCATAGATAAATTAATTACCTGCTCGACCACCCATGTGGTGTACTGTCTCACTTGCCCGTGCGGGCTCAAGTACATTGGTAGCACTATCAATAGTGTTAAAATGCGCATTTTGGAACACCAGCGTGCCATTAATAGAAATGATGTAAATTACCCTGTAGCCAGGCATTTCGCCATCATGCACCACAGTAACCGGGATCTTCTACAGTACTTCGGTCTCGATCATGTACCCGCTAACATTAGGGGGGGTGACCGAGTCCAAAGACTACGTAGACTGGAATCCCGCTACATCATAGATTTACACACAAAGGCCCCACACGGTCTTAATAGTGGGGAAGAATTGAGTGTACACCTGGGCAGATGAGCACACTTTATGGGCGGGGAACTACATATCGTTCCTCGTTGATCAGTTTTAATACTGGAGATAATTGGCTTTCATATACGTATGAATTATGAAATGAGTTTGAATTCCCAACATGTAATGCTTACCACTGTTATACTGTTTTCATCCCTCTATTTTCGTTGTCTTTCCCGCACATTGTCTCCCATGTTTCCCATCCCTTATCTCCAGTTTCTTTCTGTCTTCTCTTTTTTTATTTCTGTCCATCATCTGTCTCCTTGAATGTATAGGGAGGTATGGCCAATACATGGCGTTATATGGTTTCTCGCATGACAATGGTATATACCTTTTTAGGACGATTTGTTGATTTAGTTAAATTTGCAGTATTACTTAATGAATTATGTTTCACATGACTGCTAATTTCATCATGATTCTTTTGATTAAGAGACTTAAGTTGTATGGACATCATGAGTGAATAGATCACTCTAAGATGGCCGCCCCAAGAATATTGTAAATAGTGGGATTTGAGCCATCTTCTGTTTCAGTGGCTGTCAGTTGATTCTGTCTCACGCTGTCGCGCAATACATGACGTAATCTGTATTTAAATGTAAGCGCGCGGTCTTGCCGCCGAGACACTGACGAAGATTGATTCGAAACGCGTCTGTCTTGCTGCTATTTTGATTTCTGCCGAAATAAAGAAATAACTGATACAGAACCCCTCCTGTGAGTGCTTAACTCTGCGTGAGTAACGAGAGTCTTTGGGAGCTGTAATTTCTTGTGGGGCACCGCCACATCATAGCACCCGCCTGCGAGTGACCCGGCTGCCGGTGCAACTTTGGGAGCTTTCATATTTTCCGGGGCACCATCCCTACAACGCGAGGACATTGGAGTAAGAGACTCAACCGGGATTGCGTCACAAGCAGCGTCCGTGGATCGTTTGAACAACGAAACCCGGTAAGCCGTGACGCCGTCATTGTGAATTACTGTTGAGTGCTTGGCTTCGCATTGATACGGGATAAGGCGCTTGGAGGGGTAGTACCGACAGGGCAAGAGTACGCTTTGCCCTTGGCAGATGCAGCGAACATGTTCGATGAAGCAGACCGACATGAAGCAGCGCGTGACATTTTCAAGACAACCACTGACAGAGGTGCCAGTGGAACCGATGATACATCGAGCGGTTCCAACACTCGAAGCACCTTGCGCATGCAGTACAATCAACTAGAAAGACTCTGTGAGAGAGAGATCAGGAAATGGTGGGAGGCGACCTCACTCCAGAACTACATGGATGTAGACAGGGTGCCAAGAGGACTACGAATATACACAGTGCCCGCCTATGAAAATCCGGATCCACAACTCCTGGAGGAATGGGCTGAGTACACGGCAACATCATGCAAAGGAATGTTGGCGATTTTGGTGAAATTTGCTTGGAGCGATAGGAACAAAGCTCTAGCGGAGATAGCTATCCTCGAAAAGGATCTCACCAGTAATGCAGATGTTAGCACCCAGGAAACCCTCAGGGAAGAAATGAAGAAACGACTCAAAAAATACGAACTAACAATTAGACAACGGAAACAAGAGAAGTTTGCCCGTGATGAACGCGACTATCTACAGGGGAGGATTTTAACTTTCGCGAAAAAATTCGACGAACCCCGGAGAGCATTGAACAAAAAACAACCATCTGAACCGACGAATAGAATTGAAACATCAGAATCCGAAGTCACGGAGAGCGAACTCTCCGGAGACGAAGTACCAGCCCCTTCTAGCGTTCCCGCGAAGAGTCCTTTTCATCAGGAGTTCAACCTCATACGCCAATCTTGGCTAAGAGGGGGCAAGAGCAAACCGCCCGAAAACGAAGACCGACCAGAAGGAGCGGCTGGAAGGGCAAGAGGAAGAGGAAGGGGCAAAACAACGACTCGTGGGTCACGGAACAACAGAGGCAGGAGATGGTAAACGACGTCGATGACTTAACCATCGTGAACCTGACACCGAGAATACTCACGAATGCCGAAGAGTCCGCCCTCAAACTGGGACTTTCCTTTTGCCCTAACAATCATATGGAATATACGCAAACACGTATTGATTTATTCAAATTCACACGGAAAATGAAGCTTCACAAATTCTTCAAATTAAAACCCACGGCGAAAGAAGCCAGACAATTAAAACAACAAGGACAACTGCAAGGAACCGATCTATTGACCACTGGTGATCTTGACATGCTGGAAATGTTGGAGGCCCTACGGAATGAGGAAGAAACTGCTGGTACCCTGACAGATGATGTGGCAACCAGAGCCATGCGAGTGGGTATACAACAAACAACACCGGCTACGAGTTTCAAGCCCCCCTCAGTCTTTATCCCGCAAATGCCATATGATGCGATTGACGCATTCTCTGATGCGGTAATACAGGACCTCGTGAAGTTTAGAGCACAAATAGTGTGCAAACCCTCCGACAAAGGAGGAAACATCGTACTACTGACAAGAGAACAGTATTGTCGCGAGGCTTACCGCCAATTGAATGATGTGAAGGTTTATGAAGCAACCAATATTGAACAGTACAATACAAGCATTCTACAATATCAAAATTTATTAGAGAAATGGCGCAAAAGAGGCATGTTGGGAACTAACGAATTTCTTTTTCTACGCAATCTGGACCCCATCACACCAACTTTTTACCAGTTGCCAAAAATCCATAAAAACACCAATGACCCGCCTGGGAGACCCATTGTTTCCTCTATAGGAAGCCTTACCGAGAACATGTCTGTATATATTGACTCCTTCCTTTTTCCACTGGTTCTGCAGCTGAAATCATATATCAAGGACACTACCGATTTCATTACGCAGATTAAGAAGATCAATTGGGAACCCACATACCAACTAATTGCTTTGGACATCACTAGCCTGTACACATGCATCGAACACAGCCAAGGTCTAGAGGCAGCAGCATATTTCCTGGCGAAAAGACCTTTGAAATTTTCTGAGCACAATATCATGCTCCTTGAATTTATTCAATTTTGTCTGTCTAACAATATTTTTTTATTTCAAGAACAACTTTATAGACAGCTGTCCGGGACTGCCATGGGGACCTGCTTCGCCCCCAGCTATGCGAATCTTTTCGTGGGCTGGTGGGAGGAGCAGGTCGCCCTCAGTGACCATATGAACAAATGGACCAAATATGTGATAGCATGGCACAGGTACATAGACGACCTCTTCTTGGTATGGGGGGGGGTCATCAGACGAGGCTCAGACTTTTATATCCGAGCTCAATGACAATCAACTCAACCTCAGGTTTACATCTGAGATTAGTTCCCTAACGGTGAATTATCTTGATCTGAAGGTGTTTGCTAGAGAGGGTGCCCTCGAGACTGAGTTATACAGGAAGCCCACTGCGGGCAACTCCATTTTGCACGCCCAGAGCAATCATCCACCCACTTTGATTCGCAGCATCCCGTACGGCGAGCTACTTCGCCTGAAACGGAACTGCTCAAGGGAAGCTGACTTTGAACAAGCAGCAATTCAAAGCATAAAAAGGTTTCAAGTTAGGGGTTACAATTATACAGACCTGATCTCTACACTTAACAAAGTGAGAAAAATACCCAGACAACAACTTCTGACATATAAAAATACAGCCAATAGGAATACAGCTGAACATGAGGGCAAATTTCGCCTTATAACCACTTTCTCAGATGATGCAAATCTACTAAGGAGGATAGTCAGAAAAAGTTGGCACATCCTCAAAACCGACAGTTATCGGTAAGGATATTCCCAAAGAACCAATGATCACTTTCAGAAAATCGAGATCACTTCGTGATAAATTGGTACAGAGCCACTTATCACCCCTGCCACAACCTACGGGTACTCTCACGGCCCTGCACGGATTCTTCCCCTGTGGGAAGTGTAGAGCCTGCAAAAATTGCAAAAGAGTTCTCACATTTAACATCCCAGGGGTCAGGCAACCAAGGCGCACAGATAAATTCATTACCTGCTCGACCACCCATGTGGTGTACTGTCTCACTTGCCCGTGCGGGCTCAAGTACATTGGTAGCACTATCAATAGTGTTAAAATGCGCATTTTGGAACACCAGCGTGCCATTAATAGAAATGATGTAAATTACCCTGTAGCCAGGCATTTCGCCATCATGCACCACAGTAACCGGGATCTTCTACAGTACTTCGGTCTCGATCATGTACCCGCTAACATTAGGGGGGGTGACCGAGTCCAAAGACTACGTAGACTGGAATCCCGCTACATCATAGATTTACACACAAAGGCCCCACACGGTCTTAATAGTGGGGAAGAATTGAGTGTACACCTGGGCAGATGAGCACACTTTATGGGCGGGGAACTACATATCGTTCCTCGTTGATCAGTTTTAATACTGGAGATAATTGGCTTTCATATACGTATGAATTATGAAATGAGTTTGAATTCCCAACATGTAATGCTTACCACTGTTATACTATTTTCATCCCTCTATTTTCGTTGTCTTTCCCGCACATTGTCTCCCATGTTTCCCATCCCTTATCTCCAGTTTCTTTCTGTCTTCTCTTTTTTTATTTCTGTCCATCATCTGTCTCCTTGAATGTATAGGGAGCTCTGGCCAATACATGGCGTTATATGGTTTCTCGCATGACAATGGTATATACCTTTTTAGGACGATTTGTTGATTTAGTTAAATTTGCAGTATTACTTAATGAATTATGTTTCACATGACTGCTAATTTCATCATGATTCTTTTGATTAAGAGACTTAAGTTGTATGGACATCATGAGTGAATAGATCACTCTAAGATGGCCGCCCCAAGAATATTGTAAATAGTGGGATTTGAGCCATCTTCTGTTTCAGTGGCTGTCAGTTGATTCTGTCTCACGCTGTCGCGCAATACATGACGTAATCTGTATTTAAATGTAAGCGCGCGGCTTGCCGCCGAGACACTGACGAAGATTGATTCGAAACGCGTCTGTCTTGCTGCTATTTTGATTTCTGCCGAAATAAAGAAATAACTGATACAGAACCCCTCCTGTGAGTGCTTAACTCTGCGTGAGTAACGATGCTTAACTCTGCGTGAGTAACGAGAGTCTTCGGGAGCTGTAATTTCTTGTGGGGCACCGCCACATCATAGCACCCGCCTGCGAGTGACCCGGCTGCCGGTGCAACTTTGGGAGCATATATATATATATATATATATATATATATATATATATATATATACTACTGGCGGTCGCCAGTAGGTAGTTATAGTTAGGACCCTGTTTCCATAGGAAAACCGCAACATTCTATTTGGAATAACTTTGGCGCCGGTCGACGAATCCTCGCGAAATTTTCAAAACTAATGGGGCGCTACGCTCCTACCCTGAAAGTCTCGGGGGGATTCGTCAAGCGGGGGCAGAGATAAAAATGGGTCCCAAAACGCGTTTTTCCCATGCATTTTTCCATAGGACCTTTAGACACAGCTACAGCCCGAACGGCTGAACAGAGTTCCTTGAAATTTGGCAGAGAGGTAGTCTACAGGTCAAGGAAGTGCCTTTTGTAGGTTTGGTGTAAATCTGTTCAGTAGATTCTGAGAAAATAGCCTTTAAATCAATATATATATCTGAGCCAGCTTACGGTGCGCTTACGGTGCGCTTACCGTACGCGCACGCCGCCGTGCGCGAGCGCGATTCTGATTGGCTGTTAGATCTTAGTAAACATTCGAATCGGTCGAAACCAGGAAGCGGCGGCCGCCATTTTCTCTCTCGCAGTCTGAGAGGGGGTTAAAAAACAAAGGCCAAAAACATGTAAAGGGGCTGTTGTGACAGCTCCTAAGCACCTAGCCATGTTGAGGGAGTCCTCAAAGATCCCCCAAGGCCAAAAACTGAGTTTTATTTTTTTCGATAATTTTGCCGATTACGCTGACCGTACGCGTACGGTAAAAATTAATAAAAAAATAAAAAAATATCCAAACTCTTCCCACCCCATGTGCAAATGGTGCCCGAAGGACACCAACTGTGCATGGCATATTACAAATGAAAAAAAAATTAAAATATAACCTTTCACAACGAAGCGCATCATATGTCCTCCATGTGCGCACGGTGCGCGAAGCGCATCGTGCGTACATGGCCCATCTAGCGTAACGTGGGCACGCGGTGCGCGTAGCGCACCGCGTGCCCACTGTGCGTGCACGGCACTAACTGCGTAAAGTGGGCGCGCGGTGCTAAGTGGGCGCGCGTTAAGTGGGCGCGCACGCCACGAATGGCGTAAAGTAACTTAGCATTTAAAAAAAAGTACAAATTCACTGAAAAAACCATAGGTTTCACACACTATAGTTAGGAATTAGCATTTAAAAAACCTTGCAAATTCAGTGAAAAAACCATAGGTTTCACACATGTTATAGTTAGCTGGAAATTTTACTGATAAAAAACCAATGAAATTCCCCCGTTATACTTAGTGCAGGCAACTATAACTCACGCGACCGCAATCTTCTGCTGATGCTAATACTGTATTTAGACACTTATTTGCCCATGTCTTCTTCCATTAAATTTTAGCTATACATATATTACAAATATTTTTTTTTCATAAAGACACATATGTCATCAGCAGAGGATTGCGGTCGCGTGAGTTATAGTTGCCTGCACTAAGTATAACGGGGGAATTTCATTGGTTTTTTATCAGTAAAATTTCCAGCTAACTATAACATGTGTGAAACCTATGGTTTTTTCACTGAATTATATATATATATATATATAATCTACTGGCGGTCGCCAGTAGATAGTTATAGTTAGGACCGTGTTTCCATAGGAAATCCGCAACATTCTATTTGGAATAACTTTGGCGCCGGTCGACGAATCCTCGCGAAATTTTCAAAACGAATGGGGCGCTACGCTCTGCTCCTACCCTGAAAGTCTTGGGGGGGGGGGGGGGGGGATTCGTCAAGCGGGGGCTGAGAAAAAAGGGGGGTCCCAAAACGTGTTTTCCCCCATGCATTTTCCCATAGGACCTTTAGTGTGCGCACAGTGAAAAACCAGAACAAAAAATAAATACATAACTTAGCATTTAAAAAACCGTACAAATTCACTGAAAAAACCATAGGTTTCACACAAACGTTATAGTTAGGAATTATCATTTACAAAACCTTGCAAATTCACTTAAAAAACCATAGGTTTCACACGTTATAGTTAGCTGTACATTTCACTCGTAAAAAACCAATGAAATTCCACGTTATAGTTAGATCCGGTAACTATAACTTGCGCGACCGCAATCCACAATGTGTAATTTAGATGTCATCATTGATGTCATGAGTGATGTCACTGACCATGTCATGAGTGATGTAATATGTGACGTCATCAGCAGTTTATTGTGGGCGCGCAAGTTATAGTTACCTGATCTAACTATAACGTGGAATTTCATTGTTTTTTTACGAGTGAAATGTACAGCTAACTATAACATGTGTGACACCTATGGTTTTTTAAGTGAATATATATATATATATATATATATATATATATATATATATACACAAAATTGTATAGTACAATGCCGCATACCACAAATATTCAGTCTTCTCAGGGCAGCCAGTTGTTGCTCTCCAATTATGTGAGGTGACGTCCAAGCTAGGCCCAGCTAGTGCATTCAGGTCTTAGAAGTTCCATGATGGCTTTGCAAAAGTCAAAGTATACCCACGCTGTAGCACATCAGTCCGAGCAAGTTCTCTCTGAGTCCTGACAGCTCCGGATTCGGTTTTACCTGTTCTCGCTAGAGTGGTGGTTCCTCCGCTGGTCACATCCTGCTTTGTGTTCACGGCTGCTCCGTGTCCCAGGACGGCTAGCCTCGCATTTCACCATGGACCACTTCAGGCAAATGGTGTCGTAAGCGTGCACCCAGGACAATGGGCCCTTCAGGACACAGCACTACACAGGGCGACAGCCCTTTTCTTGATACAGCTATGACCAGTGCAACTGCCCTCAATCTTCACCGTGCCCTACCCTGCCCTTGGCATACAGGGATTGCGAGTAGCAGAATTAGGTGACGACCCTCTTTGGGTCACTGCGCTGCACAGGGCAACGGCCCTTCCTTTGTCACAGCGTAACACCAGACGGCAGCCCTTTTTCTTAACTGTGGCCCCCACCTGGCATATGAGGGTTGCAACAGTGCACATGGGCGCCGCAAGCCTGTCTACCCCTGTCTGCGCCTGGCCTTGGACTGACCCAGATTCTCCGTGGAGACACACACACTGCAGGGGACAAGATGGACCCCATTGTCACCTCCAGCAACCACGTCAAATCTAGCTATGTCGCAGAACTCACATGGAGCGATCACTCCACCATCCACTTTCGCATCCCCAGACAAGGTACTAGAAAAGACTATCAACCAGCAACTCACAACACATCTGAAGCAGAACCAGCTACTCCACGCCTCCCAATCCGGATTCCGCAGCAGTCACAGCACCGATACTTCCTAAATTGAAGCCACCGACTACATCTGAACCCTCCTCGACTGAGGAGAAACAGCAGCTCTGATCCTCCTTGACCTCTCAGCAGTCTTTAACACTGTATCACACCACACACTGATCAAAAGACTCTACCACATCGGCATCTAAAGGAACACACTCAGATGGATCACCTCCTTCCTCCCCGAAAGAAATCAAAGGGTCCTCCTACCACCCTTCACCTCGGAACCCAAGGAGATAGTCTGTAGTGTTCCTCAGGGCTCATCCCTTAGCCCCACGCTCTTCAACGCATATATGACCCCATTGGCCAACATAGTTGGATCTCACACCCTCAACATAATATCCTTCATAGATGACACCCCACTCCTCCTCTCCCTCACCGATGAACCTACCACCACCAGAACCAACTTCACAGATGCATGACAAGCCTCGCCGACTAGATGAAGAACACCTGCCTGAAGCTGAACACAGACAAGATGGAAATTCTGATCTTTGGCAACAACAGTAACCCATGGAGTAATGCCTGATGACCCTCGGATATGGGACCCGGACCCATACCCACCGACCATGCCAGAAACCTCAGAATACTCCTAGATAACAAGCTCACCATGATATCACAGATCAACACAGTTTCCTCTGCCTGCTTCCACGCGTTGCTCATGCTACATAAGATTTTAAAGTGGCTACCCCTGCACAGCAGACTCACTGTGACACAGGTATGCATCACCAGCTGACTAGTCTATGGCAACGCTCCCTACGTAGGAATTGCTGCCCACCTCCTACAGAGGCTTCAAACCATACAGAATGCCACAGCTAGACCTGTCCTTGACCTCCCCCAATGATCCCTCATTACTCCCCACCGAAGGCAACTCCACTGGCTCACCGTACAAAAGAGATGCTTGTTCAAGCTGCGGACCCATGCCCACAAGGCTTTACACAACCAAGGACCCTCCTACATTAACCACTGCCTGAACTTCCACCAACCGTCGACGATCACGCTCTGCCTCCTTTTTACTTGCCCATATTTCTCGCATCTATCGAAGCTAAAGTGGAGGATGCACCTTCTTCTACACTGCTCAAAGACCTGGATCAGCATCCCCACACAGCTCTGGATTAACACCTCGGTGCCAAAATTCCGAAGGGCCCTCAAGACCTGGCTGTTAGAATAAGCTTCCCGGGACCTGCAAGTGCCTGTATACCCTATCGGGTGATTAGCAGTGCTATACAAATCCTGATTAATTGATTGATGGCCTAACCAGTGTCTTCTCCGGGGCCCCACCTGGCATACGGAGCTCACAACTGCACACACTGATGGCAAATCCAAATGGTGTGCTGATTTCCACCTGCCAAAATCTCACACTTCGTGTCCTGAATCCAGTCGGCAGAACTCACACTGGCCTTGCTCTCTCCAGGTGATTTCTTCCTCCTCCTCACAGGGCCCACTGCTGTCTTGTTTGGCAGAAGCTGGTGCTCCAGAGCAAGTGGTCTTGATTCTCCTGGGTCATGTCCCCTCACCGAACAGGGACACTGGCAGACCCTCAGTCCCTAGTCCTAGTTACAACAGGCCAAACTCATGTTTAGCTTCTTCATGCATTTGTACAGCTTCTGTTTGACAATTTTAGAGTCTTGAGATCCTCTTTTATATTAACCATTTCTAGATACTGATGTGAATTAGTGTCTGTCTTTGAAGTTCATATTCTGTGGGTTGCCCACTTTGAAGCGCCCACTCCTCTGCTTGGCTCTTGTAGAGAGTAATCTATCACAGCATGGAACGTCTTCAAACCGGATTGCCCCAAAAGCAGGCAATAGGAGTGACTCAAAGATCACACCTGGATGTCCGCTTCACTGTTCTATGCTTATCAAAAAGTTTATAAAGAAGCCCAGCCCTGCTCTTTATATTCCCTTGTCAGCCTTATCGCCTTCCTGAGATGCGACCAGGCCCCTTCGACCAGTGACCCCTTTCAGAAACCTAGAGCCCCATTTGAAGTGTACTGAAGAACTTGGCTAATCCTTCATCCAGTGTGTCCCTCCCAGCGGTCAGGAATGCAGATACACATCTGTCTGGGAAAGGGGGTGGTGGCTCCTTTACCTCCACATGCTCTCCAACAAGCACTGGGACTCCACAATGGAGCCCAAAGTCTTCCATTCATTTAGCCCCGCACAAGCACACATGCATTCTTGTGCACATGCACACAACACACCATCACAGGCTCTTCTGTATTTTACGTCTCCAAAAGTGCACTTACATCCGTGCGCACTTGCAGAAACTGATGCTAACTTCCTTGTATGGCGCTACTAACGGGTGCACATACAACCCAGTGCTCACACTAGGTTGTAGGGCCATGCAGCGCTACATTAAACCAGATGCAGGCCAAAAGGGAGCTAAGCACACAGCAGATAATTTTTAAATGAGTGGGCCAGTAGGCCCCCCACCCATGACACACGTAACCGGGTCTAGTGATACTACTGATTACTTGCGTGGTATGCTGCCATCACCATGCACATTCTACTTAGCTCTGGGTAGGGGCAGTAGCCCTTCACTCCTATAAGGTAGTATGTTGTAAAATCCCCATCACCCCACCCAGTCTTTATAATGTTGCAATCTGTGAGACAAGCCTGGGTCATGGCATACATGCATTATCTGTGTTCGCCCATGACCACCACTGTTACAAAGGATCCAGATATAATCGCAGCTTGGTCACTCACGGCAGGGGTTCATGCCTATTATCATGCAAGGGAGTTTTCAATGGCCGCAATTGTTACACTCAGGCCCCTCCCCACTATCTTTGCAAACTGCTTTTGCTGGCCTTTCCCCCACACAAACTGCTTCCTTAACATGACCTAGAACAATTCAGTAGATACTTCGTCACCCTCAAAACACACACCATCACCACATGCTGCATCTCGCAGGACCTAACCACTCCTACCACCCCTTCATCTCCTGTTGATAAACAACCCCCTACCCCTCCCAGAATGGCTGAAAGTAGCATTAACAATTATCTGCAGCCCTGTGGATTAAAAAGCCATTCTATCAACCTACACGCTGTACCTCAGGGCTTAACTTCTCCCTCCACCCCATCCGCGCTTCCTGAGGATCAACGTCCCCCTACCCCTCCCAGAACTGATGAAAGTAGCATTAACAATTCCCATCAGCTCCATCTCTCAAACAGCCAGTCCATCAACCGCCCCAGGGTTCCTCTAGACCCTACGTCTTCCGTCACCACATCAGCACCTCAGGAAGATCTACAACCCTTGCCTCACCCTAGATTCGCTTCAAGAAGTGTCAACAAACCTCCCCCCGTCTCACACATCGCAGTGACTCCCGCATCTAGATTTAGCAAGATCAACAACAACAACCCCTCCCGCTCCACATCCACACCCACCCTCAGTTCCCCCGCCCCCACCCTATCAAGAACCTCCCAACACACATCCCTTCATCACCGTTCGAAAGTTACAAAACGTAAACCTTAAAATCCGACACGTCCTTCATCTCGCTGAAAACTCCCTCTGTACATTTAAACACCTTGAAAAGTCCCTAACATCACTCGAGAAGGGGATAAAAACTATCCCTTATCGATTCTTGCGCACATGCAGACTCTCCAACAATATATCGAACCGTGAAATCCAAACTCTACTAGGGCTATATGAAACTACGGCAGGCCCTACCACAAACAACAATGAATATGCTATACTCCCAATCCCCAGCGACCCAAGCAGAACTTCAGATCCAAGACTTAGAGGAATAAATCTGAAAAACCTTCAATCATTAACCGCGCACACCGAGAACCCTGAGCCAACTTTAAAGAATTACTCAAACGTGCTCTCCTGCCTTCTACTGAATTGCCGCTCAGCCCCTAAACACGCCTCAGACATCGCCGACCTTGTCCTCAACAGGAAAGTGGATATAATCATCCTCACAGAAACCTGGCTCAATGAATCATCCTCCCCCTGCCTTGACCTTCTAGTCCCCCCAGACTACAACATCATTAGACAGAACGCACAAGACAGGCGGTGGTATAGCCTGCATACATCGCTCCGGCATCTCCATCTCAATTTCACTCTGAACCCTTAGTCTCCTGTGAATATCTGGGAATTGCTGTTAAAGCATCAAATATCCTCTCTCACAAACTACATATACTCTACCATCCTCCAGGTTCGAATGCTGAATTCAAAGAACAGCTTATGGAAATTATTACCTCTAACTCTTCCCCTCACTCCATAAACATATACCTGTGTGATTTCAATCTCCATTGGGACAACCTCCTGGACTAGCAGGTTAACGCCCTCAAAACCTTCCTAGCAGACCTTTCCATGACACAAGTTATCTCAATGCCAACTCACTCAACAGGTGCCACTCTTGACTGGATCATTTCTAAACACAATACAATTGAATCTCTCTCGGTCAGTCCCTGTGACTGGTCAGACCATCCCATTATTACCTTCCAAATTCCATCAACTTACAAGAAAACTTTCTCGCAACAAAGAAAGCAAAAACATTGGCTAAGAGACACAAAAAACATCGAGTGGAACAACCTGGCTTCCCACTGTGAGAAGGCTCTCACTCCCCCCATTAACCATTAACGTGTCAGACGTCAACGACTTGACTGCTCACTAGAACTCCTCAATGACCGAAATCTTCGATCAAGCCACGCCTCTAAAACTTACAAGAATTCCAGATAAAGACGAAAAACCCATGGTTCAGCGAAGCCTTAAATGAAGAGAGACGCAAATTTAGATCAACGGAAATGGAGGCAACAGACTTCCCAGAATCATCTTAAACATCTCCGTAAATCGAGACATTCCTACAATAAAAGTATCCTACAATCAAAAAAAAGACTTTTTCAGATCAGAACTAGACAAGGCCAAAAATAGTCCAAAGAAACCTTTCGAAATTCTGAAACAATCCAACAAATTAGCCAAATCCTCAATCCTAACATCGAAATCACAGTTGAGTAGTGTAGAAATGTTGTCATTTTTCACATCTAAAACTAACTCCCTGCAACTCTAACTCAGTGAGGCAGCATCCAACTCCGCCTCGCCAAAGAGCAGTCTAGCCATAATTCCTGCACTGCAAGAACTTCCGCAACCCAAAAATAACTCTCACTGGGACTCGTTTACACTTTGCGATCTCAATGACATCACCTATATCCTAGCAACGACCAAACTTAACCACTTTAACAACCCCGTCCCCTCTAATTGTTTACCCCACTTCTTCCATATCATCTCACCCCTCTGGGCCAAAATCATCAATGTCTCTCTTTCACAAGGTCACATCCCACACTGCCTAAAAACAGGCCAAGTCACCCCTATCCTGAAAAAACCAACAGCAGATAACTCCGACCCCAACAATTTCTGACCAATAATCAACATTCCCATGCTAGCCAAGGTCCTGGAAAAATGTGTGCAGCAACAACTAAACCAACACATCTCGCACTTCAATCTACTGAACACTCACCAATCGGGTATCAGACCTGGACATAGCACAGAAACAGCCATCCTACACATAGTAGATGATGCCCTTCAAGCTCTTGACCGCAACAAAACCTGCCTGTTAGTCCTACTTGACCTCTCATCAGCCTTCGATACGGTTAATCATGACAAATTACGAAGAAGACTAGAAAACTGGATGGGTTTATCGGGTAAAGTCCTTCAGTGGTTCAAATCCTTCCTGGAAAACAGAACGCAATCTTACATGATCAACAACAATCTCAGTTTCCTCCCTTAACCTTCTGGGAGTGCCTCAGGGTTCTACACTATCTCCCATGTTATTCAACCTATACGTTGAACCACTCACTGAGCTACTACAGCAGGAGAACATCTCCTTCCACATGTACGCGGATAACACCCAACTGTACATCAAGATCTCCTCTATCGAAGAGATAAAGACAATGAACCTAGCTCTCGAAAAGCCAGTCCAATGGCTATCAACCAACTTCCTCAAGCTTAAGTCTAAAAAAACAGAGTTTCTCCTAATCTCCCCCCCCAAGAACACCACTGAGACAAAGGAATGGATCAAAATTATCACTGCGTTGAATTGCACGCCAACTGTAGTAGACTCCTCCTTATCACTAGGTATCACTCTAGATAAGAACCTCAACATGCAACATCACATCAAATCATTGACTAAAAACGCCCGCTTCCACCTCAGGTATCTCCAGAAAAATGAAACCTTTTCTCGAATTCCGACCTCAAATCCGCAGTCCAGTCCTTAGTTATTTCAAGGCTTGAATACGGATGCACCACCCTCGCTGGACTTCCCAGAATCTCATCCACACCTCTAAAAGCCTGTCTCAATGCCGCAGCAAGACTCATAACAGGGTCTAGGAAATTTGACCGCATATCACCACATCTGAAAGCTCTCAACTGGTTACCCTACGAAGCCTGAATCCACCTAAAAATGGCTTGCATCACACACAAGGCGTTACACCACAACACCCCTCGGTACCTAGCCCAAAAACTCACCTTATCTGGAGGAAACAGACATTCAAGGAGCTCAAACAATCTACTTCTGAAACCCTCACGTTTCAAAAAGTCTCAAACTTCCAACAGAGCTTTCTCCGGGGCTGCGCCAAGGATATGGAACTCCTCTCCCACCATACATCAGAAAAATCTCCGCTACACCGCTCATCAAAAAGGAAGCAAAATTATACCTGATGAGCAAATTCCTACTTTAAATCCGCACAACCACGACCCCTGAACCTCAACCCCTAACTACCTCTACCGTGGGTTCCCTGCCCGTAGCTGATGACCTGCACAAGCTTGAACTGTATCGCAAGACTCAGAGCATTTCTCCCCGAAGCTGACATGTGAAGTGTAAACCGACACGAACTTTGAATGGTTTTACTGCTTAGAACTAGTCCTCTCATTGTTGTTACTCCTTGTTACTTTCGGAGTATGTCTTTTTATATGCAATGTTCTCCTTTTGAATCTGTTGACTGTATGCCTTGTGTAAAGCGCTCTGATGCCCTAGCCTGGGTCTGGTTCGCGCTCTCTAAAACTTTAAAAATAAATAATGAACATCACTCTCCAATCAACTTCATTAACGTCAAACACCTTTGCCCCCCCAAAAAGACCCTCCTTATCAAATGCATCTTAACTGACACTCCCTTACCCCCTCCTACTGCCCATACGTCCTCCCTGCTACCCTGATTTCTCCTATGAAAACACTTGTCACTCCTCCCTGTCCCCCTTTCTCCAAATGTCTGTGAACCCCATTCCACTCCCTGCCCCATTCCATTCCACCAGTTATACCATCTCAGGCTCCACTACCTGGTACTACCCAACCATCCCCCTATCATCCTGGTTCAATTTAGCCAGCGTTCCTTTGCCCTCCATGCTATCACCATGAAGCCACTCAACCGAATACCTGATACTGGAAAACCGCCCTCCTTTCCCCTACTCACCCTCCACCCCTACTCAAACTTTGTTCTTCAACCCTTGCACCAATAATTTCTCTCCTCTTCTTAGCCCTTCGCATATACCTATATCCGCTAATCTGAAACCCAATTGCATGAATTCTCTATCTCTGCCCCATCTGTTTTTCCTCCAGTGACTTTTGAACCTCAACTGTATCTTGAAACATGGTACGAAAGAACCGCACGAGCCTCTACCTGCCCTGGAACTTCAATAGCCTCCCCTCACAGATCTCTTATCCTCTTCAGCACTTCTCTGGAGGAAATTTACATCCTTACACAAGCATCCTCTGAGCTCAGACTCACTCCTCATAAATGCTACCTACAATATCTTGCACAGTACAATACTGTCAGACGGCATATAAACTCACCAAATATTCCCATGTTGCGTGCTACATAGCTGCCGCTTAGCAGACAAACACTGCTGTGCGATCTATGAAATGGTCCAGGACCTTGACATCCTCGTCCTTGCTGAAATCTGGCTTAATGGTAACTTAAGCAATGTTCTGTCACCCTTACTGCCCCCTTGATACTCCATTTTGCGCTGTGACCAAGAAGACCGCCACAGTGGGAGTTTAGTTGTCATTTACAAACTCCTCTCGTGCCACTCGCAACCTTAGGATGAATGTAATTTACCACTCCCAGAACAAACCAACACTTTCACGGAGGACTGCATGAAATTCCTCACTTCCCAATTAATCAGCTGAGACTGCAGTGTCTTCCAAGGTGACTATAGTGTTCACTGGGGCACCAAGCATACCAAACTTATGGACACCATTGGCTTTTTCTTTCTCAGCCACATTGACCTCCGACAACACTTTCAAAAGCCCACACACTGCAAGGGCTCTACTCTAGAGTTAATCATTACCAGAGCATCACACCTCATGACTAGTGACCCCATCCCATTGACTGGTCTGACCTCTTGCAGCTCCCCTTCAGTATCCTTCACCCTCACCAATACCCTCAGTCAACCTTAGAAGGGGAAAATTTTGTTCAGGGACATAAATAAACTCAACATCACACCTATGGCCTTCCTAAACTTTGCTCAGATTGTGCCTCTGTTCCACATCAGTGAGACCCCAGGCAGTCCACTCTTGCATGTAATCCTTGATTGATGGATTCACACCCATCAAGAGCAAATGCAGCTGATTAGAACAGTCTCTGCCTTGGTACTCAAAAGACCTCTACGAAGCAAGGGTGCAGCAAAGAAACATTGAGTGGAGACGAGTATCCTCCCTACTCAGTCTGACTAAGCTATGATCTGCAAGGATAAACTATAAAGGCCACATCTTTAGAGCCAAGTCCTCATTACCTATTCCTCTTGGACCGTGCCAAAAACAGACCTAAACAAGTTTTTGAGGTAATCAAACTGGTTAACAACCCTTCTTCCACTTTCTCACCTAAGTCCTCTGAGGCCTTGTGCATCAAATTTGTGAATTTCTTTGACAGTCAAAGACCTGAACCTCTCCCTTCCAGAGACATTTGATAATAAAGTTGATGAGAATCTACCCTGCAAGGCACTGCAGCCATGGTCCTCTTTCTCCGCAATTTCAGAGGCTGATCTACGGTTTACCATATCTAAGGTGAAACCCCTAAACCTCTCTGTGAAGCTATTCCTGGCTCCATCCATAAAGTCCTCACCAAACATACACATCCCCTGTGGACTACCCTGGTCAACTCCTCCCTTGAAAAGGGGTGACACCAGACCATCGCAAAATCTCTGCCATAAATCAATTCCTCCCCCCCCCCCCCCAAAAAAAAAAAAACCCACATTCACTGGATCACGACAACTTGAACAACTTTCTTTCATTCATTCGCCTTGTAAGAAAGTGGCTCTGTATATAATGCACCAAGTAAAGTTCAGTGTGCAGAGTCCACAGTCCCTAGAGGTTTGGCAGAGGCTAAAGTTAGATATAACCTTACTCTCTAAAGTGGTAGCTTGGTCGAGCAGTAAGGCAGTATCAGAGGACAGTGTAAAGCATTTGTTGTACACACTCAGTCAGCAAATGGCCTCACACACTCAAGAACTGAACTCAAGGCCAATTGTTTTGTATATAAAAATATATCGTTTTTTTATTTTAGAACCAACAATCTGTATCAAAATACTTTCTCAGAATAAGATGCTGTAGTTGTATACTTTCAATAAGCAATATACTTTTAAAGGCAATAGTTACAGTTGTTGCAATAGGCAACACAATTATAACACAATTATAACATTGAGCTCAATGGGAGTTTTTAAGTAAATGCAATTTCAATTACTTTGCGTATGATTTTCTTACTCAGGGTTGGATCCTGGATTCAACCCTGGTGCATTTCCTGTAAACAGTTGAAAGAAATCGTTTTCGTTACACAGGCGATTTTGAAGGAATATTTGTATGTTTCAAAAATCGACACTTAGAGGAATTTCAGGTAAAAACCAGGCAATGTTATCCTATGGAGGATAATCAAGTTATCGGTAAGTACGGTTGTAATTACTTTTCAGGGTCAGTGCTGGGCACCAAGATCCAGCACTGGGATCTCTCCTGATAACAGGTGAGTAATTTCGTTTTCGTTATTCGGCTGATTTTTGGTGAATATTTTAACGTTTCAAAACTCGACACTTTGAAGAATTTCCAAGTGAAACCAGTCAATGTTACCCTATGGAGAAAATGTAGGTTATCGGCTTTCAGGTAAGTATTGGACTGGCAGAGTTAAGGTTCTGGGCATAGACTCTGGGATCCCCCAGGGTCAGGTGGGTACAGTTGTTATACCCTCAGCGGCACAGGGGCAGCCGGCTGCAGAGGTGCCTTTTGGCGTCGGGAAATCTTACCGTCTGCTAGTCGCGGTTGGAGGGGTCCCTGGTTCTGACGCTGCAGGCGTCGTCTGGAGCGTCGAGGAGGGTCCTTGGGTGCTGTATTCTTGGTCACAGTCACCGGGGGGACGTCCTTGGGGTCTTTGTTCACTCAGGCACAGGCCGGGCTTGGCGGGTGCAGTGTGTGCAGGAGTCTCGGTTCCTGGCTGGCACCAGGGGTTTGTTACTTGCTTTGTGCAGAACCACTGCTCATGGGAGTCCCAGTCTTTTAGAGTCACAAGGCTGCCAGGTCCTCCGGTGTTTTCGAGGTTGCTGACCACTGGAGACGCCGGGTTTTAGCAGGAGCAGGTTCGAGGGTCGACAGGCCTGTAGGGCTGAGGCTAAGTCAGTTGGTGTCGTCCTCTTGTTAGCAGCTGCACGGCAGGTCTTCTTTCTTCTTGCTCGTTTTGGATTCGGGATCTGAGGAAGGAAGGTTCAGGGTGCCCCTAAATACTAAATTTAGGGGTGTTACAGGTAGGAGAAGGGCAGGGACCAATGGGTCCCTTCCCTGGGGTGGGTACACCCCCTATCCTGCCACTCTCCAGTGGGAGGGGGGCAGGAGCCTAGTCCTGATTGGGTAGGGCTCCCGATCTTCAAGATGGCGAGATCCCGAAGATGTGCTTCACCTCGCCTCCCCCACCTGGGGGGTGGGGTTGGCACACCCCCTTTCCTCACTTGGGGTTTCACGCCAGTCTTCCCGCCAGAGTGGGGGCTAGAACCGGTGTGGACCAGTTGCTGAGTACAGCAAGTGTTCTGGGGGTGGCTCACAAAGGCGGCATGCCTTTGAAGCTTCCCCCTGCCCATCCTGGGGGAGGAGACCTAGCACCTCGCCCAGGACGTGCATTTTTGCAGGCCCAGGAGAGCGGATGGCTCTCTACCCAGGGGTCCAGCAACATGTCTGCTGGGTGGCAGCCTCTCAGACAGGACGTGGATTGTAGGTTAGGTTCAGGGGGAAACTCTAAGTTGCCCTCTGTCGTGAATTTTACATTAAACCCACACTGATGCCAGTGTGGGATTTAATGTGCTGAGAAGTTTGATACCAAACTTCTCAGTCTTCAGTGTAGCCATCATGGTGCTGTGGAGTTCGTGATGACGACCTCCCAGCACCATATACTCTTAATGGCAGCACTGCACTTACAGTCCCCAGGAATGGACCTGGGTACTGTAGGGGCACAGGGCTCATGCACCTGTGCCCACACCACTGGCATAGGGCACACAGCTAGAGGGGTGACTGAGGTATGCTAGGGCAGTATGTTTGTGGGCATGGCACACAAGGATGTGTGCCATGTCGACTCTGTTTTGTTCTGCACCAAGACACGCAGCCTGCAAAGGCAGTGTGTGTGTCAGGGTACAGGGCCTCTAAGGGTGGCACAATAAGTGCTGCAGGAGGCCTTCTCTGGTCACAGTGCCCTGGGTACCTATGGTACCATTTACCAGGGGCTGACATGTGGCCAGAGATGTCAATTGGGTTTAGGCTTCAATACAGTTTTAGGGGAGGAACACAGGCCCTTGGGTCCTGATTGGCAGGAGCCCAGGGGACACTCCGTCAAAGTACGTCAGCAGTTCAGCAAAAAGTGGGGGCATACCATGCAAGAAAGATGGCACTTTCTCACACTCCTCCCTTCCATTCCTAGGTAAGGAAGTTTAAAGTTGCGTAGCTTTCAGCTGTCATTCCACATCCAAATAACCGCTTTATCACTCTCCAATCATACTTCCGGCAGGGCCACAGCATAGACTGCAATTCTGCCGAGTGAGCGAAGCTTTCTGCATCCTGGACTCTGCAAGTTCTTCCTTTATTGTCTCCTCTACCCCTCTGCTGCATTTGACAAAGTCAACCACCAGGCGCTGATAAACCGTCTGAAACAGCGAATGGGATCTGAAGGCTTATTCCCGAACTAGTTTACCTCCTGCCTAACAAACTGCTCTCGAATAGTGAAAATTGGGAACTCTGTCACGAGGCCAGTTTTCCTGCAGCAAGTGTCCCCCAAGGCTAGATCCTCTCTCCAATACCTTTTAATAGCGAACTTGGACCCGTCTGCATGATTATTAGGAACTCTGGGATCCTCTGCTATCTATACGCAGACGATACCCATGTCTACCTTGAAGTCGCATCCTGGGATTACCTCATCGTCCTATACAGCACTTGGCAATAATTAATTCATGGATGACCAATCACCACCTCTAACTTAATGTGGCAAAAACGGAATTTATTCTGAGATTGCTGAAGAAAGGTAATCCTTCTGTTCAAGACTGCCTGGTGCTCTCCCCTGCCTTGGAGGGCTGTTCGACCATTGTTCAGAGTGCCAGGTCCCTTGGTTTCACGTTTGACAGCCATTTTAACTTCCAGAGCCATATCCTAAACATAGCCAGGTTCCAGCTAATGCTGCTATAGGGAATCTGGCAACTCATCCCAGCCTAGGACGTATAATCAGTTGTTCAGGCTTTGGTTCTTTCCAGACTGAACTACGGGATTGCCCACCTCTCAGAAAAGTTCACCTGGGCCCCTCCGAACAGTCCAACATGCCTCTGCTGGCTTTGTGACCTGTCACAAGACATTTGTACACAACCCCTAACCTGCTCACCCTCCAATGGGTCCCTAGAGGGACAAGAGTCCAATGTATAACTGCATGCACTACTCTCAAAGCACTTCCTCTTCGCCCTCATACTTAACTGAGAAATTTAAAGATTTGACCCCCAACAGGGGTCTAGAAATGCTTGGTTCCTTCTCCTTGAGCCTCCCACCTTCATACGGGAGCAATTTATGACCCAGTCATTTTCTGGAAGTGCCACAAGAATAGGGAACCCTCTCCCTCTGCTTGATCTCTTGCCATTCTCCCTTCAAGAAAGATCTAAAAGTTCTTCTCTTCGAAAGACACTTGGCTTAATTGTTCTTGCCCCTACCTGCTCTTCAATTTATGCTTAAATTTGTTGGAGGTTGTATCCCTGAAATATCCCTCCGCAGACTGTCGGAGAACTCTAGTTCTATACAGTCTTCCTCCCATTTTCTCCTGGTTTCTTGTTTTTTTATTATGGTATTTAAGATGTCATTGTTTTGTTTCTATTGTAAAGAAGTCAGATGTCCAGGGGCCAAGTCTGTGCTACAGTTTAGTGGGGGGTTTTAGTTGGCCATGTACAGTTAGGTTACCTAACTTTGACTGTCAGTGACTCATGTCTCTTTATGTACTGGTTTTGTTTGTTTAAATCCTTTGCTCTGTTGTCTATGGCTGAGACAGCACATGGCAAGCTCTTACGTTGGTGCCAGTTCTGCCTTTTGGCTGACCTGCGTGGTTCATCTTAACACTGCCTGAACAGGCTAAAACAGTTAGCTTTTAATTTGAGTTCCCTGCATGCTAACACGAAGTTCATTCTTTCATACATGTAAAATGCATTGATTTCTAGTAAAGTCTCTTGCATGTGGATAGATGCTGAATTTAAGCTATGGAGGTAGGTGCTTGTCTTTTAATATAAGGAGATTGACACCTTCTCTTTAATCTCACACTTTCTCAGTTTCTTTGGCACTTCAAAGTCCGAAACTTCAGAAGATTCTGTTGACTACAACCCATCAAAGAGCAGCTACCATCCTGTGAAAGATGCCTGCTGGATTCATGGACAGAAGTGAGTAACCCATTTTGCTAGTTTTGATTCATGGTGATGCTAATGGGTGTAGTAGTGGCGACAAACACTACCAGAAAATTAATTCTAACAGGTTTAGTAAAGGTGCAGGACCTGTGCAGTGTGCCATTGCACAATTTTGTCAGTTTAAATACTATTCAACCCAATGAATCAGAGTGAGGGTGAGACTGAAGGATATTGAGGCTGGCCTTCTTACTCATTAAAATCTTGGTTGAGTGGAGAGTTTGTCTTGGATCCAGCTCGTACAGGATTTTGAAAATTCTGCCCATGCAGTTGCTTTTTGACTTTCAATAAGTGAATATCAAAAGGAGCTTTTTTCCATTATAGCTGAACCTTTGCCCATTCAGTTTGTCCGTGTGTTGGAACAAACGTCATCTGCCAGGCTTTTATAAAGCTGGGGCATCACTGTGGGTGTCCCATGAGCCCAATGCAAGATTTCACTTAAAATTGTGTTGGTCATCAATGGAGGACTGAGATGTCTGAGCCAGTTTTGTGAGTGTGGTTACTTCTGTTTTTTGCACCCAATGTGATGGCAAGCTTTCTCAACCCTTTGGGACCTCAAGCCTTTTGGTCTTTGTCCCGTGGTGTGAGGAGCTGTCCTAGTGGGTGGAGATTGCATTCTATTTCCAGAACAATTTGAGCCATCATTCAAGCCCCTTTGGTTAAAGAGATCTTGCCTGTTGTGTTCGCTGTCCCCTCCTCCAACTGCTGCTGTGGTTAGTCGCCCCAGATACCTGTGGTCTCAACTGTAAAACACTACTGCATCTGCAAAAGAAAAGATCACAAACTTGTGGGCTACTTCCCATTATTTGTCTCAAGTTAATTGTCCACAACTCAGAAGCATGTGATGCTTAGCCCTCCAGCGGTTAAACATTGTGATCAGTAGTGGCCATTGGTGGAGAGTTATCTGGTCACCTGGAATTATCAAGGAAGACCTAATGATTCTGAGGAACTTGTGTCGTTTGGAAGTTGTTTAGAATCCTATTTGATCTAGAGCAGAGGTCTTAAAACCTTTTAGCTCTGAGCTCTCCCCTAGCAAAAGTTTTGAAGTCGGCCCCCTCTCCACAACTGTATGGCAAGAATTGGGGGAGTGAGAGAGGAAGGGCTGACCGCAGGGGGAGGGGGTTATGCGATCATTTCAGTGGTACTTTTCAGTATCTCATAATCCACACAAAGTTTGAGGCTTATCAAAGAAAAAATATATCTTCGAAAGCAGAAACTGACCAAAAACATTACTCCTCATATTTAGTGTTGCGAGTCCCTCAGGCTCCTGGGCCTCAGTGCAACTACACCTACTGGACTTATGATGGCTGGTGCCCTGAGCAGCAGTCAGTCTCCTTTCACCCCTTCCCCTACAATGCTGGTCACTCTTGCCTTGAAGCGAGCGGCCTGTCCATTTCAGAAAAATAAGCTCCCACGTGTTGGCCGCCCCTTTGCAACTAGGGTGCCCTCTGCCCTAACACTAGCTAGGAATATGAGCCCTCATGCCCCTTTTATGAAGGCAGACAGTCATAATTGTGATGCCGTGGGCCTAATACAGAACAGCGCCATATCTACAGAGATACAGCACTGTTACTCTCCCTCTCCCTGCACTGGCCCACATTTGGCAGCCATGTGCCAACTCTGACACCCTTGCTCCTTAGTGCAAGGATGTGTGTGTTCTCTAAAGCATAGGTTTTTTGACTGGAATGGGTCCTGTCCAGTACAAAAACTATGCTTTTGCAGTGTGACTCTTTTCTGGGTTTGAATGCTGTGCGTTATTCCGCCATCTAGTTGTTTGGTCCAGAATTCTCCTCTTGTTGTACTTTTTCTTTTTTGTTGTTGGGTTTCATCTGTTATCATTTGGTGCCTTGTCAATCCCTCTCCTGACATCAGGAGTCTGCTTCAGAAGCCCTTGTGCCTGATGGCCATCTTTAGATTATTTTTTGCACTTTTGGGTCTGAAAGCATCGGCCGAAGGCTCTTTGAAAGTGGAAAAGAGGATAAAGCGACACATTGTCTAACAATGTCAACTAATTTTACCTTTCAGTCTGCATTGTAGAGCAAAGGAGAGGAGGGTGTCTGATATACACCGAAGAAGTAAGTGGAGCAAATAGGTGACCAATAAGATCACAGAATGTGGAACCAAGGGGTCACAGTCACTGGAGGCTACAGAGAACATGCCCTTTAGGTTTTACCCACAGTGTTTGCCTAGAAAGACCATCACCAGGTGTGCAAACTCTGCTTGCCGAGGGACCACAGCGATCTGCGAACCGTGTGGCGAATTAAAATCAAAGGGGGTTGGCACCAGGGGGTAGCAGAGACGGACACAGTACCATCCAGGCCCAGAAGACCAGCTTTTTGCTGCGGGAACTGTGTGTGGAGCCAGGACGAGGATAACTTTGCTGAAGAAGGCCCCGATGCAGAAGCGGAGACATTGACTGGGAACAGTTGCAGACAAAAACAGAAAGAAAAACATGGACAGAACACATAAAATAAGAAATTCTGGGGTTAACCGAGCCAAGGCATCCGAAGTCTAAACCCTCAGGCTATCGCCGCACCATAACACTCATCAACCAAAGACAAGTCAAAGAAGAAAGACCCCCTTGGGTCTCATAAGGACACCCTAGAAAGAAGTTTCTCTGAAAAACCATCGGCAGACAAGCAGCAGAGGATCACGAAGCCAGCAGGCAAGACACTGGTACCGTTACAAAAAAAAAAAAAAGAAAGAAAAAAAAAGTCTGCTAAGTGAGCTCTCTGTCAAAGAAAGTGTACTCTAGGTTGAATGGAAAAAGAGGTGACTCAAGGCACAGATAGCAGCAGTCTTCCAAAAGAAGGATTTCAGTGCCTTCCTTAGGGGAATTTCAAATCCAGTTGAAACCTTGATGGAAAAAGGCTACGACGAGGGGGAGCTGGCTGACCTGTAGCCACCAAGAACGCCACAGCCCCAAGAGTAAAAAACACATGTTCTAAAAGGAAGAAGATCCTGAGTCTAGGGGCTATTTCATGAAGCAGAGGACATGGGAGATCAGTAGTAGGATCTTGACGTCTACTCGCAGAGTGAGTCGACACGTATCAGTCTCTGGACGATATCACCATGTATTATATGGTGGTGAAGAGAGCAGCAGTCTAATATGGGGCCCAATTAAAGGAGGAAAAGGCACAAGTTTCTTACTCGAAACCCTCTCTCCCATGGAAAGCTAGTGCCAATGCCTGCCAATTTGATCCAGCCTTTTGGTTTAGGGCAGAGGTGTTCAGTGAACCCACAACTTGCAAACCGGTAACAGATTGGAAAAGAAATATAAACACTATTCTGAAGAACCTGCTGCATACAAGTTAGTGCAACAGCTGACTCTATCATTGTGGCCACTGCAAGAAAAGGGGCCAATGTACCAGCGTCCTCGTGGCCACCTCCTGAAAAGCAGCAAAAGGATCGAGATGGTGGGGCGAAAGTTTGAAAGAGGAGCTGCAACAAAATGGCACATTGCCAACTCCAATGCCCTTCTAAATGGCTTAGCCACGAACTGTGAAGAGGTGGGAGAATTACTGAAAAACCAGAACAGCACCAAATGAGAGCAAACTCGCCCATAGAAGAGAGCAAGACTATTACAACACATGGTGAAAATCTACACTAGATATCGCAGACCTGGCAAGCAGGCATCTGGTGTCGAACAACACTAAGATGACACGCTGGCCGAGTGTTCGGTTTTACAGTGACGTCCAGGCAAACAAAATTAACATCCCCCTTCAGCGAAGGGCAGCTCTCAGGCAATGTTGTGGACAAGACTGCAGCAAATAAACAAGCATTGGCAAAGCCAATAGGTCTCACCTAAGCAAGATCTGTCCGATTTGCCAAAATTTATTAAGCCATGCTTTGCAGCAGCAAGGCTGAAAGTACATTTTTTTTATTATATAAAAAGCTTTTAGCCATGCTGCTATACAACAGGACAAAAGAATTGACAATGCCAAGAAATCTCACATAGGGAAGACCTACTCGCTTTGCCAATGCTTATCAGTTGAGGCTATAATTTTCTTATGAAGTTGACGTAAAAACAGTTTTTGAAAGGAATGCCTTCTGCAGATTTGTCAATTGCACAGCAGAGCATTTTCCATGCCCTGTTTTGCAGCCTTTGGTGACAGGCTGTGTGGCACATGTATTCTGCTCATCTGCCCTTGCCAGTGACTTTACCACGGCTGTCACATGCAGTCTTTGATGGCTCCAGAGCGAAGCATCCTGGTATGTCACTCTGTGATCACAACAGAGTGACTTGCAATCAAGTGAGGGTCAGAGCGAGAACAATCGGGACAGGGCTGTGAAATGCATTACATTTGGTGACATTTTGATTTCCTACGACAGATTACACTGCTGTGGAACATAAGGTGCTGCATGCTCTAACCGCGCCTCAGCAATTCCATTTTATTTGCTTACTGTTGGACTTGGCTTCTTTTGGCATGTTTCCCCAGAGTGTTTGCTTTCTGACCTCCCTGTTTTGACTCGGTTTCTGCTGGCGTAGTATTTGTGCGCACTTTTCTCACTGCTGATCAGTGGTAAAGTGCAAGTGCTCCTGTGGTAAATTGTGATATAGATTGGTGTTTCCATGATTGGATATTTGATTTACTTGTTAGTCCCTTGTAAAGTGCACAGAGTGTGCCAGGGCCTGTGAATCAAATGCTACTAGTGGGCCTGCAACACTGATTGTGCCACCCACATGAGTAGCCCTGAAAAGGTAGCTCCGAGCCGCCATTGTGAAGTCTGCCGCGGTTTGTAACTGCCATATCGACTTGGCCAGTGCACACACTTGCCAGTCCCTCACCTTCCCTTTTCAGGTACCCCTGTGCAGTGTATGTGAAAGGTAGGACATGCCCTGGTGTGTGTGGCATGTCCTGGTAGCGAATTACGGCCAATTTCGTTTTCCGCTATTGCAAGGCTACCTGTTCCCACACGGGACAGAATGGGGAGTTTGTTTATAACATCATATAAACATAACTGGCCTGAGGAATTGGATAAGAAAATAATGTTTATTATGTCTGAACTCCGAATCTGAAGATGCATCTTTTAGTGAAGGTGATTTTTACATTCTGTGTTTGAAAATACCACTTTTAGAAAGTAGGTATTTTCTTGCTCATTCATCCCATGTGCCTCTGCTGGAATGTGGATTGCCTGTCTGGATTTTGGATGACAGAAGGCCGGGTAGCAGGAGTGGCTCCAGATAGTCTAGGTGGGTCAGGAAAGGGCTGAATAGACCTGGGTTGCAATTGGGGAAGGGGGAGGAGATTTCCTTGCACCTCAAAGGGCCTGGTCTGCCTCTGACCATGCCATCTCCTGCCAGGAAGTCACGCCAGAGAAGGCAGAACTGGTTCTGGCTGGGCACAGACACTCTCTGCCTAAGAAGAGATCAATGGATTGTGGCATATAAATATTGGGGCACAGACCCCTGAACTTTAGAACTCTTTTGGACCAAGAAGACTGCCAAAAAGAAGAGCTGGAGAAGCTGTGAGGAGGAACTACAACATTGCTGTGAGCTATGCTGTGTTGGCCTGCAGTGGCTGCTTCTGTCTTGGGCAGTGAAAGAACTGGACTGAACGTTCTGCAATCTACTTTTGTGAGTGTTTCCAAGGGCTTGAGGTAGAGCTTGCCCCCTGTTCGAGAAGTCTCAGGAACAGCAAAGACCCTTCTGCCCTCAGGACTGGGAACTGTGTTTTGTGCTGCAGCAGAAGAAAAGCAACCCGACCACGTCTACGACGCCACTGCCAACTACGTGTCCTGAAGGCACCGCAGAGGGCACCACCACAACGCTGCACCGCAATCCTGGTCTCACCGACGCCTGCTGACGACGCCACTGAGCCGCTGCTCGCACCGCGACCTGTGGGCAGCGCACGCTGCACCGCCTCGCTTCATGAAGACTCCTTGATATCCCCAACGATGCCACTCCATGCCGAAATCTACACCGTTGCTCACACCGTGGTCCGAGGGCACCGCTCGTAAAGTTACACGACGCACCGCCCTCATCGCGCACCGCAAACTTGGCCTGCCGGCGCCATCGACTCCAGTTCATCAGCCGACAACAGCGCTTCAGCAACGACAACGCCGCTGCTTGCACCACGACCCACCAGCACCGCGACGATCCCCGCATTCACTTCGCACCACGACCCTGGTCTCACCGACGACGCCATCTGGCGCCATTGAGGCACTACTCGCACCGCGACCTGAGGGCACCGCACTGCTGCACTTTGCACCGCAGCACCTGACGCCAGCGTTCCTGACTTCAACAGAGAGGAATTCGATCTGCAATGCGTGTGACTTCGAGGGCCCCAACGACTCCTGCACCAACCTCCGGAACAGACGCCTGTGGAGGCCGTGCTTTCGTAAGCTCGAGCCGACGCCCTGCATTGCTAAAAGGTACTTTTTGCGGGTCTCCTGACACCGTAGCTGGCCCACGACGCCGCGGTCAGCCAGAACTGTTTGGATTTGTTTTCTCACGACACCGTGATAGCCCTGGACGGAACTATCGACGTCCAGTAACTGTTTTTCAAGCATATTTTGATAACCGAAGATTTTTAAATATTTTATTTATTTTTATCGTTTTTGATCTTGTCTTAAGTATATAAAAATATTGGATATTTTTCTAAACTGGTGTGGTGTCCTTTTGTAGTGCTTACACTGAATTACTGTTGGTTATGTGCAAATGCTTTTCACGCTGCCTCTAAGATGAGCCTGACTGCTTGTGTCAAGCTACCAAGGGGGTGAGCAGGGGTTAATTTAGGAGTGTAACTCCCTTATCCTGACTAGAGTGGTGGTTTCTTCCCGACTTTGGCTCATGCCATAGCCAACCAAAAATCCCCTTTCTAATACTTACACATTTGCTTAACTAATCTGTGGGAAGAAACTGTAATAGTAGATGCTGTTCTTATAGAATTTAAGGAGTGTGTAAGTTGGTTGACCATAGGCAGTTGTGCTCATCTGAATACCTTGTGCACATATAAGAAGAGCAGGGCTACATTTCTAAAAATTGCAGCCCTGCACATGCTCCGTCTAGCCGGGACCTAAAAAATGGCTTTCAATCAGTGTGAACTGCTGTGTTTTGTAATATAGCTGCTCCAGTACAACCCAGGTAGTTTTGGGAGAATTCGCTAAGTAGAAACAATATGCAATTACTGTATTTAACTTCTCCGCTTAGGACACGAATTGCTGTAGACGTGGCTTCCCTGTGTCTTGTGTTTGGAAATTCAAATATAGTCTTGAGTATGTTGTAGTTTGAGCTTGTCCGCCTTAGTTTATAAAATTGCTGGAGACAGCTTTTCGATTTTCTTATCTCCCTCACAAACCATATAATTGATTTATGTTTCGTACATTCTTTTCTGAGGCTAGACAGGACGCTAATTCTTCATGTCGTACTTTCATATGATAAGCAATGTTATTCAAAATCTTTATGTATGGCCTTGGTTGCTGCCAGGTATACTCGCAATGGTGTAGTTCAGTGTTCATATACATTCAACTTTGCAAAGCGGCAGTTTAATGGATACAGTGATTTATTAGTCTCACTTTGTTTTGTAATTGAAGTTTATTTGAATAAAACACTGCTTATTTTTGGCAGCAATTCTTCAAATACGGGTTTGGTTGCGATAATTGTGAGCGAAATATAATTGTCAGATATTGTTTGATACATTCACTGAAAGCCGATCTGGTGCAGTGATCCAATAGTTGATACATTTTAGCGGTTCAGTGCGTTTAATTCCGCCGCCTCAGTCAGAAGATTGCCAAAGATTTTGCTTACTGGCACGCATTATTGATTACGTTTATCACGGTGGTTGTCCCCTTTAGAATTAATTGAGTTATAGTAGTTCCTGGCTCAATTAGTTTTAAAGCATTTGAGCAACCGAAACAGATTGCCTCCCCCTCAGTTTAAGTAATTGTCGTGGACACCGCTTTCCGATTTATCTCCTTCACGTGCCATGTATATGATTTTATACTTTTTCCACTTTAAGGCTAGTCGTGATGCTGGTCCTTTGTATAGTACTTTAATATGATTGGCAATGTAATTCAAAATCTGTATTTACGGCATAGATTTCTACTGATTATACTCAGTGGCGTGGCACTGTATTTATAAACCTTAAACTTTGCAAAACGGTGGCTTAATGAATTTCAGTAATAATTTTCATCTGATGTATGTTTCGTAATTGAAGTTTGTTTGAAACCGTGTTTGTTTTGCAGCTATTATCAAACTACGGCTTTGGTTATAGTAATTATGAGCATAAATGGAGTTGTCAGATCTTGTTTGATACATGCACTGAAAGCTGCTCTGGCGCAGTTAAAGTTGTTCACAGTGATCTGATAAGTTGATACAATTTTTGCTGGTCAGTGCATTTGAAGATTGCAGTAGATTGTGCTTGCTAGCACACCACATTGATTAAGTTTCTCACCCTGGCTAGAACTAGTTAAATTGTAGAAGTTCCTGGCCAGATTTCGTTTTGAAATATTTAATACTGCAATTAGTATAAACTTTGGCATACACACACACTGTGGCTTTGGCATAATCTGCTCTGATGACTTGAATACAATTATGCTTACCTCTGGGGAGCTCCCATTTGGGCGGGATCATCCGATTCCGTCCTCTGGTGCTCGATCTTCTGAGAAGTATCAGGTTCTTCCTATTTGAAATACCGGGTGCTGCAGCAGTAATGCTCTCAATACAATGTGGTCGAAAGAGCAGCACGCTCAACAGCCAGCGTGGAGGGCACAACCGATAGTTTTATTGCAGTAGAAAATCACACCGACAAGTTTTGACCAAAATGGAGCTCGGAGCGAGTAAAAACACAAGTGCTTGTGTGACGTGCTCAAAAAGTAAGGAAGAAGTAGTTGTTAAAACCGTCCCTAAAATGGGAGCAGTGGATGGATAGTAGTAATTGATCCATGCTCCCGGGCAGGGCTAAACACAGCAAGAGGCATGAGGCATGCTTTCCATAGACCAGGGTTCTCCAAAGTCTGTCCTTGAGGGCCGTATCCATGCCAGATTTTTAGCATATCCCATTTAGATCAATTTAGTTTTCTTAAAAATCTGGCATGGGTCCTGCCCTCCAGGCCTGACTTTGGAGAACCCTGCTATGAACAAATGGGGAAAAAGAATGAGAGCCGTGATGGAGCCAGCAAATGGGAAGCCTTTGGGCGGGCTGAAGCTCACATATTGAATACAAAAGTCTTTTCGAGAAAACACTGGCGCTGTCAAGCCGCGACCTAAAAAGGACAATGACACAGCGAAGTCCATGATGTCTTTGCAGTTTAGGGGCAACCAGAGGAGAGGGGCGGCTCCCTTAAGAATACCAACAGAAAGAGGGAGCTTCCAAGCCAACAATTCACACCAACCACTACAATAAACAAGTCCGCTGCAGGGAACTGCACAGCAGTGCCAATACCAAGTGCCCCAAAGGCTGTCCTTTCGCGGGCGAGAGTGGTAAGGGGCAACTGGTTGGCACCTGGGCCCCTAGCTTGCTACTTGCCTGTGGCCTCCAGGTCCTGGTTGTTCCAGTCTGATTCAGTGACACCGCTGCTGCCTGGGTTTTTCTGACTGTTTTCCAGACTGGGTTTTCCCACTTACTGTTCCTGCTGCCAAGCGAAGTCCTGCCCACCCCAGGACCTACTTAATGCAGACTGCAGCGCAACCCTTCAGTGTTCGTGTGCAGCGAGCACACAAAAAGGCAGCCCACCCGCGCCTCGAATGAACCTGGCACCATGACCCCTGCCCCTTCCACCCCCCGCAGATAACCTTCGATGTGCTCTATATCCTCTAAGCCGCAACAAACACTGCCACCCCACTGACCCACGGTAGGACCTTTCATCTGCACCCACTGCCACTTCACCAGCCCTAGCAGGCACACCAGCCCCACCCTCAAAATACCACAGGCACCACCTGAACTAAAACACCAACTCTCATTCGCCCTTCTCAACACGCTAACTATGCAAACACACCACCGAGATTTGGGACCTCCTCTCCACCCTCACACCCGACGTCCTCTTCCTTACTGAGACCTGGCTAAACCCCACGTCTGCACCCGACATCGCCACTGCAGTACCCAAAGTATACAAGATCACCCACTGCGACTGTATCAACAAGTCTGGCGGAGGGAATGCCATCATACATAAGGAATCAATCTAATGCACCACCACAAATGTCGATCACCCCAGCAATGGAACGCGTCAACTTTCAACTCCAAACAGACAGCAAAACCACCATCAGGGACACCCTGGCCTACCGCCATCCAGGACCACATCCAGCCTTCTGACGCTTCATTGCCAACTTAATTGCTCCCCTCGACATAGACTCCCAACAACTACAATTTCCTCGACGACCACAATGACATCAACACTACCAACCTCCTTCACAACATGAACAACATCGGACTCTCCCAACTTGTTTACAATCCCATGCACACCGTAGGCCACACACTATACCCCATCTTCTCCTCCATAGACCACATTAGGTACAGCCACACGAAGGAACTCACCTGGACCGACCACTCCATCGTCCACATAAACATCACCAGCTCACTGACCTCCACCTCCAGTCTGCCCAACGCAGCTGTAGCAAAGTCTCAAAGGACATATGGATCAACGCCCTCCGAACAACCCACCCTGTCTTCTCCAAAAACCTAGACCAGAACTTCAGAAAGTTCAACTATTGGATCACCAACTGCACCAATAGCTTCACTCTCAATGGCAACAACATCCACAGAAGTACCACCAAGGAGGCTAGCTGGTACAACGAAGTCCTCAGAACCCCTAAACAACACTGTAAAGGAGATGGTGCACTAGTAAGGGCATGACTGACAAGACTGCATTCAAGACAGCCCTCAACCTCTGCCACAGACAGTTGAGAGAGTCCAAGAAATGGGCCTTGGCCTCACGCATTGAATCGAGCTCCAATAGCAGCAAAAAAACGCTTCCAACACTCGTCAAAGAATTTTCCACCTCTATAGCTGCAAAGGACAGTTCGAGGCATGTGGGCTGCTGAATTCATATCTGTGCATAGATCGCCGCCTAGTGTTGGGTCCGGATGATTGCACATTGTTGTCCTGGAAGAGTCTTCGAAGTATCACGAGATAGGTGGCTCCTCCCCTGGACTACAGTGCGCATGGGCATCCTCTCCATCCTCAGATTGTTTTTTTCCGCCATTGGGTTCGGATGTGCTTATCTTAGCTCAAGTTAGGAAAACTTTATTTAAGGCCAAAAGCCTTTAGGTATCGTCGGTATTGTTTGCGTTCGGTATCGACAAACTATTATACCTGTTCTTGGATTTATTCACACTTCTCGGACCTAGTTTCGGTCCGAACATCGATCGACGTTCGAGGATGGAATCGAGGACTCCCTTCAAGAGATGTCCTTTATGTCATGCGAAATATCCACACATCGATGTCCATCCGGTGTGTAACAAATGTTTATCACCGGATCATGATGAGTCAAGGTGTATGGCCTGTGCCCGGTTCCGGTCAAAGAAGACACTTCGGAATCGACGGGCGGCTAGATTGGAGGCCAAACAATCGGCGCCTAACCCGGTTAACATATTCAGCACCGAGGATGAAGAAGTCGAGAGCGTCGAAGAGACAGACTCGAGCCATGCTTCGGAGCATGAATCCCAATCTGACGACGATGATGAGGTGATCTTCGAGGACGAAGACGTCGTCGATGAGGTAGGAGATGACGATGAGGCCCTTGGGGCCGAGGAAGATAGCTCGGGCGAGGAGCTAGGCCCATCCGTCGATGCGGAGGCCGAAGGACACAGTCTTGATAAGGCTCAGGTCGAGGGATCGCCTGCGGGCCTTAACCAAGATCGGTCGGATCGTTCTACAGCCCCGCCTGAAGGCCCGGCTTCGAACATTTCAAAAGAGCCGACACTATCAAAAAAGACTGGATTCGATTCAGTGAAAGCGAAACCAAAACCAGCACCGGTCAAATCGAAACCGTAAGTGCAACTGGTTCAGGTCGGATCGAAGGCATCGAAGCCCTCCAATCCGTCGACACAGAAAAGGGACATCGGAGCCGAACAAACAAAGGACTTCGGTACCGAGAAACCAAAAAAGGGCTTCGGCACCGAGACACAGAAGAAGGCCCTCGGTCCCGAGAAAACGCAACGGCCTATGGCACCGAAGGTTGGTGCACCGACCACCAAGGTCACGGTGGTCGATCCGACTACGTCAACACCGAAGAGTGCGGCGACTGCCAAAATATCGAATCAACAAGGCGTCGATCCCAAACTTCGGATCGAAAACCCGAAGGCTGGGAAGAAACCGGAGACCGCGTCGAGTCCTGGCTCCAAAGAGCCTATCGGTTCCAAAGCACCGTCTGCATTGACGTTGCAACAGGTGTCGGAGTCCCTACAGCGCATCAGGGAACGGGCAACCCTCGAACCAAATACGGGTCCCGAACCACACAGTCGCCAAAGCTCACTCGGCGCCGGCACCGATCAAGTTTGGATTGCCGCCACCGGGGGCACCGAAGGTGTTCGAACTTAGGAGGAGTCTCGAACAACCACGAACAGTGTCCACGGAAAGAACCGATGTCGAGGACTCGCAGGACCAGTTTATCGAAACCGACACTGGTAGGCTGTTGTTCCGCAAGCGGAGAATTGTTCCTGAGAAGGCTTTGGACTCCTACAAGATTCCACTAAAAAGGAAACTGGCATCAGGTTCGACGCCAGTGCTTGTAGAAACATTCCACACCCATCATCAGGAACCACCATCCTTTTCTCCTACACACTCGGAACAGGATGCAGGAGAGGGCTATATTGGGGATGATACCACTTATCCTGTGGATAATGACCCTGATGACCAACAGCAAGACCAGGATCAAGCATGGGGAGACCCCACTGACCAAGGTGACCCACAAGATGCTCCTGACACTCATCTTTATAATGTCAAACCATCTCCCACTGAAGATACTGCTGCTTTTAACGCCCTCATTGAAAGGGCAGCTGCCAATCACGGAGTGGAACTCCATTCTGACTCTGTGGAGGAGGATTTCTTGGTGGACACGTTCTCCACATCAGAACGAACGGTCAAGACTCTACCAATGTTGAAAGGGGTTCTTAAACATGCTAAGGACATCTTTAAGGAAACCACCAGGGCACGGGTATTGAACCCGAGAATAGAGAAGAAATACAAACCTGCACCCGGAGACCCAATGTACATTAAGGGTCAATTCCCGTTGGACTCCATGGTAGTTTCTAATGCTCGCAAGAGAGCTAACTCGCAGACTACAGGTGATGCTCCTCCTCCAGACAAGGAGTCCAAAGTGCTAGAAACATCAGGCAAAAGGGTAGCAGCACAAGCAGCAAACATCTGGTGCATTGCCAACACTCAGGCACTCCTGGCCCGATACGACAGGTCACACTACGATACACTAGAAACACTGCTAGAACACCTACCAGATGAATACAAAGATGGAGCGGAGCTCCTCATCAGAGAGGGAAAACTCATTACAAATGCATCCATCAAATGCGCACTGGATGCAGCTGACACTGCAGCAAGGGCAATCAACACTAGTGTGATGTTGAGGAGGCACGCATGGCTGAGAATATCAGGCTTCAAACCTGAGATTCAAAATAATATCTTGAATCAACCAGTCAACCCAGACTTTTTATTTGGCCCCGAGGTTGACACTACACTGGAAAAGATTAAAAAGGACACAAACTGCGAAATCTATGGGGGCTCTACAGTCGCAGCAGTTTCGGAGTGGCTCCTTTCATCGCCCCGGGAATAGAGGAGCAGCTAGAGGTCAGGGGTCACAGCAGCAGTACAGTAAAGGAGGTCCCCAGAGTACCTATAATAAAAACAATAGGGGTGGATATCGTGGATCCAGCACCAAAGGCAGAGGACGAGGACACCACAACACCAGGTCCTCCGCCAATAACAAACCGTGACGTCTTGTCGCTGCCCCCCGCCCACATAACACCGGTCGGGGGGAGACTCCCAACAGTTCCTGCCAGTCTGGAGATCCATCACCACAGACAGGTGGGTCAGAGAAATTGTCCAGTACGGTTATTGTCTGGAATTCACATCCAATCCACCCAACATACCACCAAGACACCGTCCTATGTCCGCAGAGCACTTGACATTATTGCAGCAAGAAGTACTAAGTATGCTGCAAAAAGGAGCCATAGAGCTCGTGCCTATGGAACAGCGGGGGTCAGGGATGTACTCTCTGTACTTCTTAATCCCAAAAAAGGACGGGTCTTTACGACCTATACTAGACCTCCGCCCCCTCAACCAATACATTCTGTCAGAGCATTTTCATATCCTCACCCTCCAGCAGGTTCTGCCGTTACTCAGTCAGGGAGACTTCCTAGCAACACTAGATTTAAAGGATGCGTATTTCCACAGACTCATACACCCATCACACAAAAAATATCTCAGGTTCACTCTTCAGGATCAGCATTATCAGTTCAAAGTACTCCCTTTCGGAGTATCAGCGCCCAGAGTCTTTACCAAGTGCCTAGCGACAGTGGCCGCACACTTAAGGAGACAGCACATTCACGTCTTCCCTTACCTGGACGACTGGCTTGTTCAGGCAAAGTCAGCCCAGCAGTGTGCCAGACACATATCCCACACCATTCACCTTCTTCACAGTCTGGGATTCTCACTGAATTATCCAAAGTCACATCTCCAGCCCGCCCACGTACGGCAATACCTGGGCGCGACTATAGACACTCTGGCTGCCAAAGCTCAGCCAAATTTAGCGAGAATCAACAGCATGCAACTGCTGATAAAAAAGTTCAGACCACAACACTCCCTTCCAGCGCGAGTGTTCATGCAGTTGATAGACATGATGGCCTCCTGCATCTTCATAGTCCCGCACGCGAGACTACATATGCGCCCGCTTCAGGAGTGCTTGGCACGTCAATGGAATCAGACTCGGGGACAGTTGAAAGACCTAGTGTTGGTGAGCGGTCGGGCATACAACTCTCTGCATTGGTGGAATCCACACAACCTTTGCAAGGGCCGACCGTTCCAAGAGCCTGTTCCACAAATAATACTGACGGCGGACGCGTTTCTCCAGGGATTGGGGAGCTCATGTACTTAATTACACAGTGCAGGGACTATGGACGACACAGCAACAGAAGATGCACATCAACCTTCTGGAACTGATGGCTATCTTCCTGGCAATGAAGGCATTCAAAGTACACTTGTGCAACAAAGTCGTGTTGATCCGGACGGACAACATGACTGCCATGTACTACATACAGAAGCAGGGAGGAACACACTCTCCACAGTTGTCTCATCTGGCTCAGAGCATGTGGAAGTGGGCCATTCAGAGGAACATGTTCCTCATGGCGGAACACCTCCCGGGCAAGGACAACCAGATGGCGGATCTGCTCAGACACAGCCACCAAATGCACGAATGGGAGCTACATCCATCAGTACTCCAACCGTACTTCCAGCAGTGGGGTCATCCAGAGATAGACCTATTCGCCACAAGGGAAAACGCAAAATGCCAAAGCTTTGCCGCCAGGTTTCCGCATCCACAGTCGCAGGGCAATGCGATATGGATGAACTGGTCAGGCAGATTTGCGTACGCTTTTCCCGCAGCGCCATTAATACCGCTAGTGGCACGCAAACTACGGCAACACTCAATGACACTCATCCTGGTTGCTCCAATGTGGGCACGCCAGCCATGGTACACCACGTTACTAGAACTGTCCGTAGTGCCGCCTCAAAGACTGCGGCTAACACCCAAACTTTTAACACAGAACCATGGTGAAATTCAGCACCCAGATCCGCAACAGCTGAACTTGGCGATCTGGCTCCTGAAGTCTTAGAGTTTGGCTACCTGAACCTGCCTCCAGAATGTATGAATATCATCAAGGAGGCCAGGAGACCCATGACCAGAGCTTGCTGTGCGGCTAAATGGAAAAGGTTTGTCATTTACTGTAAAAACAATGACATTAATCCGCTGGATGCATCCATTCAGAACATCTGTTACCTGTTACACTTATACCGATGCAATCTGGCATACAACTCCATCCGTATACATCTAACCGCAATAGCGGCCTATCTTCAGAACAGACAGCACCTCTTTATTCAAGGTGCCTGCCATCAAAGCCTTCTTAGAGGGACTCAAAAGAGTGATTCCTCCAACTCACCCACCGGCACCGGTGTGGAACCTGAATGTGGTCCTCACCAGATTAATGGGTCCACCTTTTGAACCTCTACATTCATGTGAGATTCAATTCCTCACCTGGAAAGTAGCCTTCTTAGTGGCAATCACTTCGTTGAGAAGAGTTAGTGAACTCCAGGCACTAACCATTCAAGAGCCATTCATACAGGTTCACGCAAACCGAGTTGTACTACGTACTAACCCCACTTTCATGCCTAAAGTGATATCGCAGTGCCACATGAATCAAACTATTGAACTGCCGGTTTTCTTTCCAAATCCAGAAAATGTCGCGGAGAGAATGCTCCATACACTAGATGTAAAGAGGGCCCTCATGTACTATATAGACAGAACAAAGGATTTTAGGAAAACAAAACAACTGTTCGTTGCCTTTTCTCCACAACACAAGGGCAACGCCATATCCAAAGCAGTGATAGCCAGATGGATCGTTAAATGTATTCAAATTTGCTATGAAAAAGCTAAACGCACATTAACGATTCCTCCCAGAGCCCACTCAACACGAAAGTTAGGGGCGTCCATGGCTTTCCTAGGGAATATTCCTTTAGAGGAAATATGTAGAGCAGCCACATGGTCCACTATACATACATTTACAAAACACTACTGTGTAGATGTACATTCAAAACAGCAGGCAGCTGTAGGACAGGCTGTTCTCAAGACCCTTTTTCAGACTGCTGCAGCTGGCACGGGCAGCCGCTGCTAATAGAGGGACTGCTATATAATCTATGCACAGATATGAATTCAGCAGCCCACATGCCTCTAACTGAATATGCTACTTACCAGTATGCATCTGTTCTTGGCATGTAGGGCTGCTGACATTCATATCGCCTACCCTCCTCCCCGGCGTCTGTAGTGGCTGCAGCACTCAATTACTGTATAGCATGGTCATCACTTGCGGTATCTACTCCATCACTGCCACAATGGCGAAAAACAATCTAAGGATGGAGAGGATGCCCATGCGCACTGTAGTCCAGGGGAGGAGCCACCTATCTCGTGATACTTCGAAGACTCTTCCAGGACAGCAATGTGCAATCATCCGGACCCAACACTAGGCGGCGATCTATGCACAGATATGAATGTCAGCAGCCCTACATGCCAAGAACAGATGCATACTGGTAAGTAGCATATTCATTACTCCCTCACAGGAACTCTGCAACAATCTTGCAAATTTATTCTATGACTAGATCGCCAACATCTACAGAAACATCAAAGCCCAGGCCAAGACCATAAACTTCTTCAAGCAACACCATGACCCTGCTACCGCCACACACATACTGCTAACCGAATGGAGGCAGCTCGCCCTTCAGGACACCGCGCCCATCATGACTCCGTCCATTCAGGGGCCCTCACTGACCCATGACCTCACCACATTTTCAGCCTAGGCAATGCCAGAATCACCATCTTGTTCAACACCTCCATTGCCGTGGCCACCTTCCCTGAGGCCTAGAAACACAAAGTCGACGCCCTACTAAAGAAACCCATCGGCAGACCCCAGCGAACTCGACAACTACCGACCGATCACCCTACTCACGATCCCAGCCAAAGTATTAGAAAAAGCCATCAACCAACAACTTTTTTCACATATGGAATAGAACCTCCTACTCGAATCCTCCCAATCTGGATTACGCCGCAACCACAGCACTGAAAAAAACTCTCATTGCGGCTACAGACGACATTCAAGCCCTACTCGACCGAGGAGAGACTGTGGCTCTGATCCTCCTAGAACTCTCGGTAGCCTTCAATATGGTCTCCCTCTACACGCTCATCCAAAGGCTGAACAACATGGGCAGCCAAGGAGGTTCTCTCAGATGGATCGCCTCTTTCCTCACCGGGAGAATGCAAAAACTCTGCCTCCCACCCCCTTCACCTCCAAACCCAAGGAAATCTGTGGAGTACCCCAAGGAGCCTCGCTCCACCCCACCCTCTTCAACACTTGTGACACCTCTGGCCAGCATTGTCAAAACCCACAGACTCCAGATTATATCCTACGCCGTCGACCCACAACGCATCCTCTCCCTCTCCAAAGACACCACCAACATCTAGACCAACTTCCACAACTGCATGACAAATGTTGTCAACTGTATAAAGGACAACAGCTTGAAGCTCAACTCAGACAAGACAGAGGTACTGATTTTCAGAAACAAAAGCTTCCCGTAGGAGGCATCCTGTTGGCCCTCAGAACTCTGACCTTCTTCTACTCCAACTGACAGCGCTAGGATCCTAGGCATCATTCTGGACAACAAGGTAACCAGGACATCGCTAATCAACTCCATCTTCTCCTCCTGCTTCTTGATCCTCTGCATGCTTGGTTAGATATTCAAATGGCAACCCCAAATCTCAAGGCGCACCATCACCCAAGCCCTCCTATCCAGCCAACTGAACTACAGGAATGCTCTCTACACAGGGATTGCAGCTCATCTCCGATGACTACATACCATACAGAAATCTGCAGACAGACTCATCATGGATCTCCCTAAACAAACCCACACCACCCTCTACCTCGGAACTCCACTGGCTCCCTGTACAGAAAGAAGCCAGTTCATGCTCCCCACCCATGCACACAAGGCCCAACTTAACTGTGGACTGACGTACTTGACCCACCACCTAAATTTCCATCAGTGACACTTCTGCTCCGCATCTTTCACTAGCCCTCATCCCCTGCTTCCAACATAGCAGATGTGGAGGTCGCTCCTTCTCCTTCCTAGCAGCAAAGACCTAGAAAGAGCTACCCTTTCATCTACGGGTCTCCCCACTTCTTTCAGAGTTATGAAAGTTCCTGAAGACTTGGCTATTCGGCTAATCAACTGTACCCTGCCCGTGCCTGGATACCCTCACTGGTGTCCAGGAACGATATACCAATCTACTGATTGATTGATTTAACTGTCCAGGGAAGTAGGCCCCTCAACACCTCCATTTTTTTGCATCTTATATATAGCGCAAACTCGACCCGAAGGTATTGGAGCGCTGTACATGAGCACTGTATTTACATTACATATTCAGGCACGGGGAGATTAAGTGATTTGCCCAGAATCCCAGGATGCGGACACAACCCCGAGACTTGAACCCTGGTTTCCAGCACCAAAGTCGGCAGTCTAGCCAACAGACCACATCCTCTCCGCCACATCCTCCTCCTCTCAATAAAGGGCTTTCTCCACATAACACCTGCAAGAGAAAAAATGGGAGCCTTGCACCAGTGGATTGAACAAATGGATTCTCAACATCATCCAACATGGATATTGTATAGAACTTGTAAGATCTCCCCCAAGACTGGGACCAAAGGAATGATCACATCTGAAACATGAAAGATCAGATCTATGACGGGATGGTGAAAGAGTTGTTGCAAAGAACGGGAAGTAGAAAGGGTACCACAAAAAGATCGGTCAGTGAAACTAGTCAATCTGTTTCCTAGTACAAAAACCAGACTAGTCACTGTGCACAATTTTATACCTCTGTTTCCTTAAATTAATAAGGACACAAAAATGACAATGCTTGCACATTCCCATGAACAACAGACTCAAAAAATCCCTAGGCTTTGTAGTGGGCAGAACACACTACCCATTCAGTGTACTACCATTTGGAGTAAAAGCTGCACTAAGGGTGTTTCTGCAATGCTTAGTCGATGTAGCAGCGTACTGGAGGAAAAAGATGTACATGTACCCCTACCTAAACGATTGATTGGTAGAAGCAAATTTGTTCTGCATGTGTGCAAGCAGCATCAAAATGATGGAAACGCAACACAGGCTAGGTTTCTTAATAAACACGGAAAACTCCTCTCCAATACAAAGAAGGAAAAAAATAATTTTAGGAGCAAGAATAAATGCAGTGGAAGCACATGCATTTCCTAGAGACAAGAGAATCCAATCGATAACACATCAATTTCCCCCCACTACTGCATGGGTCAGTCTGACAGTGAGGGCACTCTGTAAGATGATAGGCATGATTGCTTTCTGCATCCCATTAATTCCATATGTGAGGCTTCACATGAGGCCAATCCAGGAATGGATTTAGAACCAAATGGTCCCAAGCATCAGGAGGTAGGAGAATCTAGTGGTTGTTACGCAAAAAGTGCAAGAGGAAATGGCTTGGTGTAGAACAAAGAGAACAAAAGAGTGGGGAGACTTTTTGCACTACCAACTCAGACGTTTTCCCCCAGAACACCACACCCAGAGCTTGGCAGCATAGTTCTTGAGTACACAAAATTCGGATGTTTAGAGAACAATGGAAGTCCTAAGGAAAGAACAAAGGCCACCTACAAAGAAATGCTACAGGGCCAAATGGGGAAGGTATATGAAATGGTGCCAATGGTCTGGCCTATATGGAAGCAGGACACCAGTCATCACATCACTAACTCTAATAAATGGCAAACTAATGTACACCTCACTGAAGGTTCACTTGGCAGCGATCGTAGCCTATACAGGGAGACACATAAGCAGATGAGCCTTCACTACACCGGTGGTCAAATGGTTCCTAGAATGGGCTAGGGGAGCAGCTCCACCAAGATATGCACCAACAGACATGTGAAACCTAAATGTGGTGCTAACCTAATTGATGAGAGCCCTTTTGAACCACCCCACAAAGCAAACCTTAAATTTGTCACGCTGAAACCAGTCTTCTTAATTGCAGTGGCCTCCCTAAGCAGCGTAAGTGGGTGGCAAGCGTTTACCATCCAGGAGCCCTTAATGTAAATACACAAGGACAGGATATTTATGAGAACCGTTCCACACTTTCTACAAAAGGTCAGATCACAGTATAACATAAACCGAACTATCCATCCAAATTCCAAGTTTCTTCTAGGAATCAAAGACTGAGGATGAAAGAGCTTTGCACACGCTGGATGTTTGTAGAGCATTAGTGTGTTAACTAGAGAGAAGAAAATTGCTAAAGGTGCCAGTTCTTTGTATCCTTTGCAGACCTGAACATGGGAGTACCAGTAACTAGGGTTACCATCTCAAGATGGATAGCTCAGACAGTACAAATATATCTCAAGAAGCCTTTCATACAACTGGAACCAAAGCCAAGAGCACGCTCCACAAGGAAGAAGTAAGCCACTCTAGCCTGCCTATAAACTTCCCATTAAGTGATATATGTATGTGAGAAAGTGGCTCTGTATATACTGCTCCCTAATAGGTACAGGGTGTAGAGTCCACAGTCCCCCAGAGGCTGATAGAGGTCAAAGTTAGGTATGACCTTACTCTCAAAAGTGGTAGCTTGGTCGAGCAGTAAGGCAGTACCAGAGGACAGTGTAAAGCATTTATTGTACACAGTCAGTCAGCAAATGGTTTCACACACTCAATAACTGAACTCTAGGCCAATGGTTTATATATATAAAATATATGCTTGTTTTATTTTTAGAACCACAAAGGGGATAAAAATATACTTTCTCAGAATGAGAGGTTGAATATAAACACTTTTGCCTTAAGCAATAAATTTATATAAACAGTCACAGTTGGTTGTAATAAACAATCCTATTTCCTAAACATAACAATGCATTGAGCTCAATGATAAATTCAGGTTATTTGTAATAAATTACTTTTCAGATTACTTTTGGAATTCCAGGTCTGGCTCCTAGATCCAGCCTTGGGTCGGTATTCAGAATCAAGTGATGAAAGTCGACTTAATAACTGTAATGATTTTTAAATAATATTTAGCTATTTCAAAAGTTAGCACTTAGAAAATATTTCAAAGAAAACATTCAATGGATCTCTATGGCAAGAAATTCAAATTGCAGGCAGAGTACTTTATCGTTACTTTAGTAATCCAGGACTGGGTACCTAGACCCAGGACTGGGATCCTTATCAAAAACAGGCAAGTAATTTCGTTTGCAGAAATGGTACGATTTTACAAGAATATTTCAAATTTGCAAAAATAGACACTTAGAAGAAATTTCACAGAAAAGCAGACAATGGTTTCCTATGGGAGAAAAATGAGTTAGAGGTAAGTATAGTTGTGGACACTTTTCAGAGTCAGGGCTGGGCACCAAGATCCAGCACTGGCAGCTCACCTAGGAGCAGGTGAGTAAATTCGTTTTTGTCACTTGGCTGATTTTTGGTGAATTTTTGCAGTTTTGAAAAGTTCACACTTAGAAGATTTTTGAAGAAAAAGCCAGTCAATGTTACCCTATGAGGAAAATGAAGTTAGCGGTTTAAGGGTATGTACTCGACTGGCAGAGTTGAAATTCCGGGCATAGACTCAGGGGTCCCCCAGTGTCAGGTAGGTACAGTTGGTTCACCCTCAGCGGTTTCAGGACGGCCGGGTGCAGAGAGAGTTAGGCCCAATGTTATCCTATGAGGGATAGGGGGGGCCTTGGTTGGTGGCTGCTGTCTGGCAAGCCACGCGGCTGTGGGAGCTGGGCTCCTGGTCACTTACTCAGGGCAAGTGGGGAAGTAAGTTAGTGTAGAGAGTGCACTGCCAGGGCCACTCGGGCGGATGGGTGCAGGGTGCTTTTGAGCCGTCGGGCGCTCAATGGAAATCATTGGAAATATTCCGGTTTGGAAAAAGGCTGCAGGCTCGGGGACGGGGATGTTCCAGGTGCCACCACCACTTCGAGAGGTAAGTTGGGTAGTTGTAGGTTAGGTGGGTACCCCGGGATTGGGCACAGGGGGCCGTAGGGCGCCGGGTGCAGGGGTGCCTTTTGATGTCGGAAATCTTACCCTCTTGTCGATCGCGGCTGGGGTGGCACTTGGTTCTGAGGCTGCAGGCTTCTTCCGGAATGTCGAGGGGGGCCCTTGGGTGCCGGACTCGGGGTCACAGTCGCCGTGGGGTCGTCCTCAGGGTCTTTGTCCACTCCGGCACTGGCCAGGCTTGGCTGGTGCAGTGTGTGTTGGGTCCGCGGTTCCGGGCTGCTGCCAGGGGTTAAAAATAGGTTTCTTGAGTAGAGCCTCTACTCATGGGAGACCCAGGGGCTTAGAGCCAAAAGGTAGCCAGGTCCGCCGGGGTTGGTGAGGTTGCTGGCCACGAGAGATGCCGCACTGGTGCAGGTTCGAGAGTCGACAGGCCGGTAGGGCTGGGGCCAAAGCAGTTGGTGTCTCCTTCTCTTTTTAGCAGCTGCAGGGCAGGTCCTTGTTCTTCTTGCTCTTCTTGTAGTTTTTCTATCTGGAATCTGGGGAAGGAAGGTTCAGGGTGCCCCTAAATACTAGATTTAGGGGCATTACAGGTAGGTGAAGGCCAGGGACCAATGGGTCCTTGTGCTGGTGTGGGTACACCCCCTATCCTGCCTCTCTCCTGTGGGAGGGGGGCAGTAGCCTAATCCTGATAGGGTAGGGCCCCCCATCTTCAAGATGGCGAGAGCCCGGAGATGTGCTTCACCTCGCCTCCCCCACCTGAGGGGTGGGGTGGGCAGGCTGGCACATCCCCTGTCCTTGTATGGGGTTTCCGGCCAAGCTTCCCACCAGAGTGGGGGGTTGCAGTGGCCTGGGGAAACTCCAAGAGGCGGCATGCCTTTGAAGCTTCCCTTTGCTCATCCTGGGGGAGGAGATTTATCACCTCACCCAGGATGTGCATTGTTGCAGGCCCGGGAGAGCAGGGGCTCTCCCACCCAGGGGTCCAGCAACGTGTCTGCTGTGTGGCAGCCTGGGCAGCCTCAGAGCAGACGTGGATTGTAGGTTAGTTGTAAGGGGGCATCTCTAAGATGCCCTCTGGGGTGCTTGGTACATTAAATCTCACACTGGCATCAGTGTGGGTTTAATGTGCTGAGAAGTTTGATACCAAACTTCCCAGTCTTTAGTGTTGCCATTATGGTGCTGTGGAGCTCGTGTTTGACGAGCTCTCAGCACCATGTACTCTTAAATGGCAGCACTGCACTTACAGTGCCCGGGAATGGACCTGGGTACTGTAGGGGCACAGGGCTCCTGCCCCTGTGCCCACACCATGGGCATAAGGCACCCAGCCAGAGGGGTGACTGACATATGCCTTGGCAGTGTGGGTGTTGGGCATGGCACACAGATGTGTGCCATGTCGACTCTTCATTTTGTCCTGCACCCAGACACTCAGCCTGCAAAGGCAGTGTGTGTGTGTAAGGGTACAGGGCCCCTAATGGTGGCACAAGGAGTGCTGCAGCCCTTGGGGACCTTCCCTGGTCACAAGGCCCTGGGTACCTAGGGTACCATTTACTAGGGGCTGACATGTGGCCAGGGTTTGCCAATTTGGAGTTTGTGTGTTTTAAGGAAGGAACATAGGCCCTGGGCACCTGATTGGCAGGAGTCCAGGGTACACTCAGTCAAAGTACATTCAGCAATTTAGCAAAAAGTGGGGGCATACCATGCAAGAAAGATGGCACTTTCTCACAATGTATGGCAGCTTTTTGGTCATCACTCCATACTTGAACAAAGCACTATTGCATAGATATCTAGGTGAATAGAGAATCACAAGCGGGGCTTTGTTTGCAAGTTCAAGCTCATTTCAAACGCTGCAATGAGCAAAGATACTGCTACAAAGTGAAGGTGCACCATGTGAATCCATAAAAGATTTGTTCTGCAAAACCAAATGGTTGCTTGGCATTATGAGTAGTTTTGCAGCTTGCAGATATTTTATATTGCCTTGCGACCCACCAGTCTCCCCTTGAGAAGAGGTGAAACATGACAAACAAGGGGCAAGATACAAGACCAACCTTAAACACCAGGAAGCCAATTTTGAAGTAAAGTGAAGAATCCAGTCACCAGGAGGAAAAATAATTTGAAGATAGCGACCACGCACAGGGGTTTCATGGGCGGGCCACTGACACCAGGAGAGGTGGAGAAGGCTCCTAATGTAATAAGATGGCGCCCAACAACAAAAGAAGGGGGACTGCAAGAGGGGAATTCAGACCAAAACATAAGGTGGCAGAATAATACACAGCATGTGAATCCAGAAAATGATTCAAGCTGCAAAATACTTCTACCACCGGTAAGTAACTATTTAGTTTGTCTTTTCATTTTGCATGTGTGCTTGGAATGATGAATGCCCATTTTGGCTGGGTCACAAGATATAAATCCTGTGTTACATTACATGGTAAGTGAACCAACCGTTTGTATACTACTTGTAACTTTTATGCATCAGATTACAGTAGTAGAACTGTGGTAGTTTGAACTACGGTGGCATGCTGAGTACCAGACCCTGCACCCTAGTCCTCTTGTCATAAGTGTGTTTTTTCACAGAGCTTGGCTTAAGTCCAGGCCTTGCAAACTCTGCAAAGTGAACCCCTCCCCCCACCCGAAAGCTTATTGGTTCAGGCCAACCACCATGAAGGTCAATCCCATCAGACCGGAAGTCGAAGTGAATTGACCCATTTTGATAAGAGTTTTTTTGCCTCTGCCAGTTTCCCATTGAGGTCCCTGAATGTGTGTGGATGATGTAGGGCACCATACACATGCCATTGAGGAAAAGTTCAGGAATGCTTTAGTTTTGACAGTCCATGATGCGTACGATGTGGCTAATTACGCATTGACAGCTGATGTGGACAGGACGTATAGCTTGGGCTGTGCCATGAGCACTAGTGTTGTGATTGACATTAAGCTTGGATGCATAACCAGGATTCTATGGGGACCTGGAGGTATGCCTTATGGATATGCATTTTGATGGATTAAGGCAGATTCTGCCAGTAGCATTTCAAGGAAAGCTGTGTCACAGTCCATTTATTAGGCGGCTTGCTGCCAGTTGGTCGTTTCCTCCAACAATACCGTAAGCTCGGAGGTAACTTGTGAGGGCTTGCTTATTGTCAAAGGCAGCCCGTGCAGCATCCTGCACAGGCATTACAGAGTTCCAGAGGAGATGATGGTAGTAGAGGACTTAACCAGCAGCAGGAACAGTTTTCATCACCTTCCTTGTCTACTGGCACAACTCTGCTAGCAGGTTGCAGGATACATGTTTCCTCTCTGCTGTGCATTGGGGACTGGATGGTGTTCTTGGACTGGCACGACGCGTACTTTCATGTACCCATCCAGCAGTCCCTCAGATGCTTCCTTCGGTGTGTTGTAGAATCGGAGCATCTTGTATGCTGTCTTGGCGATTGGCTTCACCTCTTGCCTCCTCATAAGAGGTTTAAAAAGGAGATGGTTGTAGTTGTGGCCCACCTTCGAAGGCCCGGGATGCACATATTTTCATACCTCGAGTCTATGGACTGCTGAAAGCAAACTTGCCACAGTCCGTAGCAAACCAACTGGAGATTCCTTTTCTTGCTATTCTTTCTGGGGATCTCCATCAATGAACCTGTCTGTTATCTCCAACCAACACAGAGGATTCAGCATACGATGGATCTGTGACCTCTTGTATGCCTTTCCACTGCTGACAATTGTACTTCAAAATCTGAAGGTCTGGAAGGACCTAGCCCAGGTCCTCATTATAGCCCTGGATTAGGCCATGATAGTGTGATACTCTGACATACTTTGTGTGAGTATTTGCCCTTTGCTTTGCCTATCTCTTCGGGTTGACTTTCTTTCCCAGCTCCAGAACAGGGTTCTGGCCCTGAATCTCTACAACCTCCTTCCCCATTCATGGAGGTTGAGCGTAATTAACTGAAGGGTTTTGACCTGCCTGTCGAAATGGTATACATTATCTTGACAGCTAGGTGCCTATCCAGCAGATGGATTTACTCGGGTAGCTGGGTGAAACGTGCGGCCTGGTGACCCACTTCAGGCATAGTGTTTTGATATACTGTTTCTTTCAGCCCTAGTGTGGCAAGGTACCACTGTGGGCACTGTTGAGTAATTTGTTGGTTCTTTCGACCTTTTAAGTTTGCCTGACCTACCTATGTTGTTCAAGTACACAATGGTAATTTGCTTCCGTAAAGGGCTGATGTATGTTTCCTTTTGCACCCTTTGTTATTCTACAGCGGGACCTTAACTTAGTTCTCTGGTTTTAGATGTTTTCTTTATGAACTTGCGCACAGCTGATCTCTGAGGGTGTTCACCATTAGGACTATTTCGTTATTGCTGTTACTTCTGTGCGCCATGTCAGTGAACTACCGGTGCCTTCAGTGTAACCTCCTTCAGTGACAAATGGGTGCTGCAGACGCTGGCTTCCTTTCTGCTGAAAGTGGTCTCACCCGTCCATGTGGGGCAGTCCATAATGCTTCATATTTCTTTTCTGTCCACCACATCCTTCTGTGGAGGAGGAGAAGCTTCACCAGTTAGATCCCAAAATAGCCTTCAACTTATACATAGATCAGAGTAATGAGTACTGGGTGGATAACCAGCTTGTTGTCCTTTAGCCAGTGCCCCATCTTAGAAAGGAAGGCAGTTAAGAAACCGATCTTGTCCTGTTGAAATGATGGTAATCCACAAGTGGAAAGGATTCATTCAAGGTAAGTTTATTTATTCCGTTTTGGCCCATGACGCGGCACGTCCTGTCCACTTTGACAGAGTACCTGTTTCGAACGGGAACCAGAGAGAAAACCCGTGCCACGATTGTAGGCAACAATCAAACATACACAAACAAATTTACAGTAGATAAAAGGCATGCCGAGAGAGCACGCTCGGCACTAGAATATTAAGTAACCCTGCGTACTTACTATTCCATTACAACATTTCCCCCTTTAGATCTCAAAAACAAAATATCATCTTGGAAATTGACTTTAATTACACACGTACTCCTATTTTTGGGGAATTCTCCCGATTAGAAAACCCAACAAATTCATGCAGGTACTACCAGGAGCTGTACCCTTGGTCCCGGAGGATATGTTTCTTGCAGCAGCTGTGGGGCCTGAATATGTGTATCATAAGGTTGGGGATTCTGAATAAGCCAGTGTGCCCAATCATTATCTGCCTCTTTTGCCATTTCTCTCCTTTTGCTTATGATAGCCACTTGATCAGAGGTCAGTCTGACAAGCTGTCTCTAATTCCACCACCATTTTTCCACGGTAAGTGCAGAACCTTTGCTTACCCTATCCACCTGCACAGGAGCAGAAAACTTGGAACCCCCTTTCTTTGTTCTAATGTGTTTTCTAATCATAACCCAATCACCTGCGCGTAAATCCACAACGGAATCCCCATGTTCACCATCAAATCTGGTTCTCATGTGAGCCTGCTGTGCACCAACTGTAGCAGCAATTATCCTCTTAAATGGCATCATTTCAGTATTTCCTTGCGTTTTTTCACTCCTTCACATGTGGTACAAAGTAGTATGAGCGTTCTGACCCCTCAATGAAAAAGGAGTCACCCCATGGTACAATAAGGAGAAGTATTATGAGCCCAGACCTTGCGTTCAATAAATTTCATAGCATCCATTCCTGAAGCCAAAGCTGTTTTCACCCCTCCTTTATTCTATTTGCATGTTCAACCAAACCGTTAGAAGATGGTGCATACAATGCAACCTTGAGATGTTTAATACCCATGCTCTGTAAAAAAATAATTCCCCCATGCACAGTGCGAGAAGCAGAAACAAAAAATAGTAATAACTTTCAGTTATTACCATTTTATGCTTGGGTGCAGGAGGGCGGGGATGCTCTGCGAGCAGGGCAGGGGAGGAGTGGTGTGCCCACCCCTGAGTGCGCAAAGACTATTTGGTCGGCCCTCTGGGGCTGCCCAAGCCAGTCATGCGTACTCTGCTCTTCTCCGGAGCCTGCATGAAGAACATGGTCTCCCCATAAGTTTCTGGCTGGGCAGTGTCCCGACCAATCACAACACTGCTTGCAGCGTTGTGATTGGCTTAGGGGAGGGAGCCTGGCTGCCTGCCTCCTGTTCCTGCCGGAGTAGGAGAACAGGAGCACAGAAGACGCTGGACCCGACCGGCAGAAAGGTAAGTTATTTTTTAAATTAAAATGATTAAATTAAATCCCCCTCCCCTCGCAGCCCCTCCACCCTACCCCCCGCCCCCAATGCCTCCCACCCCCCTCTCCCAAACGCGACTGCTCATGCATTCAGAAACAAAATGAGTGCAATTGTCTGTGACCAAAAGTTTAGGAAGTCCCTCCAATACAAAAACTTGTTCTAAAAAAGTTAAGACTGTCCGAGTATGTCGATGCAACAAATACATGGTACATCCACTTTGAGTGATAATCTATAAGTAATATAGTATACCTCATTGATTCTAGTAAGGTGGAGAAAGGACCAGAAAATTCCAACCCCAGTTTTTCCAATGCTTGATCAGGAAACTGGGTGGGACACAATGAAACGCACATACCTTTCCAATGGTTGTCGGACAAACACTCCAGGTGCTCAAGTTAAATCTTTGATTGATCAGTGTCCTAAGATGGTCACCAATATTGTTGCTTAATTTTCATACTCTTCCTGGTACACCCCAGATGTCCATCATGAGCCTGTGATATGATGATACCACGTAGCTTGGAAGAAGGAACAAAAAGAAATCCCCTGAGCACAAATGTATTTTCCACCGAAAGTTCGTCAGCAACCTGAGCAAATCTTTTCAACTCTCCTTGTACATTCCTCACTTCAAGCCATCCTTTGATCTTGTATTCTACAACTTTATTTCGGCATGGAATCCTTCTCTGAAGCATTGATCCAGTCTTGCTCACTTACAACTGATTTGTATTCAGATATAGCATCAACCAATGCCACACATTCCACATCATCTGACAGAGTTGTCAGATTTCTCCCCCTCAAGTACCATGCATGACAGTCTGCACGAACATTCATTCCACCTGGGATGTGACTAATGGTAAAGTTGTATGCCTGCAACTTTGAAACCAACCTGGTAAGTCTAGATGACCTATTTCCATTGCCACTCCTCGTAAAAAATGTGCATCAAAGGTTTGTGATCAATCAACAATTCAAACCTGGTGCCTCAAATATATGTTCAAAATTTATGGACCATCCACACGCAGGCCAGACCTTCCCTTACGATGGTACTATATTTCTTTTCATATGCCTTGAGTGCCCTGGGCGCAAAAGCCACAGTTTACTCACTGCCGCTAATCCTTTGACTGAGTACAGCGCCTATATCATGTGCACTGGCATCCACCGTAATGATGAATGATTTTCACAAAACGCACTTAGTGCTGGGGCTGTTATGATATGTTTTTTTTACCTCAAACACTGTATTTTGCACTTCCGACCACACAAACCTTTGTCCTTTCCTTAACAGCATTCTAGGTGGCTCAATAAACTGTGCATAACCTGGTACAAAGCATGCATAGTATTCTGCCAAACCAAGAAATGAACAAAGGGCATCTTAGACAATGGATGGCAATCTACTATGATTTATGTTAAGGATGCGCAAGTCGGCAAATAACCTGATGTCGCCAGTCCTCTTGCGCACAACGACAATAGGGGCCAACCACTGGGAAGAATCAGTGCCTTATGTAACACCTTGAGTCACTAATTCATTAAGAGATCTATTCAGTTCCTCTCTGGCGCTCTAAGCAACAGGGCGAACTTTCTGTGCACCAGATTGGGCATTGAGAATCTGCCTAATATTGTGCTCCAAACCTAGAACCGTACCAACGGGCCTGGCAAATAAGGCTTTAAAATCTGCTCGAATGGCATTAACAGATTCCTGAGGATCATCATTGACACATGAAATGGGTAGTTTGGGCATCTTTCCCTGAGCCAATGGATTGTCAGATCCAGGAGCCAACAGTATACCCATCCAGGCAACCCACAATGTTTCTCCCTTTGTCAGCAACACAAACCTTGGTAATGGTATCCCTACCAAGACACAAAACCTTTGAAATAGCCAATCATGTCGATCTTGTTCCCCAAAAGCCTTCGTATTAACATCTATAGGAGATAGTGAACGGTCAAAACCCCAATGTCCATAAAAGGTAGAGTCACGTGAAATGGTTATGGGTTACCTTGAATCAGCCATGACCGTTAACTTAATATGATCCACAAGAACTTCACATCAAGGGCCTTTGATGGGTAACTCTAGAGTGTTACATTCCAATGTTATCATGACATTAAGTGAGCCTACACAATCCTCCACATCTATGTCAACATTTCCCACTTTTGCTGTATGTTTTCGCACTCCTGCATGCACTATGAAAGTGACCAATTGTTTTACACAGGATACATTTGTTTTCAGTAGCGGGACAACTAGGAAAGCTCCTAAGATGGGATTTAGCATCACACATGTAGCAAGAGCCAAAGACCTTTTTGTTAAATGTTTTAAATTGTTTCCCTTTAGAACTAATAGCACCCACCACCTCAGTGCATTCTTCTGTGGATGTAACATTAACCTTAGAACGTCTGAATGTAAAAGTTTTGAAGAAATCCGTGTCCTTTCAATGCTCTTTGCCAGATCTAGTACCACCATTAGTGTTGGATTGCTACAACTTGGATGTCTTTCCTGAATTTTCCTAGAGGAACAATTAAAACCAACTTTGTCACAAATGTAAATGTCAAATTAGGACCAAACTCACAAGTAAATGCTAGAACTTTTAGAGCCGATACATATTCTTCTACATTTTCCTCTAGAAATTGTTTTCGTTTGAAAAAGGCATGTCTTTCAAGCATAATGTTAGGTTCATCAGCAAACTGTTTCCGTAACCTAAAAACCGCCTCAAAGTAAATGTTCCATTGGCTGTTGCCTGTAGGTGCTTGCATAGTTTGCAAACTGTCAAAAATAAGCTGTGCTGCGTGACCAAGACTTCCATATAAAAAGGCGGATTTACGTGCAGGATTGTAGCATCTATGGCAACCAAATGGTTCTCAAATAACTTGACCTAATCTGTCCATTTAAATAGGGGTGTACCTGGATGAGTTAAAGGTGAAGGTTAAGTCATGGATTGCTGCACGCCTGTAATGACAACATTGCTACCTGCGCTCACACCTGAATTTGAGGTGGACATGATCACACACATTAGATAATAATATACAGGAAGAGATGAAGGTAATAATCAATAACCAGTATGAATAACTAAACAGGAGAACTACATGGACATGAAAATTAACAGTAACAATGGTGTGCCTATCACCGTGTGTGAAGGTATGTTACCAAACATGCCAGGTGTTCGATGTCCAATACACTGTGTGCAGATCAAGACTCGATACTCTACTTCGTAACTAAAGGTGTGCCTGTTATCGATTCCTGTAAGGTTGGATGAGGTGTGCCTGTCCTCGATCGTGCAAGGAAAGTTCTAATCTGAAGAAAAATAAGCGTAGGTGTGCTTGTCACCGAATGTGCAGGCGAGCTGTGTAGGAAATGAGCAGCTGTACATCTAAGATGGCCGGCAGGGCGTCCGCGTGTGCAAAGGTTGGAGTCAGGCGTGCCTGGCCTGGATCTTCCATGTGCAAGACGGCCGCCAAATGTAAATGCATCATGACAAAGCCTTCCATTGTTGACACTGGGATAGCCTTCTGCTCCCCCTGCGGCACTGCTGTGAAGCAAGGATTTCCCCCTAAAACATGTCCAGGAGGTACAAGCATGCTCTGCAGTATGCGACTGGAGGCAAGAGCAGTCTCCGTGGTGAGCGACAGCAGGAACAAGAAGAAATCACATTAGGGGGCGCAAAAAGCGGCAAACTGTCCAGAATAAAACTTTTTCAGTTCGTCGGTGAGCCAGCGAAGGACAGCTTGTCACCATATGAAATGATGGTAATCCACAAGTGGAAAGGATTAATTCAAGGTAAGTTTATTTAATCAATTATGGCCCATGATGCGGCACGTCCTGGACACTCTGATCACGGCAGAGTAATGGACTCCAACGGGAACCCGAGAGAACACCTGTGCCACAAACGTAGGTAACAATCAAACCTACACAAACATTACAATAGATAACCGGCATGCCGAGCACGCCTGCTCGGCACTAGAATATTAAGTAACCGTGTGAGCATGGCGATTACTATTCCATTACGCCTGTACATAAAAATGTTGTATGCCTTTGCCAAGAAGGATCCTCATTCCACTGGTGAGGCATGTTCCAATGTTGGATATCTGCTGGGCTGCTACATAGCTATTCACCCACATCTTCAGCAGACATTAGTCTTGCTTGTTTGCAGAGGGCCATTTTTCCGGCTCGTTCTGCAGGACTTCCTAGTACAAAGTCCAGTCCTCAGGTCCTCCACCTTTTGAGAGCTACTGCTTTGGTATTTGTTCCCAAGTTGAGGAATCTGCGGTTAGGAGTGTTGATCAGAAAAACAAGTTAATTACCTTCAGTATTACTTTTTCTGGAGATTACTCTGTCGCACTGCAGATTCCTTAACACACTCCCTCTTCCTCATCATGCAGAGCAGGCTTTTAGGATTCTAAAAAATGTCCCAAATTGGGTTTACCCACTGTAAAGTTAGCAATCTGTTGCAGTTGATCCGCATAGGTGAGTTGGTTAAAAAAAACGATGTCAGGGGGCAGGGATCAGACCTATGTATGGTTCTGTGCCATCCCTTTCTTAGGGGATACAATGCCACTGATCTGATTGTGCCACCTGTTGGCACATGTAAGTAACTGTTTGCGATGTTCCAGCTCCAGCCTTCTTAGGGTAATTCAAGCAGTGAGGAATCTGCAGTATCCACCAGAAGAGCTTTACTGATGGTAAGTAACTTGTTAATTTTCCTTTTGAGTAAAGGATCCAAGAAGACTTACATTTTTATTTTTTTTATTTTGGGTTAAGAGATTGAACTTTATTTTGAGCACTGGCTAGTCTTATTCAAGGTTATGAATTAAAGGGTGATATATTGAGATAATCCCGAGGTATGATGACACTGGACTGGCTATTAACAATGCTTCAGTCTGATGAGCAAGCAGTTTACATCCCTTCAAGTCCTCCTGTAGTTGTAAGTGAGAGTACATTACTATTGTGGCGCTTACAGCAGACATGCCTTTTTTATTTTGGCTACCCTATTCCTGATCGTGGAATTCTTTGGCCTTTTTAAGCTTCACAGTATAATTATTCACCCATTATGATTAAGTAGGTTTAGGTTGGAAAAAAGTGAAGCTGAGTATTTCTGTTGCTTGCTGAGGCTGATTGTATTTGTATTGTTGGGGAAATTTTATTGCAAAGATTAAAAAAAGGGTCTAACGGAGCCGCCACCCTTTCACCCTGTCTTTTGGGGTAAGCAGTAGAAAGGGCTAATGCTCATCCTGCCATGCTCAATTTCTACCATTATGTATTGTGTTCTCTTTGCTCTCTTACAGAGTCCCTTATCTGGCTGTTGCTCGGACATTTGAGAAGATTGAGGATGAATCTGCCAGGTAATTCCAGGCTCTAAAGTTAGTAGCAATGTGAGTTACCATGACTATGGCTGCAGATAGGAATTTTTCTAGACACCACTCTGTGTATTAAGAGACCCTCTTCATTCCCTGTAGCTGAAGGGTTGGAAGATAAAGGGCTTTGAGCTGGAATGATAGTGAGCCACATTTGTGGTGGCATCTGTCTTGCTTGAACGCTGATCCCGATTAGGAGCCAGAACTCGGAGGGCAGGTCAGATGGAGAAGATTGGAAAAGCCAGAGCCTTGAATCCTGCATTTGAAGTAGATGGCTTTATGTAGAAAGAGTCCGGGACAAAGTTCCACAGTTTAGCTAGTATCCCCAAAATTGGGAATACACCTAAACTCTTATTGGCTAAACACAGACTGTTTCAGGCCATAACGTATATAAATGTTGGTGATCAGAAATCCACATGCAGTCCTGTGTGCCTTTGTGGTTATTACCAATTCCTTTGACATAGATGCATTTGCAAGAGGCCGTCTGTGACGATCTGTCAGAGTTACAATGGACACAGCATAGTTGTCTGCTGCATGGTGGGTACTTACAATTTGACATTCTTGGAACCCTAGTGGGAGGAATGTTTCATAGGACAGGTGTGAGGAGATTATGGTGTTTGCTGCAATTACTTTGGAAATTGTTATGGAAGATTTGGTTAAGGACCTGGAGGCTGTAGAAATGAGCGAATAACAATCCATACTTTAGGTGTGAGATCGTGCAATGATGAAACCTAGATCTTCACACTAACTGGAGAGGGGCCTAGGTCCATGTTGAAGCCTATGAGATTATATTATCCTCATCCACAGCAATGAATGAAAGTTCATTTTAAATGTTGCTTTGCAGTCATGCCACAGCATTGATCAGTATGCTTCATTGTCTTCATGACCTGTTGTGTGTTGGTTCTGGTATGGTGAAAATCCCTTTACGCACAAAGGGAAGAGCTGGTGTTTCAGATTTTGAACAAGCACACTCTTGAAACGGTCACTGAAGCAGTTGGACTTTGTGGTGTTAATGGTGACCAGGCACACGAGTGCCACCTACTGGAAAGAAACATTGGTGTTGGTAGGAATAACACTTGTGCCTCTCAGATTGATTCCCTGGACACTGAAAGGTGATCCTTATGTTAATTGTATTTGTATAGTGCTTACGAACCATTAAAGGGATTCAAGGTGTACAAATAGACTACAGATATTACAATATCTGTAAAGAAGTGTGGTGGCCCTCTACTGGTGGCATTAGTGGCTTTTACTTTTCCAGCATGCGGTTGCATGGTCAGTTCGAAGATGAGTGAGTCGTTATGAGGGAAGGGTGCCATTAATGCCTGGTTGATATGGGATAAAATACTATGTGCAGCAGCCGCCCCAGCACGCATAGAGCACCAGCTGCCACTGTCCTTTGTGGCTCCATATCCTTGCAGTGCACTGTAACTTTATTCCTAAGTATGGAGTGCAGCAGACTAGAGTAGTTCATAACCAAATTTTAGTCTTCAGATTGTCTGAGCCAGCTTTTAAAGCTCACTGAAGGTCCCTGTCATCTGCTGAAGGTGCTGATTGCTGCGAACTGTCCACCATACTCTTGTGGTCCTAAACGAACCCACACAGCTAGGAGGAGAGCATTGTTTAATTAAGCCTCAAGAGCAATAAGATTGAATCAAGGGCAGACCACTTTGGTTTTCGCCAGTCTAGATATGTTGTACCGTGTCTGCTGTGGACTTCTAAGAAAAACCTTGGGCCCATGGAATGATTTCTTTTTACTGTGACTCGGCCTCTTGGGTAAGCCTTGGCGAAGCACTACGCTACGCTCGCGTAGTTTGCGAAGTTCGCGCTACTTCGCACTACGCGAACTGCACGTAGCACAGTGCGAACACGCGTAGCGTAGTGTTGCGTAGTGCTGCGGTCATTTTTTGCTTGCTCGCGGTCCTCAACGTCAAGTTGGCGACCGCGAGCAAGCAAAATGACATCCCGGCGAGACTTTTTCCTTGTTCGCGATCAGCAACTTCAAGTTGGCGATCGCGAGCATGGAAAATAAACCTCCCGGCGAGATTCCCAACGCGAGGAGGTCAGGTTTCTCATTGAGAGTGGTCCCGTATGATCGCGACCGCTCGCGATGAGAAACTACCAGTTCGCGTTGAGAAAGCTGAAGCTCGAGTAAAAATCTACTCTAGCAGCAGAAAACTACAGCTCGCACTGTGCAAGATGCCATTTTCAATGATTGCACAGTGCCGGTTGCTTGTCCGCACTGTGCAATCATTGAAAACGACATCTGGCACAGTGCGAACAAGGAACTACGCAGTTCGCGAAGTGCTACGCGTAGCTCGCGTAGTGCGAACTTCACTTTGCGTAGCTTCGCGAAGTGCTACTTCGCGAACTATGCCCAGGGTTACTCTTGGGGAGAGCTTTAAAGAACTTGTTGATCAGAAGCATGTGTGCATTTAGGTTGCTGGTATCTGCCTCAGTCTCTACCACTCCCTCGGTTTCTACCCTGTATGTTTCTTGGCTCTGCTCTAGCCCTTTGATTGGCTGAACCAGTGTCAACAGTCCATTAAGGCTGCTAATGGTGGTGTCAAACATTAATTACAAGCCATGCCTCCTGGATTCGTTGTTGTTGTAACCTATGTTCGAGCTGCAGTAATAAGGCTCTCCAGGTCCAGTTCACTCTTTCGGTTGTGTGATAGCTCAGTGAGATAACATGGTAGCTTCAGAGAACTGTGTGCAACATGCAGGTCTCTGCTTCAAATTCCAGCAGTGAGTGTGAGTCTGATGAAATGAGCAGCAAATGAAGAAATAGGCCTTACTGATAGTGAGTCTTTGGTGAATACCGTTCTCGTTAACAACTAATCGAATATTCTTTCAGGAACAAGAATATCGAAACGCTGAGCAACCTCCTGCGCTCTGTGATCGCCCTCTCGCCAGAGGACCTCCTGCCGTGTGTCTACCTGTGCCTGAACCGCCTGGGCCCGGCCTACGAGGGACTGGAGCTGGGTATCGGTGAGACCATCCTCATGAAGGCGGTAGCGCAGGCAACAGGTAATTAGCCGCTGTCTTCTGCAGACTGCTAGTCTTCTCTTCCCCAAGTGGCTCTCAGGAACATTCACCCTTTACCCAGAAGGCGCTCTTCGGGCAAACCTGCACACCCGGGAAGGTGACAGTGGACTGTTAACTAGCACCATTTCAATTTTTGTTTTTGTGTTTAAGGAGCTTTATTGAAGCAATTAAGAGCAAAGGTACAACATTACAACAACAATTATGAAAAAATACGAGAAATAACCTGTATATAAGCATGGCAAAATGAAAACCTGATATAACAACTACTGTTGACAAAAGGTAAAACCAAAAGCTAGGAGCAGTAATTAAGAATTATGTACCATAGCAAATGAGCATTTTATATTTTGTAGATACAGACAGAAAAGATGGAGAGAGGAAAAGACAGAAAAAGAAAACAAGAAGTCAACATCATTACCAAATATAGTAAATAAGAATATCCGATACAGGCACTAAAAAACTTTCAGATAACAAAGTGATAGTACTATATTATCTTAATCCGAACAATTTAAGAAGTATAGAGCACAATACTCAAGGTGGCTGGAAGACAAAAGTACTGTCTTTGTTACGTATTACAGACAGGGATAAATAGTTGGTGAGTGGAGACCATTTTTTTGTTTTTGTTTTTTTAAGTAGCTGCTGAGAGGTAGTGGCAGAAGCTCTATCCAGCCGGTGAAAACAGAGAAGATTCCACCAGCTGGAAAAAGTGACCTTAGTGGAGTCCTTCCAGTTAGAGGTAATAACCTGAAAGGCAATGGCAAGCAACAAATCCACAAACGTGCCCATCTTGCGAGCACCAAACCAATTTGCAGAATTACTGCCCAAGAATATGGAGTACATGTCAAAAGGAAAATTAATAGAGCACATGGAGGTGATTACTTTACATACTTTTGTCCAAAAAGAGGAGATGCTAGGACAAAGAAAAAAGGAATGTAAATATGTGCCAGGGGTGTTTGCGCAAGACCAACAATTAGGAGATAGTTCGGAGTTGTATTTGGAGATAAACATAGGGTTAAATATAACCTCTGATAAAAGTAATAAAGGGTTTGAGTGGTGCTGGAATTACAGGAGGTGTGTTGTATTTGTGTCCAGATAGAGTTCCATGTGTGTACAGAGCGAGTATGCTGCAAATCTTATTCCCATAAGAGTTCACTTTTACTCTTGGGGCAATTAGGAAGCGAAAAATTAAGATATTTATAGATATGGGCGGACCGAACGGAAGGGGAGGTAGATAAAGGCTCTAATGGGGGGTCTAATGAAGGAGATCTAGAGAGAACTTTTAGGTTAAGAGCCTTCTTAAAGAATCATACTTAAGAAGAGAGGAGGCAGGCAGGCAAAATTTGGATTGTACTTCCTGAGGGGATAAAAAATGCGTACCTTGGAGTAAGTGTTTAACTTTTTTTTATTCCTTTGGCCACCCGGTCTCTCAAAAAAATAGTACGGTTGGAAAATTTAATGGACTTATTATGCCATATCGGGGATTCTAGGTAAACTTGCAAAGATGAAAGAGAGTTGTTAATGACCGGATTAAGTTGATATAAATTGTAAGATGGTTGGGGACTTAAATGAGCGAGGAGGGTGAGAAAAATAGGCCAACGAGGAAAAGGGAAAGGGATGAATCGGGGAATCCTCCAATCTATGCTAGACTGATAAGAAGGGTGTTTCGGGAGAGGATAAATATGGTAAAACCTGACTAATTAGAAAGGAAGAGTGATACTGTCGGAAGTTGGGGAAATTGACACCACCCCGATCTTTAGGTGCAAACAAAGAAAATAAAGAGATGCAGGCTTTCCGGTTATGCCATAGAGTATATACTTAAAGTACTATTAAGAGTTTTAAAGAACTTTAACGGAAGCCTTACAGGTAATATGGACAGGTATTATTTAGTGGATGACTTCAGATTTAGGAAAGTTTAACTTGTAACCCGACAAGGTGGCTTATGAAGAAAGGATCTCCGTAAAAGCGGGTAAAGAGATAAAGGTATCTGAACCATTTCTAAATATTAAAATGCCATATTCACACAACCGCAGATTCCTGCTACTGGACTGCCTCCCTGAGCCCCCTCTTACACAGGTGTGCATTGACCGAAGCTTGAGAATACCCCAAGGTTCTGGCACTTAAGAGCGTAAACCCACAGGGGATTCTTTCATAGCTTCTTCCGGTGCTGTCTTTCGAAAGCTTCACCGTGGTCTGACATGGCATGACATGTAGAAAGGGATCTGTCTTTCTCCGATTATCACCGCTGCCTGCATTGATCCTGTTTGACCTGCTCTGTGCAGCCCAGCAAGCTTTTTGTCTTCCTCTACACCCCCTACTCTTTGACGTTCACAGATAGGGACTGTCAGCACTTTATTTCTCCTAAATTGATCCTGCTCGTTCGTCTTTTTTTATTGTTGCTGCTCCTGCCCCATATCTGCTTATAATTCCACTCTTTTCCCCATCCTTAACCATTACCAATGGCCTGTTTTGAGGTCTGATGCGCAAATCCAATCGCTCCAACCAGTGGGTCCCGGATGCACATACATATTTGTTGCTGTTAGTGGTGGCTGGTAAATTTTGAAAGTGATGAGCCATAACATTCCTCGTACTGGACGTGGACAAGTAAAGTATGCCAGATCTTCTTTAAGGATATTTTGAGTGGGGCATGGTTTTCAAGTTTATATTTTTTTTTTGTTTTGTTAAAAGGGTGTTCAGATGGCTGATCTACAGCACCATTTTGCCTGAAATTGTGAGCGAGTACTAATGATATATTCCAATTCATTAGTGTATGCAGGCATGCTGAGCCTCCCCACAGGTGCTAGGCATGCATATACCCAAGAAAACCTTGAAAAATGCTGCCACAAGAGCGGAATTTTCAACACAATGTCCCATAAAGAGCAATCCGTATTTCAGGCTTTTAAAACTCTGGCTATGCAAGCTCACGTTGCCTATCGGTTTTTCATAACGTTTTCAGCATCCTTCTCACTTAAGTCAGTCATATCTTATGACTGAGGCTCTGTGAAAGAAGTAAGATGTGAATCGAGGGTTCTGCAAATAACACCTTCACCGGGCATTAACAGCAGTGCTTGACAAACACTATATGAACACACAGCAGTGCTGCCGCAAGTTACATAGAGATCGCAACAGCAGACAGAAATCTTTAATCCTCCGGCAGGAATAGTGATAATATCAAAAAAGCTTCATCTGCATAGATGCTAATATCCCTCCATTCAAGTCTTTTGATAAATATAGCAGGTAATGCTTTCTTACCAAGGACCCAACATCGTCACTACATTTCTCAAACTCTGCATGAATAATTTCTAAACTATTAGTTTTAAACACTTCAGGAATTCTGTTATTTTATCCAAAACCTCAGTGTCCAAAAATACTGCAAGCAATGTCACCATGATCTACAAAATGTTTGCTTTGGATAAGTAAGGTCCTTCCCCTCCTCCATAAAGGCAAATAATTTTCTTTTATAATAATAAGCAGTATTTGTTTCAAAACACCACATTTTAATTTTCATTAAATACTTTTGTGGTCCCCTCAAACATCGCCTTGTTAGGTCGAGCGTTCAAGACCTCTTGTATATACTTTGGTATATACTTATATGTGCATGTACTTTGTGGGCGTATGTACTTTGTGGGCACTGGAGATCAGCCCTAGGACTTGTCTGCTTCCGCTTAGGGACATTTTTTTCTGTTCAGCTGCCTCTATTTAACTGTCTTGATAGAAAACGACTAGCGAAAGTCAGTAAAATACCAGAATTGCTTTCTGCTGAGGGTCTTTCTGTTTTTTATTTTTCTGGCAACTGCCTCTATTTAACTTTCTTGATAGAAAACGACCAGCAGAGGTCAGTAAAATACCAGAATCACTTTAGCGTTCTCTAGATTCCAGTCCATAGAAATTGTCTCCCACGAGCACCCGTAGACAATATTTTTTTTAAATCTTGTATTTTCAGTGATATGACCACGGAAGGCCCTGATTTTATATTAAAAACAGAGCTTCGGACTATACCATTTCCTGCTGAAAGCCAATATTTCTCTCCATGTGTTCCCATACCTGGTGTGTCACACGGTTTGTTGCTTACTTTCCCTCCATGTTAAAGAACAGTAGATGTTTCAGCACCCAGGCTAATGTGCTGCATAGCTAAATACATATAAGGTCCCAGGCGAGACAGATTGCATTGCAAATGCTTGTTTTTTTTGTTTTTTTTTACCTCTTAGCTCAGATATGCTACTGCCTACGAGCCGTTTTTTTCACTTCTAAGAGGTTTTTTCCACATGTTTTCAGCCCTGTCATTTAAGGGATATGTGCTTTGCTGATTTTGTATTTGACTAGTGCCCTTTATCTGACTCTCTTTTAGTAAGATGGGCTTATTCTGGAATTTGTAAGCATTGTGATAACCTCTTGATTGTGTAATGGCAGCCCAGAACACTACACTGCCCATCTCCGGACCATAACCTACCTGCTTGCAAACACTGCTTATAAATGAGATGTAGTTCCCATCGGGGAAGTGTAGTTATTATGATCATCATAGGACATAGGGTAGGATAAATACCCCTCTACCTCTCCTCCATCCTCATTACTGCCAAATTCTGCTCATGCCTCTTCTACAATGGGAGTACCTGCCTCCACACTGCTTAGTGAGGAGCCTTTTATACCCTCCGCATGTCCCTGGTATTGTTTGTCCACGTAGTGGTCATTTTCTGTACCATGGGCTCTAATCTGTTATTATTGGTGGTATCATTGGTTTTATTGTAAGGGTAAACTATATATGGAAATTAGTAAATATCTGCTTTTTGTTTCTGACCCAGTAGTGAATAGGCCATTATTGTTGTTCCTTGGTCTAATTCCTAAAAATTATGAAAATAAATATGGTTACATATGTGGTTAGCTACCTAAAGATGTTTTGTGAAAGTCATGTATTAAAACAAAATGAATTGTCCCTTTTATAGATATGTCCCAAACATCTGTAGCCAGGAAAATGTACGTCTATTCATCCATCATTTAAAGATTGATTTCCTTGTAAATTGCAGTTAACCAGTTTTCTACCTTACTTCAGGAATCTGCTATTTATATATATTTTCTGGACACCTCCAGTTTCTCAAAGTTCTCTAAGGCAACCTAAAATCGGTATGTTGATGACCACATTTTATTAAATTCTACTTCCAATCTTTCTTTAGCTCTCCTCCATCTTTTCTGCTCTGGCCCATGTATTATGTGCACCAGTGAGTTCACTCTGGAGCCTCTGAGAAGTGTTTAGTTCCTTCCCACTCCCTCGACCTGGAGACTGGAATGCTGACCTTGAGAGAGTTAATGCAGAATCTCTGGGCATGAGGGGGTGTCTATTCCACACACATGGATTCTAACTAGTTTCTTTTGGGCTTTTAGCCTGGATAATGCTCTCTTAAAGTCTTTTATGCTCTCTACCTACAGGTCGCCAGCTGGATAAGATTAAGGCCGAGGCACAGGAGAAGGGAGACCTGGGATTGGTGGCAGAAAGCAGCCGCAGTAACCAACGCACAATGTTTGCTCCACCTAAACTCTCTGCCTTCGGTGTTTTTAACAAACTTAAGGAGATTGCCAGGATGTCGGGAAACGCGGTGCGTGTGGAGCTTTATTATAATGAAATTAAGCGGGAAACTCTTGGAGATTTGTCTAACAGTTAACACATAAGTATTAGGTTAATTCAGCTAAGATCTGCAGAGACGGATTTATTTTGTTTAAAATGATGTTCACAAATGCTACATTTGCATATGTATTTTGTATTCTTAATGCATAACCGTTTTGAGCCAGCGGAACATAGCATGCAGGAAGTTCCTTGTGGTGTGTACATTTTCTGCTTGTACCTTTTCTAATTAATTGTAGCATTTGGAGACCTTGTGTAATTTAATGGATTTTCTCTATTTATTTTCACCTCACATTTTTGGGGGGACATTACTTTAATGGGGGGGACACTTTTTTCCCCTTTTTTCCTACCATTTCTTGATTTTATTCAGTTACATTTAAATGATTCCATTGCCTCACCTATTTTTCTTCATAAATTCCTCTTTACCAGCTGATATCTTTCATATCCTCCATGACTGACCATTTCCACATACTAATCCTCTCTTGGTGGTTTCCTGAGATTTCAGATTAGCAAGAACATCACATTCTGGTTTTCCCATTTGTCCCTTGAATTTTTTCCAAATCCATCCTTCAGTTGCATGGTGATTGGGGCTTATTTCCTTTCTACATTAGGGAATCTTCATCTGTCCGAGGTGATTGGGTGCAGGATGTAAATTCTCAGTACAAAATACATCAGGACCCGAATACAAAGATCAACCTGTCACAAAACCCAAATCTCCATATAAGCACAAGTTATCCAGTCTGAAAGTCCTGATCTAGACACCACCTCATATTCCATTCTTCCCTTTTTCCTGGCCACATGCACGGTGTCTTAAATCCTTTAATGGCAACAGCAACAAAAATATTGTTGCTACCAGCCAGTCAGATCGCCAATCCTCTGAAGATCTCTATTTGGCCGAATGTAAAAAAGTAACTGCCAAGGACCTGCTGCTCCCCCCCCCCCCCCCTCCCCCCCCCCCATGCCCCAATGGAGACTGTGTTCGCCGCGGGTGCCGTAATGTGGCCTTGGGTGCAGCTGCCTTACAGCTGGGACCAGAGGAGGACAGCAGGGACGAGGCAGACTTGCTTCTGAGACGCGGTCACCCTGCAGAGGTCTGAGGGCTGCTCTACAGTGTGCGGACCCTGGGGAGTGCTGTACAGTTGTTCTGGCCCTGCGGAGGCACCACGCAGTGTGGGCTCGCCCTGAACCTGGGCTGGGACCACTTCTTTATGCCTTGCTGGACCCATGGCCACGTGCAGGGAACATTGCGGGACTTGGGCCAGCCCTGAGGGAAAATTGTTTGTTGCTGAGACTGCAGAGGGGGATGGCACCCTCTCCCTCAGGAATGCCTTTGTTTGCGGGTTAGAGCAGTCCCCCCTCCCCCATCCTTGGATTTGCGTTCTGCTTGCTGTGAAGGTGGCACTGCTGCTGAGGGTTGTTGCCCCTCTACTTCTCCCCCCACCCCCGCTTCATGGTGTGTCTCCTCTTTTGCTGCCCTTGGACTCTGGGCTAGGGACAGGTTGTGCCTTGCTTCGCTGCCCCCACCATCCCCTGCAGCAGTCCCTGGGGCCTTACTATGCCTTGGGGGACTTACCATGCTCCTGCCGGCCCACCCAGCAGGGTGGCTAGGGCCTAGTGGATTCTCCGCGGCAAGGGACCCTCTTGACCTGGATGCGTGGGGGGGGGGGGGCACCCTGGCTGGTGGCGCCCCTGGCCCCAAGACTTTTGTACAACTCTGGAGCCCACACATCAGTGAAGGGGCTTGTCTCACTCTGCTTGACACCACAGGTGTCTGGCTGCCCATGTTGCTGAAGGGCAAGCAGGGGAAGGAGGAGACCTCGCTGCACCACTCCCTCATCCTGCATGCGGAAAATCCCCACAAGCTCCACCACCTACCACACCCTTGTTGCTTGTGATGCCTAATGGTAAGCAAGCCAGGGAAAAGTTTTCTATTCTTCACAAACTTCTGAAATTGGTCCCCTAATACCCACTGTGGGCAAGAACAGAGCCCCACTGCCTGCCCGGCCCAGCCCAAAACTGACCACTTAACTTCGGTGCTGACAGGGGCTCGGGGGGGGGGGGCCTTCTCTGGGATGGCAGACTCTTTGGGACAAGCCAAGCCCAATCTGGTCACTATCCTTAAGGCCATGCAAGACTCAGACAGCAGGGGTGGCCCCTCCACTATGGAGGAGTGTCACCCCACTACTGCTACCCAGTAGCGGCAACGGGGAAAAGGAAAATGATAATACAATCATTATTATTATTTTCTTTTTCACTGTTGCTTCCGCTGGGTAGCAGATTTGTGGGGCCTGGTCATCCTTCTGAGCTTCAGGAGGAGGAGGAGTAATGGGCACTACTAAGTGTGCATGATGGTTTGGCCGGCTGTTTTAGGCCGGCCAAACCGTCATGAACATTTAGCATTTCTCCACTAGTCTGTGTTGTTCAGTTGGATGGAGAAAAGCCACAGGCTCCTAGGCACTGTCTGAGCAGCGTAGTAGGCTGCTCAGACCAATCTCAGCGCTGCTGTCATGCTGTGAATAGCATGCCAGATTTGGCATCTGGGAGCCAGCGCAGTGTGGCCCAGTCTGGGATCAGCGGAGGAGGAAGACAGAGCGTCGGGTAAGTCTAAATATATTTCTTTTTTATATTTTTTCTATGTATTTATGTGCCCTTCACGTCGTGGTCAGCTGCCACTGTCAAGCGGCCCTGGAAAACAGGGTGGGTGTATGGACGTGGTGCTCCTTTGCCAAGATCTCCGAAATGTTGTCATCAGAGTCAACAAGGCCTAGTTCTGTGTGTCTTCCATGGAGGATGAGGTTTACATCCAGAAACTGCAGGTGGCCTAACTTCTGATCTTGGCGGCTGCCCTGGAGGAGGGGACGAAGGATGCTGAGAACTGCTCACGCCGCGATAATCTGCAGATAGTTGGATTCCTGGAGGGCTCGGAGATGCCTGATGCTGCAAAATTCCCGAAGGACTGCTTTCACTCACGGGTCCCAGATTTGGCCTTCTACCCTTGATTCGTAGTGTAACTGGCCCATTGATCCCTGATCCGCGCGTCCCACCTGGGTTCCTGGTGCGCCCCTTGATTTGCCATGGAATCTCAATTTTCGGGACTGGGATGTGCTCCTCATAGAAGCCCGTTGGCCTTCCGAACTTTGTTTTAAAAACACGCACAATATGCTAGTTCATGACCATACCAGGGCCGTCTAGCAGCACCGCCACTTCTTCACAGCTGCCATGCAAAAGCTCCAGTACATGCTCCTCTTCATGGCAAAACTCAAAGTCCTCTTTGAATCTAGGTCCTTAATTTTTGATACCCCTGAGCAGGGCTGGTAGTTGGTTGAGGAGAGAAGAGACCCACGTGCCACTATAGACCGGCTGACCCCCAGCAGTCGGTCGTCCCGAGGCACCACCAATCGCTCCGCCCCTCTTCCCCCCCTCGAGGCTTCAGAAGAAGCAGTGGCCCCGTTCCTATTAAACCCCCCTAACTGCAATGATGGTTCTTCGTCCTCTGAGCCCCTGCACTCTGATGGGGGACTGAAGGGCGACTGAGTAAGGTCTCATCAGCGTGGAGCCCTGAGAGAGAGACTCCCCAGCATGACGCTGCCTAGGCCTGTACTTGTGGTATTTATCCCCAAATTGCTCATCCAAAAGTTAAGGCTCAAGACCCAGAATCATGGGCACTTAGCGAAAAGGTTCTGTAGTAGGGGATCTCTGTGTATAGTCATAATCTAGTGAATAGTCCCGCCATGTGCCCCAGAGCAATAAAAAATAATCTCTAAAGGTGACAAATCATGCAGACCTGCATACACCTTTAAGAGAGAATTTAATTTAAAGACAGATAATGCAGCCTATACCCACAGGCTACACTGTCCAGTACTTCAACTAGAATTCCACCAACATCCACAAACAGCACTGCCAGTCCAGCTTTTCTCCACATAGGAAAAAACCCTGCCTCTACCAGCAAAAGCCTCTGGAATGATAGAATAGAGAGGAAGGAGTGGACAGACAAGCCCCATAGGCTGCCATTATGTGGCTTAGAACAGGATACTGTGCCTTTAAGAAAACTTTCCAGATTTCCAGAACTTTCCCCATTATCCCAGAATGCCCAGCAGGTCCCATTTACTTTCAGTTCTTTTTTCCGGCTCCTGCTAGCAGGACCCTGGAGCATTGAGCTCTCCCCTTTTCAAGGGTTTATTGTAGTTTTTGTCAATTTTTGTCACTTTTTCAAGTGCTTAGTGGCTGGTACTGTCAACATGCCTGGCTTGTTCGACAAGTGCCCGGAATGTGGTAGAAAAAAGGCTAAAACAGATCCACACGAGGTGTGTATAGGTTGCCTTCCCCAGTCCCACGTGCCTGAAGACTGTGATATCTGCCACTCGTTCTCAGCCAGGACCCTGAGGGACAGAATGAAGATCAGGCTTCAAGTCCTGGAGGAGAGAAGGCTGAAGGCACCAGGTGGGTCTGGAGGGGCTGATTTGGCCCATACTGAGGCCTCTGGGGGGCTCCCCAGGGGCAGGAAGACCAGTAAGCGTCCCCACTCCCCGTCGAGGGCGTCGGCGGCATCGAGGAGGATGACTACCATCTGTTCGCCGTCTCCCCAGGGCTCTGGGGAGAAGCGGCGTCGACCTCGAGGGACCTGAACAGGCCGCCGTCGACTACATCGGCATCTTCGGCGATGTCGCCGTCCAGCAGTCGGCATCGAGATCGGACCCGGCGTCGGCGCTCGCCGTCGAGGGGAGATCGCCGTTCGCCGTCGGTGAAGAGGAGACGGTCGACGTCGACGTCGAAGAGACGATCGCCGTCGAGGCGCAGATCGCCGTCGAGGCGAAGGTCGCCGTCGAGGCGAAGGTCGCCGTCGAGGCGAAGGTCGCCGTCGATGAAGAGAGAGTCATCGGGATCGGTGTACTCTGTGGTGTATACGCCTCCTCGGATGCCTACGTCACCGCCTCCTCCCCCACCACCTCCGACTCCGCCTCCACCACCGCCGCCACCACCGCCTCCACATCCGCAGCCACTGCCTCCGCCGCCCCCACCTCGGTCGTTACCACGCACTCCATTTGGGCTGCCGGCGGTTCCCCCTCGGTCGGTTTCCCTTCCGAGGTACCCGACTCCGCCGCAGGGGACTCCGAAGCCGCGACGCCCGCGGTCGCCGGGACCGGCTAGACCGGCGGGCAGACCGAAGCCGAAGAGGTCGCGCTCCCGCTCTCTCAGGAGGAGAAGATCACGGAGCCATGGACTGTCATCGTCGGACTCAGGACGACGCCGTAGGAGGCACAGGTCCAGGTCGCACACGCGATCATCGACCAGAGACTTTTCCCCGACGCTGTCGGACTCGCCGGGGACTAGGGTGTCTCCGGTGGACGATTTGGTCTCTTTCCAAGAGGTGCTGTTGAGAGGGGCAGCAAAGTTGGGTATCACGGTGACGGTTCCAACACCCACGACGTCCGTGATATTCGAGACACTTCATAAGAAACATCTGTCTCGCCCTCTACTGCCCCTTGTACCAGGACTGGTGGAACCCGCGTTGGAGCTGTTCCTCACTCCCGCGGTGACGAAGGCCGCCCCCTCCAGGCTCATGAAAAAGTATAGGGCCCCGGAGTCGGACCCTACCTTTTTGAGGATGGACCCGAAGCCGGATTCGGTCATCGTGACGGCGGCGAGGAAACTACATGCGACCGCCCCTTCATCGACGGTCCCGCCTGACAAAGAAAGCCGCTGGCTGGATTCTGCGGGCAGGAAGGTGTGTGGGACCGCCGCCACCACCATGTAGGCGGCGAGTGCAGGGGCTTTGTTGGGCCGTTACGACCGGGCCCTGTGGGAGTCCCTGCAGCAGTATGCGGACCTGCTGCCCCGGACAGGAAGGAGGACTTCTTGGAAACAGTGCGCGAAGGCATGCTGGTTTCTAATCAGGTGATCGGCGCGGCGGCGGATGTCTCCTTGTTGGCCGCCCACGCCTACTGTCATGGCGTCCACCAGAGGCGGCATTCGTGGCTGCGCCTGACGTCCCTCAAACCAGAGTCGCAGCACAGAGTGGCCAACTTGCCCTTCTCGGGGGAAACCCTGTTCGGAAAACATGCGGATGATGAGATGGCACGCATGAAGGCGGAGGCGGAAACCCTGACGGCCGTCGGGTTGGAGAAGGCCGAGAAGAAGAAGCGCCCGTTCCAGAGGAGGTTCGGGTCTTCGGGCAGAGGGCGTGGGCAGGGTTCGGGACAGCAGCAGCACCAACAGCAGCAGTTCCGGAAGCCCTTCAGAAACGCCAGAGGGGTAGAGGAGGCCAGTAGGCGACTACCACTACCAAGGGCCCGGCCGGGTCTCGGCCCTGAGCGGCTACTTCCCCCTCAACCGTTACCCACTCCAGTGGGGGGAAGCATTCAACTTTTTCCGGCAGAGTGGAGAAAAATTACTCAGGACAAGTGGGTGCTGAATATTGTTTGCAATGGATACAGTCTTCGGTTTATCAGCCCGCCTCCAGCGATTCCGCCGGTCAGCTCTCAGTTCCAGCTGAGAGAGCTCCAGGCGGAGGCAGACATCTTGTTGAGAAAAAAGGCGGTAGAAGAGGTACCTTTGTCTCAAAGGGGAAGAGGTCTGTACTCTCGGTTCTTCCTCGTTCGCAAGAAGGACAAGAACGAGTTCAGGCCCATTCTGGATTTGCGACAGGCAAACAAATGGATTCGCAGAGAGAAGTTTCGCATGCTATCGTTGCACCAGATTTACCCTCAGCTGCAATGGGGAGACTGGCTCTGTGCCATAGATCTACAGGATGCGTACTTCCATGTGCCCATAGCACGGAAGCACAGGAAGTTCCTGCGATTTCAAGTCGGCGCCAATCACTATCAATACACAGTACTGCCATTCGGGCCAAAGTCTGCGCCCAAGACCTTCTCGAAGTGCATGGCGGTGGTGGCGGCACATCTGCGAAGGAACAAGGTGTTTGTCTACCCGTATCTGGACGATTGGCTGATCAAGGCTTCATCCTTCTCGGAAGCGCAAGATCACTTCCGATGGACGTGCGCTCTCTTGCACAAGCTGGGGTTACACGTCAACATGTCCAAATCGGTCCCGACTCCGGTCCAGTGCATACAGTACCTGGGAGCCTCCATCGATACGCGGTCAGCAAGCGTGTCTCCTTCGGAGGAGAGACTGTTATCACTCCTTCGGAAGGCTCAGGACTGCTCCATCGACGACAGTGAGGAAGGTGTCTTCTCTACTGGGATCGATGGCCTCCTGTATCTTCCTCATGCCTCACGCATGGCTACACATGAGACCACTGCAGGAGTGCTTGGAGGATCAGTGGGATCAGAGGACAGGCTCTTGGGACGACAAGATACGACTGTCGCTGCATGCTCTTCAGTCTCTGAAGTGGTGGTGTTCGGTGGAAAACCTCCTCAAGGGGGTTCCCTTCCACAAGGACATTCCCACGACGAGTGTCGTGACGGATGCGTCTCTCCAGGGCTGGGGAGCGCATTCCGGGGACTTGTAGATTCTAGGAAAGTGGTCTCCTTTGGAATCGACGTACCACATCAATTTCCTGGAACTCAGATCTGTCTTCCTGGCACTGAAGGCCTTCCTTCCGTCCTTCCAGACCAACTCGCTGCTGATACAGACGGACAATACAACCACGATGTATTACCTCAACAAGCAGGGGGGTCGAGATCGCGCACTCTGTCGCAGGAGGCGCAGGTGATCTGGCACTGGCTGCTGGCCCGAGGACTGACTATTACGGCCACGCATCTGCCAGGGGTGCAGAATGCTCAGGCGGACGCCTTGAGCAGGCTGATTCAGGAAAACCACGTATGGGTCATAAACGACGAAGTACTAGGAGAAGTCTTTGCAAGGTGGGGGACTCCAGACGTAGATCTGTTCGCCACCGCCGAAAACAGCAAATGCCAAGACTTTGCATCAGGTACTACCAGCGGGGGACGCTGGGGAATGCGCTATGGATCGATTGGTCGAACAGCTTTCTGTACGCTTTTCCACCCATTCCCCTGATTCCGGCAGTGCTCATCAAGCTGTCCCAGTCCAGGGCGCGGATGATCCTGATCGCCCCGGAGTGGCCCAGGCAGTGGTGGTTCACGGACCTACTTCACCGGTCTCTCCTTCCTCACATGCGGTTGCCGTGCAGGCCGGACCTTCTCACGAAGTTCGGGGGGCGGATGGTGCACCCCAACCTCTCGTCTTTGAGTTTGGCGGCATGGCTCCTGAAATAGTGCAATATGGCCATCTAAATCTACCAGACGATTGTATGGACATACTGAAGGAGTCTAAACGACCTTCCACTAGGACATCCTATGCTTACAAGTGGAAGAGGTTCTGTATCTGGTGTAAGTCCAAGAACTTTGATCCGACGACATGTAAGGAAGATGTCATCCTTCCGTACCTTTTACATCTGGCGCAGTCTGGCCTTAATTTCCATTCCATTAAGGTTCATCTGGCTGCTTTGACTGCTTACAGGAAATGCCCTTCACAGACTTCCTTCTTTCAGATCCCTGTGGTCAAGGATTTTTTGGAAGGCTTGAAGAAAGTGTTTCCTCCCGTCAGACTTCCCTCGCCTTCCTGGGACTTGAATGTGGTGCTGTCCAGACTGATGAAGGAGCCTTTTGAACCCATTCACAAGGCTTCATTGCAGCACCTATCCTGGAAGGCGGCGTTCCTAGTGGCCATTACATCGGCCCGCAGGGTGAGTGAACTTCAGGCATTATGTTGTCAAGAACCTTATACTGTATTTCATGCTGCTAAGGTTGTGATGCGTACTCACCCTAAATTTCTTCCTAAGGTTATCTCTGACTTTCATGTCAACCAGACCATAACTTTACCTACGTTCTTTCAGAATCCCTCTTCGCCAGCGGAAAGGTCTCTCCATTCCCTGGATGTTCGGAGGGTGTTGAAATTTTATCTGGATAAGACCAAGGATATTCGTAGGTCTGACCAATTGTTTGTTAATTATGGATCAGTCAGGACTGGTCTTGCGACCTCTAAGCACTCCATTTCTCGGTGGATTGTGTCCTGCATACAATTTTGTTATCAAAAGGCTAATAAGACCTTAGGGGGTAAACCTAAGGCTCATTCCACCAGGGGCAAAGCTGCCACGACGGCTTTGCTGCGTAATGTTCCTATTGCGGAAATCTGCAAGGCGGCCACTTGGAAGTCGGTCCATACCTTTGCTGCGCATTACTGTCTGGACTCGGATGCCAGGGCAGATGCTCAGGTTGGGCAGGCTTCGCTGCGAAATTTGTTCGCACAGTAGTGGTTTTGTCTTGTTGTTCCCCACCGCTGTTGTTGTGTGGGGATGGGCTTGCCATTCTATTCACTAGATTATGACTATACACAGCGATCCCCTACTACAGAAGGAGTAGTTTCTTTTCTGTAACTCCAGTTCTGTAGTAGGGGTATCTCTGTTATAGTCATAAGCGCCCGCCCTCCTCCCCGGTTGAGGGATAATTATTCATATGTAGAATGCTACAGGTCTGGCGTGCTACGCCTTCAAAAAGAACTGAAAGTAAATGGGACCTGCTGGGCATTCTGGGATACTGGGGAAAGTTCTGGAAATCTGGAAAGTTTTCTTAAAGGCACAGTATCCTGTTCTAAGCCACATAATGGCAGCCTATGGGGCTTGTCTGTCCACTCCTTCCTCTCTATCATTCCAGAGGCTTTTGCTGGTAGAGGCAGGGTTTTTTCCTATGTGGAGAAAAGCTGGACAGGCAGTGCTGTTTGTGGATGTTGGTGGAATTCTAGTTGAAGTACTGGACAGTGTAGCCTGTGGGTATAGGCTGCATTATCTGTCTTTAAATTAAATTCTCTCTTAAAGGTGTATGCAGGTCTGCATGATTTGTCACCTTTAGAGATTATTTTTTATTGCTCCGGGGTCCACGCACATGGGCGGGACTATTCACTAGATTATGACTATAACAGAGATACCCCTACTACAGAACTGGAGTTACAGAAAACAAACTACTCCTTCTGTAGGTCGCAGGCTGATTAAGTCAGTTTGTTGCATAATGCTAAAGTTAGCCACGGTAAGGACCCAGCTCTGTTTGGTAGGCACCTACCGAATGGAGCTTGGTCCTGACTGCAGAAAAATTGCCAGATAAATACCCCAAGTACACCTTCAAGTAGTTTATTAGTTCCTTTAATAGCTCTTATGCCTTGAAAAAGCCCCAGTCCTGCACTCCGTAATGGGCAGAACACGTGCCGGGTGTCCTTGTGCACATTTGTTCCAGCCTCTGCAAGAACAATAAACAGAATTCACCAAATTCAAAACAACCACCTAATTTCCTTTTTCCATTGGAAAATCTCATCAACACCAGAAAATGTCCTCCACTTCTGTCCACCTTCTTAAAACCATTCCCTTGTTTAAATGGGTTCGGGCTCTCCCCATTTAGGACATCTGGAACTTTTGTAAACGACTCCCATTATTGGGGCGGAGAACCCTGGGTACCACGACCCCAACTTTCCCGTAAGCTTACAATGTGGCTTCATGCCCGGGTGCCGCTCGAGACACTGTATAAGAAGGGTTCAGGCGTTAATCTCTAGGTTGGGTGCATCCCGTTCCCCCAGCAGCGCTAGTTTTTCTAACACACCAGTCTCTGGAAGTACATGAGGCGCCTTATCAGTGCCCTTTACCACTTTTCCCTACTCAACAGGTTGTTGTTCAATGGAGGGCCAGCGGAGAGGATTGCTCTCTATGCAGACAATGTTCTACTGTTTGTGGCTAACCCCCAGACTTCGGGCCCCAATGATTCGAAATTCTCAAATTATTTGCTAAGGCCTCCGGGTTAACTCATCCAAATCTCTACTAGTCCTGATCAGAGGCGACACCAGTGCCCACTTGTGGCAGTCTGATATCTCAGTGAAGTGCCTCTCCTTCAAGTGCCTGAGGTTTCACAACTCCCTGCTCTCTGACCTCACAAGATACCTCAACTTGACCCAGTTAGTGTCCAAAATGAAAAGCGACCTCATGAAGTGGTTGCAGCTTCCCCTGCATGTGATGGAGCGTATCGCCCTCTTCAAAATGATGATTCTCCCTTCCTTTCTATACATATTCCAACACTTTCCACTACCAGTTCCCCCATGCTGGTTTGACACTCTCCACCTCTCTCTTTGGGGAGGCGGACGCTCCCGATTTGCATTCCCCAATGTTTAACAATCTCTGTATAATGATGGTGGTCTGGGGATGGTGCACCTCCAATGTTATTATCTGGCCTCCCAACTAATTGTTAATGATTGGCTGGGATGATTCAGCATATTGTGGAGAGCTTTCTTCTTTGGGATTTCAACGTGTTCTAGATATGCTGTGCGGTGCTCCAGTACCTTGCAACCTGCCTGACCTCACTCGTGTGATCTTCCTTTGCTGGAGATCCTCGTTGCGATTTCTAGGCTGGAATGGTAAATGGACGGGGATCAACTCCCCTACGGAGGTAACACTGGCTCTATCACTCAACAGGCTTGGAGGGCTTCCACAAATGGGATATGATCAGCATCACAGTCCTTGGGGATGTCTGGTCGGGGAAACACATTTTGCCCTTTTGAGACCTACAGGATTGTTACAATCTTAATCAAACGCAATTCGAGAAATCTCTGCCACCACGCCAAAACGTTTAGCTAACATCCCACCTGACACTGAAGTTTTGCAATTTAGTCCCCTGGAGGTCAAGCTGCTGATGGTTCTCATTGGTAAAGGTGCGGGCTCCCAACTTTATCAATCATTCATTGCAAACACCCATATGGTTTTGGACACACTCCAACTCCGCTGGAAGGGCTGGGTTGGTGATCTCGAAGAGGTGGATTGGAGGGAGGCCAGGCTGGCTCTTCCCACATTGGCTATTGCTTCACGCCTCTGGCTGATTAAATTACCTACACATGACTTACCTCAACCCTATATGCTTACACCGTGCTGGTAGGATCCTCCAACCTGCCTGCTTCCGCTGTTCCACGCCTCCAGATGATTTATACCAGTTTAGACCTGCCTGGCTATCTCCCCATATTGGCAACGAATACTCTGTGAACTTCTGGAGGTCATTCAGTGGGACCTTGCCCTGACTCTCACTGTGGCCCTGCTGGGCATGGTTGAGGTTGGCAGCTCCCGGGCTGATCGTACACTTGTGGGTGTTGCCACGTTGGTTGCTAAGCAGGACATTGTCTGAAGATTGAGCTCCCCCAGAGCCCCGTGCCTGATGGAATGGAGGGCGGTAGTGAACTTGTGCCCTCAACTCAGTCTGTTTATATTGTACGTGGCTGTCCACAGAAGCATGATAAGATATTGGAGAGTTGGGGGCATACTGTAGTTTAGGAAGGTGATTCCGTCAAATGGTTGCATACAATATGAAAGTGAAATGCGTTGGTAACTTTACTTTACTTGGTGGATTTCACAAATCGTATAAAAAAATGTATTATCTTGGGAAAATTGGAATATTCATATCTTTGAAGAGTATGCAAATTAATGGTTCTGATATCTATGAAATGAACCCTTCAAGGCGTGTCATACACCTCTCTGCAATACCAATATCAAAAACTGCTGAATGGATTTACAGTATGCAAAAAAAGGCACTGCTTTGACTAAACATCTACCTCTGTGCCAAATCTAACAGACAGCAATGTTTCCTACTCAAGTTACAATGGAAAATGCACATTTCTACCCCATCTCATATGTTCTGAATAGATCTTTATGAAACTTCATGTGCTGAAACAGGTCACTTGACTGGAACATTTTGTGCAGATTCGTTAAACAGTGCCCCAGTTATAGGCAAATTAAACATCTTCTTTCTAATGGAAACTAACACCCAACTGTAACTACAGTCTACAGTCTGGGGTAAACCAATATATTTCTTTCACTGAAAAAAGTAAATGTTAAAATCATGTTGTTGGGTGTTGAAACACAAAGCCTTTTCATTTATTTAGCGTGTTTTATAAAGCGCGAACATGACCATCATGGTATCGGAGCACTATACAAAGCGAGCTGATGAGGGTTGCTGTACAGTAAAAACAACTGTTAATTAAGATCTGCTGTACATAGATATCGAAGAACTAGGTATAAAACAATATGATGCCATATAAAATTAGATGAATGACAGTTTTAAAATGATTCTATTATGACGCAAGTTTTTCTAGTAGTACAGCTTTAACTTCCTTCTTAAAAAACCAGAGTAAGGTAATTGCTCTTGTTGGGGGTGGTAGGGAGTTTCATATTTTTGGAGCAAATCCAGCGAATGTGTGGCTTTGAGTTTTCCTCTTTTTTTGAATCTGGCTGATTCTAGCATGATGGATTTAACACTTCTAGAATCCCTTCTGCCTCCTGATAGCTTCTTCGTTTTCACCATGCATTTGAGAGCAGAATTGTGTAGAGCGTTGTGCATGCAACCTTCTGTTGGATCCTAGCTTCAACTGGGAGTCAGTTGAGGGTCCTGAGTGATGGGAAAATGAGGTTATAACGACGTGTGCCTGTTAAGTTTTGCTCCTGCATTTAATGTCACTTTCATTTGGGTCAGGCTGACTTTAGGTCGACCTATGAGAGTTGCTTTCCCAGAATGAGAGCACTAGAGATTGATCTGCTATTTTGAGGTCATCTGGCGGTATGAATGGTTTTAGTTTTCTTAGGAGGTGCTGATGTAGGTTAGCGCTTCTGGTTGTAGCTTCTGGTTGTAGCTTGTATGTGAGCTCACATGTTTAGTTTGTCTAGTGTGATGCCTGGTGATTTTATGGAGTAGCAGTTGGTTGGGGTACAGTTTAGCGATTTGAGTTTAGGAGACCATGGTTGCGGTTGCAGGGATTCAATGAATGGGGAGAAAAGAATGTATTTGATTTTCATCGGATTCCGTTTTAGATGGTTGTGTGCCAGCCAGTCCTTTGTTTTCGTCAGGGTGTCTTCCAGTCTCCTGATATCCTCTTAAGTTGAGAGTTTGATGTAGAGTTGAGTATCCTCAGCATACATGTGGTATGAGATTTTTGATTGTTTAAGGATTTAAGTGATTTGTTCCATATAGAGATTGAAGAGCGTTGGTAAAACTGTACATCCTTGTGGAACGCCCCCGTCAATATCTGCTACATCGGATAGGGTGCTGCAGACTGAATACTGGTTGGAAGTTGTTTAAGTCTTTCTGGTCAGTGCCCGTTTTTTTGTACTAGGGAAGATACTTGGCCCATTTTCTGGCGTTCTGGGAGTGATCCTTGTTGGAGAGATGCTTTCACGATTATAGTCCATAAGGGAGTGCTGGATTGGTGGATCTCTTTCAGCAGGTGGGATGGAATGGGATCATCCAAATGTGTGGTAGGTTTCATTGACTGGATGGTTTTCTGGATTGTCTCCTCAGACCGAAATCTGAAACTGCTCCAGAAGGCTGTTTTTTCTTGGGACAGGTGAGGAGTGTTGGTCAGTATTCTTGCTGTGAGTGCAGGGTTAGTGGGTTCCCAAGGTTGGGTACTAGCTTGACTGGAAGTAGAGTCGCTTATTGATATTGAATGGTTTCTAAAGTGCGCAAATGCCAATGGCGTCTTGGCGCTGAATAACTACTATACTTGTAGAGATAACCTGCGATAAAGTCCAAATATTGCCTCTTAAGACAGGAGAACAGCCAAAGTTTTAGATGTTTTTTTTAAATTTAAAAAAGTTGGACTGGCCTCTCAGTTGTTCCTATAGTCCTGCTTCAAAGTACAGTCTTGATGCAAAAATCCCAGTACAGGAGCGGATGTTGGGTTGAGCCAGGTTTCATTTAACAGACTGTCCAGATCATCCCCATAGACATGGGTACTCACAAACATTTCCCCGGGAGCCGCAAAGCCTTGTCTGTGTCCTACCTGAGGGCCGCACCGGTGCCAGCAATGTGAGGGTTGGGGTGATGAAAGGTGAGCGTAGGGGGATGCAAATCAGATGTATGGTGTGGACAACAAACCGTGCCTTCGCATGACTTCTGTCTGCAGCCAACACTCTATTTTCATAAACCAAGTATTAAAGACAAAGCATTAACTTTTAATGTAAAACATGAGGGGGAAAGAGATACTCATCTAGTGGCTGAATTGCAAAATGTGAAACCAGAAAACCTGGTATCAATCCTGGCTTCCCCACTTGACGAAATTGTGTGATCCTAGGCCATTGGTTAACTTCACTTTTTCTCCTATTTCTTTATTACCACATATGAGAGCTGCTTAAAATATTCAGGTTCAGTATGTGTGCTATACAAAACATTCTCTTGGGTTTTATTTAATCAACTATAATGTTGTTTCAATTTATATAACAACCGAGACTAAACACAAGTTGCACCTGACAAATGACTTGCCTCTTGGTTACATACTGACTTTGTTTTCAGAATGGGGGGTGGCAAGAATGTTGCTTAGATCATGTTTGAAAACTATCGCTGCTAAAAAGTGCCTCTCAGTGCAGTGATATAATCTGATCTACAAAGGTAAAACTCATGCATTTTAGCAAAATCCACTTTATTGAAGTTTGCAGAGTTTCATGTTTTTACATGTTTAGTGCAAGATGTCTTTAAAACTAAAGGTGTTCCTAAAAATAAGTTGTCTAGGACACCTTCTTTACCACGTCTTTAGTTGATGAGTAAATAAAGAATGCCTGTTTCACAGCTTTCTGAATGTTCCTGCTCTGTCAAGTGAAAGCACCCCAGTGCTGCTGTCCACCAGGTGGCTGTAATTAAAGGTCAGGATGGCCTCCTGCGGCACCTGGGTCGTACTTTGAGTATCCCTGCTCAAAGAGGATATCTGCTATATCATTCGCATGTTTAGCAGCTGATCTGCAATTGTGCCACATACATTTCAGGTTAGTTACTGTTTTTGTGTTGGACCTTGAGTTTGTTACGATCAGGATCAGGTTGTGTAGAGGGTTGAATCTGTTTTTTGTAGATGGATGTCTTGGCAATTGGGATGATAGATGTAGTGTCAAGGGAAGTTTCTTGTGCACCCTGATAGTATATTAGCAGTGTTTAGCTCTTATGAGAGGTGATTGTTCATTCTTCTTGGCGTGTGAAGCTTGTTGTGTCTGCTGTTATAGATAGGCTTTTTTTATTTTTAAACTAAACATTAGGTCTAATGTTTAGTTAAAAGAAAAACAACAACAAACACTGAAATGTAGAGGTTCTAGTTCTGTATGCTTACTATTGCCTGCACCCCTCCCTGGTTCTTCTTATGACTCACATATTATATCCCGCACAACCTAACTGATAACACAATAGTCATTTGAATCATAGAGTTACTGAGTACACATGTGAATGCTTAGCATGAAAATAGTGTAATTCTTGTAGGCAATTGTGCATGTTGAACTTTATTTGGTGCACCATTTACAAACCATTAAAGTTTGGACTAAAAGTGCTGCCTTGGGTTGAATAAGGTAAAGGCCTGAGCACACCTGATGTAGGTTTTAGAGATGTGATTGAAAGTAAATTGGGACTTAAAACCGAAGCCTATTCAATAACATCTGTGAGAAAGGCTAAAACTGTAGCTGCAATAGAGTAGTATACACTAATATGTACAAAGGCCTTTAATAAGGTGTGTATGTTTATTTCCATTACTTTGCTATTGATTTTGATACATTGTAGAATAATCTAGAATGTAAGCGTGTCCCACTTAAATATTGTTTCTCACACTAGTGTTTTAAATATGGCTTTAAGGTTGTATACCACTGTGCCAGTCTCGGGAACGTGTATAGCTTATTTAACTAAACTATTATGAGGTGATCGTAGGGCCTCACAGAAAGTATCTTTTCAGTGGTAAATGTATACCTTTCAACCTCTCGACATAAAATTGCAAGTCATGTAAAGTTAATTCAATTCAATGAAACTTTATTTTGGCTATCAAAAAGCCATAAAAGCACATACAAACATAGCGTAATACAGAGAACTCAGAATTAGCACTTCATAAAATTACCATAAAAATATTTGTCATATATAAAAATCAGAGGGAGTAAAATGTAAATTACGCTGAGGAATAAAAAAAATGCAGAAGCAATTGTTCATATACATGAAGCCCGCCTGCGGGTCAACCACATTGCCCCAAAAACCTGGCTCAGTGCGTGCATATAAAGGCTGGCAGTCTGATCTGAGAATACAGAGGGCTGTACTATGGTTGCATGTGCCTAGTTCTTTACATAAAGGTGACAGCCAATATGAACGGGCATAGACAGGACAAGCATACAAGGCATGTGCTATGTTTTCCCTCAGGTGATTACATGCAACACAAGCCAGGAATTCGAAGAGGCCCTTTTATAGGTAAAAGCTTTAAGCGGTAATTTGCTTACTCTAAACATGAAATATAATGTTTGATCCAGTGGTACTTTAATATAGTCCGAAAACTGTTCATACGCATGCAGCGATTTAAAATGTGTCAAATCATTTGTCATGAGGGCTTTTGCCATTCTGTGGAGTTCATCATACTCTGCTTTTACCCAAAATACATTTTTTGAGTGCTTCCTTTGGGGGAATGGGAACTGCAGAAGGGCTTCACACAGGTCACCCAGCCCAAAAGAATGACGTGACCTTCGGATATTATCAAGCCACTTTATTTTGACTGGAGCTGCCAGATTACATTACATGGTGGAAGGCAGCAGTGAGCGAACTGGGGGGGTAGACCAGAGACGCCTCCAAAACAACAACGGACATGCTCTGCACTTGCTCTCCATCCTTTGTATGCCCATGTCCAATGTCAGGGGGCACAAGAGGGTGCTCGGTGGAAGGTGGGCAATATTTCTCCAAAACGTATTCTCTGGTCTAATGAGCTCATCGATATTTACACAGCCCCACAGTTCAGCACTGTATAAAGCAGACCCCAGTGCCCTCGATTCATAGATTAGGAGACTGGGGCTATTGTTTTGCTGGAAGAAACCCTATGCTCTTTGTAAATAGCCCCCACTATTTGTTTATGCTGTAGGATCACCTTGTTGACATGGCATTTTCAGGACATGGAGTCAGCAAGAGTAACTCCCAAGTATGCAAAGGAGCCTACCCTCTCCAGTGGCACACAGTCATAAGCCAATCTTCCTTTGAATTTTTTGTGAGTTAACATAAATCAGTTTTGTCTTAGTGGTGTTGATTTCTAATCCTCTCGAGTGACCAAACTCACCAAAGTGATTCGGAAGCTTTTGTGGTGCACTCGCGTTTTCATGTGAAGTCTTTAAGTTGGTAACTCCATTAAGGTGAATAGATAATTATCCACGGATGTAGCGTGCTGAATTACCTCAAGTCCCAATAGGACAGTGTCACAATGATTGTATAATGTCGTCCGTGATGTCATTTTACATGTCATAAGTGATATAATATGTGGGATCATAAATAGTGCAATGGTAAGGCAAGTTCTAGTTAGCTCAGAGGATTTCTGTGTTTTTTGCTAATTTCTAGGGATTTTTGATTATATTATTCACCCAACTTCCCTGCTGAGGACAGCTTTTGGCTGTGCGTAGCGGTGGATTGACCCATTCCATATCTCCCCCCTCTGCTCCCCCCACTGCCCGCTCATAGCCTTTGCCATGCAGGGCTGCAGGCTGGTCACAGGGCCTGTCCTGCAGCCAGACCCTGCACCTCAACCATGTGGGTGTCCAACCCCCAATTAGTGCACAGCATGTGCTTGGGTGCAGTCCCTGGCCTCTGACCAGGTTCTTCTCCCAGCCACTCATGGGTGCCCTCCAGAATTCCCGTATCCTGTAATTGGAGCTGCAACATTTTTCTTCAAGTTACTGCCAGCAAATCAGATCGTCCTTTCCCAGGGTAACAAAAGGGCCGATTGGAAAAAAAAAACCCTCTCTTGGCCAATAATAAACCCATATGTTCGAGGCATATGAGCTGCAGATCTCACACTTAGCATTAGATCGCTATCTGTTGTTGGGCTCGGATGCTTGCACCTTATTGTCTTGGAAGAAGTCTTTGTAGTCACAAGATAGGTGACTCCTCCCTTGGACGATCGTGCGCATGGGTATCGACTCCATCCTCACATTGTTTTTTTCCGCCATTGGGTTCGGATGCAACTTTTGCGCACCGGTTCGAAACTTTAGTTTCAAACTTTGACGCACAGAACTTTCACAAACCTTTCGGATTGACTAGACACATCAAAATCTCGACTCTCCTATCATCGGTTCGATTCCAGTCGTCGATGCGGGCCGCTGGGCCTATCGACGCCGTAGGGCCTACGGCTCATGGAAAGGACGCCTTTCAAAAAATGCCCCCAGTGTGGAGCAAAATTTCCACACAGTGACCATCACAAGGTCTGTAACCTGTGCCTCTCGCCAGAACACGACTAGTCCATCTGCCCAGCCGGCGCCTCCTTTCGATCAAAGAAGACCATTCGAGATCGTCGAGCTCGACGACACGTCATGGCGCAGAGATCAGCCCCGGAACCGGTCGACCTCTTCGATGAAGGCTCAGATGTCCCAGAAGAAGTTTCTGAAGATCTCCAAATCGTGTCAGAGGCAGAAGACTCAGACGACCCCATCACTCCTGGGCAACGAGTGAGTACTACTGCCCCTACCCCAACCCCCACACCAAAGCAGAAGGCACAGGAAGACTTTGCCTGCTGGCCCCAGTCGCGACCTAAAGCACACTTCAGAAGCCCCGCCTCTGGGCCTGGCTCCGAAGAAAAAAGATAAGCCTTCCGGCAGCTCAGGACTGAGCAAACCGCATGTACTAGTCCCACCGGCACCTTCGGCACCGAAGCCAAAAGAACACTCTGCTCCGAAATCGGCTCAGATTTCTTCCACTTCCAAAGACAAACCGGCTTCGAACACATCGAAGCCCGTGGATAAGCCGGCGTCGAACACCTCTAAACCTAAGGATCACGCCACAGCTCCTAAACAAAAGCCTTCGGAACCGAAAATCAAGCCTAAGGACTCTACCACGCTTCCTAAGGCCAAAGAGCATAAGACTCAGCAACAGCCCCACTTGGAACCGAAATAATCAGCGCCGAAAGCGGTTATCGAGGAGGAGGAGGAACTTTTTCATCCGGATCCTGTTGATCCTAAGCAGAAAAAGATCTATATCAACCCTAAAACAGGACATGTCACTGCTGTGCCATGCAAGAAGGGGAAATTGGACACACCACAAACCCCTCCAATGCCTGTGAAGGACTGTGCCACATCACCTATGTCTTCTTCCTCTCCTGTCCTTTCTTCTAACACCCCTCCTCTCCCCAAACCTGTTACACCGCCTCAGCCTGTAACTTCTCCACCACATACACCACCTCCAGACGATGATGATGACGACCTAGAGGTGGGTGGTGACCATTAATGACCCGTTCACAGATCCAGATGACCCACCACAAGACGATTGGGATTACAATGATCCAATAGATCCCCCAGACCTCCCAAGCCCCCAACCGTACCCAACAAACCCATCTCTCCCAGATGATCATATTGGGTTTGGACAACTCCTCAATAGGGCTGCTGTATTTCATGGGGTGCACATGCACTCAGACACCAGAGGAGGATATTCTTCTAGACACATTTGAACAGTCCCAAAAAACTGTACAGATATTGCCAATGGTTAAAGGGGTCATTAAGCATGCTCCTGACATATTTAAAGATCCTGTACGGGCCAGGAGTCTTAATCCTAGGATAGATAAGAAATATAGACCTGCCCCTGACGATCCTGCGTACATCAAAGGTCAGCTGCCTCTAGACTTATTAGTAGTGTCCAATGCTAGAAAGCGAGCTAATTCACACACCTCCGGGGACGCACCACCCCCTGATAAAGAATCAAAATTATTAGACGCATCTGGCAAGAGGGTAGCTGCGCAGGCAGCCAATCACTGGCTCATAGCCAACACTCAAGCACTGCTGGCTAGATACGATAGGGCCCGTTATGACCAACTGGAAACCCTATTACAGCATTTGCCTGACCAGTATAAAACTCAAGCAAATTACCCAATCCAAGAGGGCAAACTAATCACCAACGCATCAATTAAATGTGCCCTTGATGCAACAGACACTGCCGCTAGGTCTATTATTACTAGTATACTGCTCAGAAGACATGCCTGGGTGCGCATTTCAGGCTTCAAGCAGGAGGTCCAAACAACCATTCTAAATCAGCCGTTCAATCAAAACCAACTTTTTGGGCCGGCTGTGGACACTGCTCTTGAAAAAATGAAAAAAGATACAGAGACTGCTAAGTCCATGGGAGCGTTGCAGTCTCCGCAAGCGCGTGGCTCCTTTTGCCACTCCTTTTATAGAGGAGCCTCCAAAAACGTGGTCACAGATAAATCCTCTTCCTTTAAAAACACCACCCAAACATCCCCCAATAGAGGATAATTTAGAGGAGGTTACAGAGGGAACAACAATAAAGGGAGAGGCTGAGGTAACAACAACACTCGTACCTCCCCTGCTACTAAACCGTGACTTCCCTCCACTCCCCCTGACCATTCCACTCCGGTCGGGGGAAGATTAACACAGTTCCTACCTGTCTGGAACTCCATCACAACAGACAAGTGGGTAAGTCAAATTATCTAATATGGTTACTGCCTAGAACTTACAGCTACCCCCCCAAACATACCACCCAGACAGTGTCCAATGTCCGCAGACCATCTTACACTTTTGAAACAAGAGGTTCACTCACTGCTTCAGAAGCACGCCATAGTCAGTCCCCTTGCTACACCAGGGAACAGGGGTTTACTCCCTGTATTTTCTAATCCCCAAAAAGGATGGCATCCTACGGTCAATTCTCGCTCTCAGACCCCTCAATCAGTATATACACTCGGATCATTTTCACATGATCACTCTCCAACAGGTGCTTCCAGTACTACAAGTAGACTTCCTTGCCACACTAGATCTCAAGGACGCCTACTTCCACATTCCAATACATCCTGCTCACAGGAAGTATCTAAGGTTCGTGATGGAAGGACAACACTATCAGTTCAAAGTCCTTCCATTCGGAGTCACCACTGCTCCAAGAGTGTTTACCAAGTGTATTGCAGTAATAGCAGCACACCTACGAAGACAACAGATCCATGTCTTCCTGTATCTAGACGACTGGCTAATAAAAGCCAAATCATACAACCAGTGTATCCAACACACTCATCAGACCGTCCAAACACTGCACAACTTGGGGTTCACAATCAACTATACCAAGTTGCACCTTCAGCCCTCTCATGTACTTCAATATCTAGTATCCACAATAAATACTTCCACAGCTCTAGCATATCCCAGCCCAGCCAGGATAGCCAGTTTACAAGCTCTCATCACCAAATTTCAAATCCAACACTCGCCAGAGTGTTCATGCAACTCATAGGCATCATGGCATCTTGCATTTTCATTGTACCTCACGCAAGACTTCAAATGCGTCCCTTACAGGAATGTCTAGCACATCAATGGAATCAGGCTCAGGGACAACTTTCAGATTTGGTGATGGTGGACAGCCGCACACATCGCTCTCTGCAGTGGTGGAACACAAAAAACGTGTCCAAAGGGTGGCCGTTCCTTGAGCCTGTTCCACAGATAGTACTAACAGACTCATCACTCACAGGGTGGGGAGCCCATCTCTTAGCTCACACAACGGGGGGCAAATGGACCAATCAACACAAAGTGCTCCACATCAATAATCTGGAACTGCAAGCGATATTCCTAGCTCTGAAATCATTCCAACTCCATGTACAAAACAAAGCCGTCCTGATCCGAACGGACAACATGACAGCCATGTATTACATACAAAAACAGGGAGGAACAACTGTCCCAGCTTGCACAGAACATTTGGAGGTGGGCCATCCCACAAAACATATACCTCCTCGCAGAACATCTTCCAGGAGTTCACAATCAGATTGCGAATCTGTTAAGTCGTCAGACACAACAGATTCACGAATGGGAACTTCATCCACAAGTTCTTCTACCTTTATTCCAAATGTGGGGCCAACCAGACATAGATCTATTTGCCACACACGAAAACGCAAAATACCCAACCTATGCCGCCAGGTTTCCACACCCGCTGTGCAAGGGCAATGCGATATGGATGAACTGGTCAGGCAGATTTGCGTACGCTTTTCCGCCACTCCCTCTGATTCCGCTAGTGGTACGCAAGCTCCGTCTCTAAAAAGTGGCTCCCACATGGGCGCGCCAACCGTGGTTCACAACACTACTGGAACTTACTAGTCCCACACCAAAAATTACACTTCTCCCCATCACTACTAACGCAGAACCTTGAAGAGATCAGGCACCCCGATCCAACTCAAATGAATCTTGCGATCTGGCTCCTGAAGTCCTAGAGTTCGGTTACCTTAACCTTCCACCGGACTGTATGAACATCATTAAAGAAGCCAGGCGCCCCACCACTAGAGCTTGCTATGCAGCAAAATGGAAAAGATTTGCCATTTACTGAACTATCCATCATATCGATCCACTGGGTGCGTCCATCCAGAACATAATTTGCTACATACTACATTTGCAAAGATGTAATTTGGCATACTCATCCCTACATCTACATCTAGCAGCACTTGCCGCTTACTTACAAAACAGACAACACTTGTCGCTTTTTAGGGTCCTAGCAATTAAAGCATTTATGGAAGGCCTTAAACGAATCATACCTCCCAGAATACCACCCTCTCCAGTGTGGAATCTCAACATTGTGCTTACTAGGCTCATGCGACCCCCATTTGAACCTCTACATAAATGTGAACTTCAGTTCCTCACATGGAAAGTAGCTTTCCTTATTGCAATCACATCTCTCAGGAGGGTAAGCGAGATCCAGACTTTAACCATACAAGAGCCATTTTTACAAATACATCGTAACAAAGTGGTTCTCAGAACAAACCCAAAATTTCTGCCTAAAGTCATTTCTGCATTCCATTTTAACCAATCTCCGTAGCAGAGCTCTCTCTGCTACGGAGCTACCCGGACTCCGTAGCAGAGAGAGCTCTTCACACCCTAGACGTCAAAAGAGCTCTACTCTATTACACTGACAGGACAAAATCCTTTCGCAAAACAAAACCATTGTTTGTAGCTTTCTCTCCACCGCATAAGGGTAATCCCATCTCAAAAGCTGGGATTGCAAGGTGGATCGTTAAATGTATCCAAATATGCTACCAAAAAGCCAAGCGCACATTAATAATTCCCCCTAGAGAGCACTCAACTCGCAAACTAAGGGCTTCCATGGCATTCTTGGGGAACATTCCCCTAGAAGACATTTGTAAGGCAGCAACATGGTCTACAACATACACCTTCACTAAACACTATTGTGTTGACGTGCAAGCCAAGCAACAAGCTTCTGTAGGCCAAGCTGTTCTTTAAACACTTTTTCAAACTACTGCAACAGATATAGGTGACCACCGCTAGGGGAGATACTGCTGTACAGTCTATGCTAAGTGTGAGATCTGCAGCTCATATGCCTCGAACGGCAAATGCTACTTACCAGTATGCATCTGTTCTTGGCATGTAGAGCTGCAGATCCTCACACGCCCACCCACCTCCCTGGGACCTGGATATGTTCCAGTACTATCTTACTTACATACACACACATGGACATCTCTTTCTTTTCTACTAACTCCATGATTTCCCATCATGGCGAAAAACAATCTGAGGATGAAGTCGATGCCCATGCCCACTATCGTCCAAGGAAGGAGTCGCCTATCTCTTGACTACAAAGACTTCTTCCAAGACAACAGCAAGGTGCAAGCATCCGAGCCCAACACCAGATGGCGATCTAATGCTAAGTGTGAGGATCTGCAGCTCTACATGCCAAGAACAGATGCATACTTGTAAGTAGCATTTTCCTTTTTAACTCATGGTACCACAGGAATCCCGCTGGACCAACCACCCTTATATACCGATTATCAGCGAAACAAAAAATGCTCTTCCTATGAAAACTGACCTAACCAAAACTACATAGTTGTGTGTGTGTGTGTATCAATCATAATCTGCTCTACGAGAAGGCCAAAATATGTATTGACTGTGTCAGTTTTGGGTTCTACAGTAAGTTGTTCATCACTGATTGGCATGTGTGACACCTCGTTCCTTATGGATTTTGGAAGGGTCTGTAATATAAATGCTTTATGGAGCATGGGCTTCGTAACGGATCAACCAGTTGGAAGTGGCGAAACCACCAAGTAAGTTCTGTCCTCAACTTCCATCAGGGAACCGTATTGATCTCTTCCAAGAACTGGTAGTGGATGAGTTGAATACTCTCCGACATAAATGGCGGAATAGTTCTAAAAAAGGACATTTCTCGAAGCAGAATTGGAAAAACATTGATGAACTAAGGTACAATCCATCTTTGATCACAAAGCCGTCTGATAAAGGAGGTAACATAGTCCTAATGGATCAAGGGACCTATGTAGCAGAAGCACAGAGGCAATTAAACAACTCTCTACATTACACTTGCCTCAAAACAAACCCACTGAGTCATCTGGAAAAGGAATACCATTCAAAATTGAAGGTATGGTTTGAACTAGGCCTAGATCTGTTCCTGCAAGAAAATGTAAAAGACCTCCCATCATACTTAAAGAACAGTACAGACTTCTTAAACCGTATAACAATCCCTGGTAGGCAGAATATATAATCACCATGGACGTAGTGTCGTTCTACACCTCAATTGAGCATGGAAAAGGACTACATGTTAGTGAGAGCTTTTAAAGGGACTGACCAGTTGAATGGCTACACCATACACAAATGTTGATGGATTTGTTGAACTACGGTCTTGCACAACGTTTTTACGCTTGATGGCAAATTTTACCAGCAAGCACAAGGGATAGCCATGTGCACCTCCTCCACCCTCACCTACGTGAAATTATTCAAGGGGTGGTGGAAGAAGTAGGTAGCCTGGGCTGATGAGACCAGCCAATACTCTGAGAAAGTGGCCCTATGGACCCCATTTATTGGCGACCTATTTATTCTGTTGGAAGTCAGTGAAAGTTAACTAGAATTCTTCTTGACTAAATTAAATCGCAATGATTTTAATTCACATATACACAGTCGTCAATCAAGCAACTTCTTGGATGTAGATTTGGAGGATAAGATCTTGACAACCAGGATCCACAGGAAACCTATAGCAACCAACTCTATTCTACATGTGAATAGTGACCATCCAGATGCTCTCACGTGGAGCATCCCCTATAGCCAGATGTTATGCAAGGAGGGTTTGCTCAACAGAAAAGTTGCACGATAAGGAAATATGCAGGATGGTTAGGAACATCAGAGAACATGGATACTCAATGACCGCATTGGAGAACGCCAGTAAAAGGGCTAAAGAAAAAACGAGAGGACAGTCTTTGTACCCGGAAAATATTCAGGAATAGAGCAGCAAAATAGTAAAGAGACTGTTCCTGGAATATAATATGGCCCAGCTCAGTATCAAGAAAATTCTTATAAAGAATTGGCACGTCATAAAAAATTATGAACATCTTGGAGAGATTTTTGAGAGAGGACCACAAGTAACATCTAAAAAAGTTAGGTCCCTGGGAGACATTCTAACCTTGAGTCACTATGTTTGTAAGCAATAACAACCAGGACAAGGAAATTGGTTAGTTAGAAATATGGAGGGTTTTACGGAGTGCAATTCCTGCAAGTCTTGCAAACATGGACTTCATTATAAGAGTTATCACATATTTGAAGACCATGAGGTACCAATCAAGGAAAGAATAACATGCAACACAGAGTATGTTATCAATGCTTTGAAATGTGGCTGCAAAAAGTTATATGTTGGTAGCATGAAGAGCACATTGAAACTAAGAATCCTTCAACATATGAGAGCAATAAAAAAAGGTGTTTAAAAACTACCCAATGGCCTGTCACTTTGATCAAGCTGATAACCGGTCCCTATCAACATTCAATTATTGGGGTAACAAACAGTGAGGGCTCAACAGAGAGGAGGTGACTGTGAAAAGGAATTGAGGAGGCAAGAATCACGTTTGATACTCTCTATTGGGACAAAAATACCCTGGCGCCACAACATGGATGCAGAACTATTTGTTCACCTGTGATGTTGGAGTTAGGGTTGTTGCACTTCGATGAAATGGTTATAGATTATTCTTAGAACTTGTATAACCCTTAAATTGTAAAATATCATCCCCTTCCTATTTTTGGGCTCGAGGTAGAACAGCTAATATAGTGGGTATTTCAAGAGGGGATTGGACCCCCAAAAAAAGGGGGGGGAAAAAAGGGAAGAAAAAGATATATAGTAGATATTGTATGGCACCGTGTACTTTAAGTAAAATGTTATGCACTTTACCTTAGTGAAATGACTGAGGGTACTATATCATGCACAAAGCACTTTTTACTTCAAATCCTGTGAACTAACATCGTTCTCCACAAAAAGTATGATCAGGATCAGAAAAAGATTTGCGTTTCATTTTATATTCTTATGCAATATTGACACAGCATTGTGCACTTTAAATATGTGTAACGGACATTCCTCCATAGAAACTAGGACCAAGCACCTTAGGTACTTTAGTATTAAACTATGAATATAGGGTTTTGCTTGACTAACATAGTGGAGGTTATCGTACCCATTCTGTATTCTGCACTTTAATTATGATGCTGCCCTCACTTGGTCATAAATCTCCAACAAGAAGAAATAACTTAAAGTCTTATAAGAGAAAATTAATTTTTGGGAATATCGTTTTGAAAAGATGTCCTTTTAAATATTTTAAAATGGGCAATAAGTGAGGTATTGGAAGATGGCATAGTAACAAGAAAATTATGCATGTGTACCTGGTTCAGTTGTGAAAAAAGGAAAGGGGGGGGGGGGGAAGAATAGCTCAGAGTATTCTTAAGTGCACTAAGTGGATGAGAAGAATGAAAGATTCAATTAAATAGAACTGGAACCCTTAAGTATGTATTACGGTGTCTAAAAACGTACAATATACCAAACTTGATAATGTAACCTAAATATGTGGGACAGTGAACATCAACATGGTGGAAGGATAACTCTGTTAATGTGTTTGGGAAGTGTTGCTTTAGCTGTTTGAGGGTCAGCAAAACAGAGTAAGGATATAGAATAAAATTGTTCACACTGCCGAACCCGACCAGAACCAGTAGAAGGCATCCACGAAACACGTCGGTCTAAGTAAAGTACGGAACAGAATATTGTGTGTTAACCATGCACATGTAATTATGAAAAAAGAAAATTGAGGAAGCAAACTTGATATTGGACGGTGCCGCTGTGCGGTGTTGACGATACGGGACGCCCAAACAAATATATATCTATCTAACATGGAGACTGTAGTGATGGTCCATTCGATCTCAGTGTCCATGGTGATTTTTAGAGTATAGTATTCGGTTAATTCCAACGGCTGAGTATTGGGAGTATCCATGACTCTGTGAGGCAAAGCCTTAAGTGGGTCTGGCACCCCTCTTCTCCTTACCAATGTTAATAATTTGCATCTTACACCCTGCACATCTGCATAAATGGTATATGCCGTGAGACTTCGTGCATCTGTTTAACCAAGGATAATTAACCAATGTCAGGATAGAAGAGGTTAAATGTGTCCATTAAATTTACATCAGATTAATTCACAAATGGACGCAACAGGGGCAGTTGTTTCAACATAAGTAATTTTAATATGCATTCTGCTAGGTAGTAAAGAGTGTTGTTTTTTTTTTTTTTTCCTCTTTCCAGTTTTGCACTACTATAGAAATAAACTGGAATGTGATTGTTACACTGTAATAATAAATGTCAACATAAGTTTTAGTGCAGTTGCTCTAAATATTGTATATGTGTTCATTGATCCTGTATAGAAATAATCTACTGTGTGAGTTCAGACGGAGTACCATTGTTAGATAACTAGGATGAATAATACAACACTTTCTTTTACCTGTAACCACCATTGTTGGTATCATTTCATAGTCTTACACAGCATGAAAGGTGAGGTTGGCACACCATGTATCAGTCATAGAATCTACTTTGAAATAATGATTGTCTATTGGGGAAAGGTAATACTTCAAGCTCATTGCGCATGTAGCTCAATGAGGATCTAAATGGCAGCAAAGTATTAAAAGTATACATTTCATACTGTGATAAAACTACAAAGGAATCCTAGTGTTTAAAAATAAAAAGGGATGCTTGCGGATTACTGGGAATAGCACAAAAGCATGAAAATCTATGAAAGATACCGAACCTGAATGACTATTAACTTTCTCTCTTATGGTAATTCTCACAGTGAGAAAGAACATTTTAATTGCGTTAAGAACGAAGAATAAAGCTCTTAGTCCTGTTGGGCTTCTTTAGAACTTTATAAGCAGTTTATTTTATCAAACCACTAGTCTTCACTCTGATCCAGGCAGGAAGACACCAGCTTAATCTGATACACAAGCTTATACTGTACCCGTTTACTGTGGTACTCCACGTTGGGCAGCCAAACGGGTTGTTAAATGTTTGCAACTGTGACACATTTTTGGTAAAGGTAGGTGAGATTTGGGCTGGGACTCCTTGAGTTAGTTTGGTGAAAATTTGTGTCTGCTTGATTCATTGAGATCTTCTTGTTACAGTGTGTTCTATATCCGAACTGCAAAGTTAAATTGCATTTATTGCCCAATTTAAAAATCCCAACCCCATATTACATCCATTTTTAATGAGAAGTACCTCTAGATCTTCTGCGCAGCAAGGTAGTTTCAATAAAATGAATGTCAAAATATGACAAACTTTGAGGAGATGGTTTTCTTTGTTTTAAAAAAATGTGTATACATGTGAGTATATGTATGTATATGTGTGTATATATATATATATATATATATAATGTATATCTAAATTGAAGTGTGGTGTATTAAAGTAGATTTTCTTACCATTTTTCTTCTAGTCAATGAATAAGAAAATTGATATTATCAAGGGGATATTCGTGGCCTGTCGACACTCGGAAGCACGTTATATTGTTCGGTCAGTATCTTTAAAGCCTGATCATGCCCTAATTAGAACCTCTCCTTTCCCTGACAACTTCTCCCTGTATTTTATATGACCTTAAGATTGATTTACTCACTTGTTAAGCTTTTACTTAATCTCCCTATGGGTCTCTCCTATCCCAAAACTGTCTGCTTTGTGACTTTAGATCTTTGGCTGGAAAGCTCCGGATTGGTCTTGCAGAGCAGTCAGTCTTGTCGGCTATTGCACAGTCTGTGTCCCTCACTCCTCCAGGACAAGGTAAATTCCGCAATATCCAGTATGTGACCTTTGATCTTGAAAGCAAATGTTAAGATGCCTCCTTGACATTTTATGTAGAAGAGCCTCCTTTTTTTGTGTCGATGGGAGTTGTACTCTTGTGCGTTTTTTGTTTTTTGGGGGGGGGGGGGAGATGGAGGGTGGTTTCTCTTTTTCCTTTCTGTACTGGAATGATGAATATGATACAATTTGAGGTGCAAGGCAGTTAAGTTACTAAAATGGTAGGTGGAAGGAGGGCACACAGTACATTGGAATAACCGGACAAATTGTAGTTTAGAATAGCTCCTTAAATGAATCTGTAGTGTAGACGGACCTACTGCATACAGTTTAAGCCTTAAATTGCATTCCTGCTTTTCATTTGTCTTATACGTCCTTTTCTTCTTTGTCGTTGTGCAATAGATACCAATTCTCCTTGATTTGGGCAATCTTTTCTTGGACTGCATCACTTAGATTAGCTTTGTGAATAGAATTAACATGTCATTTTAACACCTGTGCTGTATAGTGCTTGGATATGTCCTTTCGTTATTTTTTCCTCTTTCATGTTGAGAATATTTAAAGCCTTCTGCTTCATTAATTCAGAAGCCATCTTATTTTATTTTAAATCGCTTTTATTGCCGAAATATATATTGAGAAGGCTTCTGCTCCGATTCATAATCGTACTATAGTTACTTGCTATGAGCGGAGGACATTTTCAATCTCCTAAACATTTTAAAGCCTCAGTAGATTTTTTGATCTTGAGGATTCTTTTAGCTCTCCGAAGAAGGGCAGTTGTTCTGGAGCTCTAACTTAAGCAAATCAATGGAAATAATATAACGGGTCTAAGGTTTGTACAGACCACCATGAATAAAGTTTCTTTATGCCATGCAAGACCCACCGCCATATAACAGATGCTTTTGAGATGCATACACAAGTGTTTGGTAGTTTAATGGGTGTTTCAACATCTTGGTTTTTACAGGTTTTGGTAGAGTCAGTGGCTCTCTCCACTGTTCAGTTAGTAGATAAGTGTAGATATTCTGGCAACTGAGGCTGGACGGGCTCTCTGGTAAAGAGATGAGACCCTAGCAGGGAGTGAAGTGAATTTTCCCTGCATCTGCTCCAGCATATGGATGCTGTCTAGATGGATGGACCTAAGCTTCAAAAAGATCTGCAGGGCAGTTTGTGAATTTGCATAGACTGGCGTCCACTTGTAGCCTACGTCCTACTTACAGGTAGTTGCCTGAGGTTATCTAAGTATTAGTTCCCCCATGACACTCCACGAGTGTATTGTATTTTCATTATATCTATATTAAGATTACGGCATAGCCAGTGACCACCCTCTGTCCACAAATGCTGTTCAGTCCCATGTAGTGCTCCTGCCATTGTAACATTCTTCCAATTACATTATTAACCCTGCAAAAGGAAGTTACTCATTTCTATTTATTTGCCCTACTCTACTCAGTGACCACGTTACTGCTGTCCAATCGTCTGTAGTATGTCTGATGTGCTACGCTTTTTGACCAGCAATTGTGGTAAAGTATTTGTTACTGGATTTGACACATTGAACTCTGCATTATTGAGACCTGGAGCTATTGGGATAATTAGAGGCTGCACAGATTTCTCATCTCAATGTTTTTAGGTTAATGAGCACTTCTTTGTGCGATGAGATCAGAGTGCATACAAAGCAAAATACCAAATTGTTCCCAATTGTATTATTTAAAATGTTACAAATGCTTTGTGTGGGCACTGGCATGCCTGTCCTTCTGGGACACATCTTAAAATGCAGAGTAGCAACAAAGCTGCAACATTTAAGGAATGCACATTAAGAAGTGCGTAGGAAATTTCGACGTGGAGAGAAATTGATGCAATCCTGGAACCCATTGATCCTAGAGTCCCCATCTTACTTGTGCTTGGCATTTTCAGGAGTGATTACCCAGACTGTTCGAGAAATTGAAAATTAAGTATTTACTAATTAATAGCAAATGGAGGCTGAGGTCCTTCACAGTTAGTTTATTACAACTCGTTTTAGTGAACTAATTTTAGAGTCTTAATTTGCCTTCTCCCTTCTACTTAGAGTTTCCCCCTGAAGTGGTGGATGCTAGTAAGGGAAAGTCTGCGGAGGCCCGTAAGGCCTGGTTAGAGGAGAGAGCCATGATCCTGAAACAGACCTTCTGGTAAGTAATCTCCCTTTGGTGCTTCCAAACGGGCACATATGACAACAGTATATTTCCTAATGGATGCAATTCACATCACTAACGTTTATCCTAAACTGATTCCGTTTAATAATAGGTTCTCAATTTGATTTTTTTTTTTTTATTGTTATTCAAACAGAAAGGTCATTACAGTTTAAAAACAAGTTAACCATATAACCGCAAGTACTTGCTCTATATGCACAGGGTTCTCTATTAATTTCTAGTCAAAACTTTATCCAGACGGTCTAGCTATCTTGTCTCTATTCTTGGCTAGTAACATACATCATTATAAAAGACTTGTACTGGTAGCAACCACGTGCGCAGAAGAACTGCAGTGACAGCACACATCAACAGAGTAAAAGAAATGGCATAGTGTATAGAAATGGAAGACAAGCTAAATCTAAGATTGACAGGGGTTTCAGTGGTTATATACTAGGCTTAGTTTCAGCACATTTTCACTAGTTTAGAGCTCTCCAATTGCAGCATGTCAGACACGAGACCCTCATGAGGTCCTGCTTTTTACTTTATATTCTGAAACTTTTTTAACGAATGCCAGAATACATTGGAAACACAAGCTCTGGTTAATCTTCCCTTGACATGGTACAACTCAAGGCAAATGCAATATTTAGTTGAACTTTATTGGGATGAAGGTCAGAAGGGCGGTTTGTAAAAGATGAGCAGCATATTAACGTTTGTGTTTAGGCATGTGTTCTAGCAATGTGACAAATACAGAGCTAGCAAGTGGCTCTGTGCCCGTAGATACTTTGAGCCTGTCTTGGTATTGTACTCTACTTCGTTTGCATTCTGAGATTTTGAATGGTGAACACTGTTGGTAAAATTGCTAGAAATGGTGTGATGTCAGGGGCCACATAGCAATGATGCAAGTAATTATTTGTATTCTCTAAACATTGAATGAAAAAGAACAAACATTGTCATAGCCGATAGGTCTGGAATTGGATGCAAAACTTTTGGCTTTGCAAAAACGTGTTTTTTTGGCGTGGTGCTATTAAACAATGTTGGGGAGCTACCAAGTCCTCACCGATCTGCATAAAAAAATTGCAGTAAAGCAAACAAATAATTTTGCCCGTAATACCACACATTGCCAAAGTAATCCTAGCCTTGAATGGAGCTACTTTGGGGGCAGATGGGCTCCTTGAGAAAGAGCAGAATGCCATCACCCTGAGCCAGTGGCTGTACTCTGTTGACCTGGGCTGCAGTGGATGGAAAAACCATGAATGAAACTACAACAGACCAATTGATGAAGAATCCTGGCTGAAAGCCCATTAATGTTAACCACATGATGGGTATCATTTTTGTAAAATATAAGTGTTTTGGTCAACGCCAGGCCTACAAGTTGAAAACACCCAATTTCCTCTAAGCTAGTGCAGACAGACAAGTGATTATTAGACCAGCTGTTCAACCTGTATGTTGTAGATGTACCTTATCAGTGTTTTTAATAGAAAAATTTCTGAATATACAAATCTAGCCAGCAAAATGAGATTCAGAACCCTATCCACTACAGGTCTCTCCCATCTCTTTCTGTGGAGCTATTGAGCCTGAAAGCTATTGTGATAAAGCAGCAAGTTGGGCATCTTTGATTGTAATGGGTCAACAGCGGAAATCCATTACACACACAAATGTAAAAATTCATATAGGCACGCACACTTAGACCTGACAATATACATGTACGCTTTTACACATGCTGACCTCATACACACATCTATGCAACACAGCATATGTAGATTTAGAGCAAAACCCCTACAAGCATCAATGGACGTGTTGACCCAGCATCCATAAAAGTGCAAATGCACACATGCCAACAGACATATAGGCATTTATGGAGGCACTAACACACCTACAAGCATTCAAGCACACACAGAGTATCACACACTTGTGTAGAAACTATACAAATTGTAGGGGTGAAAAGGTAAGTAACACATAGGAACACATGCAATTGCAGATTACATGCATTAAGGAATGCATATTCAAAAGAGGATCAGTAAGGCTGAAGTTTTCAGATCAAGAAAAATTGGAACGTTATGCCTGCAGCATAGTTACATCTGTGCTCCTGCATCCTCTTGCATGTCAGGAAACAAGGGGTATGGACTCCTTTTACCTTTGACATCTATCATTGGATTTAACAGTTGCAGCAGACTCTTTGGCAGGCATATTCTTCCTTTGCTCTCAATTCACAGGTGTCCTCATTCAGAAAGCAGACAGCCTGAGCAGCCGTCTGCACTTAACATATGAATGTGATTTCAACCGTGGAGTCTCCTGCTCCATCTGTGAGTCCTTTTTTTTGTTAGATAATTTTTATTAAAGATAAGAAAGCACAGTATTACAAGTATGAATTAAGCCAATAAGAGTATAAGTATAAGCATACAGGCAAATATAAAGTAGTAGTAATACATTAAGCAAATAATACATAGAAAAAGGTAATATACTTTATGAACAGAGATAATAATGTTGCTAAAAACAAGAGGCTAGAACAAGGATTATTGTATTATAATAGTACACAAAGAACCTGAGGACATAGTGAGAATGAGTAAAATCTGTAAATAATAGGTTAATTTTTTTTATCAAAAAAGGGAAAAAAGAAAAACAGAACAGAGAAAAGAGAAGAAGAGAGAGAGGAAAAGAGGAAAGAGATTATGATGTTGGTGACAGAAAAGATGTAAAGGGAAGCCATAATAAATCAGATTTGATTTAAAGATGAATGGAGGATTGAGGAATAGAGGCGATTCTATGTTCATCACATATAAAGTTCCACCAATGTAAAAAGGATAGTTTAGAGTTGTCTTTCCAACAAGTTAGTATAACTTTAAAGGCCACAGCAAGAAATAAATCCAGTAATGGTGAAATAGGAGTCACTGTATCAAAAGCTGGCGACAAAGTGCCTAAAAATACATTTTGAAGATTAAGTTGTAATTTATGAGAAAAAATCACAGCACATTTTGTTTGACCAAATAGCATCCCAAAAAGCATAAACCTTAGGACAATAAAATAATAGATGCAATAAAGAACCTTCAGCATTAAGGCAAGACCAACAAGATGCTGTAACGGAATGATTGAATTTATGTAGCAAGAGAGGAGTAATAACAACTCTATTATAAATAAAAAATAGGGATTGTGTGAGTTTAGCAGCCTTAGATGTCTTAAATATTTTCAGCCAGAACTTGTCCCATTGTGATATAGATAAAGTCAGAGAGGTCCTGTTCCCAATCCAATTCAACCTTAGACTTATTCCGAGTGACAATAGGGGAAGATAAAGATTTATAAATGAGAGGCAGTAGGAATAGTGTCGTTAGAAATTTGATATAGAGAAGAGTCAGGAAGAAAGGAAGTAGGAGTTGGTAGAGAGAGGAAGGTCTGAATACATCCCTGAAGAATAGGAGCTAAAGTATCATATTGCTGGATACAGGAATCAGGCAAATGAAAAGATTATTGCAACTGATGGAAGGAAAGAATTACATTATTGGCAAACATTTGATGTACATAATAAAGACCCTTTTCTTTCCATTGTTTGTAGTAAAATGATTTGTGGTGAAATTTTATGTATTTGTTAAACCAGAGTGATGACGCTTGAAAAGATTGGTGGTAGTTAAGTAACTTAAAGAAAAGTGTGTGCAACAAAACTTGAGAATGTTTAAAAATAGGATACTTAGAAATAAAAGTACAGTTAGACATGTGAACAACATCACGTATTAAAAAATCATTTTAACAGTGAGCTTTCAACATTAACCCATGGAGGCTTAGGTAAATCCTGATAATCCTTAGACAAAACAAAGAATTGACGAATCAAAAATGCATCCTGGTATAAATTAAAATCAGGAAATCTTACCCCACCCTCATTCTTAGGTCGAATCAATTTAGATAAGGCAATACTTGCATGTTTGTTATTCCATAGAAACTTGGAGCATAGTGAATTAATCTGAGAGAAATAATATCTAGGAATTTTAAATGGTAACATTGACAATATAAATAGAACCTGGGGGACAATCATCATTTTAATTGTATCAAGTCTGCCCCACCAGGAGAGAAACAAAGGGGACCAAAGATTTAACAAATTAGTAATCTTAAGTTTTAAGGAAGAAAAATTATGAAGTAGTGTATCACGAATGTTGGGGGAGAACCAGATGCCAAGATATTTAATTTTTTGAGGACACCATGTAAAACTAGATATGTCAAACATATATCTGTAACATGAGGGATTTAAGGGTAGAACTTCAGTCTTAGAGAAGTTTAATTTGTAACCTGAAACTTTAGCAAAAGATGAGATTTCCTGTAAAAAGGGAGGTAAGGAGGATTCAGGGTTGGACATATAAACAAGAACATCATCAGCATATGCAGACAGCTTAATTTGTGTAGACTTAAAACTGAAACCGGTAATGCGAGGGTTATTCCTAATACGTTCCAAAAATGGCTCTAAACATAACAGGAACAATAATGGGGACAGAGGGCAGACCTGACGTGTACCTCTCTGCAGGGAAAAATTGGGGGAAGAGAGACCATTAACAAAAATACAAGCTTTAGGATTAGTATATAACAATTTAACATAAGAAATAAATTTCGGGCCGAAACCAAACCATTGTAATGTATGAATCAAGAATTCCCAATTAACACGGTCGAAGGCTTTTTCTGCGTCTAAGGATAGAGCAGCTAGCGGGGAAGGATATTTTTTACTAAGGGCAAGAATATTGGAAAACATCCTGGCATTATCAGAGGCCAATCGACCTTTAACAAAACCAACTTGATCTGGGTTAATGAGTATAGGGATAATTTTCTCTAAACGAGACTCCAATATCTTTGCAAAAATTTTACAATCGTAATTAATTGGTGAAATAGGACGAAAATTTTTGCAATATTATGGATCTTTACCAGGTTTGGGGAGTACAACAATAAGAGCTTCCAAAAAAGAGCCACATGCCATGGAGTTGGAAATAAAGGAATTAAAAAGTTCAAGTAATTTGGGAGCAAAAATTGAGGAAAAAGCAGAAATTAATTCAATTGAAAAGCCATCGGGGCCAGGAGCTTTTGCTTTCTTCAAAGATTTAAGAGCATCATTCAATTCTTGTAGGGAGATATCTTCTTCCAGGGATTGGAAATCATCTTGGGAGGTTTTAGGCTTAGGGATATCACGGAAAAAAGAGACCAAATCTTCCTTAGAGGGATTGGTAGTTTCGGTATATAAGAGCTTGTAAAACGATTGAAATGAGGCAATAATATCAGAATCAGATGAAAGGAGTGTATCATCCAGCTCTGAATGAATGGGACCAATAACTTTTCGTTCTGATTTAATTTTTAGATAATTAGCAAGCAATTTCCCGGCTTTGTTTTGGCCACCATGATATTTCGATTTAATCTTAAGGAGAATATTACAGGCACCCTTGGTAATAATCTTATTTAAAGTGGATTTAGCTTTTATTAAATCTTGCAATGATGAGGAAGATGTGGAAGAGAAATAATTATGTTCAAGCAATTTTATATGGGCTAAAGTTTCTTTATATTTAGTGTGAAGTAACCTTTTCTTCTTTGAGGAATAAGCAATAGTGAAGGCTCTAAAAGATGCTTTAAAAGCATCCCAATTGTTATGCAAGGAAGTGTCTAGGGAGTTATTAAAAGAAAAGAATTCCTTGATAAAGGAAACCGCTTCTGAAATAAAAGCACGATCTGATAACAGGAAATTATTGAAGCGCCATCTGCCCTGTTTACAAGTGGTGAGGGATAAATCAATACGGGTGGAGACAGGAGCATGGTCAGATATAAAAATGGACCCAATGTCAGAGGACAGTCGACAAGGTAACAATGCTTTAGAAACAAGTATATAGTCAATTCGAGATCTAGTATGGTGTACGGGTGAAAAGAACGTAAACTATGAGGTATCAGGGTTACACGTTTTCCACGCATCAAATAGAGGGCGGGAGGAGATGGCAGTTTGAAATGATTTGTGGGATTTGTCAGGTTTGAACTTGCATTTGGATTGTCTATCAGTGAACGGGTCTAACCAATTATTGAAGTCACCACCAACCACAATATTGGGATTGGAAATGGATAGAAGTTTCAACTTTATAGAATGCCAAAATTCCGGATCTGGTTTAACAGGACTGTAAATATTGAAAAAAGCTATCTGCTTCTTGTCTATGATAACCTCAGTCAATACCAAACGACCATTTTGATCACATTCAGTCGACAAAATTTGAGCATTAATAGATTTATGAAACAAAATAGCAACACCACCATGTCGATCCATAGCAGGGGAGAAAACAATCTGGTTAACCCATTGACGTTTAAGTTTAAGAGATTCTGTGTCATTGCAATGGGTTTGCTGTAAAAAAGAAATCTGAGTGTTAAGTTTAGCAAGATGAGACAATACCTTCTGACGTTTGACCGGGTGACCCAGACCACGAACATTCCACGAAACGACATTCACCATACTTCTGGATGGAGGGGAACGTACGGACATAAGACCACATAACTGCAGGAGTGACAAAAAAAGAAAAAGAGACAATTTTCAATAGCTAAAGCAAAGGACAAAATCCTGGAAAAAACACCAAAGCAAGAAAATAGAATAAAAAATAAGGAAGAGAGGAAAAGGGGAATAGAAATAAATTAAAGAGGGAAGAGAGTGCAACAAGAGGAGTAGGTGGAAAAAAGTAGACAGATCAAGGAGGAACATCCAGATCTGTAAAAAGAGAGAAGATCTAAGAACGGGGAGCATAGTGACACCGAAGGACACGGACCACCATGAAAACAGGTGAAGAAAACAATGAAATGTACGAGAACTTCACATGTATAAAGAGAACAGAAAAACAAGGAAGAAAAACAGGCAGATCAATATATCAATAAAGAAAAACAATCCATCAATGGGGAGGAAATCAAGAGCCAGTGTCCATGCCATGTGCAGAAAAATTCTGAAGAAAAAGTTTGAGTTTTTCCGGATCCTCGAAGGAGCGTGTGCGACCCTCATGTGTGATTTTGCACAGGCAGGGATGAAGAATTCCATATTGAATGTTAAGTTGACGCATCTGAGGTCGAAGAGCAAGAAATTCTTTACGTCTGGCATTGGTAGCATTGGAAATATCTTGAGATATAAAAATATTATGGCCAGACCAGGTAAGACGGCGTTTGATTCTAACAGCTTTCAAGACTTGCATAAGATCGGTGAACTCCAGTAAAAGCATTATAATTCCACGCGGTCTGTTAGCAGATGGTATAAGCCGACCCAGTCGGTGAGCCCTTTGTATGTTAAGAGGATTTGATGAAGATTGAAGGTCTAGAAGCTCTGGAAGGAATTTCTTTAAGAATGATACTAGATCAGCCCCTTCAACATTTTCCGGCAGGCCAAAAAGGCGAAGGTTGTTTCTGCGATTGCGATTTTCAAGATCCTCTGTGTGGAGCTTTAGTTTAAGAACTTCCTGTTCAAGAAGAGGGATCTTTGTGGAGATATCCTGTAAATCGCTGACCCGTTGTTCAAGATCTAGTACCTTACTTTCCATAACAATCCATCGTTCCTCAATTTGTTTAAGCTTGTCATTGGTAGCGGACATGAATGGCTGGAGGTCACGTACCTCATCTAAGATGGAGTCCAGGACAGGGTTTTGTGAAGATAAAATCGGTGAAGGCGGGTCGTTTTTGTGCCTTTTCGGTTTTGTACCTGAGCTCGAAGCTCTGGGCGCAAGCGGATCGTTTGACATTCTTGAGCAGTAGAGAGTCAGGGATACAGTAATCCAAAAGCAACAAAAGCTTAGCGTCACTTTAACGCGGGATAGTAGTAAATTCAACAGAAGCAGGAACACGACTTGGAAATCTGATATGCTATAGTCTATCCCGGAGCAACTAATCCCTTTGGACACTAGAACACAGTTCAACAAGACCCCACCATGACTGGACTTGGCACAGCGATGACGGAAGGAAAATGTCTCACAAAATCAGCAAGTAATTGAGGAGACCGTGACTAATGAGGGAAATTCACGCCATAGACAACATAAGCATGAAAAACTCACATATTGACTGAGAGGTAAAGTCCATGAAAAACCAATGCAGCAGCAGGAGGTGAAAAGAGGCAGCAGAAAATATAACCAATTAATGCCCTTGAGGAGCTTCAGACCATGTATAAGAACATTGGAAACATAAAAATTCACAATTCCATAGCTGTTCAGGGAAAAACACAATTAGAGAGATGAAAAAAGAACCGAGCACCGCAAAAAAGCAATACAAAATGGCGGCCGCTCGCATCTCTGAGGTAAATAACAGCAGCTACGGTGAAGAACCATTTAGATTGGTGAAGTGGGAGAGGAAAGGCGGTATAAATAACTCACTGCGCTGTCCTCATCACAAAAATGCAGGAAGGGCATAATGAAACTGATGGATAGCAGGCATTACATTTTGAAGGGCAAAAAAGTAAGAAAAATCGGAGCGCGAGCACCGCGATTCAAAATGGCGGGCGCTCGCGTTTTTATGAGGGAATAATCACCGCCGCGGCTTCTAGGTGGAAGAACAATGCTGGAGTCTCCATTTGCGGCAAGCCGACTCACCGATCCATTACAGACTCGAAGATGTCATCCAGGCGTGAAGAAGTGGCGTCCGAAGATGAGATAAGGACAGAGTAGCTCCGCGTCCACACGGAGCTCACGTAGAAGCCGCCATGTAGCGACGGCGTCCAAGCCACGCCCCCCCATCTGTGAGTCCTGCAGCACCTTTAACACTAGCAGTGAGATGGTCCTAGGTCCTTTAGGGGATCAGTATCATCTGAACCTGTTGAGAAATGCATGAATATGTCCTTCCTTCAAAACTTTTAATGTGACTTATAGAGACAGTCCTATATGGTCAGTGGAAGCCTCTAACGGTTCTTGGCGAAGTTGTTTTTTAAAGATGATCTGTAAGTTTTAGGAACCAACACTCTTGCATTCTCGAGGCATTTCATGTTCAATGTACACACATGTGAACCAATCCACAAGCGTTCTGTCAGCATCCCTCTCTCATTCAATAACCACCAAGGGACCACCAGGTCTTGAAACACTTGTTTTCCTAGGACATTGGGTGCTCAGTGCCTCTTGGCTCCCTCTTGTTTCTTTTGTAATGCTGAGAAATCTCCCTCTACATTTGAATTAAAAAAGACTGACTGTGACATAGTTACTATTATTTCAAGTCAGTCTGTCTGCTCTCTTACACTATGCTCTCATACTTTGCCATCAATTAAAAACCATTCCACCAATAAACTCCCCTTGTGACAAGGTAACTTCCAGATGTGCAGTAGAGGCAGCGTGGCTGCATATCTGTTGTCATGTTGCACTACCAACCTTCCTCTAAGGAGCAGTTTTGCTCCCAGTATTGGGTGGCAAGGTAGCGAGTGTTTGGAAATAGAAGTGATCGTATGGAATAGAAGTAAACGAGTCTCTAGTAAAGATACCTTTTGTTCTACTACTTCATCACTGTCTTCATTAAATTAACAAGCAGCCTGTCCACCCACCCTGGTTAAACAAAGACAGTGGATGCGGAGAAGGTGATTAAAACCTTGGTTAGACAACAAAATGAGCTTGCAGTAAATTGTAAGTTCGAGGCATATGAGCTGCAGATTGTACACTTAGCATAGGTCGCCATCTGGTGTTGGGCCCGGATGTTTGCAGTTTGTTTTTCTTCTTGGACAGTCTTTGGAAGTCACGAGTTTGGTGACTCCTCCTTCGGTCCGTACTGCGCATGGGCTTCGGCTCCATCCTCAGATTGTTTTTTTCCGCCATCGGGCTCGGATGTGATACTTCGTGCTCCGGCTTCGAACTTCTACGGTTCCAGCCTCGACGGAAAATCCTCGATTCTTCGAGTTCCTTCATCATCTTCATCTCTCGAAGCGGCACTTTCTCCATCCCGTACATCGACACCGGCCTTCGGGCCCTCCGCGACTCCGGTCCCGGCCGATGGAAAGGACTCCGTTCAAAAAGTGCCCAAAATGTGGGTCTAAATTTCCCCACACCGACCTCCATCAGGTGTGTAACCTTTGCCTCTCTCCGGAACACGAGGCCAGAGACTGCCCCGCCTGCAAGTCTTTTCGATCGAAGAAGACCATCCGAGATCGAAGAGCTCGACGCACCATGGCGCACTCATCCTCTGCAGCTCCACCGGACATCTTCGGAGACGACGCCGAAGCTTCGGGGCAAACACACACCGAGCAGGAGGAAGACGTCGTCAGCGCTTCCGAGGCCGACGACTCCGACGTGGAGGACATTACACCAGCGCAGCGGGCCGTGAGTACTATGCCCCTTCCTACCCCCACGCCGAAAACCAAAGAGACTCGGGTTACTCCCTCGCCTGCCGGCCTGGGCAAAACCAAAACCAAAACTTCGATCACCCCACCTTCGGGCCCGGTGTCGAAGCTCCCAAAGTCTCATGGCAGCTCGGGATCGAGCCAGCCGACACCCGGTGCCGAAAAACAGCATCCGGCACCGAAGACTGCAAAATCCAGCTCGACTCCGAAACCACCGGTGCCAAGCCTGGACACTCGGTGCCGACCAAACACAAACACAAATCTGTCGGCACCGATGCTCCGGCGCCGAAACATCATTCGACGCCGAAACACCCGGAGACCTCAAAAAAGCATGGCGCACACAGACCATCGAAACCCCCGGTTCCGAAATCACCGGTGCCGACAGACGACTCGACACCATTGGCTCTGTTTACACCAGACCCTTTACAAAAGACTTTGTCCAAAGATCCAAAGACTGGGCTTTTGACTTTAACTACCAAGAAAAGACGCCTTGATGCTCCGGCTCCTCCTCCTCCACCCAAACGGAAGGACTCTGCTACTTCTCCCCTCAGAGTGCCCTCCCCACCACCACCTCCCCTACCCCCTCCACCTCCTCCACCGCCTCCACCTCACAGGTCTCCGCCACCTGTACCTCACTACGATCCGACCCCATCCCCAGATCCGGATGATGGGGATCCGGACAATTACCCGTCGGACGCCCCAATGGATCCCACTCCACCAGGGACCCCAGATCCGTGGGAGGATTACAATAACCCTGATATACCCAATGTACCTCAGGACGACCTATACCCATCAAGACCGTCTCCTCCAGAGGACTCCTTAGGGTTTCACCATTTAGTGCAGAGAGCAGCACACTACCATGGGGTGGACATGCACAGTGAACCAGTAGAAGAAGACTTCCTACTGGATACATTTGATATACAAGACAAATCCACTTCCATTTTACCCATGCTTAAGGGTGTCACCAAGCACGCTACAGAGGTGTTCAAAGACCCTGTCAGAGCCAGAGTACTGAACCCTAGAATAGAGAAGAAGTATAAGGCGGCACCCACAGACCCTGCTTACATCAAGGGCCCTGCTCCCCTAGATTCCCTAGTTGTCTCCACAGCTAGAAAGCGGGCTAACTCCCAATCCTCAGGAGATGCCCCACCGCCAGACAAAGAATCTAAACTTCTGGACGCGTCTGGTAAACGCACCGCCTCCCAAGCTGCAAACATGTGGCGCATTGCAAACACACAAGCACTGCTTGCGCGATATGATAGAGCACACTATGACGAACTAGAGGCTCTTATGCAGCACCTTCCAGAAAAATACAAGCACAAGGCTCATGACCTGATACAGGAGGGTAAACTAATTACAAACACCTCCATTAAGTGTGCCCTCGATGCAGCCGACACTGCTTCTAGGGCCATAAATACCAGTGTCCTTCTTCGTCGCCACGCCTGGCTCAGGATCTCAGGGTTCAAGCCTGAAGTCCAGGCATCCATACTCAATCACCCCTTTGACCAGGAAACACTCTTTGGGCCAAAGGTAGACGAAGCGCTCGAAAAGATGAAGAAAGACACAGACACAGCAAAGTCTATGGGGGCACTCCAAACACAAGCCTCCAAACGTTCCTTTCGACGCTCGTCCTTTCGTGGCACAGGCAGAGGCTCCTCCACCGATAACGCCTCTACCTCCTACAAGTCCCCTCCTCAAAATACCTTTTCAAAGGGCAATCAGAGAGGTGGTTACAGGGGTAACAACAATAAGGGCAGGGGCAAAACCAACAACACCCGTTCTGCCACCCCCCCCGCACAATGACTCCCCACCGCTCCCCCCAGACCATTCCACTCCGGTCGGGGGCAGACTACAAAACTTTATCCACGTATGGGAGTCCATAACATCGGACAAATGGGTGACCCAAATCATTCGGTCAGGGTACTGTCTCGAACTAACATCTACCCCACCCAATATCCCACCAAGGCACCGTCCAATGTCTCAAGAACATTCCACACTGCTCAAACAAGAGGTACTCTCACTCCTCCAAAAACACGCTATAGAGCAGGTCCCCGTCAATCAACAAAATCTAGGGGTCTACTCCCTATATTTTTTAATACCAAAGAAAGACGGGACCCTCAGACCCATTCTCGACCTCCGGCCTCTAAATGCCTACATACATTCAGACCATTTTCACATGGTCACCCTACAGCAAGTCCTCCCACTCCTCTGCCAGGGAGACTTTCTCACAACCTTGGATCTGAAAGACGCATACTTTCACATTCCAATACACCCCTCTCACAGGAAATACCTCAGGTTCGTGGTGGACGGGCAACATTACCAATTCACGGTTCTCCCCTTCGGGGTCACCACCGCACCACGGGTGTTTCCCAAATGCCTAGCAGTAGTAGCAGCACACCTCAGACGTCAACACATTCACGTCTTCCCTTACCTGGACGACTGGCTGATAAAAGCCGCGTCCTACGACCAATGTGTGCAACATACAAACAGCACCATCCAACTGCTCCACCAGCTAGGCTTCACGGTGAACTACCAAAAGTCCCACCTCATACCATCTCACACAAAGCAATATCTCGGGGCCACTATAGACACCTCCAAGGGTATTGCCTATCCAAACTCAGCCAGAATCACAAGCATTCAAGCCTTACGCAAAACATTCCTTCCTCAACACTCTCTTCCAGCAAGAGTGTTTATGAAGCTCATAGGAATGATGGCGTCTTGCATCTTCATAGTGCCCCATGCAAGACTCCACATGCGTCCACTTCAAGAGTGCCTAGCACAACAGTGGAACCAGGCCCAGGGTCAGCTGACGGATCTGGTGTTGGTGGACGGCCGCACACATCACTCTCTGCAGTGGTGGAACACCACAAACCTTTCCAAAGGGCGACCGTTCCTGGACCCGGTTCCTCAGGTGATTCTAACAGCGGACGCATCGCTCTCCGGCTGGGGAGCGCACCTCCTACACCTCACCATGCAAGGTCTATGGACGCCACAGCAAAAATCGCTCCACATCAACCACCTGGAGCTCTTGGCGATCTTTCTAGCCCTAAAATCTTTCCAAAAACAGATTTCGGGCAAAGCAGTCCTCATTCGCACAGACAATATGACTGCGATGTATTATATACAAAAACAGGGGGGGACACACTCTCCCCAGCTCTCCCGCTTAGCCCAGAGCATATGGAGATGGGCAATTCCCCAAAACATCTTTCTCCTGGCACAGCACGTTCCAGGCGTACAAAACACCATGGCAGATCTGCTCAGCAGACAAACACAACAACTACACGAATGGGAACTGCATCCACAAGTTCTTCACCCATTCTTCCAACAGTGGGGGCATCCTCAGATAGACCTCTTCGCCACCCACGAAAACAAAAAATGCCCAAGCTTCGCCGCCAGATACCCACACCCATTGTCCAAGGGCAATGCGATATGGATGAACTGGTCAGGCAGATTTGCATACGCCTTTCCACCTCTCCCACTAATTCCATTAGTGGTCAGGAAGCTACAACAGCACTCCCTCACACTCATTCTGGTAGCTCCGACGTGGGCCAGGCAGCCGTGGTACACCACGCTACTACAACTGTCAGTGGTACCACATCAAAAACTGCATCTATCCCCATGCCTCCTAACCCAGAACCATGGAGAAATCAGGCACCCGGACCCAGCTCAGCTCAACCTGGCGATCTGGCTCCTGAAATCCTAGAATTCGGATACCTTAACCTTCCCCCTGATTGCATGAACATCATCATGGAAGCTAGACGTCCTACCACTAGAGCATGCTATGCCGCAAAGTGGAAAAGATTTGTAATTTACTGCCGTAACAATACAATCAACCCTCTAGATGCATCCATACAGCACATCATATGCTATCTGCTCCATCTTCACAGGTGTAACCTGGCATATTCATCCATACGCCTACACCTAGCAGCGATCGCTGCTTATCTACAAAACAGACAGCATTTATCACTCTTCAGAGTGCCCGCTATTAAAGCCTTCATGGAAGGCCTTAAACGCGTAATTCCTCCCAGGGCACCACCTTCCCCTGTATGGAATCTAAATTTAGTTCTTACACGTCTAATGGGTCCGCCCTTCGAACCAATGCACAAATGTGAGCTACAGTTTCTCACCTGGAAAACAGCTTTCCTTGTAGCTATCACTTCCCTTAGAAGGGTTGGTGAAATACAAGCGTTCACCATACAGGAACCCTACATACAAATGCATCACAGCAAGGTCATACTTCGCACAAATCCGAAGTTTCTGCCCAAAGTCATTTCCCCCTTCCACCTCAATCAATCAGTGGAATTACCTGTCTTCTTTTCGCAACCCCAATCTGTTGCAGAAAGGGCCTTACACACACTTGATGTAAAAAGGGCGTTACTATACTACATACAAAGAACGCAACCCTTCAGGAAGACTAAACAATTGTTCGTTTCCTTCTCTCCACCACATAAAGGCAACCCCATTTCAAAATCAGGGATAGCTAGGTGGATTGTAAAATGCATACAAATTTGCTATCAAAAGGCAAAGAGAACATTTTCTGTTCCCCCTAAAGCCCACTCTACAAGAAAGTTAGGGGCTTCTATGGCTTTTCTAGGGAATATACCCTTAGATGACATCTGCAAGGCAGCCACATGATCTACACCGCACACCTTCACAAAACACTACTGTGTAGATGTGCATTCCAAGCAGCAAGCTAGGGTGGGCCAGGCTGTACTAAAGACACTTTTTCAAACAGCTGCAACGGATACCGGTGGTCGCCGCTAAGGTTGGGTACTGCTATGTAATCTATGCTAAGTGTACAATCTGCAGCTCATATGCCTCGAACGGAATATGCTACTTACCAGTATGCATCTGTTCTTGGCATGTAGAGCTGCAGAGTTGTACACGCCCACCCGCCTCCCCGGCTACCTGTATCCGTTCCAGTACATCTTATTTAGATACAACACATGGGTTTCTCACTGTTATTACTACGCTCCATCATTTCCCTATTGGCGAAAAACAATCTGAGGATGGAGCCGAAGCCCATGCGCAGTACGGACCGAAGGAGGAGTCACCAAACTCGTGACTTCCAAAGACTGTCCAAGAAGAAAAACAAACTGCAAACATCCGGGCCCAACACCAGATGGCGACCTATGCTAAGTGTACAATCTGCAGCTCTACATGCCAAGAACAGATGCATACTGGTAAGTAGCATATTCCTTTCAGTGCACTCTGCCAATTTAGTGCACCAAGGCTCCTCTAGTCCAGTACATTTCTTTTATGAGGAGGCATCTTATCTGTTTTTTTTATAATCTTCTTGAAAGGGAAGAATTGGGATTACAAGGAAGTAACATTTATTTATTGTGCAATTTTGGGTTGCAGCACCAGTTTGATTTAAAAAATCAACCTAATACTCTGTAATAAGTGTGCGCTTTTTGAGGAGAGTATGGTGCTGACAATGAATTTATGCCTCTTACCTTCACATACAATCTCCTGGGAGGCTTAGTGAGGTACTTAACATAGTTATGGAGACAGAAGTGGATCAAATTCTGTTATTAAGAGATCATTAATCTGTTTAAAATAAATGTTTCTTTTTGTGTTCCAGTGAGTTGCCGAACTATGATGCCATTGTTCCTGTCATGCTAGAACATGGAATTGAAAACCTGCCAAAGCACTGTCGGCTTTCACCAGGTAACAGCACAGGTTATGGAAATGAAGCTGCAGTAACCAACGTACATTACAGAATGCACATGACCTCTAGTTCTTTCTGTTCAGTCTTGCAACATCAGTAACCGGACTACTTTTCAGCACAAATATCTAAGACCATTTTTAGAATCTGTACTAGTCTTCATGTCCTGCTTATGGTACTTCTTTGAGGGCTTTAGTGGGACGGAGCACTACAGATTGGAACTCAAATGTATGCAGGAAATGTTTGCATATGAATTGCTGGAGAAAACTTGTAAAACATGTTTTTACTTGAATATAGATTCAAAACATAATTTTCTCCATTGATGTAAAATTAGTAAACTAATACCAATTCCACCACTTTTTAATTGATGCTTAGAATACCCATATCGAATTTGGCATAAAGGCACTGCTGCAACAATTCTATAATAGCTAACATAAAATATGTATGGACTCCTTGCCGCCATAGGTACATACTCATTCTCTTCCAGGGGATCCTCATCAATAGTCATAAGCACTGAATATTCCCGCCCATGTGCGGGGACCCCGGAAATAATAAAATTATATATGTAAAAAACATACATATATACAGCTCTGTATATGTATAAACATATATCATTTTTTCCAAGCAAATGCAGCTCCCATAAAAGGCTAGGCAATGTAAAAATATATACATCCAATAACACACATATATCTATATATATGTATAAAGGTATAACAATACACCCAAATCTCTTTTTTTTTTTTTTTTTAATGAGGTAAACACTCATGAGAAAGCAAAAAATAAAGAGAACAAACTGTGGAAAAACACAGATGTATAACACATTGCCAGCCTGCAGGCTGCATTGCAATACAATACCATAGAGACTAAAAAGCCCTGTACAGGTAAAAACTGGCACCGTGCCTTTAAGGCAGCCCTGACTTCCATATCCCATCATGCCTCAGGGGTGACAGTTAGGTCAGTTGTTCTTTCCGGCTCCTTCAGTCAGGACCCTGGAATTCAGCTCTCTTCTTTTTTGACTCTTTAGTCAAAAATTATAACAACTTTAAGATTTTTTTTGGACTTCTTCTTACAATTTCTGTGAGGAAGTCAGTATCCTGTGTTTTTCTGACTGATTTTTCAACCATTTTGTCAGAAAAATGCCTTCTTTATTTGTTCCATGCCCATCTTGTGGAAAAAAGAAGGCTGCGTCAGACACACATGAGGTGTGTATCATCTGTCTGCCGGACTCTCACTCTCCAGCAACATGTCGTCATTGTGAAGACCTTTCCAAAAGGACTTTAAAGGAGAGGGAGAGGATTAGGCTGTATGGCCTAGCAGAACGGTCGACGTCGAAGCAGTTGGTCCCTGTTTGCTCTCCATCGACGTCGGGCTCGGCGTCGAAGACTCCAGCGGCGGGATCGTCGCTGAGAGGTGAGGAGTCAAGGGGAAGTCATGCTGCAAAGAGAAAATCGACGTCGACTTTATATTCAGCGTCGAAGAGGATGCGTTCGACGTCGACGGCGTCTAAAAGCTCGGCGTCGAGGACTCGGCGCCATAGTTCAACGTCGAAGAAGCATCTGTCGACGTCGAGAGAAGATCGATCGACGTCTGCACAGAGATATCGTTCGTCGTCGAAAGAAAGACATCGTTCGACGTCGAGGTCGGCGAGACATCATTCGACGTCGCGAGAAGAACGTAGACGATCTCCACAGTCGACGTCGAGACCAAGATCGCCGTCAAGATCAAGATCGCCGTCGAGGAAACATCGTTCGACGGCGAGGAGGCTTTCGACGTCGTCGGAGCTTTCGACGTCGAGACAGAAGTCTCCGTCAGGAGTGACGTCGAGGCAGACGCCTCCGTCAGGGCCGACGTCGAGGCAGGAGCCTCCGTCGGAGTCGACGTCGAGGCAGGAGCCTCCGTCGGAGTCGACGTCGAGGCAGAGGCCTCCGTCGGAGTCGACGTCGAGGCAGAGGCCTCCGTCGGAGTCGACGTTGAGGCAGGTGCCTCCGTCCTCACAGGTCTCCAAAGCTTTGGTGAGGTACATGAAGCCTCCGTCGAAGGTAATCTCGACGTCGAGACAGGAAGCTCGGAGCCTCGAAGATTCGAGTCAAGGGTACGCAGGAGGTTTCACATATTCGCCTCACAATTCGACCAGTCTCAAGGCGAAAATCTCCTCATAGACTGATATATACAGCTCCGGAGTCACCGCGTATCATTTCTATCTCGCCTTCAGGATCAGAGGGCTCAGGTTCAAGGTCAGCATCACCAGAGCTTGTACATCAATCTCCAGTTCCTGCAAGAGAAAGTTCGCAGGAGGAGGACAATGCTGTGCCTCAAAGTCCCGTAAGGGAGATGCCTCAGGACCCTGCTATGACAGACACAATAAAGGCATCGCTAACAAGAATAAGGGGCGTGGTATTCCCAGCGACACCGATCAGACCAAGATCTCGAGAAAGAGAATCCCGAAGTCACTCTCGAGCACCAAGAAGGCGATCCAGGTCTGCCTCCCTCAGAAGAGAGTCGACCAGATCAGAGAGAAGGCGCCGTAGGACCCCTTCTACCTCCCCTTCTTCCAGATCATCCAAAAGGGATTATTCACCGACACTCTCGGAGACGCCACCCTCTCGGGTATCTCCGGTAGATGACATTTCTACATTTCAAGAAGTGTTGTGTAGAGGAGCTACAAAATTAAGTATCCCTATGCCGGTTCAGGAGACCACCACATCCATAATTTTTGAAACTCTTCATGAGCGCACAGTGACACGCCCGTTGTTGCCATTAGTCCCCGGTTTGCTACAACCGGTAATGGATATCTTTCTCACGCCAGCAACCACCAAAACGGCGCCGGCGAGAATTCTAAAAAAGTACCGTCCAGCTCCGGAGGATCCGCTATTCCTTAAAACAGATCCTCCACCGGACTCTGTCATCACCGCCGCTGCCAGAAAGACGCATGCAGTAGCTGGCTCTTCAACGGTGCCACCAGATAAGGACAGTAAAACGCAAGACTCCTGGGGGAGGAAAGTTTGCGGCTCAGCATCCTCAAGCTTGAAGGTGGCAAGTGCCTCGGCTCTTCTGGGGCGCTATGATAGGTCACTATGGGACTCTCTTCAGAGGTTCGTTGAAAAAGTTCCATCAGAGGACAGACGGGACTTTGAAGAGATTTTGCATGAGGGGAGTCTAGTCTCTAACCAGATCATAAGTGCAGCGGCGGATGGGGCAACACTGGCAGCGCATGAATATGCACATGGAGTCACAGCCAGAAGATCATCCTGGCTTAGATTGACGGCCCTGAAACCGGAAGCGCAGGCAAGAATTTTAAATCTGCCTTTCTCCGGTAGTTCTCTTTTTGGGTCCCATGCAGACGAGGAAATGGCCCGAATGAAAGCAGAGCTGGAGACCATGAAAGCAGTCGGGCTTGAAAAGAGGAAAGAGTTTCGACGCCGCAAGGGAAATGACAGGCGCAATTACCAACAGAGGGTTCAAACCCCTCATTGGCAAAAGAACCAGGACCAGCAAGGTCAAAAGAAACAGCAATACCAGTCCCGCAAGCCATCCAGGGGACGAGGTAACAACAGGCAGTCTAATGCTGGAAACAAAGCACCGGGGAAGCAATGAGAAACCGCTTCCTCCGATGCTGTCCACCGCTCCGGTGGGAGGAAGTGTTGCGCATCATCTTCCAGAGTGGCAGACAATCACAAAGGACAAGTGGGTACTCAATATACTGCGTCATGGGTACTCGCTTCGTTTCAAAAGTCACCCCCCATCGATTCCTCCTGTCAAGTCATCCCAGCATCTAAAGCAGCTCAGAGAGGAGGTAGCGACGCTACTACTCAAATCTGCAATAGAGAAAGTGCCCATAAACCAGAGAGGAAAGGGAGTTTACTCCAGATATTTTCTCATCCAAAAGAGGAGTGTGAAGGCGGAGTTCAGACCCATTTTAGACCTACGGATACTGAACAAGCACATAAGAAAGGAAAAATTTCGCATGCTGGCGCTCCACCAAATATATCCTCTTCTCCGGATGGGCGATTGGATGTGTTCACTGGACCTTCAGGATGCATATTTCCATATTCCCATCCTAAGGAATCATCGAAAATTTCTCAGGTTTGTGGTAGGCAACGCTCACTATCAGTTCAAAGTCCTCCCATTTGGCCTGAAGTCAGCTCCTCGAGTATTCACAAAATGCGTGGCAGTAGTAGCGGCTGCTCTGAGGCGCGCAGGAGTCTTCGTCTATCCCTACCTAGACGACTGGCTAATAAAGGGCTCATCGCCACAGAATGTGCGGACACAGCTGTCGCTATGCCTGAACTTATGTCGCAGGTTGGGTCTCAGAGTGAATGTCAAAAAGTCCAATTTTTCACCAACGCAGAGAATACACTACCTGGGTGCAACTATAGACTCCGTAGTAGGAAAAGTGTTTCCTTCGGAGGAAAGACAGTCATCCATTATGCTAAAAGGCAGACAGATTATGACCAGCAATCTGTCGTCGGCAAGGCAAATCTCATCTCTGCTAGGGGCCATGGCATCCTGCATCTTCCTAGTGCCCAATGCCAGGCTAAGGATGCGTCCTCTCCAGCAAGATCTCGAGGACAAATGGGATCAAAGAAACTCTCTGTGGGAAGAAAAGGTTTGCCTCTCCTCTGCAGCCAAACAGTCAATCAAGTGGTGGCTGAAGCCAAGGAATCTGCAAGTGGGGATTCTTTTCCATCAAGAGCCCCCAACTCAGACCTTAATCACCGACGCATCCCTTCAGGGATGGGGTGCGCATTTTGGGACTCTGCAAACTCAAGGACGGTGGTCCAGCAGCGAACAGTTGTACCACATCAACATGCTGGAGCTCAGGGCGGTCCACCTAGCCCTCAAAGCGTTCCTACCTGCGATAACGACGAGTACCATTCTAGTACAGACGGACAATACCACCACAATGTACTACCTGAACAAGCAGGGGGGTACTCGATCCAGAACGCTCTCGCTGGAAGCTCAGTCCCTGTGGCACTGGATCCTAGCAAGGAACATCTCATTGAAAGCGGTGCACCTACCAGGAGAACTCAACGTGCAAGCAGACTTGCTCAGTCGGCATTTTCAAGAGCCAGAGGACTGGGTAATCAACGACGAAGTGTTAGAAGACATCTTCGGGGAATGGGGGCGCCCGCAAGTGGACCTCTTCGCGGACGAGCAAAACACAAAATGCCGAGGCTTCGCCTCAAGATACCATCGACCAGGATCCCTAGGGAATGCCCTTTTGATCAATTGGTCAATGACATTTGTGTACGCTTTTCCGCCTCTCCCACTAATTCCCAAGGTGGTGACCAAGCTACAGAATTCATCTGCCAAGATGATACTCATAGCACCGGACTGGCCGAGGCAGTGGTGGTACACGGATCTCCTACACATGTCGATCCGCCCCCACAAGCGGCTGCCGTGCAGGCCGGACTTGTTATCCAAGATGCAGGGGAAGATTTACCATCCCAGCCTTCCCTCGCTGAGCTTAACAGCATTGCTCCTGAAGTCCTCCAGTATGGCCATCTGAACCTCCCTCAAGAGTGTATGTCCATACTGAAGGAAGCCAGGAGGCCTTCGACAAGACACTCCTACTTCTGTAAGTGGAAAAGATTTTATATATGGTGTGCTCAGCATCATTATGATCCCACTAAATGCCAGGAGGATGTAATTTTGCCCTATCTTCTACATTTAGCAAGGGCAGGGTTGAAATTTTCTTCCATAAAGGTTCACCTAGCAGCCATAACAGCATACAGGCGTTCGCCTTCACAGCAGTCATTTTTTAAAGTGCAGGTAGTGAAGGATTTCTTGCAAGGACTCAAGAAAGTCTATCCCCCTGTTAGACCTCCCTCTCCTTCCTGGGAGCTAAACTTGGTTCTGTCGAAGCTCATGGGTTCACCTTTTGAGCCTATTCATAAGGCTACCCTACAGCACCTCACATGGAAGACAGCATTTTTAATAGCCATCACTTCAGCACGGAGGGTCAGTGAGATACAGGCCCTCTGTTCTAAAGAACCCTACACTGTTTTTCATCTAAATAGGGTGGTGATGAGAACTCACCCTTCGTTCCTACCCAAGGTGGTATCGGAGTTTCATGTAAACCAAGCCATCTCCTTACCAACCTTTTTTCCCAACCCCTCCTCTCCGGCAGAGAGGGCGTTGCATTCTCTGGATGTCAGAAGGGTCCTAAAATTCTACCTAGATAGGACTAAGAATATCAGGAAATCTGACCAATTGTTTGTGAACTATGGGATTGTCCGTATGGGCTTTGCTGCATCCAAACGTTCCATTGCTAGGTGGATTGTTTCTAGTATTACTTTGGCCTACCAACTGGCTCGGAAACCATTGGGGGCGCGCCCTAAAGCGCATTCGACAAGAGGAAAAGCGGCTACCGCGGCTTTTCTCAATAATGTCCCACTCTCCGAGATCTGCAAGGCAGCCACTTGGAGATCTGTCCACACTTTTACCAGGCATTATTGTCTGGATTCGGACACCAGGGCAGACACTCAAGTAGGACAAGCCTCCTTGAGGAATCTGTTCCAAACATAATCATTTTCATGATTCTTTTTCTCCATGGGTGATACAACCTTAGTTTCATTTGCCTGCTGGTGGAAGGGGAGCTTGCTACTCTATTCAGTGCTTATGACTATTGATGAGGATCCCCTGGAAGAGAAGGGTAAGTTACTTACCTGTAATTCTAGTTCTCTTCCAGGGGTATCCTCATCAAAGTCATAAGCAACCCACCCACCTCCCCAGGCAAATGAGAAGAGGTGTATTATTCATTATGGAAAAGGTATATCTTTGTGTTTAGGACTACGGTCCCGCAAAGAACAACTGACCTAACTGTCACCCCTGAGGCATGATGGGATATGGAAGTCAGGGCTGCCTTAAAGGCACGGTGCCAGTTTTTACCTGTACAGGGCTTTTTAGTCTCTATGGTATTGTATTGCAATGCAGCCTGCAGGCTGGCAATGTGTTATACATCTGTGTTTTTCCACAGTTTGTTCTCTTTATTTTTTGCTTTCTCATGAGTGTTTACCTCATTAAAAAAAAAAAAAAAAAAGAGATTTGGGTGTATTGTTATACCTTTATACATATATATAGATATATGTGTGTTATTGGATGTATATATTTTTACATTGCCTAGCCTTTTATGGGAGCTGCATTTGCTTGGAAAAAATGATATATGTTTATACATATACAGAGCTGTATATATGTATGTTTTTTACATATATAATTTTATTATTTCCGGGGTCCCCGCACATGGGCGGGAATATTCAGTGCTTATGACTTTGATGAGGATACCCCTGGAAGAGAACTAGAATTACAGGTAAGTAACTTACCCATGTTGTTTTTCATTCCCATTTAGCAGCTTCACTGAATTTAGAAGGATATCACAAGATAATATATAACCACAGGAAAAAACTTGTATTGAGTGACATTATGGCAGTGATAATAGTACTTACTTTAAAAGCCACAAAATTGAATAAGGTTTACAAGGATTGCTGAAACCATAAAAAAACACCTAGTCACATTTCAAGGGAAAGAATCTTAAATTTGTGGACAGTTAGCGTGAGATTTGTTTTTTCAGTGGCATTTGTATGATACAAGTAGCTAGTATTATAACTGAGGCTTTCTAGTGACACCAGAAAGCAGAAAATCCCTTTGTAAATGTCGCCAGCACTCTAAGGTAACCTTAAAAGACCATAGTTAGTTACGTATTAGCATTTTATCATCTTTCATTTTTAGGTCTGAACTTTGAGGCAGCCTTCGATGTTTGGCTAGACAATTGGGTTTCTAGAAACATTTGTACATGATATACATAAACAAAGGTACTTGTTCAGTGGGCTTTTTTATTGGTCTGTTTAATTGTCATTTCCACTTTGCTTCTGTCCATCACATCATGGTGTAGTGGGTCAGCCTACTTTGCTGATTGGGTCCCTTAATCTTGAAGTACTGAACAAAGCCTCTGTACATTGTTTTCTGCCATCTAAAAGTAGTTCATTTTGAATAGAGACTTCTAGATGTAGATTCCTCACCTTTTTGAATTTTTCCCAGGCGTCAGGCTGTATCTGGAAGATTTTTCAGTAGTACTTTAGCACACTGATTGATGGCGCCTTGCAGCTCTGTACCGGTGCCATTCTGCTCCTCAAATGAAGTATTGGGCCTATATAGACGCCTCCCTTGTGCGCTGACGTTGGTTCCTTTCTTAATGCACCATGGGATACAGATCTGGAGCTCCTAGGCTCTCAGACTTACCTCAGTTTCTTCTATAATTCTCTTGGTGCCCAAGGGGTGTCATCCCTTAAAACAACAGGTTTCAAGCCCTAGGGACTGTCACAAGCAAATATCTGTGGCAGATCCCCATCAGATGTGCCTCTGGTGCTGGGGGGGTCGAACCACAACACTTCCCGCGGAGACTGTTAATCAGTGAACCTGCAGGCCATCAGGGACCATGAGGCAGAACTCCACGTCGCCTAGCACAAGAAAACTCATCTGGAACATTCCAAGATGCTCTGTGTCCAAGGTTTGTTCTCTGTCCTGCTTCCATTTCCCAAAACGATGAGCCTCTCCAGAGGTTAGTCTTCGTCATGATCTAAGTCTTCAGGTAAACATAAAAAGCATATGAAGTCAAAGCAGAGCTCTGCTGCTTCGTGCCGCTCATTTGCCCAACCGGGCGCAGGAGTGGCGCAATCCTTCTCAAATTCGCTCCTGAAGTCTGACTACTTAGGAGCCAATTCCACAGATGGTTCAGCAAAGCCCGAGTTTCCGGGGCCTTCAGCCACACCGCTCCAGATCGAAGAGTTCCAATCAGCCATGCTCCTACTGATTGGATCCCTGCCAACTTCCGCTGGCATGCCTTCAGATCCCAAGGAGCCTAGAGGCCCTCAACCTGGTATACTGCCGGCAGGTTTGCCCCGGTGCCAGATGGAACCCTCAAGTTCATCTTTCATCTGCCTCCGCTTCCGGCAAGGTTGCCCTGGGTGCATCAATTCCAATGCCAACTTTGCCACCCAAGGAGACGGAGATGATTGTTTTTTCCAACACAGAGTCTATGCTAATCTGACCTTGTTCGAAGTCTCATGAGGATCTAACCCAGGCTCAACTTAAACCAGCCTTCTGCCCTCAATCTTCTACCTCTTGAGTATTCGCAGGGTTGTCAACAGTCTACATTCCCTTTTTGGATCAGATTTGGACAATGACTAGGGGTGCCCTGGGTGATGAGGTCACTCAGCCGTATCAAGATGAGTATTGGTATGAAAAATTTACGAGAGGCTAGTGGCCTTGATGCCTCTCCTGAGACTGCACTGTTTACTAACACCCACTGACCCCCTTCCACCCTCCCCAGGCCAGCCACAGAGGAATCCAATCTACAGCTTTCTGCCCTAGATGCCAAGAAAACATTGTAACCGAAGTTCTGCAGCGGGGGCAGACATCCTCGGACTCTCTCCAGCCCTTTAATAATGCACTGATAACACGGCTTTCCTTTCACGGCACCCCTCACCAGACACCCGCGTGGTGCAGGCTTCCACAAGTTCCAACTCCAATATATTTACTGCTACATTCCCTGATAGGGAGTCTAAAAGAGTAGAATCATTCGAAAGACATGCCTTCTCTTTCACCAGCCGGACTTCATTCTCTTAACGCCAGTTGCTTCATAGGCAGTTATTCCCAAGCTCTTTTGGTCTCAGTGACACAAGTACCCTAGCATGCCTGACGTCTTCTGTCCTATTGTGACTTTGACACCACCGATTCCATCCGGCAGGCAATTGGCACCAGTGTTGCCATGCGTGGCTGCGCTCAACTGGGTTATCCAGTATTGGGGTATCTTTCATAGATTCACATGCCTGAATCATTCCCCGTCGCCGAGATGGGAGTCCCATGGTAAAATACAAAAGTAGTGCCATAAGTAATAAATAGGCCAAAAGAGGCCAAAGGCTATATCTTAGTAGCCTATCTACGTCCTTGTATGAAAAGGACCAAAAGTCTGCTTGAACCAATCAACTATCAGCACCCTCTAGAACACTCCCAACAGAAGCCGTTCTCCTCAGATTTTCACCGCACGTCGTGTGGAAGGGAGTCTCCCTGAGTGCTACTCAGTTTTCTTCTTGTCAGCTCTTCAAGCAAGTATATCTGACAAGAATGGCCTCTTCAACTCCTGCAGGACCTGTGGGAAGAAGAGGGTTCATGTTGATGATCTTCATAAAGATTGTCTTTATTGCCTCTACCCCAAATATGAGGCTTAAGACTGTAAAATCTGCCGTACCTTTCCCAGCAAGACTCTAAGGGACAGAGAGGCAAGATTACTCTTATGGCTCAAGTCTTAAGAACGTCCTTCTTCTGCTGAGGAAGAGGACTGATCTTCCTCATCTAGCAAGAGGGCTAGATCCCTAGAAGGCTCCTCGGGCGAGGGAAGGAAACCTCTTAAAACTTCCCAGGATAAATCTGTTCACAAAGAAAGGAGTTATAAACACTCCTCTGAGCCAGCGTTGTCTCCGCCTTCTACTCGACTTACAGAGCGTCCATGATCATCCTCTTCATATTCTGTGAGAAAGTGGCTCTGTATATACTGTTCCCAAATAGGTACAGGGTGTACAGAGTCCACAGTCCCCAGAGGCTTGGCAGAGGCTAAAGTTAGATATAACCTTACTCTCTAAAGTGGTAGCTTGGTCGAGCAGTAAGGCAGTATCAGAGAACAGTGTAAAGCATTTGTTGTACACACTCAGTCAGCAAATGGTTTCACACACTCAATAACTGAACTCTAGGCCAATGGTTTATATATAAAAAATAAATGCTTGTTTTATTTTGGAACCAACAATTGGAATTAAAATATACTTTCTCAGAATGAGATGCTTTATTTAAATACTTTTGCAATATGCAATTGACTTTGGTAAACAGTTACAAGTGGTTGCAATAGGCAACACTATTTTAAACACCATAATGCATCGAGTTCAATTCAAGTTTCATGTTATTTGCCACAGATTACTTTTAGGATTACTTTTGGAATTCCAGGACTGGATCCTAGATTCAGTCCTGGGTCAGTACTTGGAATCTAGTGATAAAAGTCGACTTAATTACTGTGATGATTTTTAGACAATATTTTGCTATTTTAAAAGGTGACAGAAAATATTTCATAGAAAACAGTCAATGATTCCATATGGCAGAAAATTCAAGTTGCAGGTACAGTATGTTCTCGTTACTTTTGTAATCCAGTACTGGGTGCCTAGACTCAGTACTGGGACCTTTATCCAAAACAGGTAAGTAATTACGTTTTCAGATATTATACGATTTTTAAAGAATATTTAAAGATTGCAGAAATTGACACTTAGAAGAAATTTCACAGAAAAACAGTCAATGATTTCCTATGGGAGAAAATGGGGTTACTGGCAAGTACAGTTGTAAGTAGTTTTCAGAGTCAGTGCTGGGCGCCAAGATCCAGCACTGGGAGCTCACCTAAGAGCAGGTGAGTGTTTTCGTTACTCGGCTGATTTTTGGTGAATATTTTAGGTTTTGAAAAGTCCACACTTAGAAGAAATTTCAGGAAAAAGCCAGTCAATGTTACCCTATGGAGAAAATTGAGTTACTGGTTTAAAGGTAAGTACTCGACTGGCAGAGTTAAGGTTCTGGGCATAGACTCAGGGGTCTCCCAGGGTCAGGTAGGTACAGTTACTTCACCCCCAGCGCCACAAAGGCAACCGGGTGCAGAGAGAGTTAGGCCCAATGTTATCCTATGAGAGGTAGGGGGGCCTTGGTTGGTGGCTGCTGACTAGCAGGCCACGCGGCTGTGGGAGCTGGGCTCCTGATCACTTACTCAGGGCAACTGGCGAAGTAGATAGGTGTAGAGGTTGCACTGCAAGGGCCACTCGGGCAGCTGGGTGCAGGGTGCTTTAGAGCCTTCGGGCGCTCAATTGATTTCAGTGGGAAATCTCCGGTTTAGAAAAAGACTGCAAGCTCGGGGACGAGGATTCTTCAGGTGCCACCACCACTTCGAGAGGTAAGTTGGGTAGCTGGAGGATAGGCCTTGGGTGCCGGACTCGGGGTCACAGTCGCCGTGGGGTTGTCCTCGTGGTCTTTGTTCACTCCGGCACAGGCCAGGCTTGGCTGGTGCAGAGTGTGCTTGGTTTGCGGTTCCGGGCTGCTGCCAGGGATTGGAAGTAGATTTTGAGTAGAGCCTCTACTCATGGGAGTCCCAGGGACTTAGAGTCAAAAGGTAGCCAGGTCTTCTGGGGTTTGTGAGGTTGCTGGCCACAAGAGATGCCGGGTTGGAGCAGGAGCAGGTTCGAGGGTAGGGCTGGGGCCAAAGCAGTTTGTGTCTTCCTCTTCTTAGCAGCTGCAGGGCAGGTCTTCTTTCTTCTAGCTCTTCTTCGGATTTTGGAATCTGGGGAAGGAAGGTTCAGGGTGCCCCTAAATACTGGATTTAGGGGCGTTACAGGTAGGTGAAGGGCAGGGACCAATGGGTCCCTGTCCTGGGGTGGGTACACCCCCTATCCTGCCTCTCTCCTGTGGGAGGGGGGCAGTAGCCTAGTCCTGATAGGGTAGGGCTTCCCATCTTCAAGATGGCGAGAGCCCTGAGATGTGCTTCACCTCACCTCCCCCACCTAAGGGGTGGGGTTGGCAGGCTGGCACATCACCTGTCCTTATTTGGGGTTTCCGGCCAAGCTTCCCGCCAGAGTGGAGGGTTGCAGTGGCCTGGGGAAGCTCACAGAGGCTGCATGCCTTTGAAGCTTCCCCCCTGCCCATCCTGGGGGAGGAGATTTAGCACCTCGCCCTGGATGTGCATTGTTGCAGGCCCAGGAGAGCAGGGGCTCTCCTACCCAGGGGTCCAGCAACATGTCTGCTGTGTGGCAGCCTAGGCAGCCTCCGAACAGACGTGGATTGTAGGTTAGGTTTTAGGGGGCATCTCGAAGATGCCCTCTGGGGTGCTTGGTAAATTAAATCCCACACTGGCATCAGTGTGGGTTTAATGTGCTGAGAAGTTTGATACCAAACTTCTCAGTCTTCAGTGTTGCCATTATGGTGCTGTGGAGTTCGTGTTTGACGAGCTCTCAGCACCATGTACTCTTAAATGGCAGCACTGCACTTACAGTGCCCAGGAATGGGTCTGGGTACTGTAGGGGCACAGGGCTCCTGCTCCTGTGACCACACCATTGGCATAGGGCACCCAGCTAGAGGGGTGGCTGATATATGCCATGGCAGTGTAGGTAATGGGCATGGCACACAGGGATATGTGCCATGTCGGCTCTGTTTTGTCTTGCACCCAAACACCCAGCCTGTGTGTGTGTGTGTGTGTGTGTGTGTGTGTGTGTGTGTGTGTGTGTGTAAGTAAGGGTACAGGGCCTCTAAGGGTGGCACAATGAGTGCTGCAGCCTTTAGAGGCCTTCCCTGGTCACAAGGCCCTGGGTACCTAGGGTACCATTTACCAGGGGCTGACATGAGGCCAGGGTTTGCCAATTTGGGTTTTGTGTGTTTAGGGAAGGAACATAGGCCCTGGGCACCTGATTGACAGGAGTCCAGGGCACACTCAGTCAAAGTACATTCAGCAAAAAGTGGGGGCATACCATGCAAGAAAGATGGCACTTTCTCACAGATTCTGTAAGTAAAAACCCAAAAAATCTTTATCTCCACGTCAACGATATGTTATGTCGTCGATGGCGACTATATCGACGACGGCTGTTTCCTCTCCTATATCGTCGACTAGGATTACTATTACGACAAGACCATCGTCGAAGCCCGTTGACTACGCACTGTCGACGAAGAAACTGTCGGCGAGACTTCCGTCGACGAAGATTCCAACGGCGCCGACGGGAGAAGCATCTACGGCGAGCCCGTCGGCGATAACCCTGCAGACGACTTAGTCTATGAATGTGCCTGTTATATTACCGCTGTCGACGACCGGGCCGGCGACGAAAGACATTCTTATTTCTGCACCGTAGACGAGAGTTTTTCAAATAAAGACATTTCAGAGGCCTTTTCAACAGCCTTTTTAGGATTATAGTAAAATTTCCCCTCTCCTACCTGTTAGAGGGCTTCATCGAGGATGAGGATTATGATGATGATGAGGAGGACGACGATCAATACAGAGTGACTCCTAGTCCATCTGAGCTCAACGTTAAGTGCCAAGATACTGATGAGGACGATAATAATCAGGAGGAGCATTACTATCATGAACAAAATATGGCTCCACGTCATACATATCAATTCCATCACAGGCAGGAATCTCGTCAGAGGGAAATGGCTCATCTTCCTCCAGCACTTATTCAAGACCTACAGGCTATGTTGGCGGATTATCATCGGAGATTTCCTCCGCAACAAATTCCGACAGAGAGCCAAATTCCACAAGTAGAGGTTCCTGTACTAGAGCTTACTCTACCTAGTACACCGGCTCCTGCACAAGGTCCACCTGACACTGGACATCAAGACCCTTCCTCCTCGGATGAAGGAGTTTAGGAAGGCGAATTACCTAAACAGGCAGATGCTCCAGATCCCTGGGACGATTGTATCATCGAGACACCATCTCCCCCTCCGCACTTACCCTCTGATTCTCCTCCTGAAGACATCGGAGGATTTCATCATTTGATGCAGAGAGCAGCCACTAGGTTCCAGCTCCCTATTACTGTCAAGCAAACAGACTGTTTTTTACATGACTTGAAGGAGGATACTAGAAAGATCATACACTCTATTCCAATCATTGATTACATCTGGCAAGAGGGCATGAAAATCATGAAGCCGCCAGCATCTAAAACGGCGGTGCTACCTCGTATAGAGAAAAAATACAGCGCTCCAGATAACAGTCCATCTTGCCTCATAGGTCATCCGAGGCCAGATTCGGTCATATCTCAGGCAGCACAGCGGCGTTCGAAAAGCCCTGCAACACCAATTACCACTCCTCCAGACAAAGAGGGACGTTGTATGGACCTTTTGGGGAAGAAATTCTCTTCTATGGCTGCAACTTCAATTAGAGCTGCTAATGCCTTGGCAATCATTGGCGGTTATGACCACCAAATGTGGTCCGATATAGCGGAATTGATAGATCTTATCCCAGAGGATCAAAGAGAGGAGGCCCGGAAGATCTTATTAGAGGGTGAGCGAGCTGCCTCCGAAACAATTGACTGCGCATTCGACATCGCCAACACGAGCTTTCGGCAATTAGCTGGGGCAGCAGTTCTTCGGCGCCAGGGTTGGCTTAAAGAGACTACCTTTAGACCCGAAGTTCAGATGAAGATCCTGGACATGGCTTATGATGGGGATTTAATGTTTGGGAAACATATTGATGACGCCCTTTTGGCAATCAAAAATGACAGACACCGCAAAATCTTTAGGTGCTCTACAATATAGACGTATACCTTTCAGAGGAGCCAGAGGGCGAGGATTCACTACATATCGGGGGGGCTATCAGTCGAATCAACAGTATCGTCAATACCAGCCTCAAAATCGACAGTCATACAACCAATCGTCTTACCGTCAGTCATCAACGGCAGGTTTCTCTCGCCAGGGTGGCCGAAAGTGGACACCGCAACAAGGCCGTGATTCTGCCAGAAAGCAATGAGCTTCTCAGGTTGCCAGTCAACCATACCCCCCTACCCGTGGATGCGAAAATTTCTGCTTATGCACAGCGGTGGCGTGACATCACTTCAGACCGCTGGGTGCTGTACCTAGTCACCAAGGGTCATACACTAGAATTTCTCTAGATACCACCTACCACTCTGCCCAGGGGTCCCCCTCGTCTTCACTTATTGCGCAAAGAAGTCTTGATCATGCTCCTCAAGGAAGCAATAGAAGTACCATCCACACACAGGACAGGTTTCTATTCTCGTTTCTTCCTAATCAAAAAGAAGTCAGGAGAATGGTGACCGATTCTGGATCTCCACAATCAACACATTTCTCAAAAAACAAACATTCTGGATGGTAACACTTTCCGATATTCTGGGGTGCTTAAACAAAGGGGATTTCATGGCTTCTCTGGACATGGAAGACGCATACTTTCATATCCCTATCCATCCAAAACATCGAAAATATCTGTGATTCACAGTGGCTGGCACCCACAATCAATTCAAGGTGCTCCTGTTTGGCCTAAAATCAGCGCCACAGATTTTCACCAAGTGCTTACCACCAGTAGCAGCGACTGTACGATCCCGGGGATCCAAGTTTTCCCATACCTCGACGATTGGCTGCTCAAAGCTCTGTCGAAGCAAGAAGCCACATCAATTTGTCTCCATCTGTTCAATAGGCTGGGGCTCACTTTGAACAAGGGCAAATCAAATTTTATTCAAACTCAGAATATTTTATTCCTCGGAGCATCCCTGGACACCGTCCAGTGCAAAGCACTCTTATCTCAAGACAGTCCAGTGCGCCTTCAAAAATTAGCGACAACCATTTAAAAAAGAAAATCAGTTTCTGTTCGAACATTCACATCACTCCTAGGGATGTGCTCCTCCGCAATCAACTTGATCCCTTTAGCGTGGCTCAAAATGAGACCTCTTCAAGAGGAGTTGCAGAAACAATGGCAACAAGCATTGGGTTCTTTCGAGGATGTTATCCAAATAACTGCACGTATGGTGGACGCACTCCGCTGGTGGTCCGAAACAGCAAATCTTGCCCAGGGTCTCACCTTTCTGCAAAACATTTCGGACTTCATATTGACGACAGATGTCTCCATGGAAGTATGGGGGAGGTCATCTGCAGGATTTACAAATCCAGGGAAAGTGATCTCGTATACAGAAACAGTAACACATCAATAGTTTGGAGCTTCGGGCCATATGTTTGTGCCTTCAGGCTTTCCTTCCAAGGATAGCAGGTTCCTCAGTGCTGGTCCGTACCGACAATACACCAGCATGTACTATATAAACAAACAAGGAGGAACAAGGTCCGGGAAGCTTTCGCAGGAAACACAAGAATTGTGGGAATGGACAACGTTCTTCGGAATATCCTTGAAGGCCGAGCATGTCAAGGGTCTGCACAATACACTAGCATATTCGCTAAGCAGATCTCTATCTGGCTGCAACGAGTGGAAATTAGAACAAACTCAGGTGAACAAGATCTTTCGGACATGGGGCAAACCAGCTCTGGATCTGTTTGCGTCACAGGAGAACAAGAAATGCCAATATTACGCCAGCAGGCCGACAACGACCATGTTCTCACGGAACAGTGGTCAGGTTGTCTATCCAGATCCGCAATCCTTTCACTTGCACGCATAGCTCCTGAATTCCTAGAGTTCAGAGATCTCAGTATTTCACAGGACTGTCGGGACATACTGTCTAAATCCCGTGCTGAAAGCACTGTCAAAACGTATCGTTTAAAATGTAAAAGATTTTGTTGTTGGTGTGAAACCAATAAAGTTCGTCCAGTCAAAGCTCCTGCTGAACAGATTTTACCTTACTTACTCTCACTGACCAAGTCTGGACTCACTTTCTCGTCAGTCAAGGTTCACCTGGCTGCTCTTTTCAGGTACAGGAAATCTCCGCAGCTTACTTCTTTATGTTTGTCTTCTCTTGTAAAACAGTTCATGAAAGGACTTTTCCGCACTTTGCCTCCTATGCGTTAGCCTCCTCCGGAGTGGGAACTCAATGTGGTTTTAGCACAACTGATGAGACAACCATTTGAACCGATCCATAAAGCAGATCTCAAATATCTCACATGGAAAGTAGCCCTCTTGCTGGCTCTTACTTATGCAAGGAGGGTTAGTGAGATTCAGGCTTTTACGATCAAAGAACCATTTTTACGTTTTACACAGAACTATGTAATCCTGCGGACGAATCCTAAGTTAATTCCAAAGGTACCCACCCAATTTCACTTGAACGAACCAGTAATGCTACAAACTTTCTTCCCGAATCCATCCAGTCTAGCTGAAAGGACATTACATTCATTAGATGTAAAAAGGTGTTTGAAGTTTTATCTTCTAAAGACAAAGGATATTAGAAAGACTGATCAACTGTTAGTGGGCTACGGTCAAGGAAAACAGGAACAGCTGTAACAAAGGCCACAAAAGCCAGATGGGTCGCATCTGCTATTCAGTTCTGCCACGAAAAAGCCAACAAACCTCTCGAGGTGAAGGCTAAAGCACACTCCACCAGGACTGTTGCATCTACAGCTTTGTTTGCTGGAGTTACATTGGACAAGATATGCCGTGCTGTGACATGGCAGAATGTCCACACGTTCACAAGACACCACTACCTTCAATCTGCACAAAAGGAGGATGCAGCGGTTGGACAAGCTGTATTACGCCACCTCTTTCACAAAGGTCAGATTCTTTACATTTCTTTAACGCTTGTCTATAATTAGCTTTCTTTACTGTTACATTGCTTACAGTGTTCATGCTCCTATGTTTCTCAATTTATTTGTTCCTCATGCTGATCTCCACTGTATGGTTATTGCTTTTATGCTTTGTCATTGCAATGTTTCAAGATTGTGGATGTATATTGGGAGTGTTAAATTACATGTCTCCCACCATCCGCTAACGACAGTACAATTGGGTTATTGCTTGCTATTCTGATTCAGGCATGTGAATCTATGAAAGATACCACAATATTGGATAAGAAAACAAGTTACTTACCTGTAACTACAGTTATCCAGTATTGGTATCTTCCATAGATTCACATGCACCCACCCTCCTCCCTGTGGTACCACTTCTCATTGATTTTAGGGGTATTTACTTCCCACTTATGCTTGGAAAATCTGAGGAAAACTGCTTCTGTTGGGAGTGTTCTAGAGGGTGCCTGGAGCTGACTTTTGGTCCTTTTCATATAAGGATGTAGATAGACTACCATGATATAGCCTTTGGTCTATTTAATACTTATGGCACTACTTTTGTATTTTACCGTGGGACTCCCATCTCGGCGACTGGGAATGATTTATGCATGTGAATCTATGAAAGATACCAATATTGGATAACAGTAGTTACAGGTAAGTAACTTGTTTTCGTCTCCAACAATGAGCTGTCCTTTCTTTTGGTTATGCCGTTTGGTGGGACTTGTCTTTTCAGGAACAAAGCTCACTCTGCTCTTGAGCATTTTAAGGAGAGCAGGGCTGTGGCTCTTTACCCGCCTCGCCAACTGCAAGAGTTTCACCATTCCATTCATGACTTTGGCTGAGGCGCTCTATACTGCCAGCCTGTTCAGCCATCACAGGGTAAAAAGTAGTTTAATGATAACAGCTGAGGTGCCCACCACCCTTGTGGTCAAGTTTAGCAGGGTTGGCAAGCCAACGCTTCGGACATATGGACCCTGCAGAATGTTCACTAAAGATGCACTCTCCCTTGGAGGGCGTGGCTTGGCCGGCTGCAAGATGGCCGCACTCCGAGTGGGCTCTGCCGGCCAAGCTTCATAATCCGTCAACAACCTGCTGACAACAGATACATTCCTGCTATCTAACAGCCTTTTCTTACTCTGCTTTCCCGGTGGAGTCGTCTGATCAATTTTACGTTTCCTGGCGACAACTGGTGCCTGATTTACACCGCCCGAAGATACGGCCTGCTCTGCGCACCGGGGTTGGCCCTCCTCCTCCTCCTCGGGGTTCCCGGTATGCTCTACTGCCTGCTGGACGTCTGCGGACTTCCTACGTGGGGCCTGGTGAATGGTGCAGCTGCGGGGCTGTCTCTGGCAGGGTTGGGGGTCGACTCGCTGTCCCGCCCGGCCCGGGCTGCAACGGCCGGGGCACCATCTTCCCGCGCGGCCTGGTCAGACTGCGCGGCGGCCGCAGGTGCCTGGGCTTGGGGGAGGTGAGCAGTGAACCCCCCTCGGCTCCCTGCTAGTGCGGCCCTGGTTCAGGCGTGCATCCCCTGGTCTCTCCCCTACTGCGGAGCGAGAGGCGCCCTCCCCTTTCCCGTGCCAAGGATCCAGACATCCGCGGCCCACGAGATTCGGGACCCTCCGCGACTTTGGGCCGGTGCCCCACTTGCGGCCTGGGGGTGCTGGGTTCTGGGCCCCCGTCAGATTCGCCCTACACATTGTTCTGGAGGCACCTACCTGTGTTGGCTTGGACTGGCTGGTGACTCGGGGGCGCGACCTGGGAGCTCCCCCGGAGGCACCTCGTCTCGGCTTGCCCCGCCTACTCCATTTTGGACTTTGCTGCTGGCGACTGGAACTTTGGCGGTCCCTAGGCCTAAGCCAGCTGGGTAACACACTTGCTGCACTTCCCTGTGGTGGGACCCGCTCCTTTTCGTTGGCCGCTCCTGGCGCTATCTGGGAGTTGGGTCGCGGCTGTGAGATCGTGCAGTGCCGCTGCCCCAGATCAACTGCCCTCTCCATTGCTCCCTTGCTCTGGCCGCCATCAACAGGAGCGCCGGTCTGCGCTAACTCTACACTTCTTGCCCATGTGGAGGACATTTATGGCGCATAGGCGCTACCCTACGCCTCCTCCTACCTTCTCCGAAATCTGCCCTGCCCAGCCCCGCCACGACTGGCGCCTGCAGGGGGAACCTTACGCCAAAGGACTTTCCTGTCTCACTGTGGTGCTTGACATCTATGGCATCCTCCCTTTGTCTCCTCTGATATGGTGGGGTGCTGTGCTGGAGGAGTATTCTTAGTTCTCGCATGTGTTCTACTACCCAACTTAATAGCAGCACCTCTAGCCATCTCTCTTGTGTCCGTTGCTCCTGGAGGCCGGCTGTGAATGCACTTACCATTAGTTATCTTGACTGTTCCTCCTGGTCTGGGCCATACTCGTGGTGGCTGGCCGGCTCGTGACATCCTCTGGTGTGGCTCCTCCTGGTCATTCCTCCTCTTCACTGCCTCAGAGTGCGGTCTGCCTCCTGGTTTTCCCTACAATGGGGAGAACGGACCCCAAGCAGCCTAAAATTACATTCAAGCACGAAGGTCCACTCGCCATGACGGCGAAAGCTCGGAGGGTGGTGACACTGCTCCTGTCATGGATGCACCTCTGGCTCGGGATGATGACTTAAAGGCAATCATGCTTGTGGTGAAATCAACTGCAACAAGTATTGCTACTCAACTAGACCAGCTCTCCGCCCGACTAGACTCTGTGAAGGCCCGTGTTGACTCGCAAGACAATCTCCTCCTCCATGTTGAATCCAGGGTATCCGACGCCGAGGATGCCGCCACACAGGATCACTAAAAACTGTTGCAGATGGACAAAATCCTAGCGGTCATCCTCGAGAAAAAAGATTTGGAGGCACGCTCTCGCCGGAGCAATCTTCGCATCACGGGGGTTCCGGAATCCACCAATATCTCCTGCATGGAGGACTAAGTGGAGCAACTTTGGCACCGAACTCTCCTCAGTTTTTTATTTTTTAACGCAAAAGACACACAATTGATGGACGGAATGCAGAACAAATTAAAATATTCACCCCCAGTCAAGTGATCTGGGTTAAATCCATCATTCCTTTGCTCACGATGCCACCCCAGTTTAGACCTGGCCATATGCAAATCAGTCTTGACCCTGTGCCTCATGAAAACAGTCCAGCCCGAACTGCCAAGCCAGGTCATCCATGGACCAGAAACAAGCCTCCTAGGACCGGTTTCGGGGTTTCACCCCTCTTCAGCCAGGGTAGCTTGAGTCCAGTGGCACAGTGAGCCCAGCACCCACGTCTGGGCATACCTGGCGCACTTAGGGCGAGAAAGCAAAAGACACACAATTGATGGACGGAATGCAAAACAAATCAAAACATTCACCCCCAGTCAGGGTCAAGACTGATTTGCATACGGCTGGGTCCAAACTGGAATGGCATGGTGAGCAAAAAAACAATGGATTTAGGCCCAGATCTCTGTACTGGGGTGAATGTATGACATTGTTCTGCATTCTGTCCATCAATAGTTCTTTTTGCATTTGTCACCCTGAGTGGGACGGGTATGCTCAGACGTGAGTCCCGTGCTCTCCATGCCACTGGACTCAAGCTATCCTGGCTGAAGAGGGGTGAAACCCCGAAACCGGTCCTAGGATGCTTGTTTCCAGTCCAGGGAGGACCTGGCCTGGCAGTTCGGGCTGGACTGTTCCCATTGGGCACAGGGTCAAGACTGATTTGCATATGGCTGGGTCCAAACTGGAATGGCATGGTGAGCAAAAAAACGATGGATTTAGGCCCAGATCTCTGTACTAGGGTGAATGTATGACATAGGTTCTGCATTCTGTCCATCAATAGTTCTTTTTGCATTTATCGTGGAACGCGCCCACCGCTCCCTTGGCCCACGGCCTGGTCCCGGTTTGCCACCTCGTCCCATTATTGCAAAAATTCTAAATTTTAGAGACCGGGATGCCATCCTCCGTGCTGCACGTGACATGGGCAAGATCAGCCATCAAGGGAACTCACTTTTTTATTCTACCCAGATTACACTCTTACGGTTCAGGCTGCACGTCGTGAATTCCTGCCTGCAAAGCGGATTCTTCAAAGACATGAGGTCGCCTATTCACTTGCCTATGCTAAGCTGGGGGTCAAACAGGGTGCAAAGACGCTTGTATTCCCTGATCCCAAGGAAGCCCTGGCTTATGCCAAGAAACTCGACAGATCCTCACACTCTTCTTCACCTAGCTTCCATCGAGCCGCCGGCACTGGGGACCTGAGCGAAAACGATTGAAATGCTGTGATATGTACACTGTTTCTTCTGCACGTTGTCTATTGACACCTTAGCTTGGCCACCCTGCTTTATTGCAGGGGTGTACGCTTAGCCGTGCCATGCCCTCACGGGATAATTCCCTCTCTGGATGTTGTCCCCTCTCTTCCCAGTTGTGGGTTCCTTGGGTGGGTAGGAGTGGGGGGGTTGGAGTGGGTGCGGGGTTGGGGATCCTAATATCATAGCTTTTTGGTCTGTTGGGGTGGGGTGGCTGGGTAGCAGTGGGGTCGTTCTTGTTGCACAGTCAATATGGTTGCCCACCTGGTTTTCAAGCAACTGGGTTTTCTATTTGTTCCGGGTATCGGTGTGGGTGCGAGGTTGGTGGTCCTTTTTGGCATTATTTTTCGGTGTGGGGGGTGGGGTTTCTGGGTGAGGTTTGGGTTACAGGAACAGTTAAAATTGCCCGCACTTTACCTACCTTTACTTATGCAGCCTCCGAATTTCAGTTCGATGAAGGTTCGGCAGTGTGGGCGGGGTTAGGGAGGGGGTTGCTGTGTGTTTGCCCCGCGTTTCATTGGGGTTGGGGTATTGATCTTTCGTTTTCATTGTTTGGTCATAATCGGATTGTATCTCTTTATTGCATTTAGTGTCCTTCCCTGCAGCAGGTCTGTGCATGACACTCCCCTCTGTCCAATGGCACTGCTTTTCCCCTCTACTTATTTCTTCTCTGGCACCTGCGCACTGGGGCTCCACTTTTGGACTTGGCCTGCCCATGCAGCTAGCTCCCAACCTGCCCAAGTATTCGCCAAGGGAGACCAGTCAGCCTCCCTGCTAGTCGGCACCACTATGCCGTAGCACACCAACTGGTGTTGCCTGTTGTTTACTCTATTCGCTCTGCGTCTCAATGCTCCCACATGCAGTAAAACATGACCCCATTTGTTGGACCTGGCACATCCATGGTCTTCACGACCACCGAAAAGCCACGCTCATCCACTCTCACCTGCAGCGACACAAGGTAGACATTTGCCTTCTACAGGAGACACACCTTCTGCCCGAGACCTCCTCCAGACTCCAGTCGTGCCACTGGGGAGAATCGCATTCCTCGTTTTATTCCACTTATGCAAGGGGCGTTTACATTCTGATACGTAAGGGCCACCCCTGGCAAACTCTTCAGATACTCACGGATCCTGACGGTAGATACGTGCTTCTGCATGGCTCTTTGCTATCTCAACCCATGACAATCACTGCGGTGTACGGCTCTAACTTGGATGATCCCGATTTTTTTTTTACACATGTATGGCACCTCATTTCCTCCCTCGGCCCGGCGGCTCTCCTCTGGCTGGGGGGGGGGGGGGGGGGGGGGGGGATTTTAAAGTTACTCTTTCAGCGGCATTGGACTGTTCTGGCCCCCACTCCTCCCATCCCCGCGCTACCACTCTGCCCCAGTCCTTACTGACTGAAAATTCGCTGTATGACGCTTGGCGTCATGTTTGGCCCGATGCCTGCGAGGGCACTTGCCTCACAGGGGTTTGTGGCTGCTGGTCATGCATTGATCTTTGGATCACTTCCCCGGATGTCCTCACTTGGTTCACATCAGCCACTCATATGGCATGTACTTTTTCGGATCATGCCCCGGTTCAGGTCTCTTTCCGTCTCCCTCACTTCCCTCAGCGGGCATTCACATGGTGGCTCCCTCCGAATGCTCTTCGCGATACAGTCTTTTGTGGCGAGATCCAAACAGCGATCACCAACTATTTCGATCTCAATGTGGGCTCGGTGGACTTTGCCTCTGTCCTGTGGGAAGGTTTCAAAACAGTCATACGGGGCGAGTGCATCTCTAAACAGGCCGCGATCCATCGTTCGAGCCGCACCACCTTGGACAAGCTGGAAACTGAAATTAGGGCTCTGGATGCCGCTCAGGCGGCCCACCCCGGGCCCGAGAGACTCTCTCTTAAGACAAAAGCGCGCTGCATTTACTGAAGAGGCTGATAGAGAGCTTGCCTTCCTGGGCAGAGAGGCTTGAGCATGGCGTTTTGGAGAGGGCGATCAGCCCTGAAAGACCTTAGCGAATCTTCTTCTCCCCCCCGCGCTGAGTCGTATGTCACTGCTCTTCGCGATGGTGGCCCCACCAGAACCACCTATCCTGAGGAAATCAAGACTCGTTTCATGGACTATTATTCGCACCTTTACGCTGCCCCCCCCCACCCCACTCGCGGGAGGCCTTTGAACAATATTTCGATACCATCGCGTTGGTATGGCTGGAGGACTATCATCGGAAATTATAAGACGAGCCCTTCACTAAGGAGGAGATACTGGCTGCCATAAACAGCTTACCTAGTGATAAGGCCCCCAGTTTAGATGGTCTTCCAGCCTCTTTTTATAAAACTTTTGCATCGCTCTTGGAACCACACTTGGCTGCCATGTACAACGAGTCTTTCGACACTGGCCTCTTTCCTCCGTCCCTCCGGGAGGCGATGATAACACTACTACTCAAGCCCGACAAACCAGCTGACTGTCGCAACTCATATCGCCCCCTTTCCCTCATTAATATAGATAATAAAATCTTTGCTAAATTGATGTCCTGCCGCCTTCTCCTCCTCATGCCCCTCATTGCTCTTCCTGACCAGTCTGGCTTCATCCCTGGTCGTGCCACCTCGCATAATCTCAGGACTGTTTTTTCAGTCCTTCACCAAATCAATCCCAGTCTTCCCGCGGTGGCCGCCCTTCTAGATGCTACTAAGGCATTCGACACGCTCGAATGCCCCTTTTTAGTTTTTTCTCCTACCGCGCCTTGATTTTAGTAATATTTTCATACGAAAGATATCCCTTCTCTATACTCGCCCCTCGGCTCGTATCCGAATAAATGATCAGATATCAGATCCCATCTTGATTGAACGCGGTACTCTGCAGGGGTGTCCTTTTATCGCCCATGCTCTTCGCATTGCAATGGTGCCCCTAGCGGCCAGACTCCGGCAGCAACACACTCAGAGGGGTATAGGTTTCTCGGCCTGATCCCTCCTTGTTTCTATGTATGCCGATGACGTTACACTGTATGTTCGTCACCCCCAAGACAATCTCAGCCCTCTGGTGCGTGAGAATACGCTTCAGTGGTTTGTCGGGCATACAGGTGAACTGGAGCAAATCCGTGCTGTTGTCCCCTCCCCTCCCCGCCCCCCCCCCCCCCCCACCACGGATGCCACCAAACCATTTACGCCAGATTTTCCCTTTGTCTGGGCTTCTGGCCCCACCCGCTATCTGGACATCTGGTTGAGTAGGGACTTGGATGACCTCTGGAGGTCTAACTTTGGGCGTGCGGTGGATTGACTAGAGTCTACGATCCCGCATTGGAATCGAATCCCCCTGTCCCTTTCCGGCTGTATAGCCATTGCTAAGATGGTGGTCCTGCCGAAATTCCTTTACCTTTTTCTAAACGTCCCCATTCTCCTCACTGCTCATTTCTTTCGTAAAATTTGTTCCCTGATTATCTCTTTAGTCTGGGCTGGGAAGCAGCCCAGGGTTGCGTATGACATCCTTACTCTCCCCATGTCGGTAGGAGGAATGGGCGCTCCTAATTTTAAGCTTTATGCCTTAAGTGCCCAGGCCAGCTTTCTGCACTTTTAGATCCACCCTTCGCCATATCAACCTCATGTGGCTGTGGAGACTGACATTGCATCTCCCTGGCCGCTGACTACGAGTCGCTTGCGGGCGGAGGTGGACACGGTCGAGACTTTGCGCTGGGCCTAGTCCGGACTGCACCAACTCTCCAATACCCCGCTGCGATCGGCCGACATCATGCCGATTGTGCGGCATCCTGCTTTTCCCTCTTTCCAACCATCTGGTATGTCCAAACATGCCTCACGCTTGGGCCTGTCGACATTGGCAGATCTCTACCCTGGTGGCTCGTTCTACTCCCTTCCCACCTCTTCTGGCCCGCTGGACACTATTTTATTTTAGCAATTGCATGCTATATGCAGGGAGTTGCACCCTACGTTTCCCCAGCCCCCGCCTACAATGTCTGTTCTGGATTTCATCTATATTTCACCGGCACCTCACAAAATGGTCACTAAATTATACTCCCTGACGCTCTCATCCACTTCCATCTCCACAGATCGGGCGCGTGTGGCTTGGGGTGAAGACTTGGGCATGGATATCGCTCAGACTGACTGGCTTTATTGTTGTAATCCGACGAAGAAATTGTCACCCAATTACAGGCTTCATCTTATTCATTTCAAATATCTGCATGGACTATATCGTACTCCTGCTCAGCTTCACAAACTTGGACTCATACCCAACGATAGTTGCAGGCGTTGTGCCGCCCCTGCTGCGGATTTTGCACATCAAGCGTGGCTGTGCCCTAAGGTGACTTCTTGCAGGCGTATGCGCCGCCATCTCCGAGATGACCTCTGCATCGGTACAGCTTAATCCACCATTGTGTCTGCTAGGCTTTGTTAAATTCTGCCCGGATGCTTCTCACCGCCTGATTGCAATGCTGCTCGTTCTGGCCAGGCGTAGGGTGGCCATGTGCTGGGGGCGCAGACCGGTGCCCCAATTCGCTCACTGGCTTGAAGACTCCTCGAGATGTCAGACCTTGCTTTCTGAATTCTGGGACTTACTCCCCGCGAGATCGCGCCCAATTGACATATGGGGTCCCTTAGTGACATATCTTCGTTCCCGACTTCCTTCGAGCAGTGCTGCATCCCTGCCGGCACCCTGCCCGCGGCGGCCGCCAGTGCTGGTCAGTAACTGCCTTCCTCTATCCCCGTGTTTCCCTTGCTCACTGTGCCTACCTTCATCCTTAGTGTTTCCCCTTCCCCTTCTATACATGTGTTGGTTGTGGTGTTATAGCAGTGCCTCACGGATTTCTATTTTTTGTATGCTGGTAATTGTCATTCTATTTATGATGTTTGGCTAAAATTACATTGTGTAGGTCGCTCTGATTTGATGCAAATGTACTCGGATTGTACTGAATTAATCAAATAAAGGTTTTGAAAAATTAAAAAAAAAAAAAAAAATACTCTCCCTTTCCTCTCCTCTGTCACATCTTCCACCGCCCCCTCAGCGACTTACTGAGGACCATTTCTCCATTTTGAGGCATGAAGTGCAATCCCTTTTGGCCAAAGAGGCTATCAAGAGGGTGCCAGTTCCAGAAGTAGGACATCAACGTTCTTCCTGCAGAGTCCTCAGTCCAGTTTTCTACCTGCTTCCTCTAAACACCTGCTTCCGAATGGAGAAATTCAGAATGCTCACCCTAATACTGGTTTGCCCTTGAGCCTGGAGACTGGATGGTGGTATTGGACCTGCAAGTTGCAGCTTTGGCTCTTACAAAATGAGCATGCATTCCTTCTGGAGGCTGTTTGAGGCCAATGCATAGCAATAGTGTATGCAAATCTTTTTGCAGAGCACAATTCAGCAGGAGATGGTTCTCTTCTGCACTGCCATGCTTTTTTTCACTCCAAAGAACCCAGTGAGCCTTCTTTTGGGATCCAGGTGATGGATCCTCTTCTCCCTAGATGGGTGAGGTGGAACATAAAACCAGTGCCCCTTGAGTGCTAACGAAAGTGATGCCATATCCATGTGATCTGTGGTTCCCTGTTTGTATTGCTAAATTTTTCTTTTAAAAGGCTGGAAATAAACCACATATATAAAAGAAGGTAAACCTCCGTATTACAACAATTAAATAAATAAAGTGAGTCAGTGCTATAGTATGCATAATTGGGTGGCCTAAGGCCCTACAACTTACGATGTTCTTTACTTAGCATGCCATAGAAGCCAAGGAGAGTTGAAGTACAATATGGGCCTCTCCCCAACCCCTTCCGGCGTAGGAGCCTAGCCCAAGTGGTGCTTCAGAAGAATTCCTCCCAGCCTCACCACAAGGACACAGGAGTAGTAGTAAAATCTTCTTGCTTTAGCCTTTCCTATCCCCATAACCCAGTGTAGCTCATGGGCTTTGGAGGGGATTCTACCTCTGCATATTCCTGTAACTAGAATTCACCCCACCCCATTTTGCCAATGGTGGTTTTGGACCCTCTCAGGATACCACTTGACCCAGGGTGTGCTGCTGACCCCTGCAAAGGACTGGGCCTCAAGGTATCTGGCAGCTGTCCTGGTGCCACCATTGCTATTTTGAAGATGAGGCAGGTACTGCTGTCAGTTGCCCCAGTCCTTATTGTCCCACAGAAGGAGTGACAGCTGGCTGAATGTTGTGTTTGTAATTGCGAATGAGACCCATCTGCACTCCTGCAACAGAATGCGGGCGACGGAGTTACAGATAAGAGTGCCTGAGCAAGTTTGATAGTTAAGGACAGGAAAGCATAAAAATGACTTTCTACTTTCAAAATAAAATGTACAGCATTCTAGACCAAACCCTTTTCCCCTCGCTTCAAACTCAAAAGTCCTAAATCACTGGTACTCTGTACAGGTGGTTCTTTAGAGTAGGGTTGTTTAACCAGGGTACCAGAGAGTTGGATTATTGCCATATGTTCAGTATAGGTACGCACAGTTGATCTAAATGGAACACTTAGTTGGTGGGTCTAATGAAATTCTGAGTTTCAGCTGACCCTACCATACCTACGTTCATGATCCATGCTTTATAGAAGTATTGTTAAAGCTTTTCTTCTGCAGCTAACTTGTGTCTTCTAGGTGCTCTGCCTGTTGAAAGACATGGTACACAAATCTAATTCACTGCAGAAAGGCCATCACCGTATTGAATACATGCATCTTTGATTTGTCAGAAAATTACCACTGGAATTTGAGCATGGCTAAAGCCCAGCAATTCATCCAAAACTTTCAAGACCTGATCAACCACTCAAACATGTAAAGGAACTTGCAGAATTATCTTAATCTTGCCCTGATCTTTGAGGTGCTACTGGTCTGTGCTAGTGATTAAACACTACAATTTATGGTTTTGTTTTTACTGATAATAGAATTCTTGAAAACATTTGTATTTATGCTTTCTTGACCCTGAGCCACATATCTCAGTTTGCAAGTACTCTATAAGTTGCCTGCTACATCTACAGGTATCCCTCTGAAACCAATGTTGGCACACCCGACCAAGGGCATTGGAGAAGTGATGAAGAGATTTGACGAAGCAGCCTTCACCTGCGAGTACAAGTATGATGGCGAGCGGGCTCAGGTAAGATGCTGATCCAGAAAAGAAAAATGCTTTATATGCCTGCCTATGCATTGACTCTATCTGCTTTTAACAACAGTGAGCTTATTTCAGCTTCTGTGCTTTGAACCATAACAAACACCATTAATTCTGCTCATTCAATATGGTCCAATTCCTTTAAAGTATATAAGAAGCAATGACTTCTTTTTTTTGTTTTTTTTTTAACAAGCGGGGGATGAGGTTTCAAACCTACAAAACTAAATGGTTTGGTTCTCTAGTGTTGAATGATATAGTTAATCGCTATAATCATTACCGATCATCAGGCTAGTAATCCTCAGTAATTATAAATAGCAGTAAATAGTGTCAAAATAGCCTAACAAAACCTTGTTTGTTTAGTAGCACATCCACCACATTTGAAACAACCCAAACTTCAGCAAATGAGTTTGAAAAACTGAACTCTCTTTTCCTCCTTGAGGCCACCATAAGTCTCTACTGCAGGTCACGTGTGAGGGAGTCCCTGAGAAGAGCTCTACTCTAGTCAGTTACTTTTAATCTTTACTTCACCCTCCCTGGACTGCAGCCAGCCCTATCTTCAATTTTCTTCAAACTGTGAGTTGTTTTTAGGGGATTTCTCAGATTTGCACCTTGGTACTGGCCCCTGGGGACCGTCAACTATACTAAGAAAAAGAAATGCTCAGTCTACGAACAAAAGATCTACACTGATGATCCTCATGATCAATGCATGTATTGTATTTATCCTATTCATAAGGAGTCTCGCTATGACAGCAGCAAGACCTTCCCTTTAGAGTCGCTGCAAGACCGAAAAGAAGGTTGACTGGACAAGTGAATTTCCCCCTTTCTAAAGTGCAAGATGCTGGGAAAGTTGCCCCACCAAGCCCTCCCAAAAAGGCGCTGTGATAAAGGAAGCATATTGAACTTCCTCAGCTTGATTAAAATGTGTACACCGCCACCTCCTTCAAACATCATCAAACATAGACTTCTTCAGAAAAGGCGTTAAAAAGGGCAAGTAACCTGCACAAAAAGTTGCATGCAAATCCAGATCGAATTGACTTTCAATGAGACCTGCTGCCCAAATACTTGACAAGCAAACCTGCATCATTGATAAGCAAGACCTCTTCATAGAAGGGCAGCTCATCATATGACGATCACACCATAGGTAATCCTTGTGGTAACATCACCTCTCTGACAGCGATCCCCGTCAAGTGCATCTGTCAACGGCAGTGACTACCTTATCGGTGGTAGGATTTACTTTTTAGCCCTTAACTTTTTCATGTTCGCCACTGAAGGTTTCTGTGAACTGCCTTTAGTTGACAGTGCCTGCTTTAATGCCCTCCTGGAAAGAACAGCAACAAATTTTGACCTCCCTCTAACTTCTGTGGACAAACAATATTTTCTATGTGATTTTTATAGACGAAAGAAATTCACAAAATTAATCTGATCCTGGATTTTGTCTGGCCTCACCGTCAAGACCCTTCCTGGAAAAGTAGTATAGTGTGCCAGAATATGGTCCGACATGCTTGGCTGGCCAACTATCACCAACTTCATCATTGTGACAGTGGCCCAGCATAGATAAAACGTTCTCTCAGGGGATCGCCATTGAAATCATAAGCACTAAATAGTCTCCTCCACTGCGGGGGACCCCGGAGCAGTTTTGGAGGAAAGTGGGTTTCTGTTGCAATAACCCCCCCTGCTTTTTGCCAAACTCCTGATGCACTTTTACTTGGTGTGCCCTGGGTCCCTGCCATTCAGGTTCCCAGGGCCTGTGTTCTTTCCCCAAAACGAACCCAATTGGCATCTCTGGCCACAAGTCAGTCCCTGGTAAATGGTACCACGGGTACCCAGGGCACTATGACCAGAGCAGGCTTCTAAGGGCTGCAGCACTTATTGTGCCACCCTTAGGGGTCCTGTACCACTACACTCACACACTGCCTTTGCAAGCTTCCGGTCTTGGTTCAAAACAAAGTGAAGAGTCGACATGGCACATATATCTGTGTGCCCTGCCTACAACCAACCGCCCTGGCATAGGTCAGTCACCCCTCTAGCTGGGTGCACTATACCAGTGGTGAGGGTACAGGTGCATGAGCCCTGTACCACTACAGTGTCTAAGGCTATTCTTAGACATTGTAAGTGCAGTGCTGTCATTAAGAGTATATGGTGCTGGGAGTTTGTCATCACAAACTTCACAGTACCATAATAACTTCACTGAAAACTGAGAGGTTTGGTATCAAACTTCTCTGCACATTAAACCAACACTGATGCCAGTGTGGGATTTAATGAAAAATGCACACAGAGGGCATTTTAGAGATGCCCCCTGAAAACTAACCCACCTAAAGCGTCCTGGCTGAGTGGCTGCTTTCAGCTGCCACCACAGACCTGTTTCTGGACCCCTAGGCCAAGAGCCTGCTGCTTTCCGGGGCCTGAAACAATGCACATCCTGGGATGAGGTGCCAAGCCTCCTCCCCCAGGATGGGCAGGATTCATGAAGGGGAAGCTTCAAAGGTTTGCCGCCTATGTGAGCTTCCCCAGGCCAATTCCTGCTTTCAGCAACTGGTCCCCACTGGTTCTGACCCCCACCTTGGGCGGGAGAACCGGCGGGGAAAACAAGTGAGGAAGAGAGGTGTGCCCACCTCTGCGAACCCCAACCCTCAGGTGGGGGAGGCGAGGTGAAGCACAACTCTCAGTTCACGCCATCTTGAAGATGGGGGGACTCAGCCAACCAGGAACAGGCACATGCCCCCCTCCCACTGGAGGGTTGCATAATAGGGGGTGTACCTACCCCAGGGAAGGGACCCATTGTTCCCTGCCTTTTACCTACCTGGAACGTCCCTAAATCTAGTATTTAGGGGCACCCCTGAACCTTGCTTCCTCCGATCCAGACAAGAAACAAGAAAAAAGGACAGACCAGCCGTTCAGCAGCTAACAAGAGGAAGACGCCCACTGACTTGGCCCCAGCCCTACCTGCCTGTCTCCCCCTCGAACCTGCTCCTGCGAAATCCCTGTGTCCTGCAGCCAGCAACCTCAAAAACCCCGGAGGAACTGCTTGCCTTCACTTCCAAAGACTGCTTCTCCTGTGAACACTGGATTTGTTCAACTGCAACCTCTGGCAGCAGCCAGAAACAGCAAATCTGCCCCATTCTGCACCTGCTGTCCACGGCCTGAGCTCGAGTGGGCAAACACCACGAAGCAGTCACCCCGGCGATCCTGGCCCGAGATCTGGCAACCGCTGACCTGCCTCAAGCCGACGCCTGCAGTCTAACTCCAGAAGGCCCCCGTAACCGCGACCAGGAGCTGGTAAGAAGATCCGACCCCAAAAAGCACCCCTGCACCCGACGCCCCACGGCCTTGTGTGCCCAAACCAATGGTGACTAACCAACACCTAACTTCCCAACGTACTTCTCGAAGTGGTGGTCTCCCCCAGAAGTCCTTCGCCTTTTGCAAACCGGAGGTTCTCCATTGGAAACAGGGTATCCAACCTTGAAACAGCACCCTGCACCCGGCTGCCCTTGTGCCACTGAGGGTGCACCTTTGGTGCTAATTTGTCTCCCCATTTGCCCCGAGCCAAAGTCCAGGAGCTTTGCTCCCACATCCCAGTAGCCTGCTTGCCAGCATCCACCAACCGGAGGCCCCTTATCCCCCATTGGCTAACATTGGGCCTCAACACTCTGCACCCGGCTGCCCTAGTGCTGCTGAGGGTGTAACAAGAGTGCATCCCTTACCCTGGGGGACCCCGGAGTCTAACCCCAGAACCTCAACTCAAAATGTAGTTTTATTTATTTGCTGAGTTTTATATAGCGCTGGCTAGACCAGGAGGTATCGGAGCCCTTTATATGAGGATCAGCGAGTTACAAGTTACAAAGTTACAACAGTTACAGGCGCCACGTATAACATAGAGAAACAAAGTGTTAAACAATAACTTGAGTAACTAGCGCAAGCATATTCAAGACATAAGTCCAGAGGGGCAGAGAAGGGAGAGGGGGGGGAAGGTACTTGGGGGTAGGGAATGCAGCTCGGGTCGGGCAGACCGGAAAGGGGGAAAGTACTTCAGGGAATGGATTTGTCTGAGGGCAGGGGAGTAAAGGAGACCCAGCAGAGAGGTGAGGGAACCATGTCCAATGTCCGGCTGGGTAGGTGATGGCCGAGGGGCTAAACCAGACCCTAATCACCTCTATAGCTGATCAAACTGCTCCACCGGGCAGCAGCCATGATAGGCGTCCCAGGAGGAATATCACGTCCGACCGGTTTTTGGGAGACAGAGGTGCTTCTAACTCCCGCCTAACCCGTCCACTTACTCTACCTCTGCCTACCTTTGGGATTCCACTGGACTCTGTGCCCAGTATACCTCACTTTGGTATAGTATATATAGAGTCCGCTTCCTACAAGTTTACATTGACTTCTTCTTACTACAGAAAAGCCAGGATTCATGTAAAACAAATGTTACATTTCCAGCCTTAAAACAGGCTATATTGCCAATTATATTAAATGATTTTAAAATGTGGACGTGAAAAGGTTTAAGTCTTTAAGTCATTAGAAAGATTAAAAAGTGACCTTTTTAAAAAAATGTCCTGCTCAAGCTCTTTTGACTTCTTTTTAAAGTAATATAAGAGGGAATATATGGCAATGTGACTGTACAGGCTGCAGGATTGAAAACCTAGGAAACTGCACCTGTAAGTGCACCTTGACCTCCAGTGTCCCATCACGTCCTGCAGGTGGTAGTTTACTCAGTTCTTTTTTCTAACTCCTTCTGATGCATGTGTGGCAGTCAAGATATTAGAGCAGAGCTCTGTCTTTGTAAGTTGTTTTTTTTCTCATTTTTTTCATCTGTAGCATTAATTAAGTGATTCACTTGACGTCCTTCAGGGCATAGAGTATTTTTAAATACTTTTCTGACAAGAAATGTATCTGATTTTTCTCAAAATATCAATTCTTTTTGAGAACTGCCTCGAATGTGGCAGAACAAAGAGTAAAACCGGCTTGGTACAGGTTCTGTATCCTAGGTTTGCCTGACTATCGTGATTCAAAGATGCGTCTCAATTGCAAGACCCTTTCCAGGAGCACTTTGAAGGAGAGAGCGAAGATTCACCTTCACTACTAAGTGGAGCACCCTAGAAGGCAAGATCCCTGGCTGGAGAGACTTCTGAAGGGCGAAGAGAGACAGTTTCCTGTACCAGTGCCTCTGTCGCGCTCTGAGTACTCCTGCAGAGGAAAATCAAAATGTTCTGGTGAAAAACAACTCTCCAGTTCATATAGAATTTTTGTCGAGAAGAGGTACAACACCTACTTGTTCCCTGGCAGGAGCTGGTTCGACATCAAAAACACATAGTACATTGAGAAGGTGAGCAACGTTAAAAGGTACATTGATGTCTAGACACCAGACAATGTCGAGACATGGTTCCACATTGGGAGAACATACAGCTTCTCTGACTAAGACAACGGAGTTGCTTTCACAGATGAATGTGCACAGACTTCCATCAGAGTCTGACTGAGGACTCCTGAGCCTATTCTCCATCGAGGCTGACTTTGCTAACCCCTCCTTAGACTCCAATGGAATCCACTCCTCCTTCACATTAGTCTCCTCTACCACCTCCTACACCGCCTCATTCTCAACCAGTGATTTTAGCGGTACTTTTACTGCCAATACCACCAGCCACTCCTTCTCGGCCACCACAGACTCCTGTATCAGTATCACCTACACAAAGGCATCCTAGATCTCGCTTCCGTCCTACCAGACCTCGCAGCCATAGGTCTAGGTCAAGATCCCACTGTCGTCATCGTCCAAGATCTCAGACGTTCACGCTCGAGATCGAGAATATCTTCTACATCCAGATCAAGATCCTTTAGTCTCATCATACCTCATCTTCTTCAAGTCTATATTCAACACCTTTAACAGATTCTCCTCCAGCAAGAATATCTCTTGTGGATGATATCAACACTTTCTAGGAGATACTTATAAGGGGTGCTCACAAATTAATTAATTTACTGACTAGGAATGTGCTCCTTTTTATCATGGTCGCCTCCACTTTTTGCCACTGGTACTGATGTTTTTTGACTGATGTGCGCTGGGTCCCTGCTAATCAGGCCCCAGTGTCAGTGCTCTTTCCCTAAAAACAAGGTAAAATGGTCTAATTGTAACACAATTATCACACATTTTAGGACCCCTAGTAGGTGTTACCGCTGGTAATTAGAGCCTGGCTACTAAAGAGGGTCTTTCAGGGCTGCAGCATTTATTATGCCACCCTAAAGGATGCACCTACAAATTGCATGCAGGATGCCATTGCATACTGCTGGTTGTGGTGCAAACCATGAGTGAAAACATGCCAGAGCACACTGCATATAATAAATGTAAGTCTCCCCTGCAATCTAAGGCTCCCGTTTTCCGTTTTTATGGATTTTTACAGATAAATACAGACAGAAAACAGTGTATTTTCTGTCTGCATTCATTTTTAAAAGTGGATTAATACAGAAAATTGCCTTCTTTTAAGGGACTCTGTGCTGTCTTTCATGAATTATTGGCCAATAGCTGAGCAGATGGACAGCAAGGGAAATTAAAAAAACAGAATGCAATTTCATTAAATAATATATTTGTGGTTTAATGCGAATGTTTACCAGTGGATGTTTTGTTATATAATATTTGGCAGCCTAAATAGCTAAAACAGACGGATATCAAAGTATGAGTGTGCGTCAATCACTTAAATAAATATGGAAATGTACAGTTTTACAACTTTTTATCCGCAAAACACAAAATAAATATGGATAAATACAGACAGAAATGCTAAAAGAATAAATACCAAACAACCGGGAGCCCTGATTATATTATATGGGAGTACAGATCTACACGAACATCTATGTCCCTGTGCTATTTAGTTCAGTTACTAGATGGTACAAGGATCAGCGATCATTTGTGACACACGGGTACTGCACACATTTTCTTAATCTGTGGTTCAGTGTTAATTCATAAAAGTGTTCCTTCGATGGTCTTGGTATGCAAACAGTCCAGTCATACATCTGTGATAATGCTTTTTGAACACTTGACATCTCTGAATTTAAAGAACATTTAATTTCCATCGCTTTCATACTTTGGAACAGTTTAGCCTGTGGTCAGACTATGCTTTTTTGTTTTATTTCTCTGATTTTCTTTATTTCTAGATACATATCTTGGAGAATGGCGATGTGCATATCTACAGCAGGAATCAGGAAAACAACACTACAAAGTATCCAGATATCATTGCAAGAATTCCAAAGGTAGGGATTGCTGTCCCTATATAGATGTTGTAAGGGTGCTGTGTGACTTTCAGATACTTGGATTTTGCGAAAAAGGCAGAGAAACACTTTTGCTACTTTACAAAATGTGAGCGAAGGCAGTGAAGAAGATCCTGGGCATGGTTCTTTATATCTCCAAGGCAAGATCTTCCTCAAAACTATGTGGAAGAATCAATGTTAATCTGAGGCTGCTCTTGACAAATTTCGCCTCCACAATGTGGTTTGTAAAGTACCAGCACATCTGAAGGTGTTATTTGGGGGAAAACTCAGTGACGGTCTCAAATGTGTGCATTGTTATAAGCAATTAAATCTTTTATTGCATAATTAATAAAAACCATTCCAATATAGTGCAGTTTAAAAACACTGTAAGCTCATAAGACAGATTTAAACAGTCGCCATAAAAATATAAAACATTTCATCTTTAAAATCATTTGATCAAATACTGGTAGGTTGAGAGGTATCCTGCCTAAAGCAGAGGCATCATCAGTAGTTAGTGCAACATCATTGAAAGGCTGGTGCATCCCATAATTCCTACCCCCCATACAGCATACAGGATGTAGTTAGACCATGTAAGTTACCAGTGGAAAATGTACTATTGAGGGATACTAGTGCCCAATACAAAATAGAAGTTGGCCAGAGCAGTTAATTCTAATAGACCTTCCTTAGGCGTGGACAGTCGCACTTAAAAATGTTCAGCCTTCCCCAAGATTGAATTCCCTAACCTCCTCTAGAGGTTACTGCTATCTATATAAAAACAAGATGCAGGTGCAGAAGACTAAATACAAATGGCATTATGACCTTTAAGGAGGAGTGCTCATGGTAGAATCTGGGAGAGAGGTGGGCAGATTTTTAAGTAAAAATACAAAGGTCAGTGCAATAGAAGTTATTGATAATTAAAGTGCTTGTGTAGGTATTTAAAATGAGAACGTTTGGAGGGTTAAGAGCCATTGCTCATTGTAAAATCTGGGATTGGTTTTGGGCAGTTTTTGGGTATATATTTAACATTCAGTGCAATGGGCACTATAGAAATGTTAAAGGAAATTAAAAATGCAAGTGTGGCCATGAACTACAGCAGCACTAATAAAGATTAAAGTGCAAATGCGCAATATAAGATCTAGGGTAGGTACTATGTTCTTTGAACTGTTCCCTTCTCCCCTGCTTCCGCTGACTCCTTGGCTGCATCACTTTTCCCAAAAATGTCGCCCTAATACAATGCAACCCAATGTCAATTAGTACAAAACTGTCCAGAACCGCTTCCCTGCATGACCTTATTCCTTGATCTCTCCAATCTGATGGCAACATCTAGCCAGAGAATCCTTATCTTTGAATTTCCCAGGTGTCAGACTGGATCCAGAAGATTTTTCATTGAGCAATACTGCTGCACGCCGGTAGGTGGTGTTGGTCAGCTCTGTGTAGCATCGCCGGCCTCGCTGGAAGTGGCATCTGAGACATCTAGCCGCAGATTCCTTAACTTAGAATATCCCCAGGCTTCAGACTGGATCCGGAATTGTTTTTGCAGCAGCAGCACCTCTGCGCACCGGGGGACGGCACCACACGACCCTCCCCCCCCCCCCCACTCTGACGTCATCCACGTACGTGACGTCAGCGAGGTCATACAAGTCCCTCCCGGCACGCTGATGTCGGTTTCCTTCTTTTCCACGTGCAACGCGGATCTGGAGTAAGCGGTTCGTCTGGCCTGTTTTCAGCCCCTTTTTTGACACTTCACGTCTGGCACAGTGTGAGATGCCTTCGGGTTTTAAAACTTGTACTTCCTGTTCGCTGCAAATGTCCGCGATGGACCCACATCTTATCTGTATGTGGTGTCTGGGTGAGCACCACAGCTCCACGGACTGCGACGCCTGCCAACACCTCAAGCCGAAGTCCCGGCGGGAGCGCCGGATGAAGCTTCCTTCGGCACGGCTGTCCCGGTTAAAGTTTTCTCGTCCCCCTGCCTCAATGCCGGCGGGTCCCTCTACTTTCCAGTTCCGCTGTTGATCGCCCTCTGGGGCCCGGGGCAGTCGTTCCCCCACTTATTGGTAAGTTGCGGCGCATGTAATACATCCACGAATCCAACACAGAGCTGGAACAATGTGGATTGATGCAGATTCTGGTGCCAACAGAACCCATGGATCCTAGGTCAGTGCCTGAGTTCTATTCTGAAGGGCTAGGCCTCCGGGATGAATGGAACACCAGTTGGAAGGCCAGGAAATTAACTGGTGTAAGGAACTTGGAGAAGCCAGTGGTCCAGCCACATCTCCAGACACTGATATGCTTTCTCCCCCTATTGTGGGTACTGAGTAGGGAGCAAGCATCTTATTCCATGGTTGTGAGGAGGGCTGATGAGGTCTTGGATCTCAAATTTTCATCGGTGGCAGTCAAGACCTACACCTTGATGGAAGTGCTACAGGAACCTTCCTCTTCAGAACCCTTGCTCCCTTTTGATGCGCTGACCGATCTCCTTCTGGGAACCTGGTCCAAGCCCAGCACAGGGGATCCTGCGAACAGGACAATTGCTCACCGCTTCCACCCTACACCTGGGGACCAGGGTTTCCTCCCTCAACACCCAACTCCGAGAGCTTGGTTATCCAAGCCTCTACGTCCTATGGCACATTTACTGCCACACCACTACACAGAGAATTGAAGAGTATGGACAGCTTGGGGAAGAAAATGTTTTCTTCCACCAGCCTTGCGTTCGGTAAACACTGCATGCGTATTGGGCCACTACACCCACACTCTGCGGGACACGGGTGCACAAGTGCTGCCACAAATCCCTGAGGAGGCCCGGGCCATGCTCTCCCCAGTGGTCAAGGACAAGAAAGACGCAGTAAAGGTCACAATTAAATGTGGCTTGGATACAACCGACTCGCTGGGCAGGACGATTTTGTAGACTCTGGCACTTAGACGCCATGCCTGACTGAGAACATCTTGCTTGAGGTATCTTGCTTTTCAGAGGATGTCCAGGTTTCCCTCATGGACATGCCCTTTGATGGTACCCTCTTCGGAGTTAAGGCAGACTCTGCCCTGGATCGCTTCAAGGACTCAATGCTGCTGCCGGGTCCTTGGGCCTCTCAATTGCCCCTAGTCAACCACAGTCTGCCTATCGCGCATTTCGTGGCTATGGAAAGGGCTTTCAAACGCGCCAACTCTACTCCAGTCATTGCCCCACACAAGGTGCCCAGTCTGTGCAGGGGCGGGTCGTGGTTCATACCGACCCTGTGGGTCAGGTGGTCAGAGGTCTTTCAAAGCCACCACTCCCTCTGCCTGCAGTCTCCAAGCTCTCCTAATCTTGCGCTACAAGATCAAGGGTGGCCAGTAGGTGGCAGAATATGCCATCATCTGCACCACTGGCAGTCCTTCACATCGGACAGGTGGGTGCTGCAGATCATTCGGAGGGCTACTCCTTTCCCTTTGAATCTCCCCCACCCCCTTGCCGCCTACTCACGACCAGCTGACTGAGAATAATTTGTCCTTGCTCTTCGAGGAATTCACTGCTCTCTTGGCCAGTAGAGCCATAGAGGGGGTTCCGATATCAGAAGTAGGCAAAGGTTGCTGTTCCCTCTACTTTCTGATACCCAAGAAGAACAAAGTGCTTCGCCCTATGTTAGACCTAAGAATCCTCAATCTCTTCATCAAAAAGAAGTTCAAGATACTCTCTCTAGCTCAGGTACTATCTGCCCTGGAGACTGGATGGTAGCATTAGATTGCAGGATGCTTATTTCCTTATTCCTGTCCTGCCTGCCCGTCTGCGTTACCTGCGATTTATGGTAGGCTGCTAGCACTTTCAATTCATCGTGCTACCTTTTGGCCTTACCAGCACCCCTCCGGTGTTCATCAAGGTGATAGCGGTGGTTGCACCTCATCTGCGCAGGTCAGGGGTGCCAGTCTTCCCCTAGCCTGATGACTGGCTGCTGAAGGCGAACTTTCCCCAGGCTGTCTTCTCCCACCTTCAAACTATGGCGATCCTTCTGTATTCGCTGGGGTTCACTATCAACGTGCCGAAGTAACACCTGACTCCTTCTCAGACACTCCCTTTCAGCGGAGCAGTTTTGGACACAGCACAGTTTAGGGCTAATCCTCCCCAGCAGTGAGTCTGGAATATGCGGGCTATGATACCGATGTTTCAGGCTCTATTCTGGATTTCAGTGAGAATGACTGAGGCTGCTAGGCCTCATGGCCTCCTGCATCCTACTGGTGACACTTGCCCAATGGCATATGCAGGCTTTTCAGTGGGACCGGACGTTCCAATGGGCACAGCATCAGGGGAATCTCTGCAACATGGCCCAGATTTCATAGTGAACTGCAAGGGATCTGCAGTGGTGGCTAACGAACAGCAATTGGGTCAGAGGCAGACCCTTCTCCCTTCCCAAACCAGATCTTACAGTAGTGATAGATGCATCACTCCTGGGATGGGGCGTTCATCTGGGACAGGCAGAGATCAGAGGACTGTGGTGGTCTCTGGTGAAATCCCGACTCCACATCAACATGCTGGAGGTCTGAGCGATCTGATTGGCATTGAAAGCCTTTCTACCAGCCATCAAGTGGAGTCTGATCTAACTGTTTTCAGCAACACCACTGACAAACCAGGAGGGATGGGGGTCATGGACCCTTTGCCAAGAAGCCCTGCGTCTCTGGAAATGGATGGAACAGCAGGCCACATCCCTGGTGGTTCAACACCTGGTGAGGTCACTGAACGCCAGAGCAGATTAACTCCACCGTCATTGCCTTGCGAATCACAAATGGCGTCTCCATCTAGTGGTGGTTGAAGGTATTTTTCTGCAGTGGGGATACCTTGGGTTAGATCCTATTTGCTTTCGTCGAACGCACAATTTCCATAGCTTTGCGTGCTGGAGTTTCAAAGCCAGCTCTCACTCGGAGACGCTTTTAGTCTCGACTAGAGCTCAGGCATCCTGTGCGCCTTTCCACCCATACCTCTCCTACACAGAGTTCTCAGGAAGATCAGGAACGACCGGGCCCAAGTCGTCCTAGTGGCTCCGGTCTGGGCAAGGAGAGTCTGGTATCCCGAACTTCTCAGCATGAGCTTTGATTCTCCGATCAGACTGCCTCTTCTGAAATATCTTCTGTCGCAGCATGGTCCTCCTCTTCCCAAACCTGTCAACTGTACACATTCTTGCGTGGAGATTGAGCACAACAGTTCACAGTTTTCAACCTTCCTCCTGAAATCTGCAAAGTTTTTCTGGCAGTCAGGCATCCCTCCACAAAGACTGTGTACGCCTGCCGGTTGAACAAATGTGTACTATATTTTACAGTAGAGTCTGTTGATCCTCTTTTTACTCTGTCTGATATTCTTCTTTTATCTTTGCCCAGTAGGGCTGCACTTTGTGTACTCTCAATGGTTACCTTTCTGCTCGGTCTGCTTTTTTGCGGCTGCAGACCAACCATCTTTATTTAAGTACCCCATTATGAATAGGTTCCTTAAAGGTCTTCAAAAAAAGAAAAGGAGCATATTATTCTATAATCAATTTGGCTCAGTCAGCAGCAGTATAACCAGTTCCTAGCAAATCTCTATCATCAAATGTGAAAGATTAAATATCCAATCAAATTCATCAGGAGTCTTGTGCATGAGTTTCAGTCCACTTTATTGAAGTCTAGTCATTGTAACAGGAAACAGTCTTGTTCTCGATATGGGACTGTGACTCGAACAACAAGGGAGTACTATACCATCTTACAACTCATCTTTTACTATTTTCGTACATTGTGCTTATTTGCCAACTCTTCATTCGGTGCAACATTAGAATTTTATTAACGCAAGGACGAAACTCTTGGCTTGGCTGATGTGCTATTGTTGCAATGAATAAGCTTCAATAAAGTGGATTGAAACTCACGCACAAGACTCCTGAGGAATTTGATTGGATATTTAATATTTAGCATTTGGTGATACCGCTTTGCGAGGCAATAGTACTGCTGTTAATTGAGCAAAATTGATTATGGAATTATATGCTCCTGTTCACTTTTTGTTGGTTTTGAATTTTCTGTGACTGCAGAGCAGTGGTGTCACGACACGTTGAGCAAAGGCAAGACATATTACAACCATACTATACACAAGTGCAACGTTTGATGGCCAACACGGCTATTGCTTTTTAACCTTAAAGGTCTTGTACATATGTTTCCTCCTTCCCCTTTCATTATGCCTTAGTGGGACCCTAATTTGGTTCTCACATTTCTGATATGTGCCTCTTTTCAGCCCTTTCATAATTGTCCTTTCTGGTTGCTCACCATCAAGACAGCCCTTCTAGTGTTGGTAACATCTGCCCGGAGGGTGAGTGAACCACAGCCTTTCTCATGCAAGCCTCCATTCCTGTCGGTTTTTCCAGACCAATTGGTGCTTTACACTAGAGCCTCTTCCCTGCCTAAAGTGGTTATACCATTCTATGTGGGCCAGTCAGTCACCTTGCCCACTTTCAACGCTCCTCCACATCCTTCAAAAGAAGAGGATTGACTCTACTGACTGGACCCCAAAAGAGCGTTGTTGTTCTACCTTGACCCCACTGTGAGCTCCAGGTAGATGACCAACTCTTCGTGGGTTATGTGGGAGTGAAGAAGGGTCAGGCGGTACAAAAACTAACCATTTGCACTGGATCGTTCTCTGTATAAAGATATGCTACACAGTGATGAAGAAGCAGCCCACTGAGGGCATAGGGGCTCATTCCGCAAGAGCTGAAGTTGGTACCACGTGGAGTCCAAGTCCAGGAGATATGCCAGTCAGCCATGTGGGCTTCCCTGCATACATTCACCAAACCGAACTACCTGGACAGTCCGGTCCTCCGAGATGGGCACTTCTTCCGTTCGGTCCTACAGGACTTTTTAGTTTAGGATTTGTCTGCAGCCTACTACTGAGGATGATATTGCTTTTGTATCTATTCAAAGGTGAGGAATCTGCAACTTGATGACTCTAGCAGATGTACAAGGTAATTACCTTTGGTAACGCACTATCTGGTAGAGACCAGATCTAGGCGCAGACTCCTTACCGACTTACCCATCCTCCCCACTCTGCGGACCAGTGTCTAGGGTTAGGGCTGATCCATTTCAGGGCATTAGTTTGGACACACCACGGTCAATGCACTTCATGGTTTTGTGCTTCTGGTGTGGAAAGTCATGGAAAAGTAACTGACTTCGGCGCACCGAGGTGGCGCCTATATAGGTGACGCGGACTTCACTTCCGGTGCAGACTATGCTACCTACCAGCGCTCAGGGGTATTGCTTGAGGAAAAATCTTCTGGATCCAGTCTGATGCCTGAGAAATTCAAAGGTGAGGAATACGCAGTTATATCTAGTCTCTACCAAGTAATGCATTACCGAAGGTAAGTAACTTTCCTACTCAAGAGCTCACGCCAATCCCCCGCGGCAGACCTGCACAACCTCAGTCAATCAATCAAAGCATTTGTAAAGCACACTACTTACCCGTGAGGGTCTCAAGGCGCTAAGGGGTGGGGGAATGCTGCTACTGTTCGAAGAGCCAGGTCTTGAGGAGTCTTCTGAAGGTCAGCAGGTCTTGGGTTTGCCGTAGGCAGAAGGGGAGGGTGTTCCATGTCTTGGCGGCGAGGTGGGAGAATGATCTGCCGCCGGTGGTCACTCTTCGGATGCGGGGGACAGTGGCGAGGGCGTGGTCGGCAGAGCGGAGATGATGGGTGGGGGTGTAGAAGCTGAGTCAGCTGTTGAGGTACGCTGGTCCAGTGTTGTGGCGTGCTTTGTGTGCGTGGGTGAGGAGATTGAAGGTTGTTCTCTTGTTGACGGGGAGCCAGTGCAGGTCTCTCAGGTGGGGTGTGATGTGGCTGCGGCGAGGGATGTCGAGAATCAGGTGTGCGGAGGCGTTCTGGATGCGCTGGAGTCGTTTCAGGAGTTTGGCTGAGGCTCCTGCGTAGAGGGCGTTTCCGTAGTCCAGTCTGCTGCTGACTAGGGCCTGGGTGACCATCCTTCTCGTTTCAGTGGGGATCCACTTGTGGATCCTGCGGAGCATACGGAGGGTGTTGAAGCAGGAGGAAGAGACAGCGTTGACCTGCTTTGTCATGGAGAGGGTGGATTCTAGGATGACCGCTAGGTTGCGTGTGTGGTCGGTAGGCGTTGGAGCTGTTCCTAGTGCGGTCGGCCACCAGGAGTCGTCCCAGGCAGAGTGGGTGGATCCGAGGATGAGGACCTCTTGTCCGAGTTCAGCATCAGTCGGTTGTTTCTCATCCAGTCGGCGACGGCCTTCATTCCCTCGTGGAGGTTGGATTTGGCGGTGTGGGCGTCTTTGGTGAGGGAGAGGATCAGCTGGGTGTCATCAGCGTAAGAGATGATGTTGAGGTCGTGCAGTCGGGCGACGTGGGCGAGCGGTGCCATGTAGATGTTGAACAGTGTTGGGCTGAGCCCTGGGGTACGCCGCAGATTATCTCTGTGGCTTCGGAGCGGAAGGGGGGGGAGGCAGACGCTCTGTGTTCTGCCGGAGAGGAAGGAGGTGGTCCAGTCCAGGGCCTTCTCTTGGATCCTGGCGTCGTGGAGGCATGTTCGTAGTGTGTGGTGGCAGACCGTGTCAAAGGCGGCTGACAGGTCCAGTAGGATGAGGGCCGCGGTTTCTCCATTGTCTAGCAGGGTCCTGATGTCAGTGGCGGCGATGAGAGCAGTTTCGGTTTTGTGGTTGCTGCGGAACACTAACTAGGACGGGTCCAGGATGCTGTTCTCCTCGAGGACTCTGGTCAGTTGTTTGTTGACGGCCTTCTCAATGACTTTCGCCGGGAACGGGAGCAGGGAGATGGGTCGGAAGTTCTTGAGGTCCTTGGGGTTCGCCTTGGGTTTCTTGAGTAAGGCGTTGATCTCCGCGTGCTTCCAGCTCTCCGGGAAGGTTGCTGTCTCGAAGGAGATGTTGATGGCTTTCCGGAGATTGGGTGCGATGGTGGTGCTGGCTTTGTTGAAGATGTGGTGTGGGCATGGGTCTGACGGGGATCCGGAGTGGACGGAGTTCATGATCTTGATGGTGTCATCATTGTTGATGTTGGTCCAGGAGGTCAGGCAGTTGGTGCGTGTGGTGGTCGTGCGGGTGGAGGTGGAGGTCTTGGTGGTTGCAGGGGCGGTCGCGGTGTTGAAGCTGTCGTGGATGTCTGCGATCTTGCGGTGGAAGGTGGCTAGCGAGTCGCACAGGTCTTGCGAAGGTGGGATGTCGTTGGTGCTGGAGCTGGGGTTGGAGAGTTCCTTCACGATGTTGAAGAGCTCTTTGCTGTTGTGTGCGTTGTTGTCTAGGTGGTCTTTGAAGGAGGCTCTTTTGGCGGATCTGATGAGGTGGTCGTGTCTGCGGGTGGCGTTCTTGTGGGCTGCGTAGCTTTCCGGTGTTAGTTCACGGATCCAGTTCTTCTCTAGCTTTCGGCAGGTTTGCTTGGAGGCCTAGAGGTCTTCGGAGAACCAGCTCGCTTTCTTTCTGGTGTGGCTGTTGGAGGGTTTCTTGAGCGGGGCATGGGTGTTGGTGCAGTAGTCGATCCACTGTCTGAGGTTGCGGGCTGTGGCGTCGTGATAGGTCAGGTTTGCGGGTGGGCTTCGGGCGAGGGTGGTGGTTAGCTGGTCTTCGGTGACTTTGCTCCAGCAGCGGCGAGGCATCCGCTGGGTGCGGTGGTGTGTGGTGGGTTTCCGGAAGGTGAAGTGGATGCAACGGTGGTCGGTCCAGAGGAGTTTGGTGGTGTGGTTGAAGAAGACGTGGGAACTTGCTGAGAAGATGGGGTCAAGCGTGTGGCCGGCGGAGTGGGTGGGTGTTGTGACGAGTTGTGAGTCCAAGGTTGGCGATCAGGGTGGAAGAGTTGGAATCCTTGTTGTTCTCGAGATGAAAGTTCAGGTCCCCGAGGAGGATGTAGTCTGTGGAGGCGAGGGCGTGTGTGCTGACTAAGTCGGTGATGGAGTCGCTGAACTGTGGTCAGGGTCCGGGGGGACTGTAGACGAGGGTTCCTCTGAGGGTGGTGTTTGGGTCAGTGTGGATCTGGAAGTGCAGGTGTTCGGCGGTGCAGAGGGTGTCATCGGTGTTTGTCGAGATTTTGAGTGTTCCTGTGGACGGTGGCAATTCCTCCTCCTACTCCGTTGGTGCGGTCCTTGCGGGTGATCTTGTAGCCTTCCGGGATGGCTATGGCGATGTCTGGTGCCGAGGAGGGGTTCAGCCAGGTCTCCGTCAGGAAGGCGATGTCTGGGGTGTTGGTGTCGAGTAGGTCCCAGAGTTCAACGGCGTGTTTGCGGGCGGAGCGGGTGTTGAGAAGGATGCTTCTGAGGTAGGTGGGTTCTTTGGTAGGTGGGTTGGCCGGCCGTATGCTGGTGTAGCTGCAGTTCCTGCAGGAGAAGGGTCTTTGGGTGCACTTTGGGGCGGCCAGGCAGCATGTGCGTGATCGTCCGATGTTGAGTGCGTGGAGGGTGCTGGCATCGTAGCGGAGACGGGCGTCATGGCGGTAGCGGGGGCCAGGGGTTCAGGCACTGGGCGCGGTCCAGGCGCAGATGGGCGTGCCTTAGGCGCCCCTTCTATGCGCCAGCCGCACGCCTGCTGCCCGTGTCCGCTGCGCGGCCTCCATATAAGGGGAGGTGGGAGGGAGGGGGAGGCGGGAGCGGGATGGCGAATGGGAGAGCAGGGGGGCGGGGCCGCAGGGATGCAGAAGTGGGAAAAACGGGTGAGGGACGGCGGGGGGAAGCGAGGGAGAAACCGGGCACAGAAGAAGGCAGCAGTTACGTACACAAGGAGAAGAGAAGCAAAGTTAGGCACACAAATGAGTCTGGTAAAAAAGAAGCAAAATACAGTACAGGCAGCAGACAAAGTCTGGCAGAGAGGTGCAGCAGCATGGGGAACGACCTGCCTGCGAGCAGGGTCAGAACATGAATGATGTCCTCCGGTCCTTGTTCGCATAACTGACAAATTTCTTGTCCTACCCGTCTTGTCCACGGGGGAGAGTGTGTGCACTTGTTAAGAAAAGACGGTGAGCAATTGTGTCTAATGAAAACAGAGTTGGTATTAAATCTGTTGGAAGTTCAAGCCTTCCGTTTACCCTCTTTATTCCTTGCAGAAAGCTTGATGAGCTGAGGAAGGGTCAAGATAAATCTGTATTTATCCTGGGTGATGGTCATTGTCCTGTAGCCAGAGGCCCTTTGTTAATTAATATGAATCTCTATGGATAGCACTCATAGGTAAAGGGAAACGAGGAGAAGAGGGCAGCAGGCTCTCTCCATGCAGTGATCCCACAGCAAATGTGCCCATGGGATGGGAAGGCCACCAGGGTTTAAAAGTAGCAGACACCATGATTGTACCTGCATGTCCATCAGGAAATGATGACTGACCTCCTCGACCGTTGGAGAATGTCCTGTGTTTTATTCATCTTTTGAAGAGCCACACACCAGTGTTTTCGAGTGAGCATAGAGCCAAGAGTGGAATCCCCCCCGGATTGCGATATATTTAATTTTATTTCCTTCCAGACTGGGAGTAGGATCTGTGCTTGAAGGTATCCCTGTGACTGATTTTGCGTGCGGAAAGGAATTTTCGAGTTTCAGTAAAGGCTGAGCTTCAGCTCATTAGGCGAAGGACCTTACAGCAGTCCTGCACACAAATAGTCATCTTCAAGGAAAGGTGAAAGTTGGCTTTGGAAGGGTGACTGCTTTGAAGGAAAAGGAGACTTGAAGCAGCTTGTCAAAATATGGAAGGTTGGCACACATCAAGGGATACCGGGTAAGCTCCTTAATATCATTAGAAATTAGAGTTCTTTTCCCCTTCCTTGTGCGGTGTGTGCTTCTAGTTACCATCTGTAGCTGGAGAAGACTGTCTGTGGAAGAACTTGCCGTTTTGCCACATGAACTCTGTCTCATATCCATGCACACTGTAACCTTCATGAGACTATACCCTCCTAAAGGTAGCTACTGGACTAATGGGATTCCAGTAACTGTGCATAGACTCCAGGCACTGGAAAGGGACTTCTGGTGTTCTCTCCAAGGAATGGTGGTCACTGGTGTATCCTTGAGTGGTGGGACATGGGACAGTGGATGGGCTAGGAACATTTGGCTTCATATCAACTGAAGTCAAATCGTGCAATAAAAGTATTAGTTCGAGGCATATGAGCTGCTGATCACACACTTAGGATAAGATCGCCATCTGGTGTTGGGCTCGGATGCTTGCAGGTTGTTGTTGTCTTCGGAAGAAGTCTTTTGGTCACAAGATAGTTGACTCCTCCCTTGGACTACAGTGCGCATGGGCATCCACTCCATCCTCAGATTGTTTTTTTTCCGCCATTGGGTTCGGATGAAACTTTTCCACTCCGCTAGAAAACTTCTAAACCAAGCTTTTAGAAGCGAAAAACCTTTATAATTTTCATCGATACACCTTTACTCGACATCGAATTCATCGGGCCGGTTCCGGACGTCGACGCGGGCGATTAAACCTATTCGCGCCGTGAGGCCTGCGGCTCATGGGAAGGACGCCGTTTAAAAAATGCCTCCAATGTGGAGCAAAATTCCCGCACAGTGACCATCACAAGGTCTGCAATCTGTGCCTGTCGCCGGAACACGACGAGTCCAGCTGTCAAGCCTGCGCCCATTCCAATCCAAGAAGACCATTCGGGATCGGAGAGCTCGACGCCATATCATGGCACACAGACCAGCTCCGGAACCAGAGGACATCTTTGATGAAGGCCCCGATGTCCCGAAAGAAGATTCCGAGGAACTTCACATTATATCAGAAGCAGACGACTCCGACGACCCCATTACTCCCGGGCAACGTGTGAGTACCGATGCCCCTACCCCAACCCCTCAAAAAAAGGCATTGGTCAAGACTTCGCCAGCTGGCCCCAGTCGCGACCGAAAACAACCTTCTGAAGCCCCGCCTTCAGGCTCGGCTCCGAAGAAATACAAGCCTTCAGGTGGCTCGGGCCCGAGCAAACATATTATTGTACCTCCAGCATCTTCGGCACCGAAGACATAAGACCTCTCGGCACCGAAGCCGGCTCCGGCACCGTCTGCACCGAAACCATCGAGGCCCGTAGACAAACCGGCACCTAAAGCTCCCAAGCTTAAAGACTCCATTTCGGCACCGAAACCTTAATCGGCACCGAAACCTTAATCGGCACCGAAACCTTAATCGGCACCGAAACCTTAATCGGCACCGAAACCTTAATCGGCACCGAAACCTTAATCGGCACCGAAACCTTAATCGGCACCGAAACCTTAATCGGCACCCAAACCCTCATCGGTACCGAAACAACCGGCTAAGGTCTATACTACACCTCTTAAAGACTCTACCGATCACCCAAAACATAGATCGGAACCGAAAAAATCGGTGCCAAAGTCTGTTCCTGAAGACCAAGAACTTTTCCACCCAGATCCAACGCAAAAAAGGATCTATATTAATCCAAAAACTGGGCATGTCACTGCTGTGCCATGTAAGAAAAGGAAGCTAGACACAACACCTTCTCCTGCTCCTGTAAAGAAGGACTCAGCCACTTCACCCATTCCTCCTTCCTCTCCTGTACGACCTCTTACCCCACCCCCCCTGCCTCCACCACCATTACCTCCACCATCTCCTTCACATACACCACCTTCACAGGATGATGATGATGACCTAGGGGGAGGGGGGGATCCGGATGATCTTAATGATCCTAATGATCCTTTCACAAATCCGGATATTGTACCATTGGACGATTGGGATTACCCTCTGCCTGATGTACCTGATCCTACTACATACCCTTCCAAACTCTCACCTCCAGATGACCACCTGGGGTTTGGACAACTAGTACACAGAGCAGCGCTTTACCATGGCGTCACCATGCACTCAGATGCACCCGAGGAAGACTTCCTTTTCGACACTTTTGAGCAGTCTCAAGAATCAGTTCAAATTTTACCTATGATTAAAGGGGTCATAAAACACGCCACAGAAGTTTTTAAGGACCCCGTACGGGCCAGGGTACTTAACCCTCGAATTGAGAAAAAATATAGACCTGCCCCAGAAGATCCTTCTTATATTAAAGGACAGCTCCCTCTGGATTCTTTGGTGGTTTCCAACGCAAGGAAGCGGGCTAACTCCCAAACAGGAGATACACCGCCCCCAGACAAAGAATCCAAACTATTAGAAGCCTCGGGCAAAAGAGTAGCAGCACAAGCAGCTAACCATTGGCGTATTGCCAACACACAAGCTCTATTGGCACGCTATGATAGGGCTCACTATGATCAGCTAGAAGATCTCATACAACACCTACTAGACCAATACAAGACCCAGGCAAATGACCTTATACAAGAGGGAAAGCTCATCTCAAATGCCTCAATTAAATGTGCACTTGAAGCCGCAGACACTGCCTCTAGAGCAATCAATACAAACGTACTTCTTAGACGCCATGCATGGCTACGTATTTCAGGCTTTAAGCCAGAAGTACAAAGTACCATACTTAGCCAACCATTTAACCAAGAGCAACTGTTTGGACCAGCATTAGATACTGCACTTGAAAAATGAAGAAAGACACCGAGACTGCTAAGTCCATGGGAGCATTGCAGTCTCCACAGCCACGTGGCTCCTTTCGACTCTCCTTCTATAGAGGAGCATCCAAAAATATTGGAGCAGACACCTCCTCCACGTTCAAAACCTCTACACTAACATCCCCCAATAGAGGATATTTTAGAGGAGGATATAGGGGAAACCACACCAAGGGACGAGGTTGAGGCAATACCAACACTCGCACCTCCCCCGCCACTAAACTCTGACATTCCTCCACTCCCCCCAGACCATTCCACTCCAGTCGGGGGAAGACTGAAACAGTTCCTACCTGTCTGGAATTCCATTACAACAGACAAGTGGGTAAGACAAATTATCCAGTATGGTTACTGCCTGGAACTCACCAATAACCCCCCCACATATACCACCCAAACAGCGTCCCATGTCGCCAGACCATCTTACACTCCTCAAGCAAGAGGTTCTCTCCTTGCTCCAAAAGCACGCAATAGAGCCAGTTCCCTTCCAACATCAGGGCACAGGGGTATACTCTCTATACTTCCTAATCCCCAAGAAGGACAAGACGTTAAGACCCATACTCTACCTCAGACTCCTAAATCGGTACATACACTCAGATCATTTTCATATGATCACTCTTCAACAAGTGCTTCCACTATTACAGAAAGGCGACTTCCTTGCCACTCTAGATCTCAAGGATGCCTATTTTCACATTCCCATGCATTCTGCTCACAGGAAATATCTAAGATTCCTGGTAGACGGGCAACACTATCAGTTTACTGTCCTCCCGTTCGGAGTGACAACTGCGCCCAGAGTATTCACCAAATGCCTAGCAGTAGTAGCAGCGCATCTGAGGAGACAACAAATTCATGTCTTCCCATATCTCGACGATTGGCTCATAAAAGCCAATTCATTCAACAAATGCGTTTTACACACTCACCAAACTGTTCAACTTTTACACAACTTGGGATTCAACATCAACTATCCCAAATCTAAACTACAACCCTCCCATATACATCAATATCTGGGAGCCACCATAAATGCCTCCAAGGCCATAGCTTATCCCAGCCCAGCCAGGATAGCCAATATACAAGCTCTCACCTTAAAATTTCAATCCCAACACACTCTCCCAGCAAGAGTGTTCATGCAACTCATAGGCATGATGGCGTCATGCATCTCCATTGTGCCTTATGCACGACTTCAAATGCGTCCCTTGCAAGAATGTCTAGCACGTCAGTGGAACCAGGCTCACGGACAACTTACGGATCTGGTGTTGGTGGACAGTCGCTCACATCGCTCACTAAAATGGTGGAACACCATAAACCTGTCCAAAGGGCGGCCGTTCTTGGAGCCTCTTCCACAGATAGTGCTGACAACAGACGCATCTCTCACAGGGTGGGGAGCCCATCTCCTAGGACACACCACTCAGGGCAAATGGACCACACAACAAAAAGTGCTCCATATCAATTACCTGGAACTACTGGCAGTGTTCCCAGCATTGAAGTCATTCTAATTACATCTAAAGAACAGAACTGTCCTCATCCGGACGGACAACATGACAGCCATGCATTACATACAGAAACAAGGAGGCACACATTCTCTCCAACTGTCCCAGCTCGCACAGAACATTTGGAGATGGGCAATTCCCCAGAACATCTACCTGCTAGCAGAACACCTTCCAGGAGTTCACAATCAGATTGCCGATTTGTTGAGTCGACACACCCAACAAATCCACGAATGGGAATTACACCCACAAGTCCTACTCCCATTCTTCCAAAAATGGGGCCAACCAGACATAGACCTATTCGCCACACACAAAAACGCAAATTGCCCAACCTCCGCCACCAGGTTTCCACACCCACAGTTGAAGGGCAATGTGATATGGATGAACTGGTCAGGCAGATTTGCGTACGCTTTTCCGCCTCTCCCACTCATTCCATTCGTGGTACGCAAGCTCAGACAAGTCTCTCAAGCGCATACTAGTAGCTCCCACATGGGCACGTCAACCCTGGGTCACAACACTACTGGAACTCTCTCTAATTCCACACCAAAGACTGCGCCTCTCCCCGTCCTTATTAACCCAGAACCATGGAGAAATCAGACACCCCGATCCACATCAACTGAACCTAGCGATCTGGCTCCTGAAGTCCTAGAGTTCGGTTACCTCAACCTACCACCAGACTGCATGAATATCATAAAGGAGGCCAGACGGCCTACTACTAGAGCATGCTACGCTGCAAAATGGAAAAGATTTGCCATTTACTGCACTAACAATGATATACGCCCACTGGATGCATCCATCCAGAACATCATTTGCTAATTACTACACTTGCAACAATGTAATTTAGCGTACTCATCCATACGTCTCCACCTAGCAGCATTAGCAGCCTACTTACAAAATCGACAACACTTGTTTAAAGTGCCTGCGATCAAAGCCTTCATGGAAGGTCTTAAAAGGATTATTCCTCCTACATTACCACCCTCTCCAGTGTGGAATCTAAATATTGTTCTCACTAGGCTCATGGGTCCCCCATTTGAACCTCTGCATAAATGCGAACTACAATTCCTTACATGGAAAGTGGCTTTCCTTATTGCTATCACATCCCTTCGAAGGGTAAGTGAAATCCAGGCTTTAACCATTCCTACAACTACATCGTAACAAAGTGGTTCTTAGAACAAATCCAAAATTCCTGCCAAAAGTCATTTCTCCATTCCATCTTAACCAATCAGTCGAGCTACCAGTGTTCTTCCCAAATCCGGACTCGGTAGCTGAAAGAGCTCTTCATACATTAGATGTTAAAAGAGCCCTGCTGTATTACATTGACAGGACCAAATCTTTCCGCAAAACCAAACAATTGTTTGTTGCTTTCTCTCCACCACATAAAGGCAACCCCATTTCCAAATCAGGGATAGCCAGGTGGATAGTTAAATGTATCTAAATATGTTACCAAAAAGCTAAACGCACTCTAACAGTTCCCCCTAGAGCGCACTCCACACTCAAAATAGGGGCTTCCATGGCATTCTTAGGAAACTTTCCCTTAGAAGATATTTGTAAGGCAGCCACATGGTCTACAACACACACATTCACTAAACATTACTGTGTTGATGTGTAAGCCAAACAACAAGCTTCTGTGGGTCAGGCTGTCCTTAAAACTTTATTCCAAACTGCTGCAACCGATACAGGTGACCACCGCCAGGGGAGACACTGCTGTATAGTCTATCCTAAGTGTGTGATCTGCAGCTCATATGCCTCGAACGGAATATGCTACTTACCAGTATGCATCTGTTCTTGGCATGTAGAGCTGCAGAGCCACACACGCCCACCCACCTCCCCGGGACCTGTATCTGTTCCAGCATTGTCTTAGACATTACACATGGACATCCTTTCTTATTCTCACACACCATCATTACCCATCATGGGGAAAAACAATCTGAGGATGGAGTGGATGCCCACGCGCACTGTAGTCCAAGGGAGGAGTCACCTATCTCGTGACCAAAAGACTTCTTCTGAAGACGACAACAACCTGCAAGCATCCGAGCCCAACACCAGATGGCGATCTTATCCTAAGTGTGTGGCTCTGCAGCTCTACATGCCAAGAACAGATGCATACTGGTAAGTAGCATATTCCTTACCATTGCTATAGTTTTGAAGAGTAACCCTTTGATCTGATCTGTATATTACAATGTTAACTGTTCTCAAGACAGGACAAACTGACCACTAGGCCTCTGAAAACAATCCATCCAATGCTCCACTACCTGAAAACATCACCAGTAACATAGAACACTTCACCTTCAAACACCTTATCACTGTCAACTACACCCTAAGCAGCACCCTTGTATACTGTCCTCCAGGACTATGCATAAACTTTGACTCCAGTGCCTTCATCTTTCTTGGCGACCCCCAACTACCACCTGGAGCACCTCATCGAATCCCAACACTACCAACCTCCTCATGGACCTGTCCAACCGCAGACTCATCTAGTGAGTGGAAGGCCTCACACACACACCTTACCGGGCACCTACTGGATTCCAACTTCAGCAATATCACAGTAGACCAGTTCACAGCGATCACCTGGGCCGATCCTGCCCTCATCAACTTCAGCATACCCATTCCACACCACTACAGAAACGCCATCACCTCATCATAGCGTGAATGGAACAAGATTTCGAAAGTATTGTTGTCTTCCAAACTCCAGTACCATTAGCCTTGTCACAACAACGTCCCCGACTTCATCTCCAATTTCATCCCCTGCATCACTGCTCGTACAGATACCCTTGGCGCCTCTCAAAGCCACCAGAACCAGACTGCAAACGCCACTCAAAGCAACTTGAACGAAGATGGAGACAGTCAGTACAAAACTGTCTAGCGCCTACGAATCCGTCCTCAGACGTTACCATCAGCAAATCAGAGGCACCAAAAAAATCCACTCACTGACCTCCTCGACAGCAGCACCAATAGAGTCTGCTATTTCCGCCACGGAATTGTTTGCTGTAGTGATAGACTTCACCTCTCTGGCAGCAAGCTCCCCCACGAAACACCCTTTGAGGACCTCTGCACCAGCTGTCTCTGTTCGTCATCAACGAGATAACCAGTATCTACGAAACCTTTGAGCCCCAACTGGACCTGTTCACCCTCGCAGCACTCCTGCCCATCGCTACCAATAGTCTATCGATTTATTTATTTATTTTTGTATACTTTAGTGTGATGCTGTAGTTGGGACGGGTCTGCCCAGACATGGGGCCTTTGCACTCTTTGCCACTGGAACCAAGCTACACCCCATTGATGAGCCCTAATTAGGACAAAACTGGCCTTGGGTTACATGTGTTCTATTTCAGGGACGACCTCGTCTGACAGTTCGGGATAGACCGTTTCCATTGAAACTGTGTAGGTACTGATTTTCGTATGACTGGGTCAAAACTGAGGTGGAGTGGTGTGCCAAATAGCAATAGACTGGGATGCAGCCCGAGTATCAGTAGCTGAGATCATTTCAAGCATTCAAGCCATCAGTTTTTTTGTGAGCACTTCAGGGCTACCATGGTAATGGCAGGGGTGGCTCTGCCTTTAAGCAATGTCTCTCCACCTGTATTCCCTGACCACACACCTTTCAGGGGAAGATTGCAGTTATTCCGTCCAAAATCGGAGGACATAAGCGCACACACGTGTTCACAAGCTAATATGCAAGGGTACTGCTTGAAGTTCTGCACAGCACCACCACACACACCACCTTACAACACGTCAAGATCATCTGATACTTTTGTAGGAAGAAGTTCATTCTCTTTTCATGAAGGGTGCCATTGAGTCTTGTGTCCCTACAGCAGCTGGGCCAAGGACTATACTCCTAGTACTTAGCCTTCCCCAATTGGTTGGAATTCTATGGTCTCTTAGATCTCGGGCCTCCTAAACAGTACCTTTTTGTTGGAGCACTTCAAAATGATCACCTGGAAGGACATCATCCGACTGTTCTGCACAGCTGATAAAGAGAAAAGGCCATGAGCAGTGCCTAGTGCACACTGATAACAGTATCCCTGTTGCACAAGCTAGGGTTCACAGTCCAGGACATAATGTTTTATTTTGTAACACAGCAAATCCAACCTAATGTCAACATTTCACTCCGTTTGCAGTCGGTTACTTTGGGCCAGACGAGAGCCACCAGTCTGATCCCAGGTACACAGCACTCAAAGGCTGCTGGAAGGCTGTTAGGAGCTGTGGCTCATCTATGTTTGTCTGCATTTAAACAACTTCTCTTGTCTCAAGTACTTTCTGACCCTTGTTAAACTCAAAACGATAATACTTCGGACAGCAGCGAGGTGCCAAGATTGCTCTTATCCGAATTTTACAAAGCAGGAGTTGTAGCATAACATTTTTAACTGCAGCTCTGACTAAATATCACAGCACAAGAGACCTGAAACACAGTGTGAGGATTGAGACATAATGACCCCTCTGCCCCACATTTCTCACGGCCTTACTTTATTCATTTCGCAAGTGGGAATCACCCCGATATCCCTCCCGCTCTCTCTATCTCTCTCTCTCCCCCCCTCTCTCTTTCTCACTCTTTCTCTTTCTGTCTGTCTCTGTCTCTCTCCCACCCTCTCTTGCGCTCTCTCTCTCTCCTCTCTATTTCTCTGTCTCTCTCTCTCCTCTCTATTTCTCTGTCTCTCTCTCCCTCCCTCTTTCTCTCTTTCCCTCCCTCTTTCTCTCTTTCCCTCCCGCTCTCTTTATCTCTCCTCCCTCTTTCTCTCGCTCTCTCTCTCCCCCTCTCTCTCTCTTTCACTCTTTGTAACCCTCTCTCTCTCCCTCTTTCTCTCTCTAGCTCTTTCTCTCCCTCCCTCTCTCTCTTTATCCCTCTTCCCTCTCACTCTCGCACTCCACTCTATGGCACGTAATAACATGCCACATAATTACACTCTACTAAATGCAACATACACTCCACATAATACCACTCAGTGCCACATAATTACATACCACATATTTACACTCTACTCAATACAACATAAATACGCCCCGATACTACTCAGTGCCACACAGTTGCAAGCCACATAATTGCACTCTACTCAATGCAACATAAATACACTCCAAAAAATACCACTCAGTACCACAGAATTACACACCACATATTTACACTCTACTCAATGCAACATAACTGCACTCAACATAATGCCACTCAGTACCACATAATTACACGTCACATAATTACTGTATTCAATGCAACATACAAGCACTCCACATACCACTCAATTCTACATAATTCAACGTCACATAATTACTCTCTGCTTAATGCAACATAAATACACTCCGCATAATACCACTCTGTGCCACATAATAACATACCACATAATTGCACTGAACTCAATACAACATAAATGTTCGCCTTTGGGTCAAGTCGCGCTATATAAAAAAGCAACAAACAAAAAACTTTTGCAATGCAGCATCGTATTACTGAATGTTTGCGCTACTGTTTGCATTATTATTAGCAATGCCAATAGCTCAAACTTTTATAATGCGAGACCTATTGCATTGCAAATGCTTGTTAGTTTTGCTTTCTTCCTCTTTCGCTCTTAAAGTACTATTTCCAGGTTGTAAATAAATTATGTGTCCCTTCCATTGCAGGAATGTAGGAGGTTGGAGATCCAGCCAAGCAGAGGCTACGCATAGCCTAAAAAGTGCGATAGTGATGTAAATGATCCCACTCGTATAGTTGGGATATTGAGTAATTGGTTCCCCTTGTTAAACTCTCCAACAGGGATAACCTGGAAAAGCCAGCTAATCCTCTCCTTCCCCACCTTTCTTAAAAAAAAAAATCCCTAAATTGTAGATATTTTTGTAAAAATCGCGTAAATCTAGCCCAAATCTCCTCAAATTATGCCATAGGATTCCCAGAGAGCACATCTCCTCAGCTTCCCAGGCCAACTCGTTCCCATATAGATATGTAACCATTGCAGAATATTTCGGGCAATTGACTATTCCGATGCATAGGGGTATACCAGGTTCTGAATGCCGCCATCAAAGTCTTGAACCTTGTTCTTTTATAATAGCTTGGCTCAAAGATTTTCAACAAGCATCCCTTAGCTGCAGTCCTGATCGCTAACTCAAATATTGATAGGACATACCCCTCATTCAGCTCATCTCCTGCCTTGTTATCAAAGAGAGGTGAAGATGTTGAAAAGCTGCTGCTAGGTAATATAATTTAAAATTCGGCAGCGCCCATTTCCCCCCCCCCCCCCCCCCCCCCCCCCTTTTCCCTGAGAAGGCACAGAAACCTATTGGCCCTCCTGATTTTCCCATATGACCAGATAAACCTGATCACCAGCGTATCTATAGATTTAAACCAGGCATTTTTAAACTCCAGAGTAATTGTATGAAACATATAAAGTAACGTTGGGAGGAAGACCGTTTTAACTAGGTTACATCTCCCCTTAATAGAGGTGTAGATTGTCCCATCTTAGTAAATCCTTTTGAGCTTTTTCTATAATTGAAGAAAGTTTTATTTCGACTAACTGCTCCACTTCAGCAGTAATAGCCTTTTCTACCATACGACAGTCATGGGTAGCCGTATATCTATTTACCACTACTTGTGTTTTACTCTTATTTAACGGATACCCGGAGTAAGCTCCAAATTACTCAGTTATCTTTTCAATAACATGGAGAGCATTATCTGGATCTCTTGTGACTATTGCAACATCGTCTGCAGAAGCCAATGTTTTCGTATCCCATCCATGCAAACGAATCGGTATGACCTCAATGGAGGCTTCCAGTCTACAAAGAAGGGGTTCTATATATACATCAAATAGCAAGGGAGAGGCAGGGTTCCACTTTCTGTATAGGGCTGGGATTCATGACCCATATTCTGAAGTCGAGCTACTGGGTTGGAGTACATTACTCGAATTGCTTGAATAAACGGCTCCCAATCCAAAGGCCCCCATAACTTTCCACAGATACTCCCAAGACACTCTTTTGAATGCCTACTCTGCATCCAACAGGGCGACCCCCGTGGATTCGTCTACATTTTTGGTTGCATTAAACATTGCAATTACACGTATTCACCGGAATAAACCCCTGCTGCCTAACCGATACCAATCTATGTATAATGCTACCCAGCCTATTTACCAAGATATTGGAGTAGTCTGGAGCGGTGCACCACCAATTTACTTATCAATACATCACACCAAGTGGTCAGTAGTTTGTACTCAAATCTTTATTTTAAATTAATTGTCCAACCAAAGCCTCAGCCAACGCGTTTCGTTCAGATTGAACTTCGTCAGGGCTGGAAGAGTATAGAAAAACATAACATAAATAAACGCACCACACAACATTTAAAAATTACATTAAAAGACACATTAAAAAGTAACACATACTAAGAGAATATGCACAGGACAAAAAATGGATATACCCTAAGCACTCAATACATAAACATAACCATACAGAGCAATTTTATGAAAAACAATACATAACAATGCAAATGAAAATGTCATGTATATATATTATAGTATTACATTAGTAACAAAGGAGGCATAAGTATGCCTATGTGGTTCCAAAATTTATATATTCTGAAGACCCTTTTTGCTTGAGAGTATGATTCAATGAAGAGTGCCCCCAACTAAAACATAGTTCCTATATATGTGATGTTATATCTGAATGCCCCATCTAGCCACGTGTAATATTAAAATATTTCATCAGAAAATAAAGGGGGGGGGGGGCATATGTGTGCCTATGTAGGTCCAAAGTTGAATTTCCTGAAGGGTGAAGCGCACCCCAAACTGCAAATAAATTCTTATACATAGAGTAAGCAAAAGCAAACTGATTAAGACAAAAGGGCAGGAAAAAAATTATGAGAAACAGTCCCCCATGGGGAGACATGTACCATAAGTGAGAATGCGAATATAATCCAAAGGTATGACCACTGTCTATGTAGACAAATATCCGTCTCGAGAGGAGCTGTAAAAAACGTCGTACTTTTCAGGTAAACAGTCCTAATTGTGCTTCCAGTGCCACCTTGATAAGGGCACTGTACACGATTCTGTCAAAAAAACAATAACAAAAATAGACAAAAATCAAACAAAAAATAGACAAAAAATAACAGAAAATAGACCAAAAATATCGAATCAAGTCCAAAGATGTATGCATATATATATAAAGTAGGAAACAGACCTAATGTCGTTTTTGGGCGAAGCAGAAATAAAATACCACTGGGGCGTGAGATTTAAACAGGACGTAATGTCAGTCCAAAATGATGAATCCCACTCAAAAGTATCTGACCGGAAAGTACAATAGCAGTCCGAAAACATCCTACTTGTAAACACTAATTGGAAATTATAAACCCAAGGTTCCAAACCAAAACATGGTAACAAAAAACACGTAGTAACATAAACAACATGTAGATGGAATTGCCAATGGAACTAACATTAGTTCGACGAAGTTAACTCAGGACAAGTTGCATTCCGCCCTCGTATAGTGCCACTACACCAACGTACGTGAGGCAAAGCATCCGCCATGTTGACACATATATAAGAAGAATCGTGCCATAGCACAAAAAGGAAGAAACAAATGGGAATTCCCTTTAACAAGCCCGTAGTCACCCGGACTCTAAATGTTCCCCAAAGGAGAGTCAAAAACCAGGACTTTGATAAAACAGCCCCCAACCCCATACCGACAGAATCAAAAGGTTACCAAAAGTATCGCCGCATACCTGTAACTCAATAGAAGTCCGTGCTCTCCCCTCAGAGTGTCCCGTATCGTAACCGAAAAACGCGCCAAACTTTAAAAGGAGATGTACGTGTGCAAACAGACGTGCGTCGGCAATCGTGGGCGGGCGTGTGAAAGGTGGTCAATGTGATCCCTGCATTATTGGTTTCCCTGGAAACCAGGGTGTATACCAAAGGTTGAAAAAACGGACTTGCGTTAGGGTAAAAAAAGAGTGTCTAAAACGTCAAAAAGCGTCGCGAGTTGTGAGCGGGTGTGTCGAGGGTTAGCCAATGTGATCCTTGCATTAATGGTCTCCCGGGCAATCTGGGAAGACAAAAAAACCAACGCGCGTTTGGAAGGTAGCCAATGAAATCCCTGCATTGTTGGTCTCCCGGGTAAAAAAGAGCGTCTAATACGTCAAAATCGTCGCAGGTTATGAGCGGGTGTGTCAAGGGTTAGCCAATGTGAACCTTGCATTAATGGTCTCCCGGGCAATCTGGGAAGACAAAAACACCAAAACAACGTCAAAGACTCAAAACGCGCCTAGTTCTAAAAGGAAATGTGCGTATGCAATTAAAGCGGTGCGTCGGAAGTTGTGGTTGGAAGGTAGCCAATGTAATCCCTGTATTGTTGGTCTCCCGGGTGAGAATCACACAATAAAGTGACCTAAGAACATTCTATCACTCATGATAGAAAAACTCATTTACGCTAGCAGACTACACACGCGAAAGTAAACCATAGATATCTGGAGATATAAAAAAGGGTGTCACACGGCTACCTGGAGACCGAATCTAACGAAGGAAATGAACAAGAAAATCCGTTCTACGGTTCATGGAGCCAAAAAACTAATAAACTGAAAAATTATACCTGAAGGATATACAGACAAACCATAGGTCATATAAATCTACAGATATATTTAAGGTTTCATAATGCTACCCGGAGACAAGAAGCTGGTGCAATACAGACATTCAAAGAGTCCACGGTCCTCACATAATTCCAAAAGGTCATAAATACACAACCCTAGTGCATATCTCATCTAAACTGATAAGCTCATGTAAGGAAGTAATGGAATTCATGGTCTGAGTTATGCCCCATAGTAACCGACCGTAATCTACATATCCATTTGGATTCAGTTTGTCTCAATGTGAGGTCTCTGTTCCCTCCTCGTTTGTTCACAGGAATATGGTCTATGCCACAGAAAAGGAAGGACTTGTCACCCAAATGTACTCTATTGTAATGCTCCGTCATGGGGTATCATGCGTCATTGTTAATAAGGGCTCGTCGATGTTCTTGGATACGAGTCTTCAAACACCGTGCTGTACTCCCCACATAAACCTTACCACACGGGCACTCAAGTGTGTATATTACGTATTTGGTATTGCAATTGATGAAGTGCCTGATGTGATGTATCTTATCAGTGTTGAAACTAAATTCTTTGCATTTATTACGTCCAAAAGTACATGCATTGCAAGAGGTACATGTGTAAAAACCAACCGGCGGTTTAGGTAACCAGGTGCTGGGTGTCTTCTGTGTGGTCACATAACTTGGACATGAAGAACTTCTGAGTGTACGTCCCCTTCTATACACCAAGGAGGGTTTTCCACTAATATTGGGGCGTAATCTAGGAATATCCACAAGTAGATGCCAATGCTTCCTAAAGGCTTTGAAAATGTTGTCACTATGTGCAGTGTAATTCGTGAAAAAACATATTTTTTCTCCGGTTTTGGAACTAGTGAGCGAGTTCCTGGAAGCCCCTCTATCAGTTTGCATAAGGGTCTGGGATCTAGGTAGTTTTAAGACTCTACGCTCAGCTCTGTCAAGTGTACTAGAATCATATCCCCTATGTGTGAAACGCTGTTTGATATCCTTAATGTTCTCCCTGAATCCTTTTTCCTCGCTACACAACCGTCTGGTTCTGACCATCTCCCCATACGGAATGTTGGCAATGACGGAGCTGGCATGTGCACTCGAAGCATGCAAAATACTATTGCATGCTGTTTTTTTTCTGAACATTGTGCTGTGTATTTGGCCCTCTTTAATGTAAAAATGAATATCTAAAAAATCGATATTTTCTTTGTTATGTGACATTGTTAGTTGTACATTAAAGGAGTTGCTGTTGAGGTATGCTAGATATTCCTTAAGCTGGGTTTCTGAGCCTGACCACAGACACACAATATCATCTATATACCTCCCCCAAAACACGATTGTGTAGCGAGGAAAAAGGTTTCAGGGAGAACATTAAGGATATCAAACAGCGTTTCACACATAGGGGATATGATTCTAGTACACTTGACAGAGCTGAGCGTAGAGTCTTAAAACTACCTAGATCCCAGACCCTTATGCAAACTGATAGAGGGGCTTCCAGGAACTCGCTCACTAGTTCCAAAACCGGAGAAAAAATGTTTTTTCACGAATTACACTGCACATAGTGACAAAATTTTCAAAGCCTTTAGGAAGCATTGGCATCTACTTGTGGATATTCCTAGATTACGCCCCAATATTAGTGGAAAACCCTCCTTGGTGTATAGAAGGGGACGTACACTCAGAAGTTCTTTATGTCCAAGTTATGTGACCACACAGAAGACACCCAGCACCTGGTTACCTAAACCGCCGGTTGGTTTTTACACATGTACCTCTTGCAATGTATGTACTTTTGGACGTAATAAATGCAAAGAATTTAGTTTCAACACTGATAAGATACATCACATCAGGCACTTCATCAATTGCAATACCAAATACGTAATATACACACTTGAGTGCCCGTGTGGTAAGGTTCATGTGGGGAGTACAGCACGGTGTTTGAAGACTCGTAGCCAAGAACATCGACGAGCCCTTATTAACAATGACGCACGATACCCCATGACGGAGCATTACAATAGAGTACATTTGGGTGACAAGTCCTTCCTTTTCTGTGGCATAGACCATATTCCTGTGAACAAACGAGGAGGGAACAGAGACCTCACATTGAGACAAACTGAATCCAAATGGATATGTAGATTACGGTCGGTTACTATGGGGCACAACTCAGACCATGAATTCCATTACTTCCTTACATGAGCTTATCTGTTTAGATGAGATATGCACTAGGGTTGTGTATTTATGACCTTTTGGAATTATGTGAGGACCGTGGACTCTTTGAATGTCTGTATTGCACCAGCTTCTTGTCTCCAGGTAGCATTATGAAACCTTAAATATATCTGTAGATTTATATGACCTATGGTTTGTCTGTATATCCTTCAGGTATATTTTTTCAGTTTATTAGTTTTTTGGCTCCATGAACCGTAGAACGGATTTTCTTGTTCATTTCCTTCGTTAGATTCGGTCTCCAGGTAGCCGTGTGACACCCTTTTTTATATCTCCAGATATCTATGGTTTACTTTCGCGTGTGTAGTCTGCTAGCGTAAATGAGTTTTTCTATCATGAGTGATAGAATGTTCTTAGGTCACTTTAAAGTGTGATTCTCACCCGGGAGACCAACAATACAGGGATTACATTGGCTACCTTCCAACCGCGCGTCCACAACTTCCGACGCACCGCTTTAATTGCATACGCACATTTCCTTTTAGAACTAGGCGCGTTTTGAGTCTTTGACGTTGTTTTGGTGTTTTTGTCTTCCCAGATTGCCCGGGAGACCATTAATGCAAGGTTCACATTGGCTAACCCTTGACACACCCGCTCATAACCTGCGACGATTTTGACGTATTAGACGCTCTTTTTTACCCGGGAGACCAACAATGCAGGGATTTCATTGGCTACCTTCCAAACGCGCGTTGGTTTTTTTGTCTTCCCAGATTGCCTGGGAGACCATTAATGCAAGGATCACATTGGCTAACCCTCGACACACCCGCTCACAACTCGGGACGCTTTTTGACGTTTTAGACGCTCTTTTTTTACCCTAACGCAAGTCCGTTTTTTCAACCTTTGGTATACACCCTGGTTTCCAGGGAAACCAATAATGCAGGGATCACATTGGCCACCTTTCACACGCCCGCCCACGATTGCCGACGCACGTCTATGTTTGCACACGTACATCTCCTTTTAAAGTTTGGCGCGTTTTTCGGTTACGATACGGGACACTCTGAGGGGAGAGCACAGACTTCTATTGAGTTACAGGTATGCGGCGATACTTTTGGTAACCTTTTGAATCTGTCGGTATGGGGTTGGGGGCTGTTTTATCAAAGTCCTGGTTTTTGACTCTCCTTTGGGGAACATTTAGAGTCCGGGTGACTACGGGCTTGTTAAAGGGGATTCCCATTTGTTTCTTCCTTTTTGTGCTATGGCACGATTCTTCTTATATATGTGTCAACATGGCGGATGCTTTGCCTCACGTACGTTGGTGTAGTGGCACTATACGAGGGCGGAATGCAACTTGTCCGGAGTTAACTTCGTCGAACTAATGTTAGTTCCATTGGCAATTCCATCTACATGTTGTTTATGTTACTAGGTGTTTTTTGTTACCATGTTTTGGTTTGGAACCTTGGGTTTATAATTTCCAATCAGTGTTTACAAGTAGGATGTTTTCGGACTGCTATTGTACTTTCCGGTCAGATACTTTTGAGTGGGATTCATCATTTTGGACTGACATTACGTCCTGTTTAAATCTCACGCCCCAGTGGTATTTTATATCTGCTTCGCCCAAAAACTACATTAGGTCTGTTTCCTACTTTATATATATATGCATATATCTTTGGACTTGATTCGATATTTTTGGTCTATTTTCTGTTATTTTTTGTCTATTTTTTGTTTGATTTTTGTCTATTTTTGTTATTGTTTTTTTGACAGAATCGTGTACAGTGCCCTTATCAAGGTGGCACTGGAAGCACAATTAGGACTGTTTACCTGAAAAGTACGACGTTTTTTACAGCTCCTCTCGAGACGGATATTTGTCTACATAGACAGTGGTCATACCTTTGGATTATATTCGCATTCTCACTTATGGTACGTGTCTCCCCATGGGGGACTGTTTCTCATAATTTTTTTCCTGCCCTTTTGTCCTAATTAGTTTTGCTTTTGCTTACTCTATGTATAAGAATTTATTTGCAGTTTGGGGTGCGCTTCACCCTTCAGGAAATTCAACTTTGGACCTACATAGGCACACATATGCCCCCCCCCCCTTATTTTCTGATGAAATATTTTAATATTACACGTGGCTAGATGGGGCATTCAGATATAACATCACATATATAGGAACTATGTTTTAGTTGGGGGCACTCTTCATTGAATCATACTCTCAAGCAAAAAGGGTCTTCAGAATATATAAATTTTGGAACCACATAGGCATACTTATGCCTCCTTTGTTACTAATGCAATACTATAATATATATACATGACATTTTCATTTGCATTGTTATGTATTGTTTTGCATAAAATTGCTCTGTATGGTTATGTTTATGTATTGAGTGCTTAGGGTATATCCATTTTTTGTCCTGTGCATATTCTCTTAGTATGTGTTACTTTTTAATGTGTCTTTTAATGTAATTTTTAAATGTTTTGTGTGGTGCGTTTATTTATGTTATGTTTTTCTATACTCTTCCAGCCCTGACGAAGTTCAATCTGAACGAAACGCGTTGGCTGAGGCTTTGGTTGGACAATTAATTTAAAATAAAGATTTTTTGAGTACAAACTACTGACCACTTGGTGTGATGTATTGATAAGTAAATTGGTGGTGCACCGCTCCAAACCCCTTCCGAAATTTCATTGATCTGCTTGGCAGTTTGCATCTACTAACAGCGGATGCAGGGGCGTTTGTATGCACACCATCATTAACTATACCGTTTGATCACATACTATGGGAACACAGTAAGGAGGTGCAGTCGTTGGAGTCCGCCGTTAACCCTCATTTTTTCTAAAAAGATATTGGAGTAGTGTTTGGTGTCTAACAGTGTGATTGGTCTATAGGCTCCTGGATAAACGCCTCCTTTCCTTTCTTTAAAAAAAACTATTACATTGGCTGTCGCCCACGAGTCTGGAGGATGCAAAAGTTCTAATGAAAAAAGCGTATTAAATTAGAAGGGAAATGAATCCGTTTCTACCGACTTCACGGAAGGGAGGTCCTGAATGGCTAGCTGGATTTCTTCAAAAGAGAATTCCTCCCCGAATAGGGACCACTCCTCCTGGTTTACTTTATTAGATATTATTGGAACCAGATACTGCTCCAAGTCCTTGAGACCAGCCGTTGCTGGAGCTTTATATATATTGATGTAATATGCTCGAAAAGCTTCTCTAACCACATTGGGATGTCACAACTCTAGAAGTGTGGCTCAATGATTAGAGCGGCAGACCCTGATGCAGAGGTCTAGCCCGGGACCAGGGTTCAATTCCCCGCCTCGGCGGGTCTTGGGCTCAAAAATTCCACGGACCTGATAATTCTCGCCTCGGTGCCATTCCAATCATGGAGTCCCACTCTGCAACTCTGGGCAATAGCTTGCTTAATCTCCACAACGGCCCCCACAACGCTAAGGATGGCTGGCCTCCACCTTGGGGGTGCCCAGGAGTGGACGCCTCACAGAGAAAGCCAGGATGGGTTCCACAGCGGTATTCGTACAAGCGCCTTGAGACCCTTGCGGGTGAGTAGTGCGCTATACAAGTATCAATTTACATTTTTTTACATTTTACCTTACCCATTCCTAATTTCATTAATCTGCCCTGCAGTCTTTTTTTTGCCTCATCCTGACCGCTAACACCCACCCTATCCGTTCATTATATTCATAGCACTCGTGCGTTCTAGCCACACAATTTCCCGGCCATCTTCTTAGCCGTACATTTATTCAAGCGTGACCTAATTATGGCTATGTGATTCAGCACGGGGTATAACACTTGCCCAGATAAACAGCTACAACAAAGTCTGCCTCTGCTTCCCCTAGCTTTTGATAAAGTTCTCTGATCTGAAGTTGAGAGTGGCTCCGTTTAGCTATACTAAACCTAAGGGTTTCCCCTCTTATGCCAGCCTTAAAAGCATCCTAGACTATCCTAGGGGATTAAGTTAAAACTAAATTCTGTGATCCACCCCTCTTACATATTCCAGATTTTACAAGAGACTTCTCAAAAGACCATCTTCTGGGAACCCTTCCCAATCCCTCGAGAGGTAGCTCTAAAACAAGAGGGTTCTGGTCCTACATTAATCTTGGAAAGAGCTTTTTATCCGTGACTCCTTAACCAGTGATGGCTACACCAAAAAATAATCCAATCTTGCAATGTGCCATGAGGGGCCAAGTAGTAAGTGTACCCAGCAACGAGGGGGAGGGGGGGAGGGAGACAGAGAGAGGGAAACAGAGAGAGACCAAGCCCTTGACCTACCCCTTGACCTTGCTGGAGCTTCACGTAGCACTCCACTGATGTCTCACAACAGAGCTTATTGCATCGTCTCCCCACTTCCCTAGCCCAATAGACACAGGCTGTTCAAGCACACCAGATGTAGCTGAAGGGCCCGCTGTTAATTCATGCGAACTAGAAATATTCTTGTTCCCAGCACGACCAGCCTCTGAGACACAGTTCTGGGTATAGTTCGCCTTCATCTTGAGTATCCCGGGAGACCAGGTCATTAGTTGTACATTTTGATTGGAAGAATTCTGTAATTTCGGGTTGTGGGGTAGCATAGCGACTACATGCATCACCCAGGCTCTGCAACCGCCACAAGTATAGGTTTCTTTACAGAGCTGCCTAAGCGGTCTACCATATTCTTACTCCTCCCTGCGCCAGTGCTATCAGGCCGGTTTTAATCATGTTAAGAGTCTACAAGTTTACCTGCATGGTTGCCTGCTTGATTTTGAGATGATTCCTGTCTCAGCCCCTTACTAACGGTCACAGTCTGAGTCAAGCTAGATGCACTGTCTCCCTTCTCACAGGGTAGCTTTGAGGATTTGGGACCCATGATGAGCACTGCAAACGACCAAGCAGATGGAGGACCAAATGGGAGAATACAAACTAGTCGGGCTACAGTGTACTACCTGCAGTTTAGATAACAAATACTCATTGGCTGCTACCAGTAAAGGATTTCCATAGTGCAAGCGACTTATAATCTGTGCTTGTTTTAAGGTTTTTGTAGAAGTTGGCGGAAGCCAAGGAAATGCTTTTTTCAATAAGTGCATAGTAGCATAGCAAGTTCCACAAACATGCATTATTGGTGGTTCAGCACCCAGGATTCAATAAATACATCGAATAGATGCATCTATATTCGAACATATGTTCTTGTCCTTTAAACAACACAAGAATTCATAACAGCTGAAAATCATGCATGTAACAAATGCATAGCAGAAAAGTTTCTTTCTTCAATGATTCTTTATTAGTTATCATCTTTTAAAAACCACGCCAACAAGCAGTAGCCAACACGTTTCGTCCTTCAAGGACTCCTTCAGGGCTTGAAATGATGTGAGACTAAGTCTGCCAGGATTCAAACTCATGACCACCAAAACACCATATTTGTCAATGGCAAACTTTCAGCTCACTGAGTCGTGCTCACTAGAAAACCTTGTTCAGGTCACACCATAATTGTGTTCAGCTCTATGTGATGAAATCACATACCTCTGTAAGGAAGTAGTGGGCTGTTTTATTTTCTTTAAGTGAGGATATCCTCATCAGTCACCTGTGTCATGGCACTGCAGCTGCCCGGACTGAGTACTAAAAAACAGTCACGACATGTTCCTTCATAAACAGAATAAGGTCTTATTTTAGAATTGAGATTTTTTTACTACTTGTTTTGGGGACAGGACTGGCCCCAGCTCGGATGGCCACCAGTCTGAGGCCCACAGATGCTGAGCTTTACCGAACAGCGGTATTTCTGTTTTCTCTCCGTTTAGTTGTAGGCAGTTACTAGACTAGAGCTAATTTCCTCATATAGTCATAAAAATGGGGTTTAACCACGTCCAGGTCCTGACCAAAAAAGATGGCCAATCAAGTGACTTTGGCGTAAGATATTATCTTGAAGCCGTGTGCTTTGACCATCTTTGCCAAAGGGGCAACATAGATGTTAAATAATGTGGGGCTTTACGAGGAGCCCTCTGATACCCCATTGTCAACAAGAATGGTACAAGACTTGAAATGGATTCAAAATCATTTGGGTACAATCTTTCAAGAAGACGTGAACCATTGAAGGGCTTTGTCATAAACCGCAGGTTCATACAGCCTGCGTATTAGAGTATCATATGAGACTGTTTTGTTAGCTGCAGACAAAATCCTGGAGCACAAGCATCGCTGGAGTGCCTGCACCATTCCAAAATTTTTACTTAGATCTACGCCTCCCTTGTCCCTCTAGCCCTAGGATATTTTATAAGCAGGTCGTCCCTAAAAGGCACTCGTGCCAGCAAGCCATGTTATGTTATGTTACCCAATTTATAAATCGCGGCGCATACCCGAAGTTGTCTTTACGCTTATTCTGTAAGAGACAATGAACAGAGTAATAGAGCCTACTGATTGAAAAGCCAGGTTTTCAGAAGTTTTCTAAACTGAAGCAAGAAAGGGAGAGATCTTATGGTGAATGGCAGGAGGTTCCAGGATGTACCTGCTCTGACCGCAAAGCTGCTGCCAACCCAATTTCAATTATTTTAAATCTAATGGAGTTTATTCTCCACATGCCTGATGATCTTAGGTTTCTAGCTAGGGTGTACCAACTAAAGGTTTCCCTCAGAAAGGTGGGCCCAGAATCATGTTGCGCTTTATAGGTCAAATAGAGGGCCTTAAACTTAATTCTATTTTTTGACCTTCAGCCAGGGGAGGTCTTTTGAGTGCGGCGGAAACTGAATGATGCCTGGGTATCTCCAGTAGAAGTCTGGCTGCAGAATTTTGGAGAACCTGCAATTTGTTCAAATATTGGGCTTGCAGACCCACGTAGAGGCCGTTACAGTAGTCTATTTTTGATGATACTAAGGTGGATGCCACTGACTTCCTAACTGAGATAGGCAGAAAGATGAGATTTTTTTTTTTTTTTAATCATTTTAAGATGTTATAGGAGGAGGAGACCACTGTATTGACTTGATTGCCTAAAAGTAGGTGATCATCTATGATGACCCCCAGACTTTTGGCTTTCCTGGTGGGGACAGGAAAGAGTCCCATATCTGCAGCGCAGCACGGAGCAGACCAGAAATTTTGGTTATTGCCGTGTATGATCACCTCGGTCTTCCCGGCGTTGAGCTCAAGACAGTGCTTGATCATAGATGTATTTCATGCAGTTATGAATGCGGAGGTTGGTGTCGTATGTATTTTTAGTGGCTGATAACACAATTTGCATGTCTTCTGCGTATGATATGAGTGAATCCGAAGGACTAAGTGAAGAGTCCTGCAGAACCCCACAGGGCAGACAGAAAGACTTTGAAGAAAAGGCGCCAATGTTGATCATATTTTCCCTGTCTGACAAGAAGGAGACTAGTTTCAGAGTGAGGTTTTTAATGCCTTTTGCTTCCAAACAGTAGATCAAGATGGAAGTTGCAGGTAAAAAGCAGTTTCACACCTTGTAAACATCTCGCAGTCAGCTGGACCACTTGATGTTCTTAAAGTTTAAAAAGAAAATGGCGAAATAAGTGAATATTGTTCTGTAGATTCTTATGCATATTGGTGATCTCCCTTTTTCCACGTAGTGCAAAAAAGACACTGTGACTTCCTGCATCCTAGACACGGAGGCGGTGGCCTGGGACGCTGAAAAGAACCAGATCCAGCCATTCCAGGTTCTCACCACACGCAAGAGGAAGGTCTGTACTAGTGCCCACCCTTCTGCTGCACCTTTCCTGCTTTCTCGGCACTTTGGGGGATGGGGTATGGGTGGGGCACAATTCGGTTGAGGAGGGCAGCTGTTCGAGATCTTGGAGATAGTGATCTGCATTGTCGCTAGAGGAGTGGAGGATGATTAAAGCACAGAGGTTTTAAGTACCTCCTCTGTGAAGCGGGACAGACCTCTCAACCAGCGTTCATGCACAGATCTGCTCTTCTATGAGCTGGAGCATAGTATATTGTAAGGAGAGCTAGATTCGTAACTTAGCCTGAAAAAGAGGGAGGGAGGAAGGGAGAGAGCGAGAGAAGAAAAGCTTCGACCTCACTGGTCTCAGCAGCGGCTAACATGGCATTTTTACATTATGTGCTCTCTGCTATGGGGTGTCCCTGGCATGCAGCACTGGTCTCCCCACTCTAGTTTCTGGTCATTGTGCACGTGGAAACAGGCCCTCTACTGTAACACCTGCTGGCCAGAGTGTGTTTGCCATATGTAATACCACCTTACCGCCATGACTGGGACTTTTTATGCTAGCCTTTAATGAGAATTTTGATGCCAGAGTCTGGGTTACGGCTCAAGATTTCAAGGCTTGGGCCATCTTGGAAACTGAGCTTCCTTGGATGTTGCATGTGGATATTGTTTGTGTATGTTATCTTTTTTTTTACTTGCCTGCTCTCTGTGGATCATTCAGTGCATCTAAGGTGTAGAGGCCAGTGCCAGCTTTGGCTAAAAATTGCTCTCCAGTTTTAAGCCATGCCCCTGTGCACTGTAATACCTGCCCCTTCAGCGCTGTGCGTCCCCCTCCGGTATAGGGGAGTGACTGACTGACTGATCTCTACCAGTAATCTACTCACACGTTCCTTCCTTTGTGACTTGACTTGATTTCCACATGGTTTGCTGGCTCTCCTAGGGTCTGACATGTTTTTTCTCCTCCAGGATGTGGATGCCTCCGAGATTAAAGTGCAGGTGTGCGTCTATGCCTTCGACATGCTGTACCTGAATGGAGAGGTGAGCGTTACAGAAAGCAGCTGCAGACCTGGCTGTACCCCACGAAAGTGCTATCAGCATAAGTGTATAATCTGCATATAGTACCATTGTACTGCAGTTCAATTGCGGCATGCTCTTGTGACCTATTCTACTGCTGCCGTGGTTAATGGCCTAAGCCACCATCAAGCTATTTTGTAAATAGTTCATTATTGCTTTATCCATTGTGGTTTATTAGGTTTTATACTCTCAACAATACTGCGGCTGCAGCATTTTCAAGATAGTTTTGAATTTAAGACACTAGTCACGTGATCAGCTATTTGTTGTATAGTTTTCAGATTAAACCCAACATGTCTTCATGTCTTCAGCACAACCCGATCAAAAACTCACACAACACAAAGGTAAATGTTGCACCTTTTATGTGACGGTTGCTGTAGTGAATTGGTAGAAATCAGCTGAAACATATACCCAGACAGTAGTGAGGCGTGTTAATATGACAATATAGTGAAATATTGCCAATGAATGTCTGCATAATATATCTGTTGTTGCTACACAATTAGTTCTCCCTGCCGCATAATTAGATTTCCCCCATTGATGCAGAATTCCAGTCACCTTTGTTATAATACAAGGTCTGTGCACATGCATAATAAGTAAGCCACTGTGAAATAATTTATCGTACTTTATAAAAATCTTTCATTGTTAGACGCTTTTTATAATCAAATGTTGACATACGCCAACCAAAATTATTGAAGTAACTATATAGATTAATCTGTGCATGAGTAGCACAATAGGAGAGTGAAATATTCTTGAAAGTTTTTAGGAAGAGACAGTAAAGATATTATTAAACCCTAAAATATTATTCTTGGGGTTGGTGCCTTCTGGCAGCGGGCTCGCGGATTCATGGACTGCATTTTAGCCCTCCGCATTCCCTAATGGTCAGAATTGCCACCATGGTGGCTGAGAGCATCAAGGCAGCTTTCCGGAGAGAGGCCAAGCATTGGATGGCCTGAAGTTTGATTGCTATTCTTGCTCATCTGAGCATTTCTGGTGCACGGTTGAGTAGGGCATGTTAGCTCTGCCGTGGCGCGCGGCACTGGCCTTGATCAAATCTGGAGATTTCAAGGTCAAAAAATGGGAAGAAAAATATGAATCTCCTGAGAAACATAGTTTATTTTCCAAATGGTGAATCTCCCTCTAAATTCGAAAGAATCAGCTTTTCATGTTGAGAAATCTAACTTGTTGTTTTGTTTTTCACAGTTCAGGTGTTTTCCATTTTGCAGTTAAGATCTTCTTCTTTTTTCTTTTTTTCTTTTTACTATTCTATATTACTGGAGATCCTTTTATCATGAATTCATTAGAAACTCTTCAAAAGCAGTTGCATGGGAATTGTAACCCATTTCAACTAAGCAAAGCAAATTGAAGAACAACCCACAATAACTTACTCTTTGTGCCTCTCTTTGGCCACCGATCCACTCTACAACTACCCCAATCTTCCAAATCCCTTCCATGAAATGACCCCCAAGCTGTGTCTCTTGGGTCTCACTTTTAATGCTCCTTTCTTAATCCCTTCCCATCCTCTTAGATGCACTTCAGCTTTTGCACTGGAGGCAGCTTGCAGTGTGTGCTATTCTAAATTACTCCCTCATGCTGTAGATTTTTTTTTTAATCTGTTGCTTACTTTACGAATACATGACCCTCCCAATCTCCTCCAAATCCTCCCCCCCCCCCCCAATCAAAAGTGATTCTAGTGAAAGATCCTACCGCTACCCCAAACATTTCAGTCGTTGATTTTACAAGCCAATTGCAGCTACCTTTCCCTCTTCTTTAAATCAAGGGTGAAGCAGACGAGCTTGGCATTGTAAGGAATGTTGTCACCAATATATCAGATTTTATATCCATAGCCTCAAGGACTTAAATTCTTTATAGAACGGCAGGCAAGCAGCTGGAAGGAAAAATACAATCAGCTTGGGTACGTCATGCTGCCAAGAATATCTGAAGGTCACCAAGCATCTGAGACATCCAATTGGCACATTCGTAACTTTACCGTTGCTAGACCAAGCATTCTGTTGTCTGTGTACAGGGCACGGATTTTGCCAGAGCACAATCAGCGGACGGTAACGCAAATGGAAAGTTGAAGCATAGCATCACCCCCTCTGGTTCTGCCCATTGTAGACACCAATACATGGAAAATACCTGTTACATAGTGCGACATTCCGTAATCAGGAAACGCTGTTTATGGCTGCTTATCCCCTGCTCGACATCAGTTAGCAAAGCTGTAGCACCCTAAATGTAAAATATAATGTAGACAAGGAAGATGCAGAAGCCAGGCCAACCACAAAGCAGTAGACACTAGACTGGATCAAGAAACAGGATTTCCTGAGGGGTCGTCCAAGGCCCAAACTCTTACTGGCATTTGGTGGCTGTCGGCTGGGGTGGGGCTCTGTCCGCCAGCATCCTTCATGGGCGCAGGGAGGAGGAGCCAGCCCTCCCAGCACAACAAAGGCTGCGCTGCCCTCCCGCAGCGCGGGATGCGTCCTAGCGAAGGGTGGACCCGCCTGTGCCAGTCTGCGGTTGATTGTGGCTGTGCTGGACCCACTTTCTGAGGCCTTTTTCACCACATCGTAGCACCTCCAATTGACTCTGAAGTTGTGAAGCCACAAAGCCTTCGCCTGGAAATTGAGGCCAAATGCACCGAGATATACTGTTTCTTCTCTCCATCTTAACAGTTATCAGGGGCCTCCTTTCTACCCCAGGCTCTCTTGTCTTGTCTTGTCTCCCATTCTGTTAATTTTCCGGGAACATGGGCAAGAGAAAAGGGGGCGTCTGTGGCTTCACCTTCTCATTTAGTAAAGCCTACCCCAAAGTCTACTAAATCGACCGGATGCTCGAACAAGCCGTTGGCGCCATCAGTAATGAAATCGCCAGAACCAAATGGAGGCTTTTCATCAATTCAGATGGTCCCAGTGGGGGTCTATCTGGCCTGTCTCCTTGCCTTTCTTGGGACACGCCTATAGTTTTCCCCAAAACAGTGCTGACTTTTCCTCCGCACAAGGATCCACTATGAGCCGAGCGCGTACTTCGCCAGCCGATACTCCTCTGAACCTCTCAAATGGTCCAAACAACAAATCCTTGTCCACAACTTTACCAAAGAGATTTAAACGCGGCGAGGCACGTAAACAGATGCCATCCCACTTCTATCTACACCCAAGACCCCACAAGTATCTGAGCCCGTGTCTGAGTCGGCGCCTATCCTGGTACCAAGCACAGAAGCCCTTGAGGCTTCAGTTTTAACTTTAGTCCAACTCTCATTGATCTCCTCAATGACCTTCAGGCAAGCCAGCTAAAGACTTCCTCAGAAAAACTGTTCTCATCGATCAACACCATACTCTCTCCTCTGGTTTGACGTTTGGCCACTATTGATTCCAATTTGGTCGTGATTGGTAGCAACCTTTCAGGTTCCGCTAAAGGAACTTTAAATCCTACTACCACCAAGCACTGTATCTTGAATAGGAATTCTGATGGTTCTTTTGAAAGTGTATTCCAGCAACACAGGCCCTGCCCTCTCCTTGCAATCTGCCCGTACAGTCTGACCACCCTCGCAACAATCTTTTTCGGACAGCAAGCAGCCAAAGTACCTACTTCTGATTGCCATTTTACTAACAAAAGGGACCCAGAGGGCAGAATGGCCTCTACTCCTTTCCAAACGCAGTCACAACTACCAGTTATCAATCTCCCCCTGCTGTATGCCTGTATGTGGCTGTCTTAAGAGGGGTTCCCTCATTGTGTTCGGACCAACGTGAATCTTATGAGCAGCTTTTCAACAAAAGCCTAGACTGGCTCCCACAACATAGAGGTTTGCCATTTCGACATGCCAAGGACATCCTGCACGTAAGGAGATGGATTGTTCCAAATTGGCCAGACTTGTTTAGAGATTGTATTGTGATTAATTGTAGTCTCCCAGATCTGGCATAAAATCTGTTATTCAATGCTAGACCCAGTAATCGGGCCACTTCTTCCATCTCCTTTGTCCTGTTAGGGTTTTTCTACAGACATCCCTTTGATCATAGGCAGTGCCCACCCAACTCGGCTCCAACCGGTAGGGCACATGATGTAATTTCATCTAACTACCACAGGGACATCAACACACACCAAGATAACTCAGCACAGATAGCCCCAGTTAGTCAATCACTCTCCAATATTCTGCCGGAAACTCCGGTCTCACAGTGTGCTCCCCTCTTCACGTGCCCTCTACCCACATTTAATAGATTTGACGCAGTCTCCGATCTCGACTGACTTACAGGCCCAAAAGTAGTTTTAACATCTGCTCCTTTGTGTATTACACCTTTAAATGACAGTCCCTCAACAACAACCACTGTTGCCCCACCCTCCGGGACAATAGTAATCACAACTCACACTCTCAACCTGCAATTGCACTACAGAACCCTTTCTGTCCTCAGTTGGAATGTGGCAGGCCTCAATGGGAAGATTAATGATGATGATTGGAGGGCATTCCTCTCCAAGTTTGACCTAATCCTACTGCAGGAGACCTGGCTTACTGATGCACTGCACTTTGAGGGCTATGCTTGTTACTCAAGTCCTGCTGTCCCCTCCACCCACTGCGGTGCGGCCGGTAAATTAGCTACCTGGATCAGTCTAAGCCTCCAGGTAGAGGTGTCCTAGATTAAATCTTTTTCTTCTGCCTTTTTAGCATTAACAATTCGAGTACCAAAGACTAACATGGTTTTTTACTTGATAAATTTACATAATAATGATTTTATTAACGTTAGCTGTACACACTATAACAGTCTATTTAATTTTATATCCCTACTACAATCTGAGGTTGAGAATCGTACCTCTTAAGTTCATTTTTTTTCTCTGCGGCTATTTTAATGCCAAGATTAATGGGGGTCCCAGGTTGCAAGACTTTGACACAAAAAGACATTCCAGTTTGTAAGATGCCAGGGGTGCAGAGCTGTCCAATACCTTACTGCCTACGGCCTGGTCGACTTAGTTGAAATTCTAGGGGTAGCTTGCAACACGTTGATGCCATTTAGAAGGGGGAGGGAGAGCTACCCTTATAGATTGATTGTCAGCCTTGATTATTTTATCTTGGGTTTCCAAAGGCGAGATCTTGCCTACAGACTGGGGCGATCATAATGCTTTGAGAGCTTGTATATTTTTACCGCTCTAGGGTCTTGCCTGTAGCAGTATTCTGGCTTTCATTGCGCGTCATTCCTTGGATGGCCTACAACTAGTTTGTGGTATGAATAATCAAAAAGAGTTATTAGTTGCCTTGCTCAAGTCAAATTTAAACAAATTCCTCTATTGCCTAGCAGAGAACGCAGAGGAATCTATGGCTCCTCAGAATAGGCTCATTCTCACAATCAGGGACTCCATGCTCAAGCCAATTTGCATTTCATTATAATAGGCTAAATCTCACAATTGGGGACTGCATGCTCAAGCCAATTTGCATTTCAAACACGGACCCAACATGGTTCGATAGGGTCTGTTTCCTGGCAAACAGGAAGCTGATAAAAGCTCAACGCCTGCCCCAGGATTAAGACTAAAATTGTACTTACAAATAGGAAGAGGGAAGTATACAAACAAGATTGGGACCTTTTGGAGCATGCGTCATGGGGAAAGGACAGTAAATCCCTTTGAGACATAGGGACTATCAGTCCTCCTCTTCAAAATAATATCTCTGGCGCGGCCTGAGTTACCAACTTTTCTTTCATTTATCACACTGAAGATGTGCTAATTATGTCTGCTATTCTCCTCAGCAGATTGCGGAATTCCCCCCCATTTTTATTAACTTTGGAGGAAGTTGAGTCGGTCATTCACCACAGTAAGGGTGGTAAAGCTCCAGGTCCAGATGGGTTACCAATGGATTTGTTGAAATTCTTGCCTAAAATCTGGGGTCCCCTGATCACGTATACATTTAACACTTAGTTATCTACTACTATTCCCCCCACCCCCCTATGGTCTACCGCATCAATAGTGCCTATACTCAAAAAGGGTGACCTTATATCGTCCAAGTGCTATCTACCTATTTCACTCGTCGACCGCACAATTAAAATCATCGGTAGAATAATTAAACTGTTGGGTTGAATGAGCAGATGACTAGGGCATACTCTCCCCCTTTTAATTTGGATTCTGGCCAAAATTAGCAAACAACGAACAATGTTTGACTGTGGCTCTGAACATTTACAAATGTACTAAGGTCAAGCGCTCCCCATATACTTGGCTTTCATGGACCTATCCTTCGCCTTTTACTCAGTGAACAGAACCAAACTCTGGTTAATGTTGCTGGTTCACGGCGTGGACCCGCCTCTGGTGAATATTCTATACTGCCTGCACTCTGACCTTTCAGCCCGAGTTCATTCAAATTCTCTTTTGGAGCTTTCGTCTGAATTTCCTGTATAGAGTGGAGTGAGGCAGGGCTGCACATTGACACCCTTATAGTTTATTTGATATATTAATGGATTAACAGCTCACTTATCTTCCCACACAGACATGCCCAGAATTGCAAGCTCCCCCATTCCCGCTTTACTGTATGCTGACGATGCAGTATTGTTCGCTCTCATTCCAAAAGCATTGAGACATCAGGTGGACTGTTTTGCTTCCGTTATGCACAATTTGAATCTAAATACTAATTATTCTAAATTGCACATTATGGCCTGTGGCCCGGGCAAATTAAGGTTAAACAGAGTCCGTATTAATGGGCATGTTTTGACTACTGTAGAAGATTTTCATTATTTAGGATTAAATTTGAACTCAACAGGGTCATCGAATTCCCATCTTGCTCAGGCTAGTCTAAAATTAATAAAACAGCAGGTAGAGTCTGCAACCTCATTCGATGGCAAATTAGGGGGACAGTGTTTCTACCACTGAAAGATCATATTTCGCAATGCATCAGTGTAGCTACCTATGGTGCTGGAAGTATGGGGGTTTCAGTAAATGCTGTTCACTTCAGACAGAGGAAAAACGTTTTTTGTAACGGTTAAGTACACCTCTGTCCACTCCCTGTCGCATTATTCATTTTGAGTTAAAGCAGTGTTTTATCGAGGATAAGATCCATCTGGCACCACTTTTATTATGGGTTAGTGTTTGGTTGAACCCAGCTGCCAAACTCTGTAAGGATATTATTTTTGACTGCCTGACGTTGGATAGGACTCGTCCTGCTTGAGATACTTAGGGGATTCTCTTGGTTCCCTCGGTACAGGCTGGTGGTTTACTGAACCCAGTCACATCCCCAAAAATGCTAGGATGGAGATGAAAAAATGATTTAAGGACCACCGTGCAAATATTAGGCTGAAACACTAGTTATCCAAACCCTCGGTGTTGCATTTGTATAGTCTTTTATACACAGGTGATTCCCCTCTGTACCTGTCGCTGGACCTGTCAAGATGGGAGCGGCTGCTTCAGAGCAGGGACAATTTATTGGTCTCTTCTTTTTTTTAAACATTTTTCAGATCCAGAGGGGAGCACCGTCTCCTCATTCGGCATAATCACTATTGCACTTTATGTTCTTCTGGAATTTGCACAGCTTAGCACGAAGGCACTTTCTGAGACCCTTAATAAGTAGGTTTGGCCTCCGCTGCTGCAGACCAACCCTTCTTCACTTACAATCTCTGTGTTCCCTAGAAATTGTTTTCACTGCCTGTGCCTTTTTGAAAGCAGCACTTGGGGCTGGACACACAGTATATAGACTTGGCAAAGATGTTGGGTTTATTAATTGGGGATAGAAGGAGCGTATTTTGGACCCTATTTGAGGTTTTTGTTCTCTTTCGATCTCCTATGTATGCGCTTTGCAGTTACTCCCCACAATATTATATGGCGCATTCGAATCTGACTTCGATTTGTATTTTCTTGCTCACCTAAAGCACATTGATATGATGTATTACTTGATGCGTTCTTAATCCCTAAAATCTTTTATGCATTTATTTTTAACAGTTTTTATGTATGATCATTTTTCAGCTTTGATGTGTGATTAGAGCTATGTGCAATATTTCTATGTACTTTATTCGGTCTAAAAACAATAGACCATAAAAGTTATATTGAATTGATCAAGAAACAAAGTAAAAGCAAGTTTTATACCTGAAGCACTGGGTTCAAGGAAGCATTGCAGGGAAAGGCAATAAAACAAGAATCCAGTAGTGTTTGGTAAAAATTGACATGGGTGAAACTTGATGAGGTCACACTGGCCTTAAAGTGTATGGATTCCTGGCCAAACTCTGCAGTAACCATGTCTTTATAACTCTATTGTCCCATCTTTGTCCTGCATATTTCCGACCCTACCCTCTCCAGATTGCATTTGAAATTATACAAATATTGTGCATCATTTTAGTTTAACTTCTATTGCTGAGATTTTCTGAATCTTGAGGTCTCCCAGATATCTCACCTGATTGCTGAATTCACTCTAGCCTCTTTGGCAGAGTCCCTGCTGCTTCACCCACAATTCCACCCCGCCACCTGGCATGTTGGCGTGGTCACAGCTGTCCTAATCAGTCTGCAAACTCTAATTCCATTAGCATAATACGTGCTTGGCCACCCACTGTTCGACCTCCCAGCCCTGTTGGCAGCCCCTGCTGTTCCACCAATGGCTTTCCTGCCTGCTGGCCTCATTGGCCCAGTAAGCTTCAGAGTTTTGCTCATCCTCTGGCCCTGATGGGTTCTTACTACAAAGAAAGACACTAAAATCATTGTGCCTGGCAAATTCTTGAAGAATTTTGTTATTGGTCGAAAAGGTTTCACTTATTTCGCACTGTACAACAAAGACATAACATTTCAGTGTTCCCTTGCAAATTTGACCTACGGGTAGTCTTTTGACTAGTCCTAAGTAATGTATTTCAAACTTCTACTTGTTTAACACTAGTTCCCCAGAGTTTCCCTCCACAGTTTCATTCCTCCCTCTAAACCCAAATATTTTGTGCCATTGGAAAGCTTTACATGAACTGTCAGTGTCTGCCTCCACTATTTTCGCTGACATTCTCTTTTCAGGGTTCTGGTGTTGTCTTTCCATATGGATATTTTTTTCATCATATTAAATATTCTAAATGTGTGCAATTGAAAGATGTCTGGTTGTTGAGTTTAAAATGTAGGTCCCATTTTACTGCACCCCCTTACCGTCCAAATAACGCATTGCTGTGAAGGGGCATAAGGCGACATGCCAGAACTTAATAACTTTGGTAAATTAAGAGGATATTTTTCTTTCCAAAGTTGCACTCTGCTTTGTAAATATACTGAAACATTAAAGTAATGTTTTAGTTAGGTGAATTTGTCAATGACATGAACGTTTAAAACTTGAGAAAAACACAGAAATTTACCTGTTAAAGTTAGCAGCACTGACTATAACTTGCTCCCCTGCCATACACTGTTTATGACCTCACTCATGACATGTTCTGTGACATGATTTATGACCTCACTGATGACATCTCAAGTGACATCATTGACATGACTATTTCAGCACTGGGGACCCAATCGCCTGGGGCCCGGCATAATTTATTTTGGAGGTGGGGGGCACGCAGCCCCCCACCCCCCTCCCTGGGCCAATTTCACCCCCGGGGACTCCATTCCCCAGGGCCCTAACAGTTAAAGGAGGGTTGTGAGAAAGGGTCATCTTTCTTGCATGGTATGCCCCCACTTTTAGCTGAATTGCTGAATGTACTTTGACTGAGTGTGCCTTGGGCTCCTGCCAATCAGGTGCCCAGGGCCTATGTTCCTTCCCTAAAACACACAAAACCCAAATTGGCAAACCCTGGCCACATGTCAGCCCCTGGTAAATGGTACCCTAGGTACCCAGGGCCTTGTGACCAGGGAAGGCCTCTAAGGGCTGCAGCACTCATTGTGCCACTCTTAGATGCCCTGTATCCTTACACACACACACACACACACTGCCTTTGCAGGCTGGGTGTCTGGGTGCAAGACAAAACAAAGAGTCGACATGGCACACATCCCTGTGTGCCATGCCCATCACCTACACTGCCATTGCATATATCACCCACCCCTCTAGCTGGGTGCCTTATGCCAATGGTGTGGGAGCAGGAGCCCTGTGCCCCTACAGTACCCAAGTCCATTCCTGGGCACTGTAAGCGCAGTCCTGCCATTTAAGAGAACATGGTGCTGAGAGCTCGTCAAACACGAACTCCACAGCACCATAATGGCAACACTGAAGACTGAAGTTTGGTATCAAACTTCTCGGCACATTAACCTCTTCAATGCCCGTGAAGAGCTGGTCTCGTCATGGGCCGCGGTTGCGCTGTGCCCATGACGAGACCAGCTCGTCACAAACCCCGCCCGCTAATGAAACGGCCGGCACAGGGCGGGGAAAGGGGCGGGCACTGAAGGGGTTAAACCCACACTGATACCAGTGTGGGATTTAATGTACCAAGCACCCCAGAGGGCATCTTAGAGATGCCCCCTTAAACTTAACCTACAATCCACGTCTGCTCTGAGGCTGCCTAGGCTGCCACACAGCAGACATGTTGCTGGACCCCTGGGTGGGAGAGCCCCTGCTCTCCTGGGCCTGCAACATACACATCCTGGGCGAGGTGCTAAATCTCCTCCCCCAGGATGGGCAGGGGGAAGCTTCAAAGGCATGCCGCCTCTGTGAGCTTCCCCAGGCCACTACAACCCCCCACTCTGGCAGGAAGCTGGGCCGGAAACCCCAAATAAGGACCGGGGATGTGCCAGCCTGCCAACCCCACCCCTCAGGTGGGGGAGGCGAGGTGAAGCACATCTCCGGGCTCTCGCCATGTTGAAGATGGGAAATCCTACCCTATCAGGACTAGGCTACTGCCCCCCTCCCACAGGAGAGAGGCATGATAGGGGGTGTACCCACCCCAGGACAGGGACCCATTGGTCCCTGCCCTTCACCTACCTGGAACGCCCCTAAATCTAGTATTTAGGGGCACCCTGAACCTTCCTTCCGCAGATTCCAGATTCTGATATACAAAGAAGAGCAAGAAGAAAGAAGACCTGCCCTGCAGCTGCTAAGAAGAGGAAGACACCAACTGCTTTGGCCCCAGCCCTACCGGCCTGTCGACCCTCGAACCTGCTCCTGCTCCAACCCGGCATCTCTTGTGGCCAGCAACCTCACAAACCATGGAGGACCTGGCTACCTTTTGGCTCTAAGCCCCTGGGACTCCCATGAGTAGAGGCTCTGCTCAAAACCTACCTCTAATCCCTGGCAGCAGCCCGGAACCGCGAACCCAGCACACTCTGCACCAGCCAAGCCTGGCCAGTGCCGGAGTGAACAAAGACCATGAGGACGACCCCACGACGACTGTGACCCCGAGTCCGGCACCCAAGGACCTCCCTCGACACTCCTGAAGAAGCCTGCAGCCTCAGAACAAGGTGCCCCCCTTACCGTGATCAACAGAGGGTAAGATTTCCCGACACCAAAAGGCACCCCTGCACGCGGTGCCCCGCGGCCCCCTGTGCCCAATCCCGGGGTACCTCCCTATCCTCCAACTACCCAACTTACCTCTCGAAGTGGTAGTGGCCCCTGAAGAATCCTCGTCCCCGAGCTTGCAGTCTGTTTTTAAACCGGAGACTTCCCATTGAGATCAATTGAGCGCCCGAAGGCTCAAAAGCACCCTGCACCCAGCCGCCCGCGTGGCCCTGGCAGTGCAACCTCTACACCTACCTACTTCCCCACTTGTCCTGAGTAAGTGACCAGGAGGTTGGCGAAGCGGTATTTCCCTCGGGAGTAATGTCCCCAACCTTGCACTCGTGGAATGAATTTCAATAAAGTTCTGCGTAATATTTTTCGGTATATACTTTTCTTTATTTGACAATTTTCAAAATGATAATCTCATATTCGTGATTTCCATTGTTAGACTGAATTTCATACTATTGGTTTCATAGTATCGCTGTGAGCCCTATGCATTTCGGGCATTGCCCTTCTTCGGGGGACTTTTGCTGAAAGTACAAGAATAACATAAAATGTCTAAACACTTAAATCTATTATCAGCATGTCAAACATTGATAATGAAACATTTGAAAATGCGAGAACAGAAATCTGCCTGTGATGCCGGTGGGTAAATGGTATCTACTGTTCTTGTTCAAATTAACAATAAATGCCTGTACATTGCCATTTGTTAATAAAGAGAATTCTTAGGCGTTTGATTGTGAAAAAAGTGCTCGCTTAAAAAAATGCTGTGTTTGAAAAAATGTGTTTAAAGCAAACATTGTGTATACTAACTGTCTCTTACCGGTTTAGCATTGCGTGGTGATATTTGACTGAAAAAATGTACACATGCCGTTTCTCTGGCGTGTTAAGTGATACTCGCATGTTATTTTTCTAACGTTTAAAGTGGTAATCAACCGGTGTACTCAACGAGACGTTGTTGGGTAGTTTAAGAGTGTGCTCGTGCTAAAAGAAAGGTATGAAATACCTGATTAATGGCCGTCTTCCTGACGTTTCATAACATTCGTATTTTACCAGAAAAGTACTCGCAATAGAGCTGGAAATTTTTTTTCCCATAAACGAACCGTGATACAAGTCACTATTAGTTTGCCGTTGCGGGTCGTAACTGAGTTTAAATTGGTAACAAGTTGTTAAAAGCTGGAGTCGCTTACCTTGAGTTTACTCGCGTTGTGCGTGTGTCGAGAGTAAAAGCCGAGTTTTAAAGTGACGGTATCCATGGAATCGTTATGGACGCTGGCGTAGCAGTCAGGTGTTCATGGATAGTGAAAAAATACTAATGTTAAGAAAGGATGTTTAGGAAAAAATACTGCTTGATCGTAAAACGTTCTAACGAAAAACATAATGAATGTGGTGTGATGTGTGGATATAATCCACCCCTTAATGTGTGATGTATTATATGTCAAAATATATAATAGCACTAAATGAATAAATAAAAAATAAAAATTGTAGAAGGAATTGAAATGAGTTAAGGTGATACCGTCGTGCTTGACTGTAATTAATGAAAACTATGCACCGCGTTACCTCCTGTGGGAATAATGAACGATTAATAAAACAGGGTAAACAATCAAATCTTTCATAGCCATTAGAATCCTAGATATGAAATTTTTCTTGTGGTGAGATAAACAATTAATGATTTGATTGTTTACCCTGTTTTATTAATCGTTCATTATTCTCACAGGAGGTAACGCGGTGCATAGTTTTAATTTTGACTAACCACAATTGTCACCTTCAGCACACAAACTAGCATTTATTTAATTTTGGATGCAGTAACCAAGTCCCACCTGTTAATTACAGTCCAGCACGACGGTATCACCTTAACTCATTTCAATTCCTTCTACAATTTTTATTTTTTATTTATTCATTTAGTGCTATTATATATATTGATATATAATACATCACACATTAAATGGTAAAATACGAATGTTACGAAACGTCAGGAAGACGGCCATTAATCAGGTATTTCATACCTTTCTTTTAGCACGAGCACACTCTTAAACTACCGAACGACGTCTCGTTGAGTACACCTGTTGATTACCACTTTAAACGTTAGAAAAATAACATGCGAGTATCACTTAACACGCCAGAGAAACAGCCTGTGTACATTTTTTCAGTCAAATATCACCACGCAATGCTAAACCGGTAAGAGACAGGTAGTATACACATTGTTTGCTTTAAACACATTTTTTCAAACACAGCATTTTTTTAAGCGAGCACTTTTTTCACAATCAAACGCCTAAGAATTCTCTTTATTAACAAATGGCAATGTACAGGCATTTATTGTTAATTTGAACAAGAACAGTAGATACCATTTACCCACCGGCATCACAGGCAGATTTCTGTTCTCGCCTTTTCAAATGTTTCATTATCAATGTTTGACATGCTGATAATAGATTTAAGTGTTTAGACATTTTATGTTATTCTTGTACTTTCAGCAAAAGTCCCCCGAAGAAGGGCAATGCCCAAAATGCATAGGGCTCACAGCGATACTATGAAACCAATAGTATGAAATTCATTCTAACAATGGAAATCACGGATATGAGATTATCATTTTGAAAATTGTCAAATAAAGAAAAGTATATACCGAAAAATATTACGCAGAACTTTATTGAAATTCATTCCACGAGTGCAAGGTTGGGGACGTTACTCCCGAAGGAAATACCGCTTCGCCAATCAATATACACCCTTATGTTCAGAAGGGTTACCAACCCTGAACCATTCACCTTGATGAACTACGACCAAAAATAGTTACAAGGCATACCCCAGGAGTGCTTTATTCCACATTCCAATTGGACCATCTCATTAAGTGACCAGGAGCCCAGCTCCCACAGCCGCGTGGCCTGCTAGTCAGCAGCCACCAACCAAGGCCCCCTATCCCTCATAGGATAACATTGGGCCTAACTCTCTCTGCACCTGGCTGCCCTAGAGTCGCTGAGGGTGAACCAACTGTACCTACCTGACCCTGGGGGACCCCTGAGTCTATGCCCAGAACCTCAACTCTGCCAGTCGAGTACTTACCTTTAAACCGATAACTCTATTTTCTTCATAGGGTAACATTGACTGGTTTTTTCCTGAAATTTCTTCTAAGTGTGGACTTTTCAAATCTTAAAATATTCACCGAAAATCAGCAGAGTAAGGAAAACGAAAATACTCACCTGCTCTTAGGTGAGCTCCCAGTGCTGGATCTTGGTGCCCAGCACTGACTCTGAAAAATACTTACAACTGTACTTGCCAGTAACCCAATTTTCTCCCATAGGAAATCATTGACTGTTTATCTGTGAAATTTCTTCCAAGTGTCAATTTCTGCAAACTTAAAATATTCTTTAAAAATCGTATAACTTCTGAAAACGTAGTTGCTTACCTGTTTTGGATAAAGGTCCCAGTACTGAGTCTAGGTATCCAGTACTGGATTACAAAAGTAACGAGAACATACTATACCTGCAACTTGAATTTTCTTCCATAGGGAATCATTGACTGTTTTCTATGAAATATTTTCCAAGTGTCAACTTTTAAAATAGCAAAATATTGTCTAAAAATCATCACAGTAATTAAGTCGACTTTTATCACTTGATTCTAAGTACTGACCCAGGACTGAATCTAGGATCCAGTCCTGTAATCCTAAAAGTAATCTGTTGCAAATAACTTGAAATTTCCATTGAGCTCAATGCATTATTGTGTTTAAAATAGTGTTGCCTATTGCAACCACTTGTAACTTTCTACAAAAGTCAATTGCATATTGCAAAAGTATTTATATAAAGCATCTCATTCTGAGAAAGTATCTTTTAATGCCAAATGTTGATTCTAGAATAAAACAAGCATATCTTTTTTATATATAAACCATTGGCCTAGAGTTCAGTTATTGAGTGTGTGAGACCATTTGCTAACTGAGTGTGTACAACAAATGCTTTACACTGTTCTCTGATACTGCCTTACTGCTCGACCAAGCTACCACTTTAGAGAGTAAGGTTATATCTAACTTTAGCCTCTGCCAAACCTCTGGGTGCCTTGGTTCCTACACACTGCACCATCCATAGTCTCCTTGTGGGCGACCGTGGGGGGGGGGGGGTCCCAAGGCCCCCTGATCCCAGCCGTCTCCCCTCATACATCGCGAGCCAGCATTGCTCCCGCCCGCAGGAATTGCCTACTAATGCTGGGGCCCTCTCTTTATCTGTTTCCCAGCCCACATCACTGCGGGCATGGAAACAGATCAGAAGTCTGCTCCAAGTGGGCAAGAGCATTTTTTGAAGCTCACGCCCCCTGGAAGTGGGCTTTGTTTGCTCCCGCTTGCCACGAAATTTGAAAATGCTCCTGCCTAGTGAGAGCAAAGAAGCAGATTTCCCTGCCTGTGCCACAATGGGAAAGAAAGCCACTATGTCCCGGGCGGGGGGGTCGCTCTCCAGAACGAGCGTCTGAGCTGGCTCCAGGAGATAGGGTCTCTGGAGCCATTAATGGCTCAGGAAGAGGGGGCAAGGAGCCCTCTACCCCTCACCCCCTTCATTAAAAGATTCAGCCCAGGGGGATGGGGTTCCCAGTGCCTCTAGAAGCTGGGGAGGATGTGGGGGGGGGGGGCACGTGGACCCCCTCACCTTTATTAATACAGTTGTCCCCCTGTGAATGCGGTCCCTGGGACCTAGAACTAAGGAATACGGCTTGACTGCCTTTTTTTTTCCTGATCACGCTGAAGTCTCGCGTGATTGTTGCATTTTCTTGCCTATTTATCTGTTTTTGTTCTCTTTTATTTGCCCCAAGGGGGTTCCCTCTGAGTCCCATTCTCCCCCCACCCCCAATGGGGCCTAGGGTATCAGGGATTCTCTTCCCTGCCCCCCCCCTATATCTTAGCTTTTTATAACTTCAGGACAGGGTACTAAGCCCCCGAGTCCTGTAATAGCTGCCAGCAACGTGTTTCTCATGTTGCTGGCAGCCAGTCAGAGCATTTTCTCTTGTGGAAGTGAGATGGCCGAAGGGAAAAAAATATATATTTGTATTTTAATGCTCTAGTGGCTTTCGCCACTAGGTAGTTTTACTTGGGTCTGCTTTTCCATAGAAAGAGTTTTTTTAGCCCTGTTTGACGAATCTTCACAAAACGTTCCTAAGGAAAACATATACATATACACACACACACCAAATGTTAAAGTGACATCCTAGTTGGGTAAAAAGTAACAGTTAAAATGTAACCTTTAACAAGTTAGGTAAAAATAACAGTTAAAAGGTAACATTTTACACTCTGAAAACTGCACATATTCATCAATAGTTAACCTAAGTAACTAAAGTAACTAGAACTCACACCTGCACCATGCAGTGTTAGAGACAATCAGTGATTTCAGAAAACATATCATGACTGATGTAATATGTGAGGTCCGAAGCTGTGCCTGACAAGGGAACGAGTAATAGTTACATGAGAACTGGTGAAGCATTGCATTTTAACTGACCTTTTCAACCAACTATAACTTCACATTGACCATTTATTTTTTTCAGTGTATTTGTGTTCTTTTAATGAAGATTAAGAGGTTATAAACATACCTAACTATAACGTCACCGCAACCTTTTTTTTCTGTGTGGATTTCTAGTGTTTAATGTGAAGTAATCTCTAATTTCCATACGTATTGGCAAACCCCAGCTGGCATTACCTTCGGCTGTGTGCAGTTTGGGGTTGACCACTAGGCCCTACAGCCAACCCCTGCAGTCGGCCATCGCCCCCATGCCTAGACTTCAGAGGTACACAGGGTTGGCTGCAGGACCTGGCCTGCAGCCCTGCCCTTTGTCCAACCACACCCCGCCCCCACACCCCGTGCTCGCGCAGCCTTCACCTGTTGGCAGCAACTCACAACAAACTCAATTCAAAACACTTGCAGGAGACAGCATGGCCATTGCCCTCCCATGTAACTCCCAAAGCTCACCCCACTCTCCCACACTGTCCAGGGAGTCATACCTTAGTGTTCTTTTCATTTTTAGGACACAGGGATAGAGTCCCTGTGTTGCAAAATATCTGCTGCATCATTTCTTTTCATGTTGATGGCAGCCAATTGGATCACCAGTGGGAGTTTGTGCATCGCCTTTTGCTCCCACTGGAGACCCTCCTCGGCCAATATGATCACTCGATTATTTAAAGTTGCATGATCACTGGACTTCCTTGAGCCTCCCACAAACCCAACTGTCAAGATGTACAAAGTTGTTTAACCTTAATTTCTCAAAACCTACTTAACTGATTTACATCATATCCCAAAAATCTTCTATGGAAAATTGCTTGAAGAAATTGTTTTTGGACCCTCCACCTTACTTTTTTTTCCCCCTCTGCCCCTGCTTGACAGATCACCCCGAAACTTTACAGGAAGGAGCTGTGCTCGATAAATAGTTTTTTTGGGGGGGAGGGTGTAGGAGGGGAGGTTGACGATTCATGAAGGTTTGCCTAACAGTGCTAAAGTTATTAGCAAACCATAAAACGCTCTTCCTATGATAACGTGGTCCTAACTATAACTGCACAGTGGTGACCACCTTGGTGTATGTATATGTGTATGTATATATATATTTTTTAATCTCATTTTAGGTTTATGTATGCTGAGATGATACCGCACAATTAGTGTGGAAATAATTTATTGGACCAAATTTGTACGTTTGACACACAAAATCTTTCATCCTCCTTCAGCCAGCTTTGAAAGCTGAAGTTAGCTGCAAAGGTCATAACTACCTATCTGATAGACATCTAGCCGCAGATTCCTTAACTTAGAATATCTCCAGAGGTGTCAGACTGGATCCGGAAAATCTTTTTTCCCCCAGCAATACCTCTGCACGCCGGGAGGTGGTGTCGCCCGGCTCCGTCCTGACGTCATCCACAGAACTGACATCAATGGAGCCATAAAAGCCCCTCCCGGCATGCTGATTTCAGTTTTCTTCTATTCCATGTCCTAACGCGGATCTGGGAAAGTGATACCTCTGGCCTGTTTTTGTTATCTTCAGGCCTTTATGATGCCTTTTTGTGTCAATTGTAAGAAAGTGGCTCTGTATATACTGTTCCCAAATAGGTACAGTGTGCAGAGTCCACAGTCCCCAGAGGTTTGGCAGAGGCTAAAGTTAGATATAACCTTACTCTCTAAAGTGGTAGCTTGGTCGAGCAGTAAGGCAGTATCAGAGGACAGTGTAAAGCATTTGTTGCACACACTCAGTCAGCAAATGGTCTCACACACTCAAGAACTGAACTCTAGGCCAATGGTTTTGTATACAAATATATTGTAGATTTATTTTAGAACCAACAATAGATTTCAAAATATACTTTCTCTGAATGAGAGGCTTTAGATAAATACTTTCAATATGCAATAGGCTTTTGAATGCAATAGACACAGTTGTTGTAATAGGCAACACAATTTCAAACACAATAATACATTGAGCTCAATAGGAATTTCTAGTTAAATGCAAGGATTACTTTTCTAACCACAGGACTGCATCCTGGATTCAGTCCTGGGACATTTCCTGTAAACAGTTTGAGTAAAAGCGTTTTGGTTACAGTAGGGACTTTTAAGCAATATTTTGGCATTTTAAAAGTTGACACTTAGAAACTTTTTCTCATAGAATCACCAATGTTATCCTATGGGAGGAATTTCACTTAGCAGGTAAGTGGGGTTATTTTTACTTTTTCTAACTCAGTGTTGGGTCCTGGATCCAGCACTGGTGCATCACCTGTAAACAGTTGAAAGAATGTGTTTTGGTTATACAGGCGATTTTTAACAAATATTTGTAAGTTTGCAAAATCGACACTTCGAATAATTTTCATCAAAAAACAGGCAATGTTATCCTATGGAAGGAAATTCAAATTATAGGTAAAGTATGTTCTCGTTACTTTTGTAATCCTAGGTTCAGCACTGGGACATCTATCTAAAACAGGTAACTAATTACGTTTTCACAGTTGGTGCGATTTTTAAAGAATATTTGTAGATTACAAAAATCGACACTTAGAAGAAATTTCACAGAAAAACAGTCAATGGTTTCCTATGGAGGAAAATTGGGTTAGCGGCAAGTATGGTTGTAATTACTTTTCAGGGTCCGTGCTGGGCACCAAGATCCAGCACTGGAATCTCTCCTGATAGCAGGTGAGTATTTTCGTTTTCGTTACTCGGTTGATTTTAGGTGAATATTTTAAAGTTTAGAAACTCCACACTTCGAAGAATTTCCAAGTGAAACCAGTCAATCTTACCCTATGGAAGAAAAGAGTTATTTGCTTTTGGGTAAGTACTCGACTGGCAGAGTTAAGCTTCTGGGCATAGACTCATGGATCTCCCAGGGTCAGTACAGTTGTTACACTTCAGCGGCACAGGGGCAGCCGGGTGCAGTGTGAGTTAGGCCCAATGTTATCCTATGGGAGGCAGGGGGCCCTTAGTTGGTGGCTGCTGGCTTGCAGGCCACGCGGCTGTGGGAGCTGGGCTCCTGGTCACTTGCTCAGGGCAAATGGGGAAGTAGAGTAGAGATTGCACTGCCAGGGACACTCAGGAGGCTGGGTGCTTTTGAGCTGCCGGGCGCTCAATGGATTGCAATGGAGAAGCTCAAAAACGAACAAAGGCTGCAAGCTCAGGGACGAAGGTTCTTCAGGTGTGACCACCACTTCGAGAGGTAAGTTGGGTAGTTGGAGGATAGGTAGGCACCCAGGAGTTGGGCACAGCGGGGCGCAGGGCGCCGGGTGCAGGGGTGCCTTTTGGTGTCGGGAAATCTTACCCTCTGCTGGTCGCGGTTGGAGGGGTCCCTGGTTCTGGGGCTGCAGGCGTCGTCCGGAGCGTCATGGTGGGTCCTTGGGTGCTGGATTCGGGGGCACAGTCGCCGGGGGGACGTCCTCGGGGTCTTGGTCCACTCCAGCACAGGCCAGCCTTGGCGGGTGCAGAGTGTGCAGGGTTCGCAGTTCCTGGCTGATGCCAGGGGTCAGTTACTTGCTTTGAGCAGTACCACTGCTCGTGGGAGTCCCAGTTGCTTAGAGTCACAAGGTAGCCAGGTCCTCCGGGGTTTGTGAGGTTGCTGGCCACTGGAGATGCCGGGGTTTAGCAGGAGCAGATTTGAGGGTCGATGGGCCGGTAGGGCTGGGGCCAAAGCAGTTGGTGTCTTCCTCTTGTGAGCAGTTGCACGGCAGATCTTCATGTCTCTTGATCTTCTTTGCTGTTTCGGAATCTGGATCTAAGGAAGGAAGGTTCAGGGTACCCCTAAATACTAAATGTAGGGGTGTAACAGGTAGGTAAAGGGCAGGGACCACTGGGTCCCTGCCCTTGGGTGGGTACACCCCCTATCCTGCACTCTCCAGTGGGAGGGGGGCAGTAGCCTAGTCCTGATTGGGCAGGGCTTCCCATCTTCAAGATGGCGAGAGCCCGGAGATGTGCTTCACCTTGCCTCCCCCACCTGAGGGGTGGGGTTGGCAGAGGTTGTCACACCCACTGTCCTTCCTTGGGGTTTCCGGCCAGTCTTCCCGCCAGAGTGGGGGTCAGAAGCGGTAGGGGCCAGTTGCTGAGTACAGCAAGTGGCCTGGAGAAGCTCACAAAGGCGGCATGCCTTTGAAGCTTCCCCTGCCCATCCTGGGGGAGGAGACCTAGCACTTCGCCCAGGATGTGCATTGTTGCAGGCCCAGGAGAGCGGATGGCTCTCTACCCAGGGGTCCAGCAACATGTCTGCTGTGTGGCAGCCTAGGCAGCCCCTCAGGCAAGACGTGGATTGTAGGTTAGGCTCAGGGGGCATCTCTAAGATGCCCTCTGTCGTGCATTGTACATTAAACCCACACTGATGCCAGTGTGGGATTCAATGTGCTGAGAAGTTTGATACCAAACTTCTCAGTTTTCAGTGGAGCCATCATGGTGCTGTGGAGTTCGTGTTGACGATCTCCCAGCACCATATACTCTTAAATGGCAGCACTGCACTTACAGTTGCCAGGAATGGCCTTGGGTACTGTAGGGGCACAGGGTTCATGCACCTGTACCCACACCACTGGCATAGGGCACCCAGCTAGAGGGGTGGCTTATGTATGCCAGGGCAGTGTGTGTTGTGGGCATGGCACACAGGGATGTGTGCCATGTCGACTCTGTTTTGTTCTGTACCCAGACACTCAGCCTGCAAGGGCAGTGTGTTTGTGTCAGGGTACAGGGCCTCTAAGGTTGGCACAATAAGTGCTGCAGCCCTTAGGGGCCTTCCCTGGTACCTAGTGTACCATTTACCAGAGGCTGACATGTGGCCAGAGTTTGCAAATTAAGGTTTAGGTTTCAGCACAGTTTTAGGGAAGGAACATAGGCCCTGGGTACCTGATTGGCAGGAGCCCAGGGCACACTCAGTCAAAGTACATTCAGCAATTCAGCAAAAAGTGGGGGCATACCATGCAAGAAAGATGGCACTTTCTCACATCAAGGAACCGTGTGTTAGATGCCCTTTGCGGGCTTCAAGCCGTGCCTGTCCTGATCGCGACAGATGTCAGCGACGGACCATTACAAAATCTGTATGTGGTGCTTGGGCGAGCACCATGACTCAGTGGAGTGAGACGCTTGCCGCTAGCTGCGGCTGAAATCCCTGTGTGCCTTCGGGCCCAAAAGGGGGTGGGGGGGGGGAGTAGGGACTCAGGCTGGGACTCTGCCGGCGGGTTTACCCTCGGCTCCGACAGAGTGCCCTGACTCCGACTCCGGAGTCGCCTCAACATTGGGACACGGCCCGGTGGGGAATTCCACGACATCTAGCCTTTCCACAGCTCCGTTGCACAGCCTTCCGAGGCTTCCTGCAGCGTCGCTGGAGGCGGCTGCGGCACGGTGCATGACACCACTTCGGTGCACTCTCCCCGCAGGTTTCCACCTCGGGGATGTTGAGTCGACGCCGGTCCAACTCCGGCCGGTCGAGGCCTTATCGGAGGTCGCCAACGCCGGCTTGACTCGGATGGTCGAGGCCTTTTCGGAGGTTGCCTCGATGCCATTCGACGCCTGAACTATCTCCGGGTTTATTGGTGGAGGATGTGGTCCCAGTGGATTCCCCAACCCCGGAGTTATTTCAACGCTTTCCGGAGTGGGCGCCAGTGGGGCATTGACCTACTCATCCTTTTGCTGAGCCTCTGTTAGGTGGCTGGATTAGCTTGTGTCCGTCACATACTGATGACTTGCTGTCACCGCCTCGCGGGGCCACGGAGGCTAGTGGAACGTTTGTCAGGGCTGTTTGCAGGGCTGCAGACATTTTGAGGATGCAGCCATCCCCAGTCTCTAGACCTTCGGAGCCTTTGCTGGATCTTCTCCACTAGGGCGCGAGGGATATGAAGCCATTGTTGCCAGTTGCAGAGTGATTATTTGACATCCTTCTCAGGACTTGGACGCGGCCCTCTTCGGGGGATCCCTTGGATCATGCTGTGGCACATCGCCATCGCCCAGCTCCCGATGACCCAGCCTCTTTGACCCTCCATCCTGGGGCTGGAGGACTTGTGCTTCAGGCAGCTCTTTCTACCACTCCTGTTCCGTTGCATCCTCCCACCCGGGGGTCTCGATGGTTGGAGTCATGTGGCCGCGATGTGTTTGCATCCGCCAGCTTGGGACTCCGGTCCGTTGTGTGTTTGCTCGGGCTACATTTGCCCTTTGGGACACTGTCGAGCAGCTCCTCCCCTCCCTGCCGGAGAGCTCTTGTGCCGATCTGGCCCGCCTAATCCATGATGGCCATGATATGGCGAATTTTCGATTCGGTCTGCCATGGACACAACTGCCTCTGTGGGTCGTGCTATGGCCAGGTCGGTTGTCATGCGCCGCCATGCGTGGTTGTGGGATGGCATTTTCCCAGAGCATGTTCGGGAGCGGCTAAGAGATCTGCCATTTGATGGGCTCACTGTTTTTGACGCCTATGCTGATTCTGCGGTCAGGCGCCTCCTGTCTCTTTGATTGTCTTCCCAGGTTTTAATCCTCGTGGAGGATTTTTGGTTTCGTGACTGTGCCGTCACTTTCTTTTCTGTTACCCGTTGTGGTTTACAGATGTTCTGGGTTGTGTGGCTGTTCAGCCATGTTATTTCCTTCTTCTGGTACAGCTGGTTAAGCTGTGTTTACATTTCTTTTGAGCCTCTGCCTACGAGCTTGTCTCAAGAGGGACCCTTCTTTGTTAGGGTTGTGCCTTACCCTATGTGGGGTATTTGTTGGCTGTTATATTGCTACTCTTCCTTACCCAGGAACTTTTGCCACAAGTTGACTCTTCCTATTTTTGTAGGATGTCTCCTCTGTTTAGATTCATGGGGTTGGTTTTTCTCCAGGGCTTACAATTGGTTGTTTACGGTTGGTCCGTAATACATCCCCACCTCCGTAGGGTCGTCCTTCTCTGCTGTTTCGTTGGGGTATTGTCACGCCTGTTCTTTCCTGTTGTGGTCTTGCAGCATCCCTGTGCCAGTCTTTCCTGTCTACAGATGGACATGCGCCCCTGGAGGGCAGGTACCTCTGTTCCGTTCCAGAACAGTCTCTTCTGTATTCTGTGAATAATTGCCGTATTGGTGCATACAGGTTGTGCTCTACCTCTTTTCTTCTGGCTCAAGCACTTTCTGGGTCTAAGGCAAGGGGGGTTCTCGCCGGCTCTCTCGGCTGTGTGTTGCCTCCTACCCCTCTTCCCTAGCAGGGTCTCTGGTCCCTTGCTTCTTGCAGGACAGGGGGTCCAGTTTGTCCGTTCCTGCCCTGTGCATATTTCTTAGTTCTTCAAGGAGTGGCGCTGGTCTATAACTTTCTGCCACCGGATCTGTGCTCCACTCCAGCGGTTTCTCGGGGTGTGGGTTCTTACTCACATTTGTAGCACTGGTGATGGGCTCCCCCACCAGCTGTTTTTCTGGGTGAGTTTTTACTCCCATTCTGGCACAGTTGCTTCTTTAGGTAGCGTTGCTGTGCATGTATTCTTTTCGACATTCTCCTTTTTGGTAGATGGTGTCAGTCTATGGCGGTGTATGCTTTTTAGCGGCAGGCTTCTGTCTGTGCCTTCTTATATTCCTTTACTGGCAGTATTGTGGTCTATGTTTCCGCCTGCCTCACGGGAGACAAGGTTTCTTCCCCCTCGGAACTGTTTTCTCTGCGTTCTGTGCTTATGCCGCACACCGGTACAGTGATACCGATTGAGCGACTCCCCTGTTTAGGGTTTCGTCACTTCACGTATGTGTGGCAACATTCCGGTCTCTTTGTGTATATGCTGTAGGTTCTACACGCCAAAGGGGTGCTGGCATACTAGGTTCTTTTTGCCCTGGTATCAGCCCTTCTTGCTCACTCTCTCCTTCGGGATAGAGTCCTCTGTGTCCCTGGCTTTGCAGGTTATCCCCTCACAATGGTAACTTTTGGTACGTTTGGCGGCATGCCTACCTACTGAGCTTTTGCTCAATGGTGGCTCTTCTGGCTCTTCTGTCTCTGTTGGCACTAGACTCTGGGTTCAGCCCTGCCACTGTTGTCACATGTCCTAGTGGGTACACGTTTTATGTGTGTTTTTTTTCCTTAAACACACTGGCCTTCTGTTCTTGGCTGGACAGTCTTCTTACTCTCCCCTGTTTCCTTTTGGCATCCACTGTGGTGTATATTCAGGCGGTATGCTCTACCGTTGTCATGTTGTTTTGCCCCTTTGGGGCTTCGTTCCTCATGGATCGTAGGGACCGGTGCTGGGATCCTTCTTTGAAGGAGTCACTGCATTGTTTCTTACGCTGGCACTGATCTTTCTGGTTCTGTATTTCCTTTCGTCTGTGTCTGGGCGAGAGAGGTCTCACACAGTCTCGTCAGATTTTGGTGTCTTTGCCGTCCCTTGTTCATGTCGCTTACGGAGTTTCCTGGGTCTATGTCAGTTGCCTGGCATTAGGATTACCACCGCGTTTTGTCAGCCTTTTGACGCATATGTTCTCCTGGAACTTGGTGGTTGTTTTGCAGACCCTCCACCTATGGGGTATGGCTTTGGTATCTATTCTAAGTTAAGGAATCTGCGGCTAGATGTCTCTATCAGATGGGATAGTAACTTACCTTCGGTAACAATATATCTGGTAGAGACACAGTCTAGCTGCAGATTCCTTAACGCTCAAACATCCTCCCCGCTCTGCGAAGGCCTATTCATATTTCCACCTAGGCCCCCCTCCCCTCCTTTCTGGTGGCCTTGGTCTTCAACAGGTGTGCTCTCTCACGTCACTCTTGGGTAGGGTGTGTACTCCTGTGTGGGGCCTTTCGGCCTCCCCTCCGTTCTAGTGTTTGGTTGGTGGCGTGTTCTCGCACCTTCCTTTGGCGCATGGGGTGTTGTTCGGCTTCCGAGCCCTTTGGCTCTCCACTCCGTCCATGTTCTTAGGCGGTTACGGTCTATACTTTTCACTGCCTTCTCATGTTGCTCCACCAGTGTTCCTCAAGCGTGAAGTTATTCTGGTTTTTATTCCCGCCCACGCCTGTGCCCCCTCCTTTCTATGGCAGTCGGTTGGGTTGGGTTCTCTTTGGTGCTGCAGTCATTCAATCTCTGGAGGGTGTGTGTAGTGAACTTTCTGGTGGTCGTTCACTTCTAGTCCCTTGTCTTGCAACATGTTGCTTCGATATTGTGGTTCTTTTAATTTCCCTCCTGTGGTGACAAGCTGTACCTGGCTGGTGATATCTTTTGCGCAATAAGCCGTTCCCCCCTCGAGGTGGGGCACGACTTGGCAATTTGTTGGGCCCTTGCTTGCAGCAAGTGTTCTGTGAGCTCCCATCAGTCACTCAGAGTACTGGGTGCTTTTTCAACTTCCTATTGTTTCTCCTTCCAAATGATTTGACTCTCATTTTCATGTTACTTATCGTTGTTGTTTCAACAATTTCACTCTTTAACACATACTGTTCCTATGCTACCGCAGTTTTTTGCATGGCTCCGCGTTGTGGCGCGGAAAAGTTTCCTGTAGAAAACTGACGTCAGCACGCCGGGAGGGGCTTTTATGGCTCCATTGACGTCCGTTCTGTGGACGACATCAGGACGGAGCCGGGCGACCCCAACCTCCCGGCGTGCAGAGGTATTGCTGGGGAAAAAAGATTTTCCGGATCCAGTCTGACGCCTGGGGAGATATTCTAAGTTAAGGAATCTGCAACTAGACTGTGTCTCTACTAGATATATCGTTACCGAAGGTAAGTAACTCTTCCGTTAGGTCACACCTTCATACAGTGGTTCCCAATCTGTGTGCCGCGGCACCCCAGTGCGCCGTCAAAGCTAGTCTGGGGCGCCGCACACAGTTTGGGAATGTACATGAATTTGGCTGTTAATCGTGTCTTTCTAAAGCACAGAGCTCTAGTTTCACTCCCTCAGCTGAAAAACATTTCAATCCGTAGTTTGAAGTTAAAATGTAAAAGCCAAGATATTTACGATGCTCAGGGTGTAATTGTTTCCAGTTATCCCTGAAAAAAATGAGTTAATGCCCAAATACAAGTTCATGCTAAGTTATATACACAGGCTATCTGAAGTGTTCAAAATTCATAAAAGGGAGACATGACATCTGCAGTATTCAGTGAAGGTTGATGTTCAAGTTCATTGAGATTGCCGAAGAAGTGAATATTTTGATGCTTATTTCTCTAAAAATAAATTAACATTTCCATAAGCGACTGTCACAGATCAGAAGCAGAAGACCGAAAGCAAATGGAATTGGTTACAAGCAGAAGTTCAAACTCAAAGGTCAGAAACTAAAGTGCAAAAAACATAGGACATAGGTCAGAATAAATGCCCATAAATAAACTAATGTCACTGATGAAACAGAACATGGAGTCATAAACCTAAAGAATCAGATTCCAAAAATGTGGCCAAACCAAGGTGACAGGAAAAACAGTGGTAAAGACAGTGTGTGGTGGGAGAGACCTGGGAGGGACGCATCTGAGAGCCCAGGGAGGAGCTAGCACAGCGCTGATGTCATCGTCATCTTGGAGCTGAGAGAGCGGCTCAGGCAGCATGATCCCGTCATCTCAGAGCCCAGAAAGATGCTGAGAGTGCATTATTGGAAACTAGGTGCAGCCTGCGGTGCATCAGTGGGAGCCCTCCACTCTGAGCCCTAAGCTCTCCTGGCAGATACCAGGCCCTCCCCAGGGGGCATGCACACACAGTCAGAAGGCATGAGGACACACACAGGAGGCCAGAACACAGTCAGGAGGCATGAGGACACACACAGGAGGCCAGAACACATAGTCAGGAGGCAAGGACACACAGGCAGTAGGCAAAAACAGACTGAGGGCATGAGGACAGAGATAAGATGCAAAAACACACAGATAGAAGACACGAGACAGACCGCATGCATGAGAACGCAAAGTCTGGCGTTGGGAAGGAGCAGACAGGAGATGTCCACAAAACACACTCATAAAGAGGACAGAGTGAAAAGGGAGCAAGCCAGACAAGGGTTTACCTGGGGTCATCAGACTGGAGACAATAAAGTGCAAAAACAGAAAAAACTAGACAGCAGATGCAGTCTTCTCTATCAATGTACCGAGGGTCTGAAATAACATTCATGTATCTATCAGGGCCTCACAAACCCTGCTCAGGAATGACCGGTCTTAAAGATACACCTCTTCAAAGAGCTCAGTAGTGGAGTGGATAGGATTGCATCTATGATTCTAATACCTTTATCTGCTTCATCCCAATTATTTTCAGGGAGAAAAATGGAACTACTCCTGAGGCTGGGCTTACATCCCCCACCCGTCCCCCAAAAAAAGTAACAAAATGGGGAGCCCCGGCCAATGCCCAATAGGTCAAGGGAGCCGCAGGTTGAAAAAGTTTAGGAACCACTGCCTTAATATAAAGGAATATTTTTAGGAAGATACATTACAATTTGCAGCTCCTTGGTGACAAATATTAAAATCTCTGTACTTTAATATCGTTTAATAAATCTTAAATTGGTCTACTTGTATGGCTTTTCTAAAATTCCTTGGTGTTACAGACTTTTCCAGTTCATGGTAAACAACTAACTTACTATGCATTTTTGTATACTTTTGCATTTTGTCAAGTAATTTCTCATTGTTAGTCATCTTTTTTGCTGTGTTTTAGTCTCTTGTGAAGGAACCCTTTGCTAAAAGGCGCAAGCTGTTGCGAGACTCTTTCGTAGAGACCGAGGGAGAGTTCATGTTTGCCACCTTCATGGACACTTCCAACACAGATGAGATTTCGGAGTTCCTGGAGCAGTCTATTAAAGGTATTTAGGAGACCACCTCTGACTGGGAGTCCTGGCCAGCACTGGTGCCATCATATGTTAGGTGCCATAATGTTTGACCATTGTTGCTGCACTAGCCTTTGTTTTCTGTACATAGACACTCAAATTATGCACCGATATTGGGCTACGGTATTGTATCTGCTGCAGATCAGATTTGTAGCTGCTGAATGCTGTTAATTGTTTTTATATATATATATATATATATATATATATATATATATATATATATATATATTCATACACTGGTAAAGCATTATTTGACTTACCTAGATCTTTGGCGCCAGTTGACGAATCTGCACAACATTTTCCGGAAAGAAGGTGCCGTGCTGATTCTTGTTGTGCATCGAAAGTTTTGGGTCAATCAGGACCAAAGAAAAATGGGAGGGGGGGGTCAAAAACTGTGTTTTCCCAATGTTAATTCCTACAGAGATTTTAGTCGCAACTACAGCCCAAACCATTAGGTGGAATTAAACCAAAATCGGTAGAAAGGAAGAAAAGTGTGTGTGTGTGTGTATATATATATATAGGGATGCGGATCCTCCAAGGATCCGATATTCCTCGTGCTGAAGCCATCTTGGGACTCTGCTTCAGCCTAGTCCCACAAAAAATGTGTAAAAAAAGAAAAGGGGACCGGGTAGGAATACCCTGACCCCCTAATTGTGGTCCTGGGATCCCCCAGTGACCCCGAAAGGGCCGAAAAGCACGTTTGTGTTTTTTACCTCACGACTGAGACGCAAATCTGCAGCAATGTTTAGTTTTTTAAACTGCGAGCGAGCTCCTCCTCAGGCTCTATTAGCACCTAGGACCATGTCCTCCACAGGGCAAACGCCACCTCCCATACCATAACACAAAATGAGGGGGGGGGGCGTGGACCCGCCCGCCCCGGGTACAATCTTCTCCCCGGGGGCAAAATTTTTTTGTGAAGAATGAGTGGCCATGCTCCCCCTTACCCGTACCGTTCTCAGACCCTGGGACCACCACCTCCCTTGAGCCATACATGGCCATGGACTCCACCGCCCCCAAGGGCCAGCTCCTCTATGTCCTAAGGTGCCAACTCCAGCTGTTTGCTCTTCCTTGGTGGGAGCTTTGACAGATCCCACCAAGCAAAAGAAAACACTCCGGTGCCAGCAGACAGGAGTTGTCAAAGTGCTCCAGCCCACTGGAAGAGGAGGTTTCCACTCTTTCCCTGGCCCCAGGTATGCGGGTGCAGAAAGATGAAACAATTGCTCCTGTACGTAGTGAGCTGCCTTTCCAGCAGCTCCCTCCACGCAGCAGCAAAGCCGGCACCTGCAGAAGGCATAGAGCCGGCTGGGACGGTGGGGTCTTGAGACCCCACCCCCCGCGGTCCTGGGAGAAAAAAACAAAAAGAGGCAAAATAAAGGTCAGAAACTAGCAGAAAGAGCATGAATAAAAGTGAGAAACAAGCAGAATAAAGCTCCGCAACAAGCCGACAGGCAGAATAAAGGTGATAAACGAGCAGAAGAGGCAAAATAAAGGTCAGAAACGAGCTAAAAGAGTTCAAATGTGAGAAAGAAGCAGAACGAGGTATAGTAAAGGTCTCAGAGTGTAGAAAGAGGCAAAATAGGATTAGCATCAAGCAGAAAGAGGCTGTATTAGAGGTCAGAAACCAGCAGCAAGAGGCAAAACAGTGGGCAGAAAAGCAAGCAGGAAAGGCAAAACAGAGCAGAAGAGGGCAAAACGGAGAACACTCATACCCACTGTGAGAAAGTGGCTCTGTATATACTGTTCCTTAATAGGTACAGGGTGTACAGAGTCCACAGTCCCCAAGGGTTTGACAGAGGCTAAAGTTAGATATAACCTTACTCTAAAGTGGTAGCTTGGTCGAGCAGTAAGGCTGTATCAGAGGACAGTGTAAAGCATTTGTTGTACACACTGTCAGCAAATGGTCTCACACACTCAAGAACTGAACTCTAGGCCAATGGTTTCTATATATAAAATATATGCTTGTTTTATTTTAGAACCAACAATTGGATTTAAAATATTCTTTCTCAGAATGAGATGCTTTATATAAATACTTTTGCAATATGCAATTGACTTTTGTAAACAGTTACAAGTGGTTGCAATAGGCAACTCTATTTAAACACAACAATGCATTGAGCTCAATGGAAATTTCAAGTTATTTGCAACAGATTACTTTTAGGATTACTTTTGGAATTCCAGGACTGGATCCTAGATTCAGTCCTGGGTCAGTACTTAGAATCAAGTGATGAAAGCCGACTTAATTACTGGGATGATTTTTAAACAATATTTAGCTATTTTAAAAGTTGACACTTAGAAAATATTTCAAAGAAAACAGTCAATGATTCCCTATGGAAGAAAATTCAAGTTGCAGGTACAGTATGTTCTCGTTACTTTTGTAATCCAGTACTGGGTGCCTAAACTCAGTACTGGGACCTTTATCCAAAACAGGCAAGTAATTACGTTTTCAGATATTATACGATTTTTAAAGAATAGCTAACTACAACTTAAGCCCCCGCAATGCACTGCTTATGAACTTACATATAACATCACTCATGACATGCTCAGTGACATCACTGATGACATCATCCACAGAAGCACTCACACACCTACTCGCAAGCCTATACAACCTCTCGTATAGCCACACAACTGCTCACATACCCATTCACAGACCCAAGTTGTTTCCTAGTGGCTATTACCTCTCTACGGCGAGTTAGTGAGCTACAAGCACTAACTATTCAGGAACCTTTTCTGCAAATCCATCATAATAAGGTTGTTCTCCGAACAAATACTAAATTCTTTTCTAAAGTAATTTCTCCCTTCCACCTCAATCAGTCTGTAGAGTTGCCCGTATTTTTCTCGCAACCACAGGTGGTCGCAGAAAGAGCTCTTCATACTTTAGATGTTAAAAGAGCATTGCTATATTACATCGAGAGAACACAACCCTTTTGTAAGATATAACAACTTTTCGTGTCTTTCTCACCACCACACAAAGGCAACCCCATATCATAATCGGGATAGCTAGATGAATTGTTAAATGTATACAAATTTGCTACCACAAAGCAAAACGTACCTTATCTGTTCCTCCTAAAGCCCACTCTACACGAAAGATAGGGGCTCCCATGGCATTTTTAGGGAACATTCCCTTAGATGACATCTGCAGAGCAGCTACATGGTCTACACCGCACACATTCACAAAACATTATTGTGTAGATGTGCAAACAAAACAACAAGCTAGTGTGGGCCAGGCTGTACTCAAAACACTATTTCAAACCACTGCAACAGATACTGGTGGTCGCCGCTAAGGAGGGGTACTGCTATACAATCTATGCATGGTGTGTAATCTGCAGCTCATATGCCTCTAACGCACGGGCACTCATAGTACGGCCCGCGACCTAAAAAATCCAGTTGACCCAGCTGGCTGGTGTAGGTACCAAAAATAGATTATGAGGTTATAGAAGTCAAATGAAAAGAGGACCGGGCGGAGAAAGCAGAGCTCTCCCGTGCAGTGGCGTAGCTAGAGCTTGTGGCGCCCGGGGCTATCCCTCAGATTGCCGCCCCCCCTCCCCCCGGGGGAGGGCATGCACTTCAAAGAGGTCCGAGAGACACGTAGTATGGCCGCTAATAGTTACCTTTATCATGCAAGTTACATGCACATACATGACACGGTCCAAGGCTACACAGTTGAAAACACCGGTGACTGGCAGTACAAAAGAGAACACACAGACTGCATGATCTATCTGGGGACTCAGAAAAACTGCATGTGACATCCATCAGAGAGCTGCGTGAACAATTACCTGGTAATCCCCTCAACACAATGCAAACATGCACATTCATGACACTGTTCATGTAACCTTCATCTACAGCTTACATTAAATGACCATTCATCATGGTCCCCCCCCCATTAAAGCAGTGGGGACCTGCACAAACGTGATGTGCTCTGTGGACCCAAAACCAACTTAACAGTATCGAAGCCTGTGATTCTTTATCTTTCAAAAACAGCAAATTAATTATTCACAGGGAATGACTCACTGTGTGCCCTTAAAACTAAACGCAGCACAAAGGGGTCAGTCAGCTCCACCTTGCCAACACAGACCGGATACAAAGCCCACTCTGGTGGCCCAAAGGCAACAACCAGGGGTCACTCCCTGTCATTACTTCCAAGCAGCAGCAACCAACTCCCTGGGAATGAAAAGACATGTGCTCTTGGTTCCCAAAACCAGCTTGTAATAGTGCATCTCTTCTTCACAGCAGCCTCAGCACACACATGGTGCACAGCCTGCCTGGGGGCCCAAAGCTAAAATACAGGGAGGGGCGACACATTATGATCACAATCCTTAAACACAGTTGTGGGGGCCATGGGAACTTGTTCAACTCTATCCAAGACCCGGGACCAACTGTTCCGGCGCTGCGGCACTCCTTGAATATTCAGAAGAAACCAGAAAAATAGGACCAGTAAAACTCACTCTTTTCCAAATCTCTTTCTAAATATTATCACTTTCCATGTAATGTTCCTTTGATGGGAAGAGGAGGTTTCTGAGGTGGGAGTATCAGGCAAGTGATACTACTCTGGCTCCATCTGTTCGAGCCTTCATGGAGGATCCCTCTTCATTACTACCTCCACCTGACCACGGACTCGGCAACGCTCTCCCTTACAGGCTTGATTATCCACTACTCCTCTCTCCAGTGCACCTTATCTCACAGCTGACCTTGGGCCCCCAGCCCCATATCAGGCCCCATCGGGCTCCACTTTGCTTTTTCCCGGTAAAAACATTAGTAAAATCACCTTCAAACTTAAAACATTGAATATAGCAGTAAATATAATTAGCATGCACTTTAAAGTATGTTCCACAGTAGCCCTTATGACCCGACTGCTAATTAAATCAACAAAAACAGAAAGGCCATAACAGGGCCGGCTTTAGCGCTGATGCGAAAGTCTTTTTTGGCGCCACACTAATAACCTCTTTCTCCATAAATACCTTTACTACCACCTTCCAACAGTGCCCCTCATCCCTCTATGGCCCCCCTAGTGATCTCCTCCTCAGATTCCCTCACTCCCTCACGCCACAAGTGCCCCTCTTCTCCCCATAGCCCCTCCCCCTCATGACCTCCTCCTTGGACTCCCTCACTGCCACCATCCACCAGTGCCCCTTATCTCTCTGTAGCCTCTCCCCCTCATGACCTCCTCAGACTCCCTCACTACCACCCTCCACCAGTGCTCCTCATCTCACCCTAGCTCCCCCTCCACACCATGACCTCTTCCTCGGATTCCCTCACTGTCACCCAGGGCACAAGTCCTAAAAAAAGAAGTGGGGGGACGCTGACGTCACAACAGCAAGTGATGTCACGAAAGGTGGCTTGCACCATCAGACTCATTGCCTCCCCTCGCTCACCCCTTAGATGCCATTGCATCAGAAAAGCCAGCGCGTGAGCAGCGTTCTGAATGAGCTCCGATCTCGCCCCAGAGAGGCCAAAGAGTAAATGTGTGGCTCCAGTAATCGAGCTCCCGCGAAAATAAGTGAGGGGACGCCATCCACCCGCCTGGTACCCCGACTCGAGCCCTGCAGTCACCCTCCACCAGTGCCCCTCATCGCTCCACAGCCCCTCCAACTACCTCCTCCTCAGATTACCTCACTGCCACCCTCCACCTGTGCCCCTCATCGCTCCGTAGCCCCTCTCTCATATGCATTTGTTGTTTAGCGCTACTCATATCAGTGTAGTGTGTCTGCACTTTACACCACGAACACATTATACAGAGACAATGAATCATACAAGTATGTAAATCAGTCTACAGGGAATGTCACATAAGCCAATGAGGATTACAAGGTGTAGGAATCTGCTGCATACTTAGAAAGAGGACACAACAACCATAAATAAAGATATTTCTCCCCGTTGTGCCTCTGGTGGGGAGGCGTACAACTCTGATACACTCCCAGGTCTACTAATGTTGGTGAATCTGGGAATGTGTCAGAATCCATGGTTAAATGTGCTGGAACACCTACACTCCACCTGAGGCATGCCTCCCTGCTGCAGATTAACGCAAGGCAGCGATTGCGCTGCCTTGTGTTACTCTAGATTCCTCAAACCAAGGTGGCCTTGCGGGACTAGATAAATCTCATTTAGGTTTTGTGACGCCGTTTTGTGCCCTTGCGACGACGCAAAACCTTGATAAATATGCCCCTGTTTGTCTTTTCTTGTCTCTGCAAAGCGCTCACATTTGAATTCATCCACACCCTCTTTCATCTTGTTTCATTGCTACAGATACAATGATTTCGTTGTAATGTTAGCAAAATGGAATTAAACATGCCGAGGAGGGAAGTAAAAGTGTGATTTGTTATGAAAGGTCTCTAAAAACCTCCCCAATAAAAGATTATTCGCAGCAAAACACTCCAAGTGTTGCTTTATGTGTATGCTATTTCAACTGCACACACTCCTGCTTGCTGCAAAAACCTAATAGCATTACGGTAGCCTTTGCTACACTGTATTTCAAAGTAGGTCCGTGTCATCCATACTGGTGGCCAGTATATTTTGAGAGGGTTTGGTCTGGGGAAACACAACCTTAGGATTTAAAAGAGTATTCCATGGGGGTCAGCTTTACTGATAAAAATGTATCTCTGCCCAAACATACTCATTTTAGCAACATTAGAATGATGAAAGACTGAGGAAGTTCTAACTATATCACAAAACATATCTATACCATTCACGTTTGTATGCAGCTCTTTGGTGACAGACTCAGTTCATTGGTCACTGTCCTATGTTAGGATTGTAACATCTGAACTGCAAGTAACACAAGGATCTCTGTGGCAAAGGCAACAACCCACTGAGCTTCGACACAAAATACAGTTCATCTGCATTTAAAAACTACTAACAGACAAATGATTGCTCTCAAGCGAATCATTAATCACCAGCGTTATTGGGGCATCTTTTATTGTCTTATTGTTGTCCTGCATCGGCCATGATAATGATAAAAACTTCAGTATCAACTATATGACTTGTTGCCCCCCTCTTTTCGCTCCATGAGATGGTATCCATTCTTTGTTCACAAGGAGTATAAAATAAACAGTACCCCCCCCCCCCCCCCCCCCCCGTGATAGAGAATGGAGATTCCTAGCCAGACAGGCATATAAGGATAAAGTGTTCAACTGTGTCTTTCATGTGAAATGTGATGCGAGACACAAGCTGCTCATCAAGATGCTGAAAGCGCCTAGAGACAGCCATCCCATCTGAGGCAGGTGTTTGCAGGGTCGTCCTACTAAAACATATAATTACCTGACGCCTCCTTTTCTCATGGCCTTCAGCCGATCATGCATGCATCCCGGCCGCTTTTCCAGTGCCAGGTCAATGACAGCAGGTCTTTGTGACACTGCACACTGGCATCCTGGAAATAGTAATGTGGCTGGACACAGAGCTTTACACTAAACCTAGAACTGGCAGGAACCCAGCAGGAAAAATACAGACATGACGTACATCTGCAACCTCATTGACAGGGTTCGAGGTTCAGAGCGCATAGACCCAGGCACCACGTCATTGCCATAGTAAAGTTTGAACCCTTGCCTTGTGTTTACTCTGTAACACACAAAAGTATTTTAATACCAGGGCATGCTGAGCCAGGTAATCACTGCTTGAAAGAAGGACTATAGGGAACAACGCATCCTACCCAAGAGTAGGCTCGAGCGAGATTTCAGTTGTGGTCAATTTCACTTTATACACGGAATCCTTCACAATCCTCAAGGAAACCTTCTGAACTGCAAGTAACACAAGGATCTCTGTGGCAAAGGCAGCAACCCACTGAGCATCCACACAAAATACAGTTCATCTGCATTTAAAAACTACTGACAGACAAATAATTGGTCTCAAGCGAATCATTAATCACCAGCGTTATTGGGGCACCTTTTATTGTCTTATTGTTGTCCTGCATCGGCCATGATAATGATAAAAACTGTTTAAATTAAGCGCACACGAAGTACGTGTCCTGCTGGACCTGCGCATATTTAAAAAAAGAAATGAAACACATTCTCTTACCTACTACTGCAGTCTGCACTAAAACAAATTATCCACGCAGCAGGCTCAGCAGACTGCCCCAGGCCACAAGGTCCTCACGAGAGTGCGTAGTGGTGAAGCGCGTGACGCGTCACCGCTACGTTCTCATCGCGAGGGCCGGGCAAAAATGTAGCCCAGGGCCGTCATTGGTAGCGCTGGCGCGCGCTCTCCATGATTGACGGCCCTGGAGCAGGCTGGAATGGGCGACGCCGCGGGCAGAGAGATTAACGGTCATCATGGCACTCATAGCACTACAGGTTAGTGCGCGCTGCTTTCCCGGCCGTGGCGGACTTTATAATTTATTTAGTGACACTGTGTCCCTAAATAAATTAAAAGGCCGCCGCCGCCCTAAATATAGTGCCGCCTGGGGCGGTCCGCCCCCACCGCCCCCCCTGGCTACGCGCCTGCTCCCGTGGCATTTTCAAATGACTGTAAACGAGTGAGAGCATAAAAAATGGAATCTGTGGGGAAAGACTGATATGTGATCTGTTTCGATCAGTTGTTCTTTTTGTCATGATCAAAGCAACTCTTTCTTGAGTACTTACCTGCAAGATTTAGAGCTTTAACATCAGAGACTCTTTAATAGGATGGAAGGCACAGTAGTATATCCCGTTTGGCTGGCACTTGTTTTCTGAATAAAGATAATCATTTGGCCATTGTTGGAGAAAACGAACAATGGAAACATTCCAAAGGACTGAATTGTTGGGGGGGAGAGGGGTGGGGGGGCAGGGCTTGGAAATCAGATTTCTCTCCCAAAAACCCAAAAGGAGTTTAGTAACTAGGGGATGTTCTCTTACTGGGTGATCTGCTACTGGAGTGTGCCCTGCAGAGATGGCCGATCTTGACTGTTTTGTAGGATAAGTCTACAGTTTCCAGAATAAATAAGTAGGTGAAAACAAATGTCACATCTGCAACCACTGTATCAAGGTCCCGTTCAGGGCACCGGCATGTCCACCTATTTAGTCCATGCTGATTGATAACGTTTGTGGATGGAGTCTGACCAGGCATTAAGCATTAAGAGGGCTTTGCTCACTCGGCAGCCTGACTTGAAAGATTACATACTATTAGATGAAGCTGTTTCAGAAGGACCAAGGGATGTGATTTCTGTAGAGGTTCCAGGAGCAGCTTTGGAAGGAGAAGGAGAAGCAGGGGAGGCTCGCACAATAGCTCCAGTAGAATAGAGAACCAAGGTTGTGTTCTCCATAATGGAGTTATGATGACCTGAGCCATTTGTCTCCTGGTCTGACATCTCACTCAAAGGAGTATTGTAAATGGGAAAATGCGAAGTTGCGCCCTGTCCAGTGTTGGCAAAAGGAATCCGTGTCAAGAGCCAGATCTGGTCTCCAGCTGTAAAAGAGCAAGATTTGAAATGTAAGTCTGAATGCAAAAAGGTTGATCTTGAATGGACCTCATTTGTCCATCAGTGTTGAGAATAAAAAAGGATAGAGTTTCCATTTGCTCGAATTGCAAAGGAATTGCAGATTCCAGTCTGCGATATGGTTGTTTTTACTTGGACGATGAGCTGATGTATATTGTTGGGTAAACAGAATTTCCAGAATTCCTTCACAATGCCTGGTAGAGATTCAAGATGTCTTTCCCCCAGGGCTGTTTATGTATTTATCTGCTGAATTGTTGTCCTTGCGGAGCAGGATACAATATTGAGACTTCTTGGTGGGGCATAAAGGTAAGAGACCGGTTTGGAAATGATCCAGCCAGAAGCTCCATGCAATTGACTCTCCTCTTGGGACCATGTGCCTCATGTGGAGATGGCATCGCGTCTTGCCCCACAGCTGAGGAAGCTGGCAGCTGATTCTATTAAATACATTTTCTGTTTATAAATGGCCCTGCCATTCCAGTTTTCCATGTGGGGTGATCACCATTGAAACAATTATTTGACCACTTTAGAGTGGGACTACCTGGGCATAGGCAATTCTTTTCCGCCGATGTTCTATTTTCAGTCTCTGTAATGCTCTGTAGTGAAGCTCACCTTAGGACTCCTAACTTTACTACTCCTAAACTGAGAAAAATCCTAACTCTAAGACTTTCGGTATTCACAGAAGGCATTTAGGAGTCCTAAAGATAGGACTCCTAACTTCTGTGGATACTGAAATGAGTAAGTGCCTTCTGTGAATACCAAAATGGTAGTAAGTTCAGGATTTTCTCTTAAGTTCGTTCTGTGAATCGGGCCCACTGACTTTCTGAGTCCTGCTTGAACATAGGCTGCAGTTTTTTCAGAGAGAAATCAATCTGAAGAACAAGGGTGAATGTCTTCTGGATCGAAAGTGTGAGAAGATAGTTTGAGTGAATAAGAGTGTTGGAAGAACCGTCTGGATCCTGCAGCCCAATCCTCTTGAGTATACCTTGTTTTTATCCTCCAGTGTGCTGGCGGGCAAAATGTCCAAATAAGTCTCTTATAGGTAACCTAGGATTTCTATGGCTTTCGCCTTAGATGGTCTTTTTGCTTTTAAAAAACGTACTTTACCAAGGGGAGCAGCTTCAGGGATGAGAGGTGAAACAGCAGGGTTTTCTGGCACCAGGAATGAGGCGGTGGACTTCGTTTAGGTTAATGAACCTAGGGATGAGGAAACTGACTTTCATACATAATTTTGAATAGACTAATCAAGGATCTGCCTATCTCCGTTAAACAAAATACATATATATATTTTGAGGAGTTAGACCCACTAACGACCTTAATTAATAAATACGCGTGTGTCTGTCTGTGTGTGTGTTTATGTATAAATATATAGTGGGGGAACTGCCAAGCCCCCCTTTATTTTTTTTATCTTTTCTCTTTACCTCTGCTCTCCCCTGAACCCTAAACTTATTTTTACCTCCCCGTAATCCTAAAATTACCCTTACCTCCCTTTACCTTTCCATAACCGTACAATTACCCTCCCCTCCCTTTACTGCTACCCACACATCCTTATCACTTTTTGTTAAATAACGTAATAATATATATATTTTTTTTTTTACTTATCCCTGTGATAAAGTCTGAGAATTACTCATTTGTGGTTGCTATTTACGCGTTATTCCGGATCCCATATAATGCCCTTAATTATGAAGAGGAGACTGGGCCTTGCATTCAAAAAAGTCCATACACTTTTGAAATTGGTGCGAGTCGTGATCAAATTAGTGCTCTTTTAATCTTATTGCAGATAGTTTGTCTCTTTACTCACTTTCCCTTTGTATCATGCCATGAGGGGCCATAGAACGGAAACTGCCCTGGCGACCCAATGGGTGTGTGCACCCCGGGGCACCCTGGTATTCCAGAAGGGGTAGTAGAAGCTTGTGCGGCCTCTTCTGTGATACGAATAGCGCTGGCTGGGAGTTCCCTAATTTGCATAGGGGTGTGGTCCCATGCAAATGAGGGAAGCACCATGCCTCTGCGATACCTATAGCTATATTAACAAAAATGTTTTGTGCTTGAACTGACAAAGCATGCATTGTTGACTTATGCTATGCCATATTACCGGTACAGGTGAAGAGGTAAACATGCCCTTAGGAGGTGCACTGACAGCGTGCCCTTGAAGGGCAGCCCTCTGGAGGAGCTAAAAGGGGTCCAAGGGACCCCCCCCCCCCCCCAACACCAGCAGGTGGCTGCAGTCACTCACTGCACCTGCCTGCAAGACGATCTAGCCCCCCTCTTCAAAGTGCAGGGACGGTACACGCTTGCACTTTGAAGCACAGAGTGGCTTTAGAGCAGCCGCTCCGCGTTTCACTGAGTGCACTGCCCTCAGGTCACCACATGTTTGCGACTGTCTTGAGAGCAGCATATTCATCATAGTAGGCGTTCTCTCCCTGTATGTACCCTATTCTTAATATGCTGGAAGCCTTCATTTGCAACCAATATTGGAAGAGTTGCTTAAGAACTGTTAGAGTGATCTTTTTAGGTCTTGCCTGCGATGCAGCGCAGCTGCTCGCTTTCGAGATCTATAGTCGTTGGTTTTCTGTCGGGCTTCTTTGGAAGTGGGGTTGGTGCACGCCCGGTCTCCCTTGGGCCCCCCCCACACTGCGAGGCGGTCTTCCCACCAAGCCGTTGTAATCTGCAGTTTCCATCAGAGAAGCCCTAATGCCAGGTCGAAAGTCTTATCTTGGCCTCTGCAGCGGTGCCAGACTCGGGTGAGTGTCTTCCTTCGTGGTATAAAGGAGATTTCAATCTCCTAAATGGGGGGGGGGCTTAATTTTTTCTGGCTACTCCCCGAGCACCGATACACGGCCTTGCGGTACCTCGCACCTCAATCCTCCTTTGTAGTGAAAATGTCACAGCTCGAGGCGCGTGTCGTCGAGGTGCCATGGTGTCATGTCAGCATGTTCACAAGAGTAATGGTGAGGCCTAGCGCTTCTCTCACCCGCTCCAGGATGTGCAGAGGGAGCTGCCCTTCACGGGCCCTCATGGCGCAGCAGAACGGTGACTTACCACCACAGGACAGGAGTAAACCTGCTGAAAGTGGCGGGGCCTCCACCCCACCCCACGATGTCACCAGGCCAGAAGCGGCATGTGCCGGGTTTCTTTGCTCTAATTGCTGACGGGATTATTAGACTCTAAATATTTGTGAGCCGTGCGGCGGGGATTTGATTAAAGACAATTCTACGAAAAAATGCTGTTCTGGAAACTGCTCATATTTGGCTGTTTTGGATGCGAAATGCTCAGTAATTCGGCGCATTATTATTTTCCGTATGGTTTTCTGTTTCAATGTGGGTTTGTTTAATGTTTAAGCCGCTGCCAGGGTTTGCAGACTGAGGCACACCGAGAGTACATTTTACCTCCGAGGCAGGATCAGTGCAAGGCACGAGGCCTCAGTCTCGAGGAGATGGCATGGGAGGGCTGCCCATGTGCACTGCACACACCATTACGCATCCCGTGGCACTGCCCAGACTCCTGGAGGTACTCGGGACACTCTCACACACCCCTCTCCACAGGCAGCTGCGCACATCTACAGGCTGCTTACAGAGCACTGAAAGTAAGTGTGCATTGGCTAAACTGAAAATGCACATGTGCACTGCACGCACCATTACGCCTCCCGTGTAGGGTGACAAACTGGCATGGGTGCAAATTCAGGATGGGCAGTGTAAAAATTCAGGACAAAGGGTCAAAATTCAGGACAAAACTTTGGGACAAAAGGTACGTTTTCCGGACACATCAGAGGAGGTCGCACAATATTATATAAATAAATAGACAACCAACATAAGTACTAGTCAAAATACCTTTATATTAGGTTGAGACAATCGTGCACTTCAGTTTTTCACGCACCTTTGAGCAACTGTGAAGATCTTTTTGTGGTATTTCATATGCTCATGATCTATTTATATGGTTTCGGCACTGGGTTGTCTAGTCTGATATTTTGTTTATAGTTCAGGGTCCTAGCAGGCATGTTTGGTGAGAGAAGTGGTCAGGAAGATCTGCTCGGATGGACTTTGTTACTAGCATATCATATCTGAGTGGCACTGTGAGATGTAGAGCAGCACGCATAGAATGGAGCCAATTGGGACCTGCAGTGCTGGACTAGAGTTCAATACTCTGAGTGGCCAGCTTTATGTCAGATCACTTCGGTAGTACATGTCTATTCAGCTGGTGATGACTGGTTTATGGGCTGGTACAGTACTGAGTGATGGTTAAGACCCAGAGGACAGGTCTTGTGTGAAGACAGGAAAACAGTTATTAACCAGCCTGCATGAGCTATAACTGGAAATACACAACTGAAAGTTATGGTATTATTGTGGGCCAGAATGATAAGATAGGAGTTCACATTACTATATAATGCCTTTAGATGATGAATCAGCCCAATTAGAATGCTGATTGGGCTGTTTCATTTGTGTGAGCTGTAAGCTGCAGATTCTATCTGATGCCAAGAAGTGTGCTACAGACCAGAAACTGTATACTTTGGTGAGGCATTATTGAAGGTCAGAAGGAGGCACTGTCTTTTACATACAGAACATTTAATTTCGAAATGGAAGCACAAGGCCAACATGCAGTTCTACTGATAAAACTACATAGCTCACAAATAATAATGGGTGAAAATGAGGTTTCAGCGCCTTTATCAGATGAGCCTGTTTTAGAGTACAGAGCCAGCATTGAGATGAAAGGTCAGGAAGCACACTCCGAGTATGGCAAGAATTGGTGCCTCACTTGTCTACTCTGTTTCATTTAAAGTTTCAAATAAAGTAAAGTAGTCTAGCCAGAGTGTTTCTCCTGATGTTAACGTTTGTTAGCAGGTCCATATGGCCCAAGACCACTTGTTCTGCTCAAAAGTCTTAACCTTGTATAATGCATTGTGCACGTTTCATCTCACTTGTTGCTCATTTCACACTCGCTTCTCGTAATTGGCGTGATCAGCTATTGTTTTGTGCATGCTGTTCCCTGTAGTTTCTTCCTGGACCCTTTTGTCATATCCCTAACTTTACAGGCAAAATCACTCATTAATTTCTAAATAAGGAGTATAAACGTGTTCAGGTGACAGTAATCCTCTGCTTCCCTAAAAGTGTTTTCTTTTTCCAGGATGTTCTTTGTTTTTTTTGTTTTTTTTAAGACATCATTTTACACTTGCCTCTCCTCCCTTTATAAGCTATTTCCTATTTTCTGGTTTTACAGCACTGAAAGGTCATATAAATGACAAATATAATCACACCACTGCAAATAAAAAAATAAAGTAAAAGAACATTGTAATTGGCAATGCTAAAAGCTCTAACTTTTATAAATGCAGGACTGATTGCATATACTCGTTTTTTTAAAGTAACTAGCAATGTTACTTTCATCCAATGAGTTACTTTTTAGGTCTCGCTGAGCCCCAGCGCTTGCGCTGGTTCGAAGAGACATTTAGTATGTGGGATTTTCAAAGTGCTGCTGGCTGGCCTAACGCTTGCGTTCACGCGATCGTGCACGCGCGCAGCCGTCCGCCAGCAGCACTTTGAAAACTCGTGTGCGTCATCGCGATCACTTTTGCTTTCAGAGCGATCGCGATGACGCACGCGCACACACAACTCCCGCTTCTCCCCCTCCCCCACCACATTTTGCGTCCTCGGCCGCTCGCGCGCGGCCAACGCTTGTTTGTAATGTCACGCTTCCAGTAAAATGCATCAGTCCGATGAAGGATTTGTTAAACAGGGCGTCTGCAATGAGCTCTTCAATTGAAGACGTGAAAAACTCCAAGCTCCCATAACATATACAGGCACTGTGAGTGCAGCTCGGCCCCGATTATAGGGCTTAATGACCACCACTGTTTGCACGCGCCACAGCCGAGGTGGATACTGGAGTCTGGGAGCGGCACTGCAGTCCTGCGCCAAGCTTCGCCTTCTGACACATCTCTTGTGTGTGAGCTCGTCTTTCCCAACTCGGACTCCGCTTTCAAGCTGAGGATCTTGATGGGCTTGGCTGCTGGTAGGAGCGGGTCTGCTCAGGAGAGTGACAGCATGATGTATAATGTACACCGTAGTTACAGCAGCACATGCTGCTTCAGCCGAGAACTGTTCCTTTAGATGGATACCTCGGTGTTTGTAGAGATGTTGTTGATTGCTCCGTGTGAAGATGCGCAGCAGTCGGGACAGCTCCTCGGGGTCTAGTGCGTTGTTCACAGCCAGCCCATCTTGCATCAAGCCATGCTCTTACACGAATATTTCTTAATGTAGACTGTAGGGTACCGCGAGAGGTAATCCTGTAGTCAAAGGTAAGTCTGTAGTTAAATGTCGGACTGAAACAAAAATTCGGCCGGGCACCAAAATGAAAGTGGCCCCCATTTGCGAAAAAAGTGACCCACGTTTGCAAATCAGGCCACTTTTGAACTTGTAAAAAGACACGCTGTATGGGTATTTTGTACGGTGTGGGAGACTCCGTGTTTGCTGCAAGCATGTTTGTAGTAACAACAGGGAAATCGGCATTACAAACCCAGCCCACTTGACCATAAAATAGGCACACAACCAGCTTAAAAAAAAAACCAAGCATTTGCAATGCAATAGGTCTCGCATTTACGCGAGCTTAAGCTATTGGCATTGTAAATGACAATGAGTTGTATTTACATTTTAAAAACCAAAACATAAATAAAGTCATTGTCATTTACAATGCCAATAGCCAAAACTCACGTAAATGCGAGACCTATTGCATTACAAATGCTTGTTTCTTCCTTGCCTTCAGACCCACCACATGCCTTCACTTGCCAGACTGGCCCATTGTCATTCTGTATGTGGCAATCATCCGGCAGATAGAATGACAATGGTTCCATCACAGTCTGTGAGAGGCCAGGGAGGAGCACGGAGGAGTGCGAGGCAGTCCCAGCAGGGAGTTCTCAGAACACAGAGGCTTCTTAAAGGTGAGCAGTAATCCCCTCCCCTCCCCCCCCCCCCCCCCCCCCCCCCACCACCCTAATCCCGTGACACGTCCCGGACTCCTGGAGGTACTCAGTACACCCCCAAACACCCCTCTCCACAGGTAGGTGCGCACATCTGCAGGCCGCTTACAGAGCACTGAAAGTAAGTGTGCACTGGCTAAACTGTGTAAATGCACGGACAACTGCACAGTCACTATGCACTGTTTGAGCGAAATTACCAGAAGAGGCCAACTGGGCTCCTTACTGTATCTTCCAGAAACATCAACAGTTTATCCAGTTTCACAATGTGACGTTTTCTTTCTTCAAGGAGAGCCCTGTCACTAACCACCCAGTGCGTATCTCCCCATTTCACTGAATGAACCCTCTCACCGACCACTGCTACACCAGGGGCCGTATGTACAAAAAATTGGAATTGCAATTATTGCCGAATCGCAATTCCTAGTGTAAGAAAACGTACAAACTTCAGACAGCCTTTCCTACCTCATGAATATTAATGAGGTGGGTCGCAATTTGTGACCCATTAGGAATTGCAGTCACCACAGGGATGGTAGTCTGCCATGTTTTAATAAAACAATCTCCCCCCCCCCCCCCCATTTTTCAATGCAGACCGTTTTCATTTAAAGGAAAACTGAATGTTTCAAAAAATAAAATTAAACATTTAGGGTTCATTTTTAGTTCTTGCCTGCGATGCAGTGCAGCTGCTTGCTTGCGAGTTCTATAGTCTTTGGTTTTCTGTCAGGCTTCTTTGGAAGTAGGGTTGGTGCACGCCCTGTCTCCCTTAGGCCCTGCCCACTCTGCGAGGCGGTCTTCCCACCAAGTTGTTGTAATCTGCAGTTTCCATCAGAGAAGCCCTATGGCATGGCCGATAGTCTTATCCTGGCCTCTGCAGAGGTGCTAGACTCGGGTGAGTGGCTTCCTTCGTGGCATAAAGGAGATTTCGATCTCCTAATAAATTACGTGCACCCCTGCCAGAACGGTTCCTGTATCTGTTGTTTCCTGAAACATCCCAGTTGTCACGTTGGTGAGAAATATCACAAATAATACGGTACCTACAAGTGGTAAATGAATTAATAGGATGCATACCGCGCCGTGAAAACCACTGAAAACATTTACTGCTGACACATTTGTGGTTAACTACAAAATAAGAGAAGTCCTTCTTTTTAACTGTAATAGTGCCGCAAGCTGTTAGGGGGGAGAGAGGCTCATGGTTATTTTTTTTAATTTTAAGTTTGTTACAAATCGCATCCCAAACTCACCTCACTTCAGGATATTACTAGAAGAAATTTACAGTTTTGTAATAACTTAGCTGGTGCTGTTCTAATTTTTGTGTACTGAAACGGGGAGTTGGGCGTAAGAATTTGCTTCTCGTTATCTGATCTCAGTATAGCAAGGAATGTGTTTTTTTAAGCAGCATGTGGTGTGCCTTGCTTCTTGTGCAGTATGGGCGTAAATTAACAGATCTGCCTTAGGAATGGCCAAACCCACCCTCTAACTAAAACAGCTGTTCCCTATGTGCTGCAGTATCAAGCTCCATATAAACCACCCAGGGTAAACAACATCAAGAGGTCAAAGCCTCCCGTGCATATCTGCTGCTCTTTAGTACTGCTCATAGCACCACCCGAAAGGCTGCGGCCACATCCAGGACCTGGCATAATTGTTAGGGATTATTCAGTAGCTGTGTTGAGTTTGCATTGCCTTTTTGTACCAGTGTCTGTAATATGCGAGACAGAGTAAGGGCACACAAACACAAAGATAATCATTCATTCCATATGGTTCGGCACCGTTACTTTCCGCTCCATACCCCATGTTGCTTTTTACAAAGCTGCATCTAACTTGAATTCTGCCTTTTCTGACTTCCCTCTCCGCATACGGTTATATATTATTTTTGTGTTGCTATTTGTTTTACCTTTGCCTACAATTCTGGATGCCAATAAAGTAATTTGATCGGGTTGCATTAAAGCAGTTCTCAACTCCATTCATTCAGTCACACAAGGATCACCTCAAACTGAGCATAAATACATATTTAAAAAAAATTATCCAATTTACTTTATATCGCGCTCCACTACGCACAAAAAATAAGTAAAACAATGCCATTTACAACGCCGATAGCTCTAGCTTTTACAAATGTGAGACCTATTGCATTGCAAATGCTTGTTTGTTTGGGCTGTTTCTTATTGCCATGCCAAGTAGGCATTTTTTTACACGGAGCTGTAAAACTATAATATCTGCGTTTGTATTGTAAGGCCATAAATCCTATTGCTCTGTATTTTCAATATTGTGACAAATGTACTTTTGTATGTTGTTCATAAGGACTTATGTCTAACCAACCATTTTATAGCAAAAAAGAACTTAAAATGTCCACACCATCTGTGGTGTGGAAGCGGATCTGTGTAAAAGATGGGAAATTAGTAAGACAATAATGAATAACAAGCATTGGAACTGCAATCGGTCTTGCATTTGTTTGTGTTGAAGCTATTGGCATTGTAAATGGCAATATATTTTTCTTATGTGTTATGGTTTGTATGTGGTGTGTAGTGGAACTATGTGTATTGGATTAGTTAGTGGTGTGGTGTGGAGTGGATTTGTGGAGCGGCATTATGTGGCATGGTGTGCTGTGGAAATATATGGTTAGCAATTTTGTGGCATGTGTAGTGGTATTGTGTCGAGTGGTAACTTGTACAGTTTAATTATGTGGGGTGCAGTTGAATTTTGCGGCACAATGTGGAATTGTGTGGTGTGGATTTGATGTATGTGGTGTTGTCACTGCGTTGAGTTGTATTATATGGTTTGGTGTTAAATTATGTGGTGTGGGTTGGAAATGTGTAAAGCTGAATTGTGTGGCATGGAACTTTTTGAATACCTTTGCGTTTTTGGTGATGGAAAAGAACAAATAGGTAGAAGCTAAGCATCAGATCTATGAGTTAAAAAAGAAAAAAAAAAAGGAAAGAGTTGGACCTATTGGCATTTTAAATGTCTTTTACCTATGCGTTATGGATTGGAGTGGATGTATGTGGTGTATACCAATTATGTGGGTTGAATTAGACTTGTTAGTTGTGGCATTGTGTGGTGTGAACCTGTGTGGTGTGGATTTGTGTAGTGGAATTATGTGGTATTGTGTGCAATTGTATTGTGGTCGTAATTATGTATTTTTGAGTGTATTGGAATTATGTGGTGTGAGACTGTGTGTAATGGAGTAAGTTTGTGGAGTGGTGTTTTGTGTTGTGGAGTGTTATGTAGTGGAGTTTAAAGAAGACCTTCTACAATCGAATGGCTCTTAATTAAAAAAAGAATTATCAAAAAATGTCTCCTAGTGTTTTTTTGTCCTTGCAATGCTGGCAATCTCCTGCTGCCTGTTGTAATGCTTGTTTGTTATAGCTTTTTTTGTAATGCAGGGACATAAACAATAGGAGAGTTGAGATTCAGAAATACTACCTGAATTACAACATGAGCTGCGGACGGTCACTAGGAGAGAATCAGCAGATGCCAGATTCTGAGGACACACTGAGGTGGTGCTGAGTAATGCTGCAGTGGTGCTGAGGTGTTGGTGTGCAAGTACAGATGTGATGCTCAGGTGCTGCTGAATGAAACTGTTATTGCTTAGTGCTGGTGTTGAGGTGATACTGAATGTTACTGAGGCAGTGCTGAGTGATGCTGAGGTGGTGCTGAGTGACGCTATGGGGGAGTGACCCTTGACCTTGTTGGTAGGTCGCTCCCCCACCACACAGCTCCGCTTGTGTGTCCTGACCCTGCTCCAGCTGCCACTGCTATGGAAGTTGAGGCCCTCCTCCACCCACAGGCTACTACCTGCGCCTCATCCCTGGTGGCCAGTGGTAGGCCTTAGGTTTGTATCTCTGTCGCTGTCTGTCTTCCCTGTACTGCCCATACTGTCTTCTGGTGTCTGTGACCGCTGTTGCCTGTCTCCCCCCTGTGCCTGCATTCTTATCTGTGCCAGTTTTGCCTTCTGTTCCCCTTCACTGCCCATTCGCTGCCCCTGCCTCCCAGCTGCTCCTCCCTCCCACATCCCCATATTTGGCGGCCGCTGCGCGTGAGGAGAGCGTCCCTTGACCTTGTTGGTAGGCCGCTCCCCCACCACACAGATCCGCCCGTGTGTCCTGACCCTGCCACAGCTGCCACTGCTGTAGAAGTTGAGGCCCTCTTCCACCCGCAGGCTACCACCTGCGCCTCAAGCCTGGTGGCCAGTGGTAGGCCTTAGGTTTGTATCTCTGTCGCTGTCTGTCTGTCTTCCCTGTACTGCCCATACTGTCTTCTGGTGTCTGTGACCGCTGTTGCCTGTCTCCCCCCTGTGCCTGCATTCTTATCTGTGCCCGTTTTGCCTTCTGTTCCCCCTCGCTGCCCCTGATTTGTGCCCGTTTTGCTTGCCTTCTGTCCCCCTCGTTGCCCCTTCATTCTGTTTCCCCTTGCCTGCTGTTCCCCCTCACTGCTCCTGATTTGTGCCCGTTTTGCCTTGTGTTCCCCATCGCTGCCCCTGATTTGTGCCCGTTTTGCTTGCCTTTTGTCCCCCTCGTTGCCCCTTCATTTCTGTGCCCTCTTGCCTTCTGTTCCCCCTTGCTGCCCCTGATTGTGCCTGGTTGCCTTAGGTGCCCTCGCCGCTCCCGTTCCTGCTGCTGCGCCCCCTGTGGCCCCGCCCCCTCACTGCCCATTTGCTGCCCTTGCCTCGCGCCTCCCAGCTGCTCCCCCCTCCCACATCTCCGTATTTGGCAGCTGCTGTGCGGCCACGCGCAGCGGGAGAGTCACTGGCGCGCCGAAGGCAAGCCCGTCTGCGCCCGGACCGAGCCCCGCACCCGACACGAAGACCACCGCGCTATGATGCCAGCACACTCCACGCTCTCAACCCCGGACGGACCCACACCTGCTTCAAGGCCGCCCCAAAACGTACATGCGGTCCCTTCACCTGCCGGAACTGCAGCTCCACCATTCTCGGAGCCGCCAAACAACCCGCCAAGAAAGACCTCAACCACCTACGATGCATCCTACTGAACACCTGCTCTGCACGCAGACACGCCGTCGAGCTCTGGGACCTGCTCGACACATCCTCCCCGGACGTCGCCTTCAAGAGAGAGACCTGGATGAATGACTCCTCCGCACCCGACATCACTATAGCCATCCCAGACGGCTACAAGATCATACGCAGAGACCGCACCAACGGAGTCAGAGGAGGAATCGCCATCGTCCACAAGAACAGCATCAGAGTCTCGACCAGCACCGACGACACTCTCAGCACCGCCGAACACATGCATTTCCAGATCCACTCAGACCCCAACTCCACCCACAGAGGCACCCTCATCTACAGACTCCCCGGACCCCGACCCCAGTTCAGCAACTCCATCGCCGACTTCATCAGCACGCACGCCCTGACCTCCCCCGACTACATCCTCCTCGGAGACCTGAACTTTCACCTTGAGAACAATGACAGCAACTCGACAGCACTGATCGAAACCTCGCCAACCTCGGACTGAGGCAACTCGTCACAGCGCCTACCCACACGCTTGACTTCATCTTCTCCGCAAGCCCCCACATCGCCTTCAGCCACACCACGAACTCCTCTGGACCGACCACCGCTGCATCCACTTCTCCTTCCAGAAACCCACCGCACCCAACAGATCCCTCGCCGCTGCTGGAGAAAAATCACCGAAGACCAACTACACGTAAACCTCGCTCTCAGCCCACCCACCGAACCCTCCAACACCGACGCTGCCCACAGCCTCAGATGCTGGATCGACCACTGTGCGAAAACACCCTCGCCCGCTCAAGAACCCCCCTTCCCTACAGAGACACCAGCAAGAGGGCCATCTAGTTCACCCCAGAACTCCTAGCGAGCCTGCTGGAAACTAGAGAAGAGATGGCGCAGTGAGCAGACTCCGGACTGCCATGCAGCCCACAAGGACGCCACCCGCAACCACCATCACCTCATCAGGACTGCCAAGAGGACCTCCTTCAAAGACCGCCTCAACAACAACGCACACAATAGCAAGGAGCTCTTCAACATCGTGAAGGACCTCTCCAACCCCAGCTCCAACACCAACATCCTGCCGTCGTAAGCCCTGTGCGACTCCCTCTCCACTTTTTTCCACCGCAAGATAGCAGACATCCACGACCGCTTCAACACCCAGACAGCCCCAACAGACATCAACACAACAGAATCTTCGCACACCATCGACCACGACCCCCTGCTAGCCTGGGCCAACGTGAGCCTCAATGACACCATCAAGACCATGAGCACAATCCACTCTGGCTCCCTGTCAGACCCATTCCCGCACCACATCTTCAACAAAGCCAGCAGCTCCATCGCACCCCACCTGCGCAACGTCCTCAATCTCTCCCTCGAGACCGCAACCTTCCCAGAGAGCTGGAAACACGCCGAGATTAACGCCCTACTCAAAAAAAAACAAGGCAGACCCTAGAGACCTGAAGAACTTCCGGCCCATCTCTCTGCCCCTGTTCCCGGCCAAGGTCATCGAGAAGATAGTCAACAGACAGCTAACCCGATATCTTGAAGAAAACAGAATCCTGGACCCTTCCCAGTCAGGGTTCTGCAGCAACCACAGCACCAAGACCGCCCTCACCGCCGCCACTGATGACATCAGGACCCTGCTGGACAACGGTGAGACCGCAGCCCTCCTCCTCCTGGACCTCTCAGCCGCATTCGACACCGTCTGCCACCGCACACTATGCGCACGCCTCCACGCCGTAGGGATCCGAGACAAAGCCCTGGAATGGCTGCCTCCTTCCTCTCCGGCAGGACCCAGAACGTCTGCCTCCTCCCCAAACCACCCCCCCATTCCGATCTGAAGCCGCCGAGATCATCTGCGGTGTACCCCAGGGATCCTCCCTCAGCCCGACACTGTTCAATGGTTACATGGCCCGCTCGCACACGTCGCGCGACAGCACGACCTCAACATAATCTCCTACGCTGACAACACTCAACTGATCCTCTCCCTCACCAAGGACCCCATCACCGCCAAAGCCAACCTCCACGAAGGAATGGAGGTCGTCGTCGACTGGAGGAAGATCAGCCGACTGAAGCTAAACACGGACAAAACGGAGGTCCTCATCCTCAGCTCCAACCCTTCAGCCTAGGACGACTCCTGGTGGCATACGGCACTGGGGGCAGCCCCGATACCCACCGACCACACACGCAACCTGGGAATCCTCCTCGACTCTACGCTCTCCATGACCAAGCAAGTCAATGCCGTCTCCTCCTCCTGCTTCAACACCCTCCGCATGCTCCGCAAGATCTACAGGTGGATCCAGACAGATGCAAGAAGAACAGTCATCCAGGCCCTTGTCAGCAGCATTCTCGACTACAGAAACGCCCTCTACGCGGGAGCCCCGACCAAGCTCATCAAACGTCTGCAACGCATCCAAAACACCTCGGCACGACTGATCCTCGACGTGCCACGGCCACATCACCCCCCCCCCCCCCACCTGAGAAACCTGCCCTGGCTGCCCGTCAACAAGAGGATATCCTTCAAGCTCCTCATCCATGCACACAAGGCACTCCACAAGACCGGCCCAGCCCACCTCAACAGACGACTTTTCTTCTACATCTCCAACCGCCAGCTCTGCTCCGCCGACCTTGCACTCGCCACCGTCCCGCACATCCGTAGAACAACCACCTGCGGGAGATCCGTCTCCCACCTCGCTGCCAAGACCTGGAACACCCTCCCACTGAGCTTACGACAGACCCAATACCTGCTGACCTTCAGGAGGCTACTCAAGACCTGGCTGTTTGACCAGTAGCTCTTAACCCCCCCCCCCCCTTCCAGCGCCTTGAGACACTCACGAGTATATAGCGTGCTCTACAAATGTTGATTGATTGACTGAGGTGGTGGTGCAGCGCTGGTGCTGGGTTGAGGTGATGCACTGTTGATGCTGAGGTGGTGCTGAATTGCTGCTGAGGTGGTGGTGGTGCACTGATGCAGAAATGGTGCTGTGCTGATGCGCTCTCCAAGTGCTGATGTGGTGCTGTGCTGATGCTGAGGTGGTGGTGAACTGATGAGGTGATGCTGAATGATGCTGATGTAGTGCTGAGTAGGGCTGAGGTGGTGCTTAGTAAGGCTGAGGTGGTGCTTAGTAAGGCTGAGGTGGTAGTGCTGCACTGGGTCTGATGTGGTGCTGAGCTGCTTCTTAGGTGGTGCTGGATGATAAGTTGGTGCTGTGCTGAGGTAATGCTGTGCGTATGTTGAAGTTGTGCTGCATTGGCGCTGAGTTGCTGCTAAGGTGGGGGCTGCTTTGGTGCTGAGCTGGTGGTGATGCACTGATGCGGCGCTAGTGCTGTGCTAATGCTGAGGTGGTGCTACTCTGATGCTGAGTCATGCTGAGCTGGTGCTGCTACACTGGTGCTCGGGTGGTGCTGAGCTGGTGCTCAGTTGATAAGTGATGCTGATGTGGTGTTGTGCTGAAGTGGTGGTGCACTGATGTGGATATGGTGCTATGCAAATGCAGAGGTGGTGCTGTGCTAATGCTGAGTTGGGGGTGCACTGATGAGGAAGTGGTGCTGTGTGATATTGAGGTGGTGGTGTGCGATATTGAGGTGGTGATGTGTGATATTGAGGTGGTGCTGTGTGATATTGAGGTGATGCTGTGGTGGTGATGAGTTGTGTTGAGTTATGCTGAGGTGGTGGTGCTGCGCTGGTGCCGAGTGATGCGGAGTTGGTGCTGAAGTGGTGCTTCATGGGTCCTGAGTTGCTGCTGAGGTGGTGCTGCGCTGGAAGTGGTGCACTGATGCTGAAATGTTGCTGTGCTAGTGCTGAGATGGTGATGTGTTGATGTGGTGCTGAGTTGGTGGTGCACTGAGGAGTTAGTGCTGTGCTGATGCCAAGGTGGTGCTGTGCTGATGCTGAGATGGGGCTGTATTGATGCTGAGGTGGTGGTGTTCATGTGGTGCTGTGCTAATGAGGAGATGGTGCTGCACTGATGCGGAGTTGGTGCTGCACTGGTGGTGGATCACTAATGAGGTGGTAGTGCTATGCTGATGCTGAGTTGGTGGTGCTGCACTGTTTCTGAGGTGGTGCTGAGCTGGTGCTGAGCTGGTGATCAGGTGGTGCTGAGTGATATTGAGTTGGTGCTGTGCTGAGGTAGTGGTGCACTGATGCTGAGGTGGGGTTGCGTTGGAGGTGGTGCACTGATGCTGAGATACTGCTGTGCTGTGCTGATGTTAAGGTGGTGCTGTGCTGATGCTGAGTTGGTGCTGCACTGATGAGGTGGTGGTGCTGTGTTGATGCTGAGACGGTGCTCTGGTGATGTTGAGGTAAGGCTGAGTGATGCGGATTCCCTCACCACCACCTTTTTTACAGTGTCCCTTAAGGCTCCATAACCACTAATGGTCAGATGCATTTAATTAGTTATAAAGTGTCGCACATACCAGTTTAGGGTATCAGAGCACTTTGCATCACTCACAAATTACACACAGACAATCATAAGTGTAAAGATGAGTGTAAAGGAAATGTTACATAACACAGAGGACTGCAGGGTGTAGGAGTCACAAGTCTTGCATATTGGTAGGCAGCATTACTAAAGAGTGCTTGGGCCCCAAAAGCACACACTCAGGATTGATAACAGAACACCATAGTTGGAGGCTCTCTTAAATAAAAATAATCAATTTCCATCCAGATGAACCCTTTTTGCAACTTTAATATCTCCTCTAATCTTCTTTGCAGTGCATGCAGTTCTTTGATGACGTTATAAATTCACTGTTCTGTTAGGATTTTAACTTGTACACTGCAAGTAACAGAAGAGCAGTAACCCATTGACCTAGTTACATTGTATGCACTTTGTAATCTGCATGGTACACTTTCTTCACAGCTGGCATATGAACCCTCTGGCTACTTCTTCCACTAGACAACTCTGATCTCTCCAGCAAAAACATCAATCACTTGAGTTATCTTGACATTTTTATTGTCTGGAAATTGCAGGAGGCCAGGAATGTGTTGAGTGCTTTTAAAAGCAAAATAAACTCTGAAACATTATCCCTCTGAAGTCAGTGTCCAGTGCAATCGCACAGCCCTTGTGCTAGCCCTGTGTTCTTTTTCTGCTTTTATTTAATGTATTACATTCAAATGCACATTTTAAAATGGACATTTTTCCAGAAGGAAACATTTTGGCCGCAGCGCAAAAACTGATCAGAAACTTCCAACTCCTCAGCCAGCAACCAAGAATGCTGCAATAACATTTAAGCAGTTGCGTCTGAGCACCCACGAGCAGATCAACAGAGCAAAGTGTAATGATATTGTACTAAGTCCCTGCTCCTTGGAGGAAAAAGGAGGGACAAAGAGGTAGCACTGGCCACTAGTAAGCAAGGAGTTTTAAAGGACATTAAAACAAACCAATGAGAAGCAAGGAATGGTATCAGGCCCACAGAAATATATGTATACTAAAGTATACAAGAGGTCGTACGCTTTTTTTCTTGTTTATCTTGCTAGATACCGGACGCCGGAGACTGCTCCGGACAGCCTTTTGGATGCGGCCAACACCGACATTCAATAACTCTTCTCACAGACATTGGTTGAATACTCTTGCCTCATTGTGCGTCATTTCATCACACTTTAGTTAGACAGAATCCGAGTCCTATTGCTCGTTGACTTGCTCGCCAGAAGAGACACCTTACACTCATACTATCTTGCCCTGAAGAAGCCCATGTTTGGGCGAAACACGTTGGCTGGCTGTTTTTATGAAGTGCAACAAGGAAAATAAAACACGGAAGATACAAAACATTGATATGTGATATGTTTTGTGCTGTAATATTTTGTTTACTTGGTTTACCTGTGTCATTATATTGCCTCTCATCCAATCAATTTTTATGTATATATTTACGTTCTACAAGCAGCAGAATGTTTGAGGTGGGCAATATTGCATATTGCTTGTGACTGATTCTGGTGGTGCAGTCTCCTTTGACCCGGCTTCTGCTAATTATTTTCTATGGTTTCTAGATTCCTGTGAGGGTCTGATGGTGAAAACACTGGAACAGGATGCCACCTATGAAATCGCCAAAAGGTCCCATAATTGGCTGAAGGTAAGAGTGACTGTTGGATTGCTGGTTTTGTAAATTAGCACTAGACTTCAGATAGGCTCCAGGAGTGTTATTCGTTTATCAGAAACAGTAACAGCTGGCTTAATCTGAACTCTGCTTTTTTTTAATGGAATTGTCCATTATGTGTGGGATCCCAAAATTCATCTAAAAAAAAGTTTTACGAAAAATATTTTAAACCAAAAGCCAATCGTAAAAGCAGCATTTCCTTTTCTTTATTCTAAAAACAAATTTGAGTTAAATTACCAGCCCTGTTTCACCACTCAATTTCATTACCCAACAGCAGATCATAGGCATCATCTACAGGAAAAAAAAACTGCTGCTGTCTCCCTCTGGCAGGTCCAGGGTTTCAGACTATAATGTCATTAGGACAGTCCGTGTTACCTCTTAGTAGAGCAGTTATCACTAAACACAAGCTATGCTTTTTTGTCTATTTCTCAAACTTACTTATGAAGCGGTTTGTTTACTTCACTTGTTTGGGCTCAGCCGCTATTCCAAACCTTTTTACATATTTAATCTGATAGACGTCTAGCCACAGATTCCTTAACTTAGAATATCCCCAGGCGTCAGACTGGATCCGGAAAACTTTCCGCAGCAGCACCTCTGCGCGCCGGGGGGCGGCGCCGCACGGCTCCTCCCTGACATCGTCCACGGACATGACGTCAGCGGAGCCATGTATGCCCCTCCCGGCGCGCTGACGTCAGTTTTTTTTCTTTTCCGCGTCCCAACGCAGATCCTGGAAGACCAACAGCTCCTTGGCCAGGTTTTTAGGCCTTATCGACACCTTCGGTGTCGCCGGAACAGTGTACAATGCCTTCGGGTTTTAAGGCTTGTGAAGCCTGTGCGCGTCAGATGTCTGGCACTGACCCGTATCTCATCTGCATGCACCACGACTCCAAAGAGTGTGACGCCTGCCAGAGGATGAAGCCCAAGTCCCTCCGAGAGTGCCGTATGAAACTGCTGGCAGCACGGCTGTACGGTCCAGCACCTTCGCATTGCCGCTCTCCCCCTCCGGCTTGGGCTCCGTCCAGAGGTCGTTCCCGCGATAGTCGTACAGGGGCAGGTAAGCGCAAGACCAAGCGGCAAGCACGGAGGTCCTCCCATTCACGTTCAGCCGCCGCCCGCTCCTCTCGTTCTATGCCAGGTAAGGGCGCCCGTCAGTTGCTTCCTCCATACCTCCCTTTCCGGGGGTTGGGGCGATGTGTGCCCAAATGGAGGCTTATTCTATTGCCCTCCAGTCATACTTTGAGTCCCCACCTCTGCCTCGAGCGCCTTCGGGTCCCAAACAGGTGGCTCGCCGCCCGGCTTGACCAAAAGGGCACATTTTGCAGTAGGATCGACGTCGGATGGCTTCCGAGTAGAGTCCCCTCTGGTGTTCGTCGACGTCCATACGACTCCGACCCGGTGTCTTATCGACTCCGGTGCCACCGTCCAAGCTTCTTCACGGGGTTGCTGCTCCTTCCGAATCCTCTGACGTCGCTGCGACCTCCACACTGTCGATCGGTGCCGGCAACAACGCCTCCTGGTCAAGAGGTTGACGCTTCTCAGGATTCCCCGGATCAGGGGCCCATGGTGCAAGTGCCTTGTGTTGCCTGGCCTTCGGGTCAGTCTCCGGCTCCTCCAGTTTTGTTGTCCAGTGGACGGCTTAGTCTTCAGTCGTCTCCTACCGACGGCTTATTATCACCTAGCCGGATGACAAATGAAGCTGGGGCTGCTTACGCACGTGCCATTCACAGGGCGGCTGCTATTCTTGGTTTTCAACCTCCTGTGGCCCCCCCTCCTGTCTGATCCCTTACTGGATCTGCTCCATATGGGGCCTATTGAGGTGGAGCCTTTGCTGCCATTTGGCAGCTCTTTATTGGACATTTTGCGTGCCTCATGGGCAAGGCCCTCTTCTGGTGACCCTGTTGATCGTGCTATTGCCCGTAGGCACCGTCCTGCTCCAGGTGATCCACTCTGCCTGTCCACTCACCCTACGGCACAGGGGCTCGATGTTCAGGCAGCCTTTAACTTAGTCTTCATCCGCCATGCCATTATTATCTCCCACCAGGGAGTCTAGCTGGCTGGACGCGTGTGCTCGCCAACTTTTTGCTTCTACCAGTGCGGGTATCCGGGCATTGAATACTGCGTGTGTGTTCGTGCGTTCATCCTCCACCCTTTGGGACCTGGTCAAGAGCAAAACCAAAGGGGTTGACGGACGGAGTGTTGAACATTGCAAGCACTCACCCCCAGTCAACTGATCTGGGTTGAATCCATCATTCTTTAGCTCACTCCGCTACCCCAGTTCAGACATGGCCATATGCAAATCAGTCTGACCCTGTGCCTCATGGGAACAGTCCAGCCCGATCTGCCAAGCCATGTCTTTCCTGGACTGGAAACAAGAATCCTGGGACCGGTTTCGGGTTCATAACCCTCTCCCTTCTATTCCAGAGGAGCCGCGGTCACAGTTGCTTCTGCTTGATGGCAGGGGGATGGCGTAATTTTCGCTCCGTTCTTCCCTTGATGCCACTGACTCTGTGGGGCGAGCTCTTGCTCGATCTGTGGCTTTGCGCCGCCATGCATGGCTGTGCGACAGTCGTTTCCCAGATAATGTTCGAGATGCCCTCAGAGATCTACCGTTTAATGGCGTGGACCTTTCTGATCCCTACGCGGATTCGGCAGTCTCCCGGCTCTTGTCCGGGTTGCCATAACTTTTGCACTGTTCTGTGCCTTAGTTTTCTACACCTCTATCACAAACGTGTATAGTAGGTTAACAGTTTGCTGTCCACGGCTGCTCAGCCTTCTCTGATTAGCATTTTCCTTGCCAGGCTTATGGGACCACCATTTGAATCACTTCACTAATGTGAACTTCAATTCCTGACATGGAAAGTTGCTTTCCTTGTGGTGATAACTTCCCTCAGAAGTATAAGTGAATTATAAGCACTTAAGCTACATGAACCATTCGTCAAATTATTCCCAACAAAACTGGTAATACGTAAAATATCCAAAGTTTCTACCAAAGTATCAGCTTTTCACACAAGTCAAACTATAGAGCTAACAGTGTTTTTTTCTAACCCAGACACAGTAGCAGAAAGAGCATTACATGCACTCAATATTAAAAGGGCACTAATGTTCTACATAGACCGAACCAAACCCTTCAGAAAAGCCCAGCAACTCTGTCGCATTTGCAAAGCCACAACAAGGAGCACCCATATCCAAGGCAGGAATTGCCAGACGGATAGTTAAATGTATTCAAACCTGTTACTGTAAAGCAAAGAGGGTACTCGCAGTACATCCACGAGCTCATTCCACTTTTTAGGAAAAATACCAATAAAGGATATTTGTTATGCAGCTACATGGAATAATCCACATTCATTCACAAAGCAGTATTGTGTTAATGTATTAACCAATCCACAAGCCAGAGTGGGTCAGTCTGTACTTAAAACTTTTTTTCAAACATCTACTTCAACCAATCGAAAGCCACTGCGTATGTTATGTTATTAAGATTTATAAAGCGCACGATTACCATTCCGGTGTCCTGGCGCTAAGCATTAACTACCTAAGCAGATAACATACCTAAAACTGAGAGAAAAGCCAAGTCTTGAGACCCTTCCTGAACACACTAATGTCAGGGGAGTTTAATGAAAAAGGAAGTTAATTTCAGATTCTGGATGCACTGGTTACAAAGCTTCTGCCTCCCCAATTAACTTTTTTGAAGCAGGGGGTTTTCACTAGTTTTGCACCCATTGATCTAAGAGATCTAGATGGGATGTACCAGGAAAACTTGTTTCTTAAAAACTGTGGACCTGTCCCGGTCAAGGCTCTGAACACAATACATAGTGCCTTGAATCTAGATCTCAGATGAGTAGGGAGCCAATGTAGCTTTTTGAGTTCTCCTTTAACTGAGACCGACCTAGGGGTCTTGGTTAACAGTCTGGCTGCTGCATTCTGAATAGTTTGGAGCCTATTTTGATGTTGAGCTTGAATATTGACATAAAGACTATTACAATAGTCAAGACGTGACAATATCAATGCAGTCACCACGGTTCTTAGGTTCCCCTCCGAGAGAAAGAACCTGATTTTCCTGATCATTCTCAATATAAGCGAGCATCCAGATATCACCTTGCTGACCTGGTCTCCCATATTGAGTTTTTCATCTACCACCACACCCAAGTTTTTGGCTTTCCTACGGGGTGTGGGACAGAGACCAAGATCCGCAGGCCACCAGTCTGGTGTCCACATCAAGGGGTTATTACCAAACCTCAAGACCTCAGTTTTAGCTGAGTTCAGCTTGAGGCAATTGGCCGACATCCATCTGGAGACGGCGCCCATGCAGTCTGAGAAGCGTGCTCCTGTTTCTTTTTCAGCTCCCTCCTTCACTGACAGTACAATTTGAGTGTCATCCGCGTAGGAGGTAAGCTGAAATCCAAAAGCTCTAATAATGCCAGCCAGGGGGAGGAATGCTTTAAATTTGATGCAGAGTATAAGCATCTACGACCAACACATGCTATGAATAGAATGTTAATTACCCTGTAAGCATCCATTTGTAGCGTGTAGTGTTGTAGATTCCTATGCACCCACCCTCCTCCCCAGAGACTTTTGTTTGAAGAATGCTCTAATTGACTCTATATAATAAACATTATACTTGCTCTTATGCACATTTTTAGGTCAAGCCTAGAGCAGCGCATGCGCTGTGCTCTGGCAAGACTTTTTGTAAGGGCTTAAGAAAATGCTACCACTGTGGCCTAGAGCTTTAGTGCATGTGCGCGGGTACGCGCTTACGAGCAGTGGCGCCCTATGGCTTTCCTCTCTCGTCATGGGTCACAGGCCATGGCTGTTCTGTCCGCCCTCTGCATTCCGCAGACCTTCTCCAACCTGCTTTTTCCCCTCTCGACCCCTCCCTTTGGACAGGGAGGAGGGAAACTGCTCCTGTTTGCAAGCCTCACCACTATTCATGCCATGGAAGTTTATCAGTAAGGCATGAACAGTGCATTTCATTTCTTGAAAACAAGTGTCCCTGTCTCCCTTTCTACTCTGGGCTGCTCACTCCTCTGGCCCCCACCTCTAGGCTTCAGGGTCAGAGTCTGCCAGCAGCTTCACTCTGCAGCTATTCTCTCCTCCTTCTTCCTCCCACCCCGTTTTCAGAGGGGAGGGGAAGGGAGGCTGGGTCCATTGCAAGCTTCTCAACCAGCAGCTTTAGGTATGTCAAAGAAGTGGCCACTTTACCCTTAATACGTAATGCTTATCCCCTCTGCCCCCCCCCCAGCACTGTCCTAACACTTATCATCAGGTTCAAAGCTTGCCGTGCTTACCCCCCTGCCCCCGCTCTGTCCTAAAACTGGTCATACGGTTCAAAGCTCGCCGTACTTACCCCCCCCCCCCTGCCACTCGCTCTGTCCTAACACTTATCATCAGGTTCAAAGCTCGCCGTGCTTACCCCCCCTGCCACTCGCTCTGTCCTAACACTTATCATCAGGTTCAAATCTCGCTGTGCTTACCCCCCTGCCCTCCGCTCTGTCCTAAAACTTATCAGGTTCAAAGCTCGCCGTGCTTGCTCCCGCTCTGTCCTAAAACAGATCATCCGGTTTAAAGCTCGCCATGCTTACCCCCCTGCCCCCCCGCTCTGTCCTAAAACAGATCATCCGGTTTAAAGCTCGCCGTGCTTATCCCCCTGCCCCACGCTCTGTCCTAACACTGGTCATACGGTTCAAAGCTCGCTATACTTACCCCCCTGCCCCCGCTCTGTCCTAAAACTGGTCATACGGTTCAAAGCTCGCCATACTTACCCCCCTGCCCCCGCACTGTCCTAACACTTATCAGGTTCAAAGCTCGCCATGCTTACCCCACTGCCCCCCCCCCCCCCCTCTGTCCTAAAACAGATCATCCGGATCAAAGCTTGCCATGCCTACTCCTCTGCCCCTGCCACTAGCTCTGTCCTAACACTTCTCATCAGGTTCAAAGCTTGCCGTACTTACCCCCCTACCCCCGCACTGTCCAAACACTTTATCATCACGTTCAAAGCTCACCGTGCTTACCCCCCTGCCCCCCGCTCTGTCCTAAAACTGGTCATATGGTTCAAAGCTCGCCGTGCTTACCCCCGCCCTGTCCTAACACTTATCAGTTTCAAAGCTCGCCGTGCTTATCCCCCTGCCCCACGCTCTGTCCTAGCATTGGTCATACGGATCAAAGCTCGCCATACTTACCCCCCTTCCCCCGCTCTGTCCTAAAACTGGTCATACGGTTCAAAGCTCGCAGTACTTACCCCCCCTGCCACTCGCTCTGTCCTAACACTTATCATCAGGTTCAGAGCTCGCCGTGCTTGCCCCCGCTCTGTCCTAAAACTGATCATACGGTTCAAAGCTCGCCATGCTTACCCCCCTGCCCCCCGCTCTGTCCTAAAACAGATCATCCGGTTTAAAGCTCGCCGTGCTTACCCCCCTTCCCCCCCCCCGCTCTGTCCTAAAACAGATCATCCGGTTTAAAGCTCGCCGTGCTTATCCCCCTGCCCCACGCTCTGTCCTAACACTGGTCATACGGTTCAAAGCTCGCCATACTTACCCCCCTGCCCCCGCTCTGTCCTAACACTTATCAGGTTCAAAGCTCGCCATGCTTACCCTACTGCCAACCCCCTCCCTCCCCCCCCCGCTCTGTCCTAAAACAGATCATCCGGATCAAAGCTTGCCGTGCCTACTCCTCTGCCCCCGCCACTAGCTCTGTCCTAACACTTCTCATCAGGTTCAGAGCGCGCCGTGCTTGCCCCCCCAGTCCCCCTCCCCCGCCACTAGCTCTGTCCTAACACTTATCAGGTTCAAAGCTTGCCGTACTTACCCCCCTGCCCCCGCACTGTCCTAACACTTTATCATCACGTTCAAAGCTCACCGTGCTTACCCCCCTGCCCCCCGCTCTGTCCTAAAACTGGTCATCAGGTTCAAAGCTCGCCGTGCTTATCTCCCTGCCCCACGCTCTGTCCTAACATTGGTCATACGGTTCAAAGCTCGCCAAAGGTGACCGTGCTTACCCCCTGCCCCACACACTGTCCTAATACTTATCAGGTTCACAGCTCGCCATTGTGCAGCACAATGTCCTTGGTGCAACAAAATCAACTGTTGCATGGCTAAACACTTATAAGGTCCCAAAAGCGAGACCTACTGGCAATGCCAATGCTTGTTATCTCTTCTATTACTATATTGCTCCTTTTCTTAATGCTCAACTGATGAGCCAAAAAACAATCTAGCAAACGGACCCAGGAACATGCGAAATACACACTGGAGGAGAAGTCAGTATATCTCGTGACTCGAACACTTTTTGAAAAGAAAATAACTTGCAACTGTCCTAGCCCAATACTAGATGGCAGAATAAGCTGACCATATTAATCTACAGCACTACATGCTACGAATTGATGTTTACAGGGTAAGTAGTGTAGGAGAGTAGGGTCTGCAATCCTATGATCACCCAGATTTTTTGCTTTTGCTTCATTGGTTTACGACTTTCTCCGGCTGTGGGCCTGCCAATCAGACCCACAGCCTAGCTGTTCTCTCTCGAAATTAACACACATGTACGTTAGGTGCATCCACTAATTGGAACTGGGCCGCCTTGTCAGTCCCTGTCTCAGCATACCACAGGTATCCAGGGCATCGGTGTACCCAGGGCCTACCAGGGGCTGCAGCATGTATTATGCCACTCCTGGAATGGCCGCCCAAATCTGACACAACTGGCTGCACGACAGCTGGGGCCACGTGGTGTAATCACCCGTTGCTGTAGGTGTAGTATTCCTACACCTAACCCTAAAATGGACACATGGATTCCTATCAGTCACTCCTATGGCAGGCCTTATCAATCCTGAAGGCAGAGTGCGGGGAGTCATGTGGGATGGTGCTCTGGCGCGAGCCGAGCCCGTCGACGGCTTGCGGAACCAAGTCCTAATAGCCGTTCCATGGTGACGCGGGCCAACTATTTGCTAACTTTGGCATCGCATCACCTACACATGTCGCGTAAGGTGTCATACGAATTGGAATACGAACCCCTCGCTAGTTCTGGCGACGGGGTTAGCATTCCCCCCTTCTAGAGGGGCACGACATGGAAGTAACCCTGAACCCCGGTTAAAGTTGACTCAAGCCTCAGCATCACAAAATGGATGCTGCCACCAGACACAAGTCTGACCTCCTGCTGCTGGGGGACCTTCCAGCGAAGGGAGTTTGGACAAAGGGTTTCCTGTCGAGGGCGGTGTTAGCACCGTCCCAGACAGGGTTGTGTATCCCAGGTAGGCAGGGCTGAAAGGAAGGTGATTGCCAGTGGCACCCCGGTGCTCACTGTGCATAGCCCGGCTCAAACCAGTTTCGGGGGCACACCAGCCCCTGAGCTGGCGCGAAGCCGGACAAAGGATAGGGGTGTAACCACCCCCCTCCTGGCTCCACCCATAGGTAGAACCTAGTCACGGGCCAACCCCTTTTTCTTAGAATAAAGGTAGGAGCGAGTCCCCTTCCCAAATTGGATAATCAGATAATCGGATACCTCCGAATCACGAACCACTTTCCACGAAAGGAACTCTTGACTATTTCTGAAGACTCTCCCTTGTGGCTAAGGAGTAGCCACCCTGCTCCAGCAGGCACCAACTAAGCGCTTGCGGTTTGCTGTAAGTCTCTCCTACGGATCAAGACTGCCCAGCTCGACGAGACCCGAGTTCCCTGCCATCTCTGACCTTTTACCTCCCTCATCAGCCCAGCTGAGAGCCGTAGGTGTGACGAGACCTGCGGGACCGGCTATCTTCAGAACCTGCACGACGCTTATCTAGCACGCCCACCGAGGGACCCTCGAGTGAGTGCACCTAGGGTTTGAGAAGCCCTAAACCCTGAGCAGCTCCAGCATCGAAGTCTGTCTCCCCAGCATCCGCGAGATCTGCGTGGGGGGCCCTTCCGCTCCTTGCTGTTCACCGCGTTGTCCGACCACTTGCCGTCCGGCTTGTGGCCCTCTTCACGACGCTCCAAGATTATTTTTCATCACTAGTCCGGTTGCTCCCGACTGGCACTTGCTCCCCTTCAACAGAGGAGTACCCCGGACCCTCCTGGTCCACTCCCGACGCCATCTTGACTCCCCCGCTTGGGTGGCCACTGCCAAGATCCGCTGCCCCTTCCTGGGCCCAGCATCATCGACAGCAGACACCTTCGTGGGACAGCTCGCCCTCCATCCTGGTCGCCGCCGCGCCTCCTGGTCCGAGGAACAGCCGAGTCCGACGTCACCCACTCACCTGGTCGAGGTGACTTCAGCCGGTACCCTCCTGGTACCCACACGATCGCTGGCTAGCGGTTGAGAACTGAGTCCCCTCTGCTTTCAGGTTTTCCTTCATCACCGATCCAGGCTTGGATCGCCCTGAACATCGTCACTGGTCGCCTGCCAGCAACTTCTTCTTTCAGGCTCCTGAGACTACACGAGGACTCCCGACATCTTGACTAACTTCACGCAGCCGCAGCCTCCGGGCTAGGTAAATCGAGCATCTCGGTGCTCCATCGCAGGTTCGCTCTACAAGTGTCCAGTTCCTTTTTCGTTTAGTCCCACTGATCGGAACCCTCCGGAATCAGTACCTCCAGACTCTAACCATTCGCATTTCACTGTTAGTGTAGATGGTTTCTCGCGCCCCTCGGGCATTTGTGTAACTTGTGCAACTGAAGTATTTTTCTAAGAGTTTTGTAGTGTGCGTAGCTCCCTGACTCATAAAGAGCCAGGGTAGTCTTGTTATAAATAAATACCCTTTTATTTTCATAACAACTTGTGTGGTGTCCTTTCACTTGGTGTTCAAGGGGTATATGTGATGGTAAACAGCTGGCTTAACACGCCCTCTAGAGTTTAGCCTAAGACTGCTCGTATCCACGCTACTAGGATAGCTGGTCTAAAAGGTTGACTTACAACCAATCATCAATAAGGGTCGTTTGGAATGATACACAGTGATCACTAGAATAGTGAGCACTACATATCAGGCCAACTTCTCACATTGGTGAGCAGCGGTTGGGATTTGAGCTTGCTGTTGTTTTACCACACACGTATCCTAAGAATATCGCAGTGAAAGATCACATAAGTACCCAGGTACATATAACTTAACTTAGAATACTCCGAGTTCTACTGAACCGGCTGTTGTAGTGTAACAGGGCTTAGCACACCCTGACTACAACTCCTAGCAAGGGATCAGTAGGTAAACACATAGTGTAGGTAGGTGCAACACTTACACCGCACTAGACAAGCATGTCGGTCCACGGAGAGTCCTCGCAGACTCCCTTAGTGGTCAGTGACCCTCCACAGGTCGTGTCACGATATGCAACCCTTAGCTTCAAGGAGATGCGACAACTATGTGCCTCCAGGAAGCTAAACCAGGGTTCTAACCCTACCATCGCAATTCTGATAGGTCTCTTAGAGGCGTACGATGCTAGGAGGTCCTCTAACACAGGTCCCCCCAGTGCAGATGGGAACATGCCTCCCTTAGAGGGAACCCTCGGTGACCCCGACCTCGACCTCCACACAGAGGAGGAGGACGAGTTATCGGGAGACGAGGCAGACAAAGGTCCAGCGGTAGTCGGCAGGCTTACAAGGACCAACTTAAGCAGGCATGAGAATGGAACTGGGGGAGCCCCGGGCCCACGCTCAAGCAGGCTTAACCTTGGGAACGGACGAGCTAGGTCTCTCTCCAGAGGCTCCGGCAGATCGGTTCATACACATGTCTCTCAGGCATCCTCTCAGAGAGGAATGACTTCCCCTCAGAGGAGGGAGCATGAAGCGAAGATGCGGGAAGTCAATCTGAGGATCGAGCGGGAAGAACTTGCCCTCGCCAAAGAAAGACTTGCTCTGGCCCGAGAGCAGAAATTAAGTGGGTTAGATCCCACTGGTGGCAGCAGTCTCAATAGAGAGAAAGACAGGGGTATAGACACTAGACACCTGAGTAAAATAGTGCCCCCCTTTAAACAAGGGGACGACATCCACAAGTGGATAACTGCTTTGGAGAGGGCCTGCACTGTCCAGTGCGTCCCCCCAAGTCAGTGGGCAGCTATACTGTGGCTTTCCTTTGAAGGTAAAGGAAGGGACAAGCTCCTCACTACTAGAGCTGAGGATGCTAACAACTACCAAGTCCTGAAGAACACACTGATTGATGGGTTCGGCTTAACCACGGAACAGTACCGGGTGCTGTTCCGGGACACCCAGAAAATTCAGTCTCAGGATTGGACTGACTTTGTTGATTGTGCCACTAAGGCTTTGGAAGGCTGGTTGCTGGGTAGCAAGGTTACTGATTACACAGGATTGTACAATCTTATCATGCGAGAACAGATTTTAAACAACTGTCAGAACCAATTGTTGCATCAGCACCTTGTCGACTCGGATCTGACCTCTCCCCAAGAATTGGGAAAGAAGGCAGACAGATGGGTCAGAACAAGGGTCAAGCAGAACCAGAATCAGAACCAGGGTGGTCAGAAGAAAGCCGACCAAAAGGGTAACAAGAACGAACAAAATGACCAGAAGTCTTCGACAGGTCCCCAACAAACCAAAGAGGGTGGGGGTCAGGCTTCACAGAAGAAGAAGACTCAAGAAGGCCAGTCAAAAAGGTGGTGCCAGTACTGTAAAAGTAAGACTCACTGGTTTAGTGAGTGCACCAAGAAAGGAGGGCAAACTCCTACCACTGCAGCCCCTAAGGCACCTGCGCCCCCTAGTACAGTCAGCAGTGGTAGTGCGCCTCCCAAGGCATTAGTTGGGTTAACCTTGGGAACAGAGGGGAGTGACGACTTAGTCGGCACGCTCACTCAGGCCGTCCTTGTCTGTACAGGGGATATGGATATGTCCCCTGATGCCAGTCCCAATACTTTGGGCAAATACAGACAGACACCTTTGATCAATGGAAAAGTGGCTCAGGCCTACAGGGACACGTGTGCCAGTGTCACCATGGTGACGCCTAACTTCGTGGACCCTGGACAGATCATGCTAGGTACCAGTTACCTAGTGACCAATGCCAGCAACGTCACTACCAATCACAGTATGGCAGTTGTTGATTTCTCCTGGGGAGGGGTAAGTGGCCCGAAAAAGGTTGTGGTTAGTTCAGACCTCCCCGTAGAATGTCTGTTGGGCAATGATTTGGAAACGTCACAATGGTCAGAAGTGGAGCAGAGGACTCACATGGAGATGTTAGGCTTGCCAGCACATGTCCTTGCTGTGACCAGGTCACAGGCCAAAAGATGCCCCACTGAACAGGTGCTGGATCCTGGAAGAACGGACCAGACACCTTCCAAGAAAAGGAGCAGTAAGGGTAAGGCTTCGCCTTCCCCCTTGCCCCAGGTCGTGGATCAAGTCTCCGAGGAGGCTGACCTTAAGGAACTGAGGGAAACTGAGCCGCAAGAGCTTGAACCTGGTCAGGTTGAGTTTCTGGGCTCAGGGGGACCCTCCAGGGAAGACCTGGGGAAGGCACAGTTAGACTGCCCCTCACTTGAACCCCTCAGACAGCAGGCTGCTGCTGAGGCTGCAGGGAACGCCACAGGTACCCACAAAGTGTACTGGGACGATGGACTCCTGTACTCTGAGGCAAGAGACCCCAAACCTGGTGCGACCAGGAGGCTGGTCATCCCCTTGTCTCTGAGAGGTTTCCTTCTCACCTTGGCCCACGAGATTCCCCTTGCAGGTCACTTAGGCCAGAATAAGACTTGGGACAGAATTGTCCCACACTTTCACTGGCCCCACATGTCCGAGGATACGAAGGAGTTTTGCCGCTCCTGTGTCACTTGCCAAGCCAGTGGTAAGTCAGGTGGCACGACAAAGGCCCCCCTGATACCACTACCAGTGGTGGGGGTACCCTTCGAGCGAGTGGGGATCGACATTGTCGGACCAATGGAACCCCAGACAGCATCAGGGCACAAGTTTATACTGGTGGTGGTGGACCACGCCACCAGGTATCCTGAAGCTATTCCCCTTAGGACCACTACAGCACCTGTGGTGGCACGGGCCCTACTTGGAGTGTTCTCCAGAGTGGGCTTCCCTAAGGAGGTCGTCTCAGACAGAGGTGCAAACTTCATGTCGGGATATCTGACTGCTATGTGGAAGGAATGTGGTGTCAACTACAAGTTCACCACACCCTATCACCCACAATGCAATGGGCTGGTTGAGAGATTCAACCGGACCCTAAAAGGGATGATTCACGGACTACCTGAAAAGCTTCGGCGGAGATGGGATGTCCTGATACCCTGCCTCTTGTTCGCCTACAGAGAGGTCCCGCAGAAGGGGGTTGGCTACAGCCCTTTCGAGCTTCTGTTCGGACATCCTGTAAGGGGACCCCTTTGTTTGGTAAAGGAAGGATGGGAGAGACCTCTCAGAAAGCCGGCATCAAACATTGTGGACTATGTGCTCGGTCTCCGCTCGCGGATGGCAGAGTACATGGAAAAGGCGTCTAAAAACCTTGAGGCGAGCCAAGAATTACAGAAAGCTTGGCACGACCAAAAGGCTGTCCTGACTGTGTACCAGCCTGGACAGAAGGTGTGGGTGCTGGAGCCAGTGGCCCCAGCAGCACTCAAAGACAAATGGTCTGGGCCCCACACGATCATTGAGCAAAAGGGAGAGGTCACCTACCTGGTAGACCTGGGAACTCCCCGGAGCCCCCACAGGGTGCTCCATGTAAACCGGCTCAAGGCATATGTCGACAGGGAGGGCATGGGCTTGCTCATGGCCACAGATGAGGGACAGGAGGAGGAGAGTGACCCTCTCCCGGACCTGCTCTCTCAGAACCCTGACGATGGATCAGTAGATGGTGTTGTCTTTTGTGGCAGCCTCTCTGGACATCAACAAAAGGATTGCAAACAGGTTCTTCAATCCTTTCGACATATGTTCTCTCTGACACCCAGTCAGACCAATTGGTGTACCCACGAGGTCGACACTGGGGACAGTCTACCCGTAAAGAGTAAAATCTATCGGCAACCTGATCACGTCAGAGACTGCATCAAGACAGAGGTGCAGAAAATGTTGGAGCTGGGAGTCATTGAACCCTCGGACAGCCCCTGGGCTAGTCCCGTAGTGCTCGTGCCGAAACCTCACACCCAGGGCGGTAAGAAAGAGATGAGGTTCTGCGTGGACTACAGAGGTCTCAATGCAGTCACTAAGACTGACGCCCACCCGATACCAAGAGCAGACGAACTTATCGACCGGTTGGCCTCGGCCAACTACTTAAGTACGTTTGACCTGACAGCTGGGTATTGGCAAATCAGGTTAGCTGAGGAGGCCAAGCCCAAAACAGCATTTTCTACCCCGGGTGGGCATTATCAGTTCGTGGTAATGCCCTTTGGTTTGAAAAATGCACCTGCCACCTTCCAAAGGCTGGTGAATCGAGTTCTCACTGGGTTGGACGACTTCTGTGCGGCGTATCTGGACGATATCGCTGTCTTTAGCTCCACCTGGGAGGATCACCTGGTCCACCTGAGGAAAGTGTTAGAGGCCCTGCAGAAGGCAGGCCTCACTATCAAGGCCACCAAGTGCCAGATAGGGCAGACACAGGTTGTATACCTGGGCCACCTTGTAGGAGGGGGTCAGGTTCAACCGTTGGAGAGCAAAATACAGGCCATACAGGACTGGGCTCCTCCAACCACCCAGACTCAGGTTCGAGCTTTCTTGGGCCTGACTGGTTATTACCGGAAATTTGTCAGAAATTATGGATCCATTGTGACCCCGCTAAACGACCTGACAAGTAAAAAGATGCCAAAAAAAGTTCAGTGGACAGCAAGCTGTCAGAAGGCATTCGATGACCTAAAGCAGGCCATGTGCACAGCACCTATCCTAAAGAGTCCAGACTACTCCAAACCATTCATTGTCCAAACAGACGCTTCGGAGCTGGGTGTGGGAGCTGTTCTATCACAACTGAATTTTGATGGTCATGACCAGCCCATAGCTTTTATTAGCAGGAGGCTGACCCCCAGAGAGAAGAATTGGTCAGCTATTGAGAGGGAGGCCTTTGCTGTGGTTTGGGCCCTGAAGAAGTTGAGGCCATACTTGTTTGGCACTCACTTCAAGATTCAGACCGACCATAAGCCCCTCTTGTGGCTAAATCAAATGAAGGGTGAAAACCCCAAACTACTTAGGTGGTCCATTTCCCTACAGGGGATGGACTTCACAGTGGAGCATAGACCTGGCACTGATCATGGCAATGCAGATGGGCTCTCCAGGTATTTCCACTTAGAGCAAGAAGACTCACCTGGTCAAGGTTAGCTTATTGTCCCAAAGTTTGGGGGGGGGGTCATGTAGGAGAGTAGGGTCTGCAATCCTATGATCACCCAGATTTTTTGCTTTTGCTTCATTGGTTTACGACTTTCTCCGGCTGTGGGCCTGCCAATCAGACCCACAGCCTAGCTGTTCTCTCTCGAAATTAACACACATGTACGTTAGGTGCATCCACTAATTGGAACTGGGCCGCCTTGTCAGTCCCTGTCTCAGCATACCACAGGTATCCAGGGCATCGGTGTACCCAGGGCCTACCAGGGGCTGCAGCATGTATTATGCCACTCCTGGAATGGCCGCCCAAATCTGACACAACTGGCTGCACGACAGCTGGGGCCACGTGGTGTAATCACCCGTTGCTGTAGGTGTAGTATTCCTACACCTAACCCTAAAATGGACACATGGATTCCTATCAGTCACTCCTATGGCAGGCCTTATCAATCCTGAAGGCAGAGTGCGGGGAGTCATGTGGGATGGTGCTCTGGCGCGAGCCGAGCCCGTCGACGGCTTGCGGAACCAAGTCCTAATAGCCGTTCCATGGTGACGCGGGCCAACTATTTGCTAACTTTGGCATCGCATCACCTACACATGTCGCGTGAGGTGTCATACGAATTGGAATACGAACCCCTCGCTAGTTCTGGCGACGGGGTTAGCATTCCCCCCTTCTAGAGGGGCACGACATGGAAGTAACCCTGAACCCCGGTTAAAGTTGACTCAAGCCTCAGCATCACAAAATGGATGCTGCCACCAGACACAAGTCTGACCTCCTGCTGCTGGGGGACCTTCCAGCGAAGGGAGTTTGGACAAAGGGTTTCCTGTCGAGGGCGGTGTTAGCACCGTCCCAGACAGGGTTGTGTATCCCAGGTAGGCAGGGCTGAAAGGAAGGTGATTGCCAGTGGCACCCCGGTGCTCACTGTGCATAGCCCGGCTCAAACCAGTTTCGGGGGCACACCAGCCCCTGAGCTGGCGCGAAGCCGGACAAAGGATAGGGGTGTAACCACCCCCCTCCTGGCTCCACCCATAGGTAGAACCTAGTCACGGGCCAACCCCTTTTTCTTAGAATAAAGGTAGGAGCGAGTCCCCTTCCCAAATTGGATAATCAGATAATCGGATACCTCCGAATCACGAACCACTTTCCACGAAAGGAACTCTTGACTATTTCTGAAGACTCTCCCTTGTGGCTAAGGAGTAGCCACCCTGCTCCAGCAGGCACCAACTAAGCGCTTGCGGTTTGCTGTAAGTCTCTCCTACGGATCAAGACTGCCCAGCTCGACGAGACCCGAGTTCCCTGCCATCTCTGACCTTTTACCTCCCTCATCAGCCCAGCTGAGAGCCGTAGGTGTGACGAGACCTGCGGGACCGGCTATCTTCAGAACCTGCACGACGCTTATCTAGCACGCCCACCGAGGGACCCTCGAGTGAGTGCACCTAGGGTTTGAGAAGCCCTAAACCCTGAGCAGCTCCAGCATCGAAGTCTGTCTCCCCAGCATCCGCGAGATCTGCGTGGGGGGCCCTTCCGCTCCTTGCTGTTCACCGCGTTGTCCGACCACTTGCCGTCCGGCTTGTGGCCCTCTTCACGACGCTCCAAGATTATTTTTCATCACTAGTCCGGTTGCTCCAGACTGGCACTTGCTCCCCTTCAACAGAGGAGTACCCCGGACCCTCCTGGTCCACTCCCGACGCCATCTTGACTCCCCCGCTTGGGTGGCCACTGCCAAGATCCGCTGCCCCTTCCTGGGCCCAGCATCATCGACAGCAGACACCTTCGTGGGACAGCTCGCCCTCCATCCTGGTCGCCGCCGCGCCTCCTGGTCCGAGGAACAGCCGAGTCCGACGTCACCCACTCACCTGGTCGAGGTGACTTCAGCCGGTACCCTCCTGGTACCCACACGATCGCTGGCTAGCGGTTGAGAACTGAGTCCCCTCTGCTTTCAGGTTTTCCTTCATCACCGATCCAGGCTTGGATCGCCCTGAACATCGTCACTGGTCGCCTGCCAGCAACTTCTTCTTTCAGGCTCCTGAGACTACACGAGGACTCCCGACATCTTGACGAACTTCACGCAGCCGCAGCCTCCGGGCTAGGTAAATCGAGCATCTCGGTGCTCCATCGCAGGTTCGCTCTACAAGTGTCCAGTTCCTTTTTCGTTTAGTCCCACTGATCGGAACCCTCCGGAATCAGTACCTCCAGACTCTAACCATTCGCATTTCACTGTTAGTGTAGATGGTTTCTCGCGCCCCTCGGGCATTTGTGTAACTTGTGCAACTGAAGTATTTTTCTAAGAGTTTTGTAGTGTGCGTAGCTCCCTGACTCATAAAGAGCCAGGGTAGTCTTGTTATAAATAAATACCCTTTTATTTTCATAACAACTTGTGTGGTGTCCTTTCACTTGGTGTTCAAGGGGTATATGTGATGGTAAACAGCTGGCTTAACACGCCCTCTAGAGTTTAGCCTAAGACTGCTCGTATCCACGCTACTAGGATAGCTGGTCTAAAAGGTTGACTTACAACCAATCATCAATAAGGGTCGTTTGGAATGATACACAGTGATCACTAGAATAGTGAGCACTACATATCAGGCCAACTTCTCACAAGTAGCATATTCCTTTTATGTTTTATGGTTTAAAAAGCAGTTGTGGGCTCATTGCAACAAATTAGCGTCAATGTCTTGGTTGAATATCTTAGTTTTAATTGTACTTCTCCTATTAGTCTACTATTTATCACAAGTGCATCTAGTCTGATTCAATCCACACTTCAATGGTCCAAGTTTTTATATTCCAGTGAATTATGATCATCGTTAATAGGTTTGTGTGTGCAACTCTTTGTACTTCAATATGTCATAAGGTGCAACATGCATCAAAAGGTTGGCCCTGGTTACCTGGAGAAGAAGATCTCTTTGTACTATCCTGCCAAGACCCTAACTCAAAACCACCAGCTCTTTTCCATCCCTCGCGTCGCATTAATAAATAGATTAGGTAGGCCTTCTCTGTCCAGTCTTCCTCTTTCTGACACTTGCTGCCTCATGATCTCAGATTTAGTCACACACAGTTGTTGATACAAGGAAAGGTCCCCTGCTTGCTCTAGAGTGTGCACCCTGACTTAATGTTCCCAGAGCATGTTCTTTTTTGACTTCCCCCTCAGCCCACATTTCAATCATGCAAGTGCACTGGGGCCTTGGCGCAGCATATTGAAACCCAGAGTGGAACTTATGGGTCGGAAGGACACACTAAGTGCTCCTCCCTTTCTTGGAGTGACTGCTTTTATTTCCACAGGCTTTATGGGACTGGCAGTATTGGCAGCCAATATATTGTAGGCAAGGCAGGCCTGTACCGGCCTTCCTTGTATTCTGTCTGTCCCCTGTAACAGTTCTTTGCCCATCTGTATGGAAGTTGCACATAGGTGTGCTTCAGGTGTATATATATATTGCATGCATGCGCATTGCTTTAATGTAATGGATGCTTGTGGATGAAGAGCAAGTGAGTGCATGTGACTACAGCCACAATCGGTTCATTTTTGTATTGGGTGCCAATACATGACATCAAGGCTTAAAGGAAAAGCCCAGACAGCACATGTATGTTGCCAGGCTTTCCGATCCCTAATAAACCCCCCAAAGAACATTTCAGGGAACTTTTAGTGAGCGTGGCAGTGAAGTGATGCAAAAATTAAGAAAGGAGGCAGAGCGTTTCTTTTAGTTTCCTCTGCCTGTTCCTGTCCCATTATTCTCTGGGAGAGGCTAACTTAACAGGTTAAACAGGTAGTAAAGTGGAACAGCCCCACCTGGATTTTTAGATCTCGCCTACGCAGCGCGCATGCGCTGCATAGGAAAAATACCTTTAGCCATCGGTCCCCTTTTTTGTCCAAAAACGTGCACGTGTTGCATTGCTTTCAATTGCAAAACGTGCACATTTGGCGATTCCCTTGCGGGAGTGAGCGACAGCGCCATATGTTATCAATTATCGCGCCTTGCTGCACGCTCATGCATGGGAATCGCGCAAGCCACCTCCCCTCCCCCCCCTCCCCCCCCCCCCTCCCCCCCCCCCCCCCCCCCCCGTGCCTCGGGGGGGGGGGGCGGGCTGAGCCAGTGCAGGAGAGGGAGCAGACAGATCGGGAGCCGGTGTGTTGTCACACAGCAGCACAGCACACCTCGTGCCTGAGTCTTGTCAGTGACACCACAGAGCCTCGCGGGAGAGCAGAGGGTCCGTACTCGCGGACCTAGGAAGGGAGCCAGACTCCGTGGCTGGAGGTACTCAAGAGCCCGGTGCTTCAGAGAACTGTATCTGACGGAGACCGTGTGACATGCTCTTAAACACATCACACGACAGAGGGACGGAGGGCACTGGAGCCACAGACGGAGAGCGCACCCTGCACTGGGTGCGTCCGTGACAACATGTGCATCACTGGGAATCATTACAATCCTCTTTGCTTATTACAGTCTCCCACCATCCTTACACTGTGCTGTGTACTGCAGCCACAGAGTAAAACTGTAAACAATGTGTGTGAGTATCATGTGCTTATCACAGCCAGGCAGCCTCTAAGCACTGTGAGTGTGATTCATGTGCTTCCTACAACCAGTCACAGCCTGTAAACACTGTGAGTGTATCAGGTAATTACCTCACCCGACACATAGGCACACATCGAAGCATTCAGTTTCCTCTCGGTAGCCAGCCTCACCTCAAACGCTGCATATTTCTATCTTATCTTAACTGCAGTCGCTCTCTTTCTGTAAACACTGCGAATTATTAGCCTATGTTTATTGCCACAAACTAACAATTCAAGTGCTTAAGACAGACAGACAGTCTGTAAACACTAAGCAGGTCTCCTGTGCCTCTTGCAAGCACAGAGGATGCTAACCCTGCATGGTTCGATTACTTGATTGCTTGTTGCAGTCAGACACAGACTGCTGATACCGCCTTTTTCCACTGTGTGCTGATCAGGTTTTATCACTCAGGTCAAAACAGTGAACACTGCCCATTTCGAATGTGTTTACTGCAGTGAGGCGCGCAGCATTCTGCGCATTGATAACGTGTTCTCTGCAGTCAGACACGGACTCAAATCACTGCACTCCTCTGTGATGTTTACTACAGTCCGACGCGCAGTAAACAATGCACATTTGTATTATGGGGAGACTAAAATCAGACAGACTCAATGCGGTCAGACAATGTCAGTAAACTGCACGTTCGAGGCATATGAGCTGCAGATTGTACACTTAGCATAGATCGCCATCTGGTGTTGGGCCCGGATGTTTGCAGTTTGTTTTTGTTCTTTGGACAGTCTTTGGAAGTCACAAGTTTGGTGACTCCTCCTTCGGTCCGTACTGCGCATGGGCTTCGGCTCCATCCTCAGATAGTTTTTTTCCGCCATCGGGCTCGGATGTGATACTTCGTGCTCCGGCTTCGAACTTCTACGGTTCCAGCCTCGACGGAAAATCCTCGTTTCTTCGAGTTTCTTCATCATCATCTTCATCTCTCGAAGCGGCACTTTTCTCTATCCCGTACATCGGCACCGGCCTTCGGGCCTTCCTCGACTCCTGTCCCGGCCGATGGAAAGGACTCCGTTCAAAAAGTGCCCAAAATGTGGGTCTAAATTTCCCCACACCGACCTCCATCAGGTGTGTAACCTTTGCCTCTCTCCAGAACACGAGGCCAGAGACTGCCCCGCCTGTAAGTCTTTTCGATCAAAAAAGACCATCCGGGATCGAAGAGCTCGACGCACCATGGCGCACTCCTCGACCGCGGCTCCACCGGACATCTTCGGAGACGCCGAAGCTTCGGGGCAACTACACACCCAGCAGGAGGACGACGTTGTCAGCGCTTCCGAGGCCGACGACTCCGACGTGGAGGACATCACACCGGCGCAGCGGGTCGTGAGTGCTGTACCCCAGCGCCCAAAACCAAAGAGACTCAGGTTACACCCTCGCCTGCAGGCCTGGGCAAAACCAAGCACACAGCTTCTATCACCCCACCTTCGGGCCCGGTGTTGAAGCCTCAGAAGTCTCACGGCAGCTCTGGCTCGAGCCAGCCGACGCCTGGTGCCGAAAAACACCATTCGGCACCGAAGAAAGGGATACCCAGCTCGACTCCGAAGCCACTGGTGCCGAAGCCTGGACTCTCGGTGCTGACCAAACATAAACACAAATCTGTCGGCACCGACGCTCCGGCGCCGAAAACTCCTTCGACGCCGAAAAAACCGGAGGCTCCAAAAAAGCATGGCGCACAGAAACCATCGAAGCCCTCGGCTCCGAAACCATCGGCACCAGCGGACGATTCGGCGCCACTGGCTCTGTTCACACCAGACCCTGTGCAAAAGACTCTATCTAAAGATCCAAAGACTGGGCTATTGACTTTAATTATCAAGAAAAGACGCCTTGACACTCCGGCTCCTCCTCCACCACCCAAACGGAAGGACTCTGCCACTTCTCCCCTCAGAGTGCCCTCCCCACTACCTCCTCCTCTGCCTCCTCCACCTCCTCCACCCCCTCCCAGGTCTCCGCCACCCTTACCTTATCACTCCCCGACCCCAGATCCGGACTTCGGGGACCCACATTATGACCCAGCGGACGCCCCAATGGACCCCACTCCACCGGGGACCCCAGACCCATGGGAAGACTACCACAACCCTGACATACCTGATATGCCTCAGGACGACCTATACCCATCCAGGCTGTCTCCTCCGGAGGACTCCTTAGGGTTTCATCACTTAGTGCAGAGAGCAGCACACTACCATGGGGTGGACATGCACAGCGAACCAGTGGAAGAGGACTTCCTACTGGACACATTTGACATTCAGGACAAATCCACGTCTATTTTGCCCATGCTTAAGGGTGTCACCAAGCATGCTGAAGAGGTGTTCAAAGACCCTGTCAGGGCCAGGGTACTGAACCCTAGAATAGAGAAAAAGTACAAGGCGGCACCCACAGACCCTGCATATATTAAGGGCCCTGCTCCCTTAGATTCCCTAGTTGTCTCCACAGCTAGAAAGCGGGCTAACTCCCTGTCCTCAGGAGAAGCCCCACCGCCAGACAAGGAATCCAAACTTCTAGACGCGTCTGGCAAACGCACCGCCTCCCAAGCTGCAAACATGTGGCGCATTGCAAATACACAAGCGCTACTTGCGCGCTATGACAGAGCACACTACGAAGAACTTGAGGCTCTTATGCAGCACCTTCCCGAAAAACACAAGCGCAAGGCTCATGACCTGATACAGGAGGGTAAACTAATTACAAACACCTCCATTAAGTGTGCCCTCGATGCAGCCGACACAGGATCTAGAGCCATAAATACCAGTGTCCTGCTTCGTCGCCATGCCTGGCTCAGGATCTCAGGGTTCAAGCCTGAAGTCCAGGCGTCCATACTCAATCACCCTTTTGACCAACAAACTCTCTTTGGGCCAAAGGTAGACGAAGCGTTGGAAAAGATGAAAAAGGACACAGACACAGCAAAGTCTATGGGGGCACTCCAAACACAAGCCTCTAAACGTTCCTTTTGACGCTCATCCTTTCGTGGCACAGGCAGAGGCTTCTCCACCAATAGCGCCTCTACCTCTTACAAGTCCCCTCCTCAAAATACCTTTTCAAAGGGCAACCAAAGGGGTGGTTACAGAGGCAACAACAATAAGGGCAGGGGCAAAACTAACACCACCCGTTCTGCTACCCCACCCGCACAATGACTTCCCTTCGCTCCCCCCAGACCATCCCACTCCGGTCGGGGGCAGACTACAAAACTTTATCCACGCATGGGAGTCCATAACATCGGACAAATGGGTGACCCAAATCATTCGGTCAGGGTACTGTCTCGAGCTACCCCACCCAATATCCCACCAAGGCACCGTCCAATGTCTCAAGAACATTCCACACTGCTCAAGCAGGAGGTACTCTCCCTCCTCCAAAAACACGCTATAGAGCAGGTCCCCGTCAATCAGCAAAATCTAGGGGTCTACTCCCTATATTTCTTAATACCAAAGAAAGACGGGGACCTCCGGCCTCTAAATGCCTACATACATTCAGACCATTTCCACATGGTCACCCTACAACAAGTCCTCCCGCTCCTCTGCCAGGGAGACTTTCTCACTACCTTAGATCTGAAAGACGCATACTTTCACATTCCAATACACCCCTCTCACAGGAAGTACCTCAGGTTCGTGGTGGACGGGCAGCATTACCAATTCACGGTTCTCCCCTTCGGGGTTACCACCGCACCACGGGTGTTTACCAAATGCCTAGCGGTAGTGGCAGCACACCTCAGACGTCAACATATTCACGTCTTCCCTTACTTAGACGACTGGCTGATAAAAGCCGCGTCCTACCACCAATGTGTGCAACATACAAACAGCATCATCCAACTGCTCCACCAGCTAGGCTTCACAGTGAACTACCAAAAGTCCCACCTTATACCATCTCACACAAAGCAATATCTCGGGGCCACTATAGACACCTCCAAGGGTATTGCCTATCCAAACTCAGCCAGAATCACAAGCATTCAAGCCTTACGCAAAACATTCCTTCCTCAACACTCTCTTCCAGCAAGAGTGTTTATGAAGCTCATAGGAATGATGGCGTCTTGCATTTTCATAGTGCCCCATGCAAGACTCCACATGCGTCCACTTCAAGAGTGCCTAGCACAACAGTGGAACCAGGCCCAGGGTCAGCTAACGGATCTGGTGTTGGTGGACGGCCGCACACATCAATCTCTGCAGTGGTGGAACACCACAAACCTTTCCAAAGGGCGGCCGTTCCTGGACCCGGTTCCTCAGGTGATTCTAACAGCGGACGCATCGCTCTCCGGCTGGGGAGCGCACCTCCTACACCTCACAATGCAAGGTCTATGGACGCCACAGCAAAAATCGCTCCACATCAACCATCTGGAGCTCTTGGCGATCTTTCTAGCCCTAAAATCCTTCCAAAAACAGATTTCGGGCAAAGCAGTCCTCATTCGCACAGACAACATGACTGCAATGTATTATATCCAAAAACAGGGTGGGACACACTCTCCCCAGCTCTCCCGCTTAGCCCAGAGCATATGGAGATGGGCAATTCCCCAAAACATCTTTCCCCTGGCACAGAACGTTCCAGGCGTACAAAACACCATGGCAGATCTGCTCAGCAGACAAACGCAACAACTACACGAATGGGAACTGCATCCACAAGTTCTTCACCCATTCTTCCAACAGTGGGGGCATCCTCAGATAGACCTCTTCGCCACCCACGAAAACAAAAAATGCCCAAGCTTCGCCGCCAGATACCCACACCCATTGTCCAAGGGCAATGCGATATGGATGAACTGGTCAGGCAGATTTGCATACGCCTTTCCACCTCTCCCACTAATTCCATTAGTGGTAAGGAAGCTACAACAACACTCCCTCACACTCATTCTAGTAGCTCCGACGTGGGCCAGGCAGCCGTGGTACACCACACTACTACAACTATCAGTGGTACCACATCAAAAACTGCACCTATCCCCATGCCTACTAACCCAGAACCATGGAGAAATCAGGCACCCGGACCCAGCTCAGCTCAACCTTGCGATCTGGCTCCTGAAATCTTAGAATTTGGATACCTTAACCTTCCCCCTGATTGCATGAACATCATGGAAGCCAGACGTCCTACCACTAGAGCATGCTATGCCGCAAAGTGGAAAAGATTTGTAATTTACTGCCGTAACAATACAATCAACCCTTTAGATGCATCCATACAGCACATCATATGCTATCTGCTCCATCTTCACAGGTGTAACCTGGCATATTCATCCATACGCCTACACCTAGCAGCGATCGCTGCTTATCTACAAAACAGACAGCATTTATCACTGTTCAGAGTGCCCGCTATTAAAGCCTTTATGGAAGGCCTTAAACAAGTAATTCCTCCCAGGGCACCACCTTCCCCTGTATGGAATCTAAATTTAGTTCTTACATGGCTAATGGGTCCGCCCTTCGAACCAATGCATAAATGCGAGCTACAGTTTCTCACCTGGAAAACAGCTTTTCTCGTAGCTATCACTTCCCTTAGAAGGGTTGGTGAAATACAAGCGTTCACTATACAGGAACCCTTCCTACAAATACATCACAGCAAGGTCATACTTCGCACAAATCCGAAGTTTCTGCCCAAGGTCATTTCCCCCTTCCATCTCAATCAATCGGTGGAATTACCTGTTTTCTTCTCGCAACCTCAATCTGTTGCAGAGAGGGCCTTACACACACTCGATATTAAAAGGGCTTTGCTGTACTACATACAAAGAACGCAACCCTTCAGGAAGACTAAACAATTGTTCGTTTCCTTCTCTCCACCACATAAAGGCAACCCCATCTCTAAATCAGGGATAGCTAGGTGGATTGTAAAGTGCATACAAATTTGCTATCAAAAGGCAAAAAGAACATTATCTGTTCCGCCTAAAGCCCACTCTACAAGAAAGTTAGGGGCTTCGATGGCTTTTCTAGGGAACATACCCTTAGATGACATCTGCAAAGCAGCCACATGGTCAACACCGCACACCTTCACAAAACATTACTGTGTAGATGTGCATTCCAAGCAGCAAGCTAGGGTGGGCCAGGCTGTACTAAAGACACTTTTTCAAACCACTGCAACGGATACCGGTGGTCGCCGCTAAGGTTGGGTACTGCTATATAATCTATGCTAAGTGTACAATCTGCAGCTCATATGCCTCGAACGGAATATGCTACTTACCAGTATGCATCTGTTCTTGGCATGTAGAGCTGCAGAGTTGTACACGACCACCCGCCTCCCCGGCTACCTGTATCCGTTCCAGTACATCTTATTTAGATATAACACACATGGGTTTCTCACTGTTATTACTACGCTCCATCATTTCCCTGTTGGCGAAAAACAATCTGAGGATGGAGCCGAAGCCCATGCGCAGTACGGACCGAAGGAGGAGTCACCAAACTCGTGATTTCCAAAGACTGTCCAAAGAACAAAAACAAACTGCAAACATCCGGGCCCAACACCAGATGGCGATCTATGCTAAGTGTACAACTCTGCAGCTCTACATGCCAAGAACAGATGCATACTGGTAAGTAGCATATTCCTTCTCTATGACACATACTGCAGTCAGACACACTAACTGTAAACTGCACGTTTATATTTCTATCATGTTTCCAGTCCTCAGTTACATGCAGTAAACAGTCCACCTTTTTGTTAAGGGTTCACTGCAGTCGGACACAGTAAACACATATTTGTAAACACTTGATGGCCGTGTCTCTAACTCACCTACTCACAGATAACTCTTTGAGCACTGCATACTTCTGCCATGTTCCAGTGACAGGCAGCCACAGTCTGTAAACATGGCACGTACTTCTGCATTCATGCAAAGGTTGTAAACACTGCATGGTTCTATCATGTGCATCCTGCATTTATGCAAAGGTTATAAACACTGCATGATTCCATTGTGTGCTTCCTGCGTTCATGCAAAGGTTGTAAACACTGCATGTACATCCTGCATTCATGCAAAGGCTGTAAACACTGCCTGATTCTATCACATGCATCCTGCAGCTATGCAAAGGCTGTAAGCACTGCATGTACATCCTAAATTCATGCATGATTCCATTGTGTGATTCCTACATCCATGCAAAGGCTGGAAACACTGCATGATTCCATTGTGTGCTTTCTGCAGTCATGCAAAGGCTGTAAATACTGCATGATTCCATTGTGTGCTTCCTGCAACCATGTAAAGGCTGTAAGCACTGCATGTACACCCTGCATTCATGCAAAGGTTGTAAACACTGCATGATTCGATTGTGTGTTTCCTAAGTTCATGCAGAGCTGTAAATACTGCATGATTCCATTGTGTGCTTCCTGCAGCCATGCAAAAGTTGTAAACACTGCATGATTCTATCGTGTTTCCTGCAGCCATGCAAAGATTGTAAACACGGCATGATTCCATCATGTGCTTCCTGCAGTCGTATAAAGGCTGTAAACACTGCAATCCACAATTCTACCATACTTCCTGCAGTCATAAACACAGCACTGCATGAGTCTATCGTGTGCTTCCTGCAGCCATGCAAAGGTTGTAAACACTGCATGATTCTATCATTCACTTCCTGCAGTTATATAAAGGCTGTAAACACTGCACTGCATGATTCTATCATGTGCTTTCTGCATTCATATAAAGGCTGTAAACACTGCACTGGATGATTCTATCATCAGCTTCCTGCAGCCATGCACAGGTTGTAAATAGTGCATGATTCTATCATGTGCTTCCTGCAGTCATATAAAAGCTGTAAACACTGCATGATTCTATCATGTGCGTCCTGCAGCCATGCAAAGGCTGTAAACTGTATGATTCTATCATGAGCTTCCTGCAGTCATGCAAAGGCTGTAAACACTGCATGATTCTATCATGTGCTTCCTGCAGTCATGCAAAGGCTGTAAACTGTATGATTCTATCATGAGCTTCCTGCAGTCATGCAAAGGTTGTATACACTGCATGATTCTATCATGTGCTTCCTAAAGTCATATGAAAGCTGTAAACACTGGATGATTCTATCATGTGCGTCCTGCAGTCATACAAAGGCTGTAAACACTGCAGGATTCTAACATGTACTTCCTGCAGTCATACAACGGCTGTAAACACTGTACGATTCTATCATGTGCTTCCTGCTGTCATGCAAAGGCTGTAAACTGTATGATTCTATCATGTTACTCAAGGTGGTTAAACCCATAAATGAATAGTCCCATTCAAAACCAGCATTGGCATAGCCAATAGGTCTCGCCTTTGGGACCTTATAAGTGTTTTGCCATGCAGCAGTTGATGTTGCGCCAAGGATATTGTGCTGCATAACTAAATACTTATAAGGTCCCAAAGGCAAGACGTATTGGCTATGCCAATGCTTGTTGGTCTTGTTTTGGGTTGCTACTGAGAGAAGATACCCCAGCCCGCTCCTTCCTTCCTTTACACACTTGACCCAAAGACTTTAGCTTGACCAGCCTGTGTAGAAAATCACAAAAGTGCAGATCTGCCCAGAACTGGTCGCAGAACTGAACACCTGGAAAGTGCAAAAACTGTAACTTGAGTATAAGGATGAAGCAGAAATGTAGTCATTGTGCCAAGATTTCCTGATGTGTAGCCACCGGGTAGGTTCCTTTGAACTCCAGGACTCTCCCATTTGCCACAGACTGCAAACTCCCTTTGTCCGTTTCAGTACGAGTGTTCTTTTGCTGGTGAGCTGGCCATAATCATGACTGTTCTACCACTGGGAGGCTTTTGGGTAGCTGTGTGCTTTACAAGATCTATAGATTAGGAGAAAAGTTGACCAGCCTGGCAGGAGGAGCTGCCGGCAATGAACTTTATAGGAGAAAGCTGCTTAACTCTATAGGATGTGCATTAGAGGTGTCTGTGCAAGAGGAAGGCACTGCTTAGAACAAGCAAACACTGTGAAGGGACTTGGCAAAGCAACACCACACAAAGCATAACGCACATCAAGAGACCGCAAGCAAGGTTCAGAGTCTAAGACATATTTTCTTTTAGAAATGGTATCGACAATTGTTGCTCGCTCTTTATAGGTTATACCAAAGAATTATATCATGCAAAGAGTCCACATATTCCCTTACTAGTAGACATGAACTTGCTCTAGCAATCCCAATGTGCTCTTCTAGGGGTTAGTGTGGTTGAGCAGCCTTGAGCTTATCAGAGATGAGTGTTAGACAACTGCAATACACACATTAGTCAATAAATGATGCACACAACTCAATGAGGAGATCCACACCAATTTATAAAAATAACTTACATCTTATAGATCTTTTAGTACCAGAATGAATACGCTCACACAAGTACATTTTTGAAGAGAAATATTATTGTGTTTAAAAAGTCAACACTTAAGTGTTTTTTTGAGAATCTGCAATGTTATCCTATAGGGGGGAACAATGTTATCCTATGGGAGGAACAATGTTATCCTATGGGAGGAAAAACAAATACGGCATTCAGGTACAGTACAGTGGCTTACGAGACCGATCTCCTGAACTTAAGGGGAGTATTGGGCAAGGTCCAAGGCAGCACAGCACGTTCCCTCCAGCTGCACCACGGTAGTCTAGTGCAGAAAATAAGTTACTTATCTGTAATCTTTCATAGGTTCACAGGCGACTCACTCTCCTCCCCCGAGATGCTCCCCTTATAGCTCGGGATTCTTTATTCCCACTTGGGCTTGAAAATTTGAGGGACTCCTCCTCTGTTGGGCGTGTTCTAGAGGGTACTGTTGCCTGATTGGTTCTAGTTCAAGTTTGATCCTTTTTTTTTAAAGGACATAGATAGGCTATTAAACTGACTTTGTAATTGCCCTTCTAGCCTATGATAGTAATACATACTACTTTCTTATGGTACCGTGGGACTCCCACTTCCGGGAATGATTCAAGCATGTGAACCTATGAAAGATATTAATTCTGGAGAACTTATTTTCTTCTCCAGCGTTGGTATCTTCTGTATATTCACATGCAAACCTCCCTACTCCCCTGGCTATGATGATTTTTAAAGAACAAGTTTTTTTTACATGTTCACTTATGTTCTAATTGCACACACTTAAAATGTTTTTGTTTTCTAAAATTGTTGCACCTATCCTATTAATCAAATATGTTAAGTGTTCTCAAAGTGTAGTCTTTGTGGGTTGCACCCAATTTTTCTTAACATTTTATTGACCACTTTTAGGCATAAAGTGCATTTAATGTCTTTATCAGAAGAACCTATTTGAGAGGCTCAAAGGAAATATATACTGATTGTTTTAATTCCATTCCTTAATAGCTAAAGAAAGATTACCTGGAAGGTGTTGGAGACACATTGGACTTGGTTGTCATTGGCGGGTACCTTGGTAAGGGTAAACGGACGGGCATGTATGGCGGTTTCCTTCTGGCTTCCTATGATGAGGAAAGTGAAGAATACCAAACTATTTGTAAGGTAAACATCCACAGGCCTTCCATGTGAATAATCTTCTTATTCATTGTAAGAACACACTAGTATTCTTTATTGATTTATGACACGTGGTAAGAGTACATTATTCAACTTTGACGTGTTCCATTTTTAATTATTTTTTGTTGTAGTTTATCCTTCTCAGAAAAAAGTGTTAAAGTTATACGCTTCTGTATGCTTCTCACCCACCGTCTGCCCTTGTAACTCCGCTCAATCTCAATTTTTGCATTTTACAGATTGGCACTGGATTTACCGAAGATGATCTGGAAAAACATCATGCCTTCCTGAAGGTAGGACCTCTGATGCAAGACTTGATTTGTTACATTGTGCATGTTTTCTGTTTAAAACACATTTTTTTCCATTGTAGGTAGAGAATAATTGTACAGTGGTGAACTCATGTGGGTGTTTTGTCTAGTGTTCTATTTTCCTATGCATGATATCAATTGTATTTTTACATTTGACCAATAGCCTTTGGTGCTGATCCTCTGAAATTTCCCATCTGGCTGAAAACTTTGAAAGGCAGGTATGACTGTAGCAGTCATTTAAATCTGAGGTGGAACCTGATTTAATGGTATTTTTCTCCCAGCTCTAGGAAGCTTTCATAGACTTCGGTTTGTCAAGTCCTTGGAATGTTTCTATATCCTTTCACTGCTCCTTATTTGTTGCATTTACTTAAGGTTTTGCTGAGTGAAAAGTTGGGACAGTGGCAAATTTGTATGATCTTTTCATTGATGGATATCAACCCTGCTTATGGTTATTCACATGAGATTTGGCAATTCTCAAGGAGCTGTCCGCCAACCAATTTGACACGAGGGCTCTGTAAGGGATTAACATTGTTGTAGCAGAAAAATCGGTCTGGAACCATCACCCTAGTCTTTAATTACTGGATGCAGCTCAAGTTAATTGGTATTTGTAGCACATGTCATGTCATTCAGGATATCACCTGGATAGCTACAAATCTCATTTTATGCCATGAACCTGTAATGCTCCTGCGTTCTTAATTGAGCATGCACTCCGTATTTAACAAGTTGATGGATATTATCCTGTTTTGCTCGGGTGGGGTGTTATTTCGGGTTTAAACGAAGTACTAGATATCTTCTACATATTGACCTCTCCTAAACTTGTTTATTTTTTTCACTCGGAAGTTTGGGTGAAAAGTTGAAACCATTTATTATAGGTATTGACTGAGTTAGAGCACCGCGCTCTTAACATGGCACATGATGTCAAATTGGAAGCAAACCGTATATTACGAAAGAACACAAATAGCCATTAAATGAGGTTTGATATGATATTCCACATCATACAAGTCAGACCTGTTGCCTGAATTATGTAGTGGCAATTGCTATTTTGAAGCCTAATTGCAATAGAAATTTAGACTCCCTGAATGTTGGAGGTTTAAGGGCACATTCTTTGGAGAGCCAAAAGAAATTGTAAAATGCGTGGTAGATTTTTTGAGCCTTATTGTGCTTCATTTCCCCCATGCAGGACCAGGTGATAGAAAAGCCACGGAGCTACTACCGATGGGATAGTGCCACTGAACCAGACCACTGGTTTGATGCTGTGCAAGTGTGGGAGGTGAAATGTGCAGACCTCTCCATTTCTCCTGTGCACAAGGCAGCTCTAGGTCTGGTGAGTATTTGCTTGCTCCGGACTCTGACTGTAGCTTTAGACTCTAATCGGAGTCTCTTGTACATGTGTTGGATCTTTGTTAGTAGCGAAAATGCTGAAGTGATATCAGCTGGAGATTGTTCCATGACAAGCATGTGGCAAAAAACAACGTGGCCTACAAAATCTTAACACAACGCACCACTACTGCCTGTAATGAATGAGATTGTCTGTTACATTAAGTAGCTTGGTGGCGTATTGACTATGTCTAATTATGTACAAATTAGAATGTTGGAATCTTACAGGCTATAAGCAGACAAACTAATATGCAATGTATTTTTATGGTCCGCTCCCTCTTTTTCATCAGCGATATGCCCTGGTTTACTAATTGCTTGTTCGGATGCTTGATAGAAGGATCAATGACCAGATCAGTAATTTATATTTAGACTCTGCACATATTTTTTGATCATGTATTGGAGATGTAGGATGGTATAAACACCGTGACCTGTTTCGATAGCCAGGTTTTAACTCTCCCTTGTTGTTAAGGTTATTAGTCCACCACTCCTACATTTTCAGCTCAGGCAATGTAAGCTGTCCCCTTCACACCTTCCCCAACTTAGAGGCAGTGTACACCAAGGACTAGGTAGTCAAGGGTGGCTGGCAATTCACAATCTTTTTAATCCCACAGGTTGATGAAGAAAAGGGAATTTCTCTGCGGTTCCCTCGATTCTTGCGTATCCGTGATGATAAAAAGCCAGAAGATGCAACTAATAGCGTTCAGGTACAGAGTAACACTATTACTCCTTGCATCTCATTTTGATGTCCACTCACATGGTGCAGCCGTCCTGATGACCTCTGGCCTTCGATTACAGGGCATAGGATATGATGGTTAAACTTTGGCACACAAGCCAGTGGTCACTGCCAAAGTACTGATTACTCCGCTTCACAGTCTACTAAAGCTTGGTAATGAGATTTGCTTAAATGCTCATTTCCAAATATGACCACTAGGCTGCTTGGAAAACAAGAAGGCGCAGAAGGGTATATAAGAAAATAAGCATTAGTGATGCTCATATATGTTAGTAATGTTTTTTGGGTTATAATTAAACCTACTCCTTTGAAATTCAAAGAGTTGAGGAATATTGTCCCTGGCAGAAAATGGGTGAGAAAGGAGGATTATGGTGTCTTTCAATGGGAATGAGGGTCTCCCTTTAAAGGTACTCAGAATAGTTAGAAGTAGTCAAATGCACCAATGGCTGTATTGTAGGGCACACCCAATAGTAGTAGTATAGTGATTGAAGCATCTCATAATCATTGTTAAGGATGTCTTATAGAACCGTATCTAAGATCGGTGTTTAATGGTTTTCTTTATAGTGCCATGCAAGATAGGAGAGATATTGACCTTGACTCCTATAATGGCCATCTGCGTTTTAGAACTGGTGAAGGAAGGGGCTTTGAGTAGGAATGTAGGAAGTCTAGCTTTGTGCACAGATCAAATATTCCATTTTAGGATTGAAAGTTCAGAATATAGGTCAAACAGAAGTAGAAAAAAGTAGACTGTGTATAAATATTTGTCCTTCCTATGGAATATTCCAATCTAAAGTCATTGAACCTGCAAATATGTGATGTTGTGAAAGAGGGTAAGTTGGACTTTAGGAGTCTAGATTTGGGTGTTGGTACTAATTTCACGTATTGCTATTTATGTAGTTCTGACAATTGTTGAATTATGCCAGTTGTGAATTGCTGCTTTTCCGTAAAGTGTTTTTAGAAATCAATCATAAACTGTGTAGGAAATATCTATTGCCAGTATAATATTTGGATAGGATACGATAAGCTTGATCAACAGTAAGACTATTTCTCCATCCTCAGTATCTTTATTAAAGTCATAAACATTAGAATTTCATTGCGAACACTAGTTAATGTAATTCAGTATCAGTGTAACATTTTATTATTTTTGAGTTAAAATAGTTAGGATCTTCTTCTTTTTTTGGTAAATTTATTTCAGTACATTTGTCTTCAAGTGTCTAGCCCAAAAAGTACAATCTGAAGTTATCAAGAATGTTCAGACTATATACAGTGGTCCTCTGGTCCCTTGAACTACTTTCTCCTGGCAGAAAATGACTAACAAAGCAGCAAGAAATGTGTACTTTTGACATTTAGCTGACTCTTCCTTTATTTGTGAATTTTAATCTTAATCAAATATTTTATTGAGATTTCCATTACTATTTTTTATACACATTCACCTCTTGTGTTTGCTGCACGGTATGATAGCCTTTCTTTTCAATTTGACTTTTTTTTTGGTTTTATTTTGTTCAAAGTATTTTATTGAGTGCGAAAACATGCAATCAGATGACATGCGGTACAAGGTATATTGTAATACAATCATCCTTAATATGATAAACAATTTCGTATGGCTGTTATAAGAATTCCTACTTGCAGAACTAAAACAGTACTTTGGGATATATGGATATAGCAGAAAACATTATAAATGAGATCTACCACCATAGATGAGTAGGTGGGATTGGACAAAAAGAGGATTATGCATACCTAGGCTGTCCGATTTTAGGTTTAAACCTATAATAACTGATAAAACCCCACTGGAAGAGAAATAGCCCTCACCAGTGAAAACATATAAACACTGAAAAAACACCTGCACAACCACAAACTAAATTCCATTCAAAGAAAGGAAAAAAGGAGTGAGTCATTTTTTTTTCTTCCTGAAGAGGCCAAAACAATGTAACTTTGTTATAGAAGCTAGCAGTAAGAACATCTGGGCTAACATTATTCTGCTTGACTTTTGTTTAGGGATGCCACTAAAATATTGTTTCTTCTTCCTTTTGTTTTTTTCAGTTCTGTGGTCTTTGGTCTAAAGATGCAGAGTTTAGAAGCATGTTTTAGGTCTTGTTTAATTATTTTATAAACCGTAGAGAATCAGGAAATATCAATCATATTTGATTCTTTCACTGATAGGTAAAATGGCTGGTTTCATAAGAATCTTTCCTAATGTGTCATCACATTTACCCACAGAGAAAGGGTAAAAACCCTTAATACATGAGCCCCCAGTTTCTAGTGAGTCAGTATTGATAGTAGGCAAATTGCCAACACCTCAGGCTTTAAACATTCAATGCAAGGTAAAGTGACAAGTATATGGGAAAAGAGCGCTATCACCAAGCATCTGGGATAGTGGTTAAAACATGACACTAGAATTTTGGAAAACATGGACCGCAGTGTCACTTAGGATGCTCTGCACAAAAGGTTCTTTCATAGTTCAACAAAGATTGCAGTGATATTGTTTGTATTTGCAGTGATTCAGCTACGTATATTAAAAAGTTGTGTGATGACCTGTCAAAATTGATACCTGAGCTGAAGTGCTTCCCTGTAAGAGATCCTTGCCACTTGTTAGATCGTATGCTGAAAGCATCTTTACAATCTTCAGAGTTAATGAGGAATGCTATTGACTTTTTAGTCCATTCTGGTGCAGTGTTTTCTTATGCACAGCAACTAAAACGCAAATATTTATTAATTTCTGCTTTGTGTGGCATCAAAGAAAGAGTCATCCCAACTGTGCCCCTTAGCTGATGGTTCTCAGTCCAAGGGGCTATGAATGCTATATTATCCATGTGGCAACCGTTTACAGAATTTTTGCCGAGTGATGATGCCAAAGGCAAGAAATGTGAGGATCTTTGGTCGCATATTGATAGTGATGTGAAACAAAAGTTCACTCTACTGCATTCTTAGATTTTTACAGGAATACATAACTGCCGTAGTGGACATAATGAAAAACTAGAGTCTGAAAACACCCTTGTCTGCCAAGTGTTCAGCATAATTGGTGTAGATGTGAAACATCCCCTTGAGAGTAGGCTGGGCGACACCTTTAGTGACTTTGGCACTGCAACATGTTCCATATTAGAGTGCTTGGCACTTCGTAAGCAAAGCAATGGTGAAGAACAATTCAGGAACTTTTATTTTACAATGTATGAGAAATGGCTTGCAATGATGCATAGAAATGTCCCTTCATCATCAATGGCATTTGAAGTCAATGAAACCTCACTCTGGTACTCTGTTCTAGATCCCTTCCGTAAAAGGGAATTTCCTCAGTAGTTTCTAAAGTGCTGCTTCATTTTTTACCACTTCAATAACTCTGAAGGCATAAGCGCCCAGATCAGCACAAATGATGCAGAACCTGCCCTGAGAATGGCAATGTTCAAGTGAACCAGTATTGGCAGGGAAAGCTATGTCAATGGCTGGAGTTAACAAATTGTCTACTGGCTGTTTTGGCGTTGCACATCTCAAGTGCCAATGTTGAGAGGGCCTTTTCACAGAAGTTTACATGGGAAGGAAAGAGCGAGCACACATGACCAAAGACTCACTGAAGAAGTATTGTATGGTGTACTACAATACATTTAATTTGCAAAAATCTATTTGGACCTCATATACACTATACTTACACTGTCTATATACCATGCGCTACCGGTGCAAAAAGCAAGCAATAATAAAAGCGAAATGTTCCATAAACACCGGAAAAACACTGTTTCTATAGTTTTTAATGGCGTGAAAATGTGTAACCACTGATAACTACTGTGTTTTTTAAGGTATTAAAATCACTTAAACACTGAAAAACCCCACCAGAATTTACCAAAAATAGAAACTGAAAACAGGAAAGCCTATGCATACCAAAGGGATCCCACACTATAGGATGTGTTACGGGAAAATGTTTATCGTCATGAAGTATTGCCTACATTATAATGAGAACAATAAGAGGGGAACTATGAACCTGAGGTATGGGGGAGGAGAGGTGGTGGGGAAATGGATGAGATATGCAAGTGAGTATCCATTGGCCTAGCCAGACCCGAAGGTGTAAGTGAGGGTAAGTCCTCCAACATTAGTGTTCTTCTCAATAAAACAATCTAGAGTACCACACTGCACTGTAGTTGGGTAGGAGGATTGTGATTGCATAGAATGTGCCCCTCTGAAGTATGAAACCCAAGCCCACCAGGTATGGTGAGAGATGGTTAAATGATTTCCATTTTGAAAGAATAATTTTCACTGCAATAGTAAGAAGCCGATCTCAGAGGGCCATATTGTTGGCATGGAGATTCATAGTGTTCTCTGAGGCCTTTGGACTTAAAGCTACCATAGGAAAGCTCAGGGATATGGGAATTTCAATTATCCAGTATTGGGGTATCTTTCATAGATTCGCATGCTTGAATAATTCCCCGTCGTCAAGATGTGAGTCCCCGGGACATTTATAAAGGTAATGCCACAATAGACATAGAAGTTAAAAGGCCTAAGGCCTCCTATTTAGTAAGATATCGAAGTCCTTATTTAATAAAGGACAAAACTGAAGAGAACAACCGATCAGCTGACACCACCCTCTAGAACCTTCCTGAAAGGAGCTCCAGTCCCTCAGTTTTTATACCGCACGTCATGCTTGGGAGTCTCCACTGAGCTCTCTTCAGTTTTTTCCTCATAACTTCTCATTATCCTTGTCTTCAGTTTTTCTCTTGGATTCAAGGTATTTTTCAACTCCCTTGTCTGAGTAAATTCCACTCATTTCATCATGTCGGAAACACCTAAAAATTAGGCCTTTTTAGGCCCTGCGGTACCTGCAGAAAGAAAAGGCTGCACATCGATGACCTCAAAGATTGCCTTTACTGCCTCTATCCTGATCACAAACCAAAGGAATTTTCATCAAAGACTTTAAAGGACCGTGAGGGGAGGCTGTTATTAAGACTGCAGAGGCTTAAAGACAGGGAGGACCCTGTATGTTCTGAGGAAAGCGAAGGTTCTGCAAGATCCTCCTCAAAGATGCCTCAAAAAAGACCACTGGAAGTCTCTCCAAGTCACTCCTCGCAGCAACCTCCAAAGAAGACCCACAAAAAGTATTCAGAGGCTACTAAAAACAAGATCTGCCTTCCAGAGCGTCTCCTTTGCATCAGCGTTTGATTTCTGTCAAAAAATCTTTTCAGAACTCCGCTTCAGACCCTCCTACTCCTCCGGTGAAGGTAAAACGACAACAAGACCTCTACTGACTGCTGTCGTAGTAACTTCGCCACGGTTTCAGTCTTGTCAGCGTCCATTTCATAGTCAACGTCTTCGTCAACGAGTCTTGGTCCTTTGTCGTCGACGATAAAGATATTCAGAAATTGGTCAATGAAGATTCCAAAGATTACCATCCCAACAACGAAGATGAAGACGAGTGCTTAGTTGACAGTGTTGCCTGCGTCGACTAAGAGTCTACCGTAGAAGATTCCCTCGTGGACGATTTCTCCCATTGCATCGTCGATGACTGTATTGTCATCTACTCCAGTTTCGTCTGGGACATTAATACCAATGCCCGTCGACGGTTCCTCGACAACAGTGTGTGTACCGACAACGATCTCGTCGACGACACCAAAATCTAGACCAGGAAAAGTAATTTCCTAGTCAAAATTTCAAAGAGCGAGACTGACACCCTCATTAACTTCTCATAGTAGGGTTCAAGCCTTATTACCAACTCATCTCTTGGATGACGATGATTCGGACGAAGACAGCTTGTTTGGGGCTGCACAAAGTCCTTCGGAGTTGAACTTTAAATACTAGGAAGACTCCGATGATAAGAAATTCTATAACCAGCATCTGTGCTATTCTGACCAATGACGTCAGCAGCAACTGCATCCAGGGATGGTTTGTCTTCACTCCAGTCTGGTAACTGATTTACAATTCATGTTGGTGGACTATAAAAAGAGGTTTCCTACGTCCACGCCATCTCTTGCCCCAGCGCTTTCACCCCCTCCTGTGGTGCCAAGTCAACCTCCACCCCTTCCTATTTCTCAAGTGGCTATGCAGCAGTTCCATCTACAGATGAAGAAAAGAGGGACAACAAGAAGGGGAAATCCAGGATATACAATCTCATCCAGACGAGTGGGATGATTGCATTATCCCTCCACCAGCGTCGTCACATCCACCTCAAGTAGACTCACTTCCAGAGGAAATTGGAGGATTTCATAATCTCTTGGAGAGAGCAGCCAGACATTTTGCACTTCCAATACCTACTCGCCAACAAGACTGTTTCCTTTACAATTTCAAGGAACCTTTTAAAAAAATCAGTCAGGTCTATGCCCATTATCGACTATATTTGGGATCGGGGCATTAAGTTGAGAAACCCAGCCACAGTTCCTCCAGGCTTACCAAGGCTCGGTTAAAAAATATAAAGCCCCTGACGACACGCCTGCCTGTCCCGCAGGTCAAAGAACCCATCAGCTCCACTATCAGCACCTCTGGACAAGGAGGGTAGGAGACTGGACAACATCGGCAAACGTTTTTCCACTATGTCTCCATTGACAGTCCGAGCGTCCAATTCCTTAGCGCTGCTTGGGCGCTACAACAGATCGATGTGGTCAGATATTGCTTCTTACATCAACGATCTCACACAAGACATCAAGGAGGAGGCAAGAAAAGTTTTACTGGCATGCGAACGTACCGCTTCAGAAATAATTGATTGCGCAATGGACATTGCTTCCACTGGTTTCCGTCAGTTAGCTGGAACTGCGGTCCTATGGCGCCAAGGATGGCTAAAGACTACAACATTCAGGCCTGAAGTCCAGACCAAAATTCTAGATATGCCTTACGATGGACACACAAACTATTTGGTAACCATATCGATGAAGCCCTTCAGGGAATCAAAAAGGTCACTTACGCGGCCAAAGCTTTGGGCACCCTCCCGTATTAAAAAAAAAACCTTTTCATCGTGCATGGGGTAAAAGTCGGTCATCCTATAGGGGAGGTTACCAACAATATAGGTTTCCTTCCTATATTTCCTTCAGCCAGCAATACAGGACACAATTCGCTCAGAGACAACAGCCTGCGACTGTCTACAATAATTCTTCCTTTCGACGAAAGGCGTGACAACTAAGAGTCCGCCAGACGTCCATGACCTCTCACTTCTGCTGGTTACAATTTCTTGGTATAGGAAACAATGGTCCTGGACTTCTTTAAAGCTACAATTCAGTTATGAAAAACATTCATTAGTCAAAGGGCATCTGGTACATATAGAATTAACTTTCTATCATTAATTTACCACCATTTTCTTTACAATGCACACAAGTATATCCTCAAAAGACACAAAGGCACAAAATATCGCTCCAATAGGGACTGTTAATTATTTAGTTACTTTTATAACGGATCATCATATTCAGTGCTCCAAATAGCGAAAGAATTTGCTCCAAGGGGAGTGTGAAAAAGGAAAGTGCTTGTGAGGTAGGACAGATATAAAGGAGGGGAATCCAAAAGGCAAATTCAATAACCAATCAAATACACATTCTGGTATCCTTAGTAAAAACTGGTTGTGGTTCATAGTGGCACCAGATTTACAGATAGACCTGTCCCTTATGGATTTACAAATATTCATTTCATGATTTTCTGATGAAGCACAGAGAACATTCATCTGTGAAAAGGCAGGGCTGGAATGATATCAGGTACAGGCCCACTGGGGGATGAGTGTCGAAGTTTCGACCCAAGTGCAATGAGGGTAATTTATATCCTCTGCAGGCGGGTCTTCCTCAGGACGGGGGAGGGGAGGCAACCTAGGGTGAGGTACAGTCAGGATACAGCCCCTGAGGAAGACCCGCCTGCAGAGGATATAAATTACCCTCATTGCACCAGGGTCAAAACGTCGACACTCTCCCCCAGTGGGCCTGTACCTGATATCATCCCAGCCATCTTTTTCACAGAAGAATGTTCTCTGTGCATTATCAGAAAATCATGAAATTAATATTTGTAAATCCATAAGGGACAGGCCTATCTGTAAAATGGAGGCCTGGGTTATGCCAAGGCTGGAAACAAGAAAAATCAGGGATAAGACCACATATCAGTCATGACCATTAATATGCCAGGAATAGGTACATATAGGCCAGTCATGCTCAGAGTAGGTCTATGATGGCCGCCAGCATACCACACCTAGATCAAAAATACTAAAATAGTCCACGATGACCATTATTATGTCACTGGCACTATTATGTCAGGAGTGGACACAATTATGCCAAATATAACACTCTTATGATGGGGCTAGCATATATATTTGACGGTTTTTGGCACCAGGCATAGTTTCAGGAAGCAATAGAGTTTAGTATGGGCACACACCTAAATGTTGATGAATCTCTTAATTTTCTTTGGTCTGGATTATACCCTGTTCTCATCAGGTCTTGAGCTGATCATGCATCTAGCTGACACATTTTCACTCTGACCCCTACAGCCCGCACTTTGGTAGGTCAGCACTGATTACAGCTCAGGCTACTGCTGCCATACTTGTTTGATGGTGCACTGGTCACACACATGTTGTGACTGATAAAGGTGGGACTACAACATGGTCAATCTCCTTGTGGCTTAATTATATTGAGATTGGATACAGACGGTCATGTAGCTGGTCCTATAAACCAGCCCAATGTGTGTTTGAGTGTTATTATGAGTTACTGTGATTAGTTTGGCTGGCTGTCACTCTTAGTGTCTTGAGATGATCAGTGCTGCCTTCTTTAATAGGCACCTACTCTCTGAAATTGATACTGGGCTTGACTTCGCCTCAGAGGGCTACTTTGAAGGTACTGGCAAGCTACCAGTAGCTCCCGAGCTACTCGTTGGAGACCCCTGATCTAAACAAACAAGGAGGAACTATATCTCTCTCCCAAGAATCTCAATGAATTTGGTACTGGGCAATTCAACATGGAATTTCTTTGAGAGCGGAGTACGTTCCAGGGAAGGAAAATACAATAGCGGATTCACTAAGCAGATTACAGACCACCTGCCACGAGTGGGAGTTGAACACCTGCCACGAGTGGGAGTTGAACCAAGATACTCTCCAGAATCTTCTCCCAGTGGGGACAAACAACTATAGACCGGTGTGCCACAAACGGCAACCCCAAATACCAATACTCCGCAAGCTGGCATCCCCAACAGGGATCTCTGGGGAATGCTTTTTCAATAGCGTGGTCTGGCGTATCTGCCTATGCTTTTCTGTCAATTCCAATATTTCCCAGGGTTCTAAAAAAGATGAAAGCAGAACCTTGCAAACGAATTCTAATGGCTCCAGCGTGGCCTCGCCAACATTGGTTCATGGAACACCATCTCCTACACTTTATGACCGCTGATTCCTCTGAAGCAGTTTCCCTCTCTTCTCATGATGAACCAGGGACAAGTTCAGCTCCCGGATCCAGGCTCTCTGAGATTATCGGCTTGGCTCCTGAGTTCCAGGAATTTTGAAACTTAAACATTCCTCAAGAGTGCAGGGAGATCCAATCTCATGCTAGAGCCAACAGTACCAAGAGCACTTATTCTTTAAAATGAAAAGATTCTGTGTCTGGTGTGGGTCTGGTAGGATGCATCCCCTCAATTTCTCTCCGGAGGAAGTCTTGCAATATCTCCTCCATCTAGCAAATTTAGGTTTGGCTCATCCTTAGATCAAAGTTCACTTAACTGCAATCACTCATTTTCGAAGATCTTCTAAAGGTTCTTCCTTTTGGTCAAACAAACTGATAAAACAGTTTCTTAAAGGTTTTTAAAGGACCTTCCCTCCTGTAAAATCTCTGCCTTCAACATGGCAACTCAACATGGTACTTGCTCAACCAATGAAGCACCCATTTGAGCCGATACATAGAGCTGACTTAAAATTCCTTTCGTGGAATACTGCTCTTCTTCTAGCTTTTGCGTCCGCATGAAGAGTTGGTGAACTTCAAACATTCACAATACAAGAACCCTTTATTCAATTTAAACATGATAGGGTGATCCTTCGCACGAACCCGAAATTTATACCTAAAGTCCCATCGGACTTTCATCTTGATGAACCAATCGTTTTAAACTTCGTCTTACCAAATCCTCAAACAGCTGCTGATCGAGCTATGCATTCTGTGGACTCGAAACACTGCCTTAAATTTTATCGAGACAAAACTAAATTCTTCTGCAAGACTAATCCACTTTTTGTAGCTTAACACTTGCATAGGAAAGGTTTTCCCTTAACGCAACAGAGCATATCTAGATGGATCTCTAGTGCTATTCTCTTCGGTCACCAGCAAGCTGGTCAACCCCTGCAATCAAACATTCCTGCCCATTCCACTAGGGCAGTGTCTACATCTATGGCATTGTTTGCTGGCATGCACCTCTCAGACATGTGTAGAACAGCAACCTGGAAGACGCCGCATACATTCACGAAGCATTATTGCTTGGATTCAGAATTGATGAAAGATGCTGCAGTGGGACAGGCGGTGCTAAGACATCTGTTTCACTAAAGGTGAGCCTTCCTGCCTTCCCACCAACCCTTCTAATCCACATTTCTCAGTTTTTTCTCTTTGTGATACCAATATTGGAAACTATTCATTTGCTATTCCATATGCAAATACATTTTTATATTTGTATGTATGTATTTCTATTTTATTCTCAAGAAAGTTATTGACTATTCGTACATGTATGATTAATATATATGAAGAAATGTGCTTCTTACTGCTTTTTATTCTGATTCAAGCATGTGAATCTATGAAAGATACCCCAATACTGGATAAGAGATACGTTACTTACCTGGAACTGCAGTTATCCAATATTGGAATTTTCATAGATTCACATGCGACCCACCTGCCTCTCTTGGAAGGGCTTAATTAGTACTCTCAGTTGTCTCTATGGGTATGTACGGTGCTTAGGAAAATCTGGAGCTCCTTTCAGGAAAGTTCTAGAGGGTGGTGTCAGCTGATTGGTGGTTCTCTTAAGTTTGGTCCTTTTTTTAAATAAGGACTTGGATATACTACTAAATATGAGACATTAGGCCTTTTTATTTCTATGTCTATTGTGACATTACCCTTCTCATTACCCTTCTAAATGTACCCGGGACTCCCATCTCGGCGACGGGGAATGATTCAAGCATGTGAATCTATGAAAGCTACAAATACTAGATAACTGCAGTTACAGGTAAGTAACTTATTTCATATATCTGATAATCTACCCTGTATTGAGCGCCAATAAGGTGCCAGAAGTGGACATTCAAAGAACATGTGCTGGTGTGACTCAGGATCTTGTTATCAGTTCCAGCATTTGTCAGTCTCTCATGGGTTTAGTGTGTGAAGTCTGGCTGGGGTCCAAAGAAATTGGTTCATTGTAAAGAATCCGGATTGTACAAGAGGTGGGGAGATATTGTTGCATATTGCAAATTTACCAATGTTCTGCCATTGATCATCAGTAATGTTTAAAGACGTCCGTATTGAAATGTTTCGCTCATTTGACATATAGTATTGATGGTTGTGCTGTGACTGGTTCCGATAAGAGTTTATAAATTTTAGAGGCAATATGCGCTGAATGCTTCCATCTTGCAAGACTTAACGGTAGGGAATGAATGTTTAGTGAGAATGAGTTTTGATAGTTTCACCTTCATTTTATGGAAATTATAAAAGTGGATATTGGAGAGGCCAAACCCAACTGTAAAGTCAAGTAGGGAAGCGGGTCATATAGGTCTCTGGTGGCCCATGGTTCTGTGACCCGGCCAAGTTCAGTTTTAATTTTAGGGTTATGCCACAATGAGGCCCATCTGTAATTATTAATAGGCCCGACAGTCTTCTGTACAGTAATTTCAAAGCATTGTCGGTATCCGTAAAGATGTGTTGGGAATGATGCATAGTGAATTTCGACGTTGTAACAGAACATGTACTAAAGGGCGAGCATATACTTTGTTCTTTTTCCAGCCTTCTAGGGGAGTTGGGGGCTCCTGGAAGTAACCCTTGGTCACCAGGAAGGCAGATTGATAAAGGTTTAAATTTGGTAAACAACAACCCCCATGAGATGGACTTTTCCAAAGTGATTTTTAAGAGATCCTTGCTTTCTTATCACTACAAAGGAACTTCAAAGTAATTTTATCAATTTTGTGAAAGAAAGAGGTTGAGAGTTTTAATGGGAGCATGGAGGATACGAAATTCACTATTGGAGTGATCATCTTAAGGATTTGGAGCTTTCCCCCAACAAGAGATGAACTTCAGGTACCAAAAAGATGGCAGATCCCTGCCTTTGGCTCTAGTTTGACTCATTGCATTTTGCTGTTAGATCTCCACTGAACCAGAAACCTAGGTATTTAAGACCTGAGTCACCCAGGTGAGAGGGGAAGAACAACGGATGTAAGGGAAAGACCTCCATTTTGTCTCTGGTTAATGTATAGCCAGAGACCTCGGAGAATGAGTGAATGATAGTGATGCTTGGAATTGTGGTTTCGATGTCTTCAGAGAAGATGAGAATATCACGCGCATATACAGTGGTTTTATATCTCTTGCTACCAAATTGGAGACCTCTTGTCTCCGCAGCAGCATTAAGTAGTTTAAGTTTTGGGTCAGTAGCGAGTAAGAAAATTAGAGGGGAAAGGGGATATCCCTGTCTTGTACCTTAATGTAGGTCAAAGTACGAAGCGGTAGCACCCTTTATCCTAATGTTTGCTTTGAGGTTGGTATATAAAGCCATAACCATATTTGTGAATGAGTGCCCAAGATTATGGGAATTCCAAGACCGCGTGGAGAAAAGGCCATGACACTTTATCGAAAGCCTTTTTGGTATCGAGAGCGATTTCTGCTGTTGTACGTTAGAAAAGGCGGGACCTTTCTATTATGTGGCAGAATGTATAGCTATTATCCCAGGTAGGACAACCCTTAAAACTGGTTTGGGAGTTATGTATTAATTTGGGAATAAAACTCGATTCTATTAGCTAAAATCTTCACAAAAACTTTTGCTTCCATATTTCAAAGTGAGATGGGATGGAAATTTTTAGGTTCAGAATGATCCTTCCCTTCTGTAGGAATTACCACTATTGTGGCCTCAGACGCTAATCCTTACATTTTGCCCAGATGTGCAAAGTAAGGTGATTGATGATTGAGGAAGGAAAGACTTTACAAAAAGCGATAGGAAAGCCAACTGATCCTGGTCCTTTATCCGACCGCATACATTTTATAGCTTTAACAATTCCCTCTGTATCAATTGGCTGATTCATGTGTGTTCTATCCGAATCAGATACCAAGGCCATGGAAAGGAAATTCAGAATGTCTCATAGCATCCCTTGAGTATAGAGTTTACTATATAAGTCCTTGAAGACCACAAGTATCTCTTCAGTTTTCAATTTTTGTAAGCAATCATGAGCCATTACGTGAGATAGCTGGATATTGCAATTATTACATTTAAGAGTGGCGGCAAGCATTCTTACGAAGCGGGAGTTGCCTTGATTTTTGTGTGAGAACACTGAGATATGCCCTTATACTCACAATGGTGTTGTAGGTATATTTCAAGTTTTTAATCTTATATAATAAGTGCTTCTAAATGCCTCATCGTTTTTAATTTCGACCTCTAACTTATGTAATGTTCTTTCATTTAATTATTTTTGGCTGCCCGCCGTTTCATGATATGCCCTCTGACATATTTGAATGCGTCCCACAGAATTAACGGGGAATCAAGAGTGCTTAATTTCTTTAAAGAAGCAACCTATTTCAAGCTGAAAGATTTCAATTGCCTGTTGATTCTCTAAGACTTCTGTATTTAAATGCCAAATTCTGCCAGTGTTTGTGTCAGACACAAATCTGATAGACATGGATACTGCAGCGTGGTTCGAGTTGAGAATAGGGTGGATCTTAACATTAGTAGTTTCTTTGAGGAGAGAGTAATCTACAAGTAGATAATCTATACATGAGAAATTAGAATTGGGTGGGGAGAAGAAAATAGAATCATTTCCCTTAGCAAAGTGTAGTCTCCACACATCCAAGAGACTGTAAGACGCAAAGACTAAGCATTTCTTTCTGTGCCCTAGGAATTCTTAATGTAAAAGCGAGTAGTTATCTAGAATGGAATTCATAGGGAGATTAAAGACCCCACCCACAATGGATTTTGAGCTTTGTGGGATATCCCATGCTTTTGTGATTCGGCTTCTAGGCTTCACTCCTGTCTGGTTTTATTATGGTATATCCATATCTTGATTGGTATCATTCAGAGCGGATTATTCCACTTTGCTTTATCATATGTATCTATATTAATGCGCTTGTGTTCCTACTGTTTTTGCCATCAATGACGTGTTCTAATTAGTATAATTTGTTAAATATGGGCATTGTACTATAGTGTACTCCATTTTACTTCTAAAACACTTATATGCCCAGGCTGTGATTTATGATGTTTGACAGCTTAAAGCAGACAATTTGTTAATATTTGTTGCTAGTCACTCATCATTGTAGATCCCCACTTGTTTTGTTCTATCCGGCCGGCCTGAGATGCTGGGTCCTGGCGCTGCACTTGCGTCCCGCTACAGTCTTCACCATGCCTCCTACAGAAAGCCCCTGGTGGAATGGGGCCCTACCCCAACTCTGGCATTCTACGGAGTTACTATGGGCCCCCCTAAGTTTCTGGTTATTTTTTCCCCTATACCTCCCTCCGTTTCCCCTTTGAGCAACTTAACTGGCCCGACTTAACCAATTTATTCCATTCCATTGTGTATGCAAACTTGCTATACATAATTGCTCATCAGCACATAAACAGATGACTCAATGTCATCCCTAAATGTTATCTCTTTGAACACTAAAGGGCTGAATTACCCTGTCAAAAAGCCAAAGTATTAGACTATTGTAAAGATTTAGATGGGGACATAGTTCTACTCCAAGAAACTAAAATTGGTAACAACGAAAGACTCCTTATGAGGAAAGGCTGGGTTTCTGATATCACTTGTTCTGAAGCATGGGGGAAGTAGAATGGGGTTCTTACCATAATATCGAAGAAATTAAAATTGACTATTCGCCTCAGAGCATGACACCAATGGCAGATGGTTACTTACCAGACTAAATAATGGGTCTCCCGATATCTACATTATGAACATATACGGCCACAATGTAGATGATCCACTATATTGACAGCCCCTCAACAAAAAAATTATCAGATACATACAGTGAAACCAGTAGCAACAGATCTTTCTGGCCATATACTCCTGTAAGAAGTAGAAACCTATGAGCGCATAAACATAGATGCATATGTTGAACCAAAGTGGAACAAACCAATTTGGATGATACCAATCAAGATCTGGATATTCTATAATGGAACTAGATAGGAGTGAAGCCTAGAGGCAGAAGTACAAGAGCATGTGATACATATGAAACCATATTCAAAACTTAATAATATTGGATCAAGTCATGTATGCCAAAAACAGTGGCAACATGTGAGCAGAAACATAGATGCATATGTCAAAATAAAATGGAATAATCCGATCTGGATGATACTAATTGAGATCTGGCTCTACCATAATAGAACCAGACAGGAATAAATCCTAGAAGTAGAAACAGAAAAGCATGTGATACATACAGTGAGTCCAGTAGCAACAGATAATTTTGGACATACATAAGATCCTGGTCAAATACCCTTTTCTGTCTACATTATAAAGCATCGCAATGCTCTCCATACAAGGTGGGATGGCAAGGTAATTCCTGTTATTCCACGGGTAAAGAAACATGTTGGTGAAACTGAGGTGCCTATGATGCCCTAATATGATAGTGTATGCCGGAGTATGCCAGAAGAAGCAAAAGATGCACATTTATGCACTTTTTATCTAAACAACGTTTATGGATACAGAGATGTGGTGGAATGAAAACCAGTTATACCATAATGTCAAACCATCTAAGAGAAGTTAAGACATCGATCAGAGCAGTGTAGAGTTAGGCTCAGGAGGAACCAGACTGATGGAGCCTCGACCAAGTGCTAGGGAGTGATTCAGAATCCATTTGGTGCTCCGAGTTGTCCCAAAACGTTTCTAGATCAGATGGCTCCATGAAGATTTTAGTCTGACCTTTAAAGATTATACGGTATGACCAGATCGCAAGAAGTCTTGTGAGATGGAGATGTTGTGATTTTGCCACTTAATTGCCTTTACCTTCTGCATGTGTGCCAACATTTGTTCCGTGTATTGATGAGAGAGCGGTTTAAAAATTAGCGGCCTGGAAGATATCCTGTTCTTTGGCTTACATTTTGGGACCCTGTGTGCTCTTTCGATCTCAGTATTTAACAAAAGTGATTTGAAGGATTTCAGGTATCAAAGTTAATAAAGTTAGCAACTGAGGTAGCAGAATTTTCAAGACATTCCGCTACTTCAAAAATGCGAAAATTACTCCTGCGGCTTCTGTCTTCCTGCTCTGTAAGCTCCCTTTATAGCGCAGAAATATAGAGTTGCTTGGCCTTATTGGAGTAGTCCTCCAATTAACGTATTCTTGTTTCAGGATTAGAAACCCAGATGTTTAAGTTGTGGAGGTCTTTGCGAATGCCAGTGACCTCTACCTGAAGCAAGTCTGTTTTTGTCTTGGTGCTTCGAGCAATATCATGTACGTAGTTTAGAGACTATGGCCTCTATGGTAGATTAGGAGTCCTGGTTTACTTTCACTGGTGACTCGGGAATTGTTGGTGATTGTGTTGAACGTTTTTAAGCTGGCTTTGGCGTCCCTCTCTTTCATTTAACCGTCTCTGGAGTCCGACATATCGATACTTAATACTGTGAGGCCAAGCTTAGTGAAGAGGTGAACGTTCGAGTATGATGAGCCCTTGCTGATAGAGTGCAGAGATGCTAGGGCAACATACTGAGGGGATCAGAAGGCACAGTTAATCACCTAAACACATGATAGCAAGGTTTGACCACAGTATGAGAAGACACTTGCAACAGCTGACTTTAAGACTTACTTAGGCATATATATTAGAAGAAGGAGCTGGTGCTAAAGCTTGATGAGCAAGGTCTTTTTGTTCCTTCAACGTTTATCAACAGCTGTGAAAATGGACCACAGAGTCTCATGTGCCCAACATTGAGCCTATGGTACTGACCTCATGCTCTAAACATGCTTAGGGACCACTGCCATTTTGGGAGGGTCTGGCGTCATCTAAACAGAAAATATCCTTATGAGGCTAGCACTCAAATGTGGTCAGAGAACCCAGCTAACAGTGTGGTGGTATCATAGTTGCATTAGGGATAGCTGAAGCAGTACAAAACAGTTCAAAATATTGTGCTCCACCTAAAGAAACATCAGGGGTGGGTACTAAAAGTGGTTAAAACATGCCTCCAGAGACCACCGCCATTTTGTGGGGATCCGGAGACAAAGAATATTGTTTGAGTCCAGTACTTAAATGTGGTCAGAGATTCCAGCTGATCACAAGGTGGCACCGTATTTCTGCACAGGACCGTTTAAAGTACCTACAATTGTCAAAAAAATGCTGAAGTGCCATCTCGTCTTGAGATATATTGAGACCGCTTGACCCACAGAGTCCCGGCGAGCCGTGATCATACGTTGTAGATATGGGTGGTATCAGTGAGAGACAGCGTACCATGGACAAGCACTCTTACCGCTCCAGTAGAGTCAAGTAGAAAGTAAGGTGAAGTATCTCTAGAATGGTGGAAATTACCACCACTGGGTGCCTCATCCCGTTCGGTTATGGTGTGCGGGTGTAGACGCTGGTCCCACTGTGAGGAAGGTGAACGCTGCGATCATGTGCGAGCAGGCCGTGGGAAAGTAATCTTCTTAGTAGTCGCTCTCAGTTCTGCCGCAGTCACACTATCGCTTTCAGTCCATCTTCTGCCACTTGGGAATGCTTTTAAATGTTTCAAGTAGTTATCCAGTCCGGCCGACACACCTGAGGTGCAACGGAGCTCAGAGACCAGCGCCATCTTCTCCGCGAGCCAAGCTACATCCCAATTTGACTATTTTGTAATATTTGATAAGTGTTTTGTGTATTTGTTGGTCGGGATGCTTGGTACAATTAGTGTTTTCCGTGCAGTCTGTATATGAAGTGGTCTACATGTAGTGCTGAGGGCCTGGTCACAAGCCCCGATGTCTGAGCACAGTAACTCTATGCACCCTAAGGCCATCAGGGCCAAGTTATTCTTGACCTTGCCCTTAAGGAGACCCCAAAATGGTGCTTTTCTCTCTATCGTAGATATCTATTGGTAGAGAGCAGCCACCCTAAGGGTCCTTTCATAAGAAGCACATATATCACTATAAGAAAGACGAGTTCTTTCATTCCTTATCTTGGAAATGATCCTGTTCTCAGAATCATTTGGTATGTGTCAGCACCATTCACCGACCGCTTCTTCCTCTGAGCGGATTTCAGTTTCGTGACGGTCTTTCTGGCTACGTTCACTGATCTGTCTCAGAGGCTCTTTGGAGGACCATGTTGGGGCTTTGCAGGCTGCTTGTCTTCCTTCCGGGCCCCTTTAACCTCTCAAGTTTGGACCCAAACCCTTCTGGCCCAGCAGCTCCTCCCCAAACACCGCCCAAATCCACATCTTCTCAAGCTCCGGCCTCAGTACCACTTCTGTGGCAGCCATCTTTACCCATGACACTGGCTCACTTAGCAACAGTACCTTTGTTGATGGTGTCTCCAGGCCTCGCTGATCTATTTGGCATTGCTTCAGCCCTCCTAACAGAGTAGATCCTTTGGGTAATTAATAAGGAAGATGTGCATACATGTAAAACTGACACAGAATCAGATGCACTTCGTATTCTTAACGTGGAATGCTGGCTCACTGATGTGGACAGATCAATACTGATAACCTTTTTTCCCTTATTGTACCAAAGCTGGGCTTTACTTGGCCAGTGGGGTTATTTCATTCCCAACGAGTCCTATGCTCGGACGTTTCCTCATTCATGGCTGTTGTGCGTAAAGAGCGGAGGTGCGATAATTGCCCTAGTCATCTGCTGAGGCCAAATCTGAAATAGTTCTTTCAATCCATTTTTGAGAAGAGATTGAAAAGGTCACCAGCAGTACCGCCAATTAACCTCCCCTCCCCCTATCTTCCACGGACTTTGCCTTCACAAAGATGCCCCGAATTGCCATCCCTCCACCATTAGATTCTTACTGGGGAGGGTCTCCCATTTTCCGGCCTCGTGGAAATTCTTTCCCATGCAGCATAAAATCTCTATTTGATCCGCAAGGGCTACCCCTAACATATCATGAACATATTCAGCAACCATGAACAGGAACACAAGGGATCTACATGCTGGTTTTTCTGAAACTGTCCTGCCAACAGTGCATACCTTAACTCAGAAAATCTGCAAGTTAATATATGAACAGCAGAAAGTTCTGCTCAGAAACTTGAAGAGGTAGCTACTCCTCTGTTCCTAAAATGGACTGCAGACAGCAGTCTGAGCAAAAGCAGGGCCATAGACCTGTACTGAGCTTAAATACCAAAGTAAAACTTGTTTATGATCAGGATCACCAAGTTTAACTTCCATTGTTGTTGTGTCCACGTCAAAATAGAAGTGTAGAACTTATGGTGTCAGAACAAAGCCTACACCTTGGTAAAATCACCAGTACAACCCAGTGACAATGTTGAAAGGAAACCGATTGAGCTGTGCTTGTTCCTTCCCCAAAGGCAGAAAATGCATTAGAACAGTGAACACTGCACAGAACACAAAGGTAAAGTGCCCTGGGCAACTCCTACGCATACCTGGCAGAAGCACTGTTCCCAGACATATTTCAAATAAACCTAGGTCCACATGCCTGGTGAAAAATTAATACTAAACTTTGCTCACACTGGCTTTCAAATAAACAGAAAACTACACAGGCATAACCCAATATAAACTTAATTTGAGGTGTTAACTGTGCACGCAAATGTTGGAAGACCATGACATTTCTTTGCTTCCTCAGCGCAATTTTCGTACAGCAGACAAGTTTTGCTGCCAATGATCCTGTAGCTAACAGTGTGCAAATCAATTTATTTGCAGACTTATTCCCTTTGAGCAGGAATAGGCCCAGATATGATACTAACACCAGACTTACTAACCTAGTCCCCTCTTGGAATCTGGAGATTAAGAACAGGGCAGTGTGAGTGGCGGAACATAAAAGAGCAGAGAGCATCACACAATATACATCTGTCGTAACTAGAAAATCTTCATTTAGTTGCTCTTTGTCATGTATGAGAAGACTAGAGCAGCGAGGAAGACGTGTTAATTGCCTTTCATTAACCATTTATCAGCTAGAAGAAAATCTTATTGAGGTGCAACATATCCCCATCCAGGCACATCCTGGATATAGGGTAAGACTGGACTGCTGGAAAGAGGGGTTTAACAATGGGAAGAGAGATGTGAGAAAACAATGAAAAGATATTCGCAAGAGCAAATTCAATGAAAAGGTAGAGACAAGGTATTTAGGAGCAGGTAAGAAGGAAGGAAGATTTTACATTCCTACTTAGTGGGGAAAGAAAGGGAAAAAAGTCAAATTATAAGCACTAGAAAAACATCCCATGCTGCGAAAGCTAATCTGGTATGTTAGTAAGAGGAGTAGGTTGCCAAACAGTGAGTTTCAATTAATTGCTATACCAAATTCTCCCCACACACTCAGGAGTATCAGATGGGTACCATCCTCATGCAATTTCTGCAGCACGTTCGCTGTAGCCCCATGAGGAAGCATCAGATACCACAGAAGACAAAGAACAACTCACTGTGATATTGGAAGGGCACATCCTTGTGTGGTGATCCAGAAAGATAGATCAGAAGGCACTGCTGAAGGGGCCTCATTCTTCAACATTATAAGGCACCAGGAAAATACCCAAGGTCATGAAGCCCAAAACGCAGAGGACATTCAGTAATGTAATAGGCACTGGACTGAAAAACATCAGGATATTATCCTAAGTATCCAAGATCCTCAGAGGTGAAGGAAATCTATCATGCAGGTGGTATTCACAGAAGGTCAATCTCCGAGTCCCAATGAGCTGCGTTTTCCACTAAGTGATGGAGAACCCCTGACGATGAAGCAAGCTCAGGGTAGAAGACTATGTAGTCTGAAACCAGCTGCGGAAGCATACCTGCATTAGTCAGCCCCTAGTATCCAAGGACACCTGATCAACTGAGGGAAGCTGGCACCACTGGCGGCACTTTGGTGAAAACCAACACCAAAAATTGATAATGAAGGGACCCCACTGTGCGACAGCCAACGTCCTTGAGCCAGGACCACTGGGTTGTGAAAAAAAGACATTACTGAGATTCAGTCACCCTCCTAAGCTGTGCTTTCAAGGCAAGGCCTAGAAAACCCTACTCAGAAATGCATCTCGAACCTGTCCTGATGGACAGAGGTTCAGGGGCCTTATTTCCAGAATCATGTGGTATAGCATAGTCTGAATAAAGTTTAACAGCTGGTGGATATTCTGGAGCAGTGGGGGGGATTTGTTTATAACTGGTTTAAATTGCACGACTGTTCCACGCCCACATCACTCTGGTGTGTTAGCCTAGAACCACTATCCCCCCTCCTTTAATAAGGCATTTCCCGGTGGACGCGTTTTAACCTGCGGTCCTTCGCTGACACTACGCCCCGTGTTATCTGACACTTTGAGTCACCCGGGCTCCATATACTCTTATACCGGACCGCATTTAGCAGGCTAAGCTCAAATCATTTTTAGCAAGCCTTATGCCCCCAACGTGGCACTTCCTTCTCTATACCTCATCCATTTCAATTGTTGTTCCCTGTTTTCACCGCGACGCCGCCAGAATCTGTTCTGTCATACATCACAGCTCACACTGAACTTTTTTACTACTGACACGGCACTATCGAGTGTCTTGTCCACGTCACCCAATATGATTTTACTCATACGGTTACCGATCTCAGGCACACATTACACTGAGTCCAGCACAGATACCCATCATCCGTACCATACCTCCACACCTGCCAGTTACTGTGTGTTTATAGACCTTCTGAGCATTCACCTCACATGGATTTGTCTTCAACCCCTCTCTCTTTCTGCAGATGGTTACTATAGAACCTTCCCGTCTACCACTCAAGTTCTGCAGACACGCTAATTACGCGCATTAAACTACCATCGACAGGGCCACGCAGTTAGTGGCACCGGTCTTTATCTATCATGTTTTATAAGTTTTTTGCATTCCACATTCAGTCATAGTGGATTCCTTTTTAGGTCTTGGGACCATCCGGTCGGCAGACCGGAAGTCCGGAGATTTAATGACTTGGGAGAAGAGGGGCTTGAACCCGCCCCTCTTCTGCCCTGTTCTCCATTGGCTGGCCTCGTAAATGCTGGCCAGCCATTGGAGAAGAGGTCCCGTCACTCCAATCATGCCCCGTCCTTTTCGGATCGGGGGGCGTGTTTTTTGCGAAAAGTCTCAAGGAAGAGACAACAGCAAAACACGCCCCCGAATCCGAAAAGGACCCTGCGTTTCTCCGAGGCATTTCTGTTTTGCCTGCCTCGGAGAAAGGCGGTGGTGTGCCTTTTGCTCTGCCTTGTTTAGATATTATTTTGTGAGCTCGCGCTTCTGTTCCTGGCAAGGAGCGGAGGCAGTCTTGCCCGATGCGTGTGTGGAATGAAGAACTGATGGAACGCAGCTCTCCCCCGCCCTGTCCGGCTCCTTCGACGGGGCGTTTCCGTGCTGAATTGCTGCTCGGAGCGGATCTAAGGAGGCTGGTGCTGGTTCTTGCCTGTGCCCCACACAGGCACTCGTCCTGTAGTCCAGCGTCCACCATTCCCCGCCGCTGCTTTTGTTAAGGGACTGGCAGGCTCGACAATAAATAAATCTCGCATCTTGTTACTGAAACTCCTTGCAAGCGATGTATTTTTTTACTAGAGCCTTTTTTAAACGTTCAATACACACTTTTCATTCCATTTTGCAGATTAGCGAGACCCGTTGTAGAATGGTGTGCTTCACAAGGACGGTCTGCCCTCTTCAATCTTTTGTGGCACTGCTCTGGGCAGGGGGAGAATGCGGATGTGTGCCGGTGGAGGCTGATGTGTGCCGGTGGAGGCTGATGGAACGCTTTGCTGTGAAGGGCATAGGGATTTCTTCCTGGTCGAGGGGAGGCTCAGTGCCACTTGCCCCAGTGAAACCCTCACAGCCGGTGTTGTGGTTGTGAGTTTGCCTTTACAGGGAATGCTGGACAACATTTATGGCCTGCTTTCGTGGTTTGCATGCCCTTGCCTACAGCCCATAGCAACAATGGCACAACAGGGAAGATGCACGTGTTCGGACGGAGGGAAGGTTGAAATGTGGTTCATGGACTGTAGTTCATGCAGAAAGATTATTTAAAAAAAAAAAATTAACTGTGTCACCACAGTTGGCTGATAATAGAACATTTAGGGGGGAAAAGGGGAAAAACAGCTGAATGCAGTTTTAAGTAAGGCAACGGAAATGGCTTATTTATTTTAATGCTCTTAAGCGCTTTACAAGAGCAGAAAAGCCCAAAAAGTTCAGAGCACGTCAAGTTTCACAAAAACAGGGGCAGGCGTTGCTTGGCAACCCTTAGAGCAGCCCATCTTGGGAAGGTGGTGGGTCGGATTAACCAGCTCAGTGTTAACACTTGAAATATAACGTAATCCAGCTGATTTTGGGAAGTAAAATATATAAATAAGACCTATCAAGGCCATCAGTCCATGTAATAGGCAGGCTAGCCAGCACCTTCCATGACTGCTGATGGCAAATCTATCCAGAGGGAAAAGAATTCCTTACATTCTTGCATAATAATGCTTTGTGTCACAGTTCATGATGACGGCTCGCGGCTCCCGATTCCAGATCCAGTGGCTAGTGACCCTGGATCACGCTTGGACTGCCGCATGCAGTGGGGACACAGACGCCCGGTGTGCTGCTGCCGCGCCTTCTGCTGGCTCGATAACAGCAGTTACTGTGGAGAGATCTGCTCTAAACAGCGGGAGCTCGAGCCACCACGGTTAGAGATGGGTGAACGAACAGCCCGCGCAAAGCTCTGAAAGTGTTTGCAATATAGATCACGTAAAATAGGATAGGATTTATAAAATACTCTGAGTGTATTTCTTCAACATGTTGAAACGTTGCTAGTAGTACGTCACGTTATGGCACGGCACTGAGAGGTACTTGTAGAAAGTGATCGTTTAAAAAAAAAAAAAGTGTGATGGGCCTTTGCAGTCAGAGGTTCAGGACAGGAGGAGAGAACGGATCAAGGCCAGAGGGGCAGACTATGGAGTTGGGAAACCGTGTTAAGAGTCTCGGCGTCGGCACAACATCCTGTTTTGGGCAAATCACTTAATCTCCCTGTAAGAACAAGCATTTACAATGCAATGGTCTCGGCATTGGTAAAGTTAGAGCTATTGGCATTGCTCATGACATTATTTTTGTTTATGTTTTTGTTTCTAAAACATTTAAAGAAACGGCATTGTCATGAGCAAGGCCAATAGCTCTAACTTTAACAATGCCGAGACCGTTGCATTGTAAATGCTTGTTTCTTCTGTCTCCCAACAGGTTCTGCTTTGTTGAGAACACGTACTAAACGTGCCTCAGACGCAGAGATGTCCTATCTATCCTGACAATAGGTGACGTAGAAGTATAGGGTGTCTTTCCCTGACTCCCACTAGCACTTACTATATGCACACGGTCCTGAAGAAGCGCACAAGGTTCCATTAGGGACCATTGGTCTGCGTGAAACAGTTCGACCACCACTTACTTTTATCACATCACACACACTCATGTTCACGGTTTGAGAGCAGGTGGGAACACACTAGTCCCTCCCTTTTATTTAGTCCAAAGCAAAGCCTCCAAACCACACAAACTTTTTAATTTACTTCAAGGACCCTTGATTAAACTTATTTAGGTACCAAGAGGTAATTTTAACTTCACCTTCACCCACTAACTTGGCCCACACACCCACATGCTCAAGCACGGCACCTCCTTAAAAGATCTCCAACAAAGAGCCCTCTCGTAGGGCCCGTGAGGGACTGCAGCGCCACCCCCACGAGGAGCACTGCCCAATGATGATGCTTGACACTCACAAGAGTGTGTGAGGGCACAAAAGATAGGAGGTGTACCCCCACTTCTAGCACACTCAACCGTCTCTAGGAGACATTGACAATTTACTCACAACCATAATTCGGTTGTAGAGCATTTGTCCTCCTTTCCCTTTAGGAACTGTTACCACTAGGTTATAACTGGATAACTTTTACTACCTTTTAAACCATGTACTCCCAGTATCATGATTTCTGTTTTCCACTCATTAACTGAGAGGTTATGGTTTTCTGCAAAAGAGTCTAAGATGTCAATTTGTCTCTGTGGACCGATTGTACTGAGTGAGATTAAAGCCAAATCCTCTCCATACATTAATGTTGATATCTGGGTGTTTCTTTTTCTTTAATTGGAAAGTCCGATAAATTAAAGAAAATAACTACTTGTTTCAGTCCATTGTTAATTTTAACGTTGGACAAGTATTCATTACCAGACCCGAAAAGTGTCTTTATCCAGGTTTCTATTGATAAGTGTAACAAGAGACTAAGAAGAGTATTTGGTGCAACCATTTTAATTTATTTTTCCACTGTTTCTTTATCAGCAGTGTCGTAGGCACTGCTGAAAGCAACAAGTGGCACACACAACTTCATTTTCCTGCAGCTAACTGCAGGATGCTGGCTCTTTTAGTAAAGGACTAAAACGAGGTACACTGTGAAAAGAGTCAAGACAATCCGCAGTTGGTTTACAGAGACAAAAATGATAACCCAAATGCTCTCTTTTGTGGTAGTGTGTGCGAGCAGTTAGGCATATCAGCGAGTAGTGCTAAGCATTTATTGTACTCACAGAGGCAATAAATGAGACACACATTCAAAAATGAATCGGACCAATTTAGAAACAGAAGTTATATTTTTGATACATTTTGATACTAATAACTTCATTATCAAGTAAGTACATTTGTAGTTATGAATTTTTACAGGTAAGTAAGATTGAAATATGCGTCTTTACAAAATAATGCTTCCCTGTGGGATAAAAGTCATACGTTACATACAGTTGTTTGCGATCGGTTTCTAGTGGGCCAAGGTCCAAAGTACCACCAGCAGTTACTGGTTATCTGCCCTGGGGCGTCCGATTATAGAGATAGAGGTAGGATTGGTAGCTGTGCGAGCTACGCTGGTGGCAAGAAGGGAGTCCACCTAAAAACAGGCTGAAGAGGGGGACTTGGGACAAGTTTGGGAGTTCCCAACAGGGGGGCTTGGGTCACAAGGGGTCTGAGGACAAGGGTGCACAGCTGGTTCGTTGGTACCCAGGCTGGGTCACTCAGGTGCAGAGTGAAAAGGTAAGCTGGACTCTGTGCATCCTAGGGCCTTGCGGTGGTCAGTCTTGCTGGTTGGAGGTGCAAAATCGGAACAGCTGGGCCACTCAGGAAGTGGGTCTTTGTAGTGCTGACGTCCTTCAATAGCTGCTCGGTCTCAGTGTAGTGGAAGTCCGGACTGGACTCTCGCAGGCTTTGTTTGTTGGAAGGGGGTCCTATACCTCGGGTATTGGTCCTGTGCGGCTCTGATTGGTCCTGGTGTCCTCTCACTTTGTGGAGGGACAGATCTGATCTTCAGGAGCGCAGGGTCCTCTTCCTGGGGCTGCGTCGGGCTGACTGGGGAGCTGCAACTTAGTACACCGGACTTTGCTTTTCGGTGCCTGTGGACTGCATGGGAGAAGCTCCTCCACTCCGAGGGAGATTGCATGGCAATTTGTGAAAGACTGGCAGTCTCCCAGAGTTCTTGGAAGCTGTTCAGCTGCATGTAGAGTTGCTGGTCACAATTGTTGAAATTTGGTGCAGCCAGGGCTTGGTGCCAAAAGTCCACAGCAGTCTTCAGCTCTCGCTTTTCTTGCGACTTTTCTTTGTCCTCTCTTCTTGATCCATCGAATCTAAGTTACTGGTTTCAGGGTTGCCACCTAAATGCTCAATTTAGGGGTGTTACGGGGAGTGACCAGTAGTAGCCAATGGGCTGCCTACATTTAGGGTGTCTACACCCTCTATATGACCACTTCCTGGGGAAGTGGGCATAACCCTGACACAGAGAGACTAATTCCACCAAAACTAAGATGGTGGAATTCTAAAAGTCGCTTCCACTTCATATAACCCACCTTAGGGGTGGTACTAGCCTGGGAGGGGAACATTCCTCGTGACTAGCTAATTTTCCTGCCTGTCCTGGTGCCAAAAGTACCTGGGGTAGGGAGTGGTGTTTTCCCTGTCTGGGGAAACCTTGGGTCGCATATCTAAGGCGGCAGAGGCCTTTGAAGCCTCCTGCCTTGATATGCTGATTACTTAGCCATCCTGCTTGGAGAAGGGGACAACACATCCGGCAGTAGCAGGCATTGTTTCTGCCCTCAAAAAGCACAGCCTTTCACCTGCAGGGGGTCAGAACCCAGGCTGTGGTGGCAGGCTGGTCTGTAGCAGTCCGCCACTACACAGGTAGTTTTAGGTTTTCAGGGGGCACCTCTAAGGGGCCATCTGGGTGCATGTACTAATAAATCCATCACTGGAATCTGTGTGGGCTTATTAATACGAGATATTTGACACCAAACATTTCTAGTTTCAATGAATCCATGGTGACGCTGGGGAACACATAAACTCAAAATGGCTTCCCTGTCCACTTGCAATATCTAAGAATCAACTTGGACATCACCAGGGCATATCTTTTCATGCAGATATGTCCACACATGTAGTATAATGCATCCTGCCTTAGGGCTGTAAGGCCTGCTATAGGGGTGACTTATCTATGCTGCATGCAGTGTCTGCAGTCATGGAGCACAGGAAGTGTGTCATGTTGCGATTTCACTCTTCTCTGCACCGTGGCACACAGCCTGCAGTGGAATTTTGCATTTTGGTGATGAGGGGTCCCTTAGGGTGGCACAATACATGTTGCAGGCTTTAGGGACCCTCTTTAGCCTCCTTGCTCTAAATACCAGAGACACCATTTACTAGGGACTTACAAGGGGTGCTAAAGGTATTGCCCATTTGGGGAGCAATTGTACCACTTAGAGAAAGAGATCTGGCACTGGGGACCTGGATAACAGGAACCTAGTGCACTTCTGAAATAAAGTGCATCGGATACCAGGCAAAAAGTGGGGGTGACTGTCAAAAAGAGGCACTCCTCCTATATCCTCCTCAACGCTCCCCCCCCCCCTCCTCCCCCACCATCCTCTCCCCCCTCATATCGTGTAGGGAGTTGGACCACCTCAGCAGTTTGGGATTTTCACCTTTCATCAGTATTAGCCACCTGAGAGATCTGTGGTTGGTTCGAACAAGGAGGTGACTATCAAACAGGTATGCTCTCAGCTTTTTCAGTGACCAAGCCACAGCAAAGGGTTCCTTCTCAATGGCACTCCATTGCTGCTGTCCCGGGAGTAACCACCTGCTAATGATAGAAACAGGCTGGTCATGGCCATCATCATCATCGGTCTGAGAAACAACTGCTCCAATTCAATGTTCAGAGCCATCAGTCTGCACTATGAACTGTGTTGAATAATCTGGAGCTTTAAGAGTGGGTGCTGAGCACATTGCTTCTTTCAGGATGTTAAAGCCTTTTGACTGCTCACTGTCCAGTTAATCTTCTTTGGTATCTTCTTGAAGGTATGTTCAGTGAGGGGTGCCACAATGGTACCATACTCCTTCACTGACCGCCTGTAGTACCTTGTCAAGCCAAGGAATGCAGTGACTTCAGTCTGGGTTATTGGAGCTTTCCAGTCCAGAATTGTCTGGATCTTGGGCTGTAAAGGTTGAACCTGGCCTCCACCTACAAGGTGGCCTAAGTATACAACCGTGCCCTGCCCTATCTGGCAATTGCTTTTCTTGATAGTGTGGCCTGCAGCTTGCAGAGCCTTCAGGACCTTCCCACGGTGAATTACGTGATCCTGCCAAGTGGAACTTTAAACCGCAATATCGTCCAGATATGCTGCGCTAAATGTTTCCAACCCATCATGGTCTTTATTCACCAACCTCCGGAACGTGGCAGGGGGATTATTTAATGCAGAGGGCATAATACAGTTAACTGATAATACCCATATGGGGTGGAGAATGCTGATTCTGCGTTTGTTCCCCAGGTCAGACCAATCTGCCAGTACCCTGATGTCATATCAAAGGTACTGAGAAATGTGGCTGCCCGTCCTGTCAATTAACTTATCAGCTCTAGGAATTGGGTGTGCATCAGTCTTGGTTACTGCATTGAGGCCCTTATAGTCCACACAAAACCTCGGCTCTGGTTTTCTACCCTTGGAGTGAGGTTTTGGGTATAACACAACTGGGCTGGACCAGGGGCTCTCAGAGGGTTCAATGACTCCCAATTCCAGCATCTTGCTGACTTGAGCTCTGATGCTCTCCTCAACTTGATCAGACTGTCTATATATTTTATTTTGACAGGTTTATTGTCTCCAGTGTCCACATCATGGATACCCCAAGTAGTCTGACCAGGGGTTAAGAAGAAGAGCTCCGCATACTGCTCCAGGGCTTGCCTGCAGTCACCTTGCTGTTGGGCAGATAGGGTGTTTGAGAAAGCAACTCCATCTACTGAAGCATCTTCTGGGCTGTAGGAGATGAGATCAGGGAGAGGTTCACTCTCACCTTCCTGATCCTCAATTACCATGAGCATAGTCACATCAGCCCTGTCATAGAAAGGCTCCTGCTAGTGCCCAAGTCTACTAGATAGGTGCCCTCCCCTTTCCTTTCAATGGTGTATAGTAGGGACCATTCCACTTGTCCTGAAGGGCCCTAGGTGCCACCTTGCTCCAAACCCCATGCCTTCTTCCCTGGTTGGAACTACCTCCGTGCAGCTTTTGGTCATACCAATACTTCTAGAGCTCTTAGCTGACTAAGGTTTTTGATGCTTTCCCCATGTACTCTGCAGCCCTAGAACATAGGCCTAGTACATAGTCCACAATGTTTTGCTCAGGTTCTTTGAGAGGCCTCTCCCAGCCTCCCTTAACTTGTCACTGTGGCCCCCTTACAGGATGCCCAAAGGGACTGCACCTAATGCAGATTTCCTTCTGAGGTACTTCTCAGTAAGAGAAAAGCAGGCATGGCAAAAGAACATGCCATCTCCTTCTGAGTTTTTCAGGGAGTCCCATGATCATACCTTTATGGTTTTGTTGAGTCTCTCAACTACAACATTGAATTGTGGATGATATGGGGTAGTGGACTTGTGAGTCACACCACATTCATTCCACATCCTCTCTAGGTAGCCAGACTTGAAGTGACTACCTTGGTCTGACACCACCGCCTTAGGTAAAGCTACTTTTGTAAAGATCCCTAAGATAACTCTGTCAACTGCAGGAGCAATGACCGTCCGAAGGGGTATAGCTTCTTGGTACCTTGCCATGATGCACTACCACCAGTATGAATCTCTTCCATGATGCTGTTGGGAAGGTCCATGGGATCGACAACGTCAACCCCTACTCTTACAAAGGGAATCCCAACCAAGTGGAATTAATGGGGCCTTTGGGTGGTTACCTGCTTTGCCACTGGCTTGGCAGGTAGCACAGGAGTTGTAAAACTCCTTCACATTCTGGGACATGTTTGGACAGTAGAAGTGAATGACTAGCCTACTCCAAGTACTGCCCAGCTAGGGGGGATGTCATGGGCCAATGAGAGTAAACATACCCTGTACTGCTGAGCACTACCAGTCTCCTAGTGGCACAGGTTTGGGGTCTCTGGCCTCAGTGTACAGGAATCCCTCCTCCCAATAGGTTCCGTGGAAGCCACTGAAATCTCGCTTTTCTTGTGCAGCAGCTTGCTGTTTTAGGCTTTCAAGAGTAGGAATGAGCCTATGCCTTTGGCACACCTTCCTAGAGGATGCCACTGGGCCTAAGAGCTTTGCCTGGTAAGGCTCAAGTTCCGGGAGTGGATGTATGACAGAACAAGGAATGCCTTTACAACAATGCTGAAACCACGACCGCTTCTTTCCAACGAAAGTCTTTACTTTTTTTTTTTTTTTACCTCCAATGCCTTTACCATGAAAATGTAATTATTTTACAGGTAGGTAAAACAACACTTTTATAGGGATCTCTATTTAGATAGATAGAGGTCTGTGTAATGGGTTTATACCCACTTATAAAATACTTACATTTCCATTTTGCGCCATTTGACGAATCTTCGTGAAATTTTCAAAACTAATGGGGCGCTCCGGCCAGCTCCTGTCTTGAAAGTTTCAGGGTTATTTGTCAAGCGGGGGCTGAAGAAAAAGGGGAGGGGTCCAAAACGTGCAGGCTACAGCCCGAACTGCTGAACGGAATAGTGAGAAGTTGGCCTGGTATATGCTGTCCACTAGTTATAGTGGGCATCTTGCACCAGTCCAAACGACCCCATATTGATGATAGGTTAAAGACAACCTTTATTGAAAGCTATCCTAGTGGTAGCTATGGAGAGCAGCCTTCAGGCTAAGTCTTGAAGGAATGTAAAGCAGCTTGTTTTACCAGTCTATAATCTCTTGAGTGGCTAAATGAAAGGAGACCACACCAGGTATATATATATATAAAATATATGTATTTATTCCTAAACACACCCTACTAGTCTCTTTATGAGGCTAGAGGTAAAAGCACATAAGTTACGGTTCAAATATTATAGTAAATTAGCACAGTACACGCTAGGCCCTAGGGGCGGACCAAACCATATACTAAAAGTGGTATAAGAACCACGACTTAACTAGACACAAGGCCTAGTGCATGTAGAATCGCTGGGACCCCAAGGAACCACCCAAGGTAGTGACACAGGGGACCCACTGGGGACGTGTGCAGTGTGAGAACACAGCCGCAAGCTCCCATTAGCGTCTATGGGGAAAGTCACGGTTAGATTTTTAAAGTTAAAGGACACTTAGAAATGGACTAGGACCAAACCCTCTTGGACTTAGATAGTTCTAGGCTCAACACCCACGGGAGCACCGGAGTACTCTAGTTACCTCACCCAGGGAAGCCGGGTGCATAGGTGTCAAATGGTGTTGGGTCGCGTCGTCTTTTTCAATGGCAGCTTGCAGAGAAGTGCTGCTGCCGGGAAGATGCTAAGTGTCCGAAGAGATCCAAGCCTGGATCAGAGATGCGAATAACCTGAAAGCAGAGGGGACAGAGTCCGGGTCACTTACCAGTGACCAGGGGCACAATAGACAAATGCCCACCAATATCGGGTGTTTCAGGTGCGAAGAGGTGAAGCTTGACTCTTCAGCCACGAGGACCAGGAGGCATCAAGGACCACCAGGAGCTGGATTTGAGCTGTCCCACGAAGGATGTAGAGTGCTGCAGCGTCTGTGCCCGGATTGAACACAACAAGCCTTGCCAACAGCAACCCACCCAGAAAGGAGAAAGAAGCTTCGGTGCAGACCAGCAAGATCCTGGGGACTCCCCAAGCGATGGAGAGTCAGGGCATGTCTGAAGCAACCAGGGAAGCCCAATTAAAGGAAGAGTTGCCTTCACAGGGACCCACAAGTCGATTGACCAGGGATAGCAAAGGGACCTCGAGAGGAATCACAAAATGGCAGCCCACGGGTCACTCGGAGTGGGTAGGCTGACAATCTTCTGTGGATTCTCTTCTCGGGGTCTGGGCTGCAAGTAACCCAATGCACAGCCTCAAGGGACGTCAAAAAGCTGATGCACTTCCAAATGTGCACGGTGTCCAGGGGTTCCGGTTCCATGGTACCCATGAGGGCTATGGGTCTCGGCTTTGCTGGGGACTTGGTTCGGCCTCTCGGAGGTCTGGAAATCCACCTCTGGTGTTGCAAAGACTTCGGCGTCCGGCGAGAGCTTCGGAGATGCAGACCGGACAGATGCGTCTTTGGTGCCTGCCAAGCACAAGAGTCACTCCTTTACCCCAAGGGAGATTCTTCAGTCATCTGGCGTTGAACAGACCGTCGAAGGTCCAGGATTCAGTTGGAGTTTCGTCCAGGAATATCCAAAGTTCTGGTTACAGAAGTTCCTTCTTTATACCCAAGGGAATGGGTTGGACTACCTCAGGGGACCCACCTATGGGAGGGTTTAGAAAGAGGGGTGGCTACACCAATTTCCTTTGTCCAGTTTCGTGCCAGAGCAGGGGCTGGTAGCCCCTGCAACCGGTTTGAGCTGGACTATGCACAGGGACACCAAATGTGCCCCCAGTGCAGGACTTCAAAGCACTCGTGGAGTGCTCCCACCCAGCCCTAATCCACTAAAGCCTGTCTGGGAGGTGGTAACACCTTCCTGTGACAGGAAACCTATTGTCCAGGCATCCCCTGCCGGAGATTCGGTCAGCAGCAGGAGGCCAGACTTGTGTCTGTGGCTGCAGCAATCATTTTGTGATGGCAGGGCTCTTTTAAGCTGGTACTGGTACTGGGTATACACGTGCTGTCATGTCTCTCCCGCTAGAAGGGTGGGATCATACTCCCATACCAGTTACTGGTGTGGGAGTACGATTCCAAGGTGTTTGACACCAAACACAATATGTTTCCATGCAGCCAGTCCAAAGTTAGCATTTACCGTTTGGTTATAATGCACATAAGAGTATATGGTCAGGGTGCATCACAGACCACCCCCCCCCCCCTGTGCTGTCCTTTTGGAGGGCTTCCCTGGGGTGGCATAATACATGCTGCAGCCCCTGGTAGGCCTCTGGGGTACCTATGCCCTGGGTACATAGTATACCATATACTAGGGACTTATAAGGGCACTCCAGAATCCTATCTGTGGTGTACCCAAGGTACTAGGAATCAATTTAGAGAGGAAGCAGCTAGGCTGGGGTCCAGAATAGCAGGGCCCCAGCCAGACTAAAGTCGAAAAACAGTGAAACATTAGCAAAAAGTGGGGGTAACCATAAGAAGCAGATCCTACTCTCCTACAGGAATTACAACAAATTCAGCAAAAAGGTAGCTCTTGGTTAAGAAAGCGACCTTTTTTTAAATTGTGTAAATCAGTTCAGTAGTCTTTGAGACATTAAAAAATAAAATGCGAACAATATCTGGTGACCGCGGTGGATCCGCGAACCCTCACGAACACGACCTTGATTCTGATTGGCTGCCATCCAAATGTTACAGGGACGTTATAGTTGGGTTCAGATTTCACTCATAGTGAAATTCAACAGTTATAGTAACTTGAGCTAACTATAACTTACGCCCCTGCAATGCACTGCTTATGACCTCATATGTTACATCACTCATGACATGGTCCTTGACATCATCCACAGAACCACTCATACAGCACCTCACACACCCTCACATCAATTGACATACCCACACAGCCACTCACACACCCATACAGCCACTCACACCCACTCATCAATAGCCATTCACACCCCCCACCCACTCACACATGCAACCACTCATTTTCCATATACCTACTCAGCCACTCACTCACCCATACTGTCACTCACACAGCCACTCACACGCCTATACAGCTACTCCATATTCACGTATTCACCCATACAGCCTCTCACCCGAGCCACTCACTCACCCATACAACCACTCGAACACCCATACTATCACTCAGATTTGTACTTTTGTACTCGCTCTCCAATACAGCCACTCACACAACCAATCAGTTAACCGAATACCCATTCAAACAATCACTGTCACCCATACAGCCATTCACACAGCCACTTATTCACCAAAACAGCCACTTGTACACCCACTCACCAATACAGACACACACACAGCCACTCCCACACTTGTACAGTTACTCAAACACCTTTACAGCTACTCAGCCATCCACTCACACGGCTACACACAGCCAGTCGTAGAAATAGTACCACTCATAAGTAGTACACAAAGTATAGTAACTTAACTTTTGTAGTACCTTAGTATATATGTTTAACAACCATAAATGTTTAAAAGACACTCAAAATCACTGGATGATGTTAAGACCATGTCATGAGTGAAGTAATATGTTAGGTAATCGGTGCATTGCGGGGCGTAAGTTATAGTTAGCTCAAGTAACTAGAACTGCTGAATTTCACTGGTTTTGTATGAGTGAAATCTGACCCGAACTAGAACATCCATGTAACCTTTGTTTTTTGCAGTGATTTTGTTTTGTAAATGTTAAGTAAAATGCTCATCACAATGCACTGTGTGGAGGGGGTTACGGGGGTAATAGAACGCAGGGCCTGGCCTGGCATTCCCTCCTCACCATCCATTGTCCAAATTCATGCCCCTGCTTCATCATTGCAGCCCTCTGTGACTATTGTTCTGCCGCTGACTTTCCCAGCTGCCCTGAACAGTTAGCTTGCTGCCCCATCCACCTCCTCCCTACCCTCTGTTGTCCGAATCCATGCACCAGCCCCCTCCCCCCCTGCCCTGCATGGTCCGATGTGCTGCCAGTGCCATCTATTTAGCATGATGTCCCTGCCCATTCCTGCTACCCTCCGTTGCCCAATTCTATGTCCCATCAATGCCCTCCTGCTTAACCTCTGTGCTTAGCTTACTGCCCCTGCTCTCCTTCCCCCACCTGCCCTCCGGTATCTGTGTGTATGCTCCTGCTCCCTGCCCACTATATTCCATGGACGTGCCTCTGCCCCTCCTATCTACTCTGAGCGTTGTGTTGAGCTGCCACTGCCCCTCCCACCTGCCTAGCATAGTCGGATGGATGCCACCTGTCCCGGCCACCTCCACCCTACCTGTCAGTTTCATGCCCCTATCCCCTCCCTCCTGTCCTCCATTGTCTAATTTGCTGCAACTCCCCTCTGCCCTTCATGCTCTGCAACTGCTCCACCTGCCTGCCCTGCGTGGTCTGTTGTGAAGCCCCTTACCTCTCTTGTCTGTGTCCAGCCCCTACCCCTTCCTTTTGTTCTCCATGTTTTTTTTTGTAAACCGTTTAAATTGCGTGAACTTGACCCAAAGGTATTGGGTATCAGAGCACTTTACATAGCACCAGTTGCATTACATGAGGACACATTCATTTATTTTTTGTTAGGCACGGGGAGATTAAGTGATTTGCCCATATCACAGGATGTTCGGTGTCATTGCCGAGACTCAAACCCGGTTCCCCAGATTCGAGGTCGACCGCCCTAGCCGTTAGCCCAACTCCTCTCCCCATGTTCCTTCATACATGCCCTTTCATACATGCCCCTGCCCCAACCCTCTTGCACACCATGGACGTTGTGCTGCCACTAACCCTCCCACTTGCCATGCATGGTCTTCTGTTCTGCCACAGCCCTTACCATCTGCCCTGTGAGATCAGCTTGCTTCCCCTGACCCCTCCCACCTTCCCGTTGTTGTCTGTGTGTATGCCATTAGTCTAGTGTTGCCCTTCATGGTGCTGCAATTCCAGTGCCCATCTCGCTTGCCCTCCATGGCAAGCTTGCTGCTCCTGTCCTGACCCCTTGCCCCTGCCCTCTGGTTTCCATGAGCAGGCCCACATCCCCTCGCTTCTGTCTAGTCTAGTCCATTGTTGTGCCCCTGCCCCTCCTTCTTGTCCTTCATGGATCGTTGAGTTGCAACTGTCCCTCCGGTCTGTCCAGTATGGTCAGCTTGCTGCCCTTGCCACTTCCCCTCTGCTCTCTGTTGTCCATGTGCATAGTCCTGTCCCCTCCATATTGCTTTCCATGGTCCTTTGTGCTGCACTACCGTCCCACTTGCCCTGTGTGGTGTATTGTGCTGGTGCAACCCCTGATGCCTTCTTTCTAAGGTCTGTTTGGTGCCCCTGCCCATCTCCCTCCTGCCCTCTGTTATCCAAGTCCATGTCCCCACCCCATTCCTCCTACCCTCCGTAATCCAATGTACCATACTTGTCAATATTACTAAGTAAGAGGGAGCGTTAGGAAAAAAACCTGGGGAATTGATTTTCCCCATTGACTTGCATTGAAAAAGAGGAGGTTTTACGCAGGAGATAGATGAAATAAATCCTTTTTGAGCTTAAAAACATTGGGAGTCTCCTGCCTGAATCGGGTCAGTTGGCATGTATGGTTTTACTGCCACTGCCTCTTCCTTCTGCCCTCAATGGTCTGTTATATTGCCACAGCCTCTCTTGCCTGTCCTGCATGGTTGGTTTTTTGCCCCTGCCCTCCATGGTCCAATGTGCTGCCACTGCCCCTCCTGCCTGCCCAGCGTGGTAAACTTGATGCCTCTGCGCCATCTTCCCTGCCCTAAATTATCGTGTCCGTGCCGCTGACCTCTGCCTACCAACAGAATTCTAATGGAAAAATAGATTGCTAACATTCTAATTTTATTACAAAAGTGTGGCAAGCCTGGCAACGTCTTGATGTTATCAAACCTGTAATACCTAAAGCATTTCGTTTAGAAGTTATAAAAATGTGTTTCTTATTCCCATAAGAATTATGGTTAGCGCTGTAAAAAAACTAAAATGAGGATGTTTTCGGAGTTCTCAAATAGCTACAAAGCCCTTTTAAATTATTTGCTATCTTTGTTTCTTTATCCAGTTGATCACTTGATTATATGTTACACATAGGGGAGAGAATGTGGCATTTCAACCAGAGCTGCAGACTTTGCAAGTGGAGAACCAGGTTTGAGTTTTGGTGTGCGCTCTACATCCTGTGATTCTGAGCAAATCACTTAAACTCCCCATGTCTAAAACCAAAAAGAATGTGTCCTTGTGTAATGTAACAGATGCTCATGTAAAGCACTCCAATAACTTTGGGTGAAGTTTGCCTACACAAACTACAAAAAAACAAAGAAATTAGGTGTTTTGTACAAAAAGCCTTTCATTGAGCTATACTTGGGCTACATTTGAGTGACATTTGTGCTACATTTTGGCTATTTTGGCCATCTTGGGAGACTTGTGTTATGAAACTCCCTAATTTCTTCATTTACTGCAGTATCCTCAGTGGAACTTTTGGCATAAATTCAAAATGTTAACTCTCTAGTTGCTCATTAAAAGACTGTAGTACAGTTGCTGGGAGTCTGCCGCTGGTGTTGAAAGTGCATGTTTCAGTCTGCATGTCAGAATGTTTCAATGAAATAGCAGAGGTAGATGTTTGAGAACTCACTTAAAGCCTGTCCTAATTTTCTTTCTACTGCAGTAACCATAATTTCTATAAAATGTTACATTTTACCAGTTTGATTCAATCAAGATGGCTTCAGGTGTGCCATACTTTCGTCATAAATCAGACTTTTAACACTCTAGTTGTTCTTAAGAACACTCTGGGAAGCTGCAATAGAACACAAGTCTTCACCCAATGGTCAGCCTTCTTTTCCAATTCCTGCGAAGAGACTGGACCTAGGTCCAAGAAGTACTGATGCAATTTTTGGGAAACAGATGCTCTTTCATAATAAGATTATAAAGTCTATCATAGTCTTGCACATTGTTACCTTTTAACTAGCTACCTAGTGTCTTTACTGAAAAGTCAACAATATCTACTCAAGTCGGACTTCAGGTTTTATGAGTCATCCTGAACTTAATTTTGTACTCTTCGTGCTCCGTTAACCTAAAGAGGCCCTGTTTAACACACACGGACTTTGTTGTTTTTGAGATTATCCCTTGAGGGGAGTAGTCGTGTTGTTTTCCCTTCCTCTCCCGTTGTTTTTTGTTCTTTATATAGTGGACCAAAACGAGGGACACTGTGTAAATATTCCAGGCAAACCCCAGTTGTTTTACAGAGGCACAAATGATAACCCAAATGCTATTTTGTGGGAGTGTGGCAACAAGTTAAGGGTATCAGAGGGTAGTGATAAGCATTTGTTGGACGCACATAGGCAGTAAATGAGGCGCACACCTGAGAATAAATCGAAGACCAATTAAGAAAAATATGTTGTATTTTTCTATACATTTTGATACCAAGAACTTCGTTATCCAATAAGTACTTTTGCAGTTATGAATTTTTACAGGTAAGTAAAAGAGTTCAGTATTATAGGTAGCAATGCTTCCGTATGGGAGCAAAGGCATATGTTGCATACAGTTATTTGAGATCAGTTTTTGTGGATCGTCTTCGGTTATAAGTGTTTTAGGGGGGCCAAGGTCCAAAGTACCACCAGCAGTTACTCGTTACCTGTCCTTGGGCGTCCGGTTGATGAGGTGCTGATCGGGTTGGTAGCTGTGCGTGCAATGCTGGTGGAAAGAAGTGGGGCCACCTAGAAGCAGGCTGCAAAGGGTGGCTTGAAAACAAGTCCTGGAGCTCCCAACAAGGCGGCTCTGGTCACCCCAGCCAATTTGTCTGTACCCGGGCTGAGGTGCTAAAGTTATTGCCTATTACGGGACCAATTGTACAGTTTTAGGGAAAGATATCTGGCACTGGAGACTTTGGAAAACTGGAACCTAGTGCACATCTGTCAAAATTGTGTAGGATACCAGGCAAAAAGTGGGGGGGACCATGTCAAAAAGGAGCACTCTCTTAACGGACAAGCTGATTGGCTCGATCCTGGCAACGGTGTGTTGCACTGTTGTCAAAGTCCATGTCAAATTCTATGCCGACTGTGGTGTAAATGATGCTAGGCATCTGCTGTTCCGTCGGAGGCACTCATACATTTTCCTATATGAACTTGGACCGGAGTCACAGGAACTCTGCACCGTTTATTGTTTACTCTGTTATGGTCTCAGTGAAAGTGTTCATCCAAGGAGGAAGTTTGTGCCTTTTCTTCATAGAAGTCTCAGGGATGTTTCATTCATGCCTTTCGTGAAGCCAGTGGATGGGAGACTGCGGTTAATAGTGTTTTCCTATTGGTAGTTACGATGTTTCATAGGGATTACCTCCTGTGGGGTCAGGTTTTCATTTGCCCTCGGTTGCTGGTTGTTGCTGACGCAATGTGAAATTTCAGTTGATTCCCATTAGGAATTTAGTTTTGGCATTCAATCACTCCTAAAATGCTATTTAATTATTCTCCCACATTTTAGATTTACCTGTAGCGGGGTGCACTGTGCTGGTGTGCTTCTTGTTGTGGGATGTGGGTTTACCCCTGTTCTCTAGCCTCGAGACATCTGATCTCTGGAAATGTCTTCTTGTCTTCCTCTGTAAGAACAGTTGTAGTTTGAATACTACAGTCTATTATGTTACAGGCAGTGTGGTGTGAAATCTTGCAGCCACACCTGTGCGTGCCTGTACTGAAATCTTGGGTTGGTTTTGTTGCCTTAGTTCTTGATTGATGTTTTCTGATCTGGGTATTAGGTTCCTTAAAGTGGTTTTACACTGTTTTATGTCACCCCCTCACTTTGTGGCGGTATTGTACATTTGCCCCTAGCACTTGATTCGTTCCTGTTTTGCGTTGTAGTTGCCATGTTGGTGTGTGATGTGGAACCTGGGTCTGCTGGTTCAGTCTTTCCTCATCTTCTATGCTATTGCCCTTCCCTCCAGATATGGGGACCTCAGTTTGGGATACATTTTACTGTGTGGGCATTATAATAGGCTGTGGATAGTTTGTCAGGATGCCCCTGTGTTCTGTTTTCACTTCTGTGGATGGCTGTCCATCACGGTCTTTGGTGTGAAGGAACTCCCTATGTTCTTTTACCTTGTACTCTCGTGGTGTATGATGTTTTTGGTGTTGAGGGTTGCTTCCTTTCTTTGAGGTTTGTTGTTTTACTTTGTGTCTTTCTTTACTGGTTCTCCTGACTATTGGCATGACCTTTTGGGTTCACCTTGAAAAGAGTGTACTATCCAGCATGGGTGCGAGGTTCCAGGAAAACCAGTGTCTAGTGTCTTACTCTGCTTGTCAAAGTGAGGATTTTCCCGAATGGCCCTTTTGTTTTCCTTCTACTGGTATATTTTTCTTGGTCTTCAATTGCGTTGGTGCTCTTTTCCACTAGTCCTATAGTTGTGCGACATAGTTGTGTGACAGATGATTCACTCCCTTCTGTCGATACAAAGCTCCATTCTAGGGTTCCTTAGTATCTGAAGGTGGTGATTGTATTTAGTCAAGCTGTTTTTGTCTCCTATGGTTGGGGTCTGGAACATGACTCCTTTTGTTCTCCTATGGTGGTTTCCTTTGTTGGCTTCTCTCTTTTTGCTGCCCATCTCATTGTATTTACAGTGTTGGACTCTACTCTCTGGTTATCTTACTGTTTTCTTCTTTGATTTTGTGTTCAGATTAATAGCTAGTTCCTTGCGGCGTATAAGCGTGTGCCCCTATAGTTAGCCTTTTGTTTTTTGTTTAATGATGTTGCTGTTTGGGGTTCTACCAGTCTATCATGAGGCATTGTGTCTTATGTGATACAGCTCTTGTCTGCCGGTGTCTAGGGTTGGATGGTTTGGCTTAATTGCCTTGGTGTACAGGATCTTTCATCGTTTCTGTCCTCAGAACTGCTTGAGTATTTTATTCTTTTAGATTGTAAATTGATGATTGTTGCATTTTTGTATACTTTGGTGGTTTGAGACAAATAACCAAATAAAGTTATTTGATGATGATGATGCTTGAGTATTCAATTTATGGGGTGAGGAATCAGAAAGTAGAAACCTCCATCAAAGGAAGAGTTACTCCTCTTTGGTAATTCTTTCTGGTGGATAATCTATCTGCTTTGCAGGTACCTGCACGTCTCCCCACTCTGAGGAGCTCTTTCTTTGCTGTTAATATGCTAGCAGGCAGGTTTGTGCAGAGCATGCCTTTGCATTAGGCAACGGTTCTGTGTCTCCAAAGGCATGCAGGGGAAAAAAGGATGAGTGCCATTGGACTCTGTCATGACAAAGTATCCCCCTGAAAGCTTGTTAGCGAAGGAAAGAAACTTGATTGTTTGTCTTGCTTTAGTCCGCCTATGTCACACTTCTAGGGCACAGTAGCTTCTTGAGTGCGAGTTGGGGGATGTGTATTGCGCTGTGATGGGAAAACAGGAGCTCTTCTTTTGTACTTCCTAATGTGGACTCCAATGCTCTCCTTCACAGTGCCTGACACTTTGAATAATGAATGGCTGTGTTTTGGGATGATCTAAAATGAAACTGCAACTTCAAACAAAGCAATGGCTGAGTCGAATCTTCATGGCACATCAACGAAGAAATGACCTGAAGCGGACCGACCAAAAACCTTTTTCTTTTCCTAATGTATTGTTGTTTTTATTTCTTAGAAATGGATCTTCTGGACCGCTGAGTCTCTCTAGCCCAGACTTAAAAAAACATTTGCTATCAATTTAACACAGCAATGAGGCACGCAATCCAAGCTTGTATCAAAGTGGCAGTATCTCCCTTGTATTTTTTTCCTAGTAGTATGACTTCTCTTGATTTGAGACTGAATGAAATTATCTCTGGTGGCTCTTTCTTGTGAGAATGGTATACTTTCTGCAGTACTTAGTACAAAAAAAGTACCAGGGCCCAGATCAGTAGGCCACTGCAGCTTGCACCACCTATTGCCCCTGCCAGTGCATAAATGGCAGCACCAATAGAACTACTAACCATCACCCTCCTACAAGTGTTACAATTCACACTATTCCAGGCTACCCAAAGCTATAAGTTTGGCTTGGACTGTAGTTATGTCCTTTTAAGGTATACTAAATTATTAAATATCTGTTGTGCTCATTTCAACATTTAACAAACAGTTTCACCATGTGGCGGACTGTCATAAGTGCCGGTGTTGACAATTAACTGCTGAGCACTAGAAACAGACCGGCTCATATTAAGCACTGCTCTTCTGAAGGGGACAGATTTGCAGTGCAATACTGTTCAAAGACATTTCTGGTCTTTTCTCTCCTGTGTGACTTTGCTGGAAGGGGCCCTGTACAGCAAAGGGGCCTAGGAAGACCCAGACTTGCCTCAGTCATTCCTACCACGTTCTCTCTGAGACATTGGTACAGATTTTGTGATTGCAACATCTATTGTATAGTCTACATAGAAGGTACTTTGGTGTTGTGGGCCCTGGGCCCACATGCTAGTAGAATCCGCAATAGACATCATAGTTATAGTTGGCTAACTGGACCTGGGCACGTGCGCCTGGCCCCTTTTATTAGCAAGGTAACCTGACCGGTGACGCCTGTGATGGGTGAGTGTGCATTGTGGGGTGCAACAGAGATGGAACACTAGAACGTGTCCAGCAGGACACTACATCCCTCCCAAACTTAAATGAAAAGAAATAAACAAAAGTCCAACCTATGAAGAAACAAACAACAATACACAGCACCAATGAGTCTCTTCAGGCTGTCTGCTGGGTGGTGCTCGAGTCCTGGACCACATGGTTAGAAAACTTTGGTCCGCCTTGGCGATGAAGTTTAGACTGACCTGGTCTTGCGGTGTTGGAGTCTATTTACAAAGTTCAAAAATAGCAGTGCATCTGGAGCAGTGATGGAATCCACTTTGGAGATCTTCTTGCAAGCGCTCCGGCAGACAGCCAGCCTGCAAACACGGAGAATGACCTTGGTGGCTGAGGGTTTTGCTTGGAGGCGATGATGCTTTCCAGTTCCCGATAGCCAAGCAACTTCAGACTTGCCTCTCCTGCCTGAACTCACCTCTCACTGGAGTTTCCTGGAGGGCCTTCCTGTCGGGCTGCCATGGGACCATATGGGCTTTGTGTAGGCCGTGCAAAGGTGTCGCTGATGAACTGCCACCAGGGCCACAGCCAAGTCGCTCATGCAGCTGCAAGGTGTGGTGTCTCAGAGTCTGTGTGCTTTCGCCGTTGGGACTCCAGTTCTCTGCCTTTCTCAGATGGTCTTTGGGTGACCAGTCTCCATCTGCGACCTCCATGCTTCTTGGTGCCTGTGGTGGAGCTGTTGCCGATGCATCTCTCCGATCCGGATTCACCTCTCACAGGAACTCCGATGAGGCCCTTACCCCTGGATTGCCACGTAACCGCGAGGGCTGTGCGGGCTCTTCGTAGGCGTTGCTGAGGGGTCGTTGCAGAACTCCCAACAGGGCCACGGCCAAGCCTCGTGTAACCCTAAGGGTGGCTAGTCCAATGGTTGGGCATGCTCTTCTTCGGCAGGCTTCAGGTTTATGGGGTTTATGAGGGCACACAGAAGGTTCCTGGGTGGCTAGCCTTGTTAAACACCGGATGTCTTGAGCGTTTGGATCCACCCTGGTGGTGTGATGCTCCTTAGATGATGTTGGTGGCGATGATGCACCTGGAAAATGAAAAAATTTTCTTTTAGTTGGGTAACACGTGGCAATCTCTTGCTTTCTGTGACCTTGTGGAGTGAGGAGGACTGGAGGGACTTTGTGCCCACTTATGGTTGTCTTCTGGCAGGTGCACTTGCTCGATGTGGTGCCATCGATGCCAAGCACCCGGTGACAGGTGAGTGGACGGTGGCACTGTGAAGCGTGGGGCCTGGATACCGATTGCGCATGATAGCCGCTTACGGTTGGTCCTCCCGCGAGGCTGTCTCCAGTGAAGTCTCTGCACCCCGGTAGCTGGCTTGTGCTGATGAACACCTCCTCCCTTGCTATTAAGAGTACTCTGTCCTGACGCTCTTTTCCTTTTCAATCTTGCACACCTCTGGTGGTTGTTTGCCTTGTGTCGTTGTGCCACTCTCCTTCCCTCCTTCGCAAAGTGGCATTGTGCTATGCTCTTCTCCTTCTTCCGACCAGGTTCATCACTCGGATGTGGTGTCCTGCCACATGTCATGTTTGCACCACATGGACATCTCGCTGGTCGTGTCCTGTTTGTGGGACAATCTTTACTTTGTTCCTGACCTGTCGCAGGTCTGTCCTGTTGGTAGGACGTGCTTCTTCTCCTTGAGGACCTCTTGCAGGCCCTTCCCCTCCTCAGGGGTTTTCGCAGTGCTCCCCTCCACTTCACTTGAGGACATTGTGCTTGCACCTCAAGGCTGCACCGTCGTGGCGCTTGATCCTGCTTTGTTCGGACATGCTTGGCAGGGTTGGTCACTTTGTGTGACGTGCTCCAGGTTTGCTGTGCGATGTGGTGTCCGGCCACATGTGGCCTGTCGTTGGAGCACATGTTGCTGTGGCAGCATGCCACACGGAGTGTGCGACTCTCCTCTTGCCTGTCTTGGCTGACTGGCGACTCAATCTTGAGGCAGTGTGAGGGAGGAAACTCAGCGGTCTTTGGCCCACTGTGGGGCGTCACTGGTGTAGTGTTGCCTTCAGCATTGCTTCTTCTCTGTGAAGATGTTGCTTTCTACTGAGCGCCTGCCCATGCTCTCATGTTCTCTGGTGCAGCCTTCTGCGCATCTTTGGCTTCGTGAACTTAGTGCTTTTCGTGGGCACCCTCTTCTGGTGCTTGGTGTGCCATTTTGAAAACTGGCGGTGGTGTCCATTCACCACTGATGCATGCGGTGCACTCTTTCCACTTGGAGTGTGCACTTTCTCCTGGCCCTTCTCTTTTACAACTGTGCGTGGGCAACCGGGAGCAGCTCACTATGTGCTGGGACTGTTGTCTGCGCAGCTCTCCCTTTTAACGTGACGGCTCCAGCACTCCCCCACATACTGCTGTATGACTGTAGGCACTTTCTGTAGATACCTCACTCCATGTTCCTCTTGCGAGCTTGGCAAGGGCAGTTGCAGCAGGTAGCAACGTTTCTTCTGGTTGTGGCTGCGGATGGCATCCAGAGGGTGCTCTGTGTACTTGCACCGGTTCTGGCTTTTTAACTCTGTCTTGCGGGTGAGGGCAGCGCTGCATGGATGCTCTGCTAGGTAACAGCAGCTGTCATGGGCTCTGTGTGGAGGGGCACAGTGGAGGGGCCTTTCCTGTTTTCTGTGTGTGCTGGGCACTACTGTTCATGGTCTGTTTATTGGTGCTTATGGACATTGTTGTGTAGTGTCCACCTTCTGGATGGAGGCAATGACCTGGGAGCCTCCTGCCCTGACTGGGACTTCCCTGCTGACTCTGCCTGCAGGCAGTGTCAATTTCGCTCTGCCTTCTTTTCTGTCTGGGGCTGATGGTGCCTGGGTGCACGTGGGCGTGACTGACCTGGAATGTATCAGGGCTTGGAATATGGTCACGGTAAGGACTGTCAATCTTCATGTTTTAATGAGCGGGAGAGCGGCTTAACTTTAATACATATGTTTTTTGTTGTTGTAGCATTTCATTTTGTAGCCCCTCTCGTAAGCGTCATTTGCTGGTGCAGTTCAATGGGCTGACAATGTTTGGGGCCGAACTGCTAGACATGAATGACGGTATGCAAGCTATTTTCACATGCAGAGCGGCTTGTCCCTTTGAAACTTTGGCCATGTTGGGGTTGCTCTGTGTATAATGTCTTGTTGCACGGTGCGGTGCAGCATACGGTCACTAGGTGGCTGCGAACGCCTCAGGAGGCCGTAGCACCTTCCCTTATGCTGCGGGCCGCACAACCATTCGGGTGCATCTAGAGTGCTTTTCCCCTTTTTGTGCAGGTGCAGCCTCTGGCCCCGTTCAGTGTTGGTGCACTCTCCGTCTTTCTCTTGCTGCTAGCGGGGAGCCACAGTGAACAGTTGGCCGGTTGCAGGACTCTCAAAGCGCCATTCACCATGCTGCTGTATCTCTACCCTGCGCCCAGGGAGGTGAGTGAACAATGGCGGTGTCCGGGGTGTTTTAAGGCTGGTGGTGGTTATCTTCACAGAGGGTGTGGGGGGGGGGGCTTGCTTGCAGATCTGGGCACCGGTCTGGGGTAAAGTCACGGGCGTTGTTACTCCTCGATGTCGGGCGGCATGGTTTTGCAGACATTACCGTTGTCGTGTGGTGTGGCGAGGCAGCAGCTAGATGGCGCTGCAGAGGCTTCTAGTGCTAATCTCCACGGCAGCAGTCTCTCTGAAATCGCAGACCGCGCGGAGGCTGAAACTTCATCTCTCTCTTCAGGTGCCGCTTCTCCACCCTTGCAGGCCCGGTGCTGAACAGGTGAATGATGCAGTGGAGTGCCTCTCACCCAGTGGCAGCTCCTCTTCAGCTACACTGCTTGGCACTCCATAGGTCCGTGGCATCCGGTGCAGTTTACTGCAGGCTTCGTGGGTGCTGGTGTGGGGCTCCGTGCTGTGTGGTAGAGCTTGCGGGCGGGGGCTGCCACATTTGCGGTGTTGCAGCTCTGCTTTGTTGGGGAGGGCGCTTCCCCGTTCTTCTCTCGTTGGTGCTAGCTGGGTGCATATTCCTTGCGGGAGGGGCAGGGGTTGCCACTGCTACGGCCTGCAGCTCTGATGCTCTTCTCCCCTCACTACTGTGGTCGGGCCTCCACATAAGGGTTGGACCGTGCTAGTTCTTAACTGTGAACGTAGCTGCAGACAGGGCTCATCTTACATGCTGGCGGGGCCTCATCCTCCTCTGTCAGCTTCAATGGCACCCTGTGCCGGTGCTGGCTTGATGTGCAGCCAGTGGCTGGGGGTGGGATCACTCGGTGGTGTGGCAGCATTCCCCAACTGGTTCTCTCCTTGGCCAAACATGTGTGGGCTGGCAGCTGCAGAGTCATGCCTTGCACGCATACAGGTGTGCCTCAGGCTACATTTCTCCTCGGGGCACGACAGAGAGGCAGGTTAATGTTCGGATGGATACTTCTAACTGCAGATTCCTCACCTTCAAATAGGGCCAGACTGGATCCTGAAACTTTTTTCAGCGGTGCTCTCGCATGCCAATTGATGGCACCATGCGGCTCTATGTTGGCTCCTCACCACCCTGGAATTGACTGCAAAGAGCCATACATAAATGCCACCTCTACGTGTTGACATCCGTTCCTTCTTTTCAAAGCAAATCTGGAGATCCGTTCACAAACTTGTCTGTTTCCAATATCTTCTAAAAATCGAATCCAGTGGGCTTGGTAATGTCACACCCCACCCCCCTCCTTAAAACTGCATATTGGAAACTTTGCTGCAACTGCAGTAAACAAATGTATGTAATGGACCCACACAAGGAGTGCCTCTGGTGTCTTGGCTCAGGCCACAAGTTGAAGTCATGCAAGATGTGTGTCCTCTGACATCAAACTACAATCCGGATCTGAAAGAAACACGTTAGTTATATTCCTCACCTTAGAATATCCCCAGGCGTCAGACTGGATCCGGAAGATTTTTCGTCAGCAATATCCCTTGCGCGTCGCTAGGCGTCGTCTGCGGCTCCGCGTCCGTCGTCGGCGTCGTGCGGCGGAATGACGTCGTCGGAGTACTTAGACGCCGCCCTCGCGCGCTGACGTCAGTTCTTCTTTTTTCCGCGCCAGTAAGCGCCGATCCGGGAGAGCTACCCCTTTAGTCAATTTTTTACTAACTTTTTTGACTCTTTTTGGTCACTTCTCGACTCTGGTGCCGGTAGGATGCCTGGTTTCAAGGCCTGCAACGACTGTCACCGACTGATGTCGGTGACCGGTCATCACCGCCGGTGCCTGTACTGCTTGGGCCTCGACCACGACGCGGTGTCGTGCTCCGATTGTATGGCCCTGACCTCGAAAGCTAGGCGGGAGCGGTCCCGCAAGCTTCTCGAGCTTCGCCGCTCTCGATCCCGGTCCAGGAGGAGGTCCAAGGATCGGTCGCGGAGCCGCACTCGACATCGTCACTCGTCTGGCTCGAAGTCTTTGGGTAAGTCGAGGCACTCCAAGAAGTCCAAGAGGCGACACCGCTCTTCGGACTCCCCTCGCCTGTCGCGTGACTCGGCCGAGGGTCTGGGTGATTCCACCCCCGCGGCTCCGCAGGCGCCGCGCAAGTCCCCATACCCGACGGTCCCTGGGACTGACGCGACGCCGGCGGAGGTCAGTGCCTTCCTCTCGGCCATGAGGAGCCTGGCCCCGCCGTTGACGCCCGCTGGTGCGCCTTCGGGCCCCGCAGACTCGACTGGGCGACCTCGTGTGCCGGCGGCGCCGTTGGAGGCTCCGGCCCAGACGCCGCAGGTCCCCGAGGGGCCCGAGCCTGGGCCCCCGTCGACGCCGGTCGACCTCGTTACACTTCCTCAACCGGCGCCGACACCGATACCACCCCCGACGCCGGCTCCGCTCGTCGTCGATCCCCGGTTCAGCCCCTGTCCGGTCCCGACGTCGATGCGACACATATTGTTTATCGACCGGCTCCGATCATTACTCCTGTTTACCAGGAATCGGATGACGGGGGCGACTGGAGGGGTCTGCTGACCCTATGGCCCTTCAGGGCCAACTGGGCAGATGAACTGGGGGAGGCCAGTGGTTTGAATACCTCACCGGACACTGGATTCATCTCTCCTCCGACTGTGGCTTCGGAGGAGGGTGCAGCTTTTTCTGTGGTGCTGCGCAAGGCGGCCGAAGCCCTTGGGCTTGAGCTGCCTGCCGTGGCTGTGAGGACTAACATCCTCACTGAGGTGCTTCAGTCTGCCGCATGCTCCACTGAGCCTCTGCTGCCATTCAATGAGGCCCTCACTGACGTTCTGCAGGGCACCTGGTCCAAGCCCTCCACAGTCCCTCCTGTGGATAGGAACGTTGCCAGGCGCCACCTCCCTGCTCCGGGCGACCCCAGTTTTCTGTCCCTACACCCCACCCCCGAGAGTCTGGTTATCCAGGCCTCTACCTCCCAATCCTCCTTCCCGTCCGCTCCTCCGGACCGGGATTCCAAGAGACTGGAACAGTTTGGTAAGAAGCTGTTCTCCTCTCTCAGTTTGGGCCTGCGGTCTTTGAACACCGCCTGTCTCTTGGACCGTTATTCCCACTCTCTGTGGGATGCGGTGGAGGACGTGCTGCCACTGTGCCCGGAGGAGGCCCAGGCGTGGCTTTCCTCGGCCCTGGCCGATGGGAGAGATGCAGCGCGCCATGCAATCCGATGTGGACTCGACACTACGGACTCGCTGGGTAGGGCGATTTCTACCATGGTGGCGCTTCGACGTCACGCCTGGCTGCGGTCCACGTCCTTTCAGGGGATGTCCAGAGCACCCTCATGGACATGCCTTTTGATGGCGCTCGCCTTTTTGTTGAGAAAGCGGACAGTGCGCTGGCTCGCTTCAAGGACTCCCGGGCTACGGCCACGTCCTTGGGCCTCTCGGCCCCGCGGCCACAAACTTCCGCTTTTCGCTCCTTTCGTGGCCAAGGAAGGGGCACCTCCTCACGTCCGCCTAGCCACCGGCCGCAGAACCAGCCTGCGCGCGGTCGAGGACGTGGTTTCCGCCGAGGCGGTACTGGAGGACGACGCGGTCAGTCCACATCCACCCCGGCAGCATCCGCCTCCAAGCCTTCCTAGTCCGAGCTTTCAGCCCCATTCCACGCCAGTGGGTGGCAGAGTTCACCATCACCTGCTCCACTGGCGTTCCATCACGTCGGACAGGTGGGTGCTGCAAATCGTCCGAAGGGGCTACTCCCTCCCCTTCGAGACAACCCCTCCAGCCATGCCACCGCAGCACCACCGTATCTCGGGGGATCATTTGAATCTTCTCCACGAGGAAGTTACGGCCCTCTTGGCCAAGGGGGCCGTCGAGCGCGTTCCGAGCCCAGAAGTAGGTCGTGGTTGTTATTCTCACTACTTTCTGGTTCCCAAGAAGGGCAAAGGGGGCCTACGCCCTATCTTGGACCTCTGGAACGTCAATGCCTTCCTCCGGAAGGAACGGTTCAAAATGTTAACTTTGGCTCGGGTTCTAGCTGCCCTCGACCCTGGAGACTGGATGGTAGCGTTGGACTTGCAGGACGCATATTTCCACATCCCCCGTCCTGCCGGCCCACCGGCGTTACCTGCAGTTCACGGTGGGTCAGGAGCACTTTCAGTTCACCGTGCTCCCCTTCGGCCTTACCAGTGCCCCTCGGGTGTTCACGAAAGGGATGGCGGTGGTCGCAGCTCATCTGAGCAGATCAGGGGTTCCAGTCTTCCCCTATCTCGACGACTGGTTGTTGAAGGCGGGCTCGCCCCAGGCAGTCGTCTCCCACCTCCAGACTACGGCGGATCTCCTGCATTTGCTGGGGTTTTCCATCAATGTGCCGAAGTCACACCTGAGCCCCTCTCAGAAGCTCCTCTTCATCGGAGCGGTTCTCGATTCGGCGCAGTTCCGGGTCCATCCACCGGAGCAGCGGGTCCGGGATATACAGGCCCTGATTCCCATCTTTCGGCCTCTATCCTGGGTTTCGGTCAGGCTAGTGTTGCGGCTTCTGGGGCGGATGGCCTCCTGCATCCTACTAGTGCATCACGCCAGGCGGTGCATGCGGGCTCTGCAGTGGGACCTGAAGTTTCAGTGGGCCCAGCATCACGGCAACCTGTCCGACCATGTCTTGATCTCGGAGGGCACTGCACAGCAGTTGCAGTGGTGGCTCACGGACCGCGATTGGGTCACGGGCAAGAGCCTCTCCTTACCCCTACCGGAGCATGTCGTAGTGACGGATGCGTCCCTCCTGGGATGGGGTGGCCATATGGGAGAGGCGGAGATCAGAGGCCTCTGGTCTCCGGCGGAGTCTCGCCTCCACATCAACTTGTTGGAGCTGAGAGCGATCCGACTTGCACTGAAAGCCTTCCTTCCCTCTGTCCGGGGAAGTGTCGTGCAGGTGTTCACGGACAACACCGCCGCCATGTGGTATTGCAACAAACAGGGCCGTGGACCCTTTGTCAGGAGGCTCTGGGCCCCTGGACATGGCTGGAACACCAGGGCATCACCCTGGTGGTTCAACATCTGGCGGGCTCTCTGAACGCCAGAGCAGACGAACTCAGCCGCTGGTGCATGATGGATCACGAATGGCGTCTGAACTCCGAGGTGGCGCAAGGTCTCTTTCAGCAGTGGGGAGAGCCTTGGTTAGATCTATTCGCCACCGACGAGAACGCGCAATGTCAGCAGTTCTGCGCGTTGGAATTTCCAAGGCGGCACTCGCTCGGCGACGCTTTTCGCGAGCGGTCTGTTGAACGCCTTTCCGCCTATACCACTTCTGCCCAGAGTGCTGAAGAAGATCAGGCGCGACCGGGCCCAAGTCATCTTGGTGGCTCCGGATTGGGCACGAAGGTACTGGTATCCCGAGCTACTCAGTATGTTGACCGATCCTCCGATACGTCTGCCCCTTCGGGAGGATCTTCTGTCGCAGCAGCAGGGGACTGTCCTCCACCCGAACCTGTCCAGCCTCCACCTCCATGCGTGGAGATTGAGCGGCGACAGTTGATGCCATTTGACTTGCCTCCTGAAATCTGTGATCTAATTCTGGCAGCCAGGCGTCCCTCCACAAAGACGGTATACGCCTGCCGGTGGAACACATTTGTGGCATGGTGCACAGCAAAGGCTGTGGATCCCCTTTCCGCCCCTCTTTCTGAGGTTCTCCTCTTTTTGTTCTTTCTTTGGTCCGGCAGGGCTCTGCCCTGGGCACCTTGAAAGGTTATCTTGCTGCCCTCTCTGCCTTCTTACGGCTTCCTGATCAGCCCTCTCTTTTCAAGTCCCCTGCAGTGTCACGCTTTCTTAAAGGCATTACTCTCACGTTCCCTCCTGTCCCTTTCGTAATGCCTCAGTGGGACTTGAATCTTGTCTTAACATTCCTGATGTGTGCTCCCTTTGAGCCCCTTCACAATTGTCCTCTTAGTCTTCTTACTCTTAAGACTGCTTTCCTGGTAGCCATCACCTCGGCTAGACGGGTGAGTGAGCTCCAGGCTCTATCGTCCAAGCCTCCTTTTCTATCTGTTCATCCGGACAAGGTTGTCCTTCGGCCTCGTCCTTCCTTTCTACCGAAAGTGGTGACCCCCTTTCATCTTGGGCAATCTGTCACCTTGCCCACCTTCTTTCCGCATCCGCATCTTTCCAAAGAGGAAGAGCGGCTCCGTCTAGACCCAAAACGTGCGCTCTCCTTTTATTTGGACCGCACAAAACAGTTCCGAGTGGACGACCAGCTTTTCGTTGGCTACGTGGGTGCAAAGAAGGGAAAAGCTGTGCACAAACGGACAATCTCCCGGTGGGTCATTTTGTGTATAAAAATCAGTTATTCCTTGGCAAAAAAGGACCCGCCTGTTGAGCTGCGCGCCCATTCTACTCGGGCCACAGCGGCTACTACTGCTTTGGGACGGGGAGTCCCTTTGCAGGACATCTGTCAGGCGGTGACGTGGGCTTCGCTGCACACGTTTTCCAGGCACTATTGCCTAGACAGCCAAGTCCGAAGGGATGGCTTCTTTGGCCGTTCTGTCCTCCAGGACTTTCTGGTGTGATCTTGGTTCGCAGACCCACCACCGGGGTTGGTATTGCTTGGGTATCTATTCTAAGGTGAGGAATCTAACTAACGCGTTTCTTTCAGATGAACAAGTTACTTGCCTTCGGTAACGATGTATCTGTAAGAAACATTAGTTAGTTAGATTCCTCACCGACCCACCCATCCTCCCCGTTCTGCGAACTGACATCTAGGGTTAAGGCTATCCCTTTCAGGGCCCTAGACTTTTTTGGCACCAGTGTCGGTCTCTTGCATGGCTCTGCGTTCCTGGCGCGGAAAGCTATGTACAAGAACTGACGTCAGCGCACGAGAGCGGCGTCTAAGTACTCCGACGTCATTCCGGCGCACGACGCCGACGACGGACGCGGAGCCGCAGGCGACGCCTAGCGACGCGCAAGGGGTATTGCGGACGAAAAATCTTCCGGATCCAGTCTGACGCCTGGGGATATTCTAAGGTGAGGAATCTAACTAACTAATGTTTCTTACAGATACATCGTTACCGAAGGTAAGTAACTTGTTCGACAGGGAGGCAAAACTATGTTACCAAACACACAAACTTGGTGGCTTGCAGTAAATGAGACCTTGTGCTCCTCCCGAGGCGCTCCTAGGAGCGATCATCTTTGTGCTTAAAATTCTCTGGTAAGGCCAGGGCAAATTCTAAGCTAACGGATAAGAAAGCAAAGCTTGACTCCACCCACATCCCACTTCTTTGAACCCAAGGAGGGAGGGAGGGAGGGAGAGAGACAGTCACACGATGTATGTTGTTCACCCTCAACGTCTGTGGTTATGGATCTGATCCCTCAGTTGTCCCGATGAGTCCCAACTTACTTATGCCATTGGTAACACCGCAGCAGATTAAGGGTTCAAAGGAGGCCATGCTGTAGTTTCTTGGTGTACTTCCTGCTCAATTTAGTGCTCCTTTAGGCCTCGGGGAATCACAGGGGCCCCAAGTCAGGTCATCAGTGGCTAATCCATCCTCTATGCCCTCTGGCATCTTGCTACCTGCCTCAGGCCCTCCCATTCCTCCAATCTGACTCCTTTAATCTGAAGTGGTGGCTGCTCGAACACAATTGGTCCAGTGGCTTGCCCATATCCCTTCCCCTGCCAGAGCTGATAATGGTGATGTATGAATTGATGTGGGCTAGGGAGGTCATATGAAAAAGTTAGAGATCTGATGGAAGCCGAGCTCCATATCTATTTGTTGGAGTTGAGCGGCACTCATCGGGCTCTGAAGGCCTTCCTGCTCTACATGAAGGGGGAGGGTGGTGCAGGTTCTCACAGGCATCAAACAGTGCTGTGTGGTATTGAAGAAAGTATTGCAGAGTGAAGTCTCGGGGTCCTTTGCCAGGAGACTCTTCACTAGTTTGGTGGAGTTCCAGGGTATTCGTCTGAAGTACCTGGCAGGGTCCCTCGATGTCAGAGCAGAGGAGTTGAGCAGGTGGTGCCTGGCAGATCACAAGTGGCATCTGCATCCTGAGTGGTACAGAGCATCTTCCAAAAGTGGGGAGAAATCTGGCTAGATCTTTGTCACCATCAAGAACAAAAATTTTTAAATGTTTTGCACATTGCCGGTTCCACAGTAACACTTGTTAGAAAATGCATTCCGGCTAGAATGTAACAACGCTTGTATATACGCCTTCCCGCACCTGCTTTTCCTGCCTCCGGTTCTAAAAAAGATCACAAGCGACTGGGCCCAAGTCATCCTAGTGACTTTGGATTGGGCCAGGAGTTTTGCACTCTGATCTTGTGGGCATGAGCATCTGTTACCCCATTAGGCTACAACTTCAGAGGATCTCCTGTTGCACAAACAGGGCATTCCGGACGGGATGGACTGGCCTCTCCTTTCTTGGGTGCCTGTGGTGCTTGTTTGTTAAAAAATTCAAACAAATAATAATGAACAGGACTTAATAGAATTCAATGTAATACAACAATTATTATTAGTGTTTTCTAACAATATATATGTAAACTTGTATATGTCATTTCATTTGTGGAACTGGGTTGACATTTTCTTCCTCCGATTTTTCCTGCTGGTTTGTTTTCGGGTTGTCAGTTGCTCCGACTCCTCCTGTGAGTCCAGCAACTCAAGGGCCTGGTCTCTTGTACCGCTGCCCTTGTTCTCTCCGGCTGCTTCATCCTTGCAGAACGATGTCTGTCTTTTTGCGTTGAGGACCTACCTCGTCTCTTCTTGCTACCACACGCACCGCTCTTCGAGGTCGGCCTCTGTCTATCCCTTTATTCTTCGGCCCTCACCTTTGACTACTTGTTCTGTGATCTGGCTGTTCTTTAACTCTTTTATTCTGGAGTGGTTCGTCAGGAACTTTGTTCCTCTTCTCAACTGTTCTTTTCTATGAAGGTTTCTCTTTTTTCCTACACTTAACATGTGTCTAACCCATTCAGAGTTAGTTGTACCAGTTCTTCTTTGATTTTGTGATCTCTCTTCTTGAGAGTTCCTTTCTTCTGTTGTGTCTTCACCTCCCTTTGGGAGCTGTGCAGTGGTTTTTACCTTCATGTGCAGGTATATACAAAATGCTTTTACTCTCTCAGTACGTACTATTCTGCAGGATTTTCTTCCGATAGATCTATACTGCCTGCAATTTTTCTGTTTCCAGTCTTCTTTAGAGAGGCTCTTATCTGGACTCTGTACTTGTACACTTGTATTTTCTTCTGCAGCCCCTCTTTGGTTCAGCTTATCTGATAGGGGCTACTAGGTGTAGATTCCTTCACGTACAATTATCCCCAGGCGTGAGACTGGATCCGGAAACTTTTTTGCCACAGCATCCCTGCGCGTCGGAGGCGGGGCGACATCACGCGACTCCGCCCAGGCATCGTCCATGCAAGTGACCTCAGCGAGGTCACATAAGACCCGGCGCGCATACGTCAGTTTTTTCCTTTTCCGCGTGCAACGCGGATCCGATGCTTGCTACGGGCCTGCTTAGGGCCCCTTTTTCTTCCATTACCTTTTGGAATGGAACAGTGTGCGAATGCCTTCGGGCTTTAAAACTTGCACGTTTTGTGGGCGTCTTATGTCGGCGACGAACCCTCACCTCATTTGTATGTGGTGTTTGGGGGACGATCACGGCACCACAGATTGTGCGGCGTGCCAACAGTTGAAGCTGAAGTCGCGGCGGGAGCGCCGGATGAAACTTCTCTCCGCACGTCTCTCCAGGTCGACGTCCTCCCCTCGGTCTGCTTTCGCGGACAGCTTCAGATACGGCCGTGGTCCTAGTCTTCGGCCTTCTCCGATGTCACGTGAGCATCGCACCCCAGTGGGTAAGTGTTGCAGTTTGTCCTCGGGGTCTGGTTTCCGGCCTACCGGGTGCGTCTACTCTCCGCGGGTGATGCAGCCCCGCGTGTCATCCTATCCACCGTTTCCCAGTGTTGGCGTGTCGAGAGTCCAAATGGAGACATACCCGGCGGCTTTTCAGGAATCGCTGGCGTCTCCTCCTCCTTCTCCACCTGGGGCATCGGCGGATCCCTCGCACTGCGCAGGGCCCTCTGCAGCGGCGCCAGTGGCTCCGGCCCCGGTGCCGACTGGTTCAGATCCAGGCTTGGGAGGATGTGGTGCTGTTGGGGTGCGGCTCCTCTGGGGCACCTCCTTCAGGCCACGGCGTCTCTGCCTCGCCGCAAACTCCCGAGGGGGTCCCTGTGGTGTTGCGGGAGGTCGCCGGGGCTCGGGACGCATCCCCGAGCCCCTCTCGATCCTTTGACAAGGTGGTCCTGTCTAAGGCCGTGGTGACACTGCTACGGCGCTGGCAGCAGCTGGACCGTGCGGAGGCACAGGGGTCGGTGGACATTCCTCGTCCCGCTCCGGGTCAAGGCCGAGGGAGGACCCCTCGTCCCACCTCACAGGCGGCTGCCTCGTTGGAGGGTGAGTCGGAGGTTGAATCGTCCCTGGTGCCGCCACATGGGTTGCCGAGTGAGCTTCGCCTCATTCTGGGCTGCGGAGGGCTTTGTGCCACTCCCCAGGCCCGTCTCGTTCCCCCCCACGCAGGGGGCTGCCTTGGCAGGGGTCGGGTCGGCGTCATTCCGGCGCCGCCCCGGAGCCTGTGCAGCTCCAGCTCTACTCCGGTCTCCGGTGCGAGGTGACTTGGAGGTACCTTGTCCGGTGACACCGGATGGTGCCGACGTCGTGCCTCAAGCAGTGGACTCTACGGCTCCACAGGAGTCATGCCGCGGATTCGTCTTCGGACGCTCCTTCTCCGAAGGCAGGCTGTATATTGGTGTCGCCCGCCCCGGAGACTGGTCGCCGTGTGGTGTCTTTCTCACTGGCATCGAAGGGCGGCTCCCCACCCTTCCTGAGGCAGAGGTGTTCGTCGGAAGAGCGACAGGTCCCTCATTCTTCAGCCCATTCTCACTTCCAGGTCTGGCCCTTGCCCGTCCCGCTTGGCCTTGGGAGGTCCTTCACCAGGGCTCTGGTGGGAGGGAAGTCTTCCGTTTTGAAGGTTCGCTCCTTTCTTCCTTGATGGGGGCTTGGAGGCATCCTGCCTCGGGAAACCCGGTGCCTCAGCATCTTCTGCACCGGCACCTCCCAGCGCTGTGTGACCTGCCGTGTCTTTCCCTTCAACCCTCAGCCGCCAGCCTCCTTTTGCGGACTGCTTTTCCCTCCCTGCCGCCACGGTTGACTCCCCCGTCCCGAGAGGCCCGCTGGCTGAACTCTTGGGGGCACAACATGTTCGCCTCGACCAGCACAGCCCTGCGGGCCCTCAACACCTGGTGTGTGCTGGCTAGGGCCTCCTCCTGTTTGTGGGACTCGGCTGAGTCTCTGGGATCTGCAGCGTCCCAGGAGTCTGGTCTGGTGGACTTACGGCATCATGCATTGGATGGCCGGGAGCTTGCAGCGTTTATTCTCCGCTCAGCACATCTCAGAGGTGCTGGGCCGGGCCATGGCTTCCGCCGTCGCTCTCCGTCGCCATGCTTGGCTTCGGGACAGAGTATTCCCTGAGAATATTCGGGAACAACTCATCGACCTTCCGTTTGATGGCAGCCTGTTCCATGCCCCGGCCGACTCCGCCATCCAAAGGCTCTTGACGGGTCTCCGTCCTCCTCCTCCGCCTTATCCTCCACCATCCCCTCCTCAGTGACTGCTGAGTTGGGTTGATTCTGGGTGGTCTTATGCCAGTTGTTCTGGCTGTGGAGTGCGTTTTTCTGGCCGTTTCCATCCTTCCTTGGGACTTTGGCTTTGTTGGCTGCTGGACGTGTGCCATGACTTTTACGCATGTTCTTTGCCTCCGGTGCACTGGGATGGGAGGTTGTCTATGTGCTGGCAGGGTGACTGCGCAGGTTTCTGCTTGTTCTTCTCCTTTCCCTGCCCTTGGGTTCTGCGGTGTTGGCACTACTCTGGTGGTGTTGTCACAGTTTCTTTCCAATTTTTCTGCTCTTCGCACACTGTTCCCATGCTTCCACAGTTTTTTATCTGGTGGTTCCGCATTGTGGTGCAGAAAAGTTCTCAGAAGAAAACTGACGTGGGCGCGCCGGGGGCGGGTCTTATGTGACCTCACTGATGTCACGTGCGCTAACGCCGCCTGGGCGAAGTCGCGTGATGTCGCCCCACCTCCGGCGCGCAGGGATGCTGTGGCAAAAAAGTTTCCGGATCCAGTCTCACGCCTGGGGATAATTCTACGTGAAGTAATCTGCGGCTAGAATCGTCTCTACCAGATACATCGTTACCGAAGGTAAGTAACTCGTACTTCAGGCATACTATTATTTGCAGGGGGTGTACCCTCTCTTGATTTGGCGTTGCCCCAGCCAGCTCCTCCTCGGTCTGTCTCACTATTTGTTGTTACGGAGGCCATCCTTTCCTTCTCCTCTAGGTGTTAGCATTTTGTGAAAACGGATGCGAGTCTTGATTTCTCTCTAGTGAGATCTTTCACCCTGCAGTCTTTCACAATTTAATCTCCAGGGATTTTTTGCTTTGGTATCTAATTCAAAGGTAAGGAATCTGCGGCTAAATGTCTCAATCAGAAGAACAAGTTACTTACCTTTGGTATCGCCTTATCTGGTAGATGTTGAACCTAGCTCCAGACTCCCTACTGACCCTTCCATCCTCCCTACTGACCCTTCCATCCTCCCTACTGACCCTTGCATCCTCCCCGCACTGTGAACTGATTTATTCCTATCTTTTATATCCTGCTTGATATTAGGATACTCCTCTGGCTTCATATTGGGATACTCCTTCTAGCAGATCTGTCTGTATTGACACAGAGAGAGAGAGAGAGAGAGAGAGAGATATCTCTTTATTGATACTGTTTCCTTGGCCAGTTTCTGTAAATGGCTCTGTGTTTTTGTTGCGGAATGTTGTCACCTTAGAAATTGATGTCAGCGTGTTGGGAAGGGGCATATATGGACGTCCCATCCGATGGTCAATGTCACTAGAAATGCACAAAGGCCTCTACCGACGTGCATCGGTACTGCTGAAATTTCTTTCCTGATTCAGCCTGGTGCAAATTAAAAGTGTAGGAATTTGCAGATAGATCCTGTCTACACCAGATTAGATGTTACCGAAGGTAAGTAACTTGTTTTTTATGGAGATCTGATAGTGAAGTTTTTTTATCTTCTATAAGAGTCTTTCATCAAGGTCAGACTTAGTTAGGTTGTCCAAATGAACAAATTGTGGGATCAATTGCCAAATGATGAATCGGAGTGTGGTGGATCTTGGCTGCATTTGTGACAGTGCTGTTTTCTTTTTGTGAAATTATATGCCTTTTAACAGCTTACTTTTTATTTTATTCTCTTTTAAAAGTGAGAAGCTGTAGGCAACAATCCAATTCATGTATTTTTGTAGAATTGTATTTTTCTATTGAGTACAGATATCTGATATTTATGAAATTAATAAAGATACTCCTCAGGAGGGACTAATATTACCGGTAAGTAATGCCTTCAGCGTAATTGAGAGGAGGCAAGAGACGAGCATAATGGTGAAAAGCCCTAGGTGAGCCTGCCCTTTCCTACAAGTCCCATAGATTGATGCCCTTATACATAGTCCTTTACGCAAGGCGGAATTGCCATCAAGGATGGGGATGGCTTGTGTCTTTATGCTGTTTTTATATTATGTTGCTTGTGATTTAAACATGAAAACAAGGAAATATACCTTTGGAATTTTTCTTCAGGTTGCAGATTTGTATAAGAAGCAGCAGCAAATCCAGAACCAGAATGCAACTGAAAAGACGGAAGAAGATTTCTACTAGTGCCAGAAATGACTACTTCCCACCCTTACGATCTGTTCCATGACTAGGGTGTGGCAAGGCCATCCTTGGAAAAACTGTCCAGAATGTTGAATCACATGCCAGGAGACTCGTCTAATATTTTACTGAGTACACCAGTATTGGATATTTGCTACTGTAAGCTCTGCTTGCACAAAGGCATACACACCAAACGTGCAGGTGCATTGAAGGGAGACCAAGGACTAGAGCTATGATAACTTAAAATGAATTTGGGGACGATGAGTGGGGTAAATTACCGGTGTGATGTTTTTGACAATAGCAGTTATGATGAGTGCTTGTGCTTTCCATGCTGCCTTACATAGCCGTTATGCCTGCCAGAAAAAAATACATGATACAGGAGAGTTGTCAGATGTCCTGAATCCTACTTCTTCAAGCCCAGTAATCTTTAATTTCCTGAAAATCTGAATGATCTGATAAAACTCCATCCTGTAAATCGCAGGCCATGTTATTTTATGTTATCCGTTAATGAGCTGTCCTTGTCTTTAAACTTGGATCATTAGCCATGCATAGCGCCATTCAGTAATATGGTTGGACTAGTGCCTTTTTATTGAGATAATGAAACTTCACTTCCATGAAGCTAAGCGTTTAGAGCGAAGTGCAAGTTTAGTCTCCTCTTAATATATTGCCGTACTGCAGATTGTTGTATGGTGAGAGACTTTTTGATGGAGACACCATCATTATGTTTGGTGAGAGAGGATGGGGGTGAGAGGGGATAGCTAGTAGTTTTTCTTTGATAGTCTTGAAAGCAACATGTCTTGTGTTTTGTAAACATATTTGTTTTGTAAAAAAGAAAAAATATCTTTGACCACAATGTTCCTTTTTTCTAACCTTACTTGTAAAATAAAGAAAACCTGTTTCTAATCTGTTTTTACAACTGCTGCATTTCTCCTGGATATAGAAGATGGGTGGGTTATAACTAGGGTGGATGAAAGCATAATTATTTTTTTCCCTTGTTAAATATGTATCTGTTTTGCAAAAATTAGGTGAAACCCCTTTAGTTGTCAGTTTCTACTCTAACCAATTTTCAGTGTGCAAAGAACTTCAACCTTGCATTCAGAAAAATAAGACAACTGAACACCTCTTAAGGGGATGAATCCGAGGCCAGCTCCTATAAATCTGAATTGTGAAATAAAGAAAAAAGAAAGCCTAATGCAGCTGTGGCCTCAGGCATACATTCTCCAGTGAACGACCATAAAGCGAGACCTTCCCATAACAGCTTAGGTGACCGTGTTGACTTTCACATCACTTTTTCCCTTTTTTTTTGGTGGACGAGGGGGGTGGGGGGAAGCAATGTTGGTTCTATTTCATGTTTTTCCCTTCCCCCCCCCCCCCCCTTTTTTCTTTTTTCCCTTTCTGTTGATAGTTGACCTGCTCTGCTCATCTTACCTTGGTAATGCTATTCTCCAAGACACTTGTTGTCAATATCGCACTGTTTACATGGAGCCGTAGGTCTTGTTCTTTGTTTGAAAATCTAATAAAAGATTTAAACCATAAAGCGAGACCTTCTCTGATATCTATGCCTCCACCGTCCTCTCTGGTTGACTAAATAATTGAAGACTACCCCACTGTCTGTGGTAATCCAGTCGATGGTCATGACTGACTGCGACGAGCCCTCTTCTAGGCCACTACAGGTGAGAAATTCACTGCAGAGCCCACAGAGGTCGCAGTCCAAAACAAGCTTCCTCAATACCACTGTCCGTGTCACCACCATCGATAACTACATCTTAGATGATTCTACCATAAAGAGCTTCTTTAACCATGAAACCTCTACAACCGATGTATACTTTTCGTAGTAAAATTCTACTTCAGCCACCAATTAAGCTAATGAACACCGAAGCGGAAGAAAAATATGATCCTTTTGGTGCTGCCTTTAGTCCAAGACGGTTGAAGATTAAATGCCAGAATACCTAGGAACATGTGTAATAGCCTGAACCACAGCCTGAAGCCTTGCATCTTAGCTTCCTTCAACAGCACTGGAAAGAGTTGTGTGAGCTGTTTTATGACCCTTATGAATTGGTGTTAGAAATTGGGCTGATGGTTGACTGGGGTGTTATCCCTGGTCAGCAGCAACCACAATCTTAGTCAGGATAGGAGGAAGGCGAACTCTAAATCAACCTGCGATCACACTCTGGTAGCTTGGCACACAGAGCAGTTAGGCATAACTTTGAGGCAAATTATTTGTTCAACACTTAAAACACTAAAACAATTAAGACACCACACAAAAACATTCCACACCAAGTTACAAAACATAGATTGGACTTGAATAAAAAAAAAACAGGACCTAAACAACAAAAGTCCAGTTTGTAGAACCAAAGATCTTGATTGTTAACGTTTTTAATAAAAATAGCACAAAGCGCTGTTGGGAACATCTGGTCGTACCAGACCGGGACAAACTTACAAGTTCAGGCTGACCACAATGGAACCCATGCCCCCTATAAGGACCTAGTTAGGCCAGCTGAACAGAGTACCTTAAATTCTGATTGTGGAGCATTTCTCAAATCCATGTTGTAGATACGTCGCATAGCGGAGGCGATGTGTCAGTTCCCAGATGAGGTGAGACTGTGGTGCAAGGTCCTGATGCGTCGACATGGAAGATCCTGTTGACGGGGCTTGTGATGCGAAATCCGCTGTCAAGGATGCAAAGAGCAGCCGAGGCGATGCGTTTGCTCCGATGAGCAGTGAAGCTGCGATATGGAGTTTCGCCGTCGACGAGAGTTGCGAGGAGCTTGTGCTAGGTAAAGCGTTGTGCAGCGGCAGCTCCTGAGGCGATGTCAGTCCCAAAATGTGGGAGTTGGCAGCGATCCAAGTCTTTTACGGCGGGTCCAATCAATGCAGCAGTATCGATGCAGCGCTCAGCAGATGTCTGTTCCGCTGGCAAGCACCTTAGGCCCACTTTCAAGGGTCCAGGACTGGGGTGGCACCTCTTGGCAGGGTAGACGCGCAGATGGCAGAGTCCAGATACAGGGGTTGGAAGCCTGTTATGTCCCTGAGGCAGATAAGGAGTCCATCCAACCAGCCCTTGGAGTCACTCTGGGGTCAAGTGATGCAGATCCAGTCCTTCTCACCCAGGAGGGCAGCCGGTCAGCACAGCAAAGCAGCAGTCCAGCAGAGTGGCAGTCCTTCCTGGTAGAGTATCCAGAGGTCCAGAAGTGTACTGAAGTGGTGGTGTCTGAGGTCCAGTACTTGTACCGTGTGGTGCCTTTGAAGTAAGGAAAACTTTAAAGATCAGCATTTGAAGTGCTCAGAGGTCCTCAGTTCCTGCCCTGGTTTAAGACTCATTACAGGGGGTATGCAGCCCTTTGTGTGTGAACAGGACACAGCCTATTTAGGTGTAAGTGAAGTTGTGCCTAATTCCTACCCCCATCCTGCCAGAGATGGTCCATTGAGAGACACCTAAGTTCCCATTGTGTGCAGCTGTCTAGGAGGAATACACGAAGCCCAACTGCCAACCACACCCATTCATGGGATCAGAGACAAGCTACAGGTACCAAATGACTACAGCAAACAAATGCCAACTTTCTCAAAGTAGCATTTTCAGAATTGTAATCTAAAATCCAACTTTACCATAAGCTTGGATTTTAAATTGTGATTCCAGAAACACCAGACTTGAAGGGTTTATTTCTTCCCAATTGGGAATTGCACTTGTAGCATCTAATAAGGTAATCCCAATGTTCTCCTATGGGAGAGAGAGGCCTGACAATAATGAAAAACACATTTGAGAGTTTTTCAATAGCAGGACATGCAAAACCTAAAAGTACATGTCCTGCCTTTTAAATACAGTGCACCCTGCCTTCTGGATTGTCCAAGGCCTATCTTAGGGGTGACGTATATGTATAAAAAAGGAGGGTTTGCTCCTCCAAACGTTTTATATTGCCATGTCGACATGGCAGTGTGAACTGCATTCAGGTTCTGCACTGGTAAACCAGAGACATGTTTGAAAAGCTACTTAAGTTGGCGGCACGATCAGTGCTGCAGGCCCACTAGTAGGTTTTAATTTACAGGTTCTGGGTACGTGTTTAACCACTTTACTAGGGACTAAACACGAGGGTGAGCTCTATTTGGGGCCTACTCGCCCTTTCTGTCGAGCTGACAAACAGGTGTTCTGTTCACTCACAAAGTAAAGGAGCATTAAAGATGCCTTTAAATCTTGTTTTTTATCTTGTCACATTTATTCTGTGTTCAGAGAGGTTAAAAGTCTGTATACATCTACAATTACTTATCTTACTCTGACTGCAAAGTTTTAGGATTTTGTAAAGGGAACTGTCTGTTGTACAGCACGTTTGTCAAAGTGTGAAATGAAAGGCTATAGGATGTCATGTTTTATTCTAGCACATGTTTAAGTGGCTAAAAAGTGAACTCTACAACCATTTCAAAATCTTTAGTAGCTATGAAAGGCCCTGTTTTGTAATTCAGTGATGAAAGAAAATATTTGAATAGGATGGAAACAAATCAGAACACTTTACTTGGTGATGTGCAAATGATAAATATGTGTTCAAGGCATATGAGCTGCAGATTATACACTGTGCATAGCTCGCCATCTGGTGTTGGGCCCGGATGTTGCAGTTTGTTTTTCCTCTTGGAGAGTCTTTGGAAGTCACGAGGTTGGTGACTCTTCCTGGGTTCGTGTTTCGCATGGGCTTCGGCTTCATCCTCAGATTGTTTTTTTTCCGCCATCGGGCTCTGATGTAATACTTCGCGCTCCGGTTCCGAACTTTTCCAGTTCAACGATCGACGCAAAAATCCTCGCTCATCGCGCTCCTTCAGATAATTAATCATCTTAATCACCTTCTCTTCGGCACTTCTTCGATTCCGGTCGTCAACGGGGGCCTTCGGGCCTATTCCGGCTCCGGTCTCGGCTGATGGAAAGAACTCCCTTCAAGAAGTGCCCTCGATGTGGGTCCAAGTTTCCCCACACCGATCTTCATGAGGTGTGCAACCTCTGCCTCTCCCCTGAACACGAGGCCCGAGACTGTCCCGCATGCAAGTCTTTTCGCTCTAAAAAGACTATTCGAGATCGACGGGCTAGACGCAACATGGCGCACTCCTCGACCTCCGCTCCAGTCGACATCTTCGGGGACGACGTTGAAGCTCCGGGACAGCAGCACATCGAAGAAGAGGACGACGACCTCGTCAGTGCTTCCGAGGCCGATGAATCAGATGTGGAGGACATCACCCCGGCGCAGAGGGTCGTGAGTACAATACCCCCTCCCACGCCGATACCCAAAAAGGCTTCGGTCACACCTTCGCCTTCGGGCCTAGGCAAGACCAAGGATACTGCTTCTCACACCCCACCTTCGGGCCCGGTAAAGAAGCCTATTAAGCCTTCCGGCAGCTTGGGCTCGAGCCAGCCTACCAGCGGTACCGAAAAACACCCTTCGGCACCGAAGAAAAGATCAGCCTCCATCTCCACACCGAACCCAGTACCAAAGCCTTCGGTGTCGAAACCTGCCCTTCCGGTGCCGACCAAACATCACATGGCCCTCGGCACCGACACTCCCGTGCCGAAGCCTTCTTCTGCACCGACCAAAAAATCGGAGGTCCCAAAGAAGCACGGCTTAGACAAGCCTAAAAAGCCGCCGGCCCCGAAAACTTCGGCGCCGACCGAACAACCAGTGTCGCAGGAACTTTCCACACCGGGTCCTCTGCAAAAGACACTCACCAAGGATCCAAAAACTGGACATTTGACATTATCTACAAAAAAGAGACACTTGGACAAACCAGCTCCACCTCCACCTCCAAAGAGGAAAGACACTGCTACCTCCCCTTTCAGAGTGCCTTCCCCACCTCCTCCACCCTCCCCACCTCCACCCTCGCCACCCCTGCCTCATCGTTCCCCAACCTTGTCTCCTCTCCAAGACGATTTAGGAGACCCTTATTATGATCCAGCAGACGTGCCACAAGACCCCACCCCTACTGGATCTCCAGACCCATGGGACGACTATCACAATCCGGACATCCCAGATGTCCCACAGGATGACCTTTACCCATCTAGGCCATCCCCGCCTGAAGATTCCTTAGGCTTTCACCACCTGTTACAAAGGGCGGCACACTACCACGGGGTGGAGTTACATACTGACCCAGTGGAGGAAGATTTTCTCCTAGACACCTTCGACAATGCACATAAGTCTACTGCCATTCTACCTATGTTAAAGGGAGTAATTAAACATGCACCGGAGGTTTTTAAAGACCCAGTCAGGGCCAGGGTCCTAAACCCCCGTATAGAGAAAAAATACAAAGCCGCCCCCACAGACCCTTCATATATTAAAGGCCCTGCACCATTGGATTCCCTAGTGGTATCTACAGCTAGGAAGCGCTCAAATTCTCAGGCGTCAGGCGAAGCACCACCACCTGACAAAGAGTCCAAGCTCCTAGACGCGTCAGGGAAGCGCACTGTGTCACAAGCCGCCAATATATGGCGTATCGCCAATACGCAAGCGCTGTTGGCCAGATACGACAGGGCGCATTATGATGAGTTAGAGACCATCATGCACCATCTCCCTGAAAAATACAAGAATAGGGCTAGCAAATTGATCCAAGAGGAAAAAATAATAATTAATACCTCTATACGCTGTGCCCTAGATGCAGCAGATACAGCCTCCAGGGCCATAAACACCGGTGTCCTTCTCCGTCACCATGCCTGGCTCAGAGTTTCAGGTTTTAAACCTGAGGTACAAGCCTCTATATTGAACCACCCATTCGACCAAGATCATCTATTTGGCCCCAAAGTTGATGAAGCCCTTAAAGATGAAAAAAGATACTGATACGGCGAAATCCATGGGAGCCCTACAGTCTCACACTCCTAGGCGCTCTTTTCGCCGCTCTTCCTTTCGGGGCACGGGTAGAGGCTACTCCTCGGATAGTGCATCCACGTCCTACAAATCCCCTCCTCAGTCTACCTTCACAAAAGGTTATCAAAGAGGCGGATTCGGAGGCAATAATAATAAGGGCAGAGGCAAGACAAATACCGCGCTCTCTGCCACACCGCCTACCCAATGACTTTCCCCCGCTCCCTCCAGACCATTCCACTCCGGTCGGGGGCAGGATACAACATTTCCTTCACATCTGGGACACAATCACCTCAGACAGATGGGTGACCCAAATTATTCATTCAGGGCATTGCCTAGAATTAATATCTACCCCCCCCCCCCCCCCCCAAACATTCCACCCAGGCAACGCCCAATGTCTCAAGAACATGCAACGTTACTAAAACAGGAGGTAACCTCCCTCCTGCAAAACAAGCCATAGAGCAGGTCCCCATCAATCAACAAAATTTAGGGGTCTACTCCCTGTACTTTCTGATTCCAAAGAGAGACGCGACTCTACGACCTATCCTAGATCTCAGACCTCTAAATGCTTACATACATTCAGACCATTTTCACATTGTAACCCTTCAACAGGTTCTTCCACTCCTCTCCCAGAACGACTTTCTCACCACTCTGGACTTGAAAGACGCATACTTTCACATCCCAGTACACCATGCTCACAGAAAGTACTTCAGATTTGTAGTGGACGGGCAACACTACCAGTTCAAGGTGCTCCCGTTCGGGGTAACAACAGCACCAAGGGTATTCACCAAGTGCCTAGCAGTAGTGGCGGCACACCTCAGAAGACAGCACATTCACGTCTTCCCATATTTGGACGACTGGCTAATAAAAGCCACGTCCTACCAACAATGTGTGCAACACACCGCCGCTACAATCCAACTACTTCACCAGCTAGGCTTCACGGTGAACCACCAAAAGTCCCACCTTGTACCATCACACACAAAACAATACCTCGGTGCTACCATAGAAACCTCAAAAGCCATAGCCTATCCCAATCCTGCCAGGATTGCAAACATACAGGCTCTGCGTCAGAAATTCATATTTCAACACGCTCTCCCAGCAAGAGTGTTTATGCAACTGATAGGGATGATGGCCTCTTGCATTTTCATAGTGCCCCATGCAAGACTCCAGATGCGTCCACTCCAAGAGAGTTTGGCACGCCAGTGGAACCAGGCCCAGGGGCAACTGACAGATCTGGTGTTGGTAGACGGTCGCACCCATCGCTCTCTGCAGTGGTGGAACGACACAAACCTTTCCAGAGGTCGACCGTTCCTGGACCAGGTTCCACAAATAATCCTAACAGCAGATGCATCGCTCTCCGGCTGGGGAGCTCATCTGTTACATCTCACAGTACAGGGCACATGGACTCCGCAACACAAGTTACTCCACATCAACCATTTGCAGTTACTGGCAATCTTCCTAGCCCTAAAATCCTTCCAGACGCAGATTGCAGGCAAGGCAGTCCTCATTCGCACAGACAACATGACTGCCATGTACTACATTAAAAAACAGGGGGGCACACACTCCACAGCTCTCTCAATTAGCACAGAGCATATGGAGATGGGCAATTCCACAGAAAATCTTTCTCCTGGCCCAACATGTCCCAGGAGTCCAAAACACCGTGGCAAATCTGCTCAGCAGACAAACGCAACAGATTCACGAATGGGAACTTCAACCACAGGTTCTTCACCCGTTCTTTCAGAAGTGAGGGCATCCACACATAGATCTATTCGCCACCCACGAAATCAAAAAATGCCCAAGCTTCGCCGCCAGATATCCACACCCATTGTCCAAAGGCAATGCGATATGGATGAACTGGTCAAACAAATTTGCATGCGCCTTTCCACCTCTCCCACTAATTCCATTAGTGGTGCGAAAGCTACAACAGCATTCCCTAACACTGATCCTAGTTGCTCCAACATGGGCCAGACAACCGTGGTACACCACACTGCTGGAACTCTCAGTAGTACCACACCAAAAGCTACACCTCTTACCATGCCTCCTAACCCAGAACCATGGAGATATCAGGCACCCGGACCCAGCTCAGCTCAACCTTGCGATCTGGCTCCTGAGGTCCTAGAATTCGGATACCTTAACCTTCCCCCTGATTGCATGAATATTATCAGGGAAGCTAGACGCCCTACTACTAAGGCATGCTATGCTGCAAAGTGGAAAAGATTTGTTGTTTACTGCCACAACAACACAATCGATCCTCTAAATGTGTCCATACAGCACATCATATGTTACTTGCTCCATCTCCAAAGGTGTAACCTAGCATATACATCCATTCGATTACACCTCGCAGCAATTGCTGCTTACTTACAGAACAGGCAGCACCTATCACTTTTCAGGGTGCCTGCCATTAAAGCCTTTATGGAAGGCCTCAAAAGAGTAATTCCACCCAGAGTACCACCCTCACCTGTCTGGAACTTGAATATAATTCTCACAAGGCTAATGGGACCCCCTTTCGAACCATTACATAAATGTGAGCTGCAATTTCTCACATGGAAAACAGCATTCCTAGTGGCCATCACTTCCCTTAGAAGGGTTAGTGAAATACAAGCACTCACCATACAGGAACCTTTTCTTCAAATGCATCATAACAAGGTGGTACTCCGCACCAACCCAAAATTTCTACCCAAAGTCATTTCTCCCTTCCATCTAAACCAGTCGGTAGAATTACCAGTCTTTTTCTCACAACCTCAAACCGTTGCGGAAAGGGCTTTACACACACTGATGTTAAAAGGGCCTTACTTTACTACATCCAAAGAACACAACCTTTCAGAAAAACCAAACAGCTATTTGTCTTTCTCTCCACCACATAAAGGCAACCCTATTTCTAAATCAGGGATAGCTAGGTGGATTGTAAAATGCATACAGATTTGCTACCACAAAGCAAAACGAACGCTATCTGTTTCCCCTAAAGCCCACTCTACAAGGAAGATAGGGGCTTCTCTGGCTTTTCTAGGAAACATACCACTAGATGACATCTGCAAAGCAGCGACATGATCAACACCGCACACTTTCACAAAACATTACTGTGTAGATGTGCAAACCACGCAACAAGCTAGTGTGGGCCAGGCTGTACTAAAAACACTGTTCGAAACAACTGCAACGGATGCCGGTGGTCGCCGCTAGGGTTGGGTACTGCTATATAGTCTATGCAGAGTGTTTAATCTGCAGCTCATATGCCTCGAACGGAATATGCTACTTACCAGTATGCATCTGTTTTTGGCATGTAGAGCTGCAGATCTATACACGCCCACCCGCCTCACCGGCTACCTGTATCCGTTCCAGTCTATCTTATTTAGATACAACACACATGGGTTTCTTTACTGTTATCACTACGCTCCATCTTTCCCTGCTGGCGAAAAACAATCTGAGGATGGAGCCGAAGCCCATGCGCAATACGAACCAAAGGAGGAGTCACCAACCTCGTGACTTCCAAAGACTTTCCAAGAGGAAAAACAAACTGCAAACATCCGGGCCCAACACCAGATGGCGAGCTATGCACAGTGTATAGATCTGCAGCTCTACATGCCAAGAACAGATGCATACTGGTAAGTAGCATATTCCTTGCTAATACCCAATTGCTACAGATTATTGTTTATACACTATATAGGTTTATTAGTAAAAACTACATGTTAGTGGGAATGTTTTGGGCCATTTCAACTTCCCTAGACCCTCCCCCCCCCCCCCCCCCCCCCCAATTCACTCAATTTGGTCTGTGGTTGTGGAATGATGTGCAAGTCTTCCGTGTGTTCATGATGCGTTGTTACTGTCGGTGGTTGAGACTAGTTCTGATTGTGTGACTGAGATATTTTGGGCAGGTCAGTTCTCAAAATTCTTGCCTGAGAGATCTATACGGGCACCACAGCTCTCCAAAAGATGCCCCTTGATTAGTTCGGGAAAGATTGATCCTCTCTATTCCTAGGATGAGCCAAAGGCGATGGAACTAGCCCGGGTGAGTGGGCGGATGTGTTGTCCTCCAGTGCAAGAGGATGTTTTGGATTGCCGCACCCATGACTATGCCAATCTGCTTCAGCCGTCTAGATCTAAGGGGGTAGGTGAGGGGATTGGGCAACGCATGTGTGTAAGCGTGTATATCTGAAAGAGACACGTCAGTGATAGATTCCTTACCTTAGAATATTCCCCAGGTGTCAGTCTGGATCTGGAAAGTTTTCTGATTAGCAGTACCCCTGCACAGCAGTAAATGGTGCCGAGCGGCTCCGCGCCCGTCACTGGCGTCGTGCACGCCGGGACGACGTCATGGAGGCTACTTAGGCGCCACCCATGCGCGCTGACGTCAGTTCTTTCCTTATCCGTGCCGAAAGCGCAGATCCAGATTGAGCACGTACCTTGGTCAATTTTTGACCACTTTTTGTCTTCTCCTCTTGTCTCCTGGTGCACGTAAGGATGCCTGGCTTTAAGTCTTGCGGGTCGTGCCACCGTAATATGTCGGTGACGGACCCCCATGATGTCTGCCTCTACTGCCTGGAGACGGACCACGACTCCCGAGATTGTCGGGACTGCCGTGCCATGGCCCCGAAGGCATTGCGGGAGCGGCGCCGGAAGTTGCTGGAGGTCCGGCATTCCTCTCGCCGCCGCTCTGGGTCTAGGGGCTGTTCGCAGGACCGCAGCCGTCGCTCCTCTGACTCTAAGTCTTCACCTTCAGATTCCGGTAAGCGACGCTTAAGAAGTCGAAGAAGCGTGTTCGCTCTCTGACGTCCTCCGTCGCTCCCCGGAGGCGGGCGTGGGGGACAGGGGCTCTGCCCCTGCAGCTCCTCTGGAGCCTGGGAGTCCCGCAGCCTACGCCCTATACCTGGGTCCGTCGGCGACTCCCGAACAGCGGCAAGAGTTTCTTGCTGCCTTGGACCGCCTGTTTAGGCCTCGGGCTCCCGCCAGTGTGCCTGCGGGCAGATCCTGTTGACCCGGCAGCACCGCCTCCGGCGCCAGCCCCGGAGCCGCTGGATCAAGCGCCCGTGGCTCTGGCCCCAGTGCCTCCACAGGCGCCGCACTGGGTGGCGTTTATCCCACCCCTGCCTCAGTTCTCAGACCATTTCGTTCCGACCTGGGATCCTCATTGGGATGGGGCTCTGGTTCGGCCCCGGCTGGCGCCGCTCCCGGCGCCGCTGGCCCCCCTCTCCGGCACCGGTCCTGCCGCCGCGACCCCCTTGTGCGACAGTGTGACTCCGAGCAGGATTGGGTGGATGACCTTCAAGATGCGGGTGAACTTGATGTATCTTCTGACCCGAGGTTTGCCTCGCCTCCGCCTACTATGGAGGAGGGCGCTTCCTACACTATGGTGCTGCGTCGAGCCGTGGAGACTCTCCACCTTGACCGCCCTACGGTGACCTTTTAGACCAACCTCCTTACAGAGGTGCTCCAGATGGCATCTACATCGTCGGAGCCGCTGCTCCCTTTCAATGAGGCCCTTACCGAAGTCCTCTTGGGTACTTGGTTGTGGCTGGCCTCGGGGGCGCAGGTGGATAAGAATGTCGCTCGGCGTCATCGCCCGGCGCCTGGTGATCCCGCCTTCTTGACCACTCACCCCATGCTTGAGAGCCTGGTCATTCAGGCCTCGACATCGTAGAGTGCCTTTCCCTCGGCTCCGCCAGACAAGGACTCTAAGAGGCTGGACCAATATGGCAAGAGGTTGTTCTCAGCCAGTTTGGGGTTGAGATCGGTTAATACCGCCTGCTTATTGGGCCGTTATTCCCACACAGTGTGGGATTCGGTGGCAGAGGTTCTACCTCAGTGCTCTGAGGAGGTCCAGGCTGTCCTTTCACAAGCAATTGCGGAGGGTAAGGATGTGGCGAAGTTTGCCATCCGGTGTGGTTTGGACACCGCCAATTCGTTGTGCAGGGCGATTACCACGACAGTGGCGTTGCGGCGCCACGCCTGGTTGCTTTCCACTGGTTTCTCACCCGATGTCCAGAGCTCGCTCATGGACATGCCCTTCGATGGCTCCCACCTCTTTGGTGATGAGGCTGACAATGCCCTGGAGGGCTTTAAAGACTTGCGGAAGCGGGCGTGGTCTCGCCATCAATGGAGTGAGACGCGCGTTGCTGGGGCTCCGGGCCGCCGCTGGTGAAATCAGCAATCATGAGCGGTGCAGAAGCGAAAGGGGCGCCCCGCTTGGGGGTGGAAGCCTGATGGAGAGGAAGAAGCGGCTACCTGGCGGCTCGGGGGGCCCCGGAACTGTGCGGCTGAGGAGAAACGCTGTGGGGTAGAGGATGCTCCGGCCGGAGGGAGCGTGCCCACCATCTTGTGTGCTCCCGCCCGGCACATCCCGGAGGGGACAAGCCCTGCGCTCCTGCGGTGGGAGCTGCTGGTGGCGCGCCTTGGGCGGCCTCGCGAGCGGTGTGATCGGCGGGGGCTGCCGGTGCCCTGATCTTCCTGCCCGGCGGGCTTGACGGCGGTGGAGCCCGGGCTTCAGCGAGGAGGGGATCGCGACTGCCATTTTGCGACTGGCGCCCGGAGGCCTGTGGAGAGTCCCCGACTTCGGAGCTGACGGCGCCGCAGTGGTAGTCTGCCCTGCTTGGGGAGAGCTTTGCTGGGGGGGATTGAGCCCTGCTGTCGCTGCATCACTGCTGCCGCTGCGGACCCCGACTCTGAGTAGGCCTGGTGAGCTGCGGGGCGGCGGAGCGCTGTTGCCCTTGGGGACTTGCCGCTGGCGCTTTACTGCCTTGGAAAGGACTGGGCGATGTCCCCTGACCCGCCTGCAAACTGAGAGTGGACTGGGGCAGGGACCTGGGAGGTCTTGGAGTCTACCGCCTAGTCTCTGCCCCCTGGTGCCTGGAGGGGTGAGCGGAAGATCCCTGGGGGCGCAGGGACGCAGCTACCGGCCGGAGGGGTGGCGCTGACCACGGGCTGCGCAACGCGGATAGATCGGGGCAGGAGCCTTTCATCGACGGCGCCAGATGACTGAGTTAGGTGGGTGCTGGTAGAGGGGTGCCCGCTGCCGTTTTGGGACTTTCCAGCACCGGTCGTGGCTGAGCGAGTGAGGCCCTGTGGCGGGGCCCTGTGAGAGCGGCGACTGGAGGGGCCCGCAGTTCATACGCAGCCCGGTACCTGCCTGTACCCCGGGGCCTGGTTGCCCGCTTGCCCAGCTGCACATGCCCTGTGCCGCCTTGGTCTCTGATCCCCAGGCTCGGGGTAGTGAATGGACATTGGACCGGGTGTAGATACATCGGACTGGCTGGGGGCCCCTGTCCACCTGATCCTATCTGGAGGCGGCGGCTGACGAGATCTGGGGGCCCTGGTCTCGGCCAGCTGAAGTTGACCTTGGATACCCCCGCCTCGGACATCGCAGGTAGAGAACTTCCGAGCTGCTGTGACGGGCCCTCACGGCGGCTTGTGAGGGGACGTTCTTGCTCTGCCCTCCGGTTTGGCCGCGCCGGTGCTGCTCTGGGCCGGAGTGTGGAGGTGGTGTGATCGTTCTTTCATCTCATTGTGCGGCTAACTAACGACTCTGCCGAACCATGACTCGCACTAAACCAGGAAAAGAGCCGCCGGCGGCCTCCAAGGACACCACAGTTATGGATTTGTGGAACAAGCCCGGTGCAGCGCCGGGGGGCGCTTCGCAGTCGAGTGCTGGAGGCTCCGCAGAGCCGGTGACGCAGTCCTTCATGGCGCAGTTTATTCAAGATCTCAAATCTGAAATTGGATCGCTTCGCACGGAAGTTCAGGCATGTGTTAAGGAGCTCCGGAGGGATGTGGGAGAGCTAGGGGACCGCGTTGACGATATGGAGAAGACCCTGGACGCTCGCACTGAAGATCAGGAACACCTTTGGCAGCGAATTGCAACCCTGGAGGAACAGCATGTTGAGCTCCAAATTCGGCAGGAAGACTTGGAGAATAGGGGGCGCCGCAACAACATACGCATACGGGGTGTTCCGATTGGAGCGGAAGGTTCGGATGTCATGGCTTTTGTGCCTGATCTACTACATGAAATACGGGGAGACGATGACACCTCGCCGCCAACCCTGGACCGTGCGCATAGGGTCTCGGGGCCGCCTGGGAGACCTGAGCTCATCCCTGATATCCTGACACGGGTCCATTTCTTCGTCGAAAAGGAAGCCATCCTTAAAGCGGCTAGGACAAGCCTGAAATCCTGTACAGAGGCACCCCGATCCAACTCTTTCAGGACTTGGGCCCCCACCACCCTCCGACGCCGGAGGGATTTTCGACCCATCACGGACAAACTGAGGGCCCTCAACATCCGCTACCAATGGGGCCATCCCTTTGCCCTCATATGCCAATGGGAATATAGGCGTCGGGTGCTGCGATCATACAGAGAGGCAGCGCAGTTGCTACAGGTCCCGGATTACCTGCCGGTCAGTCCCTCGCGTCGCCCTGCCAGACCTCGAGCCCCACTCAAGCCTAGTTGGTCCAGGGTGTGTCGATCTGGGCGCCCCCTCTCTCCGGCTGCGAGCAGGTCATCGAGGGACAAACAAGACATTATACAGCATATCAGATCTCTGGAAGGTGGCTCGTCGCCGGCGGGATCACAGGAGTCCGCTCCCAAATGAACTTTCTAGAAACCCAGCGATGTGCTTGCTGCAGGCCGCGGAGAGGAGACGACTCTTTATCTGAATACCCAGCGGCTGTGCTGGGTCCCAGTCCAACGCCTTGCGTACTTTGCACTGGGGCATACGTGACGCCCACTTCTGGACACTGCAACTCCACTTCTGGGGCGGTGGCCCGGAGCTGAAACCCGGTGACCTGGAGCTGTAGAGATGGTGATGATTGACCCCCACTCTATTCCTGGGAGAGTGACTTCTCCGGGATATCCTGTGCCACTGTGCCTGGCCATTCCCTGGACTGGAATAGGCATTGTTGGCCATGTTGGCCGTTTCAGAGTTTGTTTTTTTCCCCGACCTTACCCTCTCTCTTCTTTTCCCTTCCCCTTTCCAACCTCCTGGCGGGGGGGACATGAGGGCTTGCGGGGGAGCCACGCGGGGTTAGATGACCAGTGTCAATGACCACTGTACCTTACTGGAAGATTGTCTCCCTTAATGTGAAAGGGCTTAACTCACCTAGCAAACTGCGCCAAATCTGGAGATATTTACTGCAACAGAGTCCCGATATAATTTTCCTACAGGAGACACATCTCCTCAAGTCCGATGTAGCTCGGATGGCCCACCCACGTTTCCCTCACCAGTTTGGTCTTCAGCAACCACCAAGACAGCAGGGGTAGCCATTTTCTGCAGGGTAGGTTTCCTACAGGGGGACACGAAGGTGTTTAGGGACACTGAGGGTCGGCTTGTGCAGGTGGAGTTTGTGAGAGGGCACCGCGCGCTCACGCTTTGCAATATATATGCCCCCAATCAGGGTCAAGATGCCTTCCTGCGCAAGATAATAACGGAACACCTCGAGCCGGTGAATTCAGACCTCATTGTTGGAGGTGATTTCAACTTGGTATGGGATGCGGATCTGGATCGCTGCGGGGGAGCCTTCCACAGGGTCGGGGCCATGTCTGCAACAGTGAAAAAGTCCCTTACTGCTTTAAACCTGGTGGATATTTGGCGTTACCACTCCCCGGGGCAGAGAGACTACACATATTATTCCCATGCGCATCGCTCCTATTCCCGCATAGATATTCTTTTTGTGTCCCACTTCTGCTTAAAGATGCCCTGTCGGCGTCTCACACGAGTATCTCGGTCTCTGATCATGCACATGTGGAACTGCTACTCCATGAGCGCCTCACCCGCTCGCCCCGATCGCGTCGTTGGCGGTTTCCAGACCATCTCCTGCGGGACCCGGCGGATAGAGAGGAAATTCAGGCAGCTATCCTGGCGTACTTCGAAAATAAGGATTTACCGGGGACTCCCCTCCCTCTCCTGTGGGATGCCTTCAAAGCTACGATAAGGGGCACCCTCACAGCTCTAGCTGTTGCTAGGGCGCGAGAAACCAAACTCTATGAAAACAAGCTTGCGCGCGAAATCAAGACGCTGGAAAAGTTAGACCAGGAGCGGCCTTTGGCGGCTCACAAGCGATGTCTAGCAGTCCTTCGGGGCCAGCTCCGGGTGCATAGAACGAATAAGGCAGAACATGCGCTACTTGCGCTCCGGCAGCGCTTCTATGAAGGTGTCGACAGGGTCAGCACTGTCCTCGCACGACGCTTGCGTACACGGACGGCCAAGGCCCACATTGCAAAACTGCAGGGGGCAGATGGAGCTTGGGCTACCACGGAATCAGCAAAGCTCCAAGACTTTCACGACTACTACTCATCTCTCTACACGGGGGATCCACCAGCGCCGGATTTGATATCGGCTGCCCTGGGATCTTCTGCATCTCTTCAACTCTTTCGCGGAGTCTGTTGGCCCCTCTTCGGATATGGCAATGGCTGAAATAGCCCTCATCCCAAAGCCCGGGAAGGACCACACCCTCTGCTCTTCCTATCGGCCCATAGCCTTGTTGAATACTGATCTCAAGCTGTATACCAAACTCCTTGCTAAACGGCTCAGTACCCATCTACCCAACTTCATTGACCCGGACCAGGTGGGGTTTATACACCAACATCAAGGCGCGGACAATGTACGCCGCATAGCCCATATTGTAGGGAAGGCCAAGCACTGGGGGATACCGGCCTGCCTTCTGTCGCTCGAAGCTGAAAAAGCGTTCGATCGGGTGGACTGGGCGTTCCTCCACGCAGTTCTGCAGAAGGTAGGACCAGGGCATAAGATGGTGGCGCGTATTATGGCTCCTTACATCTCGCCAGTGGCTAGGGTGCGGGTGAATGGTAAGCTGACGCGGCCCTTCTTTATCTGCAGGGGCACCCGGCAGGGTTGCCCCTTGTCGCTCCTACTGTTCGCCCTCGTGGTAGAGCCGCTGGCCATCCTGATCCGCCAGTCCCCTGATATTAGGGGTATCTCCCTTAGGGGGGTAGAACACAAGATTGCCCTCTTTGCTGACTATCTCCTTCTCACGTTGTCCGACCCGCTCTGCTCGCTCCCGGCGGTGCACTCGTTGCTCCAAGCCTATGAAGGCGCCTCTGGGCTGAAAATTAATCACTCGAAGTCCTGGGTGCTCAACATCCCGATCCCAGAGGAGGAGATCACGGCACTGCAGGCCTGCGTTCCTTATCAGTGGGCGAGCAGATCGGTGAGATACCTTGGCCTCAATTTGACCCCGGACCTGGCTACCTGGACGCAGGCCAATTGGCAGGACTGTAAGCGCTCAGTCCTTGACGATTTGCGCACATGGAAAGCCTTGCCACTTTCTTGGCTGGGCCGCCTTAACGCAATTAAGATGTCCATCTTGCCAAAGATCCTCTACCTTTTTCAAACCTTGCCGACCCCTATACCGGAGCACCACATTCAAGGTTTGCAGCGCGAACTGACCACATTCATATGGGGAGGTAAGAAGCCGCGATTCTCTAATAAAATCTTGCAGCTCCCCCGGGACAGGGGCGGCCTCGCCTGCCCCAATCTGCTAGATTATTATTGGGCGTCACATCTCCGCTTCATTCTCGAATGGGGGGCATGGGAGAGCGAAAGTGTGGTTTCACATGGATAGGGCAGTTACGTTCTGGGACCATGCTTGGCTGCCTCGGGAGGCACGCCACCGCAGTGCGTATATGGCTGTCCCCACTAAAATGGTCCTCGAGATCTGGGACAAGGTGGCAGTTCGTAGGGGCCTCACTACCTTCCCCTCTCCCCACACACCTATTGCTTGTAACCCGCAGTTCCCGCCAGCGTGTCGTCTGCCCTATTTTGAGAATTGGACCGAATCTGGTTGTAGGACAATACGGGATCTATTTCTGGGGGGGGACTTTAAAACCTTTCCCCAATGCAAGCAGGAACTTGGCCTAACGGAGAAGGACAAATTCCAATACATACAACTTCGGCACTGGATACAGGGTTTCTCTCTCGCGCTGGCGGCCACGTGGCCCCTCACTCCGTTCGAGCGGTTGGCACGCACATTTGGCACCTATAAGGGTTTAATCTCTCACATATACAAAGTGCTCCAGCATGCGCAGGGTCTAGATCCCCACCCTTATCAACTGCGGTGGCAGAACCTCTCCGGCTCAGGTGTTACTCCTGCCCAGTGGACGCGGCTTTTGGGGCGACATCCCCAGAACCTTTCGTAGCATACCCCAACAGGAATCAGCCTACAAGGTGATGACCCAATGGTACTATACCCCTGTCCGACTTCAAAAGATGTTTCCCAAGGTGTCTTCTCTCTGTTGGCGCTGTGCTCAAGCACTGGGAGACTTCATACATGTTTGGTGGGCGTGTCCCCTCCTGGCTACCTATTGGAAAGAGGTCCTCCGCCACATTAAAAGGGTGCTCAGAATCCCTTGCCGGAGGACCCGCTCACGATAATTTTGGGTCTCAGGCCAGCGACCATGTGAGCTATGACGGGCTGGGATTGGCACCTGAGCCTCCACATGCTGGGTGCCGCGAAGCAAACGATAGCATTGTATTGGAAGAAGGCAGAGACACCTTCCATAAATGTGTGGTTCACCCGCTTGTGGCATGTGGTGGCAATGGAGCTGCGCCTTCAATTCAGGGATACTAAGTACAGGAAATTATGGAAACCCCTGGTGGACCATCTGGGGAGGATGGAGCATGCTCGGTTACAACCGCCACGGCTCCGGGCCTTAAAGTTGTTTGACGACGTGTTATGCCCTACTGACCCGGGGGGACTCTGGAGGTCCACAGGGCAGCCACGTTCACAGTTGGAGGGCCGCTAACCTCAGTTGGGCACACCAAGACTGTTGCCTTTTGATACACCTTGTACACCGCCATCATGGCAGTGTGGGTTCCCTTGGGGTGGTACCTCTTGAGTAGGAAAGGGAGGCTAGATATGGGTAGCAGAGTCCTACGTACCTCACCCTCCCGCCAGGTCTGTTCCCTTCCCAATCTTCCTCTCCTCTCCTTCCGCCTCAATCCCCTACCTAATAGTTGGTTTTCCTGCTTATCACTCCTTGCTTTGGGAAAGATAACGGATGGGTACTGCAACTCCGCTGTAGCAACACTGCACTGTCGAATACTGCCTGCTAGTTGTTGGGTCTCATAATGCACTGTAAGGTATGCATATGTGCGGGTCAGACGGTCTTCATGGTCCTACAGTAACTGTCTTATGCTGCTACAACTTTTGCTGCCGGCCAGTGTGGTTGTAGGCGAACAGCTGTGTAGTGTTGCCTTTGCAAACAATAAAAAGTTGATTTATAAAATAAAGACTCTTGCGCCACGGCCAAGTCTTTGGGTCTTTCCTCGAAACCTCCTGCCACGACAGGGTTTTGTTCCTTTCGTAGCCAGGGCAGGGGTACCCAGGCGCGCTCTTCCAGCAAGCCTGTGCAGAACCAGCCTCAGCGAGGTAGCGGACGTGGGTTCCGCAGGGGCGGGTCTGGTAATCAGCGTGCGGGGTTCTATCACCCCCGCTGATTCCGCCTCAAAACCTTCCTAATTCGAGCTTCAGGGGGGACCCCTCGCCAATGGGTGACAGGGTTCACCTCCACCACTGGCACGAGATTATGTCAGACAGGTGGGTGCTGCAGATAATCTGCCAAGGTTGCTCGCTCCCCTTTCTGTCCTCCCCTCCAGCCATGCCACCTCGGTACCACCGCATGTCGGGGGATCATTTGGCTCTTCTCAGTCAGGAAGTCACGGCCCTCCTGGCCAAGGGGGCCATCGAGCACGTTCCCGATCAGGAAGAAGGGAGTGGTTGCTATTCCCACTACTTTCTGGTCCCCAAAAAGGACAAGGGGGGGCCTGCGCCCCACCTTGGACCTCCGGGACGTCAATCACTTCCTCCGGAAGGAGAAGTTCAAGATGCTGACTCTGGCTCAGGTCCTGTCTGACCTGGAGACTGGATGGTAGCGTTGGACTTGCAGGACTCTTATTTTCACATTCCCGTCCTGCAGGCCCACCGGCGTTACCTGCGGTTCACGGTAGGCCAGGAGCATTTTCAGTTTGCCGTGCTCCCCTTCGGCCTTACCAGCGCCCCTCGGGTGTGCACGAAAGTGATGGCGGTGGTCGCAGGTCAGGGGTGTCAGTCTTTCCCTACCTCGACAACTGGCTGTTGAAGGCTGGTTTGCCCCAGGCAGTTGTCTCCCACCTCCAGACTTCAGCCGACCTCCTACATCTGCTGGGGTTCTCCATCAATGTGCCGAAGTCGCACCCGAGTCCTTCTCAGAAGCTCCCTTTCATCGGAGCAGTTCTGGATTCGATGCTGTTTCTGGTTTATCCTCCCGAACCGCGAGTCCGGGATGTTCAGGCTATGGTTCCGCTCTTTAAGCCTCTATCCCGGCTTCTGGGCCTGATGGCCTCCTGCTGGTGCCGCATGCCAGATGGCATATGCGGGCTCTGCAGTGGGATCTGAAGTTCCAGTGGGCCCAGCATCAGGGCAACCTGTCCGATCATGTCCAGATCTCGGAGGGCACTGCACGGCAATTGCAGTGGTGGCTCACAAATCGCGATTGGGTCAATGGCAGATCCAAGTTAAACCAGATTGGTCGCACACTGCTACACCTACCAGGCGTGTTCCCTCAATGAAAATGGTCCCTGAAGGTCAGCGTCGGCGGATACACCTATGCTCGAGTATGAATGCAAGTATGCGTGGCGTGTGCCATCCCTGGACACGTGTTTCGAGGTAGTTGCCTCTCGTCAGCAGGGAGTAGGAAAATGTGTGGGGTTGCTGTGTAAGCTGCTAAAATCGTTATCAGGTCTAGTACCTCTCGTAGCGCGCAGGTGCGTAACCATGAGTCCGTCGACTCCACCGGCTCAAGGGAGCCTGAATATAAAGTTAAACCAGATTGGTCGCACACTGCTACACCTACCAGGCGTGTTCCCCCAATGAAAATGGTCCCTGAAGGTCAGCGTCAGCGGATACACCTATGCTCGAGTATGAATGCAAGTATGCGTGGCGTGTGCCATCCCTGGACACGTGTTTCGAGGTAGTTGCCTCTCGTCAGCAGGGAGTAGGAAAATGTGTGGGGTTGCTGTGTAAGCTGCTAAAATCGTTATCAGGTCTAGTACCTCTCGTAGCGCGCAGGTGCGTAACCATGAGTCCGTCGACTCCACCGGCTCAAGGGAGCCTGAATATAAAGTTAAACCAGATTGGTCGCACACTGCTACACCTACCAGGCGTGTTCCCCCAATGAAAATGGTCCCTGAAGGTCAGCGTCGGCGGATACACCTATGCTCGAGTATGAATGCAAGTATGCGTGGCGTGTGCCATCCCTGGACACGTGTTTCGAGGTAGTTGCCTCTCGTCAGCAGGGAGTAGGAAAATGTGTGGGGTTGCTGTGTAAGCTGCTAAAATCGTTATCAGGTCTAGTACCTCTCGTAGCGCGCAGGTGCGTAACCATGAGTCCGTCGACTCCACCGGCTCAAGGGAGCCTGAATATAAAGTTAAACCAGATTGGTCGCACACTGCTACACCTACCAGGCGTGTTCCCCCAATGAAAATGGTCCCTGAAGGTCAGCGTCGGCGGATACACCTATGCTAGAGTATGAATGCAAGTATGCGTGGCGTGTGCCATCCCTGGACACGTGTTTCGAGGTAGTTGCCTCTCGTCAGCAGGGAGTAGGAAAATGTGTGGGGTTGCTGTGTAAGCTGCTAAAATCGTTATCAGGTCTAGTACCTCTCGTAGCGCGCAGGTGCGTAACCATGAGTCCGTCGACTCCACCGGCTCAAGGGAGCCTGAATATAAAGTTAAACCAGATTGGTCGCACACTGCTACACCTACCAGGCGTGTTCCCCCAATGAAAATGGTCCCTGAAGGTCAGCGTCGGCGGATACACCTATGCTCGAGTATGAATGCAAGTATGCGTGGCGTGTGCCATCCCTGGACACGTGTTTCGAGGTAGTTGCCTCTCGTCAGCAGGGAGTAGGAAAATGTGTGGGGTTGCTGTGTAAGCTGCTAAAATCGTTATCAGGTCTAGTACCTCTCGTAGCGCGCAGGTGCGTAACCATGAGTCCGTCGACTCCACCGGCTCAAGGGAGCCTGAATATAAAGTTAAACCAGATTGGTCGCACACTGCTACACCTACCAGGCGTGTTCCCCCAATGAAAATGGTCCCTGAAGGTCAGCGTCGGCGGATACACCTATGCTCGAGTATGAATGCAAGTATGCGTGGCGTGTGCCATCCCTGGACACGTGTTTCGAGGTAGTTGCCTCTCGTCAGCAGGGAGTAGGAAAATGTGTGGGGTTGCTGTGTAAGCTGCTAAAATCGTTATCAGGTCTAGTACCTCTCGTAGCGCGCAGGTGCGTAACCATGAGTCCGTCGACTCCACCGGCTCAAGGGAGCCTGAATATAAAGTTAAACCAGATTGGTCGCACACTGCTACACCTACCAGGCGTGTTCCCCCAATGAAAATGGTTCCTGAAGGTCAGCGTCAATGGCAGATCCCTCTCCCTTCCCCAACCGGAGCACACAGTAGTGACGGATGTGTCCCTCCTGTGTTGGGGAGGCCACATGGGAGAGGCGGAGATCAGAGGCCTCTGGTCTCCGGCGGAGTTCCGGCTCCATATCAACCTTTTGGAGCTGCGGGCGATCCGACTTGCACTGAAGGCATTCCTTCCCTCTGCCCGGGGAAGTGTAGTGCAGGTGTTCACGGACAACACCACCACCATGTGGTATTGCAACAAACAGGGCAGGGTGGGGTCGTGGACCCTATGTCAGGAGGCTCTGCGCCTCTGGACGTGGCTGGAACATCAAGGCATTACCTTGCTGGTTTAACACCTGGCAGGTTCTCTGAACGGCGGGGGCGGACAAACTCAGCCGCCGGTGCATGGTGGATCACAAGTGGCGTCTGAACTTGGACGTGGCGCAAGGTCTCTTTCTGCGATGGGGAGAGCCTTGGTTAGATCTATTCGCCACCTAGGAGAACGTGCAATGTCATCAGTTCTGCGTGTTGGAATTTCCAAGGCGGCGCTCGCTCGGAAACGCTTTTCGTCTCGAGTGGAGCTGCGGTCTGTTGTACGCCTTTCCGCCTATACCACTTCTGCCCAGAGTGCTGAAGAAGATTAGGCGTGACCGGGCCAAAGTTATTCTTGTGGCTCCGGACTGGGCTTGAAGAGTATGGTATCCCGGGCTACTCGGTATGAGCATCGATCCCCTGCTCCGTCTGCCTCTTCGGGAGGATCTTCTGTCGCAGCAGCAGGGGACGGTCCTCCACCAGAACCTGTCCAGCCTCCACCTTAATGCTTGGAGATTGAGCGGCGACAGTTGACACCTTTCGATCTTCCTCCCGCTGTCTGTGACGTCATCCTGGCAGCCAGGCTTCCCTCCACTAAAACGGTGTACGCCTGTCGGTGGAACAGATTTGTGGCATGGTGCACAGCTAAGACTGTGGATCCCCTTCCTGCCCCTCTTTCTGAAGTTCTTCTGTTTCTTCTCTCTTTGGCCCAGCAGGGCTCTGCTCTGGGCACTCTTAAAGGTTATCTTTCGGCCATCTCTGCCTTTCTACGGCTTCCAGATATCCTTCTCTTTTTAAGTCCCCCGTTGTTTACCGTTTTCTTAAGGGCGTTACGCATACGTTCCCACCTGTGCCCTTCATAATGCCTCAGTGGGACTTGAATCTTGTCTTGACTTTTATGATGTGCGCTCCCTTTGAGCCCCTTCATAACTGTCCCTTACATCTTCTTACTCTCAAGACGACTATCCTGGTAGCTATCACCTCTGGGGTGGGATATGTCCTTCTTTCTTGCCAAAGGTTGTCACGCCCTTCCACATTGGGCAGACCATCACTTTGCCCACCTTTTTTCCGCCTCCGCATCCTTCAAGGGAAGAGGAGCGGCTCCACCGTCTGGACCCAAAACGTGCGCTCGCATTCTATCTGCCGCGTACACAGCAGTTCCGGGTGGATGATGAGCTTTTTGTTGGCTATGTGGGCTCCAAAAGAGGTCAGGCTGTGCACAAACGGACCATCTCCCGGTGGGTCGTTCTGTGCATCAAAACCTGTTACTCTTTGGCCAAGAAGGAGCCTCCTGTGGGACTGCGTGCCCATTCGACCAGGGCAACTGCAGCCACTACTGCCTTGGGACGCAGTGTCCCCTTGCAGGATATTTGTCAGGCAGCTACGTGGGCCTCGCTGCACACGTTTACCAAGCACTACTGCCTTGACAGTTAGGTCCGGAGAGACGGCTTCTTTGGCCGTTCTGTGCTCCGTGACTTTCTGGTGTAATCCTGTTCGCAGACCCACCACCGGGGTTGGTATTGCTGGGGTATCTATTCTAAGGTAAGGAATCTATCACTAACGTGTCTCTTTCAGAAGCACAAGTTACTACTTGTGTAACGATATATCTGTAAGAGACATTAGTTAGTGATAGATTCCTTACCGCCCCACCCATCCTCCCCGTTCTGCGAACTGATTACTAGGGTTAAGGTCATCCCCTTTTAGGGCCCTAATTTTATGCACCAAAGGTCAGTTTCTCGCATGACTCTGCGTTTCGGCGCCGAAAGTTGTGTACACAATTAACGTCGGCGCGCATGGGTGGCGCCTTAGTAGCCTCCGTGACGTCGTCCCGGTGTGCACGACGCCAGTGAGGGCGCGGAGCTTCACGGCGCCACCTACTGGCGCGCAGGGGTACTGCTAAGCAGAAAACTTTCCAGAGCCAAACTGACGCCTGGGGAATATTCTATGGTAAGGAATCTATCACGAACTAATGTCCCTTACAGATATATCGTTACACAAGTAGTAACTTGTGCAATAGGAATCTAGGGAGCTGAGTGCATAGATGTACGTCAATATCTACTAATACTCGTGACCAGTAGGCTTGGATATGTGGGCAGTCCCCAAAGTAAGTGTACTAGCGTACCCCCGGTGTTGCACCCCCTCCAGCAAGTTACGCTTTTATTGGGGTCGAATCTGTGCAGGCGTTCTGGAATTAAATACCAGTATATTTTTAATTTAGTAAGTGATTCAGTAAGAGCCGTGTTGCAAGTGGTGTGATGGGCTCTGTAATAAATGGCCTCCCATTCCTTGCTGGTCTGGGATCTCCCCAACCTCAACATCTCCTAGCGAGTCTCACAAGGCTTGCAAGTGTCTAGTAGGCTGAAGAAGAAAGGTATAGATAGGCTTTCCTGTTTTCAGTTTCTATTTTTGGTAACTTCTGGTGGTGTTTTTTCAGTGTTTTCCAGTGATTTCAATACCTCAAAAAAACAGTGCTTTTCAGTGGTTACTCATTTTCGCGCCATAAAAAACGACTGAGACAGTGTTTTACCGGTGTTTATGGAACGCTTTGCTGTTATTATTGCTTGCTTTCTTCGTCAGGCCCCAGCCATGGTAAGGTCCACACTGTATGACATTTAAAGTGGATAAGAGGGCGATCATGATGTGTGCTGAAGAGATGAATGCCAGAATGTTACCATCTGACCAGACCAAGCAGTGTATATAGGTACAAACTACAGAGAATCGTTTGTGGCAGCCAGCAACGTCTCACAGTTCGGATCATTTTTCATAATTTCCCCTACAATATCACTGGGAGCTTCGGACGACATGATTTACAAGTGTTCATATGTGCCACCATAGCATAATACAAAGTTACACATTTGGATGAGCAGGTGTATTTAGAAAGTGTATTTTCACCCCGAAGAGCAAGAGCACCACAGTGCTGAATAACTGAAGGTTCCAGTTCATCTTATAAACACAACATTTTTTTGAGATGCCTTCGGTTCTTCACAAAACCTCTAACCAAACAAATTTGATGAAGGAAAAGCATGATAGACAATAGGGATTCCGGGACTCCCATCAACCTGAGGGATTTCCACAACAAATGTCTGGGAACTAGACTGAATGATCTCCTCAGTTTAACAAACGCTAGATATATTTTAATGTATTTCCAGAAAATCCGAGAAAGCCTGAAGACCTGGTCAACTGTGCTAGTGTTACGCCTGAAAACAGCCTGTCATCCATTGTTCCAGTTGATTAAGAAACTGCCTACGGAAAATCTACTGCAGATTGTCCAATAAACGGATGGGCCTGTAATTACTTAGGATGCCCCTATCCCCCTTTTTAAAAGAAAAAAATATGTTAGCACTAATCATTTCATCACGGAAACAAACGTAAATAAACAACATGGTTTCCCCCTGTTAAGTTTTTTTTTTTTTGCAATTTAACAAGTGAGACTCTTCCACAGCTCATGAGAATAACGACAACACTGTGTGCTTGTGTGTTTGTATCGCTAACCAAGCCGAGTGCTTCAAAAGGTTAAACGCCTTAAGTATCAGGCAAGTGACACTTCCCGGGCGCCCTCTGTGCGAGCCTTCAGGGAGAATTCCTCTTCATTACTACCTCCTCCTGACCCCAGACTCTGCAACACACTCACTCCCTTACAGGCTTGATTATCCACTACTCCTCTCCAGTGCACCTTATCTCACAGCTGACCTTGGGCCCCAGCCCCATATCAGGCACCATCAGGCTCCACTTTCATTTTTCCCGGTAAAAACATTAGTAAAATCACCTTTAAACTTAAAACATTGAATATAGCGGTAATTATAATTAGCAGACACTTTAAAGCATGTTCCACAGTAGCCCTTATGACCAGACTGCTAATTAAATAAACAGAAAGGCCATGACAGGGCCAGCTTCAGCGCTGATGCGAAAGTCTTTTTTGGCGCCGCACCAATAATCACTGCCATACGCCACAAGTGCTCCTCATCTCCCCATAGCCCCTCCCCCTCATGACCTCCTCCTCGGATTCCCTCACTGCCACCCTCCACCAGTGCCCCTCATTCCTCTGTAGCCCCTCCCCCTCATGACCTCCTCAGAATCCCTCACTACCACCCTCCAGCAGTGCCCCTCATCTCTCCGTAGCTTCCCCTTCCCCCTTCCACCCCATGACCTCTTCCTCAGATTCCCTCACTGCCACCCTTCAACAGTGCCCCTCATCGCTCCATAGCCACTCCCACTACCTCCTCCTCGGATTCCCTCCCTGCCACCCTGCAACAGTGCCCCTCATCTTTATGTAGCCCCTCTCTCATATGCATTTCATTTGTTGTGTAGCGCTACTCATATCAGTGTAGTGTGTGTCAGTACTTTACACTACGCACACATTATACAGAGACAACGAATCATACAAGTATGTAAATCAGTCTACAGGGAATGTCACATAAGCCAATGAGGATTACAAGGTGTATGAATCACATGTCATCCATACTGGTGGGCAGTATATTTTAAGAGGGTTTGGTCTGGAGAAGCACAAACTCCGGATTTAAAGAGTACTCCAGTGGTTAGGGGTTGCCTTTACTGATAAAAATGTATATCTGCCCAAAGATACTCATTTTAGCAACATTAGAATGATGAAAGACTGAGGAAGTTCTAACTATATCACAAAATAAAAAAAGCGAAGTTCTAACTATACCATTCAGGTTTGCATGCAGCTCTTTGATGACAGTTCATTGGTCACTGTCCTATGTTAGGATTGTAACTTCTGAACTGCAAGTAACACAAGGATCTCTGTCACAATGACAGTAACCCACTGAGCTTCCACATAAACTACAGTTTGTCTGCATTTAAAAACTACTAACAGACAAATGATTGCTCTCCAGCAGGATCATTAATCCCCAGCGTTATCTGGGCATCTTTTATTGTCTTATTGTTGTCCTGCATCGGCCATGATAAGGATAAAAAACTGTTTAAATGAAGCACACACGAGGTATGTGTCCTGCTGGGCCTGTGCAGATTTATAAAAGAAAAACAACTAGTAACACATTCTCTTACCTACTCCGTGAGTCAAACTTTGCGTCACAGCCTGGTGTGATAAGCAGCTGCAGGGGTCAGGAAAGGTGAATAGGAATAAACAAACTTCTTTTCTCCTGCACTGCATAGAAAAAGAAATATCCACGCAGCAGAACAGTAGGCAAAGGTTACCGCGGCCAAAGAAAGGTTTTGTCGCCTTTCGCCATGTGGAGATGAAGAGTGAAAAAATAAACAAAGCCTCGTTTACATGTAAATGGTCTTTTAAAGACCTGTGAAGTACTCCGGTGCGGCTTCGATAATCTCAAAAACTGTCTGTGTGTGGGCACCCGGGAGGCTGTCTCGGCTGACACACACCACGTGTGCTCTGCGCGCCTGCCTTCAAGCCCTCACTGCGAGGGCCAAGGCTCCTGTTTGGGTGGTTAGAACCGGGCCTGATTACAATGCGGGCACAGGTTTTAAAGGCATATCCACACGTGCACGAATGCAAGCATCGCAATCAGTTACAGTAAGCACCGATAGGCCAGCGCTCACACATAGGCACGATTTTATAACCTGCGCTCGTATTGAAACTCATAAGCATGATTGCACCTCGAAATATCATGCATATAGTATCATAACCCGGTTGGCGCACATTGTGTTTTTCACGGCAAAAGTTGAATTTTGGTGCCGGTATTTTTCACTTTTATTTTTTACCGAGAGGGACACGCTTACACAAGGTTGTTTATTTGATCTTTTCTGAAGCACTCAGTTTGGTTAGCGATTCGAATACACAAGCGCACAGTGATTGTCATTGTTCTCATGAGTTGTGGCAGTGTATCACAAGTTGACGTCCCCCTCGTTAAATGACACTATTTCTTTTAATGTGGAAACCAAGTCTTTTATTTCCGTATGTTCCCATTATGATCAGTGCTATAAATACATTTTTCCTATGTTGTAGTTACCCCCGATTGTACTGCTTTGGCTCCCTCAAGTGGCCAAAAGGTGCAAATGGCCAAGTAGTGAATCCAATTTGAAAAATTCAGCGATACTCGGTTTAAACCGGGTCAGCTGATTAGCAATCGGTAGGGTAATCTCGGGTAGAGTCGGTTAAAACCGAAATCCGGACAGCCTAGGTATAGAGGACCGAAACCAATCTCCTCTCAGTGGTCGTAGACACTAGCCATTTTTCGTATTGAGAAAGATGTCTCTGCATTTGGGTCTTATTGTCTGGCTGTACGAGCCTGTGACACAGTTGCCCGTAGTGCAGTCACTCTGTCTCAGGGATAGCATAGTCCTTGCGTAGTTGAGTAAAGGGGATCACTCCCTACTCAGAGAAGAGGGAAAGAAGGTTAAGCCTTATTTAGTGCTGCAATGGTCCCAAGCCTCCATCGTCTCCTTCGTGATCGGGGATAGGTACAGACTCCAGGGCCTAAGCGCTTTAAAAAAAACAGGGATCTTTAATTGGGATGTGCCAGCGGCAGCGCTGTCCTGAAAGAGCCAATGTCGTTCTGACTCAGCCCTGTTCCTTTCGGCTAGATACCGCCGTTTAGTGGCTAGTTCAGGGGTCTCCAACGAGTAGCTCGGGAGCTACTGGTAGCTCGCCAGTACCTTCAAAGTAGCTATCTGAGGTGAAGTCAAGCCCAGTATCAATTTCAGAGAGTAGGTGCCTATTAAAGAAGGCAGCACTGATCATCTCAAGACCCTAAGAGTGACAGCCAGCCAAACTAATCACAGTAACTCATACTAACACTTAAACACACACTGTGCTGGTTTATAGGACCTGCTACATGACAGTCTGTATCCAATCTCAATATAATTACGCCACAAGGAGATTGACCATGTTTATCAGTCACAACATGTGTGTGAACAGTGCACCATCAAAAAAGTATGGCAGCAGTAGCCTGAGCTGTAATCAGTGCTGACCTACCAAAGTGCGGGACTGTAGGAGTCAAAGAATGAAAATGTGTCAGCTAGATGCATGATCAGCTCAAGACCTGATGAGAACAGGGTATAATCCAGACCAAAGAAAATTAAGAGATTCATCCTGCAGAGGATATAAATTACCCTCATTGCACTTGGGTCGAAACTTCGACACTCATCCCCCAGTGGGCCTGTACCTGATGTCATTCCGGCCCTGCCTTTTCACAGATAAATGTTCTCTGTGCCTCATCAGAAAATCATGAAATGAATATTTGTAAATCCATAAGGGACAGGTCTATCTGTAAATCTGGTGCCACTATGAACCACAACCAGTTTTTACTAAGGATACCAGAATGTGTAATTGATTGGTTATTGAATTTGCCTTTTGGATTCCCCTCCTTTATATCTGTCCTACCTCACAAGCACTTTCCTTTTTCACACTTCCCTTGGAGCAACCTCTTTCGCTATTTGGAGCATTGAATATGATGATCCTTTATAAAAGTAACTAAATAATTAACAGTCCCTATTGGAGCGATATTTTGTGCCTTTGTGTCTTTTGAGGATATACTTGTGTGCATTGTAAAGAAAATGGTGGTACATTAATGATAGAATGTTAATTCTATATGTACCAGATGCCCTTTGAGTAATGAATGTTTTTCATAACTGAATTGTAGCTTTAAAGAAGTCTAGGACCATTGTTTCCTATACCAATGGTAAGCATCCATGGCGTATGACTGTAATACCTGGGAATTCAAAGTAGTCTGTCCATATGAGGCATTTGTACATGTGAGTACATGATGATAATAACAAGCTGATATGTTGACTGTGCATTTCTCAAAAACTGAAAACTGATATTTTAAAGGCAGTTTTAGTTTTCAAAAATGGGGCTTCTTCTGGAAAATTGAGTTTGTTTGCCCACAGTGGAAAGTAGTATTAAAATTTGCAATTTCAGAAACTGGTGAATGATAATTCAAGCTGAGCTGGGGAGACGTACTGCTGTGGTTATGTCCTGTGTGCCACTGGGCATGTCAAGATTTGAATGTTGCTTCATAAATCAAGGGGAGGTATTTAATATTGAAGAACTTTTTCCCAGCATTTCTGCTAGTAACAGCACTTGGTATACTTGGGGGGTAACTACTGAAAATCTTACTTTGGGTGGCCATAGTGTAGTCACTATTTTGCAGGTATAAAATTTGGTAGTAGCTTGGGAAGACTTTCCTTGAGCAGAAGTAGCTCTCACTACAGAAAAGGTTGGAGACCCCTGGGATAGATAGTAGAGTTGCAGATTTGGAGACCCCCCCCAGAACCCGGGGGGAGATAGCTAATCTCTCTCCTCAGGCGAGGGAGCCTCCGAGCCCTAACAAAATGGTTTAATTCTGATTGTAGTTTGGAAATCATTCCTTTCGGGGGCACTAGAGGAAGCGTCCGAAAAAGATACAAAACCCTGGGTAGAATGGTCATTTTGAAAGTTGCGACTCTTCCCTACCAGGACATCCCATGCGGCCTCCAGCAGGCTAACTCAGTTTCTCAATTTTAGTGTGGCTATGTAAAGTTTGGTAGTTAATGAGTGAGGTAGTTTGAAGGGTGGAAGACAGTTTGATCCCCAAATAAAGAACCAACGAAGTTGCTCACTGAATGGGGTATTGCTCAGCAAGGTAGGATTCAAGTGCTGGGGGCATCGATAGATTTAGAGCCTGGGACTGGTTGCGTTTACTCTGAATCCCGAAGCGAGGCTGATAATTCAGTCAAGAAGGTGGGAAGGCGGTCCAGAGTAGCCAGTGCATTATCTGGCTGCCCCCCGAAGACGGTCCCAATGATGTTGGGATTGTCCCCGGCCCTCTGAGCCAATGGCTCCATGTACACGGCAAACAGCAGAGGGGACAGGGGACACCCCCCTTCTGTGTTCCCCTGCTGATAGCGAACGGCGTGGAGACACAGCCGTTCACCCTCACCGATGCCACTGGGAGATGTTAGCAGTTTTGCACCCAGGCTCAGAATCTCCCTGTGATACCGAAATGGGTGAGAACCTGTTCTAGGAAAGGCCAGTGAGTGTACCCGGTCAAAGGCTTTCTCTGCATCAATAGCTAGAAGCATGTGTTCCCTGCGGGCTCGAGAGGCTGCCTCGATGAAATGCAGTATTCACTTGGTGTTGTCGCTGGTTTGACGTTGGGGGGATAAAACCTGCCTGATCCAGGTCGATAATGGAATGCATGCAGGAGCTTAGTCTGGATGCTTGGATGCCCGTGAATAGGTTGAGATCCACATTCAGGAGGGAAATTGGTTGGTATGATTCACATCTTCGGTGGTCTTTGCCATGCTTAGGAATAACCGACACCAGGGCAGAAAGCATAGAGGGAGGGAGTGCTCCAGGACCAGAGATGGTATTGAACAGCCGCGCAAGGATCGGGCGGGGGTTTGGCAAAATGTTCTATAGAAAATAGATATAAAGCCATCTGGCCTGGCGATTTCAGGGACTGTAGTCGGGAGATAGCTGAGATGACCTCTTTCACTCTGGTCTCGTGATCCAGGGAAGTGGTCTGGTCGGAAGGGGGGAGGGAGGAGGTGGGGGAGTCATCCATGAATCCGTGAAATAAGATGAACTGTTTTCATGATTCAAATTTTGAGCTGCATACAAGTTTGCATAGTACTCTGTAAGTGCTTCTGCGATGGCGACGTCATCTGTAATCTATGCCCCAGACGCATCTAGGAGGGAGTGGACACCCCTCTGTTGCTACTATACGCGTAAGCTATTTGCCAGGAGACAAGGGCTTCTGTCCCCTCTGGCGTAGAAGGCATGGCGTAAGCGTAGAGTTGCATATTCAGCTCTGTCACGATCTATGCCGGCTAGTTGCGCTCAAGCAGCTGTCAGCTGCTGCCAAATTCTGAGGTCCAAAGTGTGCTGATGTATACACTCTAATTTTATAACTCGCGCCGACAGTTGAACTTGAAATAGCTATAAGTTCCCCCCCCTATGTGGAGTGTCCCCCATGTTCTAAGAGAAGTGAGTGAGCAGCCATCCCCATAGTCTCCGCTGCATGGCATGGCGTGTCGAGTTGTGCCCCAATAAATCTGACCATATAGTGTGCCTTCCACATCATAATGGCTAGGGGTTTGATGTTTTCACTGGGATTCTAGTTAACATAGGGAACACACTCAAACAGGCAAGCTTAACCATGTGCGTTCCAAGGAGAGCGAACAGTTGAAAAAGTATAATCGACAAAAAAAGGGACCATTCGTGGCCCCGTCTCACCGCCACTGTGCAGAGTGTGGATCGCATTTTCCCCACTGTCAAGAGTAGTGGCGGCAAAAGCAATCGTGTTGCTTTTGCCGCCGACATGTCCGAATTTAGTATCTACAGCTTTCGTGGGAAACACACACTCGTGTTTGTCCCTCAGACCTTTGTTGTCTTCGAATTTAACGCATACGCTTGGGGACACTCTTTTACCCATTAATTGTAGCTTTATGGATGATTGTTCCTTAGCTTGACTGACGGCATGAGCACTTTGGACCTTGAATCAGTTCGAATTATCTGCCCCATTATCCTGCCGTGTTGAATTTGTACCCAGCCGGGTTGGAATTATCACCGGTCCTGGGATCCCACTGTACCGTAGCAACTTTATTCAGCCCTGAAGAGTCGTGGGTCACTATACCCCCGACGAAACACGTGTCTGCTTGTTGCGTGTCTCTGACAGAATAAAGAACACACAGCTCTACTTCAGTTTTTTCAATTTATCATTGTTGTATCATTTTGCATCTATGCATTTGAACTCTTATGTGTGCACAGGATTATTTTTGCAAGGTTTTGCCCATGGGTTGTGCCATTTCCTGTGCGTTATTTTAGGCTTTCAGCTCCTTTTTGCAGTGGGCATTCACGGACAGGAGTGGTCATCGTGCAGTATCATTACTTGGGACGATTTTCTGTTCGTCGGGAGAGCTCAGTCTAGTGAGTGTGAGAGACCTCTTAGGCAATTTCAGGTTCTGGCGCAGGATTTTGGGGTTCCATTGGCTCCTGACAAAACAGCTGGGCCCAGCTGCAGATTGACATTCTTGGGCATTGAGTTGGACTCGGTCGCGTGGGTGGCCAGGTTACCGGAACAGAAGGTGACAGACATGCAGGCTTTCTTGCTGCATGTGATTGGTGAGAAAAAGATAGATTTGCGGTCGGTGCAGCGAGTTCTGGGTTTCCTGAACTTTGCGTGCAGGGTGGTGCGTGCTAGGAGGACTTTCTGCAGACGCCTCGGCATGGCCATGTCTGGTGCGGTGCTTCCACATCACAGGGTCTGGATCTCGTTGGGGGTCAGGGCGGACCTTCGGGTGTGGCAGATGTTTCTGTCGGACTTCAATGGTGTATCACTGGACTTTGTGGATGACAAGATGGTTTGGCGTGCAGATTTTCTCTGATGCCGCAGGGGCTTCCGGTTTTGGGATCTGAGACGGGAGGTGGTGCGCAGAACAGTGGCCAGAACATTGGTTGAAACAGGGCAGGAGTATTGCTTTCTTAGAATTTTTCCCACTGGTGGTCGCATTGGAGGTGTGGTTCGTGGAGTTCCGGGACAGGTCAGTATTGTTCCATGTGGACAACAGTACGGTAGTGGACTTAGAGAATAACCAGAAAGCAAGAGACCTGCGGGTGCTGCGCCTTTTGCGGAGTTTTATGTTGCAATGCCTGCGACTGAATGTGATGTTTCGCTCGCAACATGTCCCAGGAGCAAGCAATGACGTTGCGGATGCCTGGTCTCGTTCGCAGTGGCAGCGTTTCAGACGCCTGGTGGCGGGAGCGGATGCTTTCAAGACCAAGGTGCCAGCCGGCATCTGGGCCTGGGGGGAGTGAGAGTGGTGGGCCTCGTCGAGAAATCTGAATCTACGAGGCGCACTTCGATTGGCGTGGTCTGAATTCAGAGCGTTTCTGGGATGGACCAGTGAGACGTGGCGCATGCCACGGCAGGACTGTGAACAGGGAGTTCTTAGTTTTGTTTTGGATTGCATTGATAGGGGGCTGTCTCAGATGGCGATTGGGGGTAAATTGGCAGGAATTTCTTTTTACAGCACATTGTACATGGGTTATGAGCCAGCCAAGAGTGAGCTGTTGAGCAGAATGTTGAAAGGTTGGGGAAGAGAGAGGAGTGAATGGGGGGGGGGGGTCGCCTAAGGAAACGATTACTTTTGATATGTTGCAGGGGCTGTTGGCGGAGTTGCCGCATTGTTATGATGAACACGAGGTTGCTTGTTTCGTCTATGTATGATATGGATGTTTTTTAGTGACTTTCGGGTGTCTGAGTTGTTGGGTGCCCGAGGGAAGGAGGGGGAGAGTGTATGGTGAAGTGTGCCTGGATGGGACGCATTTTGGTATTTGGTTGGGTCGTTCTAAAAATGACCAAGGGTGTAGGGGTAAGTGAGCGAAACGGGTTTGCGAGGGGGTGTGCCCGGTGATGGAATGGAGAGGTTTTTGTCAATAGTCCCGGAGTGTGTCTGGTGAAATTTGTTGTCATGTTTCACAGAAGCGTGTGATGGAGTATTAGTTGCTGGCGGTGTTGCGAATGGCACTGAGGCGCTTAGGCAGGGATCACGCTAGGTATGGGACGCATTTGTTTCGCATTGGCATGGTGATGGCGGCTGCACGCTTGGGTTGGTCCTGGGATAAGAATCAGCAGATTGGGCGGTGGAGATCTTGCTGCTGCGAGCGCTATGTGCGAAAATAAGTCCAGATTGGTTGGTGGGAGGCACCAGTGAGAGTTTGTTGTATTTGTGGTGCATTTTGTATTAACACTTGTTTTCTTCGTAGGTTGCGTTGGGGGCCCAGGAGCCAAGACTGTTACCTGGATTGTCGGGCACTCGTTTGTACATTGGGCGTTGAAGTATGCAGACTGGCAGGTATATGGACGTAGCCTGCGTCTGCGCAGCAGCCACCACGAGGTACATTTGAGTGGGATGCGCTGGGGGGTTGTTGCCCTGGCTTACGAAGAAAGTGGCCCAATGAGGTTGCCCGGACATGTTGGTGATCCATCTGGAAGAAAATGACTTAAAAAAAGCAATCTGGTGTGTCCCTGTTACACTTGATGCAACGTGACTTGGAGGCCATGAAGAGCAATCTTGCGGGCGCATGTATTGTTTGGACAGAGTTTGGACCAAGGAGAATCTGGAGGGGAGCTCTAAAGCCAGCTACAGTTGAGAAAGCGCGAAGGAAATTGAACCGCGCAATGAGTCTTTTGTGGTAACGCAGGGATCAAGGTGATTGCAGATGTGGAGTTGCGGCTGGAAGAGCCATTGCTTTTTCGCGATGATGGGGTGCACGTTTTGCACCTAGGTAATGCATATTACATGATGGAAATGAAAGATGTCATCAGTAAATTGTGGAACAAATCCTTTTGGTGCCGCTGGGTTTGAGGGCAAAAGGTGCGCTGAATGTGGGTGGGGCAGGTAACCGCCCCATTGGGGGTTCCCTGGTTGGCTGACTGTGGAGGTGTGGGGAGTCTGATGGGCATACTCACCCCCCCCCCTCCCCCCCCCCCCCCGGGAGGGGGATACAGGTGCATGATGGGGGTGCGAGATGCAAGAGTGCGATGGCTGGAGATGCTGGAGGAGGTTGAAAAGATAAGTGTGGAAGCGAATGGAAGAAGGGAGGAGATCGCTGAGTGAAGCGGGAGAGAGAATCTGGAGTGTGGGAATGGATGAAAGACATGACGTTTGGGATTGTTAAGTTGTTGATGTTTATGGTATATTGTTGTTGTCAACCCTGTCCTAATAAATGGCCTTTTACGCTAACATTCTGCGTTGGAGTGGTTATTGCGCGAGGGCTGCTGTGGGAAAACTGAATTCTTCTGCTGTCTGCCTGCCTTCTCAAGTTGGGCGATTCAGTAGACGCAGGCCCTACCGGGCCTGAACCCTCCGTCCCTGCCGGTGCGTGCAGCCGTTCAACGGACAGTGCCTCTTGTCCTTGGCCATTCATGGCTGCCTCTCTGCTGGTCGCCTGCAGTGCCGCCCTGGTCTACATGGGCATGACTGCCCGATTCCCCAAGGCTGGTGTCGGCGGTAGTCAGGCTCTCCGATCGGCTCCTTCCCCGCACGGCCTCACCCTTCACTTCCAGGCTGCAGCTTCATTGGCAGAGTTCCGGAGCATAGGCAGGGCCGCCGAAAGTCCAGTGGGAACTCCTCACTCCCGCTCCACTGCTGTACTTTGAGGAGCGAAACAAGGCAAGGGTGCAGGGTTATAGTGGTGGATACGGGTGACCGGGCCAGAGAGATGCATTTCACCAGGCGGCCATCTTGGCCACAACCCCCCCAAAAGTGAGTTTTGAAAGATAAACTGAGGAACATTCCTGCCCTAATGGCAATGCTATTCGTGAACTAAGAGGTAATTCAGGGGTCATGTGTACGATATGTGGGCTAGATTCCTATTATTCATGGAGCAAATTTATAGTCTAATAAATCAAACCAAATAGGGTTTTTTGTACAGCAGGAATGCTGAAATTATATATTGGAAGGTGTTCTTGTGTGATAATGAAGAAAAGGTGACCGCAAAATAAAATATTTGCTTAGGATGACATAATGAGACTGGTTTATAGGTCAATTACATTAGTTAGGTCGAGTAGATTATTCAAGTTACTGGACCTGCAGGGCTAGTAACATTACTTTTTATCATTTTTCAAGGCCTGCTTAGAAGTAAATTAAATATGCTAATTGGGTATAAGCCAATATTACCATGTTTAGGGCAGAGAGCAAAGACACTTTAGCACTGGTTAGCAGTTGTCCTAATACCAGCAAAAACAAGGTCAGAAAAATAGAGGGGGGGGACCAAAAGTTGGAGGAAGACCACCATACGGTTGTCGGGTCTTACAGTGTATAAAAACCATGAACACCGTCCTATGATGAAGAATAGTGGTAGATCTTCCTTTCAGGATCTCAACATCTGCCTAAGTGCAACCTCTTAGCAGCCCCTTTTCATACAGGGACGCCCGCTGGTTCCACTCTACAACGGGGGCGCATTGGGGGGTGGTGTGCACCATTAAAACTTGACAATCGCTGAGCTGAGAGATAGGTGCGATGCAGATCATGAAATTGCGTGAGCTTAAACCAGGCTTTATCAAGTCTTACTCATTCCAACAGCAAGGAAGCATCAGGGTCTCAGCGGGATTCCAACCGAAGGGACTCTCGTTGCTCCAGTCCTGCTGCATCAAAGTTGGGTAGCATGTGGGATGCACGGCAGCACCCGACAGGTGCTGAAAGTCCCAAAAGCCTGCGTGTCCGGCTTCAGCAGTGATCAGAGGTGCTCGGTGCTGCCTCCTCCAAAGTAAGTTTAGCAATTCCTACCAGGTTGGGTGTTAATCTTGGCACTCCTAATCTAGTCCCAGTGAGGTCAATGAACTCACAGCGTCCTCCTCTATCCAAGGGGCAGTTTGGGGGCAATATCCGCAATGCTTGATCTCAACTCATTGGTCACACTTCAGTATCAAGAGTCTCTCCGGACAAATGGGGTTGCCATGGTACCTTACACAAGGCATCTGCCCTTCCTGCATGGCAGTGCACTACACAGTGGCCCCGTCTGGCCTATTGGGTTCGCCCTTAGGCCCTGCAACGGTTTTTGCACTTTTTGGCATTGTTCACTTACACAGCGGCCATTCCTGGCATACGGGGCCGCTGCAACAATGCAGTACGGACTTTTGCTACCCACACTATCTTCACGGTGGCCCTCTCCTGACATAGAGGTTGCTGACTTTTTTTCTGGACATGGGAAATGACCCCTTCAGTGCAGCAGCCATCTCCTCACCTTTCACCAGGAGTCCTCACTACAGGGCTCCCCATTGGACCTTGCTTATCCAATGCAAGCAGGCAGTGGTGCTCCAGGTGACCCCAATGGTCTTGGTAAACAGGAGCTGATGCTCCAGAGGAGGTGGTCTTGTTTTCCCTGGGTGATGTTCCCTGATCTAGCAGAAAGACTAGCAGACCACCTTGGCTCCCAGTGCTGGTCACAGCAGACATCTTGCAGCAGTGAAGAGATTTGACTTACCCATTGCTGTCAAAGAGACTGACCGTTTCCTGTACGATTTTAAGGAACCAGCTAGGCAGGAAGGAATAAAATTGATGCAAATGTGCTACCCAGAATTGATTTTGAAAAATAAATATATTCCTGAAAATTCACTGCTTTGTGTTGTGTTAATGTTAGCCAGACTTTGAACTATGCTGGTGGTCTTACCCAAGAGTGCTTTGCATTTGTATGGTTTATGTGGGAAATGGTTGTTTCAAGATAAAGAATGATCATGGTGAGAGGTCGGATTTTATCCTAAGCAGATAAAGTGTGAATGTTTTTGCCACAAATATAATTTTCAATTTAATTTGTTTCATTTTTCACCCTGTGGCGGTTCATAGATTTTGGTTAGTAAGATTTGGTTATGTTTTTTAACAGAATTTGAGGTTAGTAAATATATCTTGCAGACAATGATTTGAACACTTCAAATGTCAGGCGACTATTTACCCAGGGAACTCTTTAACATTGTGAAAAGACAAACCATGTCTGACCCCCCCTCTTGTTTTAATCACCACTAATGAATGATGTAAGGAAATTGCTTGCTTTTTCTCTGACAAAGTCACCAAAATTTAGCAATCCTTTTTACAAGTCTGCTCTCTGTCCTCCATCCTTGCCTTCTTCTCTGACCCAACTCCCCTCATGACAGCTCCTCCTCCTGTTCCCATTGCTGACCAAACGACCCCTAAAGGTACTAACGGCTACCTTAATCACTCCAACCTGAAAAACACCACCAACTGGTCTGACTTCGATCCCTTGACGGAAAAGGAAGTCTTCAATATAATCAGGAATCTAAAGCCATCGGTCAACACAAATGACCCCCTCCCATCCACGATGGTGAAAACCTCAACCCCGTTTTGGACTCTAATAAACACATCTCTCAGTACGCCCTGTGTACCGATCTCTCTCCAACGAGGACAAATCACACCCATTCCCAAAAATCCCAGGCCTGTACCTAACCATCTAAACAACCTTAGATCTATCACAAACCTCCTGGTCCAAGCCAAGACGTTGGAGAAATGTGTCTTACAGCAACTTAATCATCATATACGATAATTCACACTTTCCAATCCGGTTTCAGAAAAGGGAGCAGTACTGAAACGGCCATGCTCAATATATCTGATGACATTCACAGATCCCTAGACGCTGGAGATGCTTGTCTACTTATCCTTCTTGACCTATCTGCGGCGTTCGATACTGATACCCAGCCCTACTTGAATCTCTGAAGTTTCACTTCAGCATCAATGGCACCGTCTTAAAATGGTTCACATCTTAAAATGGTTCACATCTTACCTATAACACCGTTCGCAACAAATCAAAATCATCTCATGTCTTTCTAAACCCACACGGGTCAATCTTGGAGTGCCTCAGGGCTCAATTCTATTTCTCTTTTCAATCTCTTCATGGAACCCCTTACGGTCATATTGAAGCAGGCAGGGATCAAATATCACCTATATGCTGATGACACGCAACTTTACTTCAAAATTCAATCACCCAGTGACATTCGACATTATAACACCACACTGATCAAGTTACAATCCTGGGTTTGCTCTAATCACCTTAAGCTAAACCCCATCAAAACTGAAGTAATTCTATCCCCCCCCCCACCCCAAAAGCAACCACCTTCCAATCCACTAATGGCTCAAAGACCTGAACGACTTAAATTTCTCTCTCACTCTATTCAACTCCGCAAAGTCCCTTGGCTTCTTCCTGAACAAAAACCTGTCAATGAAAGAATAAATCAAAAATTCAGCAAAAGGAGTGCTGTACTCACTATAAAACATTAAGAAAATTGAACTTTTCATCCCTGCCGATGATTTGAAGATTGTGGTGCATTCTATGCTCCTTACCAGACGACTATGGTAATGCCATTATCACGGGGATGCCGAAATCTCACCTCGTCCACCTTAGATCAGTTCTTAACTCTGCAGCATGGCTCATTTCAGACATCAAACAATTTGAACACATCACACCTGCCATCAATGTTAATGTTATTGACATTTCTAGGGCCTGACTACAGAGGCCTAACACGGGAGGAGTAATGTTAAAGATTAAACAGTAAAAAGCCAGGTTTTCAAGGCAAGTAGATTTGTCTAAGATGCAACGGGAGGCCATTCCATGCCTTGGCTGCACCAACCACAAAACTTCTGCCACCCCAGTTGGCTTTCTTTACAAAGGGCAACGACACCAAATTTGCTTCTGAGAAGCGTAGTGATCTTTTTGGTACATACCAATGGAATTGCAGTTTAAGGTAGTTGGGCCCAGTTCCTTGAAGGGCTTTATGAACCATGCACAGAGCTTTAAACTCAACAAGTTTTTTAACGGGCAACCAGTGAAGCTTTCCAATCTCAGCCGAGATTGTAATGTAAGTAACACTTCTATAGCGTGGCTGTCACCCTACGGGTATCCTGGAAAAGACACTATGTGTAACTGTAATTCATGAGAGCCAGGCCGGGGAGACTGTGATGCTATTCTCTAGGGAAAAGTCTGTTTTTTAGCTCCTTCCTAAATCGCAGAAGTGTCACTTTGTCTGAGCTCGACTGGCAGTGCATTCTAAAGTTTGGAAGCTACAAGGCTGAATGATCTACTGCCAAGTCGAGTTTTGTTAAAACGTGGATTACAAATTAAGTTGGCTGAAGAATACCAGAGGAATTTTCTCTGTAAAAGCTTAGGCCCCGTTTTGTGTAGTACTGTCCTATAAACAATACAGAGTGCTTTTAATCTGCGTAATGGGTAGCCAGTGAAGATCTTTTAGAGCAAGCGAGGCAGCTGCTCTGCTGTTTAATGCTAGTTTAGCTGTGATTACTTGTATCCTTTGCAGCTTTTTTTTATCAAGGAAACTGGGGCTCCCAGAAGTAGGGCATTACAATAATCTAATCTGCTCATGATAATACTCCTTACCACTTGGGGTCTAGCTAGAGCTGGTAAAAATGTGAGTATTTTTCGAAGAGCTCGGAGCAGAGATAAACAAGTGCTCACTGTTTTGTTCACTTGGTGTGAGAAAGTGCCATCTTTCTTGCATAGTATGCCCCCACTTTTTGCTGAATTGCTGAATGTACTTTGACTGAGTGTGCCCTGGACTCCTGCCAATCAGGTGCCCAGGGCCTATGTTCCTTCCCTAAAAACCTCAAACCCAAATTGGCAAACACTGGCCACATGTCAGGCCCTGGTAAACGGTACCCTAGGTACCCAGGGCCTTGTGACCAGGGAAGGCCTCTAAGGGCTGCAGCACTCATTGTGCCACCCTTAGAGGCCCTGTACCCTAACACACACACACACTGCCCTTGCAGGCTGAGTGTCTGGGTACAAGACAAAACAGAGAGTCGACATGGCACACATCCCTGTGTGCCATGCCCACCACCTACACTGCCCTGCCATACATCAGCCACCCCTCTAGCTGGGTGCCCTATGCCAGTGGTGTGGGCACAGGAGCATGAGCCCTGTGCCCCTACAGTACCCAGGTCCATTCCTGGGCACTGTAAGTGCAGTGCTGCCATTTAAGAGTACATGGTGCTGAGAGCTCGTCAAACACGAACTCCACAGCACCATAATGGCAACACTGAAGACTAGGAAGTTTGGTATCAAACTTCTCAGCATATTAAACCCACACTGATGCCAGTGTGGGATTTAATGTACCAAGCAACATAGAGGGCATCTAGGAGATGCGCCATGAAACCTAACCTACAATCCACGTCTGGTCTGGGAGGCTGCCTAGGCTGCCATACAGCATACATGTTGCGGGACCCCTGGGTAGGAGAGCCCCTGCTCTCCTGGGCCTGGAACAATGCACATCCTGGGCGAGGTGCTAGGTCTCCTCCCCCAGGATGGACAGAGGGAAGCTTCAAAGGCATGCCGCCTCTGTGAGCTTCCCCAGGCCACTTGCAGCCCCCACTCTGGCGGGAAACCCCAAATAAGGACAGGGGATGTGCCAGCCTGCCAATCCCACCCCTCAGGTGGGGGAAGCGAGGTGAAGCACATCTCCGGGCGCTCGCCGTCTTGAAGATGGGAGGCCCTGCCCAATCAGGACTAGGCTACTGCCCCCCTCCCACAGGAGAGTGGCAGAATAGGAGGTGTACCCACCCCAGGACAGGAACCTATTGGTCCCTGCCCTTTACCTACCTGTAACGCCCCTAAATCTAGTATTTAGGGGCACCCTGAACCTTCCTTCCTCAGATTCCAGATTCCAAAATACCAAGAAGAGCAAGAAGAAAGAAGACCTGCTGTGCAGCTGCTAAGAAGAGGAAGACACCAACTGCTTTTGCCCCATCCCTACCGGCCTGTCGACCCTCGAACCTGCTCCTACTACATCCCGGCACCTCTTGTGGCCAGCAACCTCACAAACCCCGGAGGACCTGGCTACCTTTTAGCTCTAAGCACCTGGGACTTCCATGAGCAGAGGCTCTGCTCAAAATCAGCTTCTAATCCCTGGCACCAGCCCGGAACCGCGAACCCTGCACACTCTGCACCCGCCTAGCCTGGCCTGTGCCGGAGTGAATAAAGACCACGAGGACGACCCCCCCGGCGACTGTGACCCCGAGTCCGGCAACCAAGGACTTCCCTCGACGCTCCTGACGACGCCTGCAGCCTCAGAACAAGGTACCCCCCCAACCGCGATCAACAGAGGGTAAGATTGCCCGACACCAAAAGGCACCCCGGCGCCCTGCGGCCCCCTGTGCCCAACTCCTGGGTACCTACCTATCCTCCAACTACACAACTTACCTCTCAAAGTGGTGGTGGCACCTGAAGAATCTTCGTCCCGAGCTTGCAGCCTTTTTTCAACCAGGAGCTTTCCCATTGAAATCAATTGAGCGCCCGAAGGCTCAAAAGCACCCTGCACCCAGCCGCCCGAGTGGCCCTGGCAGTGTAACCTCTACACCTATCTACTTCCCCATTTGCCCTGAGCAAGTGACCAGGAGCCCAGCTCCCACAGCCGCGTGGCCTGCTAGTCAGCAGCCACCAACCAAGGCCCCTCTGCATCCCATAGGATAACATTGGGCCTAACTCACTCTGCACCTAGCTGCCCCTGCGCCACTGAGGGTGTAACAACTGCACCTACCCGACCCTGGGAGACCCCAGAGTCTGTGCCCAGAGCCTTAACTCTGTAGTCGAGTACTTACCCAAAAGCAGATAACTCAATTTTCTCCATAGGGTAACATTGACTGGCTTCTTCTGAAATTTCTTCTAAGTGTGGAGTTTCTAAAACTTAAAATATTCACCAAAAATCAGCCGAGTAACGAAAACACTCACCTGCTATTAGGAGAGATCACAGTGCTGGATCTTGGTGCCCAGCATTGACCCTGAAAAATATTCACAACCGTACTTACCAGTAACCCAATTTGCTCCCATAGGAAATCATTGACTGCTTTTCTGTGATATATCTTCAGTCGATTTTTGCAAACTTCAAATATTCTTTAAAAATCGTGCTAACTGTGAAAACGTAATTACTTACCTGTTTTAGGTAGAGGTCCCAGTACTGAGTCTAGGCACCCAGTACTGGATTACAAAAGTAACGAGAACTAACTATACCTGCAACTTGAATTTTCTTCCATAGGGAACAACTTTTAAAATAGCAAAATATTGCCTAAAAATCATACCAGTAACTAAGTCAACTTTTATCACTTGTCCTAAGAACTGTCCCAGGGCTGAATCTAGGATCCAGTCCTGGAGTTACAAAAGTAATCCTGAAAGTAATCTATTGCAAATAACTTGAAACTTCCATTGAACTCAATGTATTATTGTGTTTGAGATTGTGTTGCCTATTGCAACAACTTGTAACTATCTACAAAAGCCAATTGCATATTGCAAAAGTATTTACCTAAAGCATCTCATTCTGAGAAAGTATATTTTAATACCTATTGTTGGTTCTAAAATAAAACAAGCATATATGTTTTATATAAACCATTGGCCTAAAGTTCAGTTATTGAGTGTGTGAAGCCATTTGCTGACTGAGTGTGTACAACAAAATGCTTTACACTGTCCTCCGATACTGCCTTACTGCTCGACCAAGCTACCACTTTAGAGAGTAAGGTTATATCTAACTTTAGCCTCTGCCAAACCTCTGGGGACTGTGGACTCTGTACACACTGTACCTATTTGGGAACAGTATATACAGAGCCACTTTCTCACACTTGGGAGTCCAGTTGTAGATTACTACCTAGTAGTATATTGAGGCGTGTTTTGGTATGCCTGTAAGCAATCTGGCAGCTGCATTCTGCAGAAGTTGAAGTTTGTTCGGAAGCCCTTTCTGGATATTGATATTGAGGCTATTTCAATAGTCCAGTCTGGACATGGCTAAAGCAGTGATAACTGTTTATTGACTATCTTTGGGTGGGAATGGCATCATTTTCTTGCAGAATATACGCTGAGACCACCGCATTCACTTGATCCCTAAAACTGAGTTTGTTGTCTATGCAGACTCCCAGATTTTTTACCTTCTTAATAGGCGTGGGGAGAGGACCCACTGTATCCGGCCACCATGCTGGGGTCCAAAGATTAGGGTCATTACCGAACAACACAACCTCTGTTTTGCTGGAGTTGAGTTTGGGTGTCGTCTGCATATGAGGTCAGATTAAAACCAAGAGATTCAACCAGGGGAGCCAACAGTGACACATAGAAGTTGAAAAGTGTTGGGCTCATAGATGACCCCTGAGGGACTCCACAGGGCAAAGAAAAAGGTTTAGCAGAGAATTCGCCGAGGGAGACAGTCTGTAATCTATTTGATTGAAAGGATTTGAGTAATTTCCAGGCAGTGCCCTGGACTCCAATCTCTTGCAGCCGGTCCATCAATAAAACATGATGGACCGTATGAAAGGCCACTGAGAGGTCCAACATAATCATAAGGGCTTTTCGTCCCTGGTCGAGTATAGCCTTGATTTCTTCAGTGAATTTAAGAAGAGCAGTCTCCGTGCTATGCCCCCACCCCACCGGAAACCATACTGGGTGGGATCCAGCACCTGAGCTTCTTCCAGGAACAAACTAAGTTGTGCATTCATGATTTTCTCAGATTTTCGCTAGAAGTGAGAGTTTAGAGATGGGTCTAAAGTTATTAGTCTTTAGGATCTAGACTCGGTTTTTTGAGCAGGGGCAGTATGGATGCACTTTTCCATGTTTTGGGAAATTACCCTTCCGTAAACATAGCATTTATGATGTTAATGTGACTGGCTCGGGTGCTATATTTAATATTGAGAGTGGGCAACGATCAAGAGCCTAAACTGGTTTCCCATCGAAGGAAGATGTACTTACAAGACTGCCTGCATCATCCACAAATCACTTCACTTACACACACCCAACTACCTAGAGCACAAGCTAATGAAAGCTGGGTCTACCAGATCTTTGAGAAGCTGTAACGCTCTTTTACTCATACCTGCAAATCTAAAGAAAAATCAGCAACCAAGTCTCGCTCTTTTTCTGGAAATGCTCTGAGCATATGGAACTCTTTACCTTGTGACCTTCGATGCAACCCCTCCTTCAAAAGAAACCTGAAACAACTCCTCCTCAACTAGTTTAACTCCTAGATTATTGACCTTGGTTAATTATCGCAGTTACAGATCTAGTCCCTACGATCATGGGCTGTTTATCTGTTTTATGCTGTCTATTAGATTATCTTGAATTGCTTCTCTTGTTTTTGGTACTACTTTTATTTTCTTTGATGTTTACTATTTTCTATTTTTAATTCGTGCCTCGTTTGTGTTTACGTGCCTGATATACAGAAATTTCTGTTCACAATTTTGTAAAGCGCTCTGATAACTTTGGGTCTAGCAAGCGCTATATAAAACTTATAAATAATAATAATTCCCAAGGCAGGTTCAGTAATTGTGCAGGTGGCACAGCGGCAACCCAGAAACCCAGTGGCACTGTGTTTAGTATAACCGGTTCAAAAGTGCCACAGAATGGGCATGGCAGCAAAAGATTCTCCTCTTTGGTTGTCTGTCAGTGCTACTAATGCCATGGCAATAATTGGCGATATGACAGATCGATGTTGTCAGATATAGCCTCCACCACATCTAGACTTACTGCCTGGGGGCACAAAACAAGATTTAAGGGCTACTATCCATCGGGGAGAGAAAGCATCATTTGCACTCTTAGATTAAGAAACTGATCTTCCAAACAATGGCTTTAGACAACTTTCCACAGTGGCCATTTAATGCAAAGAAGGATGGTTTAACCCTACTTCATTCAGGCTGGAAGTCTTGAATACTATCATGAACTTGCCATTTGAAGGAGAATGGCTATTTGGGAACTGTGGACAGTGCACTGCAGAATATTAGGGCAGACATGGATACAGCCAGATCCTTGGTGGCTGTTACACCGGCCTTCCTTGGTGTGGTCTTCCCCAGACTTTTTGCTTTCACCCCTTCTGTTTCCTGAATTGTTTTGGGCTTTAGCACTCTGTGCATTATACAACTGCTAACGTGCTTGTGCTCTCTCCCTAAAACATGGTACAATTGACTTACTATTATTTAATTTACTTAAAAGTCCCTAGTATATGGTACTACATACAGTAAGTGCCTGTAAATTAAATGCCACTAGTGGGCCTGCAGGACTCCTTGTGCCCCCCACTTAAGTAACTCGTGAACATGTCTCTGGCCTGTGCTGGAGTCTGTAAGGCAGTTTTAAAACTACCAATTTGACCTGCCAAAATAAAAACATTTTCCATGCCTAAACCTTCCTTTTTAGGTCTTGCTGAGTCCGCGTGCATGCGCTGCTCGGATAGACTTTAGTAGATGAGTTTTCAAAGTGCTGCTGGCTGGCGACAAGCTTGCGTTCATGCGAGCGTGCACGCACGCAGCCGGCAGCTTTGCAATGTGTACAGCCGCGATCACTTTCGTGTGCGCAGCCTACTTTCACTTTTCGCACGCGCGCACCACTCGCGTTTCTTGTTTTGCATTGCATCTGGATTAACGAGTTTGGATACAAGACATGCTGCCACTGTGGTACGCAAAGCTGGTAAGATTGAAAGCAGCATATACATTCTCTGCGTGACTGCAAAAGACAATGCGAGAAAAAAGTTACAGGTTACACTAGCCTTGGCTTCTTCTGAAAGGTGCTCTCCCTGATTACAGGCTACATCTCTAATAGCCCTGTCTGCAGTGTTTGACACAACTGACCATGTTAATCTTCTTTCTAGATAAAAAGCCTCTGGGCTGTGACCAAATATCAGTATGCTTGTTCGAGTCATTCCTTACAGTACAGTCAAAAACCGATTTTTTTCGCCCCATTTAAATCAAACACTAAGCTAGCAACATGTGGTGTGCCACGGGGATCTATAGTGTCACCATTGCTTTTTAATATTTACATGCCCTCCTTAGCGTCAATCTTGAAGGATATTGGTGTACAACCCTACATGTATGCCCATGATACTCTGAGGATTTTCAAACTTCAACAGCCATCACTATTTAAATCTACTTCCAACGACAATCATTCCAAACTGACTAATTCCCTTACCATCATTCACCACAGAATGGCAAATTTGTTTTCTAAAACGTGACACCTCAAAAACGGAGATACTTATCACTAGAAACTATGTTCAGAAAATGCAACTTTTAATTTGGTCTGGAATAATAGGCCCTTCCCACAGTCCTCAAAGACCGAAAGGAATCTGAGCATATATGTGGGTGTCAAACTTACATTGGGGCATCAGAGGACTACAGTACGCTACATTACAAGTGCATTGTTCTGGTACCTAAATTTGGTGAGAAAAAAAAAGATCTCGTCCTACATTGACAGCAATCACAGTACACCTATTGTTCAGGCATTAGTTCCATCTCCCGTAGATTTGGAAATGCTTGCTGTTTGGGTCTCCCTGCAAAACAACTGAAACACCTTCAACTATTCCACAATGCAGTGGTGGGCCTCATCACCAGGACTCCTCGTCAGCATTACATTTTTGCAGTGCTTAGTTGCCCATCAAGAAAATAATTATACTTTAAAGTCGTGGCAATAGTACACCAAATGATCCATGGGACAGCCCAATGGTTTCTTCATTCAAAATGTGCTATGTACCAGCCGATTCGACCCTTGCGTCCCAAAACCCTGAAGTAACAAGCATTGGCATAGCCAATAGGTCTCGCCTTTGGGACCTTATAAGTGTTTATTTATATAGCACAATATGTGAGAAAGTGGCTCTGTATATACTGTTCCCAAATAGGTACAGGGTGTACAGAGTCCACAATCCCCAGAGGTTTGGCAGAGGCTAAAGTTAGATATAACCTTACTCTCTAAAGTGGTAACTTGGTCGAGAAGTATGGCAGTATCAGAGGACAGTGTAAAGCATTTGTTGCACACACTCAGCCAGCAAATGGTCTCACACACTCAATAACTGAACTCTAGGCCAATGGTTTATATATACAAAATATTTGCTTGTTTTATTTTAGAACCAACAATAGGTATTAAAATATACTTTCTCAGAATGAGATGCTTTATATAAATACTTTTGCAATATGCAATTGATTTTTGTAGAAAGTTACAAGTGGTTGCAATAGGCAACACAATTTTTAAACACAATAATGCATTGAGTTCAATGGAAGTTTCAAGTTATTTGCAACAGATTACTTTTTGGATTACTTTTGGAATTCCAGGACTGGATCCTAGATTCAGCCCTGGGTCAGTATTTGCAGTCAAGTGATAAAAGTCGACTTAATTACTGTGATTTTTAGACTATATTTTGCTATTTTAAAAGTTGACACTTAGAAAATATTTCATAGAAAACAGTCAATGATTCCCTATGGCAGAAAATTCAAGTTGCAGGTATGGTATGTTCTCGTTACTTTTGTAATCCAGTACTGGGTACCTAGACTCAGTACTGGGACCTTTATCCAAAACAGGTAAGTAATTACGTTTTCAGAAATTATACGATTTTTAAAGAATATTTAAAGTTTGCAGAAATTGACACTTAGAAGAAATTTCACAGAAAAACAGTCAATGATTTCCTATGGGAGAAAATGGGGTTTCTGGTAAGTACAGTTGTAAGTATTTTTCAGAGTCAGTGCTGGGCACCAATATCCAGCACTGGGAGCTCACCTAAGAGCAGTTGAGTGTTTTCGTTTTCGTTACTCGGCTGATTTTTGGTGAATATTTTAAGTTTTGAAAAGTCCACACTTAGAAGAAATTTCAGGAAAAAGCCAGTCAATGTTACCCTATGGAGAAAATTGAGTTATAGGTTTAAATGTAAGTACTCGACTGGCAGAGGTAAGGTTCTGGGCATAGACTCAGGGGTCTCCCAGGGTCAGGTAGGTACAGTTGGTTCACTCTCAGCGGCACAAGGGCGGCCGGGTGCAGAGTTAGGCCCTATGTTATCCTACGAGAGGTAGGGGGGGCCTTGGTTGGTGGCTGCTGACTAGCAGGCCACGCGGCTGTGGGAGCTGGGCTCCTGGTCACTTACTCAGGGCAAGTGGGTAAGTAGATAGGTGTAGAGGTTGCACTGCCAGGGCGGCTGGGTGCAGGGTGCTTTTGAGCCTTCGGGTGCTCAATTGATTTCAATGGGAAATCCCCGGTTTAGAAAAAGACTGCAAGCTCGGGGACGAAGATTCTTCAGGTGCCACTACCACTTCGAGAGGTAAGTTGGGTAGTTGGAGGATAGGTAGGTACCCTGGGATTCGGCACAGGGGCCTGCGGGGCGCCGGGTGCATGGGTGCCTTTTGGTGTCGGGAAATCTTACCCTCTGTTGATCGCGGTTGAGGGGGCACCTGGTTCTGAGGCTGCAGGCTTCTTCAGGAGTGCCGGACTCGGGGTCACAGTCGCCGTGGGGTCGTCCTCGTGGTCTTTGTTCACTCCGGCACAGGCCAGGCTTGGCGGGTGCAGTGTGTGTAGGGTTCACGGTTCCGGGCTGCTGCCAGGGATTAGAAATAGATTTTGAGTAGAGCCTCTACTCATGGGAGTCCCAGGGGTTAAGAGTCAAAAGGTAGCCAGGTCCTCCGGGGTTTGTGAGGTTGCTGGCCACAAGAGATGCTGGGTTGGAGCAGGAGCAGGTTCGAGCGTCGACAGGCCGATAGGGCTGGGGCCAAAGCAGTTGGTGTCTTCCTCTTCTTAGCAGCTGCAGGGCAGATCTTCTTTCTTCTAGCTCTTCTTCGGATTTTGGAATCTGGGGAAGGACGTTCAGGGTGCCCCTAAATACTAGATTTAGGGGCGTTACAAGTAGATGAAGGGCAGGTCCCTGTCCTGGGGTGGGTACACCCCCCTATCCTGCCTCTCTCCTGTAGGAGGGGGGCAGTAGCCTAGTCCTGATTGGGCAGGGCTTCCCATCTTCAAGATGGCGAAAGCCCGGAGATGTGCTTCACCTCGCCTCCCCCACCTGAGGGGTGGGGTGGGCCGGCTGGCACATCCCCTGTCCTTATTTGGGGTTTCCGGCCAAGCTTTCCGCCAGAGTGGGGGGTTGCAGTGGCCTGGGGGAAGCTCACAGAGGCGGCATGCCTTTGAAGCTTCCCCCTGCCCATCCTGGGGGAGGAGATTTAGCACCTCGCCCAGGATGTGCATTGTTGCAGACGCAGGAGAGCAGGGGCTCTCCTACCCAGGGGTCCAGCAACATGTCTGCTGTGTGGCAGCCTAGGCAGCCTCAGAACAGACGTGGATTGTAGGCTAGGTTTTAGGGGGCATCTCTAAGATGCCCTCTGGGGTGCTTGGTACATTAAATCACACACTGGCATCAGTGTGGGTTTAATGTGCTGAGAAGTTTGATACCAAACTTCTCAGTCTTCAGTGTTGCCATTATGGTGCTGTGGAGTTCGTGTTTGACGAGCTCCCAGCACCATGTACTCTTAAATGGCAGCACTGCACTTACAGTGCCCAGGAATGGACCTGGGTACTGTAGGGGCACAGGGCTCCTGCGCCCACACCATTGGCATAGGGCACCCAGCTAGAGGGGTGGCTGATGTATGTCATGGCAGTGTAGGTGGTGGGCATGGCACACAGGGATGTGTGCCATGTCGACTCTTTGTTTTGTCTTGTACCCAGACACTCAGCCTGCAAGGGCAGTGTGTGTGTGTGTAAGGGTACAGGGCCTCCTAGGGTGGCACAATGAGTGCTGCAGCCCTTAGAGGCCTTCCCTGGTCACAAGGCCCTGGGTACCTAGGGTACCATTAACCAGGGGCTGACATGTGGCCAGGGTTTGCCAATTTGTGTTTTGTGCTTTAGGGAAGGAACATAGGCCCTGGGCACCTGATTGGCAGGAGTCCAGGGCACACTTAGTCAAAGTACATTCAGCAAAAAGTGGGGGCATACAATATCCTTGGTGCAACAACATCAAGTGTTGCATGGCTATAAGGTCCCAAAGGCGAGACCTATTGGCTATGCCAATGCTTGTTATAACTTATAATTCACACTTAATGTAGGCCCTAAACAGCCCATCGGGCAGGGTGGATTGTATTTGAAAATTGGAACATGTGGGTTTATGTTTTTCATGTCCTGGTAGTTAAAAACTCCTAAATTTGTTTTTCACTATTGTAAGACCTATTTGTTCGAGACTTCTAGCTGCAGATTCCTTACCTTTGAATTTGCCAGGCATCAGCCTGGATCCGGAATCTTTTTCTGAGCAATACCCCTTGTGCGCGATGTTAGGCGGCTCCAGTCGGCTCTGCATAATGTCGGCAGCGTCGGTTATGACATTGCAATGCCTACATAGGCGCCACCGAGGCACTCTGACATCAGTTCTTTTCTTTCTGTGCCAGTTAAGCGCCGATATGGGAAGAGCTTTCGCTCTGCCGCTTTTTGGCAAGCTTTTTCTCGACTTTTGTCGAAATTTTTGGAATCGACTACGTGTGCGAGGGATGGCTTTGAGGAAGACCGGTTTCAAACCATGTGGGACTCGTTCCCGCACGATGTCTATTACTGGTCTCCACTGATTATGTCTTTGGTGTCTCGAGCACGTCCACGATACGAAGTTGTGTTTGGACTGTCGGGCGATGGTTTTAAGAAGACCGTGAGGGAGCGAGTGATGAAGCTACTTGTGGCCCGGCAATCAACACCGTCGAGCAAGACTCCGAGGAGGTCACGGTCCCATTCGAAGAAGAGTAGGTCGCCGGACCACTCCCGGAGCCCTAAGTCCTCTTCCTCTCATTCGAGGTTCTTGGGACACTCAGAAGAGGCACAAGAAGTCGTCGTCGTCCATGCAGACTTTGACTTCACCTCAACAGGTGTCCGTTGTCGAGAGAGGTAAGGAGCACCGATGCTCTAGGCATGGTTTCGCAGAGCCAGAGTTGACTTCGGAACGACTCCCGCTCAAATAAAATAATTTTACGAAGCCCTGTGCCACGTATTTGAGTGAAACAACCCAGCTGGAGAGCCTTTGGGCCCCGTGTGGTCATAATGGGCCCCATTGGGTTCAACGCCATCGGCTCCGGCCACGACGCCTGTGGGGCCTCAGGGATCCGTATCCGGTTAATGCAACCTTCCCCTGTATCGAACCCAAAGTCAGAGCCTGCGACATCGGCGTTGCCAGTCAGTGGCACGAGCCCCATCCTCATCCCCGACGACTCAGAGACTGAATGATTCCAACGTCGACCGAACCCAGAGGTACTATGTTGTCGTCTGAGAACTTTGAAGACGTGATAGGCTCAGGAGAGTAATGGGAGGGGTCTGTAGACCCTCTTGAGAACCAGGATATCTCTGAGGAGAATTTGGACTGGTATGGGGAACTTAGGGAGGCCTGTGGTCTGGATACTTGCGGAGATACTGGCATGCTCTCGCCACCTACGGTTGCTACGGAGGAGGGAGCGTCCTATGCCATGGTGGTAAAGAGGGCAGCTGAGGATCTCGGACTGGAGCTGCCCTCCGTGCAAGTCATGAATAATCTCCTGACTGAAGTGCTTTAACCTAGGGCTTTCACTTCCGAACTCCTGTTGCCCTTTAATGAGGCACTGACGGACGTCCTTCTAGGAACTTGGTCCAAATCTAGCAAAGGGGCTCCTGTGAATAGAATGATTGCATGCTGCCATCGACCAGCTCTGGGTGACCCAAAGTTCCTCAGCTAACACCTCACCCTAGAGAGTTTTGTAGTGCAGGCCTCTACGTCCCAAGGCACGTTCCCTTCAGCACCTCCCGATAGGGAATCCAAAAGGTTGGATTCACTTGGGAAAAAGATGGTTCCTTCTTTCAGCCTTGCATTGCGGTCGGTGAATACCGCATGCTTATTGGGCTATTTCTCCCATTCCCTCTGGGAGAAGGTTGCACAAGTGCTGCCACAAGTCCCAGAGAAGGCCTGGGCTGTGCTCTCCCAAGCTGTCAAAGACGGGAGGGATGCAGCCAAATTTGTCATATGGTGTGGGTGAGATACGACTGATTCGCTAGGCAGATCGATTTCTACAACGGTGGCCCTGAGGCGCCACGCCTGGCTTCGTACCACTGGCTTCTCGGGTGATGTCCAAGCTAATTTGATATCCATGCCCTTCGATGGAACCCGCCTTTTTGGTGAAAAGGCTGACTTGGCCCTGGTCAGGTTCAAGTACTCTTGTGCTATGGCCAGATTCTTGGAAATTCCCCTACTCCTCGTGGCCAGTCTTCCTTTTGCCCCTTTCAAGCAGCTGGTCAACACGCCCACTCACAGAGCTGGACCCACCCTCGACCCAATCTTCATGGGAGGGACAAACATCCGCTTCCGCCACACCACCCAGCCCCTCTGGATGGACCACCACTGCGTCCACTTCACCTTCAACACCACCACCGCACCCAAGCCTGCCCCGTGCCCGCCACGATGGAACTGGAGCAATGTCACAGAGGAGCACCACAACACCACCCTCCTCCAAAACCCCCCCCAGCGCCACGACCGCCGCCAACGCCGCAGACATAGAATTTCACTGCTGGATTTCCTGCTGCGCCGACAAGCTTGCACCCCTCTGAAACCCCACCAAACAACGCCCTCTGAAGGCCGCCTGGTTCACCACAGAACGACAGACTCCTAGAGAAAACCTGGCGAGTGCCCTGAAAGAATACCACCAGCGCATAAGAGACGCCAAACGGACCTTCATAAGAGACAAAGTCCAGACCAACGCCAAGGAACTGTTCAACATCATACAGCAGTTCGCAAAGCCCACCACCGAAGCCACGGACGTCGCAACTTCCCAGGAACTGTACAACAAGCATAGCTCCTACTTCCATCTGAAGATCAAGATCCTCTGCAACAATTTCAAGGAACCGACGCCGGACATCACCCCCCTACCCACCACCGCTGATAAGTCAACCATCATGACCTGGGATCCCGCCACTGTCGAACACATCACCACGACCATAAAGAAAACCCACTCAGGAGTCCAAACGGACCCCTGCCCACTGCACATATTCCACAGGGCCGCCATCGCACCCGAACTAGGACTGATCATCAACACCTCCTTCATATCTGGCATCTGCCCAGACGACTGGAAATGGGCGAAGGTTAAAGCCCTCCTCAAGAAACCTACGGCCGATCCAACGGACCTGAAAAACTACCAGCCCATTTCCCTCCTCCCCTTCGCGGCCAAAGTCACAGAGAGACTCGTAAGCGCCCAGCTGACCGCCTTCATCAAAAAGAACTCCATCCTAGATGCCTCCCAGTCTTGATTCTGCAGCAACTACAGCACCGAGACCGCCCTCTTTGCCACCACAGACAACATCTGCTTGCTACTTGACCAGGGACAAACTGCTGCCCTCATCCTTCTAGACCTCTCCGCAGCCTTCGACACCATTTCACATCGCACTCTCGCAGACTTCATGATGCGGGGATACAAGGAACCGCCCTCGACTGGATCCAATCCTTCCTCTCCGACAGAACACAGAGGATCAGACTCCCTCCCTTCCTCTCCGAACCCACCGATATCAACTGCGCAGTACCCCAAGGATCATCGCTCAGCCCCACGCTCTTCAACATCTACATGGCCCCACTCACCACCATCGTCAGATAGCATGGGCTCAGCATTGTATCCTACGCAGACGACACCCAGCTCATCCTCTCACTCACAAAGAACCCCAAAGACACCAGACTCTGCTTCCAGGAAGGAATGAAGAATGTGGCAGCCTGGATTAAAGACAGCTGCTTGAAGCTTAACTCAGAGAAGACCGAGGTCCTCATCCTCGGACCCTGCAGCTCTGCCTGGGACAACACCTGGTGGCCCTCTGCCCTCAGAAATCCACCCACCCCTACAGATCACGCACAAAACATTGGCATCATCCTTAACTCCTCCCTCTCCATGAACCGCCAGATCAACGCTGTCACCTCCACTAGTTTCAACTGCCTGCGTATCCTCCGTAAGACCTTCAAATGGATCCCCCCCCCGACTGCAGAAGGACCGTCACCCGTATGCTCATAACCAGCAGACTGGACTACGGCAACGCCCTGTACACCGGAATCAACAGAACTCTTCTACACAAACTCCAAACCATCCAGAATGCCGCAGCCAGACTCGTCCTCGGGACACCGTGTCACAAACACATTTCCCAACACCTACGAGTCCTCCACGAGAAGAGGGTCACTTTCAAACTCCTCACCCATGCCTACAAATCCCTCAACCATATCGGACCCAAATACCTCAATGAGAATATCCTTCCACGTACCCAAGAGGAACCTCCGTTCTGCCCACCTCGCCCTCGCAGTGGTCCCGCAGATCCGCAGAAACAGAACTGGTGGGAGAGCCTTCTCCTAGATCGCAGCCAAGACCTGGAACACGTTCCCCGTGAATATCAGAGGCTCCCCGATGCTGCACTCGTTTAGGAAACAACTCAAGACCTGGCTCTTCGACTGATGCAGAGCCGCTCCCCCCCGGCCCAGCGCCTTGAGACCCTCACGGGTGAGTAGCACGCTATATAAACCCCCTGATTGATTGATTGCGGGCAATGGAAGGGGTTTCCAGCTGCGTTAGCCCTACCACAGCAACCTTCCCGCACAGACTTCCCAAGCCGTGCGTGGACGTGGACGCGGTGCATTCCGATCTCAGAATGGAGGCCAGAAGTCATCTACCACACTGCCCCCAACAGCCGTAGCCTCCAAGCACTCCTAGGCTGATTCTGCGGGACCACACTACTCCAATTTGGTGGGAGAATTCGTCATCATCTCCCCCACTGGAGATCCATAACATCGGACACGTGGGTCTTGCAGATCATCCAGGAGGGCTATTCTCTACCTTTCCTTTCTTTTCCTCCTACTATTCTGCCAAGTCAGGAACGGCTGACAGAGGATCATTTAAAGTTGCTCCAAGAGGAAGTTATGGCTCTTTTGGCCAAGGGAGCTATAGAAAGGGTCCCAGTTTCAGACGTATGCAGTGGCTGTTATTCCAGCTACTTTCTGATTCCAAAGAACAAGGGGCAACATCACATTTTAGATCTTCAGACCGTCAATTTCTTCCTCAGAAAGGAAAAATTCAAAATGCTCACTCTAGCTCAGGTCTTGTCTGCCCTAGACCAGGAAGACTGGAGGGTAGCGTTGAACCTGCAGGATGCATATTTTCACATTCCCAACCTGCCAGGCCACAGGCGTTACCTGCGGTTCAAGGTAGGCCGAGAGCACTTTCAGTTTACTGTGCTCCCCTTCGGCCTTACCAGTGCCCTCGGGTGTTCACCAAGGTGATGGTTGTGGTTGCAGCTCATCTTCGCAGGTTAGGGGTGTCGATCTTCCCCTACCTCAACGACTGGCTGTTGAAGGGGTCCTCGTCCCAGGCAGTCGTCTCCCACCTTCAGACTACGGCGAACCTCCTGCATTCGCTGGGGTTCTCTATAAATGTGCAAAAGTCACACCTGACTCCTTCTCAGATGCTCCCTTTCATCTGAGATGTTCTGGACACAGTGCAGTTCCGGGCTTATCCTCTTAAACAGTTAGTCCAGGATATTCAGGCTATGATTCTGATATTTCAGCCTCTATCCTGGATTTCGGTGAGACCAACTCGGAGGTTGTTGGGCCTCATGGCCTCCTGCATCCTCTTGGTAAGACACGCAAGATGGCGTGTGCAGGCTCTGCAGTGGGATTTGAAGTTCCAATGGGCACAGCATTGGGGAAATCTCACCGACAGGATTGAGATCTCGGAAGGAACTGCGAAAGATCGCAGTGGTGGTTGACCCATCACGATTGGGTCAATGGCAGACCCCACTCCCTTCCCCAACCAGATCTCACAGATGTGACCGATGCATCACTTCTGGGATGGGGCGGCCATCTTGGAGAGGTGGAGATTAGGGGACACTGGTCTCCGGCGGAGTTGGAGCTCCACATACATTTGTTGGAGCTCCGAGCAATTCGGTTGGCATTGAAAGCATTTCTTCCATCTGTCAAGGGGAAGCTAGTGCTGGTGTTCACAGACAACACCACCCGCATGTTGTACTGCAACAAGCAGGGCGGGGTGGGGTCGTGAACCCTTTGTCTCTGGACATGGCTGGAACAGCATGGCATAACCCTGGTGGTTGAACAACTGACAAGTTCTCAGATAGCAGATGAACGGAGCCATCGATGCCTAGTGGATCAGGAGTGGTGTCTCCAATCGGAGGTAAAGCAAGGTCTCTTTCAGCAGTGGGGAGAACCTTGATTAGATTTGTTTGCATCTGAATAGAATGCGCAGTGTCAACAGTACTGCGCACTGGAGTTTCCAAGGCGGCTATCGCTCGGCTGCGCCTTTTGTCGTGAGTGAAGCCTAGGCCTGTTGTACGCCTTTCTGCCCATACCACTCCTGGAGAGTCTGGTATCCAGAGCTTCTGAGAATGAGTGTTGATCCTCTTATCAGACTGCCCCTTTGGGAGGATCTTCTGTCGCAGCAGCAGGGGAGGGTTCTCCACCTGTACCTGTCAACTCTATGCCACCATGCGTGGATTGAGCAGCAACAGTTGATAGCCTTTGACCTTCCTCCCGAGGTCTGTAACGTTGTCCTGGCGCCAGGCTATCCTCCACTAAGAAGGTATATGCCTGCCGTTGGCAGAAATTCATATTATACTATACAGAAAGGTCCTTTGATCCTCTTTCTGCTTCTCTTTTTACTGTTTGTTAATTCATTCTAACCCTTGCATAGCAGGTTTCTGGCTTGGTAACGCCCAAGGGTTACCTTTCTGCTTTGTCTGCTTTTTTGCAGCTGCCAGACCAGCCCTCTCTCTTCAACTCTCCTATTGTAAATAGATTTCTAAAAGGGCTAGCTCACTTGTTTCCACCCACGCCCTTTGTCATGCTGCAGTGGGACCGTAATTTGGTCCTCGCTTACCTGATGTGTGCTCCCTTTGAGCCTTTGCACAATTGTCCCCTCTGGCTGTTGACCATCAAAACAACCTTCTTAGTGGCGATTAGATCGGCCCAGAGGGTGAGTGAGTTGCAGGTGTTATCCAGCTCGCCTCCTTATCTTCTGTCCTTTCTGGACAAGGTGGTGCTTCACACCAGAACATCCTTTTTGCCAAAGGTTGTGACTCCATTCCATCTCGGTGAGTCCATCACTTTGCCCACCTCCGCATCCCCCTAAGGAAGTGGAGCGCCTCCATCGACTGGACCCAAGAAGAGCGTTGTCGTTCTACCTAGACAGCACAAAAGAGTTTGTGGTGGATGACCAACTCTTTGTGGGGTATGTGAAAGCAAAGAAGGGCAGGGCAGTGCAGAAAAAGGACCATCTCTCGCTGGGTAATTCTCTGCATCAAGATTTGTTATGCCTTAGCAAAGATGCAGCCCCCTGAGGGATTAAGAGCCCAGTCCACCAGGGGAAAGGCTGCGACTATGGCATTGGCTCGGGGTGTCCGAGTCCAAGACATCTGTCACGCAGCGACGTGGGCATCTTTGCACACGTTCACAAGACATTACTCCCTTGATGGGCAAGTACGCAGGGACGGACATTTTGCCCGTTCAGTCCTTCAAGACTTTTTAGTCTAGGATGTGAGTCTGCAACCCACCGCCGGGATGGTATGGCTCGGGTATCTGATTCAAAGGTAAGGAATCTGTAGCTAGAAGTCTCTATCAGATGAACAAGTTACTTACCTTCGGTAACACATTATCTGGTAGAGACTCTATCTAGCTGCAGATTCCTCACAGCCCCGTCCATGCCTCCCCGCTTTGTGGACTGATATTGTAGGGCTAGTTTTGTCCCCTTTTTAGGGCCCTAGTATTGCACACGATTATGTCAGTTACTTCGTGGCTCTGCGCTTCTGGTGTCTGCGTGCCTAAGTGGCACCTATGTAGGCACTGCGGCGTCATAACCAACGCTGCTGAAGACGTCATAACCAACGCTGCTGACTAAGTCATGGAGAGCCGAATGGAGCCACCAAACATCGCGTGCAAGGGGTATTGCTCAGCAAATGTTTTCCGGATCTAGCGTGACGCCTGGGAAATTCAAAGGGAAGGTATCTGCAGCTAGATAGTCTCTACCAGATAATGCGTTACTGAAGGTAAGTACCTTGTTTCTCTCTCTCTTATTGGATAACATTGGGTTATCCTAATACATTTAATAAGTGCTAACGTTTGATTTGGAATAGATAGAAAAGTCAAGTTTGGACTTAATTGTAATTTAAAATCCTCTTTAATGGTAAAGTCATATTTTAAGTCACAATTCTGAAACTGATGCTTTTAGAAAGTTGGCATTTTCTTGTCTTATCCATTTTGTGCCTGTATCCTGGGTCACATGACTGTGGATAGCTTGGCAATTCACCTTTGTGTATTTCTGCCAGACAGTGATACAAGGGGGAACTAGGTGTTGGCAGAATGGGCCAGCCTGCCAGGCAGGTTGGGGCAGACCTCTTCCCTGACCCACTTTTTAGGTCGAGCCTAGTGCAGTGCGCATGCGCTGCTCTGGCGAGACATGTAGTAAGGGGGCTTCAAAAACCTCACCACACGCTTGTGCGTGTGGCCTATTGCTTGCGGTTACCCGCACAGGCACCATCTGTTTTGGATTATCGTGTCCAGACGCGTGCACCATAATGCAGAACAGATGGCCTGGTGCTCGCTCTCGCGCTCACCACTCGCGGGACGCTGCAATCCTTTTTTTATTTTTTATTTTTTTATGAAACTTTCAGGTTGAGGCACGCGTGCTTTTTTTTTTCTCTCTCCCCGACCCTGTGTACATCACCGGCTGCTCAACCTTATCCACCCCACCATGCCGAAGTACACACGCATTTCGAAATCAAAGTGTACCTCGTGTATAAATGATTGTAGTCCTAAAATCGCAGTTAGGAGGTAGAGTATAAAGGGGTGGGATCGCTCCACTTCCGGGTGACCTCTCTGTGGCACACACCCCTCCCCTGCTAAATAGTACATTCCAGTACTTACGCCAGGGCACTCTGCCACCCTGCTGTTCAGTAAAGAAGGGGGAGCCCTTTTATGGTGCTTGGTTCTTCGTAGCAGCGACATTTCATATTGGACTGATAAGACGGCCCGGGTATCGGGGCTGGAGCCCATGAATCCCTCATTATCTGTAGTAATACAGGCCAGCCTTCGTGGCATTCACAATGACAGGAACCCATACGGAGTGAGGACTTCCAGAGCACAGGCTGCAGATACCGAGACGGGTTCCTTCCTTTCGCTTCAAGGCAGGGTTTTTTTTTTTTTTTGAAAACCTTTATTGACATTTCAATCAATTACACGTATGGGCCTACAACCCCCGGGGCCGGCCGCTAAGCAGTCAGAATAGCAGAAAGCAAGTCTATCACAGTCAGCACCTCGGGGTGCAAAATCTCGACGTTAGCATACTCTCAGTCTCTGAACGGCCCAAATAGGAGACAAGGATAATAAAGGTTTACATTTTATAATAGAAGAGGATGAAAGGATCAGGCGCCAAACAGTTTCCCAGCAGCGAAAAATGGCAGGCAGAATGATGAACGTAAACAATAAACAGCAGTCTATCTAGGCAATGGCGCTGAAACAGGAAGTTCAGGATGTGAAGGATTGACACGGCCATTTGCGCCTGCAACCCCCCTGCCCCAAGACCCAGGAAACTCCACGGAAATTATAGCACTCCGGAAACAGCAGTGATTAACAACAAAGGAGTTCTACCATGCTGATCCCAGGAAAAGACAGAGAAGAATGAGAGAAGAAAAAGAGGCCATAGAAAAAAGGGGTTAAAGACTAAAGAATCCCCCCCCCAACCCCCCACCCTGCACCTCTGCAGATGAGTACGGCCCCCCCCCCCCCAGCAGTGTGCTTGTCGCCCCTAAACCAGACCCGAAATATAGAAGAAACAGAGAAAAAGAGTAGGAAAAGAGCCCCCACCAGGCGGGGGGGGGTAGAGAGAGTATTAATAAACTGGAGGAGGGCCTGTAAAACACGCCCCCGGCTTCTCCCTCCCGCACCATGCGTTTTCCCGCAAAGCATACAATACAGAACACGAAATCGACCCTGTCAAAATGAAGTAAGGAGCATTACGCACTTGGTACACTAACAGTTATGCCGTGAGAGCACACAACGCCCGAGCCCGCCCGCCTAGTGGATGACCGTCTCTGAAGGGTCAGCCTCATCCTTGGCCACTCTTTGCAAACCCACCCATGCATACCCTTCGTCCCAGTGCCATGTCCAGTGTTACCAGGAAGAAAAGCGTCCAATAAAGATCAGGAAGCGACACACACAAGTAGGGTAGAGGGCTCTGAAGGTCGACACAGTCAGCTCTATGGAGGGTCGTCTTTCCCAGTGCTGAGCCAGGATTGACACTGCACACCAGGCCCAGGATGGCGGAATCAGGCAGAGTAGGCGACCGTTGCTTGGATGTTGCCTGAGTCGTCGGAGGCCGCGCACGGGACAAGGCCACCACCCCCCGCTCAGGTCCGAAACCTCCGGAACAGACCAGATCCACAGCCAGCTGATCGCACGTTAATATACTGTCCGGAGAGTCCAGGCGTGCACTATTCTCAGGGGCGGCCACGACACTGTCCCCTCGTGCGCGGTGTAAGAAGTCCCAGTGTACCTGGGGATAGGCAGGCGGCAACTGTTCCAACGCTGATGTCACTCCATCGAGCTTGCTCCCCAACACCCAGGCGCCGTGAACCAAGGTGGAATGAAGGGCACAGAGGGCCTCGAGAAGGTCACCGTACCCCAGTACAGCTCCCGGCGCTCGCTCCGCTACGCTCCTCAGAGGCGCACCCTCCCAATCCTGCTGCAACCCAGTGTACAGGATAGTGGACACTGTCCGACCAAAATGGCCGCTGGGTAGATCCAACCCAGATCGGGACCGGGACTCAGGCCCAAGCGCCTCGGGTTCCATGTCACTGGAAACAGGGTTCCGGGGGCAGGCAAATGATGTGTCCGGTGTGTGGTCACGGGCCACAGTCGTCCCCACCACGGACCAGTGCCCGCGAAAATCCGGGAGCAGCCCGCGAGAATCGGGGCGAGTTACGGGCAGCGTCCGGGCAGCTCACCGGCGAAGGCTGAGGCAATCACCGGAGAGTCTTGGAGTCGCCACCCCGGGCCCGCACCCGTTCCGCTACGCTTAGTGGTAGGAACGACCACGGCGAAACGCAGGCCGACATTCGCACCACTCCGGCAGTCCGACTCCCCCCAGTCACCGAAGGCCGCTGTTGTTGCACTGCCGCCCGGCCACGGCGTCCACTCGAGGTCCCGGCTCCAGGGCTGCACAGGCCGCAAACTTCAGACGGACATTTCTCCGGCGGTACCGCTGCCAGAAACTTCGGGGTCACACGGTCGGGTGCCGCTCGCGTTCACCAACACGGGCAGCTAGCGCAGGCTAAGGATCTCATGCAGGATATCTGTGCGGGGTGCGGAGGTTCACGGAGCCGGGAGCCTACGCTGCCATCCCGGTCGCCATCTTGGCTCCTCCCCTTCAAGGCAGGGTTAACCCAATTGTTTTCAGGACAAACAGGGGGCCTCCGGACCGCCCGAGCCATCATCCACACTGTGCAGACTACGCGCCTTTGGACAGCCTCATTATATTTACCCTGTTTTCTTCAAAGTCTGCAGGAAGAGGAAGCAGCTTTGCCGCAGTCTTCCCAACAAGCCGCAGGAGCTCGAGTAAGAATTGTAACCCATTTCAAAACAGCAATTCCGTAGCTAATGTTTCAGCACTGAGTCTTAACGACCCCGCACGCAGGGAAGTTAGCTTTTTGTTGTAACAAATGGAGTGCGCGGAGAGGAGCGCTATTCCTGTTTAGATGAGAGTCCAGAAAACAACCCTGTTAGCATTTTTTTGTAATCTTTCTTCTTCTCCTTTCTACTCTCTACCACTCCCTCTCGGACCTCCACGCGCTCTCTGCATCTCTCCGCTCCTCACCTGTCTCAAAGTGGTATTTATTATTTGCAGTTTTATATAGCACAAACTTGGCCCGGAGGTATTGGAGTGCTTTAGATGAGCAGAGCAGCAGTCATATCACAACATTTTTGTTTGGCACGGGCACATTTAGTAATTTGCCCCGAAACACAGGATGTTGAGCCGACGCCCGAGACTTGAGACCGTTTTCCCAGCTCCCAAGTCTGCAGCGCTGGCAGTTAGCCCACATCCTCGTCCCTTAAGGGGTGGGGGCTGGGCTTGATGAGACTATGCACGAACCCTTCACCAGAGGCATGGTACGTACATGACTGCGTGGTACACCTGGTACATGTCAAGTGCTATTGTGTGCTTGACCAATCACAAAATGGCCTTTTTGGGCAAAGTAAACTTCATGTAGCTGGCAACAAGATACTTTTAAACAGCTGACATTGCCCCAGTGTCCTGCACCGTAATAAATAATACACTTGACAGGGTACATTTAAAAGTAAGCTTCTTCCTATCGCGACCTTGGTGTTATGGCGCGGTTGTTCCATTGTAATGAAATAGTATCGCGGGTACTGGGACACCAATTTTAAACCGTATTCTGCACAGATATTGTTCGGACACAAGCTACTGCCACTTACTCCAGAGGGGAGGCCACTGCAACAGTGGGAGTGCCTAGAAACCAGCATAGCTCTTACTTCAGGTAGTGAGTGCTCTAAAAAACCTTCATTACAACCTCAGTAAGGTGGGTGTTTCACTGGGATGGTTTATCTTTCTTTCAGAGTTTGAGGTTGCAAGATCACCAACAAGGCACTTTTTAGTCTCAAGTTCTGCCTTTGTTCTCACGTTAGAAATACAATAAAAATGTGAAAAATATATTACTGTCAAAGCATACCTAGTAGTGTAAAATTGATTTAAAAAATCCTTGTAGTTAGAAAGTTGTACTTGTTGACGTAATGCAAGGCTGATTAAGGAACACATCTTGCTCTCCCAGGACTGAGGCACTCACTCTGTGCTCAGATACTTAATGAGTGTAAGTCCTCAAACAGTACAATATAATGAAATACAGTGTCATGTGCCCAGCATGCTTGATTAGTTTAAAAAAACCTCCGATCTCTTTAAGAAGTATTAAAAAAAATGATGGATAGAATGCTTGAATTCATCATCTTGCCCATTCACCCGCAAATTCACTTTCATGCATTAGTCTTTTATCAGTTCATGCACTCACTTTACCATTCTTTGTTTTTCAGTCATCTGTTCATCCTACCAACAGTAAATGTATTCACTTATCCATTTACCCATTTGTAAACTTGAGGCGCCATTGTGGTTCAGGTAAAAAGCATGTTCCCCACTACTATAATTCCACAACCATCAACAGTTAGTAGCATCATGTTCATTTTATGGGCATGATAGTCAACCACATAAACAAGCATTGGTATAGCCAATAGGTCTTGCCTTTGGGAACTTATAAGTATTTAGTTATGCAGCACAATATCCTTGGTGCAACAACATCAACTGTTGCATGGCTAAACACTTATACGGTCCCAAAGGCGAGACCTATTGGCTATGCCAATGCTTGTATTTCAAGGGGCTGCCTCTAGAACACACGCGAAGGGACCTGACTACTTGGAGGCTTGACAATGGAAGGGGAGAACTTTCCAGAACCATATGTGGATGTAGCCAATGTATCACCCCCACTTCAAAGGCTGTCACCAGGTATAAATATTGACCCTCCTGAACCACATCTTCAGTGCACGCCTGGACCAATGGACTAAAAAGGTATTGCATGGTTACCTAGAGGGCTGCCCTGCTCATTGTGAGCATACTCCCTTCATACCAGGCTAAACCGAGTGACTCCAAAAATCAGTTGGCTAACCTATTGTTCGGAACTACAGGGACACAAGCCTCCCTGCAACTGCCAAGCTGACCTGCTGCACTGGACCTGCCTGAGCCCTGTGGGCCTCTCCTAGAGTGAGTCCTTCAAGCCCCAAGAGGTGCCTCCTGAGGTCCTGCTCTCATGGCTGGCATCAGAGTGCACTCCTTTGTGGAAAAAAGGTGAAATCCTGAAGTGTGCATTTTGGGACAGCAAACAGACTCATTTGTGTCGAGTCTCTGCCTCACATGACTACTGCCAATAGGAAGCTCAGTTGAACCTGACTTATTGGTACAGCGACTACCAGTAACGACCATCAATGCGAGATCTGCACTTCGCGCTAATGCAATGGCTGCCCGTTGTGACCGCCAATACTAAGTTCCAGCATTGACTGTCTGTAATGCTTGATCAGATCTTCACGCTAAAGTGACCATCCGCGATGCCAAGCCTGTTCTTCACGCTACAGTGATGACCATCCTCAGCGCTATCCCTGCTCCTCGTGGCTCCGTCCACCATGAACTGGACTCTTTCAGCTGGACTAACCTGGTCCTTTTATCAGGCCCAAACTCCTTCTCGGTCGGCCTGAACTTGACTTCCCCCAGTCAAGCACAACCAGATGACCACAAGTGGAGCTTTGTGCTTTTAAGCAATACACTTACCAAAAACTCGGAGTGCTGCATAAAAACTTTACACTTTGCTTATAAATTAGCCAAAAGTTGTACGGTGGTAGGGAAAAGTTTCCGCTCTGAGAGGTGAAAAGTCACAATAACAGTATCCCCATCAAATGCCACTGCTTCAGGTTTACCTTACAACGACCACCTCACGTTGTAAAATGTGGAGAACCCACTATAACAGAATACAATAATAGGTAATCCGAGCACAGGCAAGAAAGTCCTAACAATAAGTAAAGTCCAAATGCCAGTCTTGATTAGATTCTTCTTTTATTTCAGGCTTTGTCTCTCCAATGTTGTGTTCATATTTCAAACAAGTCTTCGAACCACACTAGATGCCAACACGTGTTTTGTCCAACAGACAATACGTCATGGACTTCCTCAGGGCTAAAGACAAGATGAAATGGTATCATTAAGATCCATTCTAGTCTACGCCAAGCAGAAGCACGCTGGATTTTAAAACTCCATGCGGTGGAACAGGGGATCAATGTTGATAGTGAACTACAATATTTTTAGGCATCTAATGACACTGTGTTTTCATGCTGTATTGTCTGATGTCCATATATTGCTGCTTGAAACGTAATCTACAGCCATTGGTTATGTACTATGAATAGGCTGAGATGTTTAATTCTATCTTAGTTCCTTATTGTAACTTTACAACTCCGCATGACTCCTTTGGATATTAGATTATTAATGTGTAAACAATCCAGGTGTGTTGCTAGAAATATAATCTATAGCCATTGGCTATGTATTATGAATAGGCTGAGATGTTTACACTCAGTTTCCTTTGAATGTAAATTCACAAGTCCACATGTTTTCTTTGGATATTTGGCTATTAATGTATAGACAACCAGGATTCGGTCTTGAGAATGGTTATGGCTTTGTTTACACATACATACGATGTATTCCGAATATAATGTACGTATAACTCTAACAAATATAGACCTAATAACCAATCTTCCGTAGATATTAGCGTTAAGTTTGGTTTTTGGCAAGTCGCTTTACTTGTGGTTCCGGCAGGGAGATGGAGAACCACGCCTCCGCTCTCACCTGAGGCTCGCTGACTCCCGGCTCCTGGCTCCTCCTTCCTTGACCCGTGCAGAACGTGTGCTGCGGACGCCGGTGGGCGCGGCGGTCAATGGCGGACGGCACCAGAAGATAGCGGAAGATAGCGGACGACTCAGCGCTCGGATTTCCTTTCTTTTTGGCCGTGAAAGCGGGACAGCGTGACCGCTTCTGGATGTGCTGCTTGCAGTAGGACGGCTCTGGCATCGATTACAGCTCCACTACAGCTTTGGGCTTTGTGGCTGACGACGAGGCTGCAAGGTGATGCGACGCTGTGAGTGAGGCGGCGGGTGATTCAGCCGAGTGCAGACAACGTTTTCAAAACTGCTTCACTCAGTTGGCTATTCTTCTATGGCAGCAGTAGCACGCAGTGAGTTGGTCATGAACTGAGTATTCCTGTTTTTTTCTTTTCGGATCTGCCATCTTGTCGGCTTGCGGCCTCTGGCTTTTGGCTCGTTGCTTCTGGCTTTTGGCTTGTGACTTGCTGGGCAGTAATCCTGCTGAGGGCGGCATTATCCTCATTGGGGTTTTTTTGGACTTTCAGACTTTGGGGGAGAGGCGAAGAGAGGAGACGAGGCCCGTAAGAGCGGGCCCTTAACTTTATCTGCACTCTAGTCGGTGTAAGGGCTTTTTCTTTTGCTTGGTTCAATATGGGCAAACTGCTTAACACACGCAAGGCCAAAGTTCTTCGTCTTCAGGCTAGAGAAGCCAAAAATGCAGCCAAATTATTGGGCCATAACGCTGCCAATAGTCCCAGCTCGGATGCTGCTGTAGGAGACGCAAGAGTTAGGGTCAACAGCTCTGAGAGTTCCGAGGAATTGGAGGTATCTCTGGGCGAATCTCTAACTCTGGACGCAGAGCCATCGCATACTGTAGAGGTGGCTCCTTTAACTCCTATTCCAGGCCATTCGTCTAAGCAAGACAGAGCCATGGATGCGTTGAAGGGGACCAAACCATTTCCTCTTTTCGACAAAAAGAATCCAGCGCTCTCCTCAGACTCTGCGCTTCCAACTTCCTCCTCAGACTCCCCCAATAACCCCAATCCCCCTGTACTTTCAGCAACTTCATCATCATTACCAAAAGAGAAAGACAACTCCTCGACGTACCCGCATACAGTTTCAGAGGCTTTCTCCCTGGAAAGTACAGCTCCATTACTGACCGACAAACCGCCAGATACTCCTGCCCATTCTGTTAATCTGAGTTCTCCCGGTTCTTCAAGCCCCTTGTTAGATCTTGACACTAAGACTGTTGGGGAGATTCAGATGTCAGTTAAAGACATGTTAAATTTGATTCTTGACGAAGTTCGAGAACTTAAGAGGGCTCAAAGGGCAGAGCTAGCTTCAATTCATCAACGGTTAGAGAAAATGGAGGCTCTCTTTTCTACATTTCCGGTTCGTCTCCAAGAGGCTGAAACTCGTATTTCTAGTCTGGAGGATCAGATGACGGAGGTTAAAAGAGATGTTAAACACCTTTCTGTGTGCACACGTTCGTTTGAACATAAATTGGATGATTTGGAAAATTACAATCGTAGATCAAACCTTCGGATAGTTGGGGTTCCAGAAGGTCTTGAAGGCTCCAATACGGTGCAATGGGCAACATCCTTTTTAAAATCTAAAGTGATCCCCGACTATGAAGGCGACTTATCTATTACACGCGCTCACCGCGTTCCTGCTCAGCCTTTTCCAAACTCCTCCCTTCCCCGAACAATACTACTTAATTTTTCTGATATCCGGGTCAAAGAGACTATCCTTTCAGCGGCAATTCAGAAAAGACAATTTTTTGTTACCGAGACTGTCAAATGCCGTATCTTCTCAGATATGTCTGCCTCTGCCGCCCGGAGAAGAAAGGAGTTTGTTCAAATGTTGGGACTCTTTAAAGCTAAAGGGGCTCAAGCGACGATCGCCCAGCAGTCCAAGCTTAAAGTGCTAGTTAAAGGCAAATTTTTTATGATTTCTGATATATCAGCGGCACAGGATCTCCTCAAGGAGATTTCATCTGTATAATTCAAGGTTCTTCCTTTTCCCCTTTTGTTTTTTCCCTTTTTTCATATCCGAGATGCGGGCACAGGGTCAGGGGGGGGTCTGTGGAGTCTGCGGGAGTCAGGCAACTCAGGTAGCCTAGGGGGTGTCAACAGGTCGCCCCAATGGTGTGGGCTAGGATCCTCTGGTCAGCGTGGAGGGAGGTAGCTAGGCCATTGGAGGGTGGGGTTTGGGGGGGTGGTGGTGGTGTGGTTGCGGGTGTTTGGGTTGTGGGTGGTGGCTGGGTGGAAACTAAAAGGAAACTGATTGTGTCTGACTATATTTACTTATTTTGTCCATTTGTTAACATGTATTCATTGTATTTAAGGGGCCAAGAGCAGATAATTCTCTACAGACAATTCAACTCCGATTTTAATGTCTAATAAGGAGAGTTTGAAGTTGCTTTCTTTGAATGTTAATGGCTTAAATAATATTAAGAAAAGACGCGCTATGGAAGTTTGGTTAAAAGCTGAGAATCCCTCCGTTATTTTGTTACAGGAGACTCATATTCCCTCTTCCAAACTAGATAGGTTCTCTATGCTTAAATCCTGGGCTTCGTTTCGGTGCTTTGCATCATGTGATGTATCTCAGCGTGGGGTGGCAATATTCTTGAATAAGAACCTATGTGCAGATATTATTCAATCACAACAGGGTGGTGCAGGACGTTGGTGCTGGGTCTTATGCAGAGTCAAAACCAGGCAGAGACCTTTTATCTTTGTATGCTGTTACGGACCTTTAACAGACGATGCTAGTTTGTATGAAGACTTGTTTCAGTCTCTATTGATGGTCTCAGGTGATATCGTGATTGGTGGTGACTTTAATTTGTTAATGGATCCGCATTTGGATACATCATCCCAATTATCCAAACAACTCAAACCGAAAGTCTTTCAAACCATCTCACATTATATTAAACTATTCGATCTCTCTGATCACTGGCGGGCTGATAATCCTTCTAAAAGAGATTATACTTGCTGGTCGGGCAGATTTAAATCTTCATCCCGCATTGATTTTTTTATAGCTTCACGTAACCTTAAACTCGGCTTTTGTAATACGGTGTTTAATGTATTCTCAGATCACGCTATGCTTATTCGGGAGTTCGTTTTTGGGGATATTAGAAGATCCCCTAAAAGATGGGTCTTCAATAGAGCTTATCTCAATGATGATAAATGGGTCTCTGAATTAAAAAACAAGATTCAAGACTTTATAACTCTTAATATGGGCACTGCCCGTATAAGTATAATTTGGGATGCCTTAAAGGCTTTTATTCGCGGATTCATTATAGCGAAAGATGCGGCTATGTTAAAGGTATCCAGGGCTCAAATCAAACTATTGGAATCTCGCATACAGACACTTAGCGTCCAAAGGCAACAAAATCCCTCACGATTGGTTAAAGAACAATTAATTGACGCTAAACATAAATATACTACTTTTTTATATGAGCAGGGCGAGGCATTCTTTCGTACCCATTATCAAAAAATATATGAAGAAAGTAATTTTACTGGGAGATTCTTGGCTTGGCAGGCCAAGGAACAAGCAGCATCTAATTTAATTCGGGAGTTAAAATGTCCGGTCTCACATCAATCAACAACAGACCCAGATAAAATAGGTTCGATAATGCATTGTCATTATCAAAATATATATTCACACCAGCTAAAAATCAACCAGTCTAAATTAAACTCCTTCTTACGGCAGGCTGAGATTCCTTCTCTCTCCCACCCCGAAGATTTAACCATGGCAGATGGATTTTCTTTGGAAGAGATAGAGGGGGTGGTGAAAAATCTTCCATCAGGGAAAGCTGCCGGTCCGGATGGACTGCCTGCAGAGTTTTTTAAGGTTTTTCTTCCTTCTTTCTCTAATTTGTTCTTACTTTTGCTCAACTCTATGTTGTCTGGCGCCTCAATCCCTGACTCTTTTCGCGAGGGCACCGTGGTCAGTTTCTTGAAGAAGGGGAAAGATGCTACTGATCCTAATTCATTTCGCCCCATTACTCTTCTAAATTCGGACTACAAGATCGTCACTAAACTATTGGCTATTCGATTCAACCGCATCTCGTCGGATTTGATCCATACAGACCAAAACGGTTTTATTACTGGTAGACAGCTTATGACTAACACTCACTATCTGGCAGAAGCTTTGGATTACCTGGAGACACAGAGAATCCCTGCACTTATTTTGTTATTCGATGCCGAAAAAGCTTTCGATTTGGTGGTTTGGGAGACACTTTTTATTATTTTGCAGCACTTCCATATTCCAGGTATCATTATTAACTTCATTCGTAATCTTTATTCTGGTGCTAAAGCCAATATTATTATTAATTCACATTCGGTTGGATCTGTTGCAGTTAATCGTGGAACTCGTCAGGGGTGTCCCTTATCACCGATTCTTTTTGCCTTTTTTATCGAACCCCTCGCAATAGCTATTCGAAAGTCTGCAGAGATCTCACCCCCAATCCCATTTATGTCTAAAATAAAACTTTATGCTGACGACATCATGTTGCTCATTAAATCCGATTTGCAGTCTCAAGCTCAGGCATTTCAGATTTTTGAGCAATATGAATCTTTTGGGGGTTACAGGATTAATAAGAAAAAGACCGAAATATTGATTTGTGGCAATCACGTTCCAGAACTATATCCGGATCTACGCGGTTGCTTAAATAATAAACCTAAAAGATATTTGGGGGTGATTTTTTCTTCTTCAGTTACAGATCTTTTCGGTTTGAATTTTGTCCCTCTTCTCCATAGGGTTCGTTCGATGTTAACTCGCTGGAATAAATTACCTTTATCATTACTAGGTAGAGTCGCCCTGATTAAAATGTCCATTTTACCACTGTTTAATTTTCTGTTTTCAACAATTCCGTGTTCTCTCCCAGGGTCTTTTTTTTCTAAAATAGAATCCTTATTCTCAAGCTTTCTCTGGTCACATAAAAAGCCCCGGATTGCGTTGACTACCCTCTATGAGGGTTTAGATAATGGCGGTCTTGCACTTCCAAACATTAGAGAGTATTATTACGCCTATTTTGCTCAGTACTTAACTCGTTTCAAGGTCCCTACTTCGATTCCAAATGATTATGTTAGTTTTTTTTTCGATTTAATCTTTTCAGAGAGTCAAATATCCTCCCCTCTTCAAATACCCAAATCTCCAAAATTGGTTAGGTATAAAATAATTGCTTGGTTTTTTATGAAGCGTAAGGCTTTGATTAGTCGATACTCTCTCTCTCTTTTCAATACCTCCTCCTCGTTGATTAATTTACTCTCCTCAAAAGGGCAGGGGGTAAGCCCGCAGTTAATGCGCTATTGGTCTAAAGCCGGCTTTAGCACAATAGGCGACTTTTTACATCATTCTAGGTGGTTAACTCCGCCCGAGATGCGCTTACTACTTTCAGGCAACTTTCTGTTAGCCGGGTCTTATCATTTAATCTATAAACTTTTACAGCCGTTTGCTCCCACCTCCTTTACTCAGATTTCCCCTTTTAACAACGATCTCTTGTTTAATAGTACTTTAATAAGGAAACCTGGTGAGTGGAAACGTCATCTTGCTCAGATCAAACAAGACGATTTAGAATCGAAAGCAGTTAAAAAATGGTGGGAACACGAAAAGCAGGTTCTATCTTCAACGACGTGGCGGACTATTAATAAATATAATTTTTCCATTTTACGGGGAGCCAATTGGCGTAGAATGATATTTTTTGGGAAATGGCTCCTCTACTATACCCCGGCGGTAATTGCCAAAATGTCTAGTAATTCTGCTCCGATTTGCTTTCGTTGTCAAAGTTTTGCCCCCGCTAACTGGACACACGTTATAGTTGAATGTTGCATGATTAAAGATTTCTGGAGAGATATTCTAGCTTTTTTATCCTCTATTTTTCATATCCAGATATCTTTAAATTCCAATCTGATGCTGCACGGTCTGGATCAGAATCTAAATATCTCTGTCTCATATGCTAAACTTCTGTTTATTTGTATGGCAGTGGCAAGATCATTGCTCCTTCAGAATTGGCGATCAACTCAGACTCCATCCTTTTATGAATGGTTGCGTAAAATGCACAGAGTTAAGATTAGTGAGCGTAACTATGCAGCAAGGATTGGCGGGGGGAGAAAATTCGACAAAATTTGGGAAAACTTTTTTTGACTCTCTTTTCACTCTGGTTACTTTTAATTTGCTTTTGTTTTTGTTATTGTACAAAGATTTTGGTTTATTGTATTTGAGATGCTTTGGTACTTTCAATGCGATACTTTCTGTATTAACATGAATGCTGTATGACACCTTCAGTTTCAATAATAACAAAAAAAAAAAAAAAAAAAAAAAAAAAGTTTGGTCTTTGGGAACAATGACACACCTACTAATATTCTCTTAATCAGATAATATTGACGCAAGTTCCATATTTATTCGTTAAATCTACCTCTCTTTGCATGTTAAGTCTTACCTCCTCTCCCGAAGTCATGCTTTGTGTATTATACGGTTATAGGAGTGTAGACGGTGTATAGGGTAGTATACTGGTAATATTGGTGATCAACAGTATATGAAGTCCGCATGAGAAACTGAACTTTTTGAACACGTCTACGATACCGGTATTACTATTTAGATAAGAAATGACAGTTTGCTTACCAAAATAGGGATTATATCTACACTTTTATTGGGTAATTTATGATGATTTGTTTATTGTGCTTTGGAATCATATATATCCGGTGTTAGAATATGAAGTTGCAGATCGACTAATATGGCGCTTATTTAAGATAATCGTACGTGGCTATTACTATTTTCACAGCTTAGACTGTCATCCATATCTAGCCTTTTAGGTACTTAAACCCATCCTAAGATGGCGCGCGCCGTACACGCCGACGCATATACCTACAGCACATGATGTCCGTATAAGAAACGGAACCTTTAGAATACACTTACGACACTGATATTACTATTTAGATGAGAAATTACAATTTGCCTATCAATACAGAGACTACATTTACACTTTTCAAAGGGTAATTTATTATGATTTGTACATTGTACCTTGGAATTTTACATATATCCGGTGTTAGAATACGACGTTGCAGACCGACCAATATGGCGCCCATTTAAGATCATTGTACATGGTTAATACTATTTCCATAGCTTAGTCCGTTATCTATATCTAGCCGTTTTAGCTATTTAAATCCATCCCAAGATGGCGCGCGTCATACACGCCGACGCATATACACGAGGTTCAGATGCAGGACCCATTAGTTAGCTAGAGGTAAGCGTGAGACTGGCTTTGTTCGTTTGTCTTCTTTTTTAAATAATGTGATTATTTCAACATTATACCATGTTTCATATTTACTATTGCACCTATAGTGCGTGTAGAACTGTAACGTGGGTTAATTACATGCTGGTTAGCATTGTACCGCCATCGTAGCCATGTTAATATTATGCGGATATTAGGTCTTCTTCGGTTTTTTAGGTCTCGCCTGAGCCAGCGCTTTAGCACTGCTCTCGCGAGAGCTTTTGTAAAAGGGGGATTTGGAAGTGCAAACCAGTGCTTTCAGGCCGCCAACTACAGTGCATGTGCGCCGGGCGCGCGCACCATTTGGCAGCCTGCCTGATCATTTCGCGGCCGCTTTGATGTTCTCAGTGAGCCGCGCAGCCACTGAGAACATCAAAGCGGCCGCGAAAGTTACAACACAAGCATTTCTAAGCAGGGATGCATATGGCCGCTTTTAAAACTCCCGGCGTAAACTCGATCAATCTACACGCCCCACCGCTGCTTCATCTTGCTCCCTGACCCTTTCATCTCACTTGACCACCTTTTCATCTCGCTATCCCCCCTCCACCAAGCAGGACGAACGTGATTATTTTCCGTTTTTAAAGTGCTCAGCAGCACTGAATGTTTAACTGGAGAGTTCTGTATGAATATTACCAAGTGCAATTGCATGGTGACGGCGATCTATTGTATTTATTAAGGCGAGGTGTTGGAGATAAGCCATGCACGTCATACAAACGGAAGATACATTCTCCCCCCAATTATTCGCTAGTGCCTAACCCGTAAATGGCTGCCTACTTCGACCTATTTCACTTTTTTAAAGATGTTATATTGGAGAACACATCACGCATATGGGACTTTGTTTTGAATCGTGAGATTTGCATTGAGAGGTTGACTCAAAATTGACAGGCTATGTTGTCACGATCACAGAACCAGTGAAATTTAGGAGGAAAATAAAACTAAGTATGCATTACCATAATCAAGACGTTTCTAGTGAATGCAAAAAGTAAGTGCTCTGTCAGTGGTTTTTACAATAGACCCCCGTCCAGGGATCACAAATTCATGGGACAATGACAGGCGCAGCTCCCTGTGTTCATTTTGACTCAGTCTCCATGGTTCAGCTTTCTTCCTTCACTTACTCCCAGCCAGTAAGTACATCGGTCCAGGGGTCACTATGGGAAAGGCCGCACATGTGAGGGCAAACCAGACAAAGCTGCAAACATTCAAGAAAACTTTACTAGGCCTTACAAACAACTAGCTGCTAATTCATTCCTCCTATGTTGATTGCCTCTGCTGGCTGCATCCGGTTTTGCCAAGGGTCACAGCTTTGCAAGTTACTTTGGAATCCACAGACAAGCTTGGTTTGTTTTACTGAGAGGTCTCTTGCAAATGTTACCATCTGTATGGTAGTGATTATCATTTAGGTTCCCTGTTTTCCGTTTTTACAGATAAATACAGACAGAAAACATTTATTTTTTTGTCTGTATTTATTTTTAAATATGGATAAAAGCGACAATTGGGTTGCTTTTTGAGTAATTCTAAATATTGTCTGCCAGGCCAATAGCTGTGTGGATTGATAGATAAGGGGTCTTAAAAAAAAAAAAAGGAATTTTAGTAAAGAGGTTTTAACAGCAGTAGATAAGTGTATGGTTGATACTGAAACTTGCATATTTTCTTATAAGTACATTGATTTATCTTCTGTGGGTGTATTTCCCGGCTAAATAAATGTGGAAATGTCCAAAAAATAAATACCATAAAACCGGGAGCCCTAATTATAATGAAGGCTCCCAGTTTTCTGTTTTTACTGATTTTTACAGATAAATACAGACAGAAAACCATTTATTTTCCTGTCTGTATTTATTTTTAAATGTGGATTCAAAACGGAAATTGGGTTGTTTTACAGTGATTCTAAATGTTGTCAGTTATGACTGCCAGGCCATTAGCTGTGCGGATTTATATGAAAGGGGATTAAAAAATATAGGGATTTTAGTAAAGAGCCTTAAACAGCAGATTTGCGCAACCTTTATACTAAAATGTACATATTTACCATCGGCGTGTGTATATATCATTGAAACCTGCCAGGCGTTCAGGCACGAGTGCACGTTAACCGGTTAAAGGAATGCAAAACTATACACATTTCAGCTTCATTTTTTCACAAAACATAAAATAAATATGGATAAATACATGTAAAATTAATAAAAAAATGAATATGGATAAATACAGACAGAAATGACAAAAATATAAATACCATAAAACCGGGAGCCCCAATTATTATCATTTGATGCCAAAACAGATCGCCTCATTAATTTGGAAAAGTCACTTCTCGGTCTTGTGTTTTATTTCACACACAAAGACAAAGCATTCAATATTTGAACTGTTAGCAACGCATGAGTATTTTGAAACATCATTCTAACCACATGTGTTTTTGCCACGGATGCATCTTTATGAACTCACAGTGAATTGAACAATCCATTAAAAAAATGATAAAATGCGTACGGCAAAATCCGAATAGGTTTTAGTTCGTAGTATTTCAGTAAGCTTGCTGGAATGCAAGATGGTCGACAACCTTATCTCCTGAAGTTTCAATTTTCATTAGCAGCTTTTCTTGGAAAGAAATATATACGTTTGAGAGCACTAGTAAATATGCTTATCCTAAAACTCAGTAGGAGGCTAATGTTGTTAACAAGGAGGCCTCCCCAACGGGGGCCAGCAGGGCTCTTTGATTTCTAAAAACAGTCAGTCAGAGCCTGACTTTAATACAGTGTGAGGAATAATGACAGGAAAAACGTACCAGCTGCTGAAATACACTGCAGGCCAACAAAAGAACATTTGGCCTCTTGTGTTAGACAACAGCATTAGTTCCATGTCAATTCCTGCCTTAAAAAAAACTGCGTCGTCCGCATATAGAAGGGCGGGGATTGGGCGTAATTTGATGTGTGGTTGGTCCTGGGTACCCTTTAACAAAGCTACTTCTAGGCCGTTGGTGTCAATGTTAAAAAGAAAGGGAGCCAGGACACAGCCTTGCCTTACCCCCCGCTCTATTCCAAAAGATGATGTTAACTGCCCCCCTAGGCCGTATCTTACTCTAGTAGTAGTGTTCGAATACATTTCTCTGATGTAATTGACCAAGTTAATGTCAATGCCCAGTTGAGTCATTACGGTCCAAAGCTTATTGTGGTCTACGCAGTCGAAGGCTGCGGATAGATCGACGTATGCCATGTAAAGACTGCCACCCTTTGCATGAACATACTTCCCTCTCAGGAGGGTAAGGTTGAGGACCTGTTCTATGGTACCTCTTCCTTCCCTGAAGCCAAACTGAAGGTCAGATAGGATGTTATTTGTCTCAGCCCAATTTTGTAGGCGTGCTAAAAGGATTCTACCTACTACTTTTACAAAGGAATCTAGTAGGGAAATGGGTCTGTAGCACGCGGGACTATTCCTATTTCCCTTTTAGAATATAGGGACTAGGATCGAATCTGACCAAGAAGTTGGTAGTCCAACATGTCCCAACGCCTCTAGAACGTTTAATAGCAGGGGAGCCCAAAGATCGATGTTTGATTTATAAAGATCCATAGGGACCGCGTCCGGGCCCGGGGCCTTTCCTGACCTGCTCGCGTTCAGGGCCAGCTCTACCTCTGCGAGATTAAAGTTCATGATTAGTGGGTTGGTTCGGATCGTTGGTGAACAGTCAGTGTGTGTGAGTTGCCCAGTCGGGATTGAGAAAATTTCTGAAAAGTGGGTGACCCATTCTTGTTCAGAGATGGTCATTTCAAGTGTGCCACTGGCTTTTGGTCCCGTCAGGAAAGAGGAGTTTACAATCTCCCAAAAAGTTACCGAATCTTTATTTTTGCAGCTATTATGTAAGGCGGTCCAGTGTTCCTCTTTTAGTTCGCTTTTCCTGGATGCTATGGCTTTATTATATTTTTGCCTAGCCATTGAGACTTCCAAGATGTTTCTTGGATGTTTTTTTAAGGTATTTTTAAGGTTTTTGTGAGCTCTAGAGCATGCTGAATTAAACCACCTGAACTTTGGTTTGTCTTTTGGTGTTGTTTGCACCCAAGGGTGCACTGTCAGGGCGTTCTTTACCTCTTGTGGAATTTTTTCGTAATTGGCCGCGATCTCTACAGGAGAAGAGAACTCCGTTAAACAGACTTCAAAGGATGGACGGGCCGTTTTAATTATGATTTCTAAAATGGCGGCAGGGTTGATTTTGGACCATTTAAGTGCGTAGCCGTTTAAACCGGACATAGACATAAGCTCAGCGTGGTATAATGTTTCAGCGTTTTTTTGTGGGGCTGTGGTTTGGATTGTGACAGACAGTGGAAAGTGGTCACTAAATGCACAGTCATGAGTGGTGACATCTGTGATCTGGTTTGGGGAAATGTTCCCTACCAAGATGAAATCGATGCAAGAGGATAATCCTCTACCATTAAAAGTTGGGACAAAGGGAGTTATGGGGACAGTGAGTTCATTTGCAAAGGCCAACTGGAAGAGGATCATGGTCTCGTTCAGAAGAGACCCCTTATGGGAATGTGAAAAATGAGAGATATCGTTTTGTAGGTGGTCCCTGTAACCACAATTATCATTTAGAGTACTCTTGCATAATGCCAAGTTAAAATCCCCCCCCAGATTATTATTGGTTCATTTCCTTTACTAAGGGTAAGTTGTTTTTGTAAGGAGTCACGGATTTCTTTTATGACCTCTGTAAATATGGTGTCTGTAAGGTTATTGTAGATGTTAACTATTAGAATAGGTGGCATTCTGCTTATAGTGACTCGTATAATCTGGTATTGTGTCTCAGTTTTAAGAGTGTGGGCCTCCATGGCTGGTATTAAGTTTGAGACGTAGATGGTTAATCCACCCTTTGCTCTACCGGATGTTGAAGGGAGTGCTGGGCTAAAAAAGGTCTTAAAGCCGTTTGTGTATAGGGGTGGTTACCCATGTCTCCTGGAGAGCGATAATTTCGCTTTCTTTGATAAATTTAATCCATTCTTCGTTTTGGATCTTTAAACGAAGACCTGATATATTCCAGTATGTTATGTTTAGAGGTGAATTTATTTTCTTATGTCTTGAGGGGGTCCTGGAAGTGTTTTGCTTAAGTGCAAAAGAGTCCACAATGATACTAGTGTCGCCCTCACTGCGAGGTCTAACTGTCACAGGGGGAATATTTTCAGGGGTACTAGACTGATCAGAGTAAAGTGGGCTCCCTGGTTGGTTTATAGATATTGAATAGATGGGAAGAAGAGGGACCGGGATCTTATCTTTGTCAGGGTGTAAGTCGGAATGACCAGTTAGTAAAGGAAGAGGCAGAGTGATGATTGGGGGGGCAGAATTGCCCAATGATGTTGGCTGTCAGTCTACCTCCTCTAATGTGGTGAGCTGGTCAAATCTGTTTTGGGTGAGGATGCACCCTTTCCCTCTGTGGGCGTTTATTTGCTCGCTAAGATAAAAATAGTCAAGTGACACCAGATTAATGTGTGTAGTTTCATGTGTTGTTGTCCTGTTAATCCTAAGTAAAGAACGGACTAGACCTGGTGACCTAAAGTTTACAACTATGCAGTCTCCAGGACTTTTTTTGCGGGAGTCACCAATCCAACCCACTCTTCTCACCATCAGGATCTGATTTATATGCCTTGGGTGGAAGTAGGTGTTTTTAGTGAGCCAGTTGGTGACCTTGTTTCTTAGTGAGACCCATGTTTCTATTGATTCTTTTTGTAAAGGAGGAACGTTTGTTAGGACCAGGACATATGGCCGAGCGGCTGGTGGTAAATTTAAACAGTCTTTGTTTGGAATTGTAGAGGTATTGGGATCTACCCTTTTGTTATGGTTTGGGCTTGCTTGGGAACTCGCGGATGATTCTGCTTCAGTATTTGGTCTGGAAACTCCCTTTGTTACCCGATTAATCGACAGTCTTATTGTGGGAGGAAAAGTAGAAATATTATTTGTGATGGGGTTATTGGGATGATTGGTTAAGGAGAAGGAATTCCGTTCTTGTTGAGAGTTGGATTGACTCGTTACCAACGGTATATTGGGAGGATTTAGTCGAGTTATGCCATCAAGGATTCATAGTTCGTAGGATTTCAGTAAACTTGCTGGAATGCAAGATGGTCGAAAACCTTCTGTCCAGAAGTTTCCATTTTCATTAGCAGCTTTTCTTGGAAAGAAATATATACGTTTAAGAGCACTAGTAAATATGCTTATCCTAAAACTCAGTAGGAGGCTAATGTTGTTAACAAGGAGGCCTCCCCAACGGGGGCCAGCAGGGCTCTTTGATTTCTAAAAACAGTCAGTCAGAGCCTGACTTTAATACAGTGTGAGGAAAAATGACAGGAAAAACGTACCAGCTGCTGAAATACACTGCAGGCCAACAAAAGAACATTTGGCCTCTTGTGTTAGACAACAGCATTAGTTCCATGTCAATTCCTGCCTTAAAAAAAAAAAAAAAAAAATTAAAAAAAATCTATACAGTTTTATAGGTGAATCTAGCACTCGCTGTGTGAACTCGACCAATGCACAAAGCAACCCACGTCTCCCAGCCAGCCAGCAAGGACATTGGTCCAAGATCGTCCCTATCCAGGTGGTAGCGCTGTCAGTGGCCCCTTCTCCGTGCTGCCTCCTGACTGTTCATCCCTATGCCTTGTTGTTTCATGGATGCCTTCGTCATTCAGGTGGAGCCCCCTGGGCCACTTTCAGTTATTGTAGCTACTCAAGAGTGCAGGTGGCAAACAGAATGGAAAGTGCCCTACGGTTTTCTTCTGTAAAATTGGAATGCTGACCCAGAATGCAAATCCAACCAGTGCACATAACAAATGGAATATCTTGTATCATTAAATGCTAAACATGCCACCTATGCCTAAAAAGGTTTTGCCTAATATGTGTCATGCATAATAGTCATCGACCCAAGCCCAGAAATGTAAGCAACACTGAAAGCAAAAGCAAACCGAGCAGCTTCAGGTTGGCTGTTACTGTCAGTCATGTACTGGGTCGGACAGGCACATAGGGCAATAAGGCAGTGCTCCATGGGCTGGTCTGACAGTTTATTGTGTATGCTCCTTTTTGGGTGTTTGTGGGCCTGTTTTATGGTCTGCTGTGCTCCGGTATCACGCTCTCTGCCATGCATTATCCCCAACTCTTTACCGCAACTCCTTCCCTATTTTTAATTCCTTTTTCCATTGGTGTCATTTATTTTCAACCTCCCCTCCCTTGTAACCTATTTCCCATTTTCTGGTTCTCCAGCATAGCAAGGTCATACAAATGGCAAGCGCTATGCAAATATGATCATTCCACTTCAAATAAAAAAGCTAAAATAAAAAACATTGTCATTTACAACACCAATAGGTCTACCTTTCACAAATGCGAGACCGATTGCATTGCAAATGCTTGTTCTCATAGTGTGTGGTTGATCCTGTTACGTAGTGACCGACCACCCTTTTCTGTTAGTTGTATCCTGTGCGGAGTTTCAGAAATTTTAGCTACTATAGAGTAAGATATGTTTATGTTAGGACTATTGTGGTTGCTACTACCCACATATATATACCTATACACCTAGGTTTCCTTTTATCTTGTTTGGAGTTTAGGATATATGGCTGACTTTGATAAATATTCACCATCACCATTTATTATGGAAATTTACTCGCATTGAACTGACGACGAATTTGAACCATTCTTGCAGGTATGCACTATAGCTTTTGATCTGTAACGTTACTGGGTATTATGTAATATGTTAATATGGTGATGTAGATCTGGATTGATGACTATTTCATCACTTGGCTTCTTATTGTGCTAAATAGGATACTTTAGAATTTTAGATTGAGCTTGGTGCTATTTTTATTATACAGGATTTGGAATAATAATTCTGCACTATTTCGATTTGGAATGAGAATTTTGATACATTGGTAAGTGTCAGCCATTTATGTTTTTATTCTAGTTAGGCGCATGGGTTTGCCAGTGGACTTACCATTTATCACCTTGTGTCTTCATTTGGGACAAAGTGTGAGTTTCGAGCCTTGATCGTCCTTCACAAGATCGGTGTATATATTTTTTTCTAAATAATCTCCTTTTTGGTGTAACTGGTTCTTCTACTACACTAATTTATACGCCTGATTGGATTATCTATCCTGTTTTTCTATTGTCTTCTACATTTGGTGGAGCGTGTTCACTATGTGTGTTATCTTCTAGTAAAATGCATAAGGTTGCTCTATTCTCACATTTTTTGTTCTTTTTACTTTCTATATATTTTTCTTATTTATTACACGGTATACCCTAACCATTACTTACATAATAGTAAGGTTTTGAGACTAGAATGGCTCTTAATGATACCATTTCATCTTGTCTTTAGCCCTGAGGAAGTCCATGACGTATTGTCTGTTGGACGAAACAGGTGTTGGCATCTAGTGTGGTTCGAAATATGAACACAACATTGGACAGACAACGCCTGAAATAAAATAAGAATCTAATCAAGACTAGCATTTGGACTTTACTTATTGTTAGGACTTTCTTGCCTGTGCTCGGATTAGCTATTATTGATGATGAAAAAGCTTTATTCGGTAAGGCAATTACATACCATAAAAGCATTTACATATAGGAAAAAACTTTTTACAAATATACATATAACATTTTTAAAAAGGTGAGTTAATTGTTCCTGGGTAAATGGCAGTAAGTGCAAAAACAACTAACTAGGACTATTCACGTGAGTTAAAAAAGTTTAGCAGTAGCTAGAGTAATAAAATACAATAAAAATATTTAAGCGGTACAGAAAAAACAAACCCCCCATTGGCAATATTAGGATGCGTTGGGGGGTAATCCCAGCTCATCGTAGGGTATGTTTAAGTGACTCATAAAGACCGTCCATTTTGAGTTTTAAAAAGAAAGAGAGGAGGCAGAGCTCCATTTAGTGATTTGTTCTGTGTCGCACGCAGAATTTTAAGAACTTTGCCATATTTTTTGCCAATGTTTCTGTTTCTAGCATTTGGAGGGCCATAAAGGCTGGCCGACACTGGGTAAGGCCCAAATGTTTCAGAAATGGAATCAGGTATAACTTTCTTGGCTCTACATAAAATTTACAGAACATAATTACATGCATTGTCGATTGGGGAGAAAGGTCGTCACAGGGGCAGAGCGTCAATTGGGGTGACCAATCATTTGTCACAGGAAAGGCGATTAAGCGGTGAAATATGTTCAATCGCAATCTGGTCAGTAGGAATTTCTCGTAATTACTTAGAGTGGAATTCAAGTAAGGCTCTATTTGATCTGTTGTTTGTATGGGAAGAGACAGTTGCACGGAGTTTTTGTTTAATTCAAGTGCCAAACGCAAATCTGTTAGGTGGCTTAAACACATGTCTCGCATTCTTTTTCTAGGGATTAGGTTGATACTTTGGGGATTAGTAAAAAGGTGAACAAGTCCCAAGTCCGTTAGAAAGTTTTTAACATAGGCAAGCCAAGTGATGTGTAGTCCGTGCTCCAGTTTCATGCAGTCAATAATGAGTTCCTGGGTGAATTTTAATTCCGTTGTGGACCAGATGCGGTGCCATAAAAGGATAGGCTGCATGCGTATCACATCTGTGATGTATGGAAGTCCCAGTTCGCTGTGAATATTAAAAGTTGAGGTAGACGACGGAGCTGCCAGCAAACATTTTAAAAAGGAGTTCTCTGTCTTTTGAATTAAAGTGACTTGTGCGCTTCCCCAAATTCCGGCCCCATAGGTCGCAGTACTAAGGCATTTTGAGTTATAGATGTCTAACATTTCCTTAGATGCTCTTTTGCCCAACCTCCGGGCGAACACTCTCAGGGCCGTTGTTGCTTTTAAAAATTGCAAATTTCTGTTCTCAATGGCGCTTTTCCAGGTAGTTTTGTTATCTATTACGACTCCTAGATAGGGATAGGTGGTGGTATGCTCTATTTTGGTGTCGTTTAGGTAAATGTTTTTCATTTTTCGTGTCTGTTTGCCTGATGCCATGACAAAGGTCTTTTTGGCATTAATGTTTAAGTCCAGGTGTTTCATAAAGTTTGTATATCTAACCAGGGCCCGTTGTAACTCAAGGGGGGTACGGGCGAGTATAACTGCGTCGTCCGCATATAGAAGGGCGGGGATTGGGCGTAATTTGATGTGTGGTTGGTCCTGGGTACCCTTTAACAAAGCTACTTCTAGGCCGTTGGTGTCAATGTTAAAAAGAAAGGGAGCCAGGACACAGCCTTGCCTTACCCCCCGCTCTATTCCAAAAGATGATGTTAACTGCCCCCCTAGGCCGTATCTTACTCTAGTAGTAGTGTTCGAATACATTTCTCTGATGTAATTGACCAAGTTAATGTCAATGCCCAGTTGAGTCATTACGGTCCAAAGCTTATTGTGGTCTACGCAGTCGAAGGCTGCGGATAGATCGACGTATGCCATGTAAAGACTGCCACCCTTTGCATGAACATACTTCCCTCTCAGGAGGGTAAGGTTGAGGACCTGTTCTATGGTACCTCTTCCTTCCCTGAAGCCAAACTGAAGGTCAGATAGGATGTTATTTGTCTCAGCCCAATTTTGTAGGCGTGCTAAAAGGATTCTACCTACTACTTTTCCAAAGGAATCTAGTAGGGAAATGGGTCTGTAGCACGCGGGACTATTCCTATTTCCCTTTTAGAATATAGGGACTAGGATCGAATCTGACCAAGAAGTTGGTAGTCCAACATGTCCCAACGCTTCTAGAACGTTTAATAGCAGGGGAGCCCAAAGATCGATGTTTGATTTATAAAGATCCATAGGGACCGCGTCCGGGCCCGGGGCCTTTCCTGACCTGCTCGCGTTCAGGGCCAGCTCTACCTCTGCGAGATTAAAGTTCATGATTAGTGGGTTGGTTCGGATCGTTGGTGAACAGTCAGTGTGTGTGAGTTGCCCAGTCGGGATTGAGAAAATTTCTGAAAAGTGGGTGACCCATTCTTGTTCAGAGATGGTCGTTTCAAGTGTGCCACTGGCTTTTGGTCCCGTCAGGAAAGAGGAGTTTACAATCTCCCAAAAAGTTACCGAATCTTTATTTTTGCAGCTATTATGTAAGGCGGTCCAGTGTTCCTCTTTTAGTTCGCTTTTCCTGGATGCTATGGCTTTATTATATTTTTGCCTAGCCATTGAGACTTCCAAGATGTTTCTTGGATGTTTTTTTAAGGTATTTTTAAGGTTTTTGTGAGCTCTAGAGCATGCTGAATTAAACCACCTGAACTTTGGTTTGTCTTTTGGTGTTGTTTGCACCCGAGGGTGCACTGTCAGGGCGTTCTTTACCTCTTGTGGAATTTTTTCGTAATTGGCCGCGATCTCTACAGGAGAAGAGAACTCCGTTAAACAGACTTCAAAGGATGGACGGGCCGTTTTAATTATGATTTCTAAAATGGCGGCAGGGTTGATTTTGGACCATTTAAGTGCGTAGCCGTTTAAACGGGACATAGACATAAGCTCAGCGTAGTATAATGTTTCAGCGTTTTTTTGTGGGGCTGTGGTTTGGATTGTGACAGACAGTGGAAAGTGGTCACTAAATGCACAGTCATGAGTGGTGACATCTGTGATCTGGTTTGGGGAAATGTTCCCTACCAAGATGAAATCGATGCAAGAGGATAATCCTCTACCATTAAAAGTTGGGAAAAAGGGAGTTATGGGGACAGTGAGTTCATTTGCAAAGGCCAACTGGAAGAGGATCATGGTCTCGTTCAGAAGAGACCCCTTATGGGAATGTGAAAAATGAGAGATATCGTTTTGTAGGTGGTCCATGTAACCACATTTATCATTTAGAGTACTCTTGCATAATGCCAAGTTAAAATCCCCCCCCCAGATTATTATTGGTTCATTTCCTTTACTAAGGGTAAGTTGTTTTTGTAAGGAGTCACGGATTTCTTTTATGACCTCTGTAAATATGGTGTCTGTAAGGTTATTGTAGATGTTAACTATTAGAATAGGTGGCATTCTGCTTATAGTGACTCGTATAATCTGGTATTGTGTCTCAGTTTTAAGAGTGTGGGCCTCCATGGCTGGTATTAAGTTTGAGACGTAGATGGTTAATCCACCCTTTGCTCTACCGGATGTTGAAGGGAGTGCTGGGCTAAAAAAGGTCTTAAAGCCGTTTATGTGTATAGGGGTGGTTACCCATGTCTCCTGGAGAGCAATAATTTCGCTTTCTTTGATAAATTTAATCCATTCTTCGTTTTGGATCTTTAAACGAAGACCTGATATATTCCAGTATGTTATGTTTAGAGGTGAATTTATTTTCTTATGTCTTGAGGGGGTCCTGGAAGTGTTTTGCTTAAGTGCAAAAGAGTCCACAATGATACTAGTGTCACCCTCACTGCGAGGTCTAACTGTCACAGGGGGAATATTTTCAGGGGTACTAGACTGATCAGAGTAAAGTGGGCTCCCTGGTTGGTTTATAGATATTGAATGGATGGGAAGAAGAGGGACCGGGATCTTATCTTTGTCAGGGTGTAAGTCGGAATGACCAGTTAGTAAAGGAAGAGGCAGAGTGATGATTGGGGGGGCAGAATTGCCCAATGATGTTGGCTGTCAGTCTACCTCCTCTAATGTGGTGAGCTGGTCAAATCTGTTTTGGGTGAGGATGCACCCGTTCCCTCTGTGGGCGTTTATTTGCTCGCTAAGATAAAAATAGTCAAGTGACACCAGATTAATGTGTGTAGTTTCATGTGTTGTTGTCCTGTTAATCCTAAGTAAAGAACGGACTAGACCTGGTGACCTAAAGTTTACAACTATGCAGTCTCCAGGACTTTTTTTGCGGGAGTCACCAATCCAACCCACTCTTCTCACCATCAGGATCTGATTTATATGCCTTGGGTGGAAGTAGGTGTTTTTAGTGAGCCAGTTGGTGACCTTGTTTCTTAGTGAGACCCATGTTTCTATTGATTCTTTTTGTAAAGGAGGAACGTTTGTTAGGACCAGGACATATGGCCGAGCGGCTGGTGGTAAATTTAAACAGTCTTTGTTTGGAATTGTAGAGGTATTGGGATCTACCCTTTTGTTATGGTTTGGGCTTGCTTGGGAACTCGCGGATGATTCTGCTTCAGTATTTGGTCTGGAAACTCCCTTTGTTACCCGATTAATCGACGGTCTTATTGTGGGAGGAAAAGTAGAAATATTATTTGTGATGGGGTTATTGGGATGATTGGTTAAGGAGAAGGAATTCCGTTCTTGTTGAGAGTTGGATTGACTCGTTACCAACGGTATATTGGGAGGATTTGGTCGAGTTATGCCATCAAGTAAGGTTTTTGTAAGTTGGACAAATTTATCTTCAAAAACCGAAGAAAGTAGGGAGATCATTTCGCCAAGTTTGTCTTCTATATCATGGCTGACTGCTAATTGTATTGCCTTTACACTGTTTTGTACTGCTATCTTGATCGTTTCGCCAAGGGTATCTAATTGATCGTGGGGTGGTAGGTATTTTTCCTCTGTTTGTGTGCCTATATCGCAAGTAGCTAAATATAATAAAGTCTTTCCCACTTTGGGGAGCTGGCCTTTTTTATATGCCCCCCTCCCGGTGCTCGGTTTAGTTTTAGCTTTCCCTCGTATTAAGGGACCCTTTAATTGTGGTGAAACGACTTTTAGCAAGGGTCCATTTCGATCTGGTGGAGTTAGGGGGGTATTACCCAAAAGTTCATTGGCAGTCGTCAAAGTGGGTGATTTAGACAGTGAGGGTGGGTTTGAGGTATCAGAAGTTCTGGTTGATCTTGTCGAGGGTTCTAGTGAAAGCCTCCTCTCAGTTGTTTGTATTTCCTGTATGATTAAGGATTCTGCTCTCAATAGGTAGGCATCTAATGTGCCCGCTGTGCTTTTGCGTGTTTCCATTTTGAGGAAGTAAAACGATTGCAAAACAGGATACACAAATTAAACAGTACAGCTCGCGCTATGTTAAAAAAGGAGATGAGACTTTTACCGTCTACTGTCTTCGGCCAAACCGAACGGTGCAGTGGGGAGGCAGTAATCTATGATCCAATGGACTCGAAGACTTTAAGACACTTTCTTAATAGCACGGCAAAGGGGGGTGGCCTGACCCGGCCTCCTCTGGCCCCGGACGGCCACAGACGGCCCGCCCTTTTCCCAGGCTTCGCCCGCGCGCGTCCCGCGATGCGGGAGTTCCCGCTCAGATTTAAGCGCCGCCGGGCGCGAGATGACGAGATGCGGCGTCCGGCCGCTAAGGCTTCTGGGGGAAGTAGTCTCCCCACGCAGCGGCCGTGCCCTCAGGTGCAACGGGGCTTCGGCGGCGGGGGAGACAGGCAGTATGAGACCCCACAGACCTCGTCCAGTGCAGGGGCTCAGCTGGTGACCAGGAATCGGCGACAGAGCAACAGGTAGCAGCATCACAGGGTTCGTGGCAATTCCGGCTAGGTTCCAGTGAAATTCAATATATTCTGCTCCCGTGGCCCCCGGTGCTGCGGTCCCCGATGCTCCCGTCCCTGGTGCTGCGGGCGGTGCCAAGACCCCCGGGCGGCTCGTGCAGGAGCGCGAAGTGTCCGCGTGGAGAGCTATTATTGTATTCTGCTTATAAATTAGGCCTGAATGTTTTAGCGCCAAGCTACCAGACAGTTAAGCCCAGGTTAATTTAGAGACTTTTGTGGTTCATCCTGAATAAGATTTTGGTTGTTGCTTGAGTGGGACTTATGCTCTTCTCAACCAGTAACGCAATTTCTTATAGGGTCTCTGCAGCAAAGAAAGCTTCAGTCCATTAGAGGAAGAGGGAGAATTCAGCCATACAGAGGTCTACACCAACATGTAGGTATCCAGTGTAGCAATCATCCTATTTACCTCGGTTGTATCACCAAAATGATGTACCCCAACAACAGTATCCACATATATAGACACAGCTGCAAGGCAGCCACAAAAACACAAGGGCAACAAAAGGGTTAGGACTCAAGATGTCAATGACAATTTCCAGGCACCAGATACTGATATAGTGAATCCTAATATATCTGGCCCGTGAGCAGCAGAACCTTTACCTATTGGAAAACAAGATCTACAGACAAATGGGTGTTAGATGTGATTCTGTATAGGCACACCCTGGAGTTAATACACAATACACCAACAACTCCAATACACTTGTTGAATGCAAAAATTCGCAACATACTGCAGAAATTCGTCTTTGACATGGTTCCAATAAATCATCAAAATGTCAGATTTTATCCCAGCTACTTCCTCATAAAGAAGAATGCTTCAAAAGAGAGGACCATTCTAGGTGTGAGAGAACTTAATCTCCTCTGAAAATAATCATTCAGAATGGCGATGTTACACAAGGTATTATCATTCCTAATGAAGAACGAGTACGTCATCTCAAAGATGCGTATTTCCACATTCCAATTGACAGAAAACATTGCAAATTTAACAGATTCGAGGTAGTTGGTTGCCACTACCAATTTTAAGTTCTTCCCTTTGGCTTTCAATACGCTCCCAGAATTTTCATTAAATGCATGGGTTCAGTCGCTGCACACCTTCGACGTCCAGGACATTATGTTTACCCATATCTAGTCCCCTGGATACTCATATGCTCGTCCATAAGCTCTAAAAACACCTCAGTGGTAGTATATCTCAAACTCTTCAAGTCACTATACCTCCAGCTCAACAGAAGAAAATCTTCCCTAACACCTTTGAGCAATAACAGACACTGCAAAATCAAAAAAGTATATTCATCGATGGAAAGACAAATCGCGTTAGCTACACTAACAAAACGCAATAACTTTCTAGGTGTCGTGCATAATGTTAATACCATTTTGCAGACTACACGAAACCAAACCTGGAGTCAAATTTTTGCCTCTTTTGAAGACAGACTACTCTGAAGTGCAAAAACGAAACAAGCACTCCCCTGGTGGACATTACAAGACAATACAAGTTCAGGGCTTCCATTCCTTCAACCACAATTGCAATATCTGGTCACCTCAGACGCCTCGTTGGAGGGATGAAAGATCACCTACAGGAGCTTTCAGCCTGAGGGCTTTGGTCTCCAAAGGAAAAATATTTGCACATAAACATGCTCCAGTTCAGAGTGGTCAGGAGAGCACTACAACCCTTTCTCCCTTGTATCCACAACTCGGAGCTGTTGGTCAGAACCAATACCACGACCACGATGTTCTGTATAAACAAGCACAGTAGAATACTCGCTAATACAACAGAACAAACAAATTGTGGTATTAGGCAGTTGGAATTTTAAGGACAGTGTCCTGAAGGGAATATTCAGAAGTCTAGAGGTAGTCAAAGTAGATGTCTTTGCTAAGAGTAACTACAAGAAATATCAATCTTACATATACAGCCACCCACAGTCTGAATCATGGGACATGCTCTTTTGATAGAATGGTGCAAAATGTTTGCCTTCGCTTTTCCACCGATTCCCCTTCGTCCAAAAGTGCTTGACAAAATGAAAAGGGAACCCTGCACTGTTATCCTCATCACTCCCAGCTGGCTGAGACCGTATCGATTCACAGAACTGCTATAATTGGCACAGGTAACACCCATACTGCTGGAATCGAGGGGGGATCTCGTGTTTACTTGGGCCAGGTTTCTACACAAGAACCAGCAGACGCTCAGTTGCAGCTTGGTTCCTGAGTTCCATGAGTTCGGAAAGAAACTCAGACTAAAATTATATTGGCACAAGCCAGAGCTGTTTCTACTAAAAGAATGTTTGCTGTGAAGTAAAAAAGGTTTTGTGTGTGGTGTGAGATACTCCCCCACCCCACCCATCTTATACAAGTGGCTAAGTTGGTACTCAAGCATACCTCAATTAATGTTCACCTGGCAGCCATCTCAGTTTTCAAAAGAGCACCTAATGAGCTATTTCTCTGGTCATATACAATTGTAAAAGAGCATTACCTTTGTGTTCCCACCATCCAGACCAACACCAACAGTTTAGGAACTAAATATGGTGTTTTCACTTTTGTTGTCAGATGAGTTTGAAACAGTTCACAAACCTAAAATACTTGAGAAAACTACTTTCCACTCAATAGAACATCAACAAGAAGAGTTTGCAGGCCTCTGCCATTGCAGATCTTTTCTTACAGCTCTCAAAAGACAGTCTTCCTAAGAACTATCAACAAAATGTTATCTGAAAGAACCTATGGTCCTAAAGACATTCTTTCAAAATCCAACAAATAAGGCAGAAAGAGCTCTGCATCCTTAAATACTATCTTGACAGAGCTAAGTAAATAAGAAAATCTAATCAGATTCTAGTATCCTTCTCTAGATCATGTAAAGGCTTCCAAGTCCCAACACAGGGAATATTGAAATTGTTAGCTGCAACAATAGCTTTTTGTCACATGAAAGCAGAAAGGCCTCTCGCAGACACAGGAGAAGCCCATTCTACAAGAGTATGGCGACTTCATCAACAGTCTATGCACGAGTGCCTATAGTAAACACTTGCCTAGCTACAACATAGAGGAACAAACACACCTTCATGAAATACTATTGTTTATAAGCAGTTGAAGACCGATGTGGAGGTGGGACAGGCGGCTGTCAGTCATCTGTTCTAATAAGGTGAGCATGCGTTTTCTATTACACCATCCTTTCCTATTGTACAAAATGAATTGAAATGTTAGTACCGCTTACACTTCTGATTTAAGCATGTAAACCTATGAAAGATCCAATGCTGGAGAAAAAAGGAATTCTTAACTGTAAATGTGGTTCTCCAGCATTGGTAACTTTCATAGATTCACATGGAACTCACCTTCCTCCCCGAATAGACGCTTGCCACAAACATTACATACAAGGTTATATTTCTGATGGATACTTCTAACCGCTGATTACTCACCTTGTGAATTTTCCCCAGCAGTTAGTAGATGGCATCTTGCAATCTGTGTCAATGTCATTCCTCTCAGGAAATGGCAAGCAGAGACGCATATAAGCACCACCCTTGTATGCTAACGTCTGTTCCTTTTTTTATCTCATTTTTTAAGAGATTTTTTCCTACTACAAAAAAAATTCCAGTATGCAAGGGATGTCTTCCTTTAGACAGCAGGGTTTAATCCTTGTAAGGACTGTCGGAAAAACAGATGTCGGTAACATATCCCCACAAGGTTTACCTTTGCTACTTGGGTATGTCACATGGCTCCACAGTCTACAGAAACAGCACCCAGATGAACCTGAGAGCCTTCCAATATCGAGAGGCGAACCTCTGTGGCAAATACCAAAGGCATCACACAGGTCCCACTTCACGTCGAAGTAGCGTGTGGACCTGCTCCCAGTCCCACTGTCATTCCAGTAGCTGATCTTCCTCCTGGTTAAAATCTTCCGGTAAGTAAAAGAAAAAGAATCAAAAAGACCTAGTGAGACTTGACCCCTTACCAGAAGGTGTGAGGGTGTCACCATGCCTTTTGGTCTTGAACCCAATTAGAGGAACCAATTACATCTCTGGTCCAGATGTACCTCGAATTCCCAGGCACATCAGCAACCTCGCTGCAACTGGAAGCCTTTTGAGAGGTTATGCTGTGTAACCTTGTCACACTTCTGGTTCCCTCTGGCACCCAAAGGATCTCCAGGGCCCTATGGTCTGGTTACCGCTAGTGGGTTCACCCTTGGGGCTGTCTGGTTCCGCACCGGCATCCTACAACACGGCAGCCCTTGTTCATTGAAGCCAGCAGCACTAGAGAAGGGCTTGCTGTCTATCATTCTGCCCGACTCCGAGCCAGCATCTCCTCGACCTTGACAGAGTCCACCCACTGAACCTGATGATGGAAAGATTGCATGATATAAACATGAGTCCAGCAATTTTTGTATCTACCTGACTTTGTACATCGTTGTCTGTGAAGTTTTTCCATGTATGTGCTAAATTGTGCATTTTCTTGTTCTACATGCCATCGGAAAATACCGAATGGTTGTTAGAATAATTACACCCTATTAATCATTTGTGCTTCTCTAAGATGGAAATCCACACTTTTTTACATCCAATTTGCAGTTAGTCAAGCCATGTGAGTCTCTTTCACATTACTTACCTTGAAAATGTAGTGTGATTAGCTATTTTATTGTATGTATAAGTGGAAGGAAATTCCCAATGGATGAGGGGAGTGGAGTTTGCACACATACTTGTTTGTAATATAGTATAAATCTGAAAGGAGAATTGTTTCAGTTGATCAGTCCCTTCACGGACATGTTTTTTGTGTGTTGGTTAATGCCTGCTCAAGCGTGATTAAACTGCTCTGCTATACCTCTGACTACCTGTACTGCTTTGGATTTAAGTGGACAAGAGTGGCATTATCTAGGGTGCAGGGGTGCACTTTCTACAAGTGGCGCCTGAACAGGGCCCTCTACGTGGGAAATCCAATAGCATTTGTGTCTGTGGCTGACTTGATACGACCCAAGACTAATTAATTGTGAGGGCCCCTGTAAGAGGAGACCGGTTTCTCGCAGCTGCCACCTGAAGTCCTGAACTGCTGTCCCTTGGCAACAGTATCTCCTCGGAAGAGGTTCCAAACTGATCAAGCAAAAAGTGGCTAAATTGCAGAGTACAGAAAGTCGGACGTCTCCAACAAACACTTGGTGAGATTGTTGCGAGTTGTTTTGTAATAGGTGTATTGAATTATTGATTAGTTTTTGGTATTGAGAATTTTATTGCATCACATTGGCTGGGTTTCAGGTTGGACCTGATAAATAGGCCTGTATTGATTGTATTGGAAAGTTTTCTCATTTAGATGGTCTCTGACTTTAAGGCACAAAGAGCAAACTAATGAAATGTGCTTCACAGAGTTGTTGTTGCTGTTTCATGAGTCCACGCCTGGATGAGTCCCAACCAGGGAGTCCTGCATGGAAGATGATGACAAAATATGGGACAGGTGTGAACTTGTGGAACAGAGTATGGCATTGATATACTAAGGGAAATGACAATTTGAGATGGCTGCAGGACAGTTCATGTGATCTAGATAAAATTCAAAATTTGCAGCAGTGTTTGTTTGAGATAAAGGTCAGACAAGCGATGTGGTACAGTTTCAATTAATGGGAAAATCATTCTACAACGTTAGTGATTAAAAGAACAAAAAGAGAGGGAACGAGAACAGAAAAAGAGTGTTGCAGAAAGCCAAATCATAAGACCAAATAAAACAAACTGAAAGTATTGAATGTATGGACAGAGAGTTTAGAATGACCACTAACAAGACATATGTGACACAAGACAAACAACATGAGGACAGGGATGAGTTATTAGAGCGACTTCTGGAGAATCCCCCAACATATGTCCCACAGGTTCCCAAACCTGCCCCAAAGGCACAAAATGTACCACAACAGATGGGTCAGCAGGGAAACACGCCTCTAGTACCCATTCTAAATGTACCATTTCTTCCTGTCCAATTGCCAGGTTAGCAACTGCCTGACCCACCCAGACCAATACTCAATCTGCCTGCTGTTTAACAGCAATCTGCACCAAAGTTACTGTCTACCGCTGAGGTACCCTTTCTACCATGGCTCGTGACGGGACGAACCCCCTCTGCATCCCAATCAGCAGGTACCTCACCTTTGATTCACAAGCATAGTGGTAATTTGAGAGATAGGAGTGGGAGATGGAGTGACAGATATGGATAACAGAAAGCTGACCCAGAAGAACTAAAACGGATAGCCGATAGATAGATGATATAAATAATGCTATCATGAATACTGTTATGCCAACAGTTATTAGGTTTGATGTTTTTCAGCTCAACGTACTCATTCAATATATGACTGAAAGGATAGAGGCCTGGTGGACATGGTGTAATAAAAATACCCCTCAAGAAGTGTTACAATTGTGGCGTGATGCTCAAGGTAAATTGATCCCTTCCCCAGATGTTCTTAATGCTGTTGAAAATTGTTTGCATTGAGGTATTAAGGTTAGACGAAAATAACAAGAAATGAATGGAGAATATCCCATGAGGGAAATACACCCCCTTCCTGCGCCCCCTGTTGCTGCTGGTGTTCTTGCTCAGAACCCCATTCCCCAATTCGTCCATACTCCGTGGAGTAGGAATGAATTAATGGCAATAAAGAAAGATTTGCCAGACTTTTGGAAAACCCCAAAGGGGTATTATGAAGCCCTAGAGTCAGCCACTAAATTATGTGTAATGACATTGAATGACTTGGATCTAGTTTTTGATCCCCTATTCGCCAGAGGACTACAGAATGGAATATGTAGACCTGAGGATGTAGCACACCTTGGGCATGCCTGGGGACGTTTTGAAAATCTAGACACGCAGAGAAGGCCAGGAGACAGACCAGATCAACGTATTTTTTTAATTACCTGATCGTATTATTGCTATATTGCAACTAATAATACCAATAATACCAAGGGAAGACCTAAATTGGGATAAAATAACAGCTTGTAAACAAAAGCCTACACATAAAGTCTCCAACTATTTCACTAGGATGGAGGAAATATTCAGTGCTCACAGTTGTCAGGATTTGGCAACCGTCATGGGGAGAAGAATGTTTGCTGACAAATTTGTGAATAATTTGATGAAAGTATTGGGAGACATGATTAAAGTATCAGAGAGCACTTGGCCAACTAACGAACCTGCAGATCTTTCAGTAATGGCTACGTATTATGAGAATTATCAGAAATTGAATAAAGAAAAGAATGATAAGAACATGAAAGAATTGAAAAGAAAGGTTTTGCTACAGCAACCCTTTCCAGACAGAGTAAGTATGGGTATGGAAAATGTGAGGGTAGGAGGACGTAGAAGAAGGGCTTGCAGAGCCTCATCAGCTCCTGCACAGCAACACCGAGTTGGATTAGGCTGAAATCAGTGTGCCTATTGCTTCCAGGAGGGAAATTGGAAGAATGAATGCCCTAGCCTACAGGACCAAGCAATTGTGGTGAGAGGAAGAGGTTGTTCAGTGCCAAGGGGTTCAGGAAGAGGTGGCACAAATAGGCAAGATTTTACCCAGCGTCAGAATGACAATAGATGTCAGAATTATTTTGATGGCCAACAAGTTGACACAAGTTTCTATAATGAAGATTATACTCACATTGATTACAATACCTTTGAGTATTCACAATCGGACAGCAATGGAAAGGGAGGACAGAGGGTCATGATTCCAGTTAATCAAGCAGGTCTGTATGTCACCATGGATACAGAAAGGGACCTACGCAACTTCCTTGTTGATACGGGTAACACACGCACCTCTGTGGCTCATGACCAATTTCCAGGGGCTCCCCTCTCCGGCAGAATTAATACATCAGTGGGATTCTCAGGTATTCCTATCCAGAGCCTATCTCCAAACCCTTAGATGTTACTATAGGTCACTTCACCACCTCTGTCCCATTTGTGTTCACTAAAAATTGTGCTGAGAACTTATTAGGTCTGGATCTATTGAAAAGACTGAATGCTAGCATTTATTCAACCACAATTAAATTACTCTAACAGACCATCAGTGGTCAATAAGGGTGCACTGTAATGGGGAAATGTGACGAGCTTACGTGAGGGAATATATCTTTCTTCACCAAAAGGTGAGCAAGGAAACACTTCCTTTTTGTTTAGTTACCCTCACACACCCTAGTGGTGTCATGCTTCATCATCGGGTCACCCCGACGCCTATAAGTCGTGGTGGGCTCAACCACAGTGTTGGGAGCTCTTTTAAGGAATGTAAGACCTGGGGCCTGAAAGATTAAAACAGACAGATCCCCAGTATCCCTTTATTTTTGGGTCTGCCTGGGTTAATAAAACAAAAAAGTTTGGGTCTTATTGGAAGTCTTATGATCCTAAGACCCTAGTGCTAACATGTTTCAGTCCATATGTGGCCGTAAAGGTCCTGGAATTTCTTCAGGGCAAAGTAGGCCTCCCTAGGGGACAGGAGAGGGGATTCCCTATCCTGTACGCGGTTCATGGGCAGAGTAGCTGCTCCTTGTGTAAGTGATTGATTATTTATCAATCACACGCCATCCTCCATCTGAAAAGAGAAGAACAAACGACAAAGAAACAAACAACATACTTTTGTATGATTTCATAGTAGTATTTCCACAATGCTGTGTCCCATAAAACGTGCTTTGGAAAAAGACCAAAACCACAGGTGCCAAAATGTGTCTATGACATAGTGGTGTTCAACTCTTTCCAAACATGTGCCACTCGTATCTGTATCTGTACATAATATTACTACGTGACAGATAAATAGTGTGGTGGCGAATTTGCTCATATCCTGACAGTTAATTCATGCCAGTTGGTCTATATTATCTCAGTAAAAACTCTATATCTCGCTCTCACTCATCACTCACACCGTGCTTGTGAATAAAAACAAAGACAATTATCATGTACAATTATCGTTATCTTTTCTTCTAAAGGGTTGTGCAGGATACATCAATAAACGTCCTTACCCAAGTTCTGGAGGGTTTCTGTATCTCGGGGAACCGTAAGGCTTCTAAGGGTAGCTCTATAGTCAAACCCTGTTATAATTGCACCGAGTAGGAAAAGGAAATGCAAGAAGGCAGTGTAAGGGGTAGTATTCAGAATGGCGCTTATGTTCGCAGGCGCTCCCCGTGTGGGGAAACACGATCATACTCGGATGTCCGTGTGTTCGCCCGTGACTTACTTTATCAAGAGTCCTGCCCCGCCTGCAAACCTATTTGGCTTCGGTTCCCGGCTTTCGCGTCGATAGGACGGTAGCCGGGGGATTTTGTACTTCCGTATTGTTCATTTACTCGTTAATTGGCGCTCGTTGGCGCATACTGTGTGACGTAATGACGGTCACTACGTAGATGGGGGAATCATGGGAAATGTAGTATGAATTATTAGTGGCATGATTACCTAGTTGAGATCAGTGCTGATAGGCAGATTTTTTATCGTGGTCTTCATGATTCTGTTTTCCTAGATGGAATATGGGGCTTTTTTCTTGCGCATTGTTCATCTATTCATTACTTGGCGCTAGTTGGCGCGTGATGCGTGATGACATAACGGTCACTGTGTAGATGAAGGAATCATGGGATATGTATTGTGCATTACTGCGAGCGTGAAAATTTCATGGCAATAAATGCTGATACGTAGATTAATGTATCAACGCCTCCATTGATGTATGTATCCACATACAATTATGTAGGATATGGGGCTCACAACTTTTTATAAAAAATTGTGTAAAAGTCAAAACAACCCCTTATAGATGGCCTATTGGGGTTTAGAAATAAAGGGGTAACGTCTGACACTCTAATATCAAAGTGCACGTAGGTGTAAGGTGGTCTTAGTACATGCATATGATAAAGGATCTGTAACATAATAAAAATCTATGTATATTAGATGATACTTTCAGGGACATTGTAATTACATGGCCATATGATTGTCTTCTCAAAAACTGAGAATTTTATTGTGATAATCACCGTAGTGGGACCAATCATAATGAACAAAAAAGCTCATGACTATGGGTGGATCATTATTTTATCTGGTCAGTTGATTCCAAGGTATACAATCGTTGAGGCCCTTTCATGGGTCTTCAACCGGTGAACCCACCGTTGTTCACGTTCCAGGAGTTTACGTTGTAGGTTATTCGTGTTTTTAACCTTTTCTATAACAGTCCATTTAATTTCTGTGTCCTTGTGTTTTTTCTCATTGTAGTGTGCAGTAAGTCTGGTTGCTGTTATTGCACGTCGTATTGTGCTTCTATGTTCGCTAATGCGAATTTTCACTTTGCGGCTCTTCATTCCAATATACATCAAGTTACATGGGCATTTGATTATGTAGATCACTGATTCAGAATTACAATTAGTATGTGATCTTTGTTCCCAAGACGAGTATAGGCCTAGTTCTATTGTCTTAGTGTATTCCGTGAAGGGACATACTACACAGGATCCACAAGGATAATGTCCAGTAACCTGGGGAGTACTCCAAAGGGTCATTTGATTGGTGGTTTTAGGTGTAAATGTGTCAGTATGCACTAGTACGTCTCTCAAACTTGTATTCTTTCTGAATGAGAAAATTGGTTTCTCAAAGGATAGTGTGTTGGATGTTAATATGGGCCATTTTTTGTTTATTATCTTTTTCAGATCATTAGAAGATGAATTGTACGTGGTAACACATATCAATTGATCGGCCTGTTTTTTTACATGTGTTTCCAAAAGAGCCTCTCTTGGTGTATTACGTGCTCTTTTATTCGCTCCCTCTATAATCCTGGTAGGGTACTTCTTTTGTTTTAATTTGTTGGTAAGGACAGCTGCTTCTTTTTTGTATGTCTCAAGGTCAGAGCAATTTCTGCGTACCCTCAAGAATTGGCCTACTGGTAGATTTTCTCTTAGGGAGCGTGGATGTGCGCTATCAAATCTGAGTAGACTATTCTTGTCCGTGGCTTTTGTATAAAGAGAGTTCTTAAGAGTGCCTTCTCTAGCTATAAAGATGACGTCCAGAAATGATATTCTTTCTCTGTGCATGGTCATTGTAAAATGAAGGTGGGGGTTCAGACTGTTGATCCAAATTTCAAAGTCGTTAAGACTGGTCATATCACAGCATTTATTGTTCACCTGATGGGGTTTTATCTCAATGGCTTCTGATAACTTAAGCACATGTTTTACAATGCCAGATCTTACTCACCTATCACCTGAATTACAGGCAATTGATAAAATAATCTGGGCATCAGGCGATAATGATGTTGGTAAAATGAGCATAGATCCCATAGTAATCACTGTTAAACAAGGTGTTCTCTTACTCTGCAATCCTCAATACAAAATATCCTGGGAGGGACAGGAAACTCTAAAGATGTTATCTCTGATTTAATATATAAGGGTACAGTAAAAGAAACAGAAGGTAGCCCATGTAAAAGTCCTATACTTCTGTTCTTAAAAAAACACAGAGGGAATACCTGATGAATATAGATTAGTGAGTGATCTTCGAGCCATTAAGAAAGTTGTAGCACCCCAATATCCTGTTGTTCCTGACATGAATTATATTTTTACCATGATTCCGTCTTCAGCCAAATATTTTACTGAGCTTGATTTAAAAAATAAAAAAAATGCATTTTTTGTGTGCTCATTGCTAAAGGAAGTCCATACCTTCTATCATTTTCATTCCAAGGGCATTCCTTTCAATTTATTCAAGCTCCTCGCGGGTATAAAGAAAGCCCTAGTATATACAGTCAAGATTTGAAGAAACAATTAGACCTTTTTACCCCCTCAAAAACTCTGTATTACTCCAATACATTGATGACCTATTAATTGCCTCAGATATAGAGGAAGGTTGTAAGAAGACAACAGTTAATTTGTTACATCATTTAGCACCCTTAGACCATAAGGTATCCTTATTTAAAATGCAATATTGTCAACAGGAGGTTGCCTATTTAGGTCACCTCCTGTCAAAGGGAGATAGAAGCCTTCACCCACAAAGAATTCATTTGGTACAGAAAATGAAACTTTCCCAGACCCAATCTGATGTTCATGCGTTTATAGGTATGACTTCCTTTTGCAGGCAATGGATACCTAACTTCTCTTTAATTGCAAAACCTTTGCTTGCTCTAACATCTAAGAATATTGGTAACCCACTCCCTTGGACAGATGAGTGTGATTTTCAACAACTAAACAATGCTTTATATAATGCACATGCTTTGGGTAACCCTGAATATGCTAAGGAATGCTGGGCTGTGCATGAAAAAGATGGCTGTGCTTTGTCTGTTTTACACAGTATAATGGGGGAGGAACAGACTATGTGCCTATTTTTCCTCCACATTGGATCCAGTGGCTAAGGCTTTGCCAAATTGTTTGCGCACAGTAGCAGCTGCTGCTGCGGTCAGACAGTCTGAAATATATGTTCTAGGTCGCAATTTGACAGTTATGGTGCCGCATGCCGTGGAGGTGCTACTAAACAAAACTCAGGCCCTGCACCTGACCAGTGCATGCTTAATGACGTACATGTTAACACCTTTTGCTCCAAATATCATTCTGAAATGTTGCAATGTTTTGAACCCAGCCACAGTGCTACCCCTCCTCACTGATTCAGGGGAAGAAGATGATGATTGTATGTTCACCACTGAAAAAGAGACCAAAGGACATTTATACCTGACATATACTCCCATATCTGACCCACAGGGAGAGTTCTTTGTGGATGGTTCATGTTTCAAATTACCAAATGCTACAAACACTGCAGCATATGCCATCACCACTTTGATAAAATGGTAGAGTCATGTAAAATACCTCAAATGTCAGCACAAGCAGCAGAAGTAATTTCCCTCACATGGGCATATGAACTGAGTAAAGATAAGATTGTAAATATTTAGACCAACAACTCGTACATCATTGGCGTTGCTCACTCACTTGGGCGATTATGGAAAGACAGGCTTCTTGACCTCACATGGTACTAAGATAAAGCATGGGAATTAATAGTAAAAAGTTTGGATGCCCTGCTGTTGCCAAAAACAAGATGCCATTGTTAAATGCCGTGCCCATAAAAAGTTTATTGATGAGATGGGTCAGGGTAATGCTTTTGCAAATGAAACAGCCAAGCAAACATCCAGATCTCAATACACTTTAATATATGTTACAGGACCAGCTAGATGGGTCCCTGAAGTACCAATGTTTAACAATATCTTAGAATGTGTTAGAGAGATGCAACAGGAAGCTACCATGGAAGAGAAAGAGACATGGCAGATTAGATGATACCGGATGTTGGGTAGATCTGTCAGAGAAACAAAGATAGATGCCTCCTTATTGTTATGTTAATGCTATTGTTACCATGGCACACAGCCCAGCTCACATTAGTGCCAAAGGAATAATGGATACATTAGATCATGTATGGTTCACCAAACTGATTCCTAGAGTGGCATGTCTGGAGATGTATGATATGTGCTACTTATAACTCAGGAAAAGGTACCCCTGTCCCAACGGGCCATTTTGCACCCCCGATGCCCTTCGAGGTCTTGCAGATAGATTTCATTGAAATGGAACGAGTGGGCAAGCTTAAGTATGTCTTAGTGGTAGTTTGCACCCTTAGTGGGTGGGTGGAGGCCTACCCTCTACAGGATAAGACAGCCTTGAGTACTGCAAAAGTACTCTCAAGATATGGCTTGCCCCGAGTTCTTTGGCGCAACAATGGGCCACAATTCATTAGCCAAGTGATATACCTGGTCTGCAAAGGCTTGCAGATAAGGCAAAAGTTTCATGCTGCCCACCATCCACAGGCTGCGGGTCTGGTGGAAGATACAATGTTATCTTGAAAGGAAAACTTGGAAAGGTATGCGCTGAAACAAAATTGAAATGGCCTGACTCCTTACCAATAGCATTGCTTTCTATTCGCACCACTACACACTCAAAAATGAATTTATCGCCCTATGATATTGTCATGGGGAGGCCTGAAAATGTATGGGGTGTACCTAGACCAAAGACATTTTCTGAAATTGAATATCACTTGCTGGTTGGTTCTTGTGGACAATTAGCTAAAGATTTGCATCTCATTCATCAACAGGTCAAGGCCGGTCTCCCACCTTGCCTTGAAGGAGCTGGACACGAATTGAGGCCAGGAGATTGGGTTTTGACCCTAAGCTTCCCAAAAAATCCAGCCTTGAGCCTTGCTGGAAAGGGCTAGTGCAAGTGCTACTCGCCACTCAGACTGCTGTCAAGTGCATGGCACACAAGCACTGGATACACGCCAACCACGTCAAGAGAGCTCCATTGCTTTTGCCCTATGATCAATGCATGAAGCAAGGGATTCCTGATTTGGAATGTGAACAAATTCTACAGCAAGTACCTTTTAATGATGGTGAACAGGTTAAAGAAGGAGAAGTGGCACATCCGTTGATCAACTTCACTCCTGTTGATCCCAAATTGATCCCAAAACCTCTATTTGAGCATCCGGCTTGTGATTCGCCTAGGTATCATTTGAGACTTTGATTGAAAAAACTGTCTCCGGAGAGATAGCAACCCATGCCAGTGGTCAAGTCTACCAGCGTCTGGACCTGCACATAAGCATGCCAGTGAGGCTGTGAAGTAAAGGACACTGGGAACTCTTAATGCTCTTTGGTAGAGTAGATAGAGATTTTCAGGATGTCTTAGCCCCGCTACTTTGCTTTGGATGTTTTTGATTTGTTTCTCTCTAAAAAATAAAAACACAAAAAAGGCCTGCAGAAACAAAGTTATCTATCCATGGAAAGGAAGGGTAGAAAAGAGAAAAAAAAGAGAATGGTCTGAGCATAAACACAAATATTAGGAGAAGCATCAAACGCTCCAGAACAAGTATTTGTATATCATACACAATAAATACATTATGGGTAATACTAGGAGTATTGAACTGAGACCGTTTGGGAAGTCCCCCTCTGATCTATGGCAAGAGGGGAAGACTCCAGTATCTGGTATACAACAATTTTGGACCAAGAAAGTGAACATTGTGGTGCTTCTGTTCCATCTGAGGATATTAGGAATGCTTGGGTTGTTCTGGTGGTGAGAAAAACAAACACCCAGTCATCAAGTCAGTGACATCAGTCACTACACCAATACCATAGCATCGTTACATAACCCTCGCCCCTCATAAGCAAGCAAGCATGATGTGAATAATACATTCATTCAGGTTTTACATAATGCCCATCTTGACTATAATGCTACAGATTGTTGGATATGTGGCTTCTTGCCATTTTCAGTCAAAAGGAAGCCGCCTCTTATTCCCCTACCTTTATCCAAGCATGGGTCTTGCAGTACTTGATGGGAATTGAATGATGCGTCCTATATCAAATTCACTAAGAAGACTGTACGGAACCAATTTAGGGATCACCTCAATCTATGCTGGCTAAATGCTGTTAGGATCTATGGCACCATGGAGGAGAGGGAGGCATTCACCGGCTAAATCACCTTCTCTTTGCTACTCTCCTTTAATGAGAGAAAGCTGTCCAAGGTGGCTATGATCCCCATACCTGCTCATGCCCATATAGTCCCCTTTTGTGTTCAAGGTGAAGGGCCCCTTGCTGTTGGGAATAGTATTTGCTCCCGTACAGTGATATTAATTTGCACTAGTTCCCCCTCATTTGTGGCCTTGCTAAACACCTTCTTTGTTTGTGGTAACCAGGCTTATGTTGGACTCCCTAGAGCAGAGGTCTTCAAACGTTTTGATGCCAAGACCCCCTTGTCAAACCTTTTTTTTTTTTTTAAAAACACATTTTTATTTGGTCATATTTCGATACACAGGGCCACGGCCCCTCAATGGTACAGTGAAGTAGTTGAACAATGTGTGCATCGATAAGCATTTCTATGTGAAGAAACAAACCTTGCAGAACGTGCAGGGAAAACAATAATCTAAACATTGTGCAGACAATGGACCAGTGTCTAAATGAGAATACATGATTCAGCAGATTCACAGCAGACAACCCAGTAAAATAATAAAACCGGCCATCGTTACCACCCTAAGGGACGCATGTCGAAGACCTGGGAGGGCAACTCAGGGGTCATCCTCAGGGACAGGGGGCAAATCAATTCCGCGGTAAGCTGCCCATCACGCCCATACTTTGCGCTGTTTCCTTGGGCAGCCCCTAGTATCAAATATAGCCATCTCCGCACCCATACACTTATCCAATTCGGACTTCCAGTTGCTTATAATCGGGGGAGAGGATGCCTTCCATCCCTGAGCTATGTCGCGCTTTGCTATGGTAAGGGCGAGGAACAGTAGGTGCTGTTTATATCTATTCCCCCCTATGTCGTCAGTGGAATGTAACAAGAACAGCTGTGGGTCCAGTGGAAGCATCCACCCCAGCACCTCATTAAGACACGTCCTGACTCTGTTCCAGAAGGGCTGTAGGGCTATGCAAGCCCAAACTGTATGGAAGAAGGAACCTTCCTCTCTACCACACCGCAGGCACTCAGGGGACTGAATGACCCCCATTCGCCACAGTTGTACCCTCGTGTAGTAGACTCTGTGTAAGTATTTGAATTGGATGAGTCTGAACCGGGTGGAAACGGCCGCGCCCCGCGGACTGGCGATCGCCTCCGCCCAATCGTCATCCGTCAATTCGGGTATGTCTGCAGTCCAGGCCAGCCGGGTATTGGCTAGGGTGGTGGGGGTGTGCGTCGTCAACGTTCGGTATATTTGCCTGATTTTGTGCATTGCGAGGTCCCCCATCAACAGGCAACCCTCAAGGGGTTTAAAGTCAGGGAGGGCCTCCAGATTGCGGATCTGGGGTGAGAGTGCGTGTCGGAGCTGTAAAAATTTATAAAATTGAGACTTGTGGAGGCGAAAGTCGCTCTGTAGTTGCTGGATATATTTCAAGGTCGAGCCCTTCATAACATCGCCCAGGGTAGAGATTCCCACCAGGTCCCAACCCCGGGACCCTCTCAACGTGTCAGCAGATCTCAGGTACGTACTCTGCCACAAGTGAGTCTGTCCAGTAAGACGCCCCTTCCAACCCATTTGTCTGGTCTTGGCCCTCCATAGCTGGACGGCTTGTCTGCTAGCAGGCGGTAAATGATCTTGCTTTGTGTAGCTGTAGAGTAAATGGAGCAGGGGGACCCGCTCCATTGCGGCCTGTTCGATAGCATAGGCCGGATCAGTGGGAGAATTATACCAAAGTTCGTTGATTACAAGGATGTGTGATGCGACGTAGTAAGAGTAAATGTCTGCAGCCGCAATCCCCCCGCAATACGTATACTGAATGCAAGTGCGGAGCGCCACGCGAACAGCTCCCCCTCCCCATAGGAAATTATTTTGTATGGCGTTCACCTGGGCAAACCACGTGCGAGGAATAGGATAAGGAAAATTTTGGAGGCGGTATAGGATCCGAGGCAGAGAAACCATTTTAAAAATGGCTGAGCGCCCATATAGGGATAATGGAAGAGCGGACCATACCATCGTTTCATTTTTAATGCTGGCCAACAGAGGGGTGATGTTATGAGCCCATGAGATCTTGGGGCACGAGGAGATAAAAATCCCTAAGTATTTAAAACCCTCTGAGGCCCGGGATGATTGTACTGCCCACGATTCACGGCCTTGATGTCCATATACTGGGAACAGGATAGATTTCGCTGGATTGGCGTGGAGGCCGGTGGTGCCACCAAACACCCTGAGGATCTCCAATATACGAGGGCCCGAAAACCACGGGTCCGTCATGAAGAAAAGAACGTCGTCGGCATACAACGCAATCCGATCTGATCGTGAGCGGGACCACTCTAATCCCCTGAGCACTGGGTCACTCCTGACCCAGGCCGCCAGGGGCTCGATCGCCAGAGCGAACAGCAGAAGAGACAGTGGGCATCCCTGACGTGTACACCTCTGTATCGGGAATGGGCAAGAGCGGTGTCCTGCGATTCGAACCGATGCTGTCAGGTCGGTGTATAGTAGATGTACATATGACAAGAACCGAGGTCCAAAGTTGATTGCTTCGAGCAGCTGGAAAAGGTAAACCCAGCTCAGCGAGTCGAATGCTTTATCAATATCGGCTAGCAATAGGGCAGCTGGACGGCCTAACGTGGGTGCGGCCGCGATAGCATTATGAACTCTTCTGATGTTATGCCTAGTAGCCCTCCGCGGCATGAAGCCCGACTGGTCGGGGTGAATCAAATCGGTAATACACCCCCGAAGGCGGTCCGCCAAAACTTTCCCTAGCAGTTTAGGTTCGAAATTGATCAGCGAAATGGGCCGATATGAAGAAGGATCTTCGGGGGGACGGCCTGGTTTTAGAAAAAGCACGATTTTCGCGTGCCGCCAGTCTCTAGGGAGCCTTGCCTTGTCCGACGCGTCAGCAATGGTCACCAGCAGATGTGGTCCCAAGAGAGGCATATGGGATCTAAGAAATTCCATGGGGAACCCATTGGGACCCGGGGCTCGGCCTGGCTGGATCGCACCAAGGGCGCCGGTTAATTCCTCTAATGTAGTGGGAAGCTCCAGGCGCTCCCGGACAGTGTCCAAGAGCTTACGAGGAGGGATATCCACAAGGAACTCCGCTATGAGTTCCGCCAAAATCTGCTCCTTCCGGGCGTAGAGTGACGTAAAGTACTTTGCAAATTCTTCTGCTAATCCACAGGCGATGCATGCAGGGACCCGTCCAGACCTCGGATAACCGGCGTGGCGGCTGGGGCACTGTTCGCCAGGTACAATCTATGCAGCATTGTACTGGACTTGTCCCCCCACTGATATATCCGATGTTGCGAAGCCTCCCATATCTCTTTGGCTTCGCTAAGCAAATACTGGCGCAATTCCTGCTGGGCGAGGACTAAATTGCGTTGAATAATGGGGCAAGGATTGGCACTGAGTTGGGAAGACAAGTCCGCCTGACGCATTTTAAGGGCGTCGAGCTGCGCACGACGTGTACGTTTCTCTTGCGCACGATAGCTAATTTCGTATCCACTTACAGTGGGCTTGAGCACCTCCCAGAGGACAATATTCGAGGGAGCTGAAGGGCTGTTCTCCGCTAGGTAGGTAGCAATCGCCGTATGGAGCATATCACGATAAGCCGGATTGCGGAGGTACCATGGGGACATCCTCCAGCAGAATGGGGGCCTGCGGGAGGCAGTGTGGAATTGCATTGAGACCGGAGAATGATCGGACAGACCCCGGGGTTGATGCCGTACCTGAGAGAATCTATGAAGATAGACCCGGGGGACGGAAAAATAATCCAAGCGGGACTGGGACCCATGGACCATCGACAAATATGTGTAGTCACGCTCCAAAGAGTGGAACTCGCGCCATATGTCAGCCCAGTTCATTGTGGTTGCCAGGGTATATAGTTTGGTTGGACCCGATGATTGAGGGGCGTCACCGACCCGCTGGCGGTCCTGTGGCCCCATTGTATCATTCCAGTCCCCACCCAACAGTGTCAACCCAGTCGGAAGGGAGCCCCATGCCCCAAGTAACTTTTCGATAAAGGTAGGTCCTAGTGGGGGAGGGGCATAAACGCTACCAATCGTTATCTGTTCACCACAGATCGTGCCTGTGACGAAGATAAATCTGCCTCCAGGGTCCGCCCTATGTGCTTGGTACTCAAACGGGACTCTATGATGTACGAGTATCGCCACCCCCCTAGAGCCTCTTGTGAACCCTGCATGGTAAACGTGGCAAAATCCAAAGCGAGCCAGGCACGGGGCCTTCGTACCCATTAAATGAGTTTCTTGTAAAAGCAGGGCGTCCGCCCCATTCCTTTTGGCCTGTCGCAGTATGGCTCCTCGTTTCACCTTGTTCAATAGTCCCCGGACGTTCCATACCACCATAAGGTCCCCGAGGGAGCTGTCAGCACCGGGTGTCATGGGGGTTGCAATATCGGCTGAGTAGGGCTAGCAGAGCTGCTGAAAAGACACACCATCGCCTGCATATAGAACAAACCAAAAGAAACAAAAAACACCAACAATACATCCGCACGGATATCCCCCCACCCGACACTACCAAAAACAAGGAGCATCTGTCGCGGTATAAACAGCAGCGGACCCCCAATGGGGAGCCCACAGAATTCACATCAAGGAATCCCCCCCACCCCATGAACCTATAAGATCAAGAACTGTACGGCGTCCGTGGCCCGACCACCCATGGTCAAACCCCACGCCCGCCCTGGGAACGACATTACAATATAACATTTGCCGAATGCAGTGTCATTTAAATCGCCTCATGAGATACGGAGCAGTCTGGGGACTTCACGGCTGTCGCTCGGGGCTCGGTGACACTCTATCCGAGCCGGGCCCCCGACGCTTCTGGGACATGTTGCGACGTGGCCTCTGAGTGCGAGAGCTGCGGGAGGAGTCTGAGTCTACGACTGGTGGAGAGTCTGCACGGAGCTGAGGGCGCTCATCCGGCCACGCGAAAACCGCCTCGGGGGTATCGAAAAAGTATGACTTGGAGTTATATATCACTCGCATCCGAGCTGGATATAGTAACATGTATTGAACATTTAGTTCCCTGAGTCTGCGCTTCGCGGCCATGAAGGATTGACGCTGTTGCTGGACCAAGCGTGTGTAGTCTGGAAATATTAAAATGGAGCGGGAATCGTGTATAAAGCAGTCCTTGTGCGTCCTGGCGAATCGCAAAATAGCATCTCGGTCCGCGTAATTCATGATCTTGGCGATAACTGACCTTGGGGCCTCGCCTGGGGGGGTCTCCGTGTCAGGGCCCTATGCGCCCTTTCAACAACGAAGGCGGAGGATAAGAGATCTTTAGGCAGGATGTCTTTGAGCCACGTGGTAATAAAGTTTGTCATGGATGCCCCTTCACAACCCTCGGCCAGGCCCACGAAGCGCAGGTTATTCCGTCGTGCGCGCCCCTCCGCATCCTCCACCCTAGAAGCCAGTTCCTGCGTGACTACGGATAGCTTGTTTACCTTCTTTTGAAGGGAGGTCACCGAATCTTCCACTGTGGACACTCTTGTTTCGTCCTCAGTTATCCGGTCCACTGCTTTGCGGAGGTCTTGCCGCAGAAAAGAAACTTCCGACCCCATTGCAACAATCTTGGCATCAAGCATGTCCCGGGCACCGTTGATCGTTGAAAAGAGGCCTGCATTGTAAGGGGCCGCGCTGCTCACACCACCGCCGGCCGCACCACCCGGCGCCGTAGCGTACTGGTCCGTGGTGCCCTGTTTGGGGCCTACCCCACTCGGCCCACCCTTGCCCATGAGGACGAAAGACCGTCTTAACAGTTAGGGAGTAAGGGGGGGGCGATGGTCCTCACCCCCGGGCAAGCAATCGTCTCAGATGGCGGAGGCCTGGATGTTACAGACACAGCGGGAGCACCAGGCGTGCAGGATGGATCTGGCCGCACCACCTAATCTCCCCGTAGATTCCCTGAGCCCAGGGACGATCACCCAGCGGGGCACCGGAAAGGGGGGCAGCGGCAACGGCCGCTCACGGCACCTCGTCGCTCCGACGTGTCCCCCGCCGCCTCCCAGGGCAGCGCATCAGCGAACCCAGACGGCGTTGGCCAAGAGCGAAGGCCCAGGTGGACCTGCCCCCAGCAGCACGAGATATGGCCGCCAGGGATCTAGCCAGCCAAATCGGGATACAGCAGCAGCAATCGCGAAGTGGAGTATCGACACCAGGCGCCACTGCACGGCGCCGCCACTACCTCCCAGTCTCTGGCACCAGGGGGGGGGATGCCAGCCTGCGACACTCACCCCAGGTGTCCAGTCAATTTCCACATAGTCCGCCCCGTCCGTGGGCACCAGATGCCTCAAGAGCACCTCGATCCCTGGAAGGAAGGTCTGGCAGCGCCGATGGGCCCACAGCACCGCCCCGACAGCGCGGAAAGGATGGCGGCCACCTGACAGAGGATGAGGCTATGATCCATGCACATCTCCGCACGGCTCCTTCGGTGCGCAGCTCCGCAAGGGCACCAGGCACCACTCTCCCAGCGGTCTCCGTTCAGGCTTCGCTAGCGTTGGCCCAGACCAGGGCAATCCCCCCGCTGAGGCTCCGTAGCTCCCCGGACACCGCACCAACACAATTGCGGCCGCGAGGGGGAGGGAGGGGACGGACCAGCGGCGAAGTCTCACCAGCCGCAGCGCTCCTCCTCAGTGCAGCCGCCGGGGAGGCACGAGGCCCAGGTCCCGCGATGTCCGGGTCGCAGGCGCCGAACTGCGCCCCGCTCCACAGTGCCACAACAGCCGTCCCCACGCAACCAGCAATGACGCCGCCCAAGAACCTCGGGGCGTTCACGACGATGACTTCTCTAGCCCCCAATTCATCGACAGCACTGCACGCCCCCTGTTATGGGGCAATCAACGGATCACGAACAGTCGTTCCAGGGCAGGATTTAGAAGGATGTAGGTAGGATTTTCGACTTGGCTGGACGGAGCTTACTTAAGCAGCGTCCGCCATGATGGCCTGCCAAGCCACGTCCCCTTGTCAAACCTTTTTAGGCGTAAGGACCCCCTTCTGACAATATTTTCTAGAAACTGGTGCTCCTCATCTTCAACATCTATCGACAAACATAAATCCCCATTACACCTGGCATCCTTTGGCATGTTTCCCCATTTTTTTCCTTTCTGACCTCCTAGTTTTGACTCTGTTTTTGCTGGTTTAGTGTCTCTGTGCACTTTCTCACTGTTGTTCAGTGTCAAAGTGCAATTGCTCCTATTGTAAATTGTATTATGGATTGGTGTTTCCATTATTGGCATGTTTGACTTACTAGTAAGTCCCTAGTAAAGTGCACTGAGGGTGCCAGAGCCAGTAAATCAAATGCTGCTGGTGGGCCTGCAGTACTGATTGTGCAACTCACCCAAGTGGTCCTAAAAAGGGTTATCAGACCTGCCATTGCAGTGTCTGCGCGCAGTTTGTAACTGCCATGTCGACCTGGCAAGTGCATCCACTTGCCAGGCTCTAATTTTCACTTTTCTTTCGTGTACGTCACCCCTAAGGAAGGCCCAAGGTGGACAGGGTGCCGTGTATATTAAAGGTAGGACATGTACTGGTGTGTGTAACACGTCCTGGTAGTGAATTACAGAGTGTTTCATTTTTCACTATGGAAAGGCTATCTGTCCCATTGGTTAGAATGGGAGTTTACTTATAGCATCTTATAAGCATATCTTCCTATTGGGACAAAACAGAGAAATGGGAAGGTCATTAGGCCTGAACTCAGAATATAAAAATGCATCTTTTAGTAAAGATGATTTTTATATTCTGTGTTTGAAAATACTACTTTTAGAAAGTAGGTATTTTCCTGCTTAGCCATCCTGTGTGCCTCTGCTGGGTTTGTGGATTGACTGTCTGGCTTTGGAGCCTGACTAGAAGGTGCAAACCATTGCCAACTAGATATCCCCATTTTTAACAGCCCCCAATTAATACAGTAAATAATTTTTGCGGTGAGGAAATTATATTCAACAATTTTTAGCAAACCAAAGGTCATTGAGCATAGCGGTGTAGCCAAAGGTGTAGCTAAATACAAAGGGCCTTATTTATGAAGAATTGGCGTAGGGCAGCACCGCAAGTCTTCTTGCGGCGCTGCCCTATGCCAATGTCCTTTTCCCTTGCGTTGGCACACAAATTGCTGCCTAGCACCAACATAGGCAGGATTTGTTTTGTGAGGGAAGGGGCACCTTCCTTCACCAAAACAATCCAGAGGGGTGTTTTCCTATTTCAATGTGAGCTGCAGAATGCAGCACACATGGAAACAGGAAAAAAGGGGGAGAAATGGAAACATTTCTCCTAGTTATGCCTCCACTGGAGAGGCGTCCGTTTTTGGAGCTGCCCCAGATTTACGTGATTTTGTAAATATGGGGCAGCATCAAAATCCATAAGCTTTGCGCGGGAACCCCACGCAAAGCCCGTGGAACACCACCTTGACGCAGAGTAAGGCAACGCAGTGACTTGCGCTGCTATGTCTTACTCCATATCTATGAGGCCAAGCAAAGTCATGCAGGGTGACTTTGCACTGCCTCATAGGTATGGTTGAGACGTTTGCGCCACCGGAACATCAAAAAAAGTGATGCTCTGGTGATGCAAGCCTCTCATAAATAAACCCAAAATATTCTGTACATGTTTTAGGTCTTTCACCATCAGGTATCTACATATAAAATAATGGGCAGCGTAAATGAAAAATAAATTTAAAAAAGTTATTGCTCAGTGGGAAATGCACTGTAGTACATTATGAAACCTCTATTAGTTAATGCACTGCAGAGGTCTGTGTGTAACCAGAGAACCACAGAATTAAATCTTGATTGGTGCAGTGGAGAATAGTGATGTGTATTTTTAGTGCTACGAAGTCACAGCCTGTGACAGAAAGCACTGTGAATATGTAAGTCAATTGTTTATACTTGCATTACACACAGGGTTAGATAGAATCCTGCAAAATGTGCAAATAGTGTAACAATAAAATGGTGCTTTCAAAATGAGATTTTAATAATACTAGAGCGTATGTAATGCAATTTCTTTTACATAACTGTCCCTTCAACACCTCCTTACGGACACTAAGGGCTGTGTAAATGCTGTTAAAATTAAAAGCGAAAACTTCCTAGCCCAGTTGTTAACTCTTTGCACTTCCACAAAAAAAAAAATCTTTGTAATCACAAAGAGCCACAACTGCTCCCAAGCATCCTTTACATGTGCAGATTAACTGATAAGGCACATTTTCCTTAAATTCAGGCAAGCAGCTGATTATGATCTAAATTAGCCATCTCAGGACGGCTGTCTTTTTGCAGGGACACGTGAAGCTGGGGAATCTGCGACCCCCTTCCCAGGACTCCACGACCCCCCTGGGAGTCGTGCCCCTCAGATTGAAGACCTCTGCCCTAGAGGATGGTCAGGCCGATGCTATATCGCATTTATTTTTCATCACACTTACATTGCACCCTCTGATTATCACAGGACAGTGCTTTTCTTGGGTCCTATGGACAATAGTGTTCTGGTCCGCCGATTGACCATGGTAGTGGTAGTGGAAGATATTATCAATGAGGCTGCTGGTGCACTCAGTAACATTACTGTAGAAATACAAACTTCCCGTCTTTTTTCCCCTAATAATCTTATCATTTTAGACATCCTTTTAGCAGAAAAAGAAAACTATTAATGATAGCCTTGGTTATAGGTGGGATTATTTTAGGGCGCTATCTATAAGTAAATTGTCTTCCCATGTGCTGCACCATGTTCCTTTCAGCCTGCAAGCCCCCTCCAGTTTCTGTTCCACAACAGAATATGCTTATGATGTATGATGAAGAAATACAGGATTTAATGAACATTAATGTTACTGCCCTCACATATTTGTATTTTTACAAAGGCCCATCCATTTCTTATTTTCCTCTGCTAACAACCCTATAATTGAGAATATCTGAAAATGAAGTACTATCATAATATGAGGGACCAATCCAAATTATACCCTGTTAATCATTTGTGCTTCTCTAAGATGGGAAACCACACTTTTTTTCCATCCAATTTACGGTTAGTCAAGCCCTGTGAGTCTCCCTCACATTACTTACCTTGGAAATGTATTGTGACAGAGGGGTGGAATTTAATAAAATATCTACTTGTTTATAGGGCAGGTTGCCTCATAAATCTACTTGTCCTGTAACAAAATCCACTTGTCACTTTTCTGCCATGTAATGCGGCGACAAATTATGGCAGCAAACTCATTTACTGCTTCTAGGTGTTCTCTGACAGGGAAAGAACGAACCCTCCTGGCACTCCTTAGTATTGTGTAAAATTGATAATCCTTTCAACAAATGTTTTCAAACAATTTTATTCTTCTTCTCTTTCAATTTCATCTTCAAAGCAATCTATTTATACAAGAGCTCTGAAATAGCCTCTTGGATTATGCCAGGGCTCCCATTCCATTGTAGGGTTTGAATACTAGCAATTTCCTTATGTTGCCACGTTTCCGCAGATCTACATACTGGAGCTGAAGGTAATGGTAAGCAACAGCTCCAGGGTTTAAATGCCCTTTTGAATCTGTGCAAACCAACTAACTTGCATGTTTTAAGGGTTTTCACCAACTCTTCTCTAATTTTTGCCATACTGAGAAAGGTTGGAAATGTGCTCCCTACAATGGCAGACATAAAACTTCTTCCAGGGTTGGGAAAAAAGTGGTTGGAGGGAGAGTGAACTTGCAAACACTCAGATTTTGCAATGAGCAAATCTACACCTGCAAATTTGCTCATGCTAAAATGCAGTTCACAAATATTTTCTAGGAGTACTATTTCTTGGCCTTCTTCTCTAAAGTCTTGTGAATTCACAAAAGCTATATATCTGCACTTATGCAAAGACATGGGTGCACTTTTGAGACTTTTTTATAATTGGGCCCCTAATTAGGTCTGGCGTTAACCATGACTATCTGTGTTTATTAAAACTGTTTGTCTCTCTCTCTCTGTATCGGCTGGCTTCAATGTGAGTGACCACATTCTGTTCTTTCACAAGGAGCACATTGACAGTTTTGTTCATTGCCAGGAACTACTATGGCAATGTGTGCTTTTAGAATTCAAAACAATTTTTACTTTAGCCAAAGTTTGTCATCATAGTGAGGGCCCGGCAGCTCCCACACCAATACATTTTTTTAAAAACCAAGCCAAAACAAGAGACGCATTGACAAAATCAAATGGCTGACCAACAATTCCAGACCTACTGGCTTTACCAATGCATGTTTGTTTTTATGTTTCCTATAATCTTATTAAATCTTGTTACACTGATTTTCCATTATGATTAATTTTGGGAAATACTAGCATACATCAACACATTTTATTAAATGATGCTGAAAAGAAATAGTACTTAATATTTACAGTAGTATAGAAAAATGTTTTTGCATTTTTTTGTGGACATTTTGTTTTGAAAGCAAAGAATCATCAATTTTGCTTTCAAGCTTTTGCAAATATTTGCATTTAATCAGAGAGCATTCTGGGAGCATTATACATAGCCTCATATTTGTAAACATTGAAAATGTGTGTACATATTTTTATACTGGAACCTCTGTCAGGAGAGCAGTCCAAGCTTACATTTACCTAGAGCACTCACCCTAATAATAAAGGCTTTGCATTAATGAACCATAAGTACAAGTTTGAGCAGCATTAACACATGGACACATATATTACCTTCACTGCAGGCAATGCCTTTCCCATATCCATAATGTGATACTGTAAACTGGCAGCCAAAGGTTTTGTGCTGCCGAGGGTTGGGCCTACTTGTCCCAAGAACAAAATACATATGAAAACATGTTGCCCTTGACCCCAAACAATATGTCCCGGGCGTCAGGCTATAGGAATTCCACATCCCTCTGTGATTAGATATTTGTTTTGTATCTATAACTGGAAGGAAATTTCCAATGGATTAGGGGAGGGGAGTGGAGTCTGCACGCAGACTTGTTTGTAATATAGTATAAATATGAAAGGAGAATTGTTTCAGTTGTTCATTCCATTCATCAACATGTTATTCCTGTGCTGTTTTGTTCCAGCTTGAGCATGATTAAACTGCTCTGCTTTACCTCCGACTACCAGTACTCCTTTGGATTTAAGTGGGCAAGTGTGGTATTAACCAGGGCGCAGGGGTGCGCTTTCCACACTGACATGCTGCAGCCTATTGTGAACCCATCGGACACAGACACTGTCCCATTCTCACATGGCTGTGCACATGTATTGTACCAGCTTTTGACCGCTGACTCTGATCAGAGCCAGCCTTACGGAGATGACCATGAAGGGCATGAGGAATGTTGTAGATGACTGCAATATGCACTTACAGGAAGCTAGTGGACTGAACACCTCACCCGATACTGGGCTGGTCTTCTCACCCCCGGGACCACTAATGGGAGAGATTACTTCCTTCATGTCAGTAATTCACAGGGCAGCTGAGGATCTTGACCGTCACCTTTCCACTATCGAGGTTAAAACGAATGTCCATACAGAGGTTTTACAGCCTGCCCAAGTGTCTGGACTATTTTTGCTTTTAATGAAACCCTTAAAGACGCTCTGTTGGGCCCTTGGGCTAAGCCATTCTCTGGGACCGTTCCGGCCCCAGGCAGCAGACATGTGGCTCGCTGCCATAGCATACAAATGATAATTAGAGAAATGCTTGCAATTTGTGTAACCACTAGCAATCACTCGGGGTAGCATTCCAACCCACCGTTCTTTGGCACACCATTCCATTCAGTGTTGACCCAGCCATATGGAAACCAGTTTTGGTCTGCTGAAATATGAACTGTCCAGCCTGAACTGCCAAACCCGGTTGTCTCTGAACACGAACACAAGTAACCCAAGACCAGTGATGTGAAATTTAAAAAAGTGGTGGTACGTAGTTGCTCGTGCCAAAGTACACAGAGCAGTAGGACATGTTTTCCCCTCACTAAATCTTGAAAAGGATATGGCAAAATGCAGCAAATTTACAGCACAACACAAACTGAATCCTGTAAGTTTAAATAGCTGCCTTCATAAGACATCAGCTTTTCTGCCCCTCAACGACTTGTGAAAATGATGTAAATTGGCATTGAGATTCCTCCCAAGGCAGTAGACAAGTTGAAGAAAGGAAGTCTGAAACTGTAATGCATGAACGTTTTCATCTCAGCTTCCTTGTTTAACCAAGTGAGTGATTCCCCAGAAAACAAGTATATTTGGATACCTATTGTTGGTTCTAAAATAAAGCAACCATATATTTTTATATACAAGCCATTGGCCTAGAGTTCAGTTCTTGAGTGTGTGAGACCATTTGCTGACTGAGTGTGTACAACAAATGCTTTAAACTGTCCTCTGATACTGCCTTACTGCTCGACCAAGCTACCACTTTAGAGAGTAAGGTTATTTCTAACTTTAGCCTCTGCCAAACCTCTGGGGACTGGGGACTGTGGACTCTGTACACCCTGTACCTATTTGGGAACAGTATATACAGAGCCACTTTCCTACATTGGTGGATCAGCTGTGGGATACAAACTTGCATTTGTTGTACTACTTGGTTACCATCTGATCACACAACAGAACTCTTAAAATTGCCTTTAGAATCCTGATTGGTCTTTTCCAAAAAACTAAAAGTCTTGTCAGGGCCTTGCTTGAGTCCCATTAGAATTTTAGAAAAATAAAAGTCAATATAGTCAGGGTAGAGGATTAGAACTGTCAGGTTAGAATGACTCAAACAAACCCAGCTATTTGTGAAAATAACACCATGCAGGACCTGGTGGAGGAGCTAGACCTCACACCTTACTTACATTTGTCTTTCAAGGAATTGAGGTCCCTATGCAAACTTAAAAATATACCAATGGGCCTGCATCCAACTAAACTAGGGCTCCAGGAGCTCTTGCCTGAGTTTGCTAAGGACCACCCATCTGAACATAGTGATGACCAGTCAGATGAGGACAGGGTGGAGGAGGAGGATAATGACCCACCTCCAGTAATCCCTAGGGAGGAAAGGGCCCACATACCCTTGAATCCAAAAATCAGCATCTGGGAGCCTAGAGATCACACAGGGGAACCAGGTACCAGAGAGTTCACTGGGGGACCCACCAGTGAATAGGACAGCTTTTTAGCAAAGCTGGCCAAAAGATTGGATCTAGAGTCCAGGCTCCTGGCTCTAGAGAAAGAAAGGAGAGAGATGGGTTTAGCACCCATCAATGGTGGCAGCAACAATAAAACTAAGGATAGGGAGGAAACTCTGATCCTAAAATCCCCAAAGGAATTGTCCCTAAATTTGAGGAAGGTGATGACATCACCAAGTGGTTCACAGCCTGTGAGAGGGCTTGTGTGAAATGAGAAAAGTAAAGAAATCTCTCTGGGGGGCACTCCTGTGGGAACTGTTCTCTGGTAACTGCAGAGACAGGCTTCTGACCCTCTCTGGGCCAGATGCAGGGTCCTATGACCTCATGAGGAAGACTCTGATTGAGGGATTTGGATTCACTACTGAGGAGTATAGAATTAGATTCAGGGGGGCTCACAAAACCCAGACCCAGTCCTGGACTGACTTCGTAGACTTCTCAGTAAAGACACTGGATGGTTGGTTAGCTGGACATGGTGTGCATGATTTTACTAGACTTTACAATTTGTTCATGAAGGAACATATACTAAGTAATTGCACAAATGAAAAGTTGCATCAGCATTTGGTAGACCTAGGTCTAATTTCTCCCCAAGAATTGGGAAAGAAGGCAGACCACTGGGTCAAGACTAGGGTGACAAGGACAGCCACTGGGGGTGACCAGAAGAAGGTTGTCACAAAACTTCCCCAGGGGAAAGGTGGGGAGAATCCCCAAGATAAGAAGTCTGAGTCTTCCAAAGGGCCCCAAACACCTGTTCAGGGGGGTGAGTCCCAAACTACTCCCTATGTGCCTCAACCCTATAGGGGGAAGAATATTGATCCCTTAAAGGCCTGGTGTAATAACTGTAAGAGGTCAAGGTACCTAACTGTAGATAAATCTTGCCCCCACAACAAGGCCCCTAAGGCACCCAGTACAGCTACTCCTGGGGCAGTAAGTCTACAGATGATATCAGAAGTGTGCCCTGAGCAAATCTGGGGGACGCACTGAGGCAAGTCTAGTTTCAATGGGGGAAGTGGAGTTTGCCACTGTATCTGTATGGCCACCCAACTTAAAGAAATATTTGCAATACCCCTGGGTGGATGGAACTAGGGTAGAAGCTCTGAGGGATACAGGTGCCAGTGTTACCATGGTGAGAGACACACTGGTTTCCCCTGAGCAATATTTGATTGAGAAAACTTACCCAGTCACCAATGCTGACAGTGTCACCACTAGTCATCCCATGGCCATGGTGACATTAGGCGGGGGGGGGGTTACTGGCCTGAAACAGGTAGTGGTCTCCAAAGTTACCAGCTGCATGTCTGCTAGGAAATTAGCTGGGAACCTGGGCTGAGGTTGAGCTAAAGGCCCATGCAGCCATGCTGGGCATCCCTGAATTGGTGTGTGTGCAAACCAGAGCACAGAGCAAGAGGAAGGGTGAAAAAGTAGGTCTGGAGCCTGAAATAATGGCCCAACCAACCAAGAGAAATGGTAAGAAGACTGGGAAACCAGCTTCTGTACAGCGGACCACTCAGGACCCCTCTCCACAGGGAGAGGACTTGGATACCCCTGAGAAAACTGAGCCCATGGAGCTTGACCCTTACCAGGTTGAACTCTTGGGCCCAGGGAGACCCTCTAGGGAAGAGCTGTGCCAGGGTCACCAAGACTGTCCCACTCTTGAAGCCTGAGGCAGCAAGCTGTTTCAGAAGCAAAGGGAAATGTCAGTGGTACCCACAGAGCTTATTGGGACGAGGGATTACTGTATGCTGAGGCAAGAGACCCTACTCCTGGAACCACCAGGAGGGTGGTAGTGCCACAGAAGTATAGGGAGTTCCTCCTAACTTTGGCTCATGACATCTCCCTAGCTGGACATCTGGGGCGAACCAAAACTTGGGAAAGGCTAGTTAGTCACTTTTACTGGCCCCAGATGCACCAAAAGGCGAAGGAGTTTGCCAGCTCCTGTGTTACCTGTCAAGCCAGTGGCAAGACAGGTGGCCACCCAAAGGCCCTCCTAATCCCACTACCAGTGGTGGGGGTGCCCTTTGAAAGGGTAGGTGTGGACATTGTGGGTCCACTTGAACCTCCCACAGCCTCGGGGAACAAATTAATTCTAGTAGTAATGGATCATGCTACTAGGTATCCCGAAGCAATTCCACTTAGGACTACTACAGCTCCCGCAGCAGCCAAGGCCCTCTTGGGTGTCTTCACCAGGGTAGGGTTTCTTAAGGAGGTGGTTTCAGACAGGGGTTCCAACTTCATGTCTGCTTACCTGACACACATGTGGAAGGAGTGTGGAGTGCAGTACAAGTTTACTACACCCTACCATCCACAAACCAATGGCCTTGTTGAGAGATTCAACAAGACACTGAAAGGCATGATCATGGGACTCCCTGAAAAACTCAAAAGGAAATGGGATGTCCTGTTACCATGCCTGCTTTTCGCTTACAGAGAAGTGCCACAGAAGGGAGTAGGTTTTTCACCCTTTGAACTTCTGTTTGGTCATCCTGTGAGGGGAATACTTTGTCTTGTAAAGGAGGGCTGGGAGAGGCCTCTCCAAGAGCCCAAACAAGATATAGTGGACTATGTGCTTGGCCTAAGCTCCAGAATGGCTGAGTACATGGAAAAGGCATCCAAGAATCTTAAGGCCCGCCAGGAGCTTCAGAAGCACTGGTATGACCAAAAAGGTGCACTGGTTGAATTTCAACCTGGGCAACAGGTGTGGGTTTCGGAGCCAGTGACACCAAGGGCACTCCAAGATAGATGGAGTGGCCCTTACCCTATCCTAGAAAAAAAGAGTGAGGTCACCTACTTAGTTGACCTGGGCACTAGCAGGACACCTAAAAGGGTTATCCATGTGAACCGCCTTAAACTCTACAATGACAGGGCTGACATCACCATGCAGGAAGCAGAGAGTGAACCTCTCCCTGATCGCCTCTCCTACAGCCCACAAGATGGGTCAGTAGATGGTGTAGTCTTTTCAGACACCCTCTCTGCCCAACAGCAGACTGACTGCAAGCAAGTCTTGCAACAGATTGCTAGCCTCTTTTCCCTGACCCCTGGTCTGACAAACTGGTGTACCCATGATGTGGACCCTGGTGACAGTGCACCTGTCAAAAACGAAATCTATCGTCAGTCAGACCAAGTCAAGGAAAGCATCAAAGCTGAAGTCCGCAAGATGCTGGAGTTAGGGGTTAATGAACCCTCTGAGAGCCCCTGGGCTAGCCCAGTGTTTCTGGTCCCCAAACCTCATCAACAGGGTGGAAAGAGAGAGATGAGGTTCTGTGTGGACTATGGAGGGCTCAACTTTGTCACCAAGACAGATGCTCACCCTATTCCAAGAGAAGATGAACTGATAGATAAATTGGGAGCAGACAAATTCGTCAGTACCTTTGACTTAACTGCAGGGTACTGGCAGATTGGCATGGCCCCAGGAGCAAAAGAGAAAACAGCATTCTCCACACCTGATGGGCATTATCAGTTCACTGTGATGCCTTTTGGGTTAAAGAATGCCCCTGCCACCTTCCAGAGGTTGGTGAACCATGCCCTGGCTGGGTTGGAGTCCTTTAGTGCAGCTTACCTTGATGATATTGCTGTCATTAGCTCCACCTGGCAGGATCACCTGATCCACCTTGGGAAGGCTTTAGAGGCTCTGCACAATGCAGGTCTCACTATCAAGGCATCCAAATGCCAGATAGGGCAGGGCACTGTGGTATACTTGGGCCACCTGGTAGGTGGAGGCCAGGTACAACCCTTACAACCCAAGATCCAGGCCATCCTGGACTGGGTAGCTCCAACAAACCAGACCCAAGTCAGGGCATTCCTTGGCTTGACTGGGTACTGCATGAGGTTTTTGAAGGGATAGGGGTCCATTGTGACTCCCCTCACAGAACTCACCTCCAAGAAGATGCCCAAGAAGGTTAACTGGACAGTTAGTTGCCAAAAGGCTTTTGACACCCTGAAAAAAGCAATGTGCTCAGCACCAATTCTAAAAGCTCCAGATTATGCCAAGCAGTTCATAGTGCAGACTGATGCCTCTGAGCGAGGGATAGGAGCGGTCCTATCCCAGACCAATGATGAAGGCCAAGACCAATCTGTTGCTTTTATAAGCAGGAGTCTACTCCCCAGAGAGCAGCGTTGGAGTGCCATTGAAAGGGAGGCCTTTGCTGTGGTTTGGTCCCTGAAGAAGTTGAGGCCATACTTGTTTGGTACTCACTTCCTGGTTCAAACTGACCACAAACCTCTCAGTTGGCTAATGCAGATGAAAGGGGAAAATCCAAAACTACTAAGGTGGTCCATCTCCCTACAGGGAATTAACTTTAAAGTGGAACACAGACCAGGGACTGCCCATGCCAACGCAGATGGACTTTCCAGGTTCTTCCACTTAGACAATGAAGACTCCATAGGGCAAGGTTAGTCTCATCACCTTTCGTGTGGGGGGGGGGGGTTGTGTGAGAAAGTGCCATCTTTCTTGCATGGTATGCCCCCACTTTTTGCTGAATTGCTGAATGTAATTTGACTGAGTGTGCCCTGGGCTCCTGCCAATCAGGTGCCCAGGGCCTATGTTCCTTCCCTAAAAACTGTGCTGAAACCTAAAAAACAAATTGGCAAACCCTGACCACATGTCAGCCCCTGGTACCCAGGGCTTTGTGACCAGGGAAGGCCTCTAAGGGCTGCAGCACTTATTGTGCCATTTAGAGGCCCTGTACCCTGACACAAACATGCTGTCCTTGCAGGCTGAGTGTCTGGGTATAGGACAAAAGAGAGTCGACATAGCACACATCCCTGTGTGCCATGCCCAAAACATACACTGCCCTGGCATACATCAGCCACCCCTCTAGCTGGGTGCCCTATGCCAGTGGTGTGGGTACAGGAGCATGAGCCCTGTGCCCCTACAGTACCCAGGTCCATTCCTGGGCACTGTAAGTGCAGTGCTGCCATTTAAGAGTATATGGTGCTGGAAGATCGTCAAACACGAACTTCACAGTACCATGGTGGCTCCACTGAAGTCTGAGAAGTTTGGTATCAAACTTCTCAGCACATTAAACCCGCACTGATGCCAGTGCAGGATTTAATGTACAATGCATGACAGAGGGCAATCTTAGAGATGCCCCTTGAACCTAACCTACAAGCCACGTCTGGTCTGAGGGGCTGCCTAGGCTGCCACACGGCAGACATGTTGCTGGACCCCTGGGTAGAGAGCCATCCGCTCTCCTGGGCCTGCAACAATGCACGTCCTGGGTGAGGTGCTAGGTCTCCTCCCCCAGGATGGGCAGGGGAAGCTTCAAAGGCATGCCACCTTTGTGAGCTTCTCCAGGCCACTTGCTGTACTCAGCAACTGGCCCCTACCGGTTCTAAACCCCCACTCTGGTGGGAAGACTGTCCGGAAACCCTAAGGAAGGTCAGGGGGTGTGCCGGCGAGGTGAAGCACATCTCCGGGCTCTTGCCATCTTGAAGATGGGGAGCCCTGCCCAATCAGGACTAGGCCACTGCCCCCCTCCCACAGGAGAGTGGCAGGATAGGGGGTGTACCCACCCCAGGGCAGGGATCCAGTGGTCCCTGCTCTTTACCTACTTGTAACGCCCCTAAATATAGTATTTAGGGGCACCCTGAACCTTTCTTCCTTAGATCAGATTCCGAAACAGCAAAGAAGATCAAGAAGAAATAAGACCTGCTGTGCAGCTGCTAACAAGAGGAAGACACCAACTGCTTTGGCCCCAGCCCTACCGGCCTGTCTACCTTCAAACCTGCTCCTGCTAAATCCCGGCATCTCCCGTGGCCAGCAACCTCACAAACCCCTGAGGACCTGGCTACCTTGTGACTCTGAGCATCTGGGACTCCCACGAGAAGTGGCACTGCTCAAAGCAAGTAACTGACCCCTGGCATCAGCCAGGAACCGCAAACCCTGCACACTCTGCACCCGCCAAGCCTGGCCTGTGCTGGAGTGGACAAAGACCACGAGGACGCCCCCCCAGCGACTGTGACCCCGAATCCGGCACCCAAGGACCCACCTCGACGCTCCTGATGACGCCTGAAGCCTCCGAACCAGGGACCCCCCCCAACCACGATCAACAGAGGGTAAGATTTCCCGACACCAAAAGGCACCCCTGCACCTGGCACCCTGTGGCCCCCTGTGCCCAACTCCTGGGTACCTACCTATCCTCCAACTACCCAACTTACCTCTTAAAGTGGTGGTCGCACCTGAAGAATCTTTGTCCCCGAGCTTGCAGCCTTTGTTCGTTCTTGAGCTTCTCCATTGCAATCCATTGAGCGCCCGATGGCTCAAAAGCATCCTGCACCCAGCTGCCCTAGTGGCCCTGGCAGTGCAATTTCTACTCTAACCTACTTCCCCATTTGCCCTGAGCAACTGACCAGGAGCCCAGCTCCCACAGCCTGCTAGCCAGCAGCCACCAATCACGGGCCCCCTGCCTCCCATAGGATAACATTGGGCCTATCTCACTCTGTTCCCAGCTGCCCCTGTGCCGCTGAGGGTATAACAACTGTACTTACCTGACCCTGGGAGACCCCTGAGTCTATGCCCAGCACCTTAACTCTGCCAGTCGAGTACTTACCCAAAAGCCGATAACTTACTTTTCTTCCGTAGGATAACATTGGCTGGTTTCACTTGAAAATTCTTCCTAAATATTCACCTAAAATCAACCGAGTAATGAAATCGAAAATACTCACCTGCTATTAGGAGAGATCCCAGTGTTGGATCTTGGTGCCCAGCACCGACCCCGAAAAGTAATTACAACCATACTTACCGCTAACTCAATTTTCTCCTATAGGAAACCATTGACTGTTTTTCTGTGAAATTTCTTCTGTGTCGATTTTTGCAAACTACAAATATTCTTTAAAAATCGTACCAACTGTGAAAACTTAATTACTTGCCTGTTTTAGATAGATGTCCCAGTACCTGCAACTTGAATTTCCTTCCTTAGTATAACATTGCCTGGTTTTTGCTGAAAAAGTTTCTAAGTGTCGATTTTGCAAACTTACAAATATTAGTTAAAAATCGCCTGTATAACCTAAACGCATTCTCTCAACGGCTTACAGGTGGTACACTAGTGCTGGATTCAGGATCCAACACTGAGCTAGAAAAAGTAATAATAACCCCACTTACCTGCTAAGTGAATTTCCTACCGTAGGATAACATTGGTGATTTCATTAGAAAAAGTTTCTAAATGTCAACTTTTTAAAATACCAAAATATTGCATAAAAATCACCACAGTAACTAAATCGTATTTACTCACCTGTTTCGAGGATCTGTCCCAGGACTGAATCTAGGATCCAGTCCTGGAGTTAGAAAAGTAATCCTAAAAGTAATCAATTGCATTTAACTTGAAATTCCCATTGAGCTCAATGTATTATTGTGTTTGAAATTGTGTTGCCTATTGCAACAAACTGTAACTATTGCATTCAAAAGTCAATTGCCTATTGCAAAGTATTTAACTAAAGCATCTCATTCTGAGAAAGTATATTTTGATACCCATTGTTGGTTCTAAAATAAAACAACCATATATTTTTATATACAAACCATTGTCCTAGAGTTCAGTTCTTGAGTGTGTGAGACCATTTGCTGACTGAGTGTGTACTACAAATGCTTTACACTGTCCTCTGATACTGCCTTACTGCTCGACCAAGCTACCACTTTAGAGAGTAAGGTCATATCTAACTTTAGCCTCTGCCAATCCTCTGGGGACTGTGAACTCTGTACACACTGTACCTATTTGGAAACAGTATATACAGAGCCACTTTCCTACACCCACTATTTTCACAGGGTGAACAGCATCCACCCTGCCAAGAATTTGGGCACCACTGAATAATGTGCTGAACTTGTCCCGGTTTAATTTCCAAACACCGGGACACTTTCAGCAGCGACTGCACGTTGTCTGCTTTCCATCTGCAACAAGCAACACCGTGCAGGTGGGGACGGGGCTTTTTTATTTAAGACTCCTGCTGGGCCCATAACAAAGGCCGAATTTGAGAGGTCATCAGGCCTCCTTTTGTGAGTCTCTTAGCTGAGAGCAGTCAGAAGCCTAACATCTAGATGCAAATGAAGCGGAGGGGAAACTAAGGCTAGCACTTCACACATACTTAAGAAAGGCAACTTTTCACTTTGTTCAGTCCCTGTTTAGGAGATAAGCATGCCCTGTAAGAATGTCAGATGTGTTGGTCTTTCTCAGTATTTACACACAGCAAATTGCATTTATAAAGAGCTTACTACACCTGAGGAGGCGTTGAAATAATTGAAGGAACCACTATTTTTTCTTGCATAGCCACACTCATCCCAATGCAGGGTGTCAGAGCGCTTTACATCAACACGCGCTTATTACATGTACAATATATTATACAAGTTTGTAAATGAATGTACAGAATGTGGTACATAAAACTGGGGGATTGCAAGGTGTAGAAGTCACATATCATCTTCCATAGCTCACTGTGCTATTATCCTCTCAATGTGTTCAAACGCACACATGATAGACCTGCTAAACATATATGTGAGGGCTTTAGATCTGATGTTACTTCTTGTGATGCAACTTTCTGTAAAGTCATGGCTTGTGATGCCACTTTCTATGATGTCAATTCCTGTGGTGCCATGGGTGATGTCATGTGACGTGATGTTGTGCGCCGTGATGTTGCGTGTAGTGATGTCGCGTTTTGTGATGTCTAATTAGGTTAGTTCCCCCCACTTCCTTATTTAGGCCTTGTGCCCTGAGTAGCACACTGTTTTTCTGTCATTAAAAACACACTTCGGCCTGCTGCACAATCTAATAAAAAGAAAAATAACAGACTTGCACTTGTTTGTCACTTGTAGTCTGTGATTGCAACAAAATTTAAACCGCAATTAACAAGCTGGGATGCGATGGCTGCTGCAGATGCAAGTGCTTTACATTACTTAAACTGAGTACATTGAACGCATGCATGCATGCAGTTACCCGAGACAGAGTTTAGTTTAAAAAGATAAATCCGGTACCAAAGCATTCACTGGTGAGTCAGCCCAGCCACCGGGCAACACAACTGTGCCACAGCAACAAAACATATGCCCTGCAGCTGGTTGCGGCCAGCATGGTGCGTAGGTGAACGGGGTCCCGCAAGGGGGTGGGGGGAGGGTCACGCAGAAACGGGGGAGTTTTAACTTAATAATAAAAAAAACTTAACTTTCCGAGGTCGGGTCCCGCATCTTCTCGGCTCCTGCTTCTGCTCTCCTGCCTCCAGCAGGAACAGGAGGCAGGCAGCCTCCCTCCCCTAAGCCAATCACAACCCTGCAATTTCAGCGTTGTCTTTGGTGGGGACACTACCCAGCCAGGGGCGGGCACACCACTCCTCCCCTGCTCGCAGAGGAGCCCCGCCCGCCCGCAACTAAACCTAATATGGTAATAACGGGAAGTTATTATCATTTTATGTTTCTGCTTCTCAGACTGCGAGAAAGCAGTGGGGTGACGCTCCTCTGCACAAGTGGAGGAGCCTCCCCTGCCTGCAGCACTCCTCATCTTCGAGATCGTGACAGTCAAAAGTGAAAACTGCGGGACTCAACTCCTCAGGACTCAGCAGCAAATAAAAGCCACATAAGCAGTTGGAGGCGGAGCCTGAATTTCCATTTTAGACACCCACTCCCAGGGCAAAGGTCTTAAAAAAGAGAAGTGAGGGGACTGACCTAGTTAATCAGTATGCAATTAAAATCACGGCGTGTGACATCATGGCGTGTGGAATTATAGGAATTGACATCACAAGTAGTGACATCAGATCTTAACCCCCTCACATATTTGTTTAACTGGTCTATCATGAGTACATTTGAGCACATTTCGTGTATGCATGCAAACATTCCTGATTTAGGCAGAAGATTCACACTTTTGTAAGCTACCCATAAAACAATGTTGCCTTTTTTCAGAGTAAAGCTTCGTCTACTCAAAGATTGAACACACTAACTCTACCGCCAGCCTACTCAACCAGGCTTAATATTCCGTATGTAGCACATTTCCTTGTACAAGTGATTGCTTTAGCTGCCTGCGCTCTCTGGAGTTGAGACCAATCTCCTTTGTGATGTATTCTTACTCAGCCTTACTCACCAGCACTCATTCTAGGAGATTTGGGCTCATTTTTAACCTACAAGCCAATAACCCAAAGCAAGAGAGAAAGACAAAGGAGAGAGATAAGAAAACAATGATGAAGGCAGAAAAGGGGATGGAAACAAACCTGCACCAATAAGCAATTTTAGGGTAGTGAAAGAAAAAGGTTACGGCAACCTTGGCATTCAGCAATAGGACCCTAGGAAAATGTTTGGGACTTTGTATTTATGTTTTTACAATATTAGACCATGCCCCCTAAAATGACACCTTCACATTTAGCAGCAGACATCTCTCATGTACTTATTGTTGGCATAACTATATCTAAACCACCCTCACATTTACCAGCACGCCCTGACAGCTCACCCTGGAATCAGTACCACCAGAATGCCCACAATAAGAATGGACCATAGATTTCAAAGTAAGAGGTATTGGCTCCACATCAAAATAAGTGTAAGCTGCACAGTATCCAAGGATGAAATGGAAACGGTGACAAAGGTAACTCACAAGAAAAAGGCACATTCAATTCCAGTCCCAACTAGCACTTTCAAGAAGATATTGACCTTCCAGAGGAAATATTACCAGTTTGCAAAGAAAAACTACCCAAGTGGGGAGATGTAGGAACAGCGAGAGACACAACAAACTATTGCCAGTAATCAGAATCTTCACTAGACTTTGATAATAAGACCTCTGCATATTCTAGACATGTTACACTGCCAACATAGTGCACCAGACATGGCCTACTTGACCTATTTGTTTTCAGGAACACTGACCTGTGGGCTCACATATTCACTGTCACCTCATCCGCTAACCTGTGTTATTGTGTTTTAATACAGTACATTGCAAACTTTGCAACATCGCTGAAGTAGGTGGGTGTGAGAAGGGCAAAAATAAAAACACCCATACCTCGAAAATGATAAGAACTTGGCAAAATTTAACTCAACCATATCCAGCACTCTTGAATTTCCAGGATAACAAAAATGCTACTTGTCTTCCTTTCAAAGAAAACAGCTCTTCAACATTAAGTGATTTCAACTGGTAAATAAAGCACACAATTTTAAATGTTTGGAAATCATTTTCTTTTGTGGTGTGATAGACTTAGATACTTCTGCACAAAACTGAAATATTTGGGTCATGGAGGAGCAAGCAGGATTATGCAAGGCAGTCCTTATTTGAAGTGAAAAGTGCACAGTTGGGGCATCTGGCCGCCACCCACCCTTCAACTGAATTTGCCAAAAATTAGGGGCGTGGCTTTGCGCCAGCGAAGATGGCCGCCTAGAAGCGAGCTCCGCCGGAGCGAAGCCCTAATTCCTCTGTAAATCCGGACATCATCCTGTGTACGGCACTGTCAGAGGTGGCACTGATCCCTAAAGTGGGAGCGGTGCCGAGATCTTCAGCACGGAGGCTCTGAGACGCCTCCGTTCTCTCGTGGTGCCTGGTGCTGGCGGCGGCGGCTGGGAGATCCGGAGACGCAGAGGGTGAGACTCCCGCCGGCCGCCTACACGACCCCGGCGTTTGGGCCTGCGGCGGGGCCGGTCCTCGTGGGTGCAGTCGAGCCTTGACACCCCCCGCTGACTCCGACTGCAGCGTCGTGGGGGGCCGTGAGGTGGGAGGCAGCCACGGTGAGGAAGAAGTGATGGCGTGCTGCCCGGGACCCGCGGCAGTGAATTAGTGGACCGGCGGGCAGCTGCGAGGCATATTTACTTATCGGCAAAACGGAAATCTGAACAGTGGACCAGGTGGGGGTACCTGCTCTCGAGGAGGGGGCCTGACCGCGGCGCCCCCACTCACCCCATCACAACAACAGCATAAGGGGGTCGCGAGGAGCACTGTGGCCCAGACTGCAGATAAGTGAGTTGCACAGCCTGAAGTAAGGACCTGAGAGGCCTGAGGGACAGTACGTCTTTGGCTACTATCGTCGCGAGGCGAGCCTCGCCTACAACGGCCGCCTCCCTGTGCCCCGGCGCCCTGTGGGCTTACAGACCCTCTCTCTGGGGCGAAGAGAGCCCCTGAGCTTCTTGGACATTGTGCCGCACAACCTAGGGTGAGTTCCTACCGACCCATACGCCGGTGGGTCCGGATGAAGAGGAGGGACAAAATGTGGGGCTGTTTGAAATACGGAAAGGGACACTGGCGGTGCCCGGAGTGACTGTTACTGGCTGCACAGGTCTCGGGGTGCATAGCCCCCTCGTAGTGGAAGAGGGCCTCAAAAAGACCACATCTATTGTCCCCTCTGGCTGGCCAAAGTGCGGACCGGGAGCCGGTGGCGAAGAACTAGAGACCCAGTTGGCGGGGGGCGGCCACTCGTGGCTGGGAGGTTGGAGTTCGTGGGTTCAGGAGGACGAAGACCCTGCTGAGTGGCGGGCGAGACTGTGGAGGAGTGTGGCGCAGTGATGCCAAAGGGCGACAGGATGACTGAGGATTCAAACTAACACCGGTCTGCGAATCTCCTGTAAAGCACCAGCTGACGGCGGAATATACTACTGGGACAGCAAAATGAAACCAAAGGGTGCTGCAGCTGCCCAGACAAACAAGCTTGACAAGTATGCGATCCCGAGGTTGGCCCCGCAGAACGAAGGGGCGGCGGTGAGCCAACCTGCGCAGGCTGAGTACCCACATTTTCTTTGGCAGAGTTCAAAGCGCTGTCAAATACATTTGTAGTAGATCGATCAATAACTCGTACAATTGATTTTGTTTGATAATCAAAGTTTTATCAATATTTCTTTTTGTACGTTACCATCGATTTTCGTGAGCGTTTAACAGAAAACTTGCTCTGTAGGTAGACCTTCAGATCCGCTGCGTCTTCCGATTCTATCAAGTTGTTATTACTGAAATTCTTTTTCTTTTGATTTTCATTCAACAATTTCTGCCTTTCATTCCTTAACACGCTTCAACATAGAACCTATACATACTTTTCTGAGGATCACCGCCTTGCAATTATTTTCTTCATATTTTTTAAATTTGTAAGTTCATAAATTTTCCTCTTGAATTCGACGTGGGTTCCCGTGTTGGCACTCGTCGCCACTTTGTAAAGTACTCATGAAAGCCAAAGTAAAATATGTATGTACTTTATTTCATCAAACACCAACACGGACTCCAGGAAGGTCTGGAGCGAAGCGTACGTCCAACAGCTGCGTGATCAGCTGTCAACTGTCAATGGACAGTTGTCAGCTGATGACCTCACAGCAGGTACGGAGTCCCAGCAGGGACAACAGATAGCGTGTTAAAAGAGGGTGTCCGCGCAGGGACAAAATGCAGAACGGGTCCAGTGCTGCTACACCTTGAGGCACTGCTGTTGATGGTGATGTCGGAGCCACTTGTTCCCCTTTATGTGCTCTGCCAGATACCTACTTGTTCATGTACAGCCAGAGAGTAGCTGTGGCTTGAGTCTGCCACAATCTGTCAGTGCTGATCAGCCTAATGAACAGGATTGCCCTGTTCCATAAGGCCACCACTCCTAGGCACATTGTCTGTGGCAGCATCAGAACCTGCAACACATCTTCTGCCCCTACTACCGGATTTCTGCAGGTTCCCCTCCAGACTTTATTAACAGATGCCCCTTGGTCACGCACAGCACTTGAGCAGCTGCGATGGGGTTCTGCCATGATGGTCTTCAAAAGCTGTCCGTTATCCTCCGAATGCCAAGCACCTTTGATAGTGTTTCCGGGCCATGGAGGGTAGTGACCTTCCAGGCTGCTCTCCTCTATGTTGGCCACTTTTGCTGTGTGCCTACTGACCCAGGGAAATTTGCACTTCGTTGCACTGATTGGACCGCAGTGTGACCCACGGTGCTCATGGTGGTGCCTGGGTCCGGTCGAATCAGCATCATCTTCTTGCATTGGAGGCCATTTGTGATTTTCTAGACAGTGGGCAGTTTTGCATTTGACTATTCTGTGCACGCAGGGTAAGCGCCCCCCCTCCCTTTGTGTCATCATTGTGCTCGGCCTAGTGGCGCTGAACATTGCCTGTGCCCTCTTGATATTCAAGCTCTACTCTACTTTTCTCCACTGCACATTTTATTGTCAGACATCTCATATCCCTTGCCGACCCTTCACCAATTCACCCAAAAATTGGTCACCGGCCCTCACTCAATTAGAAACTAACAAAGGACAACATCTAATGCAGTTCATAGAAACAGAAGTAGAACTCTTGCAATCTGCTCCACATTTGACTAAAAATAAAAAGGACAAGAACTATTTCTGCATACAGACTAAATATAGAGCTTTAGATATCTCCCTGAGCTTCATTTTCATGGTTTAAATTACATGTAAATATCTTTACCATAGGTCTTGTACAAGTTTGATATGCGGTTAACAGATTAGGACCTATGGAATTAATTTTAAAGTTGCTATTAGGAATCATGGACTATCTGATATAGCACATTAACTGGCAGCCATCCTGTAACGGTACATGCCCTGTGATCGCCTATGTAAATTTGTTCTTACCTTTTCTATAAACCTACCAATTACTGGATTTGCTCGCAGGATCCTCAGTAATCCTATGCCCCTCATTATCTCTGCTCATTATCTCTACTTGCCCTAAATGACACACCCACAAATATTACATCCTTTCTATGCTCTCTCACTTTATCCAGCCTTCTCCCACAATCATTCGGAAAGACGTGTAACCGATTAAATTCCTCACTTACACAACATACCTAAGGGTGATCCCTCTCACTTTACAGTACCTGATCGACTCATTTCGTTCTGATATGGATTCATCGAAAGCAACGCATACCAAAATTGGACAATCTAGTAAACATGTTTATAAAATCAAGTACCCCCCGAAACTTACAAAAAACACTGCTAAAAACTTAAAACACAGACTTATAAAAACTCACCCTTAGACCCTTATCTCTGACCCATACTTCTGCATAAAGAAAAGTACTATTATATGTGACCTAATCCTCTAAACAAGAAGAAGGGCACACTGGAGGAAAGCCCTACTCTCACTGCTCCAGATCTCAGCATCTAAAAAAACTCTTAATGGCTTAAGACTCTCTGTAGCCCCCTCTTCCATAGAGCAGAAGCAACCATCTCCATCCACAACAACAGGACACTCCTCATCCAATTCTTAGGTCATAACCTAGAGTTATTTGAAAAAATATTCCCCTTTATCAAAAAAGCGACAACCACTAATGTGCCATTCTCCTCCCAAGGCCTTTCTAAGCAGGTGCGCAATATGTACTCCCCTACATCTTCAAGTGGATCCAAGCCAACCTCGATCATTTGCTATGCCACACCACATCCTCACCTCACACCTAGAGCAACTACTGCAGAACCAAATAGTTCTGGTAACCACTTACTTCCCCTGACCTTTCTGCTGACCCCCCATGCTACAACACATAGTATCTCCAATGCCTAAACCTAATATCTCATACATCAACCTGTCATTGACTCCGCCTCCTACACTACACCATAACCCCCACCACCCAATCAGAAGCTCTCTGACACCTCTGAATCTATACCACTGCTCGTACACACCCCTGGCCAACAGCACTACGCCTACACAGGAATCAACACCACACCGCCTACATTCCCCACACTCCAAGACCTCAACATTGAGGCCACTCCCCTATGCTTCTCCCTGCTGGCCAATCATGCTTGACTACCATAGACATCAACACCCCATTGCTCCCTCTCCCCATACGCCATGACCCTACCTCATCCTCGCACATCCTACTAGCATCTAGGCTGGTTGAGATCTCACAAACATTACACCAACTAAAGGCAGACTTACATAGCCTGATACATATCGCCACTAATTCAACTACCAATCATAGGCTACTCAGGAATCTTAGTTCGACTACGCATGACCATGAACAGCCCATCTTCATGCCTACCAAAGGGCTCACTGCTGAGATGGAGAACCCTTCCATACCACACAGCACCCCCCAGACCCATGAAATCCACTGACTCAGAATCATTATCAGAGGAAGATATCCACTCACTCCTTCGATCGTACAACTCACTTCACCATGAGAGCATCTACAATCAGAGTCAAATCCAATCCATCTCTGCAAACCCACACAGAGAATGATAAATACACACAACCTCAAAAGAGTTACTCTCACCCAGACTTCCACAGGTATCCCCAAATATTTTATGAAATGTATTCTTCTCAATTGTAGATCGGCTATAAGACATGCCGCGGACCTCGCTGATCTCATCCTAGCCCATGATCTTGACCTCCTGATCCTGACAGAAATTTGGTGAAATGATTCCTCTGCACCTATCCTCGACATTCTAGCGCCTCCTAGTTACGATATCACCAGACTAGATAGACCCATCGGATCAGGTGGAGGCATTGCTTGTATTCACGTAACAGCCTTTCACTTAAACAGTCACAGTCCCCAGCTCTTTCATCATGTGAATATCTATGTATTGACATTGCCTGCAACGACAATCCTCTCTGCAAATGATACACATTCTATTATCCGCCTGGTGACAACCTCTCCTTCATAGAACAAATTATGGATATCATCACAACAAACACCGGTCAACATGGCACTCAAATCTTACTGAGGGATTTCAACATCCACTGGAGTGATCTGAATGACCATATAGTTAACAGCCTCAAAACATTTCTTACTGACCTCAAATTGATACAAATCCCACACATAACAAGGGAGGGATCCTAGATGTTATCAGCGCAAAAGATATCCAATTGGAATCTATCCTCCCCTGTGATTGGCCCGACCATCACCACATCACCTTCCTCATCACTATACCCCTGAGAACTTGTACCGCACAAGTACTTAAACTACAAATTAGGGAAAGAAATACAAGAAACATCAACCTCACTAATCTGGCATCACTCAGTGATAACATCCTAGTAACCCCTGAAAACATGCTATATGTATAAAATCTCACTGACCACTACACTAGCTCCATGAAGAATATTCTGGATTCAAATGCACCCCTACAGCTAAAAAGACTATCCACCAAAGATATTCAACCTTGGTACAATGATAGCCTCAACACCGAAAGACGTAACCTGAGACTAGCCAAACAAAAATGGAGATCTTCACCATCTCTTGAATACCTCAAACATCTCAGATCTCTTAGGAATACTCATCACAAAAGCATTATAAAAGCCAAAGCACACTTTTTAAGAAACCAACTGGACCAAGCCAAAAGATTGGCCCCAAAAAATATTTGATCTGGTCAAGCCAGAATCCAATACCCTATCCAAGCTCTCCCCTAAGGGATCCAGTCAACTACCTGATTGTGAAGAATTTGCCCCTTTCTTCCTTGGATAGACAGACAATATGAAAACTGGCCTTCAGCTAACACGAGAGAAATTTCCTCACACACTTGTCTCCCCCACATTGATACGGGGACCCGCATACCTTCCGGAGCACATCCTAAAAAATAAGGCATAATGGAGGTGTTTCGAAACAATTGATCAAAACGCAATTCTCAAAATTCTAACAGATTTGGAAGCCTTAAACCATTTCATTGATCCACTTCCCCGCATCCTCTTCCACGACATCAAAATTTCCATACTCCCACTCTGGAGTAAGATTGTAAATTGACTGCCAAAAATCTGGACAGGTCACCCCTATCCTAAAAAAACACAATGGTCAATCCAACCAAGCTTAACACCTTTTGCCCCATTTCCAACATCCGGACTCTGGCGAAGCTCCTTGAAAAATGTGTTCATGTCCAACTCTGTAACCACATTGAGAATTTCCGTCTCTTCGTCCGACACCAATCTGGTTTCCGTTCCGGGCATAGTACTGAATCAGACGTGACTCATATAGTGGACGATGCTCTAAAAATGTTGGGTCAAAAAGAATCATGCCTACTAATCCTCTTGGACCTTTCCTAAGCATTTGATACAGTTAAGCATGACTACCTACTTGACTTACTAGAGAACAGGACGGGAATATCAGGGTCTGTCTTAAATTGGTTCACCTCATTTCTTGAAAATACAATGCAAAATGTCAAGGTAAAACAGCCGCTCTCTAAGACTGCTCCGGTCATACTTGGGGTCCCACAAGGCTCCTCCCTCTCACCCACTATCTTTAACCTATTCATGGAGCCACTAACAGCAATCCTACGGTCACCCAACATCCACTATCATCGGTACGCTGATGATATCCAACTGTACCCAAAAATCTCCTCCCCTGAAGACATCCGAACCCTCAATCCTATTCTTCAAAATACTCAAAATTGGCTGTCATGCAACTACCTAAAATGTAACACTCTAAAAACTGAATACCTCTTAATCGCCCCACCCAATCAGTTACACACTGTTAATGAATGGATGAAGCAATTAATAGCATTCACTTGCACGTCAGCAAGATCGCTGGGAATAACTCTCAACAAAAACCTTAATACGCAGAAGCATATCAGTGCCTCCACTAAAGAAGTAAACCTCCAAATGAGCATACTAAGAAAACTAAAACCGGAGGAGCCTAGCGCGCAACCAAGATGGCCGCGTAGGTGCGAAGCTCCCGAGGACCTCCGCGACCTCCTGAATTAATCCTGATTATATCCTGTCTTTGATGAGGGGACTGTGTCTGTGTACCCGAGCTGAGGCGGCACCCGTTTTCCGTTTTCGACTCGGACCCCGGACACCGGTGGGAGCACCGATCGAAGATTGCGGCCTTCTCCGCGCCGGCCCCCCGGATTGGAGTTGTGGGGCGATCCGGGGACAAAGCGAACAACAGCGGCGGGCAGGGCTGGGCGACTCGCGTACCCCGCGCTTTCACTTTCGCTTTTGCGCCCTCCTTGCCCTCAAGCGAGGTAGGGTTGCGGAGCGGGGTGCGGTGGTGTGGCCTTGTCCCGGTGCCCGGCTGACCCGCCGGCTGTGAGTCGTCCTGCGGTCCAGTGGTCACCCCCCCCCGGAACCCGTGAACTGGTTTTATCGGACCTTTCGAGGAGATTGGCACGACTTTGGGAGTGCGACATGTCCACAAAGCAAGATGGCGACCGGGCAAAGGTGAAATCGACCTGCCGTGGCCCGGCACATCAGTCTAACAGCATGGACCGCTACACCCTCCAGAAGGGATCTCCAGAGGCACTGCGTACATCCCCCGCGGGCCCGACTGAGGCGTCTGCTCAGCCCGCGGATCTGACCCTCCGGGACGTCATGGGCGCCATTGCCGAGATGAAGGCCTCGGTGGACCAGCGCTTTGATACTCTGGCGCAGAAGATAGACTCGGCCCTGGTGGATGTGGGCCTGGTGAGAGCCGGCTTGTCTAAAACAAATGACCGGGTCGATTCCCTGGCCCACACTACCTCGAGTCTCACTACAGACGTGGCGGCCCTTCAAAAGGAGGTGCACCGGCTTGGCCAGGCGAGCGCCCTGATGGACCGTCGATTGGAGGACTCCGAGGGTCGGGCCCGGAGGAACAACGTTCGCATTGTCGGGGTGCCGGAGGGACGGGAGGAGGAGGCGGCAGATTTGTTTGTGGAAGACCTGATCCTCACCCGTCTCCAGCCCCGGGGGCTGAGTAAACTTTTTGCTGTGGAACGTGCTCACAGGGTCCCCGGCGGAAGACCTAAGGCCGGAGCCCCGCCGCGGCCTCTCATTGCCCGGATTTTTAACTTTCGGGACAGAGACGCTATCCTGCAGACTTCCAGGCTACAGGGACCGGTCAAGCTCGATAATATGGACGTGAATTTCTACCCTGACTTTACTCCGACGGTCCAAAAGCAGAGACTGAGTTTTCTCGGAGTTAAACGTCGCCTACGGGACCTGAACCTTAAGTACTCAATGCTTTTTCCAGCTAAGCTGAGGGTGGAGGTGGATGGTCGCACGCACTTTTTTGACCGTCCCGAGGCGGCTGGGGACTGGTTGGATACTCTGCCTGGGGATCGGGGCCGGGGGGGTGGGGGGGGTGCGGTTGGCGGGGAGGGCTCGCCGGATCAGAACTGAGGGGTGAATAGTAGGCCTTGCTCTGGACAACATTCCGGTTACCATTCACTGATCGTGTATGTTCCCCTCCTATGGAGGTCGTACGGGGTCCATTGGGGGCTTTCCCTCCTCCTCTGGGGGACTAGTTAGTTTTTCGTCTATGGGGCGACAGGCACACTGCACTTTGGGGGGGCTGTCTGGGCTCATGCAGGGGTGCAGGGAGGGGGGAGTTCTGTTGGGATGGGTGGGCGGGGGTGGAGTGTTGTTTGTTTGCACCGCAAGGCGAACCCTTTACTGTATTGTTGTTTTCGAGATGCTCTTTGGGGGACGACTGATGGCTTCCATGTATGATGGGGGGTAGGGATTTGATTGTGTTATCATGGAACGTTAACGGACTGGGGGATAGGATTAAGCGTGGTGTGGTCCTGCAGTATCTGAAACGAATTTCACCAGATGTGGTCTTCCTGCAGGAGACACACCTTATAGGCAATTCCTTTCATGCCATGAATCGGCGAGGCTATCGCTTGGTGGCCCATTCGGGCTTCACTTCGGGCTCGCGGGGGGTGGGCATCATGATTAAGAACTCGCTCCCATTGGAGATTGATGAGGTGCGCCATGATGAGAGGGGACGTTACACTGTCTTGGTGGGTAGAATGGAGGGCAGAGTGGTCGTTTTTGTATCAGTGTACGTTCCGCCGGGGTTGCAATCTACCACGTTTGCGGACCTGGGGCGCCTCCTCCTTGACCTCCCGGGTGGGCTTCTGGTAGTTGGGGGGGACTTCAATGCGGTGGCTTCTGGGTCTATGGATCGTCATCCCCCCAGGGACCTCCCCCGGGCACAGGCGTGGCTGTCCGGCCTTTTAGATACACTAGGATTGGTGGATTGCTGGCGACTAAAGCATCCCGCGCAGCTGCAATACACCTTCCACTCGGGTGCCCATGGTAGCCTCTCGCGGCTTGATTATGTCCTTGTCCCTGCGGCCTATGCTGGGAGAGTGGGAGAGGTGCGCCATTTGGCGCGGGGTATTTCAGATCACTCCCCACTACTGTTGCACTTTGATGTCTTCCCGAGGGGGGAGGGCAGGGTAGCCCCAATCAATGCCTGGTACCTGCGCGACCCCACTATTCGAGCCGAATTGATCAAATCCTTGCAGCGGTACTTTGAGGAGAATGTGGGGTCTGTCCCTTCGGCTATCTCCCTGTGGGAGGCTTTTAAGGTAGTTCTCAGAGGGGAGGCCCTCTCCTTTATCTCCCATGCCCGGAGGCGCGAGCGGGAGGAGGTAACCCGGGTGGAGGCCGAAATTACTGAACTAGAGGGTGACCTGGGGAGCGGGGTGACGGATGCCACATTGCATGTTCTACACCTCAAGCAGGCGGCCTATAGGGCCCTCGTCACGGAGGCGGCCAGGGGCCTCAGTAGAGAGCAACAGGGGCGACTGTATGATGTGGGTGATAAGGCTGGTAAATTGATTGCGTGGTTGGACAAAAAGGAGAGAGCGAGTCGTGTGGTTCCGTTGATCGAGAGGAGGGATGGTGTGTGTGTCACCGAGCCGGACGCCATTGTCTCCTGCTTCGCGGATTATTTCCGCAAGGTGTATTCCCCGGTTTCTCCCTGCTCGGAGGAGGATTCCCATGCCCTGCTTCGGGACATCGCGCTGCCCTCCCTTTCGGTAGAGGACAGGGATTCGCTGGACGCTCCTCCCACCTCGGACGAAATTGCCCTTGCTATCCGCTCGGTCGCATCTGGCAAGGCCATGGGCCCCAATGGCATCCCTATCGAGCTGTATAAGCTGCGACCGGATGTACTGGCGCCCCACCTACGCGCGATGTTCCTGGCGGCCCGCTCGCGGGGTTCCCTTCCGCCGGACCAGCGTCTGGCCACGATCGTGGTGATCCACAAGGAGGGGAGACCCCGTGAGCGGGTCACATCCTATAGGCCTATCTCGCTCTTGAACGCGGAGCCCAAAATCCTCGCCAAGGTGCTGGCCAACCGGCTGGTCGGCGTGGTGGGCGATTTGGTCCACCAAGACCAGTCCGGCTTCATACCCCATCGCAACACGGCCCTTAATTTGCGACGCTTGCACGGGGTGCTCGCGCGTGTCCCGTTCGTGCGGGAACCGGCCATCTTGGCGTCCTTGGACGCCACCATGGCGTTTGATACGCTCGAGTGGCCATACATTTGGGCGATGCTGGCGAAGTTTGGCTTCGGACCGGGCTTCATCAGCTGGGTCAAGTTGTTGTATTCCGGCCCATTGGCGCAGGTGGTGGTGAATGGACGAGTCTCGGCCCCATTCGCACTGGGACGGGGCACGCGACAGGGTTGCCCCCTGTCGCCTCTCCTGTTTGCATTGGCCCTGGAGCCCCTGGCGGAGTGGCTGCGGTGGCACCCTTCCATCCGTGGTCTCCGCTGGACCCCCGAGCATGAGGACCGTGTGTCCCTCTACGCTGATGATATCCTTCTATATCTTGCCTCCCCGCGTAAATCACTGATCGTCCTAGTTGATGTTTTGCGCTCATTCGGTAGCAACTCAGGCCTCATCATCAACTGGGCGAAATCCTGTGTATATGTGCTTGCCGGGGAGGCTCCGGTCCTACCACGGGACTGTCCGATCCAGATTGCCTCCCAGGGGTTTCGGTACCTGGGTATATATATTACTCTGGACCCGGAGGCCCGCTACGAGCGGAATTTGCTGCCCCCCCTCCAGCGCTTGAAGGAGGACGTGGTGCGTTGGCGGCGTCTGCCGCTTTCGCCGCTCGGCCGAGCGGCCTTGTTTAAGATGATGTCGTTGCCGCGCTTTCTGTACGCTCTCCAGAACACTATGGACTTGGTCCCGGCGCGCTACTTCCGTGAGGTGGAGAGTTTGCAGCGTCGCCTGTTCTGGGACGGGAGGCCACGTATTGCCTTGGCTAAATTGACGCTCCCGAGGTACGATGGGGGGGTTGCCCTCCCGGATATTAAACGGTATTACTGGGCCTCCCAGCTAGCTGTGATTAATCATGGCCTTTACGGGCCCGCCCTGAACCCGGCATTTGAAATGGACAAGATGCTCCTGCCCGGTGGCGACTACAATCGAGCGCTCTACTCTGGCGCGCCGGACCCTCGCCTGACGGGACCGACGCGTGTCATGGTGCGTGTATGGCACGCGGCTAACGCAGCTATGGGGTGGAAGGACCGTTTGACCCGGGCGTCACCGCTATATGCGTCTGCGAGGTTGGGCTCCCTGTGGACCTCGAAGGGCTTCGAGAAGTGGGACACGATCGGCATCAGCACAGTGGGAGATCTCTGGACGAGGGGGGGATTCAAAACTTTCGAGACGCTGCAGACGGAGTTTCAGTTGCAAGGCAGTGAGTACTTTCGGTACTTACAAGTCCGCCACGCGCTGGGCTCCATCTTCCCGGATGTCGCGTCCATTCCGGAGTCTTCCCCCCTGGAGGACAGAGTGCTGGATGGCCATGTCCCAGACAGCACGATCTCCCTTATATATAAAAAACTGATCAACGACCGATCGGGCCTGCTGACTGGCCTCCGCGAGGCCTGGGTTGCCGATGGGCTGGAATTGGACGACGAGGACTGGATTTCCGCGGTGGCCTCTCCGAAGGAGGTGGCCATCCCGGCTCGCCTTCGCTTCGTCCAGCTTAAGATCCTCCACCGGGTTTACGTGACGGGGCCAAGGCTTCTACGTATGGGCTTTGCTGAGGATGGACTGTGTAAGCGTGGCTGTGGTGCTTTGGCAACTTTCTTGCATATTCTGTGGGAATGCCCAAAGGTGGAGCGATTCTGGCGTGGTGTGCACGAGGTCCTGCGAGTGGTTACGCGTGTCGCGCTGTTGCCTGAAGCGAGGAGATGCTTGCTGAATGTGTGGGAGCCAACTGACTACTCGGTTCCGCAGACGCGGTGGGTGACTCTGGGATACATGATAGCTAAGCGTGACATTGCTCAATTGTGGGGATCCCAGAGGCCCCCGGCGGTGTCGGCCTGGAAAGAACACATGGATTGGTGTATGTTTCGTGAAAAGGTGGTGTATGTTGCGAGGGGTAAGCCTGGGGCGTGGGTGAAAATCTGGGGCCCCTGGAACGCCTATCGCGGGGGTATTTGCGAGCCGCCACTGCTGCCGGCTGCCTCACCAGCTCCGTCCCCCTAGCCGACCCCCTCCCCCAGCCACGGGCACGTGGTTCCCCAGTCCCTGATCTGTTCTCATTCCCCTCTTCAGAGTTTGGCGATTGGTTGGGGTCCCCCACTTAAGGAGCGCGTGCTGTCACTTGGGATTGCGGGTTGCCTTGCGGGTGTGCTTTTTTGTGTTGTTGTGTTTCGACAAAAGGAAACCGTATTGTGGGTTTGGAGTCATGTGGCCTGCACTACTGATATCTCCTGATTTACCTTTTTGCACCGCCAAGAGATTTTTCTGTATATACGTCATATGCTTCTGCCACTCTAGCGGCCGGCCAGACGGTTGTAGGCCCATACCTGTAACTATTTGAGATTGCAATAAACGGTTTCAAAAAAAAAAAAAAAAAAAAAAAAAAAGAAAACTAAAACCCTTCCTCCCTCAAAACGACTTCAAGTCTGCCGTGCAAGCACTCGTGATTCCCAGATTGGATTATGAAAGTACAACCCTCTCAGGTCTGTCCAGATCCACAACAGCCCCATTAAGGGCCTCCCTTAACCCTGTTACAAGACTCATCATGGGATCAAAAAGGAGAAATCACATATCCCCTGACTTGAAATCTTTTAACTGGCTCCCCTATGAAGCAAGAATTAAACTAAAAATGGCATGTGTGATGCACAAAGCTCTGTGCTTCGATGCCCCAAGCTATCTCGCCAATAAGCTTGAACGTTCTGGAGGCTCAAGATCCTCTAGAAACGCCAGCACCCTACTAAAGCCACAGCGATTCTTCAGGAAGAAAACCTACCATAAAGCTTTCTCTTGCATCGCCCCTCGAATTTGGAACTTTCTCCCCACTGAAATAAGACTGATCCCTTCTACTACATCCTTTAAGAAAAAGTCAAACTTTTATTTATGAACACATTTCTTGAATAGAACATCAGAATTCTGTTTTATGAGCTTACTGTTCACTTATCCTGTATCTATATAGATTATGCATACTGATTTATATGTTTTTGCTTCATTCACTTGATAAGCGCTCTGATAGCCCATAGGGTAAAGTTTGCGCTATATAAAACTTTTCAAACAAAAAATAAAAAATTCCACGTCTAGCGTGGCCACTATAGAAAAGCCTAATGTCTAATTATTGGTTTAGCTTTCACTCTTAAGACAGGTTTTATAGTCTTCATTTATGTTTTACTTTCCCTGCAAACAATTTGGTGCAATCACACCGTTTCTTCTCTGGATCACTCTGCCTTTGGCTCTAAAATGTTTTCAGTACTCAAAACACTAGTTTCAGCTCAAGATAATTAATATGTTGCATGGCATCTGGCTGATTACCACAGGTCCCCTATCTACAATGTGTCCAGATAGGAATGTCATCCTGTATATGAGGATTCTGTTGTGATGACGTCTATCTGGACTGGAGATTTACGAGTTCTTCTTTTTGCCATGTTGTCCTGTGTCCACCATTGTATTTCCTTTTGCATTTCAATGTAACAGCCACTGAATTCTCCCAGTATTTCCTTTTACCTGTGACCATTGATTATTTAACGACTCGTGTTCAGAGCGTATGTGCAGTTGTGCATTTGGAATAAGATGAGTGCATGAAAGTCATCATTCCCAAAACATAATCACTGTTCTTACTCTCTAAGACAGAGAAGTCTGGTAGAGTGCATTTTTTTTGCGATGCCAATACTCTTTAGGTAGTTTGCCAGTGCTAAATCCATACTCAAACCTGATCCCAGAAAAATCTTTATCAGTAGCGTGGATATTTTTTTCACGCTGACCTGGAAACCCAGCTTCTATAAAAGATCTACTACCCCCTAAATACTCGCTTAGCATTCCAGAATCAAATTCCCTTACACAAGCTGTCCAGACAGAAATGTCCCCTGCCCTATGTTCCCAGACTACAAGAATCTTGAACCCGTTGTTTGGATTTTGGCCTTACCGCACATGAAGGCTCAGGCCTGCCTTTGACTAACCTTAAACCTGGACTTGTCTGAGACCTGGAGGGGAATGCAAAGTGAACCCTCATAAGAGAGAGAAGGACAACTGTCCCTGTCATGGGTTTGATGGATGTAGCAAGGTGGTGGCTTCATACCGTGTTTTGTAAATGATTAGAGTGTCCAGGCCTTTTTTACCCAAGTCGTGTGAATGTGAGCCCATGGGCCATTCATCCGAACATTCCACTGCTTACAGTGAACCCGGAATCCTAGTGCCGAGACCCTGAGCGGTGAGCATGTGCACGAGCTGGTGTGCAGTACATGTGTGTCTGAATGAGCCAGAGTGACACATGCTGTGAATTCCACTTTGGAAACCAATGGCCTAGGCATGTGCACAAGATGGAGGTGGGCTTGGGTTCTCCAGATGGCAGAAGTGTATTGCTGACATTCCTGAGTTGGTATTGAGGTATAACCAGACACCGAAGTGAGGAATAGGGAGACAGGCTTCCCTTAGTAGTTGCCTGCCAGAAGAGGACAGAAATAGTCAGGGTGCAGCATACTCACATCTCTTTGGTACCACCATAGCAGGGGCTCTGCCTCAAGACTGCCCCGATGTGAACTGCATCTGCTAGATAAAGGCTGGTTTAGGAAGATGGCCTAGCAGGGACACATGCAAGAGAACCCAATCTAAACCTGGTTCAGTGAAGGCAGGGAAGAGGCAGCCCTGCAGAAGGATGTGAGCAAGGAAGGAAGGGCAGGTATTGACCCTAGCATAGGGATCCGTTCAGCAAAGACGGGCCATCCATACCGACTGACTAGATTGGGGGCGCTGATCTGTCTAATAAAGTGTTTTCGGCGGTCTCCTTGTATTGTCCCCATCGTTGGCACCAGGAGCCATGTGCCCAATTGGTGGGACTGACTGAAGCTTGGATAATTGTCTGGTTGTGGCACTCGCTGTGTGTCTGAGAACATGAATAAAGTGCCCTAAGCACTGCCCGTCAGTGTTGTGCAGTCCCCTCCGGCCCCCCTAGAAGTAAAAACGACCAAACCTGCGGTACCACAGTGCTCCATAAAAAAAGAGGACCCTACACTGCCTAGACATGCCACAGAACACCCTGCGCAGAAGATTTGCAGTGGTCACCTCGTGGCACTATGTGCCAAAGACAACGCCTGGCTGCCGAGGCGGTTAAGACCTCCGTGCCCAATCATCAGGGGACTGTTGTTGCATCTGAGGAGAGTGCATGGAATTGTGTCACCACCGCCGGAACCCACACTGGCAGAAGAGGGCTGCGAGCTGCCTCAGCCCGGGCGGTCCCCGCACCATTGCCCCAAAAGACTCACCAGAGTCAGGACGAATCAAGGCAGCACTCGTGTCACCCCAGTCAAGGACTGGTGAGAAACTCCAACTGGACTTGCACCCCTGAGACTATGTGTGCTCAAACAAGTGGCAGGAAGCGCGCTGCACCATAACAGAAGTCACCCAATGAACGTTTAAGAGCCAGAGACAGAAGGGGGATGTTATATAGAGCCCAGAGGGAGCAGACCCACTTTGAAACCTCTAAGACTTACACCTGTGAACCGCGTATTCCCATTGTGACTGTAGTGTGTTTGCGTTTTAAAAAGAGAATCACTGGGCTGAACACTGACCTTATTGCACTACACAGGGTGGGAGAGAGTGATAAGCCAGAGCACCCCGACTCTAAGTCATGAGTCTTGAGTCATAAGTCACAGGTCAAGTTACTCCCCACCTTCACGCTCACAGAGAGTCAAGTGCTGAAAGGATTGTACTTGACCCAGTTTGCAGAGCCATACATAGTAGGACAGGCCCCAGGACAGTAGAGGCAAAGACCCCCTACTTCACCTGCTGCGGCCCAGCAGGCCCTGCCTGCCCCATCACCTCCAGAACAGGGTCTGACACCAGCCGGTGTTTTAGATAAACAGTAAAACTGAATTCCCTGGCATCATCACTGACAAGCCTTGAAGCCTATTGTATGTAAAATGATAATGTGAACTGGTTATTAACACCCTGGATTATGAACCTTCGATATCGTCCACGTGCGGGATGCACCAGGACCTGTAAATGAGCATCTTTCGAAGCTATTGCTGCTGCACAGTAACTTTGCTCTAGCACAGGAATCACATTAGGAAGCATCATTATCTCAAACATGTGTGCCTTCGCAAATCTCTTCACAACGAACGCATCTAGCGTAGTTTTGAGATGAGCATAACATAAAATAAAATAATGCACCATTGTGTTTCTATACTTTCGTGGCAGACTCTCTATTGCTCAATTCTGTAGGAGTTCATGCACTCCCTGTTGTTACTTAGATATTATGGTGGTATGTGTCTTTGATTGTTTGGGTGATACCGCAGGATATATTGATGCAAATTCTGCAATAACGGTTTTTGATTGTTTTGAACTAGTCTGTTGTCACGGAACTCCACATGTTCCGATAGACAAGGCTTCTCCAACAAATAGTTTGAGAGCTACTGGGAGCTCTTCGGCTACTCAAAGGCAGCTCTCCTGTGTGCAGCCCAGCCTACTAAGTTAGAAGCTTTTGCTTGGTTGAATCAATATATGTATACCAAAACTAAAAAGCTATTTGAGATCAAAATTAATGTTTTTTCATAACTAATAAGCTGATGTATGCAGAAAAATGGATGGCTTTCTATAATCTATTTAACGCTGATATTTGAATGATATATCATGCAGTGTTGGGAGACTTAATATCAACTTGGTGCTAGGGGCATTGAAGCTAAGGCGGTGATGTAACTCATGTAGAGAGGCATTTTACCTTAACAAAGCATTTTCTTCTTTTTACAATCCTGCTGGCGATCGTGCCTAATGCACGGAGGTGATACCTGCTGCTAAACATGCATATGGTAGCCATTAATGTAATGTAGCCTGATGTGGTCATTACTAAAACTCTAATAATGTTAGTAGCTGGAGAACATTTTTACTGAACATAAATATATCTTGTTGCACAAAAGATTGGAGATCCCTGATGACATTTCTTTATGCTGCCGCCAGAAGGCGTATTGGGTTTTAAGGGTGGGACAAGAAATATTTTAGTGTTTTTTTAGCCACTTATACAGTGACCTCTTCGTTTACCATGTCTCGAAAATAAATAAAAAGTCGGTATTGGTGGGCTCAATTGCTGCCACTGACTTGTATTTTGAAATAAAGAACCTACACCTTGATGCTTATAATGAGGTGGCATGATACTGATTTCCCTGTCCTCCCCAGCTACCAGGATTACCTCTTCAAAATGATCCGATTCTTTGCAAAGCACCCTATTGCTTTAGCCACATCATTAACGTTATTCATTCATTCATTCATTGATTCGAATCGGTAACCCATGCTGGGTTAAAATAAATGTTCTCCTGAAAACTGCTCATCTATAATTAATTCTGATTTACTTCCTGAGAGTCATACTCACATATGCATGCGTAGCACTGAGCCTGTAGACATCGGTCTATCAGCCAGAAAAGCCGAATAAACCGCAGATTGCTGCCATTGTGTGTTTGAAATGATTTCAGCTTCCTCAGCCACTAATTAGCTTTCTTTTAAAGTTCTTCAGAGTTGTTTTCCTCCTTACCCTATCATCGTTGGAGTCGATATCATTGAAAAGGCCTTGGAATTAGTAATCTGCCTTTGGGTTATAGCTGCTCTCTCCATTTTCAGGTCTCACCTAGTGTTGCAGCGCAGATGCGCTGCAATCGCTTTGCGAGGCATGCAGTATATACTGTAGCGTGGAAGCTTCGTGGAAGCTCCACCTACTCTCTGTCCATTGGCTTTTGTCTTAAATGCTGCCTTCTGATTGGTTTGAGGCTTGTTAGTCCCTCCTCATTCATCATTTGTATCCTTCCACGGCTATTGGCCCCTTTACTCCTGACACTATTTTATTTTAGGTCTCGCCTAGCGTTGCAGTGTGAATACGCTGCCATCATTTTGCGAGACATGCAGTATCTACTGTAGTGTGGAAGCTTCGTGGAAGCTCTTCCCATTGGCTTTTGTCCTAAATGCTGCCTTCTGATTGATTTGAGGCTTGTTAGTCCCTCCTCCTTCAACATTTGTATCCTTCCACGGGTATTGGCCCCTTTACTCCTAACACTTACTTCCTTGTCTCCCCACCCCACCGCCCCCTCCCTCAGTCTGTGACTTCTCACCCTTCCCCGCCCTGCCCCACTCCCATTCATGTTTTCTTGCCTGCCGGCACTTCCATTTTAATCTTTATTATTCCCACCTTGAAATATGCGAGTTCAAGATGCGTGATGTACAAAAACTTCTTGTGTTTAATGAACTAGATTTTAATGTTACTCTATATATAATAACACTCTAGGCAACATTTGGGGTATGCATGACAACTGACGCCTCTTAGTTCACAAATGGCATTGTTGTCGGGCGGGACGAGCGGCAGTGTTTTAACTCATGCTTAAAACGAGCACTTTTAATAACTTACTCTCAATTCAGTGCCATAATCTTGTGTACTGAGGTGAAGCGCTAAAGAAATGCACTTTTTTGAATCCTGAAGAGACATTATCGCACATTTACATCATGTTTACTATATGATTAACATGCCGATCATTTTCACGGCTTGCCCACTGGCTCATATATGCTTGGCTTCTCTACGGCTGGCTCTACCTGTTAATTAATATATTGGCTTGCGCACCTCTAACAAAGAGAGATGAATGGATACATGACAGTGAGCCCGGTAGATGGTAGAGAAATAGACTGGTGCAGACAAACAGACAAAGTCAGACTCCATTGCCTTACGTCAGAATCATCACTTTCAATAACCTGGAATTCTGCCGGCAACTCCCGCATGCCCCAACCTCATCCCCCTCACCTATTCTTAGCAGAAGCGGCAGATTCTGAGCTGTGCCTTGCTGGTGCAGAGGAGCACGGCAGAGTCTGTAGAAGCGCTGGGATCCCTAGCCTCTCCGGGAAGGCACCTAAGCCTTCCGGGTGCCTGCACACCTCAGGATAAATGAATACATTTTGTTCTGTGCTTTAGTCGCCCCTCTGTGAGCACTGTCTGGTAGATGAAGCTCTGTGTTAATAAACACGACGCGCCAACTCTGTCTGCTGTTCAAGGGGGCTGCAGGTCCCAGAAGCCCTGGTTGTTTTGAGGGAGGAGCTGCTTTCACTCGCGCTGAAAAGCGTGCATCGCCACCCGCGACGCGGGACGCGCGCGGGCTAAGCCCGGGCAAAGGGCGGGCCGTCTGTGGCCATCAGGGGCCGAGGGAGGCCGGGCTGGGCCGCCCCTCTTGGCTAGTGTACCGGATTCATCTATGGGCTGCCATGCCTCAGGATAGGCTGAGTGTAATCTGCAGAGGATTAAGTCCGGGCTGATTGCAGACTGTCTTGCAGCGATACATCAAAAAAAAAAAGTAGGGACTGTTCATCGCCCTATCGTTGGGTCTGTTGTGAACCTTATTATATTCAATCCCAGCCTGTCTGTAACTTTAATCACCAAATTTCTACAACACAGTTGGGTTAAAGGCGGGGGTGCACATTGTAGTGCTGCCCTCAGTATCGTACACTTAACATGGCTAAGTCCAAAAATACTCCGACTAGGGCGGGGGGAGGAGTCAAGGGAACCCTAGACGCTTTCATTACAAGAGCAGAGTCTTTGCTAACTCATGAGATTCAGAGAGATTGTCATTAGATTCCCTCATAGCGCAGAAACGATCGTCGCTGGGCAAAATAGCTAAGTGTTCCACGCCTCGAGTTGATATTAGATCAGGGTCATCCAGCTCATACCATACTCTCCCGCCTCACTAAAGCACAAGTCCACGTTAATACTCTAGTACATGGGGACACAGAGTTAGTTAACACTATTGGGTTGGTCAATACTGTGCCACTCCTCGACCAACATTCTTCAACTAGAGAGGAAGGGCTGGCGGTTAGTATGACCGGTACTAGGGAGACGGGTGGTCTGGGCCAGGGGTGCGTCCCTTTAACAGTAGAGAGCGAGTCAGACTCCTCACGGAGGATGGGTAGGGAAGTGGTTACACGCTCGAAAAAGTCCTTACTGGCCGCAGCCACCCTCCCTACAGCCGGTCCATCAGAAGCGAACAGGGTCACTGGGATCCCACTTAACAGTGGGGTGCATAGAACAAGACCCGCAACTAAACCTAAACGTAGAGGGGCCATTAAAGCGAATAAAGTAGTAGGGGAGGGAGCCGAGAGCACAGTATGCCAAAACTGCCCAAATCTTAGCAGGGCGGATTGGTCCCAGGAAATCGTCAAGGCGTTAGAGGTAAAACTGGAATTGCTCCTAACTAAATATTTGGGGCCGGTAATGGAAGAAATAAATAGACTGGAAGGGAAAATAAGTAGGTTGCTAGAACAGGATATGGGGCGGGTATCCGCGTCCTCACTACAGGCGAGGGAGGTGGGGACAGGGCCCGCCCAATGCCCAGAATCATTATGTGCCAACAAGGGGATAGAGGAAGAAAATTGTAGGGGCACTAAGCCCACTGACATGAAGACGATAGCTAAAGATGGTCCAATGGACATTACTAGGAGCCCAAGCAGGAAGGGTTTAAGCACTACCTTCGCCCCTGCCACTTTCAAGTCATACAGTGAAGGAAGAAAAGAGCCTGTCAATGCTCCTACCAGAAACACTGCTGACCAGGTACAGAGTACCCCGGGCCTCCAGACGCTGGATTTACCTCCTGCATCTTGTCCCTACACTGTAGTACTAGTAGGGGTTCCAGCACTTACTCAGGATAGGAAAGAGACAAGAACCCTGATTAATAAGGCTACACACTGGATGCATAACAATACGAATGTGAGTAGACTCCAGCACAGACACATTTTTATGGCTAGGAGGGTGGCATGGATCGGGGACAGTCAGAAAAAGTTTGCAGGAGATTGTGTAATTGTTAATCTCAGGTACCCAGAGCTGGTAAGAGATTTGCTCGACTTCCGTCACGGGGACTTTGATAGAGGGACTATTATAAAAATGCTGCCCTTGAATTTTTTCTATAGGGATAAAGTGAAAGAGGTAGGCCTCGTTGTTCACAACGTTGGGCAAATATTCAAGGTTGGGTGGACAGGCACGGACCAGTAACAAATAGATTCGCCCCGCTCTCTGGTGCAGCCATATTGGACGAACTGGACTGACTGGGCACGGGAGGGAGTCGGGTGAATGCTATAACACATGAGAGTCTCTCTAAGTCTGACGCTGAAGGTTCGTCAGGAGATTTAGATTCAGGCATTGTACACCACAAGGTAACCAAGCGAGAGAAGAGGGGGGGAAGGTAGGGCAATAGTTGCAAGTAGGTTAGAAATAACATTACCCATAGGGAAGGTTAGCTTAGATAGTAGTGTGGATGACCCAGCAACCAAGGAGATTAGAGCGGTTTCTTGGAACATTGCAGGGATCTCAGCCAAATTACAAAATAAGGAATGGCTAGATTTTATTAGACAACACCACATTATCTGTCTCCAGGAAACGTGGGAAATATTAGTGTCCCACACTTAGAGGGTTACAAAATGTTTTTTGTCCCTGCCTGCAAAACAATTATGGGTCGCGTGAAGGGTGGCCTAATAACCTACGTGTTGTTGACAACCCAAGGGTCCTGGGAGGATTTGGGATGGGGTTCGGACTGCATTCAGGGTATTAGGTACCGTAAGAAGGGCCTTAAACTCATTTTGATAAATTTTTATAATGCGGGACAATCTATGCAAAGGCTGCACGAGCTAGACGATAGATTGGCAGGCATACAAGAGGCAGAAGACATAAGTTCCCAGCTCATACTATTGGGTGATTTTAATTGCCATCAATGCCCTTACCTGAAATGGGGCGGGGGAAAATGGGTTTCTTGTCCATCCACTAAGGACTGGCATTTAGAGCATTCCAGAGAGGGCAGGGAACTAAGTAAGATTCTGGGTACTTATGATTTAATACACACGATGGATCTAATCCGAGGTGGGATGCTCAACACAATAAATCCTTCTTTTAAGGGCAGGGGCAAAGACACAATTATTGATTTTGTTTTTGTCTCACATGCGCTTAAACGCAGGGTTATAAATTTTAGCATAAATGTTAGTGCCTTCAGTGACCACAACCCACTGGTATTGTCCTTGAGGGACGTTAACCAATCCACCCAGCTAGGTAATAGGATGACTAGCGGCCTATTTAAAGCGACTGATCAGGGTAGGAGAATAAGATGGGGCAATGTAGATGGGGAAGCGTTTTATAGAACGCTTCTCGCCAACTCTGAAAGTCAGACATGGAGGTGTCTAGATCCTACAGTGGAGGGCAGAGAACTGATTAGCACATTTGAGGGCACTGCGCTGGACATTGATAGGCTATTGAGGGGCAAAAAGAAGTCCCAGGCCCACCTATTTCCCAGATGGTTTGACAAAGTTTGCTCCAGGGCACAAAAAGATCTGAAGCTAGCAATTAAAATGGTCCCTAAGGACAGGAGCAGGGTTGCGGAGTGCAGGGCCCAATATAAATTGGCCACAAAACAGAGAAAATATTCCCCACAGATTCAGGCATGGGAGACTTTGAGAGAGGCAGCCGAGCGCAGGGACATGAATAGTTTCTGGAGGGTGATTAATGATCCCTGTTTCCAGGCATCGAATAACCCGAAGGTGGCTTGTCATATCCTGCCTGAAGCCTGGGCGTCTCACTTTAAAAACCTGTATAATCATGGCGGCTCGGTTGACCCATCAACTCCAGATACAGGTATTTTACCTAGTACGCGGACGCGTTTCTTGGTGGGCGAGATCAAGGAAGGAATAGACGCCCTGACAAGAAACAAGGCTCCAGGCCCTGATGGGATCCCCCCAGACCTATTTAAAAGCCAGGTTGATCTATGGGCCCCTATACTCACTAGAGTCCTCAATACAGCAGTAGAAGTAGGAATGCCCAGGTCATGGTCCACGGCTATTATTGTACCATTTTTTAAAAAGGAAAATAGGAGTGACCCGCAATGCTACTGCCCGATATCACTAATAGACGTGACAGCGAAAGTTCTAGGGAAGGTCATTCTTAACCGTTTGATGGTCTGGGCCAATGAAAACGATATCATTACAGATACCCAGTATAGGTTCAGAAATGGCCGCTCTACAACGGACCAGTGCCTCAATCTTTACCATCTGGTGGCCAAGTACACCCTGGCAAGTGAGGGGACGGTGTACTTGGCTTCCATGGACTTAACTGCGGCATTTGACCGGGTAAACCGAAGGAAATTGTGGGAAATCTTAGGGCTCCTGGGCGTTGACCCAGGTTTGATATACATCCTAAGAATGTTACATCTGAACACAACAGCACAGGTTAGATATAGCGATGAGGGGAATCTAACGGATCATTTCTCGTGCACCAGGGGGGTAAGGCAAGGATTCATCCTGGCGCCCTTTCTATTTACGCTATACATAAATAGCTTAGATAAGGCGCTTGTAGATCTGGGGGTAGACTGTCCACGCATAGGGAGGAGAAGTACACCTGTCCTCCTATACGCGGACAATGCGGTTCTTCTGTCCCGCACAGGAAGGGGACTACAGTCTCTCATTGATGGCGTCGGCAGTTTCATGGCGGATTTAGATTTATCTCCCAATCTCACCAAATCATACATAATGGAAACAGGGAAAAGACAGACAAAGAATTTTATCTTTAAAATAGGGGCTCACAAACTAGAAAAAGTAAAGGTTTTTAACTATCTAGGGATTATATTTGACAAGCATCTTAATTTTAAAACTTTGATCTCTGATAAATGTAGCCAACAAATTAGTTTGATGGGTTTAATTATGAACCGTACTACAAGATTAGGTTGCTGGTCACCAAATGAAATTTTGCACTTGTATAGTTCGATATGTTGTGCCAAAACTCTGTATGGGAGTGAGGTATGGGGCTTCAGAAACACATCATTGATTCAAACTGAGGAAAAAAAGTTCCTCAGAAGGGTCCTGCAAGTGCCCCAAAGTACGCCCTCCCACATTGTTCATGAGGAGCTAGGCCTCACTTATATTAGTGAAAGGTTAAGCTTTAAACCCATTACTTGCTGGATAAAAATATGGACTAACCCAGCGGCTAGCCTGAGTAGACAAATACTTGAGGACTGTATTGATCGGGATAAAGGCCATCGGATACCCTGGATTAAATATGTAAAGGACACCCTGAATTGGCTGGGTTATGCCAACTATTTTGATGAGCCCGCTACACTCACGCCCCGAGTCAAGGGTGCTTTAAAGTCCGAATTTCTACGGCGCTCAGCTTGTGAAAGGGAGGACAGAGAACTGTCGAAAGTCTCAGTGAGAGGCCACCTGTTAACAAAATCAGCACCGGGTCTGGAACCCTACTTGTCGTATATACGCAACAAAAATTATAGATTTTTAATGACTAGATTCAGATTGAATCTCTTGCACCATATTTTATCTGTTCCTGCAGGGTACACAATAGACACTGACACAAAGGGTCCTTGCGGCTGCGATCAGAGATCTCCGCAAGATACTCTTCATTTTGTTTTACTCTGTCCCTTTTATGCGTACCCAAGGTCACTGTTTTTAAAAACTATTTTAAGACGCAATAAATTTACCCAGGTTAAAGTGGCATTATTGTTCTTGAAACTTTCCTCAGACCCATTTACGTTGTTCTGCACTGTGAACTTTTTAAGACTAGCTGGAAAACTAGAAGTGAGGTGTAGCTACCTTGGTTTCAGAGGGCATGGATGGGTAGGTTGCATCAATATAGCCAGGATTCCTTGTTTTCATTAGCTAATTTCAGGATGAATGTAGTTATTTCTAATCTGTCCTGGTAGTAGTTTTTATGCAGACCCTCTGCCTATCTTTTAACGTTGTACCAGCCAAGGGCCTGCTTAATATTGTGTAATGGCTGGCTTAATGTTATTAGGGAATATCATGCTGTCTGCATTGGTCCGACCCACGTTATAGTATCCCATTTTAACTTGTCAAATCCTTGCACTTTATCACATTATGCTACTATTTTCTGAGTCCCTTTCACCGAGTGGCGCTATAATTCTCATGTCCCGGACGGTTTAGAGATGCTGTTTTGGCTAACTGTAGATGATGTGAAGTTTTTTATTGCTTTTAATCATGTGTAAATTGTCTTAATCATGAAATGTTTTATCGTGTTATTTGTGTCATGCTCTTTTATGGATATTCTTATATCCGAATAAAGATTATTTAATTTGATTTGAATAAACACATTCAGAGAGGTGGTTGTGTACAAACAAACAACAGCCACATCGCCGTACATTTTGAACGTGTAGTTAAATACCTGCTCATCGAGTACCTCATTGGCTGATCATTCCATGGCACTACCAAAATTACATTTGAACACATTTGCTCAACTGTAAAACACTCCCTTCTATGGGTCATTTAAAAACTCAGGGCTTTGGGGTTAGGTAACCTACTTTGGATGTTGTGTAAAAGGGTAAATACAAAAAGTAATGCAATGAAACTAAGCAACCAGTACTGTCTAAAACACTGTGAAATCTGACACGCATTCTGCCATTTTGTTTAGTTAATGTCGATTTTCTCATAGATGCGAGTAAAGTACTCTTAATATCTTAATGAAATCTGCACACTTTTAACTAATAGCACCGGGAAACCTTTGACAACTAGGCATCTACCCCCGAAGCCCCCTTGCCCCCCGCCCCCTTGGCAAACTTCATTGCCTCCCAGTGTTTGGGGGATAACCAAGACGCAGGAGAGTGAGTCAAATACTCTAGAAAATGAAAGAGAAGCCGGCATTCGGATTCACATGCTCCGATCCCGATTGCGTTGGTTAGTCTGTAAGCACTACTTTTATTAATGAGTTTCGCATCAGTAAAGCACCATGGTGTGCATGTGTTTCGACACCTCACCCATGAGGTACGTGCCAAGCAATTGTTGACACAATCCACCCTTTGCGTCTTTTTCAATATATTTATTACGAAGTGCAGGACCTTTCCAAGGGATTTTGCACACTACATACATTCACTCCAAAAATAAAACGTTGTAGGTAAAAAACATTGCCATTTACAATGTCAATAGCTCTAACTCACAAATGCGAGACCTATTTGCATTGCAAATGCTTGTTCTTCCTACAACCACCAGACATTTACTTCAGTTTTACTAGAAGCAGCCATTATCAGGGAGTCAGCTTACATATGTGATCTCATATACCTTTGCTTAAATTGTTTGGACACTAAACGGAGGAGCTTAGCACTGCCAACTGCCGGCTCACCTGTCTTTCACTCGGCGCCCTTCCGAGTGCCCTTCCACCTCTTGGCGCACCCGCTTCGCGGGTGCCCCTTCGCCCGTGTTGAGGAGAGGATCACACCTGACGTTTGCGAGGAGTACTGAGGAGGAAAAGCGGCATCAGGCGTGTGGCTGCAGCGGGGCTGCGAGCGTGCGGGGACTTCAATTCCCAGAAGTCCCTGCTAGACCGACGGAGAGCTTCCGGTCCGCTCTCCCTGCTGGCCCGCCCCCGCCCTCCTGAGGCTTCAAAACACCAGTTTGCAGCTAAACGAGTGGGACACTTTGCTTAAATTGTTTGGACACTAAACGGAGGAGCTTAGCACTGCCAACTGCCGGCTCACCTGTCTTTCACTCGGCGCCCTTCCACCTCTTGGCGCACCCGCTTCGCGGGTGCCCCTTCGCCCGTGTTGAGGAGAGGATCACACCTGACGTTTGCGAGGAGTACTGAGGAGGAAAAGCGGCATCAGGCGTGTGGCTGCAGCGGGGCTGCGAGCGTGCGGGGACTTCAATTCCCAGAAGTCCCTGCTAGACCGACGGAGAGCTTCCGGTCCGCTCTCCCTGCTGGCCCGCCCCCCGCCCTCCTGAGGCTTCATAATAACATCCTACTCCCGCAGCGCGGGACGCAGCCCGGGCGAAGACGGGGCAAAGACAGGGCCGTTTTAGGCCGTGTAAGACCGGACCGGGCCATTCCTCTTGGCTTTTAATTTTTGTGCCACATTAGTTGACCTTTTTGCCCTACTCACACATAATCGTAAAATCCCTCTCACACAATGTTCTCGCGAGAAACTAGGAGTAAGGCTACTAAGATCTCCAAAAAGGCTACAGGCACCCTAGATGATTTTATCACCAGGACCAATCTCTCAATTGATAATGAAATAACTAAACTTCAGCACAAAGTCTCAGTAGATCTTGAGAGTGCTAGGAGGCTCTCATCTGAATTTGCACTTGGAAAAAAATCTTCTCTAGGCAGTATTGCAACCTCCAAAACGCCTGATCGCATTACTGGCACAAAACAAATTATAATTTCGGCTGAGGTTCACTCAACAGCAGATGAAACAACTCCTCTTAATTATCAGGAACCTCCTGGGCCTTCTGTTAGAGCCGAAACTGGAAGCCTATCACTGCTGAATTTTCCAAAGGAGAGTGCTGAGGATATCGTAAATGAGGAGACCTGTCAGCTACTAGCTGAGATAGAGTCTAATAAAGGCAAGTCATCTGTTAAGGTTGCACCAAAACACAAAAGAAAACGCAAACACCTAACCGCTTTCGCTAGGAAAAAAGCAAAAGTAGCTCTTAGCCATAATATCACGGGGGGAACTCCAAGTATGCCTATTGCAACAACTGACATTGTACACGATGTAGCCCCAGCAACTGTAGAAAATACTAATGCTATCACAGATGAACAAATCTTTATCAGCATGTCTGATCACTCAGCTAGTGAGGGGCAAAGAGTCTCGTCTGATATGGCAGAACAAGATGGTGGAAGAGAAGAATTTTTAAAAATAGTTTGGGAGACTCTAAAGAGACTACTTAAACCACTAGAAGTCAGGCTTACTGACATTGAGAACCAACTACTTGAAGTTGAGAAAAGTGTTATCACTTTGTCAAGTTTAAGCCTTAACTGTACTGATGTGCCTAGAGCCATCCAACAAACTCCAGTTCTCGCCCCGGCCTTAACAATAAACACATATTCATCGACTGTGCAGCAAAAAAAGGAGGGGATAGTAGGGAATACTAAAGCCAAACAACCAATTAGTAGTACTAAAGATAAACCTAATTTAACCCCCTCAACTTCTACTGTTGTAAATGCTACCAGTAAACCTTTTCAGAAAAAGCAGGTACATAATAAGACTTCTCAAATGCCAATTGTTCCCTCTACCCACTCCTCCAACCAGAGCGTATTAGTCCCAAATAAATCTCGATCTAATCCACCTGCATTTTCCCATATTCCCTCTGTAAGCAATCAATCCCTGCCAGATAAATCTTCTATAAATACTACTCATAAGTCAAACCACCAGTCTAGCCACACGTATAGTAACTTTAGAGGAGGGTATATAGATCTGCCCCCAGACGCTAGTCCATTTGTAGTCGTCCTCACAGGGGTACCAGAATTGGATAGCCAATATGAAGAAAATTTCCAATCTTTAAAAAATAAAGTGATTTTTTGGCTAGACAAATATAAACCCATTCCTAACCAGATGAAAAGTAAGATTCTTATGGTTAGGAGGGTACCATGGGTAGGGCCAACGGCCAAATCAACCACGGGTGACTGTATTGTCATATCCTTCGAAGAACCCCAAAGTGCTGAACTAATATGCAATTGGAAATCGTACGGTGTGAATCCTTCCATCGAAGCTAGACCCTTACCATTTTTTTACCCTTTACCTAGACCCATTCATCATGTCCCCAAGTGGAACTATGTCAACCATTATTATGGCAGTGCTCCCAATTTGGCTAGACATGGTGATTATAATATGTGGTCTGGCATTACCACCTCCAACAGATTTAGTTGCCTTGACGCTGTCGATTGACTTGCCACTATGCCTGACTGTATCTCTAATTTATATGACACCTTCTGTAGCATGGATAAAGGTAATACCAAACTAAAAAATGTACTACATTTGCATGATGAAGATCAGACCATTAAGGTTAGGATGCATAGGACGGTCTCAAATCCCCAGAACGTGGAACTATCTTACAAAGCCAGAAATGTATGTTATAGTAAAGCTAAGGGTGGCCCGGCTGGGGGATCTAATACCGTAGTGAAAGAAAGAGTCAGGGATGCAGAGAAAGACATGCTAAATCCACAGCTAGGCATTTTATCTAAACAGTGTGTAGTCAATCCCTCCAATGTCACCCAGAGTCTATCACCTCGTCTACTTATTCTATCTTGGAACATCGCAGGTGTTTGTAAGAACTTAAAAGACCCTGACTGGGCAGACTATATTGACATCTGTGATATTTGTCTGCTACAAGAAACTTGGGCGATAGAAGTTCCACATCGGGTAGGATTTAAAACTTATGGTATTGAGGCAGTACAGTCCAATCGAGGAAGACCATCGGGGGGCCTATTAATTTGGCTAAAAATCACCTTGCCCATGCAGGTTGATCTTGTTGACACAGGCTCTCCGGATATCTTGGCCCTAAGGGTTACTCCACCCTGTGGAAACAAATGTTACATAATTAATGTTTATAATAGACCGATTGGCCACTCCAAGGTTTCACCAACATTTGAAGCCCTGGATCTCCTCTTGAAAAACGTAGTTGGAGACATCCCGGTTATCTTGGGAGGAGACTTAAATTGTAATTACGAACCTGTTCTGGGCATCTCTGATGTGTTTGAAGATGAGGACCAAGCGTATAATATCCCCCAGCTTGGTACCTCAAAATCTGTAAAATACTCCACATTGGCCAGCCAATTATTAAGACTCACCGCAGACCACGGCCTTAGAGCAGGAAATGGCCGTCTCCCATCGGACTTGCAAAAACAACCAACCTTCTCTAAAGCTAAAAGTAGTCTAGATTTTGTTCTTGTTTCTCTTAGCATCTGGCATTTTTTGATCGATCTGAAAGTAGTAAGCAGGGGGGAAAGCGATCACTATCCTTTGGAACTTTACATCAATATGAATTTGGTTAGTGATACTACCACAACATCAACTGTAAGCACGTGTGAGGACGTCCATATAAACAACAACAGACGTGCAGTAAGATGGTCACGTGTTCTGGCGGATGGTAAGGCCTTAGCATTGGTATACTCTCTTTTTGAGCAAACGTTTGCACACACAGTTGACCATGCCTTCTTACCTGAACATTTTGATCATTTTGTTGATCTCCACAAAATCTTCTTTTCAGAATTAAAAACGTATCTATCAGATATGCCGAGAAAAAAACAACAAACTATAAGAGTGGCTAATCACGGAAAGTTATGGTATGACCACTCGTGTAGGATTGCTAAAAGAAACTTATTGCTTGCCATTAAAAACAAGACAAAAGAAGAAGTTAATCTTGCAAGGGTTGAATACAAACGTATACTTAAAACATCTAAAAGACTATGGGAAGAATCAATTTGGGCTGAAATGTTAGCTGCAGCAAAAATTAATGATAATGTTGGCTTCTGGAGGCTGGTGGCTAATGGGGGGCATGCTGGGAGAGTTGTGAAAGATGTATTCCTGGATGAGATGACCTGGGTAACTCACTTTACAAATCTTTATAAACAATACGATGGCGACAGTAAAGCGAGTTTAAGGTGCCCCCCCTTTATTGATTCTCCCATTATTGAACCCCTCAATTTTACACTGGATGAGACAGTAAGGGCGATCAACGAACTTAAAAACACCAAAGCCCCTGGTCCTGATAAAATACCGGGGGATCTTTACAAACATGAAGTTGACGTCTGGGCCCCATATGTGAACCGCCTTTTTAATGCTTTATCATCAAACTGCAACTTTCCTGATAGTTGGCGTGCAGCGGAGATTGTGTTAATATTTAAAAAGGGGGATAGATTGACACCCTCTAACTACAGACCCATTAGTCTGATGGACACGCTCCAAAAATTATATGCTAAACACTTGCTATTCAGGATCAACGACTGGCTGGAAGACTCGAACATAATCTCCAAATTTCAAGCTGGTTTTAGGAGTAGGACCAGCACTATTGACCAAATTTTTCGATTTTGTTGTTTGATTTGGAAGTATGTGCACATTAAAAAAGGTCACCTGTATGTTGCCTTCGTTGACCTGAGGGCTGCATTCGATCTTGTCCCACGCAGTCTACTTTGGAAAACTCTAAGAGAAATGGGTCTACCGGGATGCCTCCTAGCCCAAATAGTCGAGCTACATGCTGATAACTTTGCAAACATTAGGTGGGGCCCTAATGGCGAGTTGACACGTAATATTCCCATTGAACGCGGGGTTCGCCAGGGATGTGTCCTGGCCCCTACCTTGTTTTCGCTGTTTATTAATGATGCTCCTGCTTATCTGAATGTCTGTGTTAACGATTCGCCGCGGCTCAATGGTGAAAGGGTGCCTGCGTTGCTCTTCGCAGATGATACATTACTTATATCTCAAACAAAAAAGGGCCTCCAGGCACTCCTTAATTCCTTCAGTCGCTATTGTCAGATAAAGGGCCTGGAAATCAATGCTGACAAAACAAAATGCATGTCATTAAATCCCAGTATGCCAGATAGAGGGTCTTTAACCCTGAATAGCCAAAAACTAGATATTGTGGAAAACTTTTCCTATTTGGGTGTTGTGCTTGATTCCAAACTAAGTTGGAAAGCCCAAATCGAGAAAAGCAAGATAACATATGCCCAAAATGCTAAGCCAATTTTATGTAAAATGAATACTAGCACGAGTAAAAGTGTAACCCCGGTTTTAGAACTTTTTAAATTTAAAATACAATCTGCTGTGCTATATGGAGCAGAGATATGGGGCGCATGGGCCAAGAATAGCTTTCAAAATCTGGACAACAAATTCATGCGTGCTTCTGTAAGGGTCCCTAATAGTACACCTCTTTTACCTCTCCAACTTGACCTGAACCTTAAGAGAACAGACCATCTAGCTATCTTAAGACCATTAATATTCTGGGTTAGGCTTTGGTCCACCCCGGAATTGATAGAATATAGAAATGGTCTACATGAACTGATGACCCTTGATTCTTTTAATTCCATCCAATGGCTAGTGCATATTAAAAAATGGTTTACACTCCTGGGCTTATATTCCATGTGGGAGGCTCCCGACAAATTGCCCACCTCTTCTAAACTAATAGTTAAGCGAGCTTTTTGGACCCACATGAACAGAAATTTAGTGGATGGAATTAGTGTAGGCTCCGCAGTCCAGTTCTTTTTGTCATTTAAGGATGAGTTTCGTTTTGAACCATTCCTGGACGAGATAGAGCCTCCTATTGCAAAAACCCTTTATTTAAAGTTCAGATATGGGATACTTATGCTTAATTACAACACCGAAAGATGGGCACAAAAAAGATTGGGAGAAGCGAATGTTAAAAAGGGGTGTTGCCCTATGTGTTCCAATGTCTGTTCTGAGAACGAAGCTCATATGTTTTTTGTTTGTAGCGCCTACATGAATGCTAGAAAGAAATGGCTAAAACCAATGTGTAACCTTTTGGGAACCAGGTCCTGCGCTATAGCCTTTAGGATCATGAAAAGTAATTCAACCCAGTACATTGTATTTAGCATAAGTAAATTTCTATACTCTGCCTACATAACTCGTAAGAAACAAGGACAGGTACTTTGAGTTGGAAATGTGTATATGTTTACAAATCTCTTACATTTTTAATATTTTTATATATTTTTAAAAATTTGAAATGAGATGAATTGTAAAAGGTATTCATTTTTTGTGCACTATTCTCTTAAATTGCTGCTATGTTTACAGTTTGATTTTTTTAATGTATGTATGTGACTTTTATGGCCAAAATGGCCGAAATAAAGTAATAATAATAATAATATTATACCTTTCCCCTCCCCTTCAAACACTTCCACTACCCTCTTGCTGACTGCATGATACATTCTAATATAATCTGGAGGTGATTGCCTACTTAAATGCATTTCTGTCTTTTATTGTGGAGAAATTGTATGAACTTCCTCATTGTGTATATGGAGTTGTGTTTCTGTAGCTCACGTTCTTCCTGAGGTGTAATGAACTATGGATGATTACCACTGACTAACATGAACAGAAATTTTTTAATTTGGTAAAGAGGACACCATTAGGAATCCTTCCCAAAATTAGGCTTATATAACATAAGATCAGCGTTTTAAACAAATCACGCTGTAATGAATGGATTAATAACAAACTAGAAACTGACAATGTTTTCTAAGCAACCATGGTTGAGGAAAGATAGTAATTCAATGCTGAGGATTTGATTCTTGGTAAATGTACAGTTGCAAGGTGGAGTCACTGTTATTTTTCAAATCCCGTTGAGGGTTATTCAGAAGTGCTACAATCAATATAATGAACCTGAAGTACTGCTCTTAGAGCTCGGAATTAAGTAAGGAACAGGACTAGATATATTTGTATTTATCATGCACCATGGTTAAGTCATTCCTTTTTGAATGGCTTGATGAATTGGTCCTTCAGTCCTTGATAGCATGCAAGGGACTGTTTGTCTTGGTAGACTTTAATGTTTGGGTAAACTCGTCTAAAGAGACTTAAGCCCTTACCTCTGTGGCTCATGATACCTTGGGTGACACCGAGAGTTCCATTAAAAATAAATCTGCAACGGAAGGTATGTACAAAGAGAGGGACGAAGAGAAAAGACTGACTGGATCACCCGCTTCTAGGGAATCTAGTAGGGGTGGTTACAATTTAAGGGACAGCAATAAAATGTAACAAAAACCTGAATGGTATCAGTATTCTCATAGCTGCTTTTTATTTTATTTTCAGGACATCAACGGTAAACGAACAGAGAGAGGGAGTCCATCCAAGTACCAAAGACAGGAGGAGTACAGTAGGAAAAGTGAAGCAGGCAGTGAGACTGATGTCAGCGTAAAGAGAGAGGAGAAAGGATTGTACTCTAAAAACTCCATTAAAGAAGAAGAAAGTAGCAGGACTGTCTAAGAAACATTATGATACTACTACAAGTACTCCTGCGAAACAGGACTTGGGTGAGAGCGATCTTTCAAAAGAGACCTGAAACGCCATCTCCTCAACAAATACTGGAGCCCATTAATCAAACTGAACCAGATTTCTATTAGGCTCCAGTGATCTGTTTATACCTCAGTTAATCTGTTGGCCTTTCTTTCAGTGTGTACACCTTTATTGTTTATGTTTTCCTACTCTCCAGGGTCCCTTAATGCTCATGTCAGTAATTTCCAATCCTCCATAGCCTTATAATTGTTTCCATATACATTAAATGTGTGCTCCACTGTAATCTTTACTTCACTTATCGTATTTATTTAATCTTGAACCTATGATTATAACCTTGCTCTTGATTCTGAACAGCACTCTGTTAACTCAGGATCCAGCCAGCGCTTTATGGACCCTCAATTGTTAATTGTCATGACCTCATTTCAGTAATTCCATCCTTCTGGTACCTACAATTGTTTCTTTGTATATAATATTGTGTGCTCCTTTGCTGAATTTCACTTCCCTTATTTTAGAATTGTATGTAACCTTGAACCAAGGATTACTGCCTTGCTCGTCACTCTGTAAAGCGCTCTGATACCTATGGGCCTAGGTAGCGCTATATAAAACCTTAAATAAATAAACAGCATAGCTGAAGTCACACTTGTGCATCAGACTCTTCAGAGGTTACTGGATGCGAGTCCAACTAAGAACATTATACAAATTGAAACTCCAGACAAACATATAAAACCTCCTGATAGGGTTTATAATGTAAGCATACAAATTGAAGGGGGTATACCCTGTACCTTTAAAGCAGTCTTCTGGTCACAATTGTCCTAATGTTATGACATCATCCTAGCTGAGGAGGCCTGGCCTCCAGTCTTTATTAGGAAAGCACCCCCGGGGGAGGAATTTATGAGGATAGATTTTTCTCCCATAGTACATGAAAACAACAGGGAAATTTACACCAGTTAATGGGCCTCGACCTTATACAGAAATCAAGTACTTACGCAGCGAACCTCAAGCACAATACTCTTTAAAGTCAGAAGCAAAACGTGGTATAAAATCAATATTAGATCAGTTACAATACCAGGGAATAATAGCACCTTGTCTGTCAACAATGAATACCTCCCCTTTTCCCGTCTCTAAAGCAGACGGCTCCTATAGGATACATTTTACATAAGAACAACGGGGATTGAGGCAAGACAAAATTGCACCTCTAGTGTATTTGTTATCCGAGAAAGTAAGGTGCTAAGGACCGGAGTTTCATAACCCCTAAAACTCCTAAGACACAAATGCCTAAGTTTATCACAAGCAATATTCAATGGTCCAGCACTCTTAATATTAGATAATATTCTTTAAGTATAACACATTTCTTCAAAGTAATGGCAAATCAAAAGTGTTGTTTCCATCAAGTGCTTTATTCACAACTTTGTTTTTTCAACACGATAAAAGACCGTAGCCAACGCGTTTCGTCCTCTCGGACTTCTTCAGGGCAAAAGGCACATTTACTTGCGGTCTGTACTGTAATTCAAAGAGTGCTTTGTCCCTTTCTTGATAGGATAGTTTTGTTTTGGACTATAGGAATCCAAACTTGCGTACATGAATCTACGTGGTTCAAAACTGGCACAGAGCAGGTTTAATGACCAAAAGGTTTAATAAAAAAAATACAAAACTACCCTGGCAATCTCCAATGGGTTATTCAGTCAAAATATAGGGACTGAAAGTGAGTATCTAACAGCCTTTATGTTCAACGGGGTGCAGAACTCATATCGACGCTTGCAAATGGGCTATAATACCAGTCCTAGCTTGCTCAAAATGAGCATCATGGAGATCTTACACCAAATCCTGAGGTATTGTCATACATTGATGATATCTATCTTGCAGATGATGATTTAGTTCTACACCTAACTAGGGTGGACAATGTCATGACCATATTAACATCACAATGTTACAAAATTAATTTTAAGAAAAGAAGATTGCCTACCTGATGGTAACCTTCTTAGAATATGAATTTTATTGCATTTTCCTTTAATATCACCACACAATCAGCAAGCCCTTTAAGAACATGGAGCACAACAAAGTTTCAACACTATAAAACCCCGCTACAACTCCGCCGCCCTCCTCACACTCAATCCCGGAAGGAACAACAACTGCCAAAGATCGATGCTGAACAGCACCCACGGTCAGTTCTCCTGCCGACACTGTCGATAATCCTTCACCATCAACAGCCCCCTCCCACGACTGCTGAACCCATGTCGGACCCCCGTACCACCGAAGCCCTGACGTGCATCCTCCTCAACGTTCGCTCAATGTGCGCTCCCTACACAGACACGCCATAGAGATCTGGGACCTGCTCGACACCCTCTCGTCAGACGTCGACTTCTTCTCGGAAGCATGGACCAATGCCACCTCCGCCCGACATCGCCACTGCCATCCCCGATGGATACAAGATCCAGAGAAAGGACAGCCCCCACCCCCTAGGAGGAGGACTCGCCATCGCACACAAGAGCTCCCTCCGACTCTCCACCTCCAGCACGAGCGACGCCCTCTAGAACCATGCTGCGTGGGACCCTCGCCTACAGACTCCCTGGGCCTCACGCCTCTTCTGCCACCACCATTGCTGACCTCATCGAACCCCACGCCATCGCCTCCACAGACTACATTCTCATCAGAGACCTGAACTTCCACCTCGACAACCGCAGCGACCCCGAATCTACCACCCTCCTGGACAACCTTGCCAACCTTGGACTAAAGCAGCTCGTCACCACCCCCACCCACAGAGCCGGACACATCCTCAACACCATCTTCGCAGGAGGGACAAACACCCACTTCAGCCACACCACCAGCCCCTCTGGACAGAACATCACTGTGTACACTTCACCTTCAAGACCACCACCGCACCCAAACCTGCCCGCACCCACCACGAAGGAGCTGGAGTGTGATCACAGAGATACACCTCATCACCACCCTCCTCCACGGCCCCCCCTTCGCTACGACTGATGCCAACTCTGCAGCCAAAGAACTACACCGCTGGATCACCAGCTGCGCAGACAAGCTCGCACCCCTCCACCACCCCATCAGACAACGCCCCCTGAAGGCCACCTGGTTCACCACCGACATCCAAGAAGCCAGGCACTCCTGCAGACGCCTTGAGAAACTCTGGAGGAACAGGAAAAACAAGAAAGACCAGTACACCTACAGAAAAGCCATGACTGAATACCACCAGCGCATAAGAGCCACGAAGCGGACCTTTATCAAGAACAAAATCCACACCAATGGCAGTAACGCAAAAGAACTCTTCAAAATCATACAGCAGTTCACCAAACCCCCCAGTGAAGCCACAAACGTCACACCATCCCACGATCTCTGCAACAAGCTCAGCTCCTACTGCCACCTTAAAATCAAGGCCCTCTACGACAACCTCAGCAAACAGACTCCAGACACCACCCCCTCTCCACCACTGACAGCCAGCCCACCATCACCACCTGGGCACCAAAGACACAGCCACGACCATCAAGAACACCCACTCAGGAGCCCCCATGGACAATTGCCTGCCAGACATCTTCCACAGAGCCGCCGCCTCCATAGCACCCGAACTGTGCCAGACCATTAACGCCTCCTCCGAATCCGGCATCTTCCCCGACGACTGGAAGCGGGAAGAGGTCAAGCCCCTCCTCAAGAAACCCTCGGCTGACCTGACGGACCTGAAAAACTACTGGCCCATCTCTCTCCTTCCCTTTGCAGCCAAAGTCACGAGAGATTCATCAACACCCAGCTGACTACCTTCATCGAAGAGAACGCCATCCTCGACTCCTCCCAGTCTGGATTCCGCAGCAACCACAGCACCGAGACTACCCTCCTCGCCGCCACCGATGACATACGCATGCTACTCAACCAGGGCCACACTGCGGCCCTCATCCTACTAGACCTCTCCGCAGCCTTCAACACCGTCTCCCACCGCACTCTCGCAGCCAGACTCCATGACGCCGGCATACGAGGAACTGCCCTCGACTGCATCTGCTCCTTTCTCACTGGCAGAACCCAAAGGATCAGACTTTCACCCTTCCTCTCTGAACCCACAGAGATCAACTGCAGAGTACCCCAAGGATCCTCGCTCAGCCCCACTCTCTTCAACATCTACATGGCCCCCCTCGCCGCCATCGTTAGACAGCATGGGCTCAGCCGAGGACACCCAGCTCATCCTCTCCCCTCACGAAGAACCCCAAAGACACCAGACTCAGCTTCCAGGAAGGAATGAAAGACATCGCAGCCTGGATGAACAACAGCTGTCTTAAGCTCAACTCGGAGACAACAGAGGTCCTCGTCCATAGACCCTCCTCCACTGCCTGGGACAACACCTGGTGGCCTTCTGCCCTCGGAAACCCACCAACTCTATCAGACCACGCCTGAAACCTCGGCATCATCCTAGACTCCTCCCTCACCATGCCCCACCAGATCAACGCCAACGCCTCCACCTGCTTCAACTCCCTCTGCAAGACATTCAAGTGGATCCCCCCGAATGCAGAAAGACCATCACCCATGCATTCATAGCCAGCAGACTGAACTATGGTAACGCCCTCTACGCAGGAATCAACAAAACCCTGCTACATAAGCTCCAAATCATCTAAAACACCGCAGCCAGACCGGTCCTCGGAACCACACGACACAGCACCTACGAGACCTCCACTGGCTCCCCATCGAGAAGAGAGTAACCTTCAAGCTAATCACCCATGCCTACAAATCCCTCCACAACATCGGACCCAAATACCTCAATGAAAGTCTCCTTCCACGTACCCAAAAGGAGCCTTCGCTCCACCGACCTCGCCCTGGTAGAGACCCCACGCATCAGCAGAACCAGAGCAGGCGGAAGAGCCTTCTCCTATGTTGCAGCAAAGACCCAGAACGAGCTCCCAGTCAACATCAGACGCTCCCCCACTCTGCACACCTTGAGGAAGAGCCTCAAGACCAGGCTCTTCGACTGTTCAGGAGCAGCATCTCCCCCACCCCCCAGTGCCTTGAGACCCTCACGGGCGAGTAGCGCACTTTATAAACCCCGGATTGATTCCTTGATTGATTAGAACATTCAACTATATTCCTTCCTTTTTGCTGCTGCATTAACAGATTAGTACTCATCTAGCAGCTCCGAGAGTTTGAGTTGTTTGCTTTTTAAATTCTGTAAGACTGTGTGCATTGTATGGATATGAACATTTCCTTGGGAAATATGAGGCGTATTAATAGTTGTATGCAAGGAAAGTCTTTATTAAGTTGATTCCTGTGTCAGGGAACGGTAAGAAGTTGTGAATTATGTTTTTATTGTAATTTGACCAAGAGCGGTATCAGATTGTAACGTTACAACAGCGCATACATTTTCACAATCAATTAATTTTAAAGGGTTTTTTAGCCTCTAACAAGAAACTATTGGACAATGTAAAATACCATGCGACTTTTGAACTGAAGCCGTTAGTTGAAGGGGAGGTGAGCAAGCATCTTGCTCTGGGCCACTTGGTGTTTACAGGCGAGGTCTGCAAGTGTATCGCTCTGGGCGGCATGTTGATTGTGGCCAAGGTCCATTAGCTTCTCGCTCTGGGCAACAGGTGCATATGTGGCTGTGCGGACCGCTGGTTACCGATGGCATGTGCAACCCATCAGCATATTCGCCCTCGTGCTGCTGAGGAAAGAGAAGGCCGGTTGTTTTTTGAACTACGGCATTGCAGGAGGTCAGCGGACATAGGCAGCACTTTGGAATAGTTCCTGAAGGGAGATTTGGGACGTGCTGTGGTTGGCACAAAGGGGAACAATTATTAAATGAGAGGGGACTCAACGCAGCCACATCTCATATAATGCAACGTAAAGGCAGCCATTTTAGGAGTTTGGGATACTTTGGTGATATACTATTGACTTTTCTGGTGTGACAAATTGGGCAAATTGATCACTTTTTGTTTCCCTCGGTCAGCTGGCAGAGCTCTGACACTAGCGCTGAGTTGAGGCTGGGTTAGTTATGGAGTAAGTTGTATTGTATTCTTATTTTGGTGGTTAAATTAATGGTTTTGGAGAATGTTAGGAGGGTTATTGAGATAGGTGAGCCAAGTACTTTGGGCAGTATGGAGAGTTCAATGGAAGAGAGAATTTTGAGCATGCTGTCAAAATTCTCCATGGATGTTATTAATGAGATGGAGAGAAAGTTGGATGACCTGATTCAGATTAAACGGTTAGCCCATCAAGACGAGAGTTTAAACGGCCGGTGAGGGCCGGCAGAGAAAAAATGTGGAAAACTAATTAGTAAACACCTAATAGAGGTTCAGACTCGGGCAAAAAAATTTAGACCCGCTGGCGCAGAGCAAGGATTTTGTGGATGCACGAAACTTGATGGTGTCTTGGACACACAAGGGGACCAAAGAAAGGGCCAGAGAACACGGTAAGAAAGACTGCTGAGACCTGTAGGCCTTCCGCAGTGTTATGTTATGAGTCGTCTGGCAGTGCAGAGGTGGAATTAGGTTGTTCCTTCGATTTTGATTTGGATGGGGAGATCAGAGGAAGTGCTGTGAGGTCAGGGCCCATGGTGGGCGAGAACGTTTGAGAAGTTGAAGCACTTACGGATCAATTGGAAGAGTTTATATTCGACTCAATGCTTTTAAAACTTCCACTCTTTCCTGAGTGGTCTCTGGCAGCCGATGAGGCTGAGTATGTGGAGACATGGTTAAGGAGGCAGATACCTAATGATGTTAGGCTCCGTCTGAGGTCTGAGTGCCCGAGACGTAGTGTGGTGAATAAGGCTATGTTGACTCCAGACCTTGATGCAAAAATATTGGCTCATATAGGCAAAGGGGGATGGGACCCCAGGAAAAGTCTTGATAAAGACCTAAAGATGTGTCAAGATCGACTGTTAGAACAGACAGGTCCAATAACAAGGATTTTTGTTATGGCCGAGGAGGCGTATGTTTCAAAGAACCTTTAAATGTGGAAGGGCTGAGGGAGTGGGTACAAAGGATAGTGCATCTGCAAGGAAATGCAAACACTGCGTTATTGGTAGAACGAAGAATGAGCATTTCACTAAAGATTGACCCTAAGTTGGTAGAGTTGGATAACAACGAGGCAGGTCAAGGCAGCAAACAGTTTGCTATTTAGGGATAATTTCATAAAGGAGATATCCAAGTACATAGGGTCATTTAGTTTGTTACAGAAGTCGCAACAGGACATTAAAAAAGTGTTCGATAAACATGTTTTTTGAGGGGCTGGGAGAACAAGCAGTTAGTTCCTCAGCCGAAGACATGGCATTCAAAGAACATCTTTAAGGCCCAGTACTTACCATACCTCGTACCAACACGGGGGGGTTTACCCCTAAAAACAAAGATATAGAAGTAGAGGAGGTCGTGGCGACCGGCGAACCAGGGGTTCAGGTAAGGCAAGACCCTACTGTTATCCCATTAAAGTTGGACGGCAGACTTACTCCATTTTATGGAAACTGGACTCTGGTAACAGGAGATCCATGGGTCTTCGAGACGGTGCAAGGTTATCACAGAGATTTCTTAGAAAAGCTGATTCAGTATCATTGTATGGGGATGATAAGGTTCAATGTAGAGCTCTAAACTTTGGTAAGCAAAGAAGTTCAGGAATTAGAGGCAAAAGGAGCAATTGTGGAACCATGTGAAAGGGTTTGTAAGCAATATATTTTTAGTAGAGAAAAAAGATAATGGGATGAGGTCTGTGATAAATTTGAGAGGCATGAACGATTGGGTAGAGTACAACCCCTTCAATATGGAAGGAATACACTTTTTGAGAGATGATTTGCAGACAGGGGACTGGTTGACTCGGCTAGATTTGTAGCACACAATTGACAATTCCAATTTGGGAACCCCATCAGAGGTTTCTGCAGTACAGATGGATGGAAAGATGCGGCAGTTTGTTTTTCTTCAGTTTGGGTTGTTATCAGCCCCCATGGTGCTTCACAAAGGTTCTTCATCCAGTAGTGGATTTTCTGAGGGAGCGAGGAGTAAGACTAATTATCTGGATGACATTTTGTTAATGGATCAGAGCAAGTTGAAACTTGCAGAGTACACAAGGAGGATAGTGTCTTTGTTGGAGGATCTAGGATTTTTAGTAAACAGACAGAAGTCATGTCTTATCCCAAGACACGAAACACAGTTTTTCGGATTTATGGTGAATATAGTGGAGGTACAATTGAAGTTCCACAAAGAGAAGTTAAAAAAAATAAGGAAGGAAATGCAGAAGGTATTGTGATTAGAGAGAATATCTTAGCAAGAGTTATAGGTATGTTGTCTTCTACGATCCAAGCTATTTTCCCAGGACCTTCAAGCCTTATGAAACTGCGGCTAATTGTTTGTTGAGGTAGCTTTAAATTTGCAATAATATTATCCTCCGGTCTTGCTATAAAATGTAGACATAGAGGCTAATATTATCCCTTCCTTGTACTCTCCCATAGTTAATTGTGCTACTTATGTTGTAGCTCGAGCACAACAATAAGGAAGAAGAGGACCTGCAAAGGATGTTGTTAATCACTAGATGCTCTGGAGGACTGTTTGAATTTATCCTGGACTTTAAGTTTGTTGTGAACTTTGTAATTTAGTTTAGGAGATGTTTGGTGCTTAATAAAAAAAAGATGCAGATTGCTAAGAAAGAAAGAAGATGGTTTGGTGTTCTAATGTTTTATAATATTGGAATGTTGCAGTGTTTCATGTTCCTAAAGGAGCTGCTGATTGTGTGGTGGTTTTAAAGGCGAATGCAATAATATTAGCCTCTGTGTCTTTCATAAAATCCAGATTTTCTGTTCACCAGAGCTGAGGAAAATCTACATTATCCGGCAAGGGTCTAGCTCCAGACTTCCTTCAGACGTGAGCTACCTTGAAGCTTCCCGATGCACTGAAAAAGTTGCAATTCCTGCTAGGATTTATTAACTTTGGACGTACTTACTTGCCTCACTATGCTGAGTGAGTGAAGACCTTATGTGGCCTCGTTTTCAGCCAAACAGTGAACAAACGCACCCACTGATATCTTGCGAGCTCTACAAGCAGACATGCTTGAGACTAAATGTTTACAGACAACAATATACTGACCACCAAATCAATGAATAAAATTTAAATGTCCACATGAAGTTGATGTTATTGTTTCCACTTAATTTTTGGTCTTCACATGTATCCAACAGAAATCCAGCATGAACTTGTAGTCAACATGTGTTTCATCTTACGGTAAATCTACCATTGGCGTAATAACAGTCAAATGCATCAGAAAAAATCTCAGGTCCAACATCCTGTGTATATCGTTTATGCCTTGGTGATTCCAGATCAATTCATGTGTTAGCCAACTAGTGTGTCTGGCAAGTTTCCAACTCCAAGTTAAAAAATATCTCTGGTAATTGGTAGCAACACGGAGAGCACTCCAAAACGAACAATAGGATTGTTCGTTTTGGAGTACTCCCCGTGTTGCAACCAAAAATAAAAAGTGGAAACAAAAACATCAACTTCTGGTGGATATTTAGATTTTGGACACTGATTTAGTGCTCAGGATATTATTGATTGTTATTTGGAGGCAGTCTTGTCTTCACCATTGGAAATGTTTAGTGGCCGCATCTATTCATGGAGCACCATTTAGGAGTAAATGATCTGAAACACTTAGATAAATGATTGTGTACAGAATTTAGCCTGCCACTTACCTTTTATGTATGCTAAATATTTACAGACTAGGGACAATAACACCAACCTAGTTATGAGAGCCTTACCCAGTCACTATGGTTATAACCTATGTAACCTTCAATGAAGGATAGACCGGTCCTATTGCTTACAAGTCGCACTTGTATTCCTTAGCCAAAGCACATTTTACTTCCATTGAAAAAATCCTTGCAGCTGTGCAAATGGCTATCCTGAACGAGCGCCCTTTGGTACAGGGAAAACATATCATCGTTGTTTCTCCCATACCGGCACTAGAGGCAACCACCAAGGCAAGTATTTCCAATGCTCACGCCATACACCCGAGGTGGGTGCAGTGGGTCTCTTATTTAAGTACACTGGATGTAAAGTTTCAGTATGATCCTACTCTTTGTACACAAGCTTTTCTCCAATATGAACCACACATTGCTCCAACATCAATCACTTTGCTCATTGAGTCTTACCAGAGCATATTCAACAAAGGATTTCACTAAACCCTCTGCTTGCGCCTCTCCCATTCCAGCATCCCAGTCTCTCTGCGATGACCTTGTAGACCATTTTGAAGAAAAAATCTCAAAAATCTACCACACCATTTCATAAGGTTTCACACAGGAAGGACCAGCCGCACTCGCCTCCTTACCCACTAATCACCACATCCTTCTGGAAAATGTTGATCTAGTCATCCCTGAGCAAGTCTTGGTCTTGATGAATAAGATCAAATCAGGCTCAACAGAGGATCCCTTTCCTCCCTATATCATGGCGATCCTGGCCCCAGAACTTCTCGCCACGATCATGGGTCTATTTAATTAGTCACTGAGCACTGCTACTCTTCCTATAAAATGGAAAGCAGCCCAGGTCAGACCCATTTTAAAGAGACCCACGGCAGACCCACTAGAGCATGCTAACTATAGACCAATATCATTGCTCCCTTTTCCAGGAAAAACTTTGGAAACTGGTTAACAAACAGATCACGTCTTTCTTGGAAATCCACTCCCTGCTAGACCCCTCCCAGTCAGATTTTCATGCTTCATATAACATAGAAACAATGCTAGACACCATCAGGCTCTCCCTTGACGAATTTCACCCAGTCATGTTGGTATTACTCAACTGCCGCATTAAACACCATCTCACACTCTATCCTGATCCAAAGACGTGTAGCGATTTGGTGGAAAAGCCCTTGGGTTCTGAGGGATCGGACCCACAGGGTGCAGCTAGAGCTCTTTATTTATTTATTTATTTTATGGTTTATAACGCGCTAGAATCGACTCTATTAAGAGTATCTCTGCGCACAGACGGAAAATAGGAGGAAGAAAAGAGGAAAGCCGTAAAAAGAGACATCAACAGCAGCAGAGAGTGTGTCCTTCAAGTTTGTTAAAATAAGAAAGTTTTAAGTTTTTTCCTAAAATTTAAGTATTCTGGGCATTGCCTAAGTTCAAGAGGAAGAGTATTCCATAGAGTAGATCCAATAACCGAAAATGCTTTACCACCTTGTCTGACCTTCTTTGTAATCGGTATTTTCAGTAGCAGTTGGCTACTTGACCTAAGTTACGGATGGGGTTGTAAGGAATAAATTTATCCATCCAATAGGGGGGTCCACATCCATGGAGGCTCTTATGAATCAGACAGTACATTTTAAAATGAATTCTTTTACGAACTGGAAGCCAGTGTAATTTATTCAGGAGAGGCTGGGAGGGTGTTCTCAGAGGAGCATTCAGCACAAGCCTCGCAGCCGTATTTTGCATCACCTGGAGTCTTGCTAGGACACTTTCATTAGCTGACAGCAAGAGTCCATTGCAATAGTCCAGGCGACTCAGAACTAGCGCCTGTACAAGGGTTTTTCTGACAGAGTCTGGTAACATTGGAAAAACCTTTCGTAAGAGTCCGATAACATGGAAGCATTGGCCAACCACCGAGTTGCCGTGTTGCTTGAGAGTTATCTCTCGATCGAGCCGAACCCCTAGGTTTTTTACTACCTGTTTGGGTTCTGGCACTTGGCCAAGCTCACATGGCCACCAATCAGGTGTCCACAGTGTTCTTACTTCCCCAAAGAGCACAACTTCTGTCTTGTTTACATTACATTGGAGATAATTTGATGTCATCCAATTTGCCACAGCCTTCATGCCTTCTGAGAAGGCCATCTTCACTTCCTGTGTGAGTTTTTTGAAAGGGAATAAGAGCTGTGTATCGTCTGCGTATGAGACGGGGATGAACCCAAAATTTCTCAGAATGTTAGCCAGGGGTGCCACATAGATGTTAAAAAGAGTAGGGCTAAGACAAGAGCCCTGTGGCACCCCCTTCGTAATACAAGTCTCCGTCGACTGAAATGTGCCCATGCTAACAGTTTGGGTACGATTAGATAGAAAGCTTTTTAACCAGGCTAATGCGGTGCTCTCAATGCCGATCATAGCCAGGCGTTCGATTAAGATTTTATGTGATATAGTATCGAACGCTGCCGATAAATCCAATAGGACCAGGATAACAGAATATCCTCTGTCCTGGTACATATGAAGATCGTCAGTCACTGATAGCAGGGCAGATTCGGTGCTATGTTTAGGTCTGAAGCCGAACTGAGAGCAATCTAGCCTACCAGTCTGTTCAATGTAATTTGATACATGTTTGTTGACATGTTTTTCTGTCAGTTTCCCTAAAAAAGGGAGTAAAGAAATGGGCCTAAGATTGGACATATCAGTCCAGGGAATGGAGGAATTTTTCCTGATCGGTCTTACTATTGCTTTCTTCCATTCCTTAGGAACTTGGCCATCCTTCAATGAAAGATTAACAAGACATTGGATCTGTGAGCCAATAATCTTGCCTACTGTTGGTACAATTCTCGCCGGTATAATATCTAGGGGGCTCCCACTCTTGATCTGACTTAGATAGCATTCAGTTTCTAACAAAGAAATGGGGGGAAAAGAATCTAAAGTCGCCAATCCTAATTCTGTTCTTCCATCCAGGGGAGGGGATGTATCTACTATGATAGACAGATTTGATCTAGTAATATCATCATGTATCTTATTTATTTTATTGGTGAAAAACTGAGCCACTTCGTTACATAATTGTTGGGATGTTGACTCAGAAGTTTCACAGGCAGCCGGTTTCAGAAACGACTGGAGGGTTCGGTATAGAACTCTAGGATTATTACCTGCAGTCGTGAGAAGGGACTCAATATGGGTTTTTCGGGCACGCCGAATTTCTTTGTGATACGTAGTGAGAGCTGCCCAGTAATGCTTTTTGTCAAATTCATCATGAGTCACCCTCCACACCCTTTCCAGTTTCCTGGCTAATTGTTTAAGTGATTTCAGATGCTCAGTAAACCAAGCTTCTTGTTTACGTACTAGGCATGGTTTAAATGTTTTAATGGGAGCTATATAATCTATCGCTTTCAAAATGGCATGATTATACTTAGCCAACACCATGTCCACATCCTCTGTATAGCCAGTAGAGGGTGCAACAAATTGCTCTTGAAACGATTTGGAGGAAACTTTGTGCCATTGCCTGCGTGTGGTGGAAAAAGTTTGTGCTTGCAAGGGAGCTTTACCTAAATGAGACGTATGGAATTCTAGGACATAATGGTCTGTCCAGCTCACTTGAGTAGGAGGAGCACATGTCATAGTAGTGGGTTTATTAGTAAAAATGAGGTCTAGGGTGTGACCTGCTAAGTGTGTCGGGCCCGAGTTCATATGAGTTAATCCAAACAGAGAGAGATCTGACAATAGGGATTTTGCATCTCTATTATCCTCCAGGTCACTATGCACATTGAAATCCCCTAACAGTACGAATACATTCTCAGGGTCAATGTGTCTGGCCAGCACTTCCAACAGTAGGATGTTAAAGCTGGCACACGGGCCTGGAGGACGGTATACTAAAGCCCCTTTATAATTCATTTTACTCGAGATGTACACCCTAAAAACCATAATTTCTAGATCTGGGGTGCTCATTTCTTCTAACATGGTAATGGATAAGACATCTTTATATACAATTGCAATACCGCCTCCAATCTTGACAGGACGGTCTAACCTGACTATTTTATAGCCTTCCGGAATTCCTAGTGTAATTGCCGGGACGGAATGGGGTTTCATCCATGTTTCCGTCAGATAGCACAGTTCCGGTTGTTCAGAGGAAATCAAGTCCCAGACTTCACTGTAATGTTTTGACAGTGATCTAATGTTGCACAATAGATTTTTACTATGATACAGGCTCTGTGCAGGAGCAATTTGTGTGGTAGATTCACGTGAAATACCAAGCGATTGCCATGCAGGGGCTTGATATTGGCAGGTAAGACAGGAAAGTGGTCCCTCTGGAGGTTGTACTCCCCCTCCTGAACAACCGTGAGGCGGTGGAGACCAAATACGTAGTAACTCCAATGCTGAATATCTTACCCTAGATTTTATCGGACAAATGGGCAAAGAGTCCATGTCAGCTGGCCCCTGGCCTCGTCCAGTCGCGGACGGGCGCAGACGGGCTTCTCTTTGGCTTGTCTTCGGCGCGTTCTGAGGCACACCCCTGCGCGCTACCGCTGCGCGCTTAGAGTGACGAGCAGCCTATGTAGCCCTCGCAGCTGGCAGTTCTAAACGCTAGAGCGCTAACCGCTCGAAAACGGAAGTGGCTGGGTCTGCCTGTCCGCCCTCCGCTCAACAGCTCCAATAGCCGAGTCGGACCGAGGCGTGCAGGCTGGTGACTGACTCCAGACTTCCCAACCTACTAGCAATGGTGTTTACAATAAAATAAAAACACAGGTATGTGATTCTTTTAAAATCGTTAAAATCTCCAGCAGTTTAACTGGCGCTAAGCATTTCAGGTACTGAACACTCTCTGCAACACTGGCTGAGGTCAAGCGGGTCGGGGTAGACACTGCCACTATCCACACCTTACCGCCCGGAACCGCCGTTCCTCTCTGCCTATGTAGCCCTCGCAGCTGGCAGTTCTAAACGCTAGAGCGCTAACCGCTCGAAAACGGAAGTGGCTGGGTCTGCCTGTCCGCCCTCCGCTCAACAGCTCCAATAGCCGAGTCGGACCGAGGCGTGCAGGCTGGTGACTGACTCCAGACTTCCCAACCTACTAGCAATGGTGTTTACAATAAACTTTAACTTTAACTTCCGAACCATGACCCTTGACAAGTGGGTGCTTCAGTGTTAATTTTTGAGCCCCACTCTTTTTAATATCAACGTGGCCCCCCGGCTCAAGTGATAAGATCCTGCGGGTTCGAAGTTATATGCGGATGACACCCATAGGGCCTAATCCTGAATCCACTAAAATCACAGTGAGTTAATGTGTGAACAAATTGCCCTCAGGATGTCCCCCAACTTCCTTCAAATGAGCAGAGGAAAGATTTTATCAAGGCTTACCCAAGGGTTAGTGAAAGATTGTGAATTCCATCAGCAACGCACCCACACTAAAGTCCTAGGTGATTGCACAGCATTCAGAACTACATACCAAATTTCTTGCCTTACTTATTGTGTCTGACTCATCCTTTTCAGTGTAAGGTTACAATGGTGACTTGATGCACTGGTGTTTGAATGGATTTAAAGGATTAAAAAAAAAACAATAAAGAATAAACAGCTTTGGGGAAATGTTCTGTCTTACAAAATAAGCTTCCACTGGTCCATGTGAGGCACACTTTGGGCCATCAGCGTGATTTCATTCACGCTAAAGGGAACTGAGCATCCAATTTAGCTGCTAACGTTGCAATTCAGACTATTAAAGTAGCAGTCCTGACCAGATCTCAAACCAAGATCGATACAAATACAAATATATCGATAAAAAACAGCCATAAACACAACCAAGCAAGGTGAGAAACTTCTTGCAGGCTTTCCTCCCAAATAGTCCTACACTCTTAATTCATTTCTGTAATCGCACTAATAGGAGTGGGAGACAGGATAATACATAATAATCAGTCCAGATTAAATGTAATCAAAGAAACCCATGAGGGATTGGAATCTACTCACATAGGGGTCAACGCAACCGTAACAATGCTACAGCAACACTACTGGTGGCCTGGCTTACATAAAAAAATTAGAAATTATGTTAGGCAGTGAGACATTTGTCAGCAGATTAAACCCTACACTGTCAAAAATCCTCACTAACTCTTCTCACAGTCTCCAACATCCCCTTCCGGGTAATTTATTTGGATCACATCGGTCCCCTTCATTCAACCGCTAAAAGCACATATTGATGGCAATCGATGTATGTTCTCGATTACTATGGGTTTGGTCACGGAGAAATGCAAGTGCTACAGCAGTAGTAATAGATTTTCAATGTCTGATAGCGAGTAGGGCAGTTCATTCATTTTATTCAGATATGGTCCTAAATTCGCCTCCAAGGCTTACAGGGATTCAATGTCTGCTCTGAGAGTTTGTCTGCAATTCAGCAACTTGTTGAGAGCTGAATAGAACGGCATTGTTGAATCTGCTAACAGCATGATTAAGCCAGCCCTGTCTGCTTGGGTAGTAAATTCAGGTCTTAGTTGGTACAATAATCTGGATAGAGTCCAGAGAGTGTTGAAAAACATACCTAGAAGAGTATTGGGAGGATGCACTCCATACAAGGTTCACTTCAGAGTTCCTATGTATGTGCTTGACTTAGATAATCCTGGGAAGGTGGCAGATAAGGAAAAATTTGAATTGGAGAAACGTTCAAATGTTTTGCAGAGTATACAAGAAGTCAGAGACAAGCTGTCGAATGTGAACCACTCTGACGCCACCACCTGTGAAAAGAAAGTTATCACTTCTGCTGACTGGTGGTTAACTAAAGTTGGGGACCTAGTTTAAAAAAAACAAATCGAGGACAAAAAAGCTTTGAACCATCCTACAGACCACCCGCCACTGTTCTTGGGGTAAAAGGCAACAGAACTGTCATTCAGCCTCCTTTGCCTGGCTCAAGGAGAAACATATAGGTGTCCATCAACCACGTGAAAAAGCACTAGGTGGCCAGTCCTCCACAGCAGACACTCGCAGAAACCAAGAAGGATTCAGAGTAATGCTTTTCAATTTCCTCCTACTCTGGATACACTACCCTGTGAACATATCAGGAACATCACTAGCTCGAGTACCCAGCCAGGGATATTTGAGCACAACACATCTCCATACTGAACATTAAGTTTCCTCAAAGAACCTGATGCTGCCATTATGACACTTGCTACAGTTTGATCCTATTGCATGGATTACTATGAAATTCAACTTGATTGAAAAGCACTTGAGCTGATGCCTTTTCGAGAGCCAATCAACTTTGAGAATGACTCTGGATATTTTTCAGAGGTTTTTACAACACAATCTACTGTCACTCACCATCAGACTGCTTCACGCCTATCAATAGTTTCAAGACAAGTTCCTGATTACACCATGGTCCTACACTTGGTTCACTTTGGGAGCTTCGCTTATCATCCTGTGGCTGTCAACGTTTCTTGTTGTTCTACTGCTACTAAGTAGACATTTTGTTCCTGCAAAAACAATTGCATCACCTGTGGTTCGTGAACTACAGACGCACACTTCACCCCACAGTCTCTCAAGAGGTCTCTACACTGCAAACATCACAGCTTATCTTGTGCTAGAAGGCATATCATGGGACAAAGTTCCATACCAGATTATGGGACCTACTGATATACTGCAATAACCATATGTGAAAAAAGTTTCAATACATTATGTTGTCATACCTGGTTGTATTTCAGATGACAGAGACTGTTAAAAGAATGATATCTCATTTACAGGCATATACTACCTTGAATAATGAAGATCTGTTAGACCTGTCAACCTTTGGGTGGTCTTTCCTCAAACTTTTGCCTTCCTCTCCCTAATTTTGCTGATCTACTTTTTGCTGGTCTTATGGCCCTGCACATTTTACCACTGCTAACCAGAGCTATAGTGCATGTGTTTGCTCCGTAAACATGGTAATATTGGCTTATCCCCAACTGGCATATTTAATTTACTTGTAAGTCCTTAGTACAGTGGTACACCACGTACCAAGGGCTTGTAAATTAAATGCCAAATGTGGGCCTGCAGCATTGATTGTGCTACCCACTTAAGTAGCCCTTTAAACAGGTCTCAAATCTGCCATGGCAGCCTGTGTATGCAGTTTCAAACTGCCATTTCAACCTGGCAAAATAAACCTTTTGCAAGGCCAAAACCTTCCTTTTTAAAATCTAGAAGACACCTCTAAGGTTGGCCCTGAACAGCCCAGAGGGAAGGGTACAGTATATTTAAAAAGTAGGACACATACTTTTAAGTTTTAGACGTCCTGGTAATGGAAAAATCTCTACATTAGTTTTCCACTATCACAAGCCCTACGTCTCCCATAGGCTAAAATTGAAGTTACCTTACTACACTTAATAAGCTGTAATTTCCAAATGGGAGCAGGTATCCAGTTCATGTTTAGTGTCTTTAGAATTGTAACGAAAAATCCTAACTTATGGTGAAGTTGGATTTTAAATTCCAATTTTCAAAATCCCACTCTTAAAAAGTTGGCATTTTCCTGCCTTAGCTATTTAGTGCCTGTAATCTGTCTCTGAGCTACATGACTAAGTGTAGCTCACAGTTGGGCGTTGTGTATTGCTCCTAGACAGTCACACATAATAGCTTAGGTGTGCCTGAATGAGCCGTTATTGGCATGATGGCAGGGCGGAGCTGAGCAGAGCCCTACCAACATTGAATAGCCTGTGCCCTGCCTACACACAAACATCTGCATGTAGTTAATCTGGAGCGAGGGCAGGGAAGGCCTGATGCCTGTGTACTTCAAAGAGAATTTCTAGAAGCTTCTCCCACTTTCCAGAGGAAGGGCACCAAGTGTGAATACTGGACCTCACACAACACCTCTTCATTACACTTCAGGAGTTGTGGATACTCTGCCAGGAAGAAGGACTATTGTGCTGCTGAAAAGAATGCCACTCTGCTGATCTGCTTCTCTGAAGGACTGCTGCCCTGCTGTGCTGATTTGCTGCCCTCTTACCTGCGTGAGAAGGACTGTACCTGCATCTGTTGAACCCAGGACATCAGGGTGATGCCAAGGGTTAGTTAGCTGGCCTCCTGACTTGAACCTCATGGACAGAAGGCTCCAACAACCATGAACCCAGCAACCGGACTCTGCCATCTGTGAGCCTACCCTGCCAAGTGTTTCCCAGTCCTGGACCCTAGTAATTGGGCCTAAGATGCTTTGCCAGGCTCTGTGGACCCAGCAAAAGCGACGCATCTCCTCTGCTGAACAGTGCAACTCCAAGCAGAATTGACACATCGCTGCTGCTGCATGGATGGGTTCAGTCACAAAGAACCACATTGCAGCCTCTTTGGAAATAACATTGTGCAATGCATCCTCGGCACAGGCCCTCGCATACCTTTTCAACAGCCTCGACCATGATGCTAGACTACGCATTGTAGCTCCTAGGAACAGACTTATCGCCCTAACTGGGCAATGCATCCTTGACAACAGATATCGCATCGCAAGCCCTCATCAATGGGTTCCTCGATGATGCCACAAGACCTTGCATCGCAGCCTCATGCAACTCAGAACTGATGCATCGCTTTGGTTGTACGACGCATCTTTGATGCGGATTCTCGCAATACTCCGCAAACCAGGATTTAAGGTACTATGTTCAGCAGTCTTAACTGGGTCGCTGTATTCGCCTTGTGCTCCATCGCGGTCGGCCTGAACTTGTAACGTTGTCCGCAGTTGCTACTTTGTGCTTTTTGGCACTATTTTCACTGAAATCTTTAAACCTGCATATCTCCGGTTCTACTGAATAGAATTGGTTTTGTTTTATTTATTCAACTAAATCTATATTTCTAATCTGGTTCGGGATTGTTTTTGTGTGGTGTTTTCACTCTATTTTGTTTGAAGTGTTCCACAACTACTTTACACATTGCCCCTAAGTTAGGCCGAACTGCTCTGTGCCAAGCTACCAGGGAGTTGAGAACAGATTAATTTGGAGTTTGTTTGTGCTTCACCCTGACAGGATTGTGGTTGCTGCTTGACCAGGGCTCACGCCCCAGTCAACCAACAACCCAGTTTCTTACAAGATCCTTATCTGAATTCAGCTAATTACAAAAGTAATGTTAGCATCACTATTACACACATAGTACAAGTTATCCTAGAGAAATTTACAATGACACATAGTTGGAACTTTGTGAGGCCCCCCCTCTTGATAGTCATCCTAATTTCTTGAAGAAATTCCCTTATTTTCAGAGTGCTGACAGATCACTCCCTTCAGCTATCTATTTTTTACAGAAGCCACAACAGCTTCCAAAGAATCCAATCATTACCAACTGAGTTGTCACAATTTAGCTATCCATGAACATGAGTTTTGGATAGCAAATATTGATGAGAAAAGTATATGGGGAACCTAATCTTGGCAGATTCAAGGCAAAGAACTCTTATTTCCAGCACGCTTAATACCAAAAGAAATGTCTTCTGAACAAAATTATCCAACATATTACGTGTCTGAGATGTGGAACAATAAAGGGCTTTAAAAACCTTTATACCAAAAGTCAGATTAACTCTGATCTATAATTGGTAATACCAAATGAATGAGTGAGATTTAAACATAAATTATACAAAATAGAACCTATAATGCACCTCGGTTCTCTACTGAAGGTTTAGCATTGTTGCCATATAATTAAACACCTGTATGCATTGTTTTCTTTTCAACATGCCTAGATTTAATGCTAATCATCCTGACCCACGTTATAACACGCAGACACCTGTATTAAATACCACATATAGTGTAGGTAAGCTATCAAATGATGACTGGAACATTCTAGTCTTTCATCTGAAAAAGAAATGATTTTGTTAATTAATAAAAACATGGATTTTTCTGATATTATTCTAGGACTAAATCCTAAAAGAAGTAAAATAGTCCTAGCCACAGGAGGGTATGCAATTTACAATGAATTGAACAAACATTCAGAGAAAGAAGCTGCGGAAAGAACTGGGCAAACAGATCAAGAAGACCTGCATGCAGTTTGAAAGTTATTAACAATAGACCACACACACTTTCTATAAGAGTTTACTCATTAAATCACATTCCATCCTCGGTTTTAGACCAGATAAATGGAGACTTGGGTATGTTACAACACAGGCAGGCTCAATTATGAGCAATTATACAAATAAATTGGGCATTACAAAAACTCAGATCAGGTTTTGTCCTTTGACAACTTCTTAATGAAACAGCCATGTTTGAACCGTATGATTCAGCGCTTACCCGAAAACAATGGCAAAGAACGAATCCACATATACACTGTTGAGTATAGAACAAATGGAAGATGCACCATTTACGTTTAGTGACACTCTACCTATTACCTGATTGATACAGTGTATCATTTATTTACTCATTACAATGTTTCATTTTCACGACTGCCAGAAGTTTAAATCCATTGGCTGGTATGAAACTTTGCGCAACTCACAATTGTTCTACTGATGGAAGTTTAGTTTTTCCTACACATGTCTAAATAAAAAAGTAGATGATCATGTGTATATTAGTGAAGCGAGTTGCAGGAATCAAATGGTCACTCTCTTCTGTGTTTCATCTGTTTTCCCCACTGCATCCATCTCCACACATCATGAACGCCTGACTGACCGTTCGCATTCATTTCTAACAAATGTTACTCGTTGTGGGTTGGAACCTGGCCAGACACACCTGATAACAGTTTATAAAACAATACATTGTGGTTGAAGGACCTTACACCCGCTACCTAGAAATTTCATTAGAAAGGTTCCTTGGCCTAGTATAGATATTAAGTCAATGCATTTTGACAATCGAAACAACCTATTGTACATTTTATTACAAAAAGAAGTCCCTTTGGCTTCTGCAGCTGAAACCAATAATCTCCAGATAACCAGAACTGCTTCAGATAATCAGAGGCTGTTACACGCATACCCATCACACTTTGCTGATATAATGTAAAAAATATTCAACTAGTCTTTGACGACTGGTGTTGTGCATTCTTTTAAGAATATTGGATCCGGTCTGGTGACTGGATTTAAAGCAGTATTAGCACTGATTCTATTGTTTTTCTACATTTTAATCTCCAGCCTTTTTGGAGGATTCCCAACCATCATACTGCTAATTGACTGTGGTATCATCTTTCTCCTCTTCAGACAAGGAAATCAACAACATGGTGTCCACGTATCCAGCTCAACAAAGATGCAGAGAAACTCTACCATATTACAGGGAACATGCTTGGCTATCTGAACACAGCAAGCACTGGATGCTATCATTTTGCAAAATGGACGCTATGCAAGTAAAACGTGTGTTCTGGTGAATAAACTGTACAACTGAAGTCATCCTGGACTTAGAACTGGAGTAGCCCCCAGTGACTTATCTTGCTAAGGAAGCAGCAGCCCCTAGTGGCTTATCTTGATAAGGAAGCAATCATTCAACTGCTACATGAGCGCCAGCGACAATGCCAAGCAATGCACCTGTCCCTTCTACGGGATGCCTACTTTGATAGCTCAGTTTCACCAGTGGCAATTTTTCCATGTTGTACTAAATGAGTGGCTTGACTTGCTGTTAATGTTGGAGTCTCCTGAATGTCCAAAAGAAGAACATTCTGTGTTTCCAAGTGCCACAGATGAGCAACCAATTGCTGGTCCATGTATTGTACAGGCTCACAACTATGCGCATGCATTGCTGGGATCCTACAACGACCACCCACATGCTGTGTGTGAACAGGACGATGTCACCATGCCCTCCAATGAGAATTGAAATCAACATGTAAGTCGACCAACAATAAGTATTCACCCTATATACACCATAGAGCCTGTATGAACTATGAACTGAAGATATAAGCAGTCTCTATTTTGGTTGTTTTTTAATTTTTTCTTATTCATGCAGCATATTTTTAATGTGGCCTAATCCAGATCATCACTGGTATGTTTAAGTGCCAACACCTATCCCTCTTTAGGAAACACTTTAGACAGATTGCTTTATAAATATGATCATGAATTGCTTGAAACAATGCAAGGCTTCAAAGTATTCATGTTTCTCTTTGCCCTTTACATATTATGTAGTTATGTTCATGATTTATTAACTGCATTAATATTTTAGGCTATTACACGTAATATTTTAAACGCATTGTTTTTTAGAGACCGCATTTCTTAAAATACTGAGAGCATGGATGTCCCTACACGGTAGCCAAATCCTACTTGTTAGATATGCCCCTCTGAAGTCACATTCAGGTGTACAAGCCGGGGATGACGTAAAGCCCTTAAAGTCCGAATCTATTATGAGTAGGCCCTGACACCATTTTAGGTCATGGGAGTCACCATATTCCCACTTTTATGAAGAATCATTGTTATGTCTGCCACTGTTGCAGATGCCGTTTGACCTCATCTTCCTAAAGACCGTAAAAGTGTTAAGTCATTGGACTAATAACATAAATATAAAACGGGATGCGACAACAGTCTGGGGCAAGTGTCTATTTATCACCATGTGAAGGTCGAATAGGATTAAATAAAGACATATAGCCAATATAGTGCAGTTTCAATTGACGTCTTTTCATCTAATATTTTAAAGAAATACCTGGGACATAATCTAAGTCAGCTACCCCTTACATGAGAAATTCCAATCTCTAATAAGATTTAGTCTATAAGGACTACCAATCGACAACTTCGGAGGAAAGGTCCTTCGCCCAGATTATTGCACAAGATTCTGCCAGGGACAGTCTCACCTACTGCCAGAGCACTGAAAAGATGCTGCATCTTGCCTGATGCTGATAAAGCCGAGTCCCGGAGGAAGGCCGATGCCACAGCGCGTTTGACTTTCACAGGGAACACTGCCATTACATCTCCACTGATAATGACATCTATTGCGGTCAACAAGGTATGTAGTGTGTTGCTTTGCCATAAGAAACTCTGGCAAGTTGTTCTACCCTCCATGCTCTCCTAGCTTAGGGCACACAAGTAGATTTTAGGGTGTAAGGTTTTAGATGACATTTTAACCAAGTTAGAAATTTTCATGTCATTCTCGTCATCTACAATGTGCCTTCTTGCTGTTTTTATGATGTCCTGTGTAGTTATTTTAGATTTGGTGAGAAACAGGTTTGCCCTTTTGTTAAAAGTTACTATTCTTCTTAGTGCAATGTTTGTGTGATATTATGAATAAAGAAATAGGTTTGTTTCAGTTACCACGATACACCTGATCCTGTTGCAGGGATTGTTAGTAACCCAAAAACAATAACTTTACACCAACAATGCCTTGAGTGGGGGTACTGAGGGGCTATAATAACTTGTGTTTCCCATTTAGCACTGGTGCATTGAACAGAGTTCACACGTGTCACCCATGGGTGGGAAACCAAACCTTGTAGAATCCCACCAATGTCCTAGTTTACGCAACAGTTGGCGTCCAACATGGGACTCGTATCTTACAGTTACGCCTTGAGTAGTACTTCCACTATTCACACACACATGAACCATTATCACATCATTACAGAAGCGTCCATAGTAATCATGATTACCTCGTACTGTGGATAAGGGAGCACCTATTGCCGTGGGTTGGACAAGCTTGACTTTTAAAAGACTATTATCCATTCTGTGGGTTTTTTAATTCTTTGTTCCAATTTCAATTGAATCTGTTCACCATAGCAGCACCTATTGTAATAGAGGCCAATTAGGACCAATCACAGGGAAGGAGTCCCTCACCATCTCAAAGCTTCCAGTGTCCCTGAAGAGGAGTGAGGGCAGTTACCTTTGAAATGGCTGCAGACGCAGTGTATGATATTGAGAAATGTTACTCATGGGTGGAGTTTGAGCTTATCGATGGTACCTCAGGCTTCATGCCTACAAAGCGTAGACCTGCTGCCACTTTATAGGGCTTATCAAGATTTGTAAATCCCTTTGACTTACCAGAAAGACCAGAACTGGTTTGCTGGTCAGTTGCTACATACACACAGAAATTTTCGTTTAGGTCTCTTGAGCAACGAAGGGGCTACTTGGGCCATCGTGGCTGGCTAAGCACCTGTTCCTTGCCTTAACAACCTTACACCCTTCTTGGAAGAAGGTGGTGTATGGTGGATTGACAGAAAGAGCCTGAAGCCCTCTCATGCACCGTACGGAGGTGATGGGGACGAGGAACACAGTTTTAATGGTCAGGATCAGTAAGAGACAGCAGTGAAGTGGGTTGAATGGAGCGCACATCAGATAACTCAGGACTAAATTAAGGTCCCAATAAGGCATGGCAAGGAGAGAAGGGGAAAACATTTGTTGGAGCTCTTTCAGACCGTTTTGTGTGCAAATTTCTTTAGGTCTTTTTGAAATGTGGCAATTTTTTGCTGGGTGAGAAAATCCTAAAACTCCAAGATGACCTTATTAGTTTCTTCAAACGTTTTCTTGAAGGCAGCCGTATTGAGGCTTGCCTTTAGATTGTTCTCACTTGATTTGATTTGATTCACTAATGGGTCAGAGAGTCTCTTGCTGGTTTTTTAATAAAGACCAGCCAGTTTCAAGTGCATTTACACGCAAAGAGTGACAAGTTCTTCCTAAATTCAAACGCGTGCATAAAAGCATTTTGGTATGAGAGAGTGTGCGCTCAGTTGTAACCTATTCTGATGCCACTCCCCACGGCAGTGGTCAATTTTTTTTATCACTTGCACTACCTGGCAGAATATAAATGCCTTACATACACAAGATTATAACTTGTCCTGGGATGCATACGGAGGTATCATGGTGGTGCTGCATAAAAGCAGGGCTTCCCTCTGCCACCAATGATTAGAGGTCACATCTGGGCCTTATAACCAGAACCTACAGCTACCATGACTAATACTTAATCATTTGTTATGAGCCTTGTGGAAGTGATTGATTATAATCATCTTACTTGGCATTATAACCCATTGCATGTACATATGGGTGTTTATGAATTGCTCTAACGAATGAGATTAAAAGCTCTATTAAGACAGACTGGACCATTGAACCCCCATACTTAAGACAAGTTTTTTACCCTCTTCACTTCCCTTTGTTACCTCCTATCAGTGTGTGACTATAGACAGCATTGCTCCCTCCCAGACCAGGAAGCCAGTATCCCCTATTATTAGGGTAAAGGATAGTCATGTATTCTCAAAGGAATTGTTTTTAAAAGAATTGGTGTAATTTTCTTTCAATTAAAATATGCCTTATGTGCATGTGCTTTATCACTTATCACATGTGTTTTTTCCGTGGCGTGCTGTGCAGTGTTCACTTGTGTGCCCACATCAAGATTGTATTGTCTTTGTATGTTGACGTAGGGAATTGCAATATATTCTAACTTTCATTTATTTAAATGTATAAGTTTATATATTGTATTGTATTGTAATTGCATTTATATAGCGCTTAATACCCCCAATGAGGCGTCAAAGCACTTTTTCGGCAAGTACCACGCTACTCCAGATCCCATAAAGGATTAGTGTTGATTTAGTAAAGTCAAATATGAAAGTAATTTGAGTGGTGGATATGTTAGTCGATTATTTGGATTGAGAAGGGTAGGGGAGGGATAGAAGAGGGAAAAAGGTTTGCATTTATAAAGCGCTTGTTACACCTGATGGGTTGCTGAAGTGCTTTTTTGGCAAATAGCACACGTTCCAGAAGCTATAAAGGATTAGTGTTGAATTAGTATAGTGAAATATGAAAGTAATTTGAGTGGTGGATATGTTATTCAGTTATTTGGATAGAGAAGGGTAGCAGAGGAATGTAAGAGGGTAAAAGGCTTACATTTATATAGTGCTTTCTACCCCTGATGAGGTGTTGAAGAGCTTGTTTTGCTCCATGACACTTTTTCACGATAATGTCGGACGGGCGTTCTTTACACAAGCCTGTGTCTAAAGAAATGGGCGGGCCGCCATGTGTTGCGAGAGAGCTTGTCCTGCCTGCAACAGCAAGGCAGAAAACCATTTAGTAAAATAGTGCTCGGAGGCTGTAATTAAAGCCTACCAAGTAATGACACATGTAACAGGAAGCGTCATCATGGGAGGTTACAAACTGAGACAAGGAGGGACTATGGAGGCACTACTAAGCCTATTGATCAATAAAAAGCCACCGTTTCCGAAGGGCAATCATACAAGCCAATGAAAAATATTGGTGGAGCTTCAAGTCCATACCACAGTACACCATGACTTGCACAGCATTGCATGCGTTGCCAAGGCTCGACCTAATAGGTGTCCTGCAGGTCCAATGCCACCATCCAGTCTCCAGGCTTAATAGTAGACAAGACCTGGGCCATGGTGAGCATTTTTAATTTACATTTTTTCTGAGGAAGGCACTGAGATGGGCGGGTCTAATATAGGCCAAAAGTAGCAGAAATAACAACCATGCTGTCCTTCTGCCACCAGCACCCTTTCTACAGCCCCTTTGGCTTAAGGGCTGGCACTTTGAGCTGCAAAATGGAGACATGGTCCTATGTCAGTCATTGGGGAGGAGGGACAGTTGAAGGACCAACGGGGAAGAAATTACTGGGAGAGCATACCCCCTGCAAATTATCTGTAGGCCTACCTGTTATAAGAGATGCCCGAACAACCTGGAAGGTATCACTGGATTCTGGCTCCTTGCTTCGTGAAGGGTATGCTAAAGAGAATTGGTAGGGAAGGTTGAAGGGGTGTGGGAGGTTTGGTGATGGTGGGCTGGGAAGCACGCCGTACTTGGCTACGTGCACGGTGGGTACCGCTGCCATGACCAAGGAATTGCTCAGTCCCCTGAGGAGGTTGAACTTGCGTTGGAACTGGAGAAGTTGGCAAGGATGGGCAAGAGGTCCAGAGAGTGAGCAGTGGCCCTACTCTCTTTAAATCATTTGAGAGCAGAATCAGCCTTTTCAACAAATAGGCCCATCCTGTCAAATGGGCATGTCCATCATTTGATCGCAGCCATGCTTGGCGGCGAATGGCAGCACTGCTGCAAATTGTGAGCCTCATCGAAACGGTGGTGTACAAGCCACAATTAATCGATAAAATGGCTGCCTCAGGACTATCTTGAATTGCTTGAGCCAGGACAGGATGAAGGTCATTAGGCACTCCAGGGATAACTTGTGCTACCGAATCCCAAACGTCATGGAAGTAGTGCCTCAACAACCAGCTGGTTTTGACAAGAGCGGAGGGCCAGGCTGGTGGAGAAAAAGACCCTTTTGCCAAATGACTCCACTCACTGAAATTCTGTCAGGGAGGGGGGATAGAAAAATAATTCATATTAGACCAACTCATGAAGGGCTGAACCACAAGGCTGACGGGTGAAGGGTGGTGCCACAGGAAAGCTGGGTCACCTGGAGCAGGACATTTGCGCCTGGTAATTTGGCGGTTGACAGGGGGCCCAGAGCAAGGTTTAGCTCAGGCCCCTAATAAAGTGTCCATCAGTAACTCATGAAATGGCAAGAGAGGCTCAGCAGAAGTATGTCCTTGTTGTAGGACCTCAGTAAGAACATGATTAGCATTGCGAACGAAGCAGATTGTTCTGTGGTAGGCTCGGGATTAGAAAAAAGAGAAGTCCCTTGAGAGGTATTGAGACCACTCATTTTCCGCAAAGCTTGTATCAATTGTCATGAAAATAACAAGGATCTCCTCCTCTTCGTCGATGGAGACAGCATAGGCGTTAAGGAACCTAGGGCCGGCACAAGTCTCAGGGCCGGCACAAGTCTCAGGGCCAGAGCCAGAGGCAAGACCGGCTCAGAGGGTGCAAGTGGCGCAGAGGATTAACCCGCTGGTGGGACTACAGATGGAGCTTTGGGGCCTGGAGGCATTCCAGAGGGAGCCGATAGGATCTGAAGTTCCGGAGCATGGCTGCACGGAATTCTTTAATTTGAAGCAGCATGGCATGCGGCCCTGGAAACTCAGGTTGTGTCTGCATGAGTTGTGGGATCGTCTCGAAAGCCGGCAGACGCATGAGAGTGGTGAGAGAGTGGAATCCCACTTTGACTTCTTCTGTTTCTTCCTAAATTCACCAGAAGACTTGAGCGCAACAAAGACTGGCCTCTCAAATGGCTCTGGGAATCGGAACAAGGCCGGGAACGATCCTTGAATGTGAACCATGACTTGAGAGAAGCCCGACACAGTCTTCTTTTTTTTTTTTTGTAAAACATTTTTATTGGCATTTATAAATAATAGTACTACACGCAGGCACAGGCGGTATCGCCAGCATCACAGAGACTTACATATCAGAAGCGCCCGGTCACAGCCCTTTCGGTCTCGCAGTCTCATGGGCCCTCAGGCCATTCGCCTCTTCCCTGAAGCCCGACACAGTCTTCTTATGCTTGGCATGGTAGAGTTTCACCTCTCAATCACTGATGGCCTTTGGGTTCATTGGTGCACAATCAGTGAAGGCCTTAGAGTCCTGGCTCGACAAATGGGCACCACAAGCATACCTGATGGGGATTTGTCACTGACATTTGTTTGCAACAGTCCCTACAGGGCTTGAAACGTGTAGTTTGTGGGGGTGACATCCCTTACACCCTGGAGACATTTGAGGTACAAAGTCGCTGGGAGACACAAAGGGATCTCTGGATCTGCATCTGGTGGCATGGAAAGAAAGGAACTTATGTCAGTGCGTGGGAATGTCACCTATACAGGCCCCGCATATCATTTCCAGAGTCGATGAGCATCAGTGAAGAGCAGCACGGCGCCATCTTCCAGTGCATAGAGAATAGTTCTTAAAAAGTTTCTGGATCCAGGCTCAGCATAGTAGGCTCCAGAAGGAATAACTGTCCTTTTAGTGTTGTTAGCATGTTGTGATGTGCTTGGAGTTTAATGACCCAGTCGTGCACCATTTCCATGGGATCTGAGACTTATGTTTGTCTGCCCCACTGAGGAGCCATTAGGATTAATTTCAAGTGTGCCTGTTAGCATTCCTTTATCACACGTGGTACTAATGGGATTGGTGGAAAAGCATAGGCAAACATCCCGGACCATTCTATTGTAGTAGAGCTTATGGGTCCATTGTCGACATTTGCTAAATTAGCATGAGCTTCGCTGTCATGAGCCTGCTTTTGCGCATGACACTGCTAACATATATTTCGCAAGACTCCGTTTGTGCACCTTTCACATGAGAACCGTCGGCTTTTCACGTTCTCTGCTGTGCTCTGAGGTTTAGTCTGCACCCGAGGTACAAGGTCGATCAACAATGCGCCTTGTTATTCTGTGCTGGTCAGTCCCTCGCACCTAGACATAACATACTACCCACAGCTGTACTACTGGAATTCGTGTGCTTTAATATTGCAAGCTAAACATGTTTTGAGACACTTGGAGAGACACCTTTCCATAGAGAAGAGCTGTTCTTGTCCTGAGATGTGAAAATGTAATCTAGGCCTTGAGGTATGGGGTCTGCTGACAAAGCCCAGAGGTCTTCTTTTATATAATAAACTATTTCTTACAACAGGGAGGGTGGTTAGGTCTTTTGGTCCTTTTCCACGGTCCTTATAAAATGATATCCCCGTTTGTTTTCTATGGAATTGTGACAATGCTGACTATATTGTGTTAATGCATTTTGCTGCTAGTAATGGCACATATACTGTACCATGGAGCCCGTTAGTTAAAATAAACATTTTAAACTATACAGCGTCACTGATTACTCACATTGTGGACAAGTATGAGTGAGTCAGCAAAAGAATTGTCTGGCTCCCGCGATTCCTAAGAGAGAGTGATGTGTTCTGGGTTGTCTAATCATGTGTAGCTTCGCTGTAGTCGGAGAACGAATGAGACACTATAGCTAGTCGGTTTGGGATTTCGGGTACTGTTGTGGTAGGATGGTACACCCCTATTCACTGAGGTCCTGTTTCCCTGTACATAATTCTGCATATGTGCATAATCCCTGTAACATGGCACCGCCAACGTTTTGGTCTGGTCTTTATCTGCGAGACACTGGAGTAGTGCTTGTGCACAAAACCCGCATTTCTGTTTCCGGAGACAGCTGTGATGGTGTAACCTCCTATATTGATCTTTTTATAGGTTTGTTCAAGCTTGAAAAAAGGTTTGTCTCTCTTTATTCTTAACCCTTGTTGTGCTGCTGCTTCTTAAGTTGTACTTCTTTGCTTCTCGTGATGGCGCATAACATTACGGCGCACAATCGAGCACCGTTCAGGGATTATTTGAGACTGTACGGAGTCCCTGATGCAGGTGTAGATCTGCTTTTTGTAGTTGAAGCAGATCGGTATACCGCTTCAAAGTCTTTTACTCTTGGGTCACCCTTCCAGCGGTGAACGGAAACGATAATCTATTCCATGAATAGACTGCCTCGGCTGCTCAGATTGCATATCGGACCCTTGAGGTTCTGCTCACAGCTTGGCAGCACCTTCCACACTCATCCACGCCGGTCCGTTTGAGCCCCTAATCAATAGACAGGGCCACTTGGCCAGTGTTGGCTGAGTGTACCCCTCACCCGCGTGCGTTGACGCCAGCTACGCTGCCGAACTACACGTTACATACTTCTCTGATATCAGTGCATAGAGCTGTTATTCAGTTCATGTTGCGCAACTTCCAAGTGGGACCACTTGGCGTTGTTGCACAGCCTGCAGGACCTGGTGGGGTTACTATCAGTCCCGTCATGGTTAATTCGGTGATGGGCAAGCGACCACAAAATAAGGATGAATTACCTTATTGGCTTGCCTAAAAATTTGGACAGCTTGGAGCACTTTTTCCTAATACATCTGTAGAAAAACACAGGATTTTGACTATTAGTTTGCATAAAGACTTACTTCCCGAGTTAGCTGATTGTAACACCTGGGGCAAGGTGTTCGCAGCTGTGTATTCAAAGGGCTTCGGCACTCCCCTCTATGACTGTACTCCCCTCCGTGATTAAACGTGTTCAGGATGAACATGGTGCTGAAGTGGCTGTGGAATTGGGGATGAGACAGGTGGGGGTGTTCGACGTGGTTGCTGATATGATCCTTGCCAATGTCAAGGGCGATGCAGTAAGCTTTCAAGTCGCTAACGGCTTGGAGGCTGTTCCTGATGTAGACAAACCACGCGAGTTACTGAAAATGATTGCAAAGGCTTAACCATTGGCCGCAATAGTTTGGGTGTTAAGCCTTTTACTCAAACATAAACACAGTCTCAAACACAACAGAAAGCTCAATCTGACACAGATGGGCGTCCAGTCTTTTCTAAAAAGAACTGGAAAAATAAAAAGCGGGGGCAGCAACAACAGAAGCAGGGGTCACGTGCTGGGTACAGACACCTGAGACTTCTGAGCGTACTTATGACTAGCGCGCGAAGATTAAGACTCCTGATAGATTTCAGGTCCCTGATCAGCGTTCTCCTTGTTCTTCACAGGACTCATCTGGCTTACTGGACGGTGGCGGGGAGCGCCAGGATCGTGGCAAAAGTCATATTGCACCACAGGGACGTGAACACCCTCGTCAGTTTGACGGCAAGGGTAAAGAGGAGGAACAACCACGCTTCCGTGCCCAGTTTCAAAAGAAAAAAGTTGCCGCTTTTACAGCGAGATATGCCTCAGATGGTGAGAACCTGACTGCTAGACCGGACTTGGGCGGTAACCCTGCTCCACAGCGCAGCGGAATTTACAATAGTGCGTGAGGCACTGCGTCCTTGTCTGGAGGCGACAGCAACTGAAACTTTCATTACTGTAGAGACAGCTGACACCTGGGTTGCCCCCCGGATCGGTTGTATAATATGGTTTTTCGCATTGAGGGTGACATTGAGCGTGTCGTCACAGGGATTTTTTGAGAGAATCTGACCGCTTCCTATGACATTTTGTTAGAGGAGGCAGATTAGCCCCCACCTTCAGTTCTGGCCGCAGCGCGGGGGAGGACATGATACTTTCAAGTTTTTCGTGTTACGTCCCCAAACAGCATGCAGAGGCTTTTGCAGATGAGTGGGCTTTGGCCCAGGTGCCGGCACTGTACCGTAATCAAGTGGGCTGGGATAAAGATTCCCCGCCACATGAGATTCCACTGCGGTCTATGCCTCATGCTCAACCCCAATATCCCATCCGGCGGGAAGCCAAAGACCCTGTTTCTGATATTCTAACTAAGTTAGAGTATCAAGGAGTGACTGAGACATGTGTGTCGCCAATAAATAAACCTCTTTTTACTATGGCCAAACCAGATGGGTCTTACCACTTGGTTTTAGATTACCGTCATTTGAACTCTCATTGCTGTACGTTTGCGGTAGATAATACCCATAGCTCTGATCTTGTTGACAGTATTGTTCGTAAAAAATATAAAAGGACAATTAACATTTATGTGGCAATGTCTAGAATGTCATGATGTAGGTATGATGTAAAAGAACTGCATCATGACTGGGAGTTCTAAATGGAACCAGTATGCGTTTGTTTGCTGGAGGTTGTTGCAGCTAGATTTGTAACTTCAATAGTTACTCCAATCTTAACTTGGATCTATATTTCATGATTACTACAAATTTTGGCGACGACTAATGGACTGCGCAGAGGGCAACTAACAAGCACAACCTTCACCTCTGGAACGGAAGGAAAAGAGAAAAGAATTTCTTTAACCTACTCAACTGTAAGTGTTTACTTTCTACTATAACAGAGCCTGAAAAATACCTGGAAAATGAGTTTGTAGAGATTTACACAAGAAAAATCAACTGTTACATTTTTTTTTTTAAATATGAAAGTCCATTTCAATGCTTAAATAAACGAACCTTAACGCGTAAAGCATAAAATAAGAGGAAATTTTGCCGTGTCAAAGAGAATATTGGATGCATGTGCTCAAGCGTGACAAGTACAATGTATTATTGGACACTTCAAGCTATATTCTCAAGCGATTGAGGCGAGTGAGAAGGATTGATGCACTCGAGCGTAAAACAACATGATGCATTATTAGGCACTTAAGGAGTAAGCATCAGAGCTTGCGCATCAGAACCCGGCGCGAGGAATGCTGTTAATGGAAGCTTTTTAAATTGCAAATAAACAATGCGCGCGTGAGGTCTAGCGCGAGGAGATCAACACGAGTACAGCTGGTGTGAAGCTTTCCTCGTAATTGGAAAATAAACAACGCGCGCGTGAAGCCTAGCGCGAGAGAATTAAAACCAAGACGATCTTTAGCCCATTGAATAAATACATTTCAGAAATTCGTTTTAAGGTCAACAAAGGAATACGAATACGAAGGAGCACTGAACTTAAAAAAAAAAAAAAAACACTTAAAGGCTTAAACATGATCTGCATCAGAGTTATGTACCGTTCTCTCGGAGTTATCTTGAGAGGCACTCACTGAATGAATTCTCAGTTCAAATAAAAGGAAGAAATTGAGGAAGGACTATTAAACCATTGGGAATTTTTTTTTTTTTTAGGTAAGAGAGAAGAAGGACAACTGAAACATCTCCTGGCTTATTTTTGGGAAACAAAAAAGGACTATTGGAAGAAATCTGTAAAGAAACTGAATTTAATTATTTTAATTAGTTGTTTTAATTCATTATATTAGTTAATTATTTTAAATCTTTATTTTAGTTTCTTGTTTACATTTTTATTGCAGGCATGTCTGATGAATCTATGTCGGCACCTCCCAAATTTCTACCTATTACCTATCCCAGGGGAACCTTCTATTCCATGGAAATGTTGGAAGAATATATTCTTCACATATTCACTGGCAATCGGGGGTGACAAATATGGTCCAGTCAGGAGACAAGCCATACTTTTGCACCATTTGGGAGTGGAAGGAAGGAGGATATATGATGACTTGCCTGAAATATCCCTGGGAATGGGGGATGGTCAACCAGTGAACATATATGAAATATCCTTACAAATGTTAGAGAAACATTTTACTCCAAAAGTAAATATAGTTTTTGAAAGGCATAATTTTTTTTGCAGAGTACAGAAAAATGATGAAAATATCATGACATATGCAGCATCCTTACGTGGTTTAGCTGTCACCTGTGAGTTTCAGGGGTTGTGTGATTCTCTAATAAGGGATCAACTTGTAAGATGCACGAATAACAAAAGAGTTAAGGAAAAACTGTTGTCCAAAGATCCAACGTTAGAGCAAGCCATTCAAATTGCCAGGAGTATGGAAAACACTGATCATTGGATCAAAGAGATTGATAAAGGGAAAAGTACTACTGACAACTCAATGGTGGTTAATGGGAAGGAAGTTCCTACAGAAATAAAAGAGGTTAAGAGGGAAGCATTCAAGAAAGTAACAAACAAAAATTATGGGAATACAGCCAATAAGTTTGGAGAGAAAAGATCCATTATTTATTATAGGTGTGGTTGTCCTGGTCATGTGAGTTCAAGCTTTGCTTGCAGTGCGAGGAATGCGAAATGCAGGGCTTGTGGGAAGAAAGGTCATCTAGCAAAAGCATGTAGATCAAGAGGTACAGGTCAAATGACTAGCGTCAAGGAAGTAGAGAATAAAGATGAAGAGGGTGATGAATTGTTTTTAACCATAGATGGAGTGGAATTGGATATGTCTCAAGGAAATGAAGTCAGAAACAAAGTTGATTCTGATTTTGTGGGAAATGTGGATAGTAATTACATAAATCTAAAAAGAGAGAGTACTAGAAAAGTGGAGAAACCTCATTGTGAGGTAAGGTTGGGAAACAAATCTGTAAGATTGTTGGCTGATTCTGGAAGTTTGTTTACCCTAGTTTCAAAAGAGACTTTTCAAGATAAAATGGAGGGAAAAATGAAGGAACTACTGCAAGCTGATGTGAGAGCGGTTGGGTATGGTGGATCTAAAATTAATATTTTAGGAATGCAATGGGTAAACATTATATTCAAGAATAATGGAGTTTACGGTAGAGTATATATAACGCAAGAGGGATCAGATTTATTAGGGTGGCGACACCAAAAGGATCTGAATATTATACTCAATCCAAACGCTGTAGAACCAGTTATGGTTGTTGAACCAAATGTAGAAAATGTATCTGAAAATGTGGAACGTGACAAAGGATGGGGGAAGACACTGATGGAAAAGTATTGTAATGTTTTCACTGATGATTTAGGAATGTTAAAAGGGTTTGTTCATCGCATTATTTTAAAGAAAAATGCAAAAGCTATTGTACATAAGGTCAGAGCAATACCACACATGATGAAGGAACCGCTTAGAAAAGAATTGGAGAAACTGCTAGAGGCAAAGGTCATAGAGCCGATAGAATCATCGGAGTGGTTATCTCTGGTGGTCGTGGCTCCTAAGGATGATAATAAAATCCGTCTGTGCATTCACTTGAGAGATCTGAATAGAAACATTTGGGTGGATAGGCAACCCTTGCCAAACATTGGAGAGATGTTGAGCATGATGGGTGGGGGATGTCTTTAGTGTACTAGACATGTCTTCAGCTTACCATCAGATAGACTTACATCCGGAGTCACGTCCTTTGACTTCGTTTGTAACTCCACTAGGTGCATTTAGGTATCGCAGGATGCCTTTTGGTTTAGCATCGGCATCTGCTGTGTTTCAGCGAGTCATGCAGGATATATTCAAAGGGATGGATAGAGTGTTGTGTTTTCAAGAGGACATAATGATTGTAGGAAGATCCTTTGAGGAACATGATAAACTTGTAGAAGAAGTTTTAAAAAGAATTGGTAATTGTGGGTTGACTATAAAAAAGGAAAAGTGTCAATTAAGGTTGAGTGAAGTCAATTATTTGGGTCATCGAGTGTCAGCAAAAGGAATTAAACCAAAAGGTAGTATTGAGAGAGCTGTGAAGGATGCACCTTGTCCAACTAACAAGGAGCAATTGAAGTCCTTTTTGGGTTTAGCAGAGTACTATTCCAAATTTGTTCCTAAATTTGCAGATTTAGTAGAACCAATGAGACTTTTGTTAAAGAAAGGGGCTGTATTTGAGTGGAATTATGAATGTGACGATGCGTTTAACAAGGTAAAAATGTGTCTGTCTAGTGCCCCGTCGTTAGGTCATTGTGACAGCAAAAGGAAATCCATACTGATCACAGATGCTAGCAATGTTGGTTTAGGAGGAGTTTTATTGCAAGTTTATGAAGGAGAAGAGACGATAATTGGTTTTGCGTCGCGCAGATTGCAGGGGGCTGAGAAGACATATTCTACAATAGAGAAGGAAGCCTTGGCATGTTGTTGGGGAATAACACATTTTAGGTACTATCTATGGGGGGATTCCCTTTGTGGTCAAGACTGATCATAAACCCTTGGTCCATATATTTAAAGGAGGGCGAGGACTAGATGGGAGTGTGACTCCTGGCATCTCCAGGTGGTTACTGTCTGTGTTGGATTATAACTTTGTAGTTGAGTAGGTGCGTGGGAAGAAGAATGTGGTTGCAGATTGTCTTTCAAGGATGCCAATTGAGGACAACTCTTGTGTGGAGATTTTGGAGGATTTAGTTGTGAATATTGATAATGAATTTGCTATTACTCAAGAGGAATGGATGGAAGCTCTAAGAACAGATGAGGAATATAAGAAACTGAAAGGGCTCATTGTGAATTGCTGGTCAAGTTCTAGTGAGGTGGAATCACATAAGAACTATTTATCTGTAAAAGATGAGCTCAGCATACAGGGTGATAGTGTTGAGAAGGAACAGGATAATTCCTCCTGTGCAGTTGTGGGGAAGGTTGTTGAGGATTGTACATGAAGGACATTTAGGTAAGGAGTTTGACGAAGAGGAGATTGAGAGAGTCTTTCTGGTGGCCTGAAATGGATAGGGATGTTGAGGATTTGGTGAAGGATTGTTATGCGTGTAGCAATAGCGATAAAGTGAAAGTTGCAAGAGAACCACCTTTGAAATGTGTTGAATTGCCTAGGAGACCATGGGAGAAATTGGCACTAGATGTACTAGGTCCAATTGAAAAGTTAGGTTCAAGTAATTGATTTTTAGTAGTATTAGTGGACTATCATAGCAAATGGTTTACATGCAAGTCTATGGGTCAGGTCACAACTGCTAATGTGATAAGATTTCTTAAAGAGGTTTTTGTAGAAGGTGTACCGAAGGTACTAGTGACGGACAATGGTGTTCAGCTAATTTCTTCTGAAATGAGTAGTTTTCTGGACAGTTTTGGAATTTCTCATGACAGGGTTGCTTTATTCCGTCCGCAAGCAAATGGTCTTGTGGAGAGAGTAAATCGTATTGTTATGGAGTGCATTCAACTTTCATTATCAAATGGCCTAGTGTGGAAAGATGAACTACGGAGGATGATGTGGGCACATAGAATTACACCACATTCAGTGACTGGTATTTCTCCTTTTGTTGCTTTAAAGGGAAGAGAACCAGGCACCAAGGAATCTCCTATGTGGTTAAAAGAAAAGAACCAGGTTTGGGTGGACAGAGAGAATATGAGGTCTAGGGCTGCTGAGTGTCAAAGACGTAATAAGGTTGCTTTTGACACCAGGAAAGGCGTTAAAGAACAAGTATTTATGGAAGGTGATTGGGTTGTGGTAAAGAAATGTGGATTTGTGAAGAAGGGTGAGAGTAAGTTTTCTCAGCCTCATAAAGTAATATCTGTCAAGGGTTCAGTGGCCAAGTTGGATGATGGAAGAAACTGGAGTTTTGGAAACTTATGTAAGGTTTCCCCATCTATAAATATATTTAAGACATATGTATATAGTGTACCATTATGAAATTCATATTTGATTGTGTAATACGCAACTGTTAATAAATGTATTAGCAATATTTATAGTTCACGGTTTATATTTATATAATTTTTTTCTTTATCTTATTCTTTGTGTTCTATAAGGGGGGAGATATGTGGCAATGTCTAGAATGTCATGATGTAGGTATGATGTAAAAGAACTGCATCATGACTGGGAGTTCTAAATGGGACCAGTATGAGTTTGTTTGCTGGAGGTTGTTGCAGCTAGATTTGTAACTTCAATAAAGTTACTTCAATCTTAACTTGGATCTATATTTCATGATTACTACAATTTCCAATTGTTTTTATAGCCACAACCTGTCCCCTGAATGCAGTCAATGGACCACATTCACGTCCGGTTTACCTATGGGGTATAAGAATAGCCCTGGGGTTTTTGCCGCACGTGTTGTCTCCTTGTTAGACAGCATTGACCCAGATGCATATTCGTATGTTTATGATATTTATCTCACAGACGACGAATTATGGCTGCATCTATGCCGTGTTGACCGCATAAGTCTTGAATTTGCGGACTACAGATACAAATTTAATTTAGCAAAATCACACAGCGCTTGTTATGCGGGGCTCTTTTTGGGCTATGAGCTCAATAATGAAGGTAGGGGCTTGGCTCCCCACTTTCTGGAGAAATGCGCACGTTTGCAGTTTCCAACTATACTGAAAAAACTTCAGTCTTTGCTGGGATTTTTACATTTCAGCCGATTTTACATTCCCGAATATGCCCAACGTATCAAGCCTCTTTATGCCTTGATACAACCAACCTTTTCGAAAGCCAGCTGGCTCCCGGAACATTATGCTATTTTGCATTCTTTGCAATCTGATTTGCTTGAATCTAAGTACTTGTTGACACGTGATAACCACACAAACCTGGTGATACGAATCGTACCAGGTGCAGTGGGTTTCACTTACTTGACATACAATGAAGGTGACACAGTACCAATCACATACAAATCACACTTATACACTTCAGCTGAAATGCGGTTTTCGACTGTTGACAGCTGTGCAGATGGCGGTCCTGAAGGAAAGCGTACTGGCACAGGGGAAACGCATTTTGGTGGTTACATCTGACCCTGCTTTAGAAGAAAGTGTCCCTAACTCAAAAGCTTTACATCCCCGTTGGATACAATGGGCTACATCTTTGACGTGGAGGTCACGTTTATCTTTGACCCCTCTCTTCAGACACAAGAGTTCTTGCAGTATGAACACGTTCACCCGCCTCCTCTGTCTTTGCTTCCTTTGGAGGAGTACGCATGTATCATTTACACAGATGGCTCGGCGCAACCGGCCACTGGTTCTAAACATGCTTATTCGGCGGCTTGTGCTATTGTGGCTGGTAAAATGGTGAATGGTGAGTTCAAGTCTAATATAGTGCACACTCAGGCACTAGGAGACTGTACCGCTCAATTGCCCGAGCTGCGCTTTTCTGGTTCTTGCTCTCGAGTTTTGCACATCCAAAGGTGGCAACTCTTATTGTACGTGACTCGTATTACTGTGTTCAGTCTTTCAATGACAAATTATTTTTTTGGTCTCAAAATGATTAACAAGATTCTAAAGGCAGCACAATTAAGCATAAAATGCTTTGGGTTCGAGTGGCGGATCTTAAACAACGTCCGTCTCTCAAGCATGTTATTCATACTTTTGGCCACCAGCGTGTGGGAGCACACGCTCTTGGGAATTGTTTGGCTGATGAAGCGGCCAGATCCACAGTAGCCACGTGTTCTGTAGCAGCGTTACAAGGTCCATGACTAAGATTGATAATTATATTTTGGCAGCAATTGCTGCAACTTCCGAGGCCTCTAATTATCCACAGGGTTTCCCTTCAAAGTATTCTTATCAGTTAACTCCAGAACAAGTTCCTTTTGCTAGAATACCGGACGTTGGAGATCGGCTGATTCCAAACACTGACCGCAGACACACTTTAATCAAAACCGCACACAAAGGTATGGGTCTGTAGCTGTTTCTATCTTGCAACAACGTTATTGGTGGCATGGCTTATATAAACAGACCCGTAATTATGTACTTTCTTGTGACATCTATCAGCAAATCAAGCCTTCTACGGTAACACACCCACCACAAACACCACTTTGAATTGCCCATCGCCCTTTTGCTTGTGTGCATCTTGATCACTGCGGTCCATTTTCTTGATACTGCTTATAAATACATTTTAGTTGCAGTTTATTCGTGCACTGTGGAGAGGTGTGGCTCACTGGTTAGAGGCGGCAGATCCGTAAGCAGAGAATTGGCCAGGGACCAGGGTTCAATTCCCGACGCGGCAGGGTCGTGGACCAGGGTCAAAACGGACTCGATAATTCTCGCCTCGGTACTTACTCTAACCAGGAACATACTCGGCAACTCTGGGCATTAGCTTGCCTCATCTCCACAACGGCCCCCCACATTCGCCGGGGATGCCTGGTTTCACCTTGGAGATACCCTGGAGGGACCATCTCACAGGGATAGCCAGGACGGGTTCCCCAGCGGTCTACAGCGCCAGGACGCCTCAGGGCAGCAGTGCGCTTTACAAGACACATACATTTACATTTACACTAGATTCCTTTAGGTTTGGCCACAACGCAGTGCTGACGCTCGAAATGTCATCAGGGATTTGCGTGTCTTTGTAGGGATTTTTGCCTGTGGCACCTTTCATTCTGACTAAGGTCCAGCGTTTGCCTCTAAGGGCGTACAAGGATGTGATGAAGTCTTTGGAGGTGCTGGTGCAGTTTTTGTCTCTATACAGGCCTAAGGGCAACTCAATTGTGGAGCGCATGAACCGTGTGTTAAAGCAATCCTTGACCGCTAGTGTCTTAGGTACTGGCAAGAACTGGTTAGCCCATCTGTATGGTGTCCCAACGTGCACTTAATAATCTCCCTAGAAGACCTCTGGGTGGGCGGACCCCATACGAGATGCTCTATGGCATTAAAATGTTTGTGCCAGACATTGATGGTCTAGATGTTGCAGCGGCTGCCGCGACCTTTGTCGTAGATAATCATTCTACTATGTAACAGAACCTACAAGAGACCGTGCCAGTCTTGCAACTGAACATTTGTCCTCAGCAACTGATGCAGCACTCCTGAATCCGGTGGTCGGCTGGCTTCCTAAAGTTGGAGATCAGGTCCGAGAAAAGGTGGAGAACAAAACAAGAATTTGGTCCCTCTTATCGTGCACCGGTTCCAGTGCTTGGCTTAAAGGGTACTCGAACAGTAATTTTACCTCCTCTTGCTGGTCGCAAAGACAACAGATACATTTCAGTGGACAATGTCAAGCTACAACATCTGGCTGATTCTGAATAGTGTAGACGCCTGCGGTTTTGTGTCCCACAATTTCGACGATTGGTTAGAGTGTCACGTCTTCCAGTTCACCACAAGACACTGTCATCGAGATGGAACCTGTTGTTGACCCTTCTTCTGTTCCCCCAGCTTCTTCCTGCAACGCAGAGGCTGAATACACATATCCCATAAGTGAGTCTTTGCATGATTTGCCGGGTAGTCCTTTGCACAATGGCAGTTTTTCCTACGACTCGACCTCCACCTCATCAAGTGGCCCAACCGCATTGACTATTTTTTTCTCCTGGTTAAACAAACTTATTTGGTCCCTCCATGGACATAAATCTGGTTGGTCCTTATCCTGATTTTTCTTTTCATGTTGATCGGATTTGTAACTGTTTTTTTCCTACTCATCAATGGTCACTATTTGCCTCAACGCTCTGCTGTGAACTTTGTTGATTGTGTTTCTGCCCCCCACTCATCTTCCCACATCATGAAGCATGACCAGACTCTTGTTAACATTTCAGCGTTCCCAGTTTCTGATGGTATCGTCTGGGATAAAGTGGATAATCAGATCCATGGTCCGACTGAGGTCATCAATGTACCATACAAATTTCGTGTTTATATGGGTGATGTGGTGACACAGGACATACGTTCTGATGTTTGGGCTGTACATGCAATACAAGCCTTGTTTTCCCGATTTAAAATACTATGCTGCTTTTGATTTATATATGAATTTTGCCAATTATGCCGATCTGTTCTGTTATCAACATTATGGGCATCATTTCCTACACAATACTAATACCTTACGACCGATCGTTAATTTCACACAGTTGGAACATTGCCCTGCACCGTTGAAAGGTAGCTCGAAAACAGTTAGAAATAAATTTACATACTTCAAGGACTTTGAAAGGTCAAACCCAGAGTCATAGTATTTCAAATTAAGTATTTCCTCCTCTCCAAAAGTCATGTTGACCCACAGTAAACTAATTATTGAAATTCATTCAGACATGACCTGTCACTAAAAGTTTATGATCATTGGAAAGACACGGTTGATTGAAAATCGATCTGGGGCTCCAAGAACTGGCAAGTGCGAGGCACTGAGGCCTTACATCGTGCCTGCCTCATTCCAGCACAGACTTTATTTTTGAATAATAGTGTACCTAACTACATGCTTTGGGTACTGCAAAAAAAATTAACGCTCTAGCAATTCCCTCTCTAGCTGAATATAATTGGCACTCATACACAAATTATACAATTGAGTCATTACAGACTTTGTTTCAAAATCATTCATTTAATGTATCTGGAATGGATCCTCTAGGATGTTTAGTTTGGCAGACGAATTCTAATGCCTGCTAACTCCGTTCTCATAACACTAATTTAGGGTATGTTCAAGACAGACCCGACCCAAGATTTTCTGATTCCCATTCAGTAACAACCCATTCGGTTGGTAAATTATGTCAACAGTGGTTGCAGCACTCTACACTATCGTCTGTTAAACAACATTAATCGTTGTTATCCAACAATATTAATTTAGCCGATTTTGTCTTAGGACCGAGGGCTCCTAGGACAAAAAGATGGATATATGCTGCTTACAATGAAATTTGGAAACTTTCACACATTGAGGCAGCATCTCGTTTGCGGGAAATAGACCAGGCTAACTTAGAAAACGTTCTAGCTGTTGTCGACAACAGTATTAATACACTGTCTTCCCGCATTTATACATTAGACAAGATTGTTTCCTCTGTTATTGACATTGTGCAAGAAGATGTGTCTCTGTTATATAATGGTGAGAATCAACTGCGTTCTGTAATGCAATTCGCATGGCCTTTGCAAACTCTAAAAATGGGAAATGTTCCGTGGGATTATTTGAATGCAACTGATTTGTGTTTACCGTTTAATTTAACAGACAAACAGCAATTCATGTCCATGAAAGATGCTATTTACACTCTTATGCACATTGAAAAAATAGATCCTTTTCTGCCACAGAAAATGACTCTGCTGTTTGGCTAATCCATGGGGTTATATCTTTGCCTTTTTCCCTGTTTCCATTCAGCCCTTGTATGAAGCATTACCATTTACGCCGCTTTGAACCCCTCCGAACTGCTTTTCTGCATGAACTGTGGTCTTTGCCTTTCGCCTATCGATGTTTAAGGGATGAAACAGAAGTGTATCTTACCGGGGAGGACTGTGTAGGTCATTCCCTCGTATGCAAAAACATAACATTGCACGGAGCATGTAACATGTCAGCTCCGAACTTCGCATGTGTTTCAAAAGGTAAACCAGTTCCCGCAATAATTACCACGTTCACTCTGCTTACTAACGGTAGTTATCTTGTTTTCAATAACCAAGAATGCTGCGGCTTGCTTGCTGGCATACCATACATTGTAACGGTTTCACAGCGCGTAATTTGTTGCAATAATGTGCTTTTTCCGCCTCCGCGTGGGCCACTGGATGGTTGTTTGGCCTTCAATACTAACTTCGAATGCAGATTTAAAAAAGTTGAGCATATTAAAGGCGCTTTTAACCCAACATGAAGTACTCCTTACTTCCGCACGAGAAACCTTCAGCCTGAAGGTAGCTAGCGCTGCTACTGAAGTTCAAATGCTTCTAAACACTAATCTCCCACTATATTTTGGGGAGCTCATCCATCGCATATTTATTGCGTCAACTACTCAAGGCTTGGCGCATTTTTTTAAGGCTGTCGGCTCTGGCCTTGTGACTTCTTTTCAGACTATATTTGGTGTAATACCTGCATTCATTCATTCTATCTTTTCCAGCGTCTTTGGTGGGTTTCCCTTAATAGGGACGTTAGTCGCTGGAATCCTGCTTCTGCTGTGCCTGCTATGCAATGGCTGCTCCTCTTGCGGTACTAAACAGACCGGGCAGGCTCCAATTGCTACGTGACCGAATGCATGGATGCTTTGGTACATTACCACTGGCAACACTCAGTGTGTCTTATGGGTTGTCCTTTCATTTTGTATACTTCACTTATGTGCGACCTGTCTTTTCGTGCTTGAAATGTCCATTTACATGGGCGTTGGATGTATGCCTTTCCAATACGTCATGTCCGGACCCAGATTTCGACCAGCTAATGGGCCCCTTAGTGGCCCATGAGCAGGACTGTTCTCGGAATGGCTTAATGGCGCGTGCGGCTGCACTTGGAATTTTGGGTCAATGGGATAACTGTGCAGCTGCACATAATCTCCTACTTCAGAGTTGTATTGAATATCACGCAGGTTATCCAGCGATGCTAATGGAGGCACCCGACTATGAAGAACACTCTTGTTCATTCACCTTGCTAAACTGGATGGCGTCTCTTTTTTCTACTGACCACAATGATGTCCTTTTGGAGGGTGTTGCATTCTTTTGCTCCTACACCTTGATGGATTAACTGCATACATGGCCAGCCGGCATCATTTGAGTTTCAGATGCCATTTTCCCACTATATATTTTTTCGCTTCTTCTAGAACTTGATTTATTTATATAGACTCTCGTCTTCGCTTTTTCCAAATTTAAGGACACGCCTGTTAATCTCTGCTCACGCTTTTTTAACTCTGTTTTCGTCCTATGCCTACATATGATGGACTTACCCGGGGAGGGTGTAGTAGAGCTTATGGGTCCATTGTCGACATTTGCTAAATTAGCATGCGCTTCGCTGCCATGAGGCTGCTTTTGCGCATGACACTGCAAGCATATATTTCGCAAGACTCGGTTTGTGCACCTTTCACATGAGAACTGTCGGCTTTTCGCGTTCTCTGCTGTGCTCTGAAGTTTAGTCTGCACACGAGGTACAAGGTCGATCAACAATGCCCCTTGTTATTCTGTGCTGGTCGGTCCCTCGCACCTAGACATACATACTACCCACAGCTGCACTACTGGAAATCGTGTGCTTTAATATTGCAAGCTAAACATGCTTTGAGACACTTGGAGAGACACCTTTCCAGAGAGAAGAGCTGCTCTTGTCCGGAGATGTGAACATTTCATCTAGGCCTTGAGGTATGTGGTCTGCTGACAAAGCCCAGAGGTCTTCTTTTATATAATAAACTATTTCTTACAACGGGGAGGGTGGTTAGGTCTTTTGGTCCTTTTCCACGGTCTTTATAAAATGATATCCCCGTTTGTATTCTATGGAATTGTGACAATGCTGACTATATTGTGTTTATGCATTTTGCTGCTAGTAATGGCACGTGTACTGTACCATAGAGCGCGTTAGTTAAAATAAACATTTTAAACTATACAGTGTCTCTGATTACTCGCGTTGTGGACAAGTATGAGTGAGTGAGCGAAAGAGTTGTCTGGCTCCCGCGATTCCCAAGAGAGAGTGACGTGTTCTGGGTGGTCTGATCATTTGTAGCTTCGCTGTAGTCGGTGAACGAATGAGACACTATAGCTAGTCGTTTTGGGATTTTGGGTACTGATGTGGTAGGATGTACACCCCTAATCACTGAGGTCCTGTTTTCCTGTGCATAGTTCTGTATATATGCAGAATCCCTGCAACACCATAAGCAGAGCATCCTCTAGCGACTGTTGGAGGAGGAGCCTGAAAGCGAAGCTTTGGCATTTTGCATTCTTCTGACTTGCAAACAAGTCCGTGTATGGTGTGCTCCACCTTTGAAAAATATCTCACACCACCCCTTGCTTCAACTCCTACTCGTGTGTGCCCGTCTCTTAGTCGGTCTGCTTCTGTGATCTGTACCTGCAGTAGGTGCATCACTTTTAGAATTATCCTCTTTTCTAGGGCCCACTTCCATATATCCTGTGCCAGTATGGATACCACATGGAGATTTCTCCCCCCTCCGGTTTGTTGAATTAGAATATGGTGGCTGTATTGTCAGTTTTGATTTTAACAGGCTTTCCCTCAATGTGTCTGGAAGACTTTCAGACCAATACATTTATGTGCCGTACTGCTTCTCTTGGGTTCTATGGTCCCCTAATGTTGAGCTTTTCTAAGCACGCTCCCCATTCTGTGTGGAATACATCTGTGGAAATCATTACTGAGGCAGTTGGTAGTTTGAATGTTCTGCTGCCAGTAATGTTGTTTGTATTCCACCACTGCATCTTATTTCGTGCTGGATATTCTCAGCTCCCAGCTCACTAGATATTCTCAGCTCACACTTGACTGTGACCAGTGCTGTAACAGCCACTGCCGAAGTGGTCTCTTGTGCAGTGTCGCCTGGGTTATGAAGGTGATACAAGATGCCACCACGCTTAGTCTTTTAAATAGGGATAAACATGTATTTCCTTTCATTGGAAGTGTGCTGCTACTATGGCTAGATACTCTGAAAACTTGGTGCGGATTCTATCCCAAAAGGTAGTACCTTGAACTAATAATGTACCTTGTCCATGACGAACCTTAGGAAATTTTCTGTCTCGTGTTCGTAGGTATGTGTACATAGGCATCCTAGAGATCTTTCGTAGCCATGCAGTCTCCTTTCATCAGATGAATGACGTCTTGCAGTGATGTCACATAGAATTTTTGTGTCTTGATTGATCTGTTGACTGGCTGTAGGTCGAATATGGGCCATAGTGTCTTGCCTGGTTTTGGTACCAGGAAATGGATGGAAAAAACGTCCTGGTTTGTTTCTTTTCGTGGTTCTAATTATATTGCCTTCTTGCTTAAAAGTTTTTATTTCTTATCGTTGGTGCTGCTTTTCTTCCTTGCTGGTTCGTCTTGCTGGTAGTCTTATTTTAGGTGGTATTTTGAAAAAGTTATATACAGTAACTGTTGAATCAGGTTTAGAATTCATCTGTCGGAGGAGAGCTTCCATGCCTTGAAGAATCCTCCAATTCTACCTCCTACTGGTGACTTGTGTAGGAGGGATTATGGTATACAATTGAATTTTTGAGGATTCACCCCCACTTGGGGCAGCCCGCTTCCTCTCCTTCTCCCTCTCCCTCAGAAGGTGTGCTGTGAGGGTAAGCCATACAACCACAGTGGTGGTGTAGTTGATGGACCACTTTGAGATAAAAAAGGATGCATGAATTGTTGAAGATTGTATCCCTCCTCTCGTGGGTGTTCTTTTACACACACGAGGAAAGATGCAACCTTCTAAAAAAGCCCCTTTGTATTGCTAAGCCCCCATTGCTGCCTTCTTTATCATGTGCTGTACCACTTCGTCAACTGTGTGAAACTGTCATCGGTAAAGGGCATGTTGATTACTTAGACCTGCATTTCTTGTCACCCTCATCCAGGCGTGTCTCTTCACTGTTGTGGCTGAACACAGTTGCCTGCTGGCAGTGTCTACCACATTGAATGCCGATTTTAATCTTGACAATATTCCTACCCTGTTGCATCATTGTTTTTGCCTTCTTTTTTGTGCTGTTCTGGCAGATGATGCATGGGTTCAGTGACCACTATACATTTGCATATCTGTTCACAGTGTGTTTGAATTTGTTATGTGTCATTGCGCTGTTGCTGACCTCACTATCTTTTCTTCCACCATGTCTACCCTTTTACTCTCCTTATCCGGAGAGGGTCCTGTTGAAGTGGGAGCATTTGCCCTGTTCATCCTGTTGCCATGATAATGCCCTGAAGAAATTGCCACTACAAAACACAGGCAATGAAACATGTCAGCCCAGCATTATATGGTCTGCAAACATGCAGTTTGGTTTTAATTTGAATAAGCCCACAAGTAGTGAATAAAAAGTATCCTGATGGTGATAGTGGGACTTACTTCAATTTTACTCTCACGGGGTTGTTTTGTGTGATTTTTACACACATTTTCATTTGTTTCACTGGTCTTTCTGGACACCCACAGTATTTGTTTTTACAAGATAGCAACCTATGATGATAGACGTGAGCATTTCTGGAAATCAATAACCAGCAAGCTACTCTGGTGGTGCGCACGTGAGGTGCTATCTTGTTTTTCACATTTTTTCAGAATCTTTTGCACTTAAACTCTTGTACCTTTTTGCGGTGTACACCTGTTACAGTACAGGATACTTTAATTTTTGACACGGTGACTGGTTACTCAGAGTTTGTTTTGTTTTTAAGAATCAGTATAGAGAGGGCTAGTATGAGTAGGGACAACATATACACTATATATAGGATTGCTGTGAAAGGAGAAAGTAAACTCCTATTCCCACTCAGCAAGAAAAGCAAACGGAATTAATTGCCCGAATATATCAGGTCTTGTTGATGGCCATGATTATAGAGTCTGATGCCACATTGCCTTTTATGTAAGGTGGGTCCCTAGTAAAGTATCTACACTTGGTTCCACTACTCAGGACTTTGTGTCTCCAGCAGGAAACCAAATTCTGAGTGCTCTTCTTTGAGCTGTAGCCCATAGGTAAGTCAGCTGCCCTCTTTATTACAGCATTGCGGACTGATGTTGTCTGGGGTGATGGCCTTGACAGGTATGAATCCACCCCTTCTTCTGGCAATCTAAAACAAAATCTTGCCATTTCTCTGTAGACTATCCTACCTGGGAGGGATCCTGTTCAACCAGTCTTTCTTCCTACACCTTCACCGCTGGCTCGATTGTAACTAGTGGCTCCAAATCTGTCATCTTATGTTCTTTCGCTTGTGAAGTCATTAGAGGAATCTTATATTTTTTAAAAGGGTTGTCAAACTCCTCTTTTTTTTCTTCTCATCAAAGTTGCTAGTCTTTTCTACAGCTTGTATGTGGACTCCTCTGCTAAAGGAGTTTTTTTCCCTCCTTATCTCTCTATCAATTGGCGTAATGCCGACGCCAGCAGTGTCCTTTCGCATCAAAACAGATTTAGAGTGCTTTTAGTCCTAGCTTGGTCACTGTTTGCCCTTGGTATGTTAACTTTCATTTTAGCACCTCTGATGTAGTTTTGGGTATTCTATCTAGTCCTTGAGCGACTTACTTGCGCAGGGGCGAAGCCATAGTGTATTATACGCCCACCTCTATTTTCCCAGTGTCTTGAGAGTTTTGTCCTGAAACTCAGCACAAGCAGTGCAACCCCCTGACCGGTGATCTTTTGGGAGGCAGAGTTGCAGAAGTCATGGCTGTGCTTTTGCATTGACTTGTGGGGCAACTTGGGGAAAATCTCAGTAGAGACTGCTCCATGCACCTCGGCCATTGTCTCATCCACGTGGTTCTTCATGTTCTTGATTGGCGAAAAGTCCTTAATGTTTTTTTTCGTTTTTCTTCTGTATTTTGTTTTTCCTTGTTGATTGTTGGTACTTTGGCTATAATCCTTAAGCGATCGGAGTCTTTTAATTACATTTACTGATTTCTTGTAGTTTTCGGTAAAAAAACAAACAAAAAAATCCTAAAACTTTTCCTTTCCAGCTTCGGAGCCCGTGTCTGTGCATCCACGGTGGAAAAAAGAATCTGAAGATGGTGATTGCATGGAGTGGTTTCTGGGTATGACGTCATCCAAGAGGGACAAGGGATCAAATGGTCGATTACTCATCGACACACAAAAACATTTTTTTTTTTTTTTAAAAGAGAGAGAGAGAGACAATGACTTAGACTATAAATTCCAGACCCGATCACTAGATGGTGAAATAATGCACAGCTAGTGACTAATACTGCAAAACATTTTTGCGGAAGTGACTTTTGGATTGGTTTAAGGGGATAGCTGATCAACATCTGAGCAACTCAGCTGCTCCACCTCTGAGCCTCTTCTGTACATCAACTTCTTTAGAAAATCCTCTTTTCCAGCGACAGGAGACCTTACTAGTCACCGACAAAAAACTGGGCTTTCAAGGGGGGGGGGGGGGATATCGTCCCTCTTCATCCAAAAGCAGCCAGAGAGGGACTACAAATTACAACAATTCAACAGTCAGACAGACCAAGTGTGCGACCAATTGTAAGGCTGAATGCTCAACAGCTACTGTAGTGTGCCAGCATAAGGGTTTCAAGGGAAGCACAAGTCCAACGCCAAAGGGATTCCACAAAGAATAATTCACTAAAATGTTGCTCATGGAATGTGATTGTTCTCAGCAGTAAGGTGGGGGAGAATGAATTTACAACTTATTTGCACAACTTCGATATTTTGCTTTTGCAGGCAATCTGGATGCAGACAATGACACCGTTAGTTGGCTTCAAAGAATATCTTAATGAAGCATGTAAAGTCAACAAGACAGAAAGGGCCACAGTGGGGCTCTCGGCTTACATTGCCACTGACATTTTGTGGGACCAAGAATACTTAGATCTGAGTCGCCCTTGGATTCAATGCATTAAACTCTCTGCACCTATTTCTTTAGATAAGCAGTATGCGTAAATAGTCTTCAACTTATACATCCATCCAGGAAAGAAAAGTATAACAGACAAAATAAAGACATTGAGTGGCCTGCTTACAACTTTTCAATCATCTTACGCCCAAGCTTGTTTAGTGTTGTCAGGGGACTTCAATATGCATTTATTGCAACGTTGCCACAAGGAGCCCTGCAGCACCCCCAATCAACGCAGGACCAGCATGCGATACCGAGAACATCACAGGAAGGCCTGCATCAGTGCGCTAGGAGTCATTGGTGTATATATGTTAAATGGGTGTAAGCCTAAGGCCCAACCAGCAGATTTCACAAGGCTGCTACATAAATCAAACGCTTGGATTACACACTGGTAGACATGAGCCATATTCGATGATTTATTATTTCAGCATAATTCCAAAGATGGAGAGTGATCACTGTCCCCAGAGCTTTGCGCTAATGACCTGCCCATTAAGGGCTTCAGTGGCAATCGGTCTATTAATGTTTCCCAAAGCCTTTAATCTAAGGCATCTCATACTGAAAGACCCGGCTGCAGAAAGGATCATGACTTTTGCCGTTGCTCTCTTGGAAGTATAGTCGCTGCGCCTATTTCAAGCTTCAACTCCCTCACAGGCTTCGGAGGACTTAGTTAATAATCTTACTTCTGTATTTCCAATTAAGTCCACCCTGATGCAAAGCCATGGTCCAATGGGGGCACAGTGGTTTTCTTCACGACTATTGAAGAAAAAAAGGCATCTTATAGGGAAATCAGATGGGCACTTAAAGTCAACCAACAGCCCAAACAAGAAACCATAACCAAAATTTTTGTAAGGAGGCAAGCCTACAAAAAAGCAATATGGACGGCAATAAACACTTATTTGACATGCATATGCACCAAACTGCTCCATGAGAGCAAATAAAAAAAATAGCAAACTGTCTTGGGTCAAGATTAATAAATTAGTAAATGGAAGGCAACGTCATTATAACGCCTGCATCACTGAAGTGGATTGGTCCACCCACACTGCTGCAGTTTATACTTCAGATGGCTACAAGATCTCCCGCAGAGCCCGCACCAACGGAGTGGGGGGAGGAATCGCCATCATCCACAAAGACTCCATCAAAATCTCAACGAACACCGAGGACACCCACATCACCGCCGAGCACATGCACTTCCAGATCCACACCGACCCCAACACCACCCTCAGAGGAACACTCATCTACAGACCTCCCGGACCCCGCCCACAGTTCAGCGACACCATCGCCGACCTCATCAGCACACACGCCCTCGCTTCCACGGACTACATCCTCCTCGGGGACCTGAACTTCCAACTCGAGAACAACAACGAGGCCAACGCCACCGCCCTGATCGACAACCTCACCAACCTCGGACTCAAACAGCTTGTAACGACACCTACTCACGCCGCTGGACACACGCTCGACCCCATCTTCTCCGCAAGCCCCCAGGTCTCCTTCAACCACACCACCGAACCCCACTGGACGGTCCCCACTGGACCGACCACAGATGCGTCCACTTCACCTTCAGGAAACCCACCACACACCACCCAACAGCTATCGCGTCGCTGCTGGGGCAAGGTCACCGAGGACCAACTGACTACCGCCCTGAGACCACCCACCGACCCCATCGACCCAGACACCGCCGCGACCAACCTCACATAGTGGATCAACAACTGCGCCAACACCCTCGCCCCTCTCAAGACCTTCACAACCAACCACACCAACAAGAAAGCCGCCTGGTTCACCGAGGACCTCCGGATCTCCAAGCACACCTGTCGGAAGCTGGAGAAGAAATGGCTCCACGACCGAACACCAGACAACCACACAGCCCTCAAGAGCGCCACCTGCAGACACCACCTACTCATCAGGACCGCCAAGAAGACCGCCTTCAAGGACCGCCTAGACAACAACGCACACAACACCAAAGAGCTCTTCAGCATCGTAAAAGAACTCTCCAACCCCAGCTCCAACACCAACGACATCCCGCCATCTCAAGACCTGTGCGACTCACTGGCCACCTTCTTCCACTGCAAGATCACCGACATCCACGACAGCTTCAACTCCGACCCCCCCGCACCCACCACCGAGTCCACCACCCCTGCGACTACCACCCGCACCAGTCGCCTGACCGTCTGGTCCAGCGTCAGCAACGAAGACACGCTCAAAACCATGAACTCCATCCACTCCGGATCTCCATCGGACCCCTGCCCTCACCACGTCTTCAACAAAGCCAGCACGACAATCACGCCCCACCTGCGGAAAACAATCAACTGTTCCTTCGAGACAGCAACCTACCCAGAAAGCTGGAAGCACGCAGAGATCAACGCCCTTCTGAAGAAGCCCAAGGCGGACCCTAAGGACCTCAAGAACTTCCGGCCCATCTCCCTGCTCCCTTTCCCGGCAAAAGTGACTGAGAAGATTGTCAACAAACAGCTGACCCGCTACCTCAAAGACAACAACATCCTGGACCCTTCCCAATCCGGTTTTCGCAGGAACCACAGCACCGAGACCGCCCTCATCGCCGCCACTGACGACATCAGGACCCTGATGGACAAAGGAGAAACAGCCGCCCTCATCCTCCTGGACCTATCAGCAGCCTTTGACACGGTCTGCCACCGCACCCTATCAGCACGCCTCCATGACACCGGTATTCAAGAGAAGGCCCTGGCCTGGACCACATCCTTCCTCTCCGGCAGAACCCAGAGCGTCCGCCTCCCACCCTTCCGCTCCAAAACCACCGAGATCATCTGCGGCGTCCCACAGGGATCCTCCTTCAGCCCGACGCTGTTCAATATCTACATGGCACCTCTCGCCCACGTCGCACGACAACATAACCTCAACATCATCTCCTACGCCGACGACACCCAGCTGATCATATCCCTCACCGAAGATCCCCACACCACCAAAGCCAACCTCCACAGAGGAATGAAGGCTGTAGCCGACTGGATGAAGGACAGAAGACTGAAGCTGAACTCAGACAAGACAGAGGTCCTCATTCTCTGACCCACCCCATCAGCCTGGGACGACTCTTGGTGGCCCACATCGCTAGGCACAGCCCCGGAACCCACGGACCACGAACGCAACCTGGGGGTCATCCTCGACTCCACTCTCTCCATGACCAGGCAAGTCAACGCCGTCTCCGCGTCCTGCTTCAACACCCTCCGTATGCTCCACAGGATCTTCAAATGGATCCCCCTCGACACGAGAAAAACCGTCACCCAGGCCCTCATCACCAACAGACTCGACTACGGGAACACCCTCTACTCAGGAACAACAAACAAGCTCCTGAGACGACTCCAACGTATCCAGAACGCCTCGGCCCGACTCATCCTCGACGTCCCCCGCAGCAGCCACATCACACCCCACCTGAGAGGCCTGCACTGGCTCCCTGTCAACAAAAGGATCCCCTTCAAACTCCTCATCCACGCACACAAAGCACTACACAACACCGGACCCACTTACCTCAACAACCGACTCAGCTTCCACACCCCCACCCGAAGCCTCTGCTCAGCCAACCTCGCCCTCGCCACAGTCCCCCGCATCCGGAAAACCACTGCCGGCGGCAGATCCTTCTCCTACCTCGCCGCCAAGACCTGGAACACTCTCCCCACCATCCTACAACAGACCCTGGACCTGCTGGCCTTCAGAAGACTCCTCAAGACCTGGCTCTTCGATCAGTAGCGGCCCCCCCCTCCCCAGCGCCTTGAGACCCTCTCGGGTATGTAGCGCGCTTTACAAATGCAGTGATTGATTGATTGAGATGAATCTGGCCCACTATTGAGTCCACAAACTGCTCACTATAGCCCTAACCTGTCAAAGCTCGACATCTCCACACCACCTTAGCCAACCTACACAGAAACTCGCAAGCCAAGCTGTAACTACTCGGGTTCAAAGAAATTACCCATTCATTGACGGCAGAGCACGAGCCTTAGCCTGCTCACCGGAGGACCCAATAACAACTACAGTACACTGCCCCTTACTGAACCATTAGCAGGCTATACGAATCTTGAAAAGACTTCTGTCTGAGGAGGCTCAAGGTCTGAACAGGCCCCCAAACGCTATATCTGGAATACAAATCCTTCATTTTGGGCCACCCATTTGACACTGCTGTGTAACTATGCTGAGATCAGGACTATCCATTTACGATTGACAGACTCCTTATTTCCAAAGGCAGCTGGACTTAATGTATGGTCCAGGAGTCAGAGCCCATTCAAAGGGACGTGCGAAGATCTATGCAGCGAGTCATCAGCAGAAGTGAAGGAATCGCAAGAGTACGGACTTCGGAAGGAAGCTGCCAACCAAGAAGGAGGCGGGACCCCGGAGGCAGTTTCACCGCGACATGGAATGGGGACTGAAGGAAAGTGGGTTTCTGTTGCAGTAACCCCCCCCCACACTTTTTGCTAGACTACTGATGCACTTTGACTTGATGTGCCCTGGGTGCCTGCCAATCACGTTCCCAGGGCCTGTGTTCTTTACCCAAAACTAACCCAATTGGCATCTCTAGCCACAGGTCAGCCCCTGGTAAATGGTACACCCAGGGCACTGGGAAGACCTCTAAGGGCTGCAGCACTTATTGTGCCTCCCTTAGAGGCCCTGTACATATATATATATATATATATTTTCTCTCTCCCCCCCCCCAACCCCCCCCCCCCTTTTGCAGGCTGCGTGTTGTGGTGCAGAACAAAGTGAAGAGTTAACATGGCACACATCCCTGCGTGCCATACCTACGACCCACTGCCCTGGCATAGATCAGTCACCCCTTTAGCTGAGTGCCCTATACCAGTGATGAGGGTACAAGTGCATGAACCCTCTACCCCTACAGTGTCTAAGTCCATTCTTGGAGAGTGTAAGTGCAGTGCTGCCATTAGGAGTATATGGTGCTAGGAGCTTGTCATTACGAACTCCACAGCACCATAATGGCTACAGTGAAAACTGAGAGGTTTGGTATCAAACTTCTCAGCACATAAAACCTACACTGATGCCAGTGTGGGATTTAATGAAAAATGCACACAGAGGGCATTTTAGAGATGCCCCCTGAAAAACCACCAGCCTCTGGTGGGTTCCCTGACTGGTACACACCATTCTGCCACCAGGCGGTAAACATTAGCCAGCCCAGAAGGTGTAGTCACCCTAAGGTCAGTAGCTCATTGGCTACTGACCTCAGGACCCCTAAAACGCCCCATAAATACAGTATTTAGGGGGCAGCCCTGAACCAAGCACTCAGATTCGAGCAACCTAAGAAGAAAAAGGACAAAAGAATACGCCCAGCAGAGGAGACTGCAGAGAACAACTGACTTGGCCCCAGCCTTACCAGTCCGTCTGCAGATTCCAGAGATCCTGTGCCAAAAATCGTCTTGTCCTGCAGCCAGCGACCTCCAGAACCCCTGGGAGGATTGACTGCCTTCAACAAAGACCGGATCTCCTGTGAACAGCAGCTCTGTTTAGAAGAAACACCAAAGAAAGACTGCTAAGGAAAAAGAAACCAGACGCCTAGAACCACCACTGCACCCGTCGCCTATGGCCCGAGTTCGAGTGGCCCACCAGTCCCAGCAAGGTTCCCCAGCACTCCAGAATCCGAGTCCACCGTGGGTTGACCCCCCCAGGACTCCCTGACATCGATCAGGGAGTCCTGGGTGAAATCCGACCTCAAAAGACCCCCCTACATCCAGCCGCCCTGCGTCCTGGAGAAAAGAACCTCAGGTGCACCTACGTCCCAGAGCCCTTCAACTCACCTGCCCAGCTGTTGGTTTCTCCCAGAAGTCTTCCTGGACCGAGCCTGCAGCTAAAAACCCAAACCGAAAATCTCCATTGAAAACAGGGCACCCGACGCCAAAACAGCACCCTGCACCCAGCCACCCTTGCGCCGCTGCAGATGCACTTTGTGTGCTGAACCGGATCCCCCTTTGCCCTGAGCCTAACACCAGGAGCATGGCTCCCAAAACCAAGTGGCCTGCTCGACAGCAGCCACCAACCAAAGGACCCCTCCCATTGGATAACATTGGGCCTCAGCACTCTGCACCCGGCCGCCCTAGTGCCTCTGAGGGAGTAACTAGAGTGCATCCTTGACCCTGGGGGACCCCTGATTCTACCCCCAGAACCTCAACTCCCACTACCAAATACTTATCTCAAAACCAATAACACTATTTTCTCAATAGGATAACATTGACTGTTTTTCTTGGTAAAGTTTCTAAGTGTGGAGTTTGAAAACCTAAAGAAATGATTTATAATTGCACTATTTAACCAAAACAATTTTACTTACATGTTTACAGGAAATGTCCCAGAGTAGTATCCAGGTATACTACTCTGAGTAAGAAAAGTTATCCAAAAAGTAACTTACCTGGGATTTTACTGAAAAGCCCATTCAAGTCCATGTACTGTATTTACAAAGTATTGCATTTCTCTGCAACCATACTGTAAGTCAAAACAAAGTGCATATACAATTACAATTCAAACTGTTTACAAACTGCATTGCTACTGTAAAGTATTTATTGTTTACCTGTGCCAGGCTGGCTTGGTTCTAGAAAATAAAATCCCTAAAAGAAAATTTTTATACAAAAACAAATGGTCTGAAGTTCAGTCTTAGAGTGTGTGAATTCATTTGCTGACTGAGTATGTACAACAAATGCTTAACACTGTCCTCTGATACTGTCTTGCTGCTCGACCACACTACCACAAATAAAGAGTGAGGTGCTATCTAACTTTACCTCTGCCTACATTTGGGGTTCCACTGGACTCTGTGCACACTATACCTTACTTTGGTATAGTATATACAGAGCCAGCTTCCTATAGGGACGACAGCAGCGGTTTCCTGGATCAACAGACCACCCGAAGGGGGAACAGACCATGAGGCATGGAGAGACTGTGAGATGTTTATCGAAAAACGAACCCCGCTTGCATCCCTGCTGTCCTGGCCACACTCCAAGAGGAGCGTGGCTAATGCAGGTGCGTGATCGGGTCAAGACGTTGGGAAGGCAGGTGGGTAGTTAAATGGAACGGGAGACCGCAGAGAAATAACTAATGTGGTCAGAGACGCTTCTATTTCCTTTTCACTCAGGTTAAAACTTGTAGCGCTGTTAGCTCCTAAACGGGCATTCACTTGTATTGTGTGCAGTTCACATTCTGTTTAAATCACAGACAAGCACTAGTCCTGTTAGCCCAGAGTAAGGGGACTACAGCCCAAAAAACACAGTGAAGGTGGTGGTATTTCCAAGGAAAAGAACAGGTAACTAACCTGCATTTTTGTTTTACTTTCCTTCAAAGTAACTGGTAGAGAGATTCTTAGTTAAGGACCTGGAAACAGGAATTTATCTTACAGACCTTACCACCTACAACTACTGTAGCTCAGACAATAAAGCAACACTGTGGAGATATCTATTACATCTCTATTACAACCTGAAAGAGAAAGTATTACATATGCATGCCTTACCAACTCTATTACAGACTCTTGGTGTGGTAGCATACTCCATCCGAGATATATATATATATATATATATATATATATATCTCGGACGCACAGTTTAACCCTGCAAATTATAGACTGATTGCGTTTACTGATATGGAAGCAAAGAGATACGCCTCTTAGCTATTAATAGGCCTGGAAGCTTCGGTCAGAAAAAATGATTCCAAAAACTCAGTCCGGCTTCAGAGAAGGCGTAAATACAACTACAAATCTGCTGGCCGTCACCTTTCTCGCAGAAAAGGCAAAAGCAAAAACTACCAAACTCTTTGGCTGCTTTTTTTTACCTGAAGTCAGCCTTCGATAAGGTCCCAAGGGGATGTCTCCTGAGAAAAAATGGATCATTGAAGTGTGCCGTCAAAGCTATTGGAAGCAATCATTAATTTATACACCAACACTTGGGTACAAACCAAGGTCACCGATGGCCGGAGAATTACCTACAAGATTAGCACCCAAATAAGCATGAGGCAGTGGTGCGTCTTGGCTCCCTGCCTATTTAACATTACATGGCCGACCTGGAGAGTAATCTGGCCCAAAAGGTGAGCGACTCCCCCTAAGCTTGCCCAAGAACTGCTGTGAAGCCTCCAATACACGAAGGCATGGTTTTGTTTAGTGAAACGCTGCTCGGCCAACAACGCCTCATCAATCAACAGGTATTGTGCACTCAAACACTGCCGCTGGAATTAAACCAATATAAAATTAAAGTGGTCTTCTTCTCGAATTCTTTTTAGAAAACAAACTTTTTTTCACCCGGAAAACATCTGGTCAAATCCTCGAACTGGTCAAAACATATAAGTATCTAGGAGTGCACATAGATGCCCCCTTGACTTTCAGAGAGCAACTCTCTTCCAGAAGAGCCACTGCGAAACCCCCCCTTTTTTTTTTGTTGCATTTAATAAAAAAGCGACTCAGTAATTCGTACCATCATCTACTTCAGGTTATCGCTGCAAAGTTTCTTCCATCTCTCACTTAGGGCTCCGAATTAATGAAAGGGAGCGATGTCACCACTTTAAACTCGCTCCAATTGATCCTTTCAAAAAAGTTAATTTGCCCTGCCACAACATATCTCGCAATCTCAGGTCAGATTGGAGTATAGCCTTTTTATCAAGGACCAGTGAGGAATGGAGTTCTGGTTAAATTGTGTTGGAGGCTTAGGTCATCTACCCCAGACACAGAATTTCGCTTGAGTTGGCTGGAAATGGAGAAGCAGCCATACTGTAAAATCCTTGTTCCACCGCTTTACAGCAGGTTATGCATGCCCTAAAACCAGCAGAAGCATGGAATTCAGAGATGGAATATTCTGCCTCCGAGTGAGTAGACAAAAAAGTGGAAAAACTTTAATCCCGAATCTTTGACAAGGCAGACTTTAGTCACAAACAGAATTCCTAGGCAGTCTTGTCATCATATGGCGCCTGGGACCCAAAGTCATATTTGACTTCCCATTTTTCAGTGACCCTGAAACACGCACTGCTGCTCATTCACCTTGGTGAATTTCCATCAAAGGACTTTGTCCCCACTTGGAAACAGTCCTGGTCAAACAGCCATTGCCGCTTATGAGGATACAATCAAGAAAGTATTCTTCACATAATTTGTATGTGACCCAGCCTTCTATCCCTCAGGCGGAAAATGGTATGCCCGGCTTTAATGCCCCTTTTAATTATGTCCTGCCATTCCAAAGTGGTTGCCATTTTGAATGGACATTCAATTCAACTGTCTTGTAAGGCAACTAAGTTCCTGCTTTTTCCTCATCCAAGCAGCTGTCCCAGTAAAAAAACAAGCATTTGCAATACAACAGGTCTCGCATTTACGCGAGTTTGAGCTATTGGCATTGTTAATGACTGCATTTTATTTATGTTTTGTTTTTTGAAACATCATTAAAACGCACTGTCATTTACAATGCCAATAGCTTAAACTTGCGTAAATGCGAGACCTATTGCATTGCAAATGCTTGTTATGTTGGATGTTGCGTTGAGGTTGTGTCTCAGGCACAACCCAAGGCCAGACACACCAGACACTCATGTTACATGCTGTTAACTGAAGTGAGGGCCTGAGCCACAGCTCCACTTTACTGAACCAGTCACATGACCAGTGACACAGGTGGTGGATGGGTGCAGAGTCAGGAAAAGTGTATGCGACAACCCTCTAGGAGATGGGGCTGTCCACAGAACTTGTCCTCATGGACCAAACAGGTAAATAAATTTACATTTTGAGAAAACGGCATATAGATAATCAATAAGTCAGAATTTAATAATGAAGCAATGGATGTAACTCCTGCGGCTCAAACCACGCCTTGACTGTGACTGCAAAAGGCGTGATAATAAAATGAGTCAACACATCATATGCTCACTTAAGCGCCATTTGGTATTCATTGATTTTGCAGGTACAAAAAAAAAAGCCACCAACCGCCCTTTTTCCACAGATATTGCTGGCTGCTGGTACATTAACGGTACGAACACGAGAACGGCGCGAAACCATTTAAGTCTGTAATGGAATCAACATACAGCTCAAAGGGCTCCGTTGTTTTAGCCCAAGGAAGTTACACCCACCTCAAATCACAGCTGTGCAGTCTGCAAGTATGATTAATTCCGTTAGGAATTCTGGAGAAAAAAAAAATCCACGCATCTCGCGTTACCCTGATGTCGCCTCGGTTTGCCCCCTCCCTACCCATGGGCAGCCTTATGTTTTTTTTTTGCTCGCTCCTTCGCTTCCTCCCTTCACAGCTGAGTGCAAAATTGCTCTCCCCTGAAATAATCCTGTTGCTTCTAGCAGCCTCGCTCCTGCTTTCTAGAAGACACGTCGCTACCTCTGGCAGCAAAGGCACGCCCGCCTGATTCAAAGAGAACGTGCGTCTGAGCCCACCAAGAAGCCATTAGGCAGCTGCCACGGGATGCATCTTGGCACGTACATTTCACCAGACTGCCAGGCGCACGCACAACACATACATACAAGGCGGCAGAGCGCGGATTAGGCTTCGGGAAAAAAACACAAAGGGGCGTGGAAAAAGGAACACTCTTCAGAGATATTCGCGGACCCTTCTTCACAGGAACGGTAAGAGACTTGGCAAGGGGGGAATTGAACGGGGTGTCAGTAGGACTGAAAAGGCGCAATCTCCTCAAAAGTTTTGCTACTGTGTGCTGTTATCTGTGGCGGTGTCTGCTGCGATAAAGATTCTAATGCAAGGGACGCTTTTGTGCGCGTGACAGGCGTTTCAAATTGAACATTCAGCTGCCAGCTCCAAGCCGTTGACAACGCTGAGAATAGTTTGTGGCGACGAGAGAGAAATATTGCATTTGAAATATTTGGGGCAGAACAGCAGAAGGGAGGAAATGGTGGGTGTGCAACACAGACGCCATGGCGTCCTGAAGACGCGGATTTATATATTTCGTTTGTGTGCCAATTGTCAGGAATTCATTTAAAAAACAAGCGCACGCCATGACGAGACGTATTTGCTCGACTTTTTCTGCCGAGCCACTTGGACGGCCTCGCCTGCCAAAAGGTTTCTTGTCTTTATGGGGCCATGTGTTTGGCCCCATAAATATAAGAAACCTTTTGCGACCAACGCAAAGCAGGCGAGGCCGTCCAAATGGGACGGCTCGAAAAGCCAAGCGAAAACGTCACCGGCACCTCTTTCCCAATGGCTGGCCGCTGCATTGCAAATGCTTGTTATGTTGGCTGTTGCGTTGAGGTTGTGTCTCAGGCACAACCCCAGTCCAGACACTCACGTTACATGGTGTTAACTGAAGTGAGGGCCTGAGCCACAGCTCCACTTTACTGAACCAGTCACATGACCAGTGATACAGGTGGTGGATGGGTGCAGAGTCAGGCAAAGTGTACGCGACAACCCTCTAGGAGATGGGGCTGTCCACAGAACTTGTCCTCATGGATCAAACAGGTAAATAAATTTACATTTTGAGAAAACGGCATATAGAGAAGCAATAAATACAGAATTTAATAATGAAGCAATGGATGCAACTCCTGCGGCTCAAACCACGCCTTGTCTGTGACTGCAAAAGGCGTGATAATAAAATGAGTCAACACATCATATGCTCACTTAAGCGCCATTTGGTATTCATTGATTTTGCAGGTACAAAAAAAAAGCCACCGACCGCCCTTTTTCCACAGATATTGCTGGCTGCTGGTACATTAATGGTACGAACATGAGAACGGCACGAAACCATTTAAGTCTGTAATGGAATCAACATACATAGATAAGAAACCTTTTGCGACCAACGCAAAGCAGGTGAGGCCGTCCAAATGGGACAGCTCGAAAAGCCAAGCGAAAACGTCACCGGCACCTCTTTCCCAATGGCTGGCCGCCGTTTACCATAAACTGTGACGCCGGCCAATGGGAAAGAGGGGTGGGGCTTAATGCCCCTTACTGAAAATACCGTCAACACTAAATCTCGCCAGCGAGACTGCGCATGCGCGCAGCCTTACTCTAGCGAGACCTAAAAATGAGACCCTAATGCAAGGTTTGCGTTTTCAAGAGAGGGCATTGTGGGCCACAACCTGAATACTTCTACACAACCTGAATACCTCTATTTACCCATCAGCATTTTATGGAGCCCAAACGATTCTATTTAACTGTTGTCAGCTGTCGCAATGGCACTTCATGGTTTAGTCCAACCATAGGCATCCATATAATAATCTAACTCAAGGAACTCCTAGAGGAGAAACCGCCGGTCTCTCTGCAACATGGAGTACTCAAATGCTGTAATAATTTGTTTGTACATAAGCACTTTAATAGAGAGAGAGAGAGAGAGAGAGACAGAGAGAGAGAGAGGTTTAATATCATTAAATCTATTTTTCCATTATCTCCTAACAATATTGTGCCCGCATGTTAGAACAAGTCACTCCAAAGATATGCAATTTACCTGAACGGTAGTTTCCTTTACAGGTACTAGTACTTTATGCTGCAGTTTCTCTGTCCAAAGGATAATTGGGAAGTCTTTAACCATAGGGGGTGTTTTCAGGAATGATGTATGGATGTCATCAATTGTTTTTTTTAAATTGAATGAATATATATTGCAAAGATTTTAATTAATTTGGCAATAAAGATTATTCATTCATGCCTTGCAATAAAGCTCTCCTTAGGCAGGCTGATTTTGCTGCTCCAGTATTCTGGGCTCATGCAACACCCTGAATTAAAGTTCAATCAAAAGACGTTCAAAGAGGGGCTGAGCCATCTTTTCTATTTCTTTATAGCTCACCTCCGAGTCAGTGAGGAACAGCTAAAGCCGTTTTGTCCAGTCCTAAAAATGGCAGGTCATGCACCTAGAAAACATTTCCTTTTGAGACAAACATTAAAGCACAACAAGGATATACCCAAGATTCTAAAATCGAAATGCTAAGCTTCAGCACCATAGGAGCATGAGAAATGCTGCCATTTCACGCTACCTGTTTACCTGTCCATTTAACTATGTTCCCTCACAATCCTAAGAAGTACCAACAAGAATATTTGAACAATATCTTGTCGAGGAATAACAAAGTTCATATTTGAGAGGTAAATAAACAGTTTATTTTAGAAAGAATTTTTGTAGAAAAAGGAGTTAAAGGAGTGTGTTTATCAAAAAAATACTCCGTGTTTATCTAACAATACTCAATAAATCTACGACTCATGCGTCATTAAATCTGTTGTATTTTTAAAGGAGAACTCTTTGAGAGCTGTGTCCCATTGTGATCTAGATGGATAAAGAGAGGCCAACATACTGAAGGCAGAGCCAGCTGCTGTTTAGCTACCACAAGGGGCCTTGAACTCTGTACAACTGGATTTAGGCACTTTCTCCAATTACCGAAGCCAGTGACTTTACTGTAGCCAATGTATTGGACATATTATCAAAAGCCCTTATAAACAGCATCCGCTATGTGTTACAGAATCACATTTCTAGATGGCTTCTGCTACAGCACTAAGTGACTTATTATACAAATCTTTGTACATATGTGAACCAGTTCATATCTCTCTCTTTACAGGTGGACTCTTTTGTAATATGGAAAGTCAAGGAGCAGGAACAACTGCCTACTGCACTGCCAGATTGATATGATTTTATATAGCACCTTCTGACAGTCTAATATCTTTATAATACTGTGTATAAGGTATCAAATGGAGGAAATTGAGGGTTTGTTTGTTGCATTCTTTCACTGGCAAGAAAAGAAAAAAACATAAGCATTATATAAATATAACTTAAACATGAATATAACTATCCTCCCAAATGCACGCTCGCATAACAGAACAAGCATGTGGTAATTATGTTATAAAACACCCTTTATGAATGCATTGATAATCTGTCACTTGCAAACTGCAATACACTGCCCAGATCCAAGGATAAAAGAGAAGCACAGGCAGCTTGAAGACAGAAATACAGCAACATCTGAATCCTTAACTTATTAGTCTACCTGAAGGCCCTGGGAAGAAAGTCCTAAACAAGGCTTGGAATACCTGTGATACAAAGTTTCCCTCCACTGAACTCAATCTGCAAAATCAAACGAGGTGCACCTCATTTCAATGAAATGTAAGAAAACAGAGCTTTACGTGCTGCTGAATAGGGGTGCACACACAGTGCTATCTCAACCATAGATTGTCATACTAGGCCATGACGTGACTGTCGGTCAGTACCAAATCTCTACAGTTCGGGGATACAGGCTTTCCTACTTCCACTCGGAGGACAGCCTGTATAGGGGCCCTCCCCAGTAAAATCAAAACATTCCCTCATGGCTAGGTTTTATCCTTTAGTACATGTAGTTTGAGTGCTCATATATATGTGACTAGACAAACGTCCTCTTGCCTATAGAAGAGCATGAATTTGCTGAAAAAGTGTATTGTCTTTCGACCAATCGCTCAAAAGTAGAATAAATAGTGGCACTCTCAGACTAAGGTTTTGCACTTTGAGGGGACTGCACAAGTATGCTGAGAGACATCTGACAAAGATAGGGCTGTTGCATATGACTGGAAAGAAGACAGGGACTATGGAGAACAACTTGCTGCTTAGACTTTACAGTAAGTGGAACTGAACTGCATGGAAAAGAGTGGGCCCCAGACTAGAAGAAAAATTATAAAAGGGCCAGATTGGGGTAGCCTTGATGAACTTGCATAGAATCCACAACACTGCCACTGGCCATTATCACCATCCAGGAGTCAAAGAACGACAAGGTCAAGGAAACACCAACGTCAAGAAACTGCAGAAACACTTTAAGATATTAGAGAGAAGTTTTAAAATCAAAGGATAGCCATTTCTGCACCCTCCTACAAGGGCTACAAGTTATTTACCTATTATGATAGATCTTGGAATTGTGTTGGTTTGGTTGGAGCCATTCTCCTTCAATTGGGAACTGTTAATTCTCTTCAACCCTTAAAGTCCCGGAGCTATGGCTTCTCGAACATGTGGTTAGACCCTGACCCTACAGTCGAGTCCAGTTCAGACTGGTCAAACCTCTAGGAACAGGCAGCCTGTCTGGTCCCACATTACCCCTGCCAACCAAAAACCGTAACTGCAGTCCACTCTGAGATACAGGCAGGAGATGTTTGGCTCCCCTTGGGGATACCTTACTTCTACCTCATATCTGATGTCCTTGTTTGCAAAAACTTTAAATACAGACTACCTATATCCAGCTCAGTCTTGAACTGCATCCAATTAGAAACAGACTACTGGACTCCTCGAGGTTGTATTGAATGATACATCGAAGTGCCCGAAACCTTTTTAAAATCTTTCATGGGAACCTTATTCCAAGAGTTGGGTGTTTGACTTTGAAATGTTAATTGAACTTTGGGACTGTTTCGCTGGGATACATCTCGAACCTCAAGTTGCATAACCTTGCGCCTAGGGTCCCTGAAACAACAGAACAGTGGACTATACAAATAATAAACAAGTTAATCTGTCTGGCCCAACCAACCCCAAATAACTGATGTTAGTGTTAAACCCTTTGAGACAAGCTGCCAAATTTTCCCAAAGAACCTGAACGCTGTACCCCAGGACAACACTGCCCATAGAGTTCAATGGTAAGCAGACATTTAGCACAAAGGCGAGGCAGGGTATTGCTCATTTAACAGCCATATTTTACAGCCACAGAAATAAAGAGCAACTCTCCATAGAAGATATAGCACTGACTAGACACTGAGTTGTGTTCTATTTGCCATGTCACATACTATGTGAGAGTGATTAAATTAATGACATTTGTATAGCATAAACCTAATCACACAGGCGGAGAAGCAATTCATAAATAACAAGAAGATACAGAAAACTAGAGCAATAAAAGTATTTACAGAGAAAGGGAGAGCAGCCTTAGCCGGATTGGTGCATGCTGAAAAGTTGATGTTTTAAGAACTTCTGAATGGCTAGGAAATTAAAAGAAATTCCAAGTACTTCACGTAGATTATTCCAGATTGTAGAAGCTAGGCAGAAGGCCACATTAGTGTGTTGGATGTTTTTGGGAATTCAAGTAAGAAACAGACCTCCTACTAGTAATGTCCTCCCTTCTTATTGAAAGAGGTTGGACTGCTCAACTTCGCCAACCATGGAGAGTTAACTACCCAAATCAATACTGGTGATGGTGGGATACCAATTTTAAATGGCAGACCCTGCCACCAATACTGGCAATAAAGCACTGACTGCCCAAGAATGGACTGACACAGTTAATGCCTCTGATGAATAACTTAAATAAAGTACCATTAAAGATGTTTCAAACTAAGTTTCCTGGTCTATATATGTGCATACATAACTTTACCCCATCCCATCTTGTCAGGCATATCTTCCTATTTGGATGCAAGAGGTTAGAACTTTCATCTGGCTGACAAATCCCACTATAACATGTACTCTAGAAGTGGCAGATTCTTTATCATTCTATTGCAGCAACACATTGCTTCAGGAAGAGAATTCGATTTGCTGGAAGTCATAAAGGAAACAAATTAAGACCTATCTTTTCTATCGTCAGAATTCTGGTACCATAATAGACTTGCTCAAAGAGATCCCATATGATAGAATGAATGGTAAAAATGTAGTCAGTCAGTACCCTTGAACCTACTATGTCTAGAACCAAAGGACTCCATTAGCCTTTGGACCTGCCAGCACAGCTAATGATATTACTCAAAGTGTCCAGCCACTCAGACAAAGCAATACCCAAGCTGTAACTAGTGAGGCATCTATAATTATACATTTTAGCCCTTCCAACACCCATTCACTATCTTGCTTACCCACCATAAGTCACTTGTGGTGCATGGATAATAACTCTTCTCCAACTGGAGTGCCACCTGCCTCCAGCTTCCATTGTAACACTTTTATTCAACGGCCTGGCTGCAACTGCTTTGGAAACATTAGAAGCCAGGGCAGTCTTCTTTTTCTAAATTGCCTTTTACAGCTTAACTAGAACAAATGTATCTGTCCCTTAGACACTGTTTTGTGATCAATTAACCAGATAGGCCTAGATGAACATCTCTTCTAGATTCCCATTATTCTCTTCTCATAGGTCAATGGCAATATTAAATTCTTCAGTGACTAAAGAATGAGTCTCTGCCCCCTCCTATGTAGTGAGGTATAACAGTTCATTGATTTCAACTTCCTTCTCATTGGAGTGGTCATGTTGAGAAAGTCATCATATCACCTCCTTTCAACAATGAGCTTTGACTCCTATCTTTCATGGAAACCTTGTACCCTGGTCATACCAGAAACACACCATGAATGTGTGGGATGAAAGTCCAATCCCAGATTTACATTTTGAGAACAATGCAGTTTGGTGGTACACTACACTCTCACTGGGCCACCATTCAGTCAGCTCTTAACCCTTCTGCTACCATCCTCGCAAAAGTCAAATTATGGATGTAACCAGTGTAACAATTTTGGATGCATTAGTTACCTGGTACTCGGGACAAGCACGGGCACTGCGTTCCATGAATATTTACAGAAACTGAATAGATAATGCATCTTTACGGAAGGCTTCTTGCTTAGTTTAGGATGCCTAATGCATACATTTAACATACCGGTTTGTTTACAGAAACTGAATAGGTAGCATCTTGACAGAAGGCTTGGTTTGAATTTTGGTCCGGATACCACTCCATGCGGGCTCAACTGAAGTAATTTGGAGCACTTTTAAAAATGCATATCAATTTTAAGTGATAATATGGTAGACTGACTTATCCAGGTTTACCTGGGAGATCCCCCTGTGCGTGCTAATCCATTTTTGGGAAGTTGTCCTTGGAAGTAATTTGTGAGACTTTTACATCTATGAGATTCTTTTTGCCACAATCCTTTGCATGCCACTATCCACTTTTTGAGTTGGTCCAGGATATACTGTCTGACATTTGCTAGCTTGTGGGAAATTCTGCCCTAATCCTTTGGTGTTTTTGATTCATAGTTTGTGTCTGTATGATGACCCTGCTCTAAATATGCTCAGGGGTCGATATGTCGACAAATAAACATAGGAGGACTGAGTTTTTAAGAATCTGATGGTGGATATCAACACTTGTTTCACAGGTGTTGATTCCAAACATTCTATTGTCCCCATCAGCCACATGTATACATTTTTGTACATAGCATGAATGCACTTTTTATTCCCCCATATATCACTTTCACAGGGCTATCATCTGGTAGGAGCACCGTGAATTGATTCATATTTGAATTGATTCATATATTCCTAAATGAGATATGTATGAATAAATGCACTAAAAGCACAATTGAAACTTACTCATTTGAGAGGTTTTCTTCCATTCCCAGTACAATACTATTGCCGTGGAAGTCATGGGATACACTTCTCCCATAGGGACCACTTTATTATTTACCAGTTATTTGTTGGCAACTGTTCCATTGAGGCACTTCACTAAATAAGGAGGGTGTGTTCAGTTTGCCCATCGTTCCTATCATCAGCCTCCACTCAAATAAGGATACCTTACCATCTCAGGGAAACCACAGTCATACGTTCAGTCCTTCCAAGGCTTCAAGCTAAATAGGTCTACACCACAGTCTAATAGCTCTATTACCCACCGCAATGAAAGGGGTTGTGGAGAGTTCAAGTTACCTATGCAGCCCCCAAAAACGTAAAAATAATTGATTGAATAGGTTCTGCATTACAACAGATTACACAGACCCCAGAGGTGCTAGTTCTAAACAGACCTATCCCTCGGGAGACACAACGTGCAGGCTCAGGCCTCATACAGCAGAGGTATCCTTCAGTTGTCTGAGATTACATAGACACTCGCTTTTAAACAGAAGCGCAGTAGCCCAGTCTTCCTATTCCTTACAAGTTGAGCCTCAAATGGCACAGCTGTCTGTAAAGTGATATACAAAAAAAGGCAGAGACGTAGGATAGAAGTTATCACTGAGGTGATACAGGCCGGGAGGATTTGTTAACAGAGAGTAGAGCCATCTGAGACTGAGCAGAATATTCAGCCGATGCTTCGGATAGAATACAACTACTGGATGACCTAGAAATGACAAACTCAGTCCTCAGACAGCAGGGCTATCACACATTACACAAGTTGGGCATACGGAGGCCTTAGTAGAGATATCACAACATAATACTGCTCGTATTGCATGACCAATTAAACATACTATTGATCAACCAAATTAATTGTCCAGGCTCACTCTGGGATCTGGGAGTAAGTAATCAACTGAAAATTCATTTGAAGCTAAGCCCACAAGCTGCTGTCACAACAGATACCATTCCACTCCTGCTGTCCTTAGACCACCATTTATCAACCAAAGATACATTCTCAGAAGAAGGAACATACATATCATTATGCCTAAAGAAGGGCAGTGATCATGGGACAGACAGGCACATGTCTAGCTCACAGATATTTTCCAAAACTAGATTCTGTCAGCAAGGTAAATAAAAACCCATAACATGCAACCAGGCACTGGCATGGTGAGAAGTCAACAACTTCCGTAAGATCAACAGAAGGCATCCCAAGAAAAAATAAAAAGCTCCAAAGACTTTAGATGAACCAGAGAAGCTATTTCACAACTGCCTCCAAACATGGAATTTCTGCTATTGCTCATACAAAAAAATATACCTTTGTTATATAGGTTTAGCAGCAGGGAACGACCAACTACTGCCCCGCCGTATCCATTCACCTCAACTTGAAAGCAAAAGCCTGATTAAAACAATTTTCATTTGTTGCCCATTCTTGAACCACACATGGGTCCTTCGTGGTCAACCTTTTGTGCTCCATAACTGCCTTTTGTGTCATTTTATTTGTATGCTTACAAATCTGCAAAGTTGTATAATTACTATACAGCCATAACAGTGTTTCACAACACAAGTAAAGAATATTTTAATTTTATACTGAATAACCTTGTTTGCAAATCATCATACCTTAACCTTCTATCTCACAAGAATTCAAAGATAAAAAGGAAAAACGTAAATTTTGGCTTTAAAAAGGAGGACTTGTGGTTAATCTCAATTCACCTTTAATATGGACAACAAGGCGTCAAACTACAAGGACACTTTCAGATCCAGTACTTTTAGAGCAGTACTTCCTAGTGAGGGACTGTGGGAGAGTCATTGGTGAGGGAGAAGTACAATTTGAGTATTTAACACAATGATACTCTCTCCAGTCATGATATCACAAAGGTATCTGCTACTTAAAGCAAAATAATGTTACCAATATCCCTGACATACTGCCAACATTGACTCTGGTACTACACCACTGCCTCAGAAAGTGCATCTGCAGCACAGCAACAAAATGGTTCCCTGCTGCAGCCTTGGCGTCCGCTACCCCTACAACATACTGCTTTCTATAGCCACATTATCACCCAAGAAGCTCCTGACAGACTTCCACAATACAAAAGCTGTATGCGACCAGCAGGCCCATCACCGTGAGCAATAAGGACGAATACCCCTCAGCACAATCAATCACAAGGTTCTTCCCCATGTCCTTGCTGTGATGGTAGTGTCAAATGTGAGACCGAGGCTACAGACTGGTGGCATGGCCCCCATCTTGGTCAAATCACAACCTTCATAAAATAATGATTCTCCCGAACTACTCCACTCACTCTCTACGTCCTGAATATTTATATTTTCAGTCATCCTTTAGGAATTTGGTAGCAGCATTAACAGCATGTCTTTCTAATTGGTTTCTCAGCTGGATAGAGCACTGTGTGCAGTTTCATTAGGTATCTTCCTTGGTGTACTTATTTTGCATTATTTAAAGGTTATAACATGGGTTATTCTCCACATACACCAATGCGTAATGGTAGTGTCTTCTTTATGCTATCAGTCATAGAGGTATTAGGGAGCTTTGTTATGAGTCACAGTGGAATTGTTAACCACTAGAAGGGGAAACAGATCATCGAGGTTTCTATTAAAACAGCAGTGGTAAAAAGACTCTGACCACGCTCAAAACATGATGAGGTTTAGGCGAGCTTAGCCACATACTCTTAGTTTGCAATCAAACACAAATATGGTATTCCTAGTCCCAAACTGCAGAGTACAACATCTTGCAGCACAGCATGTACTATCATGCTCTATTTCGGCAATAGCAGTCTTCTCAAATTAGGCAAAATCTTTCAGGCGCACCTAATACTTCCTGTTTTTGAAAGATCATCTTCTGCTGCGGAGAGGTTTCTCCATCAGTACTTCACTCTGATACCGATACTTGAACTTGCATTTTAAGTCCACATAGAGGTTTGCAATTACCAGCTGAAATTCCTCATGACTAGTGACTCTTTAGCAAGACAGTCATGTTCTTTTTGAGAAGCTGCATGTCAAATAAAGGACATTTTTTTCGGAGGCGGGTGGCAAAAAGGTGTCGACAGGGCAGGAGGCTGGAGGTATGGATAGTACAGTTGCAAGAGGTCAAGCTGTGGTCCATGAAGAATTCAGAGACACCATCGTTCAATGTAAAGCCTTCCTTAGCCTGTCTGATGGTGTAAGCACCGTGCCGGGCAAATCCAAGCTCTTCTTCAATCAGACTAGCTGGCTCTGGTTTACAGATGGCATGGTAGCGTGTGGCCACCTCATCCTCAGTAAGGCTTTCATTCTCCCCTTTGGGGTTGTGCATAATTACCAGGACTAAGACACACTGAGCTACTGTCGAGGAAGACTTGACGGCCAGTTTCAGTTTCTGCTGGTGTTCTGTGATCAATTCACTACAATCAACTTTCTTTGTGTTCCTGGGAGCCCAGTGCGGCACCCACATCTCATGACATGAGTTCCAATGCTCCCTGAAGTAATTCATAAAGGACTTTGGCAGCATGGCATCCATATTTTTCACGGCCTGGTTGTAGGCATTTTGTGAGGTGGCTGACGTCAGCTCCACAAAAAGAGGCCAAATCTTCTCAACTTCTGTGGACCCCATCTCTTGTGCCTTCAGCAAGAGTAGGCGTTCAACTTGGGATTGGCAGATCCGGACCTTGGCATGTGGCAGCAAATCTCTTACCACAGCTTTGTCCTCCACCGCCACACCAAGTATCAAGCAAGTCACCTTAAGCTTCATATCTGGCACACTCTGCACTAGTGACACCAGGGTGAAGCGTAGCAGGTCAGGCATCTCTCGTGTCAAGCAGTAAGCACATTCCCGTCCCTGGCCCTTAGAATCTATACAAAGAACAGTGTAGAGATCAAAGTCATTGTTCACATGCATCATTCGGTCAAAGATGAGTGTGACGGGGTAACTCTGACAGAGGGACTTCATTACAGAGGTGAGAAAGAAGATGGTCTTGATGACAACTTGGTCATCCATGAACACTAACTTGACTTTGGCTCCAGGGTCATTAGTGAAGAGGGCATCTAAAGAATGGAGGGTGTCCAAGACACCATTGTCTCGGTTTTTGCAGTAGGACACTAAACGTTTGACTTCTTCTCCACAGATAAATTGCTTAGAGATCTTGTTAGTGGTGCGTACAGGTAGGCAGGAATTTGCAAGCAGGTATCCCTTCTTAAAGTAGTAGTCAAACTCAATGGGGCACAGCAGATGGTTGTGGGTCAAGTGGCATTCAGTGATAAGAAGACAGTCTTTGTTTTCGCTCATCCTGAGGACGATGTGGGCCTTGCAGCCAGTGATCATCTTGTGGTCTTTCTTATTCCTGCAAGGAGATCAGGAAAAAGAAGTCCGTTATCTTACATAATATTCTTAAGGCAACTCAACATTTCAGAACTGGAAACAAGTAACAATAAACAGCCCTAAGCCCCTTTGATCAACATCATCAGCACAATTTGCTCATCATAATTATTTGTATTTAAAAAGGTACTCAGCTATCCCAATCAATATTGTATGGCTACCCTTATGAGTAACAGTCAACTCTGTTCTTTCTTTCCGTCACCACCTCCACACAAAACTCCCCAAAATGAACTTTCACAGTCCTACACCCTCTGCAATATGAGGACTGCTGTTCAATGCACCAACCTCAGATGCTTTATTATTTAACAATCACGGAGAGAAGGACAATGGCTTTTCACTCTAGGTCTGTAAAGCAAAATCTTTATTTCGTAACTAAACTAAAGATACAAGAGAAGATGAGAAAAACGCAAAAAAGACCATATTACGTCTGTACAATCTTTTGTGTTATACCTCTATCAGCACATGTTCATATCATCTGCGGCTGACCAAATCAAATACTTAATGAGCTGTGCGGTCTCTAACACTGTAGGAAAGTCCTAACATCATATTTTTAAGTACATCCTTTCAGATGTCTGATTAGCATCATCCACTATAAACACAAAAATGCCTTTAACTAATGTATTCCATCCGGCCATTTCAGACATTCATATTACCTTTGCAGATGGCCAGATATTATGATGTACCAAAACAATAACTATGTGGAATATGCAACTTTATATAAAGACTAAGTTAGAACCCAGTTCACAAATGCCAGACTGTTAAACATTTTCATGAGTGATGCAGAAGAGAGTCCTTAATTGGATGATCCGAGTTACTTAAATTTATCACAACTAATATAGTTATCCTGTGATATCAATACCTTATTTGCCTCCAAGTACATAAAAGCATCTGTCCTTCTTTGGGCCACCAGATACAGTTATATTTGAACACCATGGACATATAGAATATTTACTGATAAATGCAGTAGACATATTTATTTTCATGCTTTGTTGTTCTGGAGGGACACATTATAGTGCTAATTAAATTAATTTCATTTAAGGTACTAGCATGAGGATATGGACGTATAATCACACGGCATGGCAGAGGAAAGTGGGTGTGAGCCCAATTATGCCAACCTCATTGTGGGATGGTATGAAAATCATTGTGCTTGGAATTGTGGTAAGAATGAGATCAAGGTCATTTGGCATGGACCAGATGTGCACACTGACATTCAGCGCCCTACATATAAAAAATGATTTGAAAGGGAAAACATAGTCCTCAACAAACAAAAATGTAGCTTCATATAGATTTTTTTAGACATTCAATTTCAAACTAAAGAATACTAGGTGCAAAAAGACTAACAAACGGTTACTGGAATTTAGTGTGCTTCAGAATCTCACTGTGTAAAAATATTTTCAACTAATCACTAAGCTGTGTTTCATCACTCACTACTCCACTAAACCTAGTGTTTGAGGTTTTATGTAAGCAAACAAGAGTACCAAGCATTAAATGTGGCTAGAAATGCAAAACAACTATCGATCTTGAGGGTCACAAGGATGTGTGACGAAAGCATAACCAGATTGTTTCCACATCAAAAGAGCATGCTCCGATCAGATAAATGATGCATGTCAAACATACCTGCAGGAGGGATTTCCCGTGCACGGGAGCTACCAAAGAGTGCCTTGGAAATGCCGGCGAGGCTCTCAGAGGAACAAAGGCGCGGCTATGACCGTCCTTTTGAGGTGGGTGAATTCAAAAGGTGTTTGCAGAGATGCTGCGAGGTAAAACGCTGGAAACAGAGGGTTTGCCAGCAGAGCTGTACCAGGCCCCCTTACCTGATTCACTCCTCGAGACGCTCCCAGGGGTATTTATGGAGACACTGGAGAGGGGAGTGATCCCCGACACTATGAGGGAAGGGGTGATGGTTCTGATTCTCAACAGGAAAGGGGCCCAACGCACCTTACCTCTTATAGGCCATTATCCATGCTAAATGTGGATGCTAAGCTCCTATGCAAGGTACAGGAGAATAGGCTGACGTGGGTGGTGCACGACCTGGTCCACCCCAACCACACAGATTTTATCCCAGGAAGGATTACAATTAACAATATTAAGCAGTTGTCTCATGTTCTGCACAAGGCTGCAGACTCGGAGGGGAAGGAGGGGGGGGGGGTTTGACCTGGCATTGGCTACGTTGGACTTGGAGCGTGCTTTTGACACGCTGGGCTGGAGCTATATGTGGGCAATTAAGCACCATATGGGGTTCAGTCCAGTGATTATTTAGTGGGTTAAACTATTGTATACTATAGCCTTATAGCCCACCGGCTATTGAAAGGCCCGCTGCATCGGTAAAGGCCCGAGCCGAAGGCGAGGGACTTTAACAAAGCAGAGGGACTTTAAAAGCCGGTATAGCCCTGCTACGAAGGGCTATAAGGCTATTAAAACATTCTGCCCTCTAGTGGCAGAATGTTCTAACAAATAAAAGGCAGCCTTCAGGCAGCGCGAGGGGATTCAAATCCCCTCAGGCTCCCCGAAGCCTTTGTTCACAGCCAGAGCTGTGAACAAAGAAACAGTGGAATGTTGAAGCTCCTGGCTTATACCAGCCATTATATGCCCGGAGCACTCCATTGTTTTCAATGGAGCTACCAACATTCCAATGTTCTAATAAACCGGAGGCGAGTCCGTTCCGGTAATTTAATATCTGAACCATGGTCCGTGGGAAGAAGGGGGGGGGGGGGGGGGGGGGGGACTAGGCAGGGCCACCCCTTATCCTGGTGCGCTTTTCGGTAACGGTGTAACCCCTGGTTTGCCATTTTTGGGAGTCCCTAGAACCGTGGGGCATTTGGACAGTGAACACTGGCCACTTAGCCTCCATGTATGAGAATGATACACTGATTTATAGTCGAGACCCGGTGCATTTGGTGCCCCTGTAGTAAAAGGTCCTATAGGAAATTGCTGGGGTGCCTGGGCTAAGGATCATCAGAGAAAAATCTAAATTATTCCTACTGGGTTGATTGGAAAGAGGGGAAGCCCCCCTTGCTAGAAGGACTTGGACTCAGCTGGGTATGTGATTCGTTATGCTATTATAGCCTTATAGCCCGCCGTAGCGGGCTATACCGGCTATTAAAGCCCCGCTGGAGCGTTAAAGGCCCGAGCCGAAGGCGAGGGACTTTAACAAAGCAGCGGGACTTTAATTGCTGGTATAGCCCTGCTACGAAGGGCTATAAGGCTATTAGAACATTCTGCCACTAGAGGGCAGAATGTTCTAACAAATAAAGCCTTCAGGGAGCGTGAGGGGATTGAAATCCCCCCGGGCTCCCTGAAGCCTTTGTTCACAGCCAGAGCTGTGAACAAAGAAACATTGGAATGTTGGAGCTCCGGGCTTATACCAGCCATTATAAGCCCGGAGCACTCCATTGTTTTCAATGGAGCTTCCAAATGTTCTAATTGGGAATATGGCTGACCTGGGACTACCAGACGTACAACTTGAATGTGGGAAGGGTGATAGATGGGTTGACCAGGTCTGATGACTTCTGGAAGACGCTCCCGCTGTCCCTGACGGGGAGGGGGGCACCCCACTAAGACGGCGTTCCTGCCACAGTGTTTGTATGTCCAACAAAAAGTAATGTGTCTGGTCCCGGCAGTGACGTTTACTCGGCTTGATAGGTTGACGACTGACTTGGCATGGGCAGGCAGGAGAAGCCAGGTGTTCTTGTCCACGCTGAAACTTCCAATGTTCGCAGATGGGATGGGGGTGCCACATTTGTTCCTCTACTATGCTGGAATCCAACTGCAACATACAGTACTTTGACTAGATGATGGCCCGAACTGGGAAAAAGCACTCCTGGCAGACACACAAGGTCAATACACATTCCCGGAGTTGTTCTTCATGGGGAGGTGATGTTCGAGGAAGCTCCCGTACTTGATCTGGCAAGGGGCGACGATGGGGTTTAAAGTGGTTATTAAGGTCTTCCACAGGGCCCCCTTGGCAGAGAATCTCCCTCTGTCAGTGCTGAGGCCCTTTTACAAGACTAATAAGGTCCTTTCATGTATGGCATGGCGGAAGGGGAGTTGAACGAGGGTCTGTTCTGTGGAAATGTGGATTTTCCTGGTCAGTTATGTCCCCTATCTTGGACCCCAACGGTTCTATGTGCATGTCACAAGTACATGTATGTTCCCTCCAGTTCCAGTTATGAAGACGCAAATACATGTGCGTCCACCGTCAACATGTCCTCTGTCAGATCCGCCATGAATAGGCCGGATATTCCATTCCTAAATATAAAAGGCCACCGGCTTTATATGGTTCACTTATGTCATTTTACAGTCCAGGCAAGTAGGCCCTGATTCTGTCATCAAAACTCCTCTTGCCTTCTGCCTCTGAAAGCTCCAGTCTGAGCCTGCATCTGTGACCATGAACTTTGTCTCATTCTCTGCGCGGCTCACGAAGCCCGACATCAGCCTATTCTCTGCCAAGAACTGTATTTCACCTTCGAATTATCTGCTTCCCCCTCAGCCGATGCATTCCTGCCTAGTAGCTTAAGTAAACATTCTTCCAAATACCAAGCAAAAGGCCCGGCTTCTCTGTCCTCATGCAAGTAATTCATAGCCCTGTTACCATGGAATATTCCTACCCCCTCGCATTCAGTGTAGACACTTAGACGCTTGTACACGCACGCACAGTCTTCTTTTGTGGATAACATAGTTCTTTAAACATAGGATGCTAGATATGATTTGGGATTAGGTTGACTTGACCCCCCAGACTTTTCGTCTCCACACGTAGAGCTAATGTCAAGTCCCCTTCACCCCCTAGTTACACGTCAATTACACGTCATGCTGCTGCGCGCGCATCTATGCCAAGTATTATCTTATAGATCCACCTATGTATGACATCATAACCAATCATGTTCCTTTTTTATTCCTTATTACACCCATTTTCGATTACGCAGGTGCAACGTCAATTTCCTTATCAATTGTTACGCCTACTGTATTCGCTTCATTGTAATGAATGTACTATAAAAGTTACTTCTTGTCAATAAAGTATGTACTTCACTTCCTGAACCCCCGTGGTGATGGAACTTGGAGCATCCGATTATAATCGATCATTGGAATAAAGCCCATTCCGAAACTCTAATATCACGGATTCTGCCTCTCATTTTACTGAGCTATTTAATTATGATTCTGTATCAAATTCAGTCCCGGTAAAGGAATTTTATTTACCACATGATGGCGCCCGAATAGGGACACTTTCTCATCTCACGCGCCGGCGGTGAGTTGTAGGCCCGGTCTCCTGCCACAGCTGGACGGACAATTACGCGTACCAGCAGGATTTCCTGTATCTCCCTCCGGTCAAGCGGGGGCGACTGAGACTGCGATCAACACCCAGACGAGGCGGTGAGAAGTGCGAAGTATCCGGACCAGAGCCTGGCTGAGAGAGCAAGATCCGAGGTATACAGAGACCCACCAGTTCGAAGTCAAGCCCAGTTTCCGACGAGTCGAGTCGAGTCCAGTCCGGTTCAAGTTCAAGTTACCGAGGCCTTCAGTTTCCGAAGCTACCCGGTGAGTACCATTACTGGGGAGGCATTTCTGACGTGCACATAGGTTGTGCCGGTCAAGACGGGTTTGGGTACACAAATCCGGTCTGCACTGTTTTAGCAGTGTATCTGTACTGTTTAGCAGTATATCAAGTATTCCGAAGTATCTAGTTATTGTCAAGAATTATGCTTGGTGATCAGTTATGCAGACGATCATCATTGTTGTTTATTTTAAAGGTTAAAAATGCTTAATGTTCAATGTTTAATGTGTTAAACGTCCTGCATATTGTGGTATGAATGGTTGTTCATTAATGTGCTTTTGTATTAAGTGTGTTCAAGATTAAGTATCGGATCAGTTGTCAATATGCCGCTCTTTTCGAAATTAAGACAGATCACTACGAGAAAAGGGGTACTTGAAGAAGCCGTCTCTATTCCTCCTAGGGATACTCCGGGGCACTTCATGTATCACAAACATGGCTTAGACGCTATATTATTTCTTGATTTATGGGTAGACTACACCAAGGGATTACCAGAAAGTCAGAGGTGGCCCGCAGCGGGGACCTGGGATGCAGAGTGCATCATGAAAGTCGAGGAAGAGTTATGGAAAAGGAAAGTCAGACAGTCACAGAAAGACGCCGTTGAGTTATGGCGGAAAGAATCTCATAGACGCACAGAAAAAGCACGTAGACAGGAAGAGAAGAGTAAAGAAAGTTCAAATAAAGTTCGAGACAATCTATTAATTGAGGAAGGTATCCGAGTGAAATCAGAACAAGTAGATAGACAAAGAAATACCCTCATGAATGGTATGTATCCCCTTCTAGCCGAAGGATTACCTAAGGCTACCCCAGAGATACCGAAAGACTTGCCACCCCCATTATTCCCAATTAAGGTACATCCTAAGGGGCATCCTAGAACCGCAGAAGATGTTTTTCTTTCCTCATATTTAGATGACGCAGCTCCCGAGTATGCTAATTCCGCCCCACATAGACCGCATACCAGGGAGGTCCAACGCCAAGATCCAGCACCCGTATCCCTACAGCAACAAATCGAGTCACAAGTTCCGGCAAGCACATCTGTTTCTGCATCCGTTCCTACAGCTACTTCTATAGCTGTGTCCACACCTATAGTTGCTGTGTCACGTTCGACGAATCCTTTCACACCCGACGCCCCAGATGGGGCCACGGGAGGTGCTACCAATGATTTTTCTACGCCACCTAGAATAAATAAACTTATTTTTCAAGAGTCAGCGCATTCACGTACACCCAAATTCGTAAGTGACCGTGCGCTTAAGGAACTTCTTATAGATTGTAGATATGACCCGGTGACCGGTAAAGAGGACGAAATGATCCTGGCATCATTGCGTATCAGACGAGCCGCAGGGTATTTAGCGAAGTTACCAGGAATGACTGCGCATCTAGACAAAATATACCATTTTGTCCAAACAGGGCGAGATCCAGAATGTATTAACAGAGCTATGGAATACCAGAAAGTAGAAATACAGGGGGAACTGTTACGTTTCCTCATAAACTGTGTGATCAGAAATCAAGACCGACCGGGGGTAGACCCGGATGCAATGAAAATTCTTACAAGATGGAGCCAGAATATATCAGAAGGGAGACACGATAAGCAAAATTGTATAATAGCCATGTGCCGAAAGATCCGTAAAGAAATAGAACGCCTACACGAAGAGAGATTAGAGACAGACGAGTTCGAACAAAGCGAGGAAGAAGGGTCAGGACCGCCCGCGGAACAGCCAGACACCATAGCCTATGTAGGTAGAGGAAGATCTTGTAATAGGGATCAGACTAGATGTCATACTGATTCAATACGTCCAATATGTCTAGAAAATAACAGGAATTTCCAGATACCTATAATTAATATAAGGTCTAACGAGCATTCGTTCCAAACCGCCGACAAACTACTCCGAGAACGAAGGGGTTATCATTTTCTCGATTCTATGGATGAACAAGATTTAGCCAGGGCAGCTGTCCACTGGGTGGACAGTCCCGGAAAATATAGTGATGCTACAGTAGTACGCACATTTTTGAATCTCACCCCAGATGAACAGAGGTTAGCTGGGATTTATATGATTCAACAACTCATTATACTATATCAGAGTCAGCATTCGGACCCTGGTCCCTTACCTGACATATTGACTGAATTGCTTATGAATAAATGGAGAGGTCCAGGTACTAAATTAATTAAAGAAATTCTAGTATCAAGAAAGCAGTATATTCTTTTTGTATGCTCAGAGCATGTCTCTTTGCCCGACAAGGAAAGAACCACGTATCACATGGATAGACAGAATCCCTTACGAGAAGTACACCCAATAAAAGGCGAGGACAACGAGTTTAGGCGCGTATTTGTATATACGCCCATATCAAAAATAGAACTGTTACAAATGAAGAAAGTGGTACCCAGTCATGACAAAGATCCAGCGGGTTTTCACCGAGAAATTAAAGACATGTTACTCATGGGAGAGTATACCTATCCCGACATTATGACAATATTAAAGGTGTTGATGCCTGCTGGCATTTATGAGAAACTCAAGGAAAAAGAGTGGGAGGTAGGAGACCAAAAGATAGAATGGTCAGTATTAGAAGCAGAAGAAAAGGCCCGAACTGCAGGAGCAGGACTTGGGGACAAAACTAAAGCACTACCAGGTTTACTAGTACAGGTACTGCCACGGTTATTAACTACGAAAAAGGAAGATTGGGGTACAATTTCAGCCTGTAAACAGAAGCAAGATGAAGACACTAGTGATTACTATGCCCGATTCGAGAAATGTTTTGGTATAAATAGTGGCATAAAAGCAAGTAGCGAATCATACCCGCATCTGTTTGTAACAAAATTAGTGGAAAATGCCCTGCCCCCAGTAAAGAATAGAGTATTAAAATTCGAGAGTACCTGGCAAGGTAACACTCCATCACAAATGTTACAAATGTTACAGTACCATCACAATAGAATTAGAGAGGAACAAGAACATGAACACAGACGCATGAAAGACACAAAAATGAAAATGCTAGTTTCCCAGACAGTTCCAGCTGAAGGACATAAAAAGGGTATGACACATTCCGATTCAGCAGGACCTGTAAAAGGGACATGCAATTATTGTAAAAAGCCAGGTCATTACGTACACGATTGTCCAGTTCTAAAACATAATATCTCTATAGGTAAAACACAAGAAAGATCACGGCCACTAAGACAAGATCAGAATGAACAAGGAGCTATGCAGCATGCCCAGGCCATGCCAGCCGCACAACAGCCAATACAGTTTGTGCCAGCTGCACCACCGTTGCCTGCTGCTGCCACACAGACCACAACACGACAAATGTATCAGACTGCGCAGTATGAATATCCTGAGTATCAGCGTTACGCATGAACTAGCCTAGAGAGGGAAGTTGACTTACCCCTTATCGAGATTCCTGTAGATCAAGAAGGACCTTATGTACATAGTGAATTATTAGGTCAAGATAGAAAATTTTTACTCGATACAGGGGCAAGTCGAACAACTATAAAACGTAGTGAAGTTCCAGGGGCACCCCTCTCAGGCTCTCAGAATATTTCCCTTGGTTTTTCAGGAAAACCTATTGTTAATGAAGTATCACAGCCTCTTCCACTTACGATAGGACCTCTGACCCGAACTACAGATTTATTGCTTACTAAATCATGTCCAGAAAACTTGTTAGGAATAAAAACGTTGAAAGCCCTAGGAGCCATAATATGTTGTTCTCCGGAAGGAGTAAGGTTGTTTTTACGTGATTTTAAAGGTCACTATGTGTCTAGAGACATGGATCCCCGACTGCAGACTTTACCTACACATCTATGGGCACAAGGCCCTACTGATGTTGGTTGCATGAATATTACACCATATCGAGTCACATTAAAGGCAGGAGTGGTGCTACCACGAATGCGACAATACAAGTTACCACCAGATGCTGTAGTGGCTTTACTACAAATCATTGACGAGCTAATTGCCCAAGGAGTAGTTGTAGAAACAGACTCCAATGTATGTAATTCACCGATAATTCCGATTCTTAAACGAACAGATCCTACAGCCCCGCCAGTATATCGATTGGTTATTGATCTGCGCGAGTTAAACAAATGCATTGTGCCACAATTTCCTGTGGTCCCAGATATCTCGTCATTATTGACAGCTATTGATTCCGAAGCAACATTCTTTACTGTAATTGATCTCAAGAATGCCTTTTTCAGCGTCCCAATAGATCCGGAAAGTCAATATTTGTTCGGATTTAGTTTAAATGGGCGTAGCTTTAAATTCTCACGCGCACCTCAAGGATTTACAGAAAGCCCCAGCATCTATAGCCAAGCACTAAAACGAGAACTTGACAGTATCCACATGCCAGTTAACACTGCCTTGCTTCAATACGTCGATGATCTGCTGATCACCGCGAGAAGCGAACCGGAATGTGAAAAAGCATCACTGACAGTTTTACAATTTCTAGCCGAAAAGGGGCACAAGGTGTCCCCTTCTAAGCTGCAATTCTGTGTCCAGCGAGTTGTTTATCTTGGACACTCGCTGTCCAAGGAGGGAAGGCAGCTTACACCCGACCGCATTCAGTTAATAACTAACATGCCAATACCCAAGACACAAAAGGAAGTACGAGCTTTCATAGGCCTCACGTCATATTGCAGGCAGTGGATCCCTCAGTACGCATTTCTAGCAAAACCACTCATTCAGTTAACCACACAGGAGGCAGCCACACCGACTGTTCTCCCTTGGACTCAGGAACATACACAAGCTTTTGAAAGCCTAAAGAAAGCTTTATGTCAAGCACCCGTTTTAGCAACGCCATGTTACAGAAAACAGTTTACACTCTTTGTTACAGAACGCGAAGGTACTGCCTTGTCAGTACTAACACAGGAACAAGCAGGAGCACACAAACCATGTGCTTATTTTTCTAGTACATTAGATCCCGTAGCTCAGGCTTTGCCTGCATGCCTGAAATCAGTGGCAGCGACAGCTTTAGCAATCAGACAAAGCGATGCCATAGTGTTAGGACATCCATTGACAGTTCAAGTACCACATGCAGTAGAGGTTCTTGTGAATAGAACGCAAACACAACACTTGACTATAGCACGACTTACAGGGTATGAACTTACATTGTTTCAGCCACATATAGAAATCAGACGCTGTAACACATTGAATCCTGCCACACTTTTACCTGTAATCGGAACAGACCCACTAGCCCATGACTGTATTGAAGTTATTACGATAACGACGAAACCCAGACAAGACTTAACCGATGTCCCATTGTCAGACCCAGACCTGACATTGTATGTAGATGGTTCATGCATGAGAACAAGTACAGGAGAGTTAGTAGCCGCTTACGCAGTCACAACAGATACTGAAGTCATTGAAACTAATCGTATAAATACCTTGTCAGCTCAAGCCGCAGAACTCATCGCTCTGACACAAGCCTGTATTCAAGCCACGAATAAAAAAGTCAACATATACACTGATTCACGTTATGCATTCGGAGTTGTACATGACTTCGGCGTGCTGTGGCGAGAGAGAGGTTATTTAACTTCCCACGGTGCCCACATTCAGCACGGACACCTCATTCATGCCTTATTAGATGCAATACATCTACCCACTGCAATATCAATTATGAAATGTAAGGCTCATACGAAGGTTACTGATATCATTTCCCGAGGCAATGATCTAGCCGACAGAACAGCTAAACAGACTGCTCAAACTCAAACCCCCGACATGACAAAGACAATAGTCCCGGCACCGACACATTGTATGACAGTTAAAGATCCTACTCTTGACGTAATTGACATACAGACACATGCTACACCAGATGAAATAAAGAAATGGACTGAATTAGGAGGGATCCAAACGGACCAAGGATGGATGATGAAGGAAAAGTCTGTATGGTTCCTTCCTGATTCAATGGTCCAAGTTATAATTAACACTATACATAGTCCAGCACATCTAGGAGAAAAAGCTATGCTAGACAGCATTCAACACATTTGGTTCAATAAACATTTACGAGCAGCAGCCAAACAAAAGGTCCGTACCTGTATGATCTGTTGTCAGTTCAACCCAGGAAAAAGCGTTCCCGTAGAACAGGGTGGATTTCATACTCCTAATCATCCTTTTGAAGTACTCCAGATGGACTATATCCAGATGGAACGATGTCGAGGATTCAAATATGTTCTTGTAGTTGTCTGCGCTCTGTCCCGTTGGACAGAGGCATACCCGGTTTCAGATTACACTGCCCCGACTACTGCCAAACAGTTGGTTCGAGAATTCTTCCCACGATACGGTTTACCACGTGCTGTTCACTCAGATAACGGCCAGCCGTTCTCATCCGAATTAATGAAACACGTTTCACTTCTGGTAGGATATCAGTGGAAATTCCACTGTGTCCGACACCCCGAGGCAGCAGGTCTCGTAGAAAGACATAACCAGATACTGAAAATCAGAATGTCCAAAATATGCAGAGAGAAAGGTGTCGACTGGGTAGTAGCGTTGCCCGTTGCACTCTTTTACATGAGAATGGTAGCACACTCTCGAACAGGGCTATCCCCGTATGAGGTGATCTTCGGCAGACCACCGAATATGTGGGGGACGCCTATACCACGCAAAATAACTGATATTGACTGTAATATGCTGACAGATTACTTGGCTTCCTTGATGTCTGCACTACAATCTTGTTGTTCACAGGTAGCTGCAGCCTTTCCCGACAACACTGAGGTGAAACCCCATGACGTTGTTCCGGGTGATCTTGTCTTTGTGAGGAACTTCGACCGAAAGACTCAGCTGGAGCCCAGGTGGAAAGCACCCAAGTTGGTCCTGCTGACCACAAGGACAGCCGTGAAGATCGAGGGCCGCAAGGGCTGGATTCATTCAAGTCTTATCAAGAAATTTCATGGACTATCCTCGGATATAGACATTGTGCCCTGCACTCCCTCACAGACTGATTCAAAATTTCCTTTTGTTGAACCAAATGACTCTGAAAACTACAAACTAAAGCTTAGGCCCAACAGGTCGAGCAATTTGATTGTTTAAGTCCTCTCCAAGGTGAAGCGGTTGAATTGTCTCTGACATGTATCCCTTGGACCTGAGTAGAGAAAATACCCGAAAAATGTTGAAACGACAGGCGTATTGTAAATCACTGCGTAGCCACTGTATAGGGACATTATTAATTCTGTTTTTATTGAGTCTTTTAATAATTATTACAAGTATGTTGTTGCACATATATTACCCTATTTCTAGACATGTTTATAATGTTACTGCTGAACATTCTTTTAGTGACTTACCTCCGCATGAATTGTCTTATAGACTTGCGCTGCGCAATAACACTTTCATTAGTATGTTACATCATTCCCATCAGACTAGTAATGCCACCAATTGTTGGGTGTGTGGCCGACTCCCTCCCTATCAAAATTATGAAGGAGTCCTGCCTTTCTTTCCACATCCATTTACACATAATGGGTCCTGTGGAGCATGGTTTAGTTTAATCAATTCCATAGACTCAGACACCGCAGTTTACCAAGATCATTGGATATGGGGAAACCTGAACCTAGTTTTACTCAAGGTCTGCTACCCTGACAAGGAGGGTCGCCCCAAAAGAACAGGAACTGATCTAGAAAATGAAGTATATGGATTAGGTAATTTTACACCTAATCTCATGATTCTAAATGTCGTATCTGAAGTCGAACTAGTCTTACCCACCATGTCAGTATTCCCAGCGAAGGGTGAATTGTGTGTAAGAAAGGTTGGTTCCATACATATGGGCCATAGTAAATGCACTACTATAGTAGAATTCAGTGATCAAGGAAAATCTTCATTTAAAGCTTCTCGCCATTCCTACTTTATATGTGGTCAGACGGCATATATGCATCTACCTCTAGATTGGGATGGTACCTGCTACATTGCATTCCTTTTGCCACCTGTTTTCCTAGCTCCTCCTGATTATTACAGAAATATTCATTTAGTACACAACAGAGAGCGGAGAGATCTCCCCATTGTCGATTACACTGAGACGGCATGGGACAAGTATGTAGATTTTAATAAAGGCATCTTTCCCTATATAGGTACTGTTACTAATAGTAAGCTGATACGTAGATTAACTAGAACCCTTGAAGCAGTAGTGAATGAGACTATTTCCGCCTTAGGCAATTTAACGGAAGAGCAGTCTGCTATGCGGATTGTTGTGCTTCAAAATCGTCTTGTCCTTGACGTCATCCTGGCTGATAGGGGCGGAGCTTGTAGGGTCATCGGATCAAGCTGCTGCGTATTCATACCAGAAAATTCGCCATCTGTATATAAAGCCATCACTCGCCTTCATAAGATTGTAAACCAGATACACCAGAACCCAGGCACTTGGACTTGGTCCAGTTGGTTTTGGAGTGTGATATCAGCCTGGGGATGGAGAGTTTTATCCTTCCTAGGTATTGGCCTTCTCATACTATTCAGTTGCTGTCTGTGTCTACAATGTGGACCAGCGATTTGTGGTCTGTGTGCCACATCGTGTATTCCACCACCAAGATTTCATTCAAGATCACGGAAGAAGAAAGAAGAACAAATGATGCTACATGAACAGATCAATGGATTGATGAAGATTGATATCTCTTGAAGGGCAAGTAGGGGACAAGGAGGGAATGTGGAAATGTGGATTTTCCTGGTCAGTTATGTCCCCTATCTTGGACCCCAACGGTTCTATGTGCATGTCACAAGTACATGTATGTTCCCTCCAGTTCCAGTTATGAAGACGCAAATACATGTGCGTCCACCGTCAACATGTCCTCTGTCAGATCCGCCATGAATAGGCCGGATATTCCATTCCTAAATATAAAAGGCCACCGGCTTTATATGGTTCACTTATGCCATTTTACAGTCCAGGCAAGTAGGCCCTGATTCTGTCATCAAAACTCCTCTTGCCTTCTGCCTCTGAAAGCTCCAGTCTGAGCCTGCATCTGTGACCATGAACTTTGTCTCATTCTCTGCGCGGCTCACGAAGCCCGACATCAGCCTATTCTCTGCCAAGAACTGTATTTCACCTTCGAATTATCTGCTTCCCCCTCAGCCGATGCATTCCTGCCTAGTAGCTTAAGTAAACATTCTTCCAAATACCAAGCAAAAGGCCCGGCTTCTCTGTCCTCATGCAAGTAATTCATAGCCCTGTTACCATGGAATATTCCTACCCCCTCGCATTCAGTGTAGACACTTAGACGCTTGTACACGCACGCACAGTCTTCTTTTGTGGATAACATAGTTCTTTAAACATAGGATGCTAGATATGATTTGGGATTAGGTTGACTTGACCCCCCAGACTTTTCGTCTCCACACGTAGAGCTAATGTCAAGTCCCCTTCACCCCCTAGTTACACGTCAATTACACGTCATGCTGCTGCGCGCGCATCTATGCCAAGTATTATCTTATAGATCCACCTATGTATGACATCATAACCAATCATGTTCCTTTTTTATTCCTTATTACACCCATTTTCGATTACGCAGGTGCAACGTCAATTTCCTCATCAATTGTTACGCCTACTGTATTCGCTTCATTGTAATGAATGTACTATAAAAGTTACTTCTTGTCAATAAAGTATGTACTTCACTTCCTGAACCCCCGTGGTGATGGAACTTGGAGCATCCGATTATAATCGATCATTGGAATAAAGCCCATTCCGAAACTCTAATATCACGGATTCTGCCTCTCATTTTACTGAGCTATTTAATTATGATTCTGTATCAAATTCAGTCCCGGTAAAGGAATTTTATTTACCACAGTTCTCCAACAACCATTTTGTGTCTTTCGCCCAAGCGCTGTTTGGTGTGGGACAGGGACAGTTGCTGCTTTTTGCCAAGATGGTGCATATGGCATGAACAATATGGCCGTCATGTCCCGCCAAGTCGCAGGAGCACGTCACAGTGCGGCAGCTATTGGAACTGGTTGGGTGTAGGTAGTTGATAACTCAACTGTACGCCGCCTTGGTGGCAGACAGAGTGGGAACTATGGAACGGGTATGAGAGTGGTGGGAATGAGATTGCTCTGAAGACCTGAGGTTGATGGACTGGAGCAAAGCCTGTGCCCAGGTTAAACAGGAGTCACCTAATGCTCTATTTAAGATTATACATTCCCGCTATTTACACAGGATGTACATTAACACGCAGTAGCTTTCTAAATTATATCTGGAGTCTCCGGTGGCATGTCGCTGATGTGGCCATATTGCAGTGGACTTGTTACACATGACTTGGGTAGGGGGGCGGGGTTTCACATATAGTTACGTTCTGGGAGGCAGTACTGCACCTGACAAGAATTACGAGACTGGCACGTGACAAAGATGAGAGCCAAGATGTTTGCATTGGGAGTGGTGTTGGCGAGGTGCTGTATAGCTTATTCACTGGGTGGCGGCACGAACCCCAGTGGTGAAACAATGATAAAAGGATTTGCTAGAATGGACAATAGCTGCTGAAGTGTATATCAGACATGCAGGCAAGATAAGAAGGTGGAGAAGATTTAGCAACTTGGAGAGAGATGCTTTGTAGGATGACGGAGCCCCCTGATGGTAGTACTCTGTGACGGAGATAAGCCGCAGCGGGGGAGGGGGATAGAGGTGAGGGAAGGGATTGGGATGGGTGGAGACTTTGGGAGCGCTTGTTTTTGTTTTGTGCAGCATGCCCAGGGAGATGCATTTGATGTTGCAAGTGTAATCAAGTTCGTATTTACAATGGCGATAAAGGATATTTCAAAACAAATAGCACCCACTTGCAAGGTGCGCTGCTTGGTTGTTACTGATTGTTTCCCAAAAAATTGAAATGTCAATATAGATTTTTTTTTTTTTTTAAAAGACCATGCCATTGATGTACATTTGGAATGAATTAACAATGCAGTTATAATACATGTCAAACATTCATTCTCCACTTACATGGTTTAGATACTCTTATTTACTCACTCCAAAATTTAAAGGCTGTTACCCTCTGAAGAATTGCATATACGGACACAAACAAATACTTTACACAGCTCTATCCCACATAAAGTGGTGGTGTACACCCTTGGATTTGCTACTTGAAAGCTTTCTCTCTAATAACCAAGCATTATTCCCAATAGTTGCATTAATGGTTTATTTGCTCAAAGATAACAGGTCGGAGGCTCAAACCCTTCTAGTTTGTTTCAGCTATGAAATCCCATTAGCGAGACAAACATTTAAAAGGGGTTTCCAGTACATAAACGTGGTTTGATAGGACCACCTGGCATGGCAGTGTGGGTTAGACTATTCATGCTGGAGCTGGACCCACGTAATTTGCACATAGCAAGTCTACTTGGGTTTAGTGAGAAAAAAATGATGGACTTGAATGCAGCTAGAGCGACTGCCAGAGGCTGAGATTTTTCAGTGCTGTCCGCCCATCAGCTATGCATTTTTCCAGTACAACAGGCAGGTCCAGACCAGTCACTATCTTACTGTGCTGCAGGACTGAACCTAGAACTCATTGCTATGCACAAACTATGCCAAAAACAGTTTGAGGTTGCTTCTGTGTCTGCTTAGAGGTCATAGCCTGGCAGTTTGGGCGGGACGTTTGGAGCAAGACTGATTTGCGTAACACTGGTCTCTGTCTTAAGTAACATAGTGGTCGAAAAACAATGGACTGGAATTCAGGCCACAGGCAATTAATTGACAGAGGCTGAAACATTTGCAAGCAATCCAGCCAGCACCTTTGTGTTTACATTGATAACGTTGAAACCATCACAGTTGTTTCAGCATTTTAAAATAACTACCATTTTTTATGGACTGTCAGAAGAAAAGAAAAATATAATTTGACTACTATATTCAACATCATACGTGTCATCATACGTGTGCTTTCAAAAGTTTGGATGATCCCTCATAATCAGTGACTGGCATTGATAAGATACATGGGCAATGTGTTTGCATTCTTTCAGCTGCACATGCGCTCAGTACAATACCACAGTTTAAAACAAAATGAAGCAAAGTGATAGGAGCAGCACAGTAATAGTGCAGTTTGCTACAGACGCAGTTACTTAAATGTTTTATTGCAAATATCTTTATAAGTACATTTTAATGATACGAAATAAAGTATAGACCCTTGGCCCAGCATATATAGGTAAATGCAAGCACCCATACAAAGATTCACAACAAGTAGCCCAAGTGTGCAACAGGTCATAGAGAAGACATGTCACAGTTTTTCAAAAAAAGTAGCAACTGATCTAATGGCCTCTAATCTAATAGAGCTGATAAATTTAAAAGACTTAAGTTTGTTTCCCCTGCAGATGACACACAAATGTATTTCCGCATATATGATCGGACGGAAAAATATAGCTATCTTAACTGGTGTGTTGACATAGTTGATTAGTTAGAGACCAGCCGGATGAAACATAAAGCAGCCCAAAAAAGTTATTTATCTGTTAATATCAGTAAATGTGATGTCAATACACACCATGATATATGCAGGCCTGACCACGGCAATACCAATAAATGCAACGTCGAAGCAAGTCGTAAAATGTGCTTGCGTAACAATGTCAATACCAGTAGAAACAAAGTCAATGTATGTCATAATCTATGCACACATGTTATTGAAAATTTGTATTGCAAACGTTCACCAAACAGGTCTCTTGGCGCTGGGTTATTCTTTGGAGTCACTGAATCAGAAAAGTCCATGTCTAGCTGTAGGCTTGAGTAAAAAACCAAGTCTTCAGCTTTTTCCTAAAGCGCATATAGTCTGTTTCTAGTCTCAATGATGAGGGCAGAGAGTTCCAGAATTGGGGTCCCTGTGTTGAGAACCGCGACCCTCCTGTCCGTTTGCATCTGAATTTGGGAACCACCAATAGATTCATATGCATAGATCTTAGAGTGCGCTATGGAGACTATACATGAATTCTTGAAGATATAAACTTCGGACCAGTACCATGTATAGCTTTGACCAGTATTCATCCGGTTTTGAACATGAAACGCTGCTCCACTGGAAGCCAGTGGAGCTCCTTCAGCAGCGGTTAGACATGGCATCATCTGCCTTGTTGATAGATAAGTCTGGCTGCTTGATTTGGTATCAGCTGCAGACGGTTTTTCTGGGTACACAGGAGGCCAAGATAAATTGCATTTGCATAATTAATATTGTATTAGATCAGGGCAATGATGATTGGAATGCTGGCCTCTCTGCTGTAAAACCTTCTGATTTTTCGCAGTTTCCGAAGTTGGAAAAAACAGGCAGAGGTGACTGAACCAATCTGCGAGTTCGTGGAGAGGTCTGAGTCGATTTGAATGCCAAGGCTTTAAATCGAGTTCTTAGGAATCGGTGCAGGGCCTAGCTCCGAGAGCAAGTAGGCTGGGGTCCAGTGCGATAATTTGTTGTTAGGGAAGACTATTTCAGTTTTTTCGGAGTTTAATTTTGAAAAAATTTTAAGCAAATTTTTATTCATCAAAGGACACATATGGAGCAGGGCTCTGAGCTCCAGAGACATCTGTATAATCATTACACAGCATCCTTACTTTGATTTTTGACAATAAAGAGAACAAGGATAAGGAAAGGGCAATACCAATGAAAATATACCTGCAAAAAACCCATCCCCCAATAACAGCCTCCTACCCCCCCTGTCGCACTAACCGCCCCCTGCCATGACCTAGTTGCGACCCTACCCCCTCGCAACCGTACACGTGAAGATTGTAAGCACATCACTCACCCAATAGAAGACATTAGACCGGATTCCAGGGCCTCCCTGCAGCCACCGGCTCCAGCAGCAGGCCGGATAGTCTGCCCACCGCTTCCAAATTTTAAAGTGTTTTTGCGGGCAACCTCGTGCCAAAAAGATCAGAAGTTCTAAGCCCATACAGAAGTCTGACACCGAAGGTGGCATTGGAGCCTTCCAGGCCTGTGTAATATCTCTCTTTGCCAAAGTAAACCCCAACAGCATAAGGTGTCTTTTATACATATTGCCCTCGATCCCCTCCATAATATGCAGTAGCATCAGCTTCGGTGACAGTGACAGATTCCAGCCCAGCGCCTCCGAGAGGCAGGAGACTACCCCCCTCCAGAACCGTGCCCAAGACAAGCAGTGCCAGATAGTATGCATCAGGGTCCACTCCTCCCTCTCACATCGAAGGCATAGTGGAAAGGCCACCAGACCCGTGGTCCACAGCCGGACCTAAGTAAAGTATACCTGGTGAAGGTTTTTAAATTGGACGAGACGTAGGCGCCCCGTAATGGCCGCCCCCTGCGGTGAGGCCAGGGCCTCCGTCCAGTCCTCCTCATCCAGCGATCCAACCTCCCCCTCCCAGGCCTCCCTGAGCTTCTGCAGTGTGAGGGAGCAGTGCGTAGCCAGGGGCTGATATACCTTGGATATTTTGTGGTCCTGTAGGTCCCCCATAAATACCTTAGTTTCCACCGGGCTGAACTCCGCCAACGACTCCAGGCTCACTAAACTAGGGGAGAGGGCGTGGCGAACCTGAAGGTACCTGTAGAACTGGGCACGAGGCATTTGAAATTCTGTTTGTAAGTCCTGAAAGGACTTCAGCGTAAGCCCCCTCATAACATCCTCCCAGGGTAGAAATTCCGATACTGTCCTACCCACTAAAGCCAGACAGGGTAGCCAGCTGTAGCAGGCAGCCATTATTCCACAAGGGGGTTTTCCGGGTCAACGTACCCCACCACCCCATACGCCGCAGGGCCTGTCACCTAATTTGGAAGACCACCTGAGTTACTGACGGTAGGGCTCGACGCATTGGCGCCTAGTATAGAATAGTATGAAGTGAGGAGTCCCCCATCAGGCGCCTCTCCACTGCATAGGCTGGATCCTCACTGCCCCCATACCACCATTCATTCAGGACGAGCAGATGTGAAGCCATATAGTAGGACAGTATGTCAGAGGTCGCCAGGCCTCCACAATACGTAGATAAGAAGCACGTACGCAGTGCGACCCTCACTGTGCCTCCCGCCCATAGAAACTGGCCCAGCGCTGCATTAACCTGCTGGAACCATCTAGGGGAAACCGGGTAGGGATGACTCTGCATTTGACAAAGCAGACGGGGAAGCTCTACCATCTTGAAGATAGCCGACCGTCTATATATATATATATATATATATATATATATATACAATGGCATACGGGACAAGATTTTCATATCCTCCCGCACGCGGTTCTAGACCGGAGCCAAATTCCTCTCCCATGCCACCGTAGGGGACTCTGACAGGAAGACACCAAGATATCTCATCCCGTCGGTAACCACACAAATGGACGAGGCCCAGACACCCACCTCCGGTGCATCCCCCAAAAGCCAGAGCGTAGATTTGCTCGGATTCAAGTAGAGTCCTGACAATTCCCCAAATTTTTGCATAATACGTAACAACCGTGGGCTGGTGTGGTCGACCTCCGTGAGGAAAAATAAAACATCATCAGCATATAGTGCAATTCGATCAGACAATCCGCGCTCCAACTCAAAACCTGTCACCTGCGCGTCCATGCGAACCCATGCCGCCAGAGGTTCAACTGCCAGTGCGAACAAGTAGGGAGACAGAGGGCAGCCCTGTCAGGTACCCTGGCCAAGAGAAAAGGTAGAGGAAGTAGAGCCTGCCACCCGTACCGACGCGGTAAGATCAGTGTATAGTAGGGACAAGTAGGACACGAATCGCGGTCCCAGATTCAATCTGTGCAGTAAAGCGGAGAGATACACCCAACTAAGAGAATCAAATGCCCTGTCCATATCGGCCAATAGAAGCGCAGCCCGATCGCTACGCCCCCTGACGGCCGCCACGGCCACCTGCGCCAGGCGAACATTATGTCTGGTCGCCCTCTGGGGCATTAACCCGGGCTGGTCCGGGTGAACCAAGGTAGTAATATGCGCCCACAAGCCGTTGGCCAAGGCTTTGGCCACTATTTTTGCTTCTGTGTTCAGTAGCGAAATGGGACGATAAGAAGCATGTTGTTTCGGGGGTCTACCCGGTTTGTGAAAGACCACTACCTCCGCATGCCTCCAATCCCGAGGGAGACTACCCAGCTCTCGGGACTTCTCCACAACACTACGGTAATGGGGACCTAGCTGCAAAAAGAATTTCTCAAAAAATTCACATGGAAACCCATTGGGCCCCGGAGCCTTACCCGAGTTGATGTCACCCAAAGCTGCACCCAGTTCCTCCTCTGTGAGCGGGAGATCCAGCTCCGCGCTCCCCTCATCTGACAGTGCCCGTGGCGGGAGGTCGTCCAGAAACCGGCCTATCTCATGCTCACTGAGACATTCCTTGGGGGCATATAGCTCCGCATAGTAGGTAGAGAAACTCTCAGCAATATCCAAGGAGTCTGTAAGAGGCCGTCCATCCGGGCCCACTATCCCAGGGAGAGGCTGGGAATGAAACAACCCCTGGCAGAGCCTGTGAAGCATCTTACTAGACTTGTCCCCCCACTGGTAGATCCTACTACGCGTTGCCAACCAGGTGAGGCGGGCCTCATCCATAAGCAGGGCTCCATAAGTCTGTTGCGCTAGCTGAAGCTCACGCCGTGTTTGGTCCCCTCCCTCGCCAATGAAGCTCAAGATCCGCAATATTCACTTCTGCCTGGAGCAGGGCCTCCCTCCGAGTCTTGCAGAAGGAGATATCCACTCCCCGCAGGGTGGACTTCATTGCCTCCTAGACATGCTCAGCCGCGGACACCGACCCCACATTAAATCGACAAGTATTGATCCAGCGCCCCCTCCAGGCATTCCCTGTACTCTGCCTTCTGGAGGTTCCACGCCGACAGGCGCCAGCTGAACGGCCGTTTTGCCCAACCCATCCGCAACTTAAGGATTATCGGCGAGTGATCTGAGAGGCCCCTCTGCAGTATATCCGCCTCCTCCACCCGAGCAACAACTGCCCGAGGTACAAACAAATAATCTATTAGAGAGAAAGAACTATGGACTGCAGACATGTAAGTATATCCCCGGTCCTGTTGGTGCAACCGACGCCAGAGTTCCACCCAGTCAAGCCCAGACACGAACGAGGACAGTTTCATAGCCTGACTAGCCACCACCCCCTCCCCGGGCCGCCAGCAGTCCCAGGCCACATCCAAAACATCATTCCAGTCCCCCCACCCCCTCCCCCCTATCACAGACAGGCAATCTGGCATGTCCGCCAACAGTGACATAAGCCGCTCACCCAGACTGGAAAGCGGAGGAGGAGCATACACACAACCCAATACCACCGGTTCTTCCCTGATCTTGCCTTGTAGGAATAAGTAGCGCCCCTGGGTGTCCGTCCATGCCTTAATATGTGTTCAGTGGACTCGTCGGTGAATCAATATCGCCACCCCCGCACAAACCCGTAATGGAAAACCTGGGCGTAGCCGTAACGCTGGAGGCAGAGAGCCTTAGACCCCCATGAGACGAATTTCCTGTAGCATAAGTGTATCTGCGGGGACCCATTTGGCGTAATGGAGAATAGCCCCACACTTAATTTTATCAAGGGCTCCGCTGACGTTCCAGCTTATCACCTTGAGGGTCTCAGAGGAAATACGGGCATCACTAGGTGAATTGGCCATGGGGAACCCCGATGGACAAGGCGAGTGCAGAGGAAAATGTGTAGTGCGAGCATAGAGGCCTAACGGTAGGACAGTACAGTGAGACTTGTGAACCCAAACAGAAACAAGCCCCATAACAACCCAACAAAGCCCCCCCATCCTATACTTCAACAATGATGAAGCATCTGTTGCGGCAGGTGCCACCCGCAGACCCCAACAGGGAGTCCAGGCACACCTCAGCCAATGAATCCCCAAAGTACAACCTGAGTTAGGCAGGCACCCTCTCCGCTTGGAGACCAACAGAGAAGCCGGCCCTCACCGAGTCACCTTCGATCTAGACAGCAATGTTCAATGCACCAAGGACTGCAGACACCCCCAGCAATCAGGAGCCAGACACAGGCTGCCGGGAGGCCAATCCGGTCCAGGAGGAAACACTGCAGGAGCGGGATCGACGGTTGGATCTGGTGCGCCTGCGCTCCTTAGGCTTTGAGTGGGGTTGCTTAGGAGCTGCCTCACAAGACGAGGAGTCCGACTCCCGCCGAGGTGGTGTATGGGGACGCAGCCGGACTGTCTCACTTGTCCATTGAACACCTCCTCCGGTGTCTCGAAGAAATGAGCCCGAGAACGGTATACCACCCGCAGGCGGGCCGGGTACTGCAGGGCGTAAGGAAGTTTGAGTTCTGGAAGCCGGGCCTTGGCTGCTAGAAAGGACTGTCTCCGCTGCTGGATGAATTTAGTGTAATCCGGGAAGATCAGTATGCGTGCACTGTTGAAAAGCAAAGGTTCTTTAGTCCTGGCCTGCTTGAGAATAACATCCCGGTCGTGATAATTCAACAACTGTGCAATGACTGGCTTCGGGCGGGCTCCCGGTGGGGATTTTGCATAAGAGCCCTGTGAGCACACTATCGCAAAACAGCGGGACAGGGACTCCGGGGGGAGCCAACTTTCCAGCCATGTCGTGAGGAACAGTTCTATGTCCCCCCCCCTTGACATCCCTCCGGGAAACCAACAAAGTGGAGGTTATTCCGCCCGGCCCGGCCCGGCCCGTCCTTCCGCATCTTCTACACGTGTGGCCTGGCCCGCTGGGTGGTTTAAAGAGTGGCCACCCGTTGCCGCAGGCTGGCCACCTCATCTTCCATCCCTGAAACCGACGTCTCGGCTTCTGTGATGCGGGCAAAGCATTCCGCAGGTCTTGACGGAAGAGCATGACATCGGAGCAGACTGCTCCGATTGTAGCATCAAGGACATCTCTAGTTTGTGTACTAGCGGCTATAAGCGCAGCATTATCCGGCCCTTCGGAACTAGTCCCCTGCGCTCCTCCAGCCGCTGCAGCGATGTCTCCAGGACCTGTAAATTTATCCAGTGTACCTTGCTTGGACGAGCCACCTACCGTCTTATCTCTCGTCATCTTGTCCACTGGGCCCTACGATGTGCAGGCCACTCGGCACCAATCTGCCCGGCTGCTTCCCACTGGCCACACCAGTCCACTGCCGTGGGTGGATCACATCATCCTCCCGTGCCCGTAGTGGGCGCACTGAAGCCCCCGGATATAAGGCGGCGCAGGGCAGAGAGGGCCGCAACACCACCACGCCAAGGACCGTGCGACCCGACCTGGCCGCCGAACGTGGTAGCCCCACCAGATTCAAGGGGCAGGCATCCTATTGGAGGGGGCTCCCCAGGAACTCCAAAGCAACCTTCTTCCAAAATCAACTAGACACAGCAACTAATCAACCAAAAAAAAAAACCAGTTGAAAATTATCAAAAAACAGACTAACCGCAACAGCGATTATCCTTCCTCAGACAACAAAACAATACCTAGCTGCAAGACCTTCGACTCCTTCTTTGCTGAGAAAACCATGGTAATCACCAACAATATCCAGAAAACTATGCAACTCCTACTATCCGATCCCCCCCTACACCTCATGATCAGAAGGATGCTCAAGTAACCCAACCTGCTCACCTAAAAATAACGCTGCCTGGTCTAGCTTTAAAACCTTCAAAGAAAATGACATTCTAAATCTATTCACCTCTCCTAAATACTTCCAACAACCCCCTCCCCTCCAAATTCCTCAAGGAGTCCATCCACCTCCTACTCCAATTATGGACTAGGATGATCAATGCCTCACACATCCAAGGCGCCTTATCCGACTGCCTCAAAAGTGGCCAGGCTACTCCTATCCCCCCCCCCAAAAAAACCCAACTCTGACCAGTCTGATTTCAATAAGTACCACCCCATCTGTAACATCCTAACCCTAGCCAAACTCTTGGAAAAATGTGTACACTTACAGATTTGCAATCACTTAGAGCAATTCCAACTCCTCGACCAATGTCAATATTTCTTACGAGTGGGTCATAGCACTGTAACTGCCCTGGTCCACACTGTCAACAATGCCCTTTGCTCACTCGACCAGAATGAATCCTGTCTACTTACCCTACTTGACCTGTCAGCGGCATTCAACACTGTCAATCATGATACACTTTTGAACCTTCTAGAGCACAGGATTGGTCTCTCCAGCACCATGCTGAAATAGTCCTCCTCTTTCCTCCACAACAGATCTCAGCACATCCTTATCAACCAAGCTCTTTCGCATCCGTCGCCAGTGTCACTGGGCAAACCCCAAGGCTCAACTCTTTCCCCAACATTGTTTAACTTATATATGGAGCCCCCAAATGAAATCCTCAAAGTCGCACACATCTCCTACCACATGTACACGGACGATACTCAACTTTATTTGAAAATCGCCTCTCTCGATGACATCAATATCCTCAACAACACCATGACTAAAATGCAACATTGGCTGACCCGTAACAACCTCTAACTCAATGCCCTCAAAACAGATTTCTTACTGATCTCACCTCCCACCATCGCCTCTAATATCAAAGACTAGTTCCCACATCTCACTGCCTTGAATTGTACCCCACAAATCATTGACTCTGCAAAATCCATAGGTAAAACCTTGGTCAAACCACTGTTCATGCAAAAACACATCAGTGCTAGCACCAGAGGAGCTAACCATCAAATACATATTCTAAAGAAACCAAAACCTTTCCTCCCCTTAGCAGACCTCAGAACTGCGGTTCAAGCTTTTGCATTATCTAAATTAGACTACGGTAGTGCTACCCTTGTAAGCCTTCCGCAAATCGCACTTGCACCTCTGAAGGCTACTCCAAACGCAGCTGCTAGGCTCATCACTGGATCTGAAAAACGGATATCACTCCCAGCCTTCAATCACTGAAATGGCTGCCCTAGGAGGCAAGGATCCACCTCAAAATTACAATTTTGTGAATTCAAACACATGAAGCCATGATATTCTTATGTATTAAATATTGCTTTTGCTAAATAGTAACAATAACAGCATTCCCTTTCAGAATTTGTTATTTATTTTGATATTATTGTTTCTTTAGGATTAAAGTTTACAGAAACTTGTAATTTAGCGACCTGGAACGCCTTTTGATTATTATGTTATTCATTACATTTGATTTAGATCACGGTTTGATTAATTGTGTCTGTTAAGTCATTTGGGTCTTAGTACCAGTTGGATCCAAACTTTGTAAATTGAATCCCAGGAGAAGGGAATCTTTGTGTTGTTTTTAGCATAAATACCCATCCCTTTTCCTAGCATTAGGGTACCGCCTCTATATTTTGACAAGGAAACTAGAACAGCCACAAGTGTCCGGGGAGGAGGGTGAGTGCATGTGAATGAAAGAGAGTAAGTTGAAAGAGAGTACGTAGCACTGCCTGACCTACATTAGCTTACTGGTGTGCTAAAACATACACACAATAATGTTTGGTGAACGTGTGTGGCGTTGTCCATGTAGCTGCTTTACAAATGTAAGCTATTGGGATATTACCCAGGAAATCTATGGAAGCGTCTGTTTTACACTCTAGGTGGTGTAGGCAAAGTTCTTTTAGCTTTGGGATTACGTTTCAATGCACTTAATTTTCCGTCTAGAAATGTTCGACTTAGATATCGGTTTTCCTTTGAGAGGTTGGGAAAAGCAACACAGATTTGTTTGGCTTACGGAAATCTTTAGTTCGGTCAATATACTACGTTAGAGCTCTTTGGACATCTAACTTATGAAGAGCTCTTTCTGCAACTGAATCAGTGTGGGGAAAGAAAACAGGTAATTTAATTAATTGATGAAGGTGGAAAGATGATACCACTTTTGGAAGGAATTTCAGGTTGGTTCTACGAACTACCATATCTCTGTGTAGTTGGAAGAAAGGGTCTTCTAATATTAGTGCTGCCTGGCATGCAAGGTTGTCTTGGTCCAGATGGACTACATGACAACCATGTGCCATGGAAGCGCCTATTTTACCCACCTCCCCACCACCGTTTTTGTAAAGGGTACATGGTTGTCATGTTGTCCATCTGGACCAAGACAACCTTGCTTACCAGGTGAGTTAGAAATGCTCTCAATGCAGGTGAACAGCTTGAAGCTCAAGGTAGTTGATATGGAGATCCTGGTGTTTGGTATCCAAGAGACCCTGAACTGTGAGAACTTGTAGGTGAGCGCCTCATCCCGTAAGGGATACATCCGCTGTAAGAATGATCTAGGGAACAGGGTTGAGAAATGGCCGCCCCTTTGATAGGTTTTGTGTGTTCCACCATTGCAGAGAGCGACGAGTGCAGCTGTCTACCAAGACTAGATCTTTTAGCTGACCCGGTGATCGAGACCATTGGCACGCCAGACATTCTTGCAGCGGGCGCATATGTAGTCGAGAATGTGGTAATACTGCAATGCCAGATGCCATCATGCCTAAGAGTCACATAACTGCTTTGACAGTTATGTGTTGATTGGGTTGAAACGGTTATAGTAGCATTTGAATATTTGGAATTCTGCTAAGCTTAACTGTGTGTTGAGAATGGCCCCCAAACACGGCCAAACCTGTTTGGTTTGAAGGTGTGACTTCTGTATGTTGACAGTAAACCCCAGTTGATGGAGAAGCGGGAGAGTAGTTTGAGGGTGTTGTTGACACGAGAAGTGTACTGGCTTTGATAAGCCAGTTGTCTAGATATGGGAAAACATGAATGTTCTGTCTGCGCAGATGTGCTACTACCACTGCTAGGCATCTGGTAAACAGACAAGGTGCGGTAGTGACTCCGAATGGGTGTACTTTGAACTGAAAAGGCTTTCTAGCTATAACAACCTGAGGTATTTGCGATGAGCTAAATGGATTGGAATGTGGAAAAAGGTGTCCTTTAAGTCTGGTGCTGATATGAAGCCGCCTTGTTGGATTAGTGGGATGACGTCCTGAAGAGTGACCATATGGAAGTGTTCTGATGGTATCTAATGATTTAAAGGCCTGAGATCTAAGATGAATCCAAGTGATCCGCCTTTTGGATATTAGCAAGTATAGGGAGTACACATCTGAACCTTGGTGTTAAAGAGGGACGGGCTCTATGACTCCTTTGAGCAACAGAGCCTGCACTTCTTGTTTGAGCAGATTCTGATGTTCTATGAAGAGTATGTGTCTGTGAGGTAGAATGTTTGGAGGCGTTTATGAGCTCCAGACATTAACCATGTTGGATAATGTCCAACATCCATTGATCAGATGTTATTGCTTTCCAATTGGGGAAAAACTGTTGCAGTGACCCATGACAGGCGTTAAGTGGTTGGGGGGGAATGATAATAGTCACTGCTCCTCTACCACGACCCTTGGAATTGTTTCCTCTATATGTACCTCTGTAGTACCCTCTTGAGGGGGAGGTTTGATGTTGCTGCCTGTACGAGGAGGTAGAGGCATCAAGTGGTGTAGTTTTGGCACCTTGTTTGTATAATGGATGATGAAAGCAGGGGTTTGTAGTGCCCCCATTGATTTAGCTAATTTGGTGTCCTTTTACATCTTTTCTAATGTTTGGTCTACCTGTGGACCAACGAGATGCTCCTTATCAAATGGCACATTTAAGAGTGCTTGCTACACTTCTGGCTTGAAATCCAGAGCCAAGCATGTCTTCGCAATAATATATATGTATTGATGCCTCTGGCTGCTGTGTCCACTGAATCTAGGGCACACCTCATTGAATTGTTGGGATCTAATTTGCCCTCATTTACAATTTCAGGTCCCCTTTTCTTAAACTCCTCAGGGAGGTGTTGCAGCAGCTTCTCCATTTCATCCCCATGTGCCCAACCGTATCTTGCTAACAGAGCTTAAGTGTTGGCAATCTGCTATGGATTGGAGGAATATGTTGCCATCCGCTTTTCTGAAGCATCAGTAAGTTTGGACTTTGTGTCAGGTGGAGGAGAATCATCTGTTGATGCTTGTGAATTAGACCTATTACAAGCATTAGATACCATCAGGGAGTCTGGGGGAAGCAGACCCCCTGATGTAAACAGGGTCTGAGGGGGATGATTTGTATTTCTTGCTGACCATGGGTGTAATGATACGTGCTCACACTGGGTCCTCGAAAATGGCACCAGAGTGGCTTTATGTGAGGGGACTTGGAGATATGCTGATGCCCTACCAATGAGTTATTGATAATATGAAGCGTCATAATCATCCCAAGGAGTTGTGGGCTGTGGAAAAGCATAATCTCCCCCACCACCCTCCCCCATGATCATTACTGGAAGACTGTGGAGAACCCTGTGGTGCAACATCCCCAGGACTAGCTGCAATGTCCTTCTTCTTAGTAGCAGGCACCGGTACATCTATGGCCTCTTCGAAAGAAAGTTGGTGCTTAGATGGTGTGGGAGCCAAATGCACTATCTGAGCGAAAATCCTGCCAGTGCAAGGCTGTAAATGTAGTTTCTTCTGCTTCGGATGGAGCCGCTCCTGCATAAGTTGAAGGATTTGTTCTGGAGTAAACTTGGATGCAGAGGCTGACGGTTTTGGTGCAGAAATAGTGTTCTTTATTGGAGTCGAGGTGGTCGGAGCCGAGATAGAGCCGCAGGGGCTCTGAGTGGCGTGCTCAGAACTGAAGAGCCATTTGGTCAGTTTGGAATAGTCTGGTCGGCTTGGTGCAGACTGTAGGCGTTTCAGTTTTGCTTTCGGTGCCGAGCCAGAGGGCGGAGCAGCCGTAGCAAATGGTCGGTGCCTACCATGGCCTGCTGGCAGTGGAGGCCCGGGAGCCTTATATTCAGTGGAAACCATGTGTTTTTGGCAGGTGGAACGGGAGCATGGGTACTCATGGTACGCTGGCCCGAAGGAATGTCCTGTATCTGAAGACCGATGTCAAGGTAGGAGTCGGAACTGGAGCAGGCCTAATGAATCGCTCCCTGTTCGATATCTTGGTGTTTGATTGGAAAGATCTACAAGCCGCACAGTCTGCCTCCTGATGTTCTGAGGACAGATATAAGTTGCAAACCTGATGGAGGTCGGTTATCAGGCATTTCGTGTGACAGCTGGGACAGAAGAGCAATGGAGTCCGTTCCATTAGCAGCACATTCTTGGTCGAAGTTGAAGATAAAAGTAGAAGGTACAATTGGGTGGGGCCCCAAGACCGCAATAGGAGCACATCGAATCGAGGGGCAAACTACTTTTGATTGTCCGTACGGGACGATGGAAACACGTTCGAAACAATACCGACAACAGTAGAAATGAACTGAGAATTGAAGTGAGCCCGAAGCGGTCTTGAACCGGAGTGCTTTAGAACACGTCTGAACTCGACAGCAGACAGAAAACAATCTAACAATGGAATAGATGCCCATGTGCATTAGCATCAAGAGGAGGAGTAATTTTTTCTTGTGACTAGAAAGGCTTCTTCGAAGAAAAACAAGTTGCTCATATCCAGTCCCAACACTAGATGGTCAAAGTATGCAGAGCATGTGTATCTACAGCCACACATGCCTAGGACTAAGAATTATACCCCAATTTCGGTGGAACGTGAATGAGCAGTCCAGTGTACTTTGGAAGAAAGAGTTGCAACCATTTGTTCTCTGCTCCGTGTATCAGAAACAAATTATTGATGAAATCCTAGGAAAAAGGAATGCATCGTTCAAAATATTTTCTTTTAAGCAAACATTACAAATCTATGAAAATAAGGAGAATAGCTATCATTCAACTGCTAATTCAAAGGAGGAAGCAACTCGGGCAGCCCACCAACTGTGCTAAATACTTAATACCACTGACAAAAGGAATTAGTAATTGTCAGATTGACAACATCAATGGAGTCTCCAATAACTTTTGTAAATTGCTGCATTTTTCAACAAGTACACTAAAGTGCTTCACTTAATTAAAAAAAAATCTTAAACAATGACATAAAAAGTACTAAGCAATAAATTGAGATAGGATGAACTGATTTTGTTGTGGCACACTTGCTTAAAAACACAGATGACATAAATAAAGCATGTCTATCTTCTTTTTAAGGGAAAGCTTCACTATACTGAGACAAAGAATTTGATCCTGCAAACCATGTAATTTTACAGACAATGCATGTGCTTTAGAAAGCATGTAATTTTATAGACCAGGTTTGTGTATATTATGGTGTACATTACACTGAACGTCCATTCAAGACAAATCCCAAACATGATGTGTATACATTAGCTATGGCAATGCTGCAGTTTCTATACATTTATATTTGGTTAATGGTTTTAGTTAATGTTAGCAAATACCACATCCTGGTGCAACGTATTCCTCAAAATAAGTTTTGTACATTTACCTTGCAAACAATAAACGAGGGTGCTGTTTTTTTCCCAAGAAGCGTGACCAACTTTTGTCAATCATTAGCTCGCTAGCAAGGAGAGCCTTTCAATATGATTCCCTTAATTGGATTTGACAAAGGTCAGTCAAAATACAGCTACGGGTGTTCTCAGGAAACAAACTGGATCGAGCAATCTCATTTTGCTCCCCACGTCTCAGGTAAGAGTAAATCGCGACGTGCTACTGATATGTTTTGCCTGCTGTAGCAGAGGCCGACACTTAACCTTGTAATAATCATCTTTACCCCAGGCCCAAATGTGGAGGCACTTGAGAACAGAGTGAAATGAGAAGAAGTAGAAATTCTCAATTTGGGTACGTTACAAATGCTGCTTAAAGAGGAGAAGTGGAGTCACAAGTAAAGAAAAAGGGAACTATGACATAGGCAGTCTTGGCTGAGTCATAGCATAGTTTTAAGGTCTCGCTTAGGCAGCGCTTACGTTGTTCTCTTCGAGACATGCTGTATTCAAAATATGGGCTTTATGCTCCTCCCATCTTTTTGATTGGCTCCTTTTACTGTCCTTCATAAATGCCTGATTTGCTTCGTGAATATGCTTAATAGTCCCACCTTTTGCTCTTTTGTAATCTCCCACGAGGACTGCCCCCTTTACATGTATTTCACTTGTCCCATTATAGCAACTGCTAAAGGATTTTTTTAAACTTTTCTAAGAGCAGTGCACGCAAGATAGTGCTCTGTGTTTTCACTCCTTTGAGTTTTTGTATATCTTGTGGCATTTGCTGTTCAAGTGAACACTGAGATCAAATGTCAGAGGTGGTTTCCCCAAGCATGTGTTTATTTGTTATTACCAACTTCTGCACCGGTCCGGTTTCTTCTGCCCACGCAAGCTACCATCTGCTGCCTGCTTGCGCTGACCTGTGATTCACGGGCGAGGCACAACTGGAGTCTCGTTTGTTTGATCAGGCTCCGCCAAGCACTATCAAGCAGAAACGCTTTCTCCCTCCTCCCGCAGCACTTACTGCTCTGCCCAACCTCCTCCCTCTGCTCCACCATGGCTATTCCGATGCACATCTGAAAGCTTCAAAGAGCCTGCGGACTCGCAAAACTGCAGGCTAAGACCGAGCGAGCGGAAGCTGCGCCTCCAAACACCACCGAGGGAGGTTGCTGCATCCGCTCACCAACAAATAACAAGCCAGAGGTTCTGAGGTTGCCAGGACCGTGCAGTACCTTTCCGCACACCGGTACATGAGGAACACAATTACTTCGACCCTCTCAATTCAAGTGCTGCCACGCCTTGCACCCAAAACAGCAGTCTGTATTTCAGCCGCTCAATTTCTGGATGGGAGAGGCAGCTGGCGTGTTCAAATTCCCCGAGTGCAATGTATTTTTGCAATAATGTTGCAGGATGCAGTACCTTATGTGGCCAAAAGAGACAGCCTGTAGTACTGCACCCGCTCGCTGACCGGACACTATGGCTTTTAAAAGGAAGGAATTCATATCCAGATATTATGAATAACTATTGGCTTCTTAGAAAATTTCCAGCTCATAAATATTCATCCCCTTTCGCCCTACAAATCGATTCTTGTTTTAAAAACAATGGGATACTGTAGGAGAGTAGGGTCTGCTATCCTATGGTCACCCCAAATTTTTGCTTTTTGCTTCACTGGTTTTTGACATATTGAGGCTGTGGGCCTGCCAATCAGACCCCCAGCCTGCTGTTCTCTCTACTAAATTAAAACTATGCACCCTAGGTGCATAACCAATTGGAAGTGGATCACCCTGTCAGCCCCTGTACCAGTGTACACTAGGTACCCAGGGCATTGGTGTACCCAAGGCCTGCCAAGGGCTGCAGCATGTATTATGCCACCCCAGGCTTGGCCTAACAATTTGACACAACTGGCTGATCACTCAGCTGGGGTAAGTTGGTGTAATCACCTCTTACTTAGGTGTAGTATACCTATACCTAACCTTAAATGGGACACCTGGTAACCTATAAGTCACTCCTATGGCAGGCCTTAACAATCCTGAAGGCAGAGTGCTTGGTTCCATGTGAGATGGTGCTCTGGCATGAGCTGAGCCTGTCTGCAGTGGTCGGAACAACTTCCTTCTACTGTTTCCAGATATCGTCATACCATATACTCTTAAGTGCATTATGAACCTCGCGGTTAAATGCTATCTTTGGTTTGGCTTTATCAAAACATGTCGAGTAAGGTGTCATACGAATTGGAATACTAACCCCTCGCCAATTCTGGCGACGGGGTTAGCATTCCACCCTTCTAGAGGGACACGACATGTACAGTACCTGAAACCCGGGTAAAATCAGACATAGCCTCAGCTCCACAAAATGGATGCTGCCACCACAGACACAAGTCTGCCCTCCTGCTGCTGGGAGTCCTTCCAGCTTGGGAGGTGTGGACAAAGGGTTTCCTGCCAGGGGAGGTGCGTGCACCACCCCAGACAGGATTTTGTGTATTGGTCAGGTAGGGCTTGAAAGAAACCAGACATGCCTGTGGCTCACAAGGAGCCTCGGTGCATATGCCAGTTCAAACCGGTCCTGGGGCACACCAGTCCCGGGCCTGGGGCGAGCTGGACAAAGGATTGGGGGTGTAACCACCCCCCTTCCTGGTCCCACCCATAGGGAGGGACCTAGCAGGTAGTCCGGCCCCTAGAATCCGAATAAAGGTAGGAGCTGTGTCCTAAGACTTCAGACATCCTGGAATCAACTTAAAACTAAGAAGAAGACGGGAACTTCGACGCTCTGCTGCACAGAGGACTGAAGCCAATCTCCCCTGTGGTCAGGGAGTGACCACCTTGCTAACGCAAGCACCATCCAGCGAATCAACGTCTGCTTTGCCGCCGCCTCCCGCCGGAGCCCGAGCCCAGAGACTGACAAGACCTGGACCTCCAGACCTCTCACCGCCCGATCCACAGTCCCTGCAAAGAGGAGACCCGTGGAGGCACCGAGACACGTGGAGCCAGCCATCTTGAAACGACTACGACAAGCTGACCAGTGCAACAACCGAGGCTCCCTCCAAGTTGTGCTTTGGGTCCTGAGAAGCCCAACCCTCGAGCAGCATCTGCACCAAAGGTGAGCCCTCCAGCATCTCCACGATCTGCGTGGGGCCCTTCTGCATTTTGCCGCTCGACGCGCCTAACCGGTTGCTGGCCCGCTGGCTAGTGGCCATCTTGGCGACGAAATCTACGACAAACACCGCTGGTCTGGTTGCTCCAGACTGGCCCTTGCTCCCCTCCAAAGGAGCAGTTCCTCTGACCTTGCTGGTCAGAACCATCAGCTTATCTCCTTGCCTACAACAATTGCTTTTGCCAAGGCTTGTTTGCTTCGATCAAGTCGCCGACACCGCCGACAGCGAGAGCCTGCGTGGGACAGCTCGTGACTCGACTCCTGGACGTCGTCGACCTTCAGGGACCACGTGGCTGCAGAGTCAAGCTACACCTTCCTTCCTGTTTGCACCCGACATCGCCTGGTACCCACCTGGTGCCACGCTGGTCACTGGCTAGTGACTGTGAACACTGTCCCCTCTGCTTACAGGTCTTCAACATCTCCGATCCACTCTTGGATCCACTGCATCTCTTCCCGACCGGCCGCCTGCAGCACTTTTGTCTACAGGCCCCACGGAACCGATAGAAGAAACCCGACGCACTTCGAGGCCTATGCACCCGCTTCCTGTGGGTGAGGTAAAGCTGGCACTCCTGTGCCCAAGTGTAGTATTACATCTCTAGTGCCTGTGTTCCAAATCTTAAGTTCCTAGGTCATCCGGAAGATTCCTTTTGCAATAACTTTGTACTTTTTACGCACCCATTGAAACCTATGGGAGCACGCGTGTGACTATTTGCTCTGCACACGCCACCCGTGGACCTCCTGGTCACTAACTGACGTTAGCTCCTTGTAGGCCCAGCGATTCTAGAGGCCCTAGGCCTTTTCCCTTTTCTGTTCGTGGTACTTATACCACTATTTTAGTATATGGTTTGAGTGGCCACCAGGGCCTATCCATATAAAGTGCAACTTCTGTGTATTCTGTGATAATCTTGTTTGACGATTTGTGCTCCTGTGCTCATAAAGAGACTAGGGGTTACTTTGAGAAATAAATACATATATATTTTGAATATATATCTGTGTGGTGTCCTTTCATTGGTATAAAAGGGGGTTACTATTGGTAAAACAGCTTGCTTAACACGCATCACGAGTTTAGCCTCAAAGACTGCTTAGCCTACGCTACCACTAGGGCAGCTAGTCCAAAAAGGTTGACTTACAACCACACCATAAGGGTTGCTTGGCATGGTACAAGGTGGTCACTAGAACTAGTGAACAGCATATACCAGGCCAACTTCTCACAGATACTGTAGCTTGCATGAAGAGTGCCTCACTTAATGTAATTTATAATGAAGGCTAATAAAGTCAGGATATGAGGATTGAACTTCTTTGCAGGTTGCCACAGAGGTAGGCGACATGCATGTATTTTTAAATAATTCAGGTTACGCGCTCTTTCCATGTAGAGGACCGGTTCCTGGGGGACAAGCTGTCTCAGCTAAGTGTTTTCCTTATCAGGCATCTGACACCAGGGGAGGTCCGGGTACGGAGCTGAATACGCAGTACTCTGAATTGCAGGGGCCTTGGTCGACCCACATCAGCCTGGACTCCTTGGCCAGAGCAGCATAAGATGAGCAACATAAGATGAGCAGCACTGAAGTCTCAGAGTACGCTTGCCTTCTTGGTGTTCTGTATTAGCTTGCCCATGCTACCTTTTAAAAATGAAGTGAAAAAATCTTGAAATAAAACCACCTGGAAATAATTCACTATCACATCGCCGTCTCCGTGCCTACGTTTGACTGCATTGTGTCAACAGTGTTACTATTTATCAGTTCAGTCTTAGGTATTGCGATATTTTCCTTGCTAACTTGCAAGATTTGTAAGGTGAAGGGGGAAATACAGTGCTTTCAGACTGTGGTTTCTAAAGTAGCCGACCTGGGGGACATCAAGAATTGTTTGGCCATCCGACACATTGATGCTTCTTCCTGGTCGTCCATCTTAACGCGATTCTTACAGTGCATTGTCCCTCGTTTATTATTGCTTCCCCTGCTCACTTCTTGCGGTGGCATCGCGCTGCTCGTTTCAAGCACGCACTCGCAACCCTCCCATCATTGCTGTTGTCACTCCTCGCGGTGCCAAAATGCTTTTATGCTTCCCGAATTAATGTATATTTGCACACATGTTGCGGATGCGTGCCTAATGTGGCTAAAAGAGGTCCCAAGGGACACCTAGTGACAGCCTGTGGTACTAGACCCTTTCCCTGCTTCATGCACATTAAAACCGTGAATGTTGCTGTACCTACAATAATGTACTACATGGGTAAATACTACAAGGTCCCAAAGGCGCGACCATTTGCATTGCAAATGCTTGTTTTCTCATGGTGGGTAGGGGTGTGGAAGGGATTAGAAGAAACACAACAACGGGAGGTGGGATATAAGAAGCAACATGGATAACAGAGGGGTGAGGGGTAGGGGGTTGGACGGAAGAAGCAAAACAAACAAGGCTGGTGATGGAAAAGTAGCAGCAACAATGGAGAAGAGGAGAATAGTACCTTGATCAAGCAGGAGCAGAAGGACAGCAATCAAGATGATGAAATCAATATTTGGTCCATGCGCCAAGGAAAAAAAGGAGGCAGTGAAGCCGGCACATGCTGTCCAACTAGGAGGGAGCAAATAAGAGCGACAATGAAGCTAAAGAATGGTAATCAATGGGTGGGTTCTAAGCCCTTTGTAGAAAACAATATCTCCTGCAAGTGAGAGCCCATGCGGGGTCACAGGTGAGACCTAATGATGAAAATGGGGACACGCTTCATGAACAGGACTATATATTGACAGAGTTCAGTGCATTCTACACTAACATATACTTCAAGGAAAGCCACCCCCCTCCTGAAGAACTCACTGCGTTCCTAGATAGAATACCCATGACATGGCTGGATGGAGTTAAAATCCAATACTTGGACACCCTCCTGACGCTTGGGATGGTTAAATAGGTGACCTCTGAACTGCCTACCTGTAAGGCACCATGGGGAGATGGGCTGCCCTGTGAATTTAATAAGGCATTTGCAGACATGTTGGCTCTATTGCTTCTGCAGCTTTTTGAAAAGTCCTGTGTAGAGGGTAATCTTCCCCAATCATTGCAGGAGAAGGTGCTCATCACACTTTTAAAGCCAGGTAAATCACCAGATCTGGGAGGATCGTACAGGCCCCTCTCCCTCAAACACAGATGCTAAGATACTTGTCAAGACGTCAACCAATAGGCTGCTGCTCCTATTATCTGACAAGGTGCGCCCAGATCAAGCAGGCTTTATCTTGGGCAGTGCAACCTTGAACAACTGAGGTGTATTTTTGCCCTAATGCACCAACTGAATCCTGATTTGAAGGCCATGGCTGTCCTGCTAGATGCCACCAAGGCCTTTGATTCCCTAGTGTGGAATTTCCTTTTTTGTATATTATCAAGAATGTGGGGTTCCGACCCCTTTCTTGATCAGGGTCTGACTACTTAATAAAGAACCAACAACCAGAGTTTGTCTGAACAGACTCCTCTCGGACATTACTCCAGTCAACAGGGATTCCTGTCAAGGGTGCCTGTTCTCATTATATTATTTTCACTGACGGAAGAGCCACTACCCTGTGTTATTAGGCAATACCTTTCCCACAAAGGACGGAATTTTACCTCCTTCAACTTGATTATTTCCTTATACAGAGGACATCACACTGTAACCTTGTGATCTAATCTGGATCCTGGCCCCAGTCATTACAGAATTTACTGTGTTTAAAAGCTTGTCTGGAAAGCTCCATAAATTGGAATAAGTCGACAATATTCCCACTAACTCTCAGCACGCAATCTTTCTCTCTGGAATTTCCTCTCTTTTGGTACATATCCTTTGTTAAATGTTTGGGCATTTAGATTATCCAAGATAAAAATTATGTTATATCAGATTTATGTCACAGCAGTGTCGAAAATAGAAGATAGGATAAAGCACTGACCGTCATTGCCCCAGCTGGTGTACCTATTCCTTAATTATTTTTTTGAAACAGACTTTTATTGGGTTGCAGAAGGTAACACATTCAATCCCCGTGCTCGCTACCCAGCCCTCCAGATAAGCCAGTTCGTAGGATAACAACCAGTCCACCAACCTGAGTACAGCGGCACACCTCTCATAACAAAAGGCATCTGCGCTGTAATGTAATCCATCCACAGGGGTGATCCATTACCATGGTGTGATGCAATCAAAATACCCCCCCGCCCCTTTCCCCATCAACCCCCCCCAACAGAACCCCCCACCCTAACCACCCACCCAAGCATGCCGTCAGTATCTATCATAATCAAGTGAGCAATAAAGCCTCCCGTGCCACCTGTCAGATTCCCCTCCCGCGGGGCACAGCAGAAAATGCATCAAGAGCACAGGGGGAAGCCAGTTATCTCGGGCCCAGGGTCCTCCCCTCGCCCTGCAAAAAGGGGGTCTCAAGGGACCCGAGCCACATCCCCTTCCTCAGGATCCCCCTCATCGTCCACAGCTGGCCGTTTGAACAGTTCCAGGAGTGCCACCCATGCCCGGGCCATTTCTTGCGACCTCTCATTTCCACTACGCCGAGCCAGACATAGTCTATAATTCCCCTCGCTTCCTGCCCATTTCTCCATCTCCCTATTCCAGCGCAAGAAATTAGGCCCCTGCCTCGTCTTCCAATGGGAAGTAAGCTCCCGCTTGGCCAGGACCAGCCCCAGGTCAATAAACCGGCTGGTGACCTTAGTCTTGGCAGTGTGCGGGAACCAATGCAGCAAGCAGACCCTCGGACCCACCTCCAACTCCCTCTCTGTCACAGTCAGCAGTACAGTCGTCACTTCACGCCAAAAGTCTACCACCCGTGGACAGTCCCAGAACATGTGGAGAAAAGTCGCCCCAACATGGTCACACCGGGGGCAAGCATCCGACCCTCCAAAGTACTCAGCTATTTTGCTAGGCGTGAGGTATGCCCTGTGAAAAACATAAAACTGGATAAGCTGGAAACACACATTTCGGGAACACTTCCAAGGTCGCTCCGAGATTTCCTCCCAGTTTTTGTCCGCAATGGGTGCCCCCAGATCCGCCTCCCACTTGAGACGCAGTGCAGTCAGGGGCTGGCGCATATCACAGGTAATTCGCCGATAGAGGCCTTAAAAGTACCTGCCGCCATCACTACATACTGTGGTGTACCTATTCCTCAATATTCCTATTTCGCCGACTCCATCATTTTTCCAAGCGATTGCGCTTGCTCACTTGGTATGGGCAGATGCTCTCTCCAGGATCCAATGTTAAGTGTTGACGCTGCTGTAGGACTAGGGTGGCCTTACAGCACCAGATTTTGAATTATAATAACTCTGTGCCCAAGCACAGTTAGCATTTTATTGGTTACACCTACCTCCCTTTATGGCCACTGAACGTGATACATTGGCTCCTGTACCACTGATGGTAGCCGTGGGACAGCGTGCATCGCGAAATGGTCTATAAATCAATTGCTCAGCTTACACTTAATTTGGCATGGGACAAAATCTGTAAGAGAGCTACATGCCCCATTCTGTGTGCCCCTGAACAGTCTATGTCACACTAACCTTTATACTAGCTCACCAAGGAAAAGTTGATCCGTGACAGACTTAAGCAATGGGGCATGTGAACACTGGCTGACCTGTTCCCAGAGTGCATGTTCATTATCTACCCACATATTGACAATAGATACAATGTTATGGCCATGGACCTTTTGCTTTACTATAAACTAAGGGCAATGTGCAGGACAGTCTTTGTGTCTTTCCCACAGGAACCAACGTCATGCAAAAGCTGTCCTTACTCCTTACACTTACCACTAACAAAAAGGTCATCACTAAGCTCTAAAGGTCTGGGCAGGCTTAAGTCCCGCGGTAGCCCCTTGTGCAAGGGAGGAAGCTGCTCTATCAGATAAGACTTGGCATCATTTTACACGCAAGCTGGAGCAATCTTCCCTAATAATGGGTTGCATCCACTTCATTTAATCAGTTATATAGAACCCCTGTGCTTCTCCAAAAAGGAGGGATGTTGGAGAACTCAAGTTGCCCGAGATGCAGCAGCACCCATGCAAACTTTGTACATCTTGCCTGGCACTGTCCTGCGATACTGGCCTAGTGGGTGAAGTGTCTTCCGTTCTAGACTTGGTAATACAATAAACACCGTTGAGGACGTTGCTGGGGTACACCTCCCCTCTGCCTGCAAGAATTAGACGTCTGGTGTCTGAGGCTCTCCTGCTGATTAAAAGTAGAGTGGCTTGTTTATGGGGTAGAAGCCACTCCCAAAAGCTAAAGATTAGTCATTAGATATCATTTATTGCAATGAACAATCAGAATACTACTCCATATTATCCCCTACTAGTCGGCCAAAAGACATCAGGTCTTCACTGCGTGCACTCCTTAATATCATGAGAATCGTCGTTTACTCCCCTATTGCATCTGTATGATGTTAAGATGCATACTTCTAGGGGGTTTGTGCTCCTGGTTGAATCATTGTCAGATGTGAGTAGGTGCTTTAATGGTTATGTTGTTACCAATTGATGCTGTGACTATTGCCTACCTAACTGCTTGCTGTTGTAAATATAGAACTTGTTACACTATTGCACTTCCATCATTAGGGGACAATCTCACCCTACTTAGGGATCTTCTTTTTGTTCTGTGTACTATTTCGACTATGAAAACTTCTGTAAATAAATAAATAATTTAAAATAAGTAGAAAGGGAGAAATCCATAAGCACTGTTGTATTAGGAACAAGCTCACTGATGGCTAGAGAAATTGGCCTTACTCGACCTCCTCTTTGGAGAGATTTTCCCTCCAGAAAAATAGTTCTTTAGTTGTTCACAGAGCGCTTGAGAAGGGGAAATCTCTATTGAAATTCAGTACACATCAGGTCATTTATGTACTGTTTGGAAAGAATGTTTTTAGTGGATTTTTTTGCAGAAATTGTGTTTGAATAACAAATTAGTCTAGTGTTACTCTGGTCCGTATAATTTGTGATTTCTTTTTATATTCTAGTTTGGCTCCCTCATTGTTTCTTCTCCATTTCTGTTCTGTCGCAATTTTGTTTTGACCTTCTTGTTACTGGGAACATCAAGGGAACATTTCATACGGTTTACTGTCAATTTTGATACTGCCTGCACAGGAATGTTGGTAGCAGAGTGCAGCCAACATTCAAAGGCCATGCTTGTGCTTCAGCAGACCTATTTTGAATATAGGGGCAATAAGATAAGATTTTAATACATTCCTCAGGAAGAACCATATTCCAACGTAAATTAAGCTTCTGATTTTTTTTTCTGACAACCCTTGATTCGGCATACAGGGATTCAGAATTTAATGACAAAATAGTCAGCCCACGTGCAAGGAAGTATGTGGGAAATATTTATGTCCGTATTATATACGGAATCTTAACAAGGGTTATTTTCTGAATATTTTGAGTTCTATTTAAAGACACTAATGGGTCTGAAAATTGTTTGGCCTACGGGGCTACAGTAGTTAAAATTGCCTACATCATTATATTAGAGCTAGATGTAATTAAGGAAGTGAGAGGAAAAAAAAGAAGAAGACCATGTATATGTGTGGTGACAGGTCAAAAATATTGAAATTGTGATGAATTTGACATGTTAAGACTGTAAACAGGTCTTGTGCTAGGGTTAAGGTAATCAAAATATTACTTTTAATAATGGCTGCCACCCTACTCTGTTAGTCTGTTTTATAAAAAAAAGATTTGATATTCATCAGGGATATATTAATTATGACTTAAAAAGAAACCTTTCCAACCAAGCTACTAAGAATAGAAGAATATCTAGTTCAAAAGACTGGCTGGTTAAAGAACAAGGGTTAAGCAACTAGAATCTGAGTTCATTTGAGCCAGAGTAGTAGAAATAAACAAAAGCAAAATGGTCGCCATATGGGAGAGAGGAATTTTGGCATCAGTCTTTAGCAAAAAGTTCAGTTCCTGAGAGGAATATGAAAGGAAACAGGTAGACCAATGAAGAATGGGTTGCCTTTGGCATGCCACCAGCACACATGCTTCGCAGACGTGCAGCAGCACTGTTTAAATAATGAATGGGAATAAAGTACCTGTAGCTTTTGAGTCGGACCACTGACCACCCTTTGAGAAATGGGTAACTAAACATGGCAGTCACTTTAACAGTTCACCTAAAACTGCGTTCTCTCTTTTTTAATTTAATGGATTCTTTTGTACCCAAAACACAATGTCCCGCAAAATTAGTTAAAAAAAATAAAAATTGAAGGAATTCACCACAGAAAAATAAACCTTTTGCTGAGAAGCACTTTTTAAAAATTGCTATTAGATCAATACATCAACGTTTTTGGGATTTACCTAGAAATAACATTTTCTATTTGAAGTTGGTCACAAAAATAAATTGCTCTGGTTTACAAATGCAAGTTCTTAAAACAATTGTTCTGCTCAAGATATAAAGAATTGAAAATGAAAATCAGTAAGTCCGTTCAGGAAGTTTGCTTGGGAGTTGCATGATTACTCTAAATGGATTGCAAAGTGTCTTGTGAGTCCTTTCAGCAGAGCTTCCTAAACAAGAAAGCCTGCATTTTACTCTGGTGTATTAATGTGGTGGAGACAGTACACTGGGAAACAGGCTGTTGAGGAGGGGTGAAGGGGAGGCCAACTAAAATGTCTGCCTCCTGAGCCTACAAGAAAAGGTCACCTAAGACACAGGCCAAAGCGGACCCCAGGTTAGCCGCATAATCAAAATAAGGAGTTTTATGCATCTGTATCATCCACATATATTACATGGACATCTGAGACCATCAAGCATGGGTCTCTGTGTAACTACAAAACTGACCTACATTTAATTACGAACCAGGAGCCTCTCTGAAAGTAGAAACAATTGTTTTCAGCTATGTGCCTAGTACAGCTACATAAAAGAGAGCCACTATAATGAATTAAAACATTTTCTCTTTTCAAATACAGAACAAGTAGGAAGACCAAAGGTTAAACTTGACTCAGTAGTCCAGACCTATCTTAGATGAGGAAGCCGTGATCAGAAAAATAGGCAGATGTATACATACACTCTGTTGTACTCAAGTGAGGGTAACCAAAGCCAAAACCTTCAAAACTCAACCTCAGCCAGGAGAGTACTTTCTACTAGTTAGTAGCAGATTGCCCCATGGAGTCTTTCCACACATGTATAGGATGAGTTTTAAGCAGATCGACATTGAGTCTATTCTGACTTTGAAAAGTGGGTAACAATCACAAATTGATAACAACTGGGAGTCAGTTTATGAAACCTGAAAATGTCAGCCAAACCCCTTAAGCCCATAACCATCAGTCATCAAGCAGTAGAGCTCTGATTTCCAACGGGTTTAGTTCTCATTTTTTGGTCTTGCCTGAGACAGCGCAAGCGTTGTCGCTTCCAAGACATTTTGTTTAGTTATAGGGGAGAGTGTGTGCAGGCTTCAATTCCGCTTCATGCGTTTGTCCCTCCCATGGAGCATGGCCAGAGTAATTATTCTTTGTCCAGTTTCTTTCCATTGCTGGTGCTTTCAGAGCTACTTTTTTTGTTGCAGCCCCCCCAGTACGAGTGCATGTGTTTGAAGGCCATCTCACCACTTTGTCCCACTCAGTGTTGTTGCTTGCCTCTTCCTGCCCTGTCCCGACATGCTGCTTGCCCCCTCCCATCCTCTCGCTCCAGTTGTTGTTGCTTGCCTCCTCCCACCCGGTTTAGCATTGTTGCTTGCCCAATCTCATCCTACCGTCCCATGTGGATGCTTGCCTCTCCCACCCAGTTGCTGGTTTCCCCCTCTGACCAACATTACCGCAGAGTTGGTTGCCCACATTATTGCTTCCCCTTCCTACCCTCATGTCCCACTTAGGTAACACCTACAGAGTTTGCCAATGATTGTTTGTATGATAGTAAAGATGGACCCAAATCCGACGGCTGGGGGAAGAGGGGGGGGGGGGGGGTACAACAACCGGAAGATGGTATCTGCAGTCTGAGAAACGGAGGGGTTTGGGTTGACACAGACTTGGTGCAAGAAACATTAAAACTTGTAAGCAGGGTGTTTGGTTTTTTAAAATCCCACCATTAGTTAGTAGGATCCATGATAAGTTCAAACTGCATTACGCTATTCAAGATGCATTCAGGGACATTACACCAGCACTCTAGGACCAGCACTTCTTTGTGATACTGTGTTTAATATATAAATATGTAGAAAATCTTTGGATCTTCCACTGGACAGATTATTTTAAACAATTGCCACCCAATGTTAGCTTTGTTTACCCTCTTGCCTTTCATGGATAGCTCATGAATCCATACCCACAGAAAACCCCCATGGCTCCCCAACCCCCATTCTCATCTCTGAATTTTATGGATGGACTATTACCCATCACTCTCCATGGACATCTTATTTGCCTCTACTGGTCATAGCAGCATGACTACCCCTCTACTTTCCCACAGGGGACATCAATTTATGCATCTGAGAAAAACCCACTTACGTGTCCACCCTGATGTTGGCGTTTAATTCCTTGCAAGCAACCCGCAGAAAGTTGTACTTCAAGGCCTCCACCACTTCAGGCGACGGTGGCTTACTCGCCCATTTGCACTTGCTAAGGGAGGAGGAGTTCTTGACGAAGAACAGGGCTTTAGTATCCATGCACAACTTGTCGAAAAATGTGCTAAACTCTTCCAGGGAATAGAACTGCTTGCCCAGCAAGCTTTTCTCTTCCATCGTGGGACACCACTAGAAAGAAAATAAAAGGTTAAAACTTCAGGATACTAACAAAGTGAGATGGCGTTTTCCCTACCATTCAGAAATTAACAATATAACTGTCTCTCAAAATCCACTATGCTCCTCCCTTCCAGACTCATTCTCTCAGTCTCTCCAGACATATACTTCACGTCTCCTCCAAGGCTGTCACCAACAGTATATTTCCAACATCACTGCCCCTTCCAGATTCCCACACTCTCAATGTGTCCTTCACCACTACTTACCTTATTCAGAAATGTACTTTTCGAAAGATGCTTACTCCATCGTCACTCTGATCCATTCTAACTCTCTTATAGTAATCATAGATCAAGAACATACAAACTGTACAAGAAAGGATAGCCTCTTTATACAATGCTTGGAATGTGAATTGCATGGGAGATGCTAAAATCTGTACACTGGTCCATTTAAAACAGACTCTTGGGGGGGTGGATGGGATGTGGTCAACACACTAAGATGCAGACATGACTGTGTGGCTCTGGACCACAACAGCTTGATCAGCCCATATCTCAACTGGATGTGAGGAGTCACAAAGCCCTAAATTGTCAAGCCTGAAAAGCAGCAGGACCCTCAATGTAGATTAAGCAAGGAGAACCACAGAAGACGGCATGGGGCTCAGGTCTGGACAGAGTTCTGGCACAGCATCATGGACTACACAAAACTGTTTTTTCTTGGGTGCTGGACGTGAAGGAAGACAAAGAGATCCATACTTAATGAGTATACAGAGTCAACCTCCAAAGAAAGGGCAAAAGCAACTGTCGGCTAGACACAGTGGCCAAATTGACTGGGAAGCCAGGTTAAAGAGTCCCATGATCTGATGCTTCAAACAGTTACACTTTACCTTAGCAAAACGGGAGTCATTCGAGTAGATTACAGAAGAACCTGGCAAGAACTCTCTATGTTCTTGAGTTTATTTTCAGATGGAGTATGAAACTCATCTTGAGACCATCATTTTTGATGGGTGTTAGAACTGGGGGTCTCTAGTTGGCTGAGGTAGGTACCTTAGTCCAAATAGGACCCTTGCTTATAGTCAGGGTAAGGAGGGACACTCTTAGATAACTCCTGCTCACCCTCTGGTAGCTTGGCACAAGCAGCCAGGCTTATCTCCAAGGCAATGTGTAAAGTATTTGCAACCACACTCCCAGTAACACAGTGATAACACCACAAATGAACACCACACTTGTTTCATAATAATAGCGGTAACTTTATATAAAGGAATACGATGAGACCAAACCATAGTAATCCAACATATGCGTATTTGTAATATTTCGCTTTGCCTGTTATTAGGCCAGCAATCACTTGTAGGTTCTTGCGGTATTAATGAGCAATTCACGATCTCTAATGCAGTCCTAATGCAATGCTATGCAGTTCGTAATGTAGTAATAAGACAGTCCTTAATGCAAGAATCGGGCAGTTCATAATGCAAGAATAATGCGGTTCGTAATGCAAGAATAAGGCAGTTCATAATGCAAGAATAATGCGGTAAGCCAATCTGCGCGGTCAACTCGGGCACCACTAGGCACCAACAGCAGAGACAACGGTCATAAGCTTAAAGGGGTGCAGCAGGAGAGAGATCGGAGCACTCCTGTACTCCTCCTGCACGCCTCCCCAGGGCACACACGCTTGCAGCTCCCACCGGAGTCCAAGACTTACCTGCGGGTGGGGGTTGTTAAAAAAAAAAAAAAAAATGATATTCCCTCTCCCCTTCCCTCCCTCCCACCTTGTCAGACGTCCTGCTGGGCGATCCCAATCACGATGCAGCTCTGTTGCTCGGCGACGCTGTAGCCGGATAGGTTACGGCGCTGCCTTCTCCTTCATTGACGATCTTGGGCAGATTCCTTTCGACCAACAACGATCATGGTCCCTTTCACCTTGTAGCTTCCTTAGCTTCAAGAAATCCTTTAGCACGTTGCGGCTCTGGCCGGCGATCTTTACTCACAGCGTCAGTTACGATGACGGCTCGGGCGACACACAGCAATGCAGCAGCGTGGACGATGTTTCACGCTGCGGGGGCAATGCAGTCACGAGGCACCTCGTAAACAGCACCACAGACCACACAGCAGCATTTGTCACCCCGAGTGGGAAGGGTATGCCCAGACGTGGGTCCCGTGCTCTCCATGCGACTGGAATCAAGCTATCCTGGCTGAAGAGGGGTGAAACACCGAAACCGGTCCTAGGACGCATGTTTCCAGTCCAGGGAGGACCTGGCTTGGCAGTTCGGGCTGGACTGTTCCCATGAGGCACAGGGTCAAGACTGATTTGCATATGGCTGGGTTCAAACTGGAATGGCATGGTGAGCAAAAAACGATGGATTTAGGCCCAGATCTCTGTACTGGGTGAATGTATGACATTGTTCTGCATTCTGTACATCAACTGTTGTTTTTGCATTTCACACAGCAGTCTCAGGCATGCAAAAAGCACATGCACACAGTGTCGCTGAGACACACTTGGAAACTTATGTCCCCGAGTTTCCACAACAGGGGACCAGCTCTCCTCGAGGCTTTGGAGACAAGTTACTTCAGGACACAGCAAAGTCCTCTCAAGCAGGGGTACACAGCACACAGCAAAGTCGCTTGTCTTCTCCTCAGTCAAATCAGCAAACTGCAGGCCAGCCCCAGAACACACAGCAAGTGCAGTCCTTCTGTTCAGTCTCTTCAGCTGTTCTTCTTTGTCAGAGGTTCCTCTTGATCACGAAGTAGTTTCAATCCTTTTTCAGTATGGATTTCAGTCTTGAGTTCAGGGGTTTCAGCTCTTACATTTATACCCCTAAATGCCTTTAAAGTCTTTGTGTTCAGAGGGCTCTGACCCTGGTCCAAACCAGACCTGGGTGTCTTCCTGCCAGTGCACACGCTGTTCCTTTGATAGTTGGGGTATGGGGCCCAGACGTTCAGCAGGACGTGGAGCCATCCTCTGGGGGCAGCAACACAGCCTTCTTCTCATCCAGGGGGCTACTCCTCCCCCCACATGAAACTCAGGCCAGCCTGTTGCTGTCTCACCTACTCCTCCCTGGGGTCAGGACACTTTCCAGATCCGGTGACATCCAAACCCAGACAGGCAATACACAACCAGGCAGCGTGGTTTCTAAACACACAATTCAAAAACCATCTTCACAATAAGAGGCGTTATTAAATTCTGAGTTCAGGCACACAAAACTCCATCTCTCCATCTTATGCCAATGGGAAGATATGCTGAAAACATGGGACCCAGCATTCCACATTCTGTCCTATGGGCAAGATGGCCTTGCAACAGTGAAAAACGAATTTGGCAGTATTTCACTGTCAGGACATGGTGCACACCTCAGTACATGTCCTACCTTTCACATACACTGCACCCTGCCCAGGGGGGTAGCGCGGGCCTACTATAGGGGTGTCTGATGTGTATAAAAAGGGAAGGTAAGGCCTGGCAAGTTGATGCACTTGCCAGGACAACAAGGCAGTTACAAAGCTGCACGCAGGCACTGCAGTGGCAAGCCTGAGATCTCTTCTTAGGGCTACTAGTGTGGGTGGCACAATTAGTGCTGCAGGCCCACTAGTGGCATTTGCATTACAAGCCCTGGCACACATAGTGCACTTTACTAGGGACTTTACTAGTAAGGCAAACATACCAATCATGGACAACTAATTACCATAACACTTTATACAGGGAGCACTTGCACTTTGACAGTGATCAGCAGTGGCAAAGGGCCCAAAGCATCTAAGCCAGCAAAACAAAATCCATCACAGCATCAAAAATAGAGGAGGTAGAGGCAAAATGTCGGGGGTAACCACGGCAAGAAATGCCAGGTCTAACAATGGGATATTGATCACTAGTCTTGAGGAAGAGGAAAATGCAGCATTGTCCCCTAATCAAGAACAATGTGGCTTGCACAGGCCTTCAAAAGAACAGTGGCAGATGGCGAGACAAAGTCTTGATAAAAGAGGAACTTTATTAGAGCAAAATAATGACTGGATATGGAATTGACTCGGTTGGGCCTGGTGGTTCCAATGGGCATTGAACTTTACACATTAAGAAAGTCTGAGGCAGGATATAATGTACAACACAAGTGGGAGCTGGCTGCACAGATCAATACCCAGTTCATGGCATATCTGAAGGAAGGGCTGAGTGGGCGAAAGTTCAAGAAAGACTAGTGTCGCTGGTAGTATCAGTGGATATTGAGCTTCGGACAACGAGTTGTACATATATTTGTTCTTTCTATAATGTATGTTAGGTTAAGGTAGTTATTGATAAAAAATAGTTTGAGTTCAGGGCATAGAGTGAATCCAATGGATACAAATCTTCTCAAGGTAGGAAAGGGCTATGAATAACAGGTGGAACAAAGTGAGAAACAAATGCACCATTCAAGGTTTTAATCTTTAACGTCAGAAGACTAAATTCCACAAGCAAAATGTTCTAGAGAGTATTCCAAACATAACAACTTTATCCTAGGTAGTGTTCTTGAAGGAAAACACTTAAAAAAAAAAAAAAAAGCATACTCACGTAAGTTCAGATCAAACCATTACAATCCTGAAACGTATACAATAGCAGACAATACAACCTATGGAGCTGCTATCCTTCTTTGAACACACTGGAAGCTCCTAGAATACAGTGACTTTCATTAATGCCTAGACTCAGGAAGTTAATCGCAAGGACACTGAGTAAACTACGGAGAGATCATTCTTGGATGGGAGATTTGAATCAAAGCATGGATGGCAATTTGATTGCGATATCTGAGAGAGAATAGACAATCCGGACAGATGGCAAGTGCAGAATGGGAAATAAGCATCTTTAGATGAAGGAGTTTAGGAGTTGGTGTGAAAGGTCAAGAAGCGAGGAGAGATCACTTTACCAGGTTAGCTTAGATGTGCAACAACCTGCGGAGCCCCAGAATAGGAAGCCACATAAGACTGATAAAAACAAGTCAAGCGGGAAGATAGCTTCCTTCAGTTAACCAGGTTTCGAAAACTAAGCAAGCCCAAGAAATTATAACGATTTCTGAAACTGATTGTAGAAAATAAAAGTGAATATTGAAGAAGGGTCCAGTGAGGGGAAAGTGAGAACTCCCATTCTGTTAGAGATCTTAGTGTTACTTGGTAGATTAACCTACTAACAGAACAGAGAAAACGTGTACTCTTTGGGGATTTCAGCTGCTCTTGTAACCACACAAATGCACTGTGAAGAGGCATACTCGAATGCGAGTTAGTCACAGGCAGTATGTGGCTTTCAAACTGTATTCTGAAACTATAATGTTTTAAAATCTCTCATAACTTATCTGCTAAATTAACACCCATTACATGTGCAGGACCACACACAAAAAAAAGAAAAACAGCGATTATGTAATGTGTAACTACATAATGCGAATTAGTGGGCCTATGAGCAATAGTCTGCTGCCAAGAGGTGGAACCATTCACCCCTCTGAAATAAATAGAACATTTACTCATCCTTCATCTTTTGAAATTTTCAATATGCATACATTCAAAGAGATCCCTTTCTTGTAAGAAAAAGTGTATTACACTATGGACTAGTATGGTATTAAACGTGCTGCTCAGCCTGGGTAGAAGAGATAATGTATTGTGCTGAAGTAGTCGCTATGAGGACTGACAGCTCAGCAGAGATAGACTGACTATGAATGGCAGATGCTACTCTCTAGGAGACATCCTAACTTCATCCTTTAGGGTTTTTGAATAAAGCACATACCACGTCCACACACAAGTACCCAGAAGCTGCAAATCCGACACTCCACAGTAACACTGGTGGTGACTGGCAAAGAATCTATTTGTGCTGAAAGGAGGAGGGTCACGTCTAGGTGCAAGAGAAAGCAGGGTGGGGAGTTATGATCTGTGTTTCACTGTTAGTGAGTGAGAAATGCTGCTGAAAGCAATTCTTCAAACAAGAATCCTTAGCAGGGGTAGGCTGTGAAAGGATCATGTTTGAAGAAATACATATTTGTAAATGTTGTTCGGAAAGCGTACGCTTGTTTAATAATCATCCTTGCCCATTTTTCACTGGCTGGTTGTCAGTGTGATTATTTGTACTGAAACTAGCAGAATCTGGCTTGTATTTAGCTGTAAAATAAGTAACTCACAAGATCAGCTGTCACGCGTGTTCTGGAGAGGGCCATTAACTTTCTTTCTTCAGCACGGATGTCATGAGTTTCGTGCAGTCTCTGGGAGACTGTGTTCTGCACATGGGGCACAGGATTCATATTCGCCGTTCGCGCAAGTGGTAACGTCTGGGTGGCGTGGCCTTCCGTTTGTGCCACACAGAAACAACTTACGAATTGCTTTTAGGATAAGGCCCTTTGACGAATTGTTTCTAGGCCGATCACACCGCTTTTCAGATCAGGAGCAAGTGAAGGAGATTGCTACTGGGATTATGGTTGTCCTTTGGTGATGAGAAGGTACTCCTCGGCATGACCTCGGTCAGCATGAAGTCGCTGGCCTGTATATAGAAAAAGAAAAAAGAAAAAAAAAAGACAGTTGAATTAGTGCTAGACATGTTCTATGGGGGTGGAATGGGGTTATGCCAACTTTTAAGTGCAATCGGAAGATGCTGTGGTAAACAGTACAGTATACACGGGTGGCAATAATGTGCTTTCTTTCTCAATTGTGGCTCATGGTGGTAGGAGGGGCTGTGGCCACTGAAGGTTAGGCCCACGTCGTATGTTGTGGCATCATTGGTGCATTCTTTAAATGAAATTTCGATGCAACGACTTCTAAAGTTTTCCTCATACATAAATAAGAAAGGTGGTCACTTAGCAGGGGGTAAGTGCATTATGCCTTTTAGTTAACGTGGTATAATTACTGTGTTGGTGCTTGGAACACATTATGTTACTGGCACGATTGTTACCTTGATGGATGAGCATGGTGTCTGGCGCACAGTGCTTGTCGGTATGAGAGGTGCACTGCTAGGGTGCGTGTGGTGCTTAGAACACATTGTAATTTGTTTTGTACAATACGTTTAGTGAAAAGTGATATTCCTACCTTCCTAGAAAGTTGCCCACTGCTTAAGTAAGGCGTGGATGCATTGGCCCATTATCTATTTTTTCGTGACAAGACTGAACTCTGGTGACCTGGGATGATTGGAATTTAACGTGTAGATATGGCCTGGAATCGGAATTACGTAAAAAAAGATATTCTTTTGGGTATCTATAGCGAACACCTTTTTTCCAAATGTATACTATTGTGTCATACATACATCAATCATCATTCATCCTAACCAGAGCTGAAGGCACCCGAATTTTAATCCAGACTCAAGCTTCAGTTTGAAACCCAAAGAACCACATGTAACAAAATGACAAGAACTAAAATGATATAAAAATTCACACAATTTACTAAAAATATACCATCACATAAGCAATTATCAACAATGATAAAATACAATATAAAAATGTGTGTTAAAAAGAAAAGGGACTAGAGAGCAAAAACATAGCGTGAAATCATTACATTCATCGAAGAATGGTTATTTCCAGCAAGAATCAATATATATGAAACCATCAGTCTATTATTTCATAGTGGATTTCGGCATGAGGTAGTTCCTGGATCTAACCAATTCTAAAGACACAAGCGTCGACGCGTTTCGGTGGTGGATACTTACTGGAATCCCACCTTCATCAGGACAAGAATAATAATACTCTCTCCGTCTTTCATGAAAATGTAAAAACCTAATGAAACAAATAATTGTTAATACCAAAAGCCTAGACATCTTTTTTCATGTTAATAAATGTATATGTACTAGAATTCTTAACGTTCCCCAATTATACTATTCATTTTCACTGTCCAATATATAGTAGAGCATTTCTACATTTTGGGGATTCTCTCGAAAGAGAGCCCATGTGTATAGTTTAACAAAAGTTATGTTATCAAAGAGTCCATACAGTTGTTTGAGGGGTTCCAAGCTCATTTGAAATATAATTAAGATTTTCATTATGGCAGGGAAGTGAGAATTATGCATTTTTCTCTCTTTATTCACTACACAGCAGCCCTTGCTTCTGACTGCAACCTAGAACCAACCAATGAATTTAGTATGTTAGTTCTCTTGAAAGGAACCAGCTTCAGGTATGTGAAGACTTATTCCTTTATCCTTAGTACCTAACGGCACAATATATTCCAGCTCTCAACTTACTTGGGAGGAGCAAGTGACCACTGTTGGGAGTGATAACCCTCATCTCCTGGTCCTTAATAGAATCTTAACTTTCATAACTAAGAAATTTAATAGTGCCGATAAGGACCTATGGGCTAGTAATATGCAACTTGAAAGCTTGTTTGACGTGTCAAAGGCCACGCAGCTCGTATTGGTTTGAAACAGAATGCCTGTAAAGTTGACTTCTTGAACCAGACTGCCAAACTCATATCAACTTACAGGAGCAAGACCTAATAATCGAAGTTCCAATATCTGCCACATGCATCACTCATCTGGCCTAGTATGGATAAACGCTTAACAAGGACTCCAGCATATTTAAAGGCCTTAAGTGAAAGTGCACTACACACAAGTTGACTGGCACACCCTTCCATGATTATTGCCATTTTCACTGTAGTTCTACTTCTAATTCAGAGTGTCAGCTGCGCTAACAGTAAATTCACATGATGTACCCAGCATGCTTGTTATGCTCACATAAAACCCGAACTGTATTGGGCGAGAAAGTGATGATCTAGGTCATCTAAACATGGCCTTCTACAGAGTAAACATTCTGTCTGAAAGGTCAATGGCCCAAACATTTGACAGCCTTTTGCACGATAACAAGCAAAGCAGCATAATCAAATTAGCATCTTCACTAGACCAGGAAAGAGATTAGGAACCAATTTTGCATTTCTTAAGGGTTGACACTGCTATTTCATGCAAAAACTGCCTTTTTGGTGTGTATGAAAGGCATATGGTATCGCAAAATGCGATTTTTACCCAGGAAAATTTGCATTTTTTGCGATTCGCAAAATAGGAAATCGCAAATAGGGATTACCTATTTGCGATTCGGTAACTGGATGTACGCCGGCCACACGCTTGACCCCATCATCTCCACCAACACCCACATCTCCTTCGACCACACCACCGAACTCCACTGGACCGTCCACCGTTGCATCCATTTCACCTTCAACAAGGCCACCATGCACCACCGCACCCAACAGCTGCCTCGCCGCTGCTGGAGCAAAGTCACAGAGGACCAGCTGACCACCACCCTCGCCCAGACCCCACGCACCGACCACACCGACCCAGACGTCGATGCCCGCTATCTCAGACAGTGGATCAACGACTGCGCCAACACCCTCGCCCCGCTCAAGAAACCCTCCAACAACCACACCAGCAAGAAAGCCACCTGGTTCACCGAAGAGCTCCAGACCTCCAAACGAGCATGCCGAAAACTGGAGAAGAAATGGCTCCACGAACAAACACCAGTCAGCCACGCAGCCCACATGGACGTCACCCGCAGACATCACCACCTCATCAGACTCGCCAAGAGATCTTCCTTCAAAGCCCGCCTAGACAACAACGCACACAACAGCAAATAGATCTTCAGCATCGTGAAGGAACTCTCCAACCCCAGCGCCAACGACATCCCACAAGAACTGTGCGACGCACTGGCCACTTTCTTCCACCGCAAGATCGTGGACATCCACGACAGCTTCAACACCCCGACCGCCCCAACAACAACAGGCCGCACCCACCCGACGAACACCACCCGCGTCAACGGCCTGACCTCCTGGACCAACGTTACCGACGACGAGACACGCATGGCCATGAACTCCATCCAGTCAGGATCACCATCAGACCCCTGCACACACCACGTATTCAACCAAGCAGACGCAACTATCGCACCCCAACTACGGAAAGTCATCAACATCTCCTTCAAGACATCTACATTCCCGGAAAGCTGGAAGCACGCCAAGATCAACGCCCTTCTCAAGCCCAAGGCAGACCCAAAGGACCTCAAGAACTTCCGGCCCATCTCCCTGCTCCCGTTCCTGACGAAGGTCATCGAGAAAATCGTCAACATACAACTGACCCGCCACCTCGAGGACAACAACATCTTAGACCCGTCCCAGTCCAGATTCAGAAGAAACCACAGCACTGAGACAGCCCTCATCACCGCCACAGACGACATCAGGCGCCAACTAGACAACGGCGAAACATCAGCCCTCATCCTCCTGGACCTGTCAACCTCCTTCGACACGGTCTGCCACCACACACTAAAGACACGCCTCCAAGAAGCCGGAATCCAAGAGAAGGCCCTCAACTGGACCACGTCCCTCCTCACCGGCAGAACCCAGAGCGTCCCCCTCCCACCTTTCCGTTCTAAAGCCACCAACATCATCTGCGGCGTACCCCAGGGCTCTTCCCTCAGCCCGACACTGTTCAACGTCTACATGGCCCCCCTCGCACAAGTGGCCCGCCAGCACGACCTCAACATCATCTCCTACGCTGACGACACCCAGCTCATCCTCTCCCTCACCAAGGACCCGCACACCACCAAAACCAACCTCCACAAGGGTATGAAAGCCATCGTCGAATGGATGAGGAGCAGCCGACTGAAGCTGAACTCAGACAAGACGGAGATCCTCATCCTCGCACCAACCCCATCAGCCTGGGACAACTCCTGGTGGCCAACCACGCTGGGAGCAGCACCAACACCCACTGACCAAGCACGCAACCTAGGAATCATCCTCGACTCATCCCTCTCCATGTCGAAGCAGGTCAACGCCGTCTCCTCCTCCTGCTACAACACCCTCCGCATGCTCTGCAGGATCTACAAGTGGATCCCTACCGAAACAAGAACAGCAGTGACACAGGCCCTCGTCAGCAGCAGACCGGACTACGGCAACGCACTCTATGCAGGAATCTCAGCCAAACACCTACGACTACTGCAATGTATCCAAAACGCCACCGCCCGTCTGATCCTCAACATCCCTCGCCACAGCCACATCACCCCCCACCCGAGAGGCCTACACTGGCTCCCCGTCGACAAAAGGATCACCTTCAGACTCCTCACCCACGCACACAAAACACTCCACAACACCGGACCAGCCTACCTCAACAGCAGACTCAGCTTCTACACCCCCGCCCGCCAACTCTGCTCTGCCAGCCTTGCCCTCGCCGCTGTTCCTCGCATCCAACAAGCGACCTCCGGCGGCAGATCCTTCTCCTTTCTCGCCGCCAAGACCAGGAACACCCTGCCTACTCTCCTGCGACAGATCCAAGACCTACTCACCTTCAGAAGACTCCTCAAGACCTGGCTCTTCGAGAAGTAGCAGCACCTCCACCCCCCTCCCCCCCCTCCCCCCCCCCTCAGCGCCTTGAGACCCTCACGGGTAAGTAGCGCGCTTTACAAGTAGATTGATTGATTGATTGATTGCATTTCCTAATTGTCACAAAATGGCCATTTAGGAAATGTAATTCCCACTGAATCAGATCTGGTGGTAACCAAGTGTAAACTTAAACAAGCATTTGCAATGCAATAGGTCTCGCATTATTAAAGTGTGAGCTTTTTGCATTGCCAGTAGCTTAAACTCTCGCAAATGCGAGATAGGTCTCATATTTACGCGAGTTTAAACTATTGGCATTGTAAATGACAATGCCTTTTATTTATGCTTCAAAAACAAATAAATAAAAGGCATTGTCATTTACAATGCAATTTGTTCCAAGTCGCGTAAATGCGAGATCTATTACATTGCAGTTCCTGTCAGGCAGAAGAATTGGGCAAAAAGGCATCGCGTTTCCTGGAGACTGAGGCTGGAGCGGAGAGGTCTGTTGTGCTTGATCTCTGGCTTGATTAATCAGACAGTGTCTGCAGCTGCCCTTCGTCTGGACTCTCAAGCCAATGCCACCATAAGCTCCCACCCGACTGAGTACGCGGAGGTGAGGCTGAGGTGTGAGTTACGACAGTGCCAGGGTCCACTTTCAACAAGCATAATAAATACGGACTAAACATATTTAAACTTGTGACCTCTCCTGATACACAGAGCTCTGCTTTCAGCACATTAACCCCGTGCCCTGAAATACCTTACTAGCGTTGGTACACGTGACTGGGAAGTTTCACACAGATTTCTGCATCGGGCACTTTAACCCCCTCAGAGACGTTACAGGCAGTGCGCCCTGGACAAGAAAGTTACGTAAACATACTTGTCAATAGTTTACAACATGAAAGTGGCACATTTTAAATAAAAAAAAATGTTTTAAAAATCGGGACAACGTAATTGGGACAAAGTAGCTGCCTTTGGGGCAACTCCGGCCCGAATAAAAAACCCAAAATAAACATTACTGCGTGTGACACACAATAACATGCCCACTGACGCAACAACGTATACACACTGAAACCAGAACACGCACGCTGTCATAAGAACACAACCAGAAGCCAAATCATACACACTATGAAATAAGCCAGAACATCTTGACACATGAGCATACATAGTGTAGCACAAAAGTACACATGCTGTGATACATAAGAATGCATATACTGTCCACAGAACACCCAGACAAGAGCACAGGAGCAGCTCCCAGACAGGCACCAGAGCATACATATACACTGACATAATAGTGCACATACAGTGGCATAAGAGTACATTCACATGCCAGAAGAAAACCCACACACTGGCACACGTCCGTACACTATCTGACACCAGTTCACCATCACACACAACCATATACGCGGGAATACAAAAGCACATAAAACACTGACACAACAGTACCTTCATACTGACACGTGTGTACAGAATCTGACTCAATAGAAAACAACCTCTGCCACAAGAGAATACAGACACTACAAGATCATACATAAAAATCATACGAGTACACACTGACACTAAAGAACACAAACTTACAAGCCCATACATACTCACTTAACGAAAATGAGATCCAGAAACTATGGTCCTCCCCCACACAAAGCAAAATATCCCCGGTACTAGCACAGACACAAAATCTACTGGACCCCAGCGCGTTTGGCGTCCCTGGGACTAAACCCCAATGATCAGTGCTGGAACTGCAATAATGGTAAGGGGGACCTGGCCCATCTCATATACTACTGCCCAAAAGTCAAGGCATTCTGGAAGAAGATTTTTGTCTTCTTAAACAATATGCTAGGTTGTACCCTTAAAACCGAGTTTGCCACCCTAGTAACTGCATTCATTAGGACAGATACAGACTCCGAACATGACAGAGACCTACTCTACCTCCTAACAGAACAGCAGGAATAAAAATGGTACTCAATAACTGGAAAGACACCTCCAAGGCTAAGTTTAAAGCATGGCTCAACCGGGTGACATACCTTAGGGGAGCCGATACAGTGGCTCTAAGGGATTCACCATGGAGACAGCCCGACAGGAGAATGTGGGCAACCCTCGACAAATACCTAGACCCGTATGATCCGCCCTGAATAAGCCCAGCAGAAAAACCCGAATAGCAACCACATTAGACAATAGTAAACACGCTAACTCTCATTCTACCCCATCCTCTCTCTCCCTGTCCCTCTCGGTGCTTTTATGAACCATAAGAGGACAGCGGGTGGAAGATAGCCAAAATAGACTATTGTAACTCAACCTACATAGCCAGAGTGGGCATCCTTGTAGCAACTAGCGACACAGAGTGCATGTTAATTGTCTTATGTATGTGTTATGTTATATGTGATATGTCCTGGGTTTTGGGGAGAAAAAGACAAAATATTAATAAAAAATCTACTGAAATTTAAAAAAAAACAAAAAAACATATACAGTACTGCCGTAAGCTACACATGTTGACACACGAGCTTAAAAGCACTGACACTTGACAATGCACATAATTGGACACAAGAACATACACATCCTGACACAGGAGAACACACAAGTGCACACACTAACACGAGAACACACTTAAGCACGAGAGCACATGCATTGACAGAAAAGCACACGCACTGATCCAAGCGCACAACCACTATCAGAATAGCATACACATCCAGTCACAAAAGCACAGACATGCACAAACTGACACCAATCATACACAAACTGACATTCGTGTGCATGCACAATATGACACAAAAGAAGACAGTGACACTGGGGCACACAAATATTGATTCAAGAGCGCCTGCACACTCTGACCAATGAGTACACATGCACCAACAAAAAAGCTTTCACAATGTGACGTAAGACAAACGTGCTAACACAAGAGTACACGTACACTGTGATGCAGAGGCGACAGGGAAGCATAAGTGGACACAAACACAAAAGCATGTACCCACACACGAACAAAGGTATGCGCACACAGGAACAAAGTGTAACGACAGTGACACAAGAGCGTACACGCACACCAACTCCATGATACTACAAGCGGGTGCACACACTGAAAAAATAACATATACTCACACTAGAGCACCTAGGGTAACACAAAACGTAGACATGCACACAATAACGCGACAGAGCACACACTGATACAGCAGTGTGCACACATGCATTTACATAGAGTGCACACAAGTGTTCATCGGAGCAGACATATAGACAGGGGCAAACACTCGCACAGGAAGAACAACCAGCACTGCTAACTTCATGGACGGGGCTGTTTTGAGAGTAAAGCGCTGAACACTGTCCTCCCTACAGCCCGGTCCGCACCCGTGCACCGTTCCGTATTAGAGGATGGCGTTTTTTGGGTTCTACCAGGCGCTTTGGAGAGAGGCAGGGCGGGGGTAATTCAGGCCCACGTAAAACCCTGACAGGAAGGAAAGTGAAGTGAAAAGAACAAACATTCGCCTGAACAGATTCCAGTCTGTGTAGAGTTAGGGGAAAGAAGCTAAATGAAAGGGAAAGACAGACACATTGTGCTGACTGCTTCTTGAAGCCCCGGGATCACGTTTCACCGTCCCAATTGCAAGTCTCTGCAAAAGAGTCGAATGTGTGCGTTTTGCGTTTTTTTCTAAAAGCGCTGTCGCTGTGCAAAAGTCAGAGGCAAGCTCCCACACTGTTCCTGCGTTTAATAGAAGCCACGAGCCCGCAGTAGACTTTGTGGGAGACATAGTCGTCAAGTCACAGGAAGTGGTAGCGATTGCGAAAGAAAAAGTTATCGCTATTGAAAAACAAAAGAAGCCCGCGAGTGGTGCGCGCGCCACAGCGAGGCATGTGGCTTCAATTATCGCGCCTGTGTCAGATCTCTGTACTGGGGTGAATGTATGACATTGTTTGGCATTCTGTCCATCAATAGTTATTTAGGGCTCGCCTGAGCCAGCACTTTAGCGCTGCTCTGGCGAGAGTTTTAGTAAGCGGGATTTGGAAGAGCTAACTAGTGGCTTTTTTCAGGCCTCCAGCTTCAGTGCATGTGCGGCGGGCGCGCGCACCATTTGTCAGTCTGCGTGATCACTTTCGCGGCCGCTTTGATGTTCTCTGTGAGCCGCGCGGCCACTGAGAACATCAAAGCGGCCGCGAAAGTGCCCACCATTTGCCAGCCTGCGTGCCTCTCTCTGCCTCTCTCCGCCTTAGTGCGCGCGACGTGCCCTACCCCCCTCCCTTATCCCACTTCCTGCTTGTTTCTTTTCTGTTCTCTTCAGCGTTGTTTACTCACTTATGGCTTCTTTACATATGTAGAACGGAGTCCCCGGGGTCATCCGCTCGAGGTTTTTTGTCTTTTTTTAACGATCTCTTGCTGGAAGGTATGTGTTACTTTCGCCTCAATAGCACTCTCTCTGAGGGCATGATTAGCATGTCACACTGGTTATGCATGTTTGATTAAAACAGACATTTCCGATTTTCTCATCTTGAGTTTTCTGTTCTGGTTCAAGTTGATTTCACTGAACAAATTGGACAATGACATTCATATTTTACTTTTGCTTCTGATTCTCTTTCTATAGATCCTAGCATTAATCTTTGTCATGTGTTTGACTTGTAGTTAATGTGCACATAATATTGCCTCTACTAGACCTCTTTTCTACCTATGGAGTTCTGTATATATTGGCTATTCTCACAGCTATTGCGGATCTCAGCATGCACTTTTGGTTCTTTGAGCATCAGTTTTTTGGCACGTCTGCTGAAATTTATGTAATAATGCATTGCGTTTAATGTATTGAGATATACATTTCATTGTGGACGACCTGCCCTGGTACATTTGTAGGAGACAGCGGGCTGGCATTTATGTAAATAACTTTACATAATGGCAAGGTGGCTGCTGCAGGCCCTTGCACCCTGTTGTACCAATAAGTATATGTCCTTGGAAGCGAGCTGCTTCTCATGCGCTTTGTGAATGGCAAAAATACTAATTGTATAGCTATTCAATCCCTGGCGGCACACCACCCAGGATTATATGCTGCATAGCTAAGCACTTATAAGGTCTCAAAGGCGAGACCTATTGGCTATGCCATGCTTGTTTTGCATTTGTCACCCCGAGTGGGACGGGTATGCTCAGACACGAGTCCCGTGCTCTCCATGCCACTGGAATCAAGCTATCCTGGCTGAAGAGGGGTGAAACCCCGAAACCGGTCCTAGGATGCTTGTTTCCATTTCAGGGAGGATCTGGCCTGGCAGTTTGGGCTGGACTGTTCCCATTGGGCACAGGGTCAAGACTGATTTGCATATGGCTGGGTCCTAACTGGAATGGCATGGGGAGCAAAAAAACGATGGATTTAGTCCCAGATCTCTGTACTGGGGTGAATGTATGACATTGTTCTGCATTCTGTCCATCAATAATTCTTTTAGCTTTTAATCAAGAGCATCACTAGCAGGTCAAGGAAGAGGACAAGGCAAGTAGAAACAGACCAGCAGTGTGTACTGCCATTGTGGCATTGACCTAATCAAGTTCACTGTTAGGCCTAGCAGAAGCATGGCAGGAGAGAGCAGAAAGATCAGTTATAGCAACATTCTCCAGGTGCTTCATAAAATATTTTGAGTAGCAAAGCCTTTACAAACTTCTCACAAATGTGATACAAGTCAGTCAGTGTCTACCAACACTGATCTTACCCTGTTCCAGCATTACTTACAAAAAGAATTTTGAAATAAATGAATAATCCAAACAAATCTATAAAATGATAATGCATTTGGCCAATATGTGTACATTTCGAAAGTTCCTATTAGGAAATCGCACTTTTGCAATTTCCTAATTTGTAATTTTAGAATAGCGAATGTGAATCCATAGGAATTGCTTTTAGGAAATCGGGAGGTTACATACATTCCATTTTGCTATTCCCAAATAGAGATTTCTAAGGATTCGATATTTGGGTATCACAATTTCAGAATCTAGTAAATATTGGCCTAGATATTCTATTCACTGCCCAAAAATAATACATGGACCCTCACAGGACCAAAAAAACAATGCCCCTCAAAAGACTACACACCAGCAGATGTTCCCCGAGCGGGTGGTTCGGTCGTTGAAATGGCTGTCCTCAAACAACTTATTGTCCTGTAAGTCATACCACTTTCTGCAAGCTCTGCCACAAACTTCAACATGGGGCAGCGGCTGCCCCCCCCCACCCCCCCCAAGTGATCCAAACCCAATCACCAACACCAACTGGTCCATCTATCGCATGCAAAACAAGAACACTTATCCTCACCCTTGAACCAGGCCTGTCAGATGATGCAGCTTAGAGTACCAAGGATCTCCTGAAATCATCCATGCCATGACACAAAAAGGATCTGAAAGACATCCCGGGTGACTGAATTTGTCAGTAGCGCAGTAAAGACAGGGATCAGAAAACCCCAGGAAAATAACATGCACATGACATACCTAAGTTTGCCCTCTCCAGAAGGGTGCAACTAAAACTAAATTCACCAACTGTCTCCTAATCAGTGTTACCACTCTGGCGATTATTACACAATGTGGAAAAGGCATAATTGGCCTATACCCCATTGTTGAAGGAAGGCATATACTGTAACGATTCTTGATCAGGCCTCCAACAGAAAAATCTGGGTAGCTGGAAGATCAATTTCTATGCAAACGGGTCAGTCTGGCACAATCCCCATCAGTTCAATCAGACTCAATGATTTTCAATTTTCAGTTGCTGCTGTGCAGAAATAAACAAGAACCCCCTATGCATGCCAGATTCTCCTTTACCATTAGGTACTCAACCTTGTCCAAATCTTTCTCCTCAAGCTGAAGTTCCAGAAATCCTTGGCGAATTACGTCAGCATGCCGTTTGGCCTGCCGCCTAAACAGTTGATACACTGCAGTGTGGACACTGTCCATCTTCAGAGGAACAGTGCCAATGACCTAGTCCTTTACAAGCGGTCTGATCATGAAGGAACCCGACAATAGTTCAACAAAGTATATTGGTGGGGGGCCAATTCCTGGTCGGAATACGCCTTACCAGTGACAATACACTCTCAGAGGGTCAGAGTTATGGCACCATGTCTCACCAATCCTGGTGCTATACCTAAATGGTCTTACCATTCCAGGGTTCCATGAGCTACAGCCACTAACTCAGTTCTGTCCAAGCCTACATTAAGAGCTGAACAATAACCAAATAAGTGGTGATGGTTCAGGTGGGAGTATTTTAACCTCAGCAACACACTGCAGTATCGCCTGAATCAATGCAGTCAATAGGACAACAAATCTGGTTAAGGGTCTGAGCAAAACTGTTTCTCACTGTACTTTCCTAATGTGCCCACTTTCTGTTGTGACAACGTCAACTGAGCAGAATATGAGTCTACTATGAAGCCCAGGAAAGTCACATTGAAAGAAGGTTGATGGACTTACTTTATGGCACTGAGCTAAAGCCTAACCTCTACAACAATTCAAAGGTCAGGTTTAAGTGATGATCTAAGTAAACAATCATCCTCACCCCTCACGGGACAGATTCCAAAGCTGGCCAACATCTTTGTGAAGGATAAAGGGGTCCATGATTGTCTGAAGGGAAAGTCTGTGAACTCAAAGCCTCATCTTCTCCATAAAAAAACTGAAGAAATGTTTTATGGGTTGAAAATAAGAAATGGGAGCCCGTTAGGTCCACTCTGACCATTAGTCATTTTCAGAAAGGACATCGTGCACGATGATGTATGCTTTCCACCTTCAAGTGCAACTAGAACACCCAATCGCTGATCAGGTTGATCACCGTTCAAAACGCTATTTTTCTTTTCCACCAAGAAAAGGTAGCTTAAGAACCATTTGGGTTGAATGTTTATCTTGACAATAGTGCCCCCATGCTCCAGGTTGATGGCCTTATTTATCAATCGCTGCGCTTCGTAGAATAAGAGTTGATGCCTCTTCCTCTGGACCAAAGTCACAATGTGTATCGCTTGGAGAATTCAGGCATCCAGAGTTCTCGCCACCAGTAACAGAGATGCGCCAGCTGCCTTCCCAGTTTTAGATGGAAGAAGGCATAATGCTTACTTTGGGTACTTGTAGTATGGGCATTCTAGAAACACGCATTGACTGTCATGGCCATTTCTGCTTAAACCGAGTGCCTTTTGGGAGGCTTGAAACCCGTGCTCTCTGCTTCACCAGGCCGGCGCAAAAACCTTAAGGTAAAGGTTTTCTTCAGGCACGACAGCACTAACCACAAACGTCTGCAGTTCCTTAACAACTGACTCCCCAAAAAAATAAAAATAAAACAGAAAAGGACCCGGAAGCTCGAACTCTCTAGAAGTCACCATACGAACGAGCCGGATCCATTGTACTGAGTGATTAAAGAAACGTTGTTGGAAGGAGAAGTTCCTTAATAAAAAAAAAGGATGCAACCCATTACCTGCTAAATCATCAGGGTTGCTCCTGCACCAGCACTCTCATGGTGCTAGGCAGGTTCACCTAGAGCTCTTGGAGTCTTTTGATGAGTGTTATAGGGAGAACAGAGGTATAGTCAAAGTACATTTTATTAGTGCAAAAATTACTGTTCTATCCTGTACAAGATTAAAAATAAAAAGGTTTGTGAGAGATTAGGTAATTATTTTGTGACATGTGCCCTATGCGTGACTTCTTGCACCTAGATGCATCATCACCTCCAACTGATTGATGTCAGCAGCGAGCAGTCGAAACATACACAGGCTACCTGAGGGCTGTAGTACTAGTACAGAGTAATCTCACACGGAAGCCCAGTAAAACCAGCTGCATACTACGGCCTCCTCTGACCCCCAACTTGATCCCACCCTATACCTTGCTCTAAGGCTGCGTACCCACATAAGACCATTTTTAAGAGCATTTTGATTTAAGGAACGCCCCGTGGCGTCAAGCAGGTGAAATAAGGCCTTACCCGTTACTTACTCATACATCAGTAAATTCAGCTCGACCACTGTTGACCTCTTCATGAAACACATTTGTCTGTAAAGTCAGTACTTCCGGGGCATGCGACAGCCAATCCCACGGCTGAATGTATTCTAGGAGCCGTTTGAGAGCTGGAGGGACGTGTAATGTGTAAGGTGATCTAGGATTGCAGCATTGACTGAACCTTAGCCAATCTTAGTGCTTGCGCACAATTCCTAAGTGCTGATTGGCTGTAGATTTCGCACATGTCTTACGTGCTATGTAAACAGTAACGGAACTGTCCTAGATTTGTGCGGGTGTCGCGCGCTGTGCTACAGGATGAGCTGGGCTGGTCTGGCCGACATCGAAAGGCCAGTCTATCACGGACCTAGCGCTGATAGTGGATGGGGCTCTGGCCTGCAGAACAATTTGCCACCCTTCGTTTCTGTATGGATGGAGGAGGGGAGTTGATATAACAGGCCAGCAGTTTTGGGCAGCGACAGCTTGGCAGTTTGGAACAATGTTGACGCTAGGTGGTGAGATTGAAAGGTGCTTGTTGAAGGTGCTCCTTGAAGGTGCTCCTAATCCAGTAACGCCGCACCAGCGGCTGGCTGGCAGGCAGGCAGGGCGTTCCTCGTTCATTAATATCAATGCAAAGTAAACGGTTCTATTTTATTGAAATTTGTATTAAGTTATTTATTTATTTGATGAGTATTCTGTTATACGTTTTTAAAGTGTTTATTTCCGTTTTTTGCATACAACAAAATAAAAATAACATACAAATGCAACTTGGGTATTCGTGTTCTACTGACAGATGCAGTGCAACGATGTGGTTCACACGAGCGCAAAGCAAATAGCGACCCATACGTGTGGAAAAGAAGGTCCGAGAAGGTTGGTGATTCCACAAGTCCTTTAATTTAGGAAAAAGGGTAAAGCGACACCGGAGGTAGCGTCCTCCGCTTCCATCAGCAACCGTTTCCCAGCTCATCTACCCGACCACACATTCAACTACAAACATTCCACATACCCCATACATTCTACATACCTCACGCGACCCTCACACGCGCAGCCAACACTCGCGTGCCAATACCACACACCTTCCCCCTTCAACACACACACCACAACATCTACAAAAACACAAAACAAAATTAACAACAATCCATAAGCTAAAAGAACAAAATGTGAGACAGAACAACTACAATACTCCCGAGTGTCTATCCCAACTTGAAATCAACGAATCGAGCAGGCAACCTCCTTGGTCTACTACCACGACGCAAAATATGAGACTCAACATTAAAACCAGGACTGGTAACATTGGGACCAGGACTGGTAATGCTTGCATCAGAAACATAAGCATCGACGTTGGAATCAGAACTGGTATTACTTACTGCACTGTCATTCCTATCATTACTACAACCACTAACCTCTCCAGAATCATTCCCCAACATATAACCTCTACAACCTTCATTAATTGGTAACCTGTCACCCTGAACACCATTCCGGTCACTACAAAGACTTAACTGACGAAAATTCCACCTCCTACCATCTTCCAATTCCACCGCACTACCCAACACCTTCCTCACTCTCAAAGGCTTGGACCACACACCTTCACCTTTCAAAACACCTCTCGGATCCTTCACTCGAACCATTTGGCCTACATGGACAACCGGCCAACAGTAACTTCCCCTACGAGAACGCATAGTGCGCTCCTGAAATTCCTTAACTTTAGATCTAATTTCCTCACCCAATTCATCATTTTTACAAGTCATCCTTTCATTCCTTTTCCTCAACCACCAAGGAACTAACATAGTAGAAGGTTTCCTTTCTCTTAACACCTCAAAAGGCGTCTTCCCAGTGACTGAATGGGGAGTAACTCGATACGCCGTAAGTCTTTCCTGCAAAGCCTTTCTCCAAGATAATCCTGCACTCAAAGCCAACTGAATTACCTCCTTAACCACCCTATTGAAGCGTTCCACCTGTCCATTTCCTTCGTGATGATATAATGATGACCTTATGTGTTTGATACCCATCATCATTAAGAACTCTTGCATCTTCTGCAATACCAATTTGGGTCCATTATCTGAAACTAAAGTCTCAGGTACACCTTCTCTTGAAAACACGTCTTCCAAAAATTCAATAACCACATCTGTAGTTACTCCACTCACCATTCTTACCTCCGGCCACTTAGAGTAATAATCAATTAAAACTATAGCATAACAATCCTTCGATGACAACGCTGAAAAGGGACCCATAAAATCGATGGCAACTTTTTGCCATGGATTCTCAGGTAATTCAACCATGGTCAAAGGTACACAAAACGGTTTGACAACTTTATCACTAACACCACAAATTTTACAATTTCTAACCCAACGATCCACCATGGAGTCTACTCCTGGCCACCAAAAACACTCCTTAATTCTCCTTTTGGTACTCAACATACCACCGTGACCCTTGTGACTCCTCTCAATGATGTTATCTCTCAACCCAAATGGTGGTACAATTTTATCTCCTCTTAGAACAATACCATTGGATAAGCACAACTCTTCCTTTACTTTCCAAAACGCAGAGCATTCTCCTCGCAAAACTGATTCTCTTGGCCAACCTTCCACAATATACTTCTCAACTTGTTTCAAAACCATATCCTTGCCCATTTTACACATCCAAGATACTTCAGATAAAGTATTGTTAATTTCCTTCCCATCAACTGACATATCTTTGAAAGTAAAAGCAACTTCAAACTCGTTTGTACCCATCACTTCTGTTGTAGTCAAGCTAGGTAATCTTGAAAGTCCATCAGCAACTGAATTATCCTTTCCGGGAATATATTCTATTTCATAACTGAACATTTGTAATTTTGAAGCCAATCGAGCTAACCTGGGAGTCAAATTCCTCCCTCCCTCTGGTTTCAAAATATTCACTAAAGGCTTGTGATCTGTGCAAATCTTGAACTTCCTTCCCCACACATACATACGAAATCTTTCAGCAGCCCAAGTAGAAGCTAGCAATTCCTTCTCAATCACGGAATAATTCCGTTCGGATGGTGTTGACGTGCGAGAAGCATATGCTACTACCCATTTGTCTTTCTTGACATGTTGTGAAAACACCGCTCCAATTCCATATCCAGATGCATCCACAGACAACACACAATCAGCTGATGGTACAAAAATTTTCAAACATGGAGTTACAGAGATTTCTTTTTTCACATTTTCAAAACATTGCTTTTGTTGCTGTTCCCATGCAAATGACACATTTCTTTTGAGTAATATCCTTAATGGTTCCACCTTAGATACATAATTCTCAATGAACCAACACTCAAATTCAGTTAAGCCCAGAAAGGACATTAATTGTTCCTTGCTTTTTAGTTCAGGAGCCGCTAAAATTGCTTCTACATGACTGATTTTAGGACGAATACCATCTTTCGATATAACATGGCCTAGATATTCCACTTCAGATTTACCAAACACACACATTTCATTCTTAAAGGTTAATCCATTTTTTCTGAGTGCATCCAGAACTGCGTGCAAACATGTATCATGACATTCTTTGTTCTTTCCAAAAATTAAAATGTCATCTTCAAAAACTTTCGCTTCCTCAATTCCTTGCAAAATTCTAGACATTTCTCTCTGAAACACAGCTGACGCACTAGCGAGGCCAAAAGGCATGCGTTTATACCTGAACATGCCTTCAGTAGTAATAAAAACTGTGCAATGCCTTGATCCTTCATCCAAAACGATCTGATGGTATGCACTTGTTAAGTCTACTTTAGAGAAACAAGAAGACCCACCAATAGAAGATGTTAATTCTTGCAAATTGGGAAGAGGAAATGTGTCAATCCAAATAGCCTCATTCAAACACCTTAGATCCACGCATAGACGTAAATCGCCGTTGGACTTAAGGGAAATTACCACTGGAGAAACCCAATCGGAGCTCTCCACTGGCTCAATAATCTCATCCTTACATAGTTTTTTAAGTATCTCGTTCAGTTTTTCACGATAACAAATAGGAACATTCCTAAGTTTTTGTCTTATGGGACACACTCCTTCTCGTAAAACTATTTTGTGTTTGAACTTAACCATTTTACCAATACCATCAGTAAAAACATCAGGATACATCTTCTTCAGAGAAGAATAGTCAGCGTCAGCATTTATGCTTTCCTACTCATTTACATTCACATGCTGAACTGCAAATACCGGACAGTCTAAACCAGAATCAATTTTTATGCCTAAATCAATGATATGTGGCCAACCTAGAATGGTCGCACCCTTGTGAGCTACATATACTTTTCCATGACAAGAATTATGACCAAAATTTACATCCGCCCATATAAAACCTTCCAAAGGAATTTTATGTCCAGAATAAATCCCAGGACTTACATCGGGTTCCAACAATGGTCTATTTGGCCATTATTTTTTTAATTGCTCTTTACTGATGATAGTGTACCACGCACACAAGTCCACCATAACACTCATTTCCACTCCATCCATACTCACAATACATGTAGGCAATTTTTTAACCTTGCTTGTCTCAAGATCCAATTTGCCATGAACGCTGGATATTTCTCCAATTACATTAAATTCATCATTATGCTCATCATCTTGAACATAGTTGACCTTATTTTTGAAGTTATGGCACACCCTACTAAAATGGCCCTTTTCTTTACAATTAGTGCACACTTTAGTTAGCGCTGGACACCATTTGAAATTAGCCAAATGGTTACTAGAACCACATCTATAACACTCATATTTTCGTTGCTCGCCACTTTTCTTTTTGGAATTACTATCTAATACTTTGCTGTCACCTTTACTTTTATTTTTAAAATCCTTATTAACAGCACTAACATGGCCAGAATTTGTTCTATCACACTCTAAGTCATTCTTTTCATTCCTCACCTCACGTATACATTGGTCCGAAACTTCAATACCCCTAGCAACTTCAATTGCAGCTTTTAAGGAAGTACTACCACATGATCATAGCTTTTCCTTAATTTTTATAGATTTAGTTCTCATTAGAATTTGGTCACGTAGGACTTGATCATAAGTCATGCTTTCAAACTCACACGTGACCGCTAACCCTCTCAAAGCAGAAACATATTGGTCAATAGACTCATCGGCTTTTTGGACCCTAGAATAGAATTTACATCTCTCCATAACAATATTAATCTTTCTGCCAAACCTTTCTTGCATTTGTTTGACAGCATATTGGTAGACTCCAATATCACCAGCATTCTCAATCTTGGGTAAATTTTTAAACTGTCTTAATCCCACAGCACCCAATCTATGTTTAAGAAGAGAAAGTTTCCTTTCTTGTGAACACTCATCTTCCTCCAACACTTCTACATACGCTTCAAACATATCAACCCACAAATCCCAAGCAATTGGAGGTTCTCCTGACTCCGCCCCAAAAAATGGTGGTGGTTGAATTGAAGATATAGTAAAATTATTACAATACACACGGAGAAAGAAAGGCTTAAATTATTTGTACAGAAAAAAAAAAAAATAGAGCACCAGCAACAACAACAACAAATATTTCCGTGAACACTAGATAAACTTGTGCAAAAAGTTCACCAAAGTCAGTTCTTCAAATAGAAATGACTTTTAAAATCCAGCATGTAATGTTTTGCTCAAGTGTCTCTTTTCATGACCTGTCTGTAAAACTTAGGATGGAAATGAATGCTGCGTGCTGCATGTCTTCTTCGATGATAAGCACAGCAAAAATACAGTTCCACAATATTGGATAACAGTACTTGAAAACAAAAAAATACCGTTCAATGCCAAATGTGAATAAATTAATCCTAATCCTCTCTTCAATGTATTTGTAGTGTAGAGCGTTGCGAGCAGTTACTCGGAATTGCCGTAAACAATTAATGTGTCATTCACGTTGTGTGCATAACGTTACTAAGCGTGAACGTTGTCATAAAATCGCTTCCGTTGGCATGGAAATGCCAAACAAAAGACAGCATCCACTTTCCACGCCTAGCGCACGTTGACGTCACAAGTGAAGAAAATACACAAATCATCAAAGCTGGGCGGATAGAAGCGTCTGAAGATCGGCACAATCCAGATTTTAATTCCAGCAACGTGTGTCTCATTTGACTGCTTCAGCCTGTCTGGACCTTGTGTGCAGTGCAGATCCTGGGGCAGCACTGGAAAAGACGCCCCCCCATGAAGCGGTCCGTGCTGATGCTCAGAGACTTCCACCCCACCTGTGTGCGTCGCTTCCCGACTGTTTTTGGACACTCCTGTACCTTGGGACATCGGACATGGTGCTGGGTCGAGGGGCAGGCATGGGCAGAATCGCAAAGAGCGGTCAAGGCTGAGGCTGATCCTTCGGGAGTGGTCACCTAGTAGACAGGCGGACTCATGGTTGCGTGCTCTCATGGTTATTCGCATAGTTGGTGCATAATGCTCCCCACTCCCCCCCTCCTTTTTTGATATGATCAACTTGGTGCTGCTAATTGTTTGCTGTGGGGAGACTTCACCGTGCGGGAGGGAGAAGCCGGGGGTATGTTTTGAAGGCCCTCCTCCAGTTTATTACATTCCTTCCGCCCCCCCCGTCTGGGGGGGCTCTTTCTTACTCCTTTTTTCCCTGTCTCTTCTATATTTCGGGTCTAGTTCCAGGGCGACAGGCACACTGCTGGGGGGTGGGGCCATACTCATTCGCAGAGGTGCAGGGTGGGGGGGATGGGGGAGGGGACTCTTTAGTCTTTATCTCTTTTTCCATGGCCTCCTTTTTCTTCTCTGTTTCTTTTTGCTTGTTTTTCTGGGATCAGCGCGGTACACCTCTCTTATTGTGAATCGCTTGCTCTTAATGTGTGCCACAGTTTCCGGGGGGTTCGCTGGGCTTTAGGTACGGGGACCTGTAGGCGCAACTATCTTTGATATTTCTCCCCATCCGTACTTTCCCGTGTCTGCGCCATTGATTCAATGTATTGCTGCTTGCGTCTCTTATCCTTGCCCCTTATCGCTGTTGGGAAACTGTTTGGCACCTGATCCTACTGTTTTGTTTTATTATAAAATGAAAAACCCTTTCTCTCCTGGTGTCCTACCTGAGCGGCTCATTGGCCGGACTATACTGTATTGTAGACGTTGCTCTCCGAGGTGCCGCCTGTGTTTACATGTGCTTTTATTGTTCTGATTGCTTAGCGGCCGGCCCCGGGGGGTTGTAGGCCCATACGTGTAAATGATTGAAACGTCAATAAAGGTTTTTCAAAAAAAAAAAAAAAAATCCAGATTTTAAATCTGAGCGCAACACTTAAAGATTAGTGCGCAGCACGGCACAATCCAGATTTTAAATCTAAGCGCAACACTTGAAGATTAGCGCGTAGCGCAAAGTAGTGTAATTTGTTTTTTATACATTTCTCTTATCTGTCATCCCCGGTGTTGCCATGTTCCCGCTCGTCGCCATTGTGGAAAAGAAGGTCCGAGAAGGTTGGTGATTCCACAAATCCTTTATTTTCGGAAAAAGGGTACAGCGACACCGGAGGTAGCTTCCTCCGCTTCCATTAGCAACCGTTCCCCAGCTCATCTACCCGACCACACATTCAACTACAAACATTCCACATACCCCATACATTGTACATACCTCACGCGACCCTCACACGCGCAGCCAACACTCGTGCCAATACCACAATACGAGATGCAGAAGGCTGAGCGTGAGTACCCAGGGACCGACAATCGCATATTCGCTTCCAGTGGTGTGCTTATGAGGTGTCACCTTTTGATCATTGGCGTCAAAATATCCATGAAGCACTAGTCCTAGAGCTGGGCAGTGTCTCCCCTCTAGCACCACTAAGGTATCCCTTTGTTTTTTTTTCCTGGAGTTTTATATAGCGCAAACTTGACCCGAAGGTATTCGGTATCAGAGCGCTTTACATGAGCACCAGTTGCGTTACAGAGGGACACGTTCATTTTTAGGTCTCGCTTGAGCCAGCGCATGCGCTGCTCTGGCCAGACATTTAGTAAGTGGGCTTTAAAAAGTCCGACCACATGCTTTTGCTTGTGGCCTAGAGCTTGCGATAACGCGCACAGCCGCCATCTGGCTTTCCTCTAGCACAGGCGCCATCTGGCCTTCCTCTCTTGTGCACACCTCTCTCCTTGCTGGCAAGTTGCGCGAACCGCAGCGTGGCCGGGTGCCAGCTGCATACCTCGAATTCCTTTCGTGGCCGCGCTTGTTCTTTATTTGGGCTTTTGCTGCCAAAGTTCTTGTCTGCACCTTGCTGCGGACTTCCGACAAAAGAGGCTCTATCGGAGAAAGGGCTCTGAATGAAAGTTGGATGAAAACTGCCTTCAGGCTCGTCTGAGGCGCTGCTATGAGGCTCACTCTGCTCCTCCGCGCCACCGTCAGCCTTCAAGGGCAAGCAATGGGCAGAGCTGCTGCCTGAGGACCCGGGGAACACGCTTTCAGTCTCTGCGTCGGCTCAACATCCTGTGATCCTGGGCAAATCACTTAATATCTTGGTGCCTAAAAAAACAAATGAATGTGTCCCTCTGTAATGTAATATCCTTGCGGCGTTACACTCTTCTTTATTACTTGGTGTAGGCATTTTTTTCATTTAAGTGGAGCTGCTTTCACGTTGCTGTGCATTTTTGTGTTGTGTTCATTCCTGGCCAAGGAAGCGACCACTGTTCACCTATTGCTCGAAGAATAACCCATGGACAGATTAGTACCTTTGGGGCAATACGCTGCGTGTGCACTGGAATAGGGCTAGCCATAAGATAAAGAGGGAGCTACAAGCGCACAGGGAGACAGAGCAAAACAAGCATTGGCATAGCCAATAGGTCTCACCTTATAAGTGTTTAGCCATGCAACCGTTAATGTTGTTGCAGTAAGGCTATTGTGCTACATAACTAAATACTTAAAAGGTCTCAATGGCGAGACCTATTGGCTATGCCAATGCTTGTTTTGTTCGGCACAGGGAAACTAAGTGATTTGCCCAAAATCACAGGATGTTGAGCGTCTGTGTTCTTACCCTTGCCAGTCTCAGATCCAACTGCCCTCCCCGTTCAAAACCCAACATACAGAACTGAACCTTGGCGTTATGGTTCTGTTCTATCATGAATACAACAGGGTCGATGGTCTGCTGGAGTCAGCAGACAATCATGTCTGTGACTGGTTTTTAAATGAGACATTGTCTTTTAAAAATTAATCCAGTTTTCCTTAAAGGGAAACAGGTTGCAATTCAAAAACAAAAGTGAAACGTTTGTCTGCTCCTACAAAGCGTTTTTACTGCCAGTCACAAAGGAGAAGGGGTCCCTGGGAGCCCCTTCCTGTTTGTGACTCGATTACCACTGACTTGAAGTTGGTGATTGTTAGACTTGGGGGTCTCTAGTTGGCACAGGTATGCACTTGTGACAAATAGGGACCCTCTCCTCTAGTCAGGGTAAGGGGGTACACTCCTAAAATAACCACTGCTCACCCCCTTGGTAGCTTGGCACGAGCAGACAGGCTTATCTCAGAGGCAGTGTGTAAAGCATTTGTGAACACATACAGTAACCAAGTGACAACACTACAGATGGACACCACACAGGTTTTATATCAAAAATAAGTATTCTTAAAGGGGTTTCGAAGCTGTGCTATGTGGTTGATCAGGGGGGGGGGGAGGAGAATTGGGAAATGTTATTTTTTTGATTGTGTTATTGGTAAGCGAGATGTAACTGTGAATCGAAACCGTATAACAGTCGTATTGACCAGCGGACAGCGAATACTGAGTGAGCAGATTCAAGTTTTTTCATACACAGAAATGATCTGACTAATGGTATTAAGCAAGGTACACGGAAATGGGGCAGGATAGAGACCGTACCCTTTCCGTAATGTCCTGGAACGTTAACGGGGTTGGGGACAAAATTAAGAGGGGCATAGTACAACAATATCTAAAGTGACACTCGCCCGACGTTGTCCTTCTGCAAGAGATGCATCTGGTGGGTCAGAAATCTAAGGCTCTTACCAGGTGGGGATATAAATTGTTAGTACATGCGGACTACACCACGGGATCGAGGGGGATGGCTATATTGGTGAAGAAAAATACGCCCCTTATATTTCATAAGACATGGGCGGATACAGGGGGTCGATTCGTGGGGGCAGAGGTCCAATGGGACGGGAGGGACATCAACATACTCTCGATATATATGCCTCCAGCTTTAGGCAAAATGGCGTTGGAAGAACTAGGGACTAGGCTAGGCTATGGGGCCCAATGGCCTTCCAATCGAGTTTTTGAGGGCTAATGCCTCCCAGATCGTGCCTCACCTGAGAGCCATGCATGAAGAAAGTTTAGAAGTAGGGAGTCTACCAATAGATCAACGGCTAGCTACCATCATAGTCATCCACAAGCAGGGTAAGCCAGCAGATAAATGTGGCTCCTATAGACCAATCTCACTCATTAATGCAGAGACGAAAGTGCTGGCTAAAGTTCTGGTAAATAGACTGGTGTCTGTCATAGCGTCGCTGGTCCACCCGGACCAATCCGGCTTTATGCCAGGTAGAAATACGGCCCTTAATATACGGCGTTTACACAATGTGATGGCCCGCAGGACATACATCGAAGAAGATGCAGCGGTGTTGTCCCTTGACGCGTCAATGGCATTCAACTCCATTGAATGGCCATACCTATTTGAGGTCCTAGAGAAAGTGGGATTGGGCCCTAAATTTATAGCCTGGGTGAAGCTTCTCTACACTGGGGTCCTGGGACAGGTGAGAGTTAATGGCTTTACATCTAGAACGTTCGAGTTACAAAGGGGCACTAGGCAGGGAAGCCCACTCTCCCCATTGATCTTCTCTCTAGTCCTGGAACCTCTCGCGGCCTGGGTGCGAGGGGATATGATGGTGCGAGGGTTGCGATGGGCAGAAGACGTGGAAGATCGAATATCCCTCTATGCGGACGATATATTGTTATACCTGGCATCCCCATATAAATCGATTAGGGTCGTGCTAGATATATTCACAAACTTTGTCAAATACTCAGGATATGCGATCAATTGGCACAAGTCCGTACTGTTTATGCTGAGAGGTGCAGCCCCGCACCTTCCGGCAGACTGCACTATAACAGTCGTTACATAGGGGTTTCGTTATCTAGGGATCTTTATCACCTCAGATCCGGTTTGCTTCTACAGTTCCAGCCTGGCCCCCCCCTTTGGCCCGACTACGGGCGGATGTTAAACATTGGAGATCTCTCCCCTTAACACTGTTGGGGAGGGCGGCGCTCTTTAAAATGCTAGCCCTTCCTCGTTTCCTCTATATATTGCATAACTGTCCCCAGAGGGTCCCGGATTCAAATTTCAGAGCGGTTGAAGGGGAGATTCGAACGTTGCTATGGGATGGCAGGGCCCCCAGAATAGCAATGCAGAAATTGACTAAAGGCTGGTACGATGGGGGCATAGCACTACCTGACCTACAGCGATACTATTGGGCGGCACAACTGGTGACCACTAATCACTGGAAATATCACCCCCCGAATGACCCGGCTTATGTCCTAGACCGCTACCAAACGGACCGCTCTGGGTATATGGGGCCACTGTACGCCACGGACAAGAAAAATAGGAGGTGATTCTTCGGACCCACCCAACACACCTTGGAAATATGGCGGGTGGTTTCTGCCCGGCTGGGATGGAAGGGTGTGCTTTCTCAGGCTACAGCATTATGGACCACCCAGAAGGTAGGAATGCTGTGCTATCAGCCCGGATTTGAAAAATGGGACCTAATCGGGATATCAGCAGTGCGAGATCTGGTGAAAAAAGGAGCCATGCTCACCTTTGGTGAGCTCCAGACACAATACCGTATGGCGCAAGGAGAAGTGTTTAGGTATTTACAGATCCGACATGCGCTAAAGGGGGCGTTTCCATCCTTTAAAAACATACCAGAGTCATCGCCTCTGGAAGACCGTTTGCTAGACGGACACCTCACCTCCAAGGCAATATCTCTCACCTACAAGAAATTGAGTAATAACCTGCCAGACACCTTTCCGAGGCTTAGGGAGCGGTGGCAGGTTGACATTGGTCCCATAGACGACGAGGACTGGCAGACTGCACTAATGTCCCCGTGAGAGGTGGCTATAACTCAGAGATTTCGACTGATCCAGCTTAGGATTCTTCACCGATCATACATATCAGGAACAGTCTTGGCTAGAATAGGGACTAGACCTGACGACCGCTGTGGGAGGGGATGTGGGCAGCAGGCCACATTCTATCACACCTTGTGGGTCTCCCCAAAGATACATGCCCTCTGGGAGGAAGCCTCAGACCACATGAGTATAGCTTTAGGGAAGGAAATAATGCTAACGCCACAACTGGGACTGTTGAATGTGTGGGAAGCGACTGACCTCACAGAGGTGGAACAACAATTCACGACCCTGGGGTACACGCTGGTGAAACGGGAGATAGCTAGAGGATGGGGGGAACGAACCCACCACTTACCACCGTATGGGCCAAAGAAATGGATAGATGTATGTTGGCAGAGACTGCGGTTTTCAAGGCGCGGGGGTGTCCCAGGAAGTGGGATAAGAAATGGACTCACTGGAATACATATCGAGGGGAGCCCTGTGCGCCACCTACGGTGGAGATGGAGATGCATAGACCAGCAAGTACTGTAGGAAATGTTTAATATGTAACCAAAAAGTGATATCTGTGTATTTTATATTGACAACCCTAAATAGGTCGTTCACTCATGTTAATATATGGCTATGTCTAAACCAATAAACAAAGTTTAAAAAAAAAAAAAAAAGTATTCTTTATATAGATCTACCACAAGACCATTAAACGACAAAAACACACAATACTGTTACTTTAGATGGTAGAATTTTGCTTAGTTCTCTTTAGTTCTTAAATGCGGCACTTTAAGTCAATGTACCTTTTGGATGCGACACGCAGGGCAACGAAAGTGTTGCAATGATGTGGATGCGTTGAAGATTTTGGTGCAAAGAAATAAAGACGTGAAGGTGTACCAGATGCGGTACGTTTCTCCGATGTTGCTAGAAGTCTCGATTCGATGCTTCAGCTGCAGCGGCGACACACTTTACGCAATGAGACGACAGCGGCCTTGGCAGCGGCACTCTTCTTCGACGTTGCGAGACGCTTCCGCTCGATGCGATGCTGCAGCGGCGACACCCCTTTCGCGATGCGATGACAACAGCTCCGACGGCGGAACGCTTCTCCGTGGATGCGAGGCGCATTTCTTGATGCGATGCATTGCGACAACTACGATGGCTGCAATGGCGACACGCTTCTTCCTCGATGCGAGACTCCTCTCTTGATGCGGTTCAATGCGTCAGCTACGATGGCTGCGATGGCGACACGCTTCTTTGGCGTTGCGAGACACTTCTTGGATGATGCGAGACGCTTCCGCTCGATGCGACAGCTGCAGCGGCGACACACTTTACACGATGCGACGATGACAGCTCCGACGGCGGCACGCTTCTCCTCCTTGAATCGCGCTTCCAGCTCCTTGCGACACGCAGTCCCTCAGAAGGCCCAACAACAGCAGCAGGCCCTTCCAAATAACTCTGGGGAGCTGGGGGGTGAAGTCTGTTGTTCCTGAGACTTCAGCAGGAGGCAAGCTCTTTTCCAAGCCCTTGGAGATCCTTCACAAGTTGAGAAAAAGTACACCCAAAGTTCCTTTCTCCTCTCTTTGGCAGTAGGCAACCACTGCAGGTCAATCCCCCAGTTTCAGGGATAGTTCCTCCTCAGCTTCTTCTTGGTTCCTCTCCTCAGCAGAGTGTTCTTCTTGTTTTCGCAACGGGATCTAAATTCTTGGGATCAGAGTCCCAATGCTTATACCCCCAAATCCTTTGTCCTCTGAGGGCAGAGGGGCCTTTGCCTTGTTCAAACCGGTTCTGGTCAGTCCTGGAGCACTTTGTTTACCTGACTCCTTCTTTCCTTTCAGGGTGCAGGGCAAATACATCAGACACACCACAAGATGTGGAGCCAGCATTGTGGAGGGAAGGCACAGCCCTATTCAGGTCCCAGGTGCAACTCCTCCCACCTATCTAGATGCAGATCTCTCTATTCACCACTGGGACACCTCACCCTGTCTCCTGGAATTCCCCAGCCCTGTCACTCAAACTCCAGACAGGAAATACGCAGCCTAGCAGAGGCAGGTTTGAATGGTTAGACAAGAAAATGCCTACTTTCTAAAAGTGACATTTTCAAACACAGAATGTTAAAACCAACTTCACTAAAATATGTATTTTATCATTCTGAGTTCAGGCATACTAAATTCGAATTTCTACCATGTTCCCTGAGTCAGTTAGGATTATAAGATGTAATAACCAAACTGCCCATTCTGGCCTATGGGGAACAGGTAGCCTTGCAATAGTGAAAAACGAAAATGGCTGTAATTCACTATTAGAACATGCCACACACTCCCGGGCATGTCCTACCTTATCCTTACAATGCACCCTGCCATTGGGCCTACTATAGGGGTGTCTGATATGAAGAAAAGGGAAGGTTTAGGGACTGGCAAGTGGGTGCACTTGCCCAGTCAGCATGACAGTACCAGACTGCACGCAGGCTCTGCAATGGCAGACCTAGACAAACTTTTACAGGCTGCTTCTGTGGGTGGCACAACCAGTGCTGCAAGCCCACCAGCAGCATTTGGATTTACAAGCCCTGGGCACTCCTGGTGCACTGTACTAGGGTCTGACAGGTAAACCAAACCAACCAATCATGGAATCACAAATCATACATTAATTTACAATAGGGAGCACTTGCACTGTGGCACTGGACAGCAGTGACACAGTGCCCTGAGCAACTAATACCAGCAAAAATACATGAAGCAACAGCGAAAAATGGAAGGGAGACCCACGCCAAGGTGCCAGGTCTAACAGTGATAAACTGCTATTATTTTGCGAACGCATTCCGGTCGCAAAACAATCGTTAATGGCCTTGTGACTTGCTATTAGCAAGGGACACCCTTGGCATGCCCCTTCCTAATAGCGACTTGCAAACCCTATTTTGCGATTCAGTAAAAGGTTACAGACTCGCAAAATAGAGTTGATACATGCTACAATCTTTTTTAGAGGAAATCTTCATTTGCGACCGCTAAAAGTGGTCGTACATGTGGCCCAAAATCCTTTAGGCATAATTATAATCAACTTGAATTCAATTGAATTAACTTGTTTTCAATTATTGTTCCATGTCTTTATTTTTTAATTCATTGTGTTCATAATGAACGTATCTAAAAGTGCATTTCAGATCTCGAGAGCAATTTAAATTCCCCGATGCATTTCGGACCACATTTGGTCCTTCGTCAGGGAGTATCATAAACAATGAAAAAAAGCAATACTTTTGGTTTGGAACATGATTGATAGATATATTACAAGCTCAATAAAAAGTACACCATAAATCCCATTCAGCTATAACTTTAGCCCACATATTTAGGGTGGGAACCATAGTGACTGTTATATTTAGAAAATAGAACAGCTCAGGGAAAAACGTAATTCTTTAAAAGAACCCTCACTCACCAACCTAGTTGGTGACATTCTTGTAAATGTAAAATGTAAATTGATACTTGTATAGCGCACTACTCACCCGCAAGGGTCTCAAGGCGCTTGTACGAATACCGCTGTGGAACCCATTCTGGCTTTCCCTGTGAGGCGTCCACTCCTGGGCACCCCCAAGGTGGAGGCCAGGCATCCTTAGCGTTGTGGGGGCCGTTGTGGAGATTAAGCAAGCTATTGCCCAGAGTTGCAGAGTGGGACTCCATGATTGGAATGGCACCGAGGCAAGAATTATCAGGTCTGTGGAATTTTGAGCCCAAGACCCGCCGAGGCGGGGAATTGAACCCTGGTCCCGGGCTAGACCTCTGCATCAGGTTCTGCCGCTCTAATCATTGAGCCACACTTCTCCACGTGCTTCATCATTGGGTTCCCACCAGAGAGGCCGAATGCCTCCCTGGTGTGCTACGACACCTGAGTTACAGCGGAGCAGGTTTTTGTGCAGGGATGTGAACGTGATAAGTGATGTGAATTTAAAAGGTGGCCGATTTTAACCAGAACTAATTTTAATAGTGGAAAACCAGCGACCGTTAAAAAAGTGTGACAGACGTTGACTGGCTGGTTAAGTTGACCAGGACCGTCCGATTTGATAGAATAAGTGGTAAAAAATGGTCAACATGTTTCAGCTTATCTATGCAAACTCACTAAGTATTCATCAGGACCGAAAGAGTTCCACGGCAGTATGCGCTTGCTAAGGCGCACCCTAACCAGTGGAACTGTGTGGGCGGTAAAACTCACGGTTCTACCAGTTAGGCCTCCTGGGATTTCCTAGGCCAATAGACTCTAAAAACTGGACTCGTTTTGCGTCATGAGACCGGGAGAGGGGATCGGTATGCTGATAGGATTTCAATGCTCGCACACTCCTGTTAGGCACCCAACGCTGTCCTCCTCGGCCCGAATTTGAGCATAGAAATCCTATCAGCATACCGATCCCCCCCTCCCGGACCCATGACGCAAAACAAATCCAGTTTTTATAGTCTAGTGGCCTAGGAAATCCACCTTTTAAATTCACATCACTTATCACGTTCACATCCCTGCACAAAAACCTGCTCCGCTGTAACTCAGGCGTCGTAGCACACCAGGGAGGCATTCGGCCTCTCTGGTGGGAACCCAATGATGAAGCATGTCACCAACTAGGTTGGTGAGTGAGGGTTCTTTTAAAGAATTAAGTTTTTCTCTGTGCTGTTCTATTTTATAAATATAACAGTCACTCTTTTGTTGTTTTTGAGACAATCCTCTAGGGGGAACAAGAGTGACTATCCCTCTCTCTCTTGTTGTTTTCTATAACCATAGGGGATAGTCATCGAATAGCGACTATCTTTATCGCCAGGACTAATCCAAGTAGTGTCATACTGCAGTGCACGTTACGATTTGTCTGGCCTGGGAAAAGATTTAGGAGATAGTGCCTAATGCTACTCTCAACTAGAACATGGGTAATAATTTGTAGCCAGTGAACTAGCCCCCTTCAGTATGGTTCTATATGAGTACAGCTCCAAAGTATGTGTAGAAAATTGGCCACCCTTACTCCGCATCTGGGACAGTCATGTGATCTCCCTTGACAGATTCTGCACCGTTTTGCTGGCTATAGGTATGCATGGTGCAGTACATAGAAATGCGCTAATTTGAAACAGGCATTACTAGTCACTCCCTGAACCAGTGAGCAGGCTGTGCAGCACTAGATGTATGTGAGATCCCATGTCTAGTATTACTCCTAGTCTATGTGAGGTTACTGGCGTGTCGGGAAAACTATTCAAAATTTCCATTGCTGTTTTAGTAAGCTTGGCAAATTGCAAATACCGCCCTGGCCGTACATCAAAACACTCTAGTTCCTTACAGAACGTGATACAGTGATTCCCCGGATACCAATCTCCACTCGTGCCACCTGCTCCTTCCTTGCTACCATAGTCTTGCTCTTATCAATAATAATAAAGAGTTGCAGCCACCATAACAGTAGTTGTCTAGAGAAGGGTGGTCTGCGCATACCCAATTTTATCATCCTCTCCCATGCCTACGCCACCTGCCGGACCACATACTGGCAGTATTTGTTTAGGTGGAAACCAGCCATCAGGCACTTTGGCATGTGCCCCTCAAATGGAGCTCCCGCATGCAGTCACTTGTCCCAGTTGTTGCCAGTTGGCTGCATGCTGGAGCTGTGTCGCCAGATTATACAACTCCATGAATGGGAGTCCCAGCCACTCAGTCCAACCTTACTCCGTTTACCTGCCCATGTTAGGGGTTAACAGGCTAACTGCTTAAACATGTTTCTCTGTTACCATATACTTAATCCTATTGTCCTTAACAGTCCCTTCTTGTTTCCCTTTCACGTCAGTTCTCTGCACTTGGTTGGGCTTAGAAAGTAAAAGGAGCATTGTTCAGAAAATGACCGTTAACTGCATTCTTCAATGCCGGTCCCTGTCTATGCAGCTCTGAAATAAAGGTGCCGCTTCTCACTTTCTGTGTGGATTCCCATCTTTATAATTTATTTATTTTATTCTGAGAGTTTTATACTGCGCGAACTAGACCCTTGTGGGTATCAGCGCTTTACAGGAAGTGTCATTGTTACCTAGTACATGTACATGACATGGAGTTCAATGTGAGTCAGTGCTAGAATGGACAGTCGGTACATAGTTATATGGTGCATAGCAAAAAGATCACAAAATAACACGTATCATGTAATTACAGTATCTGGGATATCTAGGTAGACTGTAGGCATTCTAAAGTTCCATATCGAAGATACGTAGGGTCGTATATTAACAGTGATCCAGGCTCAGTTGCATTTCGCCATGAGAAGCGATTTCACTTCTTTTTTGAAAGATGCAGTAGATGGTATAAGTCTCATTTCTGGGGGTAGAACATTCCAGATTCTGGGCGCCATCCCTGAAAAGATTCGCTTTTATGTTTTCTTCTTGTTGAATCTTTGCGGCTTCAGTAGTAAGTTTTTGGTACTTGAGGGCGCCAGTTTCTATGCCAGATATCGTGGTGCATTGTGATGAATGGCTTTATGTGTCATACATGCTATTTTCAAATGAATTCTGGCTTCCAAAGGTAGCCAGTTGAGGGATTTTAGGTCAGGGGATATGTGGGAGCTACTTTTCGATCCAGTGATAAGTCTCGCTGCGGCGTTGATTGATGCTCTTAGCAGGGCTGTTGTGGCTTTGGGTAGGCCGCAGAGAGAGACACTCCTGTAGTTCACTCTTGGGATGACTAAGGCTAGTACTGCCAGCTTGAAGTCCTTTTCCGGCAGGAATGGTTTCAGCTTTCTCTTTTTTAAATTTTTTTTTATTTTATTTAAAATTATTCCGCAAAATACAGAAAGCAGAGAGCAAAAACACATAGACATAAATTTTCAGAGCACATTTTTGTTCTGACAGTAATCATCATTCAAAATAGAATACACTCTAATCAATTTCCTAAATTAAGCCATCCACCCAGTCTATGAATGGGTTCCAAATTTTCATCCCTAATTCTCTATTCTTTTTACCTTTTTTTGCATAAAGTGCTCTTTCAATGTTAAAAATATGAACCAGCCGTGTTTTCCATTGCAAGAAGGTGGGGGGAGAGGGATCAAGCCAAGTTGAAGCGATACATAGTCTAAGCACGGCCATAGATATAAATAAAAATTCATTATTATAACTATCTTGTGTTGTAATCCCAAGCATTAGCTGAGGAGAAAGAATAATTTCTTTTTTCGACACAATTGACAAAAATGTTGTCGTTTCTCTTTTTAGTAGATCCAGAACGGGGCATGTTGCAAAAATATGAATTATATCAGCTTCATATGATTTACATCTGAAACAATGAGTCCCTTCTGAACCCCCCCATTTAGCAATTTTCGCGGGTGTAATATACAAATCAAATAAAGTCTTATAATGTTGTGCCCGCAGATTAGCAGACCTCAAAACCAGATTGCCCGTTTCTATTGACCTTATAAAACATGAGTCTGCGGCATCAATCCTAGCCTGCCATTTCAGCTCGTGTTTTTCTAGATCATCCTTAGCATTCCCAGGTAGTAGACTATAGAGAAAAGAGATTGTAGGTTTAGATGTATGGCTTAGGGCTTCCATAAGTGGTATAGCTGAAAAGCCTATCGCACCACCAGCTTTCTTGAGGAGGAAATCTCCTATTTGTAAAAATTTGAAAAAGTCTCGATGATCTATATTAAATTTGTTCCTCAGCTCCTCAAAGGATGCGATGTGTTCTCCTTTTAAAAGATCACCAATCCTGCAAACCCCAAGTTTGTCCCATCTCTGTAGGTGCCAGTCTGACAAAGCCTCGGGAATCTGCTCATTTTCTATCAGTGGTGTGTATCTACTGTATCTGCCAATCCCAATTTTTTTCCTAATACCAGTCCAATTTCGAAATGCCGCTAACAAAGTCGGTTTCAGCTTTCTCAACGTATTTATCTGAAAGTTTGCTCCTTTTGTTGTGGCGCTGATGTGTTTTTGCATATTGAGGTTTCTGTCTAGTGTTATTCCCAGCGATTTCGCTGTGTCCACGATGATAGGCTGGCAGTTGAGTGCCGTGAGGTGTTTGATCTAGTCTTGCATTATGGGTACTTGGGCGGGAGTAGCGATTAGGAGGAATTCGGTTTTGAGGGCATTCAACTTTAGATGGTTTTCTGCCAGCCAGGTCTGGGTTTTTCCAAGAGTTGTGTTGAGCGATTTGATGTCTTCTAGAGTGTGGATCTTAAGGTATAGTTGTGTGTCATCGGCGTACATGTGATATTGCACGTTAGATGCGTGGAGTATTTCGGTGAGAGGTTCCATGAAGACATTGAACAATGTCAGAGATAGTGAGGACCCTTGTGGGACTCCTAAAGTGACTGGGACTGGTTTGGACAGGGATTGGTTGACCTTGAATCGTTGTGATCTGTTTTGGAGGAACGAGGAGAACCAATTTAGTACTGGTAATAATAATGGTGGCAGGTGTTTTATAAAAACATAAGGAAAATTAGATGTTTTACCGAGAAACTGTTTATTTTAACATTAATTTTGTAGGCCTCGATTTTTAAAATGATTGTTGCTGCCTGTTGCCATCTTCCTTCGTACCAGTCATCTTTATGTTTTTCCACACCATATACTCAGCACACAATAGAGACAATGTTTTAAACACAATGTCATTCTCTCATGTCTAACGATGTTTCGTTTCTAATCTGCATTCTCCTGCCGTGTTGGTAAAGTGAATGCTTTCTCAAGGCTTCACCTGTTGGGAACTCAATGTAATTTCAAGGGGAACTCACCTTTGATAGTAGCAGAATTTGTACTACGTATAAGATGTCACAGGATTGGAACTACATCTACTACAAACATACTTCCTCCCACTCTAGGCTCTAGTGTACCCGTACTTCCCTCACTTTCCATGCCATCTATATCTGTTCCCAGTATGCCCCCACCTCCTTCTACTTTTTCTATTCCAACATCTGATAGGAGGAGAGTGGACAGTGCTTTGATACCCCAATTTAAAGATAGGAAGGATCATAGTACTGGGCAACTACTACCTTCACTTTTTCCACACTTGCCTTCGGAGGCCTCACCTTATGTGGTGGTTCTCACAGGTGTTCCTCCATTGTCTGGTGCACGTCAGGAATCCTACCCCGAGCTGAAGAACAAGGTTACCCATTGGTTGAATACTTATAGATCTTTACCAAGAGGGGGTTATGGGGAAATTCTGTTTGTGCGAAGGGTGAGCTAGTTGGGACTGATCCAAAAAGATAAGGGAGGGGATTGTGTTATTATCAATTTTAGGGATCCTAGAGTGGCTAAATTTATTCTTGAATGGCAAGACTTGTCTTCCCAGAGCCTAAATTTACCTTTGCCTTTGAGTTATTTTTATTAACGGCCAGCTGGTTTGGCAAGGTCTGACCTAAGGAATCCCCATTTTTGTCCACAAACTGTTGTTTACAATATTCTTGTTGCCAATTCTTTTGGCTGCTTGGACATTGAGGCTTGACTAGTTCCTTCTGTGGGGGGCACAGGTTTATTAGACGGTCGGCCCTACACTTTGAAGCCGGAGGGGGAGAGTGCAGAGGTCGGTCTTTCTATCCTTAGTTTCCCTAATGCATCTGCGAATGTCCTTGGCTCTAGTATTGGCACATTTGGCGATGATGTAGATTTGTCTCTGGTACCTCACCAAGGTCACCCCTTGAGCTCTGAGACTGCATTCTGGCTTTTTAATAGGGTAATGGAATGTAGCGGGGCTGGGTCTTAAACTTTCCAACCCTGACTGGGAGGCACTGATAGATAAATACGACCTCTGTCTTTTTCAAGAGCCTTGGATGACGACTTCTCCGGTCAGAGCTGGTTTTGCATCTTACAGTGTCCCGGCGGTGCAGGGTCCTTGGGGCCTACCTTCGGGGGGCCTATGTACCTGGGTGGCTACCCACATGGGGTGTACAGTTAGTGTTATCAATTCGAATTCCTCGGACATTCTTTGAACTATTCTGAAGTTTGGGGATGGTACTTCGATACTGGTAATTAATATCTATCTACACCCCACCCCTTTACAACTGGGACTTACTATTCTTAATGCCCTAAACGATCTTTTGATTTTGTTTTCCAAAATTACTTACAAGATCATCGGGGTGACTTTAACTGCCACTTCGAACCCCTGGTTGGCATACCCTCTATTACCTCTGAGATAGATTTAATCTGGAATATCCAAGATTGTCTTATGTACCCTGCTCTGCGTCTCACACCTTTGGCTATTGAAATTAACAGGCTCGTAGTATTCCATTCCCTTCGAGCCTGTAATGGCAGACTTGCTCCAGATACCCCTGGGATGGATACTTATAACAGATTGGGTAAAAGCACAACCATTGATTACATCTTGGTAACTGTGGAGTTTTGGTCCCATCTTAAATCTCTTACCATAGTGGTCAGGGCTGATAGTGATCATAATCTCCTTAGTTTGGAACTTTTGCATCATTTGGATCCAGCACAAGCCTCAGGGACATCGGTTCAATCTGCAGTACCCAATCTAATAGCGGTGGCTGGTGGACGTCGCATTAGGTGGGCCAATTTTCTGTCTACCCCAAATAAAATTGCGGCACTATATTCACATGTGGCTACTCACCTAGTCAAAGTCTCTGTTCTCATGGAGGGCAGACAGGATTTATCATACTTCGAAGATCTAGAGATTATCCACACCAAACTTTTTTCCCTGGCCGCTACTTTTTATGACACGGTAAATTCTAAGCCAAATGGGGTGAGGAAACAAGCCAATTGGTACAACTCTAGATGTAGGGATGCTAAACGGGCACTCTTGTGGGAGGTGAAAAATGGAACTCCTCATAGTATTAGAGGAGCTAGATCCTTGTATAAATCTGTCACATCTGAATCCAAAAAAGATTGGGAGGCTGCCAGGTGGGCTAGTATAAAGGACGCCCTGGACAGCCATGATTCCAGGACTTTCTGGAACTTAGTCAGGTGTGGTAGGTGTGAGGGATCTTTAGCCATAACATCTGGTCTCAGTGAGGAGGTTTGGCTGAGACACTTCAGGCCTCTTTATAGTGTCCGGACAAGTGACAGTGTGGTTGAATTATCACCATTTATAACAAACATATCTCCCCAAGTCCCTATTGAAGTGCTCTAATGAGTCTCTCCTCTGGTAAGACCCCTGGTTTAGATAGGATCCCGGTGGATCTATTTAAAAGTGAACCATTGGTTTGGGTACCATACCTACTGCCATATTATAATGCAATTCTTTTTGGTATGGATATCCCTTATACTTGGAAGGGCGCAGAAATCATCCCCATCCACAAAAAGGCCTCTCCCTTAGACCCTGCAAATTATCGGCCTGTTGGCCTCATCGATGTTCTCCAGAAGGTCTTTGCGCGAATTCTATTAACTAGGCTTGAAGGTTGGATGGAAGAATTTCATATTCTATCGCCCCTTCAAGCAAGCTTTCGCCCTAGGGTCTCCACAATTGATCAGCTGTTTAGGCTGCAGTTGGTATACTGGAAAACTGTGTTTTTGGGGAGGGGCTCTCTCTACCTGATCTTTGTGGATCTTCGATCTGCTTTTGATCTGGTACAGAGGGATACGCTCTGGCAAATTTTACTTGAGATGGGTGCTCCCTCATACCTTTGTACCCTCTTCAAGCGTCTCCATTCTGGAACATTTGCAAGGGTTCGCTATGGTTTGAATGGTGAGCTCTCTGCGCCCTTCCCGGTAGATAGGGGTGTTAGGCAGGGGTGTGTGTTGGCCCCTACCTTATTTACCCTATTTATCAATTGTTTGATCTCACATCTTTTGGGGGTAAAGGATCTTGATTCTCCGACTCTAGCAGCACGCCGAATTTGGCCCTAATGTTCGCTGATGACACCCTTTTACTTTCTAAATCTCCAATGGGTGTCCAGCGAACTTTGGAGGCCTTTTGTTCTTTCTGCTCCTCTAGAAATTTGGAGATAAACCTTTCTAAAACCAAATTTATGGTTTTTAATTCCAAACCATCAACCTACCCCCACCCACATCTGGAGGGATGTTCTCTTGAGAAAGTTTCTACATTTGATTATTTGGGAGTCACCCTGAATGATAGGATGGAGTGGGACTCCCATATGGTCAAGGCTAATCTCAAGCTGATTCAAACATCAGGTGGAATCTTAAATGTTTTTAATGAATGCTCCTATAAACCTTTGGGTCCCCCAGTTGAAATCTACAGGGCTCAGGCTAGGGGAGCGGCACTATACGACGTAGAGCTCTGGGGCCATGCTAACGCGAGCTCCATGTCCGTCACTGAAAATAATTTCATTAGACGTCTTTTAAACCTCCCTTAGAGTACTCCTTTGATCCCCTTAAGACTGGATTTGGGACTGCTCCCCATCCAGGAGACTATTTCCCATCGACCTCTGCTTTACTGGAGGAGACTCTGGTCTACTCCTGAGTTAAGCTATAAGGAAGAGCTAGTCGATCTACTGTCTATTAGGGGATCGGGTACAATTCTGTGGCTTAAACATGTTAAACAACTCTGCCATGATAAACACAGGGAATATTTGTGGACTTCGCCTGCAACTTCCTGTCCTCTGATTAGTAAGAGGGCGTTGGGGGGTATTCTAAAACAGCACCTGTGAAGACTACCCCTGTTACATGTGTTACTCTGGATGTTTTAATTACAATCTGTAAGCTCTTTTTTCTTAAATTACAGCAGACAGGACACGCTTTCCCTCAACCATTTTTTTTTCCAGCGCGGCATGATGCACTTTATTTTATGTATTTCTGCTTTCACTTTAAAGAGGTGAAAGCTGCGCTTAAACATATAGCATGTCCTTGCGCCTTCATTCACTTTAAGCGTGCCTTTAATTGTGTATGAATTTCTTTCAGGCTGTCAAAGCAATTTCTTCCCATTGTGACCACGCTCAGCAGCTGGTTTTTCTCCCGTTTCCCAATGGCCCCCTCCTGCTGTTCACTCATGATAGAAATTGCTGTCCTGTCCAAGCCTCTTATCTCCCCACCCCTCCTCCATTCTCAACAATTTTCCTTGTTGCCATCTCCTGAGCGCTGGTCGCCACATTCACTTTAAGCATGTCTTTAATTGTTTATGTACAGGGCTGCTTTTATTTTAATTTCGTTCAGATTGGTAAAGCAATTTATTCATGCTGTCCTGTCCGAGCCTCTCAGCTCCACACCCCTTCCTCCATTCTCAACCACTTCCCTTGCAGCTGACTCCTGAGCACCGCTCGCTTGTCACAGCAGCCAATTTCTACGACGTAACCTTTTAAAACAAGCATTTGCAATACAATAGGTGTTGCGTTACTGAAAGTTAAGCTATTGGCGTTGCATTATTATTTGCAACGCCAATAGCTCAAGCTTTCAGTAATGCGAGATCTATTCCATTACAAATGCTTGTTGAATTGTATTTCTGTGCGTCTGAATCATGTTTGAGAGGGCTATGTGTATGCAGTAAATTTTAGGAGTTTATTCATGCTTACTGAATGTGCTTAGTATGTTAATTGCTTGAAATTTGCAAATGTGATGCTTGTTGCCTTATTTCTGAGTTTCTCTTACACGGTGTCCTAGCTGTGTCCAGGAGGGCTGTGCGTCGATTGTGAAATTTTGCGTGTTTGTTCATGTTTCTTGACTGCATTTATAGATATTCATGTGTTATTGCTAAGGTTTAGTTATTATTTTCATCAAAAATTCAAGATAGGTTATTGTTGGTAGTTGTCTGCTAAGGTGAGGTGAGGTGTGTATTGTGAAGCACCACATTCATGCCATGATAGAGATTCACTAAAGGTTTAGTTGTGAATGCAGGGAGTGATCGTAAACCTCTTTTACTAACTTTAGATTGCGCTACCAGTGAAAGTGACAGTTTGCCAAATTCATCCAATATTCCATGCAAGGATGATCGTAGGATAATCTGTCCAGTAACACTGAAAAAGAGACAAAACAAATGATTAACAAGACCCTGAAAGCATGTGAAGAATATCCTGATTGTAAGATACTAGAGAAAAATGAAAAGTTAATAAGTATTTTTAGAGGTCTTGCATCCAAGCTTGGAAAAGTAGTTAAAAGACCAAGGGTTAAAGAATGGACTGAAAAAGATACATCTAAATAGAATAAGAAAGAGATGCATTCAAATGTGATGTCGCTACCAGGAACTCGTAGATAAGAGAAAACAGGAGAGACTTTAGGAAAGAGATCTGAAATGTCAATTTTCCACCCACACTGAAAACCCCCTGCACAGTGAGCAAGACCCAGGACAGCGACAACAGCAGTAGCATGGGCAGCTGAAAGGAGAAGCCCTCTGATGCTCCTGATATGGACTAAGAACTTTGCCTGCAGCTGACCTCCAGGACTAGATGGATGTCTCCAAGGTCAGGGGCTCAGGCCCTTTTGTGCCGCCTGAGAACCAGTTGGGGGAAGACCAATGGTGCACTGCCCTGTGGGTGTCCTGCTATATTGCCAGGAGGCCATGGAGCCTGCAAAGGGCATAGCAGAGGAGAAGGCTGGTGCAGTAAACCAGTGAAATCAGATCCTGTGAAGTACTCCCCTTTAGGAGGCCTCCAGGAGGCCTTCTATAACTGCTCCAGTTGGCTAGAGGTTACCACCAGGATCAAAATGAGCCCATGATCAAGACAATCTGCCCAATGAGCCCCGAATTATGCACCTTGGAATGTTGGCCCATCTAACACGATTGCAAAGAAAAAGGAAAGCATGGCGCTTCACTCGATCCCTATACATTACTCTCGGGCAGTGCCCGAGGTTTGGTGCAAGATTCATTTATTAGTTGGTAGAACAGGGAAGTGGTGTTCATGGGGCTCTCTACCTAGACTCTTATTCGAACTGGGGACGCCATCCCCAGGCCGGCGCAAGTATTTGCTGTCCCTGGGACTCCAACCCCTGGGACAATGAGGGCCAAGCGCTGGGACACCACATCGCCCATCTCTCCACTCACAGGGTGGCCGGAGCCCCAGGACGGAGGCACAGACAGCCTCTTGACTCCCACCCCCCCTCCACTCTACCTGTGTGTGGGCAAAGGTTCAAACGCAAGCTGCTCTGGCACCGGAGCCCAGATGAGTGCTTCCATACGGTGGGAGTAACAAAGGAGCCAAGATGCCTTTGCTGGCTTCTGTGCATGTGTGAAGCCGGCTGGGAGCCCGAGGGCCTTGGGGCTCCATTAACACCCCCCCATTCCATGCATGGCTTCATGTGTAAACTAGATATGACAATAAAATATGCACACTCCCAGCAAGGGGTGCCCCATAATGCCCTGCAAGGGCTTTTGTTTGTGTTTCTAGGAGGGGCTGGGAATCACCAATATTCATTTAATCTGCTGTAGGAGGCTTAAGTAGGTGCAGCAGCCCCCCCCCCCATACCATTTAAATGAAATAAAAGTCTAGATCTCCTTAATAGCTTTGGGGGTTGGTAAGTCCAAGATTTCAGAGATTTTAAGAGAGTTCATAGACCATCCTCCCTCTGATAGATGATACTGCAGATATTCCACTTCTGTTCTCTCAGATTCACACTTCCCGCTTTATAGGACTGATGGTGTTCCCTGAGATAAAGAAGCACTAAACCAACATGTACCTAATGCTCTAGAAGGAAAGCAGAGAAAATCAGAATATCATCTCGGTATACCACAAGAAACTGGTTCAGGATGTCAGAGAATATGCTACTGGAGCATTATTAAGACCAAAGGGCATGACCCGATATTCATAGTGTCCAAAGGTTGTCCAAATCGTTGTCTTCAACTCACCACCTTCCTTAATCCGGAGCAGATAATATGCTCCGAGGTGATCTAGCTGTGTGAAATATTTTCCTCCACAAAAGTACTCAAGTATATCTTTGATGAGTGAAAGCGGGTAACAGTCCTTAATTGTGATATTTAACCCACGATAATTGATGCAAGGTCTCTGCTCTTTGGACTTCTAAGGGCCGTAGAAAAATGGAGCTCCATCAGGTGGCTGGAACAGAGAATGCATACTACCATAGGGAATTAGGGCTACCGGTACGGTCCAGATGGCACAATCCAAATCTCTGTGAGGAGGGACAGACACAGAGCTAGTCATCTGAAAGACTTCAGAAAATTCCTGGTACACCATAGGAATGGACTAAGTCTGACCAAATGCAGCTTGGGACTGGTCTTCACAAATTTCTTGTGCCACTGTTGTCCAGTAACTCCTATACGAGTAACAGTTATCTCTGGTGAACTGTGATGATAGATATGACTGTGGTCTCCCAAGTGACATAGGGATTGTGTCATTCCAGCAAGGGTGTCCAAAGCGCTATGGCATAGTTTGGAGACGTGATTAAATCAAAAGCAACCATCTCTTCACAATTGCCTAAGGACCCTAAGAGTGGAACTGTAATCTAGGTCACAAGACCTTAAAGTCAAAGGAGAGCCGTCAATTATTGGTATGTCATCTAGAGATAATGTGTTTCTCATCAGAATTTGAAGTGTCTGGGCACAACTCAAGTCCATATAAATGCAGGAGGCACCGGAATCTAACAGTACAGAAACAAAGACAGACTGGCCAGGATGGACATGAAGTATCGATTCTAACACAAACAAGCTTGATTTGGATCCACCAGAGAAACAAAAAACTTCATGAAGAGTGGAATCCTCTGTCCCTTTCTCCTTTACAAAGGACGGGAGCAAGCGTTTCCTGTGGCCTGGTGGGTTAGACAGTACAATTAGGTTGCAGACGGTTGAGTTTTGCAAAATGAAGCCACAAACCTCCCGTAAGTCTTTGTTCCCTTTCATCGTTGAATAAGGAACCTCTAGCGGATCCAAACTGCATTGGCTCTTCAGGCACCTCTGAAGAAAGAATAGATGTCTCAGTAATTGGGCCAGTTTGCCTAAGCTTTTGGAAAGAATGAGTAGAAATGAACTCCTGACTTCCATTCGTTGTTTCGTAAATCAATGTTCAATCAGGAGAACCTGGTCCTGAAGGTCAGAAAATGAGGAAGCTCTGAGAACTCTTGCCAGATCAACCTTTAACACCTACTTTACCCTTTTCCTAAATGAAGTCATATCAGTGCATTACACTCAGGTGGTCTCATCAGCAAGCTTGTGGGTGTCATAGGTGAGCACTTTGGAATTTCCCTAAGAGATATCTCATAGTGCATTCTCGGCAGACACTTCACAATCTGGTCTTTCAAACATCTTCTTGAACTTTGCTGCAGAAATTGGCATAAGTATTGAGGCAAGTATCTTCAGTGACAACTAGCGGAGTTGCCCAGGTCATAGCTACAACAGTCAAAGAACAAATCAAACATCCCACATTGGATCCTTCAGAGGAAAAGTGTCCAGGCTGAAAGACCAAATAAACCACCAGGCCATCCCAAAACTCTTTCAGCCTTCAAGGTTCTCTAGAATACTTTGATGTTAAGGGGCTGATGGCAGGCAGATCATAAGATCTGAAGTGAACGGCTTGACGAAGGTCAGAATTCTCGGCCCTCAATTCATCTTATTTCACGATTTGTTACTGGAGGACAGCAGTCAGATCAACATCAGGAATCATGCCGAAAACAGTCGGACGTTTTGGGTAACACAGCTTGTTTAGTGCTGGACGCTAACCCATAATCCAGATCTAGGTCTTCCACTGTCAGAGGTATGGACGACTGTTTCTGGAAGCCACAATGTCACCACACACTGGAGTAAGTGGTAGGCAATTACATGAAGAAGATGCTAAAGGTGTAAAAAAGACCTTCTTGTGGATAAAGTCTTCACTGGGTTGGAAAAAAACAGGACTCAGGAATCCAGGCAAGGAAGTCTCAAAAGTCAAGATCAGCAAATGGAAACAGCGAGGAATCAAGTGAAGGAACATGGCTTTGTTGAGACCTACCATCCAACCAGACTGAGGCCTTTAAATAGGAAAAAAATAGGGTAAGGATGTCAGATACAACCTGACAGAAAACATAGTGGTTTCGGAAAGCCAGGAAGAAACCAAGAGAGGAACAGCCTTAATGGAATGGGAATAGAAAGGAGAACTAAAGCCTGAAGTGGACTAGCTACAGAGTCACTTTAAAAAGAAGCTGCAAGCCCTTAAGCAGGAGACCTGCCATTTTGTGGTTGAAGAGAGAAGGAGCTGCTGCCAGGAGCACAAAAGGAATCTGACTGCGATGAGAGACTCTCCCATCCCTCAACTGCAGGCTTCATACTGCATCCGTTGTGCCCTTAAAACAAACTGCTGTGTCCCACAAAATACTGCGGGTCTATGATGCTGAGGTTGCTGAAAAGCTGCAGACGAAACAATCTTGTCCCTACATCCACACATTGCTTTTTGTGCCCCTTCCGCTCATACCATATTCTTTGAATCCTGCTCCCTCTGCACAAACATTTCTCCCTGCGCTTTTTACTCACTCTGCATTTTCTGCATCCTGCCATCACGCGCACTCACTATCATCTGTCCTTAATTCCAAAATGTTTACACACTGCTCCCTCTGCAGTCTAACCATTCAGCTAATATACTGCCTTCTGCTCCCTGTCCTCCACTACGCACACATTGCCCACTTTTATCCCTGCCCATTCTACTCACAAATTTTCCCCTCTGAATCCTGGTCACTAAGATTACACACTGCTCTCCATCTCTCTTCGACCGTCCCCTTCAGTTCAAACATTGCCCCTGCAAATGCAAGGCCCCTCATCTGAAATATTGGTGGGGTCAAAAGCCAGTGCCAAACGGAACTGGGCACCTATGGGCCCAGCCTCAAGCCTGGCAGGGTATGAAGCAGTAGTTTTCAAAGGAAGAGGTGTCTTGGACAGTATTTATTCAATCGGATATTCCATTTGTAATTTGCCATCGGCAGACCCATCTTTCAGGTGTCATGATCTATGCTCCTCTATGGATAGTTAGCAGCATGTGCAGCTAGGCTGTGATGGTGGTTAAACAAACTGTAGCCTAACCACAGATGCTGCTGTTTCTACTTGCTTCGTCTGCAACAATTCACAAGTTCAATTAGAGAGAACCTGACAAGCTGGCATTTTTGCTAGTCCTTTAATATCCCACTACCCCTGACAGCTTGATATGGCATTTGTTAGTCTTACACCTAAAGCTAATTTGTTTGCATTCAGCTGCCCTTATTTCACCAAGACTGATGCAGGTAGATTAATGGCTCTTACAGCCCTCTATTAGGTTCTAACAAATTTGTGCTGAAGCTCTCAAAAAGATTAATTGAACCACCTCAAATATGGCCTGCACTTGATTCCCGCCGTCATTTATCAGAGCCTTATAGCTTTGAGCCAGTATTGCAGTGAGGATTTGGGAGCTGAGCTCCGGACTCACAACATGTCTTGATTAATGCAATGCCATCTGAGACAGAGTCACTCTCCAGGTATGTTAAGCCTCAGCAGTCAGACACTACTAAGAAGGGACATTCTATTCGTCCTGGTGGTGCAAAGCGAATTTCTGGCTCTAAAGGAATGTTACTCTTAGAGCTTGCCTACCTTCTACATCCCTGTCAAGAGACACACAGAGTAACATGTTTTGTTACAAGTGCCTCATTATCACATAGACCCAGTATTATCACACAATTAAGATCCATCAAATTCCCCCTCCAGGGGTGTTCAAGTTTCTTGCTTGCTGCCCTAGCTCAGCAGGGGCACAATCTGCAGGGCCTGGGACTTTCACCTAGGTCTCAGGCCTTAATAAAGGCATGTATGTGTGATTCTTACATGGTCACTGGTGCTGGTTGAGGGATTTCAATGGACTTTGTCAATAATGCCACCTTAGAAGACTGGGCTATACTGCCACTCTTGGCCCGAGCTCCAGACTTCCATTATTGGAGCTGGCAGGTGAAAGCTGTTCCATTGGAGGTGAAGATTGCCCATCCCCAGACCGATAAGCCTGCTCTGTCCCTTTGGTAGTGAGCCAGTGGAGGTCCCCTCATCCTCTATCCCACCCCAGACTTTCTGCGTGCCCTGCATTGAGGCAAAAATACTGCTGAGGTGCTGCCAGAATAGTCTCACCTTATTGGTGGTGGCATGCAGTACACTGCTGCGCCTGCTGCTTGGGCTGCAACTGTGTGATCCTGCTATAAGAAGCGGACACGTATCTGCCAGATGGGGTATAATCATTATTCTCAAACTTCCTTTTCTCGGTCAAGCATTCTAACCACAGGTAAATAATTCAAATTGCCTATCATTGTGAAAGGAATCAAAACCCTAATTTAGATTTAGGGCCTAATTATTCAGTTTTATCTGTCACGTGCCCACACACTGTGAAATATTATGTAAAGACAGAAAAACAGTGTAATGCTGTTTAAACGTGCATGATAAATTTGCACAATTGTATCTGGAAATAACCTACAGCCTGCTTTAAAAAAAAAAGGTCTCAATGCGGTTTGGTTTAAGTGTTTTTTCCTCTTCATTGTATTCGAGCTGAGAACGTCCTGCCTAGGATAATTAACAGGAAATTCAGAGCAGCAAGAATGTTTTCCATTGTAGTCTGTTAGTTTGGCATGAGAAGTCACAAACAACAGGAAAGAGCTGTTCTTTAAATAAATGTATGTAATCTGGGTGGGACATAACGGAAAAGCAGGAAGCTTTTTCTATTGTGAACATTGTATTAAATATGGATCTAGGCCAAAATTAGTATTATAAGTAGACTTGAAGTGTATATTAGTTGAGACTGACTTGTGCTTCGCTCATAGCACATCACTCTCCCAGCTGAATTAGCCTGGCATGTACAATAAACCTTTTTGTACACCCTTTTGTTGCAGATGTGGTGATCAAATGATTTGCACTGCTTAAAGGATTGTTTTCCCGACACCGTGGCAGAGCCAGCCAAGAGATCAGTTTGCTCCTACCTGCCGCTGGGGAGGTTCTCCTTCGGGGCCCGTTCGGACAACTAATTTAGTGGTGCACAATTTGAGGAGGATGACAGACTCCCGTTGATACGAAAGATCTGTTTTTTGGACGACAGGGGGTACCGGTCTGGGGGACGTCTGCAGCGGCCAGATAAGGTAGGAAAAAAGGGCGATCGTCGAATCCTTGTGTATTGATCCACAACTGTTACAAACGGAGATGTATATTTAGTTAATCCTGGCAGACCTTTGTTTAGGAATCGTCAGAGAGAGAATTAAATGTGTTTTGTTGATCCTGACAGACCTTTTGTTTAGGAATCGTCAGAGAAATAGAGGTTTATTTAGTTAAACTTGGCAGACTGTTTTTCTTTCCCTTTGGAAATTATTAGAGAAATAGGAATTATCTAAGAGGTTTAGCCTGACAGTTTGAATTAGGAAAACATCAGAGAAAGAGGAAAAGTTGATATTTTGTATTTATATGTTATGTGAGTTGTTTTTCTAAATATATATGTACATATAAATATAATGTAGATTTGTGATTGTTATATCATGTGTAATAGATTATAAGTTCTCTTGCATTATCAGAGGTACCAACTGTTTTTAGTGTTAACTACATTAGGACAGGAGCCATTAAGAATAGTAAAAGTTTTTTAGTAGATTAAAAGGAAAATTGTGAGGTCATGCCTTTCTTTAAGAAATCTTCTAAGGGGAGGCAGGGATACAATGGGACTCTTTTAGGCCATATGATTTCCACATTTCCTGGAGACTCTGACAGAATAAAAATACATTGTCAGGAATGGGCAGAAGGCACAAATACTTCCCTGGTTCCATGGCCACTAGATGGCTCTTTTGATAATACAGTGATAGCCCATGTAATATCATATATCTTAGGAGCATATAAAGGAGATAGGAGAACAAAAAGATTAGCATCATTGGACATATGGAAGATATTCATTCAGGATTCCCATGTAGAAGCCACAGCACCACCCCTGACATATTCTGAGATAATTAAAGGGCCCTTATGCCGCCAGGGTATGTATCCATCATTGTCAGTGGAAGATAAGGAATCCACTACCTCAATAGACTCAGTGGACACTGATGTTCCAGCTTTAGTCTATAAAGATCCGATATTAATTCCTTTGACTGACATAAACAAAGTTACACCAAAGGTTGATGACTAATTAAAAATGGGGTGGTTGATTTTGCTCAAACAATTAATAAAGACCCTCTTAAACCTGAAAAAGTATATGAGGGAACAGTGTCCTTAACAGGAGACATTTCAGTAAAATTAAGACAAGACAACAATGGAAAATTGCTGGAACAAAAGTCAAAAGATGTATTAGAATGGGCTAGCAAGATTCCTCAAAACTCAAGTGAGGGAAATGGATATTATACTAGCACCCCACAGGTGAAGTTTGATTTAGGGGCACGATCAAAAATATATCAGGAAGAGGAAAGGGTTATCGTGCCATGACCACCACTGTAAAGGGAATACAATTAAGAGATTAAGCCTTATTGCTGATGACTGTTCAAATATATGTAATTCCATATCATTTAAACCAGATGCAAAGCCAGTTGTAAGGGACACAGGGTATGATCTAGAAATCAAGAATGTGACAGGAGAGGATGAGAAAGATGAGGAAGAAATAAACTCAGTGGAGAGTGAAACTAGAAGGGTTCTTGACCGGGAACTCATGGAATTGTGGCAAGAGGCTGAGAACAGAAATGCTGAAATAAATAGAAGAAGAGTAGAGGAACAAAGTTCTTTTTGAGAACAATTAAGAGGAGAGCAGGTTTTTCCCAGTAGTACAACAAGGTCTGGGCGTCCATTTCGCGCAGAGGGTATGATAGAGTTAGGACAAAGTTCCCTTCCAGCTGAAGTAAGATCCCTTCATGTACGAAATATGCAGGGAATGACAAGTTTTATACAGAGAAAAGGAAAGGAGAAATAAAGACCAAAGTGACAGAGCCCAAGCTAAACTGGTGACACAAAAAATACAGAAAAATGAGAAGGAAAAGACAGGAAAAGAAATGGCTGTGCAGGTTCCTGTTGCAAACAGGGAGCAAGGAAGGGGTCAAAGAGAGGGGAGACAGATGCAAAGAAGAAGACATTTTAAATGCCATTACTGCGGTAATATTGGACATTTTATTGCTGAATGCCACTTTAAGAAGAGTGATGAAGCACAGGAAGTGAAAGGAATAGGGAGAGGAAGGGGAAGACAAAATGTAAACACGTCAGGGCCAGTGCCTCAATATGGTCCATATCAGTATGCCCCCTATCCTCAACAACAAATAACTCCACTACCACAGGTTTATATGCCACAATAGCAATTTGCTAATGTACCTATTCAAGGGGCACCAGCACCTGTTGTGCAGGCAGGAGGCCAGCATCAGGTGCAGACTACTGCACTGGTGAGCACAGGGAGTCAAGGACAAGGGGGAGTGATTGTTCAAAGTGGAAACCCCTTTTATCATACAGCCTGATGGGACGTACCAGGGAATCCCAATAGTACTGTGGTAGCTAGGACTATAGACCCAGAGGAAGAACCAATGGTAGAAATTATTATAATGGGAAGGGGGTATGCTTTTTTGGTTGATACAGGGGCAACAAAATCTTGCCTCTCAGAAGGAAATGTTCCATTGTCCTCTGCCACCATGGATACGCAGGGCTTATCTGGTGAAGTACAGCGCATTCCATACACAACACATGTGCTCATAGAGGTGGCAGGAGCATTTCCTTTATTCTCCAAATTCACCAGCAAATTTCTTAGGAAGGGATATCATGTCTAAATTAAACATGACACTAAGACTTTCCTCTGATGGGTCCATGACATGTGAAATACCAGGGCAAGCAACATGTGGGATACATTTACTAAGAGTACCAGAGGAAAATGTAGTTGGAAGGGCAGAGCCAGTGCATTATAAACTGCTAGCAGATACAGTACTTACGGTTCTGAAGACAGAGGAAATACTTTTAGGGAGATGGATGGAATTACAACCAAGATTAATTTTCAGGAGACAAGCTGGTGGTGATGAACTAGGACAGGTGAATACCCTTTATCTTGAGTGCATGAAAATATCCAGAAGGTGGGGTGCTCTTGTGGCATCAGATAATGATGGAGGAATTTGGGAGGTCCTGATTTTTCTTATGCCTGGTCTGAGACCGCAGGACATTTCTGATTCAGAACTCTTTTCAGACGATCCTACTAGGACTGAGATAGTTTATACACACACTGCACCCTTGTTAGTACGTGTTTACCGTGCACAGACCACGTTACCAGTTGTGCCATCCCCCTCCAATGTTATTGAAGCACTTGCAGCAGTCCCACCTTGTCTCTGGACATCAGCTCCAGATGCGGTAGGACTGATACTATCTGCAGAACCATTTAAGATAAAGTTGAAGCCAGGTGCACAATTGCCACGTGTAAAACAGTATCCTCTGTCTAAAGAAGCAAAATAAGGTATTAGAGGGACAATACAAAGACTGAAGGATCAGGGAGTCCTGTATTCCTGTCCATCGCCTTGTAATACAGCAATTTATCCTGTGAAAAAATCTACAGGTAATACTTGGAGGATGGTTCAGGATTTTCGCCCCCTTAATGCCATAGTATTAGCAGAGTACCCCATAGTGCCAGACCCATCTGTGATATTGACTAATATACCAAGTAACATCAAATGGTTTTCTGTGGTGGATTTAAAGAATGCTTTTTTTTAGCAAACCTTTACATCCTGACAGTCATTATTTGACATCCTTCCGTTTTGATGGTGAACAAATCCAGTACTCTAGACTCCCACAAGGCTATCGTGAGTCTCCATCTGTGTTTAATAGAGTATTGAGAGATGATTTGTTAAATTTCCAGTCAGACAGTACAGTTTTGCAATATGTAGATGATTTATTAATATGCAGTAAAACAGAATCTGAATGTGTTCTGCACACTGTCAATCTCCTAACGCTACTTGTTACTAAGGGATACAAAGTGGACAGGAAAAAATTAGAGTTTGTGCAAAAAGAAGTGCTGTATTTGGGCCAAGTGTTGTCCGCAGAAGGCAAAAAGATAGCAGGTTCTAGAATACAAACTATACGTGATCAGCTACAGCCCAAGACAGTAAAAGACATGCAGAAATTTCTAGGCCTTTGTAATTTTGTACGTCAGTGGGTATTTGATTATGCAACCATCATACAACCACTATTATATGCAATGAAGCAAGCTAAAACTGACAACACAGGCATACACTGGAGTGATGACAGTGTAAGTGCATTTCAGACATTGAAAGAAGCAATTACTTCAGCCCCAGTGCTAGCAAATACAGACTATACAAAGATATTTTTTCTGTTTTCTGCTGCCACAGAGGATTCCATGATATCAGTCCTTACTCAAAAATACCCAATGGGTCATAAACCCGTCGCCTATTTTAGTGGACTATTAGATCCAGTAATGAAAGGTCACATTCCTTGTGAGCGAGCGCTTGCAGCAGCAGCTTTTGCAGTAGACAAGAGTAGTACTATTACAGCAGGATGCCCTGTAACATTGTATGTTGAGCACTCTCCATTTGCTGTGCTGCAGAAAAGTAAAAGTACACTGACCACTCAAAGAGCAACAGGTTGTGAAGTAATACTGTCAAACCCTTCTATCTGCATTGAGCGAGTACACTCAGTCAATCCTGCAACTTTTTTAGTGCACCCACTAGAGCCCACTGATCATGACTGTAGTGCAACATTGGATGAGGACGATCACCTGGCACATGAGGACCCCTTGTCTGATGGCCAACAATTGTTTATTGATGGTTCCTCATGTATAGACCAGGAGACAGGTAAAAGACATACAGGTGCAGCTGTTGTTGAGGCTATTGGTACACCTACTGATTATACCTTACACACATTGCACCTCTTACCCTTGCCATCCCAAGACTCAGCCCAAGTGGCTGAATTAAAAGCATTGATAACGGCCCTACAGGCATGCCAGGGTCAGCCAGTAACAATATATACTGATTCAGCATATGTAGCTCCCACAGTTCACTCAGGGCTGAAGAGATGGGAAAGGCGAGGATTTCTTAAATCTGATGGGACACCAGTAGCGCACCAACATCTTTTAGCTGACCTTATTGCTGCATTGCAAATACCATGTCAAGTAGCAGTGGTTAAGTGCCAGGCACACACAAAAGGAATAGATTTGGTGTCTAAGGGAAATGAAGCTGCTGATACAGCAGCAAAGGAAGCTAGTTTATATGCAATGAAAACATGCAGTATGCACACTTTAGATGCAGATGATGAGGTTGAGATACAACACTATGAGAATATTACTACAGAGGCATTATTAGACATTCAAAATGCAGCACCACAACATGAGAAAGATCTCTGGAAATCAAGGGGGGGAGTGACTGGATTTCCAGATCTTCTTTATAGATCACCAACTTCAGGTAAAGTTATAATGCCTCAGTCATTACTTATAACAGCCCTTCGACAACTTCATTTACCAACACACAATTCTAAAAGAGTAATGATGGATGAATTAAATAAAAGCTTGTTTATCCCTAATCTAGGACCATTAGTTGATGTATTTCTAGCTTCATGTCATGTGTGTTATCAGTACTCTAATAAGAGGTCACCAAAAATGCATTCATCCTCCATTCCAAGACCAATAGGACTACACATAGATTTTGTAGATATGATACCAAAATGTAATGGATATAGGCATTTGTTAGTAGTGGTGTGTCCATTTTCGCGATGGATTAAAGCAGGGCCCTGCTCCAGGTGTGATGCTGACCAGGCAGCCAAATTCCTGGTGGGAGAGGTCATACATAGGTGGGGGGGTCCGGCAGCGATACGCAGCAATAATGGAAAACACTTTGCTAACACAGTATTTCAGCAAATTACTACACTATTAGGAGTGGAACACCAGTTTACCTCAGTTTACCACCCAGAGAGTAATGGAATTGTTGAGAGGATGAATGGCTTATTGAAAAGCAAAGTGTCAAAGATTTGTGAGACACTGAAAAAGAATTGGCTTTACTGCCTTCCCCTTGCTCTGTATGCATTGAGAAATGCCCCTTCAAAAGATCATCATTTGACCCCTCAGCAAGTCGTAACAGGTAGGCATTCTAATTTTTCTTTCAAACAAAATCAAATGATTCGTTCTGATACCAAGTCTGCATCAGAAAGTGTTTGGCAAGAAATGAATGCATACATGTCTGCCTTAACAAAAGCTGTACAGGTTTATTCTAAACAGGTTCAGCTGCAACAGGCCAACAGTACTGCACCACCCCACCCCTTGTCTACAGCCATCAGCATCAGTTCCTGGGTCTTCGTGCACAACTTTGTGAGAACATGGAAGGATCCCAAGTTTCTAGGCCCCTACCAAGTAACACAGAGCACGCCAACAGCAGTAAAAGTGGAGGGGATGCGGAACTGGGTGTACGTAACGGACATTATTCCATTTTTGGCCTCACTCCCACAAGGAGTGGAGGAGGCAATGGTCCAAGAACAAATTATACAATGAAGAGACAGCTAAATGATATTTTTCATAGTATAATTATGGGTTCAGTGGTTATGATTATTACTCTGATAATTTGCTATTTTATTATGTGTTATGTAGATGCAAAAGATTCCACCCATAGGGAAGAAGTATTACGCTTTCGTAGAGCTGTTTTCAATGAAACAGATATACATCCTCTGCATGATTCTCTACTTGATAATTTGTGGTACAAAAGCATGCATGATATAGGTACCATACGCAAAATGATAGTTGTTATGTATGTTCTCTTATTCCCCATGCCATAGAAACACCACCTTTAGTGTATCCTAAAGAAGTGCCTGTTAATATGACAAAGTGTTTATTGCATCTTTTCTTGTGTAGGATAAAAGCACAGTTACAGCCAACGCATGTTAGTCCGATGACAGCCAGAGTTAATACAACCAGATTTGATACAACCCCTGAAATTTTGCAAATTTTGACAGATAAAACAGAGATAATGAAAGAGATATCCAGAATGAAAGGAGCAGGGCAGAAATATAGTTATGTAAATTGGGAGGAAGCCGTATTGGAACGAGGTATTCTAGGGAGATCTAATCCACCATCCACCTGTAATAATTATTCTGCCAAACCACTGCCCCCAGATTGCGCAGCCAGGCCAGTATTAAGTATTGAAGCATCAGTATTTGCCAATAATAAATGGTTTACTGGAGCTAGGTTTTCACGTAGGGCCATATCTTTATGGAGTGGCACAGAAACAAAAAATCATTTGAGATTTGATGATATAAAAGCATCATGTCAGCAAGTATGGGATGAAAACATACAGAGATATACCTGGACTGGAACTAAACGTCCTCCTAAGCTGGCTGTGAAACTAATGAGATTTTCTCTTTGCTTTCAGGGAAATGGGATTGTTAAAGTGGGACGGAATCTCAATTGCAGTTCAACTATTTCCAATGCCGATATGCAGGGCGGTACCTCCAACCTTATGGATTTTTACTGGCAGTGTGGAGCTCGAATATACACTCAATTACCCGCCGACTGGAGCGGAATCTGCTCTCTGGTGACTTTGCATACTCCATCTATGGTAATACCAGCAAAAGAAATACAAAATTTGCATTTGCATTCCATGAGTAAAGCATCAACTTTGCTGCATCATCACAGAAGAAAAAGAATGGCTGAGTACTTTGGAACTTCAGTGTGGCAGGATGTGCCCAAAGAGTATAGGTTGTTCAATGACGCCCAAACATTTTTTGGAAGTCTGATACCTATGTTTCAAGCAAAAGCAACTGCTCGTTGGGTTCAGATCACCCGCTGGGAGCTGATGAAACCCATATATGCTACCGAAGATGGCTTTAATGGAATTAAAGAAGAGCTGCGTTCAATCAGACTTATGGTGATGGAAAACAAGTACGTTTTGGACTTAATGACAGCAATCGAAGGAGTATGTAAAAAACTTAATTCAGTATACTGTACTTTCATACTGGCGAATGATGAAGATGAAGGAAATCTAACTCAGGCCATATTGACTTTGCATAATTTGCATGCACAGATGAAGAAAGAGGGGGTGCTCCAGATGAATGGTTCACTGGCTGGTTTGATTGGGTGCCGTCCTGGATGTCGGGGTTGTCTAAGGCCTTGTTGCCTATAATAGTTGTGTTGCTATTGATGTGCTTAGTATTTCAGGTTATCTTAGCATGTTGCAAGAGGGTTACAACTAAAGTGGGAGGTATGTTCCCTATAAGGAGAAATAAAGAGATGCAAAATATAGAATTGGAAGAAATGCAGAGGGGTAGTGAAGAAGTAGTCGAAGAATCGACTAGAGAGGGGAATGAAAGGAATCAAAACCGTAATTTAGATTTAGGACCTAATTATTCCGTTTTATCTGTCACGTGCCCACACACTGTGAAATATTATGTAAAGACAGGCAAACGGTATAATGCTGTTTAAACGTGCATGTTAAAGTTGCACAACTGTATCTGGAAATAACCTACAGCCTGCTTTAAAAAAAAAAAAAGGTCTCAATGCGGTTTGGTTTAAGTGTTTTTTCCCTCTTCATTGTATTCGAGCTGAGAACGTCCTGCCTAGGATGTTTAACAGGAAATTCAGAGCAGCAAGAATGTTTTCCATTGTAGTCTGTTAGTTTGGCATGAGAAGTCACAAACAACAGGAACGAGCTGTTCTTTAAATAAATGTATGTAATCTGGGTGGGACATAAAGGAAAAGCAGGAAGCTTTTTCTATTGTGAACATTGTATTAAATATGGATCTAGGCCAAAATTAATATTATATTAAGTAGACTTGAAGTGTATGTTAGTTGAGACTGACTTGTTCTTCGCTCATAGCACATCACTCTCCCAGCTGAATTAGCCTGGCATGTACAATAAACCTTTTTGTACTCCCTTTTGTTGCAGATGTGGTGATTAAATGATTTGCACTGCTTAAAGGATTTTTTCCCTACAATTGGTAATGCCGTTACTAATCACAAAGATTTAAGCCGTCCTCTTGACAAAGGGAGATAGAGAGACATAAAAGGATGGCGAGGTGTGCGAAGGGTAGTGAGACAATATAAGAAGGGAGAGGAAAACGAGAGACAGTAAGTCAATAGGAAGAGTGAGAGATAGGAAAATGGCAGAGAAAGGAGAGTTGGAGAAGCAGAGGAAAAGAAGAAGCAGGAAGGGAGAAGAGATTGGAAGAAAATGGAGCAGGGCAAGATAGATTTAGAGGAGGATAATGACATTTTGTGGAAGAGAGTGAACGGTGGGTATGAAGAGAAAGTGGTGGAAAGGAAGACAACAAATAGAGAAGAATTAAATGTGAAAGATAGAGAGAGGGTGTCATGAGTGTCACAGTCTCTAAGAAGAGAAAGACATACAGTGCTTCACATGCATTAGCTTAATTCCCTTTTGAGCCACCACCAGCATAGGGGCCTTATTTAGAGGTAGATAGCAGTGGAGAATCCTCTGATTCTGGGCAAATGCTCCTAATCTGGAGGAACCTTACATTAGGGGTATACTTTGGACCCTTAACCAACTCTCACCAAAAGTGAGATACACGACTGCTCCTTTTAACACGATAATAATACAAATTATATTGTTCAGTGTGTTAAGTTTTCCAGAATAATGTAAGCCTTACATTTAGTATCAAATGCAAAAACAACAATTGATGGAAAGAATGCAGAACAATGTCATACATTCACCCCAGTACAGAGATCTGGGCCTAAATCCTTTGTTTTTTGCTCCCCATGCCATTCCAGTTTGAACCAAGCATATGCAAATCAGTCTTGACCCTGCGCCCAATGGGAACAGTCCAGCCCGAACTGCCAGGCAGGGTCCTCCCTGGACTGGAAACAAGCATCCTAGGTCGGGTTTCGGGGTTTCACCCCTCATCAGCCAGGATAGCTTGACTCCAGTGGCATGGAGAGCACAGGACTCACGTCTGGGCATATCCGTCCCACTCGGGGTGGCAAATGTAAAAACAAGCATTGGCATAGCCAATAGGTCTCGCCTTTGGGACCTTATAAGTGTTTAGCCATGCAACAGTTGATGTTGTTGCACCAAGGATATTGTGCTGCATAACTAAATACTGATAAGGTCCCAAAAGCGAGACCTATTGGCTATGTCAATGCTTGTCTTTAGGGTCAGTGCGTACTTACCAGATAATAATAATATTGACCCCTCCCAGGGTTCCCAAGGTATGTGTCACAGAGAGATGTGTTCCCATAACCAGCAGTGCGTGTGTGTCCTTCTACCCGGGCCCGGCACTGCCCCAGAGCCAGAGGCATCACACACAAACAAGCCAGGCGGAAGCACAGAGACAGTTAGTAGTGAGTGAAGGAAGGCTCGACGGGGCTTACCCCTCGGAGGAAGAGGAGAGACAGCAGGTCCGCCCCACCCCCTCCTGCGGCCCAGACTAAGAGACGGTTTCACTTCCAGGGGCTTCCCAGGGCTGGAATAAGTCCCCAGTGGGCCCTGACCCGCAGAAGGTGGGGTGGGGAATAGTAGGTGTCTCCGGTGGAGCCACAGATGGGTTTGAGAGTGCTAGGCAGGAAGGGGGTGGAGGTTCCATGGTTTGAATCCTGGCTTCTTCTTGACATGCTCTGTGAGGCAAGGCAGGTCGCGCCGTCTCCTGTATGTTCGCTGCTCCAGAGGGGTTTTTCCTGGGCTGTGCCCAAGTCCGCGGATTCAGCAAAGATCCGATCCATCCTATAGAACTTATTGAGGGTCACACAGAGCGTCAGTCCGTGCCATGCAGTCGTGGGGCTGTAACATGCTGACTTCATGCCCCCCTCCCCCTTTTCATATGCAGTGAAGGGTAGCCAGGCCCAGCTTTGAAGGTGGAGATATGCCAGAAATAACACATTGTGTCAGTAGATGAGCCAAGGCCAGCGCCGGAAGTGTCTTTCCCCAATGCCAAGAACGTAAACACGGAGCAGTAGAGGGGTCCCTCTTTTGAAAACCTTAATCAGTAAAGCACAGGAGTACAGCATCAAGATATGATCTCGATGTGCTTGAGTGCCCAATAAATAGCATTATCCATCCATTCAAATGTATAAATGAATTCATACATATTTAAAGTGCAACAGCTAGCCTAACAGGGCGTCCAGGCGCTTCAAGAGAGACAATTACAGATGAGAGACATTAACGCTTTGTATGTTCTTGTTAATGCTCAGCTTAGGGGCCCTCGGTGAATGAACTAGAGAAGGGTGGAACTATATTTGACCCATGGTTAGAGCCATGCAACAGGAACATTAACCCTCGGGGCTATCTCATATGAATGCATTCCTCATCCCTAACAGATCCTAAATGATCGGAACCAGCAATCTTTAAATATATTCAGGCCTCAGCAGCAGGCGCAGGCGCATTAACCGACCAAGCACCGTACTACTACAGTTCTATTAAGGAGAGTCGGATCCTGGGCATACACCGCTGAGAGCCTGGCAGTTGAGACCTGCCCCCGGCAGCAGACCTCCATCCCGGGGTGCAAAGGACGCTCACCTATAGCGTGGGGTGATATGGTGAGCAAAAAAAGATGGATTAAACCCAGATCCTTGTGACTGGGGGTGAATGTTTGCATTGTCCAGCATTCTATCCATCAATTGTTTCTTTTGCATATGTTGCCCTGAGAGGGAAGAGTATGCCCAGACGTGGGTCCTCTGCTCATTACACCACTGGATTCAAGCTAGCCTGGCTGATGAAGGGTGATGCCATGAAACCGGTCCCAGGATGCTTGTTTCCGGTCCAAGGAGGACCTGGCTTGGCAGTTCGGGCTGGACTGTTCCCACAAGGAACAGGGTCAAGACTGATTTGCATATGGCTGGGTCCAAACTGTGGTGGTGTGGTGAGCAAAAGAATGATGGATTAAACCCATATCCTTGTGACTGGGGGTGAATATTTGCATTGTCCAGCATTCCGTCCATCATTGTTTCTTTTGCATATGTTGCCCTGAGTGGGCAGGGTCTGCCCGGATGTAGGTCCCGTGCTCACTACACCACTGGATTCAAGCTAGCCTGGCTGATGAAGGGTAATGCCCTGAAACCGGTCCCAGGATGCTTGTTTCCGGTCCAGGGAGGACCTGGCTTGGCAGTTTGGGCTGGACTGTCCCTACAAGGAACAGGGTCAAGACAGATTTGCAGATGACTGGGTCCAAACTGGGGTGGTGTGGTGAGCAAAAGAATGATGGATTAAACCCAGATCCTTGTGACAGGGGGTGAATGTTTGCATTGCCCAGCATTCCGGCCATCAATTGTTTCTTTTGCAAATGTTGCCCTGAGTGGGAAGGGTATGCCCAGACGTGGGTCCCGTGCTCACTACACTACTGGATTCAAGCTTGTCTGGCTGATGAAGGGTGATGCCCTGAAACCGGTCCCAGGATGCTTGTTTTCGGTCCAGGGAAGACCTGGCTTGGCAGTTCGGGTTGGGCTGTTCCAACAAGGAACAGGGTCAAGATTGATTTGCATATGGCTGGGTCCAAACTGGAGTGGTGTGGTGAACAAAAGAATGATGGATTAAACCCAGATCCTTGTGACTGGGGTGAATTTTTGCAATGTCCAGCATTCCGCCCATCAATTGTTTCTTTTGCATATGTTGCCCTGAGTAGGAAGGGTATGCCCAGATGTGGGTCCTGTGCTCACTACACCACTGGATTCAAGCTAGCCTACCTGATGAAGGGTGATGCCCTGAAACCGGTCCCAGGATGCTTGTTTCCGGTCCAGGGAGGACCTGGCTTGGCAGTTTGGGCTGGTCTGTTTCCTCAAAGGAACTGGGTCAAGACTGATTTGCATATGGCTGGGTCCAAACTGGGGTGGTGTGGTGAGCAAAAGAATGATGGATTAAACCCATATCCTTGTGACTGGGGGTGAATGTTTGCATTGTCCAGCATTCCGTCCATCAATTGTTTCTTTTACATTTAGTATCGGCAAAACGCAAAAGTATGTTGTAAATCTAAGTGCATTAGTAGATCAAATGACCTGCCATGTAAAAGCTAAGGTAAATGTATGACACGTGTGTAGCTTAATCTCTAAACTAGCCGATCTACAAGATGTTTTCTTTTTACTCTTAAAATATTGGAGTGAATGCACACTTGGCTTATGTTTTCAGTAGAAGGCTATGCAACATAGAGCAACGTAATGTTAAAAACCTGACTGCCTGGTGAGGTACCTTTTGTGCCTGTCCAGATAAATTGTCTTGATTGGAGGATTGAAGATTTTTGTACACAGCAGTTGAGTAAGATATGGAACGAAAGCACAACTTCATTTTGGATATGTTACGGGCTTTTAACCTAATATGAGAACGTGTTCAGTAAAACATGTTCAAGGCAAGGTGTAGCATATTTAATTGAGGCTTCTCAATTGCTTATGGAGGAGAGTGCAATACAAACCCTAATGGATCTAATAAAAAAATCCAAACTTTGGGCCAATACAGCAACATGTTGTCCTTTCTACTACTAGCCAAAAGCTCCCAGTGTAAGCCATCACTTGCTTAATATTGTAAGCTTTTCTACTTGTGATCAATTGCAGCAGTTAAATCTTTTTTACACCAATTTACCTGTAATCCATGTACACTCATTTTACATTAGTCTATTCAGTTTTCAGATTTATTAGTTGATGGCAAACTATCAGCAATCTCTTACCAGCGTAGAATTATACTACTTCTGCCATTTCATTATTTTCAGTTATTTTCTACTGTTTACCTAGAAGGATGCTTACCATTTAATAAGAGTACTGTGCATACATGCATTCTGAGAGATCTAATTTAGTGCATTCAAAGTACCTAATCATCTACATCTTATACAATCTAGTCAGATCTCGATTTGTGTTACAGGTTTCTGCCTTTCTCCATGTACCTCTGATCATGTACTTCCCAGACCTGCACCTGCCTAAGTACCCATTTAGTGCATGTCTCACTTTGATTGTTATGATGTGCTGAGTACCTTATTGCACTAAAGTGTACCAAACTGTTTACCAAGGCAGAATGTTCTTTACATGTAACTCTCCCTATTTACATTAGATTAGATTCAGATTCTGGTTTCCATTGGGTTGGCAGCCTGGGATACTTACTTTGGTTTGAACGGATGGATCCTGGCAAGATGCTGCCCTTCAACATTTGATTTTGCAGTTCCATTGCGTTTGCTATTTTATCGAGAAGTGGAGACCCTCAGTGATTAATACTGTAACCTGTAAGCTTTCTTTTTAAACCGAGGTCACAGTTGTAGAGGTAAGATGTGGTAAACATCGCCTCGCCTACCCTACTATGGACTGTTGGTTCAAGCTATCTAAAGTCATTTACCGTGACTTATCAGCAAGCAGATGAAAACCTACAACATGGGTATTTCTCACTTGGTATTGAGGCATCGCATTGAGTATTCATGTGATTATGTCCATTTTTAAGTACTTCAGCTTAACTTCTGGTGTGATTTGCACTTTAGTAGATTTCTATTTTAATGCTGAAAAGACTGCTTGAGCAATTGCAAAGTAAATTACAGCAACATTAGCCTCCCGCGACTTTGCTGTTCCTGCGCCCACGTGACACTACACACTAACTCTAGCACACCTTTCGGCCCCACAGGGTGTTTCACTTCTGTTCAGCGTCAATCTCTTCTTGCTATGTGATTATCTGGGTATGTCATCATACTTACTTCCTATATGTATGTAACGGTTTTGAACTGTGATTATGTCTATGCCTCATTGACAGACTGTAATGCAACATATGTTAAATCCTCAATTAAGGTTTTCAAAAAGCAAAAAAAAAAAAAAGTAGATTACAGCAACATAAATAGAATATGACTCAAGAATATAATCTCAGACTATGGTGACACTGCAAATGTGAATAATGTTTTAGCTACTGCAAGAAGTCGATGGACGTTTTTTCTCTCCAGAAAGCTATTGTGCTCAAATCTTAAAGAACTGAGCTAAGCAAAGCATTGATGGCCTTTATATTGTTAGTTACACATTTATTTTAAAAGTATACAATCAATCCTGTTCTGCAAAATGGACATGAAAAGTGGTGGGTGTTTTATTTATTTTGTCTTGTGGCAGCCTTTGTTCTAGTATGTTTCAACACATAGACTCACTTTATTTCCAGACATTGAATATTGCCAAGCTGGGCAACAATGAAACCCAATTTTCCTATCCTAGAACAACACAACAATGAGCACTGTGGCAAAAGCTGAAGTGGACCTTTTCTTTTTTGATGACACAACATCCATACTCACAATACTGTTGAACAAGCTGAAGAACCAGATGGAAAGCCATTTCTTTGGCGTTCTAATACACACTTCTAGAATTTCCTTTGCATGTGCTCTAGGCATGAGCGTTCAGAATTAATCTATTACCAATGTTTAGTGTTGCTTAGCCTACTTTGCAACATGGTTTGATTTTATTTTTTGTTTGCAACCCATTGCTTAACTGTGATACAACCTTGCTGTTTAAGATAAATGACAATCTTTCAACACATTTTCAAAATGCTGTAACCTTTCTGTCACCTGCAACTCAAACCCCCTCAAATCCTCAAATTAATACAGTGTATTTGCTCCAGGTTTGTGAATAATTACATGCATTGGTTTACCATGTGCTTTGAAATGATAAATTGCCATCGGAAGTTCCCAATTTGAAAATATGTCAGTGATACTCTCATTTCCACAAAGTAATCCAGAAACTGAGAAAATGTGTTCTTAAATCAAACAAGAAATAGATGAGATATTGACAGAGCTGCTTTCCTGGTTATCATTTTCACTTGTTGATATGCACTAAAAGTCAACATAAAGCAAATGCTTACTTGGTGTTAACTTGAAAGAATTTCTTATATAAATCATACTAAATCAGCAACATACAAGTTCTCAACTTGTCATCTTTTGGCAAATACTTCAAATTTCTTTTCACTCTTCCCATAGACTTCAGTTGGAGGTGGAAGGTTGTTCCACCCTAGGAACCTTGGTCACCCTCCAAAATAAATTGAATCTCCATTAACTGACTTACTTCAGTGACATCACCCACAACAAAAAGCTGATTTCACCATCCTCAAACTCCATGCGATGGGAGTTTGCGCTCCTTTCAGTTGATAGGTTATATTAATTATAAACTGTAGATCAGCCTTTATAGCTTGAATGTTGGTACCTGAATTTTAGTTATACATATGCTATTAAATCATCACCGAATGCGTTATTTAAGGTACAGATAGCATAATGTTATAGTCACCCGATTTAATGAAATTTTAAAAGGATGCAAGTTGTGTTGCTCTTTTATGGAGTCAGTAATTATTCGTTTTCATAAAAAGTGTAAACCATCAGAGAAACCTGGCTCATATCGTCCCATCAGCTAATTAAATAAAGATTACAAGCTTTTTAGAAAAATCATAGCGTCTAGACTAGCCTTATTAGCTCAAACTGTGGTCCACTGCGATCTTAGTGGATTTTTTCCTACAAGTTTGATTTAATCAAACACTATTTTCTTGTTGCTGGCAATTGACTAATAAACAATAAATTATAAGCAGCCATCAATATGCTTGACGCCAAAAAGGCATTCAATCTAGTGCAGTGGGAGCTCTTGTTAACTAAAAAAGCTCCGCTTTGGATTGTCCTTGCAGCTGGTTCATTTTTAAGAAAACCTATATAAAAAGGCAAAGGCAAAATTGTAATTAACTCTCAAACTGTAGGGCTTGTTTCTATCAGAAGAGGCACAAGGCACTGGTGACCTATGTCTACGGTTCTCTTTGCCCTCTTTATAGAGCCTTTGGCAGCAAATTAAGGAAAGATCCACAAATTAGCTTCTCCTCCTGCCGCCCCTCTCGATCTCCCTTCAAGGAGCATCTAAGATCAAGCTCTTTGCAGACGATATGATCCTCTATCTAGCCTCAGAGGAGCAAAACCTCCTCAATGCATTTGCCAAATTCGAGACATTCATGGAAATCGTGGCCTACAAAATAAACCAAGCCAAATCCGAAGCTCTTATGTTTAATAGCACCTTCTCAATTCTGCCTGTCTAAATGAGGCCACACTCTTCTGCTACTCACCTTCTAGGTATGTAGGAATTTATGTTTCACATAACTTTGCAGATATATTCAAACTAAATTACACTGCCACCCTCAATAAGGTGCATGGTCTAGTACTTCAATTGTAATACTTGCCCATTACTATTATAGGACGTGTAGCTCTAATCAAGATGGCATTCTCCTGCTATTATATAAACCACACTAACCCCAGCGGTTAACCGGAGGAGGGAACTAGAGGCACAGGGCGTCAGGAGCGAGCCAGCCTCCAACCTACAATGTTACACACAAGTTGGGCTGCTCCCAGAATAGTGACCTTTGGTGCTCAAAATTAAGTTGTGAGTGTAAACATCTCACAAAAAGTGAAGGACTGGCCTCACACACCACCTGGTGTCATGCTTCATCATCGGCAGTCCTCGCCCTCTAAAAACTTGGTTTGATAGAGGGCGGGTATACACCTGACGACAGGGATGCACTTCTAAACTAAGTGGGGACCCGTGAACAGTGAGTGTGATTTAAAAACCATTACAGTTGTCGAATTAATTTTAATAAAGTGGACAACTGTATGGTATTAAAAGGGGTGAGCGGTGACCAGGGAAAATTATTGTCCCCTAACCGTAATATATAGGGTCAACATGTTTCTGCCTGGTGTCCCATAAGGGTACGCGGCATTCTTCAGGACCTGTTCTAAAGCAGGCTTCGTCCTTACCAACTTCGTGATAAGGGAAAACCACTCAGTGGGGTGACCTTTGTCACTCCACTTGTTTAAAGGGCTCCAAGTTAGCCTGTGGAAAAAAATAGGGAAAGCACAAAAGGAATTTGAAAGTTTTCCTTGGTCACTTACATTAAACTCATTTGAAAACACAGAGTTTTATGCGCGTGGTTAAAAGTGCGTGACACATGTCAGTCATATGTGCACACAGTTAAAAGTGAGAAAAGTCCTCTCTCACATCTTACCCAAGGGTCTTAGCCTACACTTTCCATGGAAGGAGGAATGGAGGGAAGGCCCCTTTAGTCACACTCTAGGGAGTAAAGACAAAATCAACAGAAGTTTTTTATGTTAAAGAACATAGAACTTACCAAGTCTATTTTTGTTTGTTAGCGAATCTACCTACACACCACACGTCCCATTCACACTCTTACTGTATCAAGGTGTGCCTTCTGCTGTGGCACCTACCTGTGTCCATCTCTTCTCCCCGTGTATAAATGATTTGGGAGTTCACAGGGTTTATATAGTGTTCTTGATTGGACAAATGGTAATCAAGCTGCCTTCATTGCTTTCACACTTGCGGGATCCGGTGTCCCTACCAGCGCCATTCTTTAGATGTGCCTGATCGCCTGGCTTTATTAACAAATAGGAAGGGGAGGCCCTTATCCGTCCCGCCTGCATCCGCTGTCCCGTAGAATGGTCGTCTGCAGAACAGGCACTAGCCAGTTTCGGGGCGTGGGTAGGGGTGGGGTCGGGGCCAAGGAATCGACATGAATGTTGCGTCACGTGCATAGCCCCACCCATGTTGGTCAGGCACTGCCTGGACCCATTAAAGCCCCGTGGCTTTGTGAGTTCGAGTCAGTTACTGTGTGCTAAAATGACACAAGAGTTTTGTGGCAATGCATGTTTTCTATATTTCTAATGAAAATGTAGAAAAAATAGACAAATTCAGAAGATTGACCTGCGCAGAGGTGTCAGCCCCGTTGTCTATTACGGGTCATACTCAACAGTTATGGTTTAAGCAGTGCTCATAAATATTCCAATTCCCGGTTCCCAAACGGTGTTTCTAGGGCAGTGCCAGCGTGCATTTGGATATTTACAAGGCAAGCAGGAAAATGCCAGTTATACCAATAACCCCCACCTCCCCCCCCCCCCGGGAGACCCCGTCAGCCATGCTGCCAACATGTGGTACCTAGAGAATACTGGTCTAAGTGTGATACTTGTCACCCTGTCTCGTGTAGTCATTCTAGATGGCTCAAAAGTAATACAGAGATCGCTATTTGACCTCAGATGTAGCAATGGTGTATGTAAATGGTATCCATCCAATGTTGGAATCACAGTGATTGATAGACATTGTGGTATATGCTGTGTCATCTGGTAAATTCTATCGTCCCATCTGCAGCCATGGGATTTCATCGTTCAAACCAGTATCCCATGTGCGCAAGCGGAACACCCATCGTTGTTCCCTGATATGTACGTTTCTTGTGATATCCGTCTTCTGTTTCCTCATTACTTCCAGAACCACCCATTTTATTTCAGATTCTTTATGGTTTTGTTCCAAAAAGTGTTTTGTTAGTTCGGTGTTCGATTTGTTACATCAGATAGTGCTCCGGTGTTCGTTGATACGGGCCTTCACTTTCCTTGTGGTCATTCCCATGTATATGAGGTTGCAGGGGCACTTTAATAAATAAACCACATTCTCGGAGTTAAAGTTGCTGAAATCCTTCAACTTCCATGGGTTATTAGTGCCTATGTTTACTTCTTTGGTGGTGTATGTGAGTGCGCAGGCCACGCAGCTTCCACATGGGTAATGTCCTGTGGGTCTTTGTTGGTTCCAAAGTGTGGTTTGTTCTACTCCTTCCTGGGTCTGTGTTTTTTTTTTTTTTTTTTTTTTGACATACACACTCAAGTATGGGTCTGTGTTTTTGAATGGACCAAGTCATCACGCAGGGTTCTGCTCCTTTTGAACGCGAAGAGAGGCGGTTCCCACTGTTTTTTCGCACTATTTAGGATATGCCATTTCTTCCTTATGATGCTTTGGACTTTACTTGATACTGGGGTGTATGTGGTTACACATAACACTCTCTCCGTTTTCTCTGTAGGGAAAGTTTCCAACAGGGCTTCCCTGTCCATCAATCTTTTAATGATCCATGTAGCAGGACAAGAAGGCTCATACCAACTTGACAACTATACAATTAAATACAGAAGACAGCGGGCTGGCACTTCCGCACATTAGAAAGTATTATCAAGCAGCCTTTCTTGACTGGCTCATTCGAGCGGCGGGCATGAATAGCCAGTCGAATAGTTCCTATCTGCAGAAAATGCTGCAACAGGCTAACATTCAGTTTCCTGTTTTTCTTAAAATTCAAAAACGGCCTACGCATACCAGATATAAGCTCCTGCAGATTTTGGATTTTAGATATACAAAACTCAAAGAGGAATTTCAGTTTCCCTAGTTTCATCCCTGAATGTATATAGGAGAATATACTCTTTTAGGAATACATTTAGAGATCGGAGTCATTAGGGTTTGGGAAAAGGCGGTCTTTTTTAGGCATAGCGGTTTTATGCTGACCGGGAAAGTGAAAAACTGATTGCCAGTAATTCCACTATCCCTCCCAAACTAGAATTCTCCTGTCTGAAAATCAATCACTATATGTGGAATATCCAGCAGACAACCAATCCACTTACGAAAGGTATCAGCAAAGCCTACTTTGTGAGCAGCCTTACTGGAATAGGTAGTTGGTACTGCCCGCTCCATCGACAATCACGCAAAGTGGTTGTCTCCACTGCATTGGCCAAGATCACAACCTCCATTCACAGGATGTAAGATAGTCAGTGCTCTTGGGTCTAGTATAATCAAATGGCTCACAGAGCTATCCAGATGCAAATTACAAAAGAATGGCTTTCTATTCCAAATGGATGTTCTATTGCACTGCTTACCGCATCCAGAAAATGTATCCCACTAAGTCAACTGCATGCTTCAGATGTGGACATGACAAAGGTGGCTGGCTCCATGTAAGTTTTACCTCTTCAGCCCTCGTTAGCTTTTGGACTAAAATATTCTCATAAGCGACCGGATTTGCATGACCCCAGAACCATCAGCGCTATTTGGTATGTCTGCTTGAAGGAAGTGACCCGCTTGGGGCTACCCGGTCACTGTAGACCACCTCTCAGCCTTCCATTCAAAATTAAGAGTTGGAGAGTCAGTGGAGAATATAGACCAATAACTGTTTGGTCATATACACTCAGAGCGGAGCCCCGTCTGCACAATCTCTGGGAGTGGTACAGAGGGAACTAAAGATCATCAAGCTTAGAGATACATTATGTACATTTCATGATTGGTTCATGATTGGTTAATAACACGGCAACAGTGGAATTTTCCAGGCAGATGCAGCTGGGCAGTAGAATACAAAAAAAAGGTTTCTGTTCTTGTATCTTCGCAACTCCCCCCAATCCAAGGCCGTTGCTCCCTGTTCTATGATCAAAGTACCAGACAGGTGGTAGAGGGCCTCTATTCAGTGGGAAAGCTATGTGCTGGCACTAACTATTCATTATTGCAGAAACGAAACCTAGCAAGAGGCATTTCTTGCAATAAGTGAGAATCAGTTTCAATCACCATACAAAATGGACAACAGAAAAGCAAATGGTATAGCGAATGCTAACGTATACATTGGACTATACACGTGGCAGTGGGACTAATTTAACATGATCCACACAGGCAAGTTACCTTAAGACAGCAACAATTTCTCTTTATTGCCAGCTTGGTAGCTGAATCCTTAATTTTGCAAAAGTGGAAGTCCTCTGAGGCCCCCACCTTCAATTCATGGGTAGGCAAAATGAAGCAGGTTAAACAACAAGAATAGCTTTACGCATAAAGAATTGGGGCCCTTAAGAAATTCGGGGACGTTTGGTGCGATGTGTCAGACTAATTCCAGTATTATGACTTAAGGCATCTGACTTTGCTCGTGCTTTGTAAGCTTACTGCTTTTATGTCCAAATGCCAGTACGTAGGAGAGATCTCGCCCTTCATAAAATGGTTTTAGCTTGTGGTCTTTTTGCTCATTTTTGCTGCTTTTATACTTACTATACGAATGTCAGTGCTATATCAATGTTAATGTTTATGAATTTTGAATCATGGCAATTGTTTTATAATGGACTTTTTCTACATGATTGTACTGCTCGATTTTCCCGGCCTTTTCGTGTTAAAGGGCAACTGGTGTGACTTCAGTCTCTTTCCATCCAAGTCTAAGGGTTAGAGTAGTGAATGGAGTCTATTTGTTAGGCATTTTGACATGATCCTGTGCTCTTCCCCATAGATCAGGGCTTGCACACATAGCCTAGGGGATAGATTTGTTAGTATTAGGGGTACCCTGTCCTGTAGTGAGGGTATTTCAGGGAGCCGTGCTGAATTCAGGCCTGGTAGGCCTCAAACGGGAGAGACTCCATCTTTCTTTCTGCTCCGGCAGCTTGGGAAGCTTCGAGGTCGAGGGTGATGTTTTAGTTATGAGGTGTTATTCGCTTGGAGAGAACCGGTTCAGGCCGGCCCTTATCGAAGGATTGTATTTTTCTTCATGCCGAAGACACTACATCAGGCCGGCCGGCTGGGAACGTGTCCTTGGTACGGGGAGGTACAAGAATTTGGTGGGCGGCAGGTTACGGGCTGGAATTTTCCATGAGGAAATGCACCTCTATATTAGTGAAAGTCTGAGGCAGATACGGGCACTTATTTTTCAACCCATAGGCGGCACCTAGCCGTTAGCAGTAAAGCTACTACTTATTCCAGGGAAGACAGATGATGAACTTAAGGACGGAGAAAAACCGAGGAGCAGATACTCTTCTAGCAGAATAGCCAGAGAGGAGAGAGTAGCCGATGAGGAAGAGGTCCCAGTGACTCGGAGAAGGGTGAAGGGAGTAGATTCGTGACTGCGGAGGTGTAACTTCCAGGCGAGCCGAGGCACAGACGAGAAGGGAACCTAGATGACCATTGAGTACAGGCTACACACGACCAAGGTGATGTCAACCCCTTTTTATTAGAGTGTACAACCTAATCTTTCACTTTTCTTTGCAGGTTATATGTTATAGTGTAATGTTATGTGGTTACGTATGTAATGAGTAATAAAGTACCCAGTTTGTAGTGAATCAACATGTGCTGCGTGTTCTTGTATAAGAGGGTAGCCTATTCTTCTAGTCAGCTGTGACTTGACATGAACAGATGTTAACCCTGATCAGGTAAGTGGTAACTGAATAAGGGAGAAAGGAGCCCCTCGAACTGGGGAACAGGTTGTGCTCAACTGGCAGTCCTTGTGTGATCTGATACATAGTAACACTGATTTCCTTGTTGTATGTTATGGTAATCATAGGGTGAACTTGTGCTGAGGCTGCCGTCTGGGTAGGAAGCCCTGGGTCCGTCTGGGACCGCGAGGCTAAGGCTGCCGTCTGGGTAGGAAGTCCTGGGTCCGTCTGGGACCGCGAGGCTGAGGCTGCCGTCTGGGTAGGAAGTCCTGGGTCCGTCTGGGACCGCGAGGCTGAGGCTGCCGTCTGGGTAGGAAGTCCTGGGTCTGTCTGGGACCGCGAGGCTGAGGCTGCCGTCTGGGTAGGAAGCCCTGGGTCCGTCTGGGACCGCGAGGCTGAGGCTGCCGTCTGGGTAGGAAGCCCTGGGTCCGTCTGAGACCGCGAGGCTGAGGCTGCCGTCTGGGTAGGAAGTCCTGGGTCCGTCTGGGACCGCGAGGCTGAGGCTGCCGTTTGGGTAGGAAGTCCTGGGTCCGTCTGGGATCGCGAGGCCGCCACTTGTATTATAGAAGGTCTAGATACATATATATATATATATATATATATAAATATATATATATTGTAGGAATTCCCTGTCCTTAGGTGGTATACATATATAGTTACTTGTTGTGAATAGACCCTAGGGAGAGGGTAACGTTCTGGCTGGGTTAGAGAGGCTCTACTGAGCGGGTTCTATCTGATCCGAAAACCCAAGCAGAACATTTGGCGTCACGAACCGTTTTCGAAACCTGTGTGCGTCGTGTTGTCTTGTGTTTGCTTTCGGCGTGTGCGTGGTTTTGTTTGTATATTATTTGTGGTATAATTGTGTGTATAGTTTTTCTTCTTTCTTTTCTTTTTCTTTCTTTTCTTCTTTCTTTTTCACGATGTTTTCTAGAAAATCTAAATCTACTTTTAAGTTGCCCGTTGATATTCCCGGATGGGATTCAACGCCTTATGAAGCCTTAGCCCGTGAGTGGGCTGATTCTACTGGTTTGAGTTTGAATTGGAATTCTTCTTTGGAGCTGGCGGAGCCGGCTAATGTGATTACTTGTTTACAGAAGGCACCCGTATCGAAGGGTGAGGAGATTCCCATTTTGGGGCGCAGAGGGTGGATTGTTCTGTCTGCGTACAGGATTCTACATGAGAGATTGTTGAAGTTACAGATATCTCTTAAGGATGTGGAAGCGCACTTTGTTGAGATTCAGAATTCTCATACTTTGTTGAGGTGTCAAAATAAGTTGCTTGCTGACAAACTTGAGACTTACCAGACTATTGCCGAGAGGGCGGCTGTGCGAATTGCTCGTTATAAATACAAGAATCGGCGTGGTCGAGTTTCGACGCGAAAGGTGCGTCTGGTCGTGGCGAAAGCCGGACTGGATTGGAATCCTGATGAATGGGATGGTAATATCTGGAACTCGAGTGATTCTTGTTCCTCGGGTGAGGACTCTGCCAAGCGCGAGTCCTCTCGCTCCCGCCATGATTGTAAGTCTGCTTCTCGCTCCTCTGAGGATGCACCCCGTGTTTGCGCTCGCTCTTCGAGTGGGGTCGATGCCTCGTACACTGATTGTCCCTCTACGAGTACTGATCGAGCTCCTTGTGCTACTCGTCCCGCGGTCTCGGCGCACCCGGTTTTTCGACGGAAGTTGCAGCATGGTCCCAATGCTCCGAATGGTATTTCTTTAGACTCTTTGGAGGATTTTACTCAACAAGAAATTAGTGATATTTTGCAGCGCTTTCGGCAGCGTGCTGGTGAGACCTTGCTCACATGGATGGTGCGCCTTTATGAACTGGGCGCTGCTGGCATTATGTTGGATAATGGCGATTGTTTGAAGTTTTGTTCCTTGAGTTCGGATTCTACTGTACAGGATCATTTTCGTAACTATAATGGTGGTGGTCAGATTTCTTTGCTTCAGTTAGCGACTGAGGGTTGTAATCAAAAGTATCCTACTGAGTCTGACTGGCCTGTGACTGATAAACCATGGTATACTCTGCGCGACGCTGCACAACGTCTCAAAGAGGAGGTGATGAAAACGGCGATTTTTCTGGGTACTGCTGACAGGTTGCTTGATGGTTCGTTGACTTCTTCTGTGCGGAATCGTATTATTCGTTCTTCTCCTGTTGCCTACAAGCAGGTCATGATGACTTTATTGATTAATCAGACTGGTAACGTGTTATCTACGGTTCTGGAGTCGGTGCGCCAACTCGGTGAGTTGGGTGAGTGGTTTAAACCTGAACGTCAGTCCCGGCCTGACACTCGTACCCCTGGTGACAATAAACTTACTAGACGTGATATCTTTTCTGCTCTTCTGGCCGATGGTGTGCGGAGGGAGGACATCGACGGTGAGACTACTGCTCGTTTGTGGGAGTTGTTTCGCAAACGTGGTTTGGATCGGAAGGAGGGTGCCCGCCGTGTTCGGACGACTGAGTGTGATCGTGGTGGTTCTGACGGTAGCGGTGATGACGACCGCCGTGGGCGCTCTGTTCGTCGTGATGATCGACGTTATGTGCGTGAGATGTCCCCCCGTCGTGAGAGAGACAGAGAGAGGGAGGAGGACCGAGACAGGGGGAGAAATGATTATGTTCACAGCAGACGTAGAGATGATAGGGATCAATCCCCTGAGTTGAGGAGGAGAGAGGATCGTCACAGTTTGGCCGATCGAAACCCGCAGTACAATGCAGAAGACACGAATCCATTTCGTACTGGAAATGGATATGAACAGGAGGTACCGATACCTAAGAAACGTGAGAGTCTTTATCCTGATTTATCCTGGTACAGAGAATGCAGTAAGAATGACTAGGAAATAGGTCAAGCTCCGGTACACAGATGGGCTCACAGAGATAATAGACCCTATGTAGATATTGATATTTACTGGAGACATCGTAATATCCAAAGGGCCCGAGCATTGGTAGATACAGGAGCGGAGGCCACTCTTATTCATGGAAAATCAAAGAAGTTTACAGGTCAGCCTTTTACAATTACCGGATTAGGTGGAAAAGAAACTCCTGCAGTTCAAACTTTGCTTGCAATGAGAATAGGTAGAATCCCTAGAAAAGAATATTCTGTACTAGTGGTGCCACTCTTAGAATTCATAATTGGAATTGATATTTTGAAAGGAATGACTTTGCATTTAGATGATGGATGTTACCAATTTGGAACTACGCATTATATATCGTCTAGGCCTATACGGGTTGGTCGTTTAAGAATGCCCCCCATAAAAGTTCCCCAGGCGACAAAAGTGGTTTGTCAGAAGCAGTATCGTATTCCAGGTGGTCATGAAGAGATTAGTACCACTATTCAGGAGTTGGTGGATGCAGGTGTTATAACCCCAGTTACTTCTGCTTGGAATAATCCTGTTTGGCCTGTACGTAAGAGTGATAATTCTTGGCGCATGACTGTTGATTATCGAGAATTGAACAAACACACGCCCTCTTTGACTGTTGCAGTACCAGATGTTATTACCCTAATTGAAAGAATCCAAAAGCATCCAGGTACATGGTATGCGTCCATTGATATTGCTAATGCTTTCTTTTCGATTCCGATTGCCCCTGAGTGTCAGGAACAATTCAGTTTTACGTGGAACGGGCGTCAGATGACGTTTAGAAGTCTTCCTCAGGGCTATGTGCATAGTCCTACGATATGTCACCGGCTGGTGGCAGAGCATTTGGCTGAGGTACCGGTTCATCCCCAAATTCAGATGTGTCATTATATTGATGATGTTTTGATCCAAGGTGAAACACAAGAGGAAGTTCAGACCCAATTGGACAGGGTCATTGAGTGCCTGCGTGAGAAAGGTTGGGAAATCAACCCGGATAAATTACAAGGCCCGTCCCAGGCTGTAAAAATTTTGGGTATTAATTGGCATGAAGGGCACCGTGAAGTGATCCCTCAGGTTAAACAGAAGATTCTTGATTTTGCAGTTCCGAGGAATAGGAAAGAAGCCCAAAGCTTCATTGGTCTGTTTGGTTTTTGGCGCCAGCATATTCCTCATTTGAGTCAAATATTGGCCCCTTTGTACCGTGTCACGCGTAAAAAGAATGCATTTGAATGGGATACACCACAGCAAGATGCGTTTAGTCTGGCAAAAGAAGCAATTCAACATGCTCTGGATTTATGGCCTGTACGTGATGGTGATGTAGATTTGAATGTGTCTGTGCAGGGCCTTTATGCGAATTGGAGTTTGTGGCAGAAACAAGGCAGGAGTAGAGTACCGTTAGGTTTTTGGAGCAAAAAGTTACCTGATGCTGGTGAGCGTTATACACCTTTTGAGAAACAGTTACTTGCTTGTTATTGGGCTCTGGTGGATACCGAGCAATTGACTTTGGGACATGATATAATTTTGCGACCTGAAATTCCTATCATGCAGTGGGTTCTGAGTTCGCCGAAAACTCACCGAATTGGACATGCTCAAGAGGCGAGTGTGATTAAATGGAAATGGTATATACAAGACAGGGCACGTGTGGGACCGAAAGGAGTTGCATCTTTACATGAGCAGGTGGCGCGAGCGCCATCGACTGAGACTGAGAGTGAATGTTCCGTACCTTTAGTACAGGAGTCTCCTGTCAAGTGGGGTAGACCTTTTGATGATTTGTCCGCAGCGGACAGAAACCATGTCTGGTTTACGGATGGTTCAGCGAGGTTCATAGGGACGAAACGGCACTGGAAGGCGGTGTCCTATAATCCGATCACACAAAAACTGCTGAGCACAACTGGTGAAGGTAAAAGCAGTCAATTTGCTGAACTTTATGCTGTTTATCAAGTTTTGAAACAAGAGTTACCTGGTACATGTCATATTTTCACCGATTCTTGGTCTACTGCCAATGGACTGGCAGTTTGGTTGCCGACTTGGCATTCCCATAGTTGGAAATTGCATTCCAAAGAATTGTGGGGAAAAGAGTTATGGCAAGAGATTTGGGAGATGCTCCCACAGAGTACTGTTACAATCTTCCATGTGGATGCTCACACCCCGATAGATTCTCTTGACAAATTTTTTCATAACATTGCAGATGAGAAATCTAAAATTGCTGAGGCAGTGGTGGACAGGCAAGATTCTGATATTGCGGGATTGGCGAAATGGGCACACCAGAAGGCAGGACATTTTGGAGAGAAGGCCACTAGCAGGTGGGCTGCTGATCGAGGAATTTATATTCCCCTAGATTTAATCAAAAATGTTATTTTACATTGTCCCGTTTGTCAGCATATCAGACAGCGCAAAGTGCCCCAAATTGTTAAAGGTCATTTACATCGCGGGAAACTGCCCGCTCAAATTTGGCAGATTGATTACATTGGTCCACTTCCTATGAGTAGGAATTGTCAATATGTTTGCACTATTGTTGATACATACAGTGGCCTGCTGGTAGCCCTTCCCTGTAAGCAAGCTACCCAATTGAATACCATTAAAACATTGGAATTGATTATGATGTATTATGGTGTGCCATTCCAAATTCAATCTGATAATGCATCCCATTTTCGTGGAAGATTGGTACAGGAATTCTGCGTGGAAAACAATATTGAATGGATATTTCATATCCCTTACTATCCACAGGCCTCGGGTCTTGTGGAGAGGTTGAATGGCCTGCTAAAGGATCAGCTGCGCAAATTAACAGATGACAAGTATAAAAATTGGCGAGACTTTTTGCCCCAAGCGATATTGATTTTGAATAATCGTCCTTTTCTAAATGCTGAATCTCCACTTATGCGTTTGTTTCCTCCGAATGTTAATGCTATGCCCAATGAAATCAGAGAGACTGTGATGTACTGGGAAATTACTCCCGGAGCTTTGGCTCCATGTAGAGCGACCCCAGGGTCGGCAGGTTTAGACTTGCATGCCATGGATGACACCGTTATAAAAAGTAAGGATCGGGTCATCATTGCTACCGGTGTTGGTGTTCATATACCACCTGGGAATTTCGGATTGATCGCCCCTAGATCGGGGCTGGCTGTAAAAGGCATTCAGGTGCTTGGAGGAATCATTGACAGTGATTATCAGGGAGAGATTAAGGTGCTCCTGCTGAATAGCAGTGAGGTTGACTTATTGATACACCGCACTGACCGAGTGGCTCAATTACTCATAATGCCTGTTTTCAGTGGTTCATTAATGAAAGGCACTGCCCCAACTTTGCTAACTGTACGAGGCCAGAAAGGTTTTGGCTCCACAGATAACCCTGGGGCCAGGGTTTGGGTGCAGTCGCCTAAGAATCCCCCTGAACAAGCAGAGGTCATTGCCACCGGTCATGACAATACCATTTTAGTTATGAGACCAGGGAAAGATAGCTGGGAGGCGGTCCCGGCTGACAAATGTTACTTACGAGAATGATTAATGCCTGTATTTGATTCTCTTTCAGATCATTCTTTGGACTGTTGCTGCAGGATGTGTCGGCGTCGTACTGTCTTTGGGATGGTTCGACGAGAGAGGAGGGATCCCGTCAACCCGGGATGAACTGAGAACCCGAGTGTTGCGTTCCTTCGCTGCGTGGGATTCATCATCGAACTTTTGGACCTCACTGGCAAAAAGGGTGACTGATGCCCCTCACTTCTGTTTGACACCGATGAGATCTGTGCACGGCATCTTGGCGACCTGCCTGGTTGCTGTCCCTGCTTCACTTGAAACTCTGACACATATTTTCAACATTTCAAAGGCTCGCCCCATGTTCTTCTGGGTGATTTCGCTACCCATGTGTATTGCCCCTTATGTACTGAAATGCCAAACGAGACACCCCCCATCCAGTCCCAAATAGTTACCTATAATATCACACAAGGAGATTTGTGTTTTTTCCTTACGTGTAATCCTAGTGCGATCTCTGAATGTCTGTGCCTAAAATTGAAAGGTGCCACTTCGTTCACCGCTCATGAACGGACTTTGTGCTTTCAAAGGACACCGACCACATGTGTTTCGGTTCAGAACAATATGACTTGCAAGAGTTTGGTAGTTACCCCCAGTCATTATCGCACGATGTTATTACCTGCCGGATGGCTTTTCTCATGTGGTAATACTTCCTGGCCATACGTCCCCGCAAATATTTCTGGAGGCCCTTGTGCCATTACGAGACTCAGTTTACTGATGTTCTCGTCACATCCGAATGCCAACTCTCGTGTGATTCGAGATACAGTGATGTTACAGGAGGATTGTGACTCATCTTTACATTTATATTCCAAGTCTGAATACCTTAGCCTAGCTATTTCAATTATTGGTGTTCCTGCTTTGGCAGTTTATAATGCCAAATCTATTGGGAAAATGGCCTGCTGGATGGTGAAATCCATTAATCATACTTCTACAGTCCTGTCCGATATGCTATTAGACGCCCAGGGTGAACGTAGAGCGATTTTGCAAAATCGAGCGGCCATTGATTATCTTTTGCTTAAACATGGACACGATTGTTCTGATTTTGAGGGTCTTTGTTGTTTTAACTTGTCTGATCATACACAATCCATTCGCGCTCATATTGACAAGTTACGTGACTTGACGGAAGAAGTTAGAAAACACATTGACCAGGGCTGGTTTGACTGGCTCTTTAATTGGTTGCCTGATTTACATATGTTACGCCAAGTATTAGGAGGTATTCTGATTACTATCGCTGTTTTGATTTCTATCTGTTGCTTTATTCAGTGTATTCCTTCACTACTTCAATTCTGCACACTTGGTACTAGACATAGATCAGTTAGCTTTGTTTCGTATTATTCTTCCACAGATGTTAGTTCTGTTTAATGAATGTATAATAGACTGAAGTCAAGGGTGAAATGTACTGCTCGATTTTCCCGGCCTTTTCGTGTTAAAGGGCAACTGGTGTGACTTCAGTCTCTTTCCATCCAAGTCTAAGGGTTAGAGTAGTGAATGGAGTCTATTTGTTAGGCATTTTGACATGATCCTGTGCTCTTCCCCATAGATCAGGGCTTGCACACATAGCCTAGGGGATAGATTTGTTAGTATTAGGGGTACCCTGTCCTGTAGTGAGGGTATTTCAGGGAGCCGTGCTGAATTCAGGCCTGGTAGGCCTCAAACGGGAGAGACTCCATCTTTCTTTCTGCTCCGGCAGCTTGGGAAGCTTCTAGGTCGAGGGTGATGTTTTAGTTATGAGGTGTTATTCGCTTGGAGAGAACCGGTTCAGGCCGGCCCTTATCGAAGGATTGTATTTTTCTTCATGCCGAAGACACTACATCAGGCCGGCCGGCTGGGAACGTGTCCTTGGTACGGGGAGGTACAAGAATTTGGTGGGCGGCAGGTTACGGGCTGGAATTTTCCATGAGGAAATGCACCTCTATATTAGTGAAAGTCTGAGGCAGATACGGGCACTTATTTTTCAACCCATAGGCGGCACCTAGCCGTTAGCAGTAAAGCTACTACTTATTCCAGGGAAGACAGATGATGAACTTAAGGACGGAGAAAAACCGAGGAGCAGATACTCTTCTAGCAGAATAGCCAGAGAGGAGAGAGTAGCCGATGAGGAAGAGGTCCCAGTGACTCGGAGAAGGGTGAAGGGAGTAGATTCGTGACTGCGGAGGTGTAACTTCCAGGCGAGCCGAGGCACAGACGAGAAGGGAACCTAGATGACCATTGAGTACAGGCTACACACGACTAAGGTGATGTCAACCCCTTTTTATTAGAGTGTACAACCTAATCTTTCACTTTTCTTTGCAGGTTATATGTTATAGTGTAATGTTATGTGGTTACGCATGTAATGAGTAATAAAGTACCCAGTTTGTAGTGAATCAACATGTGCTGCGTGTTCTTGTATAAGAGGGTAGCCTATTCTTCTAGTCAGCTGTGACTTGACATGAACAGATGTTAACCCTGATCAGGTAAGTGGTAACTGAATAAGGGAGAAAGGAGCCCCTCGAACTGGGGAACAGGTTGTGCTCAACTGGCAGTCCTTGTGTGATCTGATACATAGTAACACTGATTCCCTTGTTGTATGTTATGGTAATCATAGGGTGAACTTGTGCTGAGGCTGCCGTCTGGGTAGGAAGCCCTGGGTCCGTCTGGGACCGCGAGGCTGAGGCTGCCGTCTGGGTAGGAAGCCCTGGGTCCGTCTGGGACCGCGAGGCTGAGGCTGCCGTCTGGGTAGGAAGTCCTGGGTCCGTCTGGGACCGCGAGGCTGAGGCTGCCGTCTGGGTAGGAAGCCCTGGGTCTGTCTGGGACCGCGAGGCTGAGGCTGCCGTCTGGGTAGGAAGTCCTGGGTCCGTCTGGGACCGCGAGGCTGAGGCTGCCGTCTGGGTAGGAAGCCCTGGGTCCGTCTGGGACCGCGAGGCTGAGGCTGCCGTCTGCGTAGGAAGCCCTGGGTCCGTCTGGGACCGCGAGGCTGAGGCTGCCGTCTGGGTAGGAAGTCCTGGGTCCGTCTGGGACCGCGAGGCTGAGGCTGCCGTCTGGGTAGGAAGTCCTGGGTCCGTCTGGGATCGCGAGGCCGCCACTTGTATTATAGAAGGTCTAGATACATATATATATATATATATAAATATATATATATTGTAGGAATTCCCTGTCCTTAGGTGGTATACATATATAGTTACTTGTTGTGAATAGACCCTAGGGAGAGGGTAACGTTCTGGCTGGGTTAGAGAGGCTCTACTGAGCGGGTTCTATCTGATCCGAAAACCCAAGCAGAAGAATGATCTATAATATAAAATATTTTTTTTAAAGTTAGTTATAAATCTTTCCAGCTCAATCAGCTCGAAGTCCTTCATAAATAAAGCACTTCTAGTATTGTTTCTGCTGAGAGGGCTGGATCCTCTGAACACTATTTCCTATTTACAAATACTATCTGCTATTGACTTTTGCTTAGTGTGCACCTGTGCTAGACCTTTCGTCCAGAATGTTTGTCTATTAGTTTGACTCTGTCCAGTATTTTTAGCCCTTGTCCAGAATTTACATGCTAGGTTGTCAAGATAGTGTAGCAAAACGCTGGCCCTGCACAGCCTGCCTTGAACTGGCCAGGTCCAACCATTCACCTTCAGGGTCACAAGCAGCCTAGCATCCATCTAGATAGTGTAGCAAAAAACTGGCCCTGCACAGCCTACCTTGAACTGGCCAGGTCCAACCATTCACCTTCACGGTCACAAGCAGCCTAGCATCCATGTGGTCTGGCAGACGCCTCAGCCCTCACTATGTTCAGAATGTCCTGGATTCCTTAAAACAACACGAAAGCAGTTACTGACACCACCTAGGTCTGTGCCTCCACCTGGCATTGAAGGTGCAATGACAGTAGACAGCTGATGTAAAAGTGCTGTGTAGGGATTTATTCTGAAGCCTCCAAGAAAATGTGGTGATTTTTAATGTCAATTATGTGAAGATGATGACGCAACGCTGAGAGACTCAAGCAGGGAGAAGGGCGCATGTTGTTGGAACGCAGCTGCAATGTGTAAAAAGATAATGCATTTACAGTGTCCTTCAAATTGATTATGCGCAACCTTAAGCAGGCAGTTACATGTGCCCTCATTACTTTCTGTGAGAGAGGGTAAAAAATTAGGTGGCACTGAGAACAGAGAAAGAGCAAGTAGGAGTGCAACCTTAAAAAAGTAATAATGAACTGAAGGGTGCACACTTTCTTGCTGGATTGACTGCATGGAGTATTCAAGGCACTTCTCATATGCAAATAATGTTGTTTATTTCTACAGTGTTGCGTCTTCAGATTGTTGCATGCAATCTCAAACAACCTCCTCTCTATTCCCCTTAAAATGTACCTTGACTTAAAACCTCAAATTGTTGCCTTTCTTTTTCTTCCAAATGAACATTTCCTTACTTTCCATCCTTTGCATGCCTCCTCTGTCTGAGCACAACCTATTCTAAGTCAGATGTGTGTTTACCTTACTCCTTATTTTTCTGCAAACTGTGCACACATTAATTCAATGATCACAACCTCTCATTTAACCTGTTCAATGTAAAGGATGGAACGGTGCCTTTGTCCTCCACGGTGCTCATGTGCCGAGGACAGAACTGTTACGTCCTCTGCACACGACAACCAAATCGCTCTGCTGTAAACAGCAGAGGGATTTCATTTTTTAGGTGGAGCCTAGCGGCAGAGCGGAGGCACTACTCGCTCTGCGAGGCATGCTGTAGTAGAGTATGCTTGTGGAAGCCTCGCTCACTCACCTCCAATATTTTTCATTGGCTGTTGTCATTGTCTGTGGTAAATGCTGGCTTCCGATTCATTATGAGGCTTCTAAGTCTCGCCTTGTTGCCGCCTTTAAGGACTGGACCTTTTACTTTGCTCCTAACATGTCATGCTTTATCTAGTGGGTGAGCACTATTTCGTTTATTGACAATGGCGGCTGCTTTTTTTTTTTTTAGATTTATGTTCATGCTGAGCGTGGTGCCCTCTTCAGGAACACCACGCTCCATTTATTTATTTATTTATTTTTACTTTAATTCGGAGCGTGGCGCCCGCTTCAGGGACACAGCGCTCTTTCTTTTTTACAATGCCAGAGGTTAAAAACACGCAATTGCGACACCTATAGCATTGTAAATGCTTGTTAGGTCTCGCGTGGTGTTGCAGGGCAGAGCCCTGCTCTGCCTTCCCGAGAGATTTTGTAAGAAAGGACTTTCAGAAGAGGGCTTTAAGCCCCGCCCCTCATTTCTATTGACCGGCGTCACCGTTTATGCTAAATGAAGGTTTTCTGTGGACGCCCTTTCTCCCCGAGCCGGACTAGCTCGCCTGGTTTGCATCTGTCGTGAAGACATTTCTTATCAGCTTGTTTATTTAACAAGCTGATAAGAAATGTCTTCACGAGAGCCGTGAAGGAGCATGCGCCAGTCGGGTTCTGTGATTGGGCGCTCTGAGAACGCACTTCATGCGTTAATGGGCTTCTTTTAGTAGGACTCCCGCATTTTGGGCGTCTTTCCAACGTGTGCATAGCTTTAACTGCGTGGCGTCCCTTTTAGGGAAGCCACGCACGTGCTCCTTTGTTTTTTTAAAATCAGCCACGGTACTATCCATAGGCAACTCCAGCCTGAGCAGTGCGGTGTGTGTGCAGCGGGGAACTGCAAGGAGCTCGGATGGGGGAAGGCTCAGGATCCTCAAGTGAAAAGTTAGCAACAGACGCCGTGCTCACTGCCTAGGCTCCGCATCAACTGCGGCAGCACGGAATCCCTGCAGCTAGTTAGAACCAGCATTTCTCATACGTGTTTGTGTTTTATCGTTGTGTCAGCGACGCGTTGCATTCCTTTGACTTCTTCCTTATTCTCTGCCGCCCTCAAAAAAGTCATGCCCGAGGAAGACCTCCCCCTCCACCCCCCTCCAGCTACATCACTGTCTGAGCACTGGATCCCACACCCTCAGTAGCGCTACAGTTACTGTCAGCATGGCAGCTCGAGTGCGTTGTTAGTGACCCTGCCTCACTGTTCATGTGCCAGGCTGCGCGTCTCGGCACAACAACACAGCAGGTAACGCTGGAGCCCATGCAAGTCGAGAGTTTTACAGACGCCAAACAGCAACACCCTCACATTTCACAAAGCAGGATTACAGCCCGTCTCCTATTGCCCTGAATGTCAGTCAGAGGAAGTGTCAGGATCACCACATACACAGCCCATGGCTACTGGCTTTGCTGAATGAATGCCCCTTCACTAGAAGTTCCGTACGCAGCGCACCTAAAGTATGTCAAGAATCCAGCCACACACCATAATCCACCCTCCGCAGCCCCTGCCGCGAGTGCCCAAACATGCCCACAGAGTCGCTGTGTAAGGAACCGTGCGATAGCAACATCCTGCTGGTCACAGTGCAATCCAGCTTTTCCGAGTTGTTTCCACCGCCTGACCCTTTTGCACTTTTGAAACGCCCATCGCGGTGTCTTCAAGGCTGTGTGTGCTGTGCAGGTCTCTCTCCGGCCTTTTCCCTATCACTTCAACCTCGCCATGAAGTGCATCCTCGGGCGCGTCCTGGCCTTCCAACTGGCCCTCTGCATGTGCCTGGCTCAACAACAACGTGAGTTTATCAGCTGCGTGCTCTCACTCAGGGAGTACTCATTCAGTGGCACACCTAGAGTGCCAGGGGCCCTAAAGCAAGTAAGGGAATGGGGTCCCATCCTCTGGTTTGGTAGTTAAAAACACACTTTAATGGGGATAAATTGGAGTCATCACACCCATGGTCCTCGGTGTCACTGCACCTTCTGCTCCCGAATCTGGCCCCGGTGTCACTGCACCTGCTGCATATATGCACCATCAATATATACGCCAATATCTATTCAGCCCCGGGGGCTGTTGGTCCTTTGCTCAGTCACTGTAGGCAGGCGCTGCTGTCATTAGGGTGTCCACCTCACTCCATGTCCTGGGGATCACTGTTTACATTCCTTTACTTTCAAGACACAGTGAAGCCTTCTGGATGTTGCAGTCCGGATTTGCTTCAATTGAAGAAATGAGATGTGAACACTTGATAGCTGTGATTTGAGGGTGAAACGTAATGACTGGAAACAGTGTCCGTGAACACGTAGAGTACAGTTGTCAGCCTGACTGTCATATCACAGGGGTCGTCACAACTCTGTCACTCAGAGATGTCACTGCGTGGGCTGCCACCAGTCACTGCTCTTACTAGAGGTTGTGTTTTTTCTCAGTGCTGGAAGTCTCTTGGTGCTCTGTGCGCGCAGTCAAGAACCGTCACTACATGGTGCTGTCTCAGTTCTTTCAAGGGTGTCTACTCTGACTCTGCTCTCACCACCATTACTGTTCTACCCACAAAATGGAAACTGGCCGCTTTCTACTTGCACTCATGGCCTCTTTTTACCGACTTCACATCCCGGGGCTGTCACCGACTGCCTCTACTGTCTCCTCACACTCGGGTTGTCAGTGCTGTTCGTTCACATCCAAAGCTGCTTGTGTTTTCCGCTGACAGTCACTGTTAAGTTCAGTCACTGCATCCTGCTCACTGTGGGGTTCTGTCTGTCTTGTACGTCGACTATATATATGCTTTCCTTAAATCGGAGTTGCCAACACTGTCAGTTCACATGTGGGTAGTGGCTGCTGTGTTTCATACGTAGGTGGTTGAATCGTGTTGTATTGCAGCATTTATATAGCGCTTACTACCCTTATATGGGGCACTAAAATACTTCCCTACATGGGTAGCATGCTACACAGTGCAGGCTGTGTGGTTGGAAGTATAGAATTGCATTTTTTCTGATGTTGTTTTTTATTTGCGTCTGTATAATATTATAGGCTGTGCAGGCTGATGGAGGAGTTGCTCTTATATAAACAGTGTTACAGCAAATACCTTTGCATCAAAGAATACTTGTTTTTCATTTTCTTTTTTTTTTACTTTAATGAGCACGGCGCCGTCTTCATGGACACCGCACTATACAAAGAAATAGGTGTTGCTTTTGGTATTGTAAATAACAATGGCAAAAGGCATTGCCATTTACAATGCCAATAGCTCCAAAACTCGCAGGTGCGAGACCTATTGCATTGTAAATGCTTGTTCCTATGGGTCTCTGAGCGTACTTTATGACTATCACACCCTTTCACGGGGGCGATCGCTGCATGGTCTGTGCACACGCCCTGCTTACTGTCCTACACAATCTGCTGTGTGTCGTGAGTCCATTGGAGTAGGATCACAATAACACAGTCTCTGACCCTCTCGTTTCTGTTCATCTCCAAACACTGCTGAAATACCTCAAAATGCCTTCTGAAAGCATGGACTGTGATTTCCGCTCATCTCAAATGTAAAGCGCCTGGAGGCGTGGCTGGATCGTTCATGGCACACTGCTCAGAACTCCCCCTATGTATTTCACATGCTGACACTACAGTTAACACGTCAGCCGTGCTGCCCTGGGGATCCTGCCAGGACAGGTGCAGACATGCCATCAGTAAGGGTTGGAGCCCATTCCTGGCATGTGACATGTGTCACTCTGACATGTGGCAAATTCCACAGCTCAAGTGACATGTGCCACAGCATGTTATAGATTTTTGACATGCTCTTTCATGATTAACTGCAGATAATGGCGATTTCCAATGGACTATCTTTCACTCGGCTAAAAGAAAGAAAAAGAAAGTAAAACGATATAAAAAGGAATTTTCCCAGGCAGGGGTTTGAACCCTTGTCAAAATGCAAACAAGCCCCTGAGATGAACCCCTATACCATCTGTTCTATTCTTCCATTAATGGGTGAAAGCCTTTTTGTCATAGACAGAGCATGCTGGTCCTTCTTCAGTTTCCATTCTGTTTTGCTTTTACATTCTACGAATCCACACTTGATTTTCATGCTTTATGAATAAATAGCCCTTCTTTTCTTTCACTCTGGGACTTGCCTCATGCATTTCTTTTTCTTACACAACCATTCCAAAAGTCTCATTCCACAAATTAAGGGATTTCTTTCATAGCAAACCTTACCCCCCTTCCACATGTCACAGCATGTCACAAATGTCTGACATGCACTGGTTGACTAAAAAGGCCATAAATCTCACAGACACTGCTAAAGGGTGATTTACAAAAGGGCATCTTTCATTTGGGTAAAATAGAAAAAAATTGAAAAGAATATTAAAATTGAATTTCCCCAGCTGGGGTTTGAACCCTTGTCAAAAAGCATTCCCCAACCCTGTAAAGTACCACTGGACCATCTGTTCTGTGAAGAAATGTTGTGTCCAAAGCCTTTGTGCCATTCAAAAAGAGTGCTGTCCTGTTTCTATTTCCATGTCGTTTTTCTGTTACATGCCACAATTCTACACTTGATTTTCATGATTTATAAACAAATAACTCTTCTTTTCTTTCACTATGGGACTTGCCCCTTGCATTTTCTTACACAACCCTTCCCAAAGTCTCATTTCACAAATTAAGGGATTTCTTTCTTAGCAAACCTTGCCCCCCTTCCACATGTCACAAATGTCTGACATGCACTGGCTTGACTAAAAAGGCCACAAATCTCACAGACACTGCTAGGGACGATTTACAATAGTGCATCTTTCATTTGGGTAAAATAGAAGAAAAATAGAAGAAAAAAAATCGAAAAATCAAATCGCCCTAGCTGGGTTTTGAACCCTTGTCAAAAAGCATTCAGTGCCTCTGTGAGTTACCACTGGACCATCTGTTCTGTGAATAATTTTTGTGTCCAAAGCCTTTGTGTTATACAAAAAAGGTGCTGTCCTTTTTCCATTTCCATGTCGTTTTGCTGTTACATGCCACAAATCTACACTTGATTTTCATGATTTATAAACAAAAAGCCCTTCTTTTCTTTCACTATGGGACTTGCCCCATGCATTTCATTTTCTTACACAACCATTCCAAAAGTCTCATTCCACAAATTAAGGGATTTCTTTTATAGCAAACCTTGCCCCCCTTCTACAAGTCACAGCATGTCATAAATGTCTGGCATGCACTGGTTGACTAAAGAGGCCACAAATCTACCAGGCACTGCTCGAGGGTGATTTACGAAGTGACAGCTTGCATTTGTGCACAATAGAAAACGAATTGAAAAGAATATAAAAATCACTTTTAATCAGCTGGGGTTTGAGCCCATGTCAAAGGACACTAATAACTCTGTGAGATACCACTGTACCATCCCTCTGCTGGAACTTTTTGACCGATTGTCATACTATTATGAAAGCAGTGGGCTGGTCCACAGCTATTTTGATGCTGATTTGCTTTTACATGCCACAAGTCCACACTTGTTTTTTTTTTTTAATACTTTATAAACAAATAGCCCTTCCTTTCTTTCACACTGGCACTTGCCCCATGCATTTCTTTTTCTTACACAATCATCCACAAAGTCTCATTTCACAAGTTAAGGATTTCTTTCATCACAAACCTTGAACCCCTTCCACACGCCACAGCATGTCACAGATGTCTGGCATGCACTACTTGATGATAGAGGCCTCAAATCTCCCCGACACTGCTAGGGGATGATTTACAAAAAGACAGCTTTTTTTTAATAACTTTATTTATCATTTTCATATTGCTTACAACATTGCATGGCCATTCACTGTGATCATAGAAATCTAGTAAGAATAAAGACAAGTCTCATTTTCAAAACTAGTGTACTCAAGCATGCAACGCACCAATGTCTCAGGGTAGCATATATATCATACATTATGATATCAACATCTGACCAACCCGGACCAGCGGGCTCTCCCTCACTGTCTGGCCTACACTTTCCTTGACATAATAAACACAACAATTGAGCTTGGTGGGTGGAACATGAATTACCCCACCCCCAGTGGGGACTATCCCAGCAGGCTTTTGTGAAATAGGGGTGGCACTAATCTCCAGTAAGAGGCTCCCAAATGTCATTTTGCCTGGATGCCGAGGGTTGGGTTGTACCATGACAGTCACAATTAGTATTACAGTATGTGAGGCTATTGAGCCAATATTTCTCTGTGGGGGAGGCCCTACTTCCCCATTTGAGAGCTATTTCCCTCTTTGCAAGCAAAAGGGCAATGGCCGTGAATTTGCACAACTTCTTTGGGAGACCCCCCACATAACCCAACAAGGCGACCTCAGGTGTACGACCATCTCAAGGTGGGTCATTTGTGTTATTAATCTGAAAATGGATCTCCAGAAGTCCCCAATCTTAGCGCAGTTCCAAGTCAGGTGGGTAAAATCGGCTTTCGGGCCACCGCACTTAGGACAAAAGTGTGTGTTGTTTGGGATCAATGGAGTGAACCTTCGCTGGGTTCATATAGACCCTCCACAAATATTTGAAGTGTATAAGCTTATGTCTGCTGTTTAAGGAGACCTCTTTCATTTGTGCACAACAAAAGGACCAGTGAGAGTCTTGAATTGGGTGCCCAAGGTCCCGCTCCCATGCCTCCTGTATCTTGGCCTCCCTGCTAGGGACTAATGACATACATGCTTTGTATAGCTTCGAGGTTAGGTCTACTCCCCCGTAACTTGTGAATAAGAGAGTACGCGTAGGGAAGGACTCGGGCTCCAACGAGTACTCTAAAATGTTAGCGCTGAGCGCCCTCCATATCTGGCTAAATACAATTTGATCCATGAATGTTGCCTCACTGAACCTCCCGCCCTCTGTGCTAGTAAAAACATAGCTCCCTGGGAACATATCCCCAATCTTATTTATTGAATATGTAGTGAGTGTACGCTGTGCCAGTTTTTCTTCCCTAATGGGGATCCAGGGGTTAGTATTGACAGGGATCTCCAATGAGTATAGAGCGCCACTTCCAGTCACTTTCGTCAACTTAAGCCAGGTCCAGCTACTGGTGCAAACTGTTTGGATATCTCGGGATCCCTGACAAAGCCCCGTGGCAGCACCGTACATTGGGGTGCCGGGAGCATCAGGTCAGGCTCAGGTCTAGTGTAGGGGATCCGCGCGTCCAGATGATACCAGGATTGTGCGAAACTGCACTGAGCAACCAAATAGAAAAACAGAAGATTGGGGACCCCAAAACCACTTCTCTCATATGGCAAGAACATGGTGTCCCAACTAACTCTAGTTCTTCCTCCCCCCCAGACCAATCTGATGAGATAAGAACACAAAGTGCGGAAAAAAGTGTTGGGGAGCGGGATAGCAATTATGTAAAACAGATACAAAAACTTTGGTAGGACAATCATCCTCACAAGTGCAACTGGACCAGCAAGGGGAAGCTGGAGTCTCAACCAATGCTCGACCTGCTGCTCCAGGTTATGCGCCACAGGGCTGTAATTTAGTCTAATAATTTGCTCGGTTTCTCTGTGGCTCTGAATACCCAAATATTTGGCCGACTCCTCACACCACGTCAGCGGGAACTCACATTCCCATTGAACAGTGCTCAGCGTCAGGGGGAAAATTTAGGATTTTCCCCAATTTATACCCAGCCCTGAAAAAACGCCAAGCCGGATAATCTCTCTCATGAGCGGTTCCAAATTCAACTGGGGGTTTCGTACATATAGGATGATATCATCCGTATATAAGGAAATTAGAAGAGGACCCGTTTTGGACTGGTGACCTCTATGCAGGTGTCTTTCCTGGAAATTGTAAATCAGAGGGTCCAGCGCCAATAGGAAGAGCAGCAGGGAGAGCTGACAACCCTGTCTGATGCCACGAGTGAGCACGAACGAAGGGGACAGTGTGCCATTCAATCGAAGCCTAGCAGTGGGCGCGGAGTAAAGCAACAAAGTAAGACCAATGAATCCCTTAGGATACCCAACTTTCTCATTACTGCTAAGAAAAAGGGCCACTCCAAGGAGTCGAAGGCTTTTTTGGTATTGAGTAGGACAGTAGCCGTAGGGACCTCCGGAGCGATCCTATGTATTACTCCGAATAATATGCGCATGTTTAAAGCAGTCGACTTATGGGGGACAAAGCCCGACTGAGTCGAGGAGATAATGTGGTCCAGCAACAAGGCCAATCTTAGCGCAATCATTTAACCAAAATGTTGTAGTTGAGGTTTAAAAGTGATAACGGCCTGTAAGAGCCTCATAGAAGCGAATCTTTCCTGGCTTTTGGAAGGAGGATTATTACAGCCTTATACAAAGTGAGGGGAAGTTCCTTGCGTTCGTGTGCTTCATTATAAACCTCTAATAGGTAGGGCGCTAATAAGTTCTTTTAGGTTTTATAAAAGATACCAGTTAAACCGTCCGGGCTTGTGGCCTTTTTAGTCAAGCCAGTGCATGTCAGACATTTGTGACATGCTGTGGCATGTGGAAGGGGGGCAAGGTTGGCTATGAAAGAAATCCCTTAATTTGTGGAATGAGACTTTGGGGAGGGTTGTGTAAGAAAAATAAATGCATGGGGCAAGTCCCATAGTGAAAGAAAAGAAGGGCTATTTGTTTATAAATCACGAAAATCAAGTGTAGATTTGTGGCATGTAACAGCAAAACAGCATGGAAATAGAAGACGGACTTCTGTGTTGTGCACAGTCTCAAAAAATGTTTAGCCACAGGTTATAATTAAGCTACTAAGTGGTGTAAAGGTAAGTACAAAACATAATTATGTGTTAGGGCAAGGGTTCAAGACCCTCCAAATAATATTTAAAATGTGTTTTTGCAGTTTTTAAATATTTTTTTCTTAAGTCAAGCCAGATGAAAGATACGTCTTTAAAATAACCCAATACCACTTCTTGGGGGGGGGGGGGTCTAACACAGTTGTTCCTGAAACAACATATCCAATAATGTGACACGCTGTGGCATATGTCATAACATATGTCACATGCCAGACTTGGGCTCCAACCTCTTCTCCATGCCAGAGCCCACAGCGCCCTCCCCGGGTGCTGCACACCAGCTGAACCCACGCAGACCGTCCTCAGGGCGCTGGGGCAAAGGAAGAGCTGAAAGGCTTGCTGAAACGCCCCAGTACCCCCTCCCCTCAGCAACAGCCTGCTGTGGGGGCCGGCCCTTGGACAGCACAGCTATCCCGCATGATTGTAAAGACTCCCTACAGACGTCAGGGCTGTAACTTCCGGTCACACAGGCTCTTGACTGGGGAGCCTCTCCGGGTCGTACAAGCTCTCAAAGATAGCACTGCTATCCCTCCAGAGTCAGGGGTCTCCAACAGGTCGATCGCGAGCTACCGGTAGCTCGCCGACCCTCTGAGAGTAGCTCGCGCTGCTATTTAATTATTGAGACGACATTAACAATTTTATTTTGTTACCCGTCATTTTCTTTCACAACTATCAGCCCTTTTTCACAACTAATCAGCCCTTGCCTGCCCTCACACAAACCATCTGGTCTGATAGGCTGTAGTTAGCTTAGCTGGGGCGGGGCGGGCTGAAGAACGTGACGTTTTTCCTTCTAGTCACACGCCGCCTGCCTTTTCCAGGCTGGCACCGCGCTTCGCATCATCTTCCACTGACTTGGGCCTCCCGGAGCAGCTGTGAGGTAAGAGGGCCCCTGAACATGACTGAGCCGAGTCGCTAAAAAGCACTCGGTGCTTGCAAGGCCTTTTGATTTTAGCGTTGTCTGCCACTGCACTTTAGATCTGCCTTCAGTAATAAAGCGCAGTGGCAGGCAACGTTAAAATTAAAAGTCCTTTCAGGCACTGGGCCGATATCGCGGTAGCAATGGATGTTAAAAGTGTAAGATTCTTGTCTGCACTAATCCGCTTTCACTGACTTTACCACGCTTTCATTTGCCTTCGCGTAGTAGTCAGTAAAAGCGGATTAGCCCGTCAAAGTGCATGCAAGTACCTTTGATTTTAACATCGGCTGCCACCGTGCTTTACATATGCATTAGGAATAAAGTGCGGTGACAGCCAATGTTAACATCAAAGGTCCTTGCAGGCACTCTACCACGGTGGCAGCCAACGTTAAGTGCTTGCCTGCACCAGTGGCGGTGCGTCCATTGGGGGCGTTGGGGCGTTGCCCCACTAAGCACATGGACGACCGTCACAGTCTTGCTAACATTAATACATTATGGAAAAAAATATTTAGAAAATCGATTGCATTCGCACTGACTGGCACGCTCTAGCTCCCGGGACAAGCCCGACTCAATCTGGACGGCGCTGAGGGTGTGGGGGCGGGGCTGCTGCAGTGAGTGACACAGGGAGCGCAGCAGGCCAGCAGCAGCAGTGTGCGCATGTCAATTTTTGGGCTAGTCATGACTGGCCCGAACATGCGCACACGCACACAATACCTTGACCTTCCCTCCTAGCGACTCAGACAGTGTGGCGAGGCGAGGGACCCTTCATACCGCCGCAGCCCCCGGGTCTCATTACGGGCAGGGAGTAACCCTGCTCTTAGCCAATCCTGTTGCAGTGCGCTGCTAATGCAGCGTCAGGATTGGCTAAGACACCGCAGCCTGCATGGTGCCGGCGCCGCGTGTGGGTGGTGGCAACTGCCCAGTGTATGGCCAATCACAGTGTGGCTGGCTTATGTGAAGCCAAGCCATGCAGTAGTGATTGGCCATTGATTTCCCGACCTCTACGCTGATACGCTCGCTGACTCGGCACGTGTCGCTCGTCCCGGTCCCCGCGCCAGTGCTGCCACATGACTCGAGTCACTCACGGAGTCAGTCACGAGTCGTCGTCGTCAGTCTATATTTGTGTAGAAGTGCTGGGCCTGCTGGCTGCTAGTGGTAAGTGAGGGTGCTGAGTGTTGAGTACCAATAGCTGTCGCTGACAGGAAAGAAAAGTGGCCGAATGTGAATGGGAACTGGGGAGAGGATGTGGGCTACTACTCTTGTTCCGATGCAGACGCTCCCTCGGGCCTCTCCGTTTCCTACAGGGGTTTCTCTGCATCCATCTCTGGATGCGCGCGAGAACAGAAATGTCCACTCTGTATGTGCGATTCAGTGGCCAGCCACTACTGCCTCTCCAGAGAGGACCCGCGGTTTGCCTTGCATTGCGTTGAGGGACTAAACTCACTTCTGGATTCCAGGAACGCTAGGTGTTTCCTGCGCGCTCTCAGGCAAGGCCTTTCAAAGAACAGTAGATGTTTCAGCACCCAGGCTGCATAGCTAAATACATATAAGCCTAAGGTCCCAAAGGCGAGACCGATTGCACTGCAGAGATGCTTGTTTAGGTTGATGGCATTCCTTCTGTCAAGCCAGACCGTCTGGCTTGACCGAAGGAATGACAGACCTAAAAATGGCTGCGAATGTCCTAAATAAACAACACAGCCCACAACTTATTGGAGCATGGAGCAGTACCTGAATAGCGGGTTTTGCTCTGGCATTTTTTTCCTCACGTTTGGAAACCCCGTATGTTTGTTTCTTTGGCCCACACTTAAAATGGCCGCCGAGCTCCTCCCGCGTTCTTTTGAGCTCCGTGCAGGCATGGACGGCTCTCTTCATTTCAGATGCAGTGTCCACTTTCTCTAACGCGGTCTGCACCACGACTGCTCTGCGAGCGCCATCACCGCCTCTTGTTTCTGATTGTGGGATCGGGATGTAGTAATTTCATGCAGCTGTTGGTTTTCGTTGAGTACAAAACCCAATGTGAATGCCTTCGCTTCCAAGCGTTATCCCTCCCCTCCGTCTTCTCCATTCACGAGAGGACTCGGTGCTTCAGAACACAGACCCCATATGCTGCAATGCAGGTTTTCTCTGAGCACTTACAGTCACGTTCACAACCGGCTTTCGTTTTCACTGTTAACAGAACATATTTCCTTTACAAGCGGGATTAAAGGGGGTAGGCAGAGGGGCCGTGTTCGATTACAAGAAGGGACACGTACTGCGCGTGCAATCCTCCAAAATTGGCACTGCTCTTACAATATAGTCTTGCACGGCATCCCGCCTCCTCGGTGCCCCCCGTACCTTTCTCAATGCTGGGGAGCCTCACAGCCTTGTAGCCTCGCGCTTCACTCCTCCGTGATTTTCCGTGTGCTCCCGTATTTCCCGTCTTCAAATGCCCCTGAGGTCCCACATTAAGCTCTCCTTACGTTTCTCTTCGTCGCAGAGGCTCTGGGGGCCTTAACACATTTTGTAGCTTCTTTCTTTTTGGGTAGTAAACTGCCTCTTTCCTGGGTGTTCATGCAGTTACACTGTACTAGTTCCCCAGACCTGCTTGTGGCCTAAAGAATGGAGAGGTCTTATTATTGCCTGTCCCTGTCCTTTGCAAACGTCTCACACTTTTGCATCCAGTGATATGTTGTACTGGACTTGTTCTCTTTAATACGAGGGTCTCACTCAGCTCCTGTTTTCAGTTGTTCTGTGTGCATGGGGGCTTTAGCACAGCACTCTTTGATGGTTGTGGTTATCCTGCAGCATGTGCGTGGGGTTGCTTTGCATTTACGTTCCTTAGTGTTGCATTTGCATTTTAGACCTTGTTGATGTATATATGTATGTGATATTTGCATAGCACGGACCATGCCAAAGACGAGCCTTGTGGCAGGAATGCACCAGGTTTATATGTACACATTCTCCCCGCGAGGTCTACACATTCATTCACCTGCTGGAAGAATGCTTGGGGGCTGCAGTGGGTGCTTGGCTGGCTCTGGTTTGGAGGCGGCCTTGCCTCAGACACCTGGTTGGTTCACCCTTAAAGGGCCCATCCCGTGAATGTTGTCACAGTACTACCCGAACCCAAGCAGACCTCATCAAACAGAGCCTTTGGCTGGCGAGTGATAGCAATGCACAACTTGGTATAATACCTTTATTGTTCCCCTCTTGACTGGATAGCCCCTTTAAATTTGCGCAGTGCTGTACATTTGCCTTCTGTTTGTATTCATGCCACTTTGTAGGGGTACGTCACACATGCTCGTCGTGATGTTGTCACTTAGCAGCACTTGGGCCTTTGATTGCTACCAGATTGCTACCAGATGCCTGCACCATGCTTAGCCCGCGCTGTTATTAATATTTTTAAGAAGTCTTGCTGTATGTTCATGTGTGATTTGGGTTCAACACAGATCTGTCTCTTCCTGCTTTCAGTTGTCGTGCTGCCATCAGGTGTGTTTATTATACTTTTTTGTTTACATCAAATTCTACAGCTCCATGATTTATTAGCTTTAACCGCAGCTTGGCAATGCACATGAGGTCAGTGAGTCACTGCATTTGTCAGAGAGATCATTTTGTTAATTGCAGTTTGTAAGTAAAAATCCTAACATACAACAGTGACCTATGAACTGTCATCTAAGAGCTGCATGCAAACTGCAAGGTAAAAATTGTAGCGTTATGTTTTTTCCCCCCAGTCTTTGTTTGATTACCCTAATCTTTCAAAAAATAAATTGTTATATTTTTATTTTCAGCACCTGGTAAAGCCTGACAAGTTGCAACTGGAACCTTTACCTAATTTTTGGGCAATTTTTGGAGAAAGAACAAGAGGCCCCAACCTCCTTTGCTGCTCTTTCATCCCAGCTACGACCCAGCAAACACCAGTGTTAAAGGTAAGGAAACTGATGATATTTTTATTTAGATTGGAGTTAGGGCTATGTTTGTGGTCACTCTACATGGTGGTTGGGGTGGGTGCACATTCTGTACATTGTACCCTCCCTCAGTGGATGGAATTTACTAATACTGAGCCTTAACCCTGTGGTTTGGGCAATAACGGTTGTGAAAGGCACTATGTATTCCTTGCCTTCTTCAAGGCCCTCAAACAGTGTCTGTTTCAGTGCCTTCAGCAACCACTATGGCACACAGAGACAGAGACAGCGAGCAGCGGTAAGGCTGTATTTTTAGCAGTCCTGTTGCGCAAAGGGGAGCTGTTGGAGATATATTGCGAAAATGTACAAGATAGATGTATTTATACTGAAAATTGATATTATTGCACCAAATCTTATAAGTTGTACTTTGACTATTGACAGGCTTCTTTCATATTGGTAAGGACAGCATCGACATGATGAATACGGTAGAACAATTAATTACACGGTCATTCCATGCACGGTAACTAGAAGAGAAACTACAGATAAAGAGATTAGAACCTTCCGTCGATTATTTCATCGACGTCATACGTGATACAGCACGAGGTATTACGCAATCTGCATATATACTAGTTTGGGATACATCTCCGGTTGCTTCTCCATTGCACTGTGGGTGCCGAAATTAGTGATCGTGAGGCGTCAATCGTAACGCCATCAACACGTAAGTGAATCCTCGTTGGTGTCTCCTATGTACTTTTTGTTTTTCTGATTACGGTATTAACTCGTTTAGGGGATTCCCATGTATATTGGCCCTTTTGGTTGACCTTTGAGTTATTGAATTACTCTTATTTATATATTGTTTTCCAATCTCTTAATATACCTTAATACGGAGGTTTCCGTTTTATAAAAAAATATATATAAAAAGCTTGGACCTGTTGCCTGTTTCCTACCGTTGTATCGAGTTTGATGGGAAATCGTCTTTGACCCGTTTAGGTCTGTAGCACCCTTATCTCTATTGGTTCATTATATTGAAAGCACCTCTGATATCGGTTATTATAACAGATTTGCGACCCCTATTTTAGGCATGATTTATTTGTGGTATTTACAACAGAGAGAGACAGTTACACTGTGAAAAAATCGTTTTATCTACTCGTATTTCAGTTATCATTGACATTTACCACGTCCAATTTGCTTGGGGTTGGTGACAAATCTGGGCCATTAACCCTCGCGGTTTCTGATATATATATGAGGCTTTCGATATATGGAAGTTCTGTCTGTGCTTCCTCGTCTCTCTTTTGAAATAATAATTAATTATGGTTTATTTTCCATAAATTTCCTGGCTTCAGCATGACGGTTTCTTTGTCAATTTCTTGTCTAGATTAGACTTCGTCAACCTTTGACGCTTATTTTTTCTGGATAACGTACAGAGGAGCTTTCGAACACAAGGTCGCTTTCGGAATTACATTTCTGGTGAGAACTGTTAAATACACATATGCCTCTTTTTATACCAAACTAACTAGGAAATAACATAGCTTTTCATGTTCTTTTTGTCTCACCACGTGAAAATATGTACTTAACATACTCAGTGCATATATGTTACCAATATGTGATACTTTTGTGTCGTGGTTATCTTCCGGCATGCCACTATTATTTATTTTCATTTTAGATTGACCTTTGCCTTTCCGGATTTTTATTTTCTTCGGATAGTTACGAAGAAACTTACACAGAGCGTTCACCTATGGACTTTATTTCTGGTGAGTTTTGAATCCATACATATTCATACTTAACATTTTGTAGTTACATGTTGTTCAAAAATAGGATATATAGTAGTTCTTTTTCAATTACAGGGAGGCCTGTGATGTATTGTTTAAACACTCATGGTAATCACGCTACCAATATCTGATATTCTTTGGACAGATGTTTGCTTTTCTTTCAATTTTTATATTTTTTTTTTTTGTTCCCCCTGTCTCTTTTTCTTTTCTCTCCCGTTACCACTACCTTTGTGAAATACATGAAATGCAAATGACCGTATATGTTTGTAAACAGTATGCTCTTTTAAACTTATTTCTTATTTTTAACTGTGTTTGGATAATACCTTTTGTGTGTTTTATGGGTTATGTCGTCAAGGTATTAATGTGATATTAGATATGTCTATGTCTATAATATATGGTGTTTATTGGATTTGTTTGTGTCCATAATATATGGTGTCTTTTATCTGTTTAGTGCCATGTGGGATATATATTTTTGAATGTTTAGTATCGGTAAATGTTCATGTTTATATCTATGTCGTTTTTTTATATGTATATTTTGTATTGGTTACAGCCCTGATGAAGTTCCATTAAACGGAACGAAACGCGTTGGCTGTTTTTACATGTTATAAGAAGGAGAATAAAGTACCACAGTGAATCAATCCATTTTCACGTGACTGTGACTTCATACCTGGTGCCACCTCCACTTCTTTTCAGATAAAGAGATTAGGACCTGATCGGCCAGACCTACAACTACAACAAGTTACCCAGGACAGAGGAAAATCTTACACACGTACATTCTCAAACACCTGGTACACAAAAGCTGAATGGCTTACAGGGTGTCCGTTAAGAAACAAACTGTTCTGCTTCCCCTGCTTGCTGTTTAATGGTGATTTTCCTTGGACAAGAGAAGGAGTGATAGACTTGAAGCATCTGTCTGAAAAAATCAAGAAGCATGCACACACAAGAAAGCATATGGAAAACGTGAGAAGACTGGGAATGTTGGGAGACACACCGATTGAGCAGCACATAAACAGTGCATACCGCCAAACAATACAGAAACACAATGAAACAGTTGATAGGAATAGGCACATACTATCAAAAATAATTGATTGCATTAGTTTCTGTGGTGCTTTCGAACTGGCATTGCGAGGCCATGATGAATCAGAAGATTCCACAAATCCAGGAATATTCAAAGGCCTTGTGGATTTAATAGCAAGCATAGACAAAGAAATGGAAGTACATTTAGCAACTGCTACAGTCTTTAAGGGCACCTCTAAAACTATACAAAATGAACTCCTTGAGTGTATGCTCGAAATTCTGAGAAGCCATATTGTCCAAGAGTTGCAAAACACAGACTTTGTGGCTATTCAGGCTGATGACACCACTGATGTGGCCACACAAACACAGTCCGTATTAGTCTTTCGGTACCTGGACAATGACAATAATGTTGTGGAGAGGTTCTATGGTTTCACTCATTTAAGAGACTCAACTGCAGAAACCATTACTGCAGCTATACTGCGTCAACTGAACTTCATTTTTCCAGAGGTGCACCAAAAAAAAAAACTTATTGCACAAAGCTATGATGGTGCGTCCGTAATGAGTGGAAGCCTTGGTGGAGTACAGAAAAGAATTAGAGATGTGTACCCTTATGCTCCTTACGTGCACTGTTACGCCCACCAACTTCATCTTATTATGCAGCAGGCAGTATCAAAGATCTCCGAGACACGAATTTTCTTTCTGGATGTAGGAGGCATGGCAGCATTCTTCTCACGTTCCCCAAAAAGAACGGAAGCACTTCAGGAGATTGTGGACAAAAGGGTTCCAAGGGGATCTTCAACTCGTTGGAACTTTAACATACGTACAGTCCAACTAATATATCAATATAGGGAGGACCTTGTGAAATGTTTTCATAATATAGAAGTCAATGAAACCTTTGATTTCAAAACTCAAAGTGAAGCCCGTGGCTTTGCTAGAACACTAGAAGATAGAGAGTTTCAGTTCTTTCTGTTTTTATTTCAAGACATAATGTCAGCTGTCGAAAATTTATACAATCAGTTACAAGCACGAGAGATCGATACTGTCTCTGTGAAAAGAAATACCGCTAGGTTTGTCGAGCGCATAAGCATAGTGAGAAATGAGGTTGACAATTTAGACAGCAAACTGCCAGAGGCTTCAATTTTTGGAAACCACAGGAAAAACATCACCACTCTGGTCCGAAATGCAAAGGAGATATGTGACATTGTAATTGTGCATGCACAAGAACGTTTTGCTTTCACAAAACATTTGGTGAGTGCCGCATTATTGGAAAGTCAAAACTTTGCAAAATATGGTGAATCCTTCCCTCAGCATGCTCTGCATGAGGCTGTGGAAGCTTATCCCATGCTCAACCAAGAGGACCTCAAAAGTGAGCTGACTGTACTGTACTCAATGCCTGTGTACCGAAATGCCAGAGATGCCAGGGCTTTGCTGACTTTAATTCATAAACTTAATATGGAAAAGACATTTACAGTGACTTTACTTAAAATTGTCATAACCACTCCTATGACAACAGCAGAGGCAGAACAATCTTTTTCCGCCTTAAAGAGGATTAAGACATTCCTAAGAAACACCATGCTTCAGGAAAGACTGAATGCTTTGGCAATGCTCTCTATAGAGAGCAAGTTAGTTCAAAATATCTCTGATTTTAACGTTCAAGTAATTGAAAAGTTTGCTGCTCTTAAAGACAGACGTGCTGAGTTTAGATACAAAAAGTAAACATATGTATGTTCAATGCTGCTAGTTTCCGACCACCTGTTTAGTTGTTTGTTAAATAAAAAACACCTGTGAGGTACTCAGAAATGCATTATATCTCAAAGTCTGTTATGAAGCTCTGTGGTTATACTGAATAAGCAGCTACCTATGTTATATGACATGATCTCTTTATTACTGTAATAACTGCACTTTCTTCATTGCTTTATTAACCTTTCTGGTTTCTCAAATTTGCTTGCAAATGCACCATTTTTCCACTCTTTTTTCAAAATTTTCTCGGGGGGAGAACCCCCCGGAACCCCTCTTAGGTTGTTCGGGCTCGCTCGCTACGCTCGCTCGCTATGCTGAAGTATGCCAAACATTTTACGCCCCACCACTATCAAATGTCACCGTCCGCCACTGGCCTGCACTGAACCTTCAAATTCATGCAAAGGCAAATATATAGCGCGGTGTAGTAATCAGTGAAAGCCTTTCACTGATTACTACACCGCGCTATATATTTGCCTTTTTATGACTGTGACAGCTGTTAGCAGGCTTGGTTTAGAGTAGACTAGCATGCACGGACCTTTGATTTAACATCGGCTGCCGCCATGCTTACATTTGCCTTAACTGACAGTAATACAGCACAGTGGCACCCGACGTTCAAATTAAAAGTCCTTGCATGCACTGTGCTGCTTCCGCGCTTGAGCATTGAAGTAAATGCACTCTAGGTAACTTTTATGGAAATGATGCCTGTGCCTTTGAACTAACTACTGAGTGACTAGGAGGCGGCGTGATATGGACCTGGGTGTCCTATGGTGGAGTGGGCTTGTTGAGTGTTGAAGACGATCTTCAGCAGGTGTCTGTTTTGCTTTTGGAACAGGAGTGGATCTGGTATGTTTCTGCTATTTGCGACCGTTCCGTTCTACAAAAGCTTCTTTTTGCCAGATGGTATAATTAGCCAAAGTAATGGTGCTATTGGTCGATATCTGCCTACACTTTGGCTTGCTTTTGAGTACTTGATAGAGCACTGTGCCTGAGGCATAAATGGTTTCATTTGATCTGAGGCGGTGGCAGCCAACACAAAAAAATCCAAGGTGCTTGCCTGCACTGAACTGCTTTCACAGTCATGCAAAGGCAAATATATAGCGCAGTGTAGTAATCAGTGAAAGGATTTCATTGATTTCTACACTGCGCTATATATTTGTCTTTGCATGACTGTGAAAGCAGTTCAGACTTAGAGCATGCAAGGACCTTAACATCGGCTACCACCGTGCTTTAACATTTGCCTTAACAGTAAAAAAGCACAGCGGCAGCTGACATTCAATGTAAAAGTCCTTGCATGTACTGTGCTGCAGCGTGACTTATGCCACCGGGAGCTAATGTTGACTTCATGTGGGGGGGCCAATATGAATATATAGAAAACACCTGCTACTGCGTTCCTGGCCTCCAACAAATTTCTGCCAACAATAAAAATGTTAAACTGGTTGATGAATGTTCTTCCTTGAAACAGAGAGAGAGATCGCTTGTGTAATAATTTGTACTCACCGTAAGGTAGCACAGAGGGTTAATATGCCTGCTGCAAAGAAGGTGCAGATTGTTGCTAGCTAGCTCTTTATGAGTTAAAATCCTAATGTAGAACAATGAGCAAGTAACTTATCAAAGAGCTGCATGAAAACTGCAAGGTATAGGCTGGCTGGCCTGGGCTGGACCATTATGATTTCCCCCAGTTGTTGCAAAATGGGTTCATTTGGGTAGAAATCAATTCCTATTAGAATCCCCCAACCATGGTGTATCTAGACGGGAACTGTTAAGTATTTTGTTCAAACCACAGTATGGGCTCTGAAGAAATTAGGCTTAAAATCAAAGAAATTGGACGTGGGGGGGGGGTCGCTCGGAAAAATGTGCGAGTTGCTTGGGGTTTAGTAGCTCACGACAATTTTCACTGACCAGAAGTAGCTCTCATTACACAAAAGGTTGGAGACCCCTGCTCCAGATCAACAGGCTCTGATCACATATAGCAGCCCGATAACTGCAGATCTTACGGGCTTTCTCTGTGAACAGCAGTGATATCCCCCCAGATCCTAGATAGCACCTCATCTCTCTAGATATCATGGGCTCTCGCTGTTCATATTTAACCAAAAAGGGGAGTGCTGGGGGGGGGGGGCGGAGCTTGGCTCGAGATGAACATGGCCGCCTGAGCCGCGAGCTCCTCCACGCCGGCCAATAATCCTGCAAATATCCGTTCACCCTTCACCCAAAAACGACTTTTGGGAATGAGATTCTTGAGTCGGAAAGCCTCTGCATCCCGGCAATGGGACTCAGATCTCCCTAGACCCCCCCTGTCCGAAGTTACGGGGCTGACGTGCAGGCGAGGTGTTGAGCTGGAGTGGGCGTGAGGCGGAGCTGCGTCGCCTTGCGTGCAGGAGGGCGCTGACAAGACAGGCCGGTCCCCGGCGCTGTAGAGACCTGATTCGCCCTGCCCCTTGCGGGTCCCTGCGGGGGCGCGGACGAAGCTTCGGCCCGATCACGGAGGGGTCCAGCCTCCCCCCACTGCACAAGCGAGAGAGCTGAATCACCGGAAGAAAGACACAGAGGGGAGCCTGTATATCCCTTCATCCCCCCGGTGTGATTGCGGCGATTCGGACCGCGACCCGAGCCACGAGGCGGCCCGCAGCAGGGGCGAGAAGTTGTGGAGGTGCCATCGACTGCGAGGTTAGTGGAGGGAAAAGACACCGCTCCAGACCCGACTGCGCGGGCAAAGCCTAGAGAGGGCGCGCTGCGGCCATTTGGCGGCTGGCCGGAGGGAGTGTGAGCGCCTGATGCCGCGAGGGGGCATTCAGAAAAGGCCCCCGATGGCGCTCATGCACGAAGAGTAGGCTGGCGCAAGGAGCGTTGAAACGATGGACTATGCCCTGGGGGAAGTAGTGTTGGTGACAGCCTGACTCCTGCACTGCGCGTGTGAGCGGCAGGACTCTCCAGAGGCCCGGCTGGGGCTGTGTCTACCCTGGGAAAGCTGGGGACTAGTGCCTCGTCCGCCGCATGGGCTTCTGCGGGAGACGGGCACAGTGGACATCTGGGAAGTGACGGGACCACCGCTGACTGAGATCACTGGTCACACGCCCCGCTGAGAGACGTGCCCCTTGGTGCAGCTGGCCTTCCATCGCGGGGTCTGTCGCTACGGGTGTGGCCGAGACACTGTTGCTGCGGTGAATGGACCATATGCGCACGTGGCAATATAAATACCATCGACAACACACCTGGGAGACGGCACAGTGTGTAACCCCCAGACACCCTTCATAGTGGAGTGGACATTGCAGGGTGCAGCCCAAAGGAAAAACCGTAGTAGTGGCTTGAGCTCTGAGTGACCCGGTAGGGAGCTGCTGCACGGCCCGAGTGCTTGAGGGACTCCAGAGCAGGGGCTTCACAAAACCCGGGGAGCTTCATATAGACGGCATATCGGTGCCCCTGGAGCAAGCGGCGACATCTCCTGGCCCACCCCGCACGCGTGTCGGACGCTCCCCGGATCGCCCGGGACCTGGACAGACCGGGTGTGGACACAGCGGGTGCCGGACAACATGGGGGGGAAGGGCCACCGTGGAGGGGCACAGGCAAAGCTGGAAAAGTTTGCATTCCTCAAGGACCGGAATGCGTCCCCCCCCCCCCGGACAAGCCTACGGAGTTTACGCTGGCGGATGTCATGGCCACGCTGACCCAGATGCAGGCCTCAATCGGCACGATCTCCACGGATGTTGCGCTTCTCAGGGCAGATGTCGCTAAAATTAACTCTAGACTGACCGAAGTTGAGGCCACCACGGCAACCCTCACCCACGACACGGCCGACCATCAAAAACGCATACAAACTCTTGAACAGGTGCAAAAACAGCTGGTGGCCAAGTTAGATGACCAGGAAGGCAGGTCCAGAAGGAACAACGTCCGGGTCGTTGGGGTGCCGGAGAGTGAACGCGGCCCGGCATTGGACCTCTTTGTGGAAAAACTAATCACCGACCAGTTGCAGACCCGTGGGCTCTCAAAATTTTTCTCGGTGGAAAGGGCGCACCGAGTACCGGGTGGGAGGCCTCGGCCTGGAGCCCCCCCACGCCCGATCCTGGCCCGCATTTTCAACTTTCGCGACCGAGATGCAATCCTCCAGGCGGCGCGTAACGCCCCCCCACTGCGGGTGGACAACAGCACGGTCACCCTCTACCCGGACTACACTGCGACAGTGATGCGGCAGCGGAGAGACTTCATGGCGGTCAAGGCGGAACTCCGCACTCGAGAACTTAAATATTCGATGTTATACCCGGCGAAGCTGCGAGTAGAGGCGGAGGGGCGCACATGGTTCTTTACATCGCCTGCGGAGGTCTCGGAGTGGCTGGAGGGGTGGCGTCCGGCGAAAACGAAGGGCCGAGCGGAGCGTGCCCCTGGCGGCCATTCCACCTCCCCCGAGAACCTGGATGTCGAGGAGTCGAGAGCGGAGGATGGCGTGCCGTGAAGCCGAGGCTGTACAGGTACAACCGGACTTGAGGACAATGAACAGGCCTGGGCCGGGGTGCGCCTGGCGGCCCGATGGGGCCCTGAAACGGCAGGGGGCTGATGATTCTAGACCTTTTTGTCTCTCCGGGCAGTCGGCTACATGAAGGGACAAGCATATGGTGTGGGGATCGGCGGCGGAACAGTGAGCGGCTTCCCCCCATACGCAAGTAACAAGTTAATGGGAACTAAGCACTCTGCTGAGTTGGGGTGGCGGGTAGTTCTAAATCCGCTGGGCAGGGAGGCAGGGAGGGGGGTGGGGGGACTGGGGCATTTTTGGAATGTTGGTTTGTGTTTTGTTTCAGGTTCACCAACTACTCACTGGTCTATTAGGCTTGCTAGGCTTGTACAGGAGCACAATGGCGACACACGACCGTGCACGCTTCACACATCCCTCCACGACGACGGCGTCACCTAACATGACCCAAGAGACCACTGATAGCCCACTAGACGTCCATACACAGCAGCACTGTCCTTCTTTCAGTATTCTGTCCTGGAACGTTAATGGATTAGGGGACAAGATCAAACGGGGGCTAGTACTGCAATATCTCAAGCGCAGAGGACCAGCAGGGGCACTCTTGCAAGAGACGCATTTAGTGGGCACTACCACCAAAGCCCTAGATAGGTGGGGGTTTAAGATGGGGATACATTCAGAGTTCACGACGGGGTCCAGAGGGGTGGGCATATTGATCAACAAACGTTCCCCCCTGATTCTCCTTGACTCTCGTCGGGAGGAGCATGGTCACTTTGCGGCACTGACCTGCCAATGGGAGGGGAAAGTGTACAATTTGGTGACCGTTTACATCCCCCCGACACTACACCAGACATCCTTTAGGGCATTGGGTGAATTCCTGTTGGCGCTACCACAAGGGGAGCTTATCATGGGCGGGGACTTTAATGCGACCATGGACCCGACATTAGATAGGTCATCATACAGGGCACATGGCGGCGACACTTCCATTCTCCAAGAATTTACTGGGGCGCTGGGCCTCGTAGACACATGGAGGGCGTATAGGCAAGAGGAGAGACAGTACACCTTTCTCTCCGGGGCACACAACATCCTTTCCCGCATAGACTATATCTTCACATCACCCGCCGGGTTCAAAGGGATGACCGAAGTATTGCACCTCCCTAGAGGTATTTCAGACCACTCACCTGTGGTCATCACGTTTGCGACCGTCGACCTGTGTAAACGCACTGTATTCCCGGTCCACCCTGGATATCTCAAAATCCCTAAAATCAGCAAGGCCCTTAAAACGACGACCAAACACTATTTCACTGAAAACACTGATTCCGTCAGGAGCCCGGCAACCCTCTGGGAGGCTTTTAAAACAGTCCTACGCAGACAGGCCATCTCCGTCATTACTGATCACAAGAAAACCCAGCGACGCACAGTGCTAGAGCTCGAGCGAGGGGTAAGTGAGGCGGAAGCACTCCATGCAACGCAGGCGGACGATGCTTCGGCACATAAAGTACGCATGGCGCAGCAGGAATACCGGTCCCATCTTTGGGAGGCAGCACGCACTAAACAGGTGGCGACTCAACATACGATCTACGAAATAGGGGACAAAGCAGGCAAACTGCTGGCATGCTGGAGAAAGGGGACCGCGCGGCGCGGTGGGTGGCTCGGATTCGGCTAGGCAACGGGGAATTTACCTCGGAGCCGAGGCAAATAGCGGGGGCTTTCGCGGCCCACTACAAAATGATATACACACCGGAAGCCTCCTTTACCGTTGCTGATAACGAGATCTTCCTTCGGGACATCACAATGCCGCGACTGACCCCTTCGGGCGCCGAGACCCTGGAGGCGGACCTGACGGCTGAGGAGCTTACACTGGCGATTCTGGCCCTCCGCACCGGGAAGGCGATGGGGCCTAATGGAATCCCGATTGAATACTATAAACAAAACTCCTCACTAGTAGTCCCGCACCTACTAGCCATGTATAGGGACGGTCTATCGACCGGGATCCTCCTCCGCGATCAGAGGATGGCCACGATTGTGGCGATCCCGAAACCGAACAAACCGACGCACGAATGTTCATCTTACCGCCCGATTTCGTTACTGAACGCAGAGGCGAAGATTCTTGCCAAGGTACTGGCGACACGACTACAGCCATACCTCTCGACCCTAATACACCCGGACCAGTCGGGATTTATGCCCCACCGAAACACTGCACTGAATATACGACGTCTCCATGGAATTGTTGCGTGCCGCTCCTCGATAGAGGAGGACGCGGCCATCCTGTCATTGGATGCGCGGATGGCGTTCGATAGGGTAGAATGGCCTTTCCTGTTTTCCGTTCTTCGGCACATGGGACTGGGCCCCAAGATTTGCGCGTGGATTCGGCTTCTATACACCCAGCCACTTGCACAGGTGGTAGTAAACGGCCACGTTTCGGACGCCTTCCCTTTGGGTCGGGGGACGAGACAGGGTTGCCCCCTTTCCCCGCTCCTTTTTGCTCTGGCTCTGGAGCCTTTGGCGGCGTGGGTGCGACAGGACCCAGTGATCCGGGGCCTCAAATGGACAATGGGGTGGGAGGATCGTATCTCCTTATATGCGGACGATGTCCTGCTGTACCTTGCCTCGCCGGCACACTCCATCGCCTGCCTCCTCGACATTTGTGCGTCGTACGGGAAGAGGTCAGGCTATGAGATCAATTGGGAGAAATCCATCCTTTATATGCTCCGAGGCTCCCCGCCTCGGCTTCCAAGGAGCTGTAATATCCGAGTGGCCAATGAAGGATTCAAATATCTCGGCATCTATGTAACTGCGGATCGCAACAAATTTGTGGCTGAAAATCTAATGAAGCCCTTGCAAAGGCTCCGTACTGACGTCAAGCACTGGCGCTCCTTGCCCCTGACGCTGCTGGGAAGGGCTTCACTTTTCAAAATGCTGGCCCTCCCTAGATTCCTGTACGTACTACAAAATACCCCTTTCCCGGTTGCGCCCTCTTATTTCACGGCTATCAACGCAGAGGTCACCGGCCTCCTATGGGAGGACAGGGCGCCTCGGATAGCTCTACACAAGCTCACCAGTGGTTGGTACGATGGCGGTATAGCCCTCCCAGATATCAAAACCTATTACTGGGCGTCGCAACTTATGATTATAAACCAATGGCTCCATGCGCCGGGTGACGACCCTGCTTACCGTATGGATAGGCAACTGCTAGGGGCAGACGGGGTGGTAGGAGCCCTCTATAACCCGAAAAGAGGTCACGTTCTGGCAGGGCCTGCAGCACACACCCTCCGGATATGGTTTGCGGCACAGCGAACAATGGGCTGGGCAGGGAGGATTACCCAGGCTACGCCTCTCTGGGACATAAAACAGCTTGGGGTACTGCGCTCCACCAAGGGATTCCACCAGTGGGATCTAATTGGTATCTCCAGGGTCGGGGACCTCTGAAAGCGGGGAGAGGTGATCACTTTTACCCAATTACAGGCAGACTAAGACTTGGCGGATACCGAACGTTTCCGATACTTACAAATCCACCACGCACTCCGGGCGGCGATTCCACCTGGGACACGGCTCCCGGAATCATCGCCCCTAGAAGACCGGCTCCTCACGGAACATCTTACTCAAAGAGCGACGTCCCTAACATACCGGAAAATAATAAATAATCGCCCTGATCCTTTCCTGACCCTTAAGAGTAAATGGGAGGCAGAACTCGGAGACTTAGATGAGGCGAAGTGGCAGTCCGCGCTGTCATCCCCCAAAGAGGTGGGCATATCTTCCAAGTTAAGGCTGGTCCAACTTAAAATTTTGCACCGCACCTATTACACCCGTACACTCCTATTTAAATTGCAACGGGCGGAGTCCCCGCAATGTCTCAGGAACTGTGGCCACGAGGGATCTTTCTTTCACACCCTATGGGAATGCCCAGTCATAGCGCTTTATTGGAAGGGGGTGTTGCACACGCTCTCCCAGGTGACCAGAGTCCTGACGCCCCCAGAGCCCCGGCGATGTCTCCTCAATATCTGGGAACAAACGGACCATAAGAGAGTGACGCAGCTCTGGGTGACGTTGGGGCTCATGCTGGCAAAACGCAATATAGCCCAGCGATGGGGATCGGGGCAGGCGCAGTGGATACGGGATATGGACCATATAATGGTGGTTGAAAAAACTGTATATATACATAGAGGGTGCCCCAAAAAATGGTCTCAGGTGTGGGGTGGGTGGAATGTGTACAGAGGGAATATATGTGAGCCCCCGCCCGATGCATCAGACTCTGAACTCAGTGACCAAGAGTAGCTATCCTTTCGCTAACAGTGGTTGGGGATGGGAACGACTTTATTATACATATGGAATGTCTTTATGTCTCAACTGTACCTGTACTGAATTGTTGAAATCCGTGTGGAGTAATTTCCTGCTAAGCCTGAAGCTAGATGAGTAGTGTTTATTTTCTTTTTTGTTTGCAAATTTAATAAAAATATTTCCCCCCAAAAAAAGGGGAGTGCTGGAATCTGGGCAGAGGGGACGGCCAGGAGGGGTAATGGAGCCAGACACTCGATGCAGAGGGGGTTAGGTATCTGGGGGCAAGGGCGTAGCTTGGTAAGTAAGATTGGGGGATAAAGGCTTCAGATTTTCCAACAATTGTGCTGGCAGACAATGTTAAATTACAGCACAGGATAAGGTGGGTGCATGAGAGAGGGGCTAGAGGGGCCGGGGATAGGGAGACAAATGCAGATTGGTAGAGGTACTGTGTGAGAGAAAACACAATATTTTGTCAAATAACCAACATTTTTTAACACAACCAAAACTGAGAAGCAGAGTATGTGCGCATTTTTGTCTCTGTGTATGTAAACATTCCTTGTGAAATCCAACAGACACCTCACCAAACCCAACTGAAAGCACCTGTACCCAACTATTTTCCAGAAAATATATTTATTAGGTATGGACTTGAAGCTCTGCCCACTCTCCACCCATATTTTTCATGGACTTGTCCTTGTCCACTATAAACTGTGGCTGTTCATTGGTCAATAGGCTTAGAAGTCCCTCCTTAGTACTGCCTTGTCTCATTTTCTAACCTCCCATGGCGACACCCTCTGTAACGTGTGTTACATGGTCGGCTTTAATTACTGCCTCTAAGCACTATTTTCTCAAATAGCTTTGTCCTGCCTGCTGTTGATGACAAGACACACTCTCTCCTAATGCTTTAAAAAAAATTTATAGCACAGGCGCTGGCATTTTCAATGCAATCGATCTCGCATTTGTGAGAGTTTAGGCTACTTGCGTTGTAAATCAGAATGCCTTTTATTTATCTGTTTTAAAAACAACACATAAATAAAAGGCATTGTCATTTACTATGCCAATAGCTCAAACTCTTAAAAATGCAAGACCTATTGCATTGTAAATGCTTGTTGTTTTTGAGCCTCTGAAGCTGGAGAAGAGCTTCCCCAACCTCCGGAGGTATATTTTTTTTAGGTTGAGCCCAGCGGCAGCGCGCATGCTCTGCGCGCTCGGCGAGACTGCTGTAGTAGAGTATGGGAGAGAAGCTCTCCTCCCATATTTTTCATTGGCTTGTGTCTTTGTCTTTCATAAATTCTGCCTTCGGATTCGTTAATAGGCTTGTTAGTCCCTCCTTAGTATGGTCTTGTCTATATTTGTACCCTCCCATGGCGACTTGCCCTTTTACTTGGGTTGTTACACGGGACCTGTTATTTAGTCTGTAAGCACTATTTACTTTATTGAGTTTCTCTTACAGCAGGCCGAACATGCGCTGCTTCAACTGAAACCGCTTGTGTTTTTTTAAGCAGCACGGCTGACCCCGTAACAAGGGCGCCCGCTTTCAATCGCTTTAACCCGGCATTATCTAATGTCTGTTTCACCACCCCCCCCCGAACCCCTGAGTAAAATGGATTTAGAAATGATTAGCGAAAGTCATGTGAATTCCAGGTAGCACAGAATCCTGTGCTAATGGGCTGAAGCTGAAAACAGCACATTTGTGTTACATCTCATCTGTACTAAAGCCACTTGACGGGTTGTTTTATTAACAACACGACCAATACCACCACCATCAATACCACCACCTCCACCACCGCCAATACCAATACCACCACCACCGCCAGTACCACCCACACCACTACCATCACCACCAATACCACCATCAATACCACCACCTACACCACCATCAATACCACCACCACCAATACCAACACCATCAATACCAATACCACTGCCAATACCAACGCCAATACCACCACGACCACTAATACCACCAATACCACCACCACCAATACCAGTACTACCACCACCAATACCACCAACACCATCAATTCCAACACCACCAATACCAACACCACCAATACCACCGCCAATACTACCACCACCACCAATCCAATAACACTACCACCAATACCACCACATCCAATACCACCACCACCATCAATACCACCACCACTAATACCACCACCAATACCACCACCAATACTACCACCAATACCACCACCAATACCACCACCACCACCATCAGTACCACCACCACCAATACCACCACCACAAATCCAATACCACTACCACCAATACCACCAGCACCAATACCACCACTAATACCAATACCACCTCTAATGCCGCCACCACCGCCAATACCACCATCACCGCCAATACCACCACCACCACTAATACCACTAGTACCAATACCACCACTACCAATACGGCCACCACCAAGGCCACCGCTACCACCAACACCACCACCTCAGCGCCTCTAGCTCACTAATAATAGGAGGGGCACTGTACGAGGTGGGAGCTGCAGCCGAGACCATCCCTCCCTCCCTCCCTCTCTCCATGCCTGCCATAAAGCACAGCCCGCCCTGCACCAGGAGGTGAAGCCAGGGCCCTACTACAGCTGGAGTGTTTTTTTATTAGGCCAAAGATAGCAATAACATTACGCAATGCCACACTGCACACTCAAATCACGGAGAGGGCAGGAACTAGCACCCCCTTCCCGCTCTTCCACCTGAGCCGCGACAGTGTAATCACAGAACGAAAGGTGTTGGAGCGCTTTGTTAATATTTATAGCCCGGATCATATGTAACTCTCACTTCACACATTGTGTCTGCATAATTTACAACACTTACACATCTTCTTCACTGCACTATTTATCACTACTTTGAAGACGTCGCAGGCCGGTCTCTACCTCTGATATTTACAATCTAACAAGCGGTTGAGAAGGCCCCTTTATTGCACTGCTATAGTTCTCGAATTTGCGAGAGTTTAAGCTATACGTATTGTAATGACAATTCCTTTTATTTATGTTTTTAAACCCAAAACATAAATAAGAGGCATTGTCATTTAAAATGCCAATAACTCAAACTCGCGTGAATGCGAGACCTATTGCATTGCAAATGCTTGCTCTTCATTGTAATAATTATCACGCGCGAACGTATTTACATTGAAAGTGAAACGGAAATGAGCCGATCAGCCCATTTCAGTTTCACTGCTTCGGTGCTTGTGGGGCTATCTTGGCCCCCTAGCACAGAAACAAACAGGAGCGGTATTGTTGGAAAGGGGAGAGTCTCCCCTTTCCAATTGTACCCTTTCCTAGTGGATCCCTGCTTAAGGATCCGCCGCAGGAGGGCATACCCAAGCAGGGATCCACCACTAGACACCAGGGAAGGGAGGGCTCTTGGGCAAGGGCCTTTGGTCCTCCAATATTTCTATGATCATATGCAGTCTTTATGCCCCCTGTTTATAAAATAAATACAGCGCTTAGAGCTCACTGTGCTATCCCCTCAATCCCTGTGTTTTTGGCCCTTCCCAGTTGCAGGCTCTTTACCCACCCACACAAGTGAGACATCATTTCACTCGGGGAAACGGAGGGGAATGCTGGGTGGTAGGAAATTTGTACCGTCGAAGTGAACCCACAGAAATGTGGCACATTACAAAAAATGTCAGTTTTCAGTGGAAAAATGTGATGTGTCCACGTTGCGTTTTGGGCTGTTTGGGCTGTTTCCTGTTGCGGGCACTTGGCGTACCCACACAAGTGAGGTACCATTTTTATCGGGAGACTTAGGGGAACACAGTATAGTAGAACAAGTGTTATTTTATATATTTCTGCCTTCCAAATGTAAGACAGTGTGTAAGAAAGACGTCATTTTGAAAAATGTCCTCTAATTCACATGCTAATATGAGTACCCTCAAAGTCAGAGATGTGCAAGTAACCCCTGCTTCTAAACTCCATATGTTGTTCCCATTTCAGAAACACATAGGTTTCCTTGATACCTATTTTTCACTCTTTATATTTTACTGAATGAATCCCGGTATACCCAGTACACAATGAAAAATCATTACTAGGTGCAGCTCAGTTATTGGCTCTGGGTAGCTCGGGTGTTTGGTGAACCTACAAGTCCTATATATCCCAGCAACCAGAAGGGTCCAGCGGACGTAACCGTATGTTGCTTTAAAAAACTTTAAAGAAGTTTCAGGTGAAAACATAGGCACAAATGGCTGTTTTTTTCAACTCAATTTTAATATATTTTTATTTCAACTGTTTATTTCTATAGGAAACCCTTGAAGGATCTACACAAATGACCTCTTGCTGAATTTAGAATTTTGTCCACTTTTCAGAAATGTATAGCTTCATGGGCGGGATCCATTATTGGTTTCACACCCATTTCTACTACTTACTGGAAGGAGGTTGGAAGCACAATCGGCTATGTCCCACTAAAATGCCAAAACTGTGTAGAAAAGTTAGGTTTTGCCTGTTTCTGAAAGCTGGGAAGATGGGGATTTTAGCACTGCAAACCCTTTGTTGATTCCATTTGCAGGGAAAAACCAGACGCTGTCTTCTGCAGCACTTTTCCCCATTCCCCCCCCCCCCCCCCAAAAACTACATTTTGCTGTATTTTGGCTAATTTCTAGGCTCCCTCCAGGGGAATCCACAAACCCTGGATACCTTTACAATACCCAGGATGTTAGAAGAAAAGGCGTAAATTTGGTGTGGGTGCCTTATGTGGACAAAGCATTACAGGGGCCTAAGCGCGAACAACGCTAAATAGCCAAAAAAAGGCTTAGCACGGGGGATGCCTAGCAGCAAAGGGGTTAAAGGTCATACCCCTGCAAGCTAACAATAGCACTACATTCTCCTGCAGCTCAACTATGAATACCACCAACAGTTTGCATGAATTCACATACCCCTTTTCAATAAAGATCACACCGACTCATGAGACCAATGTCGCCAGGCTGGAACTCCCTTACACACCATTAAGGAGGCGGGAAGAACTTGGAACGGACCAGGCAGTGGGCTGGGGCACCTGCTTGGAATCTTTTAACTAAAATTTAGTAAGGCAGACAAAAAAAACATCTTCTTGAACCTGTGATGTAAGGAAGAAAGCGTAAGAAAACAGTCAGTCGGTTATTGCAATACTGGAGAGCAATGGAATTCCGCAAGTTGAATTAAACTAATTGGGGACTCTAGGTAACAGCAACTAACATAAAGCTTGCCACTATAACACATATGTTTTTCTACATGGACTCTATTTAGTCCCTTCTAACAGAGGGGCATATTATGAAGAAACGGCGTTACAATTATCGCCGCTTTAGCGGCAGAAAACTGCCACTAAAGCGGCGACAATGGGCTTGATAATATGCCCTTGAGAATTCCCATAGAAGCCCATGTTCTGGTGTCAACATGGGCTTCTATGGGAATTCTCTGCGGCATATTATCAAGCCATTTATCGCCGCTTTAGCAGCAGTTTTCTGCCGCTAAAGCAGCGATAATTTTAACGCCGTGCTTGATAATATGGCCCTATATGTCTCAGACAGTTCTCAGGGCCAAGGGTAGTATAATGATCCAAAGCTACCTAGAACCCTATATACATATCCAAAACACAGTTTCCCTTTTCCCCCAGCTATAACATCTAAATGCTGCAAAACATAGATACAAAATTAGGCAACATTAATTACTACACAGAAGAATTACCCATGTCATTTGTAACTCTCCTATAAATACTATCGGGTGTAATCATGAAGAAAAGAAAGTGCCATTCAAAAAGACCACCAGTAAAACTACGCCATAGCCCAACAGAAACAAGCACAACAGGATATATGAGGATGGGGGATGGAATTAAAATGCAGAAAAAGAAAACGACAGGACCAGCTGTACAGAAGGATATTATGTATTAAAAAGCCAGGTTGTAGGAGCTTCCTGAAAGAGCTCAAATTGGGTCCAGCGCACCAGTTGAAAGGAAGCGAGTTCCAGAGTTTAACAGTGGCTATGGAGAAAGCCTGCTCATCAGAGGTCACTGTTCTTGTTTTTAGAATCACAACTATACATTGACTTGTACACCATAGAGCCTGAGTTCTATGATGCAAAATAAAATAAACTTGGAGGCCAGAAACCTATAGGATCTTGGTTTTCTGCTTTGTGATCAGCAATACAAGTTTTAAAAGACCTATACGCAGCCAATGAATTAGCCTTTGCCCAGGTAAAATATACTCACATTTGGATACACCCAAAGGTATCTGGGCAGCGATATTCTGGACCAGTTGAAGACACAATGGAGATGTTTATCAAGAGTGGCTAGATATATATAGCTGACATAATATAACAATTTGCATTCAAGCCTCTACAACTGGCATAAGATCGAAATCTATGAAAAAGAGAATCTTTCTGATGATCTGGTGTTGGCCAAATCCAACGCGTGCCACTTGCGCTGCCTCAAGTCGAGTACAAAGGTTGAGTTTGTAAGGACACGCAGATTTGGAACAACTTTGGCTGGCGCAGGAGGATGGCATACCATTTTTGGCCAGATTTTTTTCCCAATGGCAGGTTGAGGCCAGCGACCAATGATATGCCACTACCTGCCATTCTGTAGATAACTGCCACATTGATTGACGTGTTGGTAGAGGATAAACAGCAGACACTTAGGAATGAGGTGTTGCTTGATGAAATTTACACAATTTATATTCATAAATTCGTTAAGCTGTGTCTGGTGGCTTAGTGGACTAATGCATACAATGTGGAGGCCTGTGTTCGACCTCATGGTCACAGGTTCAAATTCCGATGGGTTCACTCAGCCTTTCATCATTCTGAGGTTGATAAAATGAGTACCATTGAGTTGGGTAACAATAAACATTTGTTATTCTGCGCCAAGATACCCATGGGTGAATGTATGCTTTACATATACACGTTATGTTAAAGTCAGGAAACTGAAAGTCTCATTCTATTCAGATCTCGTTTAGCACTAAGTCACTGCTGTGGTATGAAATACCAACATCGAGCTATTTTTGATCTGGAGAAAAATGGTCATTTCTGCAGGTAAGTCACAGTGGAGCTAATGTGATGAGTGTTCAGGCAATGTCTAGACTACTGCAATGTAATATATGCTGGACTATTAAAAGAGCTATATTTAGAGTACCTAACCAAGCTGCAATTCAGCACCTCAACCTAAAGAGACAGGATCATATAAAACCTACAATACAAATCCTCCACAAGGTCCTGGTCACTTAGCAAATAATTGCAAAGTCCTTTGAACCATGCACAAGTCATTGTGGAGCAAGAGGCCTAGTTATCCAAGGAATCGCACCTTTACCGGTCATCCCATGGCTCTACAAACCTGAAATAACCCTTTGCTCTGGCAACTTCCACCCTGCCTGCCAGATGAATTTCATGCGACAGAAACACAGGGTATCAGCCCTAGCATTTTAAGGACTAAAATGATATGAAGCTTTCAAACCTCTATTGAAATCACTACTAGAGAATATTCAGGTAGCTACTGAAAACCGACCTCTTCAACTGGAAATGTGTGTTTTACATGCTTTTCAGTTTTTGTAATGCTGCAATATCTCACATTAATACTGTAGCTATTGTGTTTTCTATACCACCTGGAGTTGTTTCGTTCCTCTCAATGAAACTTGGTTGTAAACGGATCTGTCACCATTTGGGCTGTAGCAGTGCAATGTTAAAAACTTTAAAAAAATTAAATTAAAATAAAAAAACTGTCTGTGTAGGTCTACCGAAACATACGCGTGCCTTTGCGTGTCTGTATATTAGTATGTTTGTGTTAGTGTTCATGTGTGTAGGCATACACGTGATTTCGTAGGTAACTCGCTGTCAGCATTTGTGCTTGTGTGAGGGCATTTGGAAAAGCTTGTGTGTATGCCTAGACTGTGCTTGAACGTGCGCACGTTTCTGTGTCCACCGGCAGATGGATCTCCTTAAGAATAAACCATCTTGTCGAGGTTGGTGTTATCTCTGCTGGCCATGCCATGGCTCTGCTTTGTCGGCACTGGGTGCAGGTTGGCTGGGTAGGAGGTTCTGAGAAGGGCCTTGAACAGTTTTAGTGTTTTCTTTACACAACCTCTGTCACTCGCTTTCACACGATTTGAATGACACTCGCATAAGCAGTGGCAGAGCTTCCTGCTTTTGGACTTCCTTCCATTCAAGCACACAAGCGGGGCGTGAACTGGAGCGACTGACTCTTGAGGCCTAAAGCTAGATCAGCAACCACTTGTATGCAGGCTTTGTAGAGGGATGGAGGAAAATGTGGTTCTTTAGAGTGGGTTTCTAGGCTTGATTTTCAGCAGGTGTCCCAATGGTGTTTTGAAATGGGGTCTAGATCGTGCTTTGTAGAAGTTTCCAGTGGTTTTTATGTCAAGCCCACCAATCATAGCAATCTGTTTATTTACAAAAGACCTACTGTGGGCTTACCAAGAACTTACAGGGTTTACAGCCTTCCATTGCTGCTCATCGCTGTCTGTACTGTCACTCTCATTTTCTTGATTCTTATTCAGTGGCTTTCCTTGCCCCAGCTTGTCCTTCTTGTGTTTGTCGCATCGGGCATAAATAGCCTCTTTATGGTTTATCTAATTGGTGGAATTTTGCTCTTCCACTGCTCACTTTGATTGATTTTTTGCTTAAGCACTCCATAAGAGTGCGTGTTTTCCATCTCTCTTCCTTGTGTGCTTTTCCCCCTGCCACATACTCAACTCTGGGTGCTGCATGCGAAGGTCTCCCTAGTGTAGCAAGCTGTTTTGTGTGCCTCTCTCTCCACCAAACTCAGAGGCATATCATCAGCCCCAGAGATAAAATTATCGCCGCTTTAGCGTCCGTTTTCGGACGGAAAGCGGCGATAATTTTATCGCCTAATCAGCAAGGTCACGCTATCGCGTGAATCCTTGCATTATCGCCCTTTCCCCCAAAGCCCATCTTTGCATCTCTAATGAGAAGCAAAGTGGGTGTTCCTGCCCTGACATAACTGGAGAAATGTCGCTAAGCGGCATTTCTCCAATTATCAATGGGCATGCTAACCTGCAGAGCGACAAGCAAAGTAGCGATAACCTCTGTTATCGCTACTTTCCTTACGCCTGCTTCAAAACTGACTTAGCCATGATATCCTATGTAAGGTGGATATCATGGCTAAGTATGCCTTGCCCTATCAGCAAGCTTTCGCCAAACCTTGTGCGATTATCGCTGTATTTCCAGCGATAATTGCACAATTGGCAGCTTGCACTCTGAATTTTATCGCTTTGGAGATAAGCGTTGCTGATAGCACGCTATCTCCGCGATAAAATTCAGAGTTGGCCGGCGATAATTATCCTCGCGCTAAAAGCGCTGAGCGATAATTATCGCATGGCCTTGATGATATGCCCCTCAGTACCTCCATGGCACCATGTTGCTTTCTAAGTTGTGTGCATCTTCCCCACCCATGTGGTGTTCTTCCTTGTGTACTGCTTTAAACCCCCACCCACTTGTCCAGTGCACCCCCGCATCTATCGTCTTTTAAAAACAAATATTACATTGTTTTTCGGGGTTGAAGACTAGGCAACAAACTGCTGCCAGCACCTCCAACCGTTAAAAAAAGAGTCATTTTCATGCTGCTAAAGTATTTATTTTTTTATTTATTGACTCTTCTCGGATCGATAAATAAAAAAAGTCACCCACACCATTTTGCAGGTGTGTATGCATAATGGCTCATACACGCATACATCTTGAGCATGAGGCTGAAACACTGCTGTGTTTTATTTTCTTTTGGCCATGCTGCACAGCATTGGCAAAAGGCATTGCTTAAAGCTAATAGATATCGAAGGTAAGACCTTTTGCTTTGCAAATGCTTGTTTTAGATGGGTCCTCCACCAGTTTTTAAAGAAATGGTTTAGGGGGAGGTGATTGCACAGGGCATCTGCTACAATATGGCCATTTATGTCTATTTGATTGTCTGTTCGTGTTAATTTCATTTCAAATAACTTTATTTCAGCTTAAGCCATAAAAGTGAGTAAATAAATACAGATCATACGTAAGCACAATAAAGTTATCAAGACAATCAATACACAACCTATCCATGTCCTTGATTACAGTGTCAATAATTCATTACACTAAGCTTGCTAATACAAAATTCACACTATGAAATACAATAAAACCATTATAAAAATGTGCACTACTTAAAACCTTAAAATGACTTAGCAGTAATTATGACCCTCCTTTTTGCCCACATCAAGCCCAAGAATTTTGCAACTGCACAGACATACAAGGGAGATAGATCAGTACGTAGTATTCTTAAAGCAATCATATGGCTTGAGGTTCCCAGCACCCTACACATTGGCGCAATCCAGGAAGAACAAAGCATAGTATACGCTGAGCACACAACTAAACAACTAACACATGCAGGATGGTTTCTTTTTGACCTACACGAAAATGGACGCACCTCACTAGATACACCTTTCCATTTCACACTAAACTCCTTGACAGGGAGTGTACCCACTCTAAACTGATGGTAAAGCTTCCTATCAAAAGGGGCAGCGGCAAATCCCAATACTGCTCTAGCACATATGTGGACTTAAAATGTTCAAATTCGCCCGTCAGCAGTGCATCCCAACCATATGCTCTTCCTGCTGTAGGGAGTAGGCCCAATAATATTTTTTCAACACACCTTTTGAAGGAATATTCTCGACCTCTAGATGCAGACCTCAGTGAGGCAGTCTTCAAAAGCTGCCTCATTGAGGACAACCAAGGAACTTTGTTAGCTTTTTCCAGCTTGATTATCTCCTCTAAGGCTGCTACAATAATGCCACAGTTCCGGGGTGGCCCAGATCCTATGCCAATATAGGAGGGGTCGCAAATGAGCTTCGAGAAATACTTTTTTCATTGCCGAAATCCATAAACAGAGGATGCAAGTGGGTGCTGATTGGAAGCGAAACCAGTTCTCTTATAAATTATATCTCTGACTTTAGCAGGCCTGTGATGTTGCCAACCCCCTAGAGCTTGGTGCCAATCATAGCAGCTCCTAAAGCTTTTGCTTCATAGATTTTCAGAGACGGTGCAACAGGTCTAGTATGAGAAGCACAATTTTCTTATAGAATTACTCCAGTTCTCTGCCTATGCTTTATAGTTGCCACGTCAATATGCTGGCCCCAGGATAGATTTGGCGAGAGTTTACTACCCAAATATTTAAATGAGTCCACCTGTTCTCGTAAGTAGTTCCCCAGAGATAACTTACCCTTAAAATTCTCACAGTGGTTAAAGGCCAGGTTTTTGCAAACCACTATGAGTTTTAGAGATTAACAACAATAGCAGTATCTTAATTTTGCCTGAGATGGAGCATCAGTTAGATTGTGAGAAGGTAGTGTCCCAGACCATTTATATATAAAGAAAATAAAGTAGGGCCAGTACACATCCGGGCGGGACGTCCTTTAACACGGGAATCTTTTCAGTCAGTTGTCCCTGTGAGCCCCACCGAACCCGAGCAAAGTTATTTTTATGTAGTTTAACAGAGATAATATGTAAGGAGGGATCCCTGTCTCTTCCACGACTGTGCATAGCCTTGAAACTGGTACTAAATCGAACGCAGATTTGAGGTCGATAAAGGCGACCTATTAGTCACCCTTTCATTTCAAGACAGTCTTCCAATATATTATAGCAACTCTGAAGACCCGATCTATTGTTGATGTCTTAGTCTAAAGCCTGCTTGCAGCAGGCTTATAATATAATTATTTTCTACCCAATGTTGGATCCTTACTAGTACCATTTAGCAAAAGACTTTCTGTAGGCAGTCAATTAAACTAATGGGCCTATAGTTAGCTGGCAGGCTTTTGTCCCTCTTTATATTCAGGTATGGACTTGAAGCTCCTCCCACTCTCCATCCATATTTTTTATTGGCTTGTGTCATTGTCCTTTGTAAACTATGGCTTTTCATTGGTCAATAGGCTTAGAAGCCCATCCTTAGTACTGTCTTGTCTCATTTTGTAACCCATCATGACACCCCCTGTTACATTTGTTGTTACTCGGTAGACTTTAAATACAGCCTCCGAGCTTTTGGTGGCAGGATATGCTCTCCCCCCAACACTTTATTTTTTGCTCCTAGCACGCCACGCTTATACAGTGGTGCTGTGCCTTAAGTTTGTTGTTTGCAGCCCGAATGCAGCCGCATGGTTTTCTTTTCTTACTATTTGTTCAGTTTTTGGTTTACAAGTGCCCCATACGGTGCTTTCACTTTAATGTGGGCCACGGCATTTTCTTTAGACATGGCTCGTCAAATGAAAGGTGCGCAACCGCTATTATTGTGAAACCGCGTCATGGGGCACCTTTACAAAAAAAAAGCATTTGTTAACTTTCTTTTTTTTTGTTTAAAAGCGCCCTATACTGCGCTTTCACTTTAATGGTGGCCTCGCCCCTTTCTTTAGACGAGCTGGGCTTAAAGAAAGGTCGTGGCCAACATTAACATGAAAGCGCGGCATGGGGCACTTTTCCAAAAATAGCATCTGCAATGCAATAGGTCTCCCATTTGTGAGAGTTTAAGCTATTGGCATTGTCATTTACAATGCCAATAACTCAAACTCTCGTAAATGCAAGACCTATTGCATTGCAAATGCTTGTTATACATTGGAACCACCTCCACTCCCTACCAAGATGACAGAATAGGAACTCCCATAGCTATCTCGTTGACAATGACCAGTATGTAATGTGTCCATACATCTATATCATGGAGGTAGACATTTACTGGAATACTGTCTGAGCCAGCAATTCTCCTTCTAGAAAAGTTGGCCAGCGAATTAAAAATATCCTCCCAAGAGCAGGGTAGCAAATTAAAATTAATCAATGAGGTTTTTAAAGATATATCACCCAAGTTTGTGACATCATCATATTATATGGCTGAAAAATGATTGAACCAATCAACAGAAAGGACATGATTCTGGGGCTCGAACCCTGCTGTATGCTCTCCTCTGCATACTGTAAATAATCTAGGGCAACTTCAACTCTATAAAACAACACAACCTAGAACATGTCAAATAAAAAGTAGTGACACTATAGTTAAGAAAAATACAATATCATTTATTTAGTATATATAGTCACATATCGTATAAGGAAAACAGAGTCATGATAAATCACTATTAATATTTTTTATATATATAGCGAGTGCAGCATACCTATTTCAATCATTCATCATGCATTTACACTTCTAATTTATTTTGTAAATACAGTTCTGTTTTTGATGACAGTACAATTCATTAATCAGCTATATGTAGTGTAACAATTAAATTTACATTAGAACATAGAATTTTCGGGTGGTTTTCAAAATAGTTTCTCAACGCGGGTTTCGGCAGACTACTGCCTTCTTCAGGCGTTCCACCTCCAAATAGTATGTTCAATTTTACTGTCAAACTAGATGTGGTCAAGATGACAGTAAAGCAAAGGAGAAATACAATAGTATCTTGATAGGGTATGGATTCAAGGTTAATTTCTTGAATTAAATGCAATGGAATCAACTTATAAAAGAAGAGCGATGCAATGAACTAAAGGTACGGGTCTCTTCAATATTCAGTTTGATAGGAAATAGAAACTCCTCTTTTTGAATCGACACGAACCTCCGTTGGTCTTTCCAGCCACGCTGGCTGCAGGTCTTGAGCTGTCTGCACTCGGTGATCATTTTATCGTTGAAGTCTCATTACCTAATGGATTGGCAGCTCATCCATTGATTTTGTATCGTTCTGTTTATGGTCATTTGTGGAAATCTACAGAATGAGGAGTTTTGTGCCTCTCCTTTATCGCATTGCCTCCTCTACTCAAGGTTGAGTCTCTATTTCCTATCAAACTGTCTAGGTGAACTTCACATTAGTTTTCAGGGGACCCCTTGTCTTTGCGTATGCTCTCCTCTGGCCATTAACTCCCAAAACCGAGAGTCGTCCTTGGGCGCATGTCTCCACTAAGTCTCGCCATCTCTTATCGTCCCACTCTTTTCTGCCCCTAGCCAATGGCAACTTTTTTTTCCCTTTTATGACCTTGGCTAATATCTGCCTTAAAATTTCTGCACTCTCTATTAAACCAGCTACCCCCTCCACTATGCACCAACTTTTTATTTACACGTGGAGCTACAAAATGAGCGGCAATCTCCTTGAAGAACTCTGTATGCATTTCGATAACCTCACATTTATCCTTGATTACAAATACACTGCAGTAATTTAGGCAAAAAAGCTAGGGCAGCATTCTTTATAGTAGCTGAAAGCTCAGGTTTCTCACTGATTGGCCGCCATTTAAGGCAGCATTTTCTGCTGTGTGTTCGATATTCCTAGTTCTAGGAAGGATTGAGCAGTCAACACAAAACGTATTAAATAAGTCCTCCAGCCTAAGACTTAAAGGATTATGATCACTCTCTTCCCTTTCTAGTACAGTCATATCATTGACAAGGTGCCACAGATTCAGATCAACCATTACATAATCAATGTGACATTTTGATTTAGAATTGTTAAACGTATATGGCCCCTTACGATCAGATTTGTCCTCCTATTTGTATCTCGTACACCAATTTCGATAGTGAGCACCTTCAGCTGGAGGACAGCCCATGTCCTTCTCTGAACTGGGGTGATCTCCAGATGGGGAATAGCCCATCTTTCGTCCTCCTCTGCTGCAATTTCAACATCATCCTTTTCAAGGGGCACAAATGTAGAGTTCAAATCACCAGCCTGAATCCGATATACCCTGGCTGTTGTCTATTCAAGAAGTCTTCCAAGGATTGAATTGTTGGCGAGGCAGTCCCACCCATTTCCTCTCTTGCATAAATATTAGTGACACAATACACTTTCTACTGCAACTTACTTCAACACCTATATAGCCTTACTATCAATCTCCCCCACTTTGCTACTCTTTGCTGGGATAAAATCTGTCAAAAACCCCGGTATATGCATAGGGCTTGTGCACCAAGGGCCAGATGTATCAAAGGGTTTTGCCCATTCTGTGTCTATGGGAAAATGTGTTCATACATAAGGCCCTAAGTTTCTTGAAAGAAGCATATGTCATAATTATCGATAAAGCGACACCAATAGGGAAGTATTAGCTTAACCTTATAGGCTGCAACATTCCAAGAAAATAATGAGGTAGTCGATGAAACATAGTTAACATACCTAACATATATACCTAAGGGGACAAATAGATAAGACAATCAGTCACCTCAATGGAGTCTACTTGAATACTCCTAAATGAGAGTAATTACTATTTTCCTGGAATATCTGCGTATCTGTAGATCTTAGTATGTTAGCGTTCTCTGCGGGTTCTTCCGCACCCTCTGTCGGTAGACCCCCCAACTGCCTTGTTAGTCTACTTGCTCTTTATCCTCCCAGTAACAAAGTGTGATAGTTATTACACACGTATGTGCCTACGTAGGCCCCTTTTCTTTGAAGTTTATTATAAGAGAAAGTACCTAAACCATCTCAAAGTCGGTCATTGTTATCAAGCCCAGACCTGGCATCTGGCATGTGGACAGTTTCACCAGATTGCTTCAGTGCCCTTCCTGCTGCACCTATATATTTAAACTGTATACTTGAGGTTTTAGGAGGGCAGGACCGGATGTCTAATGTGACAAGGCCATCAACGATATGCTTATTCATAAACACGAATTAAATTTTATCAAAGGGAATAGCAACATTGGAACATCTTCTAGCCCCCATGATGTCATCCCTGATAACTGAATAACATTCCCTGGTATGTCTTATCAAGTGGACTACTTTGTTTTTTATTGACTCCTCGTCTTCAAAGTTCGTAGAGTCTGACAATTTGGGGACGTTAATCATCGCCAATTGAAACCCGATCTTTTGATGGTTATTTAGATGATTCCTCCCCCTTGGATAAACCCTCTCACTTTCACCAAGCGGAGTAAGGGCACTGTTTCTGTTTCTACTGCCGGGTCCTGGGGCATCAGGATTAAGCATCGGTCTGTGGTTGCCTAGTTGCTACTTGGGTCAAATAAGTTGGCCTCAGCAAACTCTTCCTAGAGTTAATAGGCCTAACTGCTGGTGCTAGTGAGGTAGCTACACTTGCGCTTCCAGTACTAGGCCACTGTGGCCCACCTTGTTGCAACAATGACCCCCTTAAAGTCAAAATCTGATCCATTTTGCCCATGAGAAGACCTAGTGTCTGTTTCAACTCACCCACCTCAGCTTTCATAATAAGAGGGAGACGGAGAGCCATCTCAGAGGCCGATGAAGTAGGGTGTGTTGGACCCGTCCCCAGTGTTCTCTTATCAATAACAGATGGGACTATAGTTTCACCCTCCTTCTCCATCAAACCTATTTTGACATACTATTGGTGTACCCGGAGATGACACTACATCCTCTACTTCTTCTATTTGGGCAGGTGATAAGCATTGGGTAGAGGGTGGTAGCACTGTTTTTTTTTTTTAAATAACATTTTTTGGGGACACTTTTTCACTTTGGTGGCAGCAACTCTCATTTTGACGGGTAACAGCCCCTATAAGGGACTCCACCTTCTCAATTAACTGATCAATGTCACTTAAGGTTTGACTGTCAATTTGCTGAGTAGCTTTGCTGTGTTTCACAATCGCTTGTGCAGGTTCCACGGCCTCCCGCTTCCCCATACTGCCAAGAAGCCAGAGGCAATTATAATACATAATAGTCAAACTCAGATCATGTTCCTCATTGAGTTCTGGAAATTATATAAAGATTAAATAAGATACCTCCCCCCTTCACTTCCCCTCAACAGGAATACACCCCACTGGTGACCTCGCATGAACTTGGCCCTATGTACCCTTTCTTCTTTATTATAGATGTGTAACTCAGTTTTATAACCTGAATAACCGAACAGCTACGGCACGCAGGCACAATGTCAGCGCACCAGGTATGAATACATGCATGACCGTAACCAAATAATAAGTAATAGTCTGGCATAAAGATGAGGCACAGTTCGTCTTTATACCCAGGAAAAAAAAATGAGCTGGTTTTCTTGGCCCTCAAAGGGGCCTCTGTCAATTAGTAGTCAAGGCTGGTGGGCGGCTTTTTCGCTTTCCTTAATGCACAGTTTGAGCACACACAGTCCCACACTCTTCAGTAAGAGTTGTGATTACAACGGCAGTCTTGGAACACCCAGCCTGCTAGGTCATCGCAGGCTTCTCAGAGTGCAAATATCAGTCGAATCCATTAAGGTCAAAGCACAGGGAAGCACGCAGTCGGTAAGTTCAAGAAATAGGCTAAAAGCAATAATGCTTACCATCAAGAGTGCCCCATAACAAAATTCAAGGGGGCGGGGGTGTGGCCCTGCCCTGCCTCTTCCTGGCAAGTACAGGCCTTTGGCCCACGCCATGGGAAGATGAAAGGCGCTTTATAGAGCTGCGGCGGCGGAGCTTGAAGGGGCCCCTCCTCCTCAGATGCAGACCCAAAGCAAGAACAGCTCCACTCAAAACAACTCTTAATGCAGCAGCAAGACTGGTAGCAGGAACTAGACGCTTCAACCACATCCACCCATCGCTTAGGTATCTAAACTGGCTTTCCCTTGAGGCAAGAATTCAACTGAAAATTGCCTGCCTCATACACAAAGCATTACATTTCAAAGAACCAAGGGGCATATCAGCAAGGAACGGCGATGAATAACGCAAAGCATGCTCAGCGCTTTGTTATTCATCGCTGTCTATCTCTGGAATTTGTCGCCCTGGTAGCGCGTTATCAACAACGCGTTGCTCCAGGTCGATAAAAATTCAACAGAGATAGCGGGGAAAATCGCCGTTTTGCAGGGAACATCGCTGGTTTTCCAGCGATGTTCCATGCAAAAGGGCGATAACCTTGCTGATACGACCCTGTGGTCATAGCAGCATAATCCACCCTCTATGTTAGGGATGGGTAAGTCAGAATTTTAGCAGACGTTAGTTTTTGGAAAAAACAGCGTTTTTCTCCAAAAACTAACATCTGCTAAAATGCTGGGGCAGCCTTGTAAATATTGCGATGTGCACATCAGCGATATTTGCAAGGCTGTACTGCCCAGTGACGACCACTTTGCATCTCATTAGAGATGTAAAGGGAGGCGTCGGGGAAAAAGGGTGCTAACATGCAATTATGCATGTTAGCACCCTCTTGTAAATAGGGCGATAGTTTTATCTCCGCTTTTTTGGCTTTTAAAGCCCTTGTTAATATGACCCCAAGTTACCTGACAGAAAAGATTTGAATCTCCGGTGGCAGCCGCTACCTAAGAAGTGCTAACTCTCTCAGATTTGACCCTCCTATATTCCGAAAACAAAAAACTTACACACGATCCTTCTCCGGGGCAGTGCCATGGATCTGGAACTCCTTACCACCCAAGATACGCTCTAACCCATCGACCCTCTTGTAAAAAAAAGAAGAGGTAAAAAAGATACTAATGAATAGATTCCTTGCATAGTCTTTGGAGTCCTAGGACACAAGGATTGTTTCAAAGACAGCAACTTTCAAATGGATTAGAGACGTCATTTACAGGAGAACCCTCAAAAACTCTCCTCCTCGGGGTACCTGGGGGCATATCATCAAGGGTCTTATCTCCGCTTTTCTGGCTTTAAAAGCCAGAAAAGCGGAGATAAAACCAACGCCCTATCAACAAGAGGGTGCTAACATGCGTATTCGCATGTTAGCACCCTTTTACACTACGCCTACCTTTGTATCTCTAATGAGATGCAAAGTGGGCATTCCTGGCATACACTACATGTCAGGAGAGCAATAACGTGTCTTTACGCTATCAGCAAGGATGCCCTTGCATTTTAGCAGACGTTAGTTTTTGGAGAAAACTGCTGTTTTCTCCAAAAACTAACGTCTGCTAAAATCCTGACTAAGCCACCTCTAACATTGGGGGTGGATTATGCTGATACGACCACAGGGTCGATTCAGCAAGGTTATCGCCCTTTTGCAGGGAACATCGCTGGGAAACCAGCAATGTTCCCTGCAAAACAGTGATAACATCGCTATCTCTGGAATTTTTATCGCCCTGGAGCAGCGCGTTGGTGATAACGCGCTACCAGGGCGATAAAAAGCAGAGATAGCCAGCGATAAGAAAAGTATCGCTAAGCACGACCAGCGATAATTATCGCTGGCCGTTGCTGATATGGCCCCTGGTTCCGAAGAGTTTCAGAGCAGAAGCAAATACCCACCACAAAGTTGCTAGAACAATAAAGACTAATGGAATATTAATGGACCGACTGTTGTATAATTGTGCTATGTGTTGCAATAGCCCATTGTGACGCTTTACTTTGATTTATCTGTCAATACCTTTAATCTTGCACTTTCAACCCTATGTCCAGCGCTCGGATACCCATGGGTCATGTGTGCACTTTATAAAACACTCTAAATAAAAATAAATAAAGACTTGGGGGCATATTATCAAGGAACGGCGATAACATTATAGCCGCTTTAGCGGCAGGAAACTGCCGCTAAAGCGGCGATAATGGGCTTGATAATATGCCCTTGTGAATTCCCATAGAAGCCCAGGTTCTGGTGTGAACCTGGGCTTCTATAGGAATTCTCCGCGGCATATTATCAAGCCCATTATCGTCGCTTTAGCGGCAGTTTTCTGCCGCCAAAGCGGCGATAATGTAATCGCCTTCCTTGATAACATGGCCCTTGGACTATGAGTCTTCCTAGTCCAAGCCGCCACGAGATCAACTGTGTCCCGCAGGAAGACGAAAAGCACTTTATAGCGATGATACGGTTTTGCAGGAAGCGGCCTCTCCTCCTCAGATGCAGACTGGGGTTTTGAGTCCCCCCATCCAGGCCGCCAACAATGAGGCGCACCTCCTCCTGTTGCGCAGGAAGATGAAAGGCGCTTTAAAGTGCTGATGCAGCGTTGCCGGAAGCGGCCCCTCCTCCTCAGATGCAGACTGGGGTTTTGAGTCCCCCCCATCCAGGCCGCCAACAATGAGGCGCACCTCCTCCTGTTGCGCAGGAAGATGAAAGGCGCTTTAAAGTGCTGATGCAGCGTTGCCGGAAGCGGCCCCTCCTCCTCAGATGCAGACTGGGACTTGGAGTCTCCCCAGTCCAGGCAGACAATAACGAGGCCAACTGCGTTAGTGTTCATGCGTGTAGGCAGAAACATACTTTATGGGTGCGCATCAGCGCACATGCTTGAGTGAGTGCATGTGCAAAGGCTTGTGTGTATGTCTTGACTGTGCTTAAATGTGCGTGCCTGCCTGTAAACACCTGCACATAGATTTCTCCAATAAACCATTTTGTCGAGATGGGTGTTACCTCGATCATCCCCCCATGGCTCTGCTTTTCCAGTACTGGGTACAGGTCAGGAGGGGAGTAGAAGGAGGACTCCGAGAAGAGTCTAAACAGCTATAATGTTTTCTTTACACAGCTTCTGAAACAAGTACTTACACTATTTGAATGACACACGCAATCAGCAGTGGCTAAAGTGCCTCTGTGCTTCTTACCAAGCAAGCAGAAGCCGTGAGAACTGGATCAGCATGAGTGGAATGTGAACTGGAGCGACATGGGCTCCTGAAGCCTGAAGCCACATCAAAAACCACTGGAATATAGGCCTTGAAAAGGGGGAGGGGCGCAGATGTGGTTCTTTAGAGGGATTTAAATAGAGTTGAATTCTAGATTTGATTCTTTGCAGTCGCCTCAATGGTTTTTTGGGAGAGGGTGGGAAGGGGGGTCTAGATTGTGCTTTGTAGGTTGAGTCTACCTGACAGTACAATCTGTCTGGTTGCAAAAGGCCTACTGTGGGCTTACCACGCAATTGGATGGAGCCCTCACATTGCTTACCATTGGTTGGCTTTATTGTCATTCTCATTTGTTTACTTCTTATTCAATGGTGTTTCTTGTCCCAGCTTGTTTATCTCGTTTGTCTCTCACAAGCCAATACTGTAAGTGAAACGGCAGGCACTGCGCCTTGATAAAAGTGTGATAACAGGAGATGTCCCCCTCCCCCTTTAGTTCTGACAATGGTGTAAGCATCTGCCCACAGTTGGGCTGTTATTTCCCTCATGATGAAACTAGAAAATTCCTCTGTCACTTGCATGAAGGTGGAACTATTAGATGATTAGGGACCCTTTTACTGGTTAGCACTGATGACCTTGTTCATATTAGAAAATGGGTAGAAACATGTTAACAAGAGTGTGGATAAGGTCGTCATAGTGCCTACATCAGCCTCTTTTTAGGTCTCGGCTAGCGAAGGCTGCGCTTGCGCAGTCTCGCTCGCGAGATTTAATGACTTGGAGAAGAGGGGCTTGAATTCGCCCCTCTTCTCTCCTCTTCTCCATTGGCTGGCCTCTTAAATGCTGGCCAGCCATTGGAGAAGAGGCTCGTCTCGCAAAACAAGCCCCGCCCTTTTCAGATTCGGGGGCGTGTTTTTTCGTTACTTTTCGCTGGGCGTGTTTTTCTCTCCTCCAGCCAATGGCAAGAGGAGAGAAAAAGAAAAACACGCCCCCGAAAACTACGCTGCGTTTCTCTGAGGCATTAACCCCGGAGAAAGGCAGAGGTGTGCTCGTCCTCTCCCCCTGCTCTCGGCTCCTGCCCTCTCCTCCGCCCTCATCTACCGTCCCGCATCGCCATGCCTTTTGTCTGAGGCATTAACCAAGCGCCTCGAAGCGCCGCTTCCAACCAACCGCAGGCCGGCCGCCTGTCTCCGAGGCCCATAATCCAAGCCACCCACAGCCCGGCCGCATGTCGTAGAGGCCCAGCCTCCGAGCCAATGCCGGCCCACCCTCTGAAGACCCGTCCCTGCTGCTGAGTCCGTGCGAGCACTCAGAGTGTGCACGCGCGCACTTAGCCATAACACTGCAAAGCCTAGAATAGCGGAGCACTTACGAATCTCGTGGGTGGCGCCCTCTCGTGTGTCCTCGCTCTTTGAGGGGTGCAGAAACCCGCTCAAAATGTTCTTGGGGTCCCGCATGCCTTTCATGGTGCGCCGCGCTCTCCCCCCTCGCAGCACTGGGACAGCGTTGTTCCGGCCCCTCTCCCCTCGGCTGGACTAGATCGGGCTTCCTCGGACTGGAATCCTCTCGGAGGTGCGAGCGGCGGCTGCTCTGCTAGCTCCGGCCTCTCTCTGTCCCCTATCAGGGTGTGTGCAGGGGTGTGGGACAAGCATGGCACGCTGACAGCCACGGCACGCAGCCGCAACTGAAACCACCGACATCGCACACACACAGGGAACCGGTTAGTTCACTTTGTTGTCGACACTGTTGCGAAAAATCATCGTTTTTTATGGAAAGACCTGCGACTGCTAAGCAATGAGATGAGTTGAAGACCACCAGCAGGGAGATCCTCGCAGTTAAATATCGTACATTATTACAGCTGTTTGCTAATGCTTTCAAAAGTGTTCATTAAAGGTTACTTGCAGGTTACACACACCGAAAGACATATATTTATTCTTTTGGACGTGTTCTTGGGTTGGATAATTCTGTAAATAATTTATTCTCCCATGACCCACCCTCTTAAGAATTGTACGTTTCGCGTTATTGAGCCCTTAAACTTGTATGCACCATCACACTGCTATTGTTGAGCTGGTAACATAGTACAAATATGTAATGCACATTGTCAGGACAGCACTCCGCGTCCCTCTGTGACTAAATCTAGGCCATTCTTGTAACACAAGTTGCCACTGTCCATCGGAGACAAGAGCTAGGTAGTAGCTCACGTATTTAACAAGAGCCAGTTGTGTTTTCAGACGCTATTTTACACACAGTGTCAGTATTTTTATAGTTTCCATTAGTTTATTTTCTTTGGTCCTTCTTTGGTTTCCATAGCCTATTCTTTTGTGGCAGCCGTGGTTATCATTTTGCCAGCTGGTTCGCAGTGGCCCTACACTTGTTTCCATGGCACCTATCTCTGCCGGGTGGCCCTAGTATTTTGATCTGTGGGGTTCGTCGGAGGCGGCCGACCCGGTCGGGCTTTGTAAGGGTCCGTCCGGCAAAATGGGGGCCGCCATGTTCTTCGGCTGCACTTTCATTGCCTTCGGACCCGCCTTCTCCCTGTTCCTTCTGACAGTAGCGAGGGACCCTCTTCGGGTCATCATTCTGGTGGCAGGGTGAGTGCCGTGAAGAGGCGGTGTTTTTTGTTTCTTATGTGGGTAACACACACAGCGTGGTGTGTTGTCGGCTTAAGAAGGGCAGATCATGAGGGTGTAGATGTACCACTACAACTAGCGATTTGGTGTTGCAGATGTAAAATGATTGCGTTAACAGTATGAGGTTTTATATCACAGTGTGTTGTGACAATATGCTAAATTGATCTTTATTTAGTGCCATAAGGTGGAATGTTTTAGCCAAAGGAAATGGTGAAGTGAACGTGGATTTTAGCTGTGTGTGTTGTGATCAGGATGTGGTACTTTTCAATGAGTTGTGGCGTGGCACGTTTTTGTAACACTGAAATGATGCTGTGCATTGATTTGTTGTGTAGAGGAATTCAGATAGTGTGTCTGTTTATATTGTGTGTTCTGTCCTGGTGTATGGTGTGATATAAGTTGCCGTGGGTGGATGCAGATCACAAAGGACGTAGTTTAGGGCGATTCAATTAATGTGGTCGTTAATAACTGCAGACAACACTACATTGTTATGCGGTTAGCTTCAAACAAAACAAACATTTTTTATTTGAACATGAGAGTGAGGGCAGATGCATGTACGGCACGTTCGAGGATGTTCGGGCTAATGTTGAAACCTTATTTTTTTGCTCAGCACACATTTGCAAATATACATACTCTGTATTGACTGTCAATGTAATAAAGTTGTTTACGCTTCTACCCAAGATCTGCCCTTATCTCCTCTTCTTCACAATTGGATTTTATATTACTGGGGCAGTCAGGTATGACAAGTCATTTTCTTTCCTCTTGTCTTTTGAAGGGAATACAAACTTCTACTTATTCGAACAATCAGAGTCGAGGATTAAAGCTGCTGGAAGTATCTGAATTAAAAAGGGTAGCCGTGCAAGTCATGTGTGAATGATTATATTTTTCTATTCTCTTAGCGAAATGTTTTTATTAAACCTAGAGCCCAGTATAAAGAGTTTTAGCACAGATCTTTATTATACGTTGGTGACTTGCATGTTGGAGGCAGGTGAGCGGCTGCCATGTGAGATGTGCCCAACAGTAGCGAAGGGGCTTCTGGGCACCTGCTCCGGTGTGAGCAAATTGGACGTGCAGGAAGGGCTTCGGCTGGTAGGGGCGTCGACCTGCCACTAAAAAAGGGGATTTGTGTGTTAATCCTTTTTGTAAGATTCCGTGAGGCAGTCCTGCAAACTCTGAAAGACCAAGCTTAACAGAATGTCTGACATTGCCCTTCTAATGCAGAACTCTGTGGCTGCGGTACCCACAAGGCACACTTTTATGTGCCTCTCCTTCGGGGTTTGAGTTGAAGTACTTGCCTTATTCTGAGCACTCCTAACCCCTCCTCATCACAGTGGTGAATACAGAACACGACTATCTCCAGTCTTGAAACTTTCGACCACACGCAGCCTGCCAGGCCAGCATTACCCTGCCTTCCTGTCAGGGCTCTGTGTGGGGGTGGCTCTGTGTGGGGGTGGCTCTGTGTGTGTGTGGGGGTGGCTCTGTGTGTGTGTTTGGGTGGCTCTGTGTGTGTGTGTGGGTGGCTCTGTGTGTGGGGGAGGGTCTGTGTGTGGGTGGCTCTATGTGTGTGGCTCTGTGTGTGTGGGTGGCTTTTTTTGTAGGTGGCTCTATGCGTGGTGGGTCTGTCTGTGTGTGGGTAACTGTGTGTGTGGAGGTGGCTCTGTGGGTGGCTCGATTTGTGTGTGGGTTGCTCTATGTGGGTGGCTCTGTGTGTGGGTGCAAATGCAATAGGTCTCACATTTGAGAGTGATTAAGCTATTGACATTGTAAATAACAATGCCGTTTCTTTAAATGTTTTAAAAACAAAAACATAAACAAAAATGATGTCATGAGCAATGCCAATAGCTTTAACTTTAACAATGCCGAGACCATTGCATTGTAAATTCTTGTTTTCTTTAGTATTTAATCATATGTAGGGTACCTATCAAAAAGAAAAAGCCTGCAGGTTAATTCGAAGGTTTTTGTAAACCTGGATCCCCGTTTTATCCAACAAACATAAGGGCTTATTTACAAGCCCCTTGCGCCGCTGGTACATCACTTTTTCATCATGTTAAAAGTGATGCACAGATGGCGTTAGGGGCTTGTAAATAAGTCCCATAGTTTATTGAGAACTCCCTCACACTGGGAAGCTGAGTCCACCCTGCTAGTACCATCTTACCAGGGTGGGGTGAGGAAGCCTATGATGAAGCATGCCACATTACGTGGGGGAGATTGCCTCATCCAGAAACTGTAGATCTAAGATTCAGGGCTATACATTATAAAATAGACTTTGTTTCTGTTTTGTTGCTCTGTACCCTTTGGGTTTAGAAGATGTGTTGATGTATGGTGTGCATTTTTCCTCCCTTTATCCTGCTGTGATTGAACATCTCGTTTGTCCATGACCTGGAGCGTAGCCTCTTTTCCGTCTCTCCAACTGGCCATCCTCTGTCCTTCCACTGCCCACTTTGATGGAACTACTTTTTTTTCTTTTTGCTTAAGCATTCCATGAGAGCACATGTATTTTCCAGCGGTCTTCCTCATGTGCCTCTCCTCTGCCAAACCAACCTGTTCTCCATTTTGTGGTCTCCCTTGTGTTGCAACCATCTTGCATGCTTCCCCACCCCGCCCAACACTATGCCTCCTCAGGCACCATGTTGCTTTCTCCGTTGTGTGCTTGTACCCCGCCGCAGTGCTGCTCTCCCTTGTGCACTTCTTCCAACCCCCACTCACTCCCGCTGCTTTCCCACAACCGGTCCTACATTCCTCCCAAATTGCTCACAGTCTTTTTTACATATATTCGTTTGGTGGGTGAGGGGGGGGCGGGGACTCTTTTTCAGATCTGTAAAAAAAATTAGAAAGTTGCCCATGTCCTTTTTAGATCTCGCCTGACCCAGCGCATGCGCTGGTCTGGAGAGCCTTATTGAGAGGGCTCCATAAAGTGCTACCAGGCCAGCCTAGAGCTACAGTGCATGTGTGCGGGCTCGCGCGCCACGCTTGACCGCGATTACTTTAGCGGCCGCTTGGCATAACCAATAGGTCTCGCTTTTGGGACCTTATAAGTATTTAGTTATGCAACTGTTGCATCGCTAAACACTTATAAGGTCCCATTGGCGAGACCTATTGGCTATGCCAATGCTTGTTACATGTGTAATGATTCATGCACACCATCAAGCATGACGCTGTGACATCACAGTGTATTTTTTCAATTGGCCATGCGGCGTGTTATCACCAAAAGGTCCCGAAGGCAAGACTTATTGGTTTTGCCAATGCTTGTTTTAGATGGGTCCTTGACCCGTTTTTGAAGAGATAGCTGTACGGCAGTTGAACGGAGTTGGACAAGGACAGTGCTACAATAAGGCAAGTCCAGGCACCTGCCTAAAGGACCAGGATTACTCGATGTTCCGAAGGCAGTTCAGCCTTCTATTACATCACTTCTGAAGGCTGGAACGAGCTGCTGCTACAAATAAGAGCCTCCGCCTCACTTCTTGAATTCCACTAGAAGATGAAGACCTGTCCTTTCTTAGTTGTCCCACTAGGCCCAAGGTGTGGCTAGACTTGCACCTGCACAGCACCAGGTTACCCTCCAGGGTGATACTGCGTTTTACAAATCTGCTTAACATATTTCTGATTGTTCTGCAGTTAGAACGTTCTGTAATGAATACCAGGAGGTTCCGCAGGAGCGTCAGGAATCCGGAGAGAATACCACAGCCTTCCCCGCGGCCTTCCGACTCTATCAGACTCTAGAGTAACGGATGGCACCCCCGGGGAAAACAGGGATACAAAACAAGGGAAGGCGGGAATACTTCAGGAAGGACAAGGGCTCCACGTCTGGTACAGGTGAGGCTGAATACTACTGTAGGGAAAGAAGGGTTAATTTAGCTTTGCAATGATGAGGCTTCTCCAATATTCAATTGTAACCGATAGTCACACATACCATTCTACTGCTAATTCCGTATGAATACTACAGCATTCTACTGCCAGTTCTAGGCGAACAGTAAAGACATAGGCCAGCTTCGAAGAGTATCCTGTACAACAGAGAGATATGAATTCAGACTGGCGTTAATTGTCCCCGCTAAAACCCATGCCTGTGTGACGTTCACCACTTACCCCCACTATGTACGGTGGAACGGGAGTCGTATAGGGTTTATATCAGCTGCAGGTGTAGATAGTGCACCTAATTGAGGGGTAATTCACAGAGGTGTAGTAACCACAAGTAGCCCTCACAAACGTTCTGTAACTATCACACATAGATATGATTATAATACTAGAAACAAAAGGCAGCGCAAAGCGCTGTTACCGTGGTTCAGTTGTGGAAATTCGATATAACCAAGTGGTTCACGCAAGTCTTCCCAAGTAATCACCAACTTATAACAACTCAGGAGGAGCCCCCATAAGAATCAGCGAGGCCGGGGTCAGATTAACAAGAGAGGGAAGGGTAAGATAAGGAACTAAAACAACAAAAGGGGAATGGGTGCGAGGCTAAAAGGCAAATGCCTCCTTTCCTATGGATGCAGAGCGTGGTGTCTGAGCTCTATTCGGCGGGGTGGTAGCGCCGAGAGTCCGGGTGAAACGAACTCCGTTTTCGATATTCCAGAGAACTTCCCGATGGAGAGGGAAGGAAGCTGAAGGGAAACTCGGCAACGAAGGGGACTTAACAGTCCAACGGATGTAAACTACACCAGCGTTAGCACAGCGGAAACAGGAAGCAACAAAAGACGGAAGTCAGGCACAATGATGCGGACGGAAATGGGGCCCAGAACTAGAACGCTAAGCGCGTTCTGGAGCGTTTACGCTCCTTTTATACTCTTGCAATCGCCAAGCAGGGCTCCGGGGCATGACAGTATACTCCCCCCCACAACGGTCCCCCAAGCATTTGGGTTTCTCTGGGTGTCGCAAGTGAAATTGGCGGACCAGACGAGGAGCGTGAACATTACAAGTTGGTTCCCACGTGCGTTCTTCCACCCCATACCCTTTCCAATGAATGAGGTACTGAAGGGATTTCCCTACAATGCGTGAATCCATAATGGCCTCAACCTCGTATTCCTCCGAATCCTGAACGGTAATAGAAGCAGGTTTGTGAGGCAATCGGGTACCCGGTACAACAGGTTTGACCAAAGACACATGAAACACGGGGTGAATCTTAAAGGTGGTAGGAAGTGCTAATTTGAGAGCCACCGGATTGATCACCTTCAGCACTTTATAGGGACCAATGTATTTAGGGTTAAACTTGCGAGGACCACTCAGCGTCATGTATTTGGTGGAAAGCCACACCTTATCCCCCGGTGTATAAATGGGTTCTAAGCTTCTGTGCAGGTCCGCCCCCTCCTTATACCTCACTTTAGCCTGTTCTAAGTTCTCCCCAACCTCTCTGTGTATGTTCTGCAATTGCCGAACCAGATCTGTAGCTGCCGGAGTACGACTGGTAAGGGGAACTCCGGATGGTAATAGCTTGGGGTGAAAGCCTGAAGCCCAGAAGAAAGGCGTGTGAGAGATAGAGGAATGTGGACTGTTGTTGTATGCTATTTCTGCTAACCATACCCACTCATCCCAATCGGTAGGGGACTAGAGGACCTGAGTTCGAATGTACTGTTCAAAACATTGGTTGATTCGCTCAGTCTGACCATCTGACTGAGGATGGTGACTCGAAGACAACCGAACATCTATCTGTAGCAAGGCACATAAATTTCTCCAGAATCGAGACACAAATTGGGTCCCTCTGTCCGAAATCAAGACAGATGGGAAGCCATGGTGGCGAACTACTTGCCGTGGAAACACTGAAGCCATCTCAGCAGCCGTAGGTAACCCCCCCACCGGGACAAAGTGAGCTGTTTTAGTAAAAAGATCAACAACCACTAACAAAGTATTGTTCCTTTTCACCGTGATCGGTAAGTCCACAATAAAATCAAGCGACACCGTGTGCCAGGGACCAGGAAGAGTGGGTAGTGGTAAAAGCAGACCCACTGGATTTTGACGGGACACCTTGGTTTGAGCGCAGACATGACAGGTTTTCACATATGTCTCTATATCTTCCAGCATTTTGGTCCACCAAAAGCGTTCCCGGATCGCCTTGGCGGTTTTCTTGATCCCTGGATGGCCTGCCATGGGATGTGCATGATACCACTTCAAAACCTGGTCTTGTAATTTCAGGGTTGGTAACACCACTCCACCTTGAACGCAAACATATCCTTTTTCGATCGTTGTGTCTTGCGAGCCCACTAGTTCTTTCATGTTTACCGAGGACTGACTCTGTCTGATTAGATTCTGGAATCCTGTCTCAGAGAGCACTCCTCTTATGATGACGTCTCTAGCGATTATATTGGGCGACTCAGATGGCTCGTCCGGTTGTAAGAAACCCAGTCGAGATAAGGCATCAGCCTTGCCATTTCGTCGTCCAGGCCTGTATTGTATAGTGAACTCATATTCACTGAAAAATTTGGACCACCGCAGTTGACGCATAGACAAAGCTTTGGCCGACTTCAAGTACTGGAGATTACGATGGTCGGTGTACACCACAGCAGGATAACGAGCGCCCAACAGATATTGCCTCCATTCCTCAAAGGCCTTTTTGACTGCAAGTAACTCCTTGTCTCCTACCGCATAGTTGTATTCCGCAGGTGTGAACTTATGTGAGTAATAGGCCACCGGGTGGAAGTGACCTGTGCTAGGATCCACTTGACTCAAGACACCTCCTACTGCCACTTGAGAGGCGTCCACCTCCACCACAAAGGGCAAGGCGGGATCCGGATGACGCAAGACAGGGGCCCGCGTGAAGGCCCGTTTCATGTGATCAAAGGAGTCATCGGCCTCTTTAGACCATACATATGGAACTCCTTTTTTCAGGAGTGTGGTGAGGGGACTGGCCAATTCCGAAAAGCCGCGTATAAATCGCCTATAAAAATTGGCAAATCCCAAAAAAACTCTGCAGGCCTTTAACAGCCACAGGAGCCGACCAGGAAAGAACTGCGGAGATCTTGATGGGGTCCATAGCAAGACCCCAAGGAGACACTACAAACCCTAAAAAGGGTACTTCCCGGGAATGAAAGGTACACTTCTCCAGTTTACAATATAAGTGATTATCGCGGAGGCGTTCCAACACTCTATGGACATGGCGGGTGTGATCAGCCATGGAAGGGGAGAAGATTAGGAGATCGTCAATATAGGCGATCACAAACTCGTCCAGCATATCTCTGAGCACCTCGTTGATGAAAAATTGGAATGCCGCAGGAGCATTACAAAGCCCAAAGGGCATTACAAGGTACTCGAACAACCCATAGTTGGTAAAAAAAGCTGTTTTCCATTCGTCTCCCTCCCTGACACGCACCAGGTGGTAAGCGCCCTGCAAGTCCAGCTTAGTAAAGAACTGGGCTCCATGTACTCTGTCAAGGAGGGAGGCGATGAGGGGTAAAGGGTACCGGTTCTTAATGGTAACAAGGTTGAGTTTTCTGTAGTCTATACAACAGCGAAGACCCCCCTCACGCTTGGGTATGAAAAACAACGCAGAAGAGGCAGGAGAGCGAGAAGGACGGATGAATCCTTTGTCCAACATCATGTCCAGGTGCTCCCTCAAGTACAAATTTTCCTTTTCTGTCAACGCATAGACCCGGCTACAGGGGATTCTGGCTCCTGTCTCTAGATCTATACTGCAGTCATACACCCTATGCGGGGGAAGAACCTCAGCTTCTTTGGGATCAAAAACTGTCTTCAAATTTTGATAACAGAAGGGTAGCTCTGTAGTAGACTCCTCTTGCTCTAAGTCATGGTTCACCTGTGCACTAGCAATCAAAGACTCCTGACCAGTAGTAGCCCGAAATGTCAGAGTAGAAGTTTTCCAATCTATGACCGGATTATGAACCTTAAACCATGGGATGCCCAAGAGCACAGGAATCTGTGGAGACCGGATTAAGTCAAAAGCGATTTCTTCGTGATGATCGGGATCTATACTCATATGAAGCATTACCGTACTATGTGTTATGGGCCCTGAAACAAGGGGACTACCGTCTATAGTGGTGACTTTGCTCATAATGGGTTTTTGTATGGTAGGTATGAGATTCTCTCTAATCCAATCTGAATCCATGTAATTCCCGGAAGCCCCAGAATCAATCATAACTGCTACGTGAATACCCTGTTGTTGGAAAGACAAATAAGTGGATACATACAAATGTGAGGTGGGTGTGGTGTCGATCTCAGAGGAGGAGACAGTGCATCCAGAGCTACCCGGGATTCGTGTCTCACAGAACCCCGGGCTTTCTAGTTTCCCGACTTCATGGTCTGAGTTGGCTTAATCGGACAAAGGCGCAAGAAATGTCCGACCTTACCACAATAAAGACATAGTCTATTAGCTTGCCTTCTTTGCCGTTCTTCGGGTGATAAGGGACCCCTCACCACTCCGATCTGCATAGGCTCGTCTTCCTCAATGCCCTTAGGGGACTCGGTCTTTTTATCTCTGGTGGCTATATAACGGGGTTCAAATTTTCCCTTCTCTTGTCTCCTCTCCTGTAACCTATGTTCTATCTTAACCTTATCTACCTTATTGTAAGTAAGGCAGGCAGTTTTTGAATGTAATTAAAGTATTGTGTGGTAGTGCACTGCCATTTACAGATAGCACATTTTCCCTTGAAATGGCTACCATATTTGCACGGATGTCAGAAATTGGGTTTCAGTGAATATTGATCATTTGTGCATCACTAAGAGTCTTGATTTGACCCTATTAAAATCTTTCTGTTTCCATCCCACTTCAGAATTACCAAAAATTGCTTCATTTTTGCTTTCCTAACTTCAGAATGTGTATAGTTCATTTACAGGCATTTACATTTTATTGTTACAAAAATAATGAAATCTTACTTTTTGTCGTTCCACACTCCTTGTACCTCAGCAAGATTATCACATAATCCACTTGATTATTCTTTCACTGACTGAAATGTAAGATTTAATTGTAAACACCAATCCCCATATTAAACAAGCAAGCATTGGCAAAGCCAATAAGTCTCAGCTATACAAGAGCTACTAGTCTTGACAATGTGTTTTTGCCGTGTTGTACACCAGTGTGGCTGCTGTTAAAATTGCTAAAAGTGAGTGGTGTGCAGTAGGAGGAATAGTGTTGTAGACTGAATTTGTTGGAGTAGAATGTTGTAGAGTTCAGTGGCAGAGTGTGTCAGAGTGCAGTGAATTGGAGTAGAGTGGATAGGAGTAGAGTGGGGAGGATTGGAGTGGGTGGACTGGATTGAAATGGGGTGAAGTGGATTGGAGTGGTGGATTATATTAGAGGAGAGTGATTTGGAGTGGGATAAATTAGAGCGGACTGCACTGGGGTAGGGTGGATTGGAGTGGGGCATATTGTTTTGGGATGGGGTGAGGTGGACTGGAGTGGGGTGAATTGGGATGCGGTGGGTGAAGTGGGGACGATGGGTTTGGATTGGTTTTGGATTGGAGTGGGGCAGATTGATTTTGATTAGAGTGGGATGGACTGGTGTGGGGCAGATTGTTTTGGATTGGACTGGGGAAGATTTGATCCCCCTTCTTCTTCCACTCAGACACCCCTGAATCTGCTGAAACAACTACGGAAGACACTCCTGTGCACACCTGGCACCCAAAGCTTGGAACAACATTCCCCTGCACTTTAGGACCACATCATCGCTCCAGCAATTCAGGAAAGAACACAAGACTTGGCTGTTTGAATGAACAAGATCATCACGAAGCAGTTAGCAACACCAACGTCTTTGGACCCTCACTGGGGATTTGCTGTGCCTCATAATCCATTGATTAATGATTGGAGTGGGGCAGATTGTTTTTCATTGGAGTGAGGCAGATTGTTTTGGATTGATGGGCCAATTGGAATTGGGAAGAATGGGGTGAGTTGGGAAGACTGGAGTATGGTGGATTGGATTGAGTGGGGCTGATTGGGGTATACCGCATGATTATGTGTTAAAGCATTTCAGAAATTACACATAAGAAATAAACAATGTCACTTTGCAATAAAATAATCCTCATCTTTTGAGAACAACACCCAATAGCAAAATCAAAAGAAAACATGAGTGCAAAGTGAGAAAAGAAGACTTAGCAAACTATAAGAAAGTTTACTATAAAAAATAAATATTTGCAATTTGTTGGTCCTGTTGGACACCTTTTTGTCAGCCACACACCTTCTGTTTGCATGGCACTAAAAGTTAAAAAGAACAAAATAGTACCTCAATCACGTTGACCGCACCAGACAGGCACTGATTTAGTTGAATCAATCAGTGCTTGGTCCCAGCTCCACAGTGAAGAATGGAAATTATGTTAGGCCTGCCTTGACTGACGAATTACGAGGCTGTAAAGAAGAGTGCCACGCAAGCCAACAAGTGGTAAGCAACGGGCAGGCCCCAAACCCTTTTTGTTAGGTGTCTCGCTTGTGCATGCTGTCGCAGGCTCGACCATAATAAGAAGCAATTTGTCACAAGACACAGCTTGACATTTGACCTCTATCTTTGAAACGCAGCAAATGTGCAACGATAAATACAGAATTTAAAGGCATCTTAATTTATTGCTTTGACTTTTGTGCACCCCAAAAATTGACTCATGGCCCAGTTTAGGAAATACTGGTCTATGGTTTTAGATTGTTGAACATTATTGAATCTCAATTTATTTTGCGCCTTTGTGGTTGCATCAACTTACCTACTCTTGAGCCCCTTTGGGAGGCTAGCACCCAGATACTTCCAGCTCTTGGCTCTTGTGCCTGGCAGAGTAGCATGCAGACAAGTAATAAATAACATTTGAGTCCTCTTGACCTGAACCAAGATGTTCCTATTTAATCTGCCTAAAGCACTGATCACCTCAGATGCCAAAAGGGGAGGATGAGTGGGCTATCTGGGGCTCCTAATAGAGTATTCCCACCCAAGGATTTTTGTCTGGAGCAGCATCCTTTATGAAATCTTTTCGTTCAGTTAGACTTCCTAGCAGGTGAACATTAAGACTTGAGCAGACACAAGTACACTGCGAGGACAGACTGCATTATATTGCACGTATCATGAAGGATTGCCTGCGTACAACTAGAACAGAATTTTGAACAGTGTGCAAATTCACCTTCAAAAACTGTTAAAGAGGTTCCTTGCCTGTGGGCACATCATCCTCCCTAGTTTTAATTCGAATGCGTGTTGCTGAACGCATCAACTGAATACATTAGAATCTTTTTGTGCTCCCTTATTAAACTGAAGCTTGAAACAATCAGAAGATAAGGGCTTGTTATTTTTTACAGAAGTGCTCGGAGGATATAAGCACATCAATCTCTCAAATGGCAAGGATGGGACGTCCAACCCTGTGATGCGAGTCCCTTTACGTCACGTCATGCATGTACCGAAGTTTCGAAGATGCACTAACTATTCTTCTTAAAGCTGTATCTAATCTAGCTCTCAAGTGGGAGGATATGTCACACGCTGCCACAGGAGTACTGCCATATACCTTTGACCTAAGTTGCTATACTACAATATAAAGGTGTAGTATTTATTATACAGCTGTAATATACTAGGATAACATTTGTTATTTATGTTTCTCATTGAGCCAGTAACCTGAACAGCAGGCTCTAAATGTGTTTTTTTTACTGCTACGTCCCACAAAATGTGTTTGCCACGCTGTGATGTCACCAGATGAAGCTCCAACTTCCCTGGCACCCACCCTACCATCCCTCCTCGCATGGATCTCCAGAGCCCCAAGCAAAGCAGTGGAATTACAGCCGACAGGGTCACATGCCTTCTCTCAGGTCACCACAGAAATGGAGGAGCCATAAATATAAATTTATAGAAGTAAAATTCTGAATAATGGGTTGCATTTAACCTCAGCATACTGACTGAATTCACAGACAACGGAAATGAACATCTCATTGGCTCTCTGATGTTACTAAGAACCTTTACATAAAATACATCTCAAATGGCCTACTATATATACCTTATTAGGTTTTTGGTGAAAACATTCTCAAGAAGAAGAATATGGCTCCCATCGTGCCCCATTCCTTTCATAAGGTGTGCTTGAATAATGCAATAACTATAATCATGCAATTTATAAGCCACACTACCATAGTGCACAGTAAAAGCACTAACAAGCCCTGTGAGTGTTGACTGATGGGGCTCAGGAACAATCCCTACTGAGTCTTTGGCGGGACTGATAATCCAAATTCAGACCTTATCTGTAATATTCCGTTTGGGACCGGTCCGTTTCTGCTCTTCGTGCTCAGGAGACTAGAAGAAATCTATGGGGTGTGGGCAAAACTTTGGAACGTATCAGACGTGTTTTGTGGCAAGGTTTGTATAGGGCAGGCCAAACAATCCACAACGTTTTGTACTATGCAAGTGACAGAAGTTATGTCTTTCTGGGGAAGCAGTACAAGATATATCCTCACTTCCCATGCAGAGAAACCAAGTACAATAAACTCTTACTCAAAAGACAAGACCATCTAACTCAGGCTCTAAAAATGGCACAAACTGCACCCTTGCACACTATCCACCCTAAGGCTGTAGTTAGGATTACAAATGAACTTATAAGCTCAGCTTTTTGCACCAATTCATTTGCATCATCTCCCTGTAAGCACAACTTTTCTCCATCGACATCAACTATCGCGAAGATTTATATAGTGCGGCCACCCGAGAGGGTACCCAGGTGCTTGGGTGTCATGATGGTTCAGGTGACTAAGTCGAACAGCCATGTCTTGAGTGCTCTCTGGAATTTAAGTAGAGGTGGCGGTCGTAGCTTCGGCGAGCGATCGTTCCAGGTTTTCACCGTGAGGTAGGAGAAGGAGCGTCCTTTGCTGTTGTCTTGGTGGATGTGGGTGGTCGAATGAGAGGGAGGTGGAGCATAGTTGTCTGGTACGGTGGTGGAAGTTCAGACTATGGTTGATGTAGGCTTGTCCTTGGTTGAGCAGTGCTTTGTAGATGTGGATCATCGGCTTGAATTACCATCTCTTCTGTATGGCGAGCCAGTACAGTTTTTTGACATGGGGGTGAAGTGGGTTCGTCATGGGGGGGGGGGGGGGGAGGATGAGTCTGGCAGTGGAGTAATGTATGGTCTGGAGTCTCTGCAGGTGTTTGGTGATCCCAGTATAGTGTGTGTTGCCTTAGTCTAATTGGATGTTGATTAGGGCCTGAGTGACTGTATGCCTGGTGTTTACGGGTGCGGGGGCATTTAAATACTTTTTGTAGAATGCAGTGTGCAAAAGCAGGATGAAGCAATTGCGCAGCTCTGGGATTTCTTCCTCAGTTTGCTGTCCAGGATTATGCCGAGGTTTCTGACATGATCGGTCAGTATGGGTGATGGTTGTAGTTCCAATCACCACCATGAGTCGGTACAAGCAGGGGTGGTGTTGCTGAAGATCAGCACTTCTGTTTTGTCCGTGTTGCGCTTCAGGCAGTTGTACTTCATCCAGTTGGCAACGCTCATTATGCACCTGTGAAAGCTGGTTCTTGTGTTGCAGGTATCTTCTGAGAGCGAGAGAATGAGCGGGGTGTCATCTGCATACAATATGATGTTTAATCCATATTCAAAACTCTTTATTCGATCAAAATTTAAAATGATCATAAAAGAATAAATACATACACATGCCAAATTCATAAAATAGCGTCATTAAAATCCAGTCATGTTAAGAAATAATCATTAAAAAAAGATTCATTGCTGTTCAGGATACCTCTCACAGATCTCATAACCAACCCCTTTCTCTTCTTCAAACAAGCCCATAAAAAAAGAGGCCATTGAGAAACAGACAAACGGGTCGGGTAAAGATTTTAAAAATTATAAGGCCACCTGACATTGTGTAAACCTCATCTTGTTTACAATCGGCATCAGGTATGCTGTTCTTTCCTCTTTATATAATGTACAGAAAAGGACTAGGTGTATTTCAGATTGAGTTGGTGCATTGTCACACGGACAAATGCTTAAATCATTAATGCTATAGGAGTTTTCTGGGTAGCCTAGCATACACACTATCAGGTTAGTTCTAAACCTTAACAAAATGTATCTATGCTGTGGGATATTTGCTATTGCAAGATACGAGAGCCCTCCCTCTATCGCAGGTGTACTTCCCTGGTATAACCGGAGAGCGTGTTTCCCCACAACAATTTTCGACCTCTTATATTCCACCATTCGGGAAAACCCATCAGTAACCTTCTGTTTGGATATCCCCTTACATGCGAACCGATCATTAAAAAGTTCCGGAAGCCCTATTTCTTTAAAAGTGTGCTCCACGTAGCTCAGCCACCTAGATCTCTTCCAGTGGTCCGTGTCTAGGCAGCTCTTAATTATTAGCTGCGTAAGCGGTACAGAATCCCTCCTCCATATTGAGTACCACAAGAGTAGTGGAGCCAGTTTAATTTGTTCAGCGATATATGTGATATCTAACTCCATATGTAGTATACAATTTGCGAAGGACAAAGACCTACTACAGATTTAAAATATTTATTCTCAACTATCTGCAGTGCAGTAGAGTTTGCCACCCCCAAACTCCTGCTCCATAAGATACAGATGCTTTTATCCAGGCCTGATAAATATTCTTAATGGTAAGGAGAGGTTTGGCCTCCAGTTTTTTAGCAAAGGATTTCAGTGCGGTAATGCCCCTCTCCATGACCCTCTTTATGGCTTCCACTAGTTTTTCCGAGAGAGGTCTTTATCAAAGAGGATACCCAGATACGGGCAAGAGTCTACCACTTCGAACTTATTCTCTTCCGCATAAAAACTTGGGGTTTTATCTCTTTTTCCCGCCCCTGCCACAATTACAAACAACTTTGTGTGATTAACTCTCATCTGGAGGGCGCCCATAAAAGAGATATATTCCGGAATCAATCTCTGCAGCCCCAGCCCCGTCCTTGCTATCAATACAGCGTCATCTGCGTACGCCAGTATGGGAATTCTGTGATTTCCAAATCTAGGGACATCCTCGGATACCGCTCAAAGTGCTTGCTCTACTCCATTGGTGTGCAGAGAGAAGAGATAAGGAGCCAACACGCATCCCTGCCAATTGTAAATGGGTGCGCACAGTCTCCATTTGTTGTGTAGCGAACTGAAGCAGTTGCACTGGCATATAGCTGCCTTATGAAGGTCAATATGGCCAGGTTCACCCCCATCGACTGCATTATACTCCAAAGTTTATCATGGACCACACAGTCAAAAGCTACGCTCATGTCCATGAACGCCATATATAGTTTTCCTTCTTTTATGCTAGTGTACTTGTCTATCGTCAAGGTTAAGTTTAGGGCTTGATCTATAGTGCCCCTCCCCTGCTAGAATCCGTATTGGGCTTGGATAAGGATGTTATTATCCCTTCCCCATTTCTCTAACCTGGACAATAAAAGTCGGCCCATTAACTTTGAAGTGGTGTCCAACAGGGAGATTGGTCTATAATTATTCGGATTAGACCATTCTCCCTTTTTGTAAATCGGGACGATCACTCCTGAGGACCATGAGGGAGGGGGGGACCAACCCGGGTGATGCTGTTCGTAACATGTTCGTAACATTTGTCAATAACGGCGTCCATAAATCTACATTTTCACAGAAAATATATATTGGAACGCCGTCAGGCCCGGGAGCTTTCCCCAAGCTGCAGGCCTCCAGCCCATTCTTGACCTCACTGTAAGAAAATATTAGGGTTTGACTTTGATTCTCCATTTCTGGCCTTTTAAGACCCGGTTGAATATATGTACCACAAAAGATTTGTTCAAAGTGACAAACCCAGGCATCCTCTCCCATGTTTACATCTAGGGACGGGTCAATTGCGGTTTTAAAATACGGGGCATTTATCAGTCTCCAAAACTCAGAGCTGTTTCCTAATTGGGCAGCTCTATCTAGGACTGCCCACAGTTCTACCCTGATCTCCCTCTCTCTGGTTTTCCTAGCTTCTTTATACAAGGCTCGGAGACTATTTATGTGGGCCGGGTTTCTAGGTTTAACCTTAAGCTCTCTGTGCAGGGTAGCCCTGGCCTTTATACAAGCAGCATCAAACCACCCTTTCTTTACATCATTGGCGCTTTTTTTGGGCCTTAATAATAATGCTCTTTTGATATTTCGCAAGATTCCAACGTAAGCCTGGACTACATCAGAAGGAATCGCTTCCAAGTTCAGGCACATATTAATTTCATCCTGTGAGTTCGAGACTATCTCCTGGGTAACCTTGATTTTATCTATCTTCCCCCATTTTAACTGGACCCCGTTTCTTCTTCCTACTATTGGGTTACCAACATTTCTAATGAGCTGTCTCACTTGGCGGGCAGACTTCAGCTCAAATGAAACTATGGCATGGTCGCTATAGATGTTAAAGAGATAGCTAACCTTGCATACCCTATGGCTTAATAAAGGGGTTAACAGAATATAATCAAGCGTTTTCTACACTCCGTTCCTCCTAAATGTTTTTGCGATGCTTCCAGTCCCTGGGGTATCTTGACATACCATGTCCATATTTAACTCTGTAACCGCCTGGTTTAATCTGTCTCCATACTCATCATGTGCAAAATGATGGGTTGGATTGCCCCTTGTATCTACCACACCACATATAGAGAGTACTTTGTTTTTACAGGGGTGTATGTTAAAGTCCCCCTGCCATATTATGTTGTTAATAACTCTTCTGGTCTTATTCAGTACTGTGGTGATCTCTTTCTCAACCTCCCCCACCAACTGATGCATCTGTGGTCCAAATCTATTGTTGTAGTAATTGACTAGCAGCCATATCCCTTCTTGCGATATTTTCAACAATAGAATGTGAAAATGTGGGTTATGATTACTCTGCATTGCCACAGTGACCAATAGATGATTCTGAATTAAGGTTAATAGACCCCCCTTTGCCCTCCCTGAGAGGGATGGAATTGCTTTAGTTTGAAAGGATCTATAGCCATTTACAAAGACCAGGTCCGTAGCCCAATTTCTTGAAAGCACACTATCTGGTGATCCTGCCATTCCTTCAACCACCCATTTTCAGTCAGCCTATTTGATAGTCCTGCAGCGTACCAGGAGGCAATTTTTAAATTGTCCCTTTGGGCTCTCAGTCCCAATGGGGGTTGAGATGAAATATCATTAACATTGTTATTAGTTAGGGGTGCCTGGTCCTCTAGATTACTTTCAACGCACGGGGGTTGGCTTGGAGTCAGTCACACTCCTCTATATCAGATAGGGGTGCAAAACAATTCTGATGGTTCGTAATGAATATGCTACTTACCAGTATGCATCTGTTCTTGGCATGTAGGGCTGCTGACATTCATATCTGTGCATAGATCGCCGCCTAGTGTTGGGTCCGGATGTTTGCACGTTGTTGTCCTGGAAGAGTCTTCGAAGTATCCTTGGATAGGTGACTCCTCCCCTGGACTACAGTGCGCATGGGCATCCTCTCCATCCTCAGATTGTTTTTCGCCATTGTGGCAGTGATGGAGTAGATACAGAAAGTGATGACCATGCTTGCAATAATTCTGAGAGCTGCAGCTGCGACAGGCGCCGGGGAGGAGGGAGGGCGATATGAATGTCAGCAGCCCTACATGCCAAGAACAGATGCATACTGGTAAGTAGCATATTCAGTTCGAGGCATGTGGGCTGCTGAATTCATATCTGTGCATAGAATACATAGCAGTGCCCTCTATTGGCGGCGGCTACCCGTGCCAGCTGCAGCGGTCTGAAAAAGTGTTTTGAGAACAGCCTGTCCTACAGCTGCCTGCTGTTTTGACTGCACATCTACGCAATAGTGTTTTGTAAATGTGTGTGTAGTGGACCATGTGGCTGCTCTGCATATATCATGCAGGGGAATGTTTCCTAGGAAGGCCATGGAAGCCCCCAACTTGCGTGTTGAGTGGGCTCGTGGTGGAATAGTTAATGTGCGTTTTGCCTTTTGATAACAGATTTGAATACACTTAACTATCCATCTGGCTATCCCTGCTTTGGAGATGGCGTTACCTTTGTGGTGTGGGGCAAAGGCAACGAACAGTTGTTTTGTCTTCCTGAAGGGTTTAGTCCTGTCGATGTAGTACATGAGGGCCCTCCGTACATCTAGTGTATGTAATGCCCTCTCTGCAACAGTTTGTGGGTTTTGGAAGAAAACGGGCAGTTCAATAGTCTGGTTCATGTGGAACTGCGATATTACCTTGGGCATGAATTTGGGGTTGGTACGTAGTACGACCCTGTTGGCGTGAACCTGAATAAATGGCTCTTGAACGGTTAGTGCCTGGAGTTCACTAACTCTTCTTAGGGAAGTGATCGCTACCAGGAAGGCTACTTTCCAGGTAAGGAATTGAATCTCGCATGAGTGTAGAGGTTCAAAGGGTGGACCCATCAGGCGTGTGAGGACCAAGTTGAGGTTCCACATTGGAGCCGGTGGGTGACTAGGTGGAATGACTCGTTTGAGTCCTTCCAAGAATGCTTTGATGGCAGGCACTCTGAAGAGAGAGAGGTGCTGCCTGGTTTGCAGATAGGCTGATATTGCGGTCAAATGGACCCGTATAGAGGTGTACGCCAGATTGCATCGGTATAGGTGTAAGAGGTAACATATGATGTTGTGGATGGATGCGTCCAGCGGGTTAATGTCATTATTACCGCAATAAATGACGAACCGTTTCCATTTGGCTGCATAGCAAGCTCTTGTAGTGGGTCTCCTGGCCTCCTTGATGATGTCCATACAGTCAGGTGGCAGATTGAGATAGCCAAACTCTAGGACTTCAGGAGCCAGATCGCCAGGTTCAGCTGTTGCGGATCTGGGTGCTGAACCTCTCCATGGTTCTGCGTCAAATGCGCGGGTTTGATCCGCAGCCTTTGATGCGGTACCACGGAAAGTTCGAGGAAGGTGGTGTACCACGGCTGGCGTGCCCACGTGGGAGCAACTAGGACGAGTGTCAGGGAGTGTTGTCGGAGTTTGCGAGCCACCAGCGGTATCAACGGTGCTGGAGGAAAAGCGTACGCAAATTTGCCGGACCAGTTCATCCATATCGCATTGCCCTGCGACTGCGGGTGTGGGAATCTGGCGGCGAAGCTTTGGCATTTTGCGTTTTCGCTTGTCGCGAATAGGTCTATTTCTGGGTGACCCCACTGCTGGAAGTACGGTTGGAGTACCGATGGGTGTAACTCCCACTCGTGCATCTGGTGGCTGTGTCTGCTGAGCAGATCCGCCATCTGGTTGTCCTTGCCGGGGAGGTGTTCCGCCATGAGGAACATGTTCCTCTGAATGGCCCACTTCCACATGCTCTGAGCCAGATGAGACAACTGTGGAGAGTGTGTCCCTCCCTGCTTCTGTATGTAGTACATTGCGGTCATGTTGTCCGTCCGGATCAACACGACCTTGTTGCACAGATGTACTTTGAAAGCCTTCATGGCCAGGAAGATTGCCATCAGTTCCAGAAGGTTGATGTGCATCTTCTTCTGTTGTGTCGTCCATAGTCCCTGCACTGTGTAGTGGAGTACATGAGCTCCCCATCCCTGGAGAGACGCGTCCGCTGTCAGTACTATTTGTGGAACAGGCTCTTGGAACGGTCGGCCCTTGCAAAGGTTTTGTGGATTCCACCAATGCAGAGAGTTGTATGCCCGACCGCTCACCAACACTAGGTCTTTCAACTGTCCTTGAGCCTGATTCCACTGACGTGCTAGGCACTCCTGAAGTGGGCGCATATGTAATCTCGCGTGCGGGACTATGAAGATGCAGGAGGCCATCATGCCTATCAACTGCATAAACACTCGCGCTGGAAGCGAGTGGTTGGGTCTGAACTTGGAGATCAGCGCTTGTATGCCGTTGATCCTCACTAAATTTGGCTGAGCTGTGGCCGCCAGAGTGTCTATAGTCGCACCTAGGTACTGTTGTACGTGTGCGGGCTGGAGATGAGACTTTGGGTAATTTAGTGAGAATCCCAGACTGTGAAGAAGGTGAATGGTACGGGACACGTGGCTTGCACATTGCTGGGCCGATCTCGCTTGAACGAGCCAGTCGTCTAGGTAGGGGTAGACGTGTATGTGCTGTCTCCGTAAATGTGCCGCCACCGTAGCTAGGCACTTTGTGAAAACCCTGGGCGCTGTTGTCACGCCGAAGGGAAGGACTTTGAACTGATAGTGCTGCCCCTGAACAGTGAACCTGAGGTATTTTTTGTGTGAGGGGTGGATGGGTATGTGAAAATACGCATCCTTGAGGTCCAGTGATGCTAGGAAGTCTCCCTGCTGGAGAAGCGGAAGGACTTGCTGTAGAGTGAGCATGTGAAAGTGCTCCGAAAGAATGTACTGGTTCAGGGGTCTCAGGTCTAATATAGGCCTGAGCGACCCGTCCTTTTTTGGAATTAAGAAGTAGAGGGAGTAAACCCCCGTGCCCCGCTCGTGGACGGGTACGACCTCGATAGCGCCTTTTAGAAGCATACTTTCTACCTCTTGCTGTAAGAGCGTCAAGTGCTCTGAAGACATAGGACGGTTTCTTGGTGGTATTGTGGGTGGAGTGGAAGTTAACTCCAGACAGTAACCGTATTTTATAATATCTTTGACCCACCTGTCCGTGGTGATGGAGTTCCACGTGGACAGGAACCGTTGTAGCCTTCCCCCGACAGGTGTTATGTGGTCGGGAGGAAGGGAGAGGGCGTCACTGCTTGTTCTTGGGGGAGGACCTGGTGTTGCCGTAGCCACGTCCTCTGCCCTTGGTACTGGAGCCACGATAGCCACCTCGGGTGTTCTTATCGTAGGTGGTCTGCGTATTACCCTTGTTATATGTTTGTTGTGACCCCTGTCCTCTGCCTGCTCCCTTGTTTCCGGGGCGACGAAAGGAGCCGCTCCGAAAGGACTGAGTTTGTAGGGCGCCCATGGACTTTGCAGTGTCCGTGTCCTTTTTTATCTTCTCGAGGGTGGCGTCAACCTCAGGCCCGAACAAAAAGTCGGGGTTGACAGGCTGATTAAGGATATTGTTTTGTACCTCAGGCTTGAATCCTGAGATACGTAGCCAGGCGTGACGTCGTAGGATGACGCTAGTGTTGATGGCCCTGGCAGCCGTGTCAGCAGCGTCTAGTGCACATTTGATGGCAGCATTTGTGAGTAGCTGTCCCTCTCTGATAAGGATTTCTGCACCTTCTTTGTAGGGGTCAGGGAGGTGTTGAAGGAGTTGCTCCATTGTGTCATAGTGCGCCCTATCGTAGCGAGCGAGGAGCGCTTGAGTGTTAGCTATGCGCCATATGCTTGCAGCTTGTGCGGCAACTCGCTTGCCGGAGGTCTCCAGCACCTTGGACTCCTTGTCCGGGGGAGGAGCGTCACCCGTTGTCTGCGAGTGTGCCCTCTTGCGGGCATTCGCCACAACGATGGAGTCGAGTGGTAATTGTCCTCTGATGTAAGTAGGATCCCCAGGTGCTGATCTGTATTTCTTATCGATCCTGGGGTTTATCACTCGTGCCCTGGTGGGTTCCCTGAAAATGTCAGTGGCTGGCTTAAGGACCCCCTTCAACATTGGCAGAGTCTTTACATGTCTTTCTGAGGATGCAAAGGTGTCCATTAGAAAGTCATCTTCGATGATATCAGAGTGAAGCTGTACATCATGGTTGTTCGCCGCCCGTTCAATCAGAGCGTTGAACGCCGCAGTATCCTCTGTGGGTGACGTTTTTGCCCCATATAGTTGTGGGTCCTGTGCATCAAGAGGTGCACTGGGGTCTGCAGGGTCGCCCCAAGTTTGGTCAGGGTCCTGCTGGTCATCAGGGTCCGTGTCCACATGGTAGGGGACTTGTTCACCCATGTAGTCCTCCAATGCATCCGTGTCGGAGCGTGTGGGGGAGGCCCGGTGTGGATCCTGGTAGGGTGAATGAAAGGGTTCATACAGGAGAGGTTCTGTGTCCACAGGCAGCTTCCTCTTTAGCGGGATCCTGAAAGGTTCCAATGGCGGTTCCGAAGTTATCCTTCGGTCGTGGAGAATCATCCTGCCAGTGTCGGCGTCGATGACGCGTGACGGTGACGGCTCGACAGGCGTAACCGCAGTTTTGGTGGCCTGTGTCCTGAGTTGAAACGCCTTCGGGATTGTGGATGGAGGCAAGCCGAAGGTAATGCTGGTCGGCACCGACGAAACCGCTGGATCGATCGAACCCGACTGGTCCTGGAGGGCAGCCTTGGTTTTGCAGCCTGGCATTGCGCCAGGCCGTACTCGGGGCGCCTTAGAGGTCGTGGCCCCCGCCAGGGTCGTCGAGGCGGCTGCAGATATCTTCTGCGCCCGTGGTGCATCGAGCCGAGGTGCGGAGATCACCGTCGACGTCTTCGACACGTGAGGTTTCGGTGTCGTCGAGGGGGTGCTGCGAGGCGTAGCAGGCGGGACGGCCCTCGGTGTCGGTGGCGTCGACGCCGGTAACCGAGCAGGTTTTTCGGCGCCGATGGCCTTCTTCCGTTTGTCGACTCCCATGTCGCCCGTCTCGAGTTCGGCACCGAAGTCCCCCTTGGTGCGGTCGGTGCCGACACGGTGCGCCGGCGTCGAAGGTGTTGAAGGCCTCGATCCGACTAGCGCCACTTTCAGTTTCGGTTTCGTAGGAACCTGAGCAGCTTTCGGTTTCGGTTTCGTGGAAGGGAAACCAGCTGGCTTAAGCGGTAATGGCTGCCGCTGAACGTCCGAGGCCGGGCCCGAGGGCGGGGCCGAAGGACTGCGTGATAGGTCTCGGGTAAGGCCCGAAGGCGATCCCTCGACCGGAGCCATAGTCTGTGGCACTGGTGAATTCTCGGTTTGAACAGGTAGGCCTTGTTCATCATCGGAGCTACTCTCTTCGGCCCCTAAGGCCTCCTCGTCGTCTCCTACCTCGGTGTCGTCTTCACCTCTGTGGAAGAGTGACTCGTCGGCCTCGTCCGATCCGGGTTCTTGGTCGGAAACGGGACTGGAGGGTAAGACTTCTACTTCTTCGACGTCGTCCGCGTCGTCGAAGATGTCAGCTGGGGCCGGTGCCGCGTGCTGCGCTTCGAGCCTCGCCGCTCGACGATTCCGCAGAGTCTTCTTTGAACGGAACCGGGCACAGGCCATACATGTCGACTCGTCGTGGTCCGGCGAAAGGCATTTGTTGCACACCGGATGGACGTCGATGTGTGGGTACTTCGCATTACATACCGGACACCTTTTGAATGGCGTCCTCGATTCCATCGTCGAAGTAGTTGATGGACAGGTAAATGCGAACAAAGTCGGTGCTGGAAGTTAGTAAACTAACAGAGAGTATCGAAAACCGATCGATAAACAGTACCGACGCGAACTAAAGGCCTCGACAAAATTTTTTCCTAACTTGAGCTAAGATAGCACATCCGAACCCAATGGCGGAAAAAAACAATCTGAGGATGGAGAGGATGCCCATGCGCACTGTAGTCCAGGGGAGGAGTCACCTATCCAAGGATACTTCGAAGACTCTTCCAGGACAACAACGTGCAAACATCCGGACCCAACACTAGGCGGCGATCTATGCACAGATATGAATTCAGCAGCCCACATGCCTCGAACCTAATAAGCCCCTAGTACCATCATCCCGCTGAGGGTTCGTGCCCTGATCGGCAGTATACAAGATCTGTGGCTGCATTCTCTGTACTCTGGGCGGCCTATAAAAATAACCCAGAGGCAAAGGTACAATTTTGGAGATACTTGGGGACATCTGGCCTAAATGTGTTAAAATAGAACCTACTACATGCCTACTATTAAGACTCACAACCACACAGTCCCCCTCCCAGTGCTTACTTGTGGGCCCCACCCATGCAACCCTTCTTGCCATCAATATTTGATATGCTACCATCCCTCCCGACGCTCCTGTTTTATTTAGAGTTTGATTTAACCAATGAAGGGCTTTCGATATCAACTGTGGGGTAGACTCATCTTGATCCCTTCTTAACTGGGGAATATTTCCCAGTACTAAGACCAGGGGTGCTGCTGCTGGTGGGAGATGTAGGGTTTGATCCATCCTCGCCACCCGCCCCTTAGTCAGACCCGTTTCCCTCCATACGGCATCCCCACGTTGACCCGCTGGCATCGATGCCTCATCCATTCCCAGTAAACTGGTAGCGCTGTTATTATTATTTCCTGGGTTCTTATCTAAGTGGCCCCCTGGAATCTTTACATTCGGGTCTTCAGGGGTGTTTGAGTCTAAATTAGACCCGCTTGATCTACTTAATCTATAATCAGTTGGCCTCACTACCGGAGGCGCGGTGGGGGGATGCTGCCTCTGTGTGTTAGTCCTTAGTGCCTCCATTGTATTGTGTAATTCCAATACGTACACCCCGACACCACTCATTTTTTGGTCCATCTGTGTCAACCTTTCTGTAATAGGATTTAACAATGAGGAAACCAAGGTTTCAAATCTAAGCCATGACGCTTCGTAGAGTCCAAGATTTGTATCTGGATTTACATTATTTAAAAACTCCTCTCGCCTTAGCTTCTCCTCCAACATCTCCCTCATCCTCACATATACTTTTGCTCTTACTTAATTTTGAAAACTTTGCTGCATTTGCCCTTTGCGGACCCCCTCCCCGCTTTCTTTTTGCCCCCATGTCCCGCTTGCTTTCCTGGGATTTTGGCCCTTGTGGAGGTCTTCTGTATGTTCTCACTGGGTGCTATTAGTTCCAGGATTTGCAATGTCACATCCTCCAGGGCCACCGCTATTACTTCCTCCAAGGCCACCTCAATGAGCTCTTGGCCACCTAAACCAATGTTATTTGAAAATGCTCCTAACGAAGAACTTTTCTGGGGTAAAAATTCCGCCAAGAGACGACGCTCAGTCATCGCTATCTCATTTTTCAAGATATTTGTCGCTCTCGTCAGGAATGAGTCCAAGGTATTCACTATCTTCCCCGTCGTCTGGGGATTCGTGGGGGTTACTGCACCTCTAGTACTCATCGTGGCTTTTTCTACGGCAATTTGCTAGCGACCCCTCTTTCAAGTTTTAATGACACCTAAAGGTCGGACCATCAAGGTGATGTTCAAAAAGAGGGCCAGATAGGTAAAGTATTTGTAGGTTATTGCACTGGATTCCACGCTTGTCCCACAGAATGGACCCACTTATTAGACAACCCACGCTGACCAGGGCTAAGCTTATTTTCTTACCTAGATGCGGGGGTTAGAGGGTGGGCCCAGCCCGGCCTCGTCCGCGATCCAACAGGCGTCGACGGACTTGCCCTTGGCCCGGGCTTTGCCCAGGCGGACGGCGCCTCTGCTTTACGCGCTTCCTGTGCGCGAGGTATGCCGGGAAATGTAGGCTCTCCACCCGCTCTCCTGCCCAGACCTTCGGCTCAGCTACGGGGGATCCGCGGGACGGCGCCTCTGCTTTACACGCTTCCTGCTCGCGAGGTATGAGGGGAAATGTAGGCTCTCCAACCACTCTCCTGCCCAGACCTTCGGCTCAGCTGATGTTTAATCCATGGGATCTGACGATGTTGGCCAAGGGGGTCATGTAGGTGTTGAAGAGTGGGGCTGACGGATGATCCTTGAGGAACACGCATTTGATGTCCTTGGCTTCAGAGGTGAATGGAGGTAGGCAGACCTTCTGCGTTCTTCTGGTGAGGAAGGAGATGATCCACTTATGTGTGTTTCTTTGGATACTGATGTGATGCATTCTTCTGATCAGAGTGTGATGAGATACAGTGTCAAAGGCTGCTGAGCGGTGGAGGAGATCAGAGTCGCTGTTTCTCCCCGGTCGTGGAGGGCTCTGATGTCTTCGGTGGCTGCGATCAAGGCAGTCTCTTGATGGTTGTCACGGAATCCAGATTATGTGGTGTCTAGGAGAAGATTCTGCTCCAGATATTTCTGGTGGGGCAATAGAGATGGGGAGGTGTTTTTGAGTTTGCTAAGGTCGGCGGGTGGTTTTTTGATAAGTGGTTACATTTCTCCATGTTTGCAGTCTTCGGGAAAGTGGCCAAGGCAAGTGTTGAGGGTGGTGAGCTTGCTGCTGATACTGCGGCTTCTGAGGTTGAATATGTGGTGTGGCAGATGTCCGTGGGGTCTCCTCAGTGAACAGAGTTCACGATGATGATTGTTTCCTGAAAGGTGAGCTGGTCCTATGAGGTAAGTCAGTAGTCTGTGTTGATTTTGATGGATGCATGAAGGTGAATAAAGTCGGAGGGCTTGGACTGGGGTTCGAAGTTCTTATAAATGGTGGTGATCTTGTCGTGGAAAAAGTTGGCAGGTGTCACATAGTTCTTGGGAGGGAATGATGCTGTTTTCTGTGGCTGCAGGGTTGACAAACGCTCTGACAATGTTGAAGAGCTCTTTGCTGTGGTTGAAACTGGACTCAATGCAGGCAGCTAGGGCTTTCCTCTTTGTCTCTTTCAGTAGCCGGTGGTAGAGGTATAGGGAAGTCTTGAAGGTGATTCCTGTCTGAGGTACCCTTGCTTGAGCGCCATCTTGTTTCCAGTGGTTTTGCTATTCTCAGTTCCTTGGTGTACCATCTTGCCTGCTTGTGGATCTCCTTTGTCTGCTAATCTCGATGGGAGCGATGATGGTGGCGCAGTTTGTGATGCAGGAGTTGGAAGTTTTTGACAGCTTGGTCGAGGTTTGATACAATGTTGGGGCATGATGTGTTGAGGGCGTTGGTCTATTGGCTCTCTGATACTTTGCTCCAACTGCAGTGGGGGGGGGTGCTGGGTGGCTTCGTGGTGGAGGTGCGGGGGCTGGAAATGTAGAAGTGTAAGTTGGAATGGTCGGACCAGGTGAGTTTGGTGATGTGGCTGTACTTGACCCTATTTCTAGAGGAAGAGGTGTCCATCGTATGTCCTGCTTTGTGGGTGTGGTCGTTGGCAAGTTGGGCGAGTCCAGTGTTATCCATGCTGTGGAGTAGGCTGTTGGTGTGGTCGAGGTGGAGATTAAGATCTCTGAGAAAGTTTTTATCTTTGGAGTCAATGGCGAGAGGGGGGATGAAGTCGGGATGACTGTGCAGAAGCTGGGGCGGGGTCCAGGTGGTCTTTAGGCTAGGGTGGCCCTGATGGTGATTTTTCTATCTGTTTGAAGTTTAAGTGTTCCATGGTCTGGATGGTGTCTTCTATCTCGGTGGCGCAGTGGATGTTTTCTTCGTGGATGACTGCGATCCATCCTCCGAGTTTGTTAATGTGGTCTCGGTGTATGATCTTGTATCCATTTAGTGTTGCTATGGCTTTGTCAGGAGTGGACGCGGGTGTGAGCCAGGTTTCGGTGAGGAAAACAACATTGGGGTGAGAGTGGTGATGAGGTCACGGATCTCTGTGGTGTGTTTGCAAAGCAAGCCTGTGTTGAGGAGGAGGCAGGCAAGTTGTTGTGAAGTATGTGCATTGTGTCACATGGTGGTGGGCGATCTGATGAGATAGGAGAAGGCGCCGTGAATGCAGGAGAAAGATCCTACCCTAGATTGTGGGGAGGTGTTTGAGCAGCGGTTGTCGTGGTGTCCATCCAGGGCCTGGAGTCTGGAGACTGTGTAGCTGCCAGGTGCACGAGAACTAGGGTTCCTTGCGCTGGGCACAGACAGGCTTGCCTTTGGTGCACCAGCAGTGCAGCCTCCATTAACTAGGTCCTGGGAGGAGGGAGGGATGCTGGTGGGAGGCAGGAAATACGCAGTGGCAAAACAAGAGGGGAAAAAAACAAGGGGGTGAAAACGGAGGGGAAAAAACGAGGCGCAGGCACGTAAGAGAAATGGGCAAATGAATCAGGCACAAAGAGCAAAGACTTTGAAAAGGGAAACACGAGGTGCAAGAAGGGCATCCGGCTGTTTGGGGGTCGACAGCGAGAGTGAGAGCTGGGCGACAAACCAAACTCCAAAAAATGAAACTTCTGCATTAGGACCTTCAACATCCCTACTTCTCACAGAAAAGCAGAAACTTCATATTACAGAAAATCCCATTTCAAGGCACCTTCTTGTAGAGGTAACTGGACTTTTCCCTCCGAGGCATTTATTTCCCATCAGAGAAAATTACCTTACACACTTTGGGACCAAGTGGGCCCTTTCTGTAATGGTACATATTCTGTTCTCACAGAAGAATCCGTTTCCCCTTACAGAAAAGTAGATACTTCCCTCAAATCATTTTCTGTGCACCTCATTTCATGTGTTTTGCACTCTTTTTTTGCTTTGTGAATTATTCAGTTTCAACAACTAAATTGGTGCATTTCTCACAACATTTTTATCAAATGAAGTTATTAAAAGACACAACTATGCCTTCCCAGGCAGGTATGAAACCATTACAAAGCTCTGCCTCTCTATCAAACTCCTAGAAGGTACAGCACCAGCCTTGAACAGTGCTCTGCTGCTCCAGCTGGGTTTGCACTTAATACATTGCCAGATACGTGCATGCCCTTCTACCTAGCTTATCAACTAAACCAGTGAGACATTCAAGCCCTGCTGTAATGCAGAGAAGGGTGTAGGCAGAGCACAAACATTCCAAAGTAAAATATAGAGAGCTGTGTACAACACAAAAAATTAATCAGTAGATTTGTAGAGTGCTTCTTGTCTCCCATGAGTGTATCCAGGGGCAGCTAGGGTCCAGTTGATTAGCCAAACAGCCATGTCTTCAGGGACTTTCCGAACTCTGGAAGATAAGGGGAAGTCCGGAGATGAAAGTGTACATTGTTCCATGTCTTTGCTGCTAGGAAGGAGAAGGAGCAACCTCTGCATCCGCTACATCGGCTGCAGGAGGTGAGGGTTAGAGAAAGGGAAGCGGAGCGGAGGTGTCTGGTGGGCTGATGAAGTTTAGGCTGTGGTTCAAATAGGTGGAGCTGCAGTTGCTTAGGGCTTTGTAAGCGTGTGTGAGAAGCTTGAACTGGCATCTCTTCTGTACAGGAAACCAGTGGAATTCCCAGAGGTATTGAGTGGTGTGGGTTCATCTAGGGAGTTTGGTCGTGATCCCTGCCTAGAGAACGTTGCCATTTTCAAGTCGGCTGGAGATGAGGGCCTGGGTGATGATGCATCTTGAGCTTTGAAGTAGCCATTTGAATATCTTACGAAGCATGCGGAGGATGACCTGAGTCGTCATGATTAGCATGTTGTCCAGAACACTGCCTAGATTCCTAGCGTGGCCAGTGGAGATAGGAATAGGTCCGAGTTCTGAGGACCACCAGGATGCTTCCCAGAGGGAGCTTTTGTTTCTGAAGAACGGTCTTGTCCGTGTTGAGCTTCAGGTAGTTGTCCTTCATACAGTTGGTAATGTAAGTCATGGAGTTGTGGAAGTTAGTCTTGATGGTGTCTTCGGAGAGGGAGAAGACTAGTTGCGTGTCATCAGCATAGGATATGATCTTGAGTACTTGGGTTATGGCGATGCTGGCCAGAGGTGTCGTAAGTGTTGAAGAGGGTGGGGCTGAGTGATCATCTTTGGGGTACTCCACAGATTATTTCCTTGGGTTTGAAGGTGAAGTGGGGAAGTTGGACTTTTTGTGTTCTTCTGGTGAGGAAAGAGGTGATCCATCAGAGAGCAGCTCCTTAGATGCCTATGTTGTGCAGATTTTGATGAGTGTGTGGTGAGGGACCCTATCGAAGGCCGCATAGAGGTCTAGGAGGATCAGAGCTGCAGTCTCTCTACAGTCAAGTACGGGTCGGATAACGTCAGTGGCCACTATTGGTGCTGTGGTTGCTGCAGAATCCAGATTGGGAGGAATTGAGTAAGAGGTTCCATTCCAGATGAGAGAAGGGTTGTTGGTCGATGGCTTTTTCCAATCATTTTGCCAGGAAAGGGAGGAGGGAGATCGGTTGGTAGTTGTTGAGATCGCAGAGGTCTGCCAATGGTTTCTTTAGTAGGGTGTTGACTTGTGCGTGTTTCCAGTCCTTGGAAAAGGTGGCTGTGGCAACAGAGGTGTTTGACAAGGTTGTGAATATGTGGCTGATTCTGGCTTCGCCTAAGTTGAAGATGTGGTGAGGGCATGGGTCGGTTGGGGTCCCAGAGTGGACCAAGTTCATGATGGAGGCTGTCTCCTGTGGGGCAAACTGGCTCCATTTTAGGCGGATGTTTGTGATGGTTGAGGGGTTGTTGTGTTGATGGAAGAAGTCGGTGGCCTTGGGTTTGGGTCTGAAGTTTCTGTAGATGTTGGCGATCTTGTTGTGGAAGACGTTTGCAAGGTTGTCACAGAGTTCCTGTGAGGGGGGTAATGTTGTAGCTAAGGGGTTGGAGAATTCTTAGATAATGATGAAGAGTTCATTGGAGCTGGACGTGAGGCCAAGGCCTTTTTCTTCAATTCTCTCCACCGTCTGTGGTGGAGGTCGAGGGCTGTCTTGATGGCAATCTTGTTGGTTGTGTTTTTGCTGGTGCGCAATCTCCTTTACAGTGTTATTTAGTGGTTCTGAGGTCTTCAGTGTACCAGGACTACTTGGTGGACCTTTTGAGGGTGTTATCGCCGATGGGAGCTACACTCAAAGTTTCGGACGTTCTGGTCTAGGTTGTTGGTGGAGATGGGGCGGGGTCGGTGGTGTTGAGGGCATTGATATATGTGTCCTTTGGGATTTTGCTGCAGTGGGGGGTGGGGGTAGGCATTGGGGAGGCTGGTGGTGGTCCATGATCTGGTGATATTGAAATGGACGATAGAGTAGTCAGTCCAGGGGAGTTCTGTGGTGTGGCTGTACCCGATGGGGTTGCTAGAGGTCAAGATGGGGTCTAGCGTGTGACCTGCGGTGTACATGGGGTCGTGTTCATGCTGTCGAGGAGGTTGGTAGTGTTGATGTAATTGTGGTCATCGAGATGGAAGTTAGGGTCATTAAGACGTGGTCCTAGAGAACGGCAGGGAAGGGTGCACCTGATGAAGGTTTTGCTGTGTGTTTAGTCGGACATGGAGGAGTTCCATGGCTGGGGTTAGGCCATCATTTGTGGTGGTGCACTGGATGGATTCCTTGTGTATGATAATGATCCCTCAGCCAGGCTTGTTGATTCGATCGCAGAGGGTGATCTTTTATCCTTTGGGAATTACGGTGGTAATGTCGGGCGTGAAAGTGGGGTTTCACTGGTCTCAGTAAGGAAGAGGACGATGGGTGTGATGGTGGAAACGAGGTACCAAATCTCAGTGGTGTGTACGATAGTGAGCATTGGTTTGAGAAGGGCGCATGCATGCAAGTGTTTTTGTTCAGGTGGTGTCTGTGGTGTGGGGCTGGTATGTGCTGTGGCAGGTGAAGGAGCAGTGGGTGCAAGTGAAAGGTCCTACCATGGGTGGGTGCTGTGGCAATGTTTGTTGTGGCTTCCAGGGTTGAAGGTGTAGAGCTCAGCGATTAAATATCTGCGGAGCAGGAGAACCAGGGGTCATGCCGCTGGGTGCAGTCTGCGTCCGGTTGTGCTGTGACCTACAATAAGTATATCCTGCGGTGGGCGGCACGTCTGTTGGTGGGAAGAACAGTGAGCAGGGTGGCAAGTTCGAAGTCCCAACGGATGTGGATTGAAATATTAGTTTAAAAGACGGAGCGAACGCATACAGGGATATATGAAAGAGGTTGTAATCTAGGACCTTCATTTCAAAGGACAGGTATGACCGCACTAGGCCATCTTACAGGATGTGAGCCTGGGACATGTAGAATGCTACAAGTTTTAGTAAGGTATTTTTATGTATTGTCTATTTCCCCCTTTAGAAGAACTTGACCGTCTTACCCATGTTGTTTCCGTGCTCTTCCTGTAACGCAAGCCATCTGTGTTGCCTGTCAGTAACTGGCTGGTAGGGCACCTGCAAAGTGTCAACAAGCTTTGGGAGAGCAAATAGGACTGGGTTTTTGGTTGGCAGAGGTGTTTGTTGATGATTGGTCGACTTTGTGTGGGCCTCCAGTTGGGAGTAGGAACCCTTTGTTGAACAGCCTATAATAGAATTAAGATGTACCTTTAAATAAAAGTGTTAAGAAAATGAGTCAGAAGATGAAATCTGCATCAAGTGGTGAACTTAAAAGCTAAACACAGCAAAATATTGTATACTAGATACTGTTGACAAAAGGGCCGGCATTTCGCTGCATCTTTTAGAAAACCAGTGTGTGAACAAAAAACGGCTGCAAGTTTGATTTGTTATCATATGAAACAAATGAACATGGAAGGCTGCTTGACATCTTGTGGAGAGTGCAAGACCTAAGAAATGTTAAGGCAGGTTTTTTGGCTTCTGAATAAATGACTGGCTGCCACAGCACCATGCTCTGTTTCTGGAAATGAAGGCTGAATTCTCCAACACTTTCGGCCATAACATACATAAATATGTTCACATCCTGTGCGTCTTTCCATGGTGAGCTCATGCTCAAGCAGAGTTCTAGTGTGGTGAACCGAGATGTATGGGCCAGTCGCTAGTCTGCATTAGAAGTACTCTGGCTGCTCAAAATTGCACGAGAAAGTGAGAACACAAAGTTACCTTTTCAGGTGTTTTATTTATATAAATCAAGTTATTCGATTGTGCAGCCCTTTTACTGCTGCTTAAAAATACAAAAAACTGACATACAAAATTTTGGACTACAACGGCCGAAAATTATTATTACAATTTTCCCCTTCAACATTTGCTGCTTGTGAGAGGTAACTGTCAACCATAGCACGTGTGGACACCACACAACACATTTCTCTCCCTCTAATTGCACACTACAAAACTCTGGAACAGTCTGCTCATTTTTGAAGCGTTTTGATCAAGGATGACTTGTTCTTCTGCAGAAGGCTTACATCAAACAGAGTATCACCTGTGCGGAATCGAGTGACAAAGAGGTGGCGGCAAGGCAGGAGACTGGAAGTATGGAAAAGACAACTGCAGGTGGTCAACTTATGGTCCAGCAAATACTTGGAAGTGCCATCCCCGAGAGTGTACCCTTCCTCTGTCCCTTGGATGCTGTAGGATCCCTGGCAGACCACGCCAAGCTCTCTTTCGATGAGTCTAGCAGGTTCAGGGTTACAAACAGATCGGTAGCAGGCAGCCACCTCCTCCCCATTTAAGTTCTCCAAGTCTACCATTGGTGCCTGCATTGCCACCAGGTCCAGGATGCACTGTCCCAGTGTGGGCGAGGGACTCAAGCCAGAGACCAGCTTCTGTTGGTGTTCTCTGATAAGTGTGTTGGTGCCTTGCTGTGTCTCGGGCCCCCAACAAGGCACCCACATTTTGCGGCATGAGTGCCAGTACTCCTGGAAGTACCTCATAAATTCCCGAGAGAAGGAGAATTGCATCTTTTCCATTGTTTGAGCGTATGTCTCTGTGGAGCTAGAGGAAGCCAAGTCACAGAGAAGTGGCCAGGACTTTTCATCCTGAGCAGATCCAATCTCCTGTATCTTATTCAAAAGAGCCCCGAGGACCTCCAAGCGACATAGCTGAACACGGGCACCAGGCAGAAACTCATTTACGACCCCCGGCTCAGTGACTCTTACGCCAACAGACACACACCTCACTTTAGACGTCACCTCTGGTATGCTCTGGATTAATGACAAAAGGGTGAAACGAAGGAGGTCAGGTGTCCCTTTTCGTGCAAGACAGAAGGCGCACTCCCTGCCCCTGTTGTTAGCATCCACACAGAGGAGTGTGAATAGAGCGAATTCCTCATTGAAGCCCATCATTCGATCAAATATGAGTGTTTCTGGGAAACGCTGGCAGAGGGACCTCATCAACGAGGTCTGGATGAAGACTGTTTGAATCATGGCATTATTTTTAACAAAGATGACTTTTACTTTAGAAGCAGGATCGCCGGCAAAAAGTCCATCCAATGCCTTAAGGGTATCCTGCAGATCAAGATCACGGCCTTTGCAGGATGAGAGGAGACGTCGAATGTCATGGTCCCCCAGGAACTGCTTTGCAGCCTTCTTGGAGCGCACAGGCCGAGAGTTTCGGCGCACAACTCGAGCATTGCGGCGTACAGCCTGGGAAGCATGGCGCACAGCTAGGGAGGGATTACGAATGGTCAGAGATGATTTACGTAGTGCCTTGGAAGACTGGCGTATAAGGCCCTGAGTGGATAGACGTACGGCCTGTGTGGTACGGCGCATGACCCGGGAGTGATGGTGAACTGCTTGGGAGGGCTCATCTATGGCCTGAGAGGGCTGTTGCATGGACTTGGGGGAATAATGAATAGGATGTGAAGAATTGTGCGTAGGCTGGTTGGAAAGGTGCACAGGCTGTGGAGAATGGTGCACAGGCTTGGGTGACTGATGCAGAGACTTGGGTGAAAGATGCACAGACTTGGGTGAAGGATGGACAGACTTGGGTGAAGGATGGACAGACTTGGGTGAAAGGTACACAGGCTTGGGTGAATGGTACACAGACTTGGGTGAATGGTGCATAGGCTGGGGAGAATGATGCACAGGCTGGGGTGAATGATGCACAGGCTGGGGTGAATGATGCACAGGTGCAAGAGGATCTTGCAGAGGCTGGGAAAGATAATACATGGCTTGGCGCTCTGCTTTGGAGGGGCGGCCAGGTTTGCCAGGCTTACGAATAGCCACAGATAGCTTGCTCAAGGATAGGGAATTGTGAGATAGCAGTTGACCCTTCTTAAACTGGCGCTTGAACTTATTCGGGCACAGTACATGGTTGTGTGTGAACTTGCAGTCCACAATGACCAGATGATCTTTTCTCTGGTTCAATCGGACGGCAATGCTGCTCGGGCAAATCTTCTTTTCTGTACTGCTGAGAGAAAGAAACGAAACTTTATTAACATTTTAAAATTAAAAATAAGTGCTCAACTGCAGATTCAAATCAACCCACCAGCCTCCCTTCCTTCCCCTTTGAGCACAAGCAACGCTAGCAAATGTAACAGACCTGCACGTGTGGAAGCCTCTTCGGTGTTACATGTTGGCAATAAGTTAATATTGCCCCTATTTGCACAACTAATCAGGACAACATACCGGTCTTCTATGCGCACGTACTGTTCTCCTGCAGAGCGCCTCTTTCAATATCTTTGTGGAGTTGGAAGAGGTTACTTACCTGTAACAGTTTCTGTGGTTTGGTGCCAGTTACAAATGTGAATGCTTTGCATTGTTCTGACATCAAGTCTGCATGCACAATTATTAATAATTCTTCAAAAAACGAAGGCATACAGAGATTAGATCCCATGAAGTAGAAAGACAAGTCATTTTGATTTGATACAACCCACAGATGTATTTGGTATTTAGAGAGACACCGACAACAGCCCAGTCTCCACTTCCCTTTCCTCATTTTAACATATTTACAGCACAGACTATTTTGCGCAGAGGGTCGTGGATAATGGTTCCATGTGCCTACAGAACTGGTGCAACATACAACTTCTAGCGTATCTAAAACTAAATCATTGCGGATTGACTGCCAAATGTTTATAGAAAGGCATCTCATGTAATCTGGAGAGACACTCTCGTAGTCACATGTTGTGCATTCGTCCTTCTACATGGAAGTGGGCATGAGGTTGGCGTGCTTACAAATAGGTTCTTAAGCAGTTCTTGCACCAAACGCCTCTTCAACTTAGAACCGATCCAATAATATTTGGCGAAAGTGTACGCAGTAGCACAAGTTTCAGCTTTACAGAGAAACTGTCCAAGAACTCTGCGTGTCGCCCTTATACCCATGGAGGTTGGGTTTTTCTTGTAGTTGCTTGTACTTTTTAACAGTATCAAATGAACTATGCATCTGGCACATCATGGTTTCTGCTTTCTGGATTCTGGGTTTATCCAAGTGACATATTGCTGCTGCCTGGCATTTAATGTGTGTTAGCATCTCTTCAGAGCGTTTAGTGGATCTTTCAAGGACCTGGGTGGTTGATTAAAAGGGTTGGATCACTAGCCTCACAAGTACCACATTTAGTTTCCAACTTCATGTACGAGTAATTGGGACTGAAAAGCGCATCCCAGAGATGCTGCACATATGCACATGGACAACATACACAGAAATAGGATGGTTACTCACCATGAGGTTTGAAATGGCATTTTAGGTGAGCTACATTCTCGTTCCTAGTAGCTTGATAGTAATAGAGACCAACTTAAAATACATAACCTACAGTGATTGCCGGGAGGTTAAAGCTGTTCGAAAGAACCTCAGTCACCCAGAGTCACCTTCAAAATTAGGATTAGTATACCTTGATGGAGCCCGAGTTAGTCCCAACAAGCTTTAATTACCCAGTATACCATCTTCTTATATGCAGTCAGGAGTAATAGTTGCACTTTTGCTGTGCTGAGCCTGTTACCAGGCGAGGTCGCCCCCACACACCCCTGCTACTGCCTCACTGGCCTTGTTGCCGGCTGTGCCCTCGTTTTGCTGCCTCGCTTTCATTGTATTGTGCCCTCGTTCTGCTGACTCGCTTGTTTAATCTATTGTGCCCTCGTATTGTTTATTCTGTGGTGCCCTCGTATTACTGCCTCGTTCATCTATTGTGCTGTTTGTGACTCTGCTGTGCCCCCGTTCCCCTTCCTTGCTGCCTTGCCTTTTTTCGTTTCTTTTCCACAAGACGGGATGACTCAGCCGCCGCTGAGTCGCCCCCTGCCCTCCTTTCCCGCCGCTGCCTCCCTGCGGCCCCGCCCCCCTCCTGCCCATTCGCCGCCCCGCTCCCGCCACCCAGCTGCTCCTCCCTCCCGGCTCCTTCTTATGACGCCCTCGCCCACGCGCAGCGGGTGCGCCGATTGTGCGCCGAAGGCGCGCCAAAGGCAAGCCCGTCTGCGCCCGTACGCGCCTGGACTGCGCCCAGCGCCAGGACCCCTGGCCCCCGCCGCCGATGCAAGACTACACGACAGACCTACGACACCGCCGCCCTCAACGCACTCAATACCGGCCGGAACCCCGCCTGCTGCCGGGCCGCCCCGAAACGCATTCACGGACCCTTCACCTGCAGAACCTGCAAGTTCACCTGCCTCCGAACCTGCACCGCACCCGCCAAGCCAAGCTCCAGCAGCAACCTCAAGTGCATCCTGCTCAACACCCGCTCCGTCCACAGACACGCCGTGGAACTCTGGAACCTGCTCGACACAACATCACCAGACGTCGCCTTCCTCACGGAAACCTGGATGAACGCCTCCTCAGCCCCTGACATCGCCATCGCCATCCCGGACGGGTACAAGATCATCAGGAGGGACCGCGTCAACCAGACCGGAGGAGGCATCGCCATCGTCCACAAGAACACCATCCGCATCACGACCGACTCCAACGACACCTTCGCCGCCGCAGAGCACCTCCACTTCCAGATTCACACCGACCCAAAGACGACCCTCAGAGGCACCCTCATCTACAGACCCCCGGGACCCCGCACACAATTCAGCGAAGACATCACGGACTTCATCAGCCGACACGCCCTCCCCTCCGCCGACTTCATCCTCCTAGGGGACCTCAACTTCCAACTGGAGAACAACAAGGACCGCAACACCGCCGCCCTGCTGGACAACCTCGGACTCAAGCAACTGGTCAACACCCCCACCCACTACGCCGGCCACACGCTTGATCCCGTCTTCTCATCCAGCAAGCACATCACCTTCAGCCACTCCACCGGACTCCACTGGACCGACCACAGCTGCGTCCACTTCAGCTTCAGAAGAACCACAACCCACCACCACCCGCAACAGGTTCCTCACAGAAGCTGGAACAAGATCACCGCCGACCAGCTCACCACCTCCCTCAGCCAAAACCCACCCGCCAGCACAACGGACCCCAGCAAAGCAGCCCTCAACTTCACCCAGTGGCTAACCGCCTGCGCAGACGACCTTGCACCACTGAAGAACCCTCCCAGCAGACCCAGAAGCAAGAAGGCCTCCTGGTTCACCGACGAACTCAAGAACTCCAAGAAGACCTGCCGCACCCTTGAGAAAGCTTGGCTCCTCGACCAGACCACCGACAACATGACCGCCCTGAAACACGCCACCCGCAAGCACCACCAGCTCATCCGCACCACCAAGAAGAAATCACTGAAGGAACGACTGGACAACAACGCCCACGACAGCAAGGAACTCTTCACCATCGTCAAGGAGTTCTCCAACCCCAGCACCGGCAACAACGACATCACTCCCTCACAAGATCTTTGCGACTCTCTCGCCTCGTTCTTCCACCGCAAGATTGCCGACATCCACAACAGTTTTGGCGCACCATCCACGCACCCAACCGTCGAACCAACGCCCCCCACCGCCACCCTCCACACCTGGACCACGGTGACCACCGAAGACACAGCCCGCACGATGAACACCATCCACTCCGGATCTCCGACTGACCCCTGCCCCCACCACGTCTTCAACAAGGCCGACTCCACCATCGCACCCCAACTCCGAGACGTCATCAACACCTCCTTCGACACCGCCACCTTCCCGGAGAGCTGGAAACACGCCGAGCTCAGCGCCCTACTGAAGAAACCTACAGCGGACCCCACCGACCTCAAAAACTTCCGCCCCATCTCGCTCCTTCCTTTTCCTGCCAAAGTCATCGAGAAGATAGTCAACAGACAGCTTGCAGCCTTCCTCGAGACGAACGGATCCCTCGACCCCTCACAGTCCGGTTTCAGAGCCAACCACAGCACCGAGACCGCCCTCATCGCAGCCACCGACGACATCCGAGCCCTGCTCGACAACGGGGAAACAGCGGCACTCATCCTCCTGGACCTCTCCGCAGCTTTCGACACTGTCTGCCACCGCACCCTAATCCAGCGCCTCAGCAACATCGGCATCCAAGAGAAGGCACTGGAGTGGATCGTCTCGTTCCTCGCCGGAAGAACACAGAGAGTCCGCCTCCCCCCGTTTCGATCCGAGGCCACCGAAGTCATCTGCGGCGTTCCGCAAGGCTCATCACTCAGCCCCACCCTCTTCAACGTCTACATGAGACCTCTTGCCACCATCGCACGCCAACACAACCTCAACATCATCTCCTACGCCGACGACACCCAGCTGATCCTCTCCCTCACCAGAGACCCCGACACCGCCAGAACCAGCCTACACGAAGGGATGAAAGACGTCGCCGAGTGGATGAAGGACAGCCGCCTGAAACTGAACTCAGACAAGACGGAAGTCCTCATCCTGGGACCATCGCCCTCCGCCTGGGACGACTCCTGGTGGCCCCCAGCCCTGGGCACCGCTCCCAAGCCAACAGACCACGCACGCAACCTGGGCTTCATCCTGGACTCCTCCCTCTCGATGACCAGACAAGTCAACGCCGTCTCCTCTTCATGCTTTCACACCCTACGAATGCTTCGCAAGATCTTCCGATGGATCCCAACCGAAACCAGGAAGACGGTCACCAAGGCCCTCGTCACCAGCCGATTGGACTACGGAAACACCCTCTACGACGGAACCACAGCCAAGCTACAGAAAAGACTCCAACGCATCCAGAACACCTTCGCCCGGCTCATCCTGGACATCCCCCGACGCAGCCACATCTCCGGCCACCTGAGGGACCTGCACTGGCTCCCCGTCAACAAGTAGATCACGTTCAGGCTCCTCACCCACGCACACAAGTCTCTCCACGACCTGGGCCCCAAGTACCTCAACGACCGCCTGACCTTCTACACGCCCACCCGCCAGCTACGGTCCACTAGCCTCGCCCTCGCCGCCATACCACGCATCCGAAGAGCAACCGCCGGAGGCAGATCCTTCTCCTACCTAGCGGCCAAGGCATGGAACTCCCTCCCCATCCACCTTCGGCTGACCCAGGACCATCTCGCCTTCAGGAGACAACTCAAGACCTGGCTGTTCGAGCAGTAGCAGACCCCCTCCCCCAAGCGCCTTGAGACCCTTCCGGGTGAGTAGTGCGCTATACAAGTGTTATGATTGATTGATTGATTGCTGTGAAACTCGTCTTTGTTGCACAATGCGCCATTAATATTTCTCTGCTACAACACCATAGCACAAATCTCTAACAATCTGCTGAAAGGGACATCCTTGCGGCTGCCTTGTCTGTTGCACTTGCATCCAGTTTTGTCAGGTGCAAGTGACCAAATTTTGGTCTGATGTCTTCTTATTCTCTTTACTTGTTCAACATTTGGTATGGTACTCCATTTGCATATTGCGTGGTCACCACTGGGGTAGCCCCAAAGCGTTGTGCAACCCAGGTCCCAAAACTGGGCAGAGTAAGGGTGCTGTGTTACTAATGTGGAAAGAAAGCATTGGCCATTCTGTATCAGGACCTCACGGGTGCTCTAGCCTTCCTGCTGCGCATAGGTGAACTTTTATCATTAAGAGCAAAGCTGATAAAACTGCTGGTAATTAAAATCCCACAACAGATGGTCTGCTTTAAGGAATTCTTTTTTTTTTTTACTACAACCCCTTTGTACTGATTTTTGGTGCTTTAGTAGGTGATCATTCTAATAAATTTATCTTGGACCAGTTGTGCCTGAATGCCAATTAAACGGTAGATGGAATCAAAGTGGTTTCGGGTGCAGACAACAGACCTGTTTTTATTGCTATTCAAAACTAAATATGAGTAGTATTGAATGGTTGGGATGTATCCTCAACTTTCTTTACAGTATAGGCAATATTTCTATGGGGGATTTTAAAATTTCTGTCGGGCACAAGTGAGCGATTCTGGTAAAATGGCGATTGGTTGCCTCTAGGTCTTCTTGAATGCCTGGAGTGCTATCCATCCCTCCCTGAGCTTAACAAGTGTTTTTAATATCACGGATTCTGACACAGTACCGTGATATAATCACACACAATTGCCACACAGCTTTCAGAAATAGAACTTAAAAGGGCAACAAACGATAAGGAGAATGCAATCAGGGGCCAATAAAGAATGCACAGTAGGTTATACCCCTACTCTAACCAGTTCTTTCTCTTAAGAAGGCAACATTTGGCCCACATATTTAATGAGCGAAACCATTGTCACGAGTGAAATGCTGCAGGCATTCACTGCCAATGCTATGTGTATGAATGGCAGAGAAGTCAGCCCATGTTTTCTGTACCTGTGCATTATGTTGTGTAAGAGGGGTTTCCTGATCATTGGGAGGAAAACATTCATCTGGGTACAGTTGTATGGCAATTTTCAGACCTAATCGTGAGAAAGATTAAAATTTCTGATTATTCAAAGTTTATCATTTTAGTGATTGTTTTTTTTTTATGCCAATGTAGCACCCAAAGGCAAACACAGGGGGCATGGGGGCAAGATGGCAGCTGTACGAGGGTCAGAGCGTTATTTGCTGTCTCAGAGAAGATTTGGTGTCCTTACTTCTTTTGGAGCTGGGAGAACAACCCCAAATCAATGCAGTGAACCATGCTGGGTATCGGCCTTGTGGAAAACGAATCCCTGCTGCACCACTGGGAGTGGCTCATGGCAGGGCTGGGAGGATAAGAAGCTCAGAAAGACTGACAACAAGATGTCAACTTCACGAGCAAATCTGAGTGCTACTTGCTGTCTCAGTGAAGATTTGATGTCCAAGAATCCTGCATCTTTTAGAACTAGGAGAACACCCCCATATCAAAGCCTTGAGCCCTGCAGGGTAGGACCCCTGATGAAGATTAACTTTTGGTGTACCACCGGGAGTGGCAACAGGTAGAGCTAGAAGGATACGTGCAACAACTTGTACTCCCCAAAACCCGACACGCGGCTCTTCAGCCCTTGCCACATGGCCTCGGTCACATTATGAGCGACTCGAGGAGTGGCCCTCCTAGGGTGCAGCTCTGATCTGGCCCACGTTAGAACAGTTTTGCTCAATTTCCTCTAACCAGACATTCCCCGGAACACCTTTAAAGATAAGGAAGTGAAGGGTAAGAGGAAGTTTCCTTTTTGCTCTATGGAAGCAAAAAGGGGTACAGCAAACCTTGCCTGGCCTATCTGACCCAGAAGAGTCTCAACAAAGTTAGCACATGGCTGAAGTGGGCAGGCCCACTGACCCATGCAGTATAGTGCAGAGAGTGGAAGAAAACTGTTAAAGACACAACAACATCCCTTGGATGAAAAGGGCTGGCTAAAATTGCTTACAAGTACGAATATGTACAATTTTAGCAAAATGAAACGGTTTTGCCTAAGTTCAGACCTAAAAAGTCATGGGAGGAATGCTTAACTGAATCTCAGCCACTGGCAATCGTTAGGCCTCTTCCCAGTCCATCGTCACTTTGGTTTCCCACAACATTCCAGGCCTTTGAGGGTAAAACACAAGTATTCCCCCAATCGAAAGATTTTTTGGACAACAAACACAGGTGATGAGACCTAGAAAGTCAGTGAGCTAATGACACTTGTCAATAATTCATGAGATTGCTGGTGAAATGCTGGGGCATTCAGGAATCGTTAGGATCATAGTTCTTGGGGATTCATCTCCATTAAAGAGTTGGACTCATCAGTAGGCACACTGAGTGTACTGAGGGAGCCTGACTAGGTGATAGACATACTCACAAGGTAAGAGGTTTCTGGATTAGAATGTACAGCTGGAACAAAACTGGTTAAACATATACACTAGAAAAGAGAGGAAGAGTTTAGGTCTACATCAGACACCTGACTAGTCAGGTATTTCAAGTGATGGCTATTTACAAAGGAGACACTGAAGATAATGAAAAGGTGAGGCAGGTGGTAGGACTGAGGAAATTACCATTTCCATAAACATGATGGTAAATATAATTTACTTAAGTTTTTGTGAAACACCCCTAACAACCCTCTGGTAGTTTTGAGGTATGAATACTTTGGATACATCAAAAGAACAGCGGGTAGCAGGATAGTACTCTGCGAATATCTGGTGCTGTAGACTCAGTAGTCCATCAGGTAAGGATGAGGCATGCTGAGGATGTCTGCCTTCAAATGTGTCCCAAACCATGGGGAGAGGATCTGGTCTAATGGCTAGGGCAGCCGAGCTAAAATCTGGGGAACATGGTTCGAGTCTTGGCAATGACGCTCAACATCCTGTGATTCTGGGCAAATTACTTAATCTCCCCGTGTCTAACAAAAATGAATTTGTCCTTTTGTTTCGCAACTGGTGCTCGTGTAAAGCGCTCTGACCTTTGGGTCAAGTTAGGGCTATATAAAACTCCGGAAAAAAAGATGACAAAGCCCAAGAACAGTCATGATAAGGTTCAGTACGGCATGATAGTCTCAGACTTCTGCCCGTCACAACATCAAGGGCCTCAGGGGCCAACTGAAGAGGTACGCCTTGAAGACTGTCTTACCCAAATGCCAGGGAGAATAGGCACGTCTTCAAGGATTGTCCGATTTGATGAAGACCCCTTCAAGTGTTAATATGTAACAGTAGGAATTCCACAAGGAGAAGCCCCGCACATAATGAGTTTTACCTTCAAACCTTTATGTACCTGTTCAGGCTAGTAGTCAAGACATTTGTTGGCAGACCTAAGACTGCCCAGTTGGACAGTAGCGGACCAACAATGCTGCGAGTTAATTCAGTCATCGACCATGGATAACTTTTAAAATTAAGCTAAGAGTTTTGAAAGTTGTTCTTTGCTTCATTGGGAGACGGGCAGTGTGATAAGGGCACACAACTGATTTAAGCAGCTAGAATACATTGACTGGCTTTCAACAGCTAATGAGATGCACTCCAGCTTGTAATAGACACTGTAAACCATACTCTATCTCGTAACTGTAGGTAAGCTAAAGAGGGTTAATACTTGGCTGACTTGACAGGAATACAAAGAAATTTTCACTAACAAGCATGGGGACATTCAACAGTGCATCACAGGTGGAAAAGCCCCTCCCCCCACACACGCACCTCAACATATCAGGGTCAGCAATAAAGCCGCAGTACCACCATCTGTAAAAATGCAATTCATTTGATTCACCATTAAATTCAAGCTATCAATGCCGGGATTTCATTCGGTCAAAATAGCCTCAACTTATCTTGCAGTCTGATGCAGAACAGTCTAACTTTACCCTAGGCACACAAGAACAAAGGAGCAAATTGGTCTCCAATATTTATTTTCATAGTGAGTTCGGTCCAGCCCGTTTTAAGTTGACTGTCCCCACTGCCTATTAGCAGGCAACTGCTTCTTTGACTTGCACGGGCAAGTCAGCTCTTCCGTGCGAGTGGAGGCGCATCGCCGGCCACCTAAAAAGCCCCGCCAAAAAACCCCAGAGATGAAACATAAAATGGAAATAAAATGACCATTATATTTTTCATCCACCCGTCCCGGGTCAGGCCGGGGTGGAGCTTGCTCAGTCAGCAAGAGCAAGGACGGTGGGATGGCTGGGTCTGCATGTCCCTTTGCCCTGCCGTCTTGCAACCAGACATGCATACTTAGAAAGCTCTAACACAGCTGTCTTGAGACAGACGTCCAGTGCCCTCAGGAGCGCCGAGAGGCCACTCCCTTCAATCCTGGTGCTTGTATCAGAGATATCTTAGATGATGAGAACACAGAAGGCGAGAGCTTTTTGTCAAGTCTGAAACTGCAGATCACACCCATCTGCTAACAATGTGTCAGATTTGAATGTCCTGGGAACAACGTGGGCATTGTTTAAGTATTTTCTTAAAGACAGCTCCCAGTATCTGACTCTCTCCTCCTTCTGGTCTAAAAAAGTGTCTCCATGCAGGTAAAAGGTCTCAGGGATCATTACTGTGCAAGATATTATTCATCAAGTGTGTTTAGCATCTTTCCAGTCTTTGGTTGTCACGTGTTTTTCTGTACTGATGATAAATAGATGGTGATCCTTTTAGACAAAAATGGTCCCAGCTCCATGATACACCTGTGAGATTGTGGGCTATCAAGCAGAGGGTGGACCATAACTTTCCTAAGCTCAGTGACGACAGGACAGAGTTGCTTGTCTTAGAGAGTAATGAAATGTGCTGGAGTGGCAGCATTTAGGGGTCATTGTTGGAGAGATTAGTAAGTGTTTTCTAGGGTTCCGGAAGAGTACATGGTAGTACATGGTTATAGGTTTGAGGGATGAGCAGTGCTAAGCGGTAGTAAGGGATTTTTATGGCTGAGGAAAGGATAGCATTAAAGGGTAGTTTTAGGGTTTAGAGAAAGGTAGCATTATGGTGCAGCTTGGGTTTTTAGGGTACATAGCTGGGAAGCATTAAGGATCACTAAGTGACTATTAGGGTATAGGTACATAAAGTAAAGAATGCAAGTAATAAAAACAACTTTTAAGAGTCAACATTTTAGGAATCGTCATAGGTAATCAATATACTGAAGAATACAACATTATTACTTGACAGTATAAACTTGACTTTAATGTTGTCGACATTATAAAACTCAGCTTTATTACATACAGCCTTTTCAGCAAACCAGCAACCTTGTGAATTCTAGGAGAATTTTAAAGTCTTTCTTGGTTTAATTTGTCCCGGGTTGTTCGTGCCAGTGTTTTAGCTCTTCATCTTAACACCAGGAAGCCGCTGGGTGGTGCACGTAGGCTTCTATAAATCAGCCAACCTATCAAAGAGTACTCCCATTTCGGAAGCTTTATTCCACAGGGATTTCATGAGAACCCAATACCTCAAGCCAAGATTGAAGGGATGTGGAGGGTGTTAGAGCTCAGAAGCAAAAATTCCTTTTTGTCTCCTTCGAGACGGTCAGTTATATTGCATCTAACTGTGAACCTGTGAAAGGCAGGTAGATCTGCTGTGCACCTTACTAGGTTCAGCATCATGCTTGAGGTATTAAAAATGTTATCGGCAGCCTACATGTGATAAGAGGTGTGGCGCAGCGGCCAGAGCAGCTGAATACGGGGCTCGCAGCAGCAGAGCTCAGCATCATGTGACTCTGGGCAATAGCTCACTTAATCTCCCTGACGGCCACCAGCACCTTGAGACCCTTAGGGGTGATTAGTTTATGCTTTACAAATACCGGATTTATTTGAACATATCCTGTAGCCGTCCAAAACAGCAAATGCCATGTAAACATAGAATAGCATCTGTAACAAGGCAGAGCGACTGAAATGCCATAACTGACGTTTTTTAGGTCTCGGGACCATTCGGTCTGCCGAAGGCAGAACCGGAAGTCGAGCGATTTAATGACTTGGAGAAGAGGGGCTTGAACCCGCCCCTCTTCTCCCCTGTTCTCCATTGGCTGGCCTCTTGAATGCTGGCCAGCCATTGGAGAAGAGGTCAGTCATTCCGATTAGGCCCCGTCCTTTTCGGATCGGGGGGCGTGTTTTTTGCAAGAAGTCTCATTCTCTCCTCCAGCCAATGGCTGGAGGAGAGAAAAGACAAACACGCCCCCGAATCCGAAAAGGACACTGCGTTTCTCCGAGGCATTTCTTCTTGACCTCGGAGAAAGGCAGTGGTGTGCCTTTTGCTCTGCCTTGTTTCAAAATGGACTTACATCTTAGAGTCTCGCGACACCGCTTCACTGAGCCACCTGGAGGCACTTCTGTCCTGCCAGAAACTGAACATTAAAGCAGCAAACAGCACAGAGGAGCAGCTCCGTGGTAGGGACCCGCTGGAGTCACAGCACTCGGCCGGTGGCCTTCTGTCCCGAGGAAAGCTGCGAAAACGCGCATAGATTCCTGATTTATTGCCTTGTTCTTTTACCCTCTTATCCCTTTACCCCCACACCCTCAGCCCCTCCAGATTTGCTTTCACTCACCCTCCCAAGTATTTCCCCGTCTCCACCCCCCCCACACATGCCTTATGGCCGTGCCCCGCCCTCCCCTCGCGCTCACCCACCTGCCGCACGCTGAGCTCTTTCTCCAGCTCCAGGGGCCGGTTCCTCCAGACCAGGTGATGCAGCGGGAACCTGCTGCTGTCCGGAGCCTTCCCGGAGCCCAGCATCATCCCTGGAACATGCCGGGCCCGCCTCCTCCAGCCCCGGAGACAACCATCCGGCTGACGGGGAGGGCGGGGGAGGGCGCTGCGGGGAGGAGGAGACTGGAGACCGGCGACAGAGACTGCAGGGTACGGGAGGGGAGAATGAAGGCAGAGAGAGGAGAGAGGGTGGAGAGCTGGGAGTGAGTGGTACGCTGCACGTTGGAGAGGAATGGGTAGATCTGAGAGACACTGCTGGGTACGGGAGGGCAGAGGGAGGGGAGAAGACTGATGGAGGCGAGCTGGAAGTGAGAGTGCAGGGAGGTGGAAGGTTACAGGGCAGAGGTGCGCGAAGAACGAGAACCGCCAAGAGGGAGACTGCCGGAGGAAGGAGCTATGGACTAGGAGGTAGGGTGAGAGTGAAAGGGAGTAGGGGAGGTGGAAGTCTGCAGGGGCTGAGAGGGAAACTAAGGTGGAAGGAAGAGGCGACCTCACAGGGGACGGGTGGGTGCAGGCTGCACGAAGGACGGGGTTGACCTGAGAGGAAGATGGAGAGAGGTGACAGACTAGAGCAGGGGGGCTGCAGGAAGGATAGACCGGGAGGAGAGCTGGGAAGAGACCACAGTGGGGAACGGAGGGAGGTGGCAAGCTCCAGGGGAGGCACGGGCTGCTGTTTGTGTGCAAGGATAGTTTCAGAACAGGGGCGTAGCTTCCAACAGAGCAGCAGGCGTAGTGGCACCAAGCCCCAGGTATGTTAGCGGCCCACCTCACCCCAGTTACTAGCTGCGTTTTTACTACCAAAACAGGGCGTGGAGTCCAATCTGATTGCTTGCATTAGGGACCAAGGCACCCGTGCTACGTCACGGATGTAGACTTCACGAGGAAGTGAGAGACAGTGGAGAGAGTGGAGAGAGACTGTATAACAGGGGGAGGGGTGTACTGCAGGGGTACATTATTCTACTGAGTGTGGGTGGCATTTTACCGTTCGCGAGAAAGTGTCACTCATAATCGCTGAATGTCACTCATAATTACAATGAAATGAAAAGGTCACACATAAGCAATTTGAAACCTTGGCAGCTATGGTACAAGTGAACACGGGGTGGAGAGATGCCAAAATAGAGGGCCGACCCAAGGGGAGGAGACCTCTGAGGGGGACTTCAAAGGGCAGCGGCACAAGGGAGGGGCGTGGGGAGCCGCGTGAGAATAGAGAGGGAGCCCTCAGGTAAAGAAAGAAGAAAGGCAGGAGAGGAGTAAACTGGAGACAGCAGGGTAAAGAACAAGACAGGAAGGGGGCTGCAGATGAAGGAGGGGGCGAGGAGGAGGAGTGCACAACAGAATGAAGATGAGAGCCTGTAGGGGAGAAGATCAGAGAGGGAGAGGAGCGGGCGCTGGGGCTATGGTACCTCAAGTGAGTTGAGACTGGCATGGAGGAGGAGTGTTGGAGGTAACAGGAGGAGCAGGGGGACTTCCGGGACGGCGCAGGTGAAGGTATACTCCAGTGTAGGGTGACCACCTGGCAAGAAGGCAAATCTGGACAGTTTATGAGGAGGGGAAGGGGTGAGACGAGGGGTCTTCCTCCTTATTTGCAAGTACATAAACAAGCATTTACAATGCAACGGTCTCGGCATTGTTAAAGTTAGAGCTATTGGCATTGCTCATGACAATGCCGTTTCTTTAAATGTTTTAAAAACAAAAACATAAACAAAAATAATGTCATGAGCAATGCCAATAGCTCTAACTTTACCAATGCAGAGACCATTGCATTGTAAATGCTTGTTGTGATATGGGCCCAGTTGCCCTGAAGGGAATGGTTCTGTAAGAGTGAACAAACCATGGACTTGCAGTTCCTCTTGTGTAGGCCAATACTGATGAACCTTTGATGAGCACCCATTGGTTGATGGGGTTGAAAGCGAGTGAGAGGTCCAGGGGGACCAATGCAATGGGTAGTGCTGGTCGCAGGGTCAAGTCATTCTATCCTGAGGTTTATGAAGGTAGTATACTTCTCTTATTGCGAGAGCATTCCTCAACCTCTGCAGAGATCAACACGCCCAGATGAATAGAAGAAGCACACAGGGACTGCCTCTCCTCCCACAACAGAAAATACAAGGAGGGAGCCAATTTCAGTACTGTAAAAGTTCAAATTCACAGCCCCTCAAACACATGGACTGAAGCATGAAAGGTATCTAAAAAGCCAACGGGGGAGCCTCTACCGTAAAGTCAAAAGTTCATTTATATTTCTTCCCTAAATTTCAATACTTTCTTTGTCGGCTAAGCAAACCTGACTGCCTGGTGACAAAACTACAATTGCTCTAAAATGCATTTAGAAAGCCACAGGTATAAAAGTTAAGTAAGAAATATGGGCACTCGATTTCACATTTTCCAAAACACTTGCAGTAATATCGCTCCTTTTTAGGTCTCGCCTGACCCAGCGCATGCGCTGGTCTGGCGAGACTTATTGAGAGGGCTCCAAAAAGTGCTACCAGGTCAGCATAGTGCTACAGTGCATGTGCGCAGGTGCGCGTGCCGCGCTTTACCGCGATTACTTTAACTTTAGCGGCCGCACGGCCGCTTTGCATAGCCAATAGGTCTCGCTTTTGGGACCTTATAAGTATTTAGTTGTGCAACTGTTGCATGGCTAAACACTTATAAGGTCCCAAAGGCGAGACTTATTGGCTATGCCAATGCTTGTTCAATTCTACTCTCCATTTCCTTTCATTTTTCAACCCTGCCCCTTACACATATATTCTCAGTCAGTGTTCATGTCATTTTGATGGAACAAAGTAAAAAAGAAAGTTACACAGACATGTTTATGCAAAAACACTTTGTATGTTGTAAAACAACATGTACTACTGCCCCTAATGGGCAGGTACTGCGTTACGTGCCAGCACAATTCTTGTAACGTATGCTCAGTTTTTGCTTTGCTTTAGCTGCCACTCTGTAGTTCGGCTCAACTTCAGACTGACAAAGGGACAAATAAATGTGTTGTTTGGGGCGGGGCTCTATCTCAACACCCTAGAGACCGGCTGCTGCTAGGACTGGTGGTGGACCATCCGTCCCTACACCGTGTAGAAGACGACACAGATGCAAAATAACGTGTTCTGCGTGTGCAATTTAGAGATTAAAGCCACACAATGTGGCTGAGTCTTCCCATTTTCTTAAGTGGCCATATTTTGCCCCTCCGTGAACTAGACAATAGCAGATTCACCAATTGTGCTCCATGGTTCTGTCAATCAGCAGGAGGAGGGCATGCAAAGTGCACTCTCCCCCGAGCAAAAAGTGGATACTGCTTCTGACTAGTAGACAGAGACTGTCAATTACTGGACAATGCGTACATAGTTCAGGGGCAAAGACTTATGTAAGGACGCTGGAAGATGGCCAACCAACTATCACATGGAAAATTCATTCCACAACCCCAGTAAGCAGACCTTTTCACTTCATGCATGTGATACGTCATAACATTGAGTATTTATTAATTTATTTATAAGTTGTGTATAGCACTAGCTAGACCAGAAGGTTTCAGAGCGCTCTACATATAATGCGAGATCATTTGAATGAAGTACATGCATAAATACAGACAAAGAAAATAGTAAGACCGTAAAGTTAGTTACAGTATGCAGACATAGGTACAGCGTGAGCTAATAGGGTACAAGACATAGTACACAGCTGAAACAATAAATGTACAGTTGCAACTGGTCAAGTCAGAATGGGTGTGAGCTTTGGGAACATAGCTCAGTTAGGGTGAGTATTAAAATATTTGTCGAGCAGTAGGCGTTTAAGGTTCCGTTTAAAGCAGGAAAATTAGGGGTTGCAGCGCAGGTCTCTAGGGAGTGAGTTCCAGGTCCTGGGAGTTTTTCCAGAAAATGAGTGTGTCTGGGAGAATTTATTTTTCAGAGGTATAAGAAGTGAGTTGAAGCTCCTCAGAGATCTGGCTCTTCCAGCTTTCAAATGTTTGCTCTCCAGATAGTTGGGGTTATGTGTGTGAAGGGCTTTGTGGGTGATGCAAGCAGTCTTGTTGAAACATCTTCCTTCGATTTGGAGCCAATTGAGGCTCTTGAGGGCCAGTGTGATGTGCTCAAATTGTTTGCAACCTGTTAGTAGCCGCGCTGCCATGTTCAGAACTGAACTTAAGGGGCAAAGTGAATTTTTGGAGTTCCTGTGAAGATGGCGTTACCATAATCCAGTTTTGAGAGGACTAGTTATTGCACTACTGTCTTAAAAACTTCAGGGGGAATGAAAGGTTGGATTTTTTGAGGAGGTGTTTTAGAGTGTAGAGTGCTTCTTTGGCTGAGTAGTTGATGCATCGTTTTTATATGTTACATGTTTATGCTGCGTGGTCAGAGTCCTTTGCAAAGTCACACGTTTTCAACACAAGATGGAGGGACTCCACCATCATACCAATGTGAGGGTGACCCTGCACTTCTAGCGTCCTCATGCAAAGCCCTAAGCTATCTAGGAAACGAATGACCGGAATACGTTCTCTGTCTTTAATCTCTACCAAGGCCATCTAGAAACAATAAAAGAGCGCTCAGGTAGTTTACTCCTCACGCCCCCTGTCCTCTCAGAAAAAAACATCCCTTTTGATCTTTTGGTGTCTTCTCCCTCCACTCCAGTGAAAATGCATACCCTGCATAGAACTGGTGAAAGTTAGGACTTTTCAGCCAGCATATTTTTTATTGATTGATCTTGGCTTCCTGCTAGTCTGCCAGCACGCCTTCCTAGAGGTCTTTGGAGTCACGAGAAGACACATAAGTGGGCCTCCAATCCTTATGAGTATCCAGGATACAGGAGGATCCCTTCTTTTCACAGCCAGAGTCCGCTCCTTCAGCTTCCTCTGCAGATGAGGACTCAGTAGTGGTTTGGTGCTGCACTGTGGCACTGAGCGCCCACTTTCCCTTCCATCAGTGCATGAAGGTCTTCTTTGAGTAGAGGCGTTATTTTATGGGCAGGCGTTTTCGTTGTGGTCCCTTGCGACAAACAGCTTACAGAGCCAAGTCTGACCACAAGAATTCATGACTGGGGCTGGGGAGAGGGGGCAGGTTGGGGTGGAGGAGTAGAATATAAATTTCCCATGTGCAGATATGCAGTCCTCCCCCCAACTCAAGGCATTCTCATATAACCTTCACCACGGTCAGTTTGAAAGCATCAATGTATCTTCAATGTCTTGAGATATCGGTGCGCTGGTTCGCAGGTGTCAAAATATTCTTTTGTGGCACAGCAATAACAGAGCAGTAAAAACATGACCAAACCAATGGCAAAAAAACAATCTAAGGTGGAGTCTGTATCCTAGTACATTATAGGCTTTATCACAAGTCACTCCGAAACTAATAAGCCTTCTTGAAAAATAAACAACCAGCAACGTTCAAGCCCAACAATATATGGCAGTATGCACAACAGCACATTCTGGAAACATGGCGTTTCTGTTCAACCATCTGATATATGATTTGCTAACTATGTATATTTTCTTTCTCTATGTGCCCATATATTTTTTAGGTCAAGCCTGGGCATCGCATGCACTGCTGTGAGGCATGCAGTGTTGGAGTATGGCTTTGAAGCCCCGCCCACATTTGTCATTGACTTATGTCATTGTCCTTCGTAAACGCTGGCTTCCGAGCAGTTATAAGGCTTGTTAGTCCCTCCTTGGCCGTCTTCTCTGCATTTGGTACCTCCCATAACGACTGGACCTTTTACTCGTCTTGTTACACGGTCTGCTTTATCTTGGCTGTAAGCAGTATTTTGCTTAATGATTTGCCCCTATACCACCCACTACGTCGCAGCACACCGCCCGCTTTTATTTTAACTATAATTACTAATGGTGGTCCGCTTTTAACTATAGCATCAGCGTTTATTTATTTTAGCAGCATGGTCCGCTTCAAGTATAGCAGCCACAAATAGTTATTATTTTTGTTTACTAGCACCCATGCGGAGCTTTCACATGGATTGAGGCTGCAACCCTTTTCTTTAGGCAAGCCATGTCTAAAGAAAGGTGTGCGGCCGCTATTAAAGTGAAAGAGCGGCATGGGCACTTTTACAAACAAAAAATAAAAAACATGTTTGTCAACTTGACAAACAGCTGCTTTTCTGGTCAAAGCGCCCCATGCCGCGGTTTCACTTTAATGTCGGCCATGCCCCTTTCTTTGGACGTGGCTTGCCTAAAGAAAGGGGCGCGGCCTTCAGAAATGTGAAAGCGCCATATGGGCGCTAGTAATTTGCAATGCAATAGGTCTCGTATTTGCAAGAGTTTAAGCTATTGCATTGCCAATAGCTAAAACTCTCGTAAATGCAAGACCTATTGCATTGCAAATGCTTGTTATATATAACCTTCATTGGCTAACCATAGAACAACAGGTACGGTTCCAATCCCTGTGCATTGCACACAGGGCTTTTCACAGGAAGGGAGCGCAAATTCTTTGCGCTTATCGACCCGTAAAACTCCGGCAGATCCTGGAGATCTGCCACCTCATTTCTTACAACGACAAGCAGGATCCGCCAATTCAGACAGGGTGGTCATTATTTTAAAAACTCCTAGGCCCAGAATATGGAACTCCCTGCCTCTCCAAAAGCATCAGCCTTCAGGCAAGCTCTTAAGACATGGCTATTCGTTTAATAACTGCCTCTCGCTCATCTCTCAGGTGGCCTGGTCTACAGGATCTGCTGGTTTGGATCAGCGCTGAGAAATCTCCGGATACCCATGTGCTTTACAAATGGACTAGATTGGAATAGCACTGCCATCCATTTGATTCAAACGCCTGGCAAATGATATAATAGCTAGATCACACTGCCACAGAAAGTGCTGCATAATGTGTCTTTACTTGACGAATAATTTAAATAGCCCAGCCACATCATTTAGGTATCCATTGCCACATAATTCCAACAGCCAAAAATATTGCCCATCTACTAATACGTGCATAAGCCCTACAGAGTTTAATAGTTCAGAATCTGACATTTTTGCACGTGTCAGCACAGCAAGTTGGCCTTACCCTGGATCGAGTTTCTTGGACCGTCTCCTTCCCTTGCAGACAAGTCGGAGGTAGCTGTATTTGAGAGCTGCAACCGCCTCGGGGCTCATCAGGTCTGCCGCCCATTCGCATCGGCTCAATGGTATGAATTCCCGGATAATGAAGATGGTCGCCTTCTGCTCACACCAGGATTCGAGGTAAGTGCAGAACGCCTCCCAAGAAGGGAACTCCCTTCCACGAAGCTCCCGCTCTTCAAGCAAGGATGATGCCGGTGGAAGAGAGAGGTCCAGGGGCAAGAAGGCAGCTGGGGGCTCTTCCTTCTCCTCCATTGCAGGGCTCAACGAATTCAAGTTGTTCATGGAAAGGGGAGGGACAGGGTTATGAGTCAGGAATGTGAACAATGGGGAGCAATGTCGAGGAGAGGTGCGGGGGCAGAAGAGTTGTAAGACTTAAGGTTAGAAAGTGAAGGGGATTTATTTCCCTCCCAACCCCCAAAAAAAAAAAAGGCACCAAAAAGCCTCCCCAGAGTCTTAAATGTGATGCAAACACCAATGCTGAAGAAAGGCTACCAGGCTAACATTGTTTTTCAAAATGTATTAATATCAGATGGCAAATACTCTTTTGTATGCTAGCCTATGCAGGCTCATAACTGGCCCCACACAGACCCACTGGAGCCCGCCTGCCTTGCCAGTGGGGAAGCCCATGAGGATATTCTAAAAATATCTACGAAAAGGGAGGGGAACAAGGACTGCAGAGGTAACCATCCCATGAGCCAAGTTAGAGAAAGCAAGAACTGAGAGGAAACTATGGTGCAAGTAACGAAAAAGGGAACCAGAAATATTCTTGCCCAAGGGAAGTACTGAGAAGAGACAACCAAGCTGCAAGACAAAAAAAACAGAAAGAGAAAAAGTTTTAAGATTGTGTTCTTGTCTGAGAAATGAAAGCAATGACGGTCATGTCCTTACAATATTTCCATGGCCGAACCCCACTCGTTTCCATCAATAAAGAGGAAAATGAACAACTCACAAATCTTAACAAATGCTGCATATTCCACAGAGATTGGTGCCCCAATCACGCATTATACAACCAGGAAAGTAGTGGAAGGCCTAATGGAGCTCACTGGAACAAGGTGGAGATGGCAGGACAACACCCCAACCTTCATCACTAAAACAATATTTTCTATATCAGACAAAACTCTTACAAACATGCCACTGAAGCCTTAACACGGTCTAGCACCCAAATTCGCTAGAACTTCTATTATAATAGTAAACTGCACATGCTGCGGTACTTGCCATGTCGAGCTGAAGGCTTTATCAATGTAAAAGTATTTATCTGTAAAAGATCGATCTGATGGTAGTGAACCCAGTCGTCCAAACACCCCTTATGACAATTTATAAAGAGTTCCGAATAGAGTCAACATGGCACCTGTCACATAGGGCACTGGAAATCAAAAAAATGCTCTGCACTAAGAAAATGCTTGTGGGAGGCCAAAAAAAGTATACACATTGCTCATTAACGGAATTTAGGGTCTCTACACATTTCCCAATCTAGATATTTTGTTCACATTCACTCCCCGATACAAGCTACATTGTCAGCAGTTCTTGCCTCCTTCCCATCAAGGAAAGACTGTGCATTCTCAACTCTATCCGCTACTAGTCAGGTTTTTCAGGTATCTGACAGCACTTGTGTCTGATGGAGCCATTTACAAGCCCAAAGGTGCATGCATGCAGGAACACAGAGCACCGAAGCAAACATTAGCAAAAACATGCAAGACAACCTGGGAGATGTTTAAATGCATGGGCAATGTGGCAATTACTTAGCATTTTTATTGTATAGTTGATTAAAACCATGACAATTAAGCATAAAATAGTTAAAACAATACACTTAATTTCCAAAAACGTAATTAAAAATAGAATCAACAATCCTCCATTATTCAGGTAACCTATGCGATGTGCCTTACTAAAGTGTCAAGTGCCTCGGAATAACCCAATGCGAATGAGTGATTTCCGTCCTAAAAGTAGAACATAATCTCATAGCCACTAAAATTCCTATTCAATATACAACATTCATAGTAAAAAGTCGGGAATACATACACAGATCTGGTTTACAATGACGGTGAACCAAATTAAAATAGTGCCTAAATCCTTTCCATGGGGACGAACCAATGGCGCAGTTCAATCTAGGAGGAGGAAATGCTTGTTGCACTCTATAGTCTTGTCAAATTTAGAGCCTCCGATTAACCGGTTTGAGCTTAATGCCTACTGAGCTGATCCCTCCTATCACCTCTGCCCTACCCTCCTGGTGCCTCCCTCACCAGCGGGGAGTGCCCAGATACAAGGGTACCCACCCAGATGCCCTACCTAATCTTCTTTTAGGAGCCTTAAAATGTGGCAATAGACCAGGGGCCCCACCTGAGGGGTTCCTCGGGAAAGTGAACTTTTTCTTTAATAGACTTCTGTTTAATAAATTTCTTTCGCTCTCGGCCAACCACTATCTCTCTACCTAGCATCATCGTAAGGATTTCGGGGGTCCAAAGCAAGATATTTCAACTATTTTTGTGATCTTGTTAAAGTTTAACAAAAAAAAATCCGTATTTTTTGGCATTACAGCGACTTGAACTCGCAAGAAATCGGTAATAGAATTAAAATTTGTTGCCAATAGGGCCCTCCAAATAATTCTAGACCAGGGCCTCCAAAATCCTCGCACGGAAGCACTCCTTTCACGTTGATGGCAACAGTAATGGATGGGGCAGAGGGGGTACCAATTAATGTCAGCATGGTTGTCTGAAAAACAGCAGGGTACCAACTTATTTTCGGGAGCTTATGTAGTCCAAAATAACTCATTCATGATTTCACACTGCAACCCATCACTCGCTCTTTGTTTGGTGGAGCCACGTTTTGTTCTCTCTCAACCCGGCGAGATGCTGCTGAGAAACCAATGTTGGAAAGACATAGGCAGCTCTTTCTGTGACAAAGATGAAAGGTGTGAATGTACACTGGCAGCAGCGGGCGCACAGGGTGCTGAGACAGGAAGGGCGTAGGTTCAGCAGACACATATAACTTTGAGAGGCAATGACAGCGTCTACTTTATTCTCTTGTGAAAGGGGAAGAGGAACAATGGGCGCAGAACCTTGTCTGTAACACGGCTACACATCACACTCAAAACTTCAATGAAGATGCAAGGAATGTGCACCTTCCCTCGGAAAACTGAGGCCACTCAGTATCAATGCAGGAATCAATGGTGGCGGCCCGTCCCCTCTACACAAAGCTGTTTAATGATCTCCACCCTCAACCTAGAAACTTATTCCCACCGGTCGTCGCCTGGTGTTGGGCTGTCTAATACCTACAATTCCAGGCGTTCGCTGAAGGAAAGTCCGGGACTGGACACTGAGTGCACCGGCGGCACGAGACTCAGCTGGTGATCCTCTTCACCTGCCATGCACTCGCTACTGCTGCACGCCCACACACACACCTGGCGTCTTAGCTCAGCAAACTAGTACTCTACCGCATGCACTTTCATGCACACGCCCACAAGATCCCAAACAAACCCAGCCCTGCAACTGCACACAAATACAAAGCCCGCACGCTCCTGCAATCCCTTCTGCACCACCGAGGCTTTCCTGCAAAGCTGCACGCTCAGAGCTCGCGCCGTGCGGCACGCTCATGCCTCCCTTTTCTTGCATTATCAGGTGTACTCACCCCAGTACTTGCAGCACAGACGCTCCCTCCACTGCACCCCTCACACACTCAGCTCCCGCTTTCACCACACTCCCTGCTCCACATGCTGAACCTCACGTAGCCCCTCTGCTCCCACAAAGCACCGCTCCGACTGTGGGGGAGGGACGGCTGCAACAATACCATCCCACAAGGCTCCGCTCCACCACTGAGCGTTAACCCTTTCAGTACGGGCCGTGGAGCCGCGCGCCCTGCTTAGCCCCTGGTCTCCGATCGATACCTCGGACTCTGGCCAGCCCCCTTCTCGGCCTCCCTTATCCGCGCCGAGGCCGCTTGTCTCAGAGCCGCACAGCACGCCGGAGAAGTGCCCCCGCCTTCCCCATTTCTCCCCTCTCACCTCCGAGGGGCTTTGATCCCGCCCTTACTAGGCTCAGAATCCGTGAATCTGACCCCCTCCCCTCTCCAGCACCACTTTACTCAGTCTCACACCCACCACCCCACGCTTTGAGTTTCACGTCCATAACCCCCCCAATAACCACCACAGTTCCTGCCGATCTGAACCCCGGGTCTCCTTCACTGCCTTCAGGGGCCCCTCGCTTGGCCGGGGCCCACCGAGAGCCAGTGTCTTGTGTCCTTCTCACAACCCTCACACCACCCCTGGGCATGAACCATATTTCCTTTGTCGTTGCAACCAAGGGTCAGGACGGGCTGGAATTTAGTAGTGTTTGTCTTAGAACTGGGGCTTAGGTGACAGGAGACCACCGTGGCCCCCTCGTCTGTTGGCTGATCGTCGAGAGAGCTCGTTGGAGGTGTCGCCTGCGTGAAATCTCTTGTATTTTAAAACAAGATTTGGCAAGGTCTATGCGAGAGCTAATGCTTTAGCCACGTTGTACCGCAGCGCGGCTGCTGAGCAGCACGGCTGAAAGTGAAGGAAGAACAAGCATTTGCCATTCAAATTGGTCTAGCATTTGTGAGAGTTTGTGGTATTGGCGATGTAAATGACAGGGGGGGCATATAATCAAGCCCCGGAGATTTAGCGTCTGTTTTCGGACGGAAAGCGGCCTAATCAGCAAGGTCACGCTATCGCGTTAATCCTTGCATTATCGCCCTTTCCCCCAACGCCTATCTTTGCATCTCTAATGAGATGCAAAGTGGTCGTTCCTGCCCTGACATAACTGGAGAATTTCTCCAATTATCAAAGGGCACGCTAACCTACAGAGCAACAAGCAAAGTAGCCATAACCTCTGTTATCACTACTTTCCTTACGCCTGCCTCAAAACTGACTTAGCCATGATATCCTAAGTAAGGTGGATATCATGGCTAAGTATGCCTTGCCCTATCAGCAAGCTTTCGCCAAACCTTGTGCGATTATCGCTGTATTTCCAGCGATAATCGCACAATTGGCAGCTTGCGCTATGAATTTTATCACTTTGGAGATAAGCGTTGCTGATAGCATGCTATCTCTGCGATAAAATTCTGAGTTGGCCGGCGATAATTATCCTCAAGCTAAGAGCGCTGAGCGATAATTATCGTATGGCCTTGATGATATGCCCCAAAATCTTTTACCCATGAGTTTTGGATTGGAGTAAAGTGGGTGTGTGTGGAGTGGAATTATGTGGGTTGGATAGGAATTGTAAGTTGTGCAATTGTGTAGAGTGGAGTGGAATTATGTGACATGGTGTGCAGGGGACATATGTGGATAGTAATTATGTGGTACTGAGTGTACTGAAATTATGTGGAATGGGATTGTGTGTTGTGGATTTTAATTATGTGGTGTGCTGTTGGATTTTGTGGAATTCTGTAGTGTGGATTGGATGGATGTGGTGTATTGCATAATTGTGTTGTTGAGTTGAAATATGTGGTTTGTAATCAAATTATGTGGTGTGGAATGGAAATGTACAGTCGAATTTTGTGGCATTGAGTGAAATTTTGCTGATTGGTATTATGTGGCATGGTGTGGAATGTATTTGTGGATTGTGTTACTATATTTAAAAATAATGAAACATAATTACTAAGAAAGGCTGCCTTTCATCGCGCACACATTTACAAAACATTATTATATGCAAAGACTTGCTCGAATATCAAAATGAAAACATGCTGAGTCAACCCCCTGTGATGTTTATGTCCATGAATTGTACGGAAGGTATGAACATTGTGGAGTGCTGCTTTGGTTGCTAGTAGTCCTAGGGGTTCCCTTCACATCTCTGCTTCTAAACTCATTTTGAAATGGGAATCCCACAAAACACAGCAGACGTGCAGTACCTGCAGATCTCCCTCCATGCATTGGCAAAGCCAAGAGGTCTTGGCAATGCGAGATCTATTAGTTTTGTCAATGTTAATGTGTTTCAGCATTGCATGGCTGGATGGTAAGTGTTCCCCAGGCAGATGCAGTACCCACAGCTGATGCACCGTTACTCCTTTTTGTAATCACAGGCATAAACACTGGCACCACCCCATGAGGCACTTCCACTGTGAGTGGAGGTGGGGGAGACATTGTCTCGAACGGAGGTGGGCGATAGGTAGCGCTACGGGAAAGAACAAGTGCAGGACTGCTATAGAGAAGAGAGTCCTGGTGAAAACTACATAAAGAAGAAATGACAGGAAGAGAACTGCCATAGAGAAGAGTCTAAGGAACAGTGGCAAAGAACATGTTAGATGGATGTTATATTTCTTGTTCAGGCAATGAAAGTATTATAAATAATCTTCCTTCGTTCCATCCGAGATTACCATCAAGTGATCACAAAGTCTAAGCATGGCTTTGAAAAGCTGTGTATGTTTTTTATGTATGGTGTTAGTCAAGACCTCTACAGCATCACGCAATGTATCTGCCCTCTTGAGCCAAGGCCTTTTTGATGTTACTTAAAATGTTATGTATAATGTACTTGGTATAGGTCTTTCGGACAGACCCCTTCATCCATTGGTCTGTCATTCACACTTTTTTCCACTCTACAGCATACAGCCAAGGGTCACACATTAGCCATTGGCTAACTTCACTATGAGTAGGAACATTCTGCCCTTTCATAAGGAGCACTTTCGAAAAATCTAGTTCCATTCACCATGGACTAGGCAATGCGTGCTTTTAGAGACCCCAAAATATTTTTGCTTTCAGCCATTTTTTTACGTTAGGAGTTTTTAAAAAAACATGAAAAAACAGAAGAAGCATTTGACCAATCCAAAAGGCTAGTAGCCAGCGCTAGAAATACTGCCTTTGCCAATGGTTGTTTGATTAGCCTTTTGCATTTCTTGAGTAAACTCATGAATATATGTACACGGTTTTGAAAGTCTAAAGTGGTTGTTTATGATACATTACGGAAAGTGCAGCTTTTGGCACATGAAAGTAATTTTGAATACAGGGTGCTTGAGGTCAGTGATCATGTGTTTTTATAATAACAAGAAGAAACGTGAAACCAATATATGGAAATTATCTCCTATAAATCACCCAGGAAATGTAAACAAAAGGGGGTAAGCTTGGCAAGTTTTCTGAGAAGAGCAAAGGGATGTTTGCAAACGCGGAGCTAAGCAGTGGCAGTATTTCAACAGCAGGCTTTAGCCACAGCAATTAGCCCATTAACACTTTTAAGAAGCTGGGTCTGTAAAGTGACACCGGTGTAATAACATACAACAGGGATGACTTGATACATTTTTCTTCTGCTGAACTGCTGCTCAACCCCAGGGCCTCATTGGGATACTTTCTTTGATTGTAGGACAGTCCTGCAAAGTACAGTTTAGAACAGGATACTGCAATTAGGGCAGAACAAATATGAGTTCTTTGTGCAAGCTTTAAACGAAGTGAACTAGAGTCTTTTTTTGAACCAGTGCAAAGTTCACGTCTACTGGACCCAAACAAATTTGACAATACATTGTGTTTTATAGTGCCAAAAGTACCTTTCAAGCTGGAATTTTGATCCCGTTTTTATGAACCTTAAAACAAAACTACAGGCCTTAAATGCAGTGGTGGAGGCACACAGAGGAGTGTATTATATGGAGTTCAATACTTACACAGTACATTAAAGGAGAACAGAAAGGAGCAGGAAACTGTAGAAAAAAGAAAACTCGGCCTAGGAAGAATTAAACCTGGGAGGATTTAGCTGAAGAAAGGAGGGTAGTTTATTTTTCCAGTTGTGTATAGCTTAAACACGATCCAGAAGTATTTGAGGGCATGACATTAGCACCATTACATCAATTCACATTCATGTTTTCAAGCACGGGAAAGGTATTTTCCCAGAATCACAGGAGTTGAGCCGATGCAGAGAATAAACCTGGTTCCCCAGTTCTCCAGTCAACAGCTCTGGCCAAAATGCCACATGCTCTTCAGTTGCAAGGGAGAAAGGGGAAGGAAATTTGACTAGATGACAGAAGGGTAGGGGAGTTACGAGGGAAAAGGGGGAAGAGCATTTATATAGAGGGCATGGGAATTAGAAGTGCTGGAAATGACGCCATGCATTTATGCGCGTGAACACAAACAGAAATAATAAAAACATTTGAGGCATCAGTTGCAAATGGGAGACACTACAGTGAGTATCAGCAACAAATGAAAACAAGACATTTTGTAAAGAAGGGTTTTTAACAAATGCTTACACTCAAAACGAGTGTCCTAGGTATTTGGATTGTCTGATAAGGTAAAAGGAAAAAAATACTATTTTCAATATCGCCGCTCTAATACGTCTCTCTCAAGAGCAGACACCACTAATAAACAATAAACATTTCACCTTCTGATGGACGGTACTGAATCCCTAACTGCATGTTAGGAGTTAAAGTAGGCTTGACCTAAAACACTGCCGGGGCACTGAAACAGATGCACTAAAATATGTATGGTCACAGCAAACCCGGTACATATGCACATTGGTCAACAGTGCTCATACTAGTTTGGTGGTATGTAAAGCACTTCAATACCTTAGGGTAGAGTTCATACTATATTAAACTGCAAAAAGTAAAATAAAAATAAATTCACTGTGAATGATTGTGACTGTGATGAAAAGAAGAGTTAATTTACCTGAGTATAGTACCGTTCCACGAGTGACAATGCATCGGTAGGCGGTAGCACAATTAATTACAGCACGTCCATGGGGACTTCTGAGCGCTAGTCGGCAGATTGCGAGGGACCCTTTTGTTTGTCTGTTGTTGCGATAGAATAGTATGAACGCAAGTCCTTCCTCCATGGTTCTGAACAGTCAAGACATTTTTAATAACGTTTTTGTTAAAATAAAAAGTCTGTTTTTGCTAAAACATTTTTTACCGCTATACTGAAGTAAACGTGATCTAGTAGAATAAATCGTAACTGATTGTTCCTAAATCACGTCACTCATTGTATTGTGTGTACGTTCTGCTATTCACTAGTAAGTTACTATAAATGTCCTAATAGGGGCCTGCCCGAAGGTTTGACGGCTCGAACAAGAGAGTGTATTTTGGCACTACGTGCTAGATGTTTCTCCTTTTGATAGGTTTATACTGTTTAGCCTATACATAAGGTCATCATGGTGCAGTTGCTATATTTACTCGACACTTTATTCATTAGGAGGACCTCGCTTTCTGTCCTTTTTTTTATGCTGATCGGCCCCTTTGTGATCAATTTGTTCGGATGCGCCCTTTGAGGTAGTTGCTTACCGGCCCTGTTTTTCTGTGCGGGGAGGAGGTTTACTGAGCTGAGGTATAAAACCGGAAAAGCACAGAATGAATGGAGAATTACAAAATAATAACATAATGGAAAATAAATACTAAAATAACATGGTGTACAGCTACACAACACCAGAACACGAAAATTGTCAATGGGCAACCAAAAGAACACTGAGGCTGCAATGCCCAGATGCCAAATGGGAGGAGGGGCCATCACACGCTGTAACAGGAGGAAGCATGAAGGCGTGTGAATGTAGCATGATGGCCAACAAAATGTTCTCTTACTGAAATCGCAGGGGGAGGACTAAGCACACAAAGCAGGGACATTTAGAAAAATGCACCAATAAAAAGGAAGCATTCAAGACAAGCACAACAAAGAACAAATGGAAATACATGGGCATGCTTAAAGCCCATAGGCTGATTACAGCATGTATTGGAGACAGTACATGCGCGCTGCGTAGGCTCGACTTAAAAACAGTACTTTGAGTGAAGTAATGTGTTTGGCAGAAGTATTGTTTTGAAAGGCACTGGACTGTGTTTGTGATAGTGATGTATTATATGTGGCAAATGTATGTGTATAATCCACTAATTTGTTTGTAAGACAATGAAATTTCTTGTGAGACATTCAAGTTGTGTGGTTAGCACTAAAGTGATGGATATGAGACCCAGACATGGTATGAGCTACATATTGAAATGATACTTGTGCATGTTTGGCACTAAAGTGATGTGTAACTGTGTCAGTGAAGTGATGTTTGTGTGTGTTTTTACTCAGGCGATAGTCATTTGACACTGAGGTGGTGTGAACGGACGATATGTAACTGGTCTGTCATAGTGTGTGTGTGTGGCACTGAAGCGATGTGTGTTTAACAATGAAGTGATTTTGTTGTGTAGTACTTATGTGATGTGTGTGACAGAGGTAATGTGTTTGCGTGTGTTTATGTAGGTTGGGCATTGAAGTGTTGTGTGCCTAGTACTCAAGTGGTGTGTGTGTTTGGTGCTGAAATCATATGTGTCAATCAACCAGCATTTGTAGAGCGCAGCACAGTCACCTCTGGGGGTATCTGGGTGCTGGGGTGCGAGGTCTCAGTTGAAAAGCCAGGTCTTGGGGATACGGCAGGAAGAGGGAAGAGACGAGCAAAAAAAGGGAAAAGGGGCAGAAAAACAAGCAAGCAGAAAAGGCAAAACTGAGGGCAGAAAAACTAGCAGAAAAGGCAAAACAGAGGAGAAGAGTTCAAAACGGCAGAAAAACAAGCAGAAAATGCGAACTAGAGGGCAGAAAAAGTAAAATGGAGGGCACAAAAGCCAAAATAGGGCAGAAAAACGAGAATAAGGCAAAACAGGGCAGAACATTTAGGAGAAAAGACAAAACAGCAAGAAATGAGCAGAGGAGGCACAAACAGAGGGCAGCAGGTAGACAAGCAGCCAAGGGTAGCTGACTGCGGCAAGCCGGGCAGGAGAACTGTTACATGGGGAGCTGGCACGAGGACCTGCTCAATGGGGTCATGCTGCGGCCTCCATTGAGTAGGTCCTAGGGGAAGGGCGGACAACTGGGTGGCGGGCGGAGGGAAATGGCGGGAAGAGGGAAGAAACAAGCAGAAAAAGGCAAAACCGAGGACAGAAAAACAAGCAGAAAGACAAAACAGAGCAGAAGAGGGCAAAAAGGAGGGCTGAAAAGGCAACACAGAGAGCAGGAAAACGAGTAGAAAATGCAAAACAGCAGAAAAACGAGCAGGAAAGGCAAAATAAAGGGCAGAAAAACAAGCAGAATTGGCAAAACACCAGAAAAACGAGCAGGAAAGGCAAAACAAAGGGCATAGAAATGAGCAGAATTGGCAAAGTGATGCAGGAAACTGAACAACAAAGGCAAAACAGGGCAGAAAACTGAGCAGAAATGGGCAAAACTGAGGGCAGAAAAGCCAAAACGGAGGGCAGAAAAATGAACGGGAAAGGCAAAACAGAGGGCACAAAAACAAGCAGTAAAAGGCAAAACAGAGGGTAGAAAGCCGAAAAGACAAACAGAGTAAGAAATGGGCAGAAGATGTACAAACAGAGGGCAGTAGGTAGCCAGTCTGCAAAGGCAAATCGGACAGAATAACTGTTGCAGGGGGAGCTGACACAAGGCCCTCCTCAATGGGGTTGTGCTGTGGCTTCCATTAAGTAGGTCCTGAGGGGGAGGTGGGAGCCTGGGTGACGGGAGGAGGGAAACAGCAGGAGGAGGGAAGAAGAGAGCAGAAAAGGCAAAAAAGAGGGTAGAAAACGAACAGTAAAGGCAAAACTGATGGCAGAAATAGAGCAGGAAAGGCTAAACAGAAGAGGGCAGAAAGGCAAAATGGAGGGCAGAAAAACTAGCAGACAAAGCAAAACAAGGCAGAAAAACAAGCAGAAAAGGAAAAACAGCAGAAGAGGGTAAAATAGAGGGCAGAAAAACGAGCAGCAAAAGAAAAACCAAGGGCAGAAAAGCAAAAAACGGCAAAAACGAAGAGGGCAGAAAAATGGGCAAAAAAGGCAAGCAGAGCAAGAAACTAGCAGAGGAGGCACAAACAGGGTAGCAGGTAGACAGGCAGCAGAGGGAAGCGTACTGTGGGCACGCTGAAGAGGAGAATTGTTGCTGATGGAGTTGCCACGAAGATCTGCTCCTGTGTGTGGCGCTGAGGTGCAGTACATGGGACACTGCAGTGATATGTACACGTCGCATTGATTATTGTGTGTGTTTTTACATTGGAGGGATGTGTATTTGACACGTGGGCGATGTGGATGTTTGAGGCTCTGAAATAGTGTATAAAATCTAGAAGTGGACTGTAGGCACACGTGGGGCAGTGTCATCAGGCGGTATACCACAATAAAGGGCCATGCCTTTAACCCTGGACCTGTTTCAATACAAATTTAAACTTACTGTCTAAAGCGAAGGGTTGTTTTCTGCCTCCCCTTCCTCTCTCAATGGCAGTGAAGTGTTCCAGGATCTTGAGCGCAATCGTTTTTTTTTTAAAGAAGATGTTGGGCCCGATTCACAGAACTAACTTAAGACAAAATCCTAAATTTACTACCGTTTTGGTATTCACAGAATGCACTTACTGCTTTTGGTATTCACAGAATGCACTTACTACTTTTGGTATTCACAGAATGGATTTACGACTACTAACTTTACGTCCGCACTCGGGCCGGAAATTCCGGCCCGGAGGCGGAGCTTCCGGCCCGGAGGCAGAGCTTCCGGCCCAGAGGCGGGGCTTCCAGGCCGGAGGCGGAGCTTCCGGCCCAGAAGTGGAGATTTTGGCCATGGCTAAATCTCCGCCACTGGCCGGAATCCCCACATCCGGGCCGGTAGCTCCAGCTCTGGGCCTGAAGCCCCGCCTCCGTCCCGGAAGCCCCGCCTCCGGGCCAGAATTTCCGGCCCGAGTGCAGACGTAAAGTTAGTAGTCGTAAATCCATTCTGTGAATACCAAAAGTAGTAAGTGCATTCTGTGAATACCAAAAGCAGTAAGTGCATTCTGTGAATACCAAAATGGTAGTAAGTTTAGGATTTTATCTTAAGTTAGTTCTGTGAATCGGGCCCGTTGTTTGGCACTGAAATCGTATGTGTCAATCAATCAATCAACATTTGTAGAGTGCAGCATTGCCACCGCTGGGGGTATTTGGGCACTGGGGTGCGCGGTCTCTGTCGAAAAGCCAGGTCTCGAGGTAACAGCTTTGATTATTGTGTGTGTTTGACATTGAATGGGGACGTGTGTTTGACAATCAGGTGTTGTGGATGTTTGAGGCTCTGAAATAGTGTATAAAACCTAGAAGTTGACTGTAGGCACACGCGGGGCAGTGTCGTCTGGCGGTATATCAGAATGAAGGGCCATGCATTTAACAATGGACCTGTTTTAATACAAATTTAAACCTATTGTCTAAACCAAGGGGGTGATTTTCGCCTCCCCTTCCTCTCTAAGTGGCAGTGAAGTGTTCTGGGTTCTGGGTTCTTGAGCGCAATTCTTTTTTTGAAAGAAGATGCTGTTTGGCACTGAAATTGTATGTGTCAGTCAACCAATCAGCATTTGTAGAGCTCAGCACTGTCACCCCTGGGGTTCTTGAGCGCAATTATTTTTTTAAGGAAGATGATTTTTGAAGGTTTGTGTAGTGCAATCTCGAACTGAAGGTATTGAAGCAATTTACATAAGCATCAGTTGAGTTACACAAGGTCACATTTATTTTTTAAAGCAGGGGGACATTAAGTGATTGCTGCAGAATCACACAATGTAGAGCTGATGGTGAGACTGAAACCTGGCTCCTCAGTTCCGAAATGCCATGACACCACATCGTCAATGTCTTCATCTGACTGGTGCTGTATCCCCAAGCAAGTCCAGTAAAGTTTCACATGACCAGATAGTTGCAGTGTCAGGCAGTGCCTCCTTCTGTGGCTGTACCCATTCGAATGCGGAAAGCGGTGGGAGGCACATGCCCAGTGTAAGCAACCCTGATGGAATGCAAGAAGTGGTAGGAGGGACCGTGGAAGCAACAACAGAATGCAAGCAGGGGAGGAGCTGGTAGAGACGGCCTGTAAAATGATGCACTCATATGAAGTGCTGTACTAGACAAGCAATGATGAATGGAGGGCGCAAGCAGCGATGAGTGAGGGGGTGGGGGGACAGGTCAAGCAGTGAAGCGGAAGGGGGGTTGAGGCACAGAACAACTGCCCTCGGAAAGCAGCATCTGATATCTGATCTCAGTCTTTGAATGCAGAGCAAATGTGACGAGATAGGAACAAGATTTACAGGCCTGCTTACAGAAACGACACTCAGAGCGAGTGAAAACACATGTGCTTGTGTGAAGTGCTCAAAATCAAATAACACAGTAGTTCCTAAAACAGTGGTTAAAATGGGAGCAGTGGATGGATAGTAGTACTTGGTCCATGCTCTCAGGGAGGGCGAAACACAGGAGAAGCATGAATCATGCATGCCATAGACAAATGGTGAGAAAGAATAGGAGAGCGACAATGGAGTCAGCACATGGGATGCCTATGGGCGAGCTGAAGCCCACAAAGTATATACAACATGTCTTTTCAAGACAGCACATGCGCTGTGTAGTTGAGTCCTAAAAGAAATCTTAAGAGGGGCTTACAACCCAACCTTACTTTCCATTTGTTAGTCAGCTTGCCAATCTGTTATCCTTGCTTTCTGTTGGTTGTAGCATGCTATTTCCTGTTGGGTTCGGGTTTCTCTTAATGTGTTTTTTATATCAGTGGAGACTGGACCAAGTACTCCCTCCTTGGAACTTTCATCTGCACTTTTACTTTCATGAATCTACTTTATTCTTTGAGATCAAGTGTGCTTGGCAACCGCATGTCATTTGTGCAGTTGTGCTCACAAATTGGATTCTTTAGAACGTCCATCTTCTTTGATGATTGAAGCTGTGCTTTTGAATTTTTGTCATTATAAACACGCTCACAGATTTCCCAGTTTGGATTCTTTAGAACATCCAGCTTATTTGGTGATTGAAGCAGTGTACTTGAAGGTTTGTTGTCGCAAACAATGTTTTCTGTCACAGATCTCATTATTTGATACAAACTATTTCAAATATTTATTGCAGGATTGTAATTAATTAGCAACTTCACAGTACTTGTTTGTGCTATCACAAACTTCCAACTTGAATTCCTGAATTTACAAATAACAATTCTTTGTGCTAACTCATAATTAGGCTGTGGGGTTTTAGGTTTAAACCTATAATAACTGATAAAACCCCACTGAAAGAGAAATAGCCCTCACCAGTGAAAACATATAAACACTGAATAAACACCTGCACAGCCACAAACTAAATGCCATTCAATGAAAGGAAAAAGAGAGTGAAAGAGTAATTTTGTTTTACTTCCTGAAGGGGTCAATACAATGTAACTTTGTTATACAAGCTAGCAGTAAGAAAGACTGGGGTAACATTATTCTGCTTAAGTTTTGTTGTTTAGGGATGCCACTAAAATATTGTTTCTTCTTCCTTTTGCTTTTTTCAGTTTTGTGGTCTTTGTTCTAAAGAGGCAGGATTTCGAAGCATGTTTTAGGCCTTGTTTAATTATTTTATAAACTGTAGAGAATAAGGAAATATCAAAATCATATTTGATATTTTGGCTGTGTTTGATTCTTTCACTGATAGGTAAAATGGCTGGTTTCATAAGAATCTTTCCTAATATGTGTCATCATATTTACCCACAGAGAATGGGTAAAAACCCATGATACATCAGCCCACAGTTTCTAGTGGGTCAGTATTGATAGTGGATGAATTGCCAACACCTCAGGCTTTAAATATTCAATGCAAGGTATAGTGACAAGTATATGTATAAAGAGCGCTATCACCAAACATCTGGGATAGTCGTGAAAACATGGAACACAGTGTCACTTGGAATGCTCTGCCGAAAAAAGGTTCTTTCCAAGCTCAACAAAGATTAGAGTGATATTTTTGGGACTTTCAGTGATTTAGCTACGTATATGAAAAAGTTGTGTGATGACCTGTCAAAATTGATACCCGAGCTGAAGTGATTCCCTGTAGGAGATTCTTGCTACTTGTTAGATGGTATGCTGAAGGCATCTTTACAATCTTCAGAGTTAATGAGGGATGCTATTGACTTTTTAGTCCATTCTGGTGCACTGTTTTCTTATGCACAGGAACTAAAACACAAATATTTATCATTTTGTGCTTTGTGTGAAATCAAAGAAAGAGTCATCACAACCGTGTCCTTTAGCTGATGGTTCTCAGTCCAAGGGGCTATGAATGCTATATTATCCATGTGGCAACCGTTTACAGAATTTGTGCTGAGTGATGATGCCAAAGGCAAGAAATGTGAGGATCTTTGGTCGCATATTGATAGTGATGTGAAAAAAGTACACTCTACTGCATTATTAGAGTTTTACAGGAAAACATAACTGCTGTAGTGAACATAATAAAAAAACGAGAGTCTGAAAAAACCCTTGTCTGCCAAGTGTTCGGCATAGTTGGATAGATGTGAAACATCTCCTTGAGAGTAGGCAGGGCGACACCTTTAGTGACTTTGGCACTACAACGTTTCATGTTAGAGTGCTTGCCACTTGGTAAGATAAGCAATGTTGAAGACCAAATCAGGAACATTTATTTTACAATGTATGAGAAATGGCTTGCAATGATACATAGAAATGTCCCTTCACCACCAATGGCATTTGAAGTCAATGAAACCTCACTGTGGTACTCTGTAAGTTCTAGATCACTTCAGTAAAGGGGAATTTCCTCCGGAGTTTCTAAAGTGCTGCTTCATTTTTGACCGCTTCAATTACTCTGAGGGCATAAGCACCCAGCTCAATGCAAATGTTGCAGAACCTACCCTAAGAATCACAATCTTCAAGTGCACCAGTATTGGCATGGAAAGCTATGTCAGCGGCCAGAGTTAAGAAATTGTGTACTGGCATTTTGGCGTTGCCCGTCTCAAGTGCCAATGTTGAGAGGGTCTTTTCACAGAAGTTTACCTGGGAAGGAAAGAGCGAGCGCACATGTCCAAAGACTCACTGAATAAGTATTGTATGGTGTACTACAATAAGTTTAATTTGCAAAAATATATTTGGACCTCATATACACTATATGTACACTGTCTATATACCATGTTCTATCAGTGCAGAAAGCAACCAATAATAAAAGCAAAATGTTCCAGAAAAACCCTTTTTCTGTTTTTAGTGGTGCACAAATGTGTAACCACTGATAACAACTGTTTTTTAAGGTATTGAAAACACTGAAAAAACCCCACCAGAATTTACCAGAAATAGAAACTGAAAACAGTAAAGCCTACTCATAATGAATTTTGTGACCCATGTTTTAGAACATCAAATAAAGCCCGGGTGACTGCAGTAGTTCGATAACATAATCACAGTCCTACTTGGATTTTTGGTGTAACATACTTTGTACCTTAATAAAATATGTTTTACTTATTTCGTCTATTTATGATGCCCTTTTTGGTAACATTTCAATTATGTTTCTTTTTATAAAGACCATTTCATTGTTTGAAAGCAGGCATGGAAATGTGTTGTGCCAAACAATTCGAAACAGTAACATTTTAAACATGACTACCAGTTAATTTATTGATTTTATACATCTACTGCATCCGCCAGGAGACTTCTGATGGAAAAATAAATATTTAACACCATGCGCTGTCTGCTGAAATTGTATGCCTTTATTTCAATGTAGAACTCATCTTTCTTTGCTTACACATTTAAATATTTTCGGTCTTCTCCATATATACATTAAAAGCACTCCGTTGCCACATTAGTAATTACTCTAACTGACTGGGCAAATACTCACAGAGCATAAACATCTCAAAGTACAAAACCCCTATTTGAGTCTCGGCGTTACTGTAACATATGGTGATCTTGGGCACTTCACACTGTTTATGGCTTATTCACTGTGAGACTTCAGAAACTTTTGTAGCAGATGATAAGATTTATTTACAGGAAAGAGGCAGCTAGCCTTTACACAATCTCATTGGTGCTTGATTTCGGCATTTTCACCTTGATGTTCAAAGCACATAGTTTAGCCATATGACAGTATATGCGAAGTACGATGCAAGCATTGTTGAAAATGGTGTGAAAGCCTAAATGCCTCTTGGGGGAGGGGGTGTGGCTAACCGCCAAAGATGGCGGACGCTTAATTGAGCAGCTCCGCACTGGGTCCTGACATCTCCACACCGGCCCATCCAGCGGAGCATCGGCCCGATCCTGCACTGTGAACCCATGGTGTGGACCGTGGGGCTGTTGTAGGTGGCGGCGGGCCAGCGATTCGCCCGCAACTAGAGGCTGGAAGCCGACAAACACTGAAGCAAGATGGCGCACCCAGCCCGCGAGGCCTGCCGTGACAGGGTTGTCCCCCTCGCCTGACCAGCAGGGTGCCGCCTGGAAGTTGCAGTGAACTGGGGGATATAAAGCAGCGCCCTGCTGTGATATCGGCGATGGATCTGAGATGACAACCTAACTCCTCGCGTGCAGTTGCAGTATCAATGTAACTACACCTCCCCCCTGAGGTGTCTCTGTCGTCTCCGGAGGGGAATCGCACCCCTGGATGGAGTGGTGGGTGATTTCCAGACCCCACGTCCTTGGTCAGTTGCAAAGGGCGAGAAGTTACCTGCAGTGAATGCAACTGATGACGACCTGTGGTCGGCTGGCACTGTGGGCTGCCATTTTAGCAGCACAGTGAAACGTCCATTTCACCGACAGAACCGCCATCTTCCTGAACGACCTGGCTGTCAGCGGTAGCTGGGGAGCGGTTGCGGACAGATACTGCTGGATCATCGATGGTATAAGAGCACAGAGGTGAGGGTCTACGATAGCAGGCGGGAAGCGTGATGGCACCTACCCCTCAATAATCTCCGGCATGCACCCGGGTTGGGCAGAGTGCAAGAGCTAAAAGAGATCTCTGCACAGGGCCCCCGTGAAAAGGTGTCATTGGTCCACTCGCTGTCTGCACTTAGGATATAGCTCTCACCGTGATCCTAGCCTGGGACTCCTACCATCTACAGTGCGGGGACACTGCACCCACCTGAGACAGCTGGGTGTGTATTCACGCTGGAACCTGGGTTGTGATTATGTGAAACATGCACGAGGACGGAGGCGACAGCGGGGCACACGCGTCGCGGGCTGATCAGTGCATCTGTTTGAATGATTGTGGCGCCACCCTTTACATCAATGGATCGTTATGGGAAGCGGAGCATTGTGGTGACTGCAGGGAGGTCAGGGAGCATCCTGCGATCCCAGTGCGGAGTCCCCACCTGAATATAGTGCTTGGACGTCTGAGTCATGCACTATTGGGACCTGGTTATCCATTTCTTGGAGGTGGCAGTGGCGCCACACCCTCATTACAGTGTCCACGGGCACAGGGGGGAAACGCAGCAGGCCGTGGTCCCTCAATTGTACACCTGCTGAGACTGTATTTGTGAGAGGAACTTACTGAGAGGCAACACGGGGTACAACACAGGGAGACCTTCGGCCGCACAACTCAGCCCAAGACCAGGGTCGGGTTCGCTCCAAGACAGCTTTCCAGACCTAGGCGGGCAGTGCTAATCTACAGTCCCGCCTCAGTAACTGCCATGCGGAACTGTGTATCCTTCCTGCTCCTGGCACCACATCACGATATAACTGGAAGCCATAACTAAACAGCATTCAAAATTCTGGAGTCTCATTCGACTGGCATTACCTGGCATAGACTGGTGGAGTCACACCCTGGTGAACTTGGTACAACTTTGCAAGGGGAGCAGAGCTCACTTATTCCTACCACTGAAGTAGTCAAACAGTCCTTGTTAGTCTGCAACTCAGTGTACTACAAAGTCGAAGATCAACAATGGGCCGCACAAAGGGAAAGCAGCAAAATGCAGATGAAACGATGCGATTGACAACATCCTTGCTCTCTGGTAGTATACTATCAGAAGAGACGGCCCCGTCATTGGACTGCTCTACTCCAGACAAGCTGGATATGATACTACAGGAAATCAGAAACTTGCGAAAGGCTATGGAAACACAATTGGGAACACTGACCACAGAAATTACCCTCAGCTGATCACAAGAAACTGGCGGACAAGGTAACCACCAATACTGCCCCACTATAAGAGGTGACACCATGGCGGAAAGAACGAAACGAAACAGTTGAACGGCTGCAACACCCAGTCATGATACTCCAAGAAAGAATGGAAGATACCGAAGGGCTCTCGAGCAGTAACAATATACAGATAATAGGGCTACCTGAATGAAGTGAAGGTCAAAATGCCACTAGCTACATAGAGGACTAGCTCCGAATAAATAATGCTGAAGCTTTCTGTGTCGAAAGTCCACCGATTCCGCACCAGAAAGAGTGCACCAGGATCCCACCACGACCGATAGTTGCACGTATTCTCAACTACAGGAACCGGGACCGCATTCTGCAAACGGCCCGAGAAAAAGCACCAATTACACATGAATACGTGAGAATCTCCCTATTTCTGGATTACACACTTCAGGTCCAAAAGAAGCATGCATCATACCAAGGAATCAAACAACAACTACGAACACTTGATCTGAAATATGCCCACTTATTCCCCACAAAGCTCAAGATAATACACAACCAACAAAGCCACTTTTTTGACACACCAGCAGAGGCCTGGGAATGGCTGGAACACACCTTTCTGGATTCGACAATAGAAGCAACCCGTAAACGTGACAAGGATCCTGGAAAGGCGAAACACCCACCTAAATCTTGACGTCCACAACTACGTAGAAAAGATGAAGACCTAGGACCCCCCCGAACAAATGTTAGAGGAGCAACGGTCAGCGATACGTTCAGCCGCCTCGTTCCATGATACACGGCAGAGCACGGATGATGAATCCTCCAATGGAAATACAGCTCAATCGGAGTCGCATCACAGTCAGGTACCTTTCCCCTCAATAACACCGCAAAGGGCGAATGACTTATTGACTTAAGCGGCAGCGAAGCTAACAGATGGTATATATGGAGCCTGTTCGGGGCCACTTCCTCCATGTCATATCAAAGAACTGCCTGGACTCAACACTAGTTACATAAGTGAACAGAAACGAGAAGGCTGACCCAAGTGGAGGTGAGACCCCCCTTTTCTTTTAGTGGCAGGGGACCCCTAAGTGTAGTGTCGGACTGAAGGGGTTCAGCCCTCTGGCGTGCCTTTGCCTCCACCAGCTGCCATATGGTGTTGTCAACTAGATAAGGACAAATGGGATTGGGACTGATGCTCTGTCAACTTCTCTTTCATCCGTTTGGTTATCCTGCAGACTGGAGGTGGAAGGGGGTTGGCCCCGGTGGGTGCATACACCCCCTTGGACAGAGTTTCATCCTCCGATAGCTGTGGTAGCACAAGAACATTTAAGCCACAATGACCCCTTTTGTAATGGAACAAATAGCAGGCCTAATTGGGTCGAAATTGTTTTAGTTGTTTGGTCGAACAGTGTTTTGCAGTTGGATCGTGTATTGGGAAGTTATGGAGGGATGCTGACAGGGTATAATACTCATCCCAATAGAGTGAAACATCTTAGTAGTGGGACAGGTAGCATTTGCGAGAGAAAAATACATATTGACGGTTACTCACTATAATTATACCACATGGAATATGAGGGGCATGGGATCGTTGCACAAAAGACATAGGATTCACGCCCAGTTAGCAAGACTCAAGGCACAAAATATATTTTTACAGGAAACACATTTAGCCTCATCAGAAGCCCTTAGATTACAGAAAAAGTGGAGTGGTCAATTATTTACCACAATATACTCGGCATTTCTATGAGGAGCAGCAATTTGGGTCAGAGCAGGGAGCCCATATGAAGTGCTTGAAACACAAATTGACAAGTAAGGTTGTTATATATTAGTTCGTGGCAAACTTGATGGTATTCCATTAGTCCTGGGAAGTTTATACGCGCCCAATATGAGTCAATAAACATTCTACACACAGGTGGGGGTAGTATTAGCTGATTGGACCCTCTATCCTTGGATACTTGGGGGTGACTTCAATGCTGCCTTAGATGACACCCTGGATAAGTCCCAGCCTCCGCTTCCCAGAGCGCCCTCCATGAGATTGGCAAAATCTTTGAGAGACTGGGGTCTGGGCTGGTCACTGCATGAAGTGTGGCATAGTCATAATGAGGGCATGAGAGAGTACTCATTCTATTTGCCAATACACGACTTACATACTCATATAGACCACATTTTCTGTAGCCCACAACTACTCACACAGGTGAGGCACACAGAATACGTCTGAAAAACAATCTCAGACCACAGTGCACTAGAAGCCACTTTCTCCTGGGGCGGGCCCCCTAGCCGGTGCCCACCAGGAGGCTCAGTCCAACTCTCTTAGAGGTACAGTGTGTTTTTTGCTACTGTTGCCTCCACTATCGACTCATATTTTACCAGCATTACAGGAACTGCCTCGTCGGTGGGGATTGAATGGGAGGCGCTTAAAGTGGTGCTGCGCGGGACAGCACTCGACAGTAGGGGCCCGTCAGACTGTGCACAGGGAACTTAAATAAGTTGAAGACTCCTTGGCCACGCTGGTACGCAAAGCAGTCCGAAATGACACTGCTAAAACTGACCTTCAGGAAGTCCGCATCAAATATGCGGGATTACTAGACCAATTGAGGATAATTGATTATCGTACATATACTCAAAAAATACACACAGAAGCAGATAGGACAGGCACACTATTTGCCCGGATACTCAGGGATACCCCCCACCGACACCAATTCTAGAAATAGTCACCCCGCAACAACACCGGGTGACAACCCCAAAATATATAAACGAAGCCTTTTACGCATATTATAAGGCACTTTACACAGCCCCATTGGCAGTTGACCCGCTGGAGACAGACGATTTCTTCAGCACAGTACAACTACCGCAGGTGTCGGCTGAAATGCAAGAACAGTTAGCAGCACCGATATCAATCCCCGGCATAAATGCGGCAATGAAAGCTCTCCCCAAAAACAAAATCCCAGGTCTAGATGGAATGCCGGTGGAACTTTAAGCCACATTTGCTCATTTGCTAGTTCCCAGACTTGACAAACCGTATCAAAAGGCATTCACAACTGGGACCTTACCCCCCACGATGATACAGGCCTTAATAATCTCTACCCAAACCCGGCAGAGACCACACCAGTTTATCCTCCTATAGACCACCCTTGCTTCTAAATACTGAATACAAAATACTTAGCAAGGTCCTGGCCGCCCATCTCCAACCCCTCCTCTCTAAACTAGTCCATTATGATCAATGTGGATTCATACCTGCGTGTAACACGTCCCTCAACATCCATCGGCTCTGCAGCGTCATGTTTCCTTGCCCGGATACTATGTTAGGAGCAGGATGTATATTGTTGGATATACGTCAAGCATTTGATACCCTAGACTGGGTATACATGTTAACCACTCTGCAGAGGTATGGAATCCCACCCGAGGTCATACGCTGGGTACAAATACAGGACCACAGCCCCCGGGTTAGGACAGGGACGCATATCTCGCCGGCATTATGCATATATGCAGAGGGGAACGAGACAGGGCCGCCCTCTTTCTCCCCTGCTGTTTGTCTTAGAGCTTGAAAGTTTAGCCCAGAAAGTTCGCACCGGCGCCACAGCATGGGGGATCGGAATTAATCACATCCGTCATGAGGTTTCGTTATATGCTGATGACATGATAATGTACTCCAGGGATTTGCGCAATAATCTGGACACAGTAGCACAATGTTTTAGGCGGTTTGAACGAATAGCAGGGCTGGCCATCAAACATGATAAATCTTATGCATTACCCTTTAAGGCGGAGTTGAAAAGTCAAGTAATTCCATTTGGGAATCAAGACATCACAGTAGCTCAATCCTCCTTCCGGTCTCTAGGAGTACAAATGGCAAGATAGCAACATAAAAAAGTCTACTTGCTCCCTGCGCATTCAAGTCACATTTTGGACGACCTTACCTCTCTCAATTGCGGGCCGTCTGGCGATCTCGAAAATGGTGGTGCTACCCCGACTTCTTTATTACTCACGGACCTGTCGCTTACAATTCCTGGTGCTGTTTTTAAGACCCTGAATTCACGGCTTGCTGATCTAATATAGGCAGCAGGCCGTAGATGGCTTAGCCTGATTAAGCTGCAGTTGCCGACAGATGCGGGGGAATGGGTGCTCCTGATTTCTATGCATATTGTTTAACGAGCCAACTACAATGGGTTTCTTATTGGTTAGCGGGCCGAAACTTATACACAATCGCGTACACAACCCAAAAGCTAGACCACGGCAGATTGCATGCCATTTTATCCCCAGGCAGAAGTGCCTGAGATACTACCCCATCCTCCTCAAGATTACGTTGGAATATTGGAAGCGCACGATTAAATACACAGCACATACCTCCTCCTGTGCCCCAAATATTTCCATTTTAGGAATACCAACTAACACAGGGATACTCACAAAACGTGGAATAGCACAGTGGACGCAAGAAGGGGTCTCCGAGGGGAGAGCTCTGTTCGGAGACGGCATGCTCCCAACACACACCGATTTCATCCATGAACAAAGGGTCCCGGCTTCTCTATTCCTAGTGCATGCTAACTTAACACACTTCATCAAACAACATTGGGCGCCCCAGGAGATTGAGCTCGCCACGAATGAGCTGGTACATCTAATATATCTCATTGGTAAACGGCGACATTTAATTAGATGGTTTTACAAAGAGATCAGAGTGCACCAAACTACTCCTTTGACTGTTGTACGAAGTAGTGGGAAAGGGATTTGCTCAAACAATTTACGGATAAAGATTGTCAGACAGTGCTCAAATATCCCACGCGTGTGTCCCGAAACACGGGTTTTAAGTTTATACAATAAATAGTGACGCAACAAGCCTACCTGACACCACACAAATTACATGCGATTTACCCTAACATCACAGCAGCCTGCCCCCGTTGCAATGCACAAGATGCTGACTTATTACATATGATATGGAATTGCCCTAGGTGCACAAATGCTGGGGATCGGTCACTACTACATTGAAGAGGGTGGTGGGGGATGCAGGTGGTTATTCTGCTGAAGCATGTATATTCGGGCTATATCCTCGTCGCAAGGGACGTGAAGTCCAGATTAAATGTACAGACTTAGCTCTACTTTTAGCAAAAAGAGGAATAACTCGGAGATGAAAGTCCAAAATGCCCCCTAGTCCACAAGGATGGAAGGAGGACGTAGAGACATGGGGGTTGGCAGAAAGCGGCGCTCTCAGACATGAAGAACGTAGGGGGCTCCTTAAACGGCCTATAGCCATGCAGTGGAATCTAATATTAGCTTCCTTTAAAGCTTTAGACGAGGCTGATCAGCAGACCACACAATCCCATACCTGACGTGGCAACACAGTATGTTAAGCTTAGATAATACACTAGGCATAGTTATATCCAGTTGTAGAAATTCATATCCCACTCACTAACCCCATTGCTAGCAAAGGAACCAACGGTATGTGCCACCCAAATGCGCTCCTCGGTCTCCTACCGGCTTATTCAATGAGCCACCAGCTTCGTACTCGAGACACTAGTCAAAACAGGCAAGGCGTTAACTAAGGAGGAACATATACGACTACACCTGTTAGCGTGGGGGAAGGGGGTAAATTAGTTACGGAATTGTCAGAAACTGTTATAACATATTCACTCCGAAGTTAATCGTATGTGCAATGGCTGACATTCTGGCCCCAATTGTGGGATGAGGATTGATGTTGTTTGTAGAGCATGATGTATTACCAGACTGAATACTGGGTGATAGAAGTATAATGTTAGCAATTATACCTTGGGAGTGCTCCTCGGGGCATTTATGCCATGTAATTGCTTTTTCATATAGGAAATGCCGAATAAAATATGTGTTAAAAAAAAAGGATAGATGTCTCTTTAATGTAAAGAGATTTTTATAATTTGCATCAACAGTTTCAGAAGTTTCGACTGTGAAGGGGCCATAAACAGTTTGAACTGCCCAAGATCACCATATGTTACTGTGCCACGAGACTCAAATGCGGGTTTTGTACTTTGAAATGTTCCAATTTAGTGTTTAATTGTCTAGTCATCAGAGAAATTACAAATATTGCCATAGAGTTCATTTAATGTATGTGAAAGGAGAAGACCAACAATATTTTAACGTGTAAGGAAAGAAAGACTAATTCTCCATAGAAATTAAGACGTACAATTTCAGGTGCCTATGTTAAATGCCTAAAATATGCAGTTTCTCTATGAGAAGTCTCCTGGTGAATACATTGAGATGTGGGAGGTGTATAAAATCAATAAATCAACTGGTAATTTTGTTTAAGATCAGTAAGACAAAAGATCCGTTTCCGTTTCAAATTGTGTGGCACAACACATTTCCATGTCTGCTTTCACACAATGAAATGGGCACTAACAAGTACTGTGATGTTGCTAATTAATTGCAATCCTGAACTAACCGATGAAAGCGTTTGTATCAAATAATGAGATCTGTGAAAGTAAAAAAAAATTCTTTCCATCAGAAATCTCACAGCAAATGCATTAACATGAAAAAGACACATATTTTCCTGTTCAAATGATTCGTGCATTACATTTGCATGTGGAGCTTTTGTTCTTGTGAAAAGATGCTTGTAAACATAAATATTTGCTGTCTGCAAAGAAACAAAACTACATATATTTTATATCCATAAATCGTGGTAACTAAAATGAAGAAGTAATTTAAAAAGCAACTGTTAAGAATCAAACCTGAATTCTGTGTGCAATGTAACAGTTACATGCACTCTCTTGGTCACTTTAACGAGCATTGGCAAAGCCAACAGATTTCACCTATGCACAGTCTATTGGCTTTGTCAATATTTGCTGTCTGCAAAGAAACAAAACTACATATATTTTATATCCATAAATCGTGGTAACTAAAATGAAGAAGTAATTTAAAAAGCAACTGTTAAGAATCAAACCTGAATTCTGTGTGCAATGTAACAGTTACATGCACTCTCTTGGTCACTTTAACGAGCATTGGCAAAGCCAACAGATTTCACCTATGCATAGTCTATTGGCTTTGTCAATATTTGCTGTCTGCAAAGAAACAACACTACATATATTTTATATCCATAAATCGTGGTAACTAAAATGAAGAAGTAATTTAAAAAGCAACTGTTAAGAATCAAACCTGAATTCTGTGTGCAATGTAACAGTTACATGCACTCTCTTGGTCACTTTAACGAGCATTGGCAAAGCCAACAGATTTCACCTATGCATAGTCTATTGGCTTTGTCAATATTTTTTTTACATTTAGCACAGCAGTTGAGCTGCTGTGCAACATGGCTTAAAATAAATGTTAAAAAAGGGCTATGATGTGGCCAGCAGTGTCTGTGCCATAGCACTTTCTTTTTAACTATAAGTCACGTTACACAGCAACTCAACTGCTCTGTAATATGTAAAATATTTTGACAAAGTCAATAGAATTCGCATAGGTAAAACCTATTGGATTAGCCAATGCTTGTTTTGCTGGCTTTCCTTCGCTCCCAAATATTTTAAGGTTGGATCCCCACCCCCCACCTCCCCACTCGTTTTTTATTTGTATCGCTCCTCTCCTTGCGGTGTTTTCATCTGATTTGGGTTGTCGTTCCCATGCTTTAAGTATTTTTGGTTGCTTTGATGGGTAAAATTTTTATTTTTATTTAAGATGTGGGGCTAGTTTCCTAATGCTGTTGGGACAGGCTGCAGAAATGTAGGTATTGGCACAAGTATGGAAGGCTTGGAGGGTCACCGAACAATGTTAGAGGATTGGACCCTTTAAAGGCAGCATTTGAAGTTGGGGCAAAGGACAGGGATTGAAAGGATGGATGGTGGTCGTGGATGCTGTGGTTGTTTGGTTAGGGAGGTTTATCATAGTTAGATGGGGAGAGGTTTAGGCGTGGGAGAGAATCTGTCTTTAAAATATATTAATGAGGTAGGTTTTTTTGATCATTTTAAAGTTCTTTTTGAAGATAGCTGCAGACCTGCCCTATTAAAGTGGCATTTTGCTCTCTGTGCTTGTCCTGGAGCTTGAGTCTTTACCCTCCGGGGTCTTGGGCAGGTGGCGCATTTCTGGACAGAACCCACTGGAATTGCATAGTTTTTCCCCAGGGGTCGGTTTATGTTACTGGAAGACAGGAGGTATCTGTGCCCTCCTCGTCTGGTGGCTGTGGTCTGGTAAGGGTGTTCTTTTTTTTGCTGGTCCTCCCGCCCCAATTTTTCAGCCATGGCTGGGATTTTCCCCCTTTTTTCTTAGTCTTTCTGGTTGTGGTGGACTTTTTTATCTGGTGCAGGATCTCAATTCTTGTTTTTGTGAACTTTTGGATGCTTTGTTGGGTAAACAATGTCTTTTTCTTTCAGGTGTAGGGCTAATTTCTTGCTCCTGTTGGGCAACATTTGGGGCTGGTTGTAAGCGTGGGGGATGGGAGTGGATACTAACTTATTTGTGAGGTGAGGTTTTTGATCATTGTAAATTTCTTTTTGAAGCTAGCTGCAGATCTGAACTTATAAAGCTGCCTTTTGTTTGTGCTTTTCCTGATAATGTTGCCCCGTCACAACTAACGGCGTGCAGTGACACCTCTGCTCAGACTCCCACTCCATCGTAGGTTAACGTCCGCACCACCCACTCTCCTATTTGTGGCATCCATAACCCACTCTCAGCTCTACTCCCCGCCCAGTGCCTCACCTCCTGGGTCTTTTTTGATCTTGCCTAGGCAGTGCTTGCGCTGCCTCTTTGAGACATGCTGCATTCAGGATATATAAACAGAAACACTGGTACCTGTGGAAAAATATAATTAATAGTGATACTAATATGCACAATCGCAATATAGGTAAGGGTTAAGTCGATATCCAAAGGAGAAAAACCATATACAGCTCAATATTTGATAATACCAATAGTTGTTTATCTAAATATGAATGCAATTTTAACAAAAAATCATAGTGCAATGTGTCCCCAGTGAATATGGAACCTAAAAACGTAGTGACATATTTGTGACATATACACTTGGTTTCCAATGTTTATAAAAGTCGACCACCAGAAGTAATTAGAAATAGGGACTGTGCCCTTATATATTAATAGGCGCTGATGAATGGTTCGCTTTGCTTTTGTCCACGGCGCTTTTGAAACCTAATGCAATAAGGGGTCTCTTTAGGACCTAATGATGTAGGTACATTTGAGACAAAGGAATATCTGTCAGCGTGATTGACGTGTACCTCAGGGAAGTGAGAAGTATTTAAAAGGTTACTCACATGGGTCCCAGCCGGGCACCCAGCGAGGGGAAGGGGAGCTGACAGTGAAAGCAGTTGCGCAAGATTGAGATGCTGGAGAAAATATATGGGAACACGACAATCCGTGTGATACGCTCTGGCCTCAGGAGCGAAGAACCAGGATTTCCAGGTTTCAGGAAGAATGTAATTACATTGGTCAATGGAAAAGTGTAGGCGGACTGAAGCGGTTCTACACTCGTAGCGGCTGTACACTCTCACAGTCTCCGGCCTCTAAATAATTAAATACATGGATCGTCGTGTTTACATTGACAATTAGTTTGAGTTCCACTACCAAAGGTAGTAGTAATTACATTCTTCCTGAAACCTTGAAATCCTGGTTCTTCGCTCCTGAGGCCATACTGGATCACATGGATCGTAGTGTTCCCATATATTTTCTGCAGCACCGCAATCTTGTGCAACTACTTTCACTGTCAGCTCCCCTTCACCTGGCTGGGTGCACGGCTGGGACCCATGTGAGTAACCTTTTAAACACTTCTCATTTCCCTGAGGTGCACGTCAATCACGCTGACAGATATTCCTCAGATGTCCCTACATCATTAGGACCTGAAGAGACCCCTCATTCCACGAGGGGTCGAAACGCCGTCAACAAAAGCAAAGTGAACCATTCATCAGCGCCTATTATTAGATAAGGACGCTGTGCCTATTTCTAATTACTTCTGATGGTCGACTTTTATACACATTGGAAACCAAGTGCATATGTCACTACTTTTTTAGGTTCCATGTTCACTGGGGACACATTGCACTATGTATTTTTGAAAAAAATGCATTTATATTTACATAAACAACTATTGGTATTATCAAATATTAAGTTGTATATGGTTTTTCTCCTTTTGGTATCAACTTAACACTTACCTATATTGCGATTGTGCATATTAGTATCACTATTACTTATATTTTTTCACAGAAACCACTGTTTCTGCTTATACAATACTTACCCTGGTTCTTAGTGAGTAGGGTCTCCCTTGTCTTCTGTTCTCGGCATTCAGGATATAGGCATGAAGCTCCGCCCACTTTATGTCCATCTTTATAATTCTCTCCTGTCACTGTCCTTTATAAATGGTGGCTTTTCAGTGGTCAATAGGCTTAGTAATCCCTCCTTAGCACCGCCTTTTCTCTTCTTGTAAACTCCCATGAGGCCACACCCCATTACATTTGTTGCTACTCTGTACCTTTTAATTATAGCTTCAGAGCACTATTTTTTAAATGCCTTTCTCCTGCCTGCTGTTGCAGGCGGGGCAGGCTCTCCCGCCTGCAACAGGCACACTGGTTAAAAAAATGTAACCAGTGCGACACGCATCAATGGTAGCCGCACCTTTCTTTTATTTACCCTTCTCCTGCCTGTTGTTGCAGGCAGGACAGGCTCTACCGCAACTTTTTGAAAATGTAATCAGCGGGCCACACCTCAATGGTGGCCGCGCCTTTCTTTTATTTCTTGTTCACTGCGATCGCCAAAGCGGCCACATGCCTTTTTTTAAAGTTTATGTACTTTGGTTACAATGGCGGGACATCCGCGTTTTAGCTTTAAACATCTTAAGCTAAGGCGCGGGTGCCGCAATTGCTTCAAAAGTAAAGTAATAGGAAAAAAAAGTAGCTATTTTTCTATTTGATTACGTTTTAAGCAATCGGAGCACCTGCACTTTAGCTTAAGATGTTCAAAGCTAAAACGCGGGTGCAGCCATTGTAAAAAAAAGTAAACAAATAGAAAAAAAAAGTGTGCCGCCGTAATTTTTTAAAAATGTATTTCCTTCAGTTTCAATTGCGGCGCCCACGCTTTAGCTTTAAACATCTGAAGCTAAAGCGCTGGTGTCGCGATTGCTTTAAAAGTAAAGAAATAGAAAAAATACACAGTTTCTATTTCATTACTTTTGAAACAATTGCGGCACCTGCGCTTTAGCTTTCAGATGTTTAAGTCTAAAGTGCAAGTACCGCAATCCATTTGGAATGCAATAGTTCTTGCATTTCTCAAGGTTTGAGCTAATGGCATTGAATTACTATTAGCAGCGCCAAAAGCTCAAACTTTCAGTAATGTGAGAACCATTGCATTGCAAATGCTTGTTTCTAGAGGCACCATGGTGTCATGTCTCCTATGTCAAAGCACCGTCAGTGGGGGCTCAAGCCCTATAACCCACTCCAACTCCTGACTACTTTCTGTAGTACCTCCTCATCACCACACATCTTATATTCCCTCACCAAGCTGGGGTCTGACCCACTCATCTCTTCAAGGGCTTCCTCACCAAAAAGTGGTTGATTCTCCCTCCTAATTTCATTCTCATGGTCCACAAGGACCACACCAGTGTTTGCATGCCTCTCTCGAGGCCCACAGCCCTCTCTAGCACATCAACCACGTAGACTACTTGTATAGTCCAGAGAGATACCCAACCTTCGTAGGGGCCCATTTGTCTTCTACGGTTCACCCTAACTAGTATTGATGTATCACTCCATAATTGGAAGATACTATTTCTTTGGCTTTTATTTGATAAATTATTGTTCTCAGTTCTTTAAAATGAGTCATTTGGAATCAAGACTGCTACTCTCAGAATGCACCAATTAGTTAAATGAAATTTCAGACCTGCAAATATAGGGCATCTTGATATAGAATAATATAGCAATGCTGCCGTAACCCAGGGTAACCACCCCATCCAGGAAAAGTACCTCCACTCTGATGCATACCCTCTAAAATCCCCTACAACACCACCTCGCAACCTTGAAAGAAAGGAATGTATAGTGTCCTTCTACCCAGAGGCCTACTGGCACTATGGAGTGAAACCTCAAGGGAAATGGAACAGAAGAAGAGGTTAGCATTGCTGGAAGAGCCAGTTTTTGAGAAGTTTCCTGAATAAGGTTAATGTGTGCACCGCATGGATGGAATAAGATTAGGAATTCCAAATTTTGCAGTCTGATAAGAAAAAGATCTGCAGTTTAGTCAACTTTCTTTTTAAATGATGGCATTTGAAGAAGTATGGCAGGTCCCGGTCTCATGGAATGACAAGGGTGGTAAGGGTTAAATCTAGTGCTAAAGTAAGTAGGGCCCATGTGATGAACAGCTTTTTTTAACCAAACAACTTTATTAAGTTATCAAAGCAGAACACATTCCATATATTACCATAATCAAAATATAAGATGTGTGCCATTCACTGTTTGTTGTCTCGATCCGTAGCAACTCTTACATTTTGTTAAAACTATAAAGTAAAACAGTTAGAGTAGGAGAAGAAGAGGAACCAAGACAAAAACAGACCGCCACCCCCCCAAAATAAAATCATCACTATCCGACACAGTACCCCCACCCAGTATTATAGGGGAACAACTTCTTTCTTAAGGATTAATGTCCACATAGGGTTAGCAAAGGCAGGGGAGCTAGAATTAGAATTGCAGATACCATAGAACCATTGGAAAAAGAGAATGCCAGTGATGATGTGCAATGTAGATTTTATTTGATTGTCATCCCTATGGGTAGAGTTTTCAAAATAAGTATAGAGTTTTATGCCTAGGTGGGTATGACCGTGAAGGATGGTTTTCCATGAGATAGTTCAACAGGGGTTCCCACTGGCTAGTGCCCCTTTTCAGTTGAAGTATAGGGCAGGTGTTACTAATAAGTAAAATCTTTGCAGAGGGCGATTGATATAATGCAGGGCCATGGTCATAAAATTATGTGCAAAATCTGGCTGTCTCAAGGACCTTAGTCAGAAAACACCAGTCCACTCGGTCAAGAGCTTTCTTTGCAATAATGTAGCCAATAAAGCTGGTATTGCTTTTTTTTGCTTGTTCAACTTGGACATTTCTCCTTAGATTATCATGCGTCTGGCAGTTTTTAATGAAGCTGGATTGACTGGGATGTATAAGGCCCAGAAGGATATCTCAAGGCGAGTTGCTAGTATCTTCATTTAATAATGCAATAGGGGATAAGAAGTGCATTTCCCCGAGTCTTTTCTATTCTTGTGTAGTAAGTTAGTTATAGATGTGTTTATTTTTGGAGGAAGTGCTTTAGTTAGTTAGAATGAATTGTAGACTTTGTTCATGTGAGGTGTCAACAAGGAACCAAATGTTTTGTGAAAGTGCTCGATAGGACCACAGTGTCATGACGTGGTCATGTGGCCACGCTGGATCCATGAACGCAAGACCGGCGACGTCTGGTTCAAATACTGGTCTCCTGATCTAAGCGGTTAACTCCGGCACCATGAAGACGGGGCAGGCCACGGGCAAATCCCATAGAGAGTTGATGTAGCTAGAAGCGGTGAGTGATTGGCCGTGTTTCGATTACTGGATATGGTGGAGACTTAGAATCACAATGACTGCCTAAATATTTAGAAATATCTACGAGCGGTTAAAGATCTCATGAGTCCCAAGGGACCAAATTCGAGTAGGGATTGGGTAAGCAGCTGTGATACCATCTCTTGTTTTTTTAACGCCAAATATCCACAGAGTGTTCCTGCAGTTGTTTTTGCTCACAAAGGTGTTTTGTCAATATGTGTGTATGTCCTACCTGTTTATTGGTTCTTACACTGGTGTTGACACTGATCATTGGAACTTGGTTTATGTATGGAATTACAGAATTATGACATTGAGATGTATCAAGGATGTTTTCATTGAAATTGTGTCTATATGTGTATATTTTAGGTCAGGTTTAGGGTGTGAAATTTTCCTACAACATTAAAGAGGTATAATTCTATACCTGAGTGCTCACTTATCAGGGTGATTCGATGTGTGGGTACACTTTATGAATTTACCATAGGAGCCCACCAGTCATTGATTAGGTCGATTTTTTCCTCAAGAAGCACCATAGATCTGTTTAGTCTAATTAGGTAAGAAACACGTCGACCATTTAGGTGAATATATGGGAACATTATTTCCCAACATATTCCTGGTTTGTCTTCAATATCCAGTCCACTACTTACTTTTGTAAGAAAAAAATAATGTATTTCTAACTCTAGTCATGCAAAGGAATCACAACATTCATGAGCAACAACACAATCCTCTTGAGGTCGGGGCTCTAGTAGTTGTTAGGCAAATCTCTTTTCCCCTGTCTTTTTTTTATAACGTGGTTGGGGTTATTCCCCATTCACTGTTGGCTGCATCCAGGTAATGCGCACTAATAGGCTGTATTCAAGAGATCCCCTTTAGTCAAAAGTGTCTATGGTGCCACAGCACCGTTACCAGCAAGTTCCCCGGAGCCCCATAGGCCCAATTCTAGTCTTACCCACTCCGGTATGGAAGCGTTCAGGGACGCAGCGAGTGCCTTCTCCACGGGCACTCACAAGTCCAGGTACTCTTCGGTGAAGTCGGGCTTCTGTGGTGCATGCAGCAGCAACCGGCAGGTGCAGGCTCTCTTCCTCAGGCTGCTCTACCGGCTTGTCCCAGTGACCTGAGCTGCTCCTGCTCCTCGAAGACGAGGTAAGTTGCTCTTCCCGTCACTTGGTAGAGGGTGGGCGATTTGATCCTCCAGCTCCCGATTGGCGCCCAACGTGGGTGTGACATCTCAGGCGGTGTCCTTCACTGTACTTGGGCAATCAGTGAGGTGCAGCCCATCGTGGGTGGACTAGACTCGTTGGTCACAGCCGCAGTCTTTCGCCCGGGTAACAATCCAAATTCCTGGAAATGTGGGTACTGGCAGCCCCTTCTGGCATACAGAGGTGCTGTGATACAGTCTGCTAAGGCTCAGACTTCTCTGCTATGCTCTCCCTCACAATGGCTGCCCCTCTTGGCATATGGGATCGCCGATTAAGGCGGTAACAAGTCTTGATGCTTCTGGTAACACATGATTCATGGTGGCCCCCTCTAGCATACGGGTCACTGCAACAAAGCGGTGCGGGCTTGACGCTTCCCACACAGCACTTATGACAGCTTAAGTCACGAAGGGACTCTCCTGGCATACGTGGTTCGGCAATTATTATTATTATTTTTTTTAAACTTTATTTATATTTTCAGATTAAGAACAGCACATTCATTATATAATCAGAACAGTACGCACACATTGAAATGGACAAATATGTAGCAGAACATGTCCGTGGCTGTGGGCTTCAGTTCTCAAATGTTCAGGAGTAGGAACAGTCACATCCTGGGGGGGAACAATCCATCCTGTTCAATTATGTAAGTGTCACATACATTACAAAACACACTGTATTCCTTGATCACAGTGAATCCTAGATACACATGTAAATTGTCAGCAAGCACATAATACCTCAAATAGTGTAGGCTATTCCCCTACCACAGTGAAACTCCTCCCGCTGCAACAAGAGCAACCACCACTCTGTCATCTCCAGCCCACAAGGCACTACAACAGTGGGGGAGCCCCACCATCATCCTCTGCAACTGCGGGACCGCTCGGAGGGGAGCATGCGGTGTGGGCCAGTAGGTAATGTTTAAGAGGACCCCATATGTCCTTTGGCTTCGAGGTACGGGGCAGCGTCTCCGCATATATTAGCATTTGGTCCTGGCAGTACACCTCAGCCACTCCTTAAATTTAGGGGCCCGTCCTCGACCCCATGTGGTTCGGCAATTACATCTGCACATGGGCAACAAACCGATCAGTGCACAGCTGTTTCCTCACACCTTGATCAGGGAGTCCTCTCGGTAGGGCTCCCACTGGACCTCGCTTTCTCCAATGCTCTCCTCTTCCACACAGGGCCCAATGGTCTTGGCAAGTAGGCAGGTGGTTGTGCTCCAGGCTCCAGGGCAGATGTTCTTGGTTTCCCTGGGTGATGTCCTCTCACCCAGCAGGGAGACTAGCAGGCCTTTGCCCCTAGTCCCGGTCACAGGCAGAAGTCTTGCAGTGCTTACCCTTGTCACACAGCCCAACTGGCTGCTTGGCAAATGACAAACTTTAGAGTCTCAACCTCCCAGTCATAGTCCTTTTCCAGACTCCAAATGTAATTTAGGGTCTGAATCTTTGAAGTTTTATCTTGGGGATTTGGTTCTTTTGAAGTGTACATATTTTTTCTTTTCTTCTTTCCTCTTGAATGGCCGTCCGTCACAACAGGAAAGACTCCAAATTTGATAGACCCAAAACACAGTAGATGTGAATAACCAGAGTTCACACCTGGATGTCAGGCACAGTGATATGTGCAACAAGAGGTTAATCCTGGTCTCCATTCCCTACTATTTATGATTACCTTATCATACCCATCTCAATTCAATTATCTTTATTCGGCTTATAAAACCATAAAAGAGCGCACAGCATAAAAAACGTCAGTATAGAGTCATTGTATCACAGCAAATAAAGTTAAAACTGGTACATAAGATAATGCATAAAGTGACATGTACAATAAATAGGTTATTTGCCAGTAACCAACTTGTACTCTACTATAAGAATTGGATCCATAAAGCGACTCATACATAAAATGGAAGGGAAAATAACAATATGAAAACTAGGCAAAAGATATGCCAGACCTCTATTTCATGCTCAGTAACACATCAGAAAGGCTAAAAACAAAATTAATATTAGAGCACAATAACAAAATTACTTCCCCACCATATTCCTCAGTCGTACTGCCGCTGATATACATTTATATTCCATAATGCAGACATATTCAGTTTATAACACTTATAAATAAAGTAAAGATGGTCTGCACATCCTGATGTTTAAAAACCTGAGTAATGTAATTAAAAACTGTTTCCTTGACACAGCATACAGTTTACAAAAAAAGAAAAAATGTAACATGGATTGGTCAGACCAGGAATCACCGGGGCATCACTTAAGGCCTGATTCACTATAGGTGTCTCTTAGATAGGAGACCAGAAGATGAGCTATATGAAATCTAAACCTAAGCACTTAAAATCTCTGGTGGTGGTGAGGTAAAGAATAAAGTTAGCGCTCCGTGTGGTCTGTTGTAACTAACATGTGATAGGCAGTCACTCTATTCTTATTGAGCTCTTGAGATTCTTTTCTCCTTCCCCACATAGTGAGTAATTCTTTTTTGAATGCCTTTTGGCCACAGCGGCAATGTCCTGTGGGTTATAAAAGCATTCAGTCCTCCCTAACATAATGAATTGTTCTTGAACATACATACCTCAGCCACAGAATTCTATAAGCATAATCGAGCCGTAGGCAGTCAAAGATTATTCTCTGATTAAAAATAGTTTATTACTTGCGCCCAGTAGAATGCTACAGCACCATGAGAGCATAGACAATCAGAGTCAAATCCAATCCATCTCTGCAAACCCATACAGAGAATCTAAACCCAATCATAGAGCTATAAACAAACACAACCTCAAGAGACTTACACAGGTAGCCCCACATCCTTTCTGAAATGTATTCTTCTCAATTGTAGATCGGCTGCAAGATATGCCATGGACATTGCTGATCTCATTAGCGCATGAACGTGACCTCCTTATCCTGACAGAAACTTGGCTAAATGATTCCTCAGCACCTATCCTTGACTTACTGGTCCCTCCTAGTTACTACACCCTCAGACTTGACAGACCCACTAGACCAGGTGGAGGCATTACATGTATTCACTGTAACAGCGTTTCAGTTTTACAGTCACAGTCCACTGCCCTATCATCATGTGAATATCTATGTATGGACATTGCCTGCAACAACAAACCTCTTTGCAAACTACACACGTTCTATCATCCGCCTGGTGATAACCTTTCCTTCATAGAGCAAATTATGGATATCATCACAACAAACACCAGTCAATATGGCACTCAAATCTTCCTCTGTGATTTCAACCTCCACTGGAATGATCTGAACGACCCTATTTTTAACAGCCTCAAAACATTTCTTACTGACCTTAACTTTATACAAATCTGTGACAGACCCACACACAACAAGAGGTTTAGCTTAGATTTCATCATCGCCACGACAACACCAACAAGATGGGAAATTCACGCATTAGATCAGGATGGCCCTAAAGGCTGCCAATGAACACAATCAAAATATGGTGACGAGCATGGCAAAACCAAGGGGAGAAAGCAGCCTGGCCCCCAACAAACACTGAGTTCTCGAACCCCCCCACCCGTTCCATTGAGGCTGCGCCATTTTAAGTTTTTTTAAACTGAAGTGCCAAAGTGTATGGCTTACAGACTGCTAAAGTAGACTATTCCTATGGTGCATTGGGGGGGGCTCCAGAAACCTGAGCAAGGTCACATAATAACGACTACAGGGGCAGGCTGATCAAGTGACCACCGGGGGGTGGGGGCATATTAACTGAATTCTACCTGTAGCTCCACTACTTCTACTTGTCTATTCTCTTACCATTCATCGTTTTTAACTCCTTTTACTGTAATGATTTTAATTAATTGTACAGTTAATAAATAAATTGAAAAATTGAATCCAAATTGAATCTATCCTCCCCTGTGACTGGTCTGACCATCACATTCCTTATCACTATACCCCTGAGAACTACTACCACACAAGTACTCAAACCATAAATTTGGGAAAAGGAATACAAGAAATATCCTTCTTACTAAACATACATCTCTCCGCGATACCATCCTAGTACCCCCGGAGGACATGCTAGCTGTACAAGATCTCACTAACCACTATACAAGTTCCATGAATAATATTCTTGGCACGATTGCACCCATACAACTAATAAGACTATCCACCAAGGATTTTCAACCTTGGTACAATGATAGCCTCAGCACTGAAAGCCGTACCCTGAGACTCTCCATCTCTTGAATGCCTCAAACAACTAAGCTCTCATAGGAATACTTACTACAAAAGCATTAGAAATGCCAAAGCAAATTTCTTCAGAAAGCAACTGGACCTAGCCAAAAGCCGTCCTAAAATTAATTTATTTTGAGTTGATCAAGTATCAATCTAGTGGCCTACCCAACCTCTCCCCAGCTGGTACCAGTCTACTACCCAACTGTGAAGAATTTGCCACTTTCTTCCTCGATGTAGGAAGGTGGATATCTGACTATGGTTACCCCCACCTTTTTGCCTAGTGTCTAGCTGGTCTTTCGACTTAGTTGGCCTGAGATCCTGCCATTCAGGATCTCAGCCTATCTGCTCTCTCTTTAAAATGGACGCTGCCACCACCGACACAAGTCTGCCCTCCTGCTGCTGGGAGTCCTTCCAGCTTGGGAGACGTGGACAAAGGGTTTCCTGCCAGGGGAGGTGCGAGCACCACCCCAGACAGGATTTTGTGTATTGGTCAGGTAGGGCTTGAATGGAATCAGACATGCCTGAGGCTCACAAGGAGCCTCGGTGCATATGCCAGTTCAAACCGGTCTTGGGGCACACCAGCCCCAGACCTGGGGCGAGCTGGACAAAGGATTGGGGGTGTAACCACCCCCCTTCCTGGTCCCACCCTTAGGGAGGGACCTAGCAGGTAGTCCGGCCCCTAAAATCCGCTTAAAGGTAGGAGCTGTGTCCTAAGACCTCAGACATCCTGGAATCAACTTAACACTAAGAAGAAGATGGGAACTTCGACGTTCTGCTGCACAGAAGACTGAAGGAAATCTCCCCTATGGTCAGGGAGTGACCATCTTGCTAACGCAAGCACCAACCAGCGAATCGACGTCTGCTTTGCCGCCGCCTCCCGCCGGAGCCCGAGCCCAGAGACCAACAAGACCTGGACCTCCAGACCTCTCACAGCCCGATCCACAGTCCCTGCAAAGAAGGAACCCGTGGAGGCACCGAGACACGTGGAGCCAGCCATCTTGGAAGACACTCGACAAGCTGCAAGCGCAACAACAGAGGCTCCCTCCAAGTTGCGCTTTGGGTCCTGAGAAGCCCAACATCCGAGCAGCATCTGCACCAAAGGTGAGCCCTCCAGCATCTCCACGATCTGCGTGGGGCCTCTCTGCACTTTGCGACTCGACGCGCCTGCCCGGTCCCTGGCCCGTTGGCTAGTGGCCATTTTGGCAAACCTTATTGAAAACTATGACACTGGTCTGGTTGCTCCAGACTGGCCCCTGCTTCCCTCCAAAGGAGCAGCCCCTCTGACCTTGCTGGTCAGAGCTAACAGCTTTCTTCGATTCCTGCGACTCCTGCTTTTGCCAAGGCTTGTTTGCTTCCTTTGAGTCGCCGACACCGCCGACAGCGAGAGCCTGCGTGGGACAGCTCGTAAACCGACTCCTGGACGTCGTCAACCTTCAGGGACCACGTGGCTGCAGAGTCAAGCTACACCTCTTCACCTGTTTGCACCCGACATCGCCTGGTACCTACCTGGTGCCACGCCGGTCACTGGCTAGTGACTGTGAACACTGTCCCCTCTGCTTACAGGTCTTCTACACTTCCGATCCATCCTTGGATCCACCGCATCTCTTCTGGACCGACCGCCTGCAGCATCTTTGTCATCAGGCTCTATTGAACAGATAGACGAAACCCGACGCACTTCGAGACCTATGCACCCGCTTCCTGTGGGTGAGGTAAAGCTGGCACTCCAGTGCACAAGTGTAGAGTAACATCTCTAATGTCTAGGTTTGAAGTCTTAAGTTCGTAGTCCATCCAGAAGACCCTTTTAGCAGTAACTTTTGAACATTTACGCACCCATTGAAAACCTATGGGAGCCCGCGTGTAACTTTCCTCACGGCACACGCGACCCGTGGACCTCCTGGTCACTAACTGAAGTTAGCTCCTTGTAGGCCCAGCGATTCTAGAGGCCCTAGGCCTTTTCCCTTTCCTGTTCATGGTACTTATACCACTATTTTAGTATATGGTTTGAGCGGCCACCAGGGCCTATCCATATAAAGTGCAACTTCTGTATATTGTAACACTTTCTTGTTTAACGATTTGTGCTCCTGTGCTCATAAAGTGTCTAGGGGATACTTTGAGTAATAAATACATATATATTTTGAATATATATCTGTGTGGTGTCCTTTCATTGGTATAAAAGGGGGTTGCATATGGTAAAACAGCTTGCTTCACATGCCTAAACGAGTTTAGCCTAAAAGACTGCTTAGCCTACGCTACCACTAGGGCAGCTGGTCCGAAAAGGTTGACTTACAACCACACCATAAGGGTTGCTTGGCATGGTACAAGGTGGTCACTTTAACTAGTGAACATCATATACCAGGCCAACTTCTCACACTTGACAAGACAGACAACATGAAAACTGATTTGCACATAGTACGGGAGCACTGTCCTCGCTCATTACACACTAAAGTCCTGCCCACACTGATAGGTGGGCCCACAAACTTTCCGGAGCACATCCTCAAAAACAATGCTTCCTGGAGCTCTTTCGAAGCAATTGACCAAAATGCAATTCATAAATTCTAGCAGATTTGAAACCCTCAAACACTTCATCGATCCACTTTCCCCCATCCTCTTCAACAAGATCAAAATGTCTATACTCCCACTCTGGACTAAGATTGTAAATGCATCACTTCTACAAGGAAAAATCCCCGACTGCCTAAAATCGGGGCATGTCACTCCTATCCTAAAAACAAAATGGTTGATTCAACCAACTTTAACAACTATTGCCCAATTTCATACATTCCCAACTCTGGCAAAGCTTCCTGAAAAATGTGTTTGTGTCCAACTCTGTAACCACATTGAGCAATTCCATCTATTCAACTGATTCCAATCTGGCTTCCACTCCGGGCATAGCACGGATTCGGCCTTGACACATATAGTGCACTATGCTCTAAAAATGTTGCATCAAAATGTATCATGCTTAATATTCCTCCTGGACCTATCCTCAGCATTTAATATGGTTAAGCATGACTTTCTACTTGGCTTACAAGAGCACTAGATGGGTATCTTAGGGTCCGTCCTAAACTGGATCACCTCTTTTGGAGAACGCTAAAAGTAAAGGTAATTCAGTTCCTCTCTAAGATTGCTCCAGTCACACTTAGGGTCCCACAAGGCTTCTCCTTCTCATCCTCCATCTTCAACCTATTCATGGATCAACTTACTGAAATTCTAAGTTCATCCAACATCCACTATCATTTGTATGCTGATGATAGCCAACTTCATCTGAAAGTCATTTCCCCTGAAGAAATTCCATCCCTCAATCCTATTCTTCAAAAGACCCAAAACTGGCTGTTATACAACCACCTCAAATTTAACACGCTAAAACTCAATTCCTATTAATCGCCCCACCCAATCAGTTACACAGTGTCAATGAATGGATGAAGCAACTAACAGCATTCAATTGCACACCACAGAGTATTGATTCAGCAAGATCACTAGGAATTACTCCCAACAAAAACCTCAATATGCTGAAGCACATTAGTGCCACTACTAAAGGAGAAAACCTCCAAATGAACATATTAAGAAAACTAATACCCTTCCTTCCCCCCAGAAACCTTAAGCCTGCGGTGCAAGCGCTTGTGATTCCCAGATTAGACTACTGAAGCACAACCCTCTCCGGCCTGCCCAGATGCACAACAGCCCCATTAAGGGCCTCCCTTAACTCTGCTGCAAGATTCATTACGGGATCAAAAAGGAACAATCACATCTCCCCTGACTTGAAATCCCTCAACTTGCTCCCCTCTGAAGCAAGAATTCAACTGAAAATTGCATGGATGACTCACAAAGCTCTACGCTTTAATACCCCAAGCTATCTCGCTATGATGAATGAACTCTCGGGTGGCTTAAGATCCTCTAGAAGCTCCAGCACCTTACGCTAAGGCCACAGAGATTCTTCAGGAAGAAAACCTACAAGAGAGCCTTCTCTGGCATTGCCCCTCATATTTGGAACTCTCTCCCCGCTGAAATAAGAATGATCCCTTCATCTACATCTTTCAAGAAGGGTCAAACTTTTATTTATGAATGGCTTTCTAGAATAGACCTTCAGAATTGCCCTTTTTACGAGCAAACTTTTCTCTTGTCATGTATGTATTAGACCATTTTTTACTGATTTATATGTTTTTGCCTTCATTCACTTGTAAAGCACTCTGATACCCGCAAGGGTCACGTTCACGCTATATAAAACCTTTCAAATAAATAAATATGTCGGGCTATCTTAATGCGGTCCTCTAAATATGGTAGGACCAGCACCACACTGACAGGCATAAGTGGACACACTAGTAGATATGGATAGCAGTCTTCTCAAAAACATATTCTTGCTAGCCTGCAAATACACAGAACTGCAGTACCCCCATATACCAGCACCATAGGGCATAACAGAACAGCACCGTGCTTTGTAAATGTTAACCACGTCATCTAGGGGGTTTAGAGCCTAGTTTCCTTGTGAATCTAAAGATTGCCTCTGTTGTTTTTTCAAACTGGGCTTTCATAACCTTTGTTAGGTATGCCCAACTGCGTTTACTATCAAAAGGTACCCCCAAGTACCCTAAGATGTGTCCAGGCTCCTTTTTTGTGCTCTATCACAGAGCACCCTTTTGCAGTATAAAGGGGGAGTCTTTTCCTTCTTTTCTCCAGTATGTGTGTCCAGACCATGCTCACAGCAATGGTGCCGTATACAAATCTGTATGGGGGGATTCCTCTACTTGTGTCTTCATCAGGCAGGGCTGGGCTTTGGAGAATGGATCCTAAGGTCCTCCATGTAATGTACCGTTGCAGGCATACTTGCACTCAGTACACATTCACAGCACACCTATTGTCCAGCACTGTTGCCTCCATGCATTGTGCCATTACAGACTCACATACATTAACCACACATTGAGTCATAAATGAACCATGTTTTCAGGATTTAAATAAACCCAAGTTGGCCTGTCATATTCTCCCAGAAACCTGGCTTGAGCACTATCGGGGCCTTTATAACTATGGTACTACTGCTGATTTGATCCCAGCAGAATCGGAAAGTGTGAGTCCATCGCAGATTATCTTTTCCCTAGGAGAGATAAAGGCGGGGATCGATGGGCTGACACGTAATAAGGCGCCGGGCCCTGACGGGATTCCCCCAGACCTCTTCCTGAGCCAGAAAGAACTTTGGGCACCCATATTGACCAGGGTAATAAACACCGCAGTGGAGACAACGATGCCAGCGTCCTGGTCTACGGCCACAATAGTCCCCATATTTAAGAAAGGGAATAGAAATAGCCCACATTGTTATCGGCCCATTTCACTGATCGATGTTACCATGAAAGTTTTAGGTAGGGCCATTCTTAATCGATTGCTGGACTGGGCAGAGGAACACAAGATTATCACGGATACCCAGTATGGGTTTAGGCATGGCCGCTCCACTACAGATCAATGTCTCAATTTATATCTCCTGGCAGCCAAGTACTCTGTGGCCAGTGAGGGGACAGTGTACTTGGCTTTCATGGATCTCACGGTGGCATTTGATCGGGTAAATCGAAAGAAATTGTGGGAATTATTGGGGGCTTTGGGAGTCGACCCAGGACTGGTAAATATACTAAGAGCACTGCACCAGAATACCTCTGCACTGGTCAGATATGATGAGGAGGGAAATGTTACTGACCGATTCCCGTGTTCAAGAGGAGTGAGGCAGGGGTGTATTCTGGCCCCCTTCCTATTTACTCTATATATAAATGGCTTAGCACAGGCGCTGGTAGCCTTAGGGGTGGACTGCCTACAGATAGGAAGGAGAGGGATTCCCATGTTATTGTATGCGGACGACGCTGTGCTTTTGGCTCGCACTGCGCGCGGATTGCAGCGTCTTATAGACGGCTTTGTCCAGTTTATGGATAATCTAGATTTGTCACCAAACCTTACTAAATCATATGTTATGGAGATAGGGAAACGACCAACTAGGAAAACTAAGTACACAATAGGCACACATGGACTGGAGAAGGTCAAGTCATTTTCATATTTGGGGATCTTATTTGATAGTCGACTTAGCTTTAAAGCCCTTGTGGAGGAGAAATGTCATACACTAATTAACTCCACAGGGGCAACTATGAATTTTGCAAAGAGGTTAGGTCGATGGTCCCCTGAGCAAATCCTGAACCTTTACAATTCTGTAAGTTGTGCCAATGTCCTATATGGTAGTGAGGTTTGGGGCTTTATAGACCTACATAAGTTACAAATAGAGGAAAATAAATACCTGAGGCGGGTATTGAAGGTCCCCCAGAGTACGTCTTCTTATGTTGTTCATGAGGAACTGGGCATAACCCATCTGTGCGACAGGTTGCAGTGGAAACCCCTTGCATGCTGGATCAAAATATGGACAAAGCCAGAGGCGATGTTAAGCCAGCAGATAATATTGGACTGCATGTCCCGGGCCCAGGGCCATAATATTCCGTGGCTCAAATATGTTAAGGAAAACCTGGTGGCCATGGGTCATGTTGAACATTTTATGCACCCAACAAAATTGTTATCTAAGGACAAGGGCCTCATTAAGTTAGAATTTTTAAATAGAGTAAAATCTAATAGGGAGGATAGGGAGTTGATTAAGTTATCAGTGAGAACACACCAGCTAACAAAGTCATGTTTGGGCTTGGAACCTTATCTGTACCTTATTTATAATCCCCAGGACAGATTTCTTATGACCCGCTTCAGGCTAAACTTGTTACATTATAAGCTGGCAGTTCCAGCAGGGTATATAACGTTCCTGGAGTCGAAGGGTCCTTGAGGCTGCGACCAACGGTCTCCGCAGGACACGCTTCATTTTGTCTTATTTTGTCCTTTTTTTGCTCACCCTAGGCGATTATTTTAAGAAACGTTAAGTTCAAACAAGCTAAGGTGGCCCTATTGTTCTTGAAATTGTCTGCAGAGCCTCTAACGCTTTTCTGTACAATCAATTTTCTAAGATTGGCAATGAGATTTAGAACCAGCAGAGGGGAGGAATAAAGGTCTGTGTATTTACTATATGCCATTTTGAGAAAGGAAGGGTATCCCTCAGGTATTGAAAATGGGTTATCGGTGTCTTGATTCTGTAATTGATCATTGTATTATATTGTGGAGGAATTATTTTTATTTTAGGACATTTTATGGTTGCTCCATGAGATGAACCTTGTGTGGAATCAATTATACTTTATGTATTATTGGTAAAAAGATTTTTAGCATGGTTTAAAAAAAAAAAATGTTTGAGATACCTTTTTAATATTGTACTTTTATGGTATTGTTTTATGCCGAATAAAGTAACTTTGAATTGAATTGAATTGAGTCTGAGTGTACTGCAGCTTCTCTGTATTGGACCAGGATGCGCTATTTACAAATACGCACACTGCTAGCACACAAACTGACCATATGCATGCTGCACAACACTTCACCCTTCAGGTATTGTACTTCATGCAAGCACACATACACCCAGCACATGCTTTTATCATGCACGCGCTGCACATCTCTCATGCAATATATTCCCCGCAGGCATACATACACTCAGTGCATGCGCTAACCAAACATATACTGCACAGTGCTTCTTTATCCCTGTACTCTACCCTTCCCAGGCACACATCCATTCATCATAGAGTCACTACTCCTGAACTGCGCAGCACTCCACATCTGCCTTATGTAGGCCAAGGGTGAATTAAGCACACAGGTCTCCTTCCAGTGACAAACGGTAAAAAAGGACCCGTTAACTACAACTGATCACTACACAGTATGGTGTCACCACTTCACTCATGCTGCTTAATTCATGTTTAAAGCGGTAGCCTTCCACCACTATGAAGGTAATGCTTTGGATGTCCCTCCCAACCCAACAAGACCCCTCTAAATGAGACAGGCTTATGTCATGCACACATGCATGACCCATGTTTATCCATGACAGAAAAAACGGTCCTTCCTTACAGTGAAGTAACCATGGGGTATGGTAATCACTAGAGCAGAGTTGGAGGATTCATTCAACCAGATCTCCATTAGGAATAGAAAAATGGGTGATTATCCTGGATAAAGTCCAAGAGGTCTAATTGATGTTTCAGCACGGAGCGTAAGTTTAGAAAGAAGCACTTGAAATTGGAAGGTTAATTAGTGAAGCGACAATTAGGCTTGTTATGGGGAGTAGCGATAATGGGGTAGTTAAACTAATGGCAGGTAAAAGGGCTTTTCAAAGCTGGTGTTGTTTGGCAAGAGCATACCTGAGTTTGTGGTTAATGCTGCTTAGCTCGTGGAGGAGTAATGTAATTGTGAGCTAGTGTTTGCCATGGAAGGATCACGAGTCCTGGTGCTGAGTGCCAATGGGTTTGTCTTTGGTGCACCATTGACGCAACTGCCTATTTGTTTCCTTGACATGGCCCGCTAAAGGCAATGGGCATGGCTCAGGGGAGAAACACTAAAGTTCTAGTGACAGAGCTTAGTGCAGGTAGAAGCAATTGGGTAAAATAAACTGTGAATTAGAGCTTTGCCTCTTTTTGCATGATTGGCAAGCTCATTTGTCGATAGGCTGTACTGGGAAAGAAATACAAGTTTTGAAAAAAGCGAGAAATAAACACATAAAAAGGTTAAAAGCCTGTATTATGAGGGCACATATAACACCAATGTAAGAATGTGGATTACTGGCTGTCTGGGGTGTGAGCCCGGGTCAAGCAGCAACCTCAATCCTTGTCAGAGTAAGGCACAAGTCAGCCCTAAATTAACCTGTGCTCAACCCTCTGGTAGCTTGGTACAGAGCAATGTGTAAAGTATGTTTGCAACACTTCAAACAGTAAAACAGTGAAAATAACAATTAAAAGATCCCTCACCAGGTTAGAAAAACAGAGCTTAATCTAATAATTAAAACAAAACCAAATGACAAACATCCAAACATCCAAACCAGAGATATGCGATTTTAAAGATTTCAGTGAAGATAGCGCCAAAAAATGAGAAGCACCAACTGTGGCTATCTGGTCACGCCAGACTGGGACACAGTTACAAGTTCAGGCCAACCGTGATGGAGAGCCGGAGGGCCACAGGAACCCACTTAGGCCCACTTAATCAAGTACCTTAAATCCTGGTTTGCTGAGCGTTGCAAGGGTCAGCATCAAAGATGTGTTGCACCTGCTGAAGCAGTGTGTTGGCTCCGAGATACTACGAGGCTGCGATACAAAGTCATCGTCGAGGATACTGTTGAGGGCATGTGATGCAAAGTCCGGCATCGAGGATGCGTCACACAGTTGGGGCAATATATTGGTTTCGATGAGCTATGAGGCTGCAATGCAGAGTCCCACGTCGAGGCTACCGTCAACGAGGGATGCGAGGGCCTGCGCCGAGAATGCATCACACAGTGCCGGTTCCGATGAGGCGATGCACTGCGATGCATTGCAGGTCTTTGCGATGGACCCAATCCATGCAGCAGTGGCAATGCTGTGATTCTGCTCTGGGCTATGCAGCGCAGCAGAGGAGATGTGTCAGTTCTGCTGGATCTACAAAGGCTGTCAGAGCACCTTAGGCTCACTTCCAAGTGTCTAGAACTGGGGTGGCACTACATGGCAGGGTAGACTCACAGATGGCAGAGTCCAGGTCCTGTGTTCAAGGTTGTTGGAGCCTTCTGTTCCTGAAGCACTAGTCAGGAGGCCATCCAATTAGTCCTTGGTGTCACATTGAGGTCTTGGGTTCAACAGAAGCAAGTCCAGTCTTTCTCACCCAGGCATGAGAGCAGCAGGTCAGCACAGTAGGGCAGCAGTTGGTCAGAGCTAAAGTCAAAGTAAATTTATTTCAGTTAATAAAAACCACAATATATTGTACAGAAAGGCCGATAAAATGTTAAAAACGCAAAGTGACTAGATAATAAAAAAACTTCTTTATAGCTGACAATAAATGGTATAATGTCGAGCAACTTTCTGTTTAAAATGCAAAATAGAAAGACTAAGGGCCTTATGTAGGTGGCCTGGCATTTACCACTTCATAAATACCGAATCATACCGATTCGGTATTTATGAAGTGGTAAATGCTATGTAGGTATTCATTCGACTAATTGATTGTCCACCCAACAACCAACTCCCCTTCTTGTTGATCTACCTGGCAAAAACCACAATCTGAGTTCTTGTGTGGTTGATGGTCATTTTGTTTTTATTGCAATAAAGTTTAAGATGGTTAATCCCAGTTAGGTTTATTAGGACTAAGTCATCGCCATATTGTTGTGAGGACACTTTTCGGGATCCCTGGCTTGGAGTCCTTCAGAGCAGCAGTCTAGCAGAGTGGCAGTCTTTTCAGAAGCACCACAGTCCTTCTTCCTGGCAGAGTATCCGCAAGTCCAGAAGCGTATTGAAGAGTGGTGTCTAAGGTCCAATATTTATACCCAGTGCCTTTGAAGTGGAGAGAAACGTTTAGAGTTTAGAGACATGCCTTTGAATGTCCAGGTGCCCTGCCCTTGTTCCAGACTAAATACAACTTGTATGCAGCCTTTAGTGAGGAGGCTGGACACAGTCTATTTAAGTGTGAGAGGGGCTGTGCCCAAGTCCTCCCTCTCATCCTGCCAGTGATGGCACATCCAATGACCCCTAAGCTACCTATTGTGTGTGGCTGTCTAGGATGAATATACAAAGCACAGCTGTCAACTACATCTGTCATGTGACCCAGAGACAGACTGCAGACATCAAATGGCTAAGGCAGGAAAATGCCAACTTTCTAAAAGTGGCATTTTCAAAATTGTACAAAGTAATTGGTTATTTCCAAGGGCCTGTACTTCTGTGGTTCATTTTGGAAAGTGGTGGCAGTTTTGATGTCTGCAACTTTGTAGCAATCTGCCCTTACACTTGCCCATATGAAACCGAAAGAATTTGATTCAGTCCTTTAAAAACTCACACCGGAGGATGAGACCTTGTTCCTTATATTTTAAATGAGGGGGCACCTTCTGTAGCTAATAATATTCCTAGATCGTGGTGGTGCTGACTGCCATGTCATGACTTAAATTTAGGTCACTTAGGGGTCCCGCCAATATCTCTTTTTTTTGTAACATACTTTATTTAAAGACCATTATATCAAATCCAATGTAATGAAAATTTACATAAAGGCAGTCATTTTCCTCTTACAATGGATACAGCATAGATACTTCGCGAAATTACCACCTTTCCCCCCCTCCCTCTGTTAGGCTGGAAATGGGAAGTAAATAAGGTCCGGTGACTTCTCATATAGCTGCCCACTGCAATAATGGCAAATAAATGAGTAGCATAGTGTTATTACTTTTTCCAGTTAACATAGATAACAAATTCAACTATGTCCCTTCCCTCCCTAACCCTCCCATCCCCCCACTCTTGGTCGTTCGGTATTTTCTAAGTCCATTACAACCTCAAAGGGGAGTACTAACAGGGTAGTACGATCTGATACGCGATGATCATGCAAAGCAATGTATGGGTCCCAATCTTGAGGCCTACTGAGGTATAGGCATCTATTCTCTCTAAGTGCTTACAAAATTTGAGTACCTGGAGGGGGCAGTAAGTCAAGTGATTCAAACTCGTGTAACATTGCCTCCCAATCCATTGAGATGGGCTGTTTCCGAAGCCCCTTCCCCTCTTCCCTCCGAAGTGCCGCCCCTTCTGCCTTTCCCCATTGGATCATGTCATCTTGCCAACTGGATAACGCTGGACACCTGGGGGACTTCCACCTCATAGTGAGAGTTCTTACCGCTAAAATGAGGGCTAGGTCTATGAATCTCAGTCGTACTTTCTGGACTCTCGAGCGTCTGCGGAGGCCCATAAGGCAGTTCAGGGCATCATCTGATATAAGGGTTTGTGTGGTTTCGCCTAGGGCTTGATGAATTCCCTCCCAGTAGTTCCGAAGGTGTGGGCAAGACCACAGCATATGGAGAAAGTCCGCCTCATCTCCTTTACAGCAGGGGCAACAGTGTGAAGTGTCAGAAAACATACGATTGATCCGCTTGGGGGTGAGATATGCCCGATGTAGGATCATGATCTGGATGAATTTTAGTTTGGCATTACGGGAAACTCTTTTGGGGTGTTCTAGCATGCACTGCCAAGCCTTATCGGTAATCTCCGTGGTAGAGTCCCCAGACCATAGCTCTCTAAGTGAAGTGAGAGTGATTGCAGCGTGCGTCCGTATACCTGTGTATAACCAATGAACAAAATGTCCCCCCTTCCCCATGTGATATAGAAGATGTACTAGGATGTGCTGTGGGGGTTCACTGCGCTGTGGTGCCCATGTGTTCTTTATGTAGTGGGATATAGTGGCGTGCAATGGATATAATCGTGGCGATGCGCCTGTGGTCTGTAAAAAGGTGTCGTGGTCCATCAAGTGTCCGTCACTAAAGAACGCTCCAATGTCCTCTACTCCGGCCTCTATCCAACCCTGTATACTGGTCTTCGTGAGCCTACCTTGTCCCGACAATATCTCTTGAATTATGCTTTTGATGACTTTAACCCTGGAAGGTATTCCAAAGCTCAGTTGCCAGTTTCCCTAAGGCCCAGGGGCATTGAGATTGTGGTTCTATTCATCGAGCCATGGTGTTGCTTTATTTGGTGATGACCTGTATTTAAGTCTTGTTTGAAGATCCACTGAGCCCCACTTTTGTCAGCCAGTATTTCTTTTATTGCAGAGATGTTGTCTCTAGTTTGATGACCTTGATGGGAATGCACATTTCTACATGCCTACATATTTGACCTTGCTGGTGAACAGGACTTGTTATTATAAGAGAACAACTGTTGTTGGGTTCGACAAATAGAAATGCTATTGGTATTGTTGGGCCGTCGTTCACATTTGACACCATAGATCAAGATACTGCTGAAATAATTAAGGAAAGTGACAGGGATAAACAGAAAATATGTTGGTTTGAGCAAAGACTTTCTCAATTACCCAAACAAAATGTTAATACTAGCCTTTGTGACCACTACCACCTATCAGATGGAAACCCTCATGGCATCTCTCAACACGACTCAAATAAGCCCTAACCTATGCACAGAAGACCCAGAGATACTCAGGGTGCCTCGCAACGCAACACTCACAAACCTACAAATACATATGGTAATGCATCCCCAGGCTGTCTATTGATTTTGGACAGAGCTTACTCTAGCTTTTTGACGAAGCATGTATTGATATGCTACATCAACCGGATGCTACTTGCTCTATACTATGCTGGGTATGTTGTATACTGTCCGATTGACAAAGGTTTAAACATAAATACATTGCAATGCACTCATCTCAACAAAGCACCTCATGGTGCACACCCTCACAAGCGACTCAACATACTTCTTTCATCTCCCTACCCATCTACACATTCCGACACCAATATCCCTCTTCTAACGGTAATCCCAATTGCTACCATATCTACACATTCTGACACCAATATCCCTCATCTAACGGTAAACCCAATATCTACTATATACAACCTCATACAACCACCAGATCAATGTAAACACTTCCTGCACATCCCGACAGCCACATCCCTCATCCGATGCTAATCCTAATAACAACTTGAGACACTCCACACATCTATGACTCCTATTTTAAAGTATCATCCCACCTATACACCAATCTGCCCTAAACATTTCCCCCACTAAGAATATCCAACACCCAACCCAACCCAAAACACTCCATCACTTCTCTATCAGCTCTCTTTCCATTGAGACTACTTATGTTCCTTCACAAAATAGAAATTAAACTGGATAAATTAACCAAAGACTGTAAAGCCACTCGGAGTCAATCTCACCGCCAACACTCGCACATATGACAAACATAACACAACCTGGAACTTCAAAATCCCTGAACCCAGCCCCAACTGTAATAGACCATCCCACTCAGAAACAATATACCCAGACCAATGTCAACCACAAATAGGCTATTACAAGTAGAAATAGACACACTTCTAGGTTCCTACAAACCATCTAAAACACAACCCCTAACCCAAAGCATCCACAAGATTCTGGTGACTATAAATTCTACCTGGATCAGATGGAAACGACCACTAGAAAGACAGCTAAAACAAGACATTAACGTACAGGCACTACCCTACCAAACCAATAAAACAAACAATTTGACCCTCAAATACATGCTGCACTACTGCAGATCTGCAGTCAAACAAAACACAGAAATAGGAAAAGCAATTTTGACACACAAAATTGAAATCACCTTTCTGACAGAAACCGGCTAATTGATCGTGCCTTTACCTTGATTGATCTCCTAGTTCCTCCCAACTTACCAAACAGCTGGAACGAGAGAACAGTCAGGGAGATGGAGCAGTAATAATCCACAGGAGCAACATCCTAATTAGTACACTCAGGCCAATGAGCTATTCTTTATTCGAATACCTAGAGGTTGAACTCGTCTCACCAGGTTCGAAACCAAACAAATTCTAAACCATCTAACATCCCCAGGAGACCAATGGGTCTTTACAGAACAACTAATTAATCTACAACATTGCAACAACTCAACGCACAACAATGGAGCCACCACAGATCTACCTATAGCCAATAAAAATTCATGGAGCCTAGACTCCATCATACAAGTAGATTGGTCACACCACTTCGTCATCTTCTTTCACCTAAACATAGAACACCAAAAACTGAAAGGGCAAAGCTACAGACCAGAATGATGGGTTAGGAATACAAAATAGATAAATACTAATGATTTAGTACGAAGGTGAAATGTAAGCTACAACCGTCGATGGACCAAAGCTCCGTAGATGATCCGACTACTCATTACAATGAAACAATGTCTTACATACTCTACCAAGTTGCCCCTCTGAAACTCAAGAGATGCAGAAATAACCTTCTGCTTGTACAACAAGGAACTTGGAGGCATATGCATCAGGCCTGCATTTTGCGCTTCCCAAATAGCGAATTTTACCGATTCTCTATTTGGGAATCGCAAAATTCTACGCATGTAGGAATCGTAAAAACAATTATGATTCCTTAACATTACCTAATAGCGATTCGGTAATGTGACTCCATTCATTCCTATAGGCCTACAGGCTCATAGGCATGCATGGTATTGCATTCGCTACTTGCGATTACCAAATTGGTAATCGCAAATAGTGAATGCAAATCCAAGGGTACCCAGGGGTTTAAGGCCCCCCTGAAGCACTCCACAAAAAAGGTAAGTGTGCACATATAATGCACACACATGTCCTAACGGCATGTGTGCGCTACTTGGCACTTTGAAAAATGCATTTTTGTGAATTTTTCAAAGTATGCACATTTTACCATCAACTTGAAGTTGTTGGTAATTAGCGTTTCCTAAATGCACAGTTCGCCTTTAGGAAAGGCTACATGCATCAGCATTAGGGAATTGCAAATTGTGATTCCTTAAATGCATTCACAATTTAGGTAATCGCAAAAAATTGTGATTCCCTAAATTGCGAATGCCAAAACCTACATGCATAGGAAAAGGCCTTTTTCCATTCGCAAACGGGCCAATTTGCAAACAGGAAAAGGCTTGATGCATGAAACCCCTTAATGAAGAAAGGAGACAGCTCAGACTAACCAAGAGAAACTGGAGCCGGGACCCCTCATCTTCCTATGACAGGAAAGAAACAGATACAAGAAACTCATCCTCAATGCAAAAGCCACTTTCTTTCTAACACAGCTAGATAACAGCAAGAAACTGCCCCAAAAAACTATACAACATCATCAGGCAATAAACCTTCCCAACCATAGCCTAAAAAATACTACAACCACTGTGGAAAGCTGCAAGACAAGATCACAAATATTGAAATATCTCACAGCAGCCACCCCAACAACATCGAACCCGACAACATTGTCAACACATACATAATCCATGGAGCATAAACTGGAAAATGAGCAGCATACTTCTCCTCTCTACCCCTAAGGAATAATGTATCATGGCAGGACATCAGAACGATCAAGGAACCATAACTTATCAAAGTCATAGAAGACCTCAATCCAATGGCACACGTATCAGACCCCTTTCCCTCACCGTTACTACAAGAAAATCAGCCATGTCATCACACCACTCTGGACTAATATAATCAACTCTTCTTTATCACAGGGAAGTCCTAGAATGCTAAACATGAACAAGTCACTCCGCTCCTGAAGAAACATGGAGCTGACCCTGCAGACTTGAATAGTTACTGACCAGTGACCAACCTTTCCATCCTGGCAAAGGTTCTCAAAAAATGCATAATATTCCAATTTAGGCAACACATAGAAGTGCATGACCTGCTGGACCTCTTCCAATCAGGCTTCAGAGCAGGATGCAGTATAGAAACTGGCATTCTAAACGTCACAGATGATATTCTCAGGATAGTACATGAAGGCGATTCATGCCTGCTAATACTCCTTGACCTGTCTGCATCTTTCCATATGGTCAACCATGAAACACTAATAAACACCCCAAACTCATGCATGGGCATTACAAATACAGTCTTAAACTGGTTCCTCTCATACTTAAATAATAGATCTCAACTAGTTCAACTGAAAGACTGACTCTCCAGCCCACTCTGCATAAGAAAAGGAGTCCCCCAAGGCTTGAGACTTTCTCCCGATCTCTTCAACCTAAACATGGAGCCCCTGACAAAAATTCTGAAACATTTTAATCTTGTGTATCACCTCAATGCGAAAGACATATAGCTATACCTAACAATCACATCACCCAGTGATGTCCTTCATCAAAATAAGCCCTAAAAGAAGTACACCACTGGCTATCTAACAACCATCTCAAGTTTAATCCATAGAAGACAGAATTTATACTCTTTTCTCCACAGAGCCAATCCACAGTTATTCAAGAATGGATCACTCACCATATGCTCTAATTTGTAGCCATACAAGCATCAACTCCACCAAGTTGCTGGGAATCACGCTAGACAAGAGCCTAAACATGACTGCCCAGGAGGGACAGGGCTTAGCAGCCCATAATGTTGGCTGCAGTTCGATTGAGCTCTGTTGCCACCTGCATATAATATCCAAATTAATCCTCGCCACGCCTCCATACCTAGCACAGGGGCTGCCTCTGGACAGATGCTGTTCCCCCCCCTGCCCCACCCCATATGGCTACAGCCTCGCTCTGGAACATCCCTGAGGCCCACAAAGCAAACACAAGGAGATGATGGATGGAGCGCTGAAACTTTTCAGACACTCACCCACAGTGCAGATCTGGGTTGAATCCATCATCATTCTTTAGCTCACTTTGCCACCTCAGTTCAGACCAAGCTATATGCAAATCAATCTTGACCCTGTGCCTCATGGGAACAGTCCAGCCCGAACTTCCAAGCCAGGTCTTCCCTGAACCGTAAACAAGCATCCTGGGACCGGTTTCTGGGTAACACCCTTCATCAGCCAGGCTAGCTTGAATCCAGTGGCAAAGTGAGCAAGGGACCCACGTCTGGGCATACCCTGCCAACTTAGAGCGAACAAAGCAAACACAAAGAGATGATGGACGGAGCGCTGACACATTTCAGACACTCACCCTCTGTCACAGATCTGGGTTGAATCCATCATCATTCTTTAGCTCACTTTGCCACCTCAGTTCAGACCCAGCTATATGCAAATCAGTCTTGACCCTGTGCCTCATGGGAACAGTCCAGACCGAACTGCCAAGCCAGGTCTTCCCTGAACCGGAAACAAGCATCTTGGGACCAGTTTCTGGGTAATACGCTTCATCAGTCAGGCTAGCTTGAATCCAGTGGCAAAGTGAGCAAGGGACCCATGTCTGGGCATACCATGGAGCCATGGAGGGTCCGGCTAGTATATGCTGCGCTGTGCCCAGAGGAGATGTCTGAGGACTACCTACTAACAGCAGATGGTTTTGGCCCTTAATCAGTAAGGCTGAGCCCAATAATCATAGACAACAGAATGCCAATACTGATATCTTTCTAGTCAATTATTTATAAAGATAGCACATAGAACAACTCAATGTGATTCCCAAAAATCTTTAACTTTGACAATTTATTTTTCTTTTTAAGAAATTGTTTTCAATTCATGTATCAATTTTTTTTTTTTTACAAACATCACACTATTTACAATCCACACCCACCATTTATACACATTGTGATTTCTAACCACAATTACAAACAAAAAAATTATAAATCACCTAAACACAACATGCAACACATAACAATTGATGACGAATCTTGAACACAGACAAAAACATGAAAACACTTAAATGTGACAACAGGACACATTTCTTTTAACTAAAATCTTTTTGATTGACTTTTTAAGCCTTGCATTCAGGCCAATAGACCAAACAGTGCACTATTTACAACAGCCCCACTGTAATTCAAGCGGTCTGCTTTTTACCCAAATGAGTGCTATAAAAAGGAAGGTCACCCCTAGTTGTGTTCAAGCATAGAATTCTGTAAAAGAGTGTATACGATTGTACTGTCATGCTTGGATTACAGTGGAGGTTGAACGTATTCATTTGTGAAGGATGATAACTATTATGAGGACTGGCAGGAGGTCAGTGGGCTACATACCTCCCCAGGGACAGCTCTTTTCTCTTCTCCTGGGACGGCTATGGAAGAATGGGCATCCTAAGCCATGGTGCACAGGGCGGCCGAAGTCCCTGAATAAAAATATTCAATTTACTCAGGGGCGAAATTTGGTCAGTAAGATTGGGGGGGTGTGAGCTTCAGATTTCCCAACACTCACACTGGCATATCTTTTTAACATACATTATCTGAGAAGCAGGACATGAGGAGTGCTTAAGGGGCTGTGGAAATGGTGAGCAGTGTGGACTGTTAGCGGTACTTAAAATAAAATATTTTGCAAAATAACCACACATTTTTAAGAACTTCAAGAGAAAGATTCAAAGAAAGTGTGTGAGTGAGTGTGTGTTTTAGTCTGCCTTAGCATGCAAAAATCCTAGGTGAAATCCGACAGAACCTCACCGTACCCACTGAAAGCACCTGCTCCCAGCTATTTACTACAGAATACATTTATTAGGGGGGTGTAACACCACAACGCCCCCCTCACCTCCAGAAGAAATGCCCCTGCAATTTCTGGATGAAGATGGATTCAGCATGATTTGTGAACTTCAAGAGAATGGACTTGTATTAAGCTCTCTCACGAAAACCATATGACAAATATTCATTCGACTAGCTCTATTGTTCAAGGAAATTTCTCGTGCTTTTTCAAATATGCGAAATGTAAATGGAGCGTGTGGTTGGTGAGCCTTGGGGTTTATTAACACCAATCTGTAACTAAAGCTATGGTGTAGGTGGGACTAGATTTGCCATAGCTACTTGGAATAATTTCGAACACTTTACATTTTCATTTACTGTGCCAAAATATAGTCGACCGCATGTCTTGCCTTCTGGACCTATTCTCTAAACCAGTGGTTTTTAGCCTACAGCAAACCCGATGCGTGAATACAAACTGATAAAGGAGCATGTTTAGTTTCTAATCCATGTTAGAGTTGTAGGGTGAAGCAACTCAGAAAGAGGCAGAAACAACATGGCGGGAGCAGGTGGCGGCGGAGAAGCAATGGGCGAGAACGCAACATGGATTGGTTGGGGAGAAGCACCTGGGCGAGCAGGCAACCGGGGAGGAGAAACAAACTGGCGAGACAGACAGGCCTTGGTGGGAAGGAGAACCAACAGGCAAAAGAGCAATGTGGATCGGACGGGGTAGGTACACGAGGCCGAGCGCAACATGGAGGTGGGGAAAATCATGCAGATGACAGAGCGCACCATGGGGTGCAAGGGAAAGAAGTACACGAGGGAAACAGCTAGGATAAAATACCCACTCTCATGGAGTGCTTAACCGAAAGAAAAAGTAGTGCCTGAAAAGCAAGCAGTGTAAGTATGGAAGGCAGTCAATGAGGAGGCAATGCTTCATGGGAGGGTCAAGCACAAGATTGACAGGCTGGGATAGGAGAGAGACAGGAAAGCCAATCAATGGTAAGCAGTGGACAGGCTACAAGGTCCTTATTGTTGTTGGTAAGCCCCGAATACATCTCACAACAGACAGCATGTGTTGACTAGTCCACGAAACCTAAAAAATGGCAGCCATGCCTCAAGACACACACACACACGTGTTTTAGCAGACATGGAATGGGCCTTCTGTAAAAGGAAACCTATTGCAACATTACTGGCTATTAGATTTGTTGTTGTAACTTGATGTTCAAAAGTGAAAGCATACGAGCTTATAATAATTTTTAAAATTTTTATATTGCTTTAAATATAAAAATACCAGCTATTTTAATAAAACATTGGGCAAGTATCATGCATGAACTCAAAAAACACCAGCATTAAGCTGATATGCCCTCGAGTCACACAACACATCTACCCAACTGTTGAAGACCCAGCCCTACCATCCTCATGCCATTAGAACTGAACATACGCTAGGGGGTTAACAAAAAGCACAAAAACCTCAACAGTCTCTCTTGGAATAACAAGCTACTGCTCCTAGCGAAAACCTGAATGAAGACTGCTCCCCACATACTCATACGAAATAGTCCACCAACTGGACAACACTTCTCAGCAGAGCTCCTTTATAAGTGGCAAACAGCACCTGCACTTCTCAACTGAACTCCCATAAGAGTAAAAGGCTGCACCGCATTTCTCAGCATCATGTATTTTCTAGTATTGGAAAATCGTGGTGCTTCTCAGCAGAGCTGCTACACTAATGATAGACAGCATTTACACTTCCCAGCAAAGCTGCTGTGATAGTCATGGACAACACTTATTGTTTATATTATTATTTATTTATTTTATTAAGAAGTTTTGTATAGCGCTCGCCTGACCCGAGGGTATGGGAGCCCTTCACAACAGTTTTTGAGCAAGATTCATACAATAAAGCAGTATTCTACATATAGGTACGGAAAGTCCAAGTGTGCTGAGCAGCATTGATGAAGTATGTGAGTCCTGAGATAACCTCATAGAGTGCACGTTTTCTTGGGGCTGATCCAATAAAGCAGTATTCTACATAGGTTCGGAAGGCCAAGTGTGCTTAGCAGCATTGAGGTAGTTCTTGAGTCCTGAGATAAACTCATAGAGTGCACGTTGTATTGGGGTTGAACCACATAGGGGTGGAGGAGCAGTTAGGGGTCAAATAGCAGGGAGGAGGTAAGTCTTAAGAGCTACAATGACTGGGAGAGACGGCGAACAGAGATTTGCGTTTAGATGGTGGCTATCCATTCAGGATGGAGCGGTTGAGGAAAAGGATTTTTAGGTGTTTTTGGAATTTTGTGAAGGACGAGATAGTCCTGATGCCGACTGGGATGGCGTTCTAGATTTTGGGCGCGTTTCCAGGGAAGGACTGTGCGGCAGTTTTTTGTTTGCGTGTTTTCATAGGGATGAGAAGTAGGGTGCTGGAGCTCCTGAGGTTCCTTGTCTGACCAGCCCTCTTGAGATTAGCAGCCAAATACTCAGCTTCCCTGTGTGCAGGGCTTTGTGTGTGAGGCAGGCAGTTCTGAAATTGGCACGCAGTTCGATTGGGAGCCATTTTAGTTCTCTGAGTGCTGGTGAGATGTGGTCGTATTTCCTGATTCCAGTGACCATTCTAGCTGCTGCGTTGAGAGTAGTTTTGAGGGGAGCTAGGTGAGATTTTGTTGTACCAGTGAGGGTGGCATTCTCATAGTCGAGTCTTGATAGCACCAGTGATTGGGTGGCTTGTTTGAGGTCGTTGATTGGGATGAATGGTTTTATTTAGTTAAATAGCTTCAGGTTGAGGAAGTCACTCTTTGCGGAGTTCTTCATGTGTTTGGCCATGTCAAATTTTGAGTCTAGGCTGATTCCTAATAATTTAACGGAGTGGGACAGAGTGTGATTGCCGTTAAGAGCGTCAAAAGCTTTTAACCATTCTGCAATATGAGGGTTCTCTTCTTTGTTGGAGATGAGGAGTATTTCGGTTTTGTCTTGGTTGGGTTTTAAGTGGTTAAGCGACAGCCAATGTTGGATTTCTTTTAGAGTGACATTTAGTCTGTGAGTGTCATCAATGGAGGAGGTTTCTAGATAGACCTGGGTGTCATCTGCATAGAGGTGGAAAGGGCTGTTAGCATTTTTTAGTAGGGTGGTGAGGGGTTCCATGTATATGTTGAGGTGAAAGCACTGAACCTTGGGGGACACTCCTGTTGACGGGGTGTAGGTCAGATGTAAAGTTTAACTTCTGAGCAAACTCTCTTTACGCAGCACCAGCACTTCTCAACAAAGCTTCAATGCTAGAGATGGGCAGCAAAATCACGTCTTAGTAGAGCTGCTATACCAGCTTTGGACAGCACCAGATGTTCTCAGCAGAGCTCCTTTACTAGTAATGGACAGCACCAGCACTTCTCAACACAGCTTCAATGCTAGAGATGGACAGCACAATCACTTCTCAGTGGAGCTGCTATACCAGCTTTGGACAGCACCAGATGTGCTTAGCAGAGCTCCTTTACTAGTAATGGACAGCACCAACTCTTCTCAACTAAGCTTCAATGCTAGAGATGGACAGCACAATCATGTCTCAGTAGAGCTGCTATACCAGCTTTGGACAGCACCAGATGTTCTCAGCAGAGTTCCTTTACTAGTATTGGACAGCACCAACTCTTCTCAACAAAGCTTCAATGCTAGAGATGGACAGCACAATCACGTCTCAGTAGAGCTGCTATACCAGTATTGGACAGCACCAGATGTTTTCAGCAGAGCTCCTTTACTAGTAATGGACATCACCAGCACTTTTCAACAAAGCTTCAATGCTAGAGATGGACAGCACAATCACGTCTCAGTAGAGCTGCTATACCAGTATTGGACAGCACCAGATGTGCTTAGCAGAGCTCCTTTACTAGTAATGGACATCACCAACTCTTCTCAACAAAGCTTCAATGCTAGATATGAACAGCACAATCACGTCTCTGTGGAGCTGTTATACCAGTTTGGGATAGCACCAGATATTCTTAGCAGAGCTCCTTTACTAGTAAGGGACAGCACCAGCACTTCTCAACAGAGCTTCAATGCCAGAGATGGACAGCACAATCACGTCTCAGTGGAGCTGCTATACCAGTTTTGGACAGCACCAGGTGTTCTCAGCAGAGCTCCTTTACCTGTAATGGACATCACCAACACTTCTCAACAGAGTTTCAATGCTAGAGAGGGACATCATAATCACGTCTCAGTAGAGCTGCTATACCAGCTTTGGACAGCACCAGATGTTCTCAGCAGAACTCCTTTATTAGTAATGGACAGCACCAGCAGTTCTCGACAAAGCTTTAATGCTAGAGATGGACAGCACAATCACGTCTCAGTAGAGCTGCTATACCAGCTTTGGACAGCACCAGATGTTCTCAGCAGAGCTCCTTTACTAGTAATAGACAGCACCAGCACTTCTCAACAGAGCTTCAATGCCAGAGCTGGACTGCACAATCACGTCTCAGTGGAGCTGCTATACCAGTTTTGGACAGCACTAGATGTTCTCAGCAGAGCTCCTTTACTAGCAATGGACATCGCAAGGACTTCTCAACAAGCTTCAATGCTAGTGATGGACGGCACAATCACATCTCAGTGGAGCTGCTATACCAGTTTTGGACAGCACCAGATGTTCCCAGCAGACCTCCTTTACTAGTAATGGACGTCACCAACTCTTCTCAACAAAGCTTCAATGCTAGAGATGGACAGCACAATCACGTCTCAGTGGAGCTGCTCTACTAGTTTTGGACCGCACCGGATGTTCTCAGCAGAGTTCCTTCACTAGTAATGGACAGCACCAACTCTTCTCAACAAAGCTTCAATGCTAGAGAGGGACATCACAATCACGTCTCAGTGGAGCTGCTATACGCGTTTTGGACCGCACTGGATTAAGCAGAGTTCCTTCACTAGTAATCGACAGCACCAACTCTTCTTAAAAAAGCTTTAATGCTAGAGATGGACAGTACAATCACATCTCAGTGGAGCTGCTATACTAGTTTTGGACCGCACCGGATGTTCTCAGCAGAGTTCCTTCACTAGTAATGGACAGCACCCACACTTCTCAACAGAGCTTCAATGCTAGAGATGGACATCACAATCACGTCTCAGTGGAGCTGCTATACCAGTTTTGGACAGCACCAGATGTTCTCAGCAGGGCTCCTTTACTAGTAATGGACAGCACCAGCACTTCTCAACAGAGCTTCAATGCTAGAGATAAACAGCACAATCACGTCTCAGTGGAGCTGCTATACCAGTTTTGGACATCACCAGATGTTCTCAGCAGAGCTCTATACAAGTAATGGACAGCACCAGCACTTCTCAACAAAGCTTCAACGCTAGAGATTGACAGCACAATCACGTCTCAGTAGAGCTGCTATACCAGCTTTGGACAGCACCAGATGTTCTCAGCAGAACTCCTTTATTAGTAATGGACAGCACCAGCAGTTCTCGACAAAGCTTTAATGCTAGAGATGGACAGCACAATCACGTCTCAGTAGAGCTGCTATACCAGCTTTGGACAGCACCAGATGTTCTCAGCAGAGCTCCTTTACTAGTAATAGACAGCACCAGCACTTCTCAACAGAGCTTCAATGCCAGAGCTGGACTGCACAATCACGTCTCAGTGGAGCTGCTATACCAGTTTTGGACAGCACTAGATGTTCTCAGCAGAGCTCCTTTACTAGCAATGGACATCGCAAGGACTTCTCAACAAGCTTCAATGCTAGTGATGGACGGCACAATCACATCTCAGTGGAGCTGCTATACCAGTTTTGGACAGCACCAGATGTTCCCAGCAGACCTCCTTTACTAGTAATGGACGTCACCAACTCTTCTCAACAAAGCTTCAATGCTAGAGATGGACAGCACAATCACGTCTCAGTGGAGCTGCTCTACTAGTTTTGGACCGCACCGGATGTTCTCAGCAGAGTTCCTTCACTAGTAATGGACAGCACCAACTCTTCTCAACAAAGCTTCAATGCTAGAGAGGGACATCACAATCACGTCTCAGTGGAGCTGCTATACGCGTTTTGGACCGCACTGGATTAAGCAGAGTTCCTTCACTAGTAATCGACAGCACCAACTCTTCTTAAAAAAGCTTTAATGCTAGAGATGGACAGTACAATCACATCTCAGTGGAGCTGCTATACTAGTTTTGGACCGCACCGGATGTTCTCAGCAGAGTTCCTTCACTAGTAATGGACAGCACCCACACTTCTCAACACAGCTTCAATGCTAGAGATGGACATCACAATCACGTCTCAGTGGAGCTGCTATACCAGTTTTGGACAGCACCAGATGTTCTCAGCAGGGCTCCTTTACTAGTAATGGACAGCACCAGCACTTCTCAACAGAGCTTCAATGCTAGAGATAAACAGCACAATCACGTCTCAGTGGAGCTGCTATACCAGTTTTGGACATCACCAGATGTTCTCAGCAGAGCTCTATACAAGTAATGGACAGCACCAGCACTTCTCAACAAAGCTTCAACGCTAGAGATTGACAGCACAATCACGTCTCAGTAGAGCTGCTATACCAGTTTTGGACAGCACCAGATGTTCTCAGCAGAGCTCCTTTACTAGTAATGGACAGCACCAGCCCTTCTAAGCAAACATTCTTTGGACAGCATCAATACAGCAAAGCTTTAAACTAGTAATGATTAGGATGAGCACTTCTCAGCAAAGCTGTTGTACTAGTAATGGACAGCACCAGAACTTCTCACTCCTTGCTTACTCTTCCATACTACATACTGTTCATCACTGTCTCACTAAGTCTTTATTGCTTTCTTACTCACACCATATTTGATTGTTTTAGAATGCGCTCATATGTCAAAATGATGCAACAGACAAAGCAGAGGAGAGACTACAGGCAGGGTAAAAGAAATCTGAGACCTAACTCTTGGTGAAAGAGGTGGGTCTTTGGTTGTTTGTGAAATTATATGACCTTAGATTCTTGAAGAAGAGGCAATGACAGAGATTTCCAGCGGGAGGAGGCTTAATGAAGCAGATACCTGCTTCCATTTCATGGGTAACATTGTGAGACATAGGCGCTGGAAGTAGGGTTGTTGTGGGGGTGTTGTGACACCACAAAATAACCATGCTGAAGTTCCGAATGTGAGTGAGCTTTAAAGATGACTTTAGAATGTGTTTTTCTCTTGTTACATTTGTTGTGAGTTTAAAGACAGGTCAAATGTCAGTCTCGTCTTCTGACAGAGTTGCTCCTTATTCTTTTTAACATGGAGATTGGTGTTTGAGCATTTTGTGAAGCGAGGTATGTAAAAATCTTCCTGGTGTGAAAGAAAAGACTGTAGAATGCTGTTTTCTTCTAACACACAACAACATTTAAATACCTATAAATAAAGTATACAAATAGTTCAAAATAAATAAACTGTAAGGAAGGCACAAATGCTGCGCTTTTTATCCAACTCTGAATTGTAATGGAAACAAAGATTTTAATAGGATCGAAGCAAATTAAAACACTTTACTTGGTAATGTGTAAATGACAAACATTAGCTGAAACTCAAGTTCCACACAATATTGTGTGTTATCTATGTAGTTTTATCTGTAAAACTGTATGTTTGTGCAAATCTAGTGGTCATTTCAATGGAAAATGTGCTGTCTTTAATTGACAGTGTGCATTGAAAAGCCAGGTCTTCGGCTTCTTGTAAAAGTCAAGAAGGGAGGAGGAGGATTCATGCTTTAGGAGTCGTGTATGAGAATACCTTTCCTCCTGATCTGGTTGTGTGTATGCGCGGGATGCATGCAAGTAGGATTCCTGCAGTGGGTGGTTGGTGGAAGGATATGTGACTGTTCAGGAAGGTGGGGCCTAAGTTGTTGAGTCTCTTAAATGTGTTTGTGAGGAGTTTGAAATTAGCATGTTTGTGTGTCGGGAATCAGTGGAGCTCCCTGAGGAGTTGTGTGATGTGAGTTCTGTGTGGGAAGCTAAGGATGAGTCTGTCTGCCGAGTTCTGTATGGTTTGTAGTTCTAGTGAGCTGCATGTTGATCCCCGCATAGAGGGTGTTCCCATAGTCCAGCTTGCAGTAAATAAGATGGTTCACAGACAAAATATTGATCTTTTTATTTCAACCTACATTAATATCGAGTTTTAAATATCGTAGGAACAGAATATCGGCATCAAGAATATTGTTGACCAGAATATCGACCTGAAGGTAAGAAATATTGTTTTTTTAAAATATCGAAGTTAGTAATATCGAAAGGAAAAATATCAATGTTAATAATATCGATGTTTATGTTAGCGTTATGTATTTTAGTATGTATTTTATATGTATGTGTTCCACATGTTTTGTTGTTTTGTATTTTTTTTTAATATATACATGTTAATTGCTTAGAAGTTAGTAATTTATTTTAAAGTAAATTTTGCGTTTTAGTACCATAGTGGGTTGTGGATTTATAGGGGAATAGGGTGGGAAGTAATTTAATTATAGGAAATTAATTCATCATTTTTAGAAATTGTTAATTATTTCTAATTAAATTTAGCATTTTAGTTCTCTCTGGAGTGGGAATAGTAATTTTTACCCCTACGCTATCCAACACTTTCCCTACTGTTGCACTCTCTGGAGTGGGAACAGCAATTTTTACCGCTACGCTATCCACACTTTCCGTACTGTTGCACTCCTCGGAGTTGGAATAGTAATTTTTACCCCTACGCTATCCAACACATTCCCTACTGTTGCACTCTTTGGAGTGGGAATAGTAATTTTTTTCTCCCCGCTATCCAATATTATTCTGTATTGTTTTAGTTAATGTTGTGTATAATTTATTTTCAAAACATAAAAAATATTGTAGTTTTTTAATTTGTTATATATATGTTTTATATTTTTATTTATATTATTTTTGTATGTGTATATATGCATTTATAATTTAGAAAATGTTTTTAACAATTTATAAGTTATTAAAATAATTATTTATGAATATTATTAAGTAAGTATATATATTATATTGTATATGTTTAATTCATTTTAACATTACAGTGCAGATTCTGATGTCAGACGGACTCAGGTCCGTCCGACATCGGGCAGGAGCCGTAACCAACCGACCTGCTGTTGTCGGTTACGGCCCTGCTAGTACGATGCGACCGAACAGGGTTCGGTCACACTCGTATACAACTCAATGCAAGCATGCATTCCGAGTGGAATGCATGTCTGCATCGTGGAAAGCAGGGGTGCAGTTCATCCCTGCACCCTGTGGGCGGCACCCCAAGGTGCCTGCCACCGGGTGCAGGGATCCACAGAGGGGCACCATAGGTGCCCTCAGGCCGCCATACGGCAGCCCTTCACCCATGGGGGCCCTACTGGGGGCCCCCAAAGACAGTTTTCGACTGACTTTTCATGCCAGAAAAACCGGCACGAAAAGGCAGTGAAATCGTACTCCCTCAGTCGCAAAAAGGCGGCCAGGGGAGTACTGAGAGATTTCCGGACGGCGGACGGGTTCTCCGAGCCTGTCGTCCGCAATCCGGAAATCTGTGTCGGATTCCTTTCCGACCGAGCCCATCGGAATGGCTCGGTTGGAAAGGAATCCGGCCGACATGATCCGAATCGGTCAGAAGGGCTTCGACCGTCGGTCGGAGCCCTTCCGACCGAAATCGGAATCGGCCCCTAGATGTATTAGCTATTATTTTTACATTTTTTAAAATATTTTTAACTATGTTTCTTTTAATTATATGTACTATTTACTTTATTTTACATTATTTTTTAACATTTAAAAAACAATATTTTTTACAACGATATTGTTCACATCAATATTTTTTATCTATATTTTTGTACTTACCATGATGTAGATAGGATGTTGATATTCTTGACTTCGATATTTTTGTCACGATATTTATGTACCTCCATATTTTTGTCATCGATATTCTGTCAGTGATTCGACTAAGACGTGATTGACAGTTTTTATAGTGTTTCCTTGAAGCTATTTGAAGATCTTCCTCAGCACATTTGGGGTATGGAAACAGAATCCAGTGACAGCTTCAATTTGTGTGGTCACGTCCTGCTTGCTTTACATTATTATTAGGCTTTCCTGTTTTCAGTTTCTATTTTTGGTAAATTCTTGTGGTGTTTTTTCAGTGTTTTCCAGTGATTTCAATACCTCCAAAAAACAGTGCTTTTCAGTGGTTACTCATTTTCGCGCCATAAAAAACAACTGAGACAGTGTTTTACCGGTGTTTATAGAACGCTTTGCTGTTATTATTGCTTGCTTTCTTCGTCAGGCCCCAGCCATGGTAAGGACCACACTGTATGACATTTAAAGTGGATAAGAGGGCGATCATGATGTGTGCTGAAGAGATGAATGCCAGAATGTCACCATCTGACCAGACCAAGCAGTGTATATAGGTACAAACTACAGAGAATCGTTTGTGGCAGCCAGCAACGTCTCACAGTTCGGATCATTTTTCATAATTTACCCTACAATATCACTGGGAGCTTCGGACAACATGATTTACAAGTGTTCATATGTGCCACCATAGCATAATACAAAGTTACACATTGGATGAGCAGAACAGAAAGTGTATTTAGAAAGTGTATTTTCACCCCGAAGAGCAAGAGCACCACAGTGCTGAATAACTGATATTTATTGTTTCCCGACTCTGTGGCACTCGTCTTTTCAACCTCAGAAGATGAAAGGCTGAGTAGATGGATGTGCCAGGATTTGAACTAGGTTCCATTAAGTCAAACAGGGGTCCCTACAATGGATGTATTAGTCCACGGAGCAACCAGCCCTGGATATTTTCTATTTTATGATTTATTTTTTTCTACAGTTTTATATTTTGCTAAACATCGATTTACATATATACCTCTAGGGCCTTAACCTTAAAAAAAAAAAACATTCTTCAGAAATTGTATACTGCTCTACATTTCAGAAGCTTAATACAGTCATGAAATACTTTCCATTGTCCTTTGATTCTGCAGCTCAGATTTAACAAGCATTTGCAATGCAATAGGTCTCGCATTTATGCAAGTTTAAGCTATTAGCATTGTATTTAAAAACGAAAATAAAATAAAAGGCATTGTTATTTGCAATGTCAATAGCTCAAACTCGCGTACATGCGAGACCTATTGCATTGCAAATGCTTGTTTTATATGAAAGCGTGAATTGGTCACTTAGCAAATTGGAAGTTACAGTCTGTGTTCCAGAGTCGCTACCCCTCTCCTGCTCAGAGAGTGTTGCATTGCATTGTATCATCGATATAGCGCCCTCACACGTGTTGTGTGCGCGAAACGCTATCTGGTACTTCATTTGGTGTCTTTCAAACTAATGGCTCACAGCGCATATATTGCATTTTCTGCGTTGTTTACGCGTGGGTACCATTGGCCAGCTGTGCCATAGGATCCAATATCTGAATATGTGCCCCAGCTCACATATAGCTCCAATACCTTTGGGTCGAGTTCCCGCTATATAATACTGCTATGGCTGCTGAAGTGAATGGAACGTGAGGTCTATTGGGACTGCGAGGTGTATACGTTCCGTGAATGTGCATACAGCTTGCACTGCTGTACTTGGGCTGTGCCTCTTTTGTGCGTGCAGCAGAAGGTACATGGCTGTGCTGTTCCTATTGTGTGTTTGATAGACTCTTGCACTGTTGCTGTCTGTTATTTACCGACCCTAGGTGGCGGAAGCTTGCTCACCTAATGAGTGTACTGTTTCAGTTCTAGCGCCTGTTATGTAGCTGTTTGGTGTGCTTTCTGCTTGTGAAAGGAAAGTGTGCTTTGCCTCTTTTATCTGTGTGAGGGATGCTTGTTCAGTGGCTGCCTGTGCTTAATTTGAGCCAGTGGTTTATACATTATGATATACATTAGAAACGACTAATACCTCTGCTCAAGCCATTCTAACAGCCTTGGGTATCTGGAATGGCCTGACTAGTTGCACTTGTAGCAGTTTGATGATAATAGTTCTGCTGGTAGTGTCATTGGCTGGACTTGCAGGGGCAATAAGGTGGCGCAAGCTACAGTGGCCTCCTGACAAAGCCCTGGCACTTTTTAAAGTTTTTTTTTTACAAACTAAGCATTTCTGCCTGAGCTGTATCTATTTACAGCATGATAGGGAGGTTACACCGCTCCTGCCTGTGCAGTGCCTGTTCTCCGTACCCGCGTGTGTAAGTAGGGCAGTTGGCTCTGAAGGTTCCAGTTCATCTTATAAACACAAGATTTTTTGGAGATGCCTTCGGTTCTTCACAAAACCTCTAACCAAACAAATTTGATGAAGAAAAAGCATGAATGTGGCACTTTTTTTGTAAACAAGGTCGGCATGAACATTGTGCTCATTCGGCGCTTTGAAGCAGCAGGAAGGAAGCATGAGGCACTTTAACTGCAGTAAATAAATACATGTAGTGCTGCACACTGCTGCCGCTGCACCTTCTCACACAGGGCTAACATTAAGAAATGCTACGAGGAGGAAGAGGTTAGCTTCCCAATTGTTTCAAAGCTCTGTCATTTATAAAAGTGCAAGCAATAATAAAGATTTGAGTGTGTGAACGTGGTGAAGCCGGGCTTAGACCCACGTGTCCTGATTCCAAAGTAAACAATACACTGCAACGATAGCAATTATCAATGCTAACACCGGTGACGCGCTTCCATGTTTTCAGCAGGCACTGCCATGTGTGAACACCCTGCTCCCCCCCCCCCCCCCCGCATAAAATCAGACGAGGTGTTATTATTGAATCTCCTTTGAATCTCGGGTGAAAGGACAACAAAGCCTCGTTAAGTGTCTCAACAGGGGTGTAACACTCACCTCGACACCTCCTGTGGTGTATGTAGCCAGTTCCTCCTCAGGGCACAGACACTGGCGGCGAGTCTCAGTCCCACAGTTAATACAAAATGCAGACTCCATGGAACTGGGAGGAGCGGATACCCGAGGCTGGCTTGAAACTCCGGGCTTTGGGGGAAGTTGCACATTTATGGAGCAGACTCGCCTTCTTAAAGGTGGAACTACTTGTAATTGAGTTGCAAAACAGTGCCAAATAATTAGCACAAAAGGGATGATAACTTTTAAAAATAAGGCTGACAGCAAGGTGAGAGGAAGAGCGTGTCTCCTCTTGTTACTTCAATTAAAACAATGGCACTGCGCTGAGATTAAAAGACACTGGCGCTCCGGGTTCACCTTAAGCCCCGGGGGAGACAAAGCTGGCAAATTAGTGGCTTAGCTGCTATGATCGGACTCGCCTAGGAGTCCAATCATGGCTATTAGTAATGATATGAGATGCATAGTTAATATGCAGGAGGACATGAACACTGCCTTCCACTTGTACTATGCCTCTTTGTACACAGCCCCTCATTAGTGCAACCCAGCGGAATGACAAAACTTTTAGGAAAGCATCACTCTCCCCAATATCTTGCCCACGCAGTTTGTGGTGCTGGAGTCCCCTAACACTGTACCTGGAGTAGAAGACGCTATCCAACAGATGGCGAGAGGGAAAATCCCGGGGGCAGGCTATTGACCCCTGGAGTTTTATGCGAATTTCCGAACCCAGCGGGCTCCCCAACTGCACCGTGTGTATATGGATGCATACGGCCAAGGAGTATTGCCCTCCTCACTCCGGGAGGTGGTGCTGGTGGTTCTATCTAAGCCGGGCAGAGATCAACTGCTTCTTGGGTCGTATCACCTGTTCCCCCCTTATGCCCTGTAACTAACCCTCTGGGTGATTTCCAGCTGTGTAGCACAGGGCCTAAAACCGGAAGCGATGGACTGGACCAATGTGGGTGTCACCTCATGGGGTGACCAGCTCACCCACTCGATTCTCTGTACATTTGACAGCCTGGTGGATGACTATGGGATCCCCCTAGGGTCACCCCCTTTATTCTTTTTTTAGTTACTGTTGGGATATTTCATGATATGCAGAGCACTGATTGCTGCTCCTGCTCCTGTCTGTGTTTACACGGTCATATGTGTGATGAGACATTGTGCACTGCACATCTGCTGCATTTATGGTATCTCTGCTGTTACCACTCTACTATACATTGTGCTGATGCTATCACTTGCTCCCGCTCTGAACGGAGTACTGAATGTTTACCAAACAGTCATTAAAGAAATGTCCCACCCCCCCAAAAAACCCGATATATTTGTGTTGGTTCCAGCTGGAAGTTAACACATCTCTCTCTTACCCCTTTTCAGCTACTGTATTGTTTCTTCATCTGGCTTCATGTATTGACTGGCAGGGTTGTTCGTGGAATTACCGATGCCTAGCTCGGATGCTGGATTGTACTGCTTTGGCTCCCTCAAGTGGCCAAAAGGTGCAAATGGCCAAGTGGTGAATCCAATTTGAAAAATTCAGCGATACTCGGTTTAAACCGGGTCAGCTGATTTGCAATCGGTAGGGTAATCTCGGGCAGAGTCGGTTTCAACCGAAAACCGGACAGCCTAATTATTATTCAGCGGTTCTTGGCATGGGTGCTGGGTGTGGGTCAGAGTTCAGCCGGCCACAGGTTGGAGTCCCATTGTGAGGTGTTCTTGCTGAATATCACTACCTCTGCCTTTACCTCTGTCCAGAAGTGTCAGGATTCCGCCTCCGGTTACGCACTGACTGCTGCAAGTGCGGACGACCGGAAGAGCAATTGCCAAAACTACAATTCCCGGCATGCAACGCGCGAGTCGCGTCTCACGTGACTTGCGCACGACGCCGCAGGAATGTGTTAAAGGGAGGCTCTACACGGAAGACGCTGCCGATTATTCAGGCGAATGCCCGCAGCGTTACCCATTGATTTTCGAGACGGCGAGAGTGCGTTCCACACTAATCACGGGGCGTCTGTTCCAGGATTTGCTTAGAAAAGACCGGGGGTGGTTCTTATTACACGCCACCAAAGCGCTTCTCTGTTTTCCCCTCATTGGCTGGACACCACCTTGCAGGTGATTCGCATTGCAGAGGAGAGCATTTCCAAGAAGCAGGAGCACCTTCTCTTGTATCTCCCTGTTGGAGAGACCGGCGTGGACGTGGTCTCATGCAGGGAGGAAGACTGCGAACCGTGAGTAACAGCTAGCTTTCTGGAAGGGAGCGGCTGCTTCCTTTGCTAAGATTGTGATGCCTAAAAGCTGACAGTTTGGATATCATGCACATTATACCTATTTATCCAGAGAGAACCTTATTCACCGAAGCGTGTTGTTCTCGTTTCCAGAGTGTGACATTGTCCTTAACCTTGTTTTGAGCCGGCCGGGGGATGTATGACGTTACAACGCACACTTTTACAACGCATGCACTTACAACGCATTTTTTACAACGCATAATCCATTACAACGCATGACATTACAACGCAGGACACTACAACGCATTTTTAAAAAATACCTTTACAACGCATTACCATTACAACGCATACTACCTTTACAACGCATACCATTACAACGCATAATATTAAATTACATTTAAGGTAAGTATTAGATAGTATAGGGGTAAAAATTACTATTCTAACTCCAGGGGGTGCAACAGTAGGGTAAGTGTTGGATAGTGTAGGGGTAAAAATTACTATTCTAACTCCAGGGGGTGCATCAGTAGGGTAAGTGTTGGATAGTATAGGGGTAAAAATTACTATTCTAACTCCAGGGGGTGCATCAGTAGGGTAAGTGTTGGATAGTATAGGAGTAAAAATTACTATTCTAACTCCAGGGGGTGCATCAGTAGGGTAAGTGTTGGATAGTATAGGGGTAAAAATTACTATTCTAACTCCAGGGGGTGCATCAGTAGGGTAAGTGTTGGATAGTATAGGGGTAAAAATTACTATTCTAACTCCAGGGGGTGCATCAGTAGGGTAAGTGTTGGATAGTATAGGGGTAAAAATTACTATTCTAACTCCAGGGGGTGCATCAGTAGGGTAAGTGTTGGATAGTATAGGGGTAAAAATTACTATTCTAACTCCAGGGGGTGCAACAGTAGGGTAAGTGTTGGATAGTGTAGGGGTAAAAATTACTATTCTAACTCCAGGGGGTGCAACAGTAGGGTAAGTGTTGGATAGTGTAGGGGTAAAACTTACTATTCTAACTCCAGGGGGTGCAACAGTAGGGTAAGTGTTGGATAGTTTAGGGGTAAAAATTACTATTCTAACTCCAGGGGGTGCATCAGTAGGGTAAGTGTTGGATAGTATAGTGTAATATTATGCGTTGTAATGGTATGCGTTGTAATGGTAGTATGCGTTGTAATGGAATGCGTTGTAAAGGTAGTTTTTAAAAATGCGTTGTAGTGTCATGCGTTGTAATGTCATGCGTTGTAATGGATTATGCGTTGTAAAAAATGCGTTGTAATGGTAGTGCGTTGTAAAAGTTGCGTTGTAAAGGTTGTTCCCCCCGGCCGGGTCATCAAGGGTATATGGAAATACTACAAGGAACTTTGAACACAGGAGTAGTAGGGATTGTACAAGACTGTATTGTATTGAAACCCTATCATCACTTTTGTTGAAATTGGTTGTCTTTTTTTTTTATCTCCACAATTATTTTGTCTAGGAGAGGGGGACCAGTGAGGGTGTACGGGCGTTTTCTGCCTTGCATATACAGCAGCGCCACACATGTATTTGCGTATGTGATGCAAGGGGAATCTGTCTCTTTCTCTCTTTTTGTAGCGAAACGTCTGAGGTGGGGAACTTCAGAAACATTGTCCAATAAGTGATCTCTCTCTCTTTTCTTTTAGTACGTGTTGGGCCCTTGCAACCACCCTTCTCTCTCTCTCCGGGCTATTCAACCACCCACCTTCTTACTTTTCAGGTAGTACCCTCTAGGCCATTCAGGGCAAGATAAAGTGTAAACATCACATTTAATTGTTCCACATGATTACATGAAGTAGTATTAATCTAGTGTGGTTTTGTCGCCGCAGATCTCCCTCCACGCTGTCCCTACCCTTTCATTCCCTCACTTGACTATCCCAATAGTCCGAGTGTATTTATATTCCGGACTTTGGGCCGTCGAGAGGTGGACCCCCTTGAGCATCAGCACAATTCTGAGGACCCCGGAGGGTGGAACCCGACAAGAAGCTTCAAGCTCAATTTTCTAAGATTACAGATGGGACTATTTAATGTCAAGGAGTGGCCCAAAGATGGTTGTATGTATGCAAAGAAAAACTTTTGCCGTTTCTGTCCCTTCCTGAAAAATACCTAGCCAACTATTAGTATTATGTATTTATGTATTAGTATTATGCACTTGCCCCATATTGAAAGGCTAAAAAAGCCCTTATTAGTTCAAATCTCATAACTTTATTGTAGGATGTATTCCTTTGTCCTTTTTCTCTACTAGGAAAATATTGTTTATGAAACCCGGTCATTCTCCAATGGAATTTGTGATAGCACATTTCATCATCAATACCAGTATCTCTTTGTCTATAAAAACCTTTTCCTTTTCACTGAACACTAAGAGGCCCATTAGGATGGCGGGCGGACGGCCTAGCAGTGCTGGGACTGGCCGCCAGTGGTGCGGCGGTCCTGTACCGGCGATTAGGATGCCACCGCCACCGTGGCGGTGGCATCCTCCATTTCCACCATTGTGGCGTGCGGTGCTGTGAGCACCGCCCGCCACAATGCTGGGAATGCACTGCGGGCATTGTCATGCACAAGGTGACAGGCACCGCAAAGTGCCTGCCACCATGTCCATGACAATGCAGGGGGGTACTATAGGTAACCACCCAGTGCACCCTCCCCACCCAATACCCTGGGGGCCCGCAACAGGCCCCCGGAAGAGAATTCTGCATGCCTTTCCATGGCGGCAACGCCGCCACAGAAAGGCATGTTTCCGCACCCATGCTAATATGGATGGCGGTGTCTAGCAGACACCGCCACCATTTTAAACCCTTTTCCGACCGGTCGACTTGTCGACCGGGCGGAGAAACGGGAGACGGACTTCCCGTCTGCCGCGGTACCCCCCACCATACTAATATGGCGGGGGGTAAATGGGTGGTGGGCGGGGAAGGTTGTAGGGCGGATCGCCTCCGCCATGCGGGCGGAGGCAATCCGCCCTACATCCTAATGGGCCTCATATTCTTGTGGAACTGGTTCCATGGCAAACTCTATTCTGTACCCTAGCACAGTTTCTAAAACCCAAGGGTGCTCTTTTAACTGCACATATTTCAAATACATACATCAAACAGGGGTAACCCAAATACCTCATCAGCGCTTCTCTGGATATAGCTTGCATGCGAAAATGAATTACTTTCAGAAAAGCAAGTCAAAATCATGTTAATGGTGACCAAAAAATATAGGAAGCAACTACATTTAATCTTCCTCATTATTAGCCAAATCAATCAGTTTGGGGGTCTAACCTTAGGACAATATTCTTTCTACGCTCCACAGATAGTGCTGGATTAGCATTCCCCATATGACATACAGCCCTTTCAGTCCACTGCCTTAACTCTTCCACATCTACCATTTTGTTATTTATATAGGTATGCTCAGCCAAATCAAAAACGTTTGTTAGTGGACCCGACACATCAAGGAGTCTGTCCTGACATGAATGCAGACACTTAGGGGCATTTTTACGAGAGAAGTGGCGGAGAGTTGCGTTAGCCTCCTTGGCATAACGCCACGCTCCATCATTTCTGAAACGCAGTGCTGCACCGTATTGAAAGAATATGGTGCAGCTCTGCGTTTCTCGCTGTGCTGGCGCTAATTTAGCTGCCTAGCACCAATGCAGGCACCCTTGCACCGTAGTTGTCTGCGTTGCAGGGGAATTATTGTTTATGTGCAGGAAGGTGTCCCTTCCTGCATATAAACAATCAGTAATGGCGCTTTGTAACTTCTGTCTGTGCTGCTTATGGCAGCACACATAGAAGTTGCAAAACATCATTTTTTTCAATTACTGTTTATGTGCAGGTAGGGACACCTTCCTGCACATAAATAATCAATGGTGTTTTGCTGTTTCTATGTGTGCTGTACAACTTAGCACACATGGAAACAGCAAAAACAAGGAGAAATAAAGCATTTTTCCTAGTTTTGCCTGTTTTAGACCAGGTTTTCCCCGGTCTTAATTTTGGCGCTGCCTCCTATTTATGCCACCCTTGCAAATAGGGGGCAGTGTCAAATTCAATGGGTGTTATGGTGGACTGTCCACCGCAACATGGGGAGACGAGTTGGCCTAACGGCTAGGGCGGTCGACCTCGAATCTGGGGAACTGGATTCGAGTCTCGGCAATGATGCTGAACATCCTGTGATTCTGGGCAAATCACTTAATCTCCCCGTGCTTAACAAAAATGTAATGCAATTGGTGGTATGTAAAGCACTCTGATACCCGATTTGGGGCAAGTTCACGCTATATAAAACTCTGTAAAAACACCCATTGCCCTCTCCTTTCACGCTAAGCGTAGCCTTATTTACAAGGCAGCGTTAAGCAACATTAACAATGCCTTGTAAATAAGGCGAAGCCCCTATCGCCACCACAACGTCTGAAAAAGTTACATTGTGGTGGAGATAGGGGCTTGTAAATATGCCCCTTGGACCTTTCCAGTTATCATGAAATTCCTGGATTCCTGGAAACCTGTGCAATTCCTTTTAACACAAAGGCACCGATTCCGATGTCGGACGTCCGACATCCGGCAGGAGCCGTAACCGACCGACCTGCTATCGTCGGTTACGGCCCTGTTAGTACGATGCGACCGAACAGGGTTCGGTCGCACTCGTATCCAACTCGTATCCAACACAATGCAAGCATGCATTCCAAGCGGAATGCATGCCTGCATCGTGGAAAGCAGGGGTGCAGTTCATCCCTGCACCCTGTGGGCGGCACCCCAATGTGCCTGCCACCAGGTGCAGGGATCTACAGAGGGGCACCTTAGGTGCCCCCAGGCCGCCATATGGCAGCCTCGCACCCATGGGGGCCCTACTGGGGGGTCGCCAAAGACAGTTTCCGACTGACTTTTCGTGCCGGAAAAACCGGCACGAAAAGGCAGTGAAAAACTGCCATCGTACTCCCTCGGTCGAAAAGAGGCGGCCGGGGGAGGACTGAGAGATTTCCAAACGGCGGACGGGCTCTCCGAGCCTGTCGTCCACATTCCGGAAATCCGTGTAGGATTCCTTTCCGACCGAGCCCATCGGAATGGCTCGGTCGGAAAGGAATCCGGCCGACATGATCCGAATCAGATGGTCGGAGCCCTTCCGATCGGAATCGGAATCGGCCCCAAAAAGTAGTTCTAACTTTTTCTCATCTTTCTGGTAATATCAATCAAAATCCTATCTACTACTTTATTTAGTCTCTCTTCAAATCGGTCCTCAAAATTATGTTCTGCTTCTTGATCTATCCTAAAATGTTTCACCAATGCAATTCAATTTATGCCAAAATTATAAAGCCCCCCATCCAACCAGCACTGCATCTGAATATTGTTAAATGACTTTAGTCTGATAAAATGAAGGTATCCCAATCCTACAAAATGGCTGTCACATACTACATACAGTTTTCCCAATTTTGAACAAGTATTGGCAATGCCTATAGGCCTGGCTTTAAAGGAATGTTGAATAGTATTGTGAAGCATTACAAATAAATATCATGGGAATGAATATGTATTTGTGTAGAATCAAATTGGTGCATTTTTAAAGGTCAGGTGACAGTGGCGCTTTCAAGCTAGACCTAAAAATCCATGAAGGTTAATGACAGCACTACTCTCATCTGTGCTGCAGCCAAAGAAAAACACCGTACATTATCTAGCTATAGAAGAAACTTTTACAGCATTACAATGTTGTGTGTGCCCCTGAAAGTTCAAACTCAGCCAGCTGGAGAAATAAACAAAATGAGCACTTTTTTCTGTGGAAGCACACAACTTCTGTCCGATCAAAACATGTATTCCTGGCTCCCAACATGTTGGCGAAGGTAAAGCACCTCTCTGGTGATGCTCACATAATTGTCTGTGAACAGCTACACTGTAAGTTAGACCATAAAAAAGGCTAATGTGGATACATGCAACAGCTTCAGTAAGGCGGGCCATAAGGGTGCTAAAAGAGATGTACTCCTAGTCAATCGATTTGAGTGCAGTATGGTTCGAATGATGATGGGAGCCGCACAAACTTCTCCTGCTACCTTTAAAAACATGCTGGGCACTGGGTACACATCTGCAGCACTAACAACCTGACGGGAGCCATGTGAGCCCTTCTTGCTCATCATGTGACCAGTCACGTGGGAGAGTTTGCGCCATGAAATTAGTAATAGGAATAACGCTTGGTCAAAGCAATCAAGCAACCACTATGCCTGCCAACCTGAACAAAAATCTCACTGTCTGAGGAGGGGTGGGCCTTGGAGGGGGTGGACCGCGTGCCGAGAAGTGCCTAAGAGGCACTTTTGCCCCCAGCCTGCTCCCAAGCCCCCTGCTCTAAAAGCAAAACAAAAAGCTTGTTAAGGCTGGTGCCAATGTCCGGGGCTGTTTTCACACCCCTTAATTGGCGTCAGCAGTTCAAAGCCTCAGAAAACAAGCTGGAAAATCACTGTTTATAGTGGTTTTCAGCTCGTTTTCTCTGCCACACTGTGATATAGGCTCCTCACCAGGTGACTGTGTGATGGGAGCAGTAGCGTCTGCTACCAGATGGGGGGTCGGGGTGGAGAGGCGGTGCCACCTTTCCTCTGTACTCTTTCTTCTTCCTGTCCCAGCTGGCAGCAGGAAGCACCTGGGCACACAGGTTCCACTGAGCCAATGACAATGCTGCATTGCAGCGTTGTGATTAGTCTGAGCACCGTGGTTTGGCTCTCAGACGGGGATAGGGAGCCTGTGCATATTCCTCACCAGGCTGTGTAATGCAGCCTGGTAGGGATCATGCAAAGTGCGCATGACTGTTTGGTCGGCCCAAGAGGGCCCGCCAAACAGTCATGAGCACTTAGGAAGTGCAGCACAACTCCTCCCCATGCTCTGGCCTGACCCGCCCCACCCCCCTACTGACTGCAATAGGAAACATAAAATGATTACAACGTTATGTTATTATCATTTTATTTTTCCTTTTGAGTAGTGGGGCGACGCTGGATGGGAGCCGATATTGTGTGTCACACGCTGGCACCATGTGAGTTGGCAGGTTTGAACCATATTTCATAGATTGTTCTTTCCTGAAACTAAGGTAAATGAAAATCACTCTAAGCAGTTAGAAATAAACAAATGAACTCTACATCTAGTTAAACTTCTCCAAATAAACTGCCAAATCTACCTTGTAACCCACACTGCATTCAAGCATGTACTTACTTTTAACACTCAAACGTTGACATCCCAAACATTATCAGCAGTTAAAATATAATTAGAAAGCACCAGTAAGCAATTTACATTTTAATAATCACACATACACTTATCTTTTGTGAGCAGCAGTATTTAAAGAAGGCTGCATGTTTTGGGTTTTTATATTGGTATGGAATGCTTATATATTCTAAATTATTTTAAAGTAGATGCTGTAAGTAGAGCAATAAAATAGGGATTGCATACTATTATCCTACGTGCTATACAATCCAAAAATACATTTTATGCCGCAGGGTTATGCAGGCTGGCAAATTGATAAAAGCTGGCTTTATACAACAAAAGGCAATGGGAACATATTGTAGAAAGGGGCATGATTGAGAGTTGGGTGGTAATGGAATTTCTGTAGCAAGTCATGTGTCTGGAGGAGAATCTATCCATCGAATTCCCACTCCCTTACTGTCTGTGTGGTGGAGAAAACTCCTGTAGGGGAGTCTCCTGTGTCACTACAAGACACAGCATGTTGCAGTGATGTTGAAAAGGGTCTTAGCATCATAAGTGACCCACATTCCAGCATGTTTCGTACCCTGCTTCATGTCCTCCTGTGAATCCTTTATTTCTCCTACAGAACAGTTTTCATGTGGAAGTCACAGAGATGCATGGGGTAACAAAGTGACGCAGTAGTATATTTCGTACAAGCAAACACCACAGCGTTGGAGCCGGATGCCCATCTAAGGGTGCTACTGGTGCTGTTGCCCTTCCGCCATCAAGTTCTGGCCAATTGCTCTGCAATGCCCCACTTTGTAGAACATGTTGTATGCACCTCAACTGCAAGGGAAATCTGTGTAATCTACGCAATATGCTGAACAATTCGAAACAGACGTCACACACGGAAAAGGTTACTCTCCTTCAATGTTCTTCTACTTTGGACAGATGACAGTCATGCAGGTCTCAGTTTACTACCATGATGAATGCTTTCTCAACAGAAAAATAGGATGAGCCTTTTACTTGGAACGCCACCTGCAGTGCATTTACATCAGCACGATGGAATATCTGTTGCATACATTGTGCATCACACCTGCAATTGATATTAAAACATCAAAGGAAATTGGATACATTTAATAATACTCTAAGCAACAATTTCATAGAGATGCTCATTGGCAGGTCTGCCATAGTGACAGCCTTTCCTGTTTTGTCATATTGAGTTAGCCCTCTTCACCCATTGGTCAGTTCAACTATTATTCACATTTTGTTTCTGTCCATCAAAGCATACAGCATGGGACAATGGGTCAGCCCACTTCCAGCACTGGTTCTCTTGCATTGTGTGTGACGGCATTTTCTATGATTATATGTGCACATCTCTTAAAAAGAATTGTACTTCAGAGCCGGGCTGGTGGACTAAAGCCTCCTCCTTCCAATATTTATCCTTCTATTTATTAATTTTTCTTACTAACCCTTGTGTTTTTAAATTATGTCTTCGGATAACAGTAATTCAAAGCCAATACCATTGTTTCTGTGTGCCAATAAGAATCATATTTCCCTTGAGGTGATTCCATTCCAACTAAAAGGGATATATATATATATATATATATATATATATATATATATATATATATATATATATACCAGCCAAACTCATGCTATAGTTTTAAAATGATGATATTTAATGATTGCATTCACGTGGCAGCCACATGTAGGCAGTGGCATAGTTTTTCTTTCTCTTTTATTTTTGTGGCATATGCTTGCAATAAAATATGCAAAATAGATAAATAGATTTAAAAAAAAGAGATAACTATAGCACCAGCTTGCCAGGGCCAGACATATTGGTTTTTCAAATTCTTTTTTTTAAGTTCAAAAGATTTTTATTGGATAAGTAAAGGTGTCAATACATGAGAAAAAATGCAAACATGTCTTCAATTGGAGGAGAAAGGTAATACATGGTAATGAAAATATACAATTAATCAGAGGATAACAAAGGTTTGAGGCTAAGTAACAAAAAATCAGCACTGGTAATAATGAACAATAAAGTAGCTTATATAAAAAGAATAATGCAAATGAAAAACAATGTCACTCAGGGAGGCTTAGAGACCTCTTGCTGAATAGGTGATACATGGGAAGAGCGTTTAGCACAGATATCTAGGTACAAGGTTACAGGAAGCCATAAATCATGTCGTTTAGCAGCTAAACTAAGGGGGTGCACAAAGACCGTGTCTAGCCTGTGATTATAACACACATTGTACCACCATGCTTTGAAAGAGATATTCGTAAAATTTTTCCAGTTGACGGTGATTTGCTGGAACGCAACAGCTAACAACAAATCAACAATTTGCACATTAAGATGAATGTCATCCCAACAGGGAGAGAGGCTCCCTAAAAAAATATTGACAAAAGAGAAGGGGGATGTAGTGTGGAATATGGCATTGATTTGGGCCCAAACTAGTGTCCAGAAATTTTTCGTGAAAGAGCAAGAGAAAAGCATGTGAAAGAGAGTGGCGTTAGGAGCAGAACAGGACCAACAGAGATCAGGTGTAGAAGAAAATCTCTTATTCAACATCTGGGGAGAGAAGAGAAGTCTGTTGTAAATGAAGAAAAGAGTTTGTGTGAGGGAAGCAGCCCTAGATGTCTTGCGAAGTTTGGTCCATAGTTTATCCCAAAGGGAGGTGGGCCAAGAGATGGCAAGATCAGATTCCCACTGTTCCTCGACTTTGAATTTTGGTCTGGGGGTGAGAATCGTATGGAATGAGTGGTATAGTGAGGAGGCTGTAGGGTGAGTGCGCAGGAAGGAATGAAGCTGTGAGGTAGGGTTGGGAGGGTGGGGATGCTTGGGGTGGTTAGAGAGAAGAGCATAAGTGGACATGACTGCACTTTTAAGCGCAAGATACTTGCAGGCAAAAGAACGGGGGAGATGAAAGTGATGGCTGAGAGCGGAGAAGGATAAGAAATCAGAATTAGAGAAGAGTTGAGATACCCAGATTAAACCCCTCTGTCTCCAGGTTTTCCAATAAAAGGGTTTGCGATTGATGGTTATACTGTTGTTGTGCCAGATAGTGGAATTGAGAAACTCTGCTACAGAGGAAGGGGGGCTTGGAGAGGTGGAGAGAAGCAGCTTGGCTGTGAGCTTGTGGATAGGAATGGAGGAGAAGTGAGGCTTGCGAGAGAATGAGAGGTATTCAGCAAAAGTGAAAGGGGATAAGGAAAGTCGCTCAATGACAACCCAGAAGGGGGACGGCTCAGCAGGGTCTTGCAGCCATTGGGAAGCTTGCCGCAAAAGGAATGCCTTGTGGTAAGCGGGAAAATTCGGAAAGTTAACTCCACCTTCAGACTTGGGGAGTTGCAATCTGAACAGGGACATACGAGCTTTTTTGCCGGACCAAAGAAAGGAAGAGAGAATAGTGTTGATTTTCTTAAAGAACTTAGCGGGGATAGGAATTGGGATGTTAGAAATGGTGTAAAGGACTAACGGGGAGAGCATCATTTTAATCGTATCAAGACGGCCCCACCAGGAGAGGTATAATGGGTGCCATCTAGAGGTGAGGTCGGACAATTTTTGGATGCACTTATTGAGGCATAACGAAACAGTGTCAGAGAGGGAGGGAGTAATATGTAAACCTAGATATTTGATATGTGAAGGGCTCCAGGTAAAATTGGACGCCATAAAGTCCGGTTTAAAAGTGAACTTGGTAAGGGGTAAAATCTCACACTTATCATTGTTTAGCTTATAACCTGAAATCTGAGAGTAGTCATGAACTTCAGCTAGGAATGCGGGAATGGACAATGTGGGGTTAGACATGAATAGTAGAATATCGTCTGCGTAGGCCGCAAGTTTAATATTAGTTTGGGAGATTTGGAAACCATGTAAGTTGGGATTTTGACGAAGCTTTGAAAGAAAAGGTTCCAGGGCCAAATTAAAAAGAAAAGGGGAGAGAGGGCATCCCTGACGAACACCCCTACCTAGATTGAAAAAAGAGGAGACTAGACCGTTGGCGCAGACCGCCGCTCTAGGGCTGGAATACAGGAAGGAGATAAAGGAGATGAAATGTGGGCCAAATCCAAACCATTTGAGGGCGGAGAAAAGGAAAGTCCACTCCACCCTATCAAACGCTTTTTCTGCGTCTAGGGCAATGGCTGCCAGTGAGTGTTGGAACTGTGGAGATTTGGAAAGGACATTAAATAAAAGTCTGGTGTTATCTGTGATGAAGCGACCTTTAACGAAGCCAGATTGTTCAGGGCCTAGCAATTCGGGAAGATAAGGGTCTAATCTGATGGCGAGAGATTTGGCATACAGTTTATAATCAATGTTAACCAAAGAAATTGGTCTATAATTCTTACAATGTTGGGTATCTTTGCCTTCTTTGGGTATAACACAGATGTGGGCATCAGAAAATGTACCTGAGGAAGAGCCATTCAATATGAAGGAATCAATAAGGGAATGGAGTCTGGGCAACAACAATTTGGAAAAATGCAAATAAAATTCAACTGTGAGTCCGTCTGGGCCAGGGGCCTTATCCTTCTTGAGTGATTGAAGTGCTGAAAGTAATTCATCACTAGAGATTGGCGATTCAAGGGCGGATAAATCAACAGGGAAATTGGAGGGTGGTTGAATAGTGGCAAAGAAAGTAGCAAGAGAATGAGGAGTGGGGTGCGTCTCAGAAGAGTAGAGTTTGGAGTAAAACTGGGAGAATTGCTCTAAAATATCAACATCCGTATGCTTTAAAACAGAATTAACATCGTAGATAGATTCAATATTCAGTTTGTTTTGCTTGACTTTTAAATAATTAGCTAAGATCTTCCCCGCCTTATTTTTACCCCCATAAAATTTTGAACTGGACTTCAACAAATACAATGAAGCATCCTCAGTGGATTGCTTGTTAAATTGCATCTTAGCAGCAATGAGAGCAGTCAAACTTTCTTGCGAATGGGATGTATAAAAGGAGTGTTCTAATTTTTTAATCGTACAAAGGAGGTCACTGGTACGTTTACGGGCGATATTGCGTTTAGTAGCCACAAAGCCGATAATAAAACCTCTGGCTGCTGCTTTATAGGCGTCCCAGACAACGTGATTGGGCATAGTGGGTGTGTCGTTAATGTTAAAAAATTCTGTGGTAAAGTCTACAAAGGAGGCGGAGAATTTGGGGTCAAGGAGTAAAGTGTTGTTAAAGCGCCATCTCTTTGGTCCAGTGGACTTGGGTGAAATGTCAATGTGTATCAAAACGGGGGCGTGGTCAGAAAATAAGATGGGGCCTATGTCAGCGTGGGTGAGGGATTGGGAGATATGATGGGAGAGGAAAATATAGTCAATACGGGACTGGGAGTGATGAGTCGGGGAGTAGAAGGTGAATTCTTTAGAGGTGGGGTTGCAGAGACGCCAAGAATCAATGAGTTTATGCTGGGATATCGCTTGAATAAAAAGCTTGTGGGACTTATTAGGGATAAAAGGTGCCTTAGAGTTCCTGTCTAAAAAAGGATCAAAGGGTAGGTTACAATCACCTGCTAAAATAAAATTATCATCAATATATTCAGTGATGCGGGAGGCCATTGCGCGCCAGAAGACCTCATCACCTCCAGTAGGAGCGTAGATATTAAGGAGGGAGAGAGGGACGCCTTTTGAGGAGAGTTTGACGTACAACCATCTACCATCAGGATCAGATTCAGAAGCCAAGAGCAAATGGGTAAGAGACTTGCGGACTAATACAACCACACCGTTTCTCTTACCATCACCCGGAGATGAAAATACAGCCCCCACCCAACCTCTCTTAAGTTTAGCAGCTTCAGCGTCAGACAGATGGGTTTCTTGTAAAAAGGCAATGTCTACATTTAATTTGGCTAAATGAGAGAGGATTTTTTGTCTCTTGATGGGAGAATGCAGACCTTTAACATTCCAGGAAACAATTCGAACTGACATTAAAGAATAATCAAAAAGTGGACCAATCGGAGAGTAGGACAGCAAGGAAGTGCCTCACAATGGGCAAGAGCATAAGAGGAAAAGAGAATGAGGTGAGAACTGATGTAAGAAGACAAGGGTAGAAGAAAAAGTGAGAGAGGAACCAGTGAAGCCATAAAAATAGGAAAGAGCCAAGAAAATAGAAAGAATGCTAAGAAAATACAGCAATACTCAAAGATAATGATAAGTAAGGGCCAAGGGAGAATAGAATAGGTAAAGGGAGATGAATGCAAGCAAGAGAGCCAATGTACAATGGGGAGAAGAAAAAATGAAGAGAGAAAGAAAAGGGAAAACCGTGAGAAATGCAATGACACCAGTAAATCTGAAAACAACGAGGGAAAAGGTAAAATAAGAAAATATAAAACATAGAAAAACATGATAAATAAGGAATGAAGAGTACTTACGAGGGGTAGCATGGGAAAAATACAATCAGGAACTGGGAATAAGCGGAAACACACGTGGAGATGAGGGGAGGGAGGTAGGGCCAACTGGGAGAGGCAGGGCATTCGGGGTGAGGGAGACGTCCAACCAGGGATAACACAACGGAACGCAAAACAATGATCTGTGAAGGGAGAAAGAGAACATAGTTAGACACTTGAATACACGATGATGAAGAACAAACATATGACCAACTGAGGAGCCCGATTAACACTAACAGACGATAAAATGAAAGGTATATCCTTAACGAAAGGTCATACAGTCTGAAGAACCTGCAAAAAATGAAAGCATTAAAGCAGAACAAATTAGAGAATCAGGCTGCAACTGCAGAAATAAGTCATGGTGGGTGGGAAGAGGGACCAGCTATCTCCATGCCGGGTTGACCGCAGGAGTTCAGGAAGCTCCGAAGTCGGGCAGGGTCCTCATATGTCGTAGTTTTGTTATTATAAGTGACCTTAAAAAGGCAAGGATGAAAAAGCCCATATCTGGCACCAATGGAGCGTAGGTCAGGTCTCATATCTAGGAAGGCCTTGCGACGGTTTGCAGTGGTCCTGGCATAATCTTGTGCAAAGAACAGGGTGGAGCCTGACCAAGTGAGGCGAGGAGAGGCTTTGGCGGCTAAGAGGACTTTCAACAAGTCTGTATACTCTAGAAAGTACATTATTACACCTCTAGGCTTCGTTGATGTGGAAGGAGAGGAGGATGCTCGACCAAGTCTGTGTGCACGTTGGATATTCAGTGAGGTGTCTTCAGGTAGGTGGAGAAGCTTCGGGAGAAAGGACTTGAAAAAACTGATGGGATCATTCCCCTCACAACCCTCCACCAAGCCGTAAAGGCGAAGATTGTTGCGTCTATTACGATTTTCGAGGTCCTCCACCTGCTTCTGAAGAAGTGAAATCTGCGAGTGTATGTGGGAGACCTTGGACGCGGATTCCTGAAGAGAGGAGACGTCACGCTCCACCAGCGACACTCTTTCGTCCATCGAAGCCCAATTGTCAGTGAGAATCTGCAACTTAGCATTCGTCTCCTCCATGTAAGGGCGCAGGGCCCGTATCTCTTCGAGGATTAGTTCCATAGAGATGGGCGAGGAGGACTTAGGAGGCGAAGGTGGGTCTTTCTTTAACCTCTTAGAGTTCACTTTCGCCGAAGGCTGTGAGGAGATGTCCGCAGTCGATGTCATCTCAGTTGAAGGTAGAGACTGAGAGGCTTCCAAGTGGGCCAATGCCGTGAATAATTTGGAGTTCTTAATGTAATTACGCTTTTGAACCTGACTAGAGCAATGCGCCATCAGCTTGCCAATGGAGCGTGAAGTCAAAAAAGAAGAAAAAATATTTTACTGCCCAACTAAAAAAGGAGCAGGGAGCAAATCAATAAAGGAAGGAAAATGCCAGGCCACAGAGTTGGAGTGAAAGGTGCTGGAGGCTGGGAGCGCAAGATGGCCGCCAAATATGAGGAAAGTTGAAAATTCCAGTCAGTAGAAAAAGGCAGCGGAAATAATCATGTTGAAGAGAGAGAAAAAAAAGAAAAAAGTCACCTTAGAGTATAGAATGTCCACATCTGTGATTCACGAAGTAGTTTAAGCACGAGGCGTCCAGGGGATCCATGCGCGGCAAAGCGCACTGCTAAGGCAATCACGGGTGAAAATAAACAAGATGGCGGCCGCGGCCGATGACGAGCCGCGACCGAAAATAAAATGGGTTGTAAAACCCGAAAAAACTGTGCCTCAGCGCCAGAAAAGGATTAAAAATGATCCTGGCATGTTCCGACAGGGAAGGCTGCCCTTCGTTGGTGGAGACTGAGGCGCGAACCGCCAGTAAACCCTGGTGTGAACGGAGCTCCTAGCCGAACACCGCCATCTCCTCCGGGCGCCAAGCCACGCCCCCGTTTTTCAAATTCTTATTTAGTATGTTTTGTCAGTTTTTCACATAGAAGCATGTCAAATTTGAGCATTCCCTGTGTGTCTGTGTGTGCTGGTTATAGAGGTGGGCGAGCCACTCAAGACTTGAGCCAGGCTTGACCAAGAAGCCTGGCTCCGGCGCAGCACGATATCCTCTGGAAATCTCAAGGCAAAAACAAGCCAAGTCTTCATATGGCTTCTGTCCCCCTCCCCTTTCATATACAGCAGCGCCACACATGTGTTTGCGTATGTGATGCAAGGGGAATCTGTCTCTCTCTCTCTTTTTGTAGCGAAACGTCTGAGGTGGGGAACTTCAGAAACATTGTCCAATAAGTGATCTCTCTCTCTTTTCTTTTAGTAAGTGTTGGGCCCTTGCAACCACCCTTCTCTCTCTCTCCGGGCTATTCAACCACCCACCTTCTTACTTTTCAGGTAGTACCCTCTAGGCCATTCAGGGCAAGATAAAGTGTAAACATCACATTTAATTGTTCCACATGATTACATGAAGTAGTATTAATCTAGTGTGGTTTTGTCGCCGCACATCTCCCTCCACGCTGTCCCTACCCTTTCATTCCCTCACTTGACTATCCCAATAGTCCGAGTGTATTTATATTCCGGACTTTGGGCCGTCGAGAGGTGGACCCCCTTGAGCATCAGCACAATTCTGAGGACCCCGGAGGGTGGAACCCGACAAGAAGCTTCAAGCTCAATTATCTAAGATTACAGATGGGACTATTTAATGTCAGGGAGTGGCCCAAAGATGGTTGTATGTATGCAAAGAAAAACTTTTGCCGTTTCTGTCCCTTCCTGAAAAATACCTAGCCAACTATTAGTATTATGTATTTATGTATTAGTATTATGCACTTGCCCCATATTGATAGGCTAAAAAAGCCCTTATTAGTTCAAATCTCATAACTTTATTGTAGGATGTATTCCTTTGTCCTTTTTCTCTACTAGGAAAATATTGTTTATGAAACCCGGTCATTCTCCAATGGAATTTGTGATAGCACATTTCATCATCAATACCAGTATCTCTTTGTCTATAAAAACCTTTTCCTTTTCACTGAACACTAAGAGGCCCATTAGGATGGCGGGCGGACGGCCTAGCAGTGCTGGGACTGGCCGCCAGTGGTGCGGCGGTCCTGTACCGGCGATTAGGATGCCACCGCCACCGTGGCGGTGGCATCCTCCATTTCCACCATTGTGGCGTGCGGTGCTGTGAGCACCGCCCGCCACAATGCTGGGAATGCACTGCGGGCATTGTCATGCACAAGGTGACAGGCACCGAAAGGTGCCTGCCACCATGTCCATGACAATGCAGGGGCGTACTATAGGTAACCACCCAGTGCACCCCCCCCCCCAATACCCTGGGGGCCCGCAACAGGCCCCCGGAAGAGAATTCTGCATGCCTTTCCATGGCGGCAACGCCGCCACAGAAAGGCATGTTTCCGCACCCATGCTAATATGGATGGCGGTGTCTAGCAGACACCGCCACCATTTTAAACCCTTTTCCGACCGGTCGACTTGTCGACCGGGCGGAGAAACGGGAGACGGACTTCCCATCTGCCGTGGTACCCCCCACCATACTAATATGGCGGGGGTAAATGGGTGGTGGGCGGGGAAGGTTGTAGGGCGGATCGCCTCCGCCATGCGGGCGGAGGCAATCCGCCCTACATCCTAATGGGCCTCATATTCTTGTGGAACTGGTTCCATGGCAAACTCTATTCTGTACCCTAGCACAGTTTCTAAAACCCAAGGGTGCTCTTTTAACTGCACATATTTCAAATACATACATCAAACAGGGGTAACCCAAATACCTCATCAGCGCTTTTCTGGATATAGCTTGCATGCGAAAATGAATTACTTTCAGAAAAGCAAGTCAAAATCATGTTAATGGTGACCAAAAAATATAGGAAGCAACTACATTTAATCTTCCTCATTATTAGCCAAATCAATCAGTTTGGGGGTCTAACCTTAGGACAATATTCTTTCTACGCTCCACAGATAGTGCTGGATTAGCATTCCCCATATGACATACAGCCCTTTCAGTCCACTGCCTTAACTCTTCCACATCTACCATTTTGTTATTTATATAGGTATGCTCAGCCAAATCAAAAACGTTTGTTAGTGGACCCGACACATCAAGGAGTCTGTCCTGACATGAATGCAGACACTTAGGGGCATTTTTACGAGAGAAGTGGCGGAGAGTTGCGTTAGCCTCCTTGGCATAACGCCACGCTCCACCATTTCTGAAACGCAGTGCTGCACCGTATTGAAAGAATATGGTGCAGCTCTGCGTTTCTCGCTGTGCTGGCGCTAATTTAGCTGCCTAGCACCAATGCAGGCACCCTTGCACCGTAGTTGTCTGCGTTGCAGGGGAATTATTGTTTATGTGCAGGAAGGTGTCCCTTCCTGCATATAAACAATCAGTAATGGCGCTTTGTAACTTCTGTCTGTGCTGCTTATGGCAGCACACATATAAGTTGCAAAACATCATTTTTTTCAATTACTGTTTATGTGCAGGTAGGGACACCTTCCTGCACATAAATAATCAATGGTGTTTTGCTGTTTCTATGTGTGCTGTACAACTTAGCACACATGGAAACAGCAAAAACAAGGAGAAATAAAGCATTTTTCCTAGTTTTGCCTGTTTTAGACCAGGTTTTCCCCGGTCTTAATTTTGGCGCTGCCTCCTATTTATGCCACCCTTGCAAATAGGGGGCAGTGTCAAATTCAATGGGTGTTATGGTGGACTGTCCACCGCAACATGGGGAGACGAGTTGGCCTAACGGCTAGGGCGGTCGACCTCGAATCTGGGGAACTGGATTCGAGTCTCGGCAATGATGCTGAACATCCTGTGATTCTGGGCAAATCACTTAATCTCCCCGTGCTTAACAAAAATGTAATGCAATTGGTGGTATGTAAGCACTCTGATACCCGATTCGGGGCAAGTTCACGCTATATAAAACTCTGTAAAAACACCCATTGCCCTCTCCTTTCACGCTAAGCGTAGCCTTATTTACAAGGCAGCGTTAAGCAACATTAACAATGCCTTGTAAATAAGGCGAAGCCCCTATCGCCACCACAACGTCTGAAAAAGTTACATTGTGGTGGAGATAGGGGCTTGTAAATATGCCCCTTGGACCTTTCCAAGGGGCATGTTTGCTTGTACGAAATATATTACTGCGTCACTTTGTTATATGTGCACATCTCTTAAAAAGAATTGTACTTCAGAGCCGGGCTGGTGGACGAAAGCCTCCTCCTTCCAATATTTATCCTTCTATTTATTAATTTTTCTTACTAACCCTTGTGTTTTTAAATTATGTCTTCGGATAACAGTAATTCAAAGCCAATACCATTGTTTCTGTGTGCCAATAAGAATCATATTTCCCTTGAGGTGATTCCATTCCAACTAAAAGGGATATATATATATATATATATATATATATATATATATATATATATATATATATATACCAGCCAAACTCATGCTATAGTTTTAAAATGATGATATTCAATGATTGCATTCACGTGGCAGCCACATGTAGGCAGTGGCATAGTTTTTCTTTCTCTTTTATTTTTGTGGCATATGCTTGCAATAAAATATGCAAAATAGATAAATAGATTTAAAAAAAAGAGATAACTATAGCACCAGCTTGCCAGGGCCAGACATATTGGTTTTTCAAATTCTTATTTAGTATGTTTTGTCAGTTTTTCACATAGAAGCATGTCAAATTTGAGCATTCCCTGTGTGTCTGTGTGTGCTGGTTATAGAGGTGGGCGAGCCACTCAAGACTTGAGCCAGGCTTGACCAAGAAGCCTGGCTCCGGCGCAGCACGAGATCCTCTGGAAATCTCAAGGCAAAAACAAGCCAAGTCTTCATATGGCTTCTGTCCCCCTCCCCTTTCAAGAATCATCTTTTTCTAGAAAGTCTTCTTGTCACTTTCAACACATGCATATATTTAATACGGCTTAATAATGTAGCTCCTCAAACAATTAAAGACAAAGCATTAAGCTTTGATGGAAAATGGAAGAGAAAGAGATAGCCAGTTAGATAACTTGTGCAACAAGGACCTGGGACTGAATCTCTGCTTCCTTCCTTTAGCAGACTGTGTGACCCTAGGCATTTTACCATATTTGACTGCTCCTCTTTTTCTTTATCTTTTCTTTTGAGAGCCCCTTGAAATATATGAGTTCAGGCGGTGCTGTACAAAACCCTCTCTTTTTAAAAAAAAAAATAGATTATAGGGTTGCTTTACCTAGCACGTCATCCTTGGTCACAAACAGGGCACATATGAGAAATGACTTGCTGCTTGCTTCACTGATGGCTTGGCATCTGGGGCATGAATGTTTCTAAGTTCATGTTTAAAAACTATCATTTCTAATCGCTTCTACTAAATGCCGTTCAGTGTAATGTACAGTCTAACTAAAAGTCTAAAGTGAAACACATCCGTGTGTTAAAAAACACTTTTTTCAACTTTGAAGAGTCCTATTTTTTTCTTATATGCCGCTTATTGCAGGATTGACAGGAGACAAGTATTGTTGGCTCGCTCGAGTTAGGATCTGAGAGCCAAACCAGTCCCTTGGCTTTGGTCTGCCTCGGCTCTCTGCTCTCTCTGTTAGACTATTGGCTCGCCCACCTGCAGTTGGGGAATTCTTACACTGTGTGAGTGTTGGGGGGGGGGGGGGGGGGGAGAGAGAGGAGAGAGTGTGTGTGTGTCTCTCTGTGTGTAAAAGAGATGGTGCCCATATGGTACCTCTTTGTGTGAAGTTTGCACTGCTGCTTCCCACAGTTTCCCTGCGTGTCTCTGTGTGTCTGTGGAGGGTATGTTGCACTTGAAGATACCTGCACTATGTGTGAGAAACAGTGAATATGTGTGCCTTGCGATGCTGCTGTCCATTTAGTACCTATTCTGTGTGTGAGATACACTTCCACTGCTAATACCCACGAAGTACATGTTCTCTATTACGGAAAACAATTTCCAGCATCACTAATCGTTTATTTTCTGTTTGCAGAAATTTCTGTTTTCTGCTCGGCTCATATTGAGCTCTTCAGCTCACCATTTTCTGGCAGCTGGAGGACCCCCGCTATGTTTGCGCCTGACTGCGCAGGCGTGGAGAGAAATCACATTCCGCATCACCAAGCAGCACGCGCTGCTCGGAGGAAACATGTCCCCCGGGCCCTGCAGGCAAGTGCTCGCAGCACCCTCCCTCACTCCCTCTGCTCCTGCTGTCACAGGATTACAGGCTGAGGCGGAGCAGCGCTCCCCGGCGCGCGCAGCTCCTGCGCAGACTATGATTGTGTGACAGCAGGCGTCGAGTGATGGGGGTGAGGTGACTATTCCTTTACAGGCAGTAAATAGGGGTACATAAAGCCCCCAAAGCTCTCACACCCCCTCCCTCCCTCACACCGCTGCTGTTGTGAATTGATTATCACCTCGGCTGGAGCAACACAGGCCAGCATGCAAGGCCTTGCTGAAAACCAGGGACAGGCTGACAGCAGCTGCAGAGGCCAGAGAGGGGCTGGGCCCAACCACCTTCCCTCTTAAAACCCCCTCAGACGCAGAACATTCAGTGTGTTTGTTTACTTGCTGGGAGGCATATCTAGACCAGGATACAGAAGTCTAGGAGGGAGATTTTCAAAAAAGGGTAGCACAACGCAGCACAGTCCCCCGCGAGGCTGCGCCGAGTTGCGCAACAGGGAGAGAGCAGGAGAGCACTATATCTTCAGAGATATGACTCTCGCCTCACCTTTCCCTTGCGCCGGCCCTGATTTCAGCTGGCGTGTGCCATGCATGAAAGCATTTCTCCTGCTAGTGCCTCCTTTGAAGGGGGGTTAACTTTTGACGCAAAACCATGTTTACAAATATTTGTAAATATGGTTTTGCGTTAAAAGGCATGGGTGGTTGCATGTGAACGCCCATGTACCACCCATGTAATGCCCCCTCGGCGCAAAGTAACGCAAAGCAGTGCTTTGTGCTACTTAAAGAGTGATTTTCAGCGCGCTGAAAAGAAGATAGCAACAAAAAAAATGTGCGCTGGTTAGCGTCACTTTTGTGACGCTAAACCAGCGCAAACATTTTGAAAATCTCCCCATAGGTGTCCAATGCACAAGGATCTTTTTAGCTTAATCTTTTGGACGGTTTGATTGAGAAAGATCATTTTAGGGAGCATGGAGACGTGCAAGTTGATGTTCTTAACCCCACAGCTGACTTGGGGGGGGGGGGGGGGGAGCAAGGACAAATAAGATAATCTCTTATTTTTTACTTTCAGAGTGATAATTAAGGGAGTTCCTAGGCAATTAGGCATTTTGAAAGGGAGAAAAGTTTCTTTGTTGCAGGGATTCTGTACATACACAGAACTATGCGCAGGAAGACAGGACCTCGGTGTGTAGGGGCTGAGCCTTCCTATCGCCTCAGTATCCAAAATCCCAGAACCGACTAGCTATAGTGTCTCATTCGCTCTCCTACATAATCACAAAGCTACAAATGATTAGACAACCCAGAACACAACACTCCCGACTCTCAGGAATCGCGGTAGCAAGACATACCCTTTCGCTCACTCACTCGTACCTTTCCACAATAAGAATTGACAGTCACTGTTATAGGTTCAAAATATTTATTTTAACTATAGTGCTCTATCATGCAGAATATGAGCCACTACCAGCAGCAAAATGCATAAATCTAAAACAGTTAGCATTGTTCCAATTCCATAGATTATAAAGGGGGATGTCATTGTATACAGACAGTGGATAAAGGACTATAAGGCCTAACCACCCTCCCCTTGGCTAGAAGAAGTTTTATTATGTAAAAGAAGATCTCTGGGCTTTGTTAGCAGAACCCATACCTTAGTGCCCAGATGGTTTTTCTACATCATAGGAACAGCATAGCTCTTCTCCCTGGAAAGCTCCCTTTCCAAGTGTGCTTTAGAACAACATGCATCCCCATAATATTAAACCATGAGTTTCCAGCAGTAGTAGCTGTGTTAGCATGTTTTGTCTAGGTGCTAGAGACTGACCAGAACAGAATACCAAGGGGTATTTTTTATCGACCTTGCATACCGTGTTCAGACTAAACTCCAGGAACAGGCAGAGAACACTGAAAGCTGACGGTTCTCATGAGAAAGGCACAGAGTCTTACAAAATAAAGTTATGTAGTAACATGTGCAAAAGCAGCATCATGGCAGCAGAGCTCATGCTAACTTAGAAATGTCGACATTGGCCTTAACGGCCATATGACAGCTTGATGTCCTCTCAGGATTCTTTTTTTTAGGTCTCGCCTAGCGTTGCTGTGCACATGCGTAGCTCGCTCGGCGAGATTTAATAGAGATGAGTACTTTTAGAAAAGGGCTTTAGGCCCGCCCCTTTTTGTCCATTGGCTGGCGTCACCGTTTATGCTAAACGGTGGCCAGCCATTGGAAATAAGCTATCTGTGTTGCCTCGCTTTGGCTTTTTGGTCCGGCCCCTCCGGACTCGGTGGCTTGCTTCACGTGTGTCGTGACGACTTTTCTTATCAGTCACGCGTGAAGCATGCAGCAGTAGCCTCTCTGATTGGTTGTCACCGTTCACAGTTCATGTTTCCTTTTATGACTTTGTTTACTCTAGGCAGGCATGGAGCTCAGAGGCGCAAGGGGTCACAGGGAGGACGCCCCCTCCCTCCCTAAGTATAGATGTGTGTTATTTAAGAGCGGGGCAGGGGTGTGAAGTTACTCACTGCGGGCCCGGGGTAATTTCACGGCCCAGTAGTTGGTATCAGGTGGCAGGCGCCTGCCTTCCCAGCACTGCCAAGGATAACTAGCTGTTTGACAGTCCCTGGTCGCCTGCCCCTGCCTCACACCCGCCAAGGAAACGATAGCGCCTTGAGGACTCTTCTATCTATCTATCTACACTTGGTTCCCTAATAATCCACACAGGGCTCTCACGAGACATTTTGCAATTCGATTTAGCATTATCCAAGATGCCCCCCCCTCCTCCCCTGGGTTTCTCACCCCTGGCTTCCTCTCAGCCCTTACTTGTGTTACGAGCAGGACCACGTGATATTTGACAGGTCGTTTTAATAACACGGTTCTCCCACAGCGCTTTTCGCCCGCACAGGGCAGCGAAGAACTGTACCGCAGGAGATGTGAATGAAACCGCTGTCAACCAAGGACGGGCAGTCGTACCAGAGAGGGGGGTGGGGGAGCAGGCTGTCTTGTGGAGCAGTGCGTTCAGTCGCTCTTGGGGAGCATGCCAGCAGCCTGTACTGGAGAGCGCTGAAGACAGTTTGTACCAGTGTGTCCTGGGGGAAGCCTGCCAGCTGTCTCTACCAGTGTAAGGAGGAGCAGTCGGTACTGGGGGGCAGTCTGTACCAGCGAGCAGTGTGAGCAGTCTGTACCGGGAAGCAGTGTGAGCAGTCTGACTTAGGAAGACCTGGTAAGCACTCTGCACTGGAGAGCAGTAGAGACAAACTCATGCAGTCTCTTATGGGGTGCAGCACGAGCAGTCTCTACCGCGCAGCTGTCTGAGCAGTCTGTGTCCGGGAGAAGACTGTCAGTGGTCAGTACAGGGGAGCAGTCTGTACAGGGGATCAGTATGAGCAGTCTGTACTGGGGAGCAGTGTGAGGAGTCTGTCCTGGGGAGCTGCCTGCAGTCTTCTATAGAGCAGTGTAGATAGACAACCGCACAAGTGTTAGGTCCAGAGAGAAGTCTGTCTGCTGTCTGTACTGGGAACGTGGCCTAACGGCTAGAGCTGCCGACTTTGAAGCTGGGGTACTGTGTAGGAGTCTCTGTGTCCCCTCACCATCCTGTGATTCTGAGCAAATCCCGTAATCTCCTCGTGTCTAAAAAATGAATATGTCCTTCTGTAATGTAATTGGTGCTCATGTAAAGCGCTCCGATACCTTTGCGTAGAGTTCGCGCTATATAAAACAGCAACAAAATACGAGAGAGCAGTGAGTGCTGCGGTCTGTACTAAAGAGCATGCTGGGTAGTTCATACCGTAGAGCAGTGAGTTGAACATGTGCATAGAGTCTGCACAAGCACCCTGCCCTTGAAAGTAGTGCTCGCTGTCTGTACAGCCGTACGTGGCTGCAGCACGTCATCGGTGACAATTTCTGCCAGCCCTGGACTATTTACCGAAAGGTGCACGCGTCACCTATGACCACTGTAATGATAACTATTGTATATAGCGCTTGATACAGCCCTTCTAATTTTTATAAGCGCTTTAAACAACAGGTTTTAGTAGTAGTTAATGTAATGTTATTCAGTGCACCGATTGGTATCCCTCGACTTTATATCGCCGCATTACTTCGCTTATGGAGTTTAGTGCACCGAGGTGTCCTGGCAGCTAGGTGCATCAAGCATCCCCTCACCACAACCGTGACATGATCCGACCCTGCTGCGTGTCACACGCTAAAGAGGGTTGCAGGAGAGGCCATACATGAAAGGTCACTGCTCCGTGGGGGCAGGTTAGGGGAGGGTCACATTGCGAACAGGTTACATACCAACCACTTCTGTGTCCGCGCTGACCCAGCCCAGTCACACTTTTCAAGCTACTTCCTCGACCAATTAGAGTGAGCTAAGCGTGCGCAGGTGAGTCACAGCAGTGAGAGCGGAACCAAAACTACAACTCCCAGAGTGCCTCACTGATGAAATGAAACCCATTACTGGAAGCTTAGACACAACTAGTCGCCATATAGATGACCCGAGGGAATTGTGCACGTGAAGGTGTCGCACACAGTAAAGATCACTTCTACAATAGGCCCAAAGGGGAAGTTGGACAGTAAAGGACACTTTCGTGTCATTTCAGGATAGATGGGAAGCAGGGCTTTAAGTGGGATGAAAAAACTGGGGGGTCTCTCAAAGGGGCGTGGCCAATGTAAGTAGGGGCGTGGCTTAAAACACCTAAGCTAAAAATATGTGCTTAGCATAGTGTGCTGCCAGATTTGTATTTTGCTGTTTCTGTCATTGCAACCAACTATATGATACAAGTAACATCATACCTACAAGAAGTCAGGACTATTTGCTCCCTCCCTCCCTCCCCTGACGCTCAGTGTTTACATTTTATATTGAGCCTTTTTTGTCATTAAAATGTGTACAACATCCATTTCTCAGGCACGCTCAAGACATAGGAGACAACATCACGCCTTACACTCCCTGCCTCTCCCTTTTGCTGTCCATGTTGTTACAGTGAAGTTGTGCCTTGCATACAACCAAAATAAACATAACATGGAGAGAATGGAGGAATTTTCATTTGCGAAAGCTGACTCTACTGCGCCATGAATCGCTGCTGCTCCGCACCACACAATAAATGCGGCCACTGTACAATGTCGGCAACAAAAGGCAGAACGACTTCTCCTTTAAGCGTAGTGAGTCTGTGCTGATTCTTCGACCTTGGCTTCAATCAGCATGAAAACGTTTGCACAATCTAAGAAGCCACTTTTTTACAGTTAGTCTTCGCAGTACTAAATTAATCAACAAAACAATGACGTGTCAATCTTTAAAGCCATATTTGAGGCTGTTTACACTGAAAACAGTTTAAGTTTGGTCTTTGCTATTCCACAATCTTGTTTTCTGTCTCACAAGTGCCGGGCCTCCAATGCCTACAAAGGCCACTTAATTGGGCTGAATACAGAAAACATATTATTTGTGAGGTGTTACCTGATGGCAATGAAGCTATGCCTTCTCCGCAAATATAAATGTCTACTTCTTTCCATTGCACCTATTGCCAATATTTAGCGGATTCCCCAGCACGTCTACTTTCTGTCTGATTAAGGGGCTTTGGAAAGCGAGTGATTTTCCAAAGATCACACTTTGATACAATGGGAAAGCTGTAACTGGAACCGTAAGAATAAGCTCAACTCGACTGCAAGTAATAGCTTACTCCATGCAACAATCACTTCAAAACTTCACAGAGAATCAAGGCTTTATTTTCTGCTTCACAGAATAAGTTATCCATGATGCTGTACGTCAAACAGATGAATTATGCTGTTATATATTTTGATGAAAAAGGGGCTCTTCATTTGCAGATAAAAAACAAGAGTTGGTTGAGTCTTGATAGCATGGAATCTAGCCTCTATTTTATTAGTCAGCATAACTGTTTTTATCTCAGTTCTAGCAACGGAAACTGTACACTCTGGGTCCGATCGGATATCACAGTTGAATAAAAACTTAAACCAGTGGATATTATAATTAAGCCAGGGTATTTTTAGACAGTTTTCCAATTTAAGACAGTCTCGTATTATAGATTGCGTGAACAATGTCTCCTCTTTTGACCATATAGATTTCCATAATAGGAGAGGGCGTATTGGAGCCAAGTCTGAAATATTTTTAATGCCCACCTCCCTATGGATCAGTTCAGTAGAGGCAGAAAAAGGGGCACACAGTAGACGTTTTAAAATTGAATTTTCAATTTGTTGTAATTTATTACCTTGACAGTGGCCCCATACACCTGCCCCGTAAAGTGCTGCAGTGACACATCGTATCTCATAGATTGTCAACATGTCTCGGATGCATCGATTGCCTAATTTGACAGCAAATCTAAAAATGCCATTAATGTTTCTCAACATCTTGGAACAGGCATTTTCCTGTTCCTGGGCCCATGACCTATTTCCTGCAAACGTGATGCCTAAGTAACTGAATGTTTTAACTGTCTGAACCTTGGAGTCTTCGATGTAATAAGTGCTGGATGTTATAGGATTCCTGCCACAGGCCATTACAAAAGTTTTCGATTTATTGATTAAAAGTTTCCTTTTGGCAATAAAAGCAGTAAAATTATCCATAAGACGTTGTAAACCAATGGGAGTACGGGAGAGTAAAACCGCGTCGTCCGCATATGAAAGAATTGGGACGGGCATACCATCAACCCTTGAGGCATCCGACTCGAATAATTTCAGGGCTGCGTCTGCTTCATTAATAAACAAGGAAAAGAGCAATGGGGCCAGAACGCAGCCCTGTCGGATGCCTCTTTTAACCTTAAAAGAGGGAGTAAATTCGCCTAGAAGCCCATAGCGCACCTTACTTGACTGATTTCCATATAGTCTCGCTAGGAAATAGATTATCTCCTTAGGAGCACCCATGTCTAGCAATAATGGCCATAAAATTGAATGGTCTACCAAATCAAAGGCGCTGCTAAGGTCAGCAAAACATAAGTATAAATTTCCTTCCCTAGCAAGGGTATACTTGCCAATCAAGTGGTCCAAATTGACACACTGCTCTAGTGTGCCAACTCCCTTTCTAAATCCATATTGTACTGGAGTAAGAACTACCTTCTCTTGAACCCAAGCTTCTAGTCTCGATAACATGACCCTACTCATGATCTTAATAGACGAGTCAAGCAGAGATATTGGGCGGTAATTACAAACATCGGTTTTAACTCCTTTCTTATGTATGGGTATTATAATGGATTGGCCCCATGACAAGGGGAGTTGGGTTTCCACGGCGGCATTAAAAACTCTTGTTAAAAACGGGGACCATAGAACGACTTCATTCTTATAAAAATCTATGGGAACCCTGTCGGGTCCTGGTGCCTTACCCCCCTTACTGCTAATTATACCATTGGTAACTTCTTCTATGCTAATTGATAAGGGAATGATAGGCCATTCATCAAGGTGCTGATTGGGTTGGATGGGTAATACAACTGTATTAATAGGGTTGAAGATATTAGAAAAATGGGTTACCCAAGCGTTGCAGTTAATATAGGAGTTAATTTCGGGAATATGGTCATCCTTCAAGAAGGTGCTGTTTACAGTATCCCAGAACAATTTGCTATTTTTTGTGTCGGCTGCCAGGCTTAAATCTTTCCAGGGTTACATCTCAAAGCTTGTTTGAGATTACGCAGGGCCTTCGGGCATCTGGTATCGAACCAGCCCGCCTTGGGTTTTGTATTTTTGCAGACTGGTTTTATCAAAAGATTCTCCACAATGATGTTTATCTTGGTGAAATTCTCTACCATCAGTGCAGAATCAACCTCATCCCCTAGACAAACTTCAATTTCATTCTGACATTGAATGACAACATCGTGCAAGATTTTGGATGGGTCCACACCAGCCCATTTTATCCGAACACCATTAGGTCTAGTAGGGGCAATACATGAACTTTGGGGTGCACTGAAAATATGTTTTGGTCCCCAACATAGTAAATACACGGAAATGCTGTTATGATTACTTGTAGGTTGTTCCGTTATCCAGGGTAGGGAAAATAAATGTGCACTATTACAGGAAATGATGATGTGATCGATATTAGACGTTGCATTCCTACCTGTAAATGTGGGGCATTTCATATTGTGTTTATCAGTAGTGCAATGCAACAGTTCTAAATCCCATTTAGCCATAGTACCATTTAGAGCCGTATCATATTCGCAGTGGGGAAAATGCATATGGCAGTCATCATCAGATTCCCCCCTCCTAGGGCCACAAACTTTAGTTAAAGATAATGGACATATTTGGACGTTAAAATCACCCACCCAAAGGATAACAATTGACCTCCTGATAGTACTGGTCAGCTTCTCAAGTTCTCTTTCCAGATCGTTAATAATTAAGCCACGTGAGGAGTTAAACACATTGTTATAAAAATTTATCAGAATAACATCTTTACCTGCAGGGGAAGCCAGCCACATAATCTGAGCGTAAATACCCACGTTAATACAACTTTTAATTTTACATTTATTTAAACTAATGGAGATCAGAATCAAAAGACCTCCCTTGGCTCTGCCGGAGGGCGAAGCCTGAGCCGGGAGCCAATGGGAGGTAAAACCCTCTACATAGATTGGATCAATGCACCACGTCTCCTGTAGACAAATACTATCATGTTGAGCCGATATGAAATCTAACCATGATGGGGTACCTATTTTGCTATTAAAACCAGCAATATTCCAAGTAGTGACCTGATACCCTATGACAGTATTCGTTACCTCAGGTTGCTGAAGAGGTTCTCCGTTTCCCACCTCTCTTCTGGTGATAATTGCTTCTGGTAAGGTACATTCTAGTTCACTAGAAACAGTGGATGGACATATTGCATTATTAGTTAAAATCCCGCCCTGCTCCATCATGCATAGATTAGCCTTTCTAGTTGTATTCCTGGTATTTGAATTCCCTGTTTTGGCACTTTTGGATACACATCCTTCCCCTATTACCTGGCTAATCCGTAACGATCCCTCACGTCAATCATTGCTGTCCAAATTACCCAACACCTGATATTTATTAGTTACTGGGACAGCAAAATTGGATACGAGGGGGTACAAAAAAGGGATTGAAGGAAGTCCGTTTCTAGGTCGACCTGTATATCCGTTTTCGAGTGTTCCTATTAAATGTCTATAAAAGTATCCTAAGGGGAGAAGAGTAGTGTTAAATTCCCGAGATGAGGGTAATGGCGCGTTTTTGAGTGTATTCAACGCCCACCTCGGGGACCTAAAATTAATAATTATACAGTCACCGGCAAAACGTTTTTTTGAGGGTCCCATCCAACCTACTCTACGTGTTGTCAGGATCTGGTTTATCCCTTCCATTGGGTAATTGCAATTATTGGTTAACCAAAACACTACTTTATTTATAAGAGACTCATGATCTTCTACCTGACCAAATTCGAGTTTAGGTACATTGGTCAGAATAGCAACATATGCACTACATTCAGGAGGCAGGTTTGTAACCGAGGTCATCTTCCTGTCCTCATGGACTGGCACTCTTACACCGTCTAGATTGGCTGAATTGGGTGAAATGTGTTTATCCGGCTTAGTCACTGTTCTATCCTTCTGAGGTGGTTTAGATCCATAGTTATTCACTGGTACTGGTACTAAAAATATTTTATTTCCCCTATTCTTCACTTCTGAGGCAATAATCGGCTCCTTCGAATTATCAATAGCTTCCCTATCCTGAACATTAGTCAAATCAGTTGGGCCTATAGTAGCATCTTTCTGTTGGGTTCTACTTGACTCCTTTATGAGTTTATCATTAACTTTATCCAACGCTCCAGTAATTTTATGGATTTCTCTGGCCAAAGTATCTAATTTATCATATAATGGCCTTAGTAGCTCCATCATTTTATCAGATATAGCAGCCAAGGTTACATTTTGGGGTGTAAAGTCTGTTCTATTCGGCTGATCGACTAGCAAGCCTGGTTTCGCAACACGAGTGCTCTTAGATGCCCTTTTTGGCTTGGGGTTGGGATTGGAGTTCCCCCTTTCTAAAATGTTCTTTCTACATCCCCTAATTTTTCCCGATGGCAGGGGGCTCTCAGGGGGAATCAAATTAGGGGTCAGTGATATTCGAGTACAGTCCCCACCGATGGTGTCCGGGACCAACTCCCAAATAACCAATGAGTTATTAGTCGATGTATTAATCTCAATCTCACCAGGGGGGCCAGGGAGAGCACTGGCCTCATTTCCCTGGTCCGTCCCCATAAGACTTGAGCCCATAGAAAGGCGTCTCTCGGTTTGATTAATTTCTTCTGAGAGGACGTTAACAGCTTTAACTAAAAACGAGTCGAGCGTAGTGCATGATCGATCAATAGGGGGCTTCACAGTTTTCCTCCTTGCCATATCTCACTACGGGGAAGACTGTGCAAATGCCTAAAACGACACGTATTGCACAATACAGTAGAATAATCTACCACTTTGTACTCATTGGGCGTGAACTTAGGGTATTAGGCATTAAGCATTCTATTGGTTGTAAAGTGCAAATGCAGAATAGATAGACCTGACGTAAAGTGACACGTGCTAGAAGGAGATACAGTACTATGATACAATGATATCACACAAATGTTTTAAAAAGTTTAAAATCCCACTATGTCAAACATACAAAAATGATCCAAAAAAGTAGCAGCCATGGGAGCAGCAAGGAAAATGTCTTAGTAAAATTTACAAGTTCCAAGTAATAGATGAGAACCAGCAGTTCCCTCGTAATTCGAGGTATACACAGTTCTATTTATGTAAAGTACCTTCCCTTGATATAGGCAAATTCCGGTCCGGATGGGGTGCCAATTGTTAGAGGGGGGGCCCTGCCCTGTCTCCTCCTGGCGATGACGGGCAAGGACGGGCCCGCCCTTGGCCCGGGCTTCGCTCGGGCGCAGCCCGCGCGCGTCCCGCACTGGGGGAGGCTGCCGTGTGTTTTGGCGCCTCCAGGCGTGCTCTGCCGCGTCACTGGGGGCGTCGGGCTGGGGCGGCTGGGAAGTGTAGGCAATGCTGGCCGTTGCCCTCACGGCGGTGATCACTGAGTGTCCCCCTGCTGCTGCCAGAAGCGGAGTCCTGCACTGCGGGAGGTTGCCGTGTGTTTTGGCGCCTCCGGGCGTGCTCTGCCGCGTCACTGGGGGCGTCGGGCTGGGGCGGCTGGGAAGTGTAGGCAATGCTGGCCGTTGCCCTCACGGCGGCGATCACTGCATGTCCCCCTGCTGCTGCCTGAAGCGGAGTCTTGCCTCTCATCTGCTCCTTTTCCACATTTTCTCTACCCCCTTGAATCTCTTTTCACTTTTTAGGTCGAGCCTGGGAAGCGCATGCGCTTCTCTGCGAGCTATGGTTTAGGAACTTGAAGCCCTGCCCACTCTCCGCCCATATTTATCATTGGCTTGATCCATTGTCCTTCCTAAATGCTGGCTTCTAATTCGTTAATAGGCTTGTTAGTCCCTCCTTAGTACTGCCTTGTCTTCATTTGTAACCTCCCATGAGGACTGGTCCTTTTACTTCGATTGTTGCACATTAAGTCTTATTTACTTAAGCACTATTTTCTTTAATGTTTTCTCCTACTGCAGGCACTGCATGCTTTCCTGCAACATTCAGCATGCCTGCACGGTTTCACAGGGAGCTTTACAAAAAACAAACATTTGCTTGTCAACTTGACAAACAAATGCTTTTTTGGGTAAAAGTGCCCCATGCTGTGCATTCACTTTGATAGCGGCCGCGGACATTTCTTTAGGCACAGCTTGTCTTAAGAAAGTGGCATGGCCTCCATTAACGTGAAAGCCAGCATGGGGCCCTTGTAAACAACAAGCATTTGCAATACAATATGTCTCACATTGTATTGCAAATATATATATATATATATATATATATATATATATATATATATATATATATATATATATATATATATATATATATATATATATATATATATATATATATATATATATATATATATATATATATATATATATATATATATATATATCTCATTGGCCAGGAACTTGCTGGTGAGGCTGTGAAAGAGGTGCTACACCACAATGCCACACAGAGCCACAGAGCCATAAGATATATGGAATGATAATGGTAAAGGCAGCTAGAGCCAGGTACATAGAAGCGCTAAAAGCAGCAATAACCAGCTACGATTCAGAAGACTGAAACTGGTGATGAACACATGCAAGATACAAAACTAGTACTTACTGTAAAGGAGGAAGAAGGCACTGTGTGTCTGTTGAGTGGGCCAGATGACCCACGTTCAGGTACTGAGCCAGTACTTCCAGAAGGTACAGAATTAGGTGCCCTATCCAGCGATGTCCGAACAGCACATGCTCTCAATGTCAGTAAGTTACACAACTGGTTATAACAACCCATTTTCCTGAAACCACTGCTTCCATTCGATACCGCCATAAAGCAGAATATTGGTGCCAGATGGGCTGCCTGGCTCGAAACTTTTGATGATTTCATCGATGCACTGAAAGAAGCAGATAACAAGAAGATCATCAAATATCTCAAGAATCTTGCTGGTGAAGGAGTACAGGAAGTGATAAAGAAAATAGCACATACTGATGAAGTGTCAAAACGTCAAATCAAAGAGGAGCTAAATATCAAGCTTAAGCCAATACTGAATGTCAATTACGAAAGATACATTTTCAACCAAGAAAGGCAGAAGGCTGGTGAAACAATCAACGAGTTTGTCGAGAGACTTGATACGCTCATCAAACATTGTAAGTTCAATTAATTTAATGATGAAGAAGCCATATGTCTCAGAGTCATAGATGGTTGCCTTTCCCATTCATTCAGATGACGAATGCTGAGAGAAACGCTCAGTCTAGAGTGAGTACTCATGGCTGCAAGAGGATGAAGGAGCCGAGAGTGAGTCAGGCTTGAATGTAAAAAGTAAGCAGAGACACATGGTTGAGAGGCACAAAATGATAACGCCAACGAAAAAAAAATGAAGGTAAACGTTCCGCTATTGGACAAGTATGCAAGCGCTGCGGGAAAGAGAACCATTTTGTAACAGTTTGCAAAGTGAAGGGAAAACTAAGGGGTGTATTTTCAAGGAAATGGCTCAGCGGGGCACTGCAAGCAATTTTTGAGTGCCGTGCTGCGTCATTTCAGAAATGCAGGGATACGCTCTGTATATACAAGAATACGGCGCACCCCTGTGTATTCCCTTGTGCTAAAAAAGGTGCCTAGGCCAACACGGACATTCTTTGGCCATAGCATTGCAGGGATGATTCCCTGCAACGGAGTCGCCCTTGAACCATGGTACAAGGATGCTGAATTGCAGGGAATCTGCCCTGTAATGCAGGCACCCTTGCATAGTGTGTAAGGGTGTCTGTTTTACAGGAAATTATTGTTTATGTGCAGGAAGGAACACCTTCCTGCACATAAACAATCGTTAAAGGCGATTTGCTGGGGAGGAGCCAAGATGGCGACCGGAGCAGACGCTTGAGCGCCCGGCTCCGCCGGCCCTTGGCCTCGGACTATCATCCTGATTCCTATCCTCGCCGATTTTCGAGGTGCAACGTGCGCGACGACGCGCTGACCGCGCCGCCGTTTTCCCGGAGTCTGAGCCCGCCCGGATGCCGGAGCTCTTGGTGCCTTTGTTCTCCGCGCTGGACCCCTGCTCCATTGTGGCCTTGGTCGGCCCCCTGGAAGCTCCGCAGTCACTGGACCCCCGGCGCAAATCAGAGCCCCGCGGCCCCGATCCCGCCTCACACCACGGACTGTCGCCAGACGAGCCGGGGGAGAGACGCCCGGACACCTCCTTCACCTTTCACCTGACGGGCTGGAGCTATAGGGTAAGCCCCGGTGTGGCGGGTCTCCTGCCCCGCTCTGTGGCCCGCGCTGTGGAAGGCTGCAGACCCCCTTCTTCTATTGCCTAGTCGGCTGCAAAGAGAGTCCGAGGGAGGGGAAGCGACTGTTGGCTTTCACCTGTTGCGGCGCAGACCTGCGGGGAATTGCCTCCTTGTTACGACCCCCCCCCTGGCCACTGTACCGTTCAGCGGTAAAACATGGCGTTGATTGCCTGCTCGCTGCTGGGGGGTGATGCTCCGGTCTCGCCCGCTGCCTGCTTCGCCCTCCCTCTACCGGACTCCAGCTCCACAGTGCCGTCCCGGATTGCTGCCGATGTGGGGGCGCAGCTTCCGCTGACATGCGGCTCCGTTCTGGCTGCCCTGCGGGACTTTCGTCTGCAGTTGTGTGTTGGCTTGCAAACGCTGAGTGAGCGGTTCGACTCCATACTGTCGGCTGCGGGTCGTGAGCGCCCCGTTTGTTCTCAACAAGACGTGGGTCTGCCAGTGCTTCTGTCCTCTTGCGGGGACGCAACGACTGGGTATAACCGTGCTGCACTGGTGTCTGCATCTGGCTTTCCCGGCACCCAGGATCAATCGATCTCCTGCTCAATTGTGGACACTTTGTTTCCCCGATCATTGCTGCCTGCTTTGTTGTTGCCTGCCTCACCGCGCCCGCAAAAGTATCCAGCTGAGCGACACCTGACGTCCTCGAGGAACTGTTCACGGTGGCCTACGGCTTCTTTTATGTGGAACTCCTGTACTTTACAGGCCAGGTCTGGATTTTATATGGTGCACAAGGGGACCTCAATAGATGATCGGCGGCCATTTTGTGACTCTACTTCTCCATCTTCTTCCAAGCGGCCATATTGTCTTTGTTTGCACGGGCTGCGGGGCCTTCATGTGGGGGCTAGTCTTATCTTACGCCCGCGATCGGGCCAGGGCTAGATTGCTTTCTATCACCATGGTTTCACGGATGGGCTGGACTGGGACTGGAACTGACTGCATAGGTTGTGCGCACTCGTCGCGATTTGTCTGCCTTCCTTATATTGTTGTGACACGTTATCTTCACACGACCGCCTTTGGGTGTAGTGGGTTCTCAGTGTGTGGAGGCGTAGTTGGCCGGTGGTTTCGGGCGCTCCGAGGTTACGTGGGCTCCTCCCCGCTTTCTTCTTTGTTTTCTTATTTTCTTTCCTTTATTCCTACTTTCTCTCTTGTCTATATTTCGGGTTCATTGGGCGACAGGCACTATGCTGGGGGGGGGGCAGGCCGTAGCCTCCGCATTGGTGTAGGGTGGGGGGGTAATTAATTGTTTCTTTTTAGTTCTATGGGCCTTTTTCTTCTATGTCTCTGCGCTATCCTTGTTTCTGATTCGGGGTCCGGGTGTGGTAAATAAAATTCATTACCGGGACTTAATTTGATACGGAAACATAATAAAATAGCTCAGTAAAATGAGAGGCAGAATCCGTGGTATTAGAGGTTCGGAATGGGCTTTATTCCAATGAACGATTATAATCGGTTGCTCCAAGTTCCATCACCACGGAGGTTCAGGAAGTGAAGTACATACTTTATTGACAAGAAATGACTTTTATAGTACATACATTACAATGAAGCGAATACAGTAGGCGTAACAATTGATAAGGAAAATGACGATTCATATGCGTAACCGAAAATGGGTGTAATGAGGAGTAAAAAGGAACATAATTGGTTATGATGTCATATATAGGTGGATCTATAAGATAATACTTGGCATAGATGCGCGCGCAGCAGCATGACGTGTGATTGACGTGCAACTAGGGGGTGAAGGGGACTTGACATTTAGCTCTACATGTGGAGACGAAAAGTCTGGGGGGTCAAGTCAACCTAATCCCAAATCATATCTAACATCCTATGTTTAAAGAACTATGTTATCCACAAAGGGAAGCCTCTTGGACAAAATCTATTCTATACTGACCGTGCGTGCGTGTACAAGCGTCTAAGTGTCTACACTAAATGCGAGGGGGTAGGAATATTCCATGGTAACAGGACTATGAATTACTTGCATGAGGACAGAGAAGCCGAGCCATTGCTCGGTAGCTGGAAGAATGTTTATTTAAACTACTAGACAGGAATGCATCGGCTGAGGGGTGAAGCAGATAACTCGAAGGTGAAATACAGTTCTTGGCAGAGAATAGGCTGATGTCAGGCTTCGTGAGCCGCGCAGAGAATGAGACAAAGTTCATGGTCACAGATGCAGGCTCAGACTGGAGCTTTCAGAGGCAGAAGGCAAGAAGAGTTCGATGGCAGAATCAGGGCCTACTTGCCTGGACTGTAAAATGGCATAAGTGAACCATATAAAGGCGGTGGCCTTTCGTACTTAGGAATGGAATATCCGGCCCATTCATGGCGGATCAACAGAGGACATGTTAACGGTGGACGCACATGTATTTGCGTCTTCATAACTGGAACTGGAGGGAACATACATGTACTTGTAACATGCACATAGAACCGTTGGGGTCCAAGATAGGGGACATAACTGACCAGAAAAATCCATATTTCCACATTCCCTCCTTGTCCCCTACTTGCCCGTCAAGAGATATCAATCTTCATTAATCCATTGATCTGTTCATATAGCATCATTTGTTCTTCTTTCTTCTTCCGTGACGAATGAGATCTTGGTGGTGGAATACACGATGTGGCACACAGACCACAGATCGCTGGTCCACATTGTAGACATAGACAGCAACTGAATAGTATGAGAAGGCCAATACCTAGGAATGATAGAACTTTCCATCCAAAGGTAGATATTATACTCCAAAACCAACCGGACCAAGTCCATGTGCCTGGGTTCTGGTGTATCTGGCTTACAATCTTATGAAGGCGGGTTATGGCCTTATATACAGATGGCGAATTTTCTGGTATGAAAATGCAACAGCTTGATCCGATGACCCTACAAGCTCCGCCCCTATCGGCCAGGATGACGTCAAGGACAAGACGATTTTGAAGCACAACAATCCGCATAGCAGACTGCTCTTCTGTTAAATTGCCTAAGGCGGAAATAGTTTCGTTCACTACTGCTTCAAGGGTTCTAGTCAATCTACGTATCAGCTTACTATTAGTAACGGTACCTATATAGGGAAAGAGACCTTTATTGAAATCTGTGTATTTTTCCCATGCCGTTTCAGTGTAATCGACTATTGGGAGATCTCTCCTTTCTCTATTGTGTACTAAATGAGTATTTCTGTGATAATCAGGAGGAGCTAGGAAAACAGGTGGCAAAAGGAATCCAATGTAGCAGGTACCATCCCAATCTAGAGGCAAACGTACATATGCCGTCTGACCACATATGAAATAAGAATGGCGAGAAGCTCTAAATGTAGACTTGCCTTGATCACTAAATTCTACTACAGTGGTGCATCTACTATGGCCCATATGTATGGAACCATTCTTTCTTACACATAATTCACCTTTTACTGGAAATATTGACATAGCGGGCAAAATTGGAGTAGCTTCGGATTCGACATTTAGGATCATAAGATTAAGCGTGAAATTACCTAATCCATACACTTCGTTTTCTAGATCAGTTCCTGTTCTCTGGGGAAGTCCCTCCTTGTTGGGGTAGCAGACCTTAAGTAAAATTAAGTTCAAATTTCCCCATACCCAGTTATCTTGATAAACTGCAGAATTCGAATCTAGAGAATTAATTAAACTAAACCATGCTCCACAGGAGCCGTTGTGTGTGAACGGGTATGGAAAGAGAGGTAAAATTCCTTTATAATTCTGATAGGGAGGGAGTCGGCCACATATCCAACAATTTGTAGCATTGCTAACCTGATGGGAATGATGTAACATACTAATAAAAGTGTTATTGCGCAGCGCAAATCTGTATGACAATTCAAGCGGAGGTAATTCACTAAAAGAATGTTCAGCAGCAACATTGTAAACAGGTCTAGAAATAGGATAATATATGTGCAACAATATACTTGCAGTAATTATTAAAAGACTTGAGAAAAACAAAATTAATAATGTCACTATGCAATGGCTACGCAGTGATTTACAATACGCCTGTCGTTTCCTCATTTTTCGCGACTGTCCATGATTCAGGTCTAGGCGATACATGTCGGAGACAGATTCAACCGCTTCACCTAGGAGAGGACTTAAACAATCAAATCGTCCGACGGCCTAGGCCTTAATTTTAGTTTATAGAGTTCTTTACTGTCGGCCTCAGCCAGAGGTAGTTTTGAGTCAATTGGTGAGGACACACGAGGTGGGCTGTTTACATCTGAAGGAAGTCCATGAAATTTCTTGATATGACTTGAATGCACCCATCCTTTCCTGCCCTCGATCTTCACGGCTGTCCTTGTGGTCAGCAGGACCAGCTGGGGTGTCTTCCACCTGGGCTCCAGCTGAGTCTTTCGGTCGAAATTTCTCACAAGCACAAGGTCCCCCGGAACTACGTCATGGGGTTTCACCTCAGTGTTGTCGGGAAAGGCTGCAGCTACCTGTGAACGACAAGATTGTAGTGCAGACATCAAGGAAGCCAAGTAATCTGTCAGCATATTACAGTCAATATCAGTTATTTTGCGTGGTATAGGCGTCCCCCACATATTTGGTGGTCTGCCGAAGATCACTTCATACGGGGATAGCCCTGTTCGAGAGTGTGCTACCATTCTTGTGTAAAAGAGTGCAACTGGTAATGCTACTACCCAGTCGACACCTTTTTCTCTGCATATTTTGGATAATCTTATTTTCAGAGTCTGATTATGTCTTTCTACGAGACCTGCTGCCTCAGGGGGTCGGACACAGTGGAATTTCCACTGATAACCTAACAAAAGTGAAACATGTTTCATTAATTCGGATGAGAACGGCTGGCCGTTATCTGAGTGAACAACACGTGGTAAACCGTATCGTGGGAAGAATTCTCGAACCAACTGTTTGGCAGTAGTCGGGGCAGTGTAATCTGAAACCGGGTATGCCTCCGTCCAACGGGAAAGAGCACAAACAACTACGAGAACGTATTTGAATCCTCGACATCGTTCCATCTGGATATAATCCATCTGGAGGACTTCAAAAGGGTGATCAGGAGGATGAAATCCACCCTGTTCTACGGGAACGCTTTTTCCTGGGTTGAACTGGCAACAGATCAGACAGGTACGGACCTTTTGTTTGGCTGCTGCTCGTAAATGTTTATTGAACCAAATGTGTTGAATGCTATCTAGCATAGCTTTTTCTCCTAGATGTGCTGGACTATGTATAGTGTTAATTATAACTTGGACCATTGAATCAGGAAGGAACCACACAGACTTTTCCTTCATCAACCATCCTTGATCCGTTTGGATCCCTCCTAATTCCGTCCATTTCTTTATTTCTTCTGGTGTAGCATGTGTCTGTATATCAATTACGTCAAGAGTAGGATCCTTAACCGTCATACAATGTGTTGGCGTCGGGACTATTGTCTTTGTCATGTCGGATGTTTGAGTTTGAGCAGTCTGTTTAGCTGTTCTATCAGCTAGATCATTGCCTTGAGAAATGATATCAGTAACTTTCGTATGTGCTTTGCATTTCATAATCGATATTGCAATCGGTAGATGTATCGCATCTAATAAAGCATGAATGAGGGGTCCGTGTTGAATGTGGGCACCGTGGGAAGTTAAATAACCTCTCTCTCGCCATAGCACGCCGAAGTCATGTACAACTCCGAATGCATAACGTGAATCAGTGTATATGTTGACTTTTTTATTTGTGGCTTGAATACAGGCTTGTGTCAGAGCAATAAGCTCTGCGGCTTGAGCGGACAAAGTATTTATATGATTTGTTTCAATGACTTCAGTATCTGTTGTGACTGCGTAAGCAGCCACTAACTCTCCTGTATTTGTTCTCATACATGAACCATCTACATACAATGTCAGGTCTGGATCTGACAACGGGACATCGGTTAAATCTTGTCTGGGTTTCGTCGTTATAGTAATAACTTCAATACAGTCATGGGCTAGTGGGTCTGTTCCGATTACTGGCAAAAGTGTGGCAGGATTCAATGTGTTGCAGCGTCTGATTTCTATATGTGGCTGGAACAATGTAAGTTCGTACCCTGTAAGTCGCGCTATAGTCAAGTGTTGTGTTTGCGTTCTATTTACAAGAACCTCTACCGCATGTGGTACTTGAACTGTCAATGGATGTCCTAACACTATGGCATCGCTTTGTCGTATTGCTAAAGCTGTCGCTGCCACTGATTTCAGGCACGCAGGAAGAGCCTGAGCTACTGGATCTAATGTACTAGAAAAATAAGCACATGGTTTGTGTGCTCCTGCTTGTTCCTGTGTGAGTACTGACAAGGCAGTACCTTCGCGTTCTGTAACAAAGAGTGTAAACTGTTTTCTGTAACATGGCGTTGCTAAAACAGGTGCTTGACATAAAGCTTTCTTTAGGCTTTCAAAAACTTGTGTATGTTCCTGAGTCCAAGGGAGAACAGTCGATGTGGCTGCCTCCTGTGTTGTCAACTGAATGAGTGATTTTGCTAGAAATGCATATTGAGGGATCCACTGTCTACAGTATGAAGTGAGGCCTATGAAAGCCCGTACTTCCTTTTGTGTCTTAGGTATTGGCATGTTAGCTATTAACTGAATGCGGTCGGGTGTAAGCTGCCTTCCCTCCTTGGACAGCGAGTGTCCAAGATAAATAACTCGCTGGACACAGAATTGCAGCTTAGAAGGGGACACCTTGTGCCCCTTTTCGGCTAGAAATTGTAAAACTGTCAGTGATGCTTTTTCACATTCCGGTTCACTTCTCGCGGTGATCAACAGATCATCGACGTATTGAAGCAGAGCAGTGTTAACTGGCATGTGGATACTGTCAAGTTCTCGTTTCAGTGCTTGGCTATAGATGCTGGGGCTTTCTGTAAATCCTTGAGGTGCGCGTGAGAATTTAAAGCTACGTCCATTTAAACTAAATCCGAACAAATATTGGCTTTCCGGATCTATTGGGACGCTGAAAAAGGCATTCTTGAGATCGATTACAGTAAAGAATGTCGCTTCGGAATCAATAGCTGTCAGTAATGACGAGATATCAGGGACCACAGGGAATTGTGGCACAATGCACTTGTTTAATTCGCGCAGATCAATAACCAATCGATATACTGGCGGGGCCTTTGGATCTGTTCGTTTAAGAATCGGAATTATCGGTGAATTACATACATTGGAGTCTGTTTCTACAACTACTCCTTGGGTAATGAGCTCGTCAATGATTTGTAGTAAAGCCACTACAGCATCTGGGGGTAACTTGTATTGTCGCATTCGTGGTAGTACCACTCCTGCCTTTAATGTGACTCGATATGGTGTAATATTCATGCAACCAACATCAGTAGGGCCTTGTGCCCATAGATGTGTAGGTAAAGTCTGCAGTCGGGGATCCATGTCTCTAGACACATAATGACCTTTAAAATCACGTAAAAACAACCTTACTCCTTCCGGAGAACAACATATTATAGCTCCTAGAGCTTTCAGTGTTTTTATTCCTAACAGATTTTCTGGACATGATTTAGTAAGCAATAAATCTGTAGTTCGGGTCAAAGGTCCTATCGTAAGTGGGAGAGGCTGTGATACTTCATTAACAATAGGTTTTCCTGAAAAACCAAGGGAAATATTCTGTGAGCCTGAGAGGGGTGCCCCTGGAACTTCACTACGTTTTATGGTTGTTCGACTTGCCCCTGTATCGAGTAAAAATTTTCTGTCTTGGCCTAATAATTCACTATGTACATAAGGTCCTTCTTGATCTACAGGGGTCTCGATAAGGGGTAAGTCAACTTCCCTCTCTAGGCTTGTTCATGCGTATCGTTGATAATCAGGATAGTCGTACTGTGCGGTCTGGTACAGTTGTCGTGTCGTGGTTTGTGTGGCAGCAACAGGCAGCGCTGGTGCGGCTGGCACAAACTGTATAGACTGTTGTGAAGCTGGCATGGACTGTGCATGCTGCGGAGCTCCTTGTTCATTCTGGTCCTGTCTAGGTGGCCGTGGTCTTTCTTGTGTCTTACCTATGGCGATATTATGTTTCAAAACTGGACAATCGTGTACGTAATGACCTGGCTTTTTACAATAATTGCATGTCCCTTTTACAGGTCCGGCTGAATCACCGGAATGTGTCATACCCTTTTTATGTCCTTCAGCTGGGACTGTCTGAGAAACTAACATTTTCATTTTCGTGTCTTTCATGCGTCTGTGTTCATGTTCTTGTTCCTCTCTAATTCTATTGTGATGGTACTGTAACATTTGTAACATTTGTGATGGAGTGTTACCTTGCCAGGTACTCTCGAATTTTAATACTCTATTCTTTACTTGGGGCAGAGCATTTTCTACTAATTTTGTTACAAACAGATGTGGGTATGATTCGCTACTTGCTTTTATGCCACTATTTATACCAAAACATTTTTCAAATCGGGCATAGTAATCACTAGTGTCTTCATCTTGCTTCTGTTTACAGGCTGAAATTGTACCCCAGTCTTCCTTTTTCGTGGTTAATAAACGTGGCAGTACCTGTACTAGTAAACCTGGTAGTGCTTTAGTTTTGTCCCCAAGCCCTGCTCCTGCAGTTCGGGCCCTCTCTTCTGCTTCTAAAGCTGACCATTCTATCTTTTGGTCTCCTACCTCCCACTCTTTTTCCTTGAGTTTTTCATAAATGCCAGCAGGCATCAATACCTTTAATATTGTCATAATGTCGGGATAGGTATACTCTCCCATGAGTAACATGTCTTTAATTTCTCGGTGGAAACCCGCTGGGTCTTTGTCATGACTAGGTACCACTTTCTTCATTTCCAACAATTCTATTTTCGATATGGGCGTATACACATATACACGTTTAAACTCATTGTCCTCGCCCTTTATTGGGTGCACTTCTCGTAAGGGATTCTGTCTATCCATGTAATACGTGGTTCTTTCCTTGATGGGCAATGAGACACGGTCTGAACATACAAAAAGAATATACTGCTTTCTTGATTCTAGAATTTCTTTAATTAAGTTAGTACCTGAACCTCTCCATCTATTCATGAGTAATTTAGTCAATATATCAGGTAAGGGATCAGGGTCCGAATGCTGACTCTGATACAGTATAAGGAGTTGTTGAATCATATAAATCCCAGCTAAACGCTGTTCATCTGGGGTGAGATTCAAAAATGTGCGTGCTACTGTATCCTCACTGTATTTTCCGGGACTGTCAACCCAATGGACAGCTGACCTGGCTAATTCTTGTTCATCCATAGAATCGAGAAAATGATAACCCCTTCGTTCTCGGAGTAATTTGTCAGCTGCTTGGAACGAATGCTCGTTAGACCTTATATGGACTATGGGTGTTTGAAATTTCCTGTTATTTTCTAGACACATCGGACGTATCGGATCAGTAAGACATCTAGTACTATTACAAGATCTTCTTCTACCTACATAGGCTATAGTTTCTGACTGTCCTGTGGACAGTCCTGATGCTTCTTCCTCGCTTTGTTCGAACTGATCTACCGCTAATCTTTCTTCGTGTAGGCATTCTATTTCTTTACGGATCTTTCGGCACATGGCTATTATACAGTTTTGCTTATCATGTCTCCCTTCTGATATATTCTGACTCCATCTGGTAAGAATCTGCATTGCTTCCGGGTCTACCCCCGGTCGGTCTTGATTTCTGATCACACAATTTATGAGGAAACGTAACAGTTCCCCCTGTATTTCCACTTTCTGGTATTCCATAGCTCTGTTAATACATTCAGAATCTCGCCCTGTTTGAACAAAATGATATATATTATCTAGATGCGCAGTCATTCCTGGTAACTTCCCTAGATACACCGCGGCTCGTCTGATACGTAATGATGCCAGGGTCATTTCGTCCTCTTTGCCGGGCACAGGGTCATATCTACAATCTACAAGAAGTTCCTTAAGCGTGCGGGCATTTATGAGTTTGGGTGTACGTGAATGTCCTGACTCTTGAAAAGTAAGTTTATTTATTCTGGGCGGCGTAGAAAAAGTGTTGCTAGTACCTCCCGTAGCCCCATCTGGGGTGTCGGGCGTGAAAGGATTCGTTGAACGCGATACAGCAACTATAGGTGTGGACACAGCTATAGAAGTATCTGCAGGGACAGATGTAGAAACAGATGTGCTTGCCGGAACTCGTTGCTGTAGAGATACGGGTACCGGATCTTGGCGTTGAACCTCCCTGATAGGCGGTCTATGTGGGGCGGAATTAGCATACTCGGGAGCTGCGTCATCTAAATATGAGGAAAGAAAAACATCTTCTGCGGTTCTAGGATGCCCCTTAGGATGTACCTTTATTGGGAATAATGGGGTTGGCAAGTCTTTCGGTATCTCTGGAGTAGCCTTAGGTAATCCTTCGGCCAGAAGGGGATACATACCATTCATAAGGGCATTTCTTTGTCTGTCTACTTGTTCTGATTTCACTCGGATACCTTCCTCAATTAATAGATTTTCTCGAACTTTATTGGAATTCTCTTTACTCTTCTCCTCCTGTCTACGTGCTTTTTCTGTACGTCTATGAGATTCTTTACGCCATAACTCAACGGCATCTTTCTGTGACTGTCTGACTTTCCTTTTCCATAACTCTTCCTCTACTTTCATGATGCACTCTGCATCCCAGGTTCCCGCTGTGGGCCACCTCTGACTTTCTGGTAATTCCTTGGTGTAGTCTACCCATAAATCAAGAAATAATATAGCGTCTAAGCCATGTTTGTGATACATGAAGTACCCTGGAGTGTCCCTAGGAGGAATAGGAACGGCTTCTTCGAGTACCCCTTTTCTTGTAGTGATCTGTCTTAGTTTCGAAAAGAGCGGCATATTGAGAACTAATCTGATACTTGATTTAAAACAAAACTTAATACAGTAACCACGATAATGAACAGTCATTCATACCACAATATGCAGAACGTACTTAAAACATTTAACATTTAACATTTACCTGAACAATCAATAATGATGATGATCTAAGGAAAACTTAAATCACTAAACATAATACTCGACATTAACTGAATTATATACTTGATATACTGCTAAACAGTACAGATACACTGCTGAAACAGTGCAGACCGGATTTGTGTACCCAAACCCGTCTTGACCGGCACAAACTATGTGCACGTCAGAAAGCCTCCCCAGTAATGGTACTCACCGGGTAGCTCGGAAACGGAAGGCCTCGGAAACTGGACTGAACTTGAACCGGACTGGACTCGACTTGAACACTGCGGAGACTGGACTCGACTTGGGACTTCGGAAACTGGTGGGCCTCTGTATACCTCGGATCTTGCTCTCTCAGCTAGGCTCTGGTCGGGATACTTCGCACTTCTCACCGCCTCGTCTGGGTGTTGATCGCAGCCTCAGTCGCCCCCGCTTGACCGGAGGGAGATACAGGAAATCCTGCTGGTACGCGTTATTGTCCGTCCAGCTGTGGCAGGAGACCGGGCCTGCAACGCACCACCGGCGCGTGAGATGAGAAAGTGTCCCTGTTCGGGCGCCATTCATGTGGTAAATAAAATTCATTACCGGGACTTAATTTGATACGGAAACATAATAAAATAGCTCAGTAAAATGAGAGGCAGAATCCGTGGTATTAGAGGTTCGGAATGGGCTTTATTCCAATGAACGATTATAATCGGTTGCTCCAAGTTCCATCACCACGGAGGTTCAGGAAGTGAAGTACATACTTTATTGACAAGAAATGACTTTTATAGTACATACATTACAATGAAGCGAATACAGTAGGCGTAACAATTGATAAGGAAAATGACGATTCATATGCGTAACCGAAAATGGGTGTAATGAGGAGTAAAAAGGAACATAATTGGTTATGATGTCATATATAGGTGGATCTATAAGATAATACTTGGCATAGATGCGCGCGCAGCAGCATGACGTGTGATTGACGTGCAACTAGGGGGTGAAGGGGACTTGACATTTAGCTCTACATGTGGAGACGAAAAGTCTGGGGGGTCAAGTCAACCTAATCCCAAATCATATCTAACATCCTATGTTTAAAGAACTATGTTATCCACAAAGGGAAGCCTCTTGGACAAAATCTATTCTATACTGACCGTGCGTGCGTGTACAAGCGTCTAAGTGTCTACACTAAATGCGAGGGGGTAGGAATATTCCATGGTAACAGGACTATGAATTACTTGCATGAGGACAGAGAAGCCGAGCCATTGCTCGGTAGCTGGAAGAATGTTTATTTAAACTACTAGACAGGAATGCATCGGCTGAGGGGTGAAGCAGATAACTCGAAGGTGAAATACGGTTCTTGGCAGAGAATAGGCTGATGTCAGGCTTCGTGAGCCGCGCAGAGAATGAGACAAAGTTCATGGTCACAGATGCAGGCTCAGACTGGAGCTTTCAGAGGCAGAAGGCAAGAAGAGTTCGATGGCAGAATCAGGGCCTACTTGCCTGGACTGTAAAATGGCATAAGTGAACCATATAAAGGCGGTGGCCTTTCGTACTTAGGAATGGAATATCCGGCCCATTCATGGCGGATCAACAGAGGACATGTTAACGGTGGACGCACATGTATTTGCGTCTTCATAACTGGAACTGGAGGGAACATACATGTACTTGTAACATGCACATAGAACCGTTGGGGTCCAAGATAGGGGACATAACTGACCAGAAAAATCCATATTTCCACACGGGTGTGGGGTGGATTAAGTGGGGGCGGCTTTGGAGGGGTGCGTATTTACTCATGTGACTATCCTGTTATATAACTGCAACGCCTCATTGTCTGAGATTTTCTATGGCCGTTTCTAATGATGCTGCTGCTCTCCTGTGTGATGAAGCCATCTTGCGGACTCGAATCTCCTTGGTTCTATCCTCTACTGACTTTTTTTCTCGATAAAATTATTTTGAAAACTTTAAAATTAACCTTTACTTCTCCTTCCCCTGGTGCCAAGGATCTCTTCAGTGTATAACTCCTGAATTGTTGCTAATCTTGACCATTGATGCACAGGGGATGTAATGTTTGTCTCAGGGCTTAACCGTTTTGTGGCCGGCCTGATGGTTGTAGGCCCGTATTTGTTCTTTTAATATGCACAAATAAAGGTTTTAAAAAAAAAAAAAAAAAAAAAAAAAAAAAAAAGGCGATTTGCTTTTTGTATGTGTGCTGCAGAATGCAGCACGCATAGAAATAGCAAAAACGAGGAGAAATTAAAGTATTTCTCCTCGTGGCCCCAATCTAACACCTGCTTTTGAATGTTGTTAGTTTTTGGCGCTGCTTAGATCTACAGATTCTTGTAAATTTGGGGCAGCATCAAAAAGCAATGGATGTTGTGATGGAACACTGACAGCAATACCCATTGCATGCCCCTTTCATGCAGAAAACTGCGTGAAAGGGTACTATAATTACAAAGCAGCATTAAGCCATGCAAAGTGGCTTACGCCACTTTGTAAATATGGGGCTGGGCATTGCCACTGGAACATCGCAAAAAGTGACGTTCTGGTAGCACAATCCCCTTGTAAATATGCCCCTAAGTGCATTACGTTGGGAAAATCAAATGGGTGCCCGAACGTTCCAAAGGCAACGTTCTACTTACAGCCACAAGGCCAAGCGGCCACATCAGTTAAGGCAAATGGAAGCGAAACTAAAGTCGATAGCCTTCTAAGTCTTCGTCCAAAAGTTCTTCAACATCATTGTCAAGCGACAGTGAAGAAGATGGATGTGTGATGTCGACGTCAACTAAAGAGAAACGTGCACATGTCGGACTGGCCGCATGCAAGGAAAAATGCAAGTCAAAGAAAGATCGACAAGTGAAATCACAAAATTCATGTAGCCACTGTCCTAAAATCACTCTAAAGTTGAATGGTTGTTCGATACCTTATACCATAGACAGTGATGCGTCAATAAACATCATGCCTGAGGAGAAGTACAATAAACTGTCTCCAGTGCCCCGTCTCACACCGTCGAAGATTAAAGTATATACATGGGCTGCATCGATGCCATTAATAAGTCAAGGTTAATTTGTAGCAACCATGAAAAAGACAAAAGAACAATCACCAATTAACGCATTTCAAGGTTCTTCGTCAAGTACTCGTTTACTCAGTACTGCTGCTGAAATGGGACTGATATCTGTACATTACACCATAAATGGTCATCATGAAATAGTGAGTCAGTTTTCATCTTTGTTTCATGAATTAGTAAAACTTAGGACAATGAAAGTGCAACTGCATATTAATTAGGACATTTGTCCTATGCCTCAGCGACATTGTCGAATTGCATTTTATTTACGGGAAGCTGTTGAAAAAGAACTTTACGCTGAAAACAACAAGAGAGGGAGGGAAATGATGTAAGGAGCACTCTCAGTCCCTGAGGTAGGTATAATCATAACAACGAAAGAGTGCGCCTTTTTAGAAAAGTAGAGCACAACAGTAGAATCCAACTAGGTTCTTAATAAAGCCCTCACTCACCAACCTAGTTGGTGACATGCTTCATCATCGGGCCCCACCAGGAGAGGCCGAATGCCACCCTGGTGTGCTTCAACGCCAGAATTACTCTGGAGCTGGTAGTGTGTGTGTTTAGTGATTAGTGAAAGTGATTTAAAAATGTCTTTGTTGTGTCAATTTTTTTTTTTATTAGAAGCCAATCAGACATATATAAAAACAAAGTGTAGGACATTAGTGTTGAATAAATTGTTCTACAAAGTCCACTAGAGTGTGTCAACATGTTTCTGCCTATGTGTGGTAATTAAACAGGCATTCGTCAGGACCAGGATGAAGGTGTAAACCTCGGTGGTATGGCCCGCTAAGGCCCACCCTAACCAGGGGTTATGAATGTGAAAAATTAAAAACAGGATAAATCTGGTGTCCCCCGTGTTGAGAGGAACCAAGTTTATTCTGGATTGAGTTAACATACGCAGACAAACATAAAAGAGAAACAAACATGTAGTAGTTAGGCATGGTTGTATAGGTTTGTCTTTGTTGGACGTACAGATACTGGTGCTCTACGTGGTGCACTTAGACGGTAACACTGACCATACATGCTACTGTAAGGAATTAAGTGCACTCAAAACGAGAAGTCAATTTCTAGCGCGTGAAAATGACTAACAGAAAATGGTATGCCCATCACGTTGTCTATGGGTAATCAAGAACCTGTGCGGTAAAAACTATGCGTAAAAACTCAAAACTCAGTGATGCTGGGCACGTAATATTCACAAAACAAGTTAAGTAAAAATGTATCTCACATGTGGTGTAATCACTAACTACACCATGGGTCTCGGGAGGGGGGTGGTAGCAACAATGGCACACCCTGGAGATTGCAGAGATAAAGAACGAGAAAGTGATCAGTCGCGTCATTTGGACAAATAAACCCCGTTACTTGTCTCTTTCTGTAGTAGTAGAACTCACGCCTGCACTGCTAGGTACCCGCTTGGTACCTGCACGATCCCTCAGTAACCGGACCCTGATGGTGGTGAAGCGGGGAAACCAGCTTGTTTTAAATGCGCGGAAAGTGTCCTCGAGCTGGAAAGGCGAGGCGTCACTGTGGGCGTCATCGCGTTGACGCCAATTACATCACGCATGGGAAAGCCAATGGGAGCTATGAAGTCTCCGTGCTAATACTCAGTGACCAATCCTATCAAAGGTACTTGTAAAGCGGTTGTTGTCATAGAGATAGACAACATTAGACAAATAGGAATTACAAATAAGCGGACCGGCATGCAACAGAAATTTAATGCGTACCGCGTCCACCCGCAGTTGTCTGGGCAAAACAGCAAAAGGTTGTAGACACCATCAAGAAACAAAATATAGGGCATACATGACCCTCAAGTGGAGCATGTTTAAATGTTCAGGCTTTAGTCAGGTGCAAAAAGAAAGGGAAAGGCATATAATCCACTCGAAAGTGAGCATTTATAATCAACTAAAACATTGCTATAAGTCAGGGCACTGTTATAAAAGTAGTTCACCAAAATAGCATGGGAACCTATATCCACGGATCCCCAGTAGGTACCCACAATAGGGAAAAGATCAGTATGCTCATGCTTATTTCCGTACTACTGGGAAGAAAAAAGACACAAAGACAAAAACAAAAATGTCTAGCTTGAGCAGTAGCACCACAGTTTGCATTGGGCCAAAGAAGTGTAGAGTTGGCATTTACACTATGTACAATATACAGGACAAAAAAATGTTCATGATTAACGATTTAAAGCCGTTGCCCATGGGATATTGTCATTTAATCCTTGGTTGTGTGTGTCCAGCCTGTACACTCACCTCTGTTCCTTCTCAAAGAGGATTTTTTGGGTATTGGGTTGTACTTGTTCAATTATTGTCCACCTGAGATCATTTGTGGTGTGGTTGTGCTGTATAAAATGTTCACTTAGTTTAGTAGTGACTCTTCCACAGCGGATGTTACTCCAATGTTCACACACACACAATTTAACTTTGCGTGTGGTCATGCCCACATAACGTAACCCACACGGACAGGTGATCAAGTAGACCACATTTGTGGAGTTACAATTAGTGTGGGCTTCCTGAGTCCAAGTTTTTCCGTGTTCTAGATCTAGCATTTTTGTGTGTTTCGTGAGGTGACAGATGCTGCAGTTGGCGCAGAGAAAATGACCTGTAACTTTAGGTAGATCCCATGCCTGTTTTATAGTTGGATCTCTTACAGGGTTGTCTCTAGGACGCGTATGAACTAAGGTATCCTTGAAAGAAAAAAGAGTTTTTTCCCAGGGTCGGTTGTTACTGGTGAGTATACTCCAGTGTTTGTTTATGACTTTCTTCACAGTATTCGATGCACTGCTGAAGGTTGTCACACATGTATGGGGCAGTTCTTTTCTTTCCTTGGGGTTCTCTTCGAGTAGCGCCTCTCTGGGCTGGTTATGTGCCCTTTTTGTAGCCTTTATTGAGAATTCTGTCTGGATAACCCCTATGTTTCAATTTGGTGGTTAAATTAGATGACTGTTTTCGGAAATCATCCAGGTCGCTGCAGTTTCTTCTCACCTGTAGTTATTGGCCATAGGGTAAGGATCTCGGGTGAAAACTTGAGACTTCTAGAAGGTTATTTCTAGCCGTGGCTTTGTAATGGGTTTTGGGTGTGAGACACCCATTTGATTTTGAGATGACTACGTCAAGGAACACTACTGACTGTGAACTGCAGGTATGAGTGAATTTCAAATTCAAATCCAAGGTATTGACCCATTGCAAAAATGTCATTAGATCATTCCCGGAACCTTGCCATATCAGAGGAACATCATCTATATACCTCTTCCAAAAAATAATGGAAGAGGAAAAAGTGTTGTCAGCACTTTGAATGTATCGACGTTCAAAATCATGAACGTAGAGGCCCGCTACACTAGGGGCGAAAGTGCTGCCCATAGATGTACCAATTGACTGTAGGAAGATGTCCCCTATGTATTACAAAAAAATATGTTTAGTGCCAGGGTGGCACATTCCAGAATGAATGGCTTAGGTGTCTGGTAGTCCCAGTTGTTGTAATCCAGAGCCTCACACAGGACTCTGATGGTATCGTCCTGGGGTATACTTGTATATAGGCTCTCGATATCGAGAGTCACAAGTATGGTAGACTCAGTGTCAATAGGTAATTCTTGGAGTAAGTTGAGGAGGTTTTTTGTATCCTTAAGATAGGTCGGAGTCTGCTGGATCAAAGGCTTCAAAAATTGATCGCAGAAGCGCGACAGAGGCTCTTGTAGAGAGCCAATGCCTGAGACAATGGGGCGTCCCCGGGGGGGCATTTTGTTTTTGTGTATTTTTGGTAGTGTGTAGAAATAGGGCACTACACTGTACCCTGCTGTCAAAAAATCTGCCTCATGTCTGGTGATATGGCCTTTTTCTTCTGCCTCTCTCACAAGATTTACAATGCGAGCCTTAAACTCTATGGAAGGATCCGTGGTGAGTGGTTGGTAGTTTTTTCTGTCACTCAAAAGGCGTTGACATTCGTTGTCATAGTCCACTCTGTTTTGTATTACGACACCCCCACCCTTGTCAGCAGGTTTTATTGGTATCGCGGAATTGACTTTGAGATTGTCAAGGCCTCAAATTCCAACGCACTTAGGTTCTTAAATTGCTTGGGTTCCTCAAAAATCTCAATCTCAAGGAAAACCGCCTGTTAAAAAGCAGTGATTTCTGCTGATACTGCATGAGGCGGCGGTGTGAAAGTTGATTTGTTTCTCAAGCCAGTATCACCCTGGCTAGTGTCAGATGCTATTTCTTCTTTTCCTTCAAAGAAAGCTTTCAATTTGAGCTTCCTGAAAAAAATTGCAAGCTCACAATGGAGACGGAACCTGTCCAAAAGGGCAGTAGGCACGAACCCCAGGCCTTTTTCAAGGACTTGCTTCTCTAACGGGGATAAGGTTATGCTGGAGAGGTTAACAATTAGACTCCCTGGACACTCGTGCTTGCCTGTTGTGACTTGCTGCGAGTGTTGTTGCCCACTGGGTCGTCCTGTTCCCATCAAACTTGATTGTGTCCTCTCCTCTTTCCTCTTCCTCTCCGGCCTCTCTCTAAACAAGCATTTGCAATGCAATAGGTCTTGCATTTACTAGAGTTTGAGGTATTGGCATTGTAAATGACAATGCCTTTTATTTACTTGAAGCAAATCCATTTTGTGGTAAATGAAGCTAATGGGAAGAGAGGAGAGGATGTGAGGTGTAAAACTGTGCCCTGGTACAGGGGAGGAGATGCTAGAGAGGGGGGTTGGACTTGGAGGTGCAGGATGAAGGGCGAGGAGGGACAGTGGGGAGGAAGCAAACAAGGGTGAGCCATCACGGAGGGAAGTGGGGAGGAAACACACAGTGTGAGCACATGACGGAGGAAAGTGGGGAGGAAGCACACATGGGTGAGCACTTGACAGAGGAAAGTGGGAGGAAGCACACAGGGTGAGCACATCACGGAGGTAAGTGGGTAGGAAGCAAACAAGGGTGAGCTCACCACGGAAGGAAGTAGGGAGGAAGCACACAGGGTGAGCACATGAAGGAGGGAAGTGGGGAGAAAGTACACATGGGTGAGCACATCATGGAGGAAAGTGGGAGGAAGCACACAGGGTGAGCACTTCACGGAGGGAATTGGTGAGGAAGCACACAAGGGTGAGCAGTTTACGGAGGGAAGTGGGGAGGAAGCACACAGGGGTGAGCACATCACGGAGGGAAGTGGGGAGGAAGCACACATGGGTGAGGACATCACCTAGGGAAGTGGGAGGAGTACACATGGGTGAGCCCATCACGGAGGGAAGTAGGGAGGAAGCACACAGGGTGAGCACATCAGGGAGGGAAGTGGGGAGGAAGCAAACAAGGGTGAGCACATCATGGAGGGAAGTGGGGAGGAAGCAAACAAGGGTGAGCACATCACGGAGGGAAGTGGGGAGGAAGCACACAGGGTGAGCACATCACGGAGGAAAGTGGGGAGGAAGCACACAAGGGTGAGCACATCACAGAGGGAAGTGGGGAGGAAGCACAGAAGGGTGAGCACATCATGGAGGGAAGTGGGGAGGAGTACACATGTGTGAGCACATCATGGAGGGAAGTGGGGAGGAGTACACATGTGTGAGCACATCATGGAGGGAAGTGGGGAGGAGTACACATGGGTGAGCACATCACGGAGGGAAGTGTGGAGGAGTACACATGGGTGAGCACATCACGGAGGCAAGTGGGGAGGAAGCACAATAAACATACAGGATAATGATACACACACACTGAAAAAAATAGATTTTACCCAGAACAACTGTACTAAAACGCACAGTCCGATATTTATTAAAGTGTCGGAGTTAAACTGGAGCCTATTCCCACAATACAGCAACATTGGCACTTACAAAACATTATTTCCTCAAAGAGTGCATGTAACAAGTACGTGACACAGGGAAACAACTTCCCTTAAACCCCAAGTTTTCTTCAAAGTGATTTTACTGTAGTGCACAATGTTACAACCTTGCATTGTGGTTTCAGTTAAATACCTACTGTTGAAATGATTACACATGAAGGAACACTAAGGCAAAGCATTTATGCAGATGCGCAGAGTATGCATTTGTATTCCCCATGTTGAGGAGAGGAGGGGCATCATGGTTCACTCGAGGCTTGCCTTTCGTGAGTCACGGCCCCTCTGCACACACTACAACAGTAAAATAGTAGGTTACACTCTGCATACAGGCTACACATCTAAAAGCATTCACGCAGCCCTTTCAAGAAGCTCCATCCCGCTAAGGCAACGCCCACCTTAGTTAGGTGAAGGGGCACATTACGGCTCCTAGAAACACTACTCCGGTTAGGGGCCTCGTCCTCCAATATTAGAGGGGTAAAAGGGTCAGTGCATGGTTAGTAACATCGCTCACACTCTTTGCCCCTAGCTAGCCTTTGTACTATTTCCCAAAACGTTTGGAAAAAAGGCAAATCTGACTCCTATCCTGAGTGTTATAAAAATAAGAAGTCATTCCAGTTTGAAAACACCGACCTGTCAGCCCCCGTCCTCCTGATAGATTTACCATCCTATCGTATGTAGCCATTTTCCTATTCAGAAACCTCAGATTTGTTTTCTACATTTTTCTGTAGCACAACTGCACCTCACAGGCCTTGAGACACTTTAAATTGAGCTGTAATAAGGCTAAATTGCAACATTCTGAAACTGCACATTGAAAAATTTGTAGTTGCGAAACACTGCTGGAAATGGCAAAATGGTTAATGTGAAAATGGGCCTGAAAAGATTAGTTTCTAGAAGAAATTGTTGATCGATTGGGATCACAAATTGAGACGAAGGGATTTCTAGAGGTCGGGTGGTGGTCTCAGCAAAGACGCGGGAGGGATGGGGGATGGGGGGGGGGTCCCAGCAGCGAATCAGGAGGGATGGGGGTGGTGGTCCCAGTAGAGATGTGGGGGGGGGGTTGTGGTCCCAGCAGTGACACAGAGGGAAGGGGGGTGGTGGTCCCATCAGCGACGCAGGAGGGATGGGAGTGGCCCAGCAGCGACGTGGGAGGGATGGAGGGGGTGGGCCAGCAGCGACGGGGGAGGGATGGAGGGGGTGGGCCAGCAGCGACGGGGGGGGGGGCAGTGTTTAGCATATATTTGTGTTTCACCGATATGATGGGAAACTTTGCATTGCATATACTAAAAACACTATGTAAGACACATTAGACTTCGACGCGGGAGAGATGGGGGGGGTGAGGAGTGGTCCCAACAGCGATGCGGGACGGATGGGGGGGTGGTCCCAGCAGCGACACAGAGGGATTGGGGTGGTGGTCCCAGCAGCGACGCGGGTGGGATGGGCGGTAGGTCCCAGCAGCGACGCAGGAGAGATGAGGGTGTGGGGGTGGCCCAGCAGCGAGGCGGAAGGGATGGAGGGGGTGGGCTAGCAGCGACGGGGGGGGGGGGGGCAGTGTTTGGCATATATCTGTGTTTGTCAGTTGCGATGGGAAACTTTGCATTGCATATTTGTAAAAACACTATGTAAGACACATTGGACTTCATTCATTAGGTACGGCAGTGTCGAGCAACTAACCCAGCCTGCTATGCAGAAACCTAACGGGAGCATCGTGGCGCCACAGGGGACGGCCTCAAGCACGGAGCGGCACAGGCAATGAGAAGATAATTTTTATTATACTGTCGCAGGCAAGAGCGGTAGCGGATGAGCCAACCTGCCTGCACCTTTCAGCAAACAAGCACTGCCCGCTGGAAGCAGACCCCGTCTTCTCACCCCCTGCGTGGCGCTTCCCAACACACGCAAAGGTCACACTTGCAAACGGTCGACTGAAAACGGGGAGAGCTTACCGCCATAATGGGAATAAAAAAACAAGCAGACCCCGTCTTCTCACCCCCTGCGTGGCGCTTCCCAACACACGCAAAGGTCACACTTGCAAACGGTCGACTGCAAACGGGGAGAGCTTACCGCCATAATGGGAATAAAAAAACAAGCCCGGAAGACAGTGCATTTCAGAAACAAGCCCGACGGAGCGTGGCGCGCGCGCGCTTGGGGGCGGGAGAGCGGATCCTTTGAAGTGCTCCCTTCCTGTGTTGGGCACAGCTGTTCCGTGTTAATCCCCTCAAGTGTATTTATGACATTTTGATTGGATTATTTTCGTTAAACCACTCTTAAAGCATGTACGTTTTGCAGTACACAAAGGAAGGCATACACTAGCTGGAGACCAGTGCCCTGCAAAGTAAAAGACGGTGAAAGAAAGACAGCGCATTTCAGAAACAAGCCCGGAAGACATTTCAGAAACAAGCCCGGCGGAGCGTGGCACGCGCGCGCGCGCTTGGGGGCGGGGGAGCGGACCCTTTGAAGTGCTCCCAAAAGGCGGAGTGCATGGCGGCACCAAGCGCGTGATTGTGCGCGTGCTAGCAATGCAATCCGCTTTTTGGGAGCACTTTTAAAAGCCCCTATAGTCTCGCTTTGCGATCGCTTATGCGATAGCAAGGCGAGACCTAAAAAGGGCGGGCGGTAGGTGTTTTGTTGGAATTGTGGTGCTTGCATAAAGCCAGGGTTCCATCCCATCATCGGGACCTGAGGAAAGTGGAAGTGCATCGGATGCATCCCTCCACCTGGCATCGGATAATGATGCCACATAGGTTGTGGAAAACTTGGTCTTGCAGTACCTCTTGTTCCACCTCCCTGCCTTTGTTTGTAACTACCATTACTTGAACCACTTGACATGGAAGAATTATCGTCAGAGAGGTCTGAGTTGGAATTACTCCTACTTGATGGATATGAAATTTTGTTACCTTGTGATGTCTTTATTAATTTTGTCCAGTCTCTTTTTATATCCCGTTAGGGTAGTTTTGAAGTGGTTTTCTGTTTGTTGAATCTCAATCATGAGTGTTTCTGAAAGTCTTACTGCTGTTTTTATTATTAGCACAAACCAATCGCGTGTACAGTGCCACGCGATCATCGTCCACTCTTTCCTAAAGGTAGCATCCTCTAGAAAGATACGTGGGGCATTTGTAACTAGAAGGCCCTCTGGCGCAGTGTTAGTGCGCAAATATTCGGTCAAAATTGTCCTGTGTAAAATAGTCCGGATCCTATTTCTCTTTTGCTCTGACAATTTGTTTCATTCACTAGTATGGTTTATGGCCTGCGAGATAGCAGGATCAGCGAAAAGGGAATGGCGTGCCAAGATGGCATCCACCTCAGACTCAGAGTAGGTGAGACACAAATTATCCATGATGTTAGAGGAAGTGAGATATCAAATGTAAATGAAATAACTAGAAGGTTGGTAAAGTTATGGCCTCCTAAAAAAATGACTAGCTCTCACAGCTGCGCACTGCTAAATATGCTGAAAACAACAAGAGAGGGAGGGAAATAATGTAAGGAGCACTCTCAGTCCCCCAGGAAGGTATACTCATAACAACGAAAGAGTGTGCCTTTTTAGAAAAGTAGAGCACAACAGTAGAATCCAACTAGGTTCTTAATAATGCCCTCACTCACCAACCTAGTTGGTGACATGTTTCATCATCGGGCCCCACCAGGAGAGGCTGAATGCCACCCTGGTGTGCCACCTTTCTCCCACAAGATGTTACTATGTTACTCTCTTTTCTTGGCATGGCCAGATACTGCTCTAGGTGCATACGAGATTTTGCCACAGTTAGTGCCCCATTAAGAGACTTAGGGCCATATGTAGGTAATTTCTATTTACCGATTCCTAAATACCGAATTTTACCGATTCGGTATTTAAGAATTGGTAAATAGAATGTAGGTAAAAAATCGGTAAATTTTACCGATTTGGTAATATTCGTTATTACCGATTCGGTATTTACCGAATCGGTAATAAGGAATACCTTCCTAGTCATTCCTATGGGCCTGGAGGCCCATAGGAATGAATGGGAAGCCATTCACTATTACCGATTCGGTAAATACCGAATCGGTAATAGGGGGAGCATATTCAAAGGTGGCAGGGTGTCACATTGAAATCCTGTCGCACCCCTGAATCGTGCATGTGTGCACATGTGGCGCACATACATGCCCTAAGGGCATGTATGTCTGCCACATGGCATTTCTAGAAAAGCAAACAATTGCTTTCTAAAAGGTATTCGGTATTTACCAACCTGTAGTTGGTGGTAAATAACGAATCCTTAAAACAAAAATGCACTCGCTTGAGTGCTCCCTACATAGGATTTAAGGATTCGGTAATTTACCGATTCGGTATTTTACCGATTCCTTAAAATAACGAATCGGTAAATTACCGAATCCTTAAATCCAGCCTCCTACATCTCAATTGCCTAAATACCGGTCGGTAACCTGAAATTTACCGATTTTCAGCCGTTACCGACCGGTATTTAGGTACCTACATATGGCCCTTAATGAAAGGAAATGCTTCATTTCAATGGTCACATGAATTTAAACAAAGCTTCATGAAAATCAAACATGCAATTGAGAACACCACTGAAATGGCTTACTGTGATCCGAAGCTACATACAGAAGTTGTTGTGGCTACAAGCCTAGTAGGGTTGGGCACGATCCTTGCTCAACACAATGGACATCCAAATGTTCAAATGCATATTGTAGCTTATGCTAGCAGATGTTTGTCACAAAATGAACGTGCCTATACACAACCTGAAAAAAGAAAGTCTAGCTGTGGTGTGGGCTTGTGAACATTTTCCCGTGTCTCTATATGGAAAGCATTTCACTCTTGACAGATCATCAAGCATCGCTTTGGCAATCCCAAAGCCAAAATGCCCCCTCGCATTGAGAGGTGGTGGTTGGAGCTGCAGGATTATGACAACACTATTGTGCACCAACCAGGGAAAGATAAAAACCCTTTTGACTACTTTTCACAAGTGCCAGTACAGTGTCTTAGTACCACTTTCAAAACTGCTGAAGCCTCCATTAACTTCATCGTAAAGTCCAGTACACCTGCAGCTATATCAATAGAACAAGTCATTGCTGCCAAGAGCACAGACAGTGATATGCTAATACTCAAAGAAATTATTGCACATCAATCCTAGAAACAGCACACTCGACCTCTTACAATTGACAGAGAATATCAGAAATTCAAAAATGTGAAAGATGAACTTTCCATTACCCAAGAAGGTATCATCTAACGAGGTACCGGAGAGTCTGAGACAGAAAGTCATTGAAGAGGCACATGAGGGACATCATGGAATTGTCTCTACTATGCGAGCTTTATGAGACTGAGTTTGATTTCCTCACCTTGATGAAAGAATTGAAAAGGGAATTAAAGGCCTATCATTTGTGCAACTGTTTATCTCCCAAAACAACCTAGCATCCATTGACCATGTGCGATCTTCCAAAACATGTGAGGGAGAGGATTACTGTTGACTTCTTTGGACTCCTTGAGAATGCACTTCATTTAATGGGAATCATTGATGAGTATTCTCATTTTCCCTTGATAGAAGACCTGTCGTCGATCACACAGGAAAAGGTCATTGAGAGGCTAGATTGTATTTTTGAAACATGGGTCATTCCTTCAGTTCTGATGTCTGACATTGAGCAACCCTTCGACAGTCGAGAATTCAAAGACGTTCTTACTCATCTGAATGTGAATCAGAAAAGCATACCTCTTTGACCACAAGCAAACAAGGTTGTTGAGCGTTTTATGAGCACCCTAAAAAAGAATGTTCAGCGTGCTGCACTGGAAAAGCTTAAACCAGCTCTTCATTCTGTTCTTTGTGTATACTGGTTGATTCCCATTCAACTACAGGTGAAAGTCCTGAAACCATGACGTTTGGAAAAGCCATGCAGTTCAAGCTGTCACAATGGACCACTAAAAGAGTGATTTATGATGATGAGGAGCTTCGTCAAACAAATCCATGTCACAAATATAAAATAAAGACCTATGCAGACAAATGCGGATGTTCAAGGAGCACTGTCTTTACAGAAGGAGATGAGTCCTTGTCATACAGAAACAAAAACGCAAGTCTGATGCTCCTTTTGATGCTGACCCACTGAGAGTTGTGACTAGTAAAGTACACATGGTGACTGCTCACTGTCCTGAAAATTGCATTACGCGAGTGTTAGAAGGTGGTTCTGACACTATGGGCCGCCCCGATTTTTTGTTTTTTGAGCACCTTATTGTTGAGCTTTTACTGTTGGGGAGCCTCATAAGTTGGGACTCACCCACAGTGAACTTAGGATGGAAGAGACATGCCAGGGAAAATCAGTGTGTTTTACTGTGTTTTCACTTCCTTATTCCCCTATGGGAATGTGGAGCCAGGGGCTAGATTAACTTCAAGTAGGCCTACAGATTCCAGACACGCACTTAAGTCCAATGTAGCAAATGTGAAAAGAAGTATTCTGCAGAGTCCAAAGTCATATTTGTACTGCTTTTGGGTCATCCAGAACTGTCATATTTCTCTGAGCCATGACCAGACCCAGGCTGAGGGCTGACCTCAGCTGGATGGATTGATAACCTTTCTTCCACAAGCGAGGGCCTCCTCTCCACGAAGAGGAGATGGGTGGGGCTACAGGCCAATCCATCAACCGCTGTCGCTGGGTGCCAGGCACCAGGCTGCACCAAGGAGGGAAGGCAGCTTGGGGAGAAGGTGCTTCCGAGACATGTGGCAGAAACCCTGGACGACGCCATTTTGAACAAGCTCAGAGGCTGGACAAGAAGGAGGGAGCAGGGGCAGGGACGTGATGTGTCGCTGTTTGATAGGACCAACAGAGACTTGAGGGCGGAGGAGAGTGTTCCCAGTGGCTGGGGCTGGTAAAGAGGAGCATAATGCCTAGCCAGGCCTTTGGAAATCTGCCGTTTTGATGCTTTGTGGCCCCCAGAGGAGGGGGGTCACCCTCACTTGTGAAAAGGGGTGCAGGGGGGTTGCAGGAGCACCGCAGTCGCCCCCAGCATAAAGAAGAACAGTCCACCCCTACGTTTCACGGGGCATCTGAAAGAATAACCCCTCAAGGGCTCAGCCAGCCTGTAACACCTTCTAGGCTGAAACTTATGTTCTACAGCTGAGGGTGTACTATGAAGTGCATCATGGAGTGAAGGGCTGAGTTGGGGATGTCTGGAGAACGGCATCCCCTGGAGGTGAAGTGGTGTAATTGCACCGAAATGCATTTACTATTGGTTATTTCTTTTTAGGTGGACTGAAAGTCACATGTGTAAAGTGAAGTACCTGTGTAAGGTGATGTTAAGCTAAATGGAGTTATGTTGCTGGACCTTCCTGCTAGGGGGTCTGGCTGTATTTACGTAATCCCATGCTTTTACCTGTGATTCCTTTTAAAGTGAAGAGGCGCACTGCAGGAGAAGTGTAGTTGCCAGGAGTACTTCTTTTGAAGGGACTGTAAGTCACATGTGTAAGGAGATGTCATAAGCCAAGTGGGGCTATGTTGCCAGACAGTCCTGCTAGGGTGTCTGGCTGTATATGCGCAATCCTGTGATTTCATCTGTGATGCCCTTAGGGGCTGTAATTGCAATGCATTCAAATGATCCACCAAGGTGATGAGTACTGTCATTCTAAAGTGTGCGTAAACATGGATTCTTGCTGCTGCGCTTAGGTGAAGACCCCAGACTGCTAGCCCTTAAGATATAGAGGTGCATACTTTATGGTCAGTAGGAGATGCTCAGTCAGGGTCATGTGTCACCAAGGCAGGTTTACCCCTTTTTAATGCTTGTTGAGGTAATGGGGTGGGTCGCCACTGGGATGGTGCCAGTGTGCAGGGCCCTTGCTCCAGGTTATGTTCAACTAACTGCATTGGGGGCAAGTTGATGTGCATATATGGGAGTGGTGGTACTAGACCCCACCCCCCCTGCGGGAGGAGTGGAGATGTTATGCAATGTCACAAAGTAATTCCAACAGCTTATGTATATTTGTAAATTGGTGCATAGTATTGAGTGGTGTGTGTGTTTAATAAATGTACTCTTACTTTTATAAAGCAAAGTACAGACTGGACAATCAATTATTGAGTGTTATTTTTGTGCACCTGCAAATGGCGATTACTAGCCCACACCACCTCCCTTGAGTAAGCCTCAGACTGCTCTGCAACGCTACCCTCTGAGAGTCAGGCGCTACAATTGGGTGTTTGGTTCCCAGTGAAGGACAAATGTAGTCATGTTATTGTGCAGGCCTCACAGATGCTGCCTCGTTTTCCAACAGCGAGATTCTCCTCATTTCAAGCACCTGCCTTGACATTTGCCAACTCCAGAGTCGAGCACCAAAACATGATGAATATATGAATTAGTTGTACTTTTTATTTAACAAAGGGAGAGATGTAGTGTCTTGTGAGTTAGAGATGACAGAACCCTTTTGGTTCCTGAAGGGCTCTGTAGAACAGTGACGTGACTGTTGGGGTGTGGTTGATAGAATGAATATGTCTTGTTAGAACACGTGGTGTTACCACGCGGTAGGTAACAACGCGGTCGTTACAACGACCACATTGTTACCATGCTTGGCTTTACATCGCAAGTCATTTCTACGACTTGCGCTAGATGGCGCGCTGGACTTAGGAATAGTATAAATTACTATTCCTGTTAGCGCAACAGCAGGGAATGTGTTGGATTTAAAACCTAATGAAAATATTTATTTGGGTTTACTTCAAGGCAATTATAGAATCCCGGATTCCTTTGTTATATCCAGTAGCCTGTTGTAAAGAAATGTCTCAATCAGAGGTGGAGTCTATCCTGATATTACTGTATTACCAGGAATGGGTAAGGTTACCAATGATGAAGCATGTCACAAATAAATGGGTAAGGTATCTTTTTACAGAAACATCTCTTTCTCTTGGTAATCAGTTAAATGGTTACTGCTGGTAACTGTTACATTTCTTGTGGTTTACTATGGTGTCGTAGGCCACAATGAGGTTGAAAAACCTCAAGCTAGCTGGCCCTCAATGATAGTAATGAGGAGCTGTCTCTGATGTCTGCCAGTGCTGGCTCTCTTACCCTAGCTTGTTGTGACCCTGTTTGGAAGTCATGCAGATGGTGCAGTTCAGCTTAGTCTTGGAGATAAGCTGCAGCAATTCTTGACAGACTTTGGTTGGCATATACAAGACCTGGTATCATGCTCAAGCTTGCTAGAACAAAGGGAGCTGTTGTTGATTTTAATTAGACATGGGGTGATAATTGTGATAGGGACTACACCAGTTGACAGAAATTAATCAAGGAGGTCATGCCGTTAACCAGGGAGGCAGTGACTGGCTTAATGCAGGAAGTGGTTCCTCTGGAAGAGTAGATGCTTTAATCTTAGAGGCCAGCTGGATATTTTCTCATCAGAAATTGGGTTGAAAAAGGTAACGCCTCATTTAACTGGGTACGGGTGACAGGAAGATATGGAGATGATTAAGGATTATTCACAATTGCATCATTGATCTTTGTCATTTTTTTGTTAAAAAGCAATAGTATTCACATTGCAATAAGTATTCACATTGTTGAGCAGTGGAATGTAGGTATTTTCTTTGTTTGTTTCATTATGTTATCACCGCATCTGGGTTTTTTGTTCTCTAAATGGGCCTTTGATAATTTCTATTGTTGCTCTTGTTTGATGTAGTTTCTTTAGTAGTCACAGGTCATGATTAAACAATTCTTTCATTGCATTGCTGATTCTATTACAAGAGCAAACTTGTATCAAACTGGACCCCTCTTACTTCTGTTGTGTTATACTTCCAGCTTCACTCTGGTGAATACAAAGTATTTAGGGACTCATTACAATGGAGGTGAACCAGCCACCGGCAACCTGTCGGTGGCGGGTTCACCGCCACTGTGCGGCCATTCTCCACCCAGCTGATAAGGATGGTGGGTGGAGTGCTGGCGGACAGAAAGCCTGTCCGCCATGGGTCCGACACAGGCAATCATTATGATTGCCTGTCGGACCCGGAAAGCATACCTAGATTAGTGGCGGTACCTAGCAGGCACTGTCCACCACATTAGGATGCTTCATCCCCGCCAGCCCTGAATGGCGGCTCAACCACCATTCAAAGGCTGGCTGAGATTGACTTTGGGGGCCTGTAGCTTGCCCCCCTTAAGCAGGGGCACCCTAGTTTTGCACATAGGTCCCCTCCAACATTTCCCTACAACATGTGGCAGGCAGCGCGTGGTGCCTGCCACGTAGTGCAGGGAAATGCAAAACTTGCATTTTACCATTGCGGCGGGTGCTGCAGCCTGCAGTACCCGCTGCAATGGTAAAGATGCTCAATGCGACCGCCACCGTTGCGGTCGCATCGTAATTCCATGTGCGGGACCGCCGTTATATAGGCGGCCGGTCCCAATTCCCGTGACGATGGCGGATGGACTAAAGTCTGTCCACCATCGTAATGACTTAGTTTTCTTTGCAGGCTATTTTTGTTGACTGGAGAGGTTTATGATTGTGCTTGACATTAATTACTGGCTCACGGTGTAGGTGTACTAACTCTAGCATTTTAATTAATGCAATGTGTTAAAAGTTTGCTTTTTTTTATTTTCATTGCAAATTTAAATGTTCATGTTTGCTTTCTTTGCCCTGTTATACTGTGCACATATATTTAAAGTTAATTGCCTAATAGGGGAAAGTTTATTATTAGTCTAATTTAAGAATAAGTAGTTTGCATCAAAGTATTTAAAAAAGTAATATATATATATATGTGTGTGTTTGGATATATAAATATATATATATCTCTCAATGGTCCGTTTTTCCTCAACACAAAGGAATCAGCACTCGCGGGGGTAAGTTCAATATTTTAATAGAAGCTCGTGCAGATACAGAAGTATTTCTGCTCAATGTTACCTGGCGATAGCCGAAACGTGTCTGTATCTGCACGAACTTCTATTAAAATATTTACCTTACCCCCGTGAGTGCTGATTCCTTAGCACCCGTCCGTGAGTGCACGGGCAAAGGTGACAAGGAGCAGTAAATATTTATATCACATGTGATTTGAAATAACCACTCTGCAAACTCACCTCTTGGCACACTATGGGTTGGGGGATGAAGTCCACTTTACTCCAGAGGGACTTTGGGGGCCAAGATGCCCTCCTGGTGCCTCCTGTAAGTCCTGCGCAGCGGAATTTCCTGAGCGCTGGTTGGAGGCCCAGCCCCCTTTCTGCACCACTCTGCAAACGCAACTACTACATTATAGTTAGAAATTAGCATTTAAAAAACCTTAGCAATTCACTGAAAAATACATAGGTTTCCGGGACGTTATAGTTAGGAATTAGCATTTAAAAAACCTTTGAAATTCACTGTAAAAACCATAGGATTCTGGGACGTTATAGTTAGGAATTATCATTTTCAAAAACCTTTGAAATTCACTTAAAAAACCAGAGGTTTCAGGGACGTTAAAGTTAGTAATTAGCATTTAAAAAACCTTAGAAATTCACTGAAAAAAACACAAGTTTTAGGGACGTTATAGTTAATCTGATATTTCACTTGTGCAAAACCAGAGAAATTCGGCCGTTATAGTTAGCTGAGCTAACTATAACTTGCGCCCCCGCAATGCACTGCTGATGATGTCACATATTACATCACTCATGACATGGCCAGTGACATCACTGATGACATCTCAAATGACATCACAAGCCCATATGATGATGTAAATAATTTTTAAATTGGTTATACATAAAATGATTGTTGGAAGGCGGACCCCGAGGAGTCGGCGAGACCACCAAGGGGGGGCCCTCACACTGTACGAAGTAGCCGAGCGCTGCTGAGAAGTCTCCTGAGAGATCCTTCTCCTATCACGTACTAGCACAGTAACACCACCACACAGGACTCAAGGAGGTTGTCTCAAGACAAGCAATTCTTTATCAGCAATAAAAAGGTTACGAGGTCAATATTTACACGAAGGGATCGAGGGATCCACCAAAAGTCTCAGTGTCTCTTTGGAAGGGTAGGGGTAACGGGACAGTCTTTGGCAGGAGTGCGGTACGAGGGTACCTGGGGCCCAGTTCTTATCCTCAAGCTGGAGGACCTCCGGATCTCGGAGGGGTCGAGCCGCGACGGCGTCAGCAGGGCTCCGGCGTACAGTTCGTGGAGAGCCGCGATCCAATCAGCAGGGCTCTCAAGATGGTTTCTGCTCAGCTCGAGCCGCGACGTCGTCAGCAGGGCTCGAGGGAGGTTTCAGCGAGGTTGGGCCACGACAGCGTCAGCAGGGCTCCGATGTTCCAGGTGGCTTCAAAGTGTTCACAAGAAGGAGCCGCGACGCAGTCAGCAGGGCTCGTGATGGTTCCGACAAGAGTTCTTCTCCGTAGGGTCAGCCGCGATTCAATCAGCAGGGCTCTCGACTCCGGGATACAACTGCCGATCTGTGGCGGGGTCGCCCCAGATATAGGTCTGGAGCCCTTTGATGTCCGGACCCAGGCGCCCGGGGGGGGCGGAGAGGCCGGGTGGAGGTGGCCAGACGCCCAGCAGGAGAGGCGCCAGGCCCAAGGGAGTTGCAGGGCGATCACACCTCGAGAGGGGAGGACAGTTGGGGGTCCCATCGATACTGTCCTCCGCCGGGGGCGATGAATGGTTCCTGCGGCACCCCCTGGCCAGTTCGTGGTGCCTCGATGTCGGGGCTTCGCTGGGGTCGAGGCCGGGTTGAGCGGGGTCGCGCTGGCTGGCGCACAGAGTCACGTGGATGCCAACAAGATGGCGGAGCCACGAGAGGTATGCGACCTCGTGCCGCTCCGGATGAAGGGCCTCGGTGCAGTTCAGAAGGGTGGCCTGTGAAGGCCGGGGCGGGGAACAGGCACAATCCCCGGGGGTAAGGACCAAGCCACGAGGCCGGGTCCAACAGGCGTCCTCCCCAGCCGAAGGCATGGAGAGTCACCCATCTCCTTGGGGATTCTCCTCGTCAAGGCGGAAGAAGCGGGACAGGCCGTCGGCGTTGGCGTGGTCATTGCCGGGCCGGTGTTCAACGTCAAAGTCCATCCCTTGTAGCGAGATGGACCATCGCAGCAGCTTGGGGTTCTCGCCCCGCATTTGCATTAACCACCGCAGGGGCCGGTGGTCGGTCTGGACCCGGAAGTGGGTACCGAAGAGGTAGGGCCGGAGCTTCTTGAGGGCCCACACTACAGCGAAGGCCTCACGCTCGATGGTGCTCCATCGTTGCTCCCGGGGCAGTAGCCGTCGGCTGATGAAGGCCACTGGTCGGTCGAGCCCCTTTTCATCGGCCTGGGACAGGACGGACCCGATCCCATACTCGGAGGCGTCCGTCTGCACCACGAACTCCTTATTGTAGTCAGGGGCCTGCAGCACCGGGGCAGTACACATGGCTGTCTTTAGGGTGTCGAAGGCTGCTTGGCAGCGGGGTGTCTAGTGCACCTTCTTGGGCTGCTTTTTGGACGTTAGCTCTGTGAGGGGGCCAACAATGCTCCCATAGTCCCGGATAAACCGCCGGTAGTATCCGGTGAGACCCAGGAAGGCCCGGACAGCGGTCTGGGTAGTGGGGGGTTCCCAGGCCTGGATGGCATCTATTTTCGGTTGGAGAGGGGCCACCTGCCCGCTCCCTACTTGATGGCCCAGGTAGGTCACGGATCCGTGGCCGATCTGGCATTTGCTGGCCTTGATTGTGAGCCCGGCCCGCTGGAGGGCGACCAGGACGGCTTTAATGTGAAGGAGGTGCTCTGCCCAGTTGTGGCTGTACACGGCAATGTCATCTAGGTAGGCCGCGCTGAAGGCCTCAAGCCCGGCCAAAACCTTGTTCACCAGTCTTTGGAAAGTGGCCGGGGCGTTCTTCATTCCGAAGGGCATCACCCGAAAGTGGTAATGCCCATCCGGGGTCGAAAAGGCGGATCTTTCCTGGGCGCCGGGAGTGAGCTGGATCTGCCAGTACCCGGCGGTGAGGTCCAGCGTGCTCAAGTAGCGAGCGGCTCCTAAGCGGTCGATGAGTTCGTCGGCCCGGGGTATAGGGTGGGCGTCCGTCTTGGTCACTGCATTCAGGGCTCGGTAGTCCACGCAGAATCGTAACTCCGGGGGGTGGCCGGGAGCTGCGGCCTTTGGCACCAGGACGACAGGGCTGGCCCACGGGCTGTCGGAGGGTTCGATGACCCCCAGGGCCAGCATCTTCGTTACTTCGGCCTGGATGCATGCCCGCACTCGGTCGGGTACCCGGTAGGCTCTGTGTCGCACGGGGGGGCTCTCCCCGGTGTCGACGTCGTGGACGCACCAGTGGGTCACCCCCGGGGTGAGGGAGAAGAGGGCTGCGTAGTCCTGCAGCAGTTGCTGGCAGTCGTTGCGCTGTTCTGGAGTCAGGGAAGAGGCGAGTTGGACACCTTTGATTGATCCATCATGGACGTTGGACTGCAAGAGGTCGGGCAGGGGCTCGGAGTCGTCCTCGCCCCCCTCGTCGGTCGCCAGTAGCAGGCTCAGTTCGGTCCGGGCAAAGTGGGGTTTTAGCCTGTTAGCATGTAGGACCCGGAGGGGGTTCCGGGGGGACTCCAGGTCGACCAGGTAGGTGACGGGACTTTTCCTCTCCACCACCTTGAAGGGCCCGGTCCACTTGTCCTGGAGGGCGCCGGGTTCAACCGGGGCCATGACCCATACTTTCTGACCTGGCTCGAATTCTATGGTAGAGGAGTTCCGATCGTACCACCGCTTCATGTCCTCCTGGCTGGCCTCGAGGTTGGCTTCGGCCATGGCTCGGAACTTGCGGGTCTGGTTTCGGAGGGTCAGGAGGTATCGGTAGACATCAGGAGGGGCGCCTTGGGGCTTCGTCTCCCAGCCCTCCTTGACCAGGCTGAGCGGTCCGCGGACCGGGTGTCCGTACAATAGTTCAAACGGGCTGAACCCCAGGGACTTCTGCGGGACCTCCCGATAGGCAAACAGGAGGCACGGCAGCAGGACATCCCATCTCCGCCTGAGGGGCTCTTCCAGGCCCTGGATCATTCCCTTTAGTGTTCTGTTGAACCGCTCAACCAGTCCGTTCCCCTGAGGGTGATAGGGGGTCGTGAACTTGTATGTGACCCCGCACTGCTGCCACAGGGACCGCATGTACCTGGAAATAAAGTTCGTGCCTCTGTCGCTCACCACTTCGCGGGGAAATCCCACTCGGGAGAAGATCCCCATTAAGGCCCGGCCAACCACGGGGGCCGTTATAGTTCTTAGCGGGACCGCCTCCGGGTACCTGGTGGCGTGGTCCACGAGGACCAGGATGAAGCGGTGGCCCAGGGCGGTCTGGGGGTCCAGGGGCCCCACGATATCGATTCCGACCCGTTCAAACGGGGTGCTGACGGCTGGAAAGGGTTGGAGGGGGGCCTTGACCCGACCCCCCGTCTTCCCGCTGGCTTGGCAGGTCTGGCAGGACCGGCAGTGGTTGTCCACGTCTCTCCGCATCCGGGGCCAGTAGAAGTGGGTCACCAGACGGCTGTACGTTTTGTCTTGCCCCAAGTGTCCGGCGAGGGGCACATCATGTGCCAGGTTGAGCAGGAACTCCCGGAAGCGGAGGGGAACCACCAACACTCGGCTGGCCCCGAGTTCTGCCACTTTTTGCTCACTGTATAGCAGGCCCTCGGCCCAGTAGACCCAGTGGGTGCCGGTCTGGTCCCCGTTGGTTTGGGCGGACGCTTGCTGGCGGACCCCTTCGAGAGTGGGGCAGGACTGCTGCTCTTGTTGGAACTGCTCCCGGGTGGGGCCCCCTTCGTGTCGCCATTGTGTCAGCACTGGTAGGGCGCACGGGGAAACCATCTCTTCGGGGGAGGATTCACTAGGTCCAGGGTCGGTGTCCGCCTCCCCCTCGCTGCTGGCGGGAGGGGGTGCGAGCCCCTCGGGCTGGGCGGCCCCGGAGGCCGAGGATGAGTGGGGGGCCCGGGCGGTCATGGACCGGGTGATGGCGCAGGCCCAGTCAGATAGTCCCAGCATTCGGAGGTGCTCTCGTCGCTCTACTTGAGCCCAGGGGGAACTCTCCAAGTCGTTCCCCAGGAGGCAGTCGATGGGGGCGTCGTCGCGTACCGTCACCTTCAGCAGGCCCGTCACCCCTCCCCACTCGAAGGGGACCAGGGCCATCTGGCACAGGCTTTCGCTGTTGTCGGCCGTCCGGACGGGGCACAGCACATTCGGTAGGATCTGTTCGGGGGTCACCAGGTGGCAGCGGACAGCGGTGACACTGGCGCCGGTGTCACGAAGGGCTTCGGCCCGTTGTCCATTGACCGTGACCTGCTGCCGGTACTTCTGGGTGTTGCTTGGGATGGGGGTGCAGGGCACCATTTCTCGGCTACCCAGGCAGACCAGGGACATGGCTGCCGGCTCCCATTCAGTGGTCCCTCGGTCGAGGGTCTCCTCTTCCTCTTCTTCTCCTCCCAGGGCGGCGGCCGCCAGCTGTCGGGGCGGGAGCCCGCCGGCCCCGTTTCTTCGGTTCAGGGGGCAGACCGGATCGCTGGCATAGTGTCTGGTTTGTTGGCAGCCGTAGCACGTTACTGGTGGCCGTGGTCCGGATCTGGCCGGGGGCGCCCCCCTTCGGGCTAGGCTCGGGGAGAGTTGTAGCTGCGGTGGCCCTCGAGGGGGGCTCCTGGGGGCCCCGGCGGGAGGGTCTCGGTTCCTGTTCGGCCCTCCCCCTCCACCGCGTTGGCGGGGGGGCCCGGTGGGGTTCCTCTGGTACTCCCCCATTGAGTTCCGGGGGACCCGGGAGTTGACCCATCGATCGGCCTCGACCGCGAGTTTTCGCGGGTCGGTCATTTTGCTGTCGAGGAGGTGCTGTCTCAGTTCCACGAAGCAATTGTTGGAGAGATGTTCCCACACGATGAGGTCGACCAGCTGCCCGTAGGTGGTTACTTTGCTACCTTTGATCCACCCTTCTAGGGCCCGACTGAAAAAGTCCACATACTCCACCCAGGTGGTACCCGGGATTTTCTTGCAGTCTCTGAACCGCTGGCGGTACATTTCCGCGGTTAGCCCGTAGCGGGTGAGCAGGGCCTCCTTCATGTGATCGTAGGAGGTCATCACCTCCTCCGGCAGCTGGAGCAGTGTGTCTCGACCCTCACTCAGGAACCGCCCCCACAGGCCCGCGCCCCAGTCTTTTTGGGGCACCCGATGAGAGGTCATGGCCACCTCGTAGGCCTTGAACCATTGTTGGATGTCGTCATTCTTGTAGTACTCCTTGACGACCTCTTTCGGGATATGTACCTTGGTCTCGGAAGGCGGTAGAGGGTCTCTAGTACTGGGGGCGTTGGTCCCTCCGTTCTTGGCCTTGATTTCGAGCTCCTTGAGACTGCGCTCGTGCTCAAGGGTCAGTTTCTTTTCCTCCAACTCCCGGTGTCGTCTCTTCTCCTCTATCTCCTCTTGAAGCTCGCCGTCCAGCCGCAGTCGTGCGAGCTCTAGCTCGTGGTTCCGGACCTTCACCCGCTCTCGTATTTCTTCTTCGGAGAGGCCGGTTTCTAGGCTCTTTCTTCCTCCGGTTGCCGGAGTCAGTGCGGTTGATGTGGTCTCAGTCAGGGGCAAGGGACCCTCTTCCTGGGAGGGGCCCGCCACGGGCTCCAGCCATGTCCTCAGAGCTTTCTGCATGTCCTCTTTGGTACCTAGGCCGGTGGTTGCAATGCCTTTGTCTTTGCAGAACTGTTTTAACTCTTTGTGCGTATATTCTTCCAGCCGTTCGGGCTGGAACTCCATTGTCGCGTTGTTTTCCTGGCTGCTCATGATTACTGTACGTTTGGATGGGTAGCTAGTGGGTACTGGCTGGTACGTACTGCGTTCGGCTCGGATCCCGTCGCTGGCCACCAAATGTTGGAAGGCGGACCCCGAGGAGTCGGCGAGACCACCAAGGGGGGGCCCTCACACTGTACGAAGTAGTCGAGCGCTGCTGAGAAGTCTCCTGAGAGATCCTTCTCCTATCACGTACTAGCACAGTAACACCACCACACAGGACTCAAGGAGGTTGTCTCAAGACAAGCAATTCTTTATCAGCAATAAAAAGGTTACGAGGTCAATATTTACACGAAGGGATCGAGGGATCCACCAAAAGTCTCAGTGTCTCTTTGGAAGGGTAGGGGTAGCGGGACAGTCTTTGGCAGGAGTGCGGTACGAGGGTACCTGGGGCCCAGTTCTTATCCTCAAGCTGGAGGACCTCCGGATCTCGGAGGGGTCGAGCCGCGACGGCGTCAGCAGGGCTCCGGCGTACAGTTCGTGGAGAGCCGCGATCCAATCAGCAGGGCTCTCAAGATGGTTTCTGCTCAGCTCGAGCCGCGACGTCGTCAGCAGGGATCCGAGGGAGGTTTCAGCGAGGTTGGGCCGCGACAGCGTCAGCAGGGCTCCGATGTTCCAGGTGGCTTCAAAGTGTTCACAAGAAGGAGCCGCGACGCAGTCAGCAGGGCTCGTGATGGTTCCGACAAGAGTTCTTCTCCGTAGGGTCAGCCGCGATTCAATCAGCAGGGCTCTCGACTCCGGGATATAACTGCCTATCTGTGGCGGGGTCGCCCCAGATATAGGTCTGGAGCCCTTTGATGTCCGGACCCAGGCGCCCGGGGGGGGCGGAGAGGCCGGGTGGAGGTGGCCAGACGCCCATCAGGAGAGGCGCCAGGCCCAAGGGAGTTGCAGGGCGATCACACCTCGAGAGGGGAGGACAATTGGGGTCCCATCGATACTGTCCTCCGCCGGGGGCGATGAATGGTTCCTGCGGCACCCCCTGGCCAGTTCGTGGTGCCTCGATGTCGGGGCTTCGCTGGGGTCGAGGCCGGGTTGAGCGGGGTCGCGCTGGCTGGCGCACAGAGTCACGTGGATGCCAACAAGATGGCGGAGCCACGAGAGGTATGCGACCTCGTGCCGCTCCGGATGAAGGGCCTCGGTGCAGTTCAGAAGGGTGGCCCGTGAAGGCCGGGGCGGGGAACGGGCACAATCCCCGGGGGTAAGGACCACGCCACGAGGCCGGGTCCAACAATGATGATGTATGCTTTTAAAATGATGATATGCCTTGTATCACTAAAAAGATAAAGACTGATAAACCTCAGGAGGTTAGTTTGGATTCAAAGGGTAATCCAGTGTTTGACCCCACTTTGTTACAACATCCAAACTCTGCGAAGTGGTTCCCTCAATCATTTGTAGATGGCTACAGAAAAGCCAAATTAAATGCCCAGTGAATAGGGCCACTAGAGCCAAGATTAGAGCAGAATGTCCTAGACCTTCCATTTAAGATAAAATGGTGGTAACCCCAGCGATTGATGCAAAAGCTTTTGAGTAAAGGAGTGTTACGATCCCTGAGTGGCTCGCTGTCAGACACACGAAGCGTTGACAAAAACTTCCACTCCCAGCATGCCACAGTACTTCCGGGGTCCACACGATGTGCTTCCGGTGGGGGCAGACTCTTAAGGAAAGCAGGCGCGGCAGGCTGTTGCAGATTATTCATAGTCGCTCGGGAGAAGACGTCGGGTTTCACGTGTCTCTTCGAGGTTCTGGTAAGGGTGCCTCGGCACCACTTTCTTTCACAGTATTGACAGTTTCATCTTGGCAAATTTTGGTTATGGTTTGTACGGGTGAAGGAACCCATCAAACCTAATGTTGTGTCTGTTCTATGGCTGGCTTTCCACCTAGGTAATGGAACCCGTGTTTTGAAAAGCTATAACAGTTGTGCTTGGTGTTGATGCCTTGGAATTCTGCCGATTGCGCTAATGAGACTCAGACATCATTTTGTGGTTCTTTTATATTTAGAAATGGTATCAATACGTGGGCATTATTCTTCACACCTGGCAGTGAGGCAACTGCCCCATTACTTTATTTCCTCTTGAAGCTTTACATGATTACTAATTCTCAGTTCATGTGTTACATGGAATGCCCCTGCTCCTGGAGAAGCTTTATCAAAGGAATTCTAAAGTAAAGAAGTATTATATGATAAATGCTAAACGTGATATAGTTTCTATACTTTTACGTCATTACATTTGTTATCTATGTGTTTCATGCCTAGCTATTAACAGGGTCCTTTGGAGGAGTGAAGTCCACACCCTGTGATCAATGTGCAGGCAAACCATATGGCACGTAATGAATACAACTAAGACTGTTTGTTGCCTTAAAGGATAGCCACTTGTGAGTAATACCATATCTGTTCCTTAGATACACTGTTGCTATGCAATTCTTCTGGAAGTAGAACAAAGGATGTTCACAACTCTTTTCCGGTGATTATCGTATTACACGAAGAGAGGTTCCTGTTATTTTCTTTTACAGGTACATTATATGTATAGGGTTTATAGGATGAGAACTCTGGTTATCTGTATTGAAAAGTTCAAAGATAGTAATTACATGTTCCCATGATTTTCAGATCTCCCTCCCTGCTGTTCCCTTCCTATCCTTCCCTCACTTGAACCTATCAAAATTCGGTGCTATTAGAGTACACGTAATTGAGACGATTTAGAGGTGGACCCAATTGTGCATCGCTCCAATCCCGAGGTACAGGACTGCAGACGACAAGGAGGGAAAAATAGGTGAGTAAAGGGGGTAAATATCTTAGGAAAGGGGTGGACAAAGCCTGGGCTTCTTGCCAGGATAAACAATTGAGCATTAGGGGCCACTGGGTAGAATATTGTGTTCAGCAGTACGAGCAAAGACTTTGGTAGAATCCCTAGACCTAGAGATTATATCTAGATGAGCCCAGAGAGCTATCTGCTTCCTAGGCAACACTAATTATGGTTTGTCATATGATATGAGAGGAGGAAGGGTTTATTGTTCAGGATTGACCTAAAGTTGAGGGAACTGGTGGGTTCTGAGATATCACTAAATGTGCAAGTTACCCACTATTCATTGAGGTTTTTGACGGGTGTCTTCCAGGCCTGACAGATACCAGGGTCACTTCTCTGGCTGCCCATTCCCCTTCAGATCTGCCAGTTTAAATACACCAGGGCTGTGTTCTTCCACAGAGAAGACTGGGTGGATGCTTTGGCTTTGCATACTATGGCGGACAAATGAGGGAAGGGGGTACGACAAGATATGGGTGCACTCTCTTTCTTTTGCAAAAGTTCAAGCAGGTTTACTCTTCTTGTGCAGGAATGGGAACGTATTTCCAGACATCTAGGGGTTCTTCAGACAGAGAATAACCTCTATATAGACGTTTATGAAACTCCTTTCCAGGACAGACCTCCACTTCCAATTAAGTTCTCTCAAGAAGGGGCAGATTTGATATTTACAGAAGCCAAGGAACTTCCTTTAAAAGCGGAAATAGATCAATGCTCCTGGTATCACAGAGGGTTTGTCAGCAATATGTTTTCTGGTCCAAATGAAAAATAAAAAGTTCAGGTCAGTGATAAACTTGAGGGATCTACATCAGTTTGGGCTTTACCGCCATTTCAAAATGGAAACAGCAATTTTTTCGAGGGACATCCTACTTCTATGGGATTGGATGATGCGCTTTGACTTAAAAGACATTTATCACAAACACAGAAAATACCTCAATTAAGGAAAAAGGGCTTCTGTTACATCAGGTGCAGGAAGCTGCAGACCTCATTCAAAGATTAAGGTTCATAATAAACATAGAGAAATCAGATTTGATTCCTTCAAAAAACATGGGCTTTCTGGTTTTTGGTGGATTCAGAAAGAGGAGTGTAGATGCTTTTAGCAGCAAAGTTAAAAGTAATAAGGAGGAAGTTAACGGGAGTGCTGGCTCAAACCCAAATTTTGTCGAAATATTTATCGAGTTTGGAATGCCTACTGTCTTCATATTCAGGCAATATTTCCAGGGTGCCTTTATTGCAGGGTGCTCCAGAGACTAAAGGTAAAGCATCTCCAAAGAGGTTTGAATTATTCACAAATGGTTCTGCTAGATACTGAAGCAAGTACAAACCACCAGTAGCCTGGTGGTTTGCCCAAGTAGATGCCTGGATTGGGCGAGCAACTTTCCATACATACCCAGATCTTGTATTAGAATTATATGCAAGTGGGATCTTGGCCAGCCTCCATTCCCTGCTCATCTGAGGGCTGGGAGTGGCCCCACAAACATCCTCAATGAGCACCCCAGACTCTTGGCGGTACATCAGGGATAAGGAACTGGGGGTGACTGTGTCCATGATGGAGATTTCTCCTCTGCGTTGGAAGGTGCTGCCGCCAACATGGTGCCCGCGTGCTGAGAGAGTGCGCTGTGGAGGGAGAAGTGAAGATTGGCCAAGTTAGGCATGTCCTGAAGTGATGGGGCAATTTGCACCCCCCGTACAGCGACTCATCAGGTGATGCTCAGCTATAGTGTCTGGGCACATGGGCAGTGGTGACTTTCCCACTGGCTGTCCCCAGAACTACTGTCCTTGCAGGGCAGGAGGGACATAAGAATTGGTGAGCAATGTAAGTGCCGGAATGGAGAGGTGGACGCTGGCTCCCCTAACTGCTGCAGTGATACTGTGGCCTACTCGGCTTTGAGAGGTGGGATGGCGTGGAGAGGCAGGAGGCTAGTGTGGTGCCCTCAGCCACGATCATCACAAGTTGGTGGATAAAGTGAAGTGTAATAAGGATGCCATTGGTGAGGTACGTCCAACTGTGAAGGGTTTGCAAAATAAGAGTACAGACTTAATGCAGTGAGGGGAAATTTGGGTCCACAGGGGCGAAGCCTCCAAAACAGTATCAGGGTGGTTGGTCTGCACAACACAGTGGAGGGTACAAATATGGTTGCCTTCATGGAGGGCTGGCTGGCGAAGGAAGTTGCCCTACAGAGAGTTTCAAACGTCTTTGCATTGAAGATGGTGCATAGAGTGCTGACAAGACCTCCCCCCACAACCTGGGGGTGCTTCCCCACCCAGTGGTGGCACTCTTACTGCACTATTGTGACAGGGACCTCATCCTGCAGAGGGCCTGAACAGCGGACTACTTCTGAGTGGGGAGAACCTCTGTTGCAATTGTGCCTGACTACACAATGTCAGTACAACACTAAAGGGCCTCTTTCCTTATGGCTAACAAAGAAATGCAGGAGTCTGGCATTCAATATATGCTCCTCTTCCCTGCATGACTTAAAGTCTTTGTGGTTGATTGGGCTGTATTCTTTGGCACCCCGATATATGCAAGGGACAGGCTCAAGGATGACAGGGCGGCAATGGATGTAGAGCGAGGGCTTGGTATGCCGTTTCCAAAATGTTGCCTTCGATGGAAACAGGACATGGCCTGGGCAGCACAACCCTCAAGGCCACAGACAGAGCAGGAGATAGTAGTGTCGATTGACACAGCTACATTCTTTAATGCACTGATGAGACAGGACTCTGATGATCCTTGTACTGACTCTACTTCTGACAGTTTGGATTTGGACGCCTCTCAAGAGGCACTGAAACTTGGGCCTCAAATACCTTCTTGGGTGACAGACAACCTATGAATGCCACTAGGCACTCTGAGAGTGGGGACCCCTCAGCATGTAGACCTCGCCCAAGTGTGCAAGCCCTGTGTTGAAATGGAGGCCTTTGGTGGCCCACATGCACTTCTTCACCATATGCCTTGTTGGAGGCAGGCTCCTTGTCAAGGTATCCTGGATTAATCCTGATGTTGACCAGCGGTGGGGAGGTTTACCAAGCGACTGTTGCGGCTGCCGACCCTTGACTCTTTTACTGTTACTATGGCTCTAGTGGTTTGGATTCTGTATGTTTTCATTGTTTGGTGTTTTGGACAGTCTGGCCTGGGGAGGGGATATTGGGCTCATTGTTTTGAGTACACAGTATCGACAGATGACCAATGATTTGTGTTGTCAGGAATGGGCTAAAGCAGTCACAGTTTGGAGGCTAGGGCACCTTATATTGGAGAAGCGGTGGAGGCGGTGGATGTATTTACTTTGTATAGGATGTATGGGAGTGAGGGGCACTAATCTTGGTGAGGTCTGGTATACCCTTAGAAGTCACAAAGGTCTACATTGACAGGAAGGGCCGCTATATCGTCCTCACTGGGAGGCCCAATGGCCTGCAGACCACGGTTAATAATGTTTAGACCCTGAATATGGGACATGCATACTTCTTCACAACACTCACATGTGTCCTTTCACAGGACTCTCCTAGCCCTTTAATACTGGGGGAGACAATAATTGTGTTGCAGATATTGTACGCCACAGATCGGTTTCCCCCTTGCAGACTCTCCAACAGTTCAGTTGTTGCAGGATTTCAGGAAATAGCTGGACCACTGGATCCTCCATGAAGTGTGGAGACTGAGCAAATGGGTCGCAAGGAAACCTGCTACTACTCCTTGGATTAGGACCTGCATGTCCGCTTAGAGAAGTTGGTGTGCTCCCCAGAGATTACGCCACAAGTTGTACGCATAGAATACCTGAGTTGCACGCTATCGGACCACAACCCGTTGCTCTTGGCCCCCATTGCATTGAGGCAGACAAGTGTCACCTATCCCCACCTGGCAGCTCCTGCCACATTATCTGCATGAACCCACTTACAGAGACCCCTTGGTGGACATGATTAGCAAATACTTCTGAATTATTTAACACACACTAATGTCGAGTGGGATGCTTTCAAGGTGATGGTCAGGGGTTATTGTGTCAGCCAATCGGTTGGGGTACAGAAATCTCTCAGGGCAGAAGTGTTCGCACAGGAAGACAATATCTGCAGACTGAAGAGGGAATGTCTGGATAATCCCCAGGTGCCCCCAGCCCTATGAGAGGAGCATAGAAAACATGTAAACAACCATGGGGCAGCTATGTCTCCCAAACAGGCGCAAATACCTTACATCTCCTCCACTGCTGTTCACTTCTGGTTTTGAGAAGACAAGCTGTGGGGTACCACAGGGCTCAGCAGTGAGCCCCACATTATTAAATATTTATCTGGCACCTTTGGGAATGATAGTAGAGGGCTGGGTATTCAATTTTGTTTTGTATGCTGAGGACACCCAGCTGATGATATCATTTCAGCAAATTGACGCTCGGGGTGGAAATGCACACAGTTGTCTGACAGCTGTAGTGAAGTGGAAACATATCTACCTACAGCTAAATTCAGACAAATCCGAAATGTTGTTTTTTGGAGAGACTGGCTCTCCTGGTGCCAGGCTGTTTATGGCCAGGTGATATGGGGCCTCCTCCAGTGAGGTTAGGAATTTAACAATCACCTGTCGCTTAAACCACGGGTAAGAGCTATTACCGCTGTGTGCTTTGCCCTTTTAAAATCACTAAAGAAGATCTTTACATTTCAACCTGATCACACTTGAAAAATAGTGGTTCATGCTATGATCACTGCAACACTGGATTATACTAGCGCTCTTTATCTTGGCTCCCAATCAAGTTACAACAGCTCCAAAATACTGCTTCATGCTTAATTTTGAATTTTTCAATCAGTCGATTTGTAGAGATGGTCACCCGTGAGGGTATCCAAGCGTTCGATAGAACAATCTAACAGGAAAAATCTTAAGACACTTCATTGGCTCCCAATTAAACTGAGGATAATGTTGAAGGCTTTGGTGACTACCCATAGGGCTCTGGAGCAAGCAGGACCTATCTATCTACAAAGGAGATTTAAGAAATATGATCCCACTTGATCCACTAACCAGGGGTTGGTGTGTATCCCAACAATACATAAGGAAAGGCTAGTAGGACGGTTCTTCACCTATTTGGCAGCTGAAAACAGTAATTCACTTCCTAAAGCATTGAGGGATCTAGATGCGGAGAAGGCTTTTAAGGCAGCAGAAAACACCCACCTTTTCAGGGAATGCTACAGTTTTTCTCTACTCTGGTCTGCAGGCTTTATTTAGCGTAGGGATACCTCTTGGGAAGCAGCTGTGTGCTTTATAAATGTTATTCATTCATTCATTCATACTGAGGGAGGCAGGTCAGGTAGACAGCTTTCCTAACTATCCATACAGTTGCTGTCGGGTACGTTAGTTATTCTGTTATGTTTAGTTTCTTTCAGAAGAGTTTCAGATGTCAGGGCATTAGATGTGGCTGTTATGCAGTTCACATCTGTGGGAATTAATTTCTATAGAACAAAGAGGACTGAGAATGTGTCCTCCTATGTGGAGTTCCCATGTTTTTCTGCGCACCCAAAGCTTGGTGAGGTGAGGTGCCTCAAACAGTAAATCCACATATAAAGGATCTGAGGACATCTGTGCCTTCAGCTGTTGGTAATTTTAAGAAACCGTCTTGCCCCAGTAACATCAACAATGTTGAGTTGATTGCATAAGGAAATAATGTCCATGGCACGTGCTGATAAAAGGTGATATTGGGGCCCATTTAGCCAGGTGGGGTGATGGCTTCCAAAGGGTTCTAGGCTGTGGCACAGCTAGAGAGCATCACGAATGCTGCAGACTTGTCTAGCGTGTCAACTTCTAAACTATTTTGTTGTAAACCTGTTGATCACGCAGCAATGACAGTTGTTAATATGCTTTCAACGTTCATACACAAAGCACTTTAACGCCTCTGTAGTAAGCGCTATATAAATTAAATTACATTTACAATAATATGAGCCTCCAGTCTTGTTAAAAGGTTGCAGATTCTCTTAGCGAGTTGTGAACGAGAGACTGTATTTTATTACAGCTCACGGGGCTAGTATTATCCCACCTCTGTAAGTTACCCACCCAGAAGATAGTTAATACTGGCTATGCTTTGTTTGGTTATCTTTAGTTTCTGGGACAGCCAACCAGGCAGCAGAGGTTTTGAACATCGAATTGATCAGAGGCAGTGGACCCACAGGACTCTGAGTTCTTGTTACAAGAGAAATTATGCCAGGGCTAGGAGGACCTAATATGACTTTTGCTGGGGTTTCTTCTATTGGGTTTGGTTTCCCGCTTTACACATGGACTTCGAACATTTCATGGACGTGTCAAGAAAAGAGGAATCCAGGGGATTGCTGCTAATTATACTGGGCTTGATCGGTTGTGTTTTTGTCACTTTCTGCTGGGTCTGCAGGATTGTGGTGTTGTAGTGCATTTCAGTGCTGTGTGAATAAACAGTAAGAAAGAGATTGCATAATGCTTGCTTTTCTTTAATAAAATTAGGACTCCTCTTCATAACTGGCTAAGAAAATCTGCAATTGCCCATATTGTTTGGTTTCAGCTTGTTAAGGCCAGAGGTGATGTTATGACATATGTTTCCAAGTACATATCTTGTGTCCTTGTGTTTCACTATGGTTTCAGCAACTTTGCACAGGATTTCCACATTTTATAGGCTCAGCTAGCAATTCATCAGGTTATAGAGATTGGATAGCCTCTGGCTTCTGAGGCACGGCACAGGAATACACAGATCTCACAGGCTCAAGCTTCTTACAACAAAGCTATTCCTAAGGATACACATATTCTACAGGCTCATATATCTGGCAGCAAATATGTCCCTGGTTTTACATGGTATCTACAGCCTTCGGCCTCAGACAGCAGAGCTATCACACAGGTTACAAAGAGAATGCCAGCTCAGGGCACTGATAACAGAGCTACCATTAGATTATATACAGCTAACAGGCTCAGGCCTCTGACAGCAGAGCTTTCACATAGGTTACAAAGAGAATGCCGGCTCAGGGTGCTGATAACAGAGCTACCATCAGATTATATACGGCCCAGCCAACAGGCTCAGGCCTCTGACAGCAGAGCTGTCACACAGTTTACAAAGAGAATGCCGGCTCAGGGTGCTGATAGCAGAGCTACCATCAGATTATATGCAGCCAACAGGCTCAGGCCTCTGACAGCAGAGCTTTCACACAGGTTACAAAGAGAATGCCGGCTCAGGGCACTGATAGCAGAGCTACCATCAGATTATATACAGCCCTGCTATGAGTGCCCTGAGCCGGCATTCTCTTTGTAACCTGCATGATAGCTCTATTGTCAGAGGCCTGAGCCTGTTGGCTGTATATAATCTTATGGTAGCTCTGCTATCAGTGCCCTGAGCCGACATTCTCTTTGTAACCTGTGCAATAGCTCTGTTGTCAGAGGCCCATTGGCTGAATATAATCTGACGGTAGCTCTGCTATCATTGCCCTTAGCCGGCATTCTCTTTGTAACCTGTTTGACAGCTCTGCTGTCAGAGGCCTGTTGGCTGTATTTAATCTGATGGTAGCTCTGCAATCAGTGACTTGAGACTGCATTCTCTTTGTAACCTGTGTGAAAGATCTGCTGTCAGAGGCCTGAGCCTGTTGGCTGTATATAATGTGATGGTAACTCTGCTATCAGTACCCTGAGCAGGCATTCTCTTTGTAACCTGTGTGACAGCTCTGCTGTCAGAGGCCTGTTGGCTGTATATAATCTGATGGTAGCTCTGCTATCAGCACCCTGAGCCGGCATTCTCTTTGTAACCTGTGTGACAGCTCTGTGTTGAAAAGAGACATCGCTGGAACACAGGTAAGTGTTGTTTAATCATGCAGAAATAGACAAAACAACTTCTTACCAGCTGACCAACTGCTAACTGGCGCTCCTAGAATCCGCCACTAGAATTGGAACACAATAAATGTTCTAGAAGTAAGAACTAAGGTGAACAGTACACAAGGATGCATTAAGATGCTTATACAGCACTATGCTGTCAGAGGCCTGAGCCTCTTGGTTGGTCGGTATATAAGCTGATGGTAGCTCAGCTATCAGTGCCCTGAGCCGGCATTCTCTTTGTAACCTGTGTGATAGCTCTGCTGTCAGAAGCCTGAGCCTGTTGGCTGTATATAATCTGATGGTAGCTCTGCTATCAGTGCCCTGAGCCGGCATTCTCTTTGTAAGCTGTGTGACAGCTCTGCTGTCAGGGTCCTGAGCCTGTTAGCTGTATATAATCTGATGCTAGCTCTGCTATCAGTGCCCTGAGCCGGCATTCTATTTGTAACCTGTGTTATAGCTCTGCTGTCAGAAGCCTGATCATGTTGGCTGTATATAATCTGATGGTAGCTCTGCTATCAGCACCCCGAGCGAGCATTCTCTTTGTAACCTGTATGACAGCTCTGCTGTCAGAGGCCTGTTGGCGGTAAATAATCTGACGGTAGCTCTGCTATCAGGGCCCTGAGCCGGTATTCCCTTTGTAAACTGTGTGACAGCTCTGCTGTCAGAAGCCTGAGCCTGTTGGCTGTATATAATCTGATGGTAGCCCTGCTATCAGCACCCTGAGCCGGCATTCTCTTTGTAACCTGTGTGATAGCTCTGCAGTCAGAAGCCTGAGCCTGTTGGCTGTATATAATCTGATGGTAGCTCTGCTATCAGCACCCTGAGCCGGCATTCTCTTTGTAACCTGTGTGACAGCTCTGCTGTCAGAGGCCTGAGCCTGTTGGCTGGGCTGTATATAATCTGATGGTAGCTCTGCTATCAGTGCCCTGAGCCTGAATTCTCTTTGTAACCAGTGTGAAAGATCTGCTGTCAGAGGCCTGAACCTGTTGGCTGTATATAATCTGATGGTAGCTCTGCTATCAGTGCCCTGAGCCTGCATTCTCTTTGTAACCTGTGTGACAGCTCTGCTGTCAGAGGCCTGAGCCTGTTAGCTGTATATAATCTGATGGTAGCTCTGCTATCAGCGCCCTGAGCCGGCATTCTCTTTGTAACCTATGTGACAGCTCTGCTGTCAGAGGCCTGAGCCTGGTAGCTGTATATAATCTGATGGTAGATCTGCTATCAGTGCCCTGAGCCGGCATTCTTTTTGTAACCTGTGTGATAGCTCTGCTGTCAAAAGCCTGTTGGCTGTATATAATCGGATGGTAGCTCTGCTGTCAGCACCCTGAGCCGGCCTTCTCTTTGTAACCTGTGTGACAGCTCTGCTGTCAGAGGCCTGAACCTCTTGGCTGGGCTGTATATAATCTGATGGTAGCTCTGCTATCAGCGCCCTAAACCGGCATTCTTTTTGTAACCTGTGTGATAACTCTGTTGTCAGAGGCCCGTTGGCTGTATATAATCTGATGGTAGCTCTGCTACCTGTGCCGGCATTTTCTTTGTAACCTGCGTGATTGCTCTATTGTCAGAGGCCTGAGCCTGGTGGCTGTATATAATCTGATGGTAGCTCTGCTATCTGTGCCCTGTTCCGGCATGTTCTTTGTAACCTGTTTGACAGCTCTGCTGTCAGAGGCCTGTTGGCTGTATATAATCTGATGGTAGCTCTGCTATCAGTACCCTGAGCCGGCATTCTCTTTATAACCTGTGTGACAGCTCTGCTGTCAGAGGCCTGTTGGCTGTATATAATCTGATGGTAACTCTGCTATCAGTACCCTGAGCCGGCATTCTCTTTGTAACCTGTGTGACAGCTCTGCTGTCAGAGGACTGAACCTCTTGGCTGGGCTGTATATAATCTGATGGTAGCTCTGCTATCAGCGCCCTAAACCGGCATTCTTTTTGTAACCTGTGTGATAACTCTGTTGTCAGAGGCCCGTTGGCTGTATATAATCTGATGGTAGCTCTGCTACCTGTGCCGGCATTTTCTTTGTAACCTGCGTGATTGCTCTATTGTCAGAGGACTGAGCCTGGTGGCTGTATATAATCTGATGGTAGCTCTGCTACCTGTGCCCTGTTCCGGCATTCTCTTTGTAACCTGTTTGACAGCTCTGCTGTCAGAGGCCTGTTGGCTGTGTATAATCTGATGGTAGCTCTGCTATCAGTACCCTGAGCCGGCATTCTCTTTATAACCTGTGTGACAGCTCTGCTGTCAGAGGCCTGTTGGCTGTATATAATCTGATGGTAACTCTGCTATCAGTACCCTGAGACGGCATTCTCTTTGTAACCTGTGTGACACCTCTGCTATCAGAGGCCTGTTGGCTGTGTATAATCTGATGGTAGCTCTGCAATCAGCACCCTGAGCCGGCATTCTCTTTGTAACCTGTGTGACAGCTCTGTGTTGAAAAGAGACATCGCTGGAACACAGGTAAGTGTAGCTTGTAGTTTAATCATGCAGAAATAGACAGAACAACTCCTCGCCAGCTGACCAACTGCTAACTGGCGCTCCTAAAATCCGCCACTAGAATTGGAACACAATAAATGTTCTAGAAGTAAGAACTAAGGTGAACAGTACACAAGGATGCATTAAGATGCATTCACAGCACTCTGCTGTCAGAGGCCTGAGCCTCTTGGTTGGTCGGTATATAAGCTGATGGTAGCTCTACTATCAGTGCCCTGAGCCGGCATTCTCTTTGTAACCAGTGTGATAGCTCTGCTGTCAGAAGCCTGAGCCTGTTGGCTGTATATAATCTGATGGTAGCTCTGCTATCAGTGCCCTGAGCCGGCATTCTCTTTTTAAGCTGTGTGACAGCTCTGCTGTCAGGGTCCTGAGCCTGTTAGCTGTATGTAATCTGATGCTAGCTCTGCAATCAGTGCCCTGAGCCGGCATTCTATTTGTAACCTGTGTTATAGCTCTGCTGTCAGAAGCCTGATCATGTTGGCTGTATATAATCTGATGGTAGCTCTGCTATCAGCACCCCAAGCGAGCATTCTCTTTGTAACCTGTGTGACAGCTCTGCTGTCAGAGGCCTGTTGGCGGTAAATAATCTGACGGTAGCTCTGCTATCAGGGCCCTGAGCCGGTATTCCCTTTGTAAACTGTGTGACAGCTCTGCTGTCAGAAGCCTGAGCCTGTTGGCTGTATATAATCTGATGGTAGCCCTGCTATCAGCACCCTGAGCCGGCATTCTCTTTGTAACCTGTGTGATAGCTCTGCAGTCAGAAGCCTGAGCCTGTTGGCTGTATATAATCTGATGGTAGCTCTGCTATCAGCACCCTCAGCCGGCATTCTCTTTGTAACCTGTGTGACAGCTCTGCTGTCAGAGGCCTGAGCCTGTTGGCTGGGCTGTATATAATCTGATGGTAGCTCTGCTATCAGTGCCCTGAGCCTGAATTCTCTTTGTAACCTGTGTGAAAGATCTGCTGTCAGAGGCCTGAGCCTGTTGGCTGTATATAATCTGATGGTAGCTCTGCTATCAGTGCCCTGAGCCTGCATTCTCTTTGTAACCTGTGTGACAGCTCTGCTGTCAGAGGCCTGAGCCTTTTAGCTGTATATAATCTGATGGTAGCTCTGTTATCAGCGCCCTGAGCCGGCATTCTCTTTGTAACCTGTGTGACAGCTCTGCTGTCAGAGGCCTGAGCCTGTTAGCTGTATATAATCTGATGGTAGATCTGCTATCAGTGCCCTGAGCCGGCATTCTTTTTGTAACCTGTGTGATAGCTCTGCTGTCAAAAGCCTGTTGGCTGTATATAATCTGATGGTAGCTCTGCTGTCAGCACCCTAAGCCTGCCTTCTCTTTGTAACCTGTGTGACAGCTCTGCTGTCAGAGGCCTGAACCTCTTGGCTGGGCTGTATATAACCTGATGGTAGCTCTGCTATCAGCGCCCTAAACCGGCATTCTTTTTGTAACCTGTGTGATAACTCTGTTGTCAGAGGCCCGTTGGCTGTATATAATCTGATGGTAGCTCTGCTATCTGTGCCCTGTGCCGGCATTTTCTTTGTAACCTGCGTGATTGCTCTATTGTCAGAGGCCTGAGCCTGGTGGCTGTATATAATCTGATGGTAGCTCTGCTATCAGTACCCTGAGATGGCATTCTCTTTGTAACCTGTGTGACAGCTCTGCTGTCAGAGGCCTGGTGGCTGTATATAATCTGATGGTAGCCCTGCTATCAGCACCCTAAACCGGCATTCTCTTTGAAACCTGTGTGACAGCTCTGCTGTCAGAGGCCTGAGCCTGTTGACTGGTCTGTATATAATCTGATGGTAGCTCTGTTATTAGTGCTCTGAGCCGGCATTCTCTTTGTAACCTGTGTGATAGCTCTGCTGTCAGAAGCCTGAGCCTGTTGGCTCCATATAATCTGATGGTAGCTCAGACAGCAGAGCTGTGACACAGGTTGCAAAGAGAATGCCGGCTCAGGGCACTGATAGCAGAGCTACCATCAGATTATATACCGCCAACAGGTCTCTGACAGCAGAGCTTCATACAGGTTACAAAGAGAATGCTGGCTCGAGTGCTGATAGCAGAGCTACCATCAGTTTATATACAGCCCAGCCAACAGGCTCAGGACTCTGACAGCAGAGCTGTCACACAGGTTACAAACAGAATGCTGGCTCAGGGTGCTGATAGCAGAGCTACCATCAGATTATATGCAGCCAACAGGCTCAGGCTTCTGACAGGAGAAGCTATCACACAGGTCACAAAGAGAATGCCGGCTCAGAGCACTAATAGGAGAGCTACCATCAGATTATATACAGCTAACAGGCTCGGGCCTCTGACAGCAGAGCTGTCACACAGGTTGCAAAGAGAATGCCGGCTCAGGGCACTGATAGCAGAGCTACCATCAGATTATATACCGCCAACAGGCCTCTGACAGCAGAGGTGTCATACAGGTTAAAAAGAGAATGCTGGCTCAGGGTGCTGATAGCAGAGCTACCATCAGATTATATACAGCCAACAGGATCAGGCTTCTGACAGCAGAGCTATCACACAGGTTACAATGAGAATGCCGGGTCAGGGCACTGATAGCAGAGCTACCATCAGACTATATACAGCTAACAGGCTCAGGCCTCAGACAGCAGAGCTGTCACACAGGTTACAAAGAGAATGCCAGCTCAGGGCACTCATAGCAGAGCTACCATCAGATTATATACAGCCAACGGGCCTCTGAAAACAGAGTAATCACACAAGTTACAAAGAGAATGCCGGCTCAGGGTGCTGATAGCAGAGCTACCATCAGATTAGATACAGCCAACAGGCTCAGGTTTATGACAGTAGAGCTGTCACACAGGTTACAACGAGAATGCCGGCTCAGGGCACTGATAGCAGAGCTACCATCAGATTATATACAGCTAACAGGCTCAGGCCTCTGACAGCAGAGCTGTCACACAGGTTACAAAGAGAATGCTGGCTCAGGGCACTGATAGCAGAGCTACCATCAGATTATATACAGCCAACAGGCTCAGGCCTCTGACAATAGAGCTATCATCCAGGTTACAAAGAAAATGCCCGCTCAGGGCACTGATAGCAGAGCTACCATCAGATTATATACAGCCAACAGGCTCAGGACTCTGACAGCAGATCTTTCACACAGGTTACAAAGAAAATGCAGGCTCAGGGCACTGATAGCAGAGCTACCATCAGATTATATACAGCCCAGCCAACAGGCTCCGGCCTCTGACAGCAGAGCTGTCACACAGGTTACAAAGAGCATGCCGGCTCAGGGTGCTGATAGCAGAGTTACCATCAGTTTATATAAAGACCAGCCAAGAGGCTCAGGCCTCCGACAGCAGAGCTGTCACACAGGTTACAAAGAGAATGCCGGCTCAGGGTGCTGATAGCAGAGCTACCATCAGATTATATACAGCCAACAGGCCTCTGACAGCAGAGCTGTCACACAGGTTACAAAGAGAATGCCGGCTCAGGGTACTGATAGCAGAGTTAACATCAGATTATATACAGCCAACAGGCCTCTGACAGCAGAACTGTCACACAGGTTACAAAGAGAATGCCGGCTCAAGGTACTGATATCAGAGTTACCATCACATTATATACAGCCAACAGGCCTCTGACAGCAGAGCTGTCACACAGGTTACAAAGAGAATGCCGGCTCATGTCACTGATTGCAGAGCTACCACCAGATTATATAGAGCCAACAGGCCTCTGACAGCAGAACTGTCAAAAGGTTACAAAGAGAATGCCGGCTCTGGGCACTGATAGCGGAGCTACCATCAGATTATATACAGCCAACGGGCCTCTGACAGCAGAGCTGTCACACAGGTTACAAAGAGAATGACGGCTCAGGGCGCTGATAGCAGAGCTACCATCAGATTATATACAGCTAACATGCTCAGGCCTCTGACAGCAGAGCTGTCACACAGGTTACAAAGAGAATGCCGGCTCAGGGTGCTGATAGCAGAGCTACCATGAGATTATATGCAGCTAACAGGCTCAGGCCTCTGTCAGTAGAGCTGCAAACACAGGTTACAAAGAGAATGCCAGCTCAGGACACTAGACAGATCTACCATTAGATTATATACAGCTAACAGGCTCAGGCCTCTGACAGCAGAGCTGTCACACAGGTTACAAAGAGAATGCAGGCTCAGGGCACTGATAGCAGAGCTACCATCAGATTATATACAGCCAACAGGCTCAGGCTTCTGACAGCAGAGCTGTCACAGGTTACAAAGAGAATGCCGGCTCAGGGCACTCATAGCAGAGCTACCATCAGATTATATACAGCCAACAGGCTCAGGTTTATGACAGCAGAGCGATCACGCAGGTTACAAAGAGAATGCCGGCTCAGAGCACTGATAGCAAAGCTACCATCAGATTATATACAGCCAACAGATTCAAGCCTCTGACAGCAGAGCTGTCACACAGGTTACAAAGAATATGCTGGCTCGGGGTGCTGATAGCAGAGCTACCATCAGTTTATATACAGCCCGGCCAACAGGCTCAGGCCTCTGACCGCAGAGCTGTCACACAGGTTACAAAGAGAATGCTGGCTCAGGGTGCTGATAGGAGAGCTACCATCAGATTATATACAGCCAACAGGCTCAGGCTTCTGATAGCAGAGCTATCTCACAGGTCACAAAGAGAATGCCGGGTCAGGGCACTGATAGGAGAGCTACCATCAGAATATTTACAGTAAACAGGCTTAGGCCTCTGACAGTAGAGCTGTCACACAGGTTGCAAAGAGAATGCCGGCTCAGGGCACTGATAGCAGAGCTACCATCAGATTATATACAGCTAACATGCTCAGGCCTCTGACAGGAGAGCTTTCACACAGGTTACAAAGAGAATGCCGGCTCATGTCACTGATAGTAGAGCTACCATCAGATTATATACCGCCAACAGGCCTCTGACAGCAGAGGTGTCATACAGGTTACAAAGAGAATGCTGGCTCGGGGTGCTGATAGCTGAGCTACCATCAGATTATATACAGCCAACAGGATCAGGCTTCTGACAGCAGAGCTGTCACAGGTTACAAAGAGAATGCAGGCTCAGGGAACTCATAGCAGAGCTACCATCAGATTATATACAGCCAACGGGCCTCTGACAACAGAGTAATCACACAGGTTACAAAGAGAATGCCGGCTCTGTCACGACCGCCGTCGTTCCTGGGGCTTCGAGTGAGGCACAAGGGTTCCACCCCCCGACGTTTCTGGCTCTGGTTATTGTAACACAGAGTGCCAGAACAATCAGGCGAGGGACAAGGAAGATGAAGTCCTGAGAGAATGGTAAGAGAGAAAGTAAGAAAGAGAAAAACATAGGAAGATTAATCACAACAATAGCCTACTCTCATTAGGTCTCGCTAGTGTACTGTGGCACCTCAAACTTACTGTTCCAAACACAGCAAAAACACACTCTGAGATGACACGCCACCTCCAATTCCACACTCTCTATTGACTTCCTTCTGCTCCCGTTGCCCTTTCTTAAGCACAAAACCCACCTCCCTCAGTGAACCTGGAAGATCCCTTCCCTTAGGGATGATACTATAATACAAATGTCTTGCACCGTTGTCCAGGAATTATCAGACCCGTGAGTTTACTGAAACAAAGTCTCGTATTACATTTCATACAGCTCGTGGTATCATCACCCTCAACGGTACTGATACGGAGTCTTTGCCCTCTCACTCGGACAACGCGCTACTTGCCGGAAGTCGAGTAGTCTCTCTCTCTCTCCCTGTGGAGTCCACTGGTATTCTCCGCGTAGTCCTCACAGCTCGGGGTATTTGGCAGTTCCTGGGTGAGTCCGGTGGTCTGAGAACGCGGCGACGCTTAACGCAGCGTCCCGCGGGGAAGTTCCGAGAGTCGGAACCGAACACTCCTGCACTGGAGTCTTTTGGCGGTCTTAGCAGCACGAACAAAATCCCGCTCTTCCTCCGAAGCCGTAGACGCGAGCTCTTGCGTCTTCTTGGCTCGGTAACGGTCAGCAATAACCAGCGTGCTTCTCGATACAGTATTACGTGCCTCGATTGGCTCCTGAGTCGCGTATTTCACTGGTTCCCGCCCCGCCTATGTGCCGCCGAGGATTCTGGGCCTCGTAGTTCTTTCATGGCGGAACGTGCGGTAGGCGCTCTGGATCAGCGCCTGACAGTATGCCCCCCTGCCATGCGCCTCCTAGGACCAGGCTTGGCCGGGAAGCGGGCGTGAAACATCCGATGCCGGCACCCAGGAGTCCTCCCCAGCCGAATAGCCCTTCCACGCAAGAAGGTACCACAGGGCCCCTCTCCGGTACCGGGAATCCAACACCCTGCTCACCACATACTCCTCCAGCCCGTCGCGGAGTACCGGCGGGGGCGCCCTCCTACTGGCCCCAACAGCAGGTTTCAACAGTCCACAATGGAACACCGGATGGATGCGTAACGACGCGGGCAAGGCCAATTTATACGCCACCGACCCCACACGACGGATCACGGGATACGGACCTATGAAGCGTGGATGGAAGACACTGCGCAATTTGAACCGAAGGTATTTCGTAGAAAGCCATACGCGGTCTCCGGGTTGATAAGCAGGCCCGTCCCGTCTGTGGCGGTCTGCCCATGCCTTGTAGACGCCTTTGGCGTGGTCCAGATTTGACTTGAGGCGTTCATGGAGAGTACCCAGCTTCCGTAAATGAGTAGCCAGCGCGGGCTGCTCCCAGATGTCCTCGGGGAATGCCATTGGCAGAACCTTGGCGTGATAACCATAATTCGCCCGAAAGGGCGTTTCCTTGATAGAACAATGCCACGCGTTGTTATAGGAGAGTTCCGCCATCCACAGCAGCGACACCCACGATGTGCTGGCTTCCTTGGAGTAGCAACGGAGATAGGTCTTGAGCGTTTGGTTGAGACGCTCGGTCTGGCCATCCGTCTGTGGATGGAAGCTGGTGGAGGTAGCCACCTCTATTTGCAGGGCCTTACACCACGCCTTCCAAAACCGTGCTATCAACTGGGGGCCCCTGTCCGAAACAATCACTCTCGGGAGTCCATGTAGGCGTATCACATGGGATAACAGCAGATGAGCCGTTTGACTGGCCGAAGGAAGGTTCTTGCACGGCACGAAATGACCCATTTTCGTGAGGCTATCTACCACAACCATGATTGCATTACAACCCTGGTCCATTGGCAGCCCCACCACGAAATCCATGCTGATGTTGTGCCAGGGTCCAGCGGGAGTAGGCATGGGTACCAACTTGCCTGTAGCTTTCGAACGGTCTCCCTTGGCTTGTGCGCACACGTCACATTGTTGTATCCGGTTTTGGACCTCCTCTTTCATGTGGTCCCACCAAAAATGACGTTTGAGAAGCTGAAGAGTCTTAGCGCACCCTGGATGGCCCCCCAACAGCGACACATGACACCACTCGAAGGCCTGACGCTGGAGCGCCACCGATGGTACAAACAGACGGTCGCGAACAAACGGCAATCCCCCTTTCAGATGCCGGTCTACTCCCTGTTCTTCCCAACGGAGCCATTGTTCTATGGTATGGTGTGCTCGCACTGATTGTAGAAACGTGTCCGCCCTGACCACGCAGAGTACCTTCTCCGGGGCGATGATTGACTCATGGACTTCTCTGAGAGATACGGGCTCTCCGTCTTGCCGGGATAGTGAATCAGCTTTCTTGTTTTCCGACCCTGGACGAAAAGTGATGACAAAGTCATATCCTGCAAAAAACAGCATCCAACGCATTTGTCTTTGCGTAAGGTGTCGGGCCGTCTTTAGGTATTGTAAATTTCTGTGGTCGGTGTACACCGTTATGGGATGTCGGGCTCCCCACAGATAATGTCTCCATTCCTGAAACGCCTTCCGAACTGCGAGCAACTCCTTTTCCGCAATTGTGTAGTTTGCTTCAGCCGGGGTCAATTTCCTAGAAAGGAATGCTATGGGATGCAGTTGTCCTGACTGTGCCTCTCGCTGGGAGAGTACCGCTCCCACCGCAATGTCGGACGCATCTGCTTCCACAATGAACGGAGCGTCGGAGCGGGGATGCTGAAGGATCGGGGCTGTAGTGAAAGCTTGCTTTAACTCACTGAACGCCTGTTTCGCTTCTTGAGTCCATGTGAAGGGGTGTCCTTTTCGTAGTAAACGAGTGAGAGGAGAGACAAGTTGTGAGAAGTGAGATATAAATCTCCTGTAATAATTAGAGAACCCAAGAAAACATTGGACGTCTCTCACTGTTTTTGGGATGGGCCACTCCTGAACTGCTACCACTTTCCTTTCTGCCATACTTAACCCTGCAGGGCTCAAGACCACCCCCAAGAACTCCACCCTCTCTACATCAAATTCACATTTGCACAACTTGCAAAACAGATTGTTCTCTCTCAATTTCTGGAGGATTTGTGACACATGTGTGTGGTGGAGGCTAGAATCCTTGGAGTAGATTAGGATATCATCAATGTATACTACTGTTGTTTTATCTATAAACTCCTTGAGCACATCATCTAGAAAGTATTGGAACGCCGCCGGGGCGTTACACAGCCCAAACGGCATTACCCTGTATTCGAAAAGGCCATACCGCGTTTTAAACGCCGTCTTCCACTCATCTCCCTCTCTTATCTGTACCAGGTGGTAAGCCCCTCTCAAATCCAATCGGGTGTAAATGGTGGCCTCCTTCACCTGGTCCAGTAAGACAGGAATGAGTGGAAGAGGGTATCGGTTTCGCACAGTATTTTTATTCAAAACGCGATAATCAATGCACGTTCTCAAGTCGCCATTAGCTTTCTTGATAAAGAACAGGGGCGAAGCGGCCGGAGAACGGGAAGGCCTGATGAACCCTATGTCTGCATAGTGTTCCAAATATTGTCTCAGATGTTCCGTCTCTGGTTCAGACAAGGCATACACTCGACACGATGGCACAATTGCCCCCGGAATCAAGTCTATCTGACAATCATATTCCCGGTGAGGGGGCAAGATTTCCGCCTTACTCTCGCTGAACACATCTGAATATTTGTCATAGACTGCGGGGAGGACCGTTTCTTTCTCTGCCGCCGTGAGGACCTGATACCCTTGGGTGAGCGCCAGAAGATGGGTTCGGTTAGTGTTAGCGCATTCCCTTTGGCAATACTCCGTGGCGAATTCTACCGTTTTTCTTTTCCAATCGATCGTGGGATTATGGGTTGTCAACCACGGCATGCCCAAAATCAACTCATACTGCGGGGCCTCTATGATGTTGAAGGCTATTTCTTCCACGTGATCCCCCAGGGGTCCAGTTTTGGACAGTGTTAAGGGCTCCGTGACCTCCGTGATAGGTCCTGATATCAGGGGTTTTCCGTCCACTGCCCATACCTTTTCTGGAATAGGTCTCGATAAACGCCTTAACCCCAGCCGCTGCACCAACCCATTGTTCACGAAATTTCCGGTGGCCCCTGAATCAATCTTCACTCTGACCTCATGTTCTGCTGTTCCCACTTGCACATGCATGATTAAAATAACGTGGGATTCCGATGCTATCGAATCTATAATCGCCAAGGACGGCAGCTGTAGCGTCCGGGTCTGGTCTCCTTCTTCCCCATTCTTAAGTTCTGGAAGAGAGGTCTGTAATGTGGTTACCGCCACTTTCCTCACCCCTGCATACCCTCCTTTTTTGGGTTTAACTGGGCAATCCCTCACGTAGTGCCCTTTCTTTCCACAGTACATGCATAACCCCGCACTCCTGCGGCTTTCTCTTTCGGCCCTGGATAAGGGGGCCCTAATCGCTCCCACCTCCATGGGCTCGGCCTGACCTTCCAACGAGGCCACTGGGGGTTTTGGCTCTCTCTCGGTTTTATCAACGTGTGCATACACCCGCTCTCCCTTCCGTTCGGATAACCTATGGTCTAGTCTCAACGTAAGATTCATCAAATCAGTACAAGTGTAGGGCTGCGGATCAATTTGGGCCAATACGTCTTTCATGTCGTCGTTTAACCCCTGATAATAGAGGGACATTCTTTTCTCCTCGGGCCAGGCTGTTTCAGCCACTAGACGGTTGAAGTGAGTCAAATACGCCACCAGGTCCTGCTTCCCCTGTCGTAGTACCAACAGTTCTCGGTCCGCCGAGAAGGTGGTGGCCCTTCGATCGAATACCCGCTCAAACTCTGTTCGAAAGGCATTCCAGTCTGACAGTAAGGGATCGTCATATTTGACCAAGGGCACTGCCCAATTGGCCTCGTCCCCCGTCATATATGAGATCGCAAAGGCCACCCTCGAATGGTTAGAAGGAAAGGAAGCTGGTTTGCAGGAAAAGTGCAGGGCTATTTGAGTCAGAAAGGTCTGTATTTTGTGGGGATCACCCGAAAACCTCTCAGGGCTAGCTAAAGGTATGGGAGGTGACACATTCACCTGTATAGGTGATGAAGACGACGAGGCATCAAAAGGATTCCTACCCTGTCTATCTACCCTGTCTCGTAGCGCCGCCGTTTCCGCTTTTGATGCAGCCAATTCTTGTTGTACCACCAGGAGAGCCTGCAATACGTCGTCCAATGAGGCCATGTTTGTGCGTCACTCGGAACCCCAGGATTTATTTCGTGGGCGCGTAATTCTGTCACGACCGCCGTCGTTCCTGGGGCTTCGAGTGAGGCACAAGGGTTCCACCCCCCGACGTTTCCGGCTCTGGTTATTGTAACACAGAGTGCCAGAACAATCAGGCGAGGGACAAGGAAGATGAAGTCCTGAGAGAATGGTAAGAGAGAAAGTAACAATAGCCTACTCTCATTAGGTCTCGCTAGTGTACTGTGGCACCTCAAACTTACTGTTCCAAACACAGCAAAAACACACTCTGAGATGACACGCCACCTCCAATTCCACACTCTCTATTGACTTCCTTCTGCTCCCGTTGCCCTTTCTTAAGCACAAAACCCACCACCCTCAGTGAACCTGGAAGATCCCTTCCCTTAGGGATGATACTATAATACAAATGTCTTGCACCGTTGTCCAGGAATTATCAGACCCGTGAGTTTACTGAAACAAAGTCTCGTATTACATTTCATACAGCTCGTGGTATCATCACCCTCAACGGTACTGATACGGAGTCTTTGCCCTCTCACTCGGACAACGCGCTACTTGCCGGAAGTCGAGTAGTCTCTCTCTCTCTCCCTGTGGAGTCCACTGGTATTCTCCGCGTAGTCCTCACAGCTCGGGGTATTTGGCAGTTCCTGGGTGAGTCCGGTGGTCTGAGAACGCGGCGACGCTTAACGCAGCGTCCCGCGGGGAAGTTCCGAGAGTCGGAACCGAACACTCCTGCACTGGAGTCTTTTGGCGGTCTTAGCAGCACGAACAAAATCCCGCTCTTCCTCCGAAGCCGCAGACGCGAGCTCTTGCGTCTTCTTGGCTCGGTAACGGTCAGCAATAACCAGCGTGCTTCTCGATACAGTATTACGCGCCTCGATTGGCTCCTGAGTCGCGTATTTCACTGGTTCCCGCCCCGCCTATGTGCCGCCGAGGATTCTGGGCCTCGTAGTTCTTTCATGGCGGAACGTGCGGTAGGCGCTCTGGATCAGCGCCTGACAGGCTCAGGGTGCTGATAGCAGAGCTACCATCAGATTATATACAGCCAACAGGCTCAGGCTTATGACAGCAGAGCTGTCACACAGCTTACAAAGAGAATGCCGGCTCAGGGCATTGATAGCAGAGCTACCATCAGATTATATACAGCTAACAGGCTCAGGCCACACAAGTTACAAAGAGAATGCCGGCTCAGGGCACTGATAGCAGAGCTACCATCTGATTATATACAGCCAATAGACTCAGGCCTCTGACATCAGATCTTTCACACAGGTTACAAAGAGAATGCAGGCTCAGGCCACTGATAGCAGAGCTACCATCAGATTATATACAGCCCAGCCAACAGGCTCAAGCCTCTGACAGCAGAGCTGTCACACAGGTTACAAAGAGAATGCCGGCTCAGAGTGCTGATAGCAGAGCTACCATCAGATTATATACAGCCAACAGGCTCAGGCTTCTGACTGCAGAGCTATCACACAGGTTACAAAGAGAATGCCGGCTCAGGGCACTGATAGCAGAGCTACCGTCAGATTATTTACCGCCAACAGGCCTCTGACATCAGAGCTGTCATACAGGTTACAAAGAGAATGCTGGCTCGGGGTGCTGATAGCAGAGCTACCATCAGATTATATACAGCGAACAGGATCAGGCTTCTGACAGCAGAGCTATCACACAGGTTACAAAGAGAATGCCAGCTCAGGGCACTGATAGCAGAGCTACCATCAGATTATATATCGCTAACAGGCTCAGGACTCTGACAGCAGAGCTGTCACACATCTTACAAAGAGAATGCCGGCTCAGGGCACTGATAGCAGAGCCACCATCAGATTATATACAGCCAACAGGCTCAGGCTTCTGACAGCAGACCTATCACACAGGTTACAAAGAGAATGCCGGCTCAGGGCACTGATAGAAGAGCTACCATCAGCTTATATACAGACCAGCCAAGAGGCTCAGGCGTCTGACAGGAGAGCTGTCACACAGGTTACAAAGAGAATGCCGGCTCAGGGTGCTGATAGCAGAGCTAACAACAGATTATATACAGCCAACAGGCCTCTGACAGCAGAGGTGTCACACAGGTTACAAATAGAATGCCGGCTCATGTCACTGATTGCAGAGCTACCATCAGATTATATACAGCCAACAGGCCTCTGACAGCACAGCTGTCAAACAGGTTACAGAGAGAATGCCGGCTCAGGGCAATGATAGCAGACCTACCGTCAGATTATTCAGCCAATGGGCCTCTGACAACAGAGCTATTGCACAGGTTACAAAGAGAATGCCGGCTCAGGGCACTGATAGCAGAGCTACCATCAGATTATACATAGCCAACGGGCCTCTGACAACAGAGTTATCACACAGGTTACAAAAAGAATGCTGGCTCAGAGCGCTGATAGCAGAGCTACCATCAGATTATATGCAGTTAACAGGCTCAGGCCTCTGACAGCAGAGCTGTAACACGGGTTACGAAGAGAATGCCAGCTCAGGACATGATACAGATCTACCATTAGATTATATACAGCTAACAGGCTCAGGCCTCTGACAGCAGAGCTGTCACACAGGTTACAAAGAGAATGCCGGCTCAGGGTGCTGATAGCAGAGCTACCATCAGATTATATACAGCCAACAGGCTCAGGCTTTTGACAGCAGAGCTGTCACACAGTTTACAAAGAGAATGCCGGCTCAGGGCACTGATAGCAGAGCTACCGTTAGATTATTTACCGCCAACAGGCCTCTGACAGCAGAGCTATCACAGCGGTTACAAAGAGAATGCCGGCTCAGGGCACTGATAGCCGATCTACCTTCAGATTATATACGGCTAACAGGCTCAGGCCTCTGACAGCAGAGCTGTCACACCGGTTACAAAGAGAATACCGGCTCAGGTCGCCGATAGCAGAGCTACCATCAGATTATATTCAGCTAACATGCTCAGGCCTCTGACAGCAAAGCTTTCACACAGGTTACAAAGAGAATGCAGGCTCAGGACGCTGATAGCAGAGCTACCATCAGATTATATACAGCTAACATGCTCAGGCCTCTGACAGCAGAGCTGTCACACAGGTTACAAAGAGAATGCCGGCTCAGGGTGCTGATAGCAGAGCTACCATCAGATTATATGCAGCTAACAGGCTCAGGCCTCTGACAGCAGAGCTGTAACACACGTTACAAAGAGAATGCCAGCTCAGGACATGATACAGATATACCATTAGATTATATACAGCTAACAGGCTCAGGCCTCTGACAGCAGAGCTATCACACAGGTCACAAAGAGAATGCCGGCTCAGGGCACTGATAGGAGAGCTACCATCAGATTATATACAGATAACAGGCTCAGGCCTCTGGCAGCAGAGCTGTGACACAGGTTGCAAAGAGAATGCCAGCTCAGGGCACTGATAGCAGAGCTACCATCAGATTATATACCGCCAACAGGCCTCTGACAGCAGAGCTGTCATACAGGTTACAAAGAGAATGCTGGCTCGGGGTGCTGATAGCAGAGCTACCATCAGTTTATATACAGCCCGGCCAACAGGCTCAGGCCTCTGACAGCAGAGCTGTCACACAGGTTGCAAAGAGAATGCTGGCTCAGGGTGCTGATAGCAGAGCTACCATCAGATTATATACAGCCAACAGGCTCAGGCTTCTGATAGCAGAGCTATCACGCAGGTCACAAAGAGAATGCCAGCTCAGGGCACTGATAGGAGAGCTACCATCAGATTATATACAGCTAACAGGCTCAGGCCTCTGACAGCAGAGCTGTCACACAGGTTGCAAAGAGAATGCCGGCTCAGGGCACTGATAGCAGAGCTACCATCAGATTATATACAGCTAACATGCTCAGGCCTCTGACAGCAGAGCTTTCACACAGGTTACAAAGAGAATGCCGGCTCATGTCACTGATAGCAGAGCTACCATCAGATTATATACCGCCAACAGGCCTCTGACAGCAGAGCTGTCATACAGGTTACAAAGAGAATGCTGGCTCGGGGTGCTGATAGCAGAGCTACCATCAGATTATATACAGCCAACAGGATCAGGCTTCTGACAGCAGAGCTATCACACAGGTTCCAAAGAGAATGCCAGCTCAGGGAACTGATAGCAGAGCTACCATCAGACTATATACACCTAACAGGCTCAGGCCTCAGACAGCAGAGCTGTCACAGGTTACAAAGGGAATGCCGGCTCAGTGCACTCATAGCAGAGCTACCATCAGATTATATACAGCCAACGGTCCTCTGACAACAGAGTAATCACACAGGTTACAAAGAGAATGCCTGCTCAGGGTGCTGATAGCAGAGCTACCATCAGATTATATACAGCTAACAGGCTCAGGCCTCTGACAGCAGAGCTGTCACACAGTTTACAAAGAGAATGCCGGCTCAGGGCACTGATAGCAGAGCTACCATCAGATTATATACAGCCAACAGACTCAGGCCTCTGACAACAGAGCTATCACCCAGGTTACAAAGAGAATGCCCGCTCAGGGCACTGATAGCAGAGCTACCATCAGATTATATACAGCCAACAGGCTCAGGCCTCTAATAGCAGATCATTCACACAGGTTACAAAGAGAATGCAGGCTCAGGCCACTGATAGCAGAGCTACCATCAGATTATATACAGCCCAGCCAACAGGCTCAGGCCTCTGACAGCAGAGGTGTCACACAGGTTACAAAGAGAATGCCGGCTCAGAGTGCTGATAGCAGAGCTACCATCAGATTATATACAGCCAACAGGCTCAGGCTTCTGACAGCAGAGCTGTCACACAGTTTACAAAGAGAATGCCGGCTCAGAGCACTGATAGCAGAGCTACCGTCAGATTATTTACCGCCAACAGGCCTCTGACAGCAGAGCTGCCATACAGGTTACAAAGAGAATGCTGGCTCGGGGTGCTGATAGCAGAGCTACCATCAGATTATATACAGCCAACAGGATCAGGCTTCTGACAGCAGAGCTATCACACACGTTACAAAGAGAATGCCGGCTCAGGGCACTGATAGCAGAGCTACCATCAGATTATATATAGCTAACAGGCTCAGGACTCTGACAGCAGAGCTGTCACACATCTTACAAAGAGAATGCCGGCTCAGGGCACTGATAGCAGAGCTACCATCAGATTATATACAGCCAACAGGCTCAGGCTTCTGACAGCAGAGCTATCACACAGGTTACAAAGAGAATGCCGGCTCAGGGCACTGATAGAAGAGCTACCATCAGCTTATATACTGACCAGCCAAGAGGCTCAGGCGTCTTACAGGAGAGCTGTCACACAGGTTACAAAGAGAATGCCGGCTCAGGGTGCTGATAGCAGAGCTAACATAAGATTATATACTGCCAACAAGCCTCTGACAGCAGAACTGTCACACAGGTTACAAAGAGAATGCCGGCTCAGGGTACTGATAGCAGAGTTACCATCACATTATATACAGCCAACAGGCCTCTGACAGCAGAGCTGTCACACAGGGTACAAAGAGAATGCCGGCTCATGTCACTGATTGCAGAGCTACCATCAGATTATATACAGCCAACAGGCCTCTGACAGCAGAGCTGTCAAACAGGTTACAAAGAGAATGCCGGCTCAGGGCAATGATAGCAGAGCTACCGTCAGATTATATTCAGCCAATGGGTCTCTGACAACAGAGCTATTGCACAGGTTACAAAGAGAATGCCGGCTCAGGGCACTGATACCAGAGCTACGATAAGATTATATACAGCCAACAGGCTCAGGCCTCTGACAATAGAGCTATCACGCAGGTTACAAAGAGAATGCCGGCTCAGGGCACTGATAGCAGAGCTACCATCAGATTATATATAGCCAACGGGCCTCTGACAACAGAGTTATCACACAGGTTACAAAAAGAATGCTGGCTCATGGCGCTGATAGCAGAGCTACCATCAGATTATATACAGCCCAGCCAACAGGCTCAGGCCTCTGACAGCAGAGCTGTCACACAGGTTACAAAGAGAATGCCTGCTCAGGGTGCTGATAGCAGAGCTACCATCAGATTATATACAGCCAACAGGCTCAGGCTTTCGACAGCAGAGCTATCACACAGGTTACAAAGAGAATGCCTGCTCAGAGTGCTGATAGCAGAGCTACCATCAGATTATATACAGCCAACAGGCTCAGGCCTCTGACAGCAGAGCTGTCACACAGGTTACAAAGAGAATACCGGCTCAGGGTGCCGATAGCAGAGCTACCATCAGATTATATACAGCTAACATGCTCAGGCCTCTGACAGCAGAGCTTTCACAGAGGTTACAAAGAGAATGCAGGCTCAGGACACTGATAGCAGAGCTACCATAAGATTATATACAGCCCAGCCAACAGGCTCAGGCCTCTGACAGGAGAGCTGTCACACAGGTTACAAAGAGAATGCCGGTTCAGGGTGCTGATAGCAGAGCTACCATCAGATTATATACAGCCAACAGGCTCAGGCTTGTGACAGCAGAGCTATCACACAGGTTACAAAGAGAATGCCGGCTCATGGCACAGATAGCAGAGCTACCATCAAATTATATACAGCTAACAGGCTCAGGCCTCTGACAGCAGAGCTGTCACACAGGTTACAAAGATAATGCCGCCTCAGGGCACTGATAGCAGAGCTACCGTCAGATTATATACCGCCAACAGGCCTCTGACAGCAGAGCTGTCATACAGGTTACAAAGAGAATGCCGGCTCAGGGTGCTGATAGCAGAGTTACCATCAGATTATATACAGCCAATAGGATCAGGCTTCCGACAGCAGAGCTATCACACAGGTTACAAAGAGAATGCCGGCTCAGGGCACTGATAGCAGAGCTACCATCAGATTATATACAGCCAACAGGCTCAGGCCTCTGACAACAGAGCTATCACACAGGTTACAAAGAGAATGCCGGCTCAGGGCACTGATAGCAGAGCTACCATCAGATTATATATAGCCAACAGGCTCAGGTCTCTGACAACAGAGTTATCACACAGGTTACAAAAAGAATGCTGGCTCATGGCGCTGATAGCAGAGCTACCATCGGATTATATACAGCCCAGCCAACAGGCTCAGGCCTCTGACAGCAGAGCTGTCACACAGGTTACAAAGAGAATGCCGGCTCAGGGTGCTGATAGCAGAGCTACCATCAGATTATATACAGCCAACAGGCTCAGGCTTTTGACAGCAGAGCTATCACACAGGTTACAAAGAGAATGCCGGCTCAGGGCACTGATAGCAGATCTACCATCAGATTATATACAGCTAACAGGCTCAGGCCTCTGACAGCAGAGCTGTCACACAGGTTACAAAGAGAATACCGGCTCAGGGTGCCGATAGCAGAGCTACCATCAGATTATATACAGCTAACATGCTCAGGCCGCTGACAGCAGAGCTTTCACACAGGTTACAAAGAGAATGCAGGCTCAGGGCACTGACAGCAGAGCTACCATCAGATTATATGCAGACCAGCCAACAGGTTCAGGCCTCTGACAGCAGAGCTGTCACACAGGTTACAAAGAGAATGCCGGCTCAGGGTACTGATAGCAGAGCTACCATCAGATTATATACAGCTAACGGGCCTCTGACAACAGAGCTATTGCACAGGTTACAAAGAGAATACCGGCTCAGGGTACTGATAGCAGAGCTACCATCAGATGATATACAGCCAACAGGCTCAGGCTTCTGACAGCAGAGCTATCATACAGGTTACAAAGAGAATGCCGGCTCAGGGCACTGATAGCAGAACTACAATCAGATTATATACAGCCAACAGGCTCAGGCCTCTGACAACAGAGCTATTACAGAGGTTACCAAGCTCAGGGCACTGTTAGCAGGCTACCACCCGATTTTATACAGCCAACGGGCCTCTGACAGCAGAGCTGTCACACAGGTTACAAAGAGAATGCCGGCTCAGGGTGCTGACAGCAGGGCTACCATCAGAATATATACAGCCAACAGGCCTCTGACAGCAGAGCTGTCACACAGTTAATAAAGAGAACACACGCTCAGGCCTCTGACAGCAGAGCTATCCCTAAGGTTACACATATTTTACAGGCACATGCTTCTACCAGTAAATCCTTCCCTCGGGTTACTCACCGCTTACATTGCTCAAGCCTCTGTCACAAGATGTCCATAAAATCACATTGAGCTTTTCCTCAGCTTACCTATGTCTGACAGCAAGCCTATCCCTCAGTTTACACAGGTCATACACGTTCGACTATAACAGAAGAGGATGAAAGATTTTGAATGCATTTGCCCTCGTATTAGCATCATTGTAAACTGCTTCAGGCAGATTTTCTTGCTCAGGCTGACAAAGTCCACAGTAAGTGCCCATCTGTGACTCGGATATTGTGCGCTCAAAATGTATAGACACAGCAAAACATTCTTACTAATTTACATGCACGGGTTACCACACTGAACCGAAGTTGCTACAACGGCTCTAATGTTGAGGTGCATTGTGTCTGGTCTTTAAAGGAAATAAATAAAAATTAATAGCTTGACCAGCCAAAAACTGTCCACGTTTGCTCCTGGTGAAGATAAAGGCCGTTCTCATTATCTCAGCTTGGCGCCTGCTCGAATTCTCTGAATGAAATCTATCACGTGACTGTCAATCACAAACTGTATGTCACAGTAGGTGCTAAACCCCTGTGTGGCTGCTGCTGTGCCCGCTACCACAGCTGTTGGCACTAAACCAAGTGTTCCGGGTAACACTCCTAGGCTTGTTCATTCATTTGTCAGAGTAAAAACATTTGAAAGTAATGTTCTCGGGCACTTGTTTGTTTATTTGTGCAATGTCCATATTAACACATGGATCATGTGATAACTATGGATTTTTACAATCTTGAGTGCTCATTGCATATTATTGGCCCATCCCATGACACACCCCAGACGTGTCTGGCCACTATATGACTTTCTGAAGGCCTACACCAAAGTCTATAGCGCTGTAATATGTACCAGAGATCCGCTCCGTGTACATGGGCGCTGGATTCAGATGTGGTGCCATGATGTGTAGATAGGAATAGTACATTCCGAATCGGGCGTGTTGGAACTTAGCGGGCAGTGCGTTGGGGCTGAGAACAGAGCAGTGTCCGGCAGCAGTGAAGTCCAGTTCTGCGGCACCCTGGTGAGTTACAGCCCTCAGACCTGGGACTCCACTATACTCGCTGGTGTGCCACTGTACACTGAGGCCATCGATCATGGGCCATGTCTCTATCCGGACTGCGCTCGGTGCTCCCTCCACTGAAGGTAGTTTGTCTCATGTGGTTATCTGAAAATAAAATCGGGCGTGAACCACGCCATCCGGGATTTATGATGGACACAGGGTTGGATTGAGGTGCAAAATAGGCCCAGGCACCCTAAAAGTAAGTGCCCCACATTTGCCAATTGAGTCATTCCGCAAAACATTGCTCCAATGTTTTAAGTGTGATGAAAGGGAGGGCAGGGTTCTCTGAAAGAGGCATGTTTTCTTATCTTCATTCAGATAACAAAAAATGCAGATGTCCCAGGACTCTTTGTGCCCGGATTGTTCACACTGGTGAACCACACCTGAATATAAGTGAGGCCACTTCTGCTCAGGCCCCCTGCCCCTGCTCAATCTGCATTTATGAAAGGGGCTCCCAACGAGGGACTGAGAAGGACACCTCCACCCCAGTGGTAAAAGTGGTCCATCTGCCTCCAGCGAGGCCGCTCAGGCCCCACTGGGCCCCTGGCGGCATCTGAACAACACAGACACAGCCCAAATCGGCCTCCTTGCTGACCATAAAACCGACTAACCGATGCAACTGAGATACCGGCTCACCACCCATTGCCCGAGGGCCCACTTAATCCGAACCTGGTTGGCACCCCTGGAAAACAACCACACGCTGAGGATAGCTGGCGTCACAGGGATGATTGGGTTGTGGAAGAAGAACTAGGAGGCCGTATTTAGAACAGTGGGGGGACCGTGTTTAGTGTTACATACCGCACTGTGGTTTGGGATGCGGTTGGATGAGGCAAGGGGGTGCCCAGTGTAAGTCCAGCAGGGCCAGATCCATGCCAGATTTGCAGGATGTTCACACAAGCTGAATTTACACAGTCTGTGGCTACCCTGAGCAACCGTGAAATTCAAAAGAAGTCAGCGCACTACAAGTAACTATACTTGTCATCTATAATCTTGAAAAAAAAAATGTCAAGATGTAATTATCAATGTAAGACATATTGTGCGTGCAAACCGGAAAAGGTAGCCAATCTGGGACAACAAACTGAAGAGCAGGTGCTGCTGCACCTGTATACCGGATGCACAGCTAATGAAAATGAAAACTGTTTCACAATGTACACTTAAAAAAGTAAACGGTCATTGCTAGAATAAAACATACATAATCACCATCATTTCTCGTAACACAAATTATGCTCCTTTAATTATTGAGCTGTAAATCATCAAATTGAAGAGAGTATTTTTGTTGAAACAAACATTGTTATTGGATACTTCAATGAACATGTCAATTATCAATCTCAGTTCATTTACACAAACTTCAGCATGAAACTTCTAACACTGAAATAAATGGCGATTGTGGTTGTCGATGCCCAATGCATTTCGGGATTATCAAAAATCCCTTCTTCAGGGGCCTGTATTTGAAGAAATAAAAGAACATTTGCAAATATTCCCAGCATATAATGTTGAAAGATGAATACACATGTTATCTGATAACATCATTGTGTAGAAGGATGAGAAGAACCAAAAACCAATAGAAACCAATCCCTCTGTGGGTGACTAGTGATATGCACGAGAAGGAAAAAAGGAAATAAAATTAGAAAAAAGGATGTACTACTTAGTAAATGACCCTTACTGGAAAACATCTTTCTACACAATGATGTTATCAGATTTCATACACAACTATAATTCCACTGGTTTCTGTTTCTACCACGAGAGTTGATATTTGTCTGGTCAAGGACATGTACATGTGAGTTCGTACCACTCTGGTTTTGCACGATGTATCTGTGGATAACATGTGTATTCATCTTTCAACATTATATGCAGTGAATATTTGCAAATGTTCTTTTATTTCTTCAAATACAGAACCCTGAAGAAGGGATTTTTGATAGTGCCGAAATGCATTGGGCATCGACAACCACAATCGTCGTTTATTTCAGTGTTAAAAGTTTCATGCTGACGTTTGTGTAAATGAACTGAGATTGATAATTGACATGTTCATTGAAGTATCCAATAACAATGTTTGTTTCAACAAAAATACTCTCTTCAATTTGATGATTTACAGCTCAATAATTAAAGGAGCATAATTTGTGTACGAGAAATGATGGTGATGTATGTATGTTTTATTCTAGCAATGACAGTTTACTTTTTTAAGTGTACATTGTGAAACAGTTTTCATTTTCATTAGCTGTGCATCCGGTATACAGGTGCAGCAGCACCTGCTCTTCCGTTTGTTACCCTGAGCAACCCACATAGATCCGACCCTTAACCTTGGTGATGATGGTGATAAGCAGGACTACAGTTGCATTGCGGTGAAGGGACAGGCTGGCAGTAATGCAGCGCACATTTAGAAACGGGTCCCATCCAATCCTGCAGCCGGCCCTGGTGAAAAGCTTCCACCTCCAGCATACGGTGTGCAGACTGGCGGGGCCCGGGGGGTAGGGGGGGGCATCAGTGACAGCAACAAAGCCCCCTCCTCACCCCCGCCCCCAATCTGGACCGCTCGCTGCAAGGCAGGCTTGGAAGCTCATGGCAACGGTGGCACTAACGAGGCGAGGCAGGCGAGGCGCGCCGTCAGCAGCCAGGAGCCTCCGAGCAGCTGAGCCGCACCTCCTGGGGTTTCACTTCAGATGCACTGACGTCCCCAAAGATGGCACAAGCGGAGCGAGATGAAAGCCAACCCTCAAATAAAGGCCAGCAGGAAAAAAGAGTCCGTTGCAAACAAAATGCATGAGGTCATCACGCAGCAATCGTTGATAGAAAACAACTGGGTGCCAATCGGCCGCAGTTGATACAACTGTGTGGATTTACATACATTCATCTTAAGGTGGAAGTCGTAACTTGTATATATATTGCAGTTGGTACCGCTTGCATACAGTCCATACAGTACTACAAAGCGTTAACTATAGAACCACTACAACTATCTTCTTCTGATCCCGGCTCCATCTCTTCTATGACAAAACGTGATCTTTGACAGATCACTTAATTCACGTAATGAGCCTGGATATGGTCAGGGTCACTAGAATTATGCGGCAGGAGGAGAGGGTGGGGGAATTATGCGGCAGGGTTGAGTACATTGTGCTGCAAGAACACGTAAATTATGCAGCATATATGCATGCAGCGTAGTGTGGCACATTTTGCGATAGCATCACTTAATTATTTTGTCGTTTTTACCCTTGTTAACACTGTCTTGGTACTGGTTTCACCTCACTGCTACCAGTATAACATCGAAATATAGCAATAAGCAACCGTAAGGTGTCCATTCAATCTTTGCAAAGGGCCCATCCACTGCGCAGCAGCACGTGTCGCTGCATTTTTAGTAACTTTTGAGCTGTTTAACCTAGAAACAATTTTTTTGAGTTAAAATCTGCAGATTATGCAGCAAATTCTGCAGCAGATAATGCATTATGTGGCATATGCAGAAAATCTACAATCATGCTCAAAACCTCAGCGGCCACACATTCACATAATTCCCGTGACCCTGGATATGGGTTTCATTGTATGGAAGCCATACATGGAAAGACACAAACTTCTATGCATTATACATGAAAAAATTCCAATGATTACAGGTTATCCTTAAATAAAGGTACGCCACAAATTATCTATCTAATATATGTGACATCACTTAATATACATAAATTGTGCTAAACAGTAAAGCATTATAATTCTAATTCAGCATATCCAATGCACTACCCTATTTCTCACCCTATACCACTTTCAATATATCCTCTACTTTGGCTCTCTGACTCATCTCAAACCTCATTCTACAACACTTTTCAATGCGCTTCCCTTTTTTTCACCCTATACCTCAATCAATAGATCCTCTACCTCCACTCTCTTATTCATCCCAAACCCCATACCACTCCTAAGAGCCACAAAATAACCCTTTCAAGAGTTCCCTACTCCACCCATCCTTGCATCATCTCATACCTCTTTTACTATTCAGATCCCCCAAAACTAGCCTTTCTAAACCCTTACCTCTGACTCTTCCCCCTCTACCTCCCTTTTACCCATCCCAAGCCTCCTCCAACTGCTATGAGCTCCCAAAAAAAAGAGGAACAAAAATGAAATCTTTCCCTCTTCTATCCCTCCAATATCATTTTCAATCCAAATAACAGACTAACATGTCCACCACTCAAATTAATTTCATATTTCACTACACAAATTCACCACTAATTCTTTATGGGTTCCAGAGTAGCATGCTACTAACCGAAAAAGTGCTTCAACACCTCATCAGGGGTTGCACGCACTATAGAAATGCAAACCTTTTCCCTCTTCTATCCTTCCACTATCCTTCTCTATCCAAATAACTGACTAACATGTCCCCCACTCAAATTCCTTTTATATTTTCACTATACTAATTCACCAGCAATCCTTTATGGGTTCCGGAGTAGCGTGCCACTCGCCGAAAAAGCACTTTAACACCTTATCAGGGGTAGCAAGCACTATATAAATACACACCTTTGTCCCTCTTCTATCCTTCTTCTATCCCTCCACTATCCTTCCCAATCCAAATAAATGACTAACATATCCACCACTCATATTACTTTTATATCTCACCACTAATCCTTTATGGGTTCCATAGTAGCATGCTGCTCAGCAAAAAAATGCTTCAACACCCCATCAGGGGCAGCAAGCACTATATAAATGCAAACCTTTTCCCTCTTCTATCCCTCCACTGTCCTTCTCAATCCACATAACTGACTAACATATCCACCAGTCAAATTACTTTAATCATTCACTATACTAATTCACCACTAATCCTTTATGGGTTCCAGAGTAGCGTGCTACTCGCCGAAAAAGTACATAGGCGCCTCGTCAGGGGTAGTAAGCACTATATAAATGCAATTACAATACAATACAGTACAATAGTCAAGAATCTGAGTTGCACGGTGCTGGCACGGTGGACACTCCATACGTTTAAACAGTTGTACTGTGCAGTAACATACTGCCAGTACCATTTTATTATGAGTTAAACTTCAGAGAATGGGGATTAACTGTGTGGAACCTGAAGTGCTTAAAAAGGAAACATAGAAGTGCAGGTACTCACTCTTTAGAGTGCCTGTTTGTTCTTCAGAAGTGTCTGTACTCTCTCATTAAATGCATTGCAGCAGTGCTGAGAAGTGCAGGTACTCTTCCTTTCAAATTAAGGAAGTGCAGGTACTCAATACCGGAGAGTACCTGCCCATTTAAAGCCCTGGGAATTGGAACTACTGGCTGGAATTACACACAGAATTCTCAGTTCCAAGGAGTTTAATAATCAAATGTACTCCTTTTTCTAAGCAGGTGGTAAATTTGTGTGGGGGTTGGTGTGGAGGGAGGAGGGTGCAGAGGGAAGGGGAGAATGTTGCCTGAGCAGCCCCTGTGTCTAGCCTAAGGGTCGGATGGGGGGCAGGGAACTGGTCCGAGTGGCACTGCAGCTGCTTCTAAATGTGATTTTACTTGATAGATTTTTGGGCAGGTAAAATCGGGTCGTTTTCCCAAACCCGGAAATTATGGGTGCGGGACATCGACTAATTTATGATTGAGTATAGAGGAATTAAACCTGAGATTTCTCTCCTCACAACTCATAATTGGAAACTATTAAGGTTAGCTTTGCACTATTACAGCCGTTTTCTAATTCCATTTCCCATCTCCCAAATAATCAAATAAATGGACTTTGGATACAAACCCGTACCATTAACAAGAAATGCATTATATAGCTAAATCCTGATTGTAAAGAAAGAACCTAGAATATATTGTGAAATTTTAAGTTTTAGCAACATATTGTATAAAATGTGTATGAATATTAGAATGAATGCTCCTGCCTTGACAAAATTGTGTTTTTGTTAGATCAATTAATATATCCAGAGTTAAGAGATAGCAACGTTTGTATAAACATAAGAGCGAGAACCACATTTTTAGTTAAAGGTTACCAGAGTTAAGAGATAGCAACGTTTGTATAAACATAAGAGCGAGAACCACATTTTTAGTTAAAGGTTACCAGACAACAAAAAACCTGGTGTCAGCCGACCAAGAACTTACAAGTGCTTAAAGCCCACCCATTGCTTACCATTGGCTGGCTTTATTGTCACTCTCATTTGCTTGCTTCTTATTCGATAGCTTCTCTTGTCCATTATGTGTTTGCCCCTCTCCTGGACATACCCTCTTTACTTGTGTCCTTCCACTGCTCACTTTGAAGTAACTAGTTTTTTGTTTTTTTTGCTTAAACGCTCCATGAAAGTGCATATGTTTTCCAGTTGTCTCCCTCATGCTTCTTCCCTCCAACCTAGTGTTCTCTTGCATCCTTGTGCTCCCCTCCCACTCGCGCTCCTCTCACCCCATGTGCCTCAAGGCCCACGGACTGCGTGTTACTCTCGCTCCCATGTGTACTTCTCTCTAGTCTACAGCTTATCCCCTCCCCCTTTCCCCCTTGACGCTAATTACCCCCAACTGCTCCTACATTCAAAGTCAAAGTAGTTGGGGTGTAAGGGGTATAAGAAGCGCACATATAGTATTCACACTATGAATTTACTAAGAGACAAAATAATACGGTGCATCCAGAAAAGGGAGAAAAAAGACCCTAACCTCTCCAAGGTTCAATCATAAGATTGATTACAGCATTCACCATTTTTTCGGAGCACACGTCATCAAAATAATCAAGAACATTCATTAAGGAATAATACACATAGATAGATTATTTTCTTATTCTTCTTCTTGTTTAATTTCCACAGTTCTTCCAATTCCTTGAGCCAACGTGTTCCGTCGTTAACGGCATTAAGCCTACGACTTTCTCAAGGCTGGAAGTAACATAGAATTCAATATTGTAATGATAAATAAAATACAATTTTCATAAGATCAAGAAAACCCAAAACATTTGCACCCAGTGCAAAGGGCTATTCAAATGAACTAATTTGTGACAGTATAAAGTATACAAAGTAACATTTAAGTAATTTAATTAAAGGATAAGTATAGTATTGACTGATTAAATATATTAGCATCCAATTCAAATTATAGAAATGAATATCAGCCTCCTTGATATATAGCATTTCTTATATTTCTTATAGTTCATTTGAATAGCCTTTTGCACTGGGTGCAAATGTTTTGGGTTTTCTTGATCTTATGAAAATTGTATTTTATTTATTATTACAATATTGAATTATATGTTACTTCCAGCCTTGAGAAAGACGTAGGCTTAATGCTCCTACATTCACCCCACACCAAAGTCCTATTCTTCTGAATTATTTGAAAAAGAATATATTATACTAAAAAAACCTGCAATTTTGCGCTACTTCTTTTATTTATTTACAAACCCATTTTGTGTATGCAAATATAAAAAAAAGAATGCATCATTTTGAAAGCGCGCATGTGTCGTTGCGCAAATGGACTTAGGTAATGACGCATGCATGCACAAACAATGTTCTCGCTGGCCTTTTATGTTCTCATGGGCATATTTCCCTTTCGGGTATGTGGGTTACATAAAAGTTCACATGTTCACTTTTTGTTATTCAGGCTAACACGGTGCCTTTCTGGATACTCCATTCAAATTATTATTTTGCCCCATATCTGTCAGTGCCCTGTAAAGACTCCACCGAGATGGAGTTGCAGAAACCCTATTCATTTTTAGTACCCAATTTCAGGTCATTCTCTCTTGGCTTCTTCAAGAAGTGTATGATTAAGGGGGAAGAAGGGAAATGGGGAAACCTCCCATATCTACTATGATCTTGCGAGCCTGTCTACCATCTCTGCCCTTGTGATGTCTCACCTGCTGCCTTTTCGTCTCTTCTTATAAGCTTCATGTGTAATTCCTTGTCTAAAGCCCACTCCAGCACATCTCTGTCACACCCTTTGGAGCAGGTCCCAGACCCAGCCCTCCCTCGTACTGGCCAGCCCGCCACTGCCACTGCTTCATCTCTTGCTGTGCTTTGACTTGCTCTTCTCTGTTGTGCTTTGTTGTTGTGCTTTCTCCTGCAAACCCCCTCTTTGCCCTTTTTATCCCCCTTTAGATTGCTTATCTGCTGTTCTTTTCACCTCTGTTGTGCTGTCCCATTCTGACCCCCTCTTTGACCGTTTTCCCCTCCTTTAGATTGCTTTTGTGCTGTTTGTTTTTCCTCCTGCTCTCCTCCCATAAGCTGCTGCCTTTTTTCCCCGCCTCCAGCCAAGCCCCGCCAACCACCTCCCTTTCTCCTCCCAGGACATACTTAATGGAGGTTACAGCGCGACCCCATTGAGCAGGTCCCAGACCCAGCTCTCCCTTGTGCTGACCAGACTGCTGCTGCCATTGCTTCATCTGCTGACTCCCGCTTTGCTAGTTTTTTCCTCCTTTTAATTGCTGTTTCTTATTCCTCCTGCTCCCTGATTTGCTGCCACCTGTTCTTCCTGCCCTCACCAAGCCCCCACACCGTCTCGCAGTGCACCTCCTCTTCCCAGGACCTACCTAATGGAGGCAGCAGCAAAGCCAAACAGTGGGTGTACTGCCAGTGTGCCAAAGTTGCCCCAAAGGCAAGGTTGTCTGCACTTGTCCGTGCCTGGACAGCGCCCAGCACCCCTGGCTCCTGGCCTACCCGCAGGTATGACGCCACCGTTCTCCATGTCCTGCACACCAGATGACCCAGCGAACACTGTTACCACGCCGCACTGCACTCTATGGTAGGACCATTGTCCTGCACCAGATGCACCTTCTGCTGCACCTGCATGACCACCATCACACCACAATGCACCATGCTGACCTCTCGCCACACCAAAAGCAACCCACCAACTCCACTGTCCTCAACATGCCCTCTGTTTGCAAGCACTCCACCGAGTTATGGGAGTTCATTACTACCCTCGCACCTGACATTGCCTTCCTCACTGGGACCTGGCTCAACCCTGCATCGCCAACCCTGCACCATCAACCCTGACATTGCCACAGATGTCGTAGGGATTCTGCTCATGTACAGAACTATGCGCAGGAAACCAGGACCTCAGTGAATTGCGGTGTACCAAAAACTCACTTCAGTACCCAGAACCCCTATCCAACTAGCATCAGCTACCAATGATTAGACAACCCAGAACATGCGACTTAGAGTACTCTCAGGAATGGTGGGAATCAGAAATACCTGTTCGTTATTATTCTCATATCAGTCCACAACAAGAGTAATCAGAGACACAGTAAAGTTTAAAACGTTTATTTTATAAACTACGTGTCCTAAGATGCAGTACCTTGGCTAACAATAGCAGACAAATGATTAAAAATAAAACCATCAGCATGGTTACAATACCATAGAAAATGAAGGGAGAAATCATATTACAAATGATAGTGGAATACAACCACCCTCCCTTCGCTAGTAAGCTAGTATTATTAAAATAACAGACGGTCTCTAGGTATGAATGGGGAACCCCATACCGTAAATATCAGCTTAGGTGAATCACATCACAGGATCAGCTTTGCTCTGTGCCTGGAAAAGTTCTTCTCCAGAATGTGTATCTAATGCATGTAAACTGCAATATTAAAGGCGCTCGAGTTTCAAATATTTGCAGCTGTGTGCGTGTTATGGCTAGAGCGTGGGCCGATCAACCTGAATTCAAAAGCATACATTGTTTGTTGGCCCTGACTGTTTCTGCACACAATGTTCAGACCAAGGTCGCGGTGCACGTCTAGGAATGTGAACAGCAGACCGTTCTCATGTGAAGAAAAGGCAGGCAAGCAGTTTTCATATAATAACATCGATCTGCAGTGTCGTGTGCAAAAGTGGCACGATGGCGTTTCTAACTTCTAAGACGCTTATGCTAACATAGCAATGTGTGCATCTAAAACTCCGTCTCCACTACACCCTCCCTTGATCGGACCATGAACAAATAGGGATACAATTGAGGAACGCAGAGTTCAAGTTCGACAGAGACAGAACCAAGTGCATGTATTGTAAATCCATATTAATGGGAGTGAAAGTTCGAAAACCAGTGTAAAAAATTAAAAGGAAAAAGAGAAAAAAGAAAAAATATGTCACATTTTGCATAGGCTCAACAGAGCCTAAATGTCAAATCAAAAATAAATGTGTAGTTCGTACAAGGAAAGTTGGACGCCATCCATGTTAATCCATCAACGTGTAAGCTCAATAAGTAGCGACAGCCTCCAAGAGGAAGTCATTAGACTGTTCTGTAAAAGTTTCCGCCATCCAATCTAACAAGGTAAACGAACATACATGTTCCTCAATAACTGGGGCCTCTAGCACAATCAGAGGACAACAGGCGTGTTCTTCAAGATAACTTCATGCCAAGAAGTCATACGCTGCTGTACCGATGTCCCAATTCCCTAGGACTCCATGTGCTGCTCCACAGGCCATAATCCTGATACCAAAACAGTCCAACTCATGAGCCACTAAGGGACTCATCAGTCGATCACAATCCGGGGCAGGAGACACCGAGTTCGACAAGCACAAATCCAGAGCCCATTCGAAAGGTCAATCTAGGCAATGAAAAACAGGCTGTACGCAAGTAAAGTAGGAAAACCGGAAGTACAATCCATAGGCAATGCTTAAAGTGTCCAGTGGTAATGTTCCATAATATTCAAGCATCCGGTTAGAAGATGGAGCAGCTGTGACAGGTTGTCGTGTGACACAAATTGTGCAGCCATTGTGCAGTAAGCAGACCAACAGCAGCACACCAGCCGTGAGGGCGAGAATCAACGGGAGCCTGCCAAAGACGCTGGAAAAAATAGAATGAAAAAATGCCGGTATCACACCAAAAATAGTTTGGAAGGAGATCACGAGGCCGGATCCCACAATTTTGAAAAAATGCGCCAAGCCAGTTGTTGACGAGGCATTAAATATAGTGTGAATCAGAGCGTCGAAATGAAGGGGGAGATCAGTATTTAAAAGCGCATGCACCTCGGTGCGGCTGTTTGCTATGTGAAGGACAAATGTTTCACGGGAGGAAGTCAGAGCGACTTCTTTTTGAGACAATAGAGCCCTTATTCTGCTCATCTTGTTGAACTCTGCTTTCAAGGTTGGGATGGAAGGCCAGATGGAGACATCCAGCCGCCCATGTGGGGGTTGGAAAAGGACATTTTTACAGCAGACTACTCGTTGTGATACAGTCACAATGTAGGGAATTCCCACTAGCATCCCGCAGCAAGCCTCGTTATTTAAAAGCAAATAACTACCGTTAGCTAACAACGTAAAAGATGGCGTAATAGCTGGCACTGGAATCCCTTTCAGGACGCAAGCTAAATTCGGTGCTTGAGCATTGAATGCGCCATGCAATTGGATGTGCCTACAGACTACTGAGTGATCAGGTGTGGAAGTGCATTCCTCACCTTTCAAATAAACATCTTTACCTTCTCTCATGCACCTGTATGTAAATGGGAGTGACCAAACTTCATGCAGGAAAGCAGTACCCAACAGTTCATATCTGCCTAGGGCATAATGTTTCATGCACGAACTGAACTTGAACAAAGGAAAAGGTAATGTGATTAACCCGTGGATAAGCCACACAGCGGAGTTCAATTCGGCCACAGAGAAAGGCAAAGGTTCTAACTTTTCAATATGCAGTAACAAATATGTTGCATCTTTCATGGACATGAACTGTTGTTTTGCAGTCAGATTAAATAGAAGGAATAAAGATGATGTATTCATGTAGTCCCAGGGAACTTTCCCAGCCTTCAATGTTTGCAAAGTCCATGCAAACTGCATTATAGAACGCAATTGAGTCTGACCATGATATAACAAAGACATATCATCCTGCACAAAATCCACAACAGATGAAACAATATTATCTAATATGTAAATTCTGGAAGAAAGGGTGTTAATGCTATTATTGATAACAGCTAGTACCTTTTCCAAATTGGCTTGATCAATGGCTCTCAATCTGGAAGCAGCTTCAATTTGCGATAATTTCCAAACCTCGTTATAGACAGCATACACCCACCTTTTGGACCTGCCACCCACAGGACCCTTAACAAAATCATTCAAATCTATTTTGTCATGTAATTTTGATAAATGAAGTATAACAGATGCCAAGGTGGAATGTTGCAGTCAGTTCAGACATAACTTCCCTACAGAGTAGGTAGTAACCGAATGGGAGGATTCAAAGCGGGGGTCCACTCGAACCTGGGTATATCCAGGGTGTAGAACCAGAAACCGATGTTGACAGGAATCTGAGCTCTTCTGCCATAGTAACCATCCTTCACGATAAACATCGGAAATGTTGAAGGATGTATTAGTAATGTACGACTGCAACTCTTCAAGGGACATGCCTAGACCATCAAGGTCCGGGACAAACATTTTTATGCCAAAGAGCATTTCGTATGGGGTCCGCCCACCCAGAGACCTTCTAGGGAGATTATTAAGTGCACGTTGTACGTTATACGGATGGGCTAACCAGTTCCTGCCAGTGCCTAAAACTCTAGCTGTCAGGGATTGCTTTAAGTCACGGTTCATTCGTTCCACAACACTATTGCCCTCAGGCCGGTATGGAGACGAAAATTTGACTTGGACCCCCAAAGATCTCATGGCTTCTTTGTACGCCTTAGAGGCAAACGCAGGACCTTGGTCAGAATGAAGGGTACCACATGCGAAAATTCCCACAAAGACACGCAAATCCCTGATGACAGTTCGAGCATCAGCACTCGTTTGTGGCCACACCCAAAGAAAACGTGTGCACGAATCCACTGCAACTAAGATGTACTTGTACGCAGTATCAGAGGAGAAAGGACCGCAGTGATCTAGATAAACACACCCAAGTGGTTTATTAGATATGTACAACTGAGTTTGTGGTGAACGCGCAGCAGTCGAAGGTTTAATCTGCTGGCAGATGTCACAATTAAGAACATAAGCACGAGTCTGTTTATACAACCCGCGCCCCAAGTAATGTTGTTGTAAGAGAGTAACAGTCCCTGAAACGCCAGCATGGGCAGAGGCCATACCTTCGTGAGCCGCTGTTATCAAGGAAGGTCTGCAGTCCGCGTTGGGAATCAATCTGTCACCAACGTTGTTAATTCTCACATAGGGGACTTTATCAGGACTTAAATGATAAGAGTACCGAGAAGGGAAACCTCTAGGGTAATTACCTCCCTTCTCTGTTGCAGCAATAGCTGCCAAGATGTCATCATGAATCTCACTTTTAGATCTTGTAACCGCTGGTACTAGATATGTTACCACTGCTGTTTTCGCTGCTTCGTCAGCTAAGCTGTTCCCGACAACGCGGACACCAACTCGCTGGTGCCTAAGAGTGTGAATTACATTCACGAGAGGCAGATTCTGTTTAAGTTCTGCCACCCGAACTCAAAGCATTTTATGCTTGATTGTGCTACCTTTGGAATCACGATATTCATTCTGAAACCAAAAAAATAAATTGTCATTAAAAGACTGAACACAGTAAAACGAGTCACTCACTATAAGAGTAGTAACACGAGGATCAGCAAACTCCAGTGCAAGCACTAGAGCACGTAGCTCTGCCAACTGTGTGGTACAATCACCCAATGACTGCGTATGCACGACATCAGACTTGAATTCACCATTCACGAAAGTACCTGCTACAATTGCGCAGGCGGCTGAATAAGCACCGAACCGTCAGTGTAAATGACACAATGGTATTCTTCACAGCGTCGCAAAGACAGAGGAGCTGGATGAACAAATTCATACTGCAAGTACTCCTGAGTCTGTAATGAGGCATCAAAGATATAGGTGACATCTGGTAATGTCAAGGAAGTGGCCCATTGTATCCAACGTGGATGCAAAGCTTTAGAATTAGGTACACTGGCCTTTGTCACTGCCTCTAGAGCAGGATACGGTGTAACAACCAACATGCGTTTCCCCTGTGACAGTGCTCGCTCTTTAAGAATCGCCATCTGCACTGCAGTCAAAACTTTTTCGACCGTGGAAAAATGCATTTCAGCCAAAGTGTACAGGTGTGATTTGTAAGCAATGGGGACTGTGTCGCCCTCATTGAACGTTAAGTACGTGAAACCCACTGTGCCAGGCACAATTCTTATCACCAGGTTAGTGTGGTTATCACGTGTCAGTAAGTATTTTGAAGCAAGAAGATCAGCCGGCGAAGATTGCAAGATAGCTGAATGCTCTGGCAGCCAGCTTGACTTGGAAAAAGTAGGTCGTACCAAGGCAAATAGCTGCTTGATACGCTGGGCATAATCGGGAATGTAAGTACGCCCGAAATTTAGAAAAACCAGCCAAGACTGTAATTTGTTCAGCATTGTCAGAGCACGCAAACATGCGCACTTCTCCAAGAAGTGAGGGGCTAAACCTCGTCCTTCATTGTTGAGCTCGTAGCCCAAAAAACAACACTGTATACTCTGTAATGTGTGACTTCGCAAAGTTAAATTTGTAACCGAAGTCCGCAAACATAACAATGATGCGATCAACGCGTCACAGATGCGGCCATAATTTGTCGTCTGTGAGATAGATACCATCAACATACGAGTACGCATCAGGGTCAATGCTCTCTAACAGAAAGACTACACGTGCGGCAAAGACGCCAGGGCTGTTTTTATAGCCCATGGCCAATCTCTTAAACTGTTTTTGTTTGCCGCCAGAAGTAAACGCTGTCCACTGACTACTAATAGAGGACAGATTATGGCTGAAAAAGCCATTGGAATTGTCAAGTGTGGTCTTAAACCGTTTTCTCATGAGACTATCAACGAGGGCAGAACTGTGGGTATTCTGTGCAGCACAAGTCCGACAATGAGAGTTCAAATGACGATAATCCAAAACTATGCGGTACGACCCATCAGGTTTAGTTACAGTGAATAGAGGATTATTCATTGGTGACACACAGGTTTCAATAACACCTTGATATTCCAATTGCTCAAGGATTTCTGCAACGTGAGATCTAGCCTCGCGGTGCATGGGATATTGGGGCTGCGGCTGGGGCATAGACCGTAAAGGAATCTCATGGCTTGGCGACAATTTATCCCACCCAACCTGAGTACGGTACAGAGCCGGAGCAAGCACCTGGGCCCACTCTTCTGCAAATCTTTGAGCGTGATCCTTTGGCACTGTGTGCACGAAGGACGGGAGGATTACCTCCTCCCCTCTAGGAGCAGCCAAAATGAAAGCTGGGGGCCAGTCCGCCTCTGCTAATAGAATATCATATGTAGAGGTCAGATTATCCCAAAAATCCCTTGTATTGTACGTTGTATGTCACCTTCAATTAAAAGGACTATGTCAGATAGTCTGTCAGGGGGAGCCACTCTAGTATCTGCAGTTTCTACAGTAATGAACGTGTCAGTTGCTGTCGCCTCCAGATATGGACGCAGTGCTTGCCGCACTACTGTAACCTCCGCTGTGCTGTCGAGCAGCGTTAGTGCCCATGTCAGGTTCCGAAGCTGCGTTCTCACTATCTGTGGCATACCTCGCTGTTAGCGCAGCAACTTTCTTCTTCTGAAACGGGGGACGTTGACGTGCAATCTCGTCCTGCTTGCCTTTACCGTCAGACTGACGGGGTTGCTCACGTCCTTGTTGGGCACTCCGACCTTTGCCACGTTCTCCACCACCGGACTGTGAGGCCGATGTTTCCTGTGAAGAACGAGGAGAACGTTGTTCAGTAACCTGAAATCTGTCAGGTGACCTAATCCTAGTGTGGTCGCGCAAATCATATGTGCGTTCACTAGACGCCTGTACCGGTGACGCAGGACGAGACCCCTGTTTCTGTTGCTGCTTCCCTTGTTTCTTAGTTCTCCAATTCTGTTTAGGAAAAGTTGGATGATCGTCTTTGAAAGACGAACTCGCCTTAGTTTGCTGTTGTACATCTGGAATAACAATAGTATGCTGAATCCCCAAACTACTGCGGCCAATCGTTCTATAAGCCTTCGCAATAATTTTAGGCAACTCTCGGGGCTTATCGAGTTCATCAACGAGGGCTAAACCATTCGCCACTTGAAAGTGAACCGCATATCCCTTGAGGTTACCAAGGATGAGAGTGGCAACTACGTCGAACACACCGACAAGTCTCATTTGCAACTTGACCGCCGCCTCCGGACCGTGTTGATCTTGAACACGTTTGATGACGGAGGGGAGCACGGCCATAGATGGGGTGCCGAAGCACTTCGAGTAGACCGCTGCAAAAACATTACCCCAGTTGTCACAATCAGCCACCTCTGGGACTAAGTCTTTCTGCAAACTAATGGTGAGTATCCTGTGTTTCTCCACAGGAGTAGAGTGAGGAAATACTGCTTCCAGCTGGTCAAATTTTTCAACAAGCCAATAAGGTAAATCGTCCTTATTCTGGGGGCGCTTGTCCATTACCGAATTAACCATGACGGGACTAATGACAATCCCGGCCGGGCCAGCTGGCTGCCCCGCAACAACAGGTGCCCCCACTTGCACGTTGCGTGAAATGTATTGCACTAAAGCCCGATGTACTGTAATCAGGGCTGTATGGAGGACACGTAACTCATCCACCCTAGCATTCAAATAACGAGGATGAGGTGTGAATCCTGCCAGTACTGGCCAAGTGGCCCCTGGAATTGACAAAGAGCCCAAACGAACAGGTGTAACCATATGGGGAAGGGCTCCATTAAACCAAATGCGATGCTGCCAAGCCGAAATAGGAATCTCCTCCGTCCTATATGGCGTATAATTCGCTGGGACCCACGTGGGAGTATAGGAGTGAAAAGTACTGTCGTTCGCATTCACCTCCGGCATAGTAACCCAAGAGTAAAACCACTCGTAGGGATATGATGCATCGGCACTCACCACAAAAATAACAGCCATCCCACCGTCTGGCACCCCGAACTGCGTCAAATGACGCCGGAGAGGTGCTCGGCTATGCGCCGCAATATCAACCGCAGCCATAAGGACACAGAGAAGAAAAACAATCTATAGTATAGTAGCACAAGGGTTCAAAATTATAAAAACCTTTTTAATTAACAAGCTTCATTGAACCTATTGAACTAATAGGTAGGTTAAAACCGTCACTTTCGCTATCCAGAAACAAGAGTGAGGGCGTCGTGGACTGATATAAGCACTACTAAGGCTTCTCAAATCATAAGACCAAATGTTAGGAGCGCCATGTTGCAGGGAATCTGCTCATGCACAGAACTATGCGCAGGAAACCAGGACTTCAGTGAATTGCGGTGTACCAAAAACTCACCTCAGTACCCAGAACCCCTATCCGACTAGCATCAGTGTCTCATTCGCTCTTCGTATCATCTCGAAGCTACCAATGATTAGAAAACCCAGAACAGGAGACTTAGAGTACTCTCAGGAATGGTGGGAATCAGAAATACCTGTTCGTTATTATTCTCATATCAGTCCACAACAGGAGTAATCAGAGACACAGTAAAGTTTAAAACGTTTATTTTATAAACTACGTTTCCTAAGATGCAGTACCTTGGCTGACATAAGCAGACAAATGATTAAAAATAAAACCATCAGCATGGTTACAATACCATAGAAAATGAAGGGAAAATCATATTACAAATGATAGTGGAATACAACCACCCTCCCTTCGCTAGTAAGCTAGTATTATTAAAATAACAGAAGGTCTCTAGGTTTGAATGGGGAACACCATACCGTAAATATCAGCTTAGGTGAATCACATCACAGGATCAGCTTTGCTCTGTGCCTGGAAAAGTTCTTCTCCAGAATGTGTATCTAATGCATGCAAACTGCAATATTAAAGGCGCTCGAGTTTCAAATATTTGCAGCTGTGTGCGTGTTATGGCTAGAGCGTGGGCCGATCAACCTGAATTCAAAAACATACATTGTTTGTTGGCCCTGACTGTTTCTGCACACAATGTTCAGACCAAGGTCGCGGTGCACGTCTAGGGATGTGAACAGCAGACCGTTCCCATGTGAAGAAAAGGCAGGCAAGCAGTTTTCATATAATAACATCAATCTGCAGTGTTGTGTGCAAAAGCAGCAAAAGTGGCAAGATGGCATTTCTAACTTCTAAGACGCTTATGCTAACATAGCAATGTATGCATCTAAAACTCTGTCTCCACTACACAGCGATCCCTGACGGATATAAAATCACTCACCTAGACCGTACCAACAAGCCGGGAGGAGGAATAGCCATCATCTACAAAGAGACCATGCCGTGTACCACCACACCGACAATACCACCCCCGCCTCCCATGGAACACCTCAACTTCAAGCTCCACACAGATAGCAAGACAACCATCTGAGGCACCCTCGCATACCGACCCTCGATCCTGCATTCCAGCTTTTGCAACACCATTGCAGACTTCATTGCGCCCCTAGCCCTGGACTCCAACGACTACATCTTCCTCAGAAACCTCAACTTCCACATCGATTACGCCAACAACTACAACACTGCCCACCTCGTCGACAGTATTGTCATGATTCCGATACGCAGTCATGATACCACTCCATAGTCACCCTCCACAACTGCACGTCACGTACAGTTAAGTAGACTGGCATTATATATTATTGCCTGTGATAAAACCTGCCCCTGTCCTCTGCATCCTGCACTCCAAAAGTGTACTTAAGAATCATGTATGTGTCTTCGATATCATGGGTATATGGTACTTGCATAATCATGTAATGTATAGTTGGAATCATGACTGTATGTCAATTATTGAATCATTGTGTTAAGTATATTGTGTTATGTTTACTTTAGTACATATCTTAGGCAAGAATATAATGTGCGTTTTACATGACTAGTATGATGTTGAAATACAGCAGCACACGCTTGTTTTGGGCATAATGTCGCTGTATGCGGATTGCGTGCAACGTACAACTCCTTGCTTGGGTGTGGCCATGCTATAAATAGACACACCCAACTTCTGGAATGCGCATAGCCTTCCATCAGCGTGCGAAGGAACAACCGGCTTTAGAACCACTTACCTGAACTCCGCTGCAACTCCGGCCTGGAATCTCCTCGGCATTGGTGCTCAGTAGCGGACATCAAGGTGGGCTATTCTGAAGTCTCCTCGCCGATTCCTGAAAAGAAAGACATCATGAAAGCTAAGCAAAAAAATTCTTTACTAAAAGGCGCCCATCGCAAGACAGCTGCAATTTAGAAGTTTAAAGACAACATTTTTGGAAATCCTTTTCTTACAAAGGAAAAGCACTTGAAAGACTAAAGGAACAGAACTTTTGGCAAAGACTTGAAAAGCAATGTTTTAATTGTTTTATATGAATGTTAAATTATATTTTCTACTAAAGACACACGTGATGGACCAAACTACTTGAAGAACAATGCAGTAAGTTATAGGGCAGTACAGCGTTAATTAAAGCACTAGTGTTTGATGCAATAGGCGTGTAAGGAAAGTCAGTAACTTATTTCTTGCTTTATTTCTTGACTCCCAGGAAACATTACCATACAAGATATCTGACGGGACTGCACTTTTAGATGACAATACCTCCAAGTACAACCAGACACCATCAGAAGACTTCAAGGATGCTATGCAAAACTTCTGATGATCGCAGGTAGGACACATATCTAGTACTTCACTTAAGGAGTATAGAATTAGAGCAGTGGTTATAACATCCTAGGCAAATTAGGTCAGTGTTTAATTCTTACCTGTTGCCTTGCAGGTCGACAACAGGAAGACGCCAGCGTCCATATCCGGCCCTCCTCCCTACGCCTTATCATTTAGCCTTCGTGGTTTTAAAGCATACACAGGTTATAATGTAGGTACAGGGAAGTTGGCTCATAGCGTCTCTGCGAAACTTCAATCAAGCACCCTACAGGTAAGAGTGCTTATATGACCTTGACAAGTATGAGCAGCCTCAGACTGACACCACGCACAACTTCAACACCTGGATCACCAACTGCGCCGACAGCATTGCCCCCATTAAGAGCAGCAATGAGAGAAGATCCTGCAAAATGGCCAGCTAGTACACCCAAGAAATCAGAACAGCGAAATGTGACAGCAGACAGTTGGAGAGGAGATGGTACACCAGCAAGAACAGCTCTGACAGGGCAACCTTCAACAATTCCCTCAACCTCTGCCACCACCTGCTTAGGGCAACAAAGAAGACAGCTGTTGTAAATCAGTTCTTCGTGTAACATGGCTGACAGTGGTTGTTAGCCCTTCCTTTATCTTCTTACCTCCTTAGCCTCACAGAATACCTATGTGTGTTCTAACTTGTACCGGAGTGTTCTACTCTTGTCAGTTGATGGTCCGGTCAGCTGGCGAGGTGTGCACTCAGCTGTGTCCTACAATAAATCTACATGTAACCTAACTAGAAGTGTCCTGAGATTCAGCTACAACAACAGCCCTAGACACATTTGTCGAAACCAGCGTCAACAACAGCAAGACATTTTTCAACATCATTAAGGAATTTTCTAACCCGGCTGCCAGCGAAAACAGTATCACACCCGTACAAGAGCTGTGCGCCAACCTTGCTGACTACTTTCATGACAAGATCGCAATCCTATACAGAAACTTCAAACCCTAATCTATACCCACAGGCTTCCTCAACAGATATGCTCCTACTGCAACCGACACAAGCCACAGACTGACCACCTGGAACCACCTCTCCACTCAGGACACCACCTCCATCATGAAATCCATTCACTTGTGTGCTCCCACAGACTCATGCTCGCACCACATCTTCAATATTGGGAACCAAAGGATCGGCAAGAAATTCCCCACGCTGCTCAACACCTCAAACACCACCACAACTTTTCCTGACGCCTGGAAACATGCCGAAGTCAGACCACTACTCAAAAAACCCTCCACCGACCCCCAGAGAACTCAAAAACTGCTGGCAAATCTCCTTGCTCCCATTCCCAGCCAAGGTACTGGAAAATTCTATCAACAAGCCACTCACAACACACCTGGAGCAGAACCAGCTACTGAACACCTTCCAATTTGTCTTCTGCAGCAATCACAGCACCGAGACCGACCTGATCACAGCCACCGATAACATGTGAACCTTCCTTGACAGCAGCTCCGATCCTCCTCGACCTCTCGGCAGCCCTCGACACAGTATCTAACCACATACAGACTGAATGACTCCACTACATTTGCATCCAAAGGGACACACTCAGATGGATCACTTCCTTCCTCACCAGAAGAACACAGAGGCTCCGCCCACCACCTTTTACCTCCGAACCGAAGGATTTCGTCTGCGGTGTCCCCCAGTGCTCATCCCTCTGCCCTATGCTTTTCAAAGCATATATGACCCCACTAGCCAACATCGTCAGATCTCATGGTCTCAACATAATATCCTACGCAGATGACTCCCAGCTCTTCCGCTCACTCACCAATGATCGTACCACCACCAGACCAACTACTACAGATGCATGGCAAGCGTCGCTGACTGGATGAAGAACAATTGCCTGAAGCTGTACACAGGCAAGAGGGAAATACTGATCTTCGGCAACAACAGCTACCCATGGAATGACTCCTGGTGGTCATCAGACCTGTGACCCGCACCCACATCCGCTGATCGCACAAGAAACCTCGGAATCATCATTGACAGCAAGCTCACCATGAAGTCACAGATCAACGCCGTCTCATCTGCCTGCTTCCTCACTCTACATAAAATCTTCAAGTGGCTACCCCTGCACACAGGACGCACCATGACACAGGCCCTCATAACCAACCGACTGGAATATGGCAACGCTCTCTAAGTAGGAATTGCCGCACACCTCCTACAGAGACTTCAAACTGTACAGAACGCTGCCGCCAGACTCATCCTTGACCTCCTCTGACAAACCTACATCTCACCCCACCTCAGGCAACTCCACTGGCTCCCCGTACAGAAGAGATACCAATTCAAGCTAATGACCCAGGCACACAAGGATGTACACAACCAAGGACAGCCTACATTAACCACCGCCTGAACTTCCACTAACCATCGAGAAGATTACGCTCTGCCTCCCTATCACTCTCCCTGCATCTACTGAGGCAGAAGTGGAGGACGCTCCTACTCCTACATCGCAGGTTCTACCTGGAACAGCCTCCCCACACAGCTCTGGACCATCACCTCACTTCTGTAATTCCGAAGGGCCGTCAAGACCAGGCTGTTCGAATAGGTCTCCTGGGACCTGCTTGCCCCTGGATACCGTAGCGGTTGATTAGCAGCACTATATAAATCCTGATTGATTGACTGATTCATAGGGACTCTGGGATGTAACCAGTGGATGGCAATTCAGTGATGGGCTAGCAGTGTCCCATGACTGCTAATTTATGCCTTGTGAGCCTCTTTTTCTGCTTCAGTATTGTGCCAAGCAGGCAGCGCTTCATCAAGGTCTCCAATATATCACCTGAATTGCGTATTGCTTCAACTGGTTTCCTAACATTTCCAGAGAGCCTATTATAGTTCTAGAACTTTCTTCACAATCTCTTAGTTCGACTCCTTGTCATATGCAAAATGAGTGCATCAGTGCAATGTGAAGAGTATTTCTAAGACACCATCGCCATATGACGAAATTCAGCAAGCTTAACTTCAAGTATCAACGAGAAGTCGAGATACCTACAGGCCTCCTCCATTTCGCTGCACAGTAGTAGATGTCATTAGCTCAACATTATTCTACTTGCTGATTTCCATTTGCCAGTTTGGTAGCTTCTTAGTTGGGGCATGTTTGGTCATACTTCTCATGGTTTTCCAATGACACTTGTTTTCCGAAGTGTGCATTTTTTATAATTGGCGGACATATTAAGCAATGTCACTCTTTTAAGTGTAAAATACCAGTCATGTATTAAAGATTTGAAATTCTAAATTTCCCCTTCATTTTTTACATATCAATTTTAGCTCTATTTGCTAATTAAGGTGCAAAATGTTTATTCCAAGCAGCTTCAGACAGTATTGATAACCCGTACATGGACAAAACAAAAATAGGAGTGAACAAGAGAACAAGTTTATGCTGACGTCATTGCACACGGCAGAGTGAGAGAACAAGAGAACAAGTTAGGCTGACGTTATTGCACATGGCAGAGTGAGAGAACAAGTTTACACTGACATTATTGCAGATGGCAGAGTGTAAGAACAAGAGAACAAGCTTATGCTGACCACTGCACATGGCAGCGTGAGAGAAAAAGTTGTGCTGACGTTATTGCAGATGGCAGAGTAAGAGAACAAGTTTACGTTGACGTTATTGCAGATGACAGAGTGGGGGAGCAAAACACAAACTTACCTGCTGAGCAGCACGCCGCCACCGCCAAGAGTCACGGGGGGATAATTTGCATTTTCCCGCGTCGCCGCCCCGGGACTTCCTCTCCCGGCTGCCCCAGCGGCGGCGCGACGTCAGCACACGCAGCGCCAGCGCCAGGAGGCGCCTTCAAATTGCATCGAGGCCCGCTTCGCGGGACGCGCACGGGACGAGCCGGGCCAAGGGCAGGCCCGTTTGAGCCCGTTAGAGGCCGGACGAGGCTGGGATGGGACACCCCCCGTACTCCCACGATAAAGGTCAGTGACATTGTATCAGATTGGTGCCTTAGAACATCTGCGGTAGAGAACTGTTAGTGGCTGCTGGTAACTTGTTGCATTGTTTAACCATTTTGCTACAAAATGACGGCTACGAAATCAATTGTGGGAACGCTCGACCAATTTTTGGTGAGAGTATCTTCAATTCTAGACAAAGAAATTGACCAGACCGAGAAACGACTATCTCTGGGCTCAGTGGTTGGTAAACGTTCCTCCCTGGGTCATTTAATTAATGCCAAATCCCCGGTGCCCACTACAATAGTGAGATCAGGAAATGAGGTTACCTCGGTGTCCAGTGAGATTATAAATACCTCTGTTCACGACGAAGAATTTTCCCGCTGTCTACCTCAATCTGAAGGACTAGACTTAAATTCAAGACCAAGAACAGGTCAAGCCAATCCTAGCCAAAATGATAGTGCCCCCTCCTGTGTTAAGACTCGTTCCGCAAAGAACTCCACAGTTAAAAACTTACTGTCAACCAATGGGGGAATTAATAAGAACCAGAGATCCAAGAGGAAATGTGGTGACCCGCCAAATGGTGGCCAAAAATCAAAGAACAGGCGGACAATTCCTGATGCTAACTGCAGGGAGAGCCAAACTCCCACTGGTAAATCTATCCCCGCCACAGAAGATAGAGAAATTGCACATCCTCTTCCGATTCCATCTTTACATTTGCCGCAAGATCGGGATGCGGACTTTTGGGAGAAAATTGAATCGATTTTTTATAAAACCTGTCTCCCAATCTATGATAGGCTGGACACTATAGAAAACAGACTGGTTTGTTTAGAGTTGTCTTATGCTTCAGCACTGCCTAAGCAAAAAAATTTTTGTAATTGCCAAGAGTCTGTTACAGTGCCTGATAAATTGCCAACTAGATGCTCTTCTACAGTGAATACCGCTTCAATCCCCATCCCGATTTTAACTAACTCTATTCCATTAACATCATGGCAGGAAGTTCGGGATTTTAGTAGGGATATTGCCTGTAATCCGCCGAACGCTAGGGGGACAGCAGCTAATAAAAGCCCTATAGGCACACTTGCAAGGAGGGATTTATCGAGTAAGTCGGTAAAAAAATCCATCACACTACACCTCCCTCCAGAGTCGTCTCCCTATGTAGTGATCCTGGCGGGGGTTAAACCACTAGGTCTAGATAGAGGGGAGGACTACTGGGAACTGAAAAACAAGTGCATCTATTGGCTTAATCTAAATCGCCCCCTACCTCAGAATGTTTCAACGGAGATACTTTTTGCTCAAAGAGTGGATTGGGTAGGCCCTAAGAGTAAAACGATTAAGGGAGATTGTATTGTTATAAACTTCAGAGACAAGAGGGCAGTCGATTATATCTGCAATTGGCAGAGGGTGAACCTTAATACACCTATTCTCTCACTACCCCTGTCCTTTTTTTATTGTGATCGCCTACAGTCCACCTTAGATACATGCGGCCAATTTGATCGAGATAATGAAGATAGGTCATATAGTCATCAGAATGTACAGCATGGACCTGTTAGGTCCTCCGGATTGGAGGACTGTGATTGACGATGTCTCGGGGTTGGGAAAAAGCCATCTAGGCTAGATCATGCTTCCCCTATGAAAGACAATAGATGTAATCGTATAAACACAAATGTACATGTTAATGATTGTTGTTCTGTTAATGAACTAAACTTGCAAATTGGATCTTTATTATCTGACTTGTATCAGTCGGGGGTGGCATGCCAAAAATCTATAGGGGATAAACTTGGGTATTTGACATACTCCTCAATGCGGTGTAAGTGCTTTAGGAAGAGTTGATAAAGAGAACTCTAAGCCCTGTATGGGCACTAGTATGAATGATAGCCTGGATTACTCCGAGAAAGGTAGCACAAACACTCCATTAGAGAGCCCAGTTGGTAACTTGGGGGAAAGTAGAGAGAATGGCACTTTGTCAATTTTGTCGTGGAATATTGCTGGACTGTGCCCCAAAATGGAAAACCCAGATTGGATGGGCTTTCTGACAAAACATGACGTTTGCCTCTTTCAAGAGACCTGGTCAATCGACCCTATACATTGTAATGGTTACCTTAACTTTTATGTTCCCGCGTTAAAAAGCAAAAGAGGCCGTCCTTCGGGCGGACTAACTATATGGGTAAAGCAGGACATGGGGTGCCATCTAAAGGTAGGTCTTAGATCCAGCAACGATATACTATCAATACGAATAACCTCACAGTTCGGTCCCAAAGTGGAAATTTTTAACGTGTATGCACGTGGTCTTCCGGGGGGGGGAAATCTCCAGTAGTACAAGAACTTGAAGACATCTTGGATCTCCTGCCACCTAATATATTACCAGTAGTAGCAGGTGATTTCAATACCACCTATGAGCCCCTTGGCCACGACATATCACAGCTTACTGCAGAGGAAGATTCTAGCTGGGGAATCCCTCCCCTAGAGATTGCCCCCATAAAAAGATGGACAGAGGCAGCAATCCAACTAAAAGGTCTGTGCCTTGCCAATCATCTGAGGGCAGCAAACGGTAGAAGTAAGTCAGATAAACTTGCAAAGAATACTTTCGACAACGGTTACAGGGTGAGTCGTATAGACTACTTATTTGTCCATGTAAAATTTTGGGCATACCTCATTGATATGGATGTCATCAATCGAATTGAGAGCGACCATCACCCACTAGTAGCACTATTTGACTTACCTTCTCAAGGTGGACAACTAGCTCGGCAAGAGACCCATGTGTCGGGTCAATTTCGGTCCAATAATCAGCGCTACTTAAAATGGGATAGGATCATAGAAGACCCAACAACCTTGATTGCAATAAATAAAGAAGTTACTGATGCTCTACAACCCCCTGTAACAATGGTAGTAGACATGAGTTCCCATCATTCCGTGCTGGTAGCACATAACAAACTCTTTGAGGGTTTGAAGAAATACTTTGTTAAAACCACTTCTAATAAATGTTCCAAGCAAGGTAACACTGCAGGTTGGTACAACACTGATTGCAAGAAAGCACGAGCTGAACTTGGCAGCACCCTAAGGATGAAAGACGTATCTCTGGTAAGACTGGCGAGGATACATTATAGGAAGACACTGAAAGATGCAAAAGGAATGTGGGATAACGAAAAGTGGAAAGACCTCCTAGAAGCTAGTAAGTGTAGGAACAGCAAGCAATTCTGGGACATATATAAATGGGATAGGGGGGGGCTACCAGAGCGCCCCCAGAATAATGTGGCTAAGAATGCGTGGGTTGACCATTTCAAACCACAATATGCAGCTCCCAGTGACGAAGAAAACTCTGGTGCCATTTACTGTCATGCCCACTATGAAGAAGCAATATTTCTCCCAAAAGATGTGGAACAGGCTTTAGATAAAGTGATTAAGGGTAAAGCTCCCGGCATGGATGGAATCCCTGCAGACATGTTTATCGGCGATAGACACCTATGGTGCAGGTACATTATGCGCCTCGCAAATGCAATCGCTCAGGGTGCTAACATCCCTGACTCGTGGAAGGGTGCAGAAATAGTCCCCGTATTTAAAAAGGGTGACAAGTCTATTGCAGCCAACTATAGGCCAATTAGCTTAATAGACTCAATACAGAAGATTGTGGCCCGCTTATTCCTACACAAGATTCTATTATGGCTGAAGAGCAGGATATTCTAAGTCCTATGCAGGCAGGCTTTCGCCGGAAAACAAGCACAATAGATCAAATCTTCAGTTTCGTCATTTTATACTGGAAGACGGTGATTCTAGGCAAGGGCGCATTATATGCGGTATTTGTGGACCTTAAAGCAGCGTTCGATTTGGTCCCACGAATTAAACTTTGGGAAGTTATGCGGGAAATGGGCCTTGAACCTGAACTTCTTTCTGTAGTCATTCGCTTGCATGAGGGTAATGTAGCCTGGGTCCGTTGGGGGGATGTGGGAGAGGTGACGGAAGACTTCCCGGTTGGCAGGGGTGTGAGGCAGGGTTGTGTCCTGGCTCCAACCCTGTTCTCGCTCTTTGTCAATGGGGTGGTCGACTTTCTCTCGCAGACCCCCACTGATGCACCTGTTCTGGCTGGATCACGCGTCCCCATCCTCATGTTCGCGGATGACACGTTGATTATTTCCAAGACCCCAAGTGGTCTACAGAAGGCACTAGGACGCTTTGAAGAGTTCTGTAAACTGAGGGGATTGGTGGTCAACACTGAAAAAACCAAGTTTATGTCTTTTAACGCGCACAAATCATTCAGGGGGAAAATTCTAATGACTGATTTGCCCTTGGAGGAGGTGACCTCCTTCACATATTTGGGCATTACAATACAGAAGGATATGCGTTGGGATTCCCAACTGGACCGCGCCGCATTACTTCATAAACAAAAATCAGGTGCCCTCCTAACTAGATTTAAAAGCTCACATACAAAACCAATCTCACCAGTCCTTGAAGTATATGGGACAATGGTATTGAGTTCATGCTTATACGGGTCTGAGCTCTGGGGCTTTAGTAACTCGAACAAATTGACATTGCTTGAAAATGCATTTTTGCGTAAAATTACAAGTCTTCCAGCTAGCACCCCACTGCACCCTTTGTTGCTAGATTTAGGGAAAAAGCCACTAGTCCATCTTGTAAAGCTTCGCCCACTTCTTTATTGGCACCGACTCTGGTGCATTGATGAACTTGCACACTATCAGAGTGGCTTCAGTGACATACTAAAAACTGATTCATCACATAAAATACATTGGCTGCGTAGTATTAAGCTCCTCTTGGGCAGTATAGGTTTGATTGAATTATGGAATGACCCACTAAACGCTATTTTCCCTTCTAAGGATAAGCTGAAAGCTATATACTGGGAATGGGTTTTCATGATAGAAACTACGCAAGGACTTTCCTCTCACTTAACAGGTCATTTTCTCGATCTAAAAGCTAGTCCATTGCTAGAGAGGTATTGGGATTTAATAGAGAGGCCCTCGGATCGTAAGTTATACTTCCAGCTACGGGTGGGTACCCTACCGGTTGCAGAATTTACTGCTAGTTGGGGGAGCCCCCAAAACAAAAGTGACAAATGCTATAGATGTATTGAGGATTGTGAATCCGTAGAACACTTGCTATTTTTCTGCCCAATGTACATGATACTCCGGAAAACCTGGATAAAACCCGTCTGTAAGTTACTGGGTACCAGGAACTATCGTACAGCCCTTCGTATTTTGAGTACTGATACTGCTCCTCTTATTTGTATAGCAGTGGCCAAGTTCTTAGGGTGGGCCTGGGGCATACGAACTAAAGCCCTGAGTTATGATGGCAACCTATAGTAATCAACCGCAAATGTACAAGTTTTTAATGCTCGCCTAAAGGTCGGGTACACAAATAGTAATTTTAACATATGTGTTATTTTAAATTGAGAATATTTGTATGGGTTTTAGACCGATTTTAGCTTTAGCGACGGTTGCAATATGAATTTAATCTTAGTCTTAAAAATTTTAGATAATTTATATGTTTTCTGTGTTATGATTGTAATGTGCTTTTATGACTCAACTGTCGAATAAAGCTTTATTGATTGGGGGGCGCTAGAGGGCGCACAAGCAGAATGGCCGCACTGATGTGAGGCTCCTGCTGCCTGGAAGAATAATCCTACATTTATCCGCTCAAATCTACTGATCCTCCGGCGAAAACCGTATTGGGCTGCAGCTGTTAAAGGAGTGGCGTTCCGGTGGAGGTTTAAAGCCTGTGTGAGCAGAGGCAAGGAAGATATCACCGTCCGAAGTCGGAGCGGGCGCTGGGCTGCGAGGTTGTGGAGCGCGGTGTCGGATGTGCGACCTGCGCCAGTCCGGGGCGCACCACGAGGCTTGTGGGCCCCGGCGACGGGCCGTGGCTGCGGCGCCCTGGCAGAGGAGTTGCTGCGGGACGCGGAGGGCACTGAGACAGCACAGGACGCTGTTCGAGGTACGGCCCCCCACCCCCGCCCCCGAGCCGGTGAGAGAGGAAACTGCCGGGTGCAACGACCCAGTGTGACGGAGGTCTCCGGGCTCGATACTGTGATAGCCTGCTGACAGCCACGAGACCCAGTGGAGAGAAGCTTACCGGCCGAGGTGACCTGGGGGCCGAGTGACAGTGCCTCCCTCCCCCCTCCCCACCCCTTTCCATGTCGTGGATGAGACATAACGGAGCACTTCCGTGCGCATTATAGTGCCGGTGTATGGGCTGGGGCTTGCAGGGTTTGAGGCCCCGGGGGACCCACAATACGGCTCGGCCCTCAGCGGACGCACTGGCCTGTGGTCTCATATAACAGCGAGACGTGGGAGTCGGGTAAGGAGGCGGCCTGATACCGCGAGGCCCTGGGGTGAACGTGCGCACGTCCACTAGCGGTGCAGCAGGGGACCCTGCGGAGGTGTCGAGGCGGTGCACGCTGCGTTTCTGGGACCCCAGCGCTTCGCGGCTTTATGGAGGTGCCGCTCCAGTAGCCGAGTGTCTGTCTGAGACGTGGGGGCCCCGGAGGTGCTGATGGGTGCTGTTAATATGCTGCCGGTCCTGCTGCCCCTTGACTGGTGGGGCCCAGCTGCTGCCGCGAGAGGACCATAGCGGGCGGGAGTTCCTTGAAGGACTTCGGTGGTGGCTGCCTCCCCCCCCTACCTACACTTCTGGACTAAGGATACTGGATTGGAGCTTGCTGGTGGCTGCTGGCTCCCGCTGTGGATGCGCTGCGCTTCGCCTGGGATCACAGACCCCGTTTCCGTCGGCGCGAAACCAGTAACTCGCCCTTCTGCCCGCTGCAGCGGGCCCACACTCTCAGCTTCCGATGGGTAAACAAGACAGCCGCCAGCCTAAGCTGTCATTTGAGGGCCCGGCAGCAAAGAAGGGTGAGCGCAACGCCCAGGATGCTGGAAGTGCTAATGCGGCGCCGGGAGATGGTGCCAGTCCTGACCCCCCGACAATGGATATGCGGCAGCTGATGCAGGAAATGAGGCAAGGTTTTGCTACTGTGGTTGATAAAGTAGATCGGCTGTCATCTAGAGTGGACGCTTTCGCGCAGAAACTGGACTTGCATGAGGAACGTCTTACTGAGGCGGAAAGGAGGATATCTGATCACGAGGACGCCTCTACCTCGCATGCTGCGCAGCTCACGAGGATGGATAACGTATTAAGGGTCATAGCTGCAAAGAATGAGGAGCTGGAGGCCCGCAGCCGGCGTAACAACATACGCGTGGTAGGTGTGCCAGAGTCCACCAATACAGGGCGCATGGAAGACTACGTAGAACGGATACTCCTAGCCTCAGTGGGAGCTGAAGCGTTTTCTAAGCAGTTCATCGTCGAGAGAGCGCACCGCTCCCTTGGTCTGCGGCCCAAGCCTGGCGCCCCACCGCGACCCATAATTGCCCGACTTCTGAACTACCGTGACCGGGATGCAGCACTACGTGCCGCGCGCACAAATCAGACGCTCGCTTGTGATGGGGTCAACTTCACTATCTACCCGGACTTTACACCTGTCGTACAGGAGCAGAGGCGTAAATTTCTTGAGGTCAAAAAGAAACTGCGGACCCTGCAGATTGACTACGCTCTATTATACCCGGCTAAGCTGAGAGTCACGCACCAGGCGAAGCAGCATGTCTTGCAACAAGTGGAAGATTTTTTGAAGACTCTTAAGGCTGCGCGTAATGTGAGACACGACGGTGATGCTGATGACCATGCGGGCGCTAACTAGTTGGAGGATCACAAGTGTTTGTTGGTTGCCTGCAGCCCTGGTAGCCTGTGGCAGTGTCAGCGACGATGCGGCACACCTGATGGATACGCAGCTGTGACGGCGCTGCTCTGCAGGAGACTGATATGGCCGGATCTAGGACGGTGGTCGGTAACGTATTCCAGGCACCACTTCCCCTCCCCGCTTCTCTCTCCCCCGCTGTTGGGGGGGGGCGCGTTGTGGGAAGTGGCTACGGGTGCCCTCTTGATGTCCTCATGGGGTGTTCCCCACTAACTATAATGACTCTGTTGCTCACGTTGAGCTGGATTGAGGGGTTTTTGGGCGGGTGGTGGGGTTGGGATTCTGGCAAGTTGGGGAAGCTTCAGTGGGCGGGGGGTGGATTCGAGATCTTCATGGTGTTTCCTATCCCCTCCAGTTTTTTTGGACTCTTTGAGTTAATTGCACCTAGATGGGAAATGAGGGTATATCCTGTACATGCTTTACAGATAATGTTTGTACGTCAGTACTCGAGTTATTTTACGAGGAGATGGGTCCTAGATGTGTTTGAGGTTATTGCTAGACCTGTATTGCGTTGGGACTTTATTTTGGAGCAGCATGGCAGGACCCGGGGTACTGTGTTTTATCTGACTATCTTGGTTTCAAGGACTGTTGGGTGTACTTTAGAGACAGATACAGAATGCTCTGTGGAGGTCTCGGGGGTTGGGGAGGGGGGAAAGGGGGTGTTTTGCAATGTTATCATTATATCTGACACTGTTCTCTTCACAGCATTATTATATTGGGATTTTGCGTGTCTGCCTACTGGGGAACCACGGGGAGGGCACCTCCTATTGCATGAGATACATGCACGCATTCATGGCCGATCGAGTAACACTACATACAGCGCGGCAGGACCTGGGGTACACTGTTACATCGGGCGACGGGCGCTGCGGTGCTCTCGCCTGTGCACACTGATCACCGAGCTGCGGGGCGACACACTGGTGCAACATGATTCCTTGCGCTGCGAACATGGGTAGAGTGGAAACGGATTTAAATATACTAACTTGGAACGTGAGAGGTTTGGGGGACCCCAGGAAAAAGAGGCAGATACTCTCTTATCTGGATCGCCATGCTGTCCATATAGCCTTCCTTCAGGAGATGCACTTGCGACCGCAGGCTAATCACACTTTTGCTTGTCGGTGGGCGGCGTGCGCATTGTTCTCTGCCTACTCCTCATACTCTAGGGGTACGGCAATCTTGGTGAAAAAAGGGGTGCCATTGGTTATGGAGGGAACAACCAGCGATGATCAGGGGAGGCATTGCCTGTTGTGGGGTAGATTGGGGGGTGTAGCGGTTGCCCTGATTTGCTGCTATGGCCCCAACATTGATGATCCGCAATACTTTGCGGACCTAAATGCGACCATCATGGGCTTAGGCCCCAGGCGCCTCATCTGGGGTGGGGACTGCAATACCACACTTGATCCACAAAAAGACAGATCTCATCCGGCCCCACATCACTACACCAAAGCGCGTACGATGTTATCTGACATACTAGCTGAGCACACTATGATTGACGCATGGAGATGCCTCCATCCTGATAAGCGGGAGGGCACGCATTTCACGGCGCAGGCCAGATCCTGGGCCCGGTTGGATTATGTCTTCATTTCTCCCCCCTTCTACACAGCACTAACTAGAGCGGAGCATTTGCCAAGAACCCTATCGGATCATTCGCCGGTTCGCGTCACGCTGCGGGCTGCTGACCTTGGCCCCCCCCTGACTGCCTGGCGTCTGCAGCCACGGATGCTGCTCGATGCTGTGTTTCAAGAGGAACTGCGGGAAGAATGTCTAGAATTTTTTAAGCGTAATAAGGACTCGGTACGGGATGTGGAAACCATATGGGATGCATTTAAGGTGACTCTAAGAGGCATCTGCATCGCCAAAGGCTCCGGTGTACTGAAAAGTATACTAAGGCGCTTGCAAACGTTGGAAACAGAACTTAAGTCCCTGGAGACGTCTTTGGCTGACGGACCTGATGACTCTACACTGGCACTTATACGCGAAAAGCTGACAGAATACACAAACGAGGCCACTAGGGAGACGAACTTTAGAGGGAAACACTGGGTAGCCCGACGCTATGGGGAGGGTGAGCGGCCAGGGAAAGCTCTGGCAGCAACGATACGCTTGACACGACCTCCCACCACCGTTTTCGAAATCAAGGATATGGAGGGGAAAGTCTACAAAGACACCACGAATATCCTTAATGCATTTGTGGAGCATTATCGTCAATTGTACATGTCGACTAGATCGGAGGATTTTTAATTACAGGAGTACCTGGAGGATGTGTCCCTAGGGTGGCTTAGTGACGCTCAACGGGAATTCCTGAGCACCCCCTTTACATTGGACGAGGTGCGAGAGGCTATCATGCATATGCGATCGGGTAAGGCGACAGGCCTCGACGGGATACCAATAGAATTCTATAAAACCTACATAGACTTTATGGCACCTGTCTTGCGCGAGGTGTACGAAGACGCCCTAGAGACGGGCCACTTGCCCCCGTCTATGCGCATGGCCCTCATTACGTCCCTACTTAAACCCGGGAAACCTGCAGATAACTGTGACTCCTACAGACCCCTTTCCTTGCTCAATTGCGATGTGAAAATTCTGGCAAAATTAATTGCTACTCGTATCAACCTGCTCCTCCCCAACCTGGTCTTACCTGACCAGGCAGGGTTTGTGCCAGGCAGGGCAACTTCCCATAACCTGCGCACTTTTTTCTCGATCCTCCATTCAGTACACGAGGACCTACCTATGGCTGCCGTTTTCTTGGATGCCTCTAAGGCTTTTGACTCCCTGGAATGGGATTATGTCTTTAAAATACTGGAACGTATGGGGTTTCCACTCATTTTCATATCGTGGATCAGACTCTTGTATACGTCGCCTAAGGCCACGGTGCTGATCAATGGCACTCTTTCCGCGGCATTTCCTATCTCCAGAGGTACTCAACAGGGTTGTCCCTTGTCGCCTCTCCTATTCGCTATAGCCATGGAGCCACTTGCTGCGAAGCTTCGGCAACATCATAAAGAAAAAGCATTGCGTTGCTTTCACAGGCAGATTTTAATTTCTATGTACGCGGACGATTTTACTCTGTATATACGAGACCCCAGCAGTAATCTCAACCCGATTCTTAGAGAATTCATCCGCTTTGGCAGGCTCTCGGGGATTCAGATTAATTGGAACAAATCGCGGATCTTCCCTCTCACGGCAGCTACTGAGTGTTTCGCGCTGGACTACCCCCTTGCCTGGAGTGAGGGAGACTTTAAATACCTGGGTATCCACATAGAAAAAGACAAAGATGAATTAATGAGAGCCAATTATGGCACGACGATGACTCGTATCTCCGACTGCATTACCAGGTGGATCACGCTCCCCCTCTCGATGGCGGGAAGAGCCTCATTGATTAAAATGGTAATATTACCCCAGTTGCTGTATTTGTTTCTCAATATACCCTTTTACCCGGGCAGTTTTTTCTTTAGGCACCTTCGTACAGAGCTCATCAGACTGGTCTGGGGTGGGAAGTCGCCTCGACTCAAATGGGAGGTCCTCACTAGGCCATACATTCAGGGCGGGTTTGGCGTCCCTGATTTTGAGCTATATTTTCAAGCGGCGCAGGCCCACTATGCCTATTTCTGGATACGCCAACCAAAATATATGCCTCAACTGGCTGCTGAAAACTGGCTTGCACACCCGGTCTCCATAGAGGGTGCCTTGTATGTCCCACTACGTGGGGCTGCTGTAATGGCCACGACAGTGACGAGTACAGTGGCGGCGTGGAATCGAATAATTGCCAATCTACAGTCTACTATGATGTATGCGCCGCTCTTACCCCTTGTTTATCATCCAAGCATGCCCCTATTGCAGGAGGGGGGGTTTCGGAAATGGTCTAGCTCTCTGAATGTTAGGACGTGGGGAGACCTGTACCACAATGGCACGTTCCGCACTATAGAGCATTTATGTGGCGATATCCAACCTTCTCCCCTGGAGGTTTTCTTATACCTCAGGCTCCAGCAGGGGATTAGGGCGTTAACGCCTGACTTCCCGAATGAGCCCCAAGCTGTAGCTCCTCTACAGCGTATCCTTATTGACGAGGCACCCGCAAAGTTGGTCTCCAGGATCTATAGCTCGGTACACACACTTGTAATTGCCCCGCCATTGGCGGCCCGGGTGAAATGGGACCAGGAATTGCAGGCTCCCCTGACAGACAAGCAGTGGGAGTTCTGCCTGCAGCAGACGGAACGTATCTCTGCCAGTAGTAGACTTAGAATAATACATTATAAATACCTCCACAGAGTGTACTATACCCCGGCTCGGCTCTATAGATATCGCCTCCGTGACGATGACAGATGCGATAGGTGTCGCGCCCCTATGGCGGATTTTCTTCATCTGGCATGGGCATGCGAGGCTGTGAGCCGCTATTGGAGTGAGATCTTTGAGGCGCTCTCCATAATGATTAATTCAGAGATTCTACCCTCGCCTGTCCTTGCCCTCCTAGGGTACGTAGAGCCGATACAAGCTGCGTACCGTAAGTTCGTGGCACTCGCCTTCCAGCTTGCCAAACGGCGAGTTGCCTGTAGATGGGGCAGAGGAAGGGCCCCCAAGTTTAAGGACTGGCTACAGGACCTTACCTATTGTCAGGAACAACTAAATACGTACTCTGAACTCTTACCCCCTACATCGAGGCCTGCGGATATATGGGCTCCGCTACACTGCTACTTACTAAGGGAAGGAAATACTGGTGAGGCTGGGTTGCCTACATGACTTCATGCTATGAGGGTTCCCTGATGCTGGCAACCAAAGGGAGTAGGGTTCCCCCCCTCCCCCTTGCAATGAGACGTTCCAGGTGCTTCATACCATTGGACTGCCCCACGGGCCTCCCTGTGCTGCAGAGAATGGGAGTTCTGCTGGGGGGTGGTTGCATGTGGAGGGCTTTGTGAATATCAAGAGATGACTGTACAGGCTTGTTTCATGGATTGGGTCCGAATTGTCATTACCTGCCTACGATTATTTCTTAATTACCCTGTGATGCTCTTGGCTGTGATGTATACCCAATGTCGTACATGTATAAAGTACTGTATGTTCACATGCAAAATGCTTAAAATAAAGGTTTATAAAAAAATAACAAAAAAAATAAAAAAAGCTTTATTGATTGATTGATTGAGAGGACAAGAGAACAAGTTTACGCTGATGTTATTACAGATGGCAGAGTGAGAGGACAAAAGAACAAGTTTATGCTGACGTCATTGCACATGGCAGAGTGAAATTGGAGTTTATGCTGACGTTATTGCAGATGGCAGAGTGAGAGGACAAGAGAACAAGCTTATGCTGACCACTGCACATGGCAGAGTGAGAGAAAAAGTTATGCTGACGTTATTGCAGATGGCAGAGTGAGAGGATGAGAGAACAAGTTTACTTTGACGTTGTTGCAGATGGCAGAGTGAGAGAACAAGTTTACACTGATGTTATCGCAGATGGCAGAGTGAGAGAACAAGTTTACGCTGACATTATTGCAGATGGCAGAGTGAGAGAACAAGTTTACGTTGACGTTATTGCAGATGGAGGAGTTAGAGGACAAGAGAACAAGTTTATGCTGACATTATTGCAGATGGCAGAGTGAGAGAACAAGTTTTCATGCAGCGATGCAACAATTTTCATAAATGAGGCCCTCTGCACCTAATAATCCCCTCTCTCCTCTTCTCTCTCGACTGAGTCAGTGCCCACCTCTTTGTAGTCTTTTCCCAGATTCCAGATCGTCACGTGCTTCTGAGAAAATATTGTAGATGTAAGTTTAATCTTTTGAATGAACTAATGCATTAAAGGGCAAAGCATGGCCCTTGCATTCCATCTGACTGGACCAAGGTGAAATGTGAGGCTGCCTATTCAGAGCAGACCGACATCTAGCTCCTTTAGGTCAAAACGAGGCTACAAAATGAACTGTTTGACCTCCGAAACGTTCTCATGGGAGAATCTGCCTAAACTCCCAATCAAAAATCTGTCTTTCTGCAATAAAGTCTAGGGCATTGTACATACCACTGGTGGGTAGTGCCAGTCGTAGAAGTGGGCAGTACCAACAGCAGAAGTGGGCAGCCAGATAAGTGCTGCACTTTCACTTTGATAGCGGCTGCGCACCTTTCTTTAGACGCAGCTTGACTAAAGAAAGGGGCGCAGACTCCATTAATGTGAAAGCGCTGCATGGGTGCAAGTAAACAAAAAAAATATTTCAATAAATAAGCGCGGCCGCTATACTTAAAGCGAACAGCGCTGCTAAAATAAAGAAAGAAAGCTAGACGGCCGCTATAGTTAAAGCTGACCGCCATTAGTACTTATAATCAAAATAAAAGCATGCGGCGTGCTGCGACATAGTGGGTGGAATAGGGGCAAATCATTGAAGAAAATAGTGCTCGCAGCCAAGATAAAGCAGACCGGGTAACAAGACAAGTAAACAGTCCAGTCGTTATGGGAGGTTACAAATGCAGACAAGGCGGTACCAAGGAGGGACTAACAAGCCTATTCAGGAATGAAAAGAAGCGATTTCAAAAGGGCGGTAACAGGAGCCAATTGAAAAGATGGGCAGAGCTTCAAGTCTCTACACAATACAAGATTCCTCGCAGAGCAGCGCATGCACTGCCCAGGCTCGACCTAAAAAACGTTGAGCACCACTTAAGCTAGTATTATTATTACTACAAGAGGAACAACAGAAAAAAATGTATTAAATCCATGGTTCCCGGATTTAACACGTTGGTTAGAAAGGGACAGATTATCTATAAAATGAAGGTAGTGACTGCGTCAGAGAACTAGCTCAGCAAAGGTATGCATGCACTTGAAAATGCTGCCAAATCCCACATCTATGAAAGCAGGGCTCGAGGGGCTGCTGTCACATATTTCTCCCTGGGCCCCACAGACACAGGTGTCTGCCCGGGCTCAGCTGCATTCTTTGCATTCCATATTTGGAGCATCAATCGCGGCACCGCTGTCACGTGACTAGACACTGCCTCTAGTCTAGAGTGCCGCTGCCCGCGTCCCACGCAGTGGGACATCAGCAGGGCAGCTCTCTAGTGGCCGCCCGTCGCAGCCTTCCCCCTCTTCTGCCTCGCGCGTGAGGCTACGCCCAGGGAGGAGACCTCCCAATAGTGTGCAGGTGGAGGCGGGCCGTTGGGGGCGAGGCTAGCCCCCCTACTTAGGCGTCCCTCTCGCCCAGCTCCTCCTCTGCTTGCTCCAGGCATCGACCCACCGTGTGTGCTGGCTCACCAGGCGGGCGGAGCAGCTAGGGGCTGCTTGCCCTGGATCGCCCGTAAGATAACCCAATTTTATTGTCATACTTATGTTGTATGAAATAAACCTGCAGCAGTTCTTCACCCACAAAGAAAGTGTCAGTGTAATCATTGGGTGACGTCTGTGCATGTGTGTTGGTTGAAGCGGATGACGGTGTGGTCACTATGACAGCTTCAGCTAGTATTTCAATAGCAGCACCGCTGTCACGTGACTGCATCTTGAGTGACAGCTTCAGCTAGGCTAGCCTAGGTTTTACAACAGCTCAACTGTGCATTCTGGGACTTGTCGCTTTGGCTTTCCAACCCGAAGCAGAACGAGGGAAGGCTCTGCCTGCTACATTTCATTAGATACCAAGCCAGGACTGGCTGAAAGTGTGGCGGACTGAGTGCCACCCGGCCGGGCGCCTGTAACAAACAACCACTCAGTCAGGAAAAAAAAGCGCTTTCACGGTGGGTGACCGTGGGGCACCAGCCCTCTCCCTTGAGCCTCTGCACTGTGTGCAGTGCGCAAACAAAACATTGGTGAGTAAAGAAAAGGTACGAGTAGCGAGGTGCTCCTTGTTTCTTTTTCTTTCATCCCAAAATGGCAGGGATGGGACAGAGCAAGTACAAGGGGAGGCTGGTGTGGGTGTGGCAGTGCCAGTCACACGTTAAACTCAAGCATGCTGCTCCAGAGGGGTCGGGGAATCTAGACATGATGGTATCTGGGCGACCGGCGGCAGGGTTGAGGCCAGTCCATTTACAATATCTGGTCTGGCTGGTTGGGATGGGCGTTTATCACACCTGAGCTGCTGACAGCCGAGTAGAGCTGGGGCCCACATTTTTTACTTTTTCCCCAGAGTTTTATATAGGGCGAACTTGACCCGAAGGTATCAGAGCCTTTACATGAGCACCAGTTGAATTACAGACGGGCACATACGTGTTGTTTGTTAGGCACCGGGAGATTAAGTGATTTGCCCAGAATCACAGGATATTGAGAGTCCCTTGCCGAGACTCGAACCTGGTTCCCCAGCTTTGAGGGCGACCACTCTAGCCGTTAAGCTACACCCTCTCCCCAATAGGTCATGGTTACGCCAAATACTTCAATAGGCTTTAAGGCCTAGGGGCGAGTAACTCGTCACATTTGCGGTTGATAGACACTGCCCAGCAAGGATCCTTGGAAATTCTAAAATATGAGCGACTGATAGGACTTGGATAAAGAGAGCTGCATGGCAGTTATCTAACTCCAGAAGGCCAATAGAGCTGGGGCTGCGTCAGTCCTGTGTAAAGCCCAATCTGACACCCAACTGACACTGCAACACTAGGGTGACCAACCGGCGTGGATGCAAATTCAGGATAGTGAGTGTAAAAATTCAAGACAAAGGGTCAAAATTCAGGACAGAAGGTCAGAATTCAGGACCAAAATTCGGGATAAAAGGTACATTTTACAGACACATCAGAGGAGGTCGCGCAATATTACATAAGTAAATAGACAACCAAAACCAAAACAAGCACAAGTCAAAATAAGTTTATATTAGGTTGAGAGAACCTTACACTGCATCTGTTGTGTGTTGGAGTGAAACTTAAATACCTGCGTTTGCATATTGGATGCACCGGGGTAACATGCAAAGGAATGAAACCTCCCCCCTCCTCTCCCCCCGCCGCCCGCCCCCTTCCCCCAGAGCTTGGTTCCTGGTGAGGTGACAGGAGCCCATAAACAAAAGCCGTTTGCCATGCTCTGGGCTCTGGCAGGAAGAGGCCCAGCAAATGCTGTCACTGGCCATTATCATTCTGTATGTGATAATTAGGACGACATAGAGAATGATAATGGGTCGATTGCAGCCTGTGCCAGGATGGGGAGGGGTTGCTGCGGGCCACTGATCACAGCAGGAGCAGGCCCCTGCAGTGAGAGTTACAGAAATCTCAGGCTGCTTGCAGGGGGCAGCTTACTCGAAAGTCCGAAATTACAGACAAAGGGCGTCCATGAAAGAATTCTTCACGGACAACGGACAAGAGGCCCAAATTACGGGCAGTCCGTGAAATTCACGGACGGTTGGTCACCCTATGCAACACCTCTAGCACAAGCTGGACATATGACCTCTGTATTCTCCCCAGTCCAACCAGCCTTACAGAGGCAGGCTGACCTGACACGTAATTGACACCACCACAGCTCTAGCAGTCAGTCAGATTGGAAAAGCTGGAGTGTCACCGAGTCTGCCCCAGCACTGTCCCCTGCGGGTCAGTGCGCTACAATCTGATATATGAATGACCCTGCCAGAGGCTTACAGACTCTTTGGAAACATTTTGCAGGTCCGAGTGGCACAGGCGACCTTTCTTCTCATCCCAAGTGACCTATAGCAAGGCGCCCATGACGAGGACTGACTGTCATTCAGATACAAGTCTCTATATTCCTGTGCAGGGTCGTTTGCCGCAGCGCCTTAATGTGACTAACTCTGCTCTGCCACTGAAGGTGTTTGACGGGCATCGCCCGAGCTGTGACTAACCTGACAAATCACAGTTGTTGCACCATCCCTATGAACCTTACGGAGTCCGAGATGTGGCATATGAATGATTGAGTCTGTAACACATAACATAACATTGCACCCCATTCCTCCTAGTCCCTTAGGTACCAGGATCTCCAATGTTCCCATTTAGGTTCAGAATGCTCGGTCCAAACGCGCGACCAACTGTTCCCGTGAAGTACGGAGCTTGCACCAGCACGAACCCAGCAGACATTCCTCCTCCTCATCCCAGCCAGCCATAGACATGCAGACTCACGTGTCATTGTGCAGAGACTGAGGCAGCCCTATTAGCCATTAAGTCACAAACCTGACATGTAACTGAGTCTGCTCCAGCCCTATTGGACAGTATGTGCAGGTGAAACTAAGGCAAACAGGTAATTCTAAACTCCTTTTATTGTCCCTCCTCTCCAGGGTTCTGCCCGCTGTCTGTCAAAAAATCAAGGTCATTAATATCTAGCAGCACTAATGACGACTCAAGAATACTGACTGCCAACATATCCTCAAGGTAAGCAAATATAAAGAGAAACGCAGATGCGTCACTTTTTGTGATGCACCAGCGGCGTAAAATATGCCCCGCACTGTGAAATATTTACAAAGTGACGCATCTAAGCAGATGAGTCACTTTGTAAAGCCCTGCGCTACATTATATCTGCCAGAGGTATAATGTATGCAGGGTGGGCATTCCAGCGCAGAAAAGGCTCATAGAAGTGTTGCAGCGAAAGCTATGAGATTTTACTGTGACACTTCCAGGACGACACTGCGTCAAACCCTTACGCCTGCTGGGGCTCGTGCCATGGAAAAGGACACATTGCTGGATTTGCATCTGTTTTCAGACAAACCAAAGCAATGCGCCACTTTTGCACCTACATATACGTCAGGAATACTGATGTATCTGTAAATCCTTGCGACATAGAGCGCTGTACAGTAAATACGGCGCATCCATAGTGTCTCAAGGAGGGCCCACTGAATAGTGTTGCATCGTTGTTTTTTTGCAGTGATGCAACACTTTTCTTAGATGAGGCCTAAGTGTTCTTCACCCATGTTTCCTGGATGGTGTGAGCCTGCGGGCGTCAATAGTTCTTCACCTATGTTTCCTTTAGAGTACGAGCCTCCGCAAGTTAACCGTCTTCACCTATATTTCCTGTATAGAGCGAGCGTTACAGCACAGACAAAAGTTTCCAAGAAACAAGAAGATTTGTCCGGAGCACTTTTATTCACGTCTTCTCACTCCTACATCTATATAGCATCTACTCGCCCCAACTGCCAAGCTTCGAACGTTCACCCTGCATGTTCGACGCTTGAGCACATGGCCCAGCAGGAATCGGGAAGAAATACAAAGGACATGGAAGAGGTATAAACCCAACTGGGAAAGGGGCGGACTTAAACAAGGATTCTATGGCAGGACCGGAAGCTCAGATTATGCTTCTCAATCTTTGCTACTCAAAACAGCAGCCAATGAAAAAACTGTAAATTACATAAACACTACATGTCCCATGAAGCTTTGAACCATGCCTCCTCCATTAACCAATCCGAGCAGTCCATAGTATACAAAATAGCAAAGCACGATCTTACTGCCACTTTCTTTGCTGCTCCGCAGTCAAGAAAAGTGCCTTGTTATTTTGTCCTCCATTAAGGCTTGTTATGTATATACTTAATCGATTTTATTGATAATGTTAACGGTTTTCATACTGTTGTTTTGCTTGCGGAGTAGCGCTCGCTCCGCGTAACTTGCGCAATGCCTTTATCTTGCACATTCATCAGCGCATGTAGCGCTGTTCTTTCCTTGCTTTGGTTCTCAGATTTTCATTCGTTATGCCCACAATTTATGTAATATATTCAGCTTTCTCTGAGCGGACGTGCCGTCTTCCCACTCACTCCTCATACTATCGGCAGGGAGTGGCCCCCCCTCGGAGGTGTAGAGGTGCAGGCCCAGGGTCGCAGTTACCACAGCAATAGTAAAGGACACCACACGGTAGATATGTTGCTGGGCTACACCATAGAGACCACGTGCAGTCTCGCCCACCTTTATTTATCCCCTCGGGGCGAGCCCGCCCCAGGGGTGTGTGGATGCGTGTGTGATATCGATACATTGTAGTGGAGAGCCCGAGTGGCTCTCTACATCCCTCCTTTGTTTTAGCTGTGCAGCCCACACACGATCCATACTTTGGGAAAAGTCTATACATAGTCTCTTAGTCTCTGGCTAGGCGCCGGATTGGAGCGCAGCCCGTACCTCGGGCACCTGGAGTAAGAATCGAGTGACCTGTCCTGCAAAAGAGTCCCAGACTCACCCGCCCCACTGTCTTGACTCCCGGACCTCTGGCAGGCCTCCTCACCTGACTCAGACGATCGTCCACCGGCCAAAGGGGAGGCTGTTTGGGTGAGAGACGTTGGATCTCTGGCCAGGGCCCCGCCCTGAGCCAGATCAGGATCTTCGACCTCCCGGCCCGTCTCCGGCACCACCTTGAAATTGGACACATTCCTCGTGATGGCCTGCTGGCCACGACGTGCCGTGATCATGGTCCCTTGCACCCCCGTCACTGTCCATTTCTCGGGTTCATAGGGTGTTCGGAACTTCCAGCCAGGGTGCCGGTCCTTGATGACTACGCTGTCTCCGACCTTGAGCCCGGTGTCCTGGGCTCGGCGTGCTTCACTCGCCTTCTGGTTGGTCAACTCTCTCCTGGCCTGAATGGCGACATCATCTCGCTCTGCGGGGGTCCAGGCGGGATCCGTCGGGATACTGTCTCTTGGGGCTCTTCTGAACAGGAGATGCGCAGGTGCACATTTCATGGTGCTATGGGGGGTCTGACGGTATACTCCCAGGAACTGACTTAAGGCTGCCTCCGGATCATCCCCGGCCTCCACGGCAATCCGCAGTGCCCGGTTGAGTGTCCTCATCAGCCGTTCCACATCCCCATTAGCTTGTGGCCACAGGGGTGTGATTTTCCGGTGCCGGATGGCTTGACTCGCCAGGTATTCGTGAAACTCCCGCCCCTGAAACGGGGGCCCGTTGTCCGACTTGATCTCCTCGGGCAGTCCCATGGTTGCGAACACGCGATCCAGGGCCCTCTTGACGTGGGGAAACGCGGTGGACGCAATGACTTCCACTATCGGGAACTTTGAGAAGGAGTCGACCAGAACCATCATATGCCGTCCATCCGGAAAACTTCCAAAGTCTATGCTGAGGTGCGTCCATGGCGACGCGCTCGCTTCCTCAGTGATCACCCGGGCGGGTGCTGGATCCCCTCCAGTGATGGTGCAGGCATGGCACTGTCTGACCATTTCATCGACTTTGGTATCCATCGCTGGGAACCACACCTTGTCTCGGAGTCGTGCTTTGGTCTTGGCCGTGCCTTGGTGGCCCACGTGCGCAAGGGCTAGAACCTCCTGCTGGAGGCTCTCTGGGACCACTATCAGCCGCCCCCTCAGGATGACGTCTTTGTCCCCCACGCTGAGCTCACTCCGGATATGCCACAGTTGCTGACGAGCATGACTGACCTCCGGCCGCAGGGCCCGAACCCCGTCGAGGTAATGAGTCCATCCTTCACGATCTAGCGCCTTTCGGACTCTGGTAAGAGTGGGGTCCTCCCGTGTGGCTATGCCGATTTCATCCAGAGTCATTGCTTTCGGACAGGCTCCTTGGGACACCATCCTCACGAACGCCTCCGTGTTGCCTGTGTCTTCCTGCACTCCAGCCTCGAGACTGGGCTTCGGATGTCTGGACAGGTAGTCCGCGGGGTTGTGGGCCCCTGGTCGGTACACCACCTTGAACTGGTACCTTTGCAGCTGGACGGCCCACCTTTCGATTCGGGGCGGGGCGAGCCTCGTCGATCCCGTGAACAGGGAGAGTAGAGGCTTGTGATCGGTGACCACGGTGAAGTCCTGTCCGCAGAGATACAGATGGAAGTGCTGGCACGCCCATTTGATTGCCAGTGCCTCTCGCTCGATCTGGGCGTACCTCGTCTCCGTGTCGGTCAGTGTCTTGCTGGCATATGCCACCGGCTTCCATACTTCTGAGCTGTGCTCCTGCAGGAGGACGGCCCCCAGGACACCGGGCTGGCGTCCACCACCAGTTCCGTTTTCCGTCGCGGGTGGAAGTATGCCATGATGGTCTTATCGAGGAGCCCTTCCTTGATTTCTTGGAACGCTTTATGAGCTTCCGGGGTCCACTCCCACGGGCGATCTTGGCGCGTGAGGGCGCGCAGCGGTTCAGACAGCGCGGCCAGTCGGGGAATGAACCGCCCGCAGTACGTCGCCATTCCGAGGAAGCTTCGAACCTCTGTCGGGCTCCGAGGTGTGGGTGCCGCTCGGATGGCTTCTGCCTTCTTCGGATCTACCAGCAGTCCGTCGCGCGTGAATGTGTACCCGAAGAAGTCCACCCAGTCTTGGTAGAACGAGCATTTTGCTTTGTGCAGGGTCAACCCGCACTCCTCCAGCCGTCGAAGCGTGGCCCTCAGGTGAGCATGGTGCTCCTCCAGGGTGGTGGAGTAGACCAGGATGTCGTCACTGAGGTTGATCACCCCTTGCAGTCCCGACAATGACTCTCGAATGGTGTTCTGGAACACTTCTGCCGCAGAGGAGACACCAAAACATAGCCTCTTGTATCTGCGGAGACCAACGTGGGTTGAAAAGGTCGTTATGTAACGGCTGCTAGGGTCCAGTTCCAGCTGGTGGTATCCTGCATTAAGATCCAGCTTCGAGAACCACTTGGCCCCGTTGAGATCAGCCACTATATCGTCCATCGTGGGGGTGATGTGCCTTTCCCTCTTCACCGCGGTGTTGGGCAACCGCATGTCGACACACAGCCGAATGGCCCCGGGCTGTTTGGGCTTGGGCGCCACGACCAGCGGGGACACCCGGGGCGTGGGGCCAGACACCTTCTCGATTACGTCCAGTTCCTCGAGTTTCCTCAGCTCCTCTTCTACCTGCGGGCGCAGGTTGAACGGTACCCTCCGGTGTCTCAAGGCCACTGGCCTCACGTTGGAGTCTATGTGCAGTTTGAACGTTTTGCCCTTCAGTTTGCCCAGGCCGGTGAAGAGAGCCGGGAACTCTCGAAGTATGTCCTCTGCGTGGGAGTCATGAACTTGATTCGCAAAGAAGACCAGGCCAAGGTCCTCGGCAGTGTGGCAGCTGAGCAGCGTCCCCTTCTTGCCCTCCGTGACATAGAATTGCGTCTGCGTGGAGTATCCTCCGCTGGCGACAGTGGTGGTAATGACGCCACGGAGCGGAAGGGGATCCGTCCCGCCGTATGTGTATATTCGCGCTTTCGACGACGCCAGCGGGGGCCTTGGAGATAGTCGGTCATACTGGTCCGAGTCCATGACGTTGACGGACGCACCGGTGTCGATGAGGGCCTGGATCTCTGCACGGCCCACGGAGACTAAGCACATGGGCGGCGGCCGCCGCCGGGAGCTTATCCTGCCGACGAACGACACCACGAATACCTCGTCGTCCTTGTCCTCATACACCGGGTCGTGCGCCTGGTGGTGAGATCGGTCGGTGAGCGGAGATCTTCGTGTTCGATCTGGCGCACCTGTTGTTGTCCAGACTTCGGCCTCGCGGACTGCTGCCAGAAGCATCCGCCTCGGCTCACCCGGGCGTAGTGGTTCATCCTCCCACAGCGAGAGCACGTCTTGCCTTTTGCTCCGCAGATCGCCGTCGCCGGGTGGTCCTCCCCACAGTATCCACACAGGCCCGACGTCGCGGGTTTGGACGCCGAGCGAGGCGCGGGAGGCCGCCGTTGTATCGCTTCTACCCTCTCCTCCTTGATGGGCACGCTCTTGAGCCCCGGTCCCGCCGCCACGGGAGTGTGGAGGGTGGCTTCCATTTCTTCCGCCCGGGCATCGGAGAGTTCATGGGACCGGGCCAGAATGAGGATGTCATCTAGCGAGATCCCTGGTTGCCGGAGGATCAGCTTCCGGAGGAGCTTGGAGCGACAACCTAGAATGATTTGATCCCTTATCTCGGCCCTCTGATCGGCGAACGGGCACGTGCTGGCCAGCCGGCGCAGCCGCGTGTAGAACATGTCCACCGACTCTGCGTCCGTTTGACACGCCCTCCTGAACTGGAATTTTTCAAAGTCCGGGTTCAGTTGAGGATCGAAATGCTTGTTCAGTGCCGCAACTGCGGCGTCGTAATCGTCATCGTCACCGGTGTCCGGAAGCGTGTCGAACAGCTCGTAGATTTCCGCCCCTCCGTAGTAGATGAGTAACGATCTCTTCACTGCCCCGTCCGTCTCTCGGGTCCCTCGGAAGTAGTGATTCAAACGACCCACCCATGCTTTCCAGCGCGGGGCGGCGGTAGCTGGGTCAGATGCTTCGCTGAAGGGAGGTAACGGCGCTACAGCCGTGTGGGTGACCACCGAAGGCGGCGGGGGATTGTTGACAGCCACCGCGGCGGGTCCGCTCCTCTGCGATGTGCCAGCGCCGGTAACCGGCGGTGTGGACATGGTGGGGCATGGGGCAGCCTGAGGAATGCTTGTGCTGGAGCGCAAGTCCTGATGGGGTGTGGGTATTCCCCTTTCTTGGCCTTCAGGAGCGGTGAAGCACAGTGATGTCTTCCCAGGCCTGGATTTGCAACTGCCAATGCTTGTTGGATGGCTGTCCTCCTAGGCCTGGAAATGCAGCAGCCAATGGTTGTTTGCTGGTGCCTGGGCGTCTTCCCCTCGCGCTCACGATCTTCTCCCCCCCCCCCCGGGAGACTCCACTCTGCAGCGAGCAGCAAGACGAGCAAATTGCAGGCAGGCAGCACGAAGGGCAGCCTGCCGAGGCCCCCTCACTGAAGGCAGTCCGCCGGGAAGCTCCGGGAAGCGCGCGATGCCTGCCACTCACCCGGCCTCACAGGAGATGACACCAGCGGCTCCAGGCGAGCGCGAACCAGCAAGTGGGTGGGCTCCGCCGACAGCAGGCTTCAGGCGGATGCCGGCCACTTCGTCCACCACGCGGGCGGGCACCGCAGGCAGCGAGAGAGAAGAGGAGGGAGCACGATCAGCGCGGGTGGGCTCCGCTCGCTCCCTATGCACCAGCAGCAGCGTCGCACGCACAGGTACGACCCTGCCTCGTCGCCAGTGTAGAGGTGCAGTTACCACAGCAATAGTAAAGGACACCACACAGTAGATATGTTGCTGGGCTACACCATAGAGACCACGTGTGGTCTCGCCCACCTTTATTTATACCCTCGGGGCGAACCCGCCCCAGGGGTGTGTGGATGCGTGTGTGATATCGATACATTGTAGTGGAGAGCCCGAGTGGCTCTCTACAGGAGGGAGGCAGCATAAAGGCGCCCAGTTGGGCTGCTTACGGGTTCCTTTCGGGAGCCTGCACACGTTAGTGCACGCATCCGCAGACTCCAGAAACAGATGCTGGACAGCGCCTCTCCCCAGGGTAAATATCCTTGACAACGAATCCCTCACAACGAATCCTTTTACCCCGCATACCTTTATAACGCCTCGGTCACTATTACGAATACTTTTACCCCGCATATTAGCAAGCGGCTAATGCGTTCGATGTAGAGTATACACTTCAGCGCGTATCCATTTGTGAAGTGTTTGAAATCCACACACACACCCTGCAAGTAGTTGCAGGAACTGCATGTGCAGCAGAGAAGAAGGTGTGAGTGACGGAAGCAGGATCGGGCGCAACATAAAGAGCGATTTGAGTGGATGACGTCATGGGAGCCAGATGTAGGAGTCCCTCATATCAATGATGAGATCTAATAACGTATGTATTAATTTAGATATGTACTGTTCTAAATTAATACTCGAGTATTAATTTAAATACCTACATTTTCGAAATTACTCACCCACCAAAAACCTCAGTACTCCTGTCTACCCGTCCCAGATTAATTGTTACCGATTTAAAAAAAAATTAAAAAAATTAACAAATCAATACTCATTTACTTACCCACCCAAAACCCCTGTTTTCCTGCTATCCCGTCCCAGTAGTTGACTAAAATTATTGTACTAATTTAGATGACATTGACATTTAAAAAAGTACTTGAGTATTATTTAAAATAGTTACCCACCCAAAACCCCTGTTTTGCCTGTCATCCCGTGCCAGTAGTTAAGTTACATTAGCCTTTAATTTTCGTGGCAATAGCAAGCGTTGTGAAACCCTGCGTTGAAAATGTACTTTTAACTGTTTAAATGCATTTTTCGTTATGTTGGTTTCTTTATATCTTGCGGAGCTACGGCATTTGCGGTGTCAAAATTGCGGGGTGATGGTATGCGGAGTGTTGGGCTGAGGGGTAACGTCGTACATTCCTCCCCAGACTAGAACAATTGAGGGATCGCAGCATCGACAGTGTTGTGCTGGTACCGGGCCTGATTTAAATCGATTTCTGGGCAGTTTTTTTCTGTATTTCCTGCAGTCTTTATTCATATACTTGCTGATTTGATAGCAGCAAAAACAACTTGGAAACCCTTCTGTATAATTAGGCAGGAGGGGCTTACTGCTCCCCACAAGTCCTAACCCTACAGGGTTTGTTCGTACCTTTTTCAGCCTCACTGTTCCAGCACTGGCTCCCCTTTTGATGCCCTGTATCTTAAGCTGTTCAGGGTCGTTAAATTGGCTGCCCACTGGGGATTTTTAGTGAAATATAATATATATATTCTTAAGATGTCGGACTGTGGAGTCTATGAAAAAGAACTAGCTGCATATGGCCCTGCAGAAGATGAAAACTATTACTACGACGAGAATATGGAGTCCCTCATTGACAAAACTTTAGATAAAAAATTAGACAAGCCTCTCTCCTATGCCCTCCTGCCTATCTCCCTCCACCTGGAACAGCTTGTAGATGCTTCCCCGAACACTCCGCCTGGTAATCCAACCTCTACCCCCCCTACATCCCTCTGAGCCCCAAGGCCCATCTTGGCCACATGTTAAAATGTACTCCAAGCTACATAAGGCCAAAGACCACGACTACAATGCCATCCCTCTGGCCCCTTCTCCACTGCCTAACACCTCCAACCCCCTCCCCCCCGCAGCCGATACAAACACTGATACGGATTCCTCACAGGAATCGATCCCGCGCAAGCGCGCCAAGAAATGCAAACACTCTCCCCTGTTACTCCATCCCCTTTCACTTTTGATCCATCCAGTATTGTCCACCCTAGATCTTCCAAATAGGCACCCGCCCCAGCGGTGGCAGAACATATGCAGACAAATCTACGCAAGAGCTTTGACAAAGAAGTTAGAGCCCATCTTAGATCAGAGGGCCCCTGCCCAGACCTTCCGAACAAAACTGCCTTGACCCCTAAAATAGACACGTCTTTGCAGACCTTTCTAAAAAAAAATGAGAAAAATCCCAAGAAAGGTATAGATAGGGCTCTGAGGGCCTGCCAGGACAAGTTACTCGATATCTCTGGTCATCTGGCAACGATATTGGGATTGACATTGCAGGCACAAGAGACGGGTGCAGCCATCCACCCGGAAGTCCTAGCTGGATGGACCCAGAGAGCGATTTGCCTCCTTGGCAATGCGAATTGCGCTCTTTCTTCTGAGAGACGCAAGTGGCTCCTCTTAAGAATTGACCTGCAACTAGCAGAATTTGCCTCAGCCGAACCAGGTCCTTTGGCTGAAGCAGTGCTTAATTTGAAAAAGAATAAGTGCCGGGGCTCCCGTCGGACGGCACTGCAGCGTGCACCACACATTGCCAGTGACAGTACAAACACAGCTACTAATCATCACACTCTTACAGCTGTGGCAATTCATACTATTCCAGGCCCCCAAAGCTATAAGTATGACTTGGGAAGCAGGTATTAAATGTAAACTAAACTAACAATGTAAATGTAAACTGAACTAATAAGCAGCTGTTGTGCTCATACCCAAATTAGCCTTTCTGGCCATGTGGCAGACTATCATAAACCCCGGTGATGGCAATTAGGTGCCCGTACCGAGCACCGGAAACCACCGGTTCAAATTAAGCACTGAGTACAAGCCTTTTCAAGTTAAACTAAGGTCAGATACCCCGCACAGAGTCAGCTGCCACAGACAAGGATTTCCATTTGAAGACTCCCGTCCCCAATATCAAGCTTTCCAACGTAGCCCCAACCACTGTGCTACATGTGGGAAAGCGTCTGTTACATGTTGTTCACACAACCTTTGTCACACTGTCCAAATACACCTGCACCTGGAAACAGACAAGGACACGTCATGGCACAGTAATGCTGGTAAAACTCTGAGATACCTGAAAGTGGCTGATGGATAATAAATGTCCTCTTATAAAACCAAGCAATAAACAACTAATGTTTATTTCTAAATATAAGTTGCCATCTTGAAAATATCCAACCACCATTAATAAGCAGATGTCAAAACCCTATACTGAAAATCTTATAGTATTGTTTACAACTTATATGTCAGTTGACAAGTAAATCAATGAAGACCTCCACAGGCCGGCTCTTCTCCAAGGAAGCATAACGGTCAGAGGTGCTCACGTTGGAGATAGGGAACCAGGTTGGAGTCTCGGCATCGGCTTAACATGCAGTGATTCTGGACAAATAAATAATTTAGTCTCCCCGTGCCTACCAAAAACATACAAAAAAATGAATGTGTCCTTGTGCAATGTAACTGGTGCTCATGTAAAGCTCTCCAATAACTTCGGGTCGAGTTCGCGCTAAATAAAACTGCAGAAAAAAAAGCATCGTAGTAACACCAAGAAACACGCACATTAGTGACAAGGGATCTGACGTCATAGCACACCACTTTTGGGACAGCCTTCCCTCAGACATCCACACCACTGCACGCCTCATGCCAACCTCTGCACTAACTTTAAACATAGCACATTTCTATGTACTGTAACTCACTGTAAATAATGCAATTTAATTCAACTATTGTCATGTTATGTTGCCACTCTCGCAATCTGTCTCCCCCCTCGGAAAATGTATGTAACTGCAGTATTTGAAAACCCCGCTCACCGATATAATTACAACTGTGGAGGTCTCCTGCAACCCCAAGCCCTGGACCAGTTATTTTAAAGATGACAAACTCGCCGTACAAGTCGATGCTGTGGCGCCTAGAAGGAACTACGTTGTACAGTGAATGCTATACAAACATGCACATAAATAAGGTATTCTCAGGGAAACGACCTCAATTCAGAGGCACAGGCCTAAATTATTACAAATAAGTTATCTCATCTTAACTCTCACAGAAATTGCAACAGATACAAAGCATGAGACTGCCAGAAAGATAGGTGCAAAGAGAACATTTAAACAAATGTCTCGGTGCTGCAGACCTTCATTATCTCCTAATAAGACTACAAACAACATTAAATAGTTTAATTGTGTTTTTTAAAACAGTTACATGTGGTGGGTACACGCTAACTACGGCCAAAATTAATTTAAAAAATGCTGACGTTGGACTCCAAAATCTACAGATTTACTCAGGTAATGCGATGCACATTTCAAGCCTCCTTAATTGGTGGTGACCTGATGTTTTCTCTCTTGGCTCCAAGACAGCGGAACGAGCAGTGAGGCAAAATTACCGAAGGATCCAGCATAAATACGAAACCGCCCAGCCGTGCGTTAGCAAAAGCCTAGCCAAGCTGGAGAGAGCAGATTCAAAAGGAAGCCAGTCTGCACAACATGCCCTACTGCCCTGAAATACAAATACACGTCGAGGATTTTCATAATCAGACCATTGAAATACAGACTACTATTACCCCCCCACTCTCCCCACACACCATGGCTATTAATTAGTACTTAATTTACCGTTCGTAGTCGGCCGGGACACTGCACTGCCTTTAGCTTAATTAACTGATTAGGCCTGCCTCACCTGGTGCTGTTGCTAGTACTGGCTGCTGCCTGCCAGTCCTCAACGTCGTCGTCGGGTCGGGCTGGCAGCACTCAGTTGAACCGTTGAACGATGACTCGAGTGGTGGGGTACAGGTATGCCGGGGCGTGGCAGTATAATCTTAAAAAATCTGTGCACCCTGCTGCTGCCACACAGCCCCAACTCCCAGAGAACCAAAATCCAGCCCTAATCAGTCTCCCGCCCACGCCCACCGGGCCGGGAACACTGAACTGAGGGCTGTGCAGGCGCCATCAACATATCAGATTGAACCTCTTGGCTCAGGCAGGGCAGGCTCAGTCTCACAGCCGCGCCCGCAACTCACTTCACCGGAGTGGGACGAGAAGTTGAACACAACACTCTGCGCCAAGTCCAGTAGTGAAGTAAATTTAATATATCAATGAATGACGTGCAGCAAGATGCTAGTAGACCCGGCCCTGATCATTAAGTGCCAGTGCTTAGCACCGGAAAGCACCGGCACAAATTAAGCACTGGGTGGAAGGCTAACTCTTTGGTGAACGATTCGTAAAGGATATCGCAAAATTCGTTAACACCTTCAGTTATCCGGACAAATCTCAGTCCTCTCTCAAGAGAGTATTCCATCCCCTCTCTGGTAGGGCCGGTTGTGGCAGAGGACGCTCGGCCGGCCACTACAATCAACACAGTCCTCAGCGTGGCTTCGCCCCCAAACGCAGGGGTTATAAACAAGAACCAGATCAGGCCAGATTCTACCTCACTAGATCTCGGGGTTTCCGTGGCCAATACAACAGAGGGATTAACCGAGGTTTCAGGAACAATGACGCCCAATCTTCCGGTAACAACTCCTTTTCTCCCTTCGATTCCCTTGGGGGGCAGATTGATGCATTTTGTGTACAATTGGGCAAAGATCACCTTAGATGCGTGGGTCATGAACACTGTTCAGGAGTATCAAATAGAATTAATCTGTATTCCCATCCATCAGAGTCCTCCTGCTCCTCTCCATTTTTACCCTACAAGAACAGTCTTTTATAGACTCTGAACTACTAGAACTTTTGACAAAGCAGGCTACTGCTGCGGGAACCTTCATTCCAGAAGGTTTTTTCAGCAACGTCTTCTTGGTACAAAAGAAGGGAGGAGGACAGAGATTAGTGTTAACTCTCGGAGAATTCAACCCCTTCGTAACTTACAGACATTTCAAGATGGAGGGTATCCATCTTTTAAGAGACCTGTTGTTAGAAAATGATTGGATGGTGCGCTTGGACCTAAAAGATGCTTACCTAACAGTTCCAATTTTTCCCCCGCACCAAAAATATCTCCAATTCCAATGCAAAGGCCAGTGGTTTCTATACCAATCTCTCCCCTTCGGTCTGTCATCAGCCCCATGCGTGTTCACCAAGCTGTTGAAGCCAGTAGTGAATCGTCTACGAGAAATGGGAGTTCGCATGATCATTTATCTTAACGATATGCTTCTGTTGGCACAAGATCAGAACTAGCTGTGCATTCATCTACAATGAATGATTTTTCTACTTCAAGAGTTGGGTTTTGTAATCAATATAAAAAAATCCATGACAGCACCTTCCCAACAGGTGGACTTCTTAGGTTTTCATATAGACTTTGTGACGGCTCAATTGCTCCTCCAGTCAACCAAAATCAAATCCATCAAAAGGGAAATATGAATGACACTGTCGAGACAGATGGTTTCCCTGAGGTCACTAGCGAGGATTGTGGGCCTTGTAGCATCCTCGATCCAGAAAATATTCCCTGGGCCTCTCCTTGCAACATCTCAAGATCATTACCTTCAACAAAAATTGATTGCTCTGTCACAGGAAGCTCAAGAAGAACTTCAATGGTGGTTAACACATATGGAGGCTTGGAATGGCAAGGCCATTTTCTGAGCGTCTCCCAGCGTAATTATCGAATCAGACACCAGTCGTTGGGACTGGGGTGCAAGATGCAGAGACTTTGCTACAGGAGGCTGTTGGTCAGCAGAAGAATTGAAATTGCACATCAATTGTCTAGAGTTGTTAGCGGGCTCGTTTGCCATCAAGTCGATCTCCCCAGTGAAGAGCAATTGTTGCATCCTCCTAAGGATGGACAATGTATCAGCGGTGAGGTACATAAATCGGCTAGGAGGGACGAGATCCCGTCTGTTAGCCAACATTGCCCGGGAGTTCTGGCACTTCTGCCTAGCACAAAATATCAGGATAGTTGCGGAATACATTCCCGGCAAAGACAATCGAGTGGCGGATTGGAACTCCAGGTTCCTGAGGGATTTCACCGACTGGAAGCTCCATCCTGCCCTGTTTCAAGAGATCATGAATATACGAGGCCCCTGTCAGATAGATCTTTTTGCCTCTCATCTCAACACCCAACTTCCCTGGTTCTACAGCTGGACACTAGACCCGATGGCTTTGGGAACAGATGCGTTTCTTCATCAGTGGGGATATCAGACAAATTACGCCTTCCCCCCTTTTGCATTGATCCAGAGAGTGGCGGCTCGGGTCCGGCGGCAGTCAGCGTCATTGGTATTAGTCACACCACCGTGGAAGTCACAATCGTGATTTCCAACTCTTCTGGAGCTGTCAATGGATCTGCCGTTTCAACTACCGTTTTTTCCGTAATTACTCCAGGACCCAATGGGCTCTCCACATCCTTTGTTCCTTCAGGATCAACTTATACTCATGGTTTGGACGCTCTCAGAGGACATGAACGGATTGAAGGCCTTCCCTCGGCGGCTGCCGAGTTTATACAACAGGCTTGGGCTCCTTCCACCCGTAAAAGATATTCTGCAGCATGGAAATGTTGGATGGGTTGGTGCTTTCAACGATAGATGGATCCCGTAGGATCAGATTTAAAGGAGATTTTACATTTTTTGTCCGAATGTGCAGAGTCAGGTTTATGCTACAGATCTGTGAATAACTTTAGGTCTGCTTTGTCTGCTCGACATGATTACATAAATGGTAAACCAGTGGGGATCCAGGCAATGGTTTGTAAACTAATGAAAGGTATATGGGTCGCTCGTCCACCGAGACCCAGGTACACTATGCTATGAGATGTGTCTACTGTTCTCTCATTATTAGAATCTTGGCCTGACAATAAAGATTTATCATTAAACAATTATCAGCTGAACTCACTATGTTGCTATGTCTTATTTCTTGCCATAGAGTTTCTGATGTGCATGCCTTGGATCTAACAGGGAAAGGTTTCTCTCCCCAAGGTGTATCATTCATTATTTCTAGAAGAACTAAAACAATGTCTTGTTCAGTTGATTGTACTGCCTTCCCTCATAACGATAAATTATGTGTTTTGAAATGTTTAAAAATCTATGAAGAATGTACTTTGGCTCACAGATCAGATCCTTTAGGACCGTTACTCTTGTCAATTCAGAAACCCTTTCGTCCAGTATCGGCGAACACTTTAGCTCGTTGGGTCAGATGGGTTATGGCTGAAGCAGGTATAGATGTATCTGTTTATGGAGCTTATTCTGCGAGGAGCTCTAAGGCCTCTAAAGCTTATATTATGGGATCCAGATTAGAGGATATTCTGAAGGCAGTGGATTGGTCATCCAATTCAATGTTTAAATTATTTTATTATAAACCAATTGTCCATGTTTCTTCTGTTGTTGTTGGTCAGCTTTGAACCAGTATAATCTGAGTCTCTGGTCCTGCCATAGAATGCAAAATGTTCCAGCATCGAGACAAGAATTTTAGATTCTATTAAGGACACAGAGGCGAGGATTATCACACCCATTGGGACAGGTAAGTTCTACAGTTTGCTGTGCTGTTACCTGGAAGGAGGAATCGCTGCTGCAGAAGGGAGGACCCAGTCAACACCTCGCGGAACCCGCTTCGCGGGTCCCGCATCGCCAAGGTCGCCCAGCCGAGTGTTGTTACCTGCAGGGTGTGTGTGCGAGTGACAGGGCTGCGAGCGCTGGGAACCGGGACTCACTCTCCCAGGAGCCCCGGCGATCCCGAGGCCAAGTCACCTGGCCCGCTCTCCCTGACCGCCCCGCCCTGCAAATCAGCTGAAAAGGAGCCCGCCCAAGCGGGAAACCGGGAAGTTCTACAGTTTGCTGTGCTGTTACCTGGAAGGAGGAATCGCTGCTGCAGAAGGGAGGACCCAGTCAACACCTCGCGGAACCCGCTTCGCGGGTCCCGCATCGCCAAGGTCGCCCAGCCGAGTGTTGTTACCTGCAGGGTGTGTGCGCGAGTGACAGGGCTGCGAGCGCTGGGAACCGGGACTCACTCTCCCAGGAGCCCCGGCGATCCCGAGGCCAAGTCACCTGGCCCGCTCTCCCTGACCGCCCCGCCCTGCAAATCAGCTGAAAAGGAGCCCGCCCAAGCGGGAAACCGGGAAGTTCTACAGTTTGCTGTGCTGTTACCTGGAAGGAGGAATTGCTGCTGCAGAAGGGAGGACCCAGTCAACACCTCGCGGAACCCGCTTCGCGGGTCCCGCATCGCCAAGGTCGCCCAGCCGAGTGTTGTTACCTGCAGGGTGTGTGCGCGAGTGACAGGGCTGCGAGCGCTGGGAACCGGGACTCACTCTCCCAGGAGCCCCGGCGATCCCGAGGCCAAGTCACCTGGCCCGCTCTCCCTGACCGCCCCGCCCTGCAAATCAGCTGAAAAGGAGCCCGCCCAAGCGGGAAACCGGGAAGTTCTACAGTTTGCTGTGCTGTTACCTGGAAGGAGGAATCGCTGCTGCAGAAGGGAGGACCCAGTCAACACCTCGCGGAACCCGCTTCGCGGGTCCCGCATCGCCAAGGTCGCCCAGCCGAGTGTTGTTACCTGCAGGGTGTGTGCACGAGTGACAGGGCTGCGAGCGCTGGGAACCGGGACTCACTCTCCCAGGAGCCCCGGCGATCCCGAGGCCAAGTCACCTGGCCCGCTCTCCCTGACCGCCCCGCCCCTCATGTTCCTCCTAACCAACGCCTACAAGAAGTGACGTGCCTCGCTGCGCGGGAGCGCGCGGGAGTGCCCGGGGCTAAGCCCGGGCAAAGGGCGGGCCCTCTGTGGCCCTCAGAGGCACGAGAAGGCGAGGCGAGGCCACCCCCCTAAGGTTCGCCGTCTGGGATTAGTAAGGTACAGAACTCTATTAACCCTCATTACCCCCAGGTCTTCTGCCATCTGCCTGTGGATCCTGACACATACCTTGGTCAATTGGCTCGGTCGTTTGTAAGAGGTAGGCATTATGGTAAGGAAAAAGCCCGCATCTGCTGCGACGGAGCCCCTCAACACAATGCTCTCATATGTGGTTCAAAAAGTCAATAAGATCAACAATGAGAGGAGGCAATCGCTAGGCTTGAGCCAATCGCCAGTTCTTCCGTTAGAAAGCCCGCCCGCAAGGGCATCTGCTCCAGAGTTACTGACCACACCGCCAGATCTTCCCCAGTCGAATAGCCTAGTTCATATCCCACAAGACTTGGCCAGCGATGCAGAAGATCCTCATGTTTTGGTTAACTCGTCGGCCAAAAACGGCAATACCTCAGAGCATAATCACCAGTCATTTTCCATCGAGGAAGTACCGTCACCGGGGCAGCCCGTTCCACGGCCAGTGAGAACCTGTAGAAAATCTCACTCAAAGAGAGGGGGGAAACAACAAGGCAGGAGAAAGGCAGCTACACCACCCCCAAGACGTGAAGGGCAACAAATTGACTTTGATGCCGATGCAGAATCCAGACGTATTGTTGATGATGAACTCTTTAATCGGATCCAAGATATGATTGATATAAAAATTAGGACAATCATCAAGCCCTTGATTGGTAAACTGGATAAATTAACTTCGGAGGTTAAGAAGGCGGGGGGTGCACAAAGTAATCTGGTGGTAGAGGTGGCCAATCTATCTGCTCTTGTCACAAAATTGGCATCGGGAGCCGTAGAGGCTCTACCAAATGAGAGTGTCCCACAGCCTACACTGCCAGAGGGGCCCTTAGCAGTAGCTTCAACTCTATTAACGGCTCCCAGTCAGGACCTAGCAGGCGGAGCCGCGCCGACATCATCATCAGGGGACATAATTGGGACAATACATGAGGATATATCAGCCCAATTTATTTTGGAAGCCTCCCCAGTTGTGCTAGTACTAGCAAATGTCCCAGTCTTAGCACAAAACAAAATAGAATCGAAACAGGACTTGAAGGATAAAGCTCTTCATTGGCTTACTACAAACATGACCATGGCCCCCCAAGGGATGGATAGTTTAGCAAGGGATATTGTTATGACCAGGAGGGTACCTTGGATTGGGTCCAATCCCAAAAAATTTAAGGGGGACTGTGTGATTATAAACTTTGCCAACACAGAAGTCCTCCCAAAAATTTTGAATAACATCTTCCCACCCCAAAGGCGAAGCGGCTCTATAGTCCCGCTCACCCTAAAATTCTTCTATAGTGAGGCTCAGCTCCCTACCTTTTCTAACCCTACTAGAGTTAGGAGAGCGAATAACGCCCCAAACTGGGAAGGCGGTTTTAGACATAGATTCCCCAACGAGCGCCCTGGGCCTATATTTAACTTTGAGCACGGAAGATCTAACCACGCGCATGAGTCAAATTTGTGGCCTCCCATGCCACCAGACCCTGCCGTCAATGGTTGGGGCCCGGGTTGGATGGGCCAAGATCCCATTGGGCGAATCATTAGGTTCGTACCATGGGCGAGAAACGATTACTTTCCGATACGCCCAAATACCCCTTTACCTATGTGGAACATCGAAGCTAAGGGTCAAGGCCAGGCAGCTACCCCTCTTGATTGGGGGGGCGGATTGGGGAATAGGTATGCTCCCTTAGCGGATCTAAACAACTGCGATTGACTTAAACCTTGCAATGTCCGAGCAAGTGAGTCCATAACTAGACCCGAAATAAACCTTAGCCAGTGTTACACCAATGACGGTCCCCGCCTGTTTACATTTTATGAAACACTTGAGAGTTATGTCCCGTTGGACAACCCTGGGCTATCATACCAGGGGGAGGGTTGCATAGCGTCAACCCTGAACATCGTTCCAACACAGAACGCACCTGAGGTAGCTCAGAACAAGGCGGTCAGATCCTTAAGCTTAGCTGAGGGGTGTTTGTTGGGGGAAAAAGAGCTGAGGTTACCTACCAACGCCTGTAAAATTATAACATGGAACATAGCTGGCTCATCTGCAAAACGACAGGACAAAGCATGTGTGAGCTTTATTTCTAAGCAACATATAATTGCCCTGCAAGAAACGTGGGACATATCGGCTAATTTCTGGTGGGATGGATTCACCTGCTTCTCTATCCCTGCAGTCCCTAGCCGCATGGGCAGAGCTAAAGGAGGTTTGGCCATTATGTTTTCTCTAGATCTGAAGGGCACCTATAGGCAGATAAATACAGATTCCGTAAACATCCTAATGGTTGAAAGGACGACTAGTAACAATTGCAGGACGATATATATTAATTTTTACAACTCTAGGAACAGCGAACACAGTGGGAGTAATGTCGCTAACCTAGATAATATCTTAAATAAAGTGTCTCAGAATATCTATTTAGTTTATGAGTTTATCCTATTAGGAGATTTTAATATTCATCTATGTAATCTGGGTTGTATGGGAAGAGGTGACAATGTAACTGAGGGGGGCGAGGAGGCCCCTCGGGGCCCCCACTTTGAACACTCTACAGAGGGGCTTGAGTTAGAAGAATTATTAGCAAACCATGACCTTTATGAACCCGATAAGGGCGTTAGGGCGCCAACCTATATTGGCAGTCACCATGGCTCAGTGATAGACTACATCTTTGTTTCACAAGGTATTTTAAACCGGTCTATGGTCTATTGTACACTCATAATACCCTACAGTGACCACAACCCTGTACTACTTGAAGTGGCCTGGGGTGGCCAGATGGGAGCACCGCCAAAAGCACTTAAACCAGCACACCCCCTAAAACCCTGCGACCAAGACAGACGACTGAAATGGGCCAAAGTGATCCCGGATAATTTCTATGAAATAAATTTTCCAAAAATAAAGGACAAAGTGGCCATCTTTCAAAAATCGGGGGCGCAAGGTAAAGAAATTATAGAGGCTTTTGAGGAAATTTGTGGCCAGGTGGCTAAGGATCTTTTAGTCAAAACAAAAAAAGGATTTTCTGGAACAAAACGTTGGTTTGATTCTGCTTGTTCAAAAGCGCACAGAGCATTGTTGACAGCGTTAAAAACCTCTCCCAGGGCTGGGGAGGATATTGTTAGATTAAGGAAACGCTATAAGGTTGCCATTAAGAACCGCAAAGAATCCCTTAAACGCGAAGCATGGGAAAATCTCGTCTCAGCTGCAGTACTGAAGGACAGTAAAAGATTCTGGGAGATCATTAGACAACCGTTATTTTCTGAAGACAATAATGCTCTTATGGACTGTGTGATCACCGACGACAAATGGCTAAACCACTTCAAAAATGTATATGAGGGTGGGTCCAAAGGAACTGTAGATGTTTCAGTACCTGCTATAGTGGCATACCCGTTGGTCTTCAACCCCGAAGAAGTAGAAAAAGCCCTGATGGCCACAACAAGACATAAAGCTCCCGGCCCTGACGGTGTTCCCGCTGATTTTTTCATGTACTCTCCCAAATTGTGGTCGGCGGTATTGTCGAAAGTGTTTAACGCAGCCAACAACCATGTACCCAGTTCTTGGGCCACATCCACCATAGTCCCTATCTATAAAAATAAAGGCCAGCGAGATGATCCCGCCTCCTATAGGCCCATATCTCTTTTGGACTCAACGGTAAAAATATTAGGCAGAGTTCTTCTAGCCAGACTTAATGACAACGTTGAGAGCCGTGGAGGGTTGTCTGAACTACAATATGGATTCAGAGAAAAAAAGGGGACGATCGAACAATGTATAAACTTACATCTATTAATTTCTAAATATACAGTGGCAAAGGAGGGCTCCATGTTCCTTGCAATTATGGACCTCTCCTCTGCCTTTGATCTGGTGAATAGGTCGAAATTGTGGCAGTTATTGTTGGAGATGGGCATTGATGAGTCTTTGGTTGTGTTTATGGCTAAACTGCACCAGGAGCTTTTTGCAGCTGTCCGAGTCACAAATGATGGCAGACGTACCCCCCTGTTTAAATCCCTTAAGGGGGTGCGGCAAGGCTGTATTCTAGCCCCTGTATTATTCACCATCTACATCAACAGGCTGGGCAGTCACCTGCAGGGACAGGCAGTCGACGTTCCGCATGCAGGAGATGTCAAAATTCCAGCGCTCCTGTATGCGGACGATGCAGTGCTGATAGCCCGCACTGGGGTAGGCCTACAGCATCTCCTGGACGCTTTTGGTAGCTTCATGGAGACGCTGGACCTTAAGGTCAATGCCTCTAAATCACACACGATGGTCATGGGGCGTGAATGCAACAAAAAAAGACACAAAACATTTTTTTGCAGGGGAGTCCCTGTCACCAACGTGTCCACATTTCCATATTTGGGGGTAATATTTGACCAGAAAGGAACTTGGGGCCCTCAGATAAGAGCAAAAAGATTGGCGGTAATAAGATCCTCCTCAGCGGTTTTGGGCTTTGCTGGGAAGCTAGGGGCTAGGCCCATGCAAGCTCTTCTGAAAATCTACAAGAGCAAACCAGTGGCCATAGCGGCCTATGGTTCCCAACTGTGGGGTTATGTAAACCTGGATCCAATTCAGAGAGCAGAAAATAGATTCATTAGATCCTTGCTCTCAGTCCCGCAATCCACCCCAACGTATTCCATCCATAAGGAGGTGGGTCTGCCCTATCTGTCTGATACCCTGAGCCTTGCTCCGCTAACTTTGTGGCTGAAATTGTGGACAAATGATGACCTACCTCTGAACCACAAGATTTTGCACGATGTCTCATCCTTGGATAAATACACCAGTATCCCTTGGTTGGCATATGTAGCTAAAACCCTTGCAGACCTGGGTCGCCCAGATCTTTTTTCATCTCCGGAAAATATTAGGAGACAGGACATAGTAACCATCAAAGAGTTATTTAGGGATAGGCAGGAAGCACGGAGGGAGGATCTCGAAGTGTTGAAACCCGCAGTAAGGGCACATAACCTCCTGGTTTGTACACCCTCACTCGCCCCCTACTTGAACTTTGTCACATCCCCATATCACAGGTTTTTATTATCAAAGTTCCGATTTAATTTGATACATTTTTATCTAGGTTCATTTAAGACCTGGCAGAAGCCTGAGCAGGCCCCACCGTGCTGCTGCGACAATTTTTCGGTGCAGGATACTCTGCACTTTGTTATGTTTTGTAGTATATACCATGAGCAGAGAAAGAAATATTTGTTGCCTATTTTGAAAAAAGCTGGTTTTGTCCAAGTAAGACCAGCCCTGCTCTTTCTACAACTACTACTTAACATACATGTTACTTTTTGTATGGCAAACTTTCTGGTAGCCGCAATGCGGGCGAAACCTGTTAGCCATAGCTTACTTTAAAACTTCTCTTGTTGTTTGAGCATGTTTACGTGATAGATTTGTATAGAAATATTTTATCCATGTCTAAAATTTTTCTTCTGTTTGTTTATTAGGTTTTTTTTGTGTGGGAAATGTAAATAGATGTATAGCAGGCATTGCATTGCAAAGTAATTTTTTTTTTTTTTTTTTTTTTATGTTCTTTGTATGACTTGTAATAAGTCGAATAAAGATATTCTGACTGACTGACTGACAGGTAAGAGTGATTTACAAATGTAATTTGTCATATGATGCAATGAGACATGTTTTCTTCCCTCCCTTGAATACCAAACCTCTTTGGTTCTATGGTTTTCAAACTTGTTTCTGATTGCAGGAACGTATTCCAAACAGAGCTGAATCTGGAATATCTTCTGGCAATGAGTTCTTCGCTGTTTATGGATAAAGTTGTCTCGACCGAGACGTGTTATGTGGAGTTGCTCTCCGTTGAGAGCTGGAACTGTATCCTGTTTGAACTGCATTAAGGAAAAGACTGCTTGTTGCAAAGAAAGAGGCAGTAAGATTGTGCCTTGCTATTTTGTATACTATGGACTGGTCGGATTGGTTAATAAAGGAGGCGTAGTTCAAAGCCTCATGGGACATGTAGTGTTTATGTGATTTACTGTTTTTAGGTCTCGGCCTGAGGTGAGCAGTGCATGCGCTGCTCTCGTCATACGAGGGCTTCTTGGAATCAATACGATTCCAGAAGTCGTGTCTCAGCTCTGCCCCTAATTTCTACTGGCGTGAGTCATTTACCGCCATAGCTTATGCTAAACGGAGACTTCCAATTGTAAATCGGACAATTTAGTCCTGCCTGGTTGCCACCCTGTCCTCTTTTGGCCCGCCCACCGGCATTGGATTGTTTACTTGCGGAGGGACACGGCCTCCTTCAATTACTCGGTAAGCAGTATATTTGTTATTGTTTGTAAGTTACATGCGCGGTCCGCTTTCATTTTCGGGACCGCGAGCAATATACTTTTTATGTAAATTACATGCTCGGTCCGCTTTAATTTCGGAACCGCAAGCACTATATATTTTTTTTCTTTCGCTCTTGGATGTTTAAAGTGTTTTTGTCTGATCCGCTTCTTTGTAGTATTTTTTACCCTTCTCTTACTGTGAGAAAGCAGAGGTGTATGCCGGGTTGGGGGCGGGCGGGTGAGGGTATCGGGGAGGAGTGGCTTGCCCAATGCTGTCTACATAGACAAAATGGCCTCCCATAGGCGCCCGGCTGGGCGCCGTCCTCACCAATCACAATCACCCGTGTGCAACTTGCAGGTTGCTGGTTCCAAAGCCAGTAACATAAATCAGGGGCGAGTGTAATACCACAAGTATCAATCTCACCAAGACAACTCCCTGAATTGTAACCTAGGAAGTGTACTCAACCGGGCGAGTCCTTACAAAGAAAATATACATCCTGCTGATAGAACAATTATATTGTATCAGGCTAGTCATTATTATGGACACCAACACCAAGCAAACAACAAGCATTAAAAATGCAATCAGTCTTGCCTTTGATTAAGTTAAAGCCATTTGCTTTTCTATACAATACCATTAGCAAAGCAAATGGCTTTAACTTAATCAAAGGCTAGACCTATTGCATTTTCAATGCTTGTTTCATTTGCTGCTGTTTTGAGTAGTAAAGATTGAGAAGCATAATCCTCGCCTCTGTGTCCTTAATAGAATCTAAAATTCTTGTTCGAATGCTGGAAAATGTTGTACTGCAGCACATTAATTCTAATTACAATATAACAGCGAGCCTGCATGCTTTAACTGTTCTTCACCTATATTCCTGTTTGGTGTGAGCATGCACGCTCCCCCTTCTCTGTCACAGCGTACATGTCGCTGCTGGAGCACTCATTAAGAGAAAGACGCCAACAGTGGAAAATAACCTTTCATCTAGTGGTTAAATGACACAATGTGAAACCAGAAAACTTGGGATGTATGCCAGCTTTACAGTTTAACCAAAATGTGTGATCCAGGGGAAATGTTTTATTTCCTTTTTGCTCATCTTTGCATTTGAGAACACTGTGCACAGCATGGGTTCAGGCTGTGTGCTAAACAAACACCTAACTGATTTAAATAAACTACAATGTTGTTCCATGAAAGAATCTAGGCCGCAAATAGGAGACTCATAAAAACCGACTTGTCTATCAATTTAGAGAAAAATTGTTGTCATGGCGCAGTGGAGGGGAATGAATATTTTTAACTTCATGTTAAATACTGCCACTTTTCATAAATGCCTCTCAATGCAGTGATGTAATCTGATGCACTACATTGAAACATTCTCACATGTTAAAGAAATACACTTATTATTTAATAAAATGTTGGACAGTCTTTATCATAATTTTATATGGTGTTTGCCGCACAATATATATGCAAACATTTTGGGGGCTTAGCTCGTGCGTGGGACCTTGGAACCAGCTACACCACTGGGTCTGCTCTGGCTCGGCGCTCTTTGGGGCATATTATCAAGACAGGCGATAAAATTATCACCGCTTTAGCGGCAGAAAACTGCCGCTAAAACGGCCATAATGGGCTTGATAATATGCCCTATGGAATTCCAATTGAAGCCCAGGTTAGATGTGAAGGACATAATGTTATCGCCTGTCTTGATAATATGCCCCACTGGCTCTGCTCTGACTCGGCGCTCTTCGTTATTTTGTTGGCTCGCCCAACTCCACCGTGAAGTGAGCTGCATTTAGATGTCTGGGGGAGTTCAGGTTGTGGGTGGATGTTCGTGACGCACCACGATTGAGAGCTCTGAAGCCGAAGGCTCCTGGGTAATAAATGTATTCAGATTTCACGCGTTTGCAATCCCTGGCCCCTCTGCAGCGTGCAGAGTGAAGGTCACATGTACCAGCTGTTATTACCACGTTTACCATTTGAAAGTAAGTGGGGGAGGTATATACAGCTGCAAATTATTGACCGTGCAATAGTAACAGAGAATGCTGTGTTTACAGGTGAGAGACAGAGAGGACATGGTGAAGGAGAGGTCACACAAGGAAGTGCATGCAGACAGACAGCGTGACGAGAAATCGATGAGGAGGAAGGGGGTGATGTGTGAGCAATGCAAATGGAGGATCCAGAAAGATAAACATAGAAAAGAGTGTAAGTGCCTAGAAGAGTGAGACTGCAGAGGAAAGTGGTGTCTAGGGGGACAGGAGGGAAGGCCGCTGCCCCTTCCTCAGATCTTAGTAATGCTCTATTCACTGTCTCATATTTTCAGAATAGAAACATTTCAATTCTAATTATTCTGAACCTTATCATTGTTGCTACTTATTTATTTGATAGTAGTAACAAGCATTGGCAAAGCCAATAACACTGACTTATTTTAGATGTATGCTCGCTGTGTGATTGGTCTGAATGCAATACCAGAACAGTAAGAAAGAAGCACCCAAAACTGGTCCTGAGGCATGCTGTATGAAGCACGGGATTCCTGTTTACATATTTTAAGCTGTGCTCTAATAATAATTGCTACTTACACTTTGGTTGCCATGAGAAAAGCATCTGTAAATACTGCAGAACCAATCTGTGGAAGAAGGCGCCAGCTGTGTTTCCTCATCCAGAGTAACTCATTACATGGAGACGAATCTTTAAGGTTTCCATGGCTCCTGCAGTATTGATCATTTGACTTGTGTAGCTTCTCCCCCAGGTGTTTCCCCATAAACCAACAGCAGGTTTCATTCCGAAATTGCACACCCTTCAGAAGTCTCTGTCGGTCACAGGTCGAATCGGTATTGAATCTAAACTTACTTGCACTCCTCCCTCAAGCCCTAGATGTTGCTGCTTGCCCTTTTCGAACACTTGCTGCTACCTTTAGAATATCTGGTCTCAGAAGTTGTGAAGCAAGCACTACAAAAAGAAAGGGAACATGGTTCTAAGCTAACAGTTAACTGTCAGTAGCCACTCCTGGGCCTACCTTCCCCTATCGACTAGTAGGTAGCTGATACCACAAGCAATGTGCTGAGCAGGTCTGAACCTTCCGGTGAGCAGGGAGATGAGCTGGCACAACTGAGTACTGTGAGAAGTTTTCACTGCTGTGCCACTCGAGGAACACACACTGCTCCTGAGGCAGTCAGGGTTCGGTCCACTCAAACCTGTCCCTTCCACCAGCCTCAGACTAGCGAGATCCCTGGGAGGGATCCGTGTGCAACCTGCAGGCCACAGGTTTGAAACTCAGAAGGGCTGACTAACAAGGACTATATCATAGGTACAGCTGAGATGAGTGGTGGAAACACCCATTTACACTGACACTGTGGCCATAAGCTCTTAAATATGAGACTTCATTAGTATATAGACACTTTATATGCAGAGACCTATGGCTTGTTGGTTGATTAGAAAATCTGATGTAAGGTCTACACGAGTAGAATGAGCAGAAATTTCGGGTTTACACGTGGAACTTTTCTAAGCTGGGGGGGGGAATTCATGTTGGTAGATGTTAGGAAAAGATTAGGGTAGGAGTAGTGTCTTCAGGAGGAGCGGAGAAAGGTCTATTTTCTGTTGTTTTCCAACATGGCAGTGGTCACATTTATATTCAGTGACAGTGGCCTACCTGTGCCATTAAAGCGCCCTTGATATATCTCTTTCCAATAATGCTGGGAAGGGACTTTACATAAGTATACATTTCGCCAATCCTAGTGTAACAGAAAGTCTGTCATGTAAGACTGCACTTAAAATCAGATCTAGAGAAATATGACATGCTGGATGGATTTTGTTTTGGGTCAAGAAGTTGATTTGTCGTCGTCAGGCTCAGAGAACCTCGTGTGCAATATGGCTGCGCCAGGAGAGCTGGCAGAGAAAGACTAGTGTGGACTGTTTTAATGTGCCAATATGTACTTATTTTGTTACAAAAGTTGCCTGGCTCTTCAACAGGTAGTACATTATGGATATATAGAAAGAGCAGCATAACAGTTGCTGACTTCTGTAGGGTCAAGGCCGTACACGTAGGCAAGCATTACAGAAAACACCGAGGTACACCAGAAATCTATTTTGTAAATGTGTTCCATGTGTTAGTTGAGCCTGCTTATAGGCCCAGTCCAGCTCTGGCAGTTGTAAAGTGTTTTAAAAAGAGATACATTCGATTAAAATCTGGGGAAATGGCTCTTTCCAGATGAGCTGCCTTGAAATGGCCAATGTGTGAGCTGGTTTTTAGGTCTCGCTGAGCCCAGCGCATGCGCTGGCTTGGAGAGACATTTTGTATGTGAGTTTTCAAAGTGCTGCTGGCTGGCCTAGCGCTTGCGTTCACGCGACCGTGCACGCGCAAACCGCTAGCCTTCAGCAGCAATTTGAAAACTCGTGCGTCATCGCGATCACTTTCGCTTTCAGAGCGATCGCGATGACGCACGCGCGCACACAACTCCCGCTTCTCTCCCTCCCCCACCACATATCGCATCTCGCGGCCGCTCGCGCGCGGCCAACGCTTGTTTCAACTATGTTCTTGGGATTCTTTTCAAATGATATAATAATTGTAATGTTTGCTGTTTCACAAGGAAGGAGCATATCCAAATTCAAAGTAGTTCTCTTCATTACTTTATAGATGTGTACTTTATTTTAGACAAAAAACGGTTTTCGCTTTTCCCCCCCATTGTTAATATAGGCCCCGGGCCAGTAACTCCCACTACAATTGTTTTTAATATAAACCATTGCAAAACAAGCCTGTTTGTTTTTCTTTTTAGATTAAAAAGCCTCTTTATTTGTTTTTTAGTTTACAACCGCTGTAATGTCCTGTTAAACATATTTAATTATGTCTCGTTACTATGACCTATAACCCTTGCATCACATCTTCCCCATACGTGTGCATGTGTGTGTGTGTTTTTCGTCCGTTAAGTGGCATTCTGTGAGGAACTGCGATCTAATTAATACTGGTTTTACCTGTCTACGCCTCCTCATTACTACACTGTGCTTTATAGTCCCATCCGTAAGCAACAAAGCCCATGGCGGTCCGCTCTCTGTCTCTCCTTGCTCCACCTTCAAGTTTCTGCTCCACCTTCAAGGCTCCGCTCTCTGTCTCTCCCTTCTGCACCTTCAAGATTCTGCTCTCTCTCCTCCACATCCAAGACTCCTCTCGCCACCATCCTTTCTCTCCTCCACCTCTAAGCCTCCGCTCTCCCTCATTCTCCACCTTCAAGTCTCCACTCTGTTTTACTCTCACCACTAGAGTCTTCACAAACACCCATTTTGTTGTTCTCACGCTTCCAAACGCAGCTGTTGGGCCTGTCACTCCCGCGGTGACGGGGCCCATCTCACAGAGAAAAGCAATAACCCTCTGTAATTTTTAATATCTCCTTTAATCTTCCCTAATGTAATCGTCATCTGACGGCACCAACAGCACCCTGGTTGTAAAGCTCGGGGTCCCTTGGGTGGGCTCGGCCTGCTGATCTCGAAAGGGGGGGCGGGGGTCGGAGAGTATCTCCACACTTCTGAGAGCAAGTTGTATTAAGGAAGGGTCTCCCAGGGGCACCCAGTCAGGGATGTTGCAGCGCGGGCCACTGTCCTTCTTTTAGATTTTTCTGAATAAATATGTTTTAATAAAATGGGCAGTTTTTATTGCAGAAGTGACAGCTGGAAGGGTATTGAGGAAAAGGGTTGATTGAGCTGTGGAGATAGCACTATGGAGAGAGGAGAGACAAGGAAAAGGGGCCGGAGTTCGTGTATTCATTACAGTTTATATAATATGTTGCATTTAATGTTTCCATAGTATCCTGTGCTATACAAATTTATTGTATATCTGGAGTGCTTGCATAACCCTTGCCCCAGTTTCTTGCTTAAAAGTTGTGACCATTTAAGTTTTGGTAAAGACATTAGATACTTATTTCCAGTTTTAGGCGATCAGGCGAAGGTTATAGTGTTTTAGATAGGGTGACCACCTTGCACCAAATTGCATCCCACGCATTTTACAGGTGCAAGAAACTGCCCGTGTGAAATTACCAGAATTGTTTATTTTGGTTTTACCAAACAAAAGTAGTTGTGCGACATCCTGAATGTCTGAATCAGAATACGTGCAGTGGCATTTTTAACCATACATTTAAACTGCATGCTTCCCACAATTGTGATGTGCTTTCCCAGCACCTGCGTGGCATCATTTCCTGGGTTTCACTCAACTCTGCAGCTGGAATCGGGCACTGATGCCATTCGCGCTCAAAATCTGATTTTGCACAGGTCTCACTTTGAGCTCGCTAGTGTCAGCTAAAAACACATATTTAGAGTTTACTAACCAGGACAACTTCTCCTTCTCTTAAAATATTTTAATTTTTCTAATCCTTCATTTCCTAATATGTGTATCATAATTGCATGAAAGGTATGCCCACGGTCGTTAGTGGGTGTTGCCCTGTCGACTGAGATATATATCTATTTTTTAATATCTTTCAATTTTGTAACACATTATACAAATGGCATGGGAGTCTCAGTTATCCACAGTGTTCACAACACACCCTGTGGCTAGACTCCATGCAGTGAGAGTATCTCTAGCAGCGCTCTTAACTCGTTACGGACACTGCCTTGATGATAATATCATATGCAATTATGGTCGACATACACTCTTCATTTTCTAATGCATCACACACCAAAATGTTGACTATCTCTGAACCTTCATTATCATTCTTTCTCAATTATAATAATTGTTTTTTTTTTTTTTATTGTATGCCATCCCACCGCCACCAAGCACTCTCTTTTGCTCAGTTCGCAGACCCGGCTTTCCCTAGTTCCAAAATTACAGTGTGCTACCTACTTTTGCTTCAGGGTAGGGGCTAGCTGATTGTTTGTGTGACCAACAGCGGATAGTGTCCACACTGTTTGTCCACTGGCGTCAACTCTAATCCATTAGGCACTCAAGCCTGGAACAAGCATGAAGTCACTCCGTGAGACTGGAGACTGCAGCTATGTCTCTCCGTCAATCCAGACGCTGCTGCCTTGCTGTTACACAGTTTGGGTATCGAGAGAATGGGAGGGAAACCATGCAAGAGTAGAGGAGGGCATCGGCATGTCACAGCATTGATCCCCTAACAACCTTCTTCCTGGAAACTGGATATTACGTGCTAGAAGGGAGTTCCAAGCACTAATGAAGAGATCTAGTTGGGGAGTCCCAAACCTTTGGCATGTGTGTTTTGAAGTCATGATCTGCCACACAAAAGTCAAGGATAGGAGGAAAGACACAGCTCAATCTGCATGATATCACATTGTTCTTTTACTGAATATGATTTGCTGACACAGATATTAAACCTTTCTCAGCCCAGCTGCTGATTTGATATGTAAGATGTGCCAGAGACTGAGACCGTGACTGTTTGTTCAGATAGGATTTCATGACCGGATTGACTGTTCTCACTATCACCACCTGACTGTGAAGAGACTGAGAGGAATTGAGAAGACCATGAAAAACAGCCTTCATCTCCTTCCAAATCAAAGAGTTAACCTGTTCTTCCGGAAACCACTTCCCTTGATTGGTTTGAAGTGCTAGGGTGGCACCCCATCCCACCTTGCTTGTATCAGTGTTTAGAACTAAGAGTGGTGGCATTATCATTTTAAACCCTCTGCCATGCCATGCCACCACTGTAGCTCCTCTCAGATCTCATTCGTTAGAGGCCCACAGCCTTCCAGATTCGGCATTGCCAGATTCAAGAAACAACAAGCATTGGCATAGCCAATAGGTCTCGCCTTTGGGACCTTATAAGTATTTAGCCATGCAGCAGTTAATGTTTTTGGAATAAGGATATTGTGCTGAATAACTAAATACTTATAAGGTCCCAAAGGCGAGACCTATTGGCTATGCCAATGCTTGTTAAATTTAGTCACAGCTGCAGGACCAACAAATGCCTACACATTGGCGCTTTCAAGCTGGCTACCTGGCAGTGACAGAGTGCCCCGCAGGCCAGTCTAGCACTGAGGTTATCTCTCATTGGGATCAGTGCATTTCATCACAGGCTTGATAAAAGTCTCTTGTTGAAATGCACAATGCACATCATTATGTTTATAATATATATTTTAATGGTTATTTGGATGAGACCTCTGGTTGTGCTCAGTCCATTAGCATAGTAATATCATGCAATTCACTATGTGTTCAATTCCAATTTCTCTTTTCTCAGCTTCCCTCTAACGTTCCTCTTCCTCCTCCTTTCGCCATCATATCTCCTTTTCTATTATTTCTCCAGCATTTCACAATCCTTTTTTCGGTCTCGCCTGACCCAGCGCATGCGCTGGTCTGGCGAGACTTTTAGTGAGGGCTTAAAAAAATGCTATCATGGCCGGCCTAGAGCTTGAGTGCATGTGCGCGGGCGCACGCCGCGCTTGATCACGAATGCGATCACTTTCACTTTCATGGCCGCTTTGATGTTCTCCGTGAGCCAATGCTTGTCTTTTTTCCTTGTTTGATTTTCGCTCTTTCGCTTCTCTACCCTGAGATTTCCTCATGCTACCTATATCCTTTCCACTCGCTCTTCCTTTCTGTTCCCTTTATTGTAGTTTTTTCTGCTTTTGCTTCTCTCTTGCCTAGTTGTCTTCTCCCATCCCCGTGTCTCCTTCCATTATTCACAGTTCCCCACTCATCCCTTCTTCTCTCATTATCTCACTCATTTTCACAGACCCCCTTGTTGTAGATATTCATTTCCCTTTGTGTCTCCCCTACCTCAGTATCTCATTTGTAGCACCTCACTCGCTCTCTCATCTTGCCACCTATGGCTCTCTCATTTTGTCTTTCTCTTCCCTCACTCCCCCGCTGACCCTTACTGGTTTCTTTCTTTGCATCACAGCATAGCTACCTCCCCTTTGTTCCCCATCTTTCTTTTCTTGTTTGGAGAGAGTAATTAGCCAGGCAGACCAATCAGGAACAGAAGTACTGACAAAACAAAACACCTCCACACTTGCGTCTTTATTCTGAGGATGTAGACATTTGAAAACAAAATTATGCCAACAGGCGCATGTGGAGCAATGCTCAATGTACATTTAACTCTGTTCTACTTCCTGGTAGCTGGAAGTAATTTGCAACTTGCAAGTGCTGTACATTTAATTCTGCCAAAGTGTGTTTCATATTACATCTCCGTTGTGAAAATCACTGGACTGGTGCATTTTGCAGAACACGCTTTGGCATGTAATTCACAAACTGGTCACCAAACATGTTGTCTATTTTGCATTTGCACAGGCACAAATTCAATAAGCACTACCTACAATTTGCAGAACTCAACAATGCTAACCGTTTTCTATAAACTTTGATTTGATTCATAGACGCTAATATACAATTAGCTAGTTGGTTTTTTAAAATAGTATTTAAAATTTTAATTATAAAAGCAAAGTATTACAAGTATATCCAAAGATTACAAAATGCAGGTAATTTAAAAACATCACTGGTCCGAACCTAGAAGAACTATTCACTTCCAAGTTGACCTGTACAATCAGTAGCACAAAAGTTAGTTACATGACCAATTAATAAAACATGAATCAGTTACATGACTATTGGAATGACCATATCACAGTCTAAAATTGTTTTACAGAGAGAAAAGATTTGCATTTTACATAAAAAATCTATTGGAAAATAACACACCGGTCACATTGTTACCAAGAACAAGTAGCTGGGACAAGGAACACTAGCATTCGTAATAGCATTGGTAACAAGCCTTGGCATAGCCAATAGGTCTCGCTTTTGGGACCTTATAAGTATTTAGTTATCTTTGATGCAACATCAACCGTTGCATGGCTAAATACTTATAAGGTCCCAAAGGCGAGACCTATTGGCTATGCCAATGCTTGTCCTATATGCCCTGTGTCATTGCTTCTCTTCCTGAGGCCTCCTAGGACTACTATTCTAACACTGAGAACTCCACACATAAGCGCTGACGTTGGATGTCTTTGTACACTCTCTACAGGTAGACCTCAGTTTTCTGTTGCCTCGTCCTTGCTATTGAAGGCAAGAGAAACTTTCATGTGGAGTTATTATTCATATCACGAACGCTTTTGGAACATAGGGAAATTCTCCATTCTGCTCAAATATGAAAACTTTACGCCCAGCACCTGTAGATGCACCTCATTTGTGCTTTCCAACACACATTCTGCTGGAGGATGGTATGCTCTTATTTTGAGGAGTATACATAAATAAAAAGAAAACAAAACTACAAGAAACAGAAGCGAAATGTAAAAGTCCACAGGCTGTGCCACACTATGTTTTTAGGGTGATGGTCAGATATTGGGTTTCAGACTTTGTGATTCTCAGCTCCTGCAGATTGTCACCTAGCTTATTGAATTGCACTGATGAATTATGTCTCAGGTCAAGGGGCTCTGTAAAGATCCGGCTGACCCAGGATATAATGAGGAAATTGTGTTACATGGAATAGTTGTAGTTAAAGCCAATGAACTGTAATGGCAACTTTTTGGCAGAGCTTCTCTTCAAAGAAAAACACTGCCATTTATAAACTTGTAATTGATTTGTTGTACCTCCTATGTAGCGCACAATTACTACACCACTTGAATAACTGTTTGTCATTGTGCCAGTGTGTGTAACACAATGTAACAACAACAAGGTGATGGGAGGAATGCTTGAATTAATCTCAGCCACTGGTAATCACTATGGGCCACATTCTAGTCCTTAATTTTTCGCTCGCCATGACCCTCTATAAAAAGTTCTATCTTATGCAAATTAGTACCGACTCTGCTCCCATGGGAACAGTTCATCCCAAACTTCCAGGGAAAGCTCCATCCAGAAGAGGATACAAACAACCCAGACCAATTTTAACTTACTTGGGATCTCAACAGTGAGGCATTGTTTGGGTCCTATGGCACAGTGAGCACAAAACCTACATCTGGGCATACCTGTTGCACTTAAGGCGTAAACTGCAGCAACACCAAGGTGATGAATGGAATTCCTTTATTAATTTCAGACACGGGTAGTTGCTCAGTCCATATTCCAGTCCATCGCTTTACACCCACCATGCACATCAGTATTGACCCTGGTCCTCATGGTAACAGTCTGTCCCAAACTGTCAGGTGCAGCCCCCTCCAGACGGGACCACAAGCAACTCCAGACTGGTTTCAACCTAGTTATGTGTCATCAGTAAGGTATAGCTTGTGTCCTATGGCACAGTGAGCACGGGAACCACGTCTTGGCATACCCGTCACACTTAGGGCATAAACTGCAACTTTAAAACAATGTAACACAATGCTGGCGCAAAGATGATCCTTCATTTGTATAGGGGAGAGAAGGCCCCTTTGGGATAATGGAGATTGAAAATTTGCATTCAGAACAGACCTTGTGGCTCCTTCTGTAATACTAAAGTGTGCCACTGGGGCCCTTTGGGTAATGTGGACACATGGCTCAATGAGGGTTAATTGCTACCATGTTGTGTGGGAGAAGCCATTGACGCATCAAAGCGAATACGTCAAAGGTTTCATGGTGGTATAAGTATGTCGCTGCAGCCTGCAGTCCCTAGGTGGAAAATTCAGATTTTCTACAACTAGGGTGGGTAGAAAATCATGATTTTATTAAAGACACAGAAGCTGATATTATGCATATCTCTTTAATTGCCAGCTCACAGCAGCAACTACACAACAATGTAAAGAGCTTGGAATAGGAACCTATTAGTCTTCTGATGGGTACTTAGTTCCCTGTGTGGCAGCCTTCTTCCTTTTTTTTGATGCGAACAACCTTGATAGTTCATAACACGTAAAAAATGACCATTTCGTAGAATGACAACTCCAACAAACTATTTCTTCTTCTTTTCCTCCGATTACTTCTTGTAGTCTCCTCCTGGAATGTAACCATAAGACACATTATAGGGTGGGGAATCAAAGGGAGGGATAATATCAGCCTCTGTGTCTTTTATAAAATCATGGTTTTCTACCCACCCAGAGCTGTGGAAAATCTGAATTGCAAGGCACGGATGCCAATATTATGCATTTTTAAAGCCTTGCCATAATATTCCTTACTGAAGAATCCACAGGTTTAAAATAGAATTTTTTGAATACTGAATCAGATGACCAATTGGCTGCATCCCAGTTAGCCCTCCTCCTAGTAGCAGTGGTTTTGAAGCCATTGCCCCTCTTGTGGCATGAGCACTACATTTTGTCAAATCTATTCCTGATTTTCCCATAACCTCTTTGAACCAACAAGTTAGGGTAGGGGTGGAAACTGCCTTATGAGGGTTTCTAAAAGAAATTAACAATCGAGGATTTGAACTGCTTCTGAGGTTCTCAGTGCTTCTTTCATACTCACGTAAGCATCTCACTACAGAGAGCTTTCTACAGTCATCTAAATTAGGTTAAAATATTGGCCTAGACATAGTTTTAGTTGTCCTTGTGACATAGAAGCACACCCCTTCCGGCACGAACCTACGTCCAGAAATATCAAGAGCCCTGATGTCTGAGACCCTCCTAAAAGATATTAGACATAACAGCATAATCAACTTTAAAGAAAGTTCTTTAAGGTTTAAGAATTAATTTTTAGTCCAGCTAGTTAATTCTCTAAGAACAAGATCCACATCCAACATGGATGAATATCTAGGTCCCGGGGGTGCTTTAATCCTTATACTCAGTAGTCTTTTTACAACATCATGCTGACCCACAGGTAAGCTATCTATCAATTTGTGTCCTGCTGAAATCACCAATCTACCAACATTAACTGTACTATAGGACCTTCCTTTGAGGAAGACTTCCATCAAAAAGTTCACCACCTCTACCAGAGGTGCTGATACGGGATCCAAACTCCTCGAAGTACACCAATGAAACCATCTTCCCCAGGCCACCCTGTATGCCTTTGACGTTCTTGGAGACCATGACTCTTTAATGAGTTTTGAATCTTCCAATGATAGCCCGGACACCTGCCAGACTCTCCTGAAATCAACCAGGCCTTCAGCCTTAAAGGGTCCTGCAGAACCCACTTGTGATTGTCCCCTGAAGCGTTCGTTAACAAGTCTGGGGAATTTGGAAGAAGTAGTGGGTAGGCAATCAACATCTCCATTGCATCTGGATACCATACTTGGGTTGGCCAGAAGGAAGTCACCAATACAATCTCTGCTAACTCTTTTTTACTTTCAGTAATACTCTCTGAATCAATGCAAAAGGCAGGAAAGCATAGTTCCTCAAACTCCTCCAGTCCTGCAGAAAGGCATCTACTGTACTGCTTCCGCCCCTAGATCTGGTCTCCAACTGTAGAATCTGTTGACCTACAGTGGACCCCCATAGGAACTTGTTGAAGAGAACACTTCCCTGTTCAACCTCCGGTCGCTGAAATCCTTCAGCTGTCTGGAATTCCAATCGGCTATAGTGTTGCTTATTCCCGGCAAGTATTGTGCCTGGATCAGAATGTTCCTGCTTAGACAGAAGTGCCAGAACTCCTTTGCCAAATCTGATAGAGCATTCGAACGTGGACCTCCTAGTTTGTTTACATATTTTACAGCTGAAATGTTGTCCATTCTCAGAAGGACACAGCATCTCACCCGATCCTTGACAAAACTCTTCACTGCAAAGGAACCTGCCAACAACTCCAGGAAGTTGATGTGCATCTCCCTTTCCAGACTTGTACATTTTCCACCTGTTGTCAAAGAACAGCATCTTGCTCCCCAACCTTGAAGGCTGGCGTCAGACTCTATGGCGACATCCGGGGTCGGTCCAAAAATGGCCTTTCCATTCCATGCCTCTAAATTCTCTAGCTACCACCTTAATTCCTCCCTTGTTTCTTAGTCTGTCTGAACTCTGTTTGAATATCTCACCCCTCTGTTTTTTAAATATATCGTCTTTAACCTCTGTAGTGCACAAATATAGGGAGCTGGAAATACTGCCAGGATGGAGGCAGAAATGAGAACTAGAATTTTCGTTATTTGTCTCAGAGTTAACCACTTGCTTGCTAGCGCTCTTCGAACCTCTCTGGATTTTCCACACTTTCTCCATGGGCAATCTCAATACACAATCTGAGGTCCAAATCTGAAAACCCCAAAACACAGTCTCCTGTCTTGGCTCTAAGCAAGACTTCTTCCTGTTCACCACAAAGCCCAAGTCCTCTATCACTCGAACTGCTAATGTCGTATGATCATGAGCCAATTCCCTGCTTTGAGACATCATTAGAATTTCATCAAAATAGACTATCAGCCTCACCCCTCTTGTATGCAACCACACTACTATTGGCCTCATCACCTTTGTAAAGCACCAGGGAGCCGAAGTTAGACCAAAGGGAAGGCTTTTAAATCTCCACATGGTCCCTTCCATTGAAATTTCAAGAGATCCATCTGACTTAGACAAACAGGAACTGTCAGGTAAGCATCTTTCAGATCTAGGCGGGTTAACCAGTCCCTTTTCCTTAGGAGGTCCCTCAAAATGTGTATTCCTTCCATCTTGAAATGATTGTATTCCACCCGTTCATTTAATTCTTTGATATTTATAACTGGGCTCTTGTCCTTGTATTTTTTCTCGACAAGGAACAGATTGCTCACAAACCCTGCAGAGGAATTGTCTGACCTTTCTATTGCTCCCTTCTCTGCTAAATCCTGAACCTCTTGGTCTACCATTTTTTCCTCCTCCTTTGCAAACCTCAAAGGGGTTGGTTGTCTTACCTAGACTGGTTTTTCCACAAAATCGATCTGATATCCAGTTACAGTTTGTAACACCCAAGGGTCGGAAGTTATCTCTTTTCATCTGTCTAAAAAATGGGTGAGTTTGCCACCCAGTTTTCCCTGTCTAGACGAATGGGCGCTTGCCAAACATACCTTGTTGTCTTTGCCTTCTAGCTCCTCTAAAACATCCCCTTCCTCTTTGCCTCTGGGGTAGAAACTAGGCGAAAAGTTTCTGATGACTGGTAGCCACTGGGTCTATAACCACGCGAGAAAGAACTCTGTGTGATTCCAAAACCCCGGCTAGGGAATCTACCCCGCATTCTCCCAGCCGCTCCAAAAACCTTTTTGATTTATTTTTGCATCTTTTGTATGGAGTTAAAGGCTCCTGCATACCGAGCCATTTCCTTCAGAAACTCTTCCCCTTAAAGGAGACCCTTCACCTCCTGACCTGATTCCTTCCATGACAATTCTGCCAGCTTGGGGTACATTTTTATAAGCAGGCTCTTCCTGCGTTCTGAGCACAGAGACGCATTTGCATTCCCCAATAAAAAAAACGCTCTCTGCACCCACTGCCTCGGCAATAAGACATTTACTGAGCTTTCTTGGAGGTAAGCCTCTTCACAAAGGTTAAACATTTTAGTTAGATGGCCAAAAAAGTCTTGTAGGTGATCCTGACAGCCCTTTAAGCCTCTATCAAGCTCCCATCTTGGGTTTCTACCCAACTTATCAAGAAATGCCATCATCTTAGCATCCAACTCTGGGTTGTAGGCCACCTTATTCGCTAGGGAAGGCCTCAGGCACTTGGAATGGAGTCTAGTCCAAACCTCCTTCGGCATCTCCCTCCTTATCCAGATCTCCACATACTGTGACACATGCTTTATTGGTGCCCATTGAGGGGATAGTGGGTGCTGAATCGTATTAGGGTCAAACATAAGGTCACCTAGCGGGTCCTTAACCTGCTTTAAGCTTAACTTCTCTCTCCTAACTTTCTTAATTCTCTTTGTTTCAACCCCCTCATCCCCTGAGGTATCAAAGTAGGAATAACAGGAGATTACTATACCTTCACTGCTGGAGGATTAATCACAGATCACATCTGTGATCCTTTTGAGCAGCCGTTATAGCCTTACCACATACCTCCTTTGAGGCTAGCCTGTGTTTGCCTTTCTGGTTAAGGGCCCCTCTTTCCTTTCTAAGTTTCTCCTTAGAGAGGTGTTTCCTCTTTTGGGTGGCCTTCTTGCCACTACCACTTACCATGGCCCCATCTGCCACCTCCTCAATGGACCAAAATTGCTCCTTGTCAGTCCTTCCAAACCTACTTTTCAACTTATCAATGCAGTCATCCAATTGTTTCCCCAACTGTGTAGCCAACACAGAGACTGCCTTGTCAACAAACTCCTGAACTCTCCCCTCAGCTTTACCATCAACAGCTCTATCCTTCTCCATATCTCTTAAGATAAACAACCACACAATAAAAGACCCTTCCTTTCCCTGCCAAAATAATCAAAATGCCACAAAAATAAACCTCCTCACAAAATTAACCTGAGTAACAATAAAGCCGGGTTACAGTCGTGACCTCCAGTGTAACTGACAGGAATAAAACAGTTCACAGCCTTCTTTGACAGCTCAAAAGATGTCTGTCTATATCCAAATAGTAAGTCCCTATGTGAGACCAATCGAAGATGGCCACTGTGTCACCTGACGCTTGAACATTGGCCCGAGAGGTTCAGAAACTTGAAGTGTTACAGAGTTGATAAGCGCGAGGGCAGACGCTCCGAACAGGGTCAGTAACCCTTTGATTTCACAAAAAAATTATTACCAAGGCGAAATTCACTCACCGTATAAACTGAACTTGTCTTCCCCGTGGAGAATTGGGCAAAATTGACCTGTTGGTTGTGCGTGAGACCTGGCTGCCGATCGCATTATCGGCAGCCCTCGTCGTAACGAAGGCAGGAGCACGAGTCCCCGGTGCCGGTTGTGGCATCGGGAGACCTCGCATATGTACCAACTGCTAACACCGGTCGAGAGCCTACCTGCCTCTGAGGGCTTGGGAGTCCCCGCGGTGCCCGCTTACAGTCAGCAGCTTGGGCGCACCAGAGTCTTTGGTCTGTGCGCTCGAGCCGCATGAAAACGGGTCCCTTGATCTAATTTAAGCATGCGGGAGCCAGCGCTAAGCCCCTGACATAAATTCTGCATGCGGGACCCGACGCTAAGTCAATTAAAAGCCCCTGCATACACACCGCATTATTAATGTCCCAGGTCGGGAAAAGGAAATAAAGGAAATAGAACTGGTTGAACAAAGATAAAGTGCTAAGGAAGTTAATCAGAATCCCTTAGGCAAGCTAGCTCCATTCAGACGTATTGCTAGCATGCAGGCACAGACACATCATCATCCAAACACCAAATTGAGCCATAGAAAAAAGCTGACTTATCTATAGCTGTGAGCAGCAACAAAGAAGGAAGATGGCTGCCACATAGGGGACTAAGTAGCCATCAGAACACTAATAGGTTCCTATTCTAAGTTCCTTACATCGTTATGTAGTTGCTGCTGTGAGTTGATAATTAAAGAGATATGCATAATATTGGCCTTCGTGCCTTGCCATAAAATCAACACAGCAACTATCAGATCGAATTCATGGCCCCGAGACCAATTACCAAACATACATTTGGGGAATACAGCTTTCCAAACAGTCCCTTATTACCTGTTGTGTAGTTCCTAGGAGTCCCCAAGGACCTGCGCGTTTTTGATGATGTAAACTGAGGGCTTGGTGTCCCAACCGCTTCTGGATACCCCCACAGGATATGTCAGCCGTTAGACCAGCTAGCTCTACAGTGCCACTACCACCCCCCTGTATTCTACAGTGGTGTAGGTAGTCTCTTGCAACCACTGAACATGACAACCCTGATTCCTCAGGGATCGTGGAAAACAGGACAGTACATTTTGCTCAGACACTCGGGCTTGCTTTCTCTCAGAAAACACACAGGATGGCAATTAGGACTTTTCAATAAGAATTTATTGGTCCAGTGACAGCCTGGTGTAAAACATATGTGCTGCGACAATCAGGAGACAGAAGCACACAAAAGAGATTGCTAGTACCAATATGGTAAATAGTAGATACATTTCTACCACAGTGCTAATAAGATAAACAGAAACAGTTTAGATAAAAACACTAGCATTTGCATATTCCTAAAATGCATGCCCTAAGTAATTTGCTAAAATGTGCCTAATCTAGATGTGTAGGTGTATATGCGTATAGCTATATGTATCTGTAGCCAAGAAACCCCCAGGGAAGAACCAACCCCTCACCTGCAAGGGATGTCAGACTGCTGCTTGTCGGAGATCCGGCATGCAGGACCCCTGTGTCAGCCTGGAAGGAATTCATCTCTAATTTCTTGGGGGGAGTGAGGGTTTTTTATACTAAAGTGGTCACTCCAGGGTTTTTTCTAGAATTGATATGTTTTTAAAACAACCATGGATGTTTTGAAAACAATCATAAATGCTTTGTAAAACAATCACTGGAGCTTTTCAAAACAAGTGTCATCATGTACAGCTGGCTGTTAGCCAAGGATGAAAAAAAGGGGTGACCCTTATGCAGAATAAATCTGCAGTGCCTGGAGACATGTTTATGTACATAAGGTACAGGTATTATGATAGAATGCTTAGCGCCTGGTGTCAGGGAGAAAGGAGCAAGCTACTAGGTAAAAGGTCACCTGTTTAGAATCGTTATTGTCGTGTGGATGGGACAATGTATGTATAACAGGGTATACATGATGGGACTATCCTAAAAGACATAACATACCTTTATTATTATTATTAATTACATATATAAAGTGCAAACTGTCACCATGCTAGTACCGTGGCACTGATAGAATAAGAGATAAGCACATCTTCTGCTAGACCTTCCAACAAAGCGCTATCATAGACAATTACTTAGAAAAGAGCCAGGTCTTTAAGGCCTTTCTAAATTTCAGCAGATCCGTAACGGATCAAAGAGAAGAAGGTAGATTGTTCCATAGCTGAACAGCTTGAACTGTGAAAGCACAACCCCCTTGTCGTTTCTTGTGAAATGTATCCACACAAACCAGATTTGCTGTACTCGAGCAGAGGGTTCTCCCTGGTGTATAGGCTTTAATCCTTCATAGCAACAGCATCGGACCTTTGCCATGTATAGCCTTATGCACAGTGCACATGGCTTTGAACGTAATCCTCTGCCTGATTGGCAGCCAGTGCAATTCTCTCAAATCACTTGATGCGGAGGATCTATTTAGAGCAAGATTAGACGCCGCCACTTGAACTCTGTACAGCCTACGGAGCTACCAATAATAGAGCATTACAGTAGTCCAATCGACTAAATACAAGACTACCTAAGATGAGCCATTTGGATTGGGCAGGTAATAAGGGAAGCTCTTTCCTGAGACCCCGTAGCAGTGCAAAGCCAGTGCCAGACACTTTTATAAAATGGTTCTCCAGGGATAACTTGTCATAAAAAATTACCCCAAGATTAGAGACAGCACTAGCCGGGCTAATCTCCTCTTCTGTAGGGAGAGGCCAGAGATTTTGAGGTCGTTGATTATTATTTTTTGTAGCTGAAGAGCACAGCAATTCAGTTTTGTCCCCATTTAGCTTGAGGGAGTTCAGGTTCATCCAGTTAACAATGTCTACCAAACACTTCTGAAAGGCCTCTTTACTTCATCATGTTGACCACCCTTAACGGACAGGATCGACTCGGTGTTGTCTGCATAGTTGACCAGATTGACACTGGTCGCTCTGTAATGGGCCATCGCTAACATCCTTTGTTATTTATTTCCTGGCTGGGAGAAGGTGTCAAAAGGTACTATTTTTGACAATCATCTAATTGATTGCATTTTTAAAACGGTAACAGAATTGAACTGCAATATTTAAATAAGTCTAGACATATTTTAATAGTTTAACAGAATAAATGCGAACAATTTTGAGGGGCGGCTACTTTTTTCCCCAATGGGGGTGCGCGTGAAGACCACTGTTCTAGGGGATTACATCTAGGAATGGATTTAATTTTATTTTGAACGGCCTCGGCTGTCTGGCGCAATTGTAAGTATTGATAATGTTGGCATTTATGAAGGGAGAAATCTGTTGTTAGTTGCTCAAAGAACTTCATATAGCTGTCAGCTCAGACATATGCTCAGATTCGATATGCCAACCAGATCCCAGAATCGTAACCCATTGAATCCTGCTACTTGAGCCATCCAAGTGCCATGCTATAAGGGAGTGTCACCAGTGAATATGCCCTGCCACTGAATGTTTTTGGGCATATCCCTACCGAACTTTCACAGGTTGAAAGGTCTGCCTTCCTAAAACTCGTAAATGTTATGTGTTGAAATAGTATTTAATTTGACATGAATAAACAAATAAATGAAATGAAATACTATTTCTAAAGTGCGAACAGCTGCATCTGAAGAAATGTACTAAACCTCTCTAAAAAGGAATGTCCTCAGATCTTTTTTATTAATTGTGGAGTCTGACATCCTTAGCTCTTCTGGCAAACTATTCTAGAGCTTAGCAGCCAGATAGGAGAAGGTATGACCCCCGTGCCTAGCTAGCTTGACTTTATTGATAATGAGAAGACCCTGATCAGAAGATAAGAGTTCTCTCTGTGGCACATATTCTCTATATCTCATACAAAGATAGAGCGGTTTCTCTTGTGGATAGCTCTACAAGTAATCAAAAGGGCCTTAAACGTGACCCTCTTGTTCATTTGTAGCCAGTGAAGCTGTCTAAGGCCAGGTCGAATTGACTGTCTTTCGGGGGATTTTCAGAGGACATGGGCAGGCTGCACGTGTCGCCACCTACTGTTTGATTAAGAGCTTTGCAGGGATCCCCACAAGAAGGAGTTAGAATAATTGAGTCTAGATTGCACCAAAGCTTGAACAATTGGCTTCCTAGAGTGAACAGGTAAGAATTGTAAGGTCTTTGCCGGACATCAGTAGACCAAAGCAAGGTCCAGTGATCTCTGTAATGTTCCAAAGAGAGGCCTGTATTTAATCTTACCCCGAAATCTCTTACCATCAAAGTGGGGGGATCTCCAAATATTTTAGGTCATATACTCACATGGTCAAATGGAAAACGATTCCCAAAGGCTAGGACTTCCGATTTTTTAGAGGTGAGCTTAAGACAGCTGAGTCGTATGCAATTTGCGATCACAGCTAGACAGCCCTGAAAGAGTCCCACAAGTTTATAATCTGTGTGCTGAAAAGAAAGCGTGATAGAAAGCAAGATAGAAACTTTGATTGTTAAATATATTTATCTATGCAATATTGTTAGATTTTGCATTTGAAAGTGTTTTTGAGTCAAATTGGTTTCTAGGTGTAAATGTTGCAGATTGTGTTATTTCAAAGTTGAAAATCTTTTCTTAGGTATAAATGGAGGTAAATGTGCCTTTGTAAAAGAGTTTTCCACCTGCAAAAAACATTTCCGCAAGCAGACTATAGTTTGACCTTGCTTCTTCAAAGATGGACACTGCTGGCAGCTAAAGGTGTCTGGCCTGATCACTGCAATTTCTGAAATTGCAGCAGGGCTAGTTTGTGATTGGTTAGCCTGCTCTATAATTTCAAGTTTGCAAAACTAGGCCTTGTCGTAGCTTTAATTTTCTTTTGTATTTACAATTCCAGGGCGTTTTATTGTGTGGGCATCCTATGGTTAAGGTCATCTGATGTAAGGGGCGACCCCACTGAAGCGACTCCCCTGTTTGGGCTTGTTTGAGCCCCAGCTCCTGCACTGACAAGACACACCATTGCCAGCAAAAATGCAAAAGATCCACCGTCTTCAAGACCTACCAGAAAGTCTGAAATCTACCTGCCACTGCCAGTGATTGATGACAAAGGAGTGAATTATATTTATAAGATGGATATCGTCCCAAGTGTTCTTGTACCATTATTCCTGTCTTTTTACCTCATACTCCCTCACTGTAGCTTCACTTAACCTAACACCTTCCTCCAACAGACCCCACAAAAAATGTCACATCAGCCGGCTGCAGCATATAGCTAATAATGCAATGCATCTGTGGCTAAACCATAGATAATCTATATTGGTGTCTGTCTCTGCCTCACTCACCTGGGCCTCAGGGTCTCTAACGGTGGCTTAGCACTGCCCCATGGTCTAGCATTCTAATGCTCCTGTGTTTGGTCCATGTAGTGTTTCCTGTTGGCTTGCACTGCCACCACATGGTAGATATATATTAGCATGACCACTTGCATGACAGCTTGATTGATCTCCACAAAACTGCTTGCACAACCAGCTGAATTACTTCCTACATGACAGGGACATATGTCATCACAGATTGAGTGACAGTTTGTGAGAGCTTTATATAGCAGACTGCATGACACATTGCATGGCAAACTACTGACAAACTGTGCGACAACTATATAAACAGCACATTAAATTGTAACTCAATCTGTATGATAAATGTCTCTGGTTTTGTAAGTATGCCATGGAATAGTGTGCTATTGGTTCACACAACGCTTCTGCAACTCGTCTGGGGTACAAACCGCTATATCAGTGCCAATACAATCCAAATTCAAAGAGCTTAATTGTTTGAAGCATCCTATAAAACTCAAAACACACATGTTTATCCTCCATATATTTAAGGAATCGCGCAATACATTATAATAAGAAGCATATTGCAACATGCATCGCAGGGCGTGAAAACAGTATGACGAATTTATGCATGACTAAATCCTTAACACTGTGCGCCCATGGATTGGCGTGCTACTAGTCCACAAAGCACTTCCAATTGTCGTCAGGAATAGTAAGCGCGCTATGTAAACGCTCATACCATTCTAAGTTTACATTTCTTTTTACACCATAAGATCAAATGATTTATGTAAGGCAGCTGTGGTATCATACATGATATGATTCCTAAGGCCGCTAGATGGCGCTCCTATCTCACTTTAGGGTTCCTCACTCCTGCTGTACATGTGCTCAAAATGTAAGAATAACTCGCAGACTGTACCGTAAACAGATATGCCAATGTATTGTATTATAAATGCCTTTCCATAGGGCGTACTACCCCAACGACGCATTGAAGCGCGGTGGCAGCATAATTCCCCCATTCCCCATAAGCTATTAAAATTCGTAGCTACATTTTAATGAAAAATGTCAGTTGCTTTGTGCCCCAAATGTGTCAAGTCAAGTCAAAAAAGCTTTATTATCGGCTAAAAGCCATAAAAGCACATATTTACAAAGATTTAAATAAAACATACCAATATCCCACAATGCAATATATTCATGATGAAGAGGAATACTCCTAAAATAGTTTTTAAATACAAGTATAAAACCAGGAAATAATCCTCTGCAATTTAAAACATAACAGATAAAAGAGTAAAATCAATCCCTTCACAAGTTAATATCAGGGAATCCCAGTGATATGCTGGGTCAGTGGTAATGCGGGTGTAACAGATAATTGTTTTTTAATTTTTGCGCCTCTGGCGCACCACATGGGCCAGAGGTATCTAGAGGTCGCAAAGACAATCAGGGGGGTGGTGTCGTATTTAAATATTCTAAATGCTTCCCTGTAATCCCTGAGACCCAGTGACTTACAAAGCTGGACAATCCATTTAGCTCTAGCCCTGGTGTAAAGAGGGCAGAAGAGCAGAACGTGCAGATCCGTCTCTTCACAACCATCACATCCCGGGCATGAGCTAGAAACGTGTGAAGTGATTGACCACTTGTTTGTCACTGCCCTCAGTGGGAGTGTCCCATGTCTAAATTGGACATAAAGTTTCTTCGCCAGTGAGGGCTGAATGTCATCCAAGAATTTCTCAAAGCGGTAAGTATCCTTCACCTCCAGAAATCTGTTGGTCAACTTGCCTAGTGATGGACTAGAACATACAAGCTCCATTCGATATTGATTGAGTAAGTTGACCAACACCCTTTTAGGCATCAAAGGACATGTCTGCTCCGGAGAGAGCCAAATGTCTCCCCTACCCAGTGCATAGCAGAGCTGCTTAACATATTTCCCTACTCCCCTTATGATCATTAAATCCCTTAGGTCATCCCGGTAGCTTAGCAGCTCTGGGGTAGCCCAGAGTCGCCTCCAGTACATCACAGGTCGGTTCGAAATGATCCCCTGTATGGGGGCTAGACCCAGATCTAACCGTAAAGGAATCAGAGGTGTGCTCTGCGGGAGACTCAATAGATGCCTAATAAAGCTATTCTCAGTGATGGAGAAGGGGGTGGCACTTAGATGGCCCCATAGCTCCACCCCATAGAGCGCCCCACCTCTCGCCTGGGCCTTGTATATTTCCAAAGGGGATCCCAGGGTTTTAAGTGAACACTCTTTATGGACCTTTAAGATACCACTAGAGGATTGGGCCAGCTTCATGTTTGCCTTGGCCATCTGCGACCCCCAACCCATCTTATCGTTGAGTGTTACTTCTAAATAGTCAAAGGTGGAGACTCTTTCCAACACCGTGCCATCCAAATGGGGGTGGGGACAATAGGTGATTTTGCATTAAAGACCATGAATTTGGTTTTGGAGAGGTTGATCTCCAGATTTCTTGTCTTGCAAAAAAAGCAGAACGCCTCCAGTGTTTGCTGAATGCCCATAGAGGATTTTGATAGCAAAAGGGTGTCATCAGCGAACATCAGGGCTGGTATCTTGCAGGCTGCTAAGCTAGGAGAATCTAAATCCCTCGCCCCCAAGAGATGGTCAATTAATCCATTAAGAAACACAGAGAAGAGAGTAGGGGCCAACAAGCACCCCTGCCTCACTCCCCTTTCCACCGGAAAGGGGGCCGAAAGCTCCCCATTTCTCCCATACCTCACCCTCGCAAAGGTGCCTTGATGTAGACGTTTGAACAATTGGCACAAGTATGCTGGGGCACCCATCTCTATCAGTATGGCCCAGAGCTTATCCCTCTGGACCAAATCAAATGCAGATCGAAGATCTACAAAGATCAAGTACAGGCTACCAGCCCCCAGAGTCACCGTCTTCCAATAGACCAATTGAAGTCTAAACAGTTGGCCGATGGTAGAGACCTTAACACGAAAGCCCGCTTGGAGGGAGGTCAGGATGTGTTGATCGTCCATCCAGCACTGCAACCTCGTTAGTAAAAGGCAGGCAAACAGTTTCTGCAAGACATCAATGAAGCTAATGGGACGATAATTAGCCGGATCAAGTGGGGATGCCTTATTATAGATGGGAATGATATCGGCCCCCAATTCGGGGAATTTCCATGCCATGTAAGATGGCATTAAAATATAACCAGATGTAGGGAACCCAAACCTTCTGCTCACTCAGAAATAGATCTCCTGGGATTCTGTCCAATCCCGGAGCCTTCCCAGAAGACAAACTTTTAAGGGTCGCCTTAATTTCCTGCATAGAACAAGACAATCGGAGTCCTTCACCTCCAATAATACTAAAGGGGATGTGCACTTTGCGGGGAGACCTAGTTCTACCGAGGAAACAATGTCAGTGTGGGAGTACAAGGGCTTACAGTGGGCTATCCAAACCTCTTCACTCAGATTGGGTGTTTGTTTTGCTTGGGTTTTCGGATCAGATAGAACCCGCTCAGCAGAGCCTCTCTAACCCAAACCAGAACGTTACCCCCTCCCTAGGGCCTATTCACACCTAAATAACCACATATATGTACCACCTAAGGACAGGGAATTCCTACTATATATATATCAAGACCTACAAGTCACAGCCTCGCGGTCCCAAACGGACCCAGGACTTCCTGCCCAGACGGCAGCCACAGACTTCCTGCCCAGACGGCAGCCACAGCCTCGCGGTCCCAAATGGACCCAGGACTTCCTGCCCAGACGGCAGCCACAGCCTCGCGGTCCCAAACGGACCCAGGACTTCCTGCCCAGACGGCAGCCACAGCCTCGCGGTCCCAAACGGACCCAGGACTTCCTGCCCAGACGGCAGCCACAGCCTCGCGGTCCCAAACGGACCCAGGACTTCCTGCCCAGACGGCAGCCTTAGACAAGTCACAGCCTCGCGGTCCCAAACGGACCCAGGACTTCCTGCCCAGACGGCAGCCACAGACTTCCTGCCCAGACGGCAGTCACAGCCTCGCGGTCCCAAACGGACCCAGGACTTCCTGCCCAGACGGCAGCCTTAACACAAGTTCATCCTATAATTACCACGACATATAACAAGGGAATCAGTGTTACTATATATCAGATCACACAAAGGCAGCTAGTTGAGCACAACTTGTTCCCCAGTTCGAAGGGCTCCTTTCTCCCTTATTCAGTTACCACCTACCTGATCAGGATTAACATCTGTCCATGTCAAGTCACAGCTGACTAGAAGAATAGGTTACCCTCTTACACAAGAACACGTAGCACATATTGCTTTACTACTTTATTTAGTTATTACATACACACTCACGGAACATAATACATATCACATAACCTGCAAAGAAAAGTGAAAGATTGAGTTGTACACTCTAATAGTAAGGGGTTGACATCACCTTGGTCGTATGTAGCCTGCACTCAATGGTCATCTAGGTTCCCTTCTCGTCTGTGCCTCGGCTTCGCCTGGAAGTCACACCTCCGCAATCACGGGTTTACTCCCGTCTCCCTCTCCGAGTCACTGGGACCTCTTCCTCATCGGCTACTCTCTTCTCTTTGGAATATCTATTTCTCGGTTTTTCTCCACCTCCAAGTTTGTCATCTGTCTTCCCTGGAATAAGTAGCAGCTTTACTACTAACGGCCAGGTGCCGCCCATGGACTAGAAGCAAGTGCCAGTATCTGCCTCAAACTTTTACTAATATAGACGTGCATTTCCTCATGGAAAATTCCAGCCCGTAACCTGCCACCCACCAAATTCTTGTACCTCCCCGTGCCAAGGACACGTTCCCAGCCGGCCGGGCTGATGTAGTGTCTTCGGCATGAAGAAAAATACAATCCTTCGATAAGGGCCGGCCTGAACCGGTTCTCTCCAAGCGAATAACACCTCCTAACTAAAACACTGCCTATCACCTAGAAACATCCCGAGCTGCCAGAGCAGGAGGAAAGATGGAGTCTCTCCCGTTTAAGGCCTACCAGGCCTGAATTCAGCACGGCTCCATGAAATACCCTCACTACAGAACAGATTACCCCTAATACTAACGAATCTATCCCCTAGGATGTATATGCAAACCCTGATCTATGGGGAAGAACACAGGATCATGTCGAAGTGCCTAATAAATAGGCTCTATACACTACTCTAACCCTTAGACTTGAATGGGAAGAGACTGAAGTCACCTAAATCACCCTTCAACACAATAAGACCGGAAAAATCGAGCAGTACATTTCACCCTTGACTTCAGTCTATTATACATTCATTAAATGGAGCTAACATCTGTGGAAGAATAATATGAAACAAAGCTAACTGATCTATGTCTAGTACCAAGTATGCAGAATTGAAATAATGAAGGAATACACTGAATAAAGCAACAGATAGAAATCAAAACAGCAACAGCAATCAAAATACCACCTAATATTTGGCGTAGCACGTGTATATCAGGTAACCAATTAAAGAGCCAGTCAAACCAGCCCTGGTCAATGTGTTTTCTAACTTCTTCTGTTAAGTCACGCAACTTGTCGATGTGAGCACGAATGGATTGTGTATGGTCAGACAAGTTAAAACAACAGAGACCTTCGAAGTCCGAGCAATCATGTCCATGTTTAAGCAAAAGATAATCAATGGCTGCTCTATTTTGCAAAATGGCCCTACGTTCACCCTGGGCGTCTAATAGCATGTCAGACAAAATTGTAGAAGTATGATTAATAGATTTCACCATCCAGCAGGCCATTTTCCCAATAGATTTGGCATTATAAACCGCCAAAGCAGGAACACCAATAATTGAAACAGCTAAGCTAAGGTATTCAGACTTGGAATATAAATGCAAAGATGGGTCACAATCCTCCTGTAACATTACAGTATCTCGAAGCACACGAGAGTTGGCATTCGGATGCGATGCGAACATCAACAAACTGAGTCTCGTAATGGCACAAGGGCCTCCGGAAATGTTTGCAGGGACAAATGGCCAGGAAGTATTACCACATGAGAAAAGCCATCCGGCAGGTAGTAACATCGTGCGATAGTGACTGGGGGTAACTACCAAACTATTACAAGTCATATTGTTCTGAACTGAAACACATGTGGTCGGTGTCCTTTGAAAGCACAAAGTCCGTTCGTGAGTTGTAAACGAAGTGGCGCCTTTTAGTTTTAGGCGCAGACATTCAGAGATCGCACTAGGATTACACGTAAGAAAGAAGCACAAATCACCTTGTGTGATATTATAAGTAAGTATTTGGGACTGGATGGGGGGTTGCTCGTTCGGCAATTCAATACATAGGGGGCAATATACATGGGTAGCAAAATCACCCAGGAGAATATTGGGACGGGCCTTCGAGACATTAAAAATATGAGTTAAAGTTTCCAATGAGGCGGGGACAGCAACCAGGCAGGTCGCCAGAATATCATGTACAGATCTCATCGGTGTCAAACAGAAGTGAGGGGCGTCAGTCACCCTCTTTGCAAGTGCGGTCCAAAAGTTCGATGATGAATCCCATGCAGCGAAGGAACGCAACACTCGGGTTCCCAGTTCATCCCGGGTTGATAGGATCCCTCCTTTCTCGTCGTACCAGTCCGAAAACAGTCCGGCTCCGACACATCCTGCAGCAACAATCCAAAGAATGATCTGAAAGAGAACCAAATACAGGCATTAATCATTCTCGTAAATAACATTTATCAGCCGGGACCGCTTCCCAGCTATCTTTCCCTGGTCTCATAACCAAAATGGTATTATCCTGACCGGTGGCAATGACCTCTGCTTGTTCAGGGGGATTCTTAGGCGACTGCACCCAAACTCTGGCCCCAGGATTATCCGTGGAGCCAAAACCTTTCTGGCCACGTACAGTTAGCAACGTTGGAGCAGTGCCTTTCATTAATACACCACTGAAAACAGGCATTATGAGTAATTGAGCCACTCGGTCAGTGCGATGTATCAGTAAGTCAACCTTACTGCTATTCAGCAGGAGCACCTTAATCTCTCCCTGATAATCACTGTCGATAATTCCTCCAAGCACCTGAATGCCTTTTACAGCCAGCCCCGATCTAGGGGCGATCAATCCGAAATTTCCAGGTGGTATCTGAACACCAACACCTGTCTCTATGATGACTCGATCTCTACTTTTTATAACAATGTCATCCATGGCATGCAAGTCTAAACCTGCCGACCCTGGGGTCGCTCTACATGGAGCCAAAGCTCCGGGAGTAATTTCCCAATACATCACAGTTTCTCTGATTTCATTAGGCATAGCCTCAGCATTCGGGGGAAACAAACGCATGAGTGGAGATTCAGCATTTAAAAAAGGACGATTATTCAAAATCAATAGTGCTTGGGGCAAAAAGTCTCGCCAATTTTTATACTTGTCATCCGTTAACTTACGCAGCTGGTCCTTTAGCAGGCCATTCAATCTCTCCACCAGGCCCGAGGCCTGTGGGTAGTAGGGGATATGGAATATCCATTCAATATTGTTTTCCGCACAGAACTCCTGTACCAATCTTCCACGAAAATGGGATGCATTATCAGATTGAATTTGGAATGGCACACCATAGTACATCATAATTAATTCTAATGTTTTAATGGTATTCAATTGGGTAGCTTGCTTACAGGGAAGGGCTACCAGCAGGCCACTGTATGTATCAACAATAGTGCAAACATATTGACAATTCCTACTCATGGGAAGTGGACCAATGTAATCGATCTGCCAAATTTGAGCGGGCAATTTGCCGCGATGTAAATGACCTTTAACAATTTGGGGCACCTTACGCCGTCTGATATGCTGACAAACGGGGCAGTGTAAAATAACATTTTTGATTAAATCTAAGGGAATATAAATTCCTCGATCAGCAGCCCACCTGCTAGTGGCCTTCTCTCCAAAATGTCCTGCCTTCTGGTGTGCCCATTTCGCCAATCCCGCAATATCAGAATCTTGCCTGTCCACCACTGCCTCAGCAATTTTAGACTTCTCATCTGCAATGTTATGAAAAAATTTGTCAAGAGAATCTATCGGGGTGTGAGCGTCCACATGGAAGATTGTAACAGTACTCTGTGGGAGCATCTCCCAAATTTCTTGCCATAACTCTTTTCCCCATAATTCTTTGGAATGTAACTTCCAATTATGGGAATGCCAAGTTGGCAACCAAACAGCCAGTCCATTGGCAGTAGACTAAGAATCAGTGAAAATATGACATGTACCAGGTAACTCTTGTTTCAAAACTTGGTAAACAGCGTAAAGCTCGGCAAATTGGCTGCTTTTACCTTCACCAGTTGTGCTCAACAATTTCTGTGTGATCGGATTATAGGACACCGCCTTCCAGTGCCGTGTCATCCCTATAAACCTCGCTGAACCATCAGTGAACCAAACATGGTTTCTTTCCGCTGCGGACAAATCATCAAAAGGCTTACCCCACTTGACAGGAGACTCCTGTGCTAAAGGTACGGAACATTCACTCTCAGTCTCAGTCGATGGCACTCGCGCCACCTGCTCATGTAAAGAAGCAACTCCTTTCGGGCCCACACGTGCCCTGTCTTGTATGTACCATTTCCATTTAATCACACTCGCCTCTTGAGCGTGTCCAATTCGGTGAGTTTTCGGCGAACTCAGAACCCACTGCATGATAGGAATTTCCGGACGCAGAACTATATCATGTTCCAAAGTCAATTGCTCGGTATCCACCAGAGCCCAATAACAAGCAAGTAACTGTTTCTCAAAGGGTGTGTAACGTTCACCAGCATCAGGTAACTTTTTGGTCCAAAAACCTAACGGTACTTTACTCCTGCCTTGTTTCTGCCACAAACTCCAATTTGCATAAAGGCCCTGTACAGACACATTCAAATCCACGTCACCATCACGTACAGGCCATAAATCCAGAGCATGTTGAATTGCCTCTTTTGCCAGACTAAACGCATCTTGCTGTGGTTTATCCCATTCAAATGCATTCTTTTTACGCGTGACCCGGTACAAGGGGGCCAATATTTGACTCAAATGAGGAATATGCTGGCGCCAAAAGCCAAACAGACCAATGAAGCTCTGGGCTTCTTTCCTATTTCTAGGAACTGCAAAATCAAGAATCTTCTGTTTAACCTGAGGGATCACTTCACGGTGCCCTTCATGCCAATTAATACCCAAAAATTTTACAGCCTGGGACGGACCTTGTAATTTATCTGGGTTGATTTCCCAACCTTTCTCACGCAGGCACTCAATGACTCTGTCTAATTGGGTCTGAACTTCCTCTTGTGTTTCGCCTTGGATCAAAACATCATCAATATAATGACATATCTGAATTTGGGGATGAACCGGTACCTCAGCCAAATGCTCTGCCACCAGCCGGTGACATATCGTAGGACTATGCACATAGCCCTGGGGAAGACTTCTAAACGTCATCTGACGCCCGTTCCACGTAAAACTGAATTGTTCCTGACACTCTGGGGCAATCGGAATTGAAAAGAAAGCATTAGCAATATCAATGGACGCGTACCATGTACCTGGATGCTTTTGGATTCTCTCAATAAGTGTAATAACATCCGGTACTGCAACAGTCAAAGAGGGTGTGTGCTTGTTCAATTCTCGATAATCAACGGTCATGCGCCAAGAGTTATCACTCTTACGCACCGGCCAAACAGGATTATTCCAAGCAGAAGTAACTGGGGTTATGACTCCTGCATCCACTAACTCCTGAATAGTGGTACTAATCTCCTCATGACCACCTGGAATACGATACTGCTTCTGACAAACCACTTTTGTCGCATGGGGAACTTGTATGGGGGGCATTCTTAAACGACCAACCCGTATAGGTCTGGACGATATATAATGCGTTGTTCCAAATTGGTAACATCCGTCATCTAGATGCAAAGTCATTCCTCTCAAAATATCAATCCCAATTATGAATTCTAGAAGTGGCACTACTAGTACAGAATACTCTTTTCTGGGAATTCTACCTATTCTCATTTCAAGCAAAGTTTGAACTGCAGGGGTTTCTTTTCCACCTAATCCGGTAATAGTAAAAGGCTGACCTGTAAACTTCTTTGATTTTCCATGAATAAGAGTGGCCTCCGCTCCTGTATCTACCAATGCTCGGGCCCTTTGGATATTACGATGTCTCCAATAAATATCAATATCTACATAGGGTCTATTATCTCTGTGAGCCCATCTGCGTACCGGAGCTTGACCTATTTCCTAGTCATTCTTACTGCATTCTGTGTACCAGGATAAATCAGGATAAAGACTCTCACGTTTCTTAGGTATCGGTACCTCCTGTTCATATCCATTCCCAGTACGGAACGGATTTGTATCTTCTGCATTGTACTGCGGGTTACGATCGACCAAACTGTGACGATCCTCTCTCCTCCTCACCTCAGGGGATTGATCCCTATCATCTCTACGTCTGCTGTAAACATAGTCAGTTCTCCCCCTTTCTCTTTCCCCCTCTCTCTCCCTGTCTCTCTCTCGACGGGGGGACACATCACGTGCAGAACGTCGATCATCACGACGAACAGAGCGCCCACGGCGGTCGTCATCACCGCTACCGTCAGAACCACCACGATCACACTCAGTGGTCCGAACACGCCGGGCACCCTCCTTTCGATCCAAGCCACGTTTGCGAAACAACTCCCACAAACGAGCGGTAGTCTCACCATCAATGTCCTCCCTCCGCACACCATCAGTCAGAAGACCAGAAAAAATATCACGTCTAGTAAGTTTATTTTCACCAGGAGTACGAGTGTCAGGCCGGGACTGACGTTCAGGTTTAAACCACTCACCCAACTCACCGAGTTGGCGCACCGATTCCAAAACCGTAGATAATACGTTACCAGTCTGATTAATCAATAAAGTCATCATGACCTGCTTATAGGCAACAGGGGAAGATCGAATGATACGGTTCCGCACAGAAGATGTCAATGAACCATCAAGCAACCTGTCAGCAGTACCCAGAAAAATTGCCGTTTTCATCACCTCCTCTTTGAGACGTTGAGCAGCATCTCGCAAAGTATACCACGGCTTGTCATTCACAGGCCAGTCAGATTCAGTAGGATATTTTAGATTACAACCCTCAGTCGCCAATTGGAGTAAAGAAATCTGACCAACACCATTATAGTTACGAAAATGATCCTGCACAGTAGAATCCAAACTCAAGGAACAGAACTTTAAACAATCGCCAGTATCCAACATAATACCAGCAGCGCCCAGTTCATAAAGGCGCACCATCCATGTGAGCAAGGACTCACCAGCTCGCTGCCGAAATCGCTGCAAAATATCACTAATTTCCTGCTGAGTAAAGTCTTCTAAACAGTCCAAAGAAATACCCTGCGGAGCATTGGGAGACTGCTGCAACTTCCGACGGAAAACTGGATGCGCAGAAACCGCGGGACGAGCATCACAAGGAGCCTGATCAGTACTCGTAGAGGGACAATCAGTGTAAGAAGCATTGATCCCACTCGAAGAACGAGCGTAATCACGGGGTGCACCATCAAAGGTGCGAGAAGCAGACTTACAATCATGGCGGGAGCGAGAAGACTCGCGCTTGGCAGACTCCTCACCCGAGGAACAAGAATCAGTCGAGTTCCAGATATTACCATCCCATTCATCAGGATTCCAATCCAGCCCGGCTGTCGCCACAACCAGACGCACCTTTCGCGTCGAAACCCGACCGCGCCTGTTCTTGTATTTATAACGAGCAATTCGCACAGCCGCCCGTTCGGCAATAGTTTGGTAAGTCTCAAGTTTATCAGCAAGCAACTTATTTTGACACCGCAACAAAGTATGAGAATTCTGAATCTCAACAAAGTGCGCTTCCACATCTTTAAGAGATATCTGTAGCTTCAACAGTCTCTCATGCAGAATCCTGTATGCAGACAAAAGAATCCAACCTCTGCGCCCCAAAATGGGAATCTCCTCACCCTTCGATACGGGTGCCTTCTGCAAACAAGCAATCACATCAGCCGGCTCTGCCAGCTCCAAAGAAGAATTCCAATTCTCACTCAAACCAGTAGAATCAGCCCACTCACGGGCCAAGGCTTCATAAGGCGTTGAATCCCATCCGGGAATATCAACGGGCAACTTAAAAGAAGATTTAGACCTTCTAGAAAACATCGTGAAAAAGGAAAAAGAAGAAAAGAAGAGAAAGAAAAGAAGGAAGAAAAATAAAAACTATACACACAAATATACAAAAAATAAAATGCAAACAAAACCACGCACACGCCGACAGCAAACACGATACAACACAACGCACACAGGTTTCGTAAACGGTTCGTGACGCCAAATGTTCTGCGTGGGTTTTCGGATCAGATAGAACCCGCTCAGCAGAGCCTCTCTAACCCAAACCAGAACGTTACCCCCTCCCTAGGGCCTATTCACACCTAAATAACCACATATATGTACCACCTAAGGACAGGGAATTCCTACTATATATATATCAAGACCTACAAGTCACAGCCTCGCGGTCCCAAACGGACCCAGGACTTCCTGCCCAGACGGCAGCCACAGACTTCCTGCCCAGACGGCAGTCACAGCCTCGCGGTCCCAAATGGACCCAGGACTTCCTGCCCAGACGGCAGCCACAGCCTCGCGGTCCCAAATGGACCCAGGACTTCCTGCCCAGACGGCAGCCACAGCCTCGCGGTCCCAAACGGACCCAGGACTTCCTGCCCAGACGGCAGCCACAGCCTCGCGGTCCCAAACGGACCCAGGACTTCCTGCCCAGACGGCAGCCACAGCCTCGCGGTCCCAAACGGACCCAGGACTTCCTGCCCAGACGGCAGCCTTAGACAAGTCACAGCCTCGCGGTCCCAAACGGACCCAGGACTTCCTGCCCAGACGGCAGCCACAGACTTCCTGCCCAGACGGCAGTCACAGCCTCGCGGTCCCAAACGGACCCAGGACTTCCTGCCCAGACGGCAGCCTTAACACGAGTTCATCCTATAATTACCACGACATATAACAAGGGAATCAGTGTTACTATATATCAGATCACACAAAGACAGCTAGTTGAGCACAACTTGTTCCCCAGTTCGAAGGGCTCCTTTCTCCCTTATTCAGTTACCACCTACCTGATCAGGATTAACATCTGTCCATGTCAAGTCACAGCTGACTAGAAGAATAGGTTACCCTCTTACACAAGAACACGTAGCACATATTACTTTACTACTTTATTTAGTTATTACATACACACTCACGGAACATAATACATATCACATAACCTGCAAAGAAAAGTGAAAGATTGAGTTGTACACTCTAATAGTAAGGGGTTGACATCACCTTGGTCGTATGTAGCCTGCACTCAATGGTCATCTAGGTTCCCTTCTCGTCTGCGCCTCGGCTTCGCCTGGAAGTCACACCTCCGCAATCACGGGTTTACTCCCGTCTCCCTCTCCGAGTCACTGGGACCTCTTCCTCATCGGCTACTCTCTTCTCTTTGGAATATCTATTTCTCGGTTTTTCTCCACCTCCAAGTTTGTCATCTGTCTTCCCTGGAATAAGTAGCAGCTTTACTACTAACGGCCAGGTGCCGCCCATGGACTAGAAGCAAGTGCCAGTATCTGCCTCAAACTTTTACTAATATAGACGTGCATTTCCTCATGGAAAATTCCAGCCCGTAACCTGCCACCCACCAAATTCTTGTACCTCCCCGTGCCAAGGACACGTTCCCAGCCGGCCGGCCTGATGTAGTGTCTTCGGCATGAAGAAAAATACAATCCTTCGATAAGGGCCGGCCTGAACCGGTTCTCTCCAAGCGAATAACACCTCCTAACTAAAACACTGCCTATGACCTAGAAACATCCCGAGCTGCCAGAGCAGGAGGAAAGATGGAGTCTCTCCCGTTTAAGGCCTACCAGGCCTGAATTCAGCACGGCTCCATGAAATACCCTCACTACAGAACAGATTACCCCTAATACTAACGAATCTATCCCCTAGGATGTATATGCAAACCCTGATCTATGGGGAAGAACACAGGATCATGTCGAAGTGCCTAATAAATAGGCTCTATACACTACTCTAACCCTTAGACTTGAATGGGAAGAGACTGAAGTCACCTAAATCACCCTTCAACACAATAAGACCGGAAAAATCGAGCAGTACAGTGTTGTAGCGGGCGTCCCTTCTGACGAGCCTGATCTCACAAGGTTCCAAAACGCGCCATAGTCGCGCCTGTCCAAGGCTTCTTTTATACTTGCCCATCTTAGAGCCTCCCATTCCGACTTGGCCTCCACGATTATACTTTTATAAGCAGTTCTGGCAACTCTAATACTCTGCACAGAACTGGTTTTAACCTCGCTAACAAGTGCACATTTCGCCTCACTATAAGCTTTATTAAACCACTGGACCGTTTTTTTTGTTCGTATCCTATTATTCACTGTGGTATAAAAATAATCGACCATATTGGCGATTAGGTTAGTGTGAATTCAGTCCAGTGCTTGAAAATAAGAAAGATCATAATTCACAGGTGGAAGTTCAAAGGCCTCTTCTAGGGAGCGAGCTACATGTAAATATAGCTCAGCAATTTGTTCGGGTGCTAGCACAAGCTTGGCCCACCTAATGCGTCTGCCACCCGCTACTGAGATTAAGTTCCTGTCAACATGGATCTCCAACTCCCCTGATCCATGTGGGTGACCCAGTGTGTGTTTCAGTTCTAAAGACAAAAGATTGTGGTCACTATCTACCCTTTGAATTACATAAAAAGCCCTTATTTGAGACCAGAATTATACATTGACCATAATGTAGTCAATAGTAGTGCTTTTCCCCACTCTATTGAATGTAAAATTCCCTGGAACATCAGGAGGGAATCTGCCATTGCAGGGTCTAAGAGAGTGGGTTACTAGAAGCTTATTAATCTGTATGGCCACTGGCATTAAGCGCATTGCTGGGTACATAGAACACTCCTGGTTATGCCAGGTGGAATCCTCCTCTAAGGTTACAGAGGGAATCACCACAAGAGGTTTGAAGTGACAGTTAAAGTCACCCCCGATAATTCTATGTGTTGATGGTGAAGAAAATGAAAGAAGTTCGTCAAGAGCCTCTAACATAGATAGCCCCAGCTCGTGGGGGGTAAGACGCAAATATATGTTAGCAACCATCACCTTCGAGCCATCCATAAATAAAAAAAAAAATTGTTTTTATTCGTCAATAAACACATACATTGCCGGCCCCTAAAGTCCCAGAGGTACCGGCCCAAGCATTGCACCAATCATGACATTGACATTTTTATTGTAATAGGATACTTGAAATGCATTTCAGATGAAAACAAACCCCCCAACTCTCCCCCCCCACCTCCCGGATCCCCCCCCCGACCGCACCGTACTGTATCCAACAAACGACAACTTGAATGAACATAAGCCGGACAGATCCAACCCCAGTCCCTGCGCACGCCCCTCCTCCCCCAGGGAACTAGATGAACACCTCCTCCCGCTCCTCCGGAACCGGCTCCAGGGGGAGACCCCTATAGTCTGCCCACTGATTCCATATCTTGTAATGTTTACGGGGGCACCCCCTAGCTGCAAATATGGGGAGCTCCAGGCCCATACTAAAGTCCAAACCCCTCTTCCACACATTCAGCGAGGGAGCCACCGGAGCCTTCCATGCCCGAGCGATATCCCTCTTGGCCAGTGTAAGGCCCAGCATCAGTAAATGTCTCTTGTATATGTTGCCACCAATATCCTCCATACCGTGCAGGAGTATCAACTTGGGGTCTGCGGGAAGATCTCAACCCAGCACCTCGGATAAACAAGCCAACACCCCTCTCCAAAACCGGGACAACGACCCACAGAGCCACATTGTGTGGAAGAAGGAGCCCTCCTCCCGTCCACAGCGGAGACACTCCGGAGAGATAATCAGGCCCGCCCGCCACAGCCTCCTCCGGGTAAAATAAACCCTATGCAGGTATTTAAATTGCATGAGTCGTAGTCGGATAGCTATGGCCGCCCCCCGAGGTGAGGCCAGCGCATCCGTCCGGTCCGTCTCGTCGAGGGGCCCAACATCGTCCTCTCATTTCCCTTTGAGCTGCTGGAGCGAAGGGGCGCTGTGGATAACGAGCGTTCGATATATCTTGGAGATTTTCTTCTCTTGGAGGTCACCCATAAAGAGCTTCGCCTCCACTGGGCTAAAGTCAGCTATGGAGTCTAAGCCCGCCAGGCTGGGGGAGAGTGTGTGACAAAACTGTAGGTACCTATAGAACTGCGTCCGCAGCATGCTGAATTCTTGTTGAAGATCCTGGAAGGCCTTCAGAGCGCACCCCCGCACCACATCGCCTATGGTGGAGATGTCTATCCGATCCCACCCCTCAAACCATGACAGGGCCGCCATCTGTGGTAGCCGCCCATTGTGCCACAGAGGGGTCTCCCGCGTGATCACGTTCCACCACCCAATGCGTGTCAGCGCCTGGCGCCAAATCTGAAAGACTACCTGCGTCACCAGTGGCAAACGCGCCCGATGCACGGCGGAATAAAGCAGAGTATGAAGTGTGTGTGGGGCCATGAGCCGCCGCTCCACAGCGTATGCCGGTTCCCCCCCTTCCCCATACCACCACTCGTTCAGAACTAGCAGGTGGGAGGCATGATAATATGAGAGCAGATCCGACGTTGCCAGAACCCCGGCATATGTTGAGAGGAAGCACGTCCGCAGGGCCACTCGCGCCACCCCACCCTCCCACAGGAACTGACCCAGGGTCGAGTTCCCCCGACGGAACCAGTCCGGTGGAATCACATACGGATGATTCTGCAGCTGGTAGAGAAGGCGAGGAAGAGCCACCATCTTGAAAATCGCAGACCGGTCAAAGATAGTGAGCGGCATGCGAGTCCACAATTTAATGTCGCGACAAAAACGCTCCCACACGGGCACCACGTTTCGCCCCCAAGAAACCGCTGGCGTAGGTGATAGGAACACCCCTAAGTACTGAAGCCCCCCCCCCCCCGCCATCCGCACCGAGGACGCCCACCCATGCAGCTGAATCGGACCCCCTAATACCCACAAGGTGGACTTCCAGTGGTTCATGAAGAGACCCGACGTCTCACCAAATATCTGCATGATACGGAGCAGCCAGGGCCCTGTGCGGTCGAGGTCCGTCAGGAAAAAGAGGACATCGTCCGCATAGAGGGCTATACGATCGGCCAGGCCAGTTTCCCACTCAAATCCGGAGATCTGTGCGTCCATCCGCACCCACACCGCCAATGGTTCCATGGCCAGGGCAAACAGATACGGGGACAGGGGGCACCCCTGGCGCGTTCCACGCCGTATGGGGAACGGCAATGAGGACGCCCCCGCCACCCTGACCGAAGCCGTAATCTCCGTATAAAGCAGCCGCACATAGGACAGGAACCGCGGCCCGAAGTTCAAGCGTTGCAGCAGCAGGAACATATAGCGCCAGCTAAGGGAATCAAACGCATATCCATATCCGCCAACAACAGGGCTGCCGGGACCAACCGCTGCACTTCAGCGATCGCCACATGGGCCCGCCGGATATTATGTCGCGTGGCACGGGATGGCATGAACCCTGCCTGATCCGGATGGACCAACGAGGCAATATATGGCAGGAGACGATTGGCCAAGGCTTTCGCCAGAATTTTGGCCTCCACATTGAGGAGGGAGATTGGACGATACGAGGCGTGCTCCTCCGGGGGCCTGCCCGGCTTGTGGAACACTACAATCTCAGCATGCCTCCAGTCCCGGAGTAACAATCCACACTCTCGGGCCTCCTCCCGCACCGCCGTATAGTGCGGACCTAGTTGTAGGAAATACTTCTTAAAAAACTCACTCGGAAACCCATTCCGGCTCGGGGCCTTGCTCGGGTTCAGGCCACCCAGTGCCTCCCCTAATTCTTCCACCGTTAGCGGAAGATCCAGTGCCGTCCTTGCCGTCTCTGATAGTGCCGTGACAGGGTGATCACTCAGGAATCGCTCCACGGCCGCTTCCGTGAGGCTTTCGCAGGGACTATATAGACCTGCATAGTATGTAGCGAAGCTATAGGCTAGCGCACCCGGGTCCACTATGGGCGTGCCCCCGGGATCCACTATCCCCGGGAGGTCCTGAGTATGATACATTCCCTGACACAGCCTGTGCAGCATTGCACCCGACTTGTCCCCCCACTGGTACACTCGACCCCTAGTGGCTAGCCACACCTGACGTGCCTCGTCGAGCAGCAGGGAGCCATATGTCTGCTGTGCATAAAGTAGCTGCTGACAATTCGCCTCACTCCCATCCCCCTGGCCCCTACGCTCCACCTGCAGAACCTCAGCCTCCGCCCGAACTAGCCCCGCTCGGCGTTCACGGCAGGCCGCCGCACAGAAGGAGATATCCGCTCCGCGGAGTGTCGGCTTCAGCGCCTCCCACAAAATGTCCGCCCCGGACACGGATCCCATGTTCCGTGACAGATATTGATCTACCGCCGCAGTCATATGCACCCTATAGTCATTTTGTTGCAGGTGCCACACCGAGAGCCGCCAGCTAAACGACCCCTCCACGCCCCCAATCCGTAAGACCGCAGACACCGGGGAGTGGTCCGAAAGCCCTCGCGAAAGGATCTCCGCTGCTTCCAACCGGGACTCTGCGGCCCCCGATAGGAAAATGTAGTCTAGTCGGGAGAAGGAGCCGTGCACCGCCGACAAATACGTGTACGCACGAGTAGTACCAGACATCCACCCACGCCAGGCCACCCACCAACGCGTTAAGTTTCGTCCATCCACCCTCCCCTCTCCCCCAGCCCCCTGACTGTCGGTCCCTAGAAAGGTCCATCACATCATTCCAGTCCCCTCCTATGATCCCCGGGACCTCCGGGATGTCCGCCCAGTGCGCCATGAGCTGTTCCGCAAATGCCCAGGACAGCGGGGGGGGGCGTACACACTACCGAACACCACCTGCTCCGACCCAATCCGCCCCAGAACAAAAACGTACCTCCCATATGTGTCTGCCCAAGTCCGATAATGCGCAAAAGAGACCCGCTTGTGTACCAATATACCCACACCCCTGGAACCCTGAACAAACCCCGCTTGAAACACTTGTGCGTATCCGTAGCGTTGAAGGCAGAGCACCTTCGTCCCCAACAGGTGTGTCTCCTGTAGGAGCAACACATCCGCCAAAGCCCTCTTCGCGTACTGCAGGATCGCCCCCCTCTTGATCTTATCTAGGGCACCCTGAACATTCCAGCTCAACACTTTGATTGTGGCTAATCGCCCACTAGACCCCCGGGAATCTGCCGCCATCGGAAACATAACCAGGATATAATGGCCACCCAGGGACTCCGGCGTCCGCCCCCGCCCAAGCCCAGCTCTGTACTAAGGTGCAGTCAACCCCTAATCTAAAACCCCAACTACCCAACAGACCCCCCACCCCATACCTCACAAACATGGAAGTACCTGTCGCGGTGAGAAGCTTCCCCAGGCCCAAACCATGAACCTCAGGAGTACCCAACCAATGGATCCCCAACATACCCTCCACAACCAAACCCCAAGGACCCCACCTGCAACTTGCTACGGTGGTGGCCGCCCTTCACATCAGTCCCCCGGGCCAAGGCAACCCCATGCACCAAGGAGGATGACGCAGCAGACAGCAAGTCCATGACGTGGAGACCAATAAGACCTGCTCCCAAGGAGCTCCCGGGCCCTCAGGATCCAGCCGGCAGGCGGCCTGCCTCCGGGCCAGCCCCACGCCGGGCCCCCCCGGACTTATTACGACAGCGGGATCTGGAACGCCGCTGTGTCTTAGAAGTATTACCCGCCGCCTCAGTCTGGGATGAGTCTGATTCTCTACCGGGGGGTGTATGAGGACGCAGCTTTACTGTCCATTTAAATATGTCCTCCGGCGATTCGAAGAACAGTGTTCGGGAATCATACACGACCCTCATGCGCGCTGGATAGAGAAGAGCGTATGATAAATGAAGCTCTCGCAACCTGGCCTTGGCCGCTAGGAAAGACTGACGCTGCTGCTGGACCATACGTGTATAGTCTGGGAATATGAGTATACGGGAATTTTCGAACTGCAGAGGTTCCTTCTCCCTGGCCTGGCGGAGGATGACATCCCTGTCGTGATAGTTCAGGAGTTTGGCGATGATTGGCCGAGGACGGGCCCCCACCGGCGGCCTCTGGACAAGAGCCCGATGCGCCCGCTCCACCACGAAGCAGCGGGACAGCGATTCAGGCGGGAGCCAGCCCTCCGGCCACCGGGAGAGGAAGCGCTCCATGTTGTTCGCTTCGCAGCCCTCCGGAAACCCCACAAAGCGCAAGTTGTTCCTGCGGGCCCGCCCTTCTGCGTCCTCGACCCTGCCCGCCAGACCTCGCTGGGTCGACTCCAGGGCCGCAACCTGCTTCCTCAGCGTTACAACCTCGTCCTCCACACTCAACACCCTGGTTTCAGTCTCTGTAATGCGGGCCACCACGTTTCGCAGATCCTGGCGCAGCAGCATCACGTCCGAACCAACTGCCCCAATCTTGGCATCCAGCATGTCACGGGATTGCGTTATGGTTGCTAGGAGGGCTGCATTGTCCGGCGCCACCACCGAGGGGCCCCCTGCGACCGTCCCCGCCAGGCCCGGGCCCGTGTATTTATCAATTGGCCCCTGCTTCGCCCCACCTCCACCAGGTTTGTCTTTGGTCATTGTCGCAGCCCTGTACTCCAAGGCCACGGCCGTGCAAGATCCAGCGGGCCCGACGGTAGATCTTCTCCCCCCCTTGTGTAGCTACCTCCAGGATAATGCCCCTGTTACCAGTCCTCCGCCCCAGTCGTCAAGGAGGAACCGCGGGGGTCGGGGCCCAGTCGATCCACTGGCACCCAGCCCGCGTCGGACCAGGCCCGATCTCTGCCAAGATGAGCCAGGCGCTGCCTCTCCAATACTGTCCCGGGGCAGACGCGACGTCCACCACAACCCAGCTGGCCAAGTCAGTCGTGTCCCCTCGTCTCCGGGGTCCAGCAGGCTGCAGCCCTTACCAACCGGGCCGGACGGCCGTCTGGCAACCTCCGTCGCTCCTCACCAGGCACCTCACCCCCTGCGACCCGAATCGGCCGCCGAACCCCCAAAATCTCTGGCACATCCGGGGGGGGGAGGGGGGAACCGAGCACAGCGCACTGGGGACCGGGGCGCCACCCCAACTCAGGGCCACGACACTCACCACTCCTCGCTGTCACGTGGGCCCCTCTGGGCCGGGACGCCCCAGGATGCCTCCGCCGGACCCCTCCACTCTGGGCCAAGTCATCGTCCCCAAGGCGCCGCTCCACCTCCAGCCTCACACAGCGTCGCCGTCCGGTCGCCACCTGCACAGGGCGCCTCGCCGCCTCAGCCTCTCTCAGGCAGGCCCAGCCCCGCCTCGTCGCTCACGCCAGGCCGCGGCTACCAGCGCCGTTACAGGCCGAAACAGCCGCTCGGCCACCCTGCGGCTCGCGGAGGGCCCAGGCCGTCAGGAGCGCTCCCGATGCCACCGCCACTAGTTACCCGTCACTGCCCACTGGCAGGGCACCTCAGCTCCGGGGGCAAGGATAGTTAAAACAGATAAATGATGCGGGCGGGTGGGAGCCGGCTTAAGGCGCGTCCGTCATCTTGGCTCACCAAACCACGCCCCCAGCCATCCATAAATTTAAGGACGATAGAGAGAATGTCCGGGGAATGAGAATCTATTACTTTCACTGTACACCCCAGGTGCGTAGATACCCAGATGCACAGTCCCCCCGAAGGTCTTCCTCTAGGTCCCTGTACAGCAGGTAGATGGAATGTTGCAAATCCCACCCTTGTAGGGGCAGTCACCATCTAGGTTTCTTGAAACAAGCACAGATCATACTGATCCACCAACTCACCCCATTCTAGATTGGATAGCTTAGATCTCAGCCCTGCTACATTCCAGGATTCTAATAATGATCTTGGGGGTTCCACCCCATGAGGACTGGGTGAGGTGGAAGAGGGCATGTTGATAGAAGGAGTCCCTGCAGAATTGTCCAGTTCAAATCCATCTCTTGACAAGCTTGTATTTGCACCTTGGCTTAAGGGGATTATTCCCAGACCTACTTCCTTAACCACGAAAACCTCCACGGGGCACCCAGCTACGTTGGAATTCGTTTTTTTAGACCCCGATGAGTAAAATAGTCAATCTACATTATTCAAGGCACTAAATCCGTTGGCTGTGGGTATATTATATTCCCCCTCCAGGCCACCTTGATGAAAATGAGTTGATTCAAGTCCCCCTGATACTATTTCCCGAGAGTAGAAGTACCCCAAAGGAAGTGGAATAATTGCACCCATTTGACAGGGTCCTCCCAAATCAAGGATGTGCTTAACTACTCCAGGATCCCTAAAATTAACAATCACGCACTCCCCTCCAATATCTTTTAGTTTGGTCCCCAACCAGGTAACTCTTCTAACAAATAGTATTTCCCCCTGACCCGATCTCATTAGTGGTCTATGTCTATTTAACCACGAAGTGATTTTATTCTTCAGCGTGGTGTATGTTTCGCCTCGTTCGCCCGACAGCGGAGGGACACCGGTTAATACCACCACGTACGGAGAAGCCTCCGGTGGTAGCTGGGGGTAAAATAATGATTGTCGATTTCCATTTTTGGAAGAATTCATGTTGGGCTTTTGAGGTGCCGGACCCCCCTCCGGCTGCTGCTTACTGATGGATTTTTGGAATATGGGTGGGTCTAGAGTGGGAAGAATATCTTTGTCCGGGTGCACCCTGGAACGGGTGTCAGGGCCGGGACCAATGTTGTTAGGGATGCGTCTACACGTGTTCATTGATACCGATCCTTGTGCCTGGATGTCAGATCGAGACCCTTCATTAGGACCAGGGCCCTGAACCACTTGGTCAATGTTACCTGCAGCCAATGTCGCAGAGATATTCCCAGTGCTTATGGGCAACTGTTCACCCCATGACTCTTATTGTTAATCATTGAGACTACTTTATCAATTCTACTCATCAAGATTTTACACTGAGATTTGATAAGCTGTTCCATTTGGGCCTGAAAATCGATTAATAAGTGAGTGGCCCAGACCGGGGGTGCTAAAGTGGAGAAAGGGGTGCCTAAATCATCCTAAGAGGTGTCTAGGGCAGATGTATTAGTCTTCGGTAGTTTTTTTTTCGTTTTTGATTTCTTATTTCTGGGGTGGTGCTTAGGTGCCTTTTTAATCGCCTTAGGAGCTGTCTCAGTGACCAAATTAGTAGGATAGCTAACATCTTGCATTACCTGTGCGCAAGGGAGCTCAGCAAAGGAGGAGGCTAACAGTGTGTCAGGTGAATTACAAGTGGCTAAAGATATATTCCCAGACGGCAAAAGGGGGGTATAGCTGGAGTAAGGGAAAGGCGTCTTTCGGTATTCTCAATAGCCAATGCTGCCACCCCTATTGTTTTTTGTAACATTTTATCTATAGCAGTTAAACTCGGGACTGGGGGTGTTAGGACTGCTTTTTGTCGTGTGAGAGGGCGAGAGGTTGGAGGATTTATTTTGCCCATGATGCAACACGTACAATGCTTAATCGTTTAGGATAGTAGTAACCCAGTACTTCACAATTTGCAAAGGGTAGTGGTCTTTAAGGAGTTAACAATAGCACCATTAAAAACGCTGTAACTGTGAGTCATATGAAATAATCACTTTAATGCCTAATTTTGACTGAACAACATATTAAAATTACCAGAAAACAGTCCAAGTCCAAATGCGGTATGTCCCGCTTAGAGGGATGGCCTGGACCGGCCTCCTTTGGCCCGTGACGGCCCCAGACGACCTGCCCTTTGCCCAGGCTTAGCCCGGCGCACGCCTGCACGCGTACCGGCTCTGCTTTAATGCAGCCCTGGCACTGCCTGGTAACGCTGGTGTCAGGTGCCTGGGCTGGGGCTGCAGGGGAATGAAGTCTTCGTTGGCCGTTTCCCTCACGGCGAGTGAAAATCAGTCTATGGCACGTCCCGCGCTGCGGGGCACCGGCTCTGCTTTAATGCAGCCCTGGCGCTGCCTGGTAACGCTGGTGTCAGGCGCCTGGGCTGGGGCTGCTGGGGAATGAAGTCTTCGTTGGCCATTTCCCTCACGGCGGGTGAAAAACAGTCTATGGCACGTCCCGCGCTGCGGGGCACCGGCTCTGCTTTAATGCAGCCCTGGCGCTGCCTGGTAACGCTGGTGTCAGGCGCCTGGGCTGGGGCTGCTGGGGAATGAAGTCTTCGTTGGCCATTTCCCTCACGTCGGGCGAAAAACAGTCCATGGCACGTCCCGCGCTGCGGGGCACCGGCTCTACTTTAATGCAGCCCTGGCGCTGCCTGGTAACGCTGGTGTCAGGCGCCTGGGCTGGGGCTGCTGGGGAATGAAGTCTTCGTTGGCCGTTTCCCTCACGGCGGGCGAAAAACAGTCTATGGCACGTCTTCGATTATATATCAGGTAGAGGGCAATGCAGATCAATGTTGTTGTCACAGCCTCTTCTTTTCCACGTTGTTACATTGAATGATCCAGCCTTCCTCTATCTCGGTTGTCACGTGCGCTCCCTTTCAGTCATGAAATAGGAACTCAACTTCAGGAAGAAAGGAGGTTAATGTCCCGAATCATGAAGCAAAATGTGTTTCTCCAGATTTCCAACATGTAGATAACTTCAAGGATCCAAAACACAAGGGAAAGAAAAATCTAACACAAAAAATCCCCATCCAAATGCAACTCAAAGGATTAGAAACGCAAAATCAAAGTCCAAGGATTTTAGTCTGAACTTTTTCATTTGACATTTTTTCGTTTATTTTGTTATTTTTTCTGAAAAAATGGAGTACGCTTGTACGAATAAAAAAATCTATTTTATTAAAATTGATATTGTGTGAACATTTAATGAGAATTAAGGAACAGTCAGTTATATGGGCGTGGGGGGGCGGCAAGGAGGGGCACTTGCCCCCCCTGGAGCGCCCCTCCTTGCTGACGCCCATGACCATCACCACGCTGCGTCTTCAATCCCTCGTTCACCCCTCTTTTAAACCTCACGTCAACTCGTCTCCCTCCTACCTCTACTTTAACTAGAGTCAAATTTCGGGGGGGGGGGCTAATTCATCCAGCCATATGCGGAGTGGAGATGCAGTGGCTCTAAGAAGGGGTGAAAACACAACAAAGACTCATTAACAGGTAAATGGTCTTTTAAAGACCTGTCAAGTACTCGGGTGTGGCTGGGTGTGTGCCCGGGAAGCTGTCTCAGCCGTGCTGACACACACAAGTGGTGGGAGGGGGGCTGAAGCCCTTTGAGCGCAATGGGCGTTGCGCGCCTGACTTTAAACACTCTGCTGTGCCCTCCAAGTTCCGCCCATTCTGTCATACACCGCTCCTAACACCCTTGCCGCAGCGACTGAGACTCCAAGGAACGAGGGGAAAATGCCCCAAATGGAGAGCTGCTCCATCTGCTGCCCACCTCAAATTGCTAAGAAGTAAAAGAAACTCCTACTATAGAAGGATTAGACGATCGAAAGCTGACTTCATTCGTCAACAATTGGACCAAGCCAAGAATCGTCCCAAAAGACTATTCGAAATAATCAAAGCCCAATCCAAGGGCGTCTCCCACTTCCCCCAAGCTGATCCTGAAACACTGCCCAATTGAGAGGATCTTGCATAATTTTTCTCAACTAAGACTGAAAATTTAAAGACAGTCCTACTTAATGATCTATTATCACATACTGGCCCACAAAGGAGTGGGGCTCCGTTCACACCTAGCATCTCGATAATATCCCCTCCAAATCCCGCACTCAAGAACAATGCCTCCTGGACCGACTTCAGCTGCTACAATGAAGAAACTATTTTAAAAATGATCACAGCACTGAATCCTTCCAATCACTTCACAAACCCTCTCCCAGCAACCCATTTAAAACCCTTCACTCCACTGCTATTGCCCCTATGGACCAGGACTATAAACACTTCTCTTTCACAAGGAACGATCCCAGACATCCTCAAGGTTGGTCAGATATCCCCCATCCTAAAAAAACCTTCGGCGGACCCATCTGACCTGAATAACTATTGCCCAATTTCCAACATCTCGACCCTCGCAAAACTGCTAGAAAAATGTGTTCACGTGCAGCTTAGTAATTACATAGACCACTTCAACCTGCTAGATCAATTCCAATCAGGCTTTCGATCAGGGCACAGCACGGAATCAGCCATGACCCACATAATTGATGACGTGCTGCAAATCCTGGATCAAAACAAGGGATGCCTGCTAATCCTGCTTGACTTATCCTCAGCCTTCGACACAGTCAAACACGACAATCTTCTAGACCTGCTGAAACACAGGGTGGGACTATCTGGTACTGTGTTAAACTGGTTCACGTCCTTCCTCCAAAACAGAACACAAAGATTCAAGATTAACCAATCGCTTTCCAACCCCTCCCCGGTCACTTTGGGAGTACCCCAGGGTTCATCCCTCTCCCCGACACTCTTCAATATGTTTATGGAACCACTCACTGAGCTACTCAATTCATCTAACATCCAATATCACATGTATGCCGACGACACTCAACTCTACATTAAGGTCCACTCACTTGATGACATCAAGTCCCTTAATTCAACACTCCTTAAAACACAGATCTGGCTGGCAGAAAATCATCTAAAACTAAACAGTCTAAAAACTGAATTTCTTCTAATCGCCCCTCCCAACCAAACGGCCACCATCCTTGAATGGATGAAGCACATTATAGCATTCGATGGTCAACCCATCATCATTGACTCAGCTAAATCACTGGGAATAACCTTGGACAATAAGTTAAATATGCAGAAGCATATCAGCGCTGCAACCAAAGGAGCTAATTTCCAGATTAACACCTTGAGAAAACTGAAACCCTTCATACCGGCCAGCGACTTTAAACAGGCAGTTCAATCTCTAGTAATTCCCAAAGTGGATTACGGAAGCATTGCTCTTTGCGGCCTACCCAGATCAACGACCGCTCCTTTAAGAGCCACAATCAATACAGCTGCTAGGCTCATCACAGGCTCCAAAAGAAACAGCCACATCTCCCCTGACCTTCGTGCCCTCAACTGGATTCCTTTTGAGGCCAGAATTCATCTGAAAATCGCTTGTATGGCGCATAAGGCCTTGCACCACAAAACACAGAGATACCTAGCGGAGAAATTGGTACTTTCGGGTGGTAACAGATCCACTAGGAGCTCCAGCAATCTTCTACTTAAACCACAACGGTTCTCCAAGAAGAAAACTTACTACCGCTCCTTCTCAGGAATGGCTTCCAGGATTTGGAATGCCTTGCCACATGAAACGAGACTTAATCCATCCGCAGCTTCTATCCAAATTCACTTGACTCTTTGATATTCCCATGTAAATACATGCTATTCGTGTTTGCTCATCTTTACAGTATTCACCTACTTCACGATACCTATATGTTTTTTTTTTTTGTTGTTGTTGTTGTTGATATCTCTGTACTGTAAAGCGCTCTGATACCTGCAAGGGTCTTGTTCGCGCTATACAAACTGCTAAAATAAATAAATAAATAAATAAATAAGTATGTTTGGTAAGTACTGTGTCCTCGCACAAGCACATAGCGTCACAAACTCGCTTTGAACCACTATCACTTTTATTAGAACTCTTCAGTTCTTCCATGACAGCCACTTACACTCTTTGAAGCCTGGTACCTGTAGTCCTTCATTCAGGGTGGGAGAAGTAAAACTACAAGACCGACATGCAACACGTTACTGGCCACCTCACAGCTGCCAGTGCTGCATGATTGCATATAAACAACAAACATAAAATGCACGTTTTAGAATGAGAATGGCGAATGGAGATGGTTGTTACATGGCCAGGCTATAGTTCATGGGTTCAGAACCCCCCGCCCCTAAGATAGCCAGGGTTTCAAATCTCGGCGCAGCCCCCCGCCCCCATGCACAGTGTGAGTTGGGAATTTCACTAGAATACCCACCCTTTACATAGTGAATTTCTATTCACCATCTCTATAGACATGACAGTACAAGCAAGTCACTGGGAGGGATTTGTGGAATTAACCCCAGACATGACAGGAAGCCTACAACCCTGCTCCTATATTCGGAAGGGGTGTTCCCACTTTTGCAATTCCCCATACATTTCAGTGTTTTTCTAGCCGTCACCTCGAGAGCTTAAGAACGTGAAGAGGCTGAAAGTAGGTCACCTATAAACCGTGACGGCTCCCAAACAGGGCAGAACGTGGCCATGATCATTGAACATCTATGAGAGATGCTTGTTTTTGGTTGGGAAAATATATATTACATTTGATACCTTTTAAGCAAAGGGAAATTAAGGGATTTTTCCAGTTAAACACATTTCAGTTAATTAGAAGTAAGGTTCCAGAGTTGGTAATTTCGCTCCCAGGCCACATCGCCTTCAAACAACAAGCATTGGCATAGCCAATAGGTCTCGCCTTTGGGACCTTATAAGTGTTTAGCCATGCAACAGTTGCATAACTAAATACTTAGAAGGTCCCAAAAGCGAGACCTATTGGCTATGCCATGCGGCCGCAAAAGTGAAAGTGATCGCGATCACGATCAAACATCAAAGCGGCCGCACAAAGTGAGAGTAATCGCGGTAAAGCGCGGCGCGCGCGCCCACGCACATGCACTGTAGCTCTAGGCTGGCCTGGTAGCACTTTTTGGAGCCCTCTCAATAAGTCTCGCCAGACCAGCGCATGCGCTGGATCAGGCGAGACCTAAAAAGTGACTGAAAGTGACTGAAAGAAGGAACGTTCTGTGCAGAACATCTCACCAAATGATGCAACACGCCCCAGAGCCCCCGTTTCTCTGCCGTTAATGCAAACAGCGGCGTGCGCCTGTGGTCATCGTGGGCTTTCGGATTGCCTTCCTGCCCTCTGTCTGGGAGCAGAAGGGGGACCTGTGTATTTGAACAACCCGCAGGGACGCCACTCGCGCCTTGCAAATGGCAGTGAATTGTGTTTTTACCTACTAACACACCACATGTATTATTTATATTATAATTTCTAACTCCCAAGTAACAATGACTTAGGGATAGGGGCAACGTTTAGTACATAGCTGTTTCGTTTGGGTACTTGCAATATAATGATGGAATCAATGGCCTACAACCCGGTGCAATGGTACTTACTATATTATCGAGCTGAGAAATATTGGAATATGCATTGTACGCTTAAGACGCACATTGGTATGACTCTCTGTGTTTCTTTTGCAATGTCAACATAAATACACTTAAAAGTCAGATAGTAACTTCTAAATGCCAAGCAACAGCTCATAACCGTCGTTTCACCTGGTGTAACCCTCACACCAACGCACCCACCCCCATACTACCTCTGGTCATTCTCATAACATACACACCCCTCAGAATGACAAATCACCACTTCTAGCTGCCTCGGTGGGAGTGGGAAGATGTGCACAGCAGGGGGAAAGGGATGTCCAGTGCAGGTGACGTTTTTCTTTTGTATAGAAATTTCTGCTGGCATCATAGCCCAGGGTTTGCTGTCTGTGCACTTGTATAGATGTGTATTCCATACAAGTGCACAGACAGCAAACCCTGGGATGTCACCTGCACTGACATCCCTTTCCCCCTGCTGTCTGTGCACTTGTATGGAATACACATCCACGGCGCTGCTCACCAGATGAATGGTGAATAGGGCCATCGATCTGTCTCATTTTGCATCCAAGGGCACCGACGGAGAAGCAGAGGAGGCCCAGGCACGGAGAAACCAGGAGACATTTGACCCACATCTATCTACACAGTGAGACCTTCAGGAGGGGCTGGATGCCAGGACGACAGTGCTGCTGATCAGCCCGACTACACCGAATAGTATCAGAAGAGCAGGCAGCAGTTTTTAAGAAACTTCCAGTAACTTTAATGCATTCTACAGCATCACCAGCATTACGTACTGGCTGAATATCTAGGTTACTCTAAGTAAACGGAGTTCTAGACTTACATGCATGGAAACGTCAAGGAGGACAGTTCCCTCCGAATATGCAAATGTAGTGTAAGCTTGTAGGGGCAGATTTACAAGCCCCTTGGGCCACTTTTGCGTCACTTTTCCCATGTTAAAAGTGACGCAAAAGTGGCGCAAGGGGCTTGTAAATCTGCCCCGTAGTGTTCAGCTTTTGAGGTGCCAGGGGGTAATTTTAGGGTTCAGGGTGGGTATGGGTTTTGGGGTGCCAGGGGTATTTTTATGGTTCAGGGTGGGTATGGGTTTTGGGGTGCCAGGGGGTAATTTCAGAGTTCAGGGTGGTAATGGGTTTTAGGGTGCCAGGGGTAATTTTAGAGTTCAGGGTGGGTATGGGTTTTGGCGTGCCAGGGGGTAATATTAGGGTTCAGGGAATGTATGGGTTTTAAGGGGCCAGGAGGGTAATTTTAGGGTTCAGGGTGGGTATGGGTTTTGGAGTGGCAGGGGGTAATTTTAGGGTTCAGGGTGGGTATGGGTTTTAGCGTGCCAGGGGGTAATTTTAGGGTTCAGGATGGGTATGGATTTTTGTGTGCCGGGGGTAATATTAGGGTTCAGGTTGGGTATGGGTTTAAGGGTGCCGGGTTTTTTTTAGGGTTCAGGGCTGGTATGGGTAATGGGGTGGCAGGGGGCTAGTTTTAGGGATGAGGTTGGGTATAGGTTTTGGGGTGTCAGGGGTAATTTTAGGTTTCAGGGTGGGTATGAGTTTTGTGGGGGCAGGGGTAATTTTAGGTCTCAGGGTGGGTATGGGTTTTGGGGTGCTAGGGGGTAATTTTAGGGTTCAGGGAGGGTATGGGTTTTGGGGGTAATTTTAGGGATCAGGGTGGGTATGGGTTTTGGGGTGCCAGGGGGTAATTTTAGGGTTCAGGGTGGTAATGAGTTTTGGGGTGCCAGGGGGTAATTTCAGGATTCAGGGCGGGTATGGGTTTTAAGGGGCTAGAGGGGTAATTTTAGGGTTCAGGGTGGGTATGAGTTTTGAGGGGGAAGGGGTAATTTTAGGGTTCAGGGTGGATATGGGGTTTGGGGTGCCAGGGGGATAATTGTAGGGTTCATGGTGGGTATGGGTTTTGAGGTACCAGGGGGGTAATTTTAGGGTTCAGGGTGGGTATGGGTTTTGGGGTGCCAGGGGGCTAATTTTAGGGAACAGGGAATGTATGAGTTTTAAGTGGCCAGAGGTGTAATTTTAGGGTTCATGTGTGCTCAAATTGTTGTCCAGTTTCAAATGCAGACTTCACCACTTTTTTTCTCAGCTTGGCCTGAGCATTACCCGATCCTGATTGTCTGCCATTTTAGCCCCGCCCCTATTGATTAACATTAGCCACGCCCCTTCATTTGCCAGGTTAGCCCCCCCCCCCTGGAAAAATATCTGCGTACGCCCATGGTCAGTTATCCATTTTTCTCCGCATTATCAAGTAAATGCGCTACACATAAAATAATTTTGGAAATCAGACTATTGTGGCTGAAAAATGTAAATGCTATTACAACTGCACTCTTGTTTGTTACGATCTTGTAATACTCTGAGTGCAGAGAAAGGTCAGAGATAGCGGAAGACCCTACAAGATTAAAGTCACCATTGACAGCACAATTGATTCTCACTGACACAAACACTAAACTGGCTTGTGTTCAACTCTTCTAACATTTCAGGAGGTGACAATGATGAAGTTGCAATTAAGGGCAATATAGATCCTTATGCAAAAAAAAAATCTCCAAGCATTGGCAAAGCCAATAGGTCTCGCCTATAAGAGCGACTGGTTTTAGCAGTGTTTTGTAGCCATGCTGTACAGTATCACGGATGCTTTGCAGTATGGCTAAAGCAAATGTCAAACAGCGGTACAACTCTGCTAGTGCTAATGCACTTTTTTTTCAAAAGTGCATTAGCGCTGGAGGCATCATAGTCCTTTTTATATCTTTTTTTTGCCATCCTGTACAGCAACCACGCTGCTATACAGTATGGCTACAAAACATTGCCAAAGGCTGCAACGCCCATGTTGTACAGAAGAAACAAAAGGCAATTGCAGGGCCAATCATCTCAAAGGGCGAGACCAATTGGCTTTGCCAATGATTGTTAGGTCTTGGCAGAGCACCCCTGTAATTCTGAGCAAATCAGTAAATCTCCCAATGCAAAAAAAAAAAATTCAATTTGGCAAAAACCCTATTACATAATGAAAGCAACTGGGCCCATGTCCATGTCTTAGTAAAAATATATTTGGAAGCAAATAACATCTATTGTCACAATAAAAATCAGTTAACATCTGTTACATGAAACATCCATTTCAAAGGAGAAAAGGCCTTTTTGAGTGCGTGTGGCATAGAAAAGGATAGCTACAAATGGTAAGGGGTTCAACAAGGACCCGAGAGAAGAAGAAGAAGAAAAAAAAAGCAGTACCTCAATCACAGAGCGATCAGTGAAACGACAGCAATCAAGCTGAAGCAATCAGTACTTGGTTCATGCTCCAGACAAAAGGAGTTTCAGTGCAGCCAGCCAGTGCTGGCCAATTAGAAGGCAGCAAATAAGACTTACAATGAAGCCAACAAATGTTAAACCATGGGTTTGGCTGCAAGCCTCTTGTTGGATACAATATGTGTTGCAAGCAAGAGCACATGCAGTGCTGTCGCATGCGAGACCTAAAAAATCTATAACTGGGATGTAGTGGATGACCTCTCTCTATCCTTAACTCCCGGGCTCGCCCACACTTCTCTGACACCTCACACTCTAGTTCTCTCAACTTTCCTCCACATGCCCGATGGCCGACCATTCTCCTTTGCAGATAAGCTCACAGGCCTGACCGCGCTGTTTACTCCCTATCCACTGCTGACCTTATTGACCTGAGCAAATCCTATTGTCCTAAGTCTCAGGTGATGGATCACCTCCCTATCTCCAACATCCCAGTTATACTGGGCGTTAACCAAGTCCCTTCTACCCCATCTCTCCTAGACCTCCTGCGCATCTCACCTCCATCCTCACCCACAAACCTGCCAAGGATAACCCTGTTTGCTCCCTATCCACTGTAGACCCTCTTGACCTGAGCAAACCCTATCACCCTAAGTCTCAGATGACAGATCTCCTCCCCGTCTCCAACATCCCAGTAATAGTGGGCATTAGCCAAGTCCCTTCTACTCTTATCTCCCCTAGACATCCAGCTCAACTCACCTCCATCCACACCCTCAAACCTATCAAGGATAATCCAATCCCCCTTTCATGCATGCTTGTTAATTGTAGATCCGCAGCATTACATGCTACAGAAATCTCAGAAATTATCCGCAGTGAGGCTATTGACATTGCCTTCCTCACAGAAACCTGGTTCAACGATCACTCTATGGCCATACTCGACCTGCTCACCCCCTGCCCGCTACTCCATCATTAGACAGGACAGACTGGACAGAATTGGGGGTGGCCTAGCATTAATCCATAAATTGGTGTTTCAACTTTCCCTTCTGAAGAATGCTGATGACTTGACCTTTGAATACTTTGGCATAGAACTCACTGTCAAAGGCTCTCCTTCGATTAAACTGCATAACATCTACCATCCTCCGGGTGAGCCCATCCCCTTTGCTGACGAATTATCTGACCTTCTCATACACTCCTCCCTTTCTGCCTCGAAAAATCTGTTTGTAGGAGACTTTAACATCCACTGGAATAATGCAGCTGACCCCACTGTTAGGCGCCTCATTAATCTCCTTGAGATGAATGACCTTAAGCAATTATGCAACAAACCAACACATATCAAAGGGGCCACACTTGACGCAATCATCTTTAGCACTGAACTGGTCTCCCTTACCAACATCATCCCCATCGACTGGTCAGACCACCATCTCATTCTGTTCAACATCTCAACCAGCGCATTACTTCTCCCAGCAGTCATTAACAAACCCAAGATGTTGACCAGAAATCTCAAACAAGTGGGGGGGCGCTAGAGGGCGCACGGCGAGATGGCCGCCTGCTAAGTCGGCTCCGCTGGTCGGTGTGAGGAAACGGCAGATATCGGCGACATGCGACGATCCTAGCGCCCTACAAACGGGGGCAAAGCCCCTTAATATATGCTGGGCTAAATGTGTGATGGTTTGAAACTCTGGCGCTGCAGACCTCCGACGAACGCGATACTCCGGACGATCGTGGCTGGCAGAGGTGCGGACAACATGGCGGCGCTGGAGTAGCAGAGCGGTTTGAGACGAGACTAACAGGGATCGCCTACGGAGACGAAGTGAGTTACCGTCGCTGCGCTGTGGAGCTGCTGGCTGGAGGAGGGGGTCTCTGGAGCTGCGGCCCTGGACCGGCGTCAAGGCAGAGCGAGGTGGACGGCGCTGGCGAGAGGACGACCTGAATGCAAAATGGCGCCCGCCATGTCGGGCTCGGCTGCAGACGAGCGGACACCAGTGAGGAGCGAAAAGAGGAACTAGACATGTGGTTTCTGAAGGCGACGAATGGGACACGGCCTCGCTACACGTAAAATCACTCAGAGGAGACCGGCGGTAACCGATGGAGAGAGGCTGAACCGGGCGCTACAACAGATGCATGTAGTGCAGGGCTGATTGCGTGCTGAGAGGGCAGCTGAAGTTGTGCACTGCAGAACTAGCGTAGGGTGAGTTGAGCGCCTGACGCGGTTGACTGGCACTGGGTGCGAAGCGGCAATCGGGGAACCAGGAGAGCCATCTGAGGTGAGGAGGAACACCTGAAGTGCTAAATATTGCAGTGTAGTGCAGACGCGAGCACCACAGAGACCACTCACGGAACGAAGTGCGCAGTGGACGAGGCTTGAAGCGTGCGGGGAGGTGTGTGGCGCCATGGGAAAGGCAGACCGCGGCCAGACGAAGCTCCAATTTGACGCGAAAAAAGCGACAAAAGCGCACACGGCGTCATCTGAGGAGGCTGCGGAGATTGCACAGTCGGCGCCAGCGGGAATGGAGGGTGCCCTCCAGGCCATACAGCAAAGCCTGCAGGACATACATGGCAAGCTCGACTCTATCACGCTTCGCGTGGACAACATGGCGGCGAAGCTGGATGGCCACGGGGAACGTCTGGTGGAAGCGGAGACCAGGATATCGGCGGTGGAGGACGAAGCGCACGCCACAACCCGAAAATGTACGGACATGGAGCGACTGCTGGACGTGATAAAAAACAAGGCGGAGGATTTGGAAGCGAGGTCCCGTCGCAACAACGTACGAATAGCGGGAGTTCCGGAGTCCACAAACATAGCCAAGATGGAAACTTATGTGGAGGAATTGATTAAAACTGTGTGTGGAGTGGAATCCCTATCACCCATCTTCCTAGTCGAACGCGCGCACAGAACACTAGCACCAAGACCGAAACCTGGACTGCCTCCGAGACCTATAGTGGCGCGGATCATGAACTACCGGGATCGCGACACCATTCTGCGTATAGCCCGAGAAAAACGCAAGATCAACTATCAGGGCAACGAGCTGGAGTTCTACCCGGACTTCACAATAACGGTGCAGATGGCACGCAGGGAGTTTAACCCGATCAAAAAGAAACTCCGGGAGTTGCAAATTGACTATGCTATGTTGTACCCGGCGCGTTTGAAGGTCACCTGCGACGGGAAAACAACGCTGCTACAGACGCCTAGGGAAGCACAGGACTTCATCAAAAGGACTGTTAATCGGCGAAAGGAACAACGTCGAGCGGATCCCGCCATAGACTCGAACTGAGAACTAATACATGGATAAGTGCGCTGTTGGTCACAATAGACGATAAAGATCGAGGATATGATGGTGATTGAGTGTGGTGTGCTACACGCTGCCGGCTGGTCCATATATCTTTTAGGGGGTGGGTGTCGACCGGAAAGCATACTGCAAGAGAGAGCGTACGGGGAGGTAAGAGGCAGATACTGCTGATTAATCTATTGTACACAAGCTCTCTGGCAAGTGCACGGAGAAGTAAGGCATGGCAGACGTGAGTACAAGAGCTCTGTGGGGAAAAGAGGGCCGGAGTGAACTCCCGTCGTGTGAGATATTGACTCCCTGATAGCACCATAAATGTTAGGATATATAACCGTTATGATGGAAGTTGAGGGGTGTGCTGGGATTTGGCATGTATTGTGATTATACAACTGACCACATCCATTAGGTTGGATGGAAAAGTGCGCTCTTGGTGGATCCCCCACGCGGGTGTTCCCCAAATCCAGTTGGGTTGTAATGTTACAGGATAATGGGAAATGTCTTTGGCAGAGTTGGGTTGCTAAAGTGGGTGGGGGGCGGAGGAGGGGGCGTTGGGGTTTGTTTATTAGGTTTTGGTACGACAGAAGCAACAACACTATGAAGGGTGGTATTGTGACACGAGGTGCGGGCAGGATTTGCGAGGTTGACTGCAATGGGGGCGACGTCCGAACAGAGGTTGTGACATTATGGACCGCATGGGTGTATGATGGAGGGTAGAGCGCTACGTGATACTAGATTATCTTTACTGACGTGGAATGTACGGGGGCTGAACAACCCCAAGAAAATAAGGCAGGTGTTGGCATATTTAGATCGACATAACATTGATATTGCAATGCTACAGGAAACGCATATGACGCCGGCAGCCCCTATGCGAGTGGGTAGTAGATGGGCGGAGACGGTGCAATACTCGTCATACTCTTCCTATTCCCGAGGGGTCATGATACTGATTAAGAAAGGGGTGCAGTTTGATGTGGAGTCCACGCATAAAGATGAGATGGAGCGCTTTGTACTAGTGATGGGAAGACTGCGGGGTCAGCAAGTGGCCTTAGTGAATACTTATGGACCAAATATAGATGATCTAGACTTCTATGATGAGGTATGGACACGATTGGGGGAACTACCTGAAATAGCACTGATCTGGGGGGGAGATTTTAATATAGCGTTGCAGGACGGATGGGACAGGTCGAGTAACACCACTGAACCGCATACTAGGGCTAGGAGAAAATTGCTGGCCATAATGGAGGATAGGGAACTGGAGGATATCTGGAGAGCCAGGAACCGGGAGAGCAGAGAGGCGACACATACGACAGCGATTAGTAGTAGCTGGTCCAGGATAGATTACTGGTTGGGAAATGAGGCGGTGCTCATGTGGACGAGATCCATATGCCACTTGCCTAGGACGCTTTCGGATCACAATCCGGTAAAGCTCACCATTGAGATACCGAATTACACACCCCCCCCATTTAGCTGGAGATTTAATGCTAGAGCGCTAACTGACCCTTTATATGAAGACGCAATTGGTAAGACCATGACGGAATACTTTGAATTAAATGCGCCAACCACAGAAGACCCCGGGTTGCTGTGGGAGGCATTTAAGGCTACCATTAGGGGGATCTGCATTGGACAAGTGCGGGCATACTGAAAGATATTCGCCAACAGTTGGCATCCTGTGAGCAGAAAATCCGTGAGTTAGAGAGAGAATATGAATGTACACAAAACACGACACTACTGGCCGATATACGAAGCAACATAACTAAATACCAAACGCTAGCAGACGATGAGTTGAAATATATATCGAAACGACACGTGGCCAGGAATTACGGCGAGGGTGGTAGGCCGGGTAGAGCGCTGGCGGCCAAAATATGCGCGGGGAAAATGCCACAGATAGTACGCGGGGTACGAGATGAGAAAGGAGACATGCAATATGGGGCACAAGATATTTTGAGGGAATTTAGAGCCACATACGGTAAGCTATACGAGACTCAGCAGACAGCGACGGAGGAGGAGACAGGGAACTATCTGGAGGAGGTAGCGATAGCCTGGCTATCGGATGAACATAGAGAGTATTTGGCGGAACCCATTACAGTGGAGGAGGTGAAGGAGGTGATAAAAACTCTCCCCAATGGGAAGACACCGGGCCCTGACGGGTTCACGGGTGAATTTTACGAGGCATTCATTGACCAAATAGCCCCACATCTGGTGGAGATGTACGGAACTGCGCATGACCAGATGCGGTTACCGCCCACGCTCCGTGAAGCGCTTATTATTGCATTATTAAAGCCAAAAAAGGACCCTGAATACTGCGAATCGTACAGGCCACTCTCCCTCATTAATGTTGACGTCAAGATTCTGGCCAAACTGTTGGCGAAACGGCTACAGCCGCTAATGACCCGATTGATTCTACCGGATCAGTCGGGATTTATCCCCACCAGATCAACCACGCACAATACGCGCACCCTCTTTGCACTATCACACTATTTGCAACCAACGACCAGGGCGGCTGCGGTCCTCCTGGACGCGGCCAAAGCGTTCGATTCCCTGGAATGGCCGTATTTGCACAAGGTGATGCGGCGGATGGGATTTCCGCTGCGCTTTCTGCAATGGATACAGCTACTATACACAGCCCCGGTGGCGCGAGTGAGAGTCAATGGATATGTGTCGGACCCGATACCTATATGCAGGGGGACGAGACAGGGCTGCCCACTGTCCCCATTGCTATTCGCACTGGCGATGGAACCGTTGGCTTGTAGAATACGGCAGAAACATCACTACTCGGCGTTACAGTTCCCTCAGCGCCCGCTCCACATCTCGCTATATGCGGACGATATGCTCCTGTATGTGCGAGATCCAGAAGTGCATTTAAATGCATTGCTGAGGGAGTATGTGCGCTTTGCACAGACATCCGGGATAAGCATTAATTGGGCGAAATCGGTCATTGTTCCGTTATCGGACACTACTCAGCCGCATCAGCTGGACTACCCAATAGAATGGCAATCGGACCCGGTGCGATATCTGGGAGTGTGGTATCATAGGGACCCAGAGGAGGTGATCCGAGCGAACTATGGTAGAGTGGTGGGAACGCTGGAAGGGAAAATAGATGGCTGGATACAATTGCCCCTCTCGTTAGCAGATAGACTGGCCATTGTAAAGATGGTTGTATTACCCAAACTGTTGTATCTATTCAATAATATACCGATACAGCCACCAGCTGAAGTGTTTCGTAGAATCACAGCGATGGTACTAAGATTGATTTGGGCGGGTAAACACGCTAGGATTGAACTGAGGACGCTGACGTTACCATATGCGAAAGGTGGGTTTAAAGTGCCGGATTTTCTGTTATATTATTTATGCGCACAAGCGCAGTTTGCGCACTATTGGTATCATCCTGTACCGTTCCTAACACACACAGCGGTAGAGGAGGGGGATGCAGCTCCTGTTCCGCTAAAGGCAATACTTCCACATAAGCGCGCACCGCTGCATAAGCGTGACATCAATACAATAGATACGACGAATAGAGCGTGGCAGGTAATGGGGCGGAAAGCGGGTAAACTACCTTTGTACGCGCCGGGTTTGCCCCTTTTACAACATCCAGCATTTTCGGTGACTCAGGAGGAGGTAGGGATGGGACTGCTGAGACGGGTAGGCATGGCCACAATGGGGGATTTGTTCCCTAATGGGACATTTCAGGAACTAAGCGATCTTACCTATATTAGTAATCAAACATTGCTGTTTAGATTTACATATTACAGATTGCAAAAAGCCATGAGGGTGCTCTATCCTTCGTTCCCTGAGGAGCCGCCACAAATGCAAGCGTTGCAGTTCGTATTAACCACGCCCACTGCCACTAAACTGGTGTCGAGACTTTATAGTAAATTGCAAGAAGATATTGCGTGCACTACGCAGGCATCATTGGACAAATGGAATAGTGCACTAGAGGACCACTTGACACTGGAGGAATGGGAGATAGCCTGTTCATTAACTGAAATGCTGACACCTAATGGTAATTTAAGAATGCTACATTACAAATATTTTCACCAGACCTATTATACGCCGGCTAGACTTTGCAAGTATGGTTTAAGGGAGGACTCGCGCTGCTATAGGTGTGGGGAGGAGGGGGCAGACTTCTGCCATCTGGCCTGGAGGTGCGCAGGGGTGGCGGCTTATTGGGTAAAAGTGATGGAAATGTTAGGAGAAATGGTGGGAATGGAATTGGGGTGTTCGGAAAAGATGTGTTTGCTGGGGATAGTGCCTGATCTGCGAGCTATGAAACGTAAATTTGCTGTGATTGCGCTTCTGATGGCCATACGGCGTGTATCGCTCTGCTGGAACAGTAGACTTGCACCATCTACTCAGCTATGGCTCAAAGATCTAACTTTCTGTAAGGACACTCTCAAAACCTATGAGGAAGAGCTTCCGGGAGGGTCGAGACCACGTGATTACTGGGTGTACCTGATTGACTATTTACAAATGCATCAAAATGTGTGTTAATGTTGGGCGACGGAGGGAGGGTATGGCTGCTTAATACCATAAAGATACTGCCTGAGGGGAGCTGGGAAGGTCCTAGAGGCCGGATGATATTGTACCACGGCCTAATTGTTTTGTATGTTGAAATGTTGATTGCATTTCCAAAATGTGAATAAAAAAAAAGAAAAAAAAAAAAAAAGAAATCTCAAACAAGTTCCCCTTGTGAACTCGAGTCTAAATTGCAAGCTCAACTTCACTCCTCCCTCACTCCCAAAATGCTAACGAGCTCGCTGAACATTTCAATGAGGCCATTTATGATGTCCTGGAAGAAGTTGCACCACCTAAACTAAAACAGCAAAGAACAACACAATCCAAATGTTGGTTCAATCCTGAACTCAATAACAAAAGAAGACAACTTAGACTAGCAGAAAGAACTTGAAGACAACACCCCTCGCCCCCTCATCTTGCCCTCCTTAGATCTGTAAGATCAACATATAAAAAAAGCACATTTTCAATGAAAAAGTTTTATTCTTCCGTGCCCAACTTGATTGTATCAAAAATTGGCCCAAAGAACTCTTTAACATTGTCAGAAAACAAACGTCATAGGCCCCTCCAGAACGGACAGCCTCAATTGAAAGATGTGAGGAAATTGCCAACTTCTTATATGAAAAAATTGCTAAAATTGATCAATCCTTCCCTTAAGTTTTGGCCCTGCCTAGCCCCTTGATGCCTGTTGACGTCCCTCCTTTTTCTACATCGTCCCTTCATCCTAATCCTCTCACTCTCCTATCTACTCCATCTATCCCTGGAGACATCCTTTCCAACTTACAATTGAAAAATAACGCATCCTGGTCTAATTTCAATCCTATGACTGAGCTCGAAGTCTTTAATATCATCGCTAAATTAAAGCCTCCCTTGCACACTAAAGACCCACTCCCCTCTAAACTAGTTCATAACCTTAACCACATCATTGCCCCATGTTGGACTAAAATCATGAACACCTCTTTTGCCACTGGGTGAGTCTCCGTCTTCCTCCAACTCAGACAAATCACTCCCGTTGTTAAAAACTTTAATACTGATCCTAACAATCCAAACAACCTTCATCCCATTTGCAACCTCTAGCTAAAACCTTGGAGAAATGTGCTTTACTTCACCTTGACAACCACATCGGCAAATATAACCTACTTGACTCCTTTCAATCTGGTTTCAGGAAAGGCTGTAGTATAGAAACCGCCATGCTGAACATTGCAGAGGACATTCGTTGCTCCCTAGATAATGGTGAGGCTTGCCATCTTCTCCTCCTTGATCTCTCAGCAGCATTCGATACAGTCAATCACTCATCCTTTCTGGAATCTCTCAAAGTCCGTGCTGGCCTTAATGGAACGGTCCTTAACTGGTTCACTTCCTACCTCCCGCACAGAACTCAAGAAATAAAAATCAACTCCTGTCTCTCTAATCCTACCCTTATCTCCCTGGGTGTACCTCAGGGCTCAATTCTCTCCTCCTCTCTCGTCAACCTCTTTATGGAACCCCTTACTATAATTTTGAAACAAGCCAGGATCAACTATCACCTTTATGCTGATGACACTCAACTCTACTGAAAAATCAAATCACATTCTGATGTACTTCATCTAAACAACACTCTGAGGAAGATTAAATCCTGTTTTTTCTCCAACCATCTTAAACTGAACCCTAACAAAATGGAAATTATTCTTTTCTCCCCCAAAAGCAACCGTCTCCCCATCCAGGACTGGATCGCTGACCTCAACGCCCTTCAACTGTCCGCTCACCCTATCTAACTCGGCCAAATCCCTTGGTTTCATTCTTGATAAAAATCTGGCACTGAAGGACCATATAAATAACACCGCCAAAGGAGCATTATTCACTCTCAGACACCTCAAGCAAATCCAACCCTTCATCCCTCAAGACAACTTCAAATGGGTCGGCCAATCGCTAGTCCTCTCCAAACTGGACTATGGAAACGCTATTCTCACTGGAACCCCTAAAGTACACCTGGCCCCCCTTAGAGCAGTGCTCAACTTGGCTGCTAGGCTCATTACCGACTACAAACTTCATGACCATATCTAGCCTGCCCTCAAATCCCTTAATTGGCTCTCCATTGAAGGAAGATGCATTTATAAGACTGCCTGCATCACCCACAAACCCGTTCACGCTCAAACTAAAAAAAGAGGGCTGTTCCAGACTGATGAGAAGCACCACAGCTCTCCTACTTGTTCCCCCGTTACTAAAAAACAAAGCCACCCAGGCCCGCTCCTTTTCAGGTAATACTGCGGGCATATGGAATGCCCTCCTGAGGGACTTGCGCTGCAACCCCTCCTACCTTAGCTTTAAAAGAGACCTTAAATGTCACCTCCTCAGCAAATACTGGAGTCTTTAATCCTCTCTGATCCTGCACTCCTTTTATCTCCTAAATTGGTTACCTCTCTGCTTACCTGTTTGTCCCATCGTTTCTCCCTTTACTCTCCTGGCCTTCGCTCTCCCCGGTCTCTCTTTTTACCCTTTCCTCTCTAACTTCTGCATTGGTTGCTGCTTGTTGACACTCTCCCCTGTCCTTTGTCCATTTGTTATGGACCCCTCCTCACCTACCCTCTGCCCCCTACCACTAAAACATTTTTCTCCTGGATTGTAGTTATTGTGTGACCCGAATCGTTTACCTCCATCTTATCTTTGAAATGCATATAATCCTGTTAACTCTCACTTTTCTGCCTTCTCCCGACTTTATGGTGAGATTTGGCTTTTAACTTTAGTTAATTTTGTCCAGAACTGTTGTTTCCTGTATATTCTACCTGCTCCTGTAAAGCGCTCTGATACCTCAGTGTCTAGCCAGCGCTATATAAAACCTTACAAATAAAATAAATAAATAAAATAAATGAGTTTTAATGACGGCGTTGTGAAGGCATGCGTGGTTCTGTCATACAACCTCGTTTAAGTCTGAGATGGCATTCTGGAAAACATCAGTGCACCAGAATTGCTTCCCACTTTCAGTATCTGATAATAAATAGGCAAACATTCAGTACCTAAACAGTGCAATAAAATAATTCTTTTTTCTCTGCAGTTCAGACTCCACTATTGTCCTCAAGATTTGAAATAAAATTCAGGAAATACCCTTTCCATTCTACCCATTTAATAGAGGGTTAACCAGGAACTGCTAGAATCTCCTTAGGAGTGCTCAGATGAAAAGTGAATGGTGCAGTGGACGAGAGAGCAGCACTAGTAGACACTGTCGACTAAAAAGAAAAACTTTTCATCCCATAAGTGATGCAGGAACCCATTTCAAAAAATAAATTTACATAGAAAGCGTACCTGTGTGTACTATTTAATTCCAACTTCATTGGTTAGTGAAATTTGACCAGTGAGCGCGAGTACTGATATGCGCGTGCGGGCACTATGCTGCGTGAACCTAAATCAGTGTGTATTTTACACTCAATCGTGCATAAGTTCCCAAAAGATGGTGTCAGGTGATGGTCTTGTAACGTGACGTGATGGCAGTCGTGACTAGAGCACCACGTAGTAAAGATAATACTAGGAGCGCGCGGCACGGACCGCTATTCAAACTGCTGTAAATCGCCGCGCCAGCTAGAACACATAAAGTTATCCAAAAAAAGCAACTGAAATTAATTCACATTCCAGAGAAAATGTTCCAGCTCACAAATAAACAATTATACGATAATCCAGCAATTACTCATTAGTCAAAGTCCTCCTTGATATTTCACAAGACCCGCAGGTCCTTGAGGCTGTTCTGCTCCTTGCCAAATCACTGTAGTAACAGTTACACAAACCGGCTCTTTAACTACCGCCCAATCTTCCAACACCTTTACATATGCCTCAGAATAAAGAACATTAACAAACATTCTATTATCTCATACTACACATTACTACTGAATCCTCGCTCACAGTAGCACATCACAGCCCCTGCCTGTCCATACCTCTGAATCCTTACTCACGGTTAGTTCCTCCCAGTCCCAGCACCTGCTTTTCATTACTACTGTATTCCCACTGACTTGTAACACCTCTTGTGTTGTCTTTACCTGCATCAGGCAATAAGCACGTCCAAGATCCACATTTAGGGTAAAAGGCCACTTTATTGGACAGGCAGGCAATTCACACATATCTTAAAATACAGATCATATACAGATCATATTTCACAAACATATCCCCCCTAACACCCTCTGCCCCTAAACAATATAAATTTAATTTTAATGTGGGAATAATTAATTATTATATTTAAAGATAAAACATGTAGTGTAAAGGTATTATTTTAATACTTAGGTATTAAAATTAATATTTAAAAAATTAAAAATAAATAATACAATTTTAAAATAATTATTTAAATGTATTAAAAGTGAAATGTTAAATATATATATTTATTGAAAAATTAATTAGTTGTAAAATTATTTTAAACTATTATTATAAAAAAGTTCCCACGCTTTTGAATTGTTTTCAATGGGAAAAATTGTCCTTCATTTATTTCCATAGATGAAGCTGTTTCTCCCGCGGAACTGAAAAGGAAGGTGTTAAAAAAGAAGAAAGGGGATCTTTTAAAAGGAAATGGAATAAGCACCCAGGTAAGGATAAAATGACATTATTTTACAAGTAATAACATACAAATAAGATGTATAGATAAAATAAATACATTAATGAAAATAAAGATCACATAGTTTCGTTCATTCTTTTTTTATTTCAAAAATATAGAAAAAAAGCATTTTTTATTTTGCTATTTTCACATATTTTACAAAACATTTTTAATGTAATATATTATTTAATTAAATACAATAAATAATTCAAAAAATAATATAATTAAATAGTCCGTTTTCAATATTTGCAGCATCAGATGACGTAAGCACGTAAACGTGAACGTAAGCGGCCATTTTGAAGAGCATCGATGGAGAAAGGAGCTGGAAGCTGATCTACGTCCAGGTAGGAAACAATTTAAACTTTATTTATACATGTTATGTTAAAAAAGTATACATATATTGTAAAGAAAGGATAAGGAGAGGTTGCGGTTTAAGAATGTAATGTTAAACTGGTAAAAAAGCATGTCGTAGATCGTGTTATTAGAGTATGCCTATGTCGGGTCTCAAAAAGTTAAAGTGAAAAGTTATTTGTGTTTAGAATTTGTTGCAAAAAAAAGAAAAAGATTTGTAATATAAATGTTTTATACTACGTATTTGTTTACGCCAAGCTGAATTTTAGAAAATATCTTGCTGTTTTTGCTCTACAAAAAAAGTCTGAAATGTGGTTAATCTACTATGGAAAAAAGCTTCTTTGATTTATTACTGATATTTTGGTTAGAAACACTTTTAAGATAAATAATTTTCATTGTTTGCGTTGTTTTTTAAAAGTATTATGGCAGACATAGTGAGGGTATGATTTGGTAGGAGGTAGTAATTGTTTAATTTTGACTTGGTTGGTCAGAAGAAATACAAAATTATTTCTGGGGAAAAAAGGAAACTAGCAGAGGTTGACATAGGGAGAATATGCTTTCTTAGGAGGTAGATTTGGATCTATTTATAAATAATGGAAGCACATTTCTGCATCAAATTGGTAAACAGCAAGGGTGACATAGTGAGAAAATGTTTTGCTAGGAGTTAGTACTTTATTAAGAATGCTATTATAGTACTGTCATATTTTTGCACTATGTTTTTAAAAAATCAAGAAGATGGATCTACATATTCAATCAACAAGGAGTGCAAAAGAGTTTGATTTTTCTTTATCGTGGTCTTCACCTGGATGCTGAATTTTTTTGGATTTAACAAATCAGAAGAATGATGGATTTTTTGGATTTTTTCGTTTTCTAACTATGTTTTTTTTTTTAAAGAAGATTTTTGGGACATGAAATACAAATTAGGAAAACATTTCCTCTTAGAAATTTTTTTAACAACTCCGTAAGGAGAAGAAACAGTGTAAGCACCCCAACCGTGTATGTACGACCCGTACCCTCACCCGCGTACGTATGGAGCGTACCCCCACCCCAACAGTGCATGTACGGACCGTACACCCACCCCAACAGTATATGTACGACCCGTACCCTCACCCGCGTCTGCATGGAGCGTACCCCCACCCCAACCGTGTATGTACGGACCGTACCCCCACCCCAACCATGTATGTACGACCCGTACCCTCACCCGCGTACGTATGGAGCGTACCCCCACCCCAACCGTGTATGTACGTACCGTACCCCCACCCCAACCGTGTATGTACGACCCGTACCCTCACCCGCGTACGTATGGAGCGTACCCCCACCCCAACAGTGTATGTACGACCCGTACCCTCACCCGCGTATGCATGGAGCGTACCCCCACCCCAACCGTGTATGTACGGACCGTACCCCCACCCCAACCGTGTATGTACGACCCGTACCCTCACCCGCGTATGTATGGAGCGTACCCCCCACCCCAACAGTGTATGTACGACCCGTACCCTCACCCACGTATGCATGGAGCGTACCCCCACCCCAACTGTGTTTGTACGGACCGTACCCCCACCCCAACCGTGTATGTACGACCCGTACCCTCACCCGCGTACGTATGGAGCGTACCCCCCACCCCAACAGTGTAAGTACGACCCGTACCCTCACCCGCGTATGCATGGAGCGTACCCCCCACCCCAACCGTGTATGTACGACCTGTACCCTCACACGCGTATGTATGGAGCGTACCCCCCACCCCAACAGTGTAAGTACGACCCGTACCCTCACCCCAACCGTGTATGTACGACCCGTACCCTCACCCGTGTACGTATGGAGCGTACCCCCACCCCAACAGTGCATGTACGGACCATACCCCCACCCCAACAGTGTATGTACGACCCGTACCCTCACCCGCGTATGCATGGAGCGTACCCCCACCCCAACCGTGTATGTACGGACCGTACCCCCACCCCAACCGTGTATGTACGACCCGTATCCTCACCCGCGTACGTATGGAGTGTACCCCCACCCCAACAGTGCATGTACGGACCGTACCCCCACCCCAACCGTGTATGTACGACCCGTACCCTCACCCGCGTATGTATGGAGCGTACCCCCACCCCAACCGTGTATGTACGTACCGTACCCCCACCCCAACCGTGTATGTACGACCCGTACCCTCACCCGCGTACGTATGGAGCGTACCCCCACCCCAACAGTGTATGTACGACCCGTACCCTCACCCGCGTATGCATGGAGCGTACCCCCACCCCAACCGTGTATGTACGGACCGTACCCCCACCCCAACCGTGTATGTACGACCCGTACCCTCACCCGCGTATGTATGGAGCGTACCCCCCACCCCAACAGTGTATGTACGACCCGTACCCTCACCCACGTATGCATGGAGCGTACCCCCACCCCAACTGTGTTTGTACGGACCGTAGCCCCACCCCAACCGTGTATGTACGACCCGTACCCTCACCCGCGTACGTATGGAGCGTACCCCCCACCCCAACAGTGTAAGTACGACCCGTACCCTCACCCGCGTATGCATGGAGCGTACCCCCCACCCCAACCGTGTATGTACGACCTGTACCCTCACACGCGTACGTATGGAGCGTACCCCCCACCCTAACAGTGTAAGTACGACCCGTACCCTCACCCCAACCGTGTATGTACGACCCGTACCCTCACCCGTGTACGTATGGAGCGTACCCCCACCCCAACAGTGCATGTACGGACCATACCCCCACCCCAACAGTGTATGTACGACCCGTACCCTCACCCGCGTATGCATGGAGCGTACCCCCACCCCAACCGTGTATGTACGGACCGTACCCCCACCCCGACCGTGTATGTACGACCCGTACCCTCACCCGCGTACGTATGGAGTGTACCCCCACCCCAACAGTGCATGTACGGACCGTACCCCCACCCCAACCGTGTATGTACGACCCGTACCCTCACCCGCGTATGTATGGAGCGTACCCCCACCCCAACCGTGTATGTACGTACCGTACCCCCACCCCAACCGTGTATGTACGACCCGTACCCTCACCCGCATACGTATGGAGCACACCCCCACCCCAACAGTGTATGTACGACCCGTACCCTCACCCGCGTATGCATGGAGCGTACCCCCACCCCAACCGTGTATGTACGGACCGTACCCCCACCCCAACCGTGTATGTACGACCCGTACCCTCACCCGCGTACATATGGAGCGTTCCCCCACCCCAACATTCTAAGTACATAGCGCACCCCAGGCCCCAACACCAGCACCTTCACCCAACATCGCGCATGTATGAGTCATACCAAGCCAGACACAAGGACAGCACTGTACAACTAAATTCCCGAAGTACACACCGTACAAACGCTAAAAACGCATGTACACAACCAGGACAAAGCAAAACAACACAAGAATACACCATTTGAATGGCACAAAGCCACAAAACATGTCCAACAAGCACAAAAACAACACATTCACTGACCTGCAACTGCCAAAATCCCAAACAGAGGCCCAAAACACAACCACTCCTTATAACACACCCACCCAAACTTCAAACACAGCCACACCCACCAATGGACCAATAAAAAGGGCCCACAGACACAAACCATGAGCCTTTGCAACAGACGCACTGCTGCCAGACCCCACAGACAACCTACAGCACCATACTTGAACCTTTACTACACCTTACACTTGCACACCTTCACACACCCACCTTCACAAACACCCCCTCATCACATTCACACACACACCTGCACAACCACACCCACACACCCACAACCATCCACACCCACACCCCTCACCATGGCCACTAAAAATAATCCAAAGTTCACTAGCCGAGAGTTGGAGGTCCTTGTCGATGAAATCCTCAGAGTCGAGCCACACCTCTTTGGAACATTGGTCAGACAGACCAGCATTTCAGAAAAAACAGCCATGTGGCAGACGATTGTCGATGCTGTGAATGCTGTTGCGGCCACCAGAAGGACCAGGCAGGAATGCCAAGCCAGGTGGTACGATCTGCGGAGGAGGGTCGGAGCCAAAATGACCGACGACCACAACCAGGCCAACGTCACTGGAGGAGGGCCGCCCCGCAGACGCGTACAATACCATCCCTGGGAGGAGAGGGTGATGGCCATACTGCCGGTGGTGGCAGTGGACGGATTAGAAGGACTCCGAGACCCGGGTGAGTACACAAAAAACTCACCTCACATGGGGGAAACGTCATCCACAACCAAACTCACAAACAGGCACGCAACCACCCCAAGCTATCGCATGACTCAACCACACTCCATGAACACGCACATGCCACTGGCGCCACCATGCCCCATGCACCCAGCTGGACAATGCCAAGTCACAGGCCACAGAAAACACCAACACAAGACACGGTAAGCCGGATGGCGGGAGTGTGGGCCCCAAAAATCACATAGTGCAACTCAGAAGCAGACAACAATGCCCCCTGCCCATATGGCCTAGGTCACAGCCAGACAAACAGTGTGTCCCCACACAGGAAAGACTTGCCAGCAAATGGTGGACGCCTTGCATTAACACATGGGGGTGACGGCACGTTTTTGCACATGACAGCAGATAATGAACAGCCAACACTGTGAAAGAGTGGCAGCACACACCACCACAGCAGCAGCGCAGACACAGACACTACACCCAATGGGTGCCTGGAGATCAGAAACAAACTCACATCAACAAGCCAAGGGCCATTCAAAGATCTGCAAAAAGTGTGTGCCTAGGAAGCTGGGCTGAGGTGACAGAGGGTGACACACAGAGGGAGGGAGAGGGGGACAGAGAGGGAGTGAGAAAGGGACACACAGGGAGCCCAATTCAGCCTTGGGGGTGTGGGAATGTCTGCTCGTCGGCAAGTGGACTGCGTGCATGTAGACAAGGGTGGCCAGTGCCAGAACCCCCCCTCTTCTCCATGGCAAAACACAGGGCCATGTCTCAACCTGTGCACGAGCACAACGCCAGCTACCTGCATTATCTAAGTGTGTGGAACCACTCCATGTGCCCACGTACAGTGCAACACAGAAGGCGCCAATGCATGGCTCGCCACACCTGCTCACTCCACTGCTGACTGCAGTCACAATTGACGCAGCAAGTAAGACTGTGCCACACATAGGTAAAGTCGCAAAAGCTGTGGCCAAGGGACATACCCATGCACAAGTGAACTGTGAGTGGAATGCAAGACATATCCAAATTCCCAGAGGAAATGTGCCAACTTAGAAACAAATGAAACATGGATGTTGCATGGAACAAAATTAACATTGTCTCTCTCACACACAGGTCAACATCGTGGATCACCCCCCAACACTGGGGGGGAAGACTCACAGGACCCGGCTCTGCGGGATGACGGACCCACCGGCAGCGATGACTCTCACCACTCTGTGGACGAACCCGACCCCGACCAACCTGGCCCCTCTGGTGTCCAACGACCTGCAGCACCTGCGTCAGGTACAACTGGGCCAACCACCACCCCCACTCCTGCCACATCCCAGGAGACACCCAGGATCCCTGCCCCACCACCACAATGCAGCCAGGCTGGCCAGGAGGGACACGGTGTACCGGGCACCCAGGAGGAGGCAGGCGACAACGCCAATGCCACCCCTCAGGGGTCCCGGAGACCCGATGTGCCCACAAGGGCAGGCCAGGTGCAAGTGGGCAGGGGTGGTGGGAGTGGAGGACGGCGGAGGCGCGAGCCTGACCGGTTGGCTGCGGAACCGGTATATTCCCATGTCAGAAACATCCTGGACACATACCGGCAGGACACCACGGGCATGGCCCAGGTTGTGTCCATCCTCGAGGAGATCAAGACCCAGCAGGCCCAGCAACATGCGGAGCAACATGCCTGTCTACTGCGACACCAAGGGTGGATGGAGGACAGACAGGCTGAGCTCGTGACGGTGTTCACGGGAATTCACAGTACACTCCGTCGGATAGCCGACAACATGGGCAACCCTCCCTGTGCCACCAGGCGTAGAACATCACCACCCACAGGGAGGGATCAGGAGGAGGAGGAGTCATCCGACGGAGCATCCCAAACATTGTCACGGCCTGCTTCTGAGGTCCCCGCAGGAGGGCGGGTCGTCCACGGAAAAGACCGTGAGGGTCAGCGCAACAGCACCATCTCCCAGGACACCTGGCCTGGCACCTGGCCCACTGGACCAACAGCAGCACAGCAGCAAAAGACATTCTCTGCCACATGGACTTGCTGGTCACTGTCTGACCAATGTTGACAAAGACTGTGGCATGGACTCTGAGGATTTTCAATGGCAAGGACACCAACTCCCCTAGTGAACTTTGGATTCCACACACCCGGAAAGCCCCTCATGTCATACCCTCCCACCCCCCACGTACCCCAACCAAAATAAAAAGTTACACGATAAAGAGATGATGCCTACATTTTGCATTATTACCTTACATGTGTCTTGTAAAGTCTAACCATGCCTGAGTTCTTATTTGACTTCAACCATCCACACCCTGGGGCCTGAGTCTGGCACAGGACACACATGGGTCACAATGTATTAGGCAAGACGGACATGGAGCACCATACACACCCGTGATGGGCCCAACCAGCTGAGGGGGTGGCCGCACAACCGTGCCGACAGACATATTGAGTACAGCGACAGCCATGCGCAGAGGTCAGGGATCATGTGGAGTGTCCTGGGGGGCACCCAGGTATGTGTGGACAGGTAGCAGAACCATGTCCTGCAAGCTTGAGTCAGGTGGATGCAGAGAATGGTGGCCTGGCCAACGTTGGATGCATGGGGATGGCACATGTCACAATACCCACACAGTCATGGACATCATGCACAATACACAGTCTAATCCCACACAAACAGCTTGCATCTTGCTACTCGACACATAGACACATAGCCACTATCACGGAAAACCATGCCAGACATGCCGGATGCATGTGCATGTACTCGACACATGTAAGGATGACAACATGCTAGGTCACAATTATGACTGGGGAAATACAACCATCACTGGCACCATCACTCCAGTGACACATCCACACACACCTCTGACTCACGTGGCATACATGCAGATGGACACACACATCGCAAAACATGCCACACGGGGACCAATGCGTGCACACACAGACACTGGTACTCACCACTAAGCAAAGAAGTCGCATATGAGCCGACTCCGGATGTCCTCTTGCATAACCACATCCTCCACATCACTAGCGCCATTGCCAAGCCCTTCGTCCTCCACGGGTGGATGGTCCTGATCATCTTGATCCAGGATGAGTGGCACAGCTTTCTCAACTGCCATGTTGTGCAGCATGCAGCAGACCATGAAGATTTTGCAGACCTTCGCCGGGGCATATGGGAGGGCGCCGCCGGTCTTGTGGAGGCATCTGAATCGGCTCTTCAGGAGGCCAAATGTCCTCTCTATCACTCGCCTTGTCCGGCCATGGGCGGTGTTGTAGCGGAGCTGGGCCGGCGTGATGGGGTTGCGGAAAGGTGTGATCAGCCATGGCATGTTGGGATAGCCAGCGTCCCCTACATGGAAACCACATGGACATAAGTAGGACAGGAGAAGCGGTTGTGCTGGAAGTCTACGCAAAATACAGGACAGACAGAGTGTACCCACCAACAACACATGCTCGTTCGTTGCGCAGCTGCGTCATCATTTCAGGCACCCTGCTACGCCTCATGATGTAGGCATCGTGTGCTGATCCTGGAAAACGAGCACAGACATGTGAAATCACCATGTTGGACAGACACACCACAAGGGCATTGATGGAGTGGTAGTGCTTGCGATTCCTGTACGCCACCTCCTGTGCCTGTGGTGGTACCAAAGCCACTTGTGTCCCATCTATGGACCCAATGACATGGGGCATCCCTCCCAGGGCATAGAATCCACGCTTGACCCCAGTCAACAGTTCAGGAGTAGGGAAATGGATGAACTCATCCAGGTGAAGCAACATGGCCTCTAAGAAATCATGCAGCACATGGCTGAACATGCTCTGGGACATGCCACCAACATGAGCTATGGTATATTGAAAGGTACCCGTGGCAAGAAAATGTAGGGCTGCCATTACCTTCAGCTTGGGTGTCAGTGCCGTAGGATACCTGTGCAGCGGTTGCAGGTGTGGTGCCAGCCTCGCCGTCAACTCCTCAATCAACGGTTGGGGGAAGCGGTAGCACCGGATACAGTCATTCTCCCGCATGTCAGCCAAGTCCGGAATTGGTCGGGGAAGAGGCGGCGCTCTGCAGTAATTTGGAAGTGACAAGGAAGAGTGAGTGCACTACAACAACAATTTTTTTGTACTGAGCACATGTCAATCTGTCAATACACATATGTGACATACGGAGTCAGGTATGTGCCACATGCCCTGGACACGTATGGCTGCCAGGTGACACTCCTACCAAGACCCAGCTACACACGGAGATTGTGAACCTCCACATGCCATGGCATGGGATTAGCTGTGTCCCAGTGTAAGTGAACAGCCAGACGCAACACAGGAGTGACATACATCAACACATCAGCAGAAGTAGGATGTCGATTTCAGAGACTGGTAGCGGAACACTGGAGCCACAGGTCACACAACATCACACTAGGACAGCCCACACACCTTGCCAATAAGGTGTACATGTAATGACTCACCACACATTCATTGAGAGGATGCAGACATGTCCTTGTTACGCTACTCCGTGTCCCATGCATACATACGCACCTCACATCCGATACCACATGTGGCCTGGTGTGCGTAACAGTGTGCCATGTCCATCTACACACAGACACATGTTGGTTGTTTGCAACAGCTGATGCATTTGAGGGAGCACCAACATCAAGCTAATGGGAACACCCCACACATACATGACATAGACACATCGTGCACCGTGGGTAGTCACATGTCTGGTGTGGTAACCCCTGTAGCGGGCATCAGGGGACACTTGCGTGTGTTGTTGACTGTGCCATGCCAGTGACGCTCATCCCAAGTGTGCAGTACGACATGCACACATGTCAAAGGAGTTAAGGGCATGCCTGGCACACATTGCACCGTCACACATAACATCTGTACACATCTCATCATACATCTGGTGCCCTCTCGACTCAGAAGTAATGTGCCACATCACAGCCTTTCACACCTGTGCCCCACACATGTAGTACTGCCCAGACAATGCCTTGATGTCCATCCATGGACAAGTATGTCAGCCCTATTCCTTCCTGTGTGCTGCCTGTCACCACTGTGATGTGTGAAAGGCACCGTACATTCGCTCAGAGGGCCTGTGTACGTTCCCTATCACTATGGGAGTGCTGCCGTATGTGTACCCATAGTGATAGTGAGCGTACGCACGCGTGTACGGTCCGTACCACTGTGGGTACGCATACGCGAGAACACCCATAGTGATAGTGAGCGTACAGGCGTGTGTACGGTCCGTATCACTATGGGTGTTCTCGTGTATGCGTACCCATAGTGATAGTGAGCGTACGCACGCGTGTACGGTCCGTATCACTATGGGTACGCATACGCGAGAACACCCATAGTGATAGTGAGCGTACAGGCGTGTGTACGGTCCGTATCACTATGGGAGTTCTCGCGTATACGTACCCATAGTGGTACGGACCGTACACGCGTGCGTACGCTCACTATCACTATGGGTGTTCTCGCGTATACGTACCCATAGTGGTACGGCCCGTACACGCGTTCGTACGCTCACTATCACTATGGGTGTTCTCGCGTATGCGTACCCATAGTGGTACGGACCGTACACGCGTGCGTACGCTCACTATCACTATGGGTGTTCTCGCGTATGCGTACCCATAGTGGTACGGCCCGTACACGCGTGCGTACGCTCACTATCACTATGGGTGTTCTCGCGTATGCGTTCCCATAGTGATAGTGAGCGTACGCACGCGTGTACGGTCCGTACCACTATGGGTACGCATACGCGAGAACACCCATAGTGAGACGGACCGTACACACGCCTGTACGGGCCGTTGCTATGCATTTGGGGTGCCCTAGGGCCCCGGTACGCACCGTACCTGTGTGTGAAACTCCAAATTACATAGGGGACACATGAGGGACAAGTATGAAGGCCTACATGCATGCTGGTTGTCATGGAGACCAAGTTTAAAGTTTGAATTTTTTTCAGCAGGTGCACAGCAGTAGTCAGTTTGAATGAATCTACTTTGTTGCAATGTGGTTCTGGAGGTGACATCATGCTCAAGAAAAAAACACAATAAGAACCCACTGACTGTGCTAGGTTTGAAGGGATTGGAGGAAACATAGGATGCAAATGTGAGTGACCAATCACTCTGTACTCCTGTGCATGAAACAGGCCAGCAAGGCAGATATAAGGCAGCCAGGTCCCATGAGGGAGCACTTGCCTGCACATCTCTGGATTCTACGAGCCAGCTGCTGCTACTGATTCCCTGGAACCATGTCAAGGTCTGTGGAGAGGGCACAGCCTTTCACCCTGGAGGAGAACCTGGCTTTGCTGGATGTGATCCTCCCACAGTACCCCATGCTGTATGGGCGACCAGGGTATCAGGTGAGTGCAGAGTCTACTAGCACAGACTGTGTCCCTTGTTTGTGACTATGACTTCTGGCATTGTGTCCAGGTGTGACACACATGCTATGTACTGTAGGGGGGGTCTCAGGGGGGGAATGCCTGATGTCTCCCAGCCAGTGCATGCTGTGGTGCATGTCTGCCGTCCTCACTTGCATTGTGTTTACTGTGACAATCACTGCATGGTGCATGCCACATACTGCCTGTCTTGTCCTCCTGGGAATGTAGCCTCTACAGTCCTCATTTTATTATGTGGTCAGCCCAGTGTGACAGGTGACTGTACCCACAGATGTGTGTTAGTTCTGTGTACCTGTGCTGAGAGTGTCCACATGATGTGTTCGTACCCTGGACATCGGTGTGTGTGTAAGTCCCCTGTCATGTGGGTGGGTGCATATGTGGAGTGTGGCACCCGGGCTGCATGAGGGATGGATATACCCTGCCCATGTGATGTGAGCAGGGAGCAGTGCTGTGTTTCTGACGTGCAGAGCCAGCCCCACACCTGTGAGCCCCCCCCCCCGTCTAGTGGCACATGTGCAGAGTGAGGTTTGTCGCTGCATTTGGCAATGGCAGGTGAATGTCCTGTGCCTGTGTGTGTCTGTGTACTCTTCCTCGGTTGCGTCAGTGGCCTGTGGCATGTGACTGCTTAGAGGTGCTGCACATTATCCTGGTGTACCTTCTGATGCACAGTGTGAGCCTGGATCATTGATTGTGTCGTTGCCCTCATTCCACCTGTGTACTTTCAATGGCACGTACTGCTTTTGCCCTTCCCCAGAGGATCATGTCCCTATGACAAAGGTGCAATGCGTTGGATGCATACCATGCCTTGTTGTAAACAGCAAAATAGTTCTAATATGTGTCTCTGTGACATGTGCCAGGTGTATTGATGTAGTGTCACTTGTTCATCCTCACAGGTAGGCGCCTCTGCCAAGAAGCAGATATGGATGAACGCCGTCAGTGCCGTGAGGAGGACGGAGGGTCGCAAGCGGCGCCTGGCCCAGGTGAGGAAGCGCTGGCAGGATATCCGGTGCTGGACGCGGAGGATCGCACGGGTCCTGCTGGGGGACTCACCTGAGACCCATAAGAACCGCGGGCGCCGCCGTCTGACCCACATCCACAAGCGTGTGCTGGCGGTGGTATTTCCAGACTTGGACAGGCGCTTGAAGGAGAAGCAGCAGCAGGAAAGGGGTAGGTACATGTGTGTTTGTTGTGTGTCACCAGCATATGTAAGTGCACAGTTGCATGGATACACTGCCAGGGTTTAAAGGTGCAGTGCAGATCCAGTTACCCACGGTATAGCGGTGCTCTCCTGCCTCCCTTCCCCTCCTTGCAATGTGTCCCCTGGTCTGTGTGTAGTCACTCCTTCACAAGGTTATCTAGACTGGCACTTTCTCCACGTGAACTATGCCTGTAGCATCATGTGTGGGGGTGGTGTGTAACAGGTTTTGGGACCTTGCCTGTGCCCTGTCCAGTTCAGTACTTGTGGGTTCCATGTCAGTTGGCACTGATGCTGAGTCCAGACATGGGAGTTAGTCTCTCAAGTGTCATGCCTTACAGCACGCATGTCCTATGTTGTGGCCTGTGACATGATGTGCATGAGTTTGCGATACGCATAGTGCAGGGATGGTGGCGTGTGTTGCAGTAATTCCCATTCAGGACCATGGAGTTGTGTGGCCACTACTGTCCCCTGGGGCATATTTTCCTAGGTGTCATGTGTGTCATCACAAAATGTGGACACTCTCAGTGTCTACAGCATAGGTTGTGCTCTGTGCCATTGTCCCCTGGCACCATGTATATTGACGTAAAATGTAGTACAAGTGTCCACTGTACAGCCTGACCTGATTTTCCTTGTTCATACTCACGGTGGCCAGTGCCTGTGTGTCTTGTTACAATCATCTGATGCTGCCCATTTGTACATGATTATTTGGACAGGCGCACCTTGGGTATTTGGTGTCCAATCTTGCATTCATCCAGCCCATGTGTATTTCACCCAGACTAAGAGATGTAAGTGCTTCCTGTGTCTCAACAAATTGTCTCATGTAGGGGGTGGTTGGTGCGGGCAAAGCCTACATGTCAAAACCTGATATCTCCTTGCTAGGTCTGGCCAGTGTGTGATGTTTGTCTGCACATGCACTCAAGGTGCAGTGAGCCAGTCATGGTGGGCATGTTTTCAGTATTACCTATGCAGCATGTGCCTCAAGTTCATGGATATTGTCCCTGCTCATCCCTATTTTCGGCAACGCTGTTTGGTGCAGATGCAGTGCTGAATTGTCCCCAGGGCCTGGCTCCTCTGTCAAACTCCATTTCATGTCATTTGCTATTGTGTCATGCTCTCCATAGTTTTTCAGTGGCATGGCGGGTCAACCAACTGTGTGTTGCATGCCCTACATCTGTACCTTGTTTTGTAGATGTTACTGATCTTTCTTTTCAGGCTATGCACTGTAACCTATGTAGATTGGACTCATGTGACATATGTATACAGGTGTATGATTAATTGCTGTCTCTTCACCTTGCCCACAGCATCGTCGGGGGACACGGAGGGAGACATGAGCACAGACGGAGCGGAGGGACCGAGCACCAGTGCCAGCGGTGACATCGTGCCTGGCACATCGAGTGGAACTGAGGCGGAGGAGAGTGAGGCCGAGGACCTGTCCACTGGCACGACAGAATATGAAGCTGACTGGTCCGAGGATGATCTGTCCGAGTGGGCGGAGGCTGCACCAGCTGCTGACAGCAGCACAGCATCTCTCCCCGCCCCCTCCATTGCCATCAGCCACCTCCCACTTGCTCGTGTCCCTTCCCAGCGTGCCCAGTCACCACATGTCTCCTTCCTGCCAGGCACCGCACCCCCTGCCCCTGTCTCCACTGCTGCCGCCAATGCCGAGTCTGTGGACATCCAGCGGCAGTTGCAGGTTGGTCAGGCTGCGATGCTTAATGTCCTCCATGGCCACAGCCAAGTGCTGCACAACATGGAGGCATACTTGGAGGGCATTTTCTCATCGCAGGCTGACCAACGCAACTTGCTGAGGTCCATTGAGTCGACACTGACTGCAGCAGTGGGTCTCCTGCAGCGCTACGTTCAACCCCCTACCCCTGACCCATCCACACTTCCCACTCCCATGCCTGTCCCACGTACACCCAGACGTCAGCATGCACCCACCACAACAGACACAGGCACCACACCAGCAGGGAAGGTCAAACACACACCTCCTGGCACGCACACACAGGGTGAAGTAGGCACACCCACTGGGTCGGGGGGCAAACGTAAGACACGCAGCCAGAGTGGGAGTCCGCATTCCACCCAATCCACTCCCTCCAAATCCCCTCCCCTCAGCTCTCCTGGCCACATATCCGGCAAAGACTCCTTCATGGCCGCTCTGTCCTTGAGCCCCACAGTGACACCACCCCGCAAGCGGTCAAGGGAGTCCCCGGTCAGGGTGGTTGAGTCCCCCCCCTGTCCACACCCTCCCCCAGTGGCGCTGCGACCCATCCCTCCGCCCCCCCCCCTCCTTGGGGCCTGTGGTTCCTTCGGGTGCAGGGGAGTCGCTGGAGGACCTTGCTAAGGTGTGCAGCGCCATCCTGGCCTCCGCCTTTGGCCCTGACCCACCCCCTGTGGTGGAGTCCTCCATCCCTGCACCCACGACACCTACCCTTCGCCCTCATGTCCCTGCGGTGCCTGGTCCTTCCCCCCCACATGATGCCCTCCCCGCTCTGGAAGACGAAGGAGTCTGAGTGTGCAGGCAAGCTAGGGGACACGCGTCCCACTGTGTCCCCCACCTGGATGTGAACTTTGGATTGCCCTATGGGCATTGTACATTTTGAACTTTCAAGGGACAAAACATTTTTTTGATGCTGAATAAAGCAATTTCTTTTTCCTTAGTACACTACTGTCTGTCTGGTATTGCTGTTGGTGGACCTGCCCCATTATTTTGGGTGGTGATAATGTGTTGGGTGTGTGGGAATTGTAGTCTTGTGCTGGTCATAGGGTGGATCCTGGTATCTGTGTGCCATGACAAGCTGTTGGCTACATAACTTTGTTCATGAACGCAGTTACTGCATGGTGTCATCATCCCAAGGTGTGTTCCTTCCTCTGTGTAACCTGACATCTTCCCAGCAGGGTCTTTCCAATATGTGGTGCTGAGCTGTGTCTACATTGGCTGGGTGTGTGACGGACTCGTTACACTTGGGCCATGCATGCTGAGTGATGTCTCCACCTGCATCATTCGTGGCGTGCTTGGTGGTCACTGTACTTGTGTATGTAGACTGTTGCCATGACTTCATGTGTACATGTTTTCTTTTTGGCGCTATGCATGTGTATACTCCCAGCCTCGCACACATGTGGTACATGTACTGCAGGATCTTTGTGCACCTGACTGACATTTGTGGGCATTGGATCTGTGGGTACTCCACCCTTTTCTGGCAGGGGCACTGCTGTGAGTGTTAGGCACCCACCCCTCCTATGTCTGGGCACTGCTGGGAGGACTCTGCACCCACCCCTCCTGTGACTGGGCACTGCTGGGAGGACTCTGCACCCACCCCTCTTGTGACTGGACACTGCTGGGAGGACTCTGCACCCACCCCTCCTATGTCTGGGCACTGCTGGGAGGACTCTGCACACACCCCTCCTGTGACTGGGCACTGCTGGGAGGACTCTGTACACACCCCTCTTGTGACTGGGCACTGCTGGGAGTGATAGGCACCCACCCCTCCTATGTCTGGGCACTGCTGGGAGGACTCTGCACCCACCCCTCCTGTGTCTGGGCACTGCTGGGAGTGATAGGCACCCACCCCTCCTGTGACTGGGCACTGCTGGGAGGACTCTGCACCCACCCCTCCTATGTCTGGGCACTGCTGGGAGGACTCTGCACCCACCCCTCCTATGTCTGGGCACTGCTGGGAGGACTCTGCACCCACCCCTCCTATTTCAGGATATGTGCGCTTAGAACATACACGGGTGTGGGTTCGCTCCATGTATACGAGGTGGGGGTACGGGTCGTACTTACACTGTTGGGGTGGGACGTATACGTACGCGGGTGAGGGTACGGGTCGTACTTACACTGTTGGGGTGGGGGGTACGCTGCATGCATACGCGGGTGAGGGTACGGGTCGTACTTACACTGTTGGGGTGGGGGGTACGCTCCATACGTACGCGGGTGAGGGTATGGGTCGTACATACACGGTTGGGGTGGGGGGTACGCTCCATGCATACGCGGGTGAGGGTACGGGTCGTACTTACACTGTTGGGGTGGGGGGTAAGCTCCATACGTACGCGGGTGAGGGTACGGGTCGTACTTACACTGTTGGGGTGGGGGGTACGCTCCATACGTACGCGGGTGAGGGTACGGGTCGTACATACACGGTTGGGGTGAGGGGTACGCTCCATGCATACGCGGGTGAGGGTACGGGTCGTACTTACACTGTTGGGGTGGGGGGTACGCTCCATACGTACGCGGGTGAGGGTACGGGTTGTACTTACACTGTTGGGGTGGGGGTACGCTCCATGCATACGTGGGTGAGGGTACGGGTCGTACATACACGGTTGGGGTGGGGTGGGGGTACGCTCCATACATACAGGGTGGGGCTACGGGTCGTACATACACTGTTGGCATGGGGGGTACGCTCCATGCATACGGTGGTGGGGGCACGTTCCGTACGTACACTGTTGGCATGGGGGGTACGCTCTATGCATACGGGGGTGGGGGTACGGGTCGTACATACACGGTTGGGGTGGGGGTACGGTACGTACATACACGGTTGGGGTGGGGGTACGCTCCATGCATACGCGGGTGAGGGTACGGGTCGTACTTACACTGTTGGGGTGGGGGGTACGCTCCATACGTACGCGGGTGAGGGTACGGGTCATACATACACGGTTGGGGTGGGGGGTACGCTCCATGCATACGCGGGTGGGGGTACGGTCCGTACATATCCGTACCCACGCTATGGAATGCTTGTGCGGGCCGTACCCAGGCCTTTGCCACGTGGGTACAGCCGTCCCGCCATTGTTGGGGTGACGTAGGTGTGGGCATGGTACGACTCGTACCCACGCTCTTAAGGCGTGGGTACGGGACGTACCTGTATTGTTGTGTTGCCGGTTCGCGTCGTCAAGCACTTCCGTTGTGGCGGACGCTGGCTTTGCTGGACACGCCCCCACCCCTCCTAGTGACCAGGGCCTGGGGGTCAGGTATGTCCAGGGCATGTGTGCTGTGTGACTTTGGTGGGGGTTTTGTGGCCTGCCCCTGCTCCTGCCCCCCCCCCTTTCCCCCTCCCTTTGTTGTTCTGACCTTCTGCGGCGTCTGCGTCGTAACCTGTAGAGGAGGTCGACTGCTATGAGGGCCGGGATGACACGTAGGTTCGGGTCCATATCTGTCCGTCGCGTACAGGTACTCCTTGTTCGCGTCGTCCTGATTTCCCGGCAGTTTTTGGCTGCCGGAAAATATTGTCCGTGCGGGATGACGTCGGTGCGAATTGTACTTCCTGGTTCGTGAATGGCAGGCTGCGTGCGTCCCGACGTCACATCGGCGCTTTCCCGGATCACATTTGTATGATTATTTTCGTCGGTCGGGGTTTTGTACGATTCGTACGGAAATGGTATTTCCGTGCGAATCGTACTTCCATGTTTGTATATTGTTACGACCGGGTACGCGTTGGACGGAGAATATGCTCCGTCCGACGGTTCGTACCCGGTTTTTACGGGATCGTGATCGGCACCATAGTGTATGTAAAATGTTTGTTTTTACGAATAATTATTTTCTTAATTAGTAATATATTGTAAGTTCATTATATTTAATAATTCGTTGCCTGTGTAAAATTTTCAAAATTGAAAAATAATTGAGTCTTTTTTTTAATACTCGAGTATTAATTTTAATACTTGAGTATTAATTTTAATAAATGCTTTGCATTTCATTAAATTAACGTTCAGTTTTTCTCTACATTTTAAAACACTTCCCCACCCAAAAACCCCTAATTTCCCTGCATCCCGTGCCAGGTTTTATTTTACAAAAAATAAAAAATAAAACATTATTTATGCGTTGTAAAGTTATGCGTTATAATTGAATTCGTTGTAATAGCACTTTACTACTAATAACACTATCTCGCGTTGTAACAGTATTCGTTGTAAAAACATGCGTTGTAAAGGTATTTGCGTTGTTAAAAATGAGTTGTAAATCCATGCGTTGTAATAGTATGCGTTGTAACGTCATACATCCTTCAATTTCATCCTCTGATAAATGCATGTCTACCACCCCGCTATTCCCTACACTACCACCCCTCATACTACCACTTGGCTGTTCCCCATCACCTATACCCCCATAATAAGTTTTCCAGTTTAAAGCTTCTTTGTATTTAGCAACTCTTTGTGTGTCCAACGACGTGGGGAATTTTGCTTCAAATTAATCATATCATGCGTGCTTTTTTGAGGAGATTCATCTCACGTGCACTGGATGTTCTCTTTGCCTGAAACATGGAGTCGCCTTTTTCACTGGAAAATATAGGAGACAAAACCCTGACAGATGACATTTTATTTAATATTTCGACATTTTTAGGCAGTTTTTTACCAAATATGCAAATATCATTATTTGTCACCAAAACCTGTGGCTCCTGTAAAGCAGGGCTTTGTATTTGCTGAATTTGCCCACTAGGTAGAGTATTTTCATTAGTTACCTGAGCCAACAGTTTTGTTTGCAAAGGAACACCTCTTTTCCTCCTTGTTTTGGTATTTAAACCACTAACAGGGGCCCTGCGTTTGCGTGGCCTGCCCCTCCCACTTTTCCCCCTGGCAGACGAGGAAGCAGGAGGGGACAGAGAGGCATGCCGCTTAGGAGCCGGCGAAGCACCTGTCAGCGAATGATTTATGCTGACAGATGACGCTGGGGAGACTTCACTGGACAAACAGGCAGTAAACGCTGCCGATACCCCGCCCGCCGGCGGCCTCTTCCATTGTTCCAGCCCCACCCACGCCTCAAGAGAGCACACCGGGAACAATGAGGTCTTCGTGCCCTGCCGCGCATAAGGTGCGTAGCGCTTCTCTCACAGAAGCAGCCGCGTCCATTATTATCGGGAAAAAACAAGCTATGCTATAAGTATATAAATTAATTTTCAAAGCGACCCACGTTTGCCCTACCTTGCCTCACGAAGCGGTAAGCGCCACAGAGAGTTCTAGACCCCCACGCTAAAAACCGCCGACCAATAGGAATTGCCTGTAAGTCCTTGGGCCATACTACAGCCCGAAGCTGCCCGAGGGTGGACAATCTGCGATTGCCACCCCCAGGAGCCCTCATTCTCACTCATTTTAGCACCTTCTAATGCCTCCCTGTTCCTGTCACTATATCCTCCTTACTGTAGCAGCTCCCAACCTATCCTTACCACTGCATCTGCGCTCATTGTAGTGCCTCATGTTTTTAGTTCTCGCCTGAGCCAGCGCATGCATGCGCTGTCTCGGCGAGACATTTGGTAACTGCGTATTCAAAGTGCTACCCAAAGGCTTTTTCCAGCCACCAGAGAGCGGTTACGCGCACATGAACGTGCACAGGCCATCTGACTTTCTGTAATGGCTCATTAAGCCTTACAGCGCGTGAATCCCCTCCTCTACCCCCTCCCTTCTCCCACTCTCTCCTCGTCAGCTTCTCTTATTACAAGCTTCCCGCTTGCACGGCAAATGCTTGTTTAACTAAGAATTCAGAGGTATGAATACTAATTTATTTGTCCACTAGATGGCAGACCAACGTAAGCAATGCTCAAACGTAATTTGTTTGTCAACATGAGTTGCCAACAAAATCTGCATTTTCGTACCGTTTTTGCGCGTGGGAATAAGCCATGCTTTAGAGGGGATTCTTAGACTACGTCATGATGCCCTTGCCACGACAAAGTTAAATAAATTAACACATCGCATTTTGAGCATCTGCATAATGCCATGGCCTTATTTCATGTTTGAAAAAGGTACTTAAATAACCTTCAGAAAATGCCGGGTTCCTTTCGTGGCAAAAAGAGGCTTTTCCGTGTTCCAACAGATTGGTTCATACAGTTTGGCACCGACTCCTGAACATTCAAGGTTTATGTTACAAAGCATTTGAATTATGTGACCACATATGACATATAGGTTTTGCTACCCACAATATATTAATACATAGGCAAAAACCGTTATTCACACTGTCCTTGGCTCCTGGTTCCGAAATGAGAACATATGCAGGTGACACGATGTGCCACGGATCACACAATGTGCTCTGGTGGGGAATCTCAGATTGGAACATAGGGCTCCCGAACAGCCAGTACAGTCAGTCGAAGTATCAAAGGACGCCTTTTTCACTGGTGCATAAAACAGGGCAACTAATTTTGCACGATTTTGACGGGCAAGGAATGGGGGCAAATATATTTTTCTGTGCTCCATATTATATACATATTTATATAAAAGGGGCAAAATGGTTTTAACAACCTCGAAAAATATGTGTAACCATTATATTGCATTTTATTTTAAAAGAGTGACATATGCATTCAAATGGACGTCCTAGTCTTCGAATAACCCTATAAAACAAACAGAACAGACTAATTTTCACTCCGGGGCACTGAGTGCTGAATGAAGGGCTGGGTGAATCTGGATGCAATGACAGAAGAAGCAAAATATCAGTCGGGTGGCACACTATTCTAAGCACAGATTTTTCGATTTATTGCTTTTAAGCCATGCCCTTAATTGCATCGGTCACGCCCCTTTGATAAACTCCCCTAGTTTTTTCATTCAACTTAAAGCCCGGGTCTTCACGCGCGGTCGGGTGCTTGGCGCACATAGCCTTGGTTGCTGCGTACAGAGACCTTACTCTGCCGCACATAGAGGAAAATTAGAGGGAACATTGGTTACAGTGCTCCTACCCTCCTATTTCCCACTTTTTTCGCCCTTTTTCCCCTTACCCGCTTCAAGGGAATCACAAAATGGCGGCCATCACTTCCTCCTTCTATGAGACTCTAGACAATACCTCATATATTTTCCGTACCCAGGATTTTCACACAAACCGGGTCAGTAGTTCATCCTAGTAGGTATAAAAACATGCTGACACTACTTCCACAACTGTACTGCAGCGGCCAGGGCACATGACTTCACAGCATAAGACACACAGTGTGGGCTCACGCTTTAATACTTGAGTCGCGCACAAGCTCACCTTAGAAACATCACACACTAGCCAATAACTCACTTAATTTTCGTAGCCTAGAACTTTCACACTGGTCGGTATGATTAGTTCACTTCGCACTCCCTCTATAGCACACCCTAAACACGTCACAAAGTTTACAGTGCTCCTACCCTCCTCTTTCCCACATTTTTCACCATTTTTCCCCCTTACTCACCTCATCAGAATCACAAAATGGCAGCTAACACTTCCTAGTTGCAAACGCTCGCAGCGCTCACAGCCAATCAGCAGCAAGCTTGTGCTCGTAACGCCTCAGCCAATCAGATGGCAGAATTCACAAATATCGATATCTGTAAATTTCGATATTTCTCAAAAACTACTGAACGGACTTACACCAAATAAACAAAAGTGTGCTGTCTAGACCAAGACCCTTCTCCCGGCCAAATATGGGGTAATTCCATTCACCCGTTCGACCTGTAGCCTTGTCTAAAGTTTCCTATGGAAATTAACATTAAAAACACGTTTTGGGACCCCCCTTATTCTCGGCCCCCCCTTCACGAATCACCCCCAAACTTTCAACATAGGAGCTGATCTCAACAAAGAATTTGTTTTGAGAAGTTCACGAAGATTCATCAATCGGCGCAAAAGTTATTGCAAATAGAATGTTGCCATTTTCCGCCAGTAGGTATTATATATATATATATATATATATATATTCACTGAAAAAACCATGGGTTTCACACACGTTATAGTTAGGAATTAGCATTTAAAAAACCTTAGAAATTCAATGAAAAAACCAAAGGTTTCACACATGTTATAGTTAGCTGGACATTTCACTCGTAAAAAACCAATGAAATTCCCCTGTTATAGTTAGTTCAGCTAACTATAACTCGCGCGCCCGCAATGCACTACTGATGACGTCACATATTACATCACTCATGACATGGTCAGTGACATCACTCATAACATCACTGATGACATCTCAAATGACATCACTGATGACATCATCCAGTGAATGTGTGTTTTTCTGAAAATTAAATATGTTTTATATATGTATATCTCAAGGTCGATGGAAGAATAAATGAGTATATAAGTGTCTAAATTGATGATTTGTTTCTGAAAAATTGATTGTATAACTGACTGATTAAGTGTATCTTTTTGAATACATGGCTTAGTGAGTAATGTTTAAATGTGTAAATACCTGTATCAGTCTCTCACTTTGTATATAAGTGGCTGCATGGGTTGGTGAGTAGCTACATGAGTGTCTATATAGATTAATAGTTGGTTTTTTGAGTATCAGTATAAGTGTCTGAGTGTCTTCATGGTGCGGTGGGGGGTATTACGTAGTGCATAGATGCATGAATGAGTGACTCACTGTTTGTATGTGTTGAAGACAGTATGTGTGCAGGACTGTATGGGTGGATGAGTGTGTGCATGGGTGTGTTAGTGAGTGAATGACTGTCTGAATAGTGTCTTCATAAGTAACTACATATGTTTTAATCTAGTATATGTGACTATTGGTGTTTATAAGTGAGTATATGTGAGAGTGAGAGATTGGAAGAGTTCCTGTATGAATAAGTATGTGTTTCTATAAGTGATTGTTAAAAAGACTAAGTATGTGTAAGTTTCTGTAAAAGTAAGTGTGCTGGTGTGTGTATAACTGTATATGCAAGTAAATGGATGTTTGATTCTTTATTAGCATGAGTGACTATGTGTGTGAGTAACTCTATGGATGAGTGGGATTGTGTTACAGGATGTTTAGGTGTATGAGTACATATGATGTGTGAGTACATGTATGAGTGACTGTATAGGATTGTTGGTGGATGAGTGGATGAGTGGATGATATGTGGATCTTAGAATTACTGAATAGGTTGTTGTAACTGTTATTGGTATGTCCATTGTTTTGAAAATTTTGGTCTCTATTTTTGAATGTTTGTATCAAAGGTTATATTAGGGTGAGAGGAGGTCTACCACTCTGTCACAAGGATAATGTCATCAGTGATGTCATTTGAGATGTCATCAGTGATGTCATGAGTGATGTCACTGACCATGTCATGAGTGATGTAATATGTGACGTCATCAGTAGTGCATTGCGGGCGCGCGAGTTATAGTTAGCTGAACTAACTATAACGGGGGAATTTCATTGGTTTTTTACGAGTGAAATGTCCAGCTAACTATAACATGTGTGAAACCTTTGGTTTTTTCATTGAATTTCTAAGGTTTTTTAAATGCTAATTCCTAACTATAACGTGTGTGAAACCCATGGTTTTTTCAGTGAATTTCAAAGGTTTTTTAAATGCTAATTCCTAACTATAACGTGTGTGAAACCCATGGTTTTTTCAGTGAATTTGCAAGGTTTTTTAAATGCTACTTTTTTTTTTTCTTCTTTTTTTTTTTTTACATATTTTTATTTTAATTTTCTATCCTTTTTTAAAGACTATGGTTAAATTTTTAAAATTCTACAATATGTTTTTTTTAACATATTTTATAAAATAAACAGGTAAAATTTATTAGCAATACATTTTTTCCTTTTTTTTAAATTTTTTTTTAGTACGCGTACCGTAAGCTTACGGTAAGCGTACGGTTTACGCAATGTCCGTAATTTATTTACGCTGTTTGCGTATAGTTACGCAATTTGCGTAGCCGCGCGTACTCCGCGTGGGGCGCGTACGCGTGTACGCTACACGCGCACGTTACGCGGAAGTGTCGGGGAGTGACTGTTATGCGCATGCGCGCAAGCGCGTGTCTTTTTTACGCGCATGCGTACTTTTGCCGTAAGCGTATCGTAAGCGTACGGTAGGTCATGTGATCATGAAACACAACTTTTGATTGGTTGAAACTACTTTCAGTTCTAGAACTCTCCTACACCACACCCATTCCTCTCATTTCTGCTTGTGATCCCTTAGGAGAAGGAGCTGGGTTGTCTTTGTGATACGATGGCAGAACAGCAGAGCTCTTCTGAGAGTGAGGCTAGCAGCACTACCTTGAGGCAGAGAGCGAGGAAACAAAAGACCTCTTACGTATGGGAGTATTTTACTTTTCCAGAAGGCCAGCAAAAGGTAAATGCACCCTTAGTGACTTGCAAGCTGTGTAAGCGTGTACTTTCAAGAGGTAATCCTGACAGGAAGTATTCCTTTGGGAATCACACCATGATGAGACACCTTAAGGATGTACACAGAAGGACACATGCTCGACTTACTGAACGTAACCCTTCAGTAAGTCAACCAAGCACATCCACAGCAGCTCAGCCTGGACCATCATCTGCAGAGCCGAGTCCTTCTTCTGCAGGTCAGGTGAGCCCTTCATCTGTGGGGGGAGCATCTCCTTTTTCTGATCCTCTGGAAACTAACCCTCGGTTTCTGTGGGTTGATATACGGTGCGCCACTTGTCATGATCTAATTTGTCATAGGGAGACCAGTATTTCCCTAGTGAACAATAAAATAGATCAGCACACTTGTCGTACCGACTAATATTCCCACTCTTTCTTTCCTCTGTCCCTGCATGAACACAACGGCTCTTTTAAGAGCCAACCTTACCTTTCATCTATTTTTTATATATTTTTTTTATAACTTTTTTTTTTTTTTTACCGTACGCGTAATTTTTTTTTTTTTTTTTTAAAAACACTAAAAATCAATTATCACATTACAAGGTCCTTGAGAGACTACAATTAAAAACTGCAAATGTGATTGTAGAGAAGTGGAAAAAAGGGACCATGACATTATTGACTTACCATACCCACTCAAAAAAAGATTTATTCATTTAATTTTTTTTTTAATTGCTTTAAAAATGGTTCTAGTTTTCGAAAATTTTCTATCTCAATCTGAAAAAAAAGAAAAAAGTATTAATATTTAATAAAACATTTTATAATACAGTACACATATTTACATATTTTTCAAAAAATATTTTTGCCTTTTTTTGCTGTTTTCAGAAAATATTGCATTTCACTATAAATTGTGAAAGCAACTGCATTCATCATTTAACAGCAGGCAAAAAAAAAATTAACAATTACAAAGATTGTTTTTAAAAAAGCCCACAATCTCTTTTTGCATAAACATAACTTTATAGAAATGCATAATATTATATATAATAATAATATATGTCAAATAACTCCACAATACATCTGGTTCCATTTCCTTTAGGCCAAATAGTAATTTTAAAATTCTTTTTTTGTTTAATTTCCAATGGTAATCCAATAAAAAACAAAAGTTTAAATTGTACAGATGTCACCGATTCTCTGTAACATTTTGGTTTCCGAAAGATTAATTAATATTTAAATAAGTCCACAATAGAATTGTTTACTTTTCCGCATGGCCAAATAGTAATTTTAAAAATCTTTTTTGAAAAAATTTCCAATGGCAATCCAATAACATTCCAAAATTTAAATTGTGCAGATGTTACCGATTTTTTCTAAATTTTTGGTTTTCCAAAGTTTCCTTAAAAAATGGAAAAATTCCACATTACAATTGGTTACCTTTCCATTAGGCCAAATGATAATTTGTTAAATCTTTTTATTTGTAAATTCCAAATGGTAATCCAATAAAATGGTAAAATTGTTTTGTCCAGATGTTGTCAAATCTCTCTAAAATTTAGGTTTCAGGAAGATTAGATAGGAATTTGCTACATCAAAAGGCAAACGTTGCTTAAAAATCAATTGGGAATCATTACACAGTGTCCAGCCTTTTTCACATTTAAGATAAATTGTGTAATGACCAGAAGTTACAGTAGGTCCATCATGGAAAATTATTGCAACTGTTACAAAAGTTTTTCCTGAAATTGATAATTGCTGTCCTGTAAACTTCTTTATTAAAGTATCCAATTTTGAACCATCTGCTCTACATCGTTGCATCATTAAAATTACATACTGTCTGTATTCCTTTAAAATTAATGTTGAAAACATGTCAGATTTACACTCACCGCATTGCATGCTATGATTAGCATCTTTAACTAATTTAGCAAAAGTGACTGTTTTACTCTCTGGCAATGTTAAATAAATAAACCTTTCAGAATCAACATTAGAGCCACATATATTATAACAGTTTTCACAACTATGTTCCCATTTATAAGAGAGACCAAATAAATTTTCAATGTTAACCCCTTCTTCTTCCAGTACCTGAAGAAAATAAATCAAGAATTCCTGTGCGTCTTGCTGTACATTTTGAGAAAACTGTGTTCGTCCTGAACATACATCTAAAACTTTTCTAATTTCAGTAGCACTTTCTATTTGAGTTTTATCATTACTCAGCTTTTCAAAAAGGAGACTCAGCACAGTACAGAATCTTTTTTCCCTGATTTACTATTATCTGCTCTTGCAAACTTTCCAGATAAAATGCAACATTCAGCACTACATTAGCGTAGCAGTTGACACCAGAGCTATTTTCAAAATAACATCCTACAACCTGTTCTTCATTTTCCTTATTCTTTTTGCTTGCAATTACATCACTCCTCTTTTTTTTCCTCCTCTCTACATCTTCATTACAGATATTCTCATTTCTCCTTTTACGAGAAACTACACGTTTCTCCAACACAGGATACTGACCTAAATGAGGAGCATAGCTTCTTCTTAATCTATTATACTCCTTTACACAATTTGTATCAGCACTAACTTTTGAATCATCAAAGTCTATCATGAATAAACCTGATAATGTTTTCACTCGTGACAAAGCAACATATGCCATACCTTCTTTGAACACAGTTGAACCAATGTTCACAAATGCACAATCTACAGTCAATCCTTGAGACTTGTGAATAGTTACAGCATATGCTAGCGAAAACGGAAACTGCTTCCTACGTACATATAAGTCTTTCACAAGCATGAAACGAACTGTACAACGACAAATGTCTTTAACTTCTTCTATCTGATCAAATTTTATTTTTAAACATTCAATTCCATCTTTTTTCTGATAATTAATAAAACCCACAACTCTTCCCATAGCTCCATTACCTAAACCTTTTTCAACATCCAAATTTCTCCTTAAAAATACTCTACAGTTCATGCAAACATATAGATTTTTTTCTAATCCAGCTGTTTTGGAAATCTTCTTCTCTAGTGAATCCAATTTATTTTTCAGTGTGCCTGTTAATGTGATAGTAATTCTTCCATCCTCAATTTTGTCCACTGCTTCCAATTTCCTGATATCTTCCTTTTCCAATTTCAAAAGCTCCTCATTGAATATTGAGCATTCACGTAGAGTTGGCATTAAGCAGATGACACTTTTGTTTTCTGCAATGTTCTTGTATATCTTCTCTGCAACTATTTCTTCCTTTGGAAATAAATTATGTAGCAGCCGAGTCTGTAATGCTTTTTTGCCAGCTTCTGTGAGTAGTCCAATCCTGATATCTTTCAGAATACTTCCATATTCTTCATCGTTTGCTTGCCTCATATTAGTTGTAAGTTCCTTGTACTCAAAGAAGGACCAAATATTTGTATTACCGATGCTTCCCAATGACTTCTTCGTGTCTTCATGTGTCACAGTATTAAACACTGGTTGTCCTTTAACTGGAGTAAGTTGCAAAAGATCTCCAAAAACTATGACGTGTTTTCCTCCAAATAACACGTCATAGTCTGACTTCAGAATTTGCTGCATTCTTAAATGCACAAAGGCAAGCATTAAGTTCGATACCATGCTCACCTCATCAATAATGAGAACTTGCATCTTCTTCAATACTCTTGAAACTTCCAAGCATGCTTCTCCAGTTAGCTTGTTGTATTGTATTTTGTTCTCATGCTCCACTGGTAACATTAGCAAACGATGTAAAGTGATTCCTTTTATGCTATATGCTGCTAACCCAGTTGGAGCAGTAACCACACAAGACAAAGTAGAATCCGTTTTTTGCTGTAGGTAGCTTCTGATGACTTTTATTAGGAAACTTTTTCCAGTTCCAGCTTGTCCGCTTACATACATCCTGATTGGATGAAATGATGTGCATGAGCACTCTTTTTTTTCATGTAGAAATCCGTGATCAATTTTGTTTCTGATCTCTTCATAAATTTGTTGCTGCTCTTCGTTCAGTTGTCTTTCCAAATTTTGTAAGTCTATAAATTCTCCTTGAGCTTGATTCATAGCCGTTTCCACTTCATTCATGGCTATTGATGCTTCATTTTCAACGATTGGTTGTCCTAGGGGATCTTGACTGAGTGTTCCTGAACTTTGGCTGTCCTGAGAACTGTCTCTAGCTATTTCTGCTGCAATTGTAGTTTCCTGTTCAATTTCTTCATTTAACATTTGCAGATAAGTTGTGAATGTATTGCATTGTATGCTGTCTTTGCAAGCATTAAAAGAATCTTCATAGCTTTGAAATTCTCCCAGTAGTTCATCCTCTGTACGCCATGGTTTAAACAGCTGTAAAAGAGCCAAGTAGTAAAATTCCTTTTTGTCAGTAGTGTCGCAACTCAGCTTCCGGTGATTTATCAAACTTCCTTTTGTTTGCTTCACCAAACATCCTTCCTCACCAATGACTTTATATTTTCCATTGTTGATGTCTTCTGCGGCTTTCCGTGAATAAATGTAGTTCTGCAGCACTTCATAGAGACACATGTTCTCCAGATGATGACTTCTCTTTGGGTAATATGTGTCCAACATGTTTGATTTCAAAATATCTGTACTTTCTGGGTCATTCTCGGCCAAATATTCAATTTCGCCAACAGATTTCAGTACCCGATTTCTCATTGCTGCAAGGCCTAAACTTGCCCAAATTATTCTTCTTGATTTTGAGTAGAGACTTGCAGAAGATAACCTATCTGAACATTCGTAGGATCCAATTTTTCGATGCGATAACATCTTCAAACTGAAACTGTACAGCTTCTTACTGACAGTTTTCTCGTGAGAAATCTCTTCCCACATTTCCTTCAATTCTGTTTTTTCTGATTTTGTAATGTAAGACGTTACATATCGAGCAACAGCAATGGAATTGTCAGCTACATACTGTATATCCATGTTAGCGTTCCACATGGATAAAATCACTGGGTTGTAGTCATTTATATTTTTTGATTCTTCTTTTCTTTTAAGGTTGTAGGTATTCTTAGGTGATTTTCTTGTGATAGTATGTCTCACAGATGACATAAAACTGTTAACTCTTCCATTTGAAAGAACAGGTCTAGGAAATCCAAATCGACATTTAGTGTAGTATTTATCTTTGCTCTTGTATTTCCGTCGACAGTATTTTCCACACCGATGACTTTGGAAATGTAAAACTTGCTCCTTTAACTTTTTCTCTTCTGTGCTTTTTGGTATAGCACATGTTGCATATTCTTCAATGTAAGATAACACTGCTTCATCAGTATCTGTTCCAAACTTTGGGGCATCCTTGATCCACAACAGCATATGAATATGAGGAGCACCTCTTGCCTGGTACTCTTTTCTCCCAAAGAAATCCACTACTTCTCCTAGAGGTGGATTTTTTTTATTGCAGATGAAGGACATCATAGCCTCAAATCTATGATTGAAATATCTGCAAACATTAACCGGATCCAATGAGCACAGTTCTCCTGCTGTCTTGTATTCGATGTTTTTAATGTTTGAATTTGCCTCTCGTAGAAAATCCAGTAAATCATCCCAAGCGTACTCGGCACAGCTTAGGGTAAGGAACCATGTTGGAGTTCCTAAATTCCGTAACATGCATTTTAATTCACCATGGCGTCGGTACCAATATTCATTTGTCCCACGCTGGCAAGCCATCAGATTGATCAGTTGTGTTTCCAAATGATCATCTCGGTGCTGCACTTTCTCCATAAAATCCTTAGCAGACACATTTTGTAAATGTACTCCACTTTTTAAAATGTGATTTACTGCATAAGACAGTGCAGACAAGTCGCTTTCAAATAAAAGATGGAACAAATAAGGAATACTTTGTCGAAATCTGGGATCTTCAGCATATAGTCTTGTAGTCCGATACTCAGAAGCTGGAATCTGTTCCGGACGTTCATCGTATCGTCCTCCTTTTCCTTTAGGAAACAGCTGGGGAAAACATCGAGCTTCCAAGCTCTCCTCCCATACACTCACGGGAGTTCCTTTTGCTTTCTTCATCTGAAATAGATCAATATTGTCTCCCATAACTTCTTTTGAATGAAGAGGATGTATGCTAAAATGTTCATAAATTTCTTCTTCCTTTGACTTGTCCACTTTTTCAATTTGTCCAGTTGGTGTTTCTGTGTCTTCTTGTAAATCTTCTTCTTCTTCTTCTTCTATATAAATTGATTCATACCATTTGTTATTCCTTTTCAAATACAAATTTGCTCTTTGTACTTTCCGTACATCTACCAGCTCCTGCCAAATCTTCTTATTCTTTGTAGGTACACCATTAACCAGAATAATTAATGGTTCAGTTTCCAAAGTATCCGCATCAATAGTTTCCATATTTTTTTTCAAATCCAAGGGCAAATACACCACTCTACCTTTTAAACCTCTCAGTAAATCTGAAGGAGGTAATTTACCAGTTTTGGGCTCCATACGTACTATGGTCTGGAACGGATGAACACATTGAATGAGTATAGACTCATATGTATTTAATTCAGAAAGTTCAGCAGGAATAGCATCCAATTCTAAATTATTATGTACAGCTCTGGTCGGCATTCTATTTTCCTCTAACTTGTTGTAACAGTATTTACAAATACGCTGAACTTCACCCAATTCAAAACAATTTTCAAGAAATATATAGGTGGCAAAATCCTTCCATTTATAATTATCTTCATTTTCACTCTTTCTGTAGAGATCAACATACCTGGTTTGTTTTCTATAATGAGTTCTGCGGCAACAAATACAAGTAATATTTGGTCTTTCATTAGAGATTATTGCAAATTTTGTTATGTGATCATTAAATGTCTTACTTACAGAGGGTTCTACATTTTCTTCCACTTCTTCCTCATTTACTGTGTCCTTCTCTGCACTGTTTTGTTCAGGACCAAAGTAACAAAACTGAATTTCATCAACAACCTTCTCTACATCTGATACCGTTCCACAGAACAGAGCCCTATTCAATTCATCTAACTTTATTGCTGGACTTTTAGCAAAATACAACCGTCTCACAAACTTTCTCATTTCAGTATGATGAACAGCCAGCATCCTAAAATGATGGAAAACACTATTACACACTTTTCTAGATAGACAAGCCAGAGAATGACCCTGCAAACCAGTATTCTCTCTCACTCTGCATGGATCTAGACTTTGAAGCACCTTAATCTTCTGTTTCACACTTTTTTTGCTATATTCTCGTAGAAACTCAGGAAATTTATCAATAGATTCCTGACGCACAGTGCAAATACTACTACAATTCCAAGTGTACACTGGGGCTTTAGGACGTCTCCCCATAGCCTCATCCGCCATCACTTGTACCTCATCTCTTGGAACCATTATCTCCTTCTCCATTATGCAACCATTTTTCACTTCATAAGCACGACCTCTGGTGTCAACTGCATGCAGCAAACTATTACTTTGAAAATAACTCTCTTCATTAAAAAAAGGTTCACTACTTGAACTATGCATCCGTTTTCCTAAAAACACTTTACAAAAGTTTGTTCTGTTCACTACTCTTTTCCTTTTGCTATGTGATTTCAGTACATTAACCATTTTGTCTAATGTACGCATCCTATTCAAAATTAAAATGAATAGTTTCCTTTTTAATTCTAATGCCTTTGCTGCAATGGCTTCAATTTCTTTTTTTCTCTTATAAAACTTTGCCTTTTGCTTATATTTCTTCACATCCTTTATCAAATTGGACATAACTCTCCTCTGAAACATTTTTCTACGTATCTCTTTAAACGCTGTTTTTCTGTTTAAGTTTATCTTTTTAGTTGCAGAAGGTATATTTGCATTAACTAAATTCTCAATTTTTTCCTGTCCTTTTCGATTGAAATCATTCTTTCCAGTACAGACATTTTGTACATTTTTCCTTTTTTTGAATATGTTCCTTAGAAAATCTTTTGTTTGCTTACCAGAAGATTTTTTCTTCTTCCCAACATGAGCATCTTCAACTAACTTAGGTTCTCCAGTTGTCTTCAAATATAGGTTTTTTTGTGCTCTTTTTTTACTCTGGATTTTGTAGGCATCTTAAATTTTGTTCACTGCTCTTCAGCAATACCTGAAAAAAACTAAAAAAAAATTCCTTTATTTTATTTAAATATATTACTACATTTGTTTTCACATTAGTCACAAAACGAAATTTCTTTGCCAATTTGAAAGCACACTTACTGCTCTTTTTTTTGGCAAGTAATAAACACTTTTACAGACTGACACATTATGAATCCACATTTCAGATTTTTTAAAAAGCACATGTCCAAACTGCTTTTTCAGACCATCACCATTTGTAACCTGGGTGACTGCCTACACTCCAGCAAGGGCAACCAGCCTTAGTGATGCTGAATGTATTTGCATTACTGACTGAAACCTCAAACCCCACTCGCTTGTGAATACTGTGCATGATTCCACATGGTAAGTAGCTGGCTGTGTGCTAAGAGTCAGCTTCTGCACCAAAAAAAGGCTCCCCCTTTCCTTCTAATGCAACTGTGAAATCACCAGAGCAATACGCAATAAATCTCTGCCTGTAATTCCTATTTGCACACAGAGTCATGTTTTCACATTAGTCACAAAACGAAATTTCTTTGCCAATTTGAAAGCACACTTACTGCTCTTTTTTTTGGCAAGTGATAAACACTTTTACAGACTGACACATTATGAATCCACTTTTCAGATTTTTTAAAAAGCACATGTCCAAACTGCTTTTACAGACCAGCACCATTTGTAACCTGGGTGTCTGCCTACACTCCAGCAAGGGCAACCAGCCTTAGTGATGCTGAATGTATTTGCATTACTGACTGAAACCTCAAACCCCACTCGCTTGTGAATACTGTGCATGATTCCACATGGTAAGTAGCTGGCTGTGTGCTAAGAGTCTGCTTCTGCACCAAAAAAAGGCTCCCCCTTTCCTTCTAATGCAACTGTGAAATCACCAGAGCAATACGCAATAAATCTCTGCCTGTAATTCCTATTTGCACACAGAGTCATGTTTTCACATTAGTCACAAAACGAAATTTCTTTGCCAATTTGAAAGCACACTTACTGCTCTTTTTTTTGGCAAGTGATAAACACTTTTACAGACTGACACATTATGAATCCACTTTTCAGATTTTTTAAAAAGCACATGTCCAAACTGCTTTTACAGACCAGCACCATTTGTAACCTGGGTGTCTGCCTACACTCCAGCAAGGGCAACCAGCCTTAGTGATGCTGAATGTATTTGCATTACTGACTGAAACCTCAAACCCCACTCGCTTGTGAATACTGTGCATGATTCCACATGGTAAGTAGCTGGCTGTGTGCTAAGAGTCTGCTTCTGCACCAAAAAAAGGCTCCCCCTTTCCTTCTAATGCAACTGTGAAATCACCAGAGCAATACGCAATAAATCTCTGCCTGTAATTCCTATTTGCACACAGAGTCATGTTTTCACATTAGTCACAAAACGAAATTTCTTTGCCAATTTGAAAGCACACTTACTGCTCTTTTTTTTGGCAAGTGATAAACACTTTTACAGACTGACACATTATGAATCCACTTTTCAGATTTTTTAAAAAGCACATGTCCAAACTGCTTTTTCAGACCAGCACCATTTGTAACCTGGGTGTCTGCCTACACTCCAGCAAGGGCAACCAGCCTTAGTGATGCTGAATGTGTTTGCATTACTGACTGAAACCTCAAACCCCACTCGCTTGTGAATACTGTGCATGATTCCACATGGTAAGTAGCTGGCTGTGTGCTAAGAGTCTGCTACTGCACCAAAAAATGGCTCCCCCTTTCCATCTAATGCAACTGTGAAATCACCAGAGCAATACGCAATAAATCTCTGCCTGTAATTCCTATTTGCACACAGAGTCATGTTTTCACATTAGTCACAAAACGAAATTTCTTTGCCAATTTGAAAGCACACTTACTGCTCTTTTTTTTGGCAAGTGATAAACACTTTTACAGACTGACACATTATGAATCCACTTTTCAGATTTTTTAAAACGCACATGTCCAAACTGCTTTTTCAGACCAGCATCATTTGTAACCTGGGTGTCTGCCTACACTCCAGCAAGGGCAACCAGCCTTAGTGATGCTGAATGTATTTGCATTATTTGCATTACTGACTGAAACCTCAAACCCCACTCGCTTGTGAATACTGTGCATGATTCCACATGGTAAGCAGCTACCTGTGTGCTAAGAGTCTGCTTCTGCACCAAAAAATGGCTCCCCCTTTCCATCTAATGCAACTGTGAAATCACCAGAGCAATACGCAATAAATCTCTGCCTGTAATTCCTATTTGCACACAGAGTCATGTTTTCACATTAGTCACAAAACGAAATTTCTTTGCCAATTTGAAAGCACACTTACTGCTCTTTTTTTTGGCAAGTAATAAACACTTTTACAGACTGACACATTATGAATCCACTTTTCAGATTTTTTAAAAAGCACATGTCCAAACTGCTTTTTCAGACCATCACCATTTGTAACCTGGGTGACTGCCTACACTCCAGCAAGGGCAACCAGCCTTAGTGATGCTGAATGTATTTGCATTACTGACTGAAACCTCAAACCCCACTCGCTTGTGAATACTGTGCATGATTCCACATGGTAAGTAGCTGGCTGTGTGCTAAGAGTCTGCTTCTGCACCAAAAAAAGGCTCCCCCTTTCCTTCTAATCCAACTGTGAAATCACCAGAGCAATACGCAATAAATCTATGCCTGTAATTCCTATTTACACACAGAGTCATGTTTTCATATTAGACACAAAACGAAATTTCTTTGCCAATTTGAAAGCACACTTACTGCTCTTTTTTTTGGCAAGTGATAAACACTTTTACAGACTGACACATTATGAATCCACTTTTCAGATTTTTTAAAAAGCACATGTCCAAACTGCTTTTTCAGACCAGCATCATTTGTAACCTGGGTGTCTGCCTACACTCCAGCAAGGGCAACCAGCCTTAGTGATGCTGAATGTATTTGCATTACTGACTGAAACCTCAAACCCCACTCGCTTGTGAATACTGTGCATGATTCCACATGGTAAGCAGCTACCTGTGTGCTAAGAGTCTGCTTCTGCACCAAAAAATGGCTCCCCCTTTCCATCTAATGCAACTGTGAAATCACCAGAGCAATACGCAATAAATCTCTGCCTGTAATTCCTCTTTGCACACAGAGTCATGTTTTCACATTAGTCACAAAACGAAATTTCTTTGCCAATTTGAAAGCACACTTACTGCTCTTTTTTTTGGCAAGTAATAAACACTTTTACAGACTGACACATTATGAATCCACTTTTCAGATTTTTTAAAAAGCACATGTCCAAACTGCTTTTTCAGACCAGCATCATTTGTAACCTGGGTGTCTGCCTACACTCCAGCAAGGGCAACCAGCCTTAGTGATGCTGAATGTATTTGCATTACTGACTGAAACCTCAAACCCCACTCGCTTGTGAATACTGTGCATGATTCCACATGGTAAGCAGCTACCTGTGTGCTAAGAGTCTGCTTCTGCACCAAAAAATGGCTCCCCCTTTCCATCTAATGCAACTGTGAAATCACCAGAGCAATACGCAATAAATCTCTGCCTGTAATTCCTATTTGCACACAGAGTCATGTTTTCACATTAGTCACAAAACGAAATTTCTTTGCCAATTTGAAAGCACACTTACTGCTCTTTTTTTTGGCAAGTAATAAACACTTTTACAGACTGACACATTATGAATCCACTTTTCAGATTTTTTAAAAAGCACATGTCCAAACTGCTTTTTCAGACCAGCATCATTTGTAACCTGGGTGTCTGCCTACACTCCAGCTAGGGCAACCAGCCTTAGTGATGCTGAATGTATTTGCATTACTGACTGAAACCTCAAACCCCACTCGCTTGTGAATACTGTGCATGATTCCACATGGTAAGCAGCTACCTGTGTGCTAAGAGTCTGCTTCTGCACCAAAAAATGGCTCCCCCTTTCCATCTAATGCAACTGTGAAATCACCAGAGCAATACGCAATAAATCTCTGCCTGTAATTCCTATTTGCACACAGAGTCATGTTTTCACATTAGTCACAAAACGAAATTTCTTTGCCAATTTGAAAGCACACTTACTGCTCTTTTTTTTGGCAAGTGATAAACACTTTTACAGACTGACACATTATGAATCTACTTTTCAGATTTTTTAAAAAGCACATGTCCAAACTGCTTTTTCAGACCAGCATCATTTGTAACCTGGGTGTCTGCCTACACTCCAGCAAGGGCAACCAGCCTTAGTGATGCTGAATGTATTTGCATTACTGAGTCCAACCTCAAACCCTTAAACTATTCTTTTATTATACCAGTACACCTTAATTTATTGTGAAAACATAGTCCATGTTATTTTACTTGTTCCTCACATTTAAATTTCTCCCAAAACAGAAAATAATAAACACAACTTCAACAAAAAGAATTGCATTTCTATTATTCATTTCTTAATTTACCATATACATCCCCTCTCAAACTCTAAACTCACCTTTAAAATTAGTTAGTTGTGAAAGAAATGTGGCACTCAAACAGCAGATTATCAGAGCCAGGATCTCTGTTCTTTACACCTCTCTCCTCTCAGCAGAACCAGATAATGGCAAACTTTCCCTCTCTTTTTCCACACATATACATGTTAGTTTCAAATCTCAGTGCTTGCCCCTTTTTTTCAAATGTAATCACACATTTCTATTGGTTGAAAACCAACCCTTTTCCAAAAGTACCCTTCCCCCAACTTGACTTCTGCCTAGTACCCTTCCCCCAACTTGACTTCTGCCTGCTACCATAGCAACAGCTCATGGAACACTGCTGTGTGGAGTCAGGTCAGAAGTTCGCCAAACAATGTTTCAATTCCACAGAGCAAGAGTGCTTGACTTTTCAAACCTAACAGCAAATCCATAGTACTGTTCTTTGGTAACACATTTTTCTGTACCAATACAAAACATGCTTCTATTAATTTACACATACAGCCTAGTTTTTATTCTAGAATGGTATGAAACAGCCAATCAGTTCTTTTTTTTATGAAAAAAATATGTATGCCTCCATTTCCAAACTGTCTTTCTTTTCATATTGCCATTCTACTGAATTACACCTCCTGAGTGTATCCAGTTCTCCTTTGAAGATGTTCACAGTGTGGATTGTAGGGCACAGCTATGTCTTCTGGAGTGAAAAGTTTGCAGAGAAAACAGGTATGGTGAGAGACCTTGCTTTGCCAAATGTAGACATTAAATGGATTGGTCAGAGAGGGTTAAAGTGGCACCAATTGATGCCATTGGTGAAATCCTTCATGCACATCCAACACCCTGACCTCATAATAGTGCACTGTGGTGGCAATGACCTAGGCACTTTGACTGGGGTAGGTCTGGAAATGCTTATGAAGGACACCTTTGCACAACTGTTTTCACTTTTCCCTAAAACTGCCTTTGTGTTTTCTAACATATGCCAAAGGCAAAAATGGAACTGGTCCAATCATTTCTGTCCGCAGATTGACAAAGCAAGAAAGCACGTCAACAAATCTGTTTCTGCTTTCCTCCGTGACTATGGTATGGGTTCCATTTACCACAACAACTTGCGTTATGACATGCAAGACATTTATAGAGGAGATGGTGTACACTTCAATGATGAAGGGAACAGAGTCTTCCTCTTGAACCTTAGACTCTGCATCGGTACTTACTTGTAGGTACCACTAAAAAATCACTTCATAAACACAACGGCTCTTTTTAGAGCCCCCTAATATCTAAACACTTAAATCTGATTTTCATTTCTTTTTTTATTTTATTTTTTACCGTACGCTTACCGTACGCGTACCCCGTGATTTTTTTTAAAATCAATAAATGTTTTCTTTGTACTTTTCTGTCCTTTTTTGACCCCCTTACAAATGTTAGGGGGTCTGTAACTCTCCTCCTTGCCCCCTTTTCTTGTTATCACTCTTTTTTTTCTGAGTGAAACACACGAAATGGCGGCCGCCGCTTCCTGGTTTCGACCGATTCGAATGTTTACTAAGATTCAAGAGCCAATCAGAGTCGCGCTCGCGCACGCCACCGTACGCGTACGGTAAGCGTACCGTAAGCGCACCGTAAGCTGGCTCAGATATATATATTGATTTAAAGGCTATTTTCTCAGAATCTACTGAACAGATTTACACCAAACCTACAAAAGGCACTTCCTTGACCTGAGGACTACCTCTCTGCCAAATTTCTAGTAATTCTGTTCAGCCGTTCGGGCTGTAGCCCTGTCTAAAGGTCCTATGGAAAAATGCATGGGAAAAACACGTTTTGGGACCCCCCTTTTATCTCAGCCCCCGCTTGACGAATCCCCCCGAGACTTTCAGGGAAGGAGCGGAGCGTAGCGCCCCACCTATTTTGAAAAATTCGCGAGGATTCGTCGACCGGCGCCAAAGTTATTCAAAATAGAATGTTGCGGATTTCCTATGGAAACGTGGTCCTAACTATAACTACCTACTGGCGACTGCCAGTAGGTAATATATATATATATAATCTCCACAACGGCCCCCCGCGGCGGGATGCCTTGCTTTCACCTTGGGGATGCCCAGTACGGGTTATCTTACAGGGAAAAACCAGGATGGGTTCCCAATGCAAGCGCCAAGATGCCCGTAGGGTGATAGCTGCGCTCTATAAGTACATCAATCAATCAATCAATCAATATATATATATATATATATATATATATATATATATATATATATATATATATATATATATATATATATAACACAGAGTTTGTAGCTGTTCCCAAGCCTCTATTCCGGCGGGCTCACGGCTGGGGTAGCCACCCCCAAAATTCTCACACGTACAATCCGGCGAAATCCCTTTCAGGTATAACGAAGGAATCACACAGGAGCCGTGGCCTCTATTTTTAGTGCAGATTTATTGCAGACACAAACGTCCGACGCGTTTCGGAGTAGGACACTCCTTCGTCACGGGCAAACTTTGTGCATTTCAACTTTGTTAATAAAGTAAATCAACATGTCACGTGATATAATAAACATAAACAAAATACTTTACATATTGCAATTCATATGAGTATTTACAATTTTTTGAAGTTAATTCAAGGTAATTTCGTATAAATGGTAAGTATAATGACTAGCATGTCAAGAACAGTATATTCAAATGATTAAGAAAATCCACAGTTTACAGATAGCACGCGCAAAACGCGTGTACGGATAACAAGTACCAAAGAATTCATTTATCAAAAAATACCCTCCGTGTATCCCTCCCTTGTGGGAAAAAGTGCTCAATTCTGGTCGACAAAATAACGGTAGAGATTAACCTACCGCATTAATAAATTCATGTCGGCCGTTTTTTGGACTCAAACTCATCATGTTAAAAAGTAAGCCAATAAAGCAATAAATCTGCACTAAAAATAGAGGCCACGGCTCCTGTGTGATTCCTTCGTTATACCTGAAAGGGATTTCGCCGGATTGTACGTGTGAGAATATATATATATATATGTATATATATAACTCCAAAAATACCTGGATATTGATAGAGTACCAATGGGATTAAGGATATTCACAATGCCCACACACCCAGAAATACAACCAGAAATTCTTGAAGAGTGGGGGGCCAACAACATGATATGTTCAAAAAACATGATGAAAATCCTTATAAAATATGCTAATATGGATTTGGATGAGACACATAAACTGATCAAAGAACTTGAGGACAACATTCTGCCTGAAAACAAGGAAGATATAACAAAATATAGACAAGAAATGGAGACAAGGTTGGAGAAATATGAAGATGACATCCAACAAAGGAAACACAGGAAATATATTAGAGATGAGATTGACTATCAAGAAGGAAGAATCCTCACCTTCGCAAAAAGATTTGATACCTTGAAATTGAATTACAACAAAAACATTAAACCAATTGCAGTGGAAACTACGAGCGAATCAGATGTCAGCGATAATGAAGCTGCAGGTGGTTCCAATCCACCGAAAACAATTTCTTTTTTAGAGGAAATGCGCCTCATGCACCTGGACCAAACACTAGCCAGGGGATGAGGGCGGGGTAGAGGCAGAGGGCGTGGAAAGGGGGATTCAAAATCTTCCGGAGCACAAGAAAAACTCAACGCTCCAGGCGAAAGAAAACAGTACCCCTTGCGGAACCTGAAATCACGCAAATAGAAGAAACCAATCTCCTCATCAATCTGTCTAACCATGCTCTAACAGAGGAACAACTCCTCAATAAAGGCCTGACGTTTTGTCCAGAGATACATTTTGATTATACTAATACCAGAATCGAAATATACAAATACTTGAGGAAATTAAAATTTTCACAGAAGGCATTTAGGAGTCCTAAAGTTAGGACACCTAACTTCTGTGAATACCGAAATGAGTAAGAGCCTTCTGTGAATACCAAAATGAGTAAGTGCCGTCTGTGAATACCAAAATGGTAGTAAGTTTAGGATTTTGTCTTAAGTTAGTTCTGTGAATCAGACCCCTAGGCTTTCAATATTAGGGACTATTAGCACATTATTACCTAATTCCTCCCTTTTATTAACCCCCCTTTTTATCCTTTACCAACTAGGAGCACGAATAAACTCATTTACGCTCACTAGCTAGGTAATTTTTAATTTAAACCCACACCACTCCCCTCTCACTGCACTACACATAGTCTTCACTAAATAGTGTTCCTACGTAACTGTCGCAAGTCGCAGCACGCCCCAAGCAGTAGATGTTTGGGATGGCCCCAATGATGAAGCATGTCACCTAGGGGAAACCTTTGGTGAGTGAGGGGACTCAAGAAAATTATTTTCTTTTCTCTATTTGAGGTGCGTCTTACTCACTAAGTAGACCCCTCCCTTCCCATCTAGCTAGGTTCTCTGATCCCTGATGTCGGATCTTTTTTTGCGTTATTAGTACCTAGGAGGACGAACCTAGCCATATCCTCCTCTCCCCTCTCCATATTTCGCCATATCTTATCCACATGTGACTCACTATTAGAAAATGTGTCTGTATACGTGGACTATTTCTTGGCACCAATGGTTCAGAATCTCCGTTCTTATTTGAAAGACACTGGCGATTTGTTACGAATCCTGGCACATACCTCTTGGAATGCCAATTACATCAGGGCTACAATTGATGTTGTATCGTTATATACATCGATCCAACATAAGATTGGACTGCAAGCATGTGCATACTTTCTCAAACAACGGAACATCAAAGATCTACAACACTCGGCCATGCTACTCACTATGATTGAGCTATGCCTCAATAATAACATCTTCTTGTTTGATCGAGAGTTATACAAACAACACTGTGGGACTGCCATGGGCTTTTACTTCTCACCGAACTACGCTAATCTCACTATGGGGTGGTGGGAGAAGGAAATTTCCAGGGGTGCTGAAAACCAAGAGGATTTGGATAAAATCATACTGTGGGTATGTTACATTGACGATTTATTCGTCATTTGGAACGGTGAAAAAGAGGACTTTCTGTCTTACTTTAATAAACTCAACCACAATAATATCGGGCTGGCATTCACTTGCTCTACCAGCAATACCACTATTGATTTCCTGGATACAACGGTCTATATAGACCAGGGACAGATTCAAACCAAGTTATTCAGGAAACTAACGGCAACGAATAGCATCCTTCATGGCACCAGTTTCCATCTGAAGTCCCTTAAAAACAGCATTCCGTATGGAGGATTCATACGATAAGAAGTAACTGTTCAAAGGATGATGATGCTAATGGCAAAATCACATAGAGTGCGCATAGGCTACATAAGAGGGAATCAGATCCAGAGATCTGAATCAAAGTCTCAAAAAGATTACAACAGTGACTCGGACTGACACTCTTATTCCTAGAATCCAAAAACAGAAAGTTCCAATTGCATCAGAAACTCAGATTCCGAGACTCATTCTCACTTACAGTAAGGAGAGCCCACGTATCAAGCAAATTGCGCAAAAATATTGGCATCTTTTGAGCAATGACCAGGACATTGGCAGTATTATTGGTGATAGACCTCAAGTAACGTACAGGAAAGTACCCTCGTTGAAGGACACCCTAGTCCAAAGCCATTATCAAACAAAAATAAAAACATGCTGGCTGGATGAAAACAACTGGGTTTTAAAAAATGTAATAACTGCAAGGCATGTAAAGTTGCAGTGAACAAAATGGAGTACATTGACTATGAAGGGAAATCTATTAAAATCAATCATAGAATTACCTGCACGACACAATTCGTGGTCTATGTTATACAATGTGCCTATTGAAAGATATACATTGGCTCCACTGTCTGTATGTTGAAGAAACGGATTCTTGAACACATCCGTGCAATAAAAAACAAGGATATGAACTATGCTACAGCTAGACACATTGCGGTATGGCAAAATAATGACTGGAGAGGCATGGAATTTTTTGGTCTGGACACTATCCCACCGAATGAAAGGGCAGGAGATAGAAAGAAAAAACTGAAACAACTAGAGTCCAGATACATTATTAAGCTACAAACGAAGACCCCTCGGGGGCTTAATAATGATGAGGAACTTCATGTCCACTTATAGCTGCCTAATTATTTAATCTGTGTTGGGCTGGCTAAACATTCAGATCCTTGAGAAACTACAGATGACTTTATGTTTTTAATTGATATCACTCTTTGTTTTTCTTCGTGCCTACAATTTTGCAAGTACTTTAGCCATTTCTGTGTGTTGCACACTTATCATATAAGGTAGAAACATTGCTCAAGTCGGTGTTTGGACTATACTTGATTGATTTTTACTGAAAATTAAAATGAGTATTCTAACAGACAGTGTGGTGTCAGGTTGGGTTTGGATTACCATTAGATACATATACTAGATATATATGAGACTCATTTTTTTAATCTTTGTTGTGATGATCTGCAGCCACAGAGGACATCCATTGGTAGACACGTGTACTAGACTTGGTGATACATACACTGAAGTGTGGACAAATACCTGTGATGAATAGAGTTACAAAACTCTTTGATATTTACCAGTATACTATATATATGAGGGTAGCACACATTGTGGCATTATGATGGAAATAGCAATAACGTAATACTGTGTACTTACGTGATGTGTGTGCAGTACATGTGGCCGCACAATGATTAATAGTAATCAAAAAAGTTACAATTGTCTGTGAAAATGAGGAAATTTAATTGTTGACACTACATTTCCCAGGAGGCCTCCAACCGTGAGCAAGGCCTTTGTGGCTGAAACGCATCGGTGCGACTCACAGACGGATGCTTTTAGGTGGATTAAAATAAAGACATTGAACTGTGTATCCTGAGTGCGGCGTAATCTTGTTTTAACCCAGGCCACGGATCCAGCCTCACGCACGCACCCGCAACTGAACACTCAGGCTGGGATCCAATTGTGGGGAAAATATATATATATATATATATATATATATATATATTACCTACTGGCGGTCGCCAGTAGGTAGTTATAGTTAGGACCACGTTTCCATAGGAAATCCGCAACATTCTATTTTGAATAACTTTGGCGCCGGTTGACGAATCCTCGCGAATTGTTCAAAATAGGTGGGGCGCTACGCTCCACTCCTACCCTGAAAGTCTCGGGGGGATTCGTCAAGCGGGGGCTGAGATAAAAGGGGGGTCCCAAAACGCGTTTTTCCCATGCATTTTTCCATAGGACCTTTAGACACAGCTACAGCCCGAACGGCTGAACAGAATTACTTGAAATTTGGCAGAGAGGTAGTCCTCAGGTCAAGGAAGTGCCTTTTGTAGGTTTGGTGTAAATCTGTTCAGTAGATCCTGAGAAAATAGCATTTAAAAGCATATATATATGTGGGCGGAGCCTAACCACACATCTCATCCTGAGATCTGATTGGCTGTCAGCACTTCATCCAAGAAGTGTTGGCAGCCATCTTGGGACCAATATACATGATAGCACCTCATTAAAAAGCATTGCAGTTAATAGAAGGTTTTAAGACTTTAGTTACATTATAAATCATTTGTTGATGGTACCATACTCATTTTAGGAATTGTGGTATGTTCTAAGGTGATTTCACCATGTGAAAAAGCCTTCTGCTGGGATATCATGATTGAGAGAAAAATATTTTCTCATGCTTTTACCACAGAGGTTTGGAAGGTGATCTATAGGCTAAACTGAGAGCTTATTTTCTGTAAATTCACATTATCTTTCTCAGTCATGTGAGAATGAAGTCTGACATTCTCAGTAAAACATGTACATCCAACAAGGGCAGAGACTGTCAGTTGATTCCTTTGTGTTCTACTGCAGCTTCCCAGAGTGTTCCAAAGAACTACTAGAGCGCTAACAGTCCTACTTATGATAAACGTATGGCACACCTGAAGCCATCTTGCTTGGATTAAAGTGGTAACTCTTAAAACATTTAATTTAAAAAGGAACAAAATGAGGGGGTTCATTTTTCAATAAAAAGTATGATTAGTGCTGCAGAAAGAAAAATTAGGGCACATTTTGAGTGACTTCTCAAATCCTCTTCTATTTCATTAAAAAATTCTGACATGCAGACTGAAACATGCACTTTCAATACCAGCAGCAGTTTTCCCTGGTGAGCAGTAGCTTTACTACAGTGATCTAATGAGCAAAAAGAGTGCTAACATTCTGAATTTATGGCAAATGTGTGACACATCTGAATGCCTTCTTGATGGAATCAAAGTAAAAAACTGAAAGTATTTCCTACTGAGGAGACTGCAGTAAATGAGGAAATTAGGAAACTTCATAACAAATAAGTCTCCCAAGATGGCCACCAGAGACAAAAGAGCCCAAATGTAGCCCAAATATCACCCAGATGTAGCCCAAGTATAGCCCAATGACAGAATGTCCCAGAATGTTCTTAAAAACAACTAGAGCGCTTACTGTCTTCATTATGACAAAAGTATGGCACACCTGAAGCCATCTTGATTGGAATAAACTGGTAACATTTAAAACATTTAATTTAAAAAGGAACACAACGAGGAGGTTCATTTTGCCATAGAAATTATGATTAATGCTGAAGAAAGAAAATGAGGGCACATTTTGAGTGACTTCTCAAATCCTCTTCTATTTCATTAAAAAAATTCTGACATGCAGACTGAAACATGCACTTTTAATACCAGGAGCAGACTTCCATGGTGCAGTAGTTTTACTACAATGATCTAATGAGCAACTAGAGTGCTAACATTCAGAATTTATGGCAAATGTGTGACATATCTGAATACCTTCATGATGGAATCAAAGTAAAAAACTGAAAGCATTTCCTACTGAGGAGACTGCAGTACATGAGGAAATTAGGAAACTTCATAACAAATAAATCTCCCAAGATGGCCACCGGAGACAAAAGAGCCCAAATGTAGCCCAAAATCACCCAGATGTAGCCCAAATATAGCCCAATGACAGAAGTGTGCAAAACACTTATTATTTTGTGTTTTTGCAGTGTTATATAGTGCAGACTTGTCAGGTATTGGAGTGCTTTACATGAGCATTGGTTACATCACACAAGAACACATTCATTTTGGTTGTAGACATGTGGAGACTAAGTGATTTGACCAGAATCACAGAATGTCGAGCTGAAGCAGAAACTTCAACCTGGTTCCCCAGTTGCAAAGTCTGCAGTTCTGGAAGTAACACCACATCATCTCCCCTAAGTGCAACATTTAATCAAGTGGTCAACTGGATAAAAAAACATAAAGATAACAAATAATTTAAAAGTGCTTTGTCGCTATTTGAAAACTCAGAAAATATGTCCTTATTTTAGCCTTTTAGAGCACTAACCATAATTTTGATGCCAATAAGACCCTCTCATATATGTAATTTCTAAAGGAAATGCTCTAGGTATTACAGTTTTGATTACATCAAGATGATGTCAGGCGTTCCACACTTTTGTAATAAATATAGAATGTTAGCAATCTAGTTGTTCATTAGGATACTGTTGAGAGGCAGAGGCCAGGGGCACGGACTCTGAAAATTGAAGGCAGGTAGGAGGGTGCAAAGGCAACAATTTAACCACACTGAGCAGGCAGGAAGGGCCGTGGAAGCACAACAGACTATGGAGGGCAGTGGAAAGGGGGGCAGGGGCAACAAACCAACAATACAGGACTTGCAAGAGAGGCTGTTGGAGGCAAGATCTATTACGGGTCAAGGAAGCTAGGGGCGGTCCCCAGATCCCCAGGAGCCACCACAGAACTGAGCAGGAGAGTGAGTCAGGGACAAAAGGGGCGCCTTAATTTGAGCCGGGGTGCCTAGGAACGCTTGCTCCAAAAATGAAGAAAACAGACATATAAGACATGGAATTGGAGGCAGAATACAATGGCAGTTTAATGAGAAGATGCAACTTCAAAGAAACCGCAGAATAGAGACATAAAGTACAAAATACAGAATCCAGATAATCATACAGCTGTCATGATATTCTCTGTATCTCAATTAATGTACTGACAGAGAGAGAGAGAAAACACATCTATAAATGCATCATGAGAAACAAGTTACACCAAGGAAAATGTTACCTAGGAACACTCACGTTTACTCTTAGAGCAAGCATTCCTGCAATTACAATACAAAATCTTTTAAATGCAAAAGTAAAGAGAACAATGGTTAAACATAACATGACATTTCATATAGGTAAAATAGAATAAGATACTTCAAGCAAAGCAGAGCAAGACATTTTAAGCAAAGGAAGACAAGAGCTCCCAGCTCTTGGGGAAAACCTGCACTGCCTGTTAACCTACATACAGACGGCGAGGTAGTCCGTCGATATCTGTGGGTGCTCCCTTTTTATATCATTTTGTGGGCTCCTTTGCACGCTACATCTACCTACGTATGCTACCCAAAAGCTTCGTCTGCAGATTTTACCAGACATTTCGTCATTTACCCACTTAATGCTGACAATGGACTGGGTGAAAAGGTCAGTCTCTCAGGCCAATCGCTTATCGTAAGTTCCATAGAGCAAGCAGAAAATAATGGGTATTGTACGGGAATTCAATATATTCATGTATAAAATCTCCTCAGTTCTCCTAACTTGACGCTCTGCGGTTGCCACTTCCTTAAAAGCGGGAAACCTGCCCAGGAAGCAAGTACCAGTCCAGGATGCAGCCTACTGTATGTCGACAGCTTCAGGGGGATGTTGAACTTTGATACCGAGCACGGAGCACTCGGGTAGGGTGGGAGCTACTGGTTTGGAGCAGAAGGCCTCGCAGACCTGCCTTCAGACTGCTATACACTAAAATTGCAGAGCTATGGTCAATTTAACAAAGAGGCCTACATATTGAACAGAAGGGCCTACACAGGGGTTTTATACTGGCTGAGTGGTAAGGATGTCTCAGGATAATTATATAGCAACACAGGACCCGCTGGTCAATTTAATACGGCCTACAAATGCAGCTGGCAGGGCAAGGACAAGGGTCTCATACTTCAGGTGTGGACAGAACGGGCCAGGGGCCCCCTGTGATACAAAATCTACCCTCCTTCAAGCCTGTGGCAATGTAATAGACCATTGTGGGCAGAAGGAAGAGGCAATGGTAGTACAACCATGCATGCCAACAGACCCGATTCAGCCAGGAAACGTCCAATGTTTTTAAGCTCAAATGGGCTTTATTTGATCTGTCTCCTGTCCACAATATCCTCTTTTTCAATGTAACTCAAAGGGGAAAATCAATACCCCAGTTTTTTTTCAAAATCTCCCTCTTACCAAGTTCAAAATGTTCGCAAGTATGGTACATTGGATCATGGAAGGAAATGGGATAGGGACATGGACTTGGATAACAGAGGACAGGAGGGACATGGAGAGGTGCACCAAACTGACCCTGCAGGGCAGGCATCAGGGTTTGCAGCAGCACAATACACCACACGGGAGTGCAGCACAACAATCCATAGAAAGCAAGAGGGAGGGGACAGGACCATGCACATGGACAACAGAGAACAGAGGGGCAAGAGGCAATGGTAGCTAGCTGACCATAATGGACAGACAGGAGAGAAAGCTGCAGCATAACAGACCATAAAGGGCAGGAGGGACGGATCAGGGGCATTACAATGGAACAGACAAGCCAGGAGGGAGGGAGTAGGGCTGGGGGCAAGGGGGCAGGGCAGGAGCAGCAAGATAGCCATGGAGGTCAGGCAGGATGGGCACTAGAAGCAAGACACACCATGAAGAGCAACAGTGAGACTGTGATGGCATACACACAGACCATGGAGGGAAGGTGGGAGGGGGTCAGGGGCAGCTAACTGACCACACAGGGAAGGTGGGAGGGGCCATGGCAGCACAGAAGACCATGCATGGCAAGTGGGAGGGTTAGTGGCAGCACAATGGCTATGATGGGCAAGAAGGAGGGTGGAGGGGCATGCACAAAGGACGATGGAGGATAGAAGGGAGGGTCAGGACCTGTGCACAGACAAGAAAGTTCAGGGGAAGGGACCTCACAACAGACCACACGGGGCAGGCAGGAGGAGCAGCTGCAGCACAACAGACCAGGGAGGGCAGAAGGGTGTGGCAGTACAATGGACCATGTAGGACAGGAGGAAGAGGATAGGGGCATGGCATGTGGACAGGCAGGGTGGAGGTGACAGGGACAGGTTACAGTCATCTGACAATGCTAGGCAGGTGGGAGGGGAGTGGCAGCCCAACATAACACTCAGAGTAGATAGGAGTGGCAGGTCCATGGGACATGGTGGGCAAAAAGGATGGAGCAGGGGCATGCACAAAGACATCGGAGGGCAGGGGGAAGGAGAATAGGGGCAGCAAGCTAAGCACAGAGTTTAAGCAGGAGGTCAATGATGGGGCATAGAATTGGGCAATGGAGGGCAGGAGGAGTGGACTGGTACATCATACTGAGGGCAGTGGCAGCACATCAGACCATGCATGGCAGGAGGGAGGAGGCTAGTCCATGGATTCACACAACAGAGGATAGGGAGGAAGGGGATGGGGCAGCAAGCTAACTGTTCAGAGAAGGCGGGTATTAGGAACTTTATTGTTTTTAAAACATTGTGTCTGTGCGAACTACTTAAAATATGAACAAGTATGCAGCATAATCTCACTTTTATTCAGGAAGAAGAGGACGTTTGTGACTGTGACTCCGGGCTCACTTGGCAGAAACACCCCCTGACCCTCCACCCCCTATCGCAAAATGTAATGCCCGTGAAAAGGGTAGGTGAACACAGTGTTATATAGAACATAGTCCTGAGAGCACGATTGAAAATGAAAACTAGATATAGTGTATGGTATAAACTATGCACCAAAAAGTGTGATATAAGATGAACCGGGCGTGAAATATAATATGCAATACATTGTGCGCAATGACAGATTCATTGGAGAGCGCGAGATAGCACAGGCACTAGCGCGTGCTATGCGATATGCGCCTTGGAGTGTAATATGCACAGGGCAGTGTTGTGTAACCTAACTAGTCTCTAAAGTTGTAATATAAAATATGTGCTGGGGAGTGTAAGGTTGCATATGCACTGTGACAAAGATATGGATCCCAGATTGTAATATGTATGGCATAGCACTGTGCGTTATAACATAGGCATCGAGAAAGGCACGTTAGATGGGGCAATATAACCCGTGCGAAGACAAGTGTGGCATGACATATTCACGGGGTGGTGTTACAGTGCACATGGGCTAGAGAGTGTCATAGCATATGCACTAGCTAGTGGAATACAACACAGAGGTGTGTGGCACACGGCAGGCAATGGTGGGTGTAACACAGCATTGGGCTCTGTCAGGAGCGCGCTGTGACTCTCAAGTGATGTTCGTCCCCTTTCCAGAGAGTAAAATAAAAAGTATTACACATCCGGCAGTGGATGTGTGTTTTATTAACCGTGAGGGGGGTTTCTTGCATAGTTTTGGTCGAATTTTTGTCGAATCCCCTTTGAATGGCTTGGTGTGCATGTGTATTAAATGTGCCCGTCAATAGCTACCCAAGTTTGTATACATAAACGACAAGGGTGTCTACCGGGATTAGGCACGGTAGGGCATCAGACATGTCAGAGCTTCACTAGTGGTGTAAATACATTCCACGTGGATTCATTGCATGCATAGTCGCCTTTTAATGAATATCACGCAAATCGTCATGGTGATAGGTACGTACGGTTTGTCCAGCATGTCCTAGGTGTGTCTATAAATATATATTTTTTAAAAATAATAAAAAACAGTGGCCGGCCCTGGGGATTGGGGTCAAAAAAATATAATTAGGAGACTGGCCCTGGGGGATGGGGTCATCAGGGCCAATAAATTAGAATAAGAAGGGGAACCAAACAGCCCCCCTTCTTAAAAAACTAAAATAAATAAAAGACTGGCATCGTGCCGGAGGCCATGCCCCCTCCGTGCAGCACTCTGCAAACGCGCCCCCAACAGGTATCTCCAGTATGCGCCAGGGAGCTGCGCTGCAGCCAGGTGTTCTGAGGCCAAGCCCCTTTTTACACCTCTCTGCAACGCAGCTCTGTGGCGCTTACTGGAGGTACCTAGTGGTCTAGTTTGACCCTAGGGACCCTTAGGATTCAAGGGGACTTAATCTCTCAACTTAGAACAGCCACAGGGCGCGTTTACACAGTGGTGAAGGGAGGGGACGGGGCCTGAGGTGACGTGTGCAAACACGCACTATGGCACGTTTTAAATTGGGGATATAATTTCCCTTCAATACTGAGGGCCCCTGGGGGCTAACTAGCCCACCAAGTGCTTCCAGTAAGCGCCACTGAGCTGCATTGCAGAGAGGTGGTCCAGGCCGTGTCACTTTTTACACCTCTCTGCAACGCAGCTCTGTAGCACTTACTGGAGGTACCTAGTGGGCTAGTTGGACCCCAGGGACCCTCAGGATTCAAATGAACTTAATCTCCCAACTAAAAATGGACACAGGGCGTGTTTACACAGTGGTGAAGGGAGGGGACGGGGCCTGAGTTAACGTGTGCAAAAACGCCCTGTGGCCTGTTTTAAGAGGTAGTTTTAATCCCCATGCCCTCTTATATACTAGGGGCTTACAGAGGAGGTCATGCTAATCACAGGGGGACCCCAACGCATAATGTTCCCTAGTGTATGGAGGTGTTTTCACTGTATTCTAAGTGTCTTTTAACATAGCACTGGCTCTAGGACTGGTTAGTCAGGCTCAGTTACCACCAGTATCCGTCTGAAAAAGTTGAGGGTACAGGATGATTTTGCATCAAGGCTTCTTTCTGCTCTTCTTTTTGTTCTTTCTGCACGTTATCCTTCTTCCTGCACTTATCTTCGTATTTGAGGACTTCTGTTGCTTCTTTCTGCACTTCTTTTGTTTCTTTCTGTGCATTTTTTCTTCTTTCTTCACATGTCCTATCTCTGTAGGCATAGTTAGAAATTAGCATTTAAAAAACCTTTGAAATTCACTGAAAAAACCATAGGTTTCAGGGGTGTTATAGTTAGCTGGACTTTTCACTTGTACAAAACCATTGAAATTCCCCCGTTATAGTTAGTTCAGCTAACTATAACTCGGGCGCCCGCAATGCACTGCTGATGACGTCACATATTACATCACTCATGACATGGTCAGTGACATCACTCATGACATCACTGATGACATCTCAAATGACATCACTGATGACATCACCAGCCAGGTATCTCGGGCAGGTCAATTCTCTAAATTCAGTGATCAGTAGGGACCGGAACGGCTGCCAAAGGTCATTAAATCGTTCCGCGTCGCCCGCCACCGCCAGCGACATTTTCTCCATCCCCAGCACATGCCACAATCTATGCAGCCAACCCGTGACTGTGGGGAGCGTGGGTGAACGCCAGTGTACAAGAATCGTCTGAACTGCCGACCCCAACGCAATGGCAATCTGTCGACCTCTACGGGATTTTAAGGGATACGTCAGCCCATTTGGGAGGCCCAACAGGGTATAAGCCGGGAAGCGCGGTATTTCGGTGTCAAAGTGGGAATCCACATTGTCTATCACCTCCTTCCAGAAGGCGGCTAGTAGGGGGCAATCCCACAGCGCGTGCGTCAGCGTTCCCATCTGCCCGCAGCCCCTCCAACAGTCGGCCTCCCTACTATGGTCCATTTCGTGCATGCGTTCCGGGGTATAGTACCAATATGTGGAAACTTTAGTGAAAGTCTCAGTGAGGCCGGCATGATAGGCCGAATGTCTGGCCCTGTAAGCGACCTGCTCCCATTCGACATGGCTCAGGGATCTTCCCAACTCTCTTTCCCAGCGCTCCCTTCCCGGGTTATATAAGTGTGAGGTGGGTGTCTGGAGGAACCTATACAGGTCACTGATAAGCTTTGTGTCGGACGAGCGGGTCAGGAGCCAGCGCTCATACGGGAGGAGTCGCCGGTCCGCCGCCTCTCGCACCTGAGGGTGCAGAGCCCAGTGACGAACCTGCAGGTAGCGCAATCTTTCGGAGTCTGGGAACACATACTCCTGTCTGAAGCTCGTGAAGGGAAGAATCCCCTCTGGGCCGTACAAATGGCACAATGCCCGGCATCCGGCCGGCCGCCAGTGAGTGCTCAAACGCCCCTCTCTCCAGTCCTGGGGTGAAGTCCGGATTCTCCACTATGGGTGTCAACGGGGAGGGGAATGACGTCAAGCCATGCACCAGATTCGTGGCATCCCATACCCGTAGGGTCACTTTAGTGATAAAGGAGGCGTATAGATTAGCAGGACGGTGAGCTCGGCGCAGGAACGGTATCTCCTGCAGAGGCCGTCCCGCCACCGCCTGATCCTGGAAGAGCCAGTGTTTGTCCGACTCCCAGGGGCTCCATTCCACGAGATAACGCAGCTGTGATGCGTAAAAGTATTTACGAAGATCCGGAATTCCGAGACCTCCCGCCTCCGGCGACAACATCGAGAGCGCCCTTCGCATCCTAGGTTTCCGGCCCTGCCAAATGAAACGCCCCAGGTCGGATTGCATCTTCCGAAGCCATTCCGCAGGGGGCTGCAGCGGGAGCGCCCGAAACAAGTATAATATCTGAGGCAGAATTGTCATTTTTACTGCCGCAACTCTTCCCAGCAGTGAAAGGGTATTGCGGTCCCATCGAGCTAGTTCTTCTCGAACCTTCGAACCCAAGGCGGTATAGTTTGCCGTTACCATTGCAGGCAGAGTGGGGGCCAGCTGGATCCCTAAGTAGGACACCGAGTCCGAGGACCACAGTATCGGAACCCTCTGCCGTAATAAGGCTTTAGTCCCCGATGCTAAGGAAAGATCCAAAGCCGCTGACTTCCCCATATTCATTCTGAACCCCGACACCGCCGCAAACGAGGTGAGTTCCGCTATGCAGGCCGGCAGGGCAGAGAGCGGATCGTCCAGTGAGAAGATCACATCATCCGCATAGAGGCTTACGGCATGACTGAAGCCCCCGAACTTCACCCCCTTCACCGCCTGGTTATCCCGCACCCGCTGTGCAAAGGGCTCCATATATAAGGCGAACAACAAGGGCGACAGCGGGCAACCCTGTCTCGTGCCTCTTTCGATGTCAAAACTCTGGGAGCAGCATCCATTCACTCTCACTACTGCGGTCGGGGAGCGGTAGCAATTGAAGATCATGCAGCGGAATTTCTCCCCCATCCCCACCTTCGTTAGGACCTGTTCCAGGTACGGCCAATGGACCCTGTCAATCGCCTTCTCGGCGTCCACTGACAGTAACATTCGTTCCCCGGGGATCCGTGATGCTTTTTCTATAAGGTGTGTGATTCTTTTGGTGTTGTCCACTGTCTGCCGCCCTGGTACAAAACCCGCTTGATCCGGATCTATTAATCCCGGGAGAAGAGGCGCCAACCGACTCGCCAAAATCCCGGTATAGAGCTTGAGGTCGATGTTTAAGAGCGATATAGGCCTGTAAGAGCTACACTGTGTCCGATCCTTCCCCGGTTTGGGGATGACCACCAGGGACGCCCGCAGCAGGTCCGGCGGTATGGCCCCCCGCGTCGCGAAAGAGTTGAATAACCGCGTAAGGATCGGCGCGAGCGACGAGCAAAACGTCTTATAAAAGAGGGAGGTATACCCATCCGGGCCCGGGGATTTACCGTGCTTAAGCTTAGCTATGGCGGAGATGACTTCCTCGATCCGGATCTCTTTATCCAGTGCTTCCGCCTGCGTAGGTGTCAGGGATGGCAGAGAGACCGACTCTAGGTATGCTGCTGTGGCGGGGCCATCCGTGGGGTCCCCCGCGTACAAATCCGCATAATACCTACGAAAGAGCTCTGCGATATGGGCGTCCTCTGTGGCCACCGGCCCCGTGGGGTCAGTGATCGCTTTCACCGTCTGAGTCTGCCGAGCTATTCTCAATTTGCTCGCTAATAGCCGACCGCATTTGTCCCCCCCTGTGTAGTAGGCGTGCCGGAGGCGCAGTGCCGCGTACTCCGCACGGTCCATGTCTAGAGCCGTCAGGAGCTTCCTTGCTCCCACGAGCTGCCGCTAGACACGCGGTGCACCCGTCCATCTGTGTATGTGTTCCAATTCACTCACCCGTTGTGTGAGCTCCTCCCGCTTCTGTCGCCGGCTTGTGTTATACGCCACGGAAAGCGCGATAAACTCCCCCCGGAGCACTGCCTTCAGCGCCGCCCACTGTGTCGCTCGCGACGTATCTGGGGTCAAGTAGTCCCGAATCGCCATTGTCACTTGCTGGACTACCTCTCGCCTGTGTAGTAATGCATCCCGTAGACGCCAGACACGGGGAGGTTGAGAAACCGGCGGTAGGCAGAAGGAAGCTGTCACCGGGGCGTGATCTGACATGGAGATCACCCCAATGTCCGCCGCCGTGGCCAGCGCACAGGCCGGGCCAGTGACCAGAAAATGGTCTAGCCGCGCATAGGTCTTATGTGCGTGCGAATAGAAAGAATAATCCCTTTCCGCCGGGTGTAGGTGATGCCAGAGGTCCACTAGGTCCATGGCCGCTAGTTGGGCCCTGCCCCCCGCTGAGAACTCTCCGGTCTGCGGCGAGCGGGGGGCAGACCTATCAAGGGCAGCATCAAAGACCATGTTAAAGTCTCCTCCTACAATAATGTGGCTATCCGGCGTAGCTGTGACCGCTGTAAAGGGACCCGACCGTGAAGGGGAGGCCGCCCACCCTAAATCTATACGCCAAAAATCTGCCTTTTTGTTCTGTCTGTTTGTGGAGCACTTCTCGCCGAAAGTGCCGGGCAACCAATATCGCCACCCCCGCCGTTTTAGTGTTACTGGACGAGAAGAACTGGGTGGGGAAAGCTGAGGAGCGCAGCCTAGCACAGTCGCGGGGTAGGAGATGAGTCTCCTGTAGAAGACAAATATCGGCCCGAGTGCCTTCTAAGAGGGAGAGGACGGCTCGTCGTTTAATCGGGTTGTTGAGGCCCCTGACATTCAGTGTGACAATTTTAAGTGCATGGGCGTCATTGGCAGTGGCAAGCATGACAGCTGGGCCCCCACAAGGACCCACGGACCTGAGTGTACACGCCGCTACTGCGGCCGTGTTTCCGGGCACGCGCTGGACTCCCCCCCACCCCCTCTGCAACCCCCCCTTCCCCCACCCCTCTCCCGTAGTCCCCGCCCCTCCCCCTCCCCTCCCCAATTCCTGCAACAAACACCCCAACCACCCCGCCACTCACCCTTCGGCAACGTGCCAACATTTCCCAAACCCCCTCGGGCATTGCCCCCCTCCCCCTCTCCTCAACCTGAGTCAACATTGTCCAAGTCCAGTCCCGAAGGGACAAGTCTTTGGTAAAGTACTCTAGTGGACGTCCAGCCACCAAACCCCCCTCCCCCGCCCCCACCCCAATCTGGCCCCCAAACCTGCTTAGTGTCAAAGGCTGTGATGAGCTCCCCCCGGAGCAGACCTACGCTGTCGGCGCTGTATCACTTAATCCAGTATTCTCCGCCACCTCGGACACCGCCTCCGCCATGCTGGCCTGATGGTGGGTGAGTCTGGTCTCGCATGCCGGCGCGCCGCGTCCTCCTCCGGTGCCGGTATGCCCAAGACCCCACATGTCTCCTGCAATGACCGTAGTTGATGCATAGTGCCATTCCATCGGAATATGAGTCTGAACGGGTGTCCCCATGCGTATGGTGTTTCGTGCGACCTCAGGAAGTCGGTGGCGGTTTTGAACGCTTTCCGTTTCTGAAGCGTGATGGCAGACAGATCCTGATACAAGGCGACCGGGCAACCCCGGAAGGTGAGGGGCTGCTTCCTCTGAGCCTCCGCCAGGATGCGCTCTTTGAGCGGGAAGTCCGGGAGAAAGGCCAAGATGTCCGGCGGCAGCAACGACGCCCGGCGCCGCGGCCCTACTCGATGCGCCCTGTCAATCCGTATGTGGAACCCGTCCGGCTCTCCCAGGACCTCCCGGAACAGATCCTGTAGGTAGCCCGCCATGTCCGTCCCTTCTTCTGTGAGCGGAATGCCTCAGACTCTGATGTTGTTGCGTCGCGATCTGTTTTCTAGATCCTCGGCATGCGCCTGAAGGTCGATCTGTTGATCCCGGAGACGAAGCACCTCCTGTTGCAGCCGCTCTAGTTCCTCATCTCTGTTCCGTCCGGTGTCCTCTATTGTGGCCACACGCTCTCCCAGGCTGTCCACCTCCCGCCGGACCTCCCGCACCTCGCTGGCAACCTCCTTCTTCAGGGCTTGGAAATCCTCCCGTAAGGAGCCGAAAAGAGATTCCATGAAGGATCTGGTGATCGGAGGCTCCCCGCCGTCGGTGCCCAACGTTCCTCCGGAGGGGCCGGGCGACTGCTGCCCCCTGTCAACTCTCTGCTGGTTCCTGCCCAGTAGTTCGGGGAGAGTGCGTTCCCCCTTGCGTCCTCCCTTGGTGCCCGCCATGGGCTCTGGGACTCAATGCTGATCGCCCCGTCAGTGCCACAGACGCCCCACGAGGGCTCCTGTCCTGCTTCTGCGTCTCCGGGGCCCCGGGTGTCCCCCACCACGCCCCTCTCCGTGGTGCTCCCACGTCTGCTTACGCGCTCCGGTGTTCTGCCAATATGCCCCTCCGGGTCTCTTCCGCTCCCCTCTGTGCTCAAGGCGCTGCCGCCGCCGTCGGGGACCGCGAATCCCCCTCCAGCTCGCTACCCTCTGCACCAGGTCCGTCCACAGCTAGCGCTTCATGCGCATGCAGCTCCACGGGGAGCGTGCAGGTCGGGGTTCATCCTTCTTGACCCCGGATTCCGTGTTAATGAGTCAAGGCCCTCCAGGCACTCCCCTTAGGCAGCAGGGCCCATCCAATCTCGAAGCTGGTTCCGAGGGCTGCGGGGCCGGGGAACGGAAAAAAGGGGGGGGGGCTTTCCCAGTCGCCCCCCCTGTGACCCAGCAGCTTCACCCCCCCGGGGGCAGTCTCCAGGCCGCGGCGCCAGCGTGCGCACGTGTCCCCGCAGCCCACGCGTGCACCACAGGCCTCCGTCCGCTCCGGTACCTCTGGGTTGGGGGGCCTGCACCTCACTCTCGGGGCCGCCTTCCGCACAGCGCTACTGCCAGCACCGCCGCTGTAGACACCCCACTGGGCCAGCAACCGCTCCACCGTTCTCCGCTGGGGCTGCAGGACGCCCCCGATCCCGTACGCCAAGCGCTGTCTCCGCTTTTCAGCCGCCGGGGGCGGGATCACGCCCTTCCCCGGCCCGATCACCTCCTCCGTAGTGCTGTGCCTCCGCTTGCCCCGATCCGGGCCGCTGCCGGGCCCCTGGTTGTCGCGTGGGCCGTCCCTGCGTGCTGCGGCCGGCCGCTCCTTCAAAGCCGGGCGTTTTCTTAGGTAGGCGTCCGGGCTTGCAGCCACTCGCGTCGGCCCAATGCTCCGCCCCCTCTCGGCCGCGGTAACCGGAGCACTCCGGCGGGTGCTGCGGGCAATCCTGAAGCTCTCCGAGCAGCCAGGCCGCTTCCACCGGCACGCCAGAGTCTCCGCTGCTCGGTCCCCGTTCCTTCGGGGGGAGATGCAGCAGTAGGCTCGGTCTAGGGGCTCAGGGAAGCGGGAGCCAGCGGAGAGTCCGTCCGCTCACCCCACCATCTTGGCCACGCCCCCCCATTTTAGAGTTTAGAGTACATGGCCTCACTTCTCACTGAGTTAGTAGTACCGCAAGCACTGAGCGGGTTTACAAACTGCGATGATGATAGGTGTACTAGTATGTCCTCTGCCATGGCCATATCAAGACTCAGTACCCAATGTGAAACCTATTACCTTGCAGAACGGGGCTGCATGATGTGGAGGGTGCCGTGACTGCGAAAAGGTGAGCAGTGAGGCCTGGGTGCGCATCAGCGGGCAGATACCTCTGGGCGGCGGGAGTGGATGGGGTGCAGCAGCCTGGATGCAGAATGGCTGCACAGCGATTTAGGCGAACGCAGTCATATATACCCTGCCATTACCCCTTCTCATTGCATTTTGAACAAGTTTTCCAATAGCTCCCACAGCTGTAGCAAAGTAGTTGAGTATTTCTTTTTTCATACATTGTACCCTTAAATTTAGCATAAAATTTTGACAAACTTTCCTTTGTCAGTTTTTTTTTAAAGAGGTAAGGTGTGTTGGGGGCATCGAAGCATGCAGACACGAGCGTGACATTCCTCTCAAAGCTTGTGGCTGCCTTGAGTCGCTTTGGGAATGTTATGTTTTGAATGTGAAAAGGTTGGGAGGTAGAAGTTAACGGGGGTTCAGTAATTCTTGCTTTATACTTGCTGCTTACAAAACATGTTCTGAGGATTAAACCACATCAAGAGAATTACCATCTCTGTCTTTTCATTCCTGCATACTGGTCTTTCCTACAATTACTAATTCTGTACTATCTTTCAGATGTGGGAGCTTGAGGGTGCACTATGTACCGGCACGTGAGTGGAGACACACTGGTGACACAAAGGTGAGCTGCAAAGATGTTCTCCAGTGTCACTCTCACTCCCTTCTCTCTCTCTCTCTCTCTCTTCCTTTCTCCTTTGATGTACGCATGACGCACAATCTTATCTTGCTTTTTATCTAACAGACTCTGATTCACAAATTGACGTCCCCCCCCAAGACCACCAGAGCTGAACACGTGTAGAACCTGCGATGATGCTTGGCCATCCTGGCAATCAACACCCATTTTGAATTGTGAGCTCCGTTGACCGCGTGTACTGAGGTTGAGGAAAAGCTTACTTCTCTTTTTGGTCCTGAAGAAGGTGACATACATTTATTGGTTGTCACCGAAACGTGCGTAGACCGGTCATCACACTTCTGGGAGTCCTACCCAAGAATCAAGTGAAAAGAATATTCAACTAGAAACAAATTTGACGGACTTGTGATTGTCAAAACTGTGCATTTTGAAAACTGTGACAAACAGGACTTATGAGCAGGACTTCACAACAGAAGTTTTTTATTGTGACCCTTTGTTTGTGTTGGTATGATTCATGGTATGTATGAATAGAATGAAAGGTGAGATTGGAAGGTTGATGGTGTTGTATTTTCTTTGGGGGATACTATAAATTGCTTCTAAACTAAGAGAAGCTAATAATGGTCTCTTTCAAACTGAAATGACATCATGATTTTGTCGCATCTGTAAATGTTTTTGGGAATCTAATATAAATTATATATATATATATATAAAAGTATATGATAAGATAAAAAGGGAAAAAAAATATTTTTGATAAATAAACAAAATAAAAAAGAAATGTAATGTGTGCAGTGAGAGTCTGTGCTAAGGAGAAATGTCCAGTCAGAGTGATCACCACTGTAAAAACTAGACAGGCCAGTTAAGAGGTTGTTTTTCTTTGTACTGAGGCACATGGTCGACTCTCTTCAAAACATGCCGGTGGCGGAAGGTGAGCAGAGAGGCTTGTTTGCACAGCAGCGAGCACTTACCTCCGGCCAGTGGGAGTGGATGGGGTGCAGCAGCCTGGATGCGCAGTGGCAGGCAGGCAGCTCCGGATAGTGGGAGTGCATGGGGTGCAGCAGCCTGGGTGCGCAGCGACCGTTCTACACCTCTGGGCAGTGCAAGTGTATGGGGACCATAAGATCAGTAGTATGTCCCGGCCCGTGGTTGGAGACACACCGGTGACACAAAGGTGAGCTGCGAAGATTTTCTCCAGTGTCAACACTCCCTCTCTATCTCTTCCTTTCTCTCTCTCTCACACTTTCTCTGTGTCTTCCTCTCTCTCTCTCATTCTTGCTTTCTCTCACTTCCTCTCTCTCTCTCTCTTCCTTTCTCTCACACTGTTTCTTTCTCTCTTCCTTGTATCTCACTCTTTCTTTCTTTCTTAATATTTCTCTCTTCCTCTCTCTCACTCGTTGTCTCTCTCTCTTCCTCTCTCTCACTCTTTCTCCCTCTCTCTTCCTCTCTCTCTCTTCCTCTCTCTCACACTGTTTTACTCTTTCTCTCTTCCTCTCTCTCACTCTTTCTCTTTCTCTCCTCTCTTTCTCTCTCTGTCTTTCTCTCCCTCTCTCTTCTCTCTCACACTGTTTCTCTCTTTCTCTCTTCCTTGTATCTCTCTTTGCCTCTCACTCTTTCTCTGTCTTCCTCTCTGTCTTCCTCTTTCTTGCTGTCTTCCTCTCTCTCTTTCTCTTTCGCTCTTTCTCTTCCTCTCTCTCACACTGTTTCTCTCTTTCTGTCTTCCTTGTATCTCACTCTTCCTCTCTTTCTCTCTCCTTTGCTGGACGCATAACGCACCATCTTATTTTTCTTTTTGTCTTGCAGGCTGCGATTCACAAATTGTCGAGTGATGACACGCCATGGCTGTACATAGTTTTATTTGTTGTTGTTTTCTTTTAATAAATTATTTTACACACATAGATTTATTTGTTGTTGTTTTCTTTTAATAAAATGTTTTATATGTAAATCCATACATGACTACAGTTCTTATTTGTCCAACCTCACAAGCATCTTTTTTTATTAAAACTGCGACACCAACCAATTTGTTAGGCTCCTCATTTAAAAACGTTCCTGTCACATTTGTTTGTGGGGGGTGAGAGGGGATGGCGGACAAGCAGCTGCTGCTGGGGGATGTCGGAGTACTGTTGGGTGTCTGACCTGCATCATCATTGCCTCCATTGCATCTCTTCTCAGAGACCAGCAAACCGGCAGCCTGGCTCGTAAAAGTGCGGGCCCGAGAAGTCGCACCGGAAGAGCTGCGAGCCCACCAGTGGTTCGCAGAGGGAGACTTGCGGGCCCAAGAAGGTGGTTGACGGTATGCTAGTGATATGGGAAGAGGGTGCGTTACCTGCTGATGTGGGGAGAGGCAGCGTGAAAGGGGTATCTCTCACAAACAGAGCTCCGGTATGTTTTCAGAAATGCCTCGGACAGATGCCAGCTGACGGACTGAATCACAAAATGGCTTTTCAATGCTCATATAGTAAGACTTATGAACAGTTCATACCCAGGCTCGCAGAGGGACAACCTCAGCCCGTCCGCTCGACTCACAGAGGCAGAACTACGAGCCATCCGCTCCCAAAGGAACAGCAGCGTAGTAGCTCGCATTGGTACAGGCACAGCAGCCTACTAGCTCGCAAAGGTAGACAGCTGCGAGCCGACGGACTGGCTTCTAAAAGCATACCTCCGAAGTGGTGATGTAGGGCACAGGGAGCGTGAAAGGGTTATCTTCCTACTAGTGTCCTAGAGTGGAAGTCGTGTTGCCTGGCACTCCTTTATTGTTAATAAATCTTAAACCTTCACTGCGTCCAAATCATCATTACACAGAGCTCCGCTATATTAAATTGCTCCCGGAACGTTTCTTTTATATTTTCACACGATGCAAGGCACAAGATGGCTGCTAACAATTCCTGGTTTCAAGTGTTAGCAGCCAATCAGAGGACACTTCCTGCTTTGAAGAGTTAGCAGCCAATCAGAGGTAAGCTCGTGAGAAAGGCACCGACCAGATATATATATATTTTTTCCCTTTAATATCTCAAAAACTAATGAACGAATTTACATCATTTCAACAAAACCGTGCTTTCTGGACCAAGACCTTTCTCTCTGTTCAGCAGTTTGCCCTGTAGCCTTGTCTAAAGTTTCCTATGGAAAATCCATTGAGAAAACACGTTTTCACACCCCCTTTTTTTCTCAGCTCCCCTTGACCAATCACCCCTAAACTTTCAAGATGGGAGCTGATCAAAAAAGAGAAACTTTTTGGAAAATTTCGTAAAGTATCGTCAAACTACGCCAAAGTTATAAACAGATGGAGAGCTCCAGGAGGGGGGCCGCGCAACACACCTCCCAACATGAGTGAAGCCCCGAGACTATGGGCACCCGCAGCCCCAGCGAGCCCCCACTATTATTTTTTAAGAAATGCCCCCGGGACCTACCCACCCCGGGGTCTCATTAAAATAAAACACGGGAACCCGCGACCCATGTGCGAATTACACCAATTTTATTTTAATAAGGGCCAACTAGCCGACCAGGTACCTCCAGTATGGGTTACTCCACTCTGGGAACTATCATCCGAAATCACTTAGGGATAACCTTCCGGTTGGACAGTTTCTGCGACTTCGCAGAAATTGTTCTGAAATTGGTAAATTCAGGGAAGAGGCCTGTGGTTTGACTGAAAAACTTAGAGAGAGAGGGTACCCTAGCAAAGTGGTGAGTAGGGCGCAAAAGAGAGCTTTCAATTGTCCGAGAGAGGTACTCTTGGAAAAATCAGAAAGACCAGTCAAAAAGAACACGATATGTGTCACCACATTCAATACATCGTCTACAGCGATTAAACGCATTATTTCAAAACATTGGCGTATATTGAATTCGAGTGGCTTAGGACTTGAGAAACCCTTATTCTCCTTCAGACGAGGGCAGAACATAAAAGATCAATTTGTTCATTGCCGGACTTATAACAACGCTCGAGGGGCTCCTCAAGCGAGTGGTACTCTTGCACCAGTGATGGGCCACACACGGTGTGGAGCATGTGATGTTTGTAAACTAACGAAAAACACTAAAGAAGTGGAGGTTGGTTTACATCACCCTTGGCAACAGAGAGTACACACGAATTGTAATTCCTCCAACGTTATTTACATCATTGCCCGTGCAATTTAATCTACGTGGGGATGTTGTGTATAAAAGTGAAAGTGAGGATTATGGAACACAGGAGCAACATCCGCTGTGCTAGAACAAATATACGTCTCACGACACACTATGTGTAAAGTAGACACACAGTGGAAGAGATATATTGGACGGTGTTGGACAAACCAGTTTTTCCACCCTCTATGAGGGAGGTAGCACACGCACTCTATACACGTGAACAGAAATGGGTATACCGCATTGGAAGTCATATTACAGGGCTGAATGATGATATACCCTGGTTAGCTCTGGGCAAGAAGTAATAAGTCAGGATTTAGATCTAATCCCCCTCGTACGAGCTGGAATACACGAGGTGAGTGGATGAGCACACAGCTGTCAGAGTGAGGATGGGCCCCTTTGTGCTGCTGGGTTGATTGGCTTCACATCATGAGGGACTGGTCCTTGGGTGCTTCCATTATACTCCAAATTTAGCACCTAACATTTGTAGTGTTGGGATGCTGTAGACACTAACATTAGGATTGTTTGTTGAGATGGCAATGTTATAATGGACATTAGAAAGTGTTTTCAAATACTCTTTAAGCACTTTCACATGATTTTGCTATGATATGGAATCGCTGTGTATTTGCAAACAACATACATTAGATGGACTAGTTCGATATGGCGTGTGTAGGCTCCTTGACAGTGGTTAGAACCATTGTGCTGCTTACGTGGGTTAGCGCGCTAGTGTTTTTCGGGTCGCATCACGCAGCGCGCTCACGTAGGCAGCACGTGATCGGAAGTAGAAGATGTAAGGAGCGGAGCAGAGACGCTCTGTGCTTCTACACGGTACTGAGAGAGATTGATTCCATGGGCAGCGAACCACCCTTGACGAAGTAAGGTGCAGGGGGTACCAGTGTGGGGTGTGGGCAACCAATACGCTGACACTAGACATCCCACAGAATTTGTATGTAGGAGGGTTGAATACCTATTGGGGCTGATTCACCTTCCATGGGGTGTGATGGTTTATACACCGATGTTTGAGGTTCTTACACAATGTGGAAGATGTTGGTAATACGACTGTGTGGAAGTTGATGTCCTTGAATCATAATGATTGAAAATCGGGCATAACATTGCGATCTTTGAACAAAGGGGTATATAGTACCTTGTTATATATAAGTTCATTCGAGAGGACACGGATGTAATAACAAAGATAGATATTGCATTGACTGGCTGTGTTTGTCGTTGCTCCTATTGAGCTGGAAATTTATGTTTGATTGGATGAACAGCATGATTATTATTTTTCAACATTTGTCCCAACAGTGTGTGACTACAGGGGGGTCGCCCTCTTCTCCACTGCCTGTTTTAGCGTCTGATTTAATAAACTCGGTAAGAGGATATTTGGAACGCACTGAATGAGACGAGAAAAACAGCACATGGGATGATAGTAATCATATATTCGAATGGGTGATAGGAATTTTCTGGAATATCTACGGCCTGGTTGAGAGTGGAGGTTTGCACGTTTTCCTTGCACGTTTTTATTCGTTTTGCACAATATGCAATTGGCATCTGGAGTGGGGTTCACATGAATTATGTGAGACACATCAGGATGAGAGCCATTGGTGCTCTGTTCCGCTGTGGGTGTAGCGACACCCTTGAGTTTTTGGAACATTGAAGTCGCACCTACTGGGTTGTTTGTGGACGTATGTCTTCTGAGGAGAGCACCCTGTTTACATTTGTGGATTTATGTGATGTTGGTAAAGTTTGATAGTGGGTTGTATTTTATTTCTTCTTCTTTTCTCTTCTTTTTTCCACAGTTTAAAATTGAAGAGTAAAGTTACCAACTAGCACGATTCTCCAGTGGAGTAAGAACCCTAATTGGGAAGTTTATAAGGGGTAATTAGGATAAGAGCATAGGGTCCTTGTAGTCCTGATGAAGGCCGGATAAAGATGCTATAACCGGCTGAAACATGTCGACCTCTATGCAGACGGGGGGTGGTGAGTACATTATTAACTCACACCACCATCATCCGTATATCTTTTTTAGTTCTGACTAGGGAATCTATGAATAAAACAATTATACAGATATCTCTTAGTTAGTTTTAATATTATAATTTTCTGCACTTTCTTAGGATCCTTTCTTTTTCCTGTGTGCCTTTATCATTTTTGTATTGTTTACCCCTCCCTATTGCTCCGTCTCTAGCGTTGGTTTGCGCAGAGACGTTAGTAGCAGCCCTATGATGAAGCATGCCACAACTTGTTGTGGGTGAGGTGTAATAAGGGGCGTGGCCTCCAAAACCCTCTCTGCAACGCAGCTGCCTGGCGCATACTGGAGATTCCTGGTGGGCTAGTTGGCCCCCAGGGACCCTCAGTATTCAAGGGGAATTAATTCCCCAACTTACAATGCGCCAGGGGGCGTGCTTGCTGAGTGCTGCAGGGGTGGGGGGGGGCCCTAGCCGCGATGCCGGTTTAAAAAAAAAAAATAATAAAGAAGGGGGCTGTGTGGCCCCCCTTCTCTTGCCTTTTTTTGGGCCCTGGGGACCCCATCCCCCAGGGCCTGGCCCCCTTCTTTTTTTTTTTAAATGTAAATGGGAGGGGGGCCGCGTCGGCTCCCCTCCCGTGGCCATTTCCGGCCCCGGGGACCCCATCCCCCAGGGCATGGCCACATATATATATTTTTTAGAGGGAGGGGGGCTGCATGGCCCCCCTCCTGAGGCCTCTATTGGACCCGGGGATCCCAACCCCCGGGCCAGTCTTTATTTATTAATTATTTATTTGGGGAGGGAGGCCACGTGGCCCCCCTCCCGGGCCACTTCTGGCCCCGGGGACCACATCCCCCGGGGTCTGGCCTCTTCGTTGGGGACCGTGGGGGAAGCCCCAATGCCCCCACAGTCCCTGCCGGCTCCCTGCGTCCTGCGGGAGCCGGCATTTCTTTTCCACATGGGGAGCTGCTAACATTCAGCTCCCCTTGTGGAAAAGCAATGTGGTTTGAATTTTGTAAGCGAGAGCTTACAAAATCCAAACCACAGTTTGCTATGACAGGGTTCCCGTCCTGCCATAGCAAACAGCAGTGTCCCAGGGGTGGGCACCCCGGGACACTGCAGGAGCCAGCCCTGGGGTGTGGCGGTCCCCAGGACCATGAAGGGCTCCAGGAGGGGGGCCCCCCTCCCAACATCAGGTGGTGGTCCCCAGGGCTTGGGGGTCCGTAACGGACCCCCACATTTATATCTTAGTGCCCCGGGGAGGTGGCGGTCCCTGAAGCATGTGGGGGGGCTTGAGCACACAGGTTTAATTATTATTTTATACAAAAGCCCGGGGCAGCGGGGGCCGTATACCCCTCTGCAAATAACTAATAAAAGCCCCGGGGTGGCGGTGCCCGGGAACTTGGGGGGCCTTGGAGGCACCCCGTCACATTTAAAAATTAGCCCCGGGAGGTGCCAGTCCCCGGCGCAGTGTGGGGGGGATTGGGGCCCCCCACAATTTTTTTCAGTGCCCCCGGGACCTAGCCCACCTTTTTTTATTTTCTCGCCCGGATTCGCGCACCCAGCGCGAATCCGGCCGATTTTGTTCTAAAAAAAATCTTTTTTGGGGCCCTGGGGGTCCTCGTGGGACCCCCCTGAGCAGGCCTAGGGGGTCAGGGTGTTTCTACCCTGCCCCCTTTTCTTGTTTTTCGCGTTTGTTTTTCTCTTTTCTTGTGACTCGGTTCTAAAAGGGTAATTTCTGAACCAAGCACTACCTTTTTGCCTTTTGTAATTCCGTTCAGCAGTCCGAGCTGTAGCCGTGTCTAAAGTTTCCTACATGAAATTGATTTTCCGACCTCTTTTTGTTTAATTTCTCAGTAACTACTGAACGGATTTACACCATTTAACAAAAAGGGCTCTTTCTGACCCAAGGGCTACCTTTTTGCCAAATTTGGTGTAATTCCGTTCAGGAGTTCGGGCTGTCGCCGTGTCTAAAGTTTCCTATGGAAAATAACATGGAGAAAACATGTTTTGGGACCCCCCTTTTTTTCTCGGCCCCCGCTTGGCAAATCACCCCGAAACTTTCAGGACAGGAGCTGACTGGAGCAGGCCACTAGTTTGGAAAATTCCACGAAGATTCGTCAACCGGCGCCAAAGTTATTGGGAAAAGAATAAACGCTTTTCCTATGGAAACTAGGTCCTAACTATAAGTATCTACTGGCGACCGCCAGTAGATAATATATATGGTTACAAGTGTATTTTTAAGGGTTTAGGTTGATTATGGATTTTTGGGTGGCAAGGGTGTTTTTAGGGTGTTTAGGGTGGGTGTGGGTTTTTGAGTGGCAAGGGTAATTTTAGGGTTTTGGTCACGTTTTGGGTGACAAGGGTAATTTTAGTTTTTAGGGTGGGTATGGGTTTATTGGTGGCAAGGGTATTTAGTCAAAATCAAAGTCAAATTTATTCAAATGTTCGGTCGTTTAAAACCATTACACTATATATCATTACATTACTTAAAGCATCCTATATATAAAAAAAGTACATTTATAAAAAATAATAGAATCTTCATTCATTATTCTACACTTCGTAAAATCAAAGACCTGTCCAAAAAGTGCTGCACCTTAACATCATCCTCATCTTAAAAACCATCATCATAAAACTGTATATTAAATTATTTGGTTTTCTTCTACAATTCTTCCTAATTCCTTTAGATACAAATTCATGAATTTAACCCCCCTGCAGACCAGCGGAATAGAAGACCCACCCAACCAGGTGGTTACAGCTTCCCTGCATGTTCGTATGTTCATAATAATGAATATTTCTTTCAAAAGTATCTTTCTTTCTTTTAATAACATGAAGAGAGAATATGTGATAGGGATTCATGTTTGTAGTTGCACAATCTGCAGTCTTGATTTTGGTAATGGTGTTTCCAGGAGGGAATCAAATCCTGTATTTCCCACATACCAAAGCGTAAATTCATAAATTGGTTCTTTAAGATTTTTGAGAAATGTGCTGATAAATAAACTTGCGGTTTCCTGGTGCCATATGAATTAATCACTGTCCCGGCATGACGTCTTTGTTATAAGCTGTTTTCATCTGTTATGTTAGACAGGATTTTTGTAGACCAATTTAATGCTTTGTTAAAGGCCTGTTTCCCCATGCCTGAGTTCCAAATTTCTTGAACACAAAGATCCTCAATAACTTGTGCTAAGTAACAGCCCCAGGAAACTTGTGTTATCTTCTCTCTCTGAGCTTCTATTTCTTTCCAGCACAAATTCTCAGTAGAATCAATTGTGGCTGCTCTAAGCCTTCCACATAATTTAATCAAAGCACTTTTGCTCCAATGTATTTGATTGGTCAAACCAAACTCTAAATGGACTTGAGCCTGGGATGCTGCTTGCTGTATGAGGAAGACATTTTTATATAAACCTTCGTTTGGATACTGTTTAGGATTGCGATTTCACGACCCCTCATAATTTCACTACCATATGTGACAGAAGGCTTTAACTGTGCCGACATAAGAGATAATAGATGGCTGTAAAATGGACAGCTTAATTTCTTTTTTAATAAATTGAAGCTATAGATAAGAGTTTGCGCTTTAGCCCTCATTGCTAGAGACTGATATTTATAACTCAATTTTCTCTCGATTTTAAACCCCAGGAGACAACAACCTCGACTTTTTTTCCATCCACAAACCACGCGTGTTTTTTTAATTGGGCATCCACTAACCGCACTACCTTTGTTTTAGATAGATTTAATTCTAATCCATGCCGTTCCATATAATTCGCTAGTGTGCTCATACTGCGTTGTAGCCCTATTGGGGTTTGGCTGAAAAGCACTATGTCGTCAGCATACTGTAAGCACCTAATTTCCTCTTTGGCTAAAATTGGTGGATGGCTATTTACTCCAGTAAGTGCTTCTTCATGATCAGCTAAATCCAGATTAAAGAAGCTTGGGGCTGACACGCACCCGTGTTTTAAACCGTTGTGGGTACCTATTTCCTTTGTTACACAACCACCATCACCTATTTTCACCTGAGTCCAGGTATCAGTATACAGTTCTTTGATGGTGTTTAGTAAGTTGTTTGGAATACCCCACGTTGCCAGTTTTTTCCATAGGTGATTTCGGGGCACACGATCGACAGATGACTTTAAGTCCACAAAGCATGCAAATATTTGCTTGTTCTGATGTTTGGCGTTTTCGATTAGTAGCGTTATGGCTGATAAATTGGTCAGTGTGCCTGCCCCTACCCTGAATCCGGTTTGAGACTGGGGAATTTTGTATTGTCAGACCATTTTTTGAGATGTTCCAGCAGACAGGTAGCGTATAGCTTAGCTTCAACATCTGTTAAAGCAATGAGTCTGTAGTTACTGGGCAGTGACTGATTTCCACCTTTAAAGATTGGTTGAAGAATACTTCCCCTCCATGATTCTAGGATTTTATTTGTCAGGAAGAGGTCCCTAAAAAGTGGTGTAAGATAAACTGCCCAGTAAGCAGGCTCTTTCTTAAAGAGAGCATTTGGTATACCATTTGGGCCTGCTGCACCCTCTGTTTTTAATTTCTTTATGATTTTTGTTAATTTTTCTGTATCTGTAAGTTCAAGGATATTTTTGCTTTGATGTTTATTCATGATGATTTTTTCTTGAGTTCCTGTGATTATCGGTGCTGCTGTTGACAGGCTCCTTCTCTTTTCGGTTACATTATCACAACTTTCTGTATTTTGTTTGTACTCCAGTTGTTTGTACATTTGTTGAACATGGGCCGCCCACATATCTGCGTTGATACCTACAGTATGATGTCTGGATTTTCCATGTGTCAGCGTGTTTTTAACTTGACAAAATTCTTTCCCATTAGGTTGCTTACTTGCCACTAGCAGTTTATTCCAAATAGGCTCATGATGTTTTATTTTTGCTTCGCGACAGATCTTCTTATATTGAGCTCTTAATTGTTTTAGCTTAAGTTTGTCTGGTATTACTCCATGTCTTAACTGCTTTGCAACTATTCTAATTTCTCGCAGAATTTGGTGTTTTTGCCTTTCCAGATTCATACTGTACTAGGGTTAATGTCTGTTTGTCAAAACATTCTTCTTGTGTGAGATGTGTAGCTCTTTCTGTTATGTGGGAATTTTTCCAATAAGATAGCTGATAAGGAGACCCAAGCCTCTACTCTTTCTCCATTAACTGTTAGTCGATTTTCTTGCATCCCAGTTCCCTTCTTGTTAGACCTGGCACATTGGCGTGAGTCTCCCTTCCATTTTTCGCTGTGCCTCATGTATTTATTTTGCTGGTGTTAATTGCTCAGGGCACTGTGCCACTGCTGTCCAGTGCCACAATGCAGGTGCTCCCTGTTGTAAATTGAAGTATGATTTGTGATTCCATGATTGGTTGGTTTGGTTTACCTGTCAGACCCTAGTACAGTGCACCAGTAGTGCCCAGGGCTTGTAATCCAAATACTGCTGGTGGGCTTGCAGCACTGGTTGTGCCACCCACAGAAGCAGCCGGTAAACATGTGTCTAAGGTCTGCCATTGCAGAGCCTGCGTGCAGTCTGGTACTGTCATGCTGACTGGGCAAGTGCATCCACTTGCCAGTCCCTAAACCTTCCCTTTTATTCATATCAGACACCCCTATGGTAGGCCCAAGGGCAGGGTGTATTGTAAGGATAAGGTAGGACATGCCCTGGTGAGTGTGGCATGTTCTAATAGTGAATTACAGCCATTTTCGCGGACTTTACCTGGTTGCTGCTGTGGAGCTTTCCATCGTCGGAGGGACATCGGGGACATCGGGACCCTTGTGACTTTTACCCAGAGAAGGCTGACTCCCGCGGCTGGGACTGCGAGGCCCAGGGTGCTCTTGGTCATCGCACCTGGCGCCTCTTCCCGGCTCCTCCCCCTGATTATCTCCCCTTGATAACGCCTCACGGCCCCCGCTTCGCGGGAGCCGTTCGCAGGCGCGGACTTTACCTGGTTGCTGCTGTGGAGCTTTCCATCGTCGGAGGGACATCGGGACCCTTGTGACTTTTACCCAGAGAAGGCTGACTCCCGCGGCTGGGACTGCGAGGCCCAGGGTGCTCTTGGTCATCGCACCTGGCGCCTCTTCCCGGCTCCTCCCCCTGATTATCTCCCCTTGATAACGCCTCACGGCCCCCGCTTCGCGGGAGCCGTTCGCAGGCGCGGACTTTAACTGGTTGCTGCTGTGGAGCTTTCCATCGTCGGAGGGACATCGGGGACATCGGGACCCTTGTGACTTTTACCCAGAGAAGGCTGACTCCCGCGGCTGGGACTGCGAGGCCCAGGGTGCTCTTGGTCATCGCACCTGGCGCCTCTTCCCGGCTCCTCCCCCTGATTATCTCCCCTTGATAACGCCTCACGGCCCCCGCTTCGCGGGAGCCGTTCGCAGGCGCGGACTTTACCTGGTTGCTGCTGTGGAGCTTTCCATCGTCGGAGGGACATCGGGGACATCGGGACCCTTGTGACTTTTACCCAGAGAAGGCTGACTCCCACGGCTGGGACTGCGAGGCCCAGGGTGCTCTTGGTCATCGCACCTGGCGCCTCTTCCCGGCTCCTCCCCTCTCTTCAATTTAAGTCACGCCTACTACCGCGATAGCGGGACGCGTGCCGGTCGTAGTCCGGGGCTAAGACCGGGCAAAGAGCAGGCCGTTTGAGGCCGTTCGAGAACGGGCGAGCCAGGCACAGGGCCCCATTACTGTTATTGATTGTTTTTACTAAGGGGCCTCCAAGGCTCTTTGCCTGACCTGACCGCACACATGTCTGCCAGGGAAACTAGAAGCAAATCTGCCCTCGCTGCCGGAGCTGCCTCTGGCACTTTAGATATGTACTTCGCCAAGGCGGGCTCTCTGCTCATCGATGAGATTAATGTCCTGGAAAGACGCATCTCCCAGGAGATTGACTGGGTAAGAAGATCCTCATTGGGTCCCCTTGCTCAGGCTCTATCTCCACCTCATGCGCAGGATTCTAATGTAGCTTCTGTTGCTCCAGATTCTGGCATCCCTGAGCCAGTTATCCCACCTATTTTTGACATCGACTCTGACATTTCAGCTTCAACTGAACTTAGTCTCCCCTCCCTTCCACCACCAAGGCCCCCTCTAACCCTAGAACAGACTAACACTCACTGTAGCAATCCCCCAATTAAACCATCCGGTCAGGGAGAGCGAGAGGGCGCAATCTCGAAGAGGAAAAGAAATGTACAAAATAATAAAGGGCAAAAGTCCAAGATCTCTAAGCCCAACATGAGGATCGCACCTAATCAATCAAGTTTAACCAAAACAGGGTCAGATTCCATAGATATATCCGCCCCTATATCTCAGGGACATAATCGTATCTCGTGTGGGGCTGGCCATTTCACTTCTGATCTTAGTTCTCTCCTGAAGAACCTACTTTTGCCACTGATGGATCGCTTGGCTTTAGTGGAAGCTTCTTTAGTGAATCTTCAGAAGGGAATTCAATCACTCTTAGAAATACCCAGACTAGCGAAGCACCATGTAAGCAATCCCCAAATTCCATGTGAGAAGGAAATCTGTTCTCCGCCCAAGTCCGTTCAGCTAGGCGTCCAAATTGCATCCACCCCGCACATACCTGAACTTTTGCCCACACCTTGTCCTCCTGATTCCAACTCTCGAGGGCCGACATTTGATCCTACACTAGGGACACGAGGTACTGACACTGGCTGTGGCCCAATTCATCTGCCCCCGGAGGCTGCTCCATATATTGTTGTTTTAACTGGTATTCCGGAACTCCGCCCTTTTGCCAAGGAGCCAGTGGATGCCCTGAAAAACAAGGTCATCCACTGGCTCTCTCAAAACAGACCTCTACCCCAGGGTATTCATAGCGAGGTTCTAATGGTGAGGAGGGTGCCATGGTTGGGGACTACCACCAAACTTACTAAGGGAGACTGTGTACTGATCAACTTCCGTGATCCACGGACGGTGGCACATATTTGTAACTGGCCCCACAACACCCAGGGATCCCTGATCCAACCCCAGCCTCTTACATTTTTCATTTTTCTATCCGAATATACTGTTGGCCCAGGAGCAAGAACGATGGACACTGGTTGGCAGGGGAGGGAAGCGGGGCGGCCCAGGGTTTAGTAGGGACTTCTCTTCTGTCGTCCCCCCATGTTACGACTACCCACGTACATACAACAGGTTTAGCCCTCTAGACATGGTGGATTGACCACCCACTCGGGGGGTGGTGCAGCCTCGCATCAGATTTTTCCCATCTCCCCCCTGCCTTTTGATATTTTAATCGCACAGGAGCACCATTTTAATCTCCAAAATGCAGATGGTCGAGAGGGGACTACCTATTCTCCGCCCACCTTGGTTATGGGTAGCAATGCTCAAATCCCTAGTTTGTCTTCTGATCTGCATCTGGAGCCATGTCCAGACCAGCCATGCAGCCCAGAATCTCAAAACGTGACGGCTACTCTGTTTCCCCTAAAGATTCTATCCTGGAATGTTGCGGGGCTAGCCAACAAATGGTCCAACCCGGCCTGGAGCTCCTTTATAGGGGGCAAAGATATCTGCCTCCTCCAGGAGACCTGGGCAAGAGAAGAGGTCCCACAATCCGGCTTCGCCACATTCTCAGTACATGCGACCTGGGGAGGGAGGGGCCGCCCGTCCGGCGGTCTAGCCATTTGGGTGGCTATAGATCTGGGCTGTAAGGCCGCTATTTTTCCAACCGATTCAGAAGACATTCTAGCTGTATTGCTGGAATGGCCTAACTCCCATAATCTGCTCCTGGTCAATATTTATGCACGGCCAGTGAGCATCGCACAGGAATCGCCCACTATTGCAAAATTAGCGACGGTCTTGGAAACAATTCCCGAGGACATCCCCTTTATCATTGGTGGCGATTTAAATTGTCATTACGAGCCACTTCCAGGCATATTAGAGGGGCTGTCCTCGGAAGAAGATCTCCTGTGGTCCATTCCCCCTACGCAGGCTCCGGCCGTAAGAGCTTGCTCCCCTTTAGTTTTACAAATTACTTCTCTGTCCCTGAAATTTGGCCTTAGAGCTTGTAATGGTAGGCTAAAGTCGGATATCCCTTCTAGTTGTACATTTAACCGAAAGGGCTGCGAATCTCGCATAGACTATGTCATGGTCCCCCTCTCTTCATGGACACGCGCAAGGGACTTTAGTGTTCTATCTAGACAGGATAGTGATCATAACGCCCTCGAACTAGTCTATGACCATCCAGGACTGGACTCGAGAGGTACTCTGGGGACTGCAGAGGAGAACCTCTTGGCTCTCGCCAATAACAGGCGTAGAGTTAAATGGGAACATCTAGTCTCACACCAAGAGAAGGTCCCTCTACTTTAAGCACAGGTCATTCCTATTTTTGAAAAGCTTGAGGCACTTAGAATTGAAGGAGTTCCCCAGACCATTTTTATGCAACTTGGGCAGATCCATGAAGATCTGGTTAAACATCTTTCAGAGTGCCTAACCCAAAAAATAAACAGTCATGGTAGGAAAAGCCCCCTCCCCTTGTGGTACAATAAAGCTTGCCGAAAGGCAAAAACCGACCTCTTACTTTCCATTAAAATGGGCAAGGACAAAGAGGATATTAGGGCAAGAAGAGTAGCTTATAAAACCCTAATTACTAATGCCAAAGGGGAATGGGAGCATGATAAGTGGGAAAGATTGACTACCTTCTTAGCCAGAGCTGACTCGCGCATATTTTGGTGCTGTGTCAACTCTGGCCTAGAGGAACTGGCCCCGGCCACACTTTCCAATATTTCACCAAAAGTCTGGCAAGACCATTATCAGTCCCTTTACCAATCGCCACAGGATGCCCTAAATAGTACCATCTCCATTTTAGATCAAGAAGGGCTGGTGGTCCCTCTTAAAGTCGATGAGGTGCGTGTGGCTGTAGCTGCCCTGGCATCCGGGAAGGCACCTGGGTTGGATGGCATCCCAGGTGACCTATTTAAACAGGAGCCGGATGTTTGGGCGCCCTATCTTACGATCCTTTTTAATTCCATCCTTGAAGGCATGGCTATCCCTGGTACTTGGCTGGGCGCAGAGATTGTCCCAATCTTTAAGAAGGGTTCGCCTCTGCTCCCGGCCAACTACAGACCTATTAGCTTAATCGACGTCTCCCAGAAGATCTTTGGTAGACTCATTCTGAATCGCCTTCAGGACTGGATCGAAGCTAACGAGATTATGAGCCCATACCAGGCAGCGTTCCAAAGGGGGATCTCGACAACTGACCAAATTTTCCGTTTGCACCTTATTTACTGGAAAACGGTCCTTCTTGAGGGTGGCAGTTTATTCACGATTTTCGTGGATTTACGGGCCGCCTTTGATTTGGTCCCAAGGGACAAGCTGTGGGCAGTCCTAATGGACCTAGGGGTCCCGGCTGACATATTATCAATTTTGAAGAGACTCCACCATGGAAATTTTGCCAGGGTAAGGTGTGGTAGGGACGGCTCCCTGTCTGATGCTTTCCCTGTTGACAGGGGGGTCCGTCAGGGGTGCGTTCTCGCACCCACTCTCTTTTGCCTCTTTGTCAACGGGGTCATTAGTTTCCTCAACCAGCTGAGTAACACCGACGCTCCCAAGCTTGATGGCAGCAGGGTTCCCGCAATTATGTTTGCGGATGATACCCTGCTGCTCTCTAAATCTCCCATGGGTCTCCAGAGAGTCCTGGATGGGTTTGTGCGTTTTTGTACAGACCGTGGATTGGAGATCAATGCCACAAAAACGAAATATATGATCTTCAATCCACCCTCCAGAACTCGAGCACCGCCCTCTATTGGAACAGTCAGGCTAGAACGGGTATTAACTTTTGAATACCTAGGGGTGGTCCTAAGCCAGTCCATGTCGTGGGACCCCCACTTGTCCAAGATGAATATGAAGCTTGTCCAGCTTGTGGGGGGCATTGCAAGGATGGCGAGGGGTTTGACGTATAGGCCGTTTGCGCCCCGCTTGCAGATCTATAAAACCCAAGCAAGAGCATCGGTGATATATGGAGCTGAATTATGGGGTCACACCTTGGGGCAGAAACTCCAGACAACGGAGAATGATTTTCTCAGACGGTTGACCGCATTACCAACTAGTACTCCACTTATGCCGCTCAGACTGGACCTGGGCCTGAGACCGATTTCAGAGGTCCTCGGTCTCAAACCCCTGACCTTTTGGCGTAAAATCTGGTCGTCTCAGGAACTCTGGAAATATAGAGCCGAACTGGTGGAGATTCTCCGTCTGTGCAAAAGTACTTCAATACCATGGTTCACTTACATCAAACGTACCTGTGAAGCACTTGGTAGACCAGAACTGTGGTCATATCCAGCACAAGCGTGCCCAAAGATTTCACGAGAGTCTCTTTCCAAGGCCTACTATGAGTATCACCTGAGTCTCTCCATTTCAAGCGCCCGCGAGGGCTCCCAAACAGCATACTTCCTGGGTTTTAAAGATACATTCTATCTAGAGCTTATTTATGATGATATGGGTCCCCCCCTAACGAGGAAACTATTTATGCAATGGCGATACAACACACTGCCATTAAGGGCCTATACAGCACGCTGGGCACATACAAATCATTCTGCTCAATGCCCCATATGTTTACTCCCTGAGGAAACGGATCTCCACATCATATTTTTCTGCCCGACCTACCGCAGAGCAAGGAACTATTGGCTTCGGCCCCTTCTTAAAAACATGGGTTTCAGCCAATGTGCTCCTGCTTTTAGAATATTGAAAACGGACCTCTCCCCTCCAGTAGTTTTTGCAGTGGCAACATTTTTAACATCTATGTGGTTTAACCGCATGCGATACATCAAGTCTTTATAGACGAGTTTAATGCTGATGATTTTAAAATTGTATCAATGTAAATTTTATTGTTTATATTGTTTTGTAATGATGCACAGTGTTTCTTTTATGGCCCTGGCGGCCGAAATAAAGATTTGATGATGATGATGTTGATGAATTACAGCCATTTTCGTTTTTCACTATTGCAAGGCTACCTGTTCTCCATAGGCCAGAATGGGCAGTTTGGTTATTACATCTTATAGTCTTAACTGACTCAGAGAACATGGTAGAAATTCGAATTTAGTATGCCTGAACTCAGGATGATAAAATACATATTTTAGTAAAGTTGGTTTTAACATTCTGTGTTTGAAAATGCCACTTTTAGAAAGTATCGAAGAAAAGGTGCATTAATTTCAACACCAACTGCTGCACTGCTGTGATGAGCGAAATTCTCCTTGTAAGTAAACCATTTATTTTTCCATTAACCAAAGTAATCCATAGTATTCCCATTTAAAAAAAATCAGTAGTCCATATTTTCCATACTTATAGAATCACTGCGGAGACAGATAAGTTGAACTTGAATGTTTTTATTCCTCATTTTCAAATGTCATATGCTGCTCATCCAAGCTTTAACATAGACATGTGTTGCCAACTGTCCTTTGAGCCGGTACAATGTAAAAACCCAATGCATTTCGAACTATTGTAAGTTCTTCGTCAGGCATTTTCTTGTCTAACCATTCAAACCTGCCTCTGCTAGGCTGTGTGTATTCCTTTGTCTGGAGTTTGAGTGACAGGGCTGGGGAATTCCAGGAGACAGGGTGAGGCGTCCCAGTGGTGAATAGAGAGATCTGCATCCAGATGGGTGGGAGGAGATGCACCTGGGACCTGAATAGGGCTGTACCTGCCTTCCACAATGCTGGCTCCACCTCCTGGGGAGCGGCTGATGTCTCTGCCCTGCACAGTGAATGAAGAGAAGGAATCCTGTCAACAAAGTGCTCCAGTGCTGTACTTGCCTTCCACAATGCTGGCTCCACCTCCTGTGCGGCGTCTAATGTTTCTGCCCTGCGCTGTGAAAGGAAAGGAGAAGTCTGGTAAACAGAGTGCTCAGGAACTGGTTTGGACTGGACAAAGGCCCCTCTGCCTTCAGAGGACAAAGGATTTCTGGGTATAAATATTGTGACCCTGATCCCAAGAATTTAGATCACTTTGGGAAAACAAGAAGAACCTCTGCTGAGGGAGGAACCAGAAGAAGCTGAGGAGGAAACTATCCCTGAACCTGGGGGATTGGCCTGCAGTGGTTGCCTTACTGCCAAAGAGAGGAGAAAGGAACTTTGTGTCTACTTTTGCTCAACTTGTAAAGGATCTCCAAGGGCTTGGAAAAGAGCTTGCCTCCTGCTGAAGTCTCAGGAACAACAGACTTCACCCCCAGCTCCCGAGAGTTCTTTGGAAGTGCCTGCTGCTGCTGTTGGGCTTCTCGCAACATCGGAGAAGCGTAACACATCTGGAAGATCTTCACGTCTTTATTTCTTTGCACCAAAAACTTAATCGCATCAACATCGTTGCAACACTTTCGTTGCCCTGTGTGTCACATCTAAAAGGTACATTGACTTCAAGTATCGCATTTAAGAACTCAAGAGAACTAAGCTAAATTCTACCATCTAAAGTAACAGTATTGTGTGTTTTTGTCGTTTAATGGTCTTGTGGTAAATCTATATAAAGAATACTTATTTTTGATATAAAACCTGTGTGGTGTCCATTTGTAGTGCTGTCACTTGGTTACTGAATGTGTTCACAAATGCTTTACACACTGCCTCTGAGATAAGCCTGTCTGCTCGTGCCAAGCTACCAAGGGGGTGATCAGGGGTTATTTTAGGAGTGTACCCCCTTACCCTGACTAGAGGCGAGGGTCCCTATTTGTCACAAGTGCATACTTGTGCCAACTAGAGAACCCCAAGTCTAACATTGGTGGTCAGCGGTGAGGATTCTGGACTTGCATTTGTGACTCATGTATAGTGATTGGTGAACACTACTTAGTGAGTGCAGACCATAAAGCAACGAATACTTGTTGGTAGATTCTTTTTTGGACTTTCTATTTTTGAGTACTGCCAAGCTTAACCATGGTGGAAAAAGCAGCATCCATAGTCTCTGTTGAGAATGAGTTGGGATGGGAAGAAGAGAAATTGCACAGCTACACTGCCAGGCAGCTGAAATTCTTCTGCAAGAAATTTAATGTTTGCTCTACTGGATGTAAAAGTAAGGTAGAGTTCTACAAGACGCTGAGGGCCTGGGTAGAAGCAAGGAATGCCACTGATGACGATAATGCAGAGGAGCAGCTGGAAGGGCCTGGGGGTCCAAGAGGAATGAGAACCCCTTCCCCTGCCGGTAGCAGTGTTTCTGGTAAAAGTCTATCTCCAGAGGAGTTGGCAGATAGAAAAGAGTGTAGGGTGCACAAATTGGAGCTGACCAAGCTCAAGTTAAGTGGGCAGTTAGAATTTGAAATTTAAAGTAGAAAGTTAGCCCTAGAAGAGAAATAGCTACAGTATGAACATGAAAAGGTTTTGAGGGAGGTGGAGTTGAAAGCTCAGAGTTTAGAATTTGCTCCATCTGGTGGCAGCACACCGTCAAGGCCTGTGGAATCTAGATTATATATCCCTAAAGATGTAGTGAAGGAATTTTTTTTAAATGATAATATTGGGCAGTGGTTCAAGGCCTATGAGGTAGCCATGTCTTCCCACCGGGTCCTAGAGAAGGATTGGGGAGCGGGGTTGTGGGGACGGGTTCTTAGTGAGGGGCGGGACACACTGCTAGACTTGCCTTCTGATGTCTATAATTCCTATCCCCACATGAAAGATGCATTGATGTCTAGATATGGTTTGACCCCTGAGATGTATAGACAGAGGTTCAGGGGTTGCACAAAGATAGCCAACAGTACCTATGTTGAATATGTTACTTTTTACTGCAGAGCATTGGATGGTTGGGTGAAGGGTAGCAAAGTCAATGATTTTCAGGGATTGCTTGATTTGATTGCATGGGAGCACTTGTCAAGTAACTGTTTTCCTGAGCTACGCCAGCACCTGATTGATAGTAGGCTGACTAATCCTAGGAAGCTTGCTGAGGAGGCGGACCGCTGGGTCAGTAGGGCCAAGAGTAGGCAGGGTCCCCAGCAGAAGAGTGGGGGGGACAAGGGTAAACAGAGGGAGTTCCATAAGAGGCCCCAAAGTAATCTCCAAGGGATCCAAGGGAAAGGTTCTCAGCCTCCCCCCCAGAAACCGTCAGGGGCCTCGACAGGTCCACCTGTTCAAAGAGAGCCCCCGAGATGCTACAAATGTGGTGAACTGGGTCATTTTGCCAATGATACCAAGTGTCGCCTTTTTGGAAAACCAGCACCCACTGGTGCAGCCCCCAGACAGATGGCTAGTTTAGCCCTGGGTGAGGAGAGGGGTGCCCAAGGTGGGTGGGGTCCCACAGAGATGTCCCTTGTCTCATTAGGAGACTGTGAGGTGGTCCCTAGGACCCAGCTGCCTGATAACACTAAAAAGTACAGGCAGTGGGTGACCATCAATGGCCATAGAGTGGAGGCTCTGAGAGACACAGGGGCCAGTGTGACAGCTGTCAAGTGTCACCTGGTGTCTCAAGAGCAGGTTGTCCCTGGAGCATTCTACCCAGTTGTTGCCGCTGACAACACAGAGAGACACTGCAAGGTGGCTCAGGTTCCCTTCGAGTGGGGGGGGGGTCTCTGGTACTCTTCAGAGCTGTGAGGCCCGCCATGCCTGTTAATTGTTTGTTAGGGAATGACTCGGAGAGCTCACCTGGGGCGAAGGTGGAGCGGAATGCGAATTTAGAAATGTTGGGTATGCCTGACTGGGCGTGTGTGACCACTCGGTCAATGGCAGCGAGTAAAGGTGCTCAAGAGGACCTGGAGCCTGAGAGGGAGGCCCAGGTACCTGTCAGCAAGAGGAGAGGCAGGGGGTGCGGGAAACCAGCCCCCGAAGTTCCCACGGTCCAGGAGGGAGCAGACCCTGAGGGGGATGCCCTGGAGCCTACAGGGGAACAGGTAGCCGAACTGGGGGACCTGCCTGAGCTGACCCATTGGCAGCAAGAAGGAGGACCCTCCAGGGAGGAATTCTGCAAGGAGCAGAAAGAATGCCCTTCTCTTGTGGGTCTGCGGCAACAGGCTGCAGACCAGGCAGCAGGTGATCAGTCTGGATCACATTGGATCTACTGGGAGAATGACCTCCTGTATACAGAGCCTAAGGTTGCTGAGCCTAGGTCAGCCTGTGTGCCGGTGGTACCCCAGCGCTTCAGAGCCTTCCTACTGGGGCTGGCTCATTATGTTCCATTGGCAGAACATTTGGTGCAGGACAAGACCTTTGAAAGGCTTGTCACCCATTTTTATTGGCCCCAAATGTGCAGGAGTTCAGACACTCACTGCAGGACATGTCAGACTTGCCAGGCAAGTGGTAAGAGTGGGAGGAAGCGCATAGCTCCTCTCCAGCCCTTCCCTGTAGTCAGCACCCCCTTTGAACGGGTGGGTATTGACATTGTGGGGCCACTGGACCCCAAGACAGCCATGGGCAACAGGTTCATCCTGGTCTTGGGGGACCATGCCACCCGGTACCCGACAGCCATACCTCTGAGGACAGTGATGGCCCCCGTGGTGGGACGAGCACTGATGGGAATATTCTCCCGAGTGGGATTCCCTCGTGAGGTAGTGTCTGACCGGGGAGCCAACTTCATTTACAAGTATATGAAGTCCCTGTGGCAAGAGTGTGGTGTAACCTACAAGTTTACCACCCCTTACCACCCCCAAGAAAACAGGTTGGTTGAGAGATTCAACCGAACCCTTAAAGGCATGATAATGGGTCTTGAGGAACCTATGAGGCGTAAGTGGGATGTCCTCTTACCATGCCTGCTCTTTGCTTACGGTGAGGTGCCACAGAAATCTCTAGGGTTCAGTCCCTTTGAGCTTCTCTATGGACACCCCGTAAGAGGACCTCTAAGTCTGGTCAAGGAAGGCTGGGAGCAATCTCCCAGGAAACCTCCCCAGGATGTATATAGCTACATGCTGGCCTTTAGGAACCAGACTAGGCGTTTCAGACAACTCGCTGAGGTGAATCTGGAAGCCAGCCAGGAGGAGATGAAGCGGTGGTACGACCAGAATGCCACTCTGGTTGAGCTTCAGCCTGGACAAAAGGTGTGGGTCATGGCCCCAGTGGAGCCCTGTGCGCTCCAGGATAAGTGGACCGGCTCCTTTGAGGTTGTGGAGCACAAGAGTCCAGTTACCTACTTGGTGGACTTGCGGTCTCCCAGGAACCCCTTGTCAACTGCCTGAAGCCCCACTTGGAGAGGTCCCAAGTGGGCATGCTCTTGGCAACAGATGCTGGGATGGAGGAGGAGACCGAGCCTCTTCCTGACCTCCTGTCCGCCAGAGAGCAAGATGGGTCAGTGGATGGTGTCAACCTCTCTTCCACCCTGACCCCTGAGCAACAAGATGACTGCCACCAGTTGCTGGGGCAGTTTTCTGATCATTTCCTGGTGTCACTGATTGGTGCGTCCATGAGGTGGACATTGGGGACAAGGCCTGTGAGGCACAAGGCCTACAGAGTGACTGACAGAGTAAGGGCTTGCATCAAAGAGGGGGTGAGCAGGGGTTATTTTAGGAGTGTACCTCCTTACCCTGACTAGAGGCGAGTGTCCCTATTTGTCACAAGTGCATACCTGTGCCAACTAGAGACCCCCAAGTCTAACACTTCTCAATTTCTTCTTTTGTTCCTAATTGAAGATATACTTCAGCCATTACTTTCTCTATTCCTTTCCCTCTCCATCTTAGTCTATTTAGGCTATATACAAAGGGTGAGGTGATTAAGTCGTCTGGTGCCATCAGACAGGCAAAACTTTGTTCCAATTGTATTGATTGTGGAAAATGATCACTCTCCGTGCGTTGAATAATCTGAAATTTGTGCCTCTGAGACCTTACCTTTTCACTAACAAATAAGTCGTTGATAGTTGAGCTCTTATTCCCACTTAGAAAGGTAATTGATGCCAGAGAGTCCTCTTTGGTATTTTCATTCAAATGTTTTTTTTTTAACAACAAATTTTATTTGGTCATTTTCCAAGACATCGGGCATCAGCTCCGCAATGGCACATCGAAGCAGTCGGCCAATCTGTGCCGCAATAACCATTTCTATGTCAATATACAATCCCTGCCACATATGCAGGGGAATTAATAATCTTAACAAACTAAACAAAATGCAGACAGTGGTCGACTTTCGTGATACAGCACGTACTTCAGCAGATGCAGAATATATAACCCAGTGGAACAATGGATCAGTCAAGCGATAAGAACTTGGGGGACCCATGGCAGGAAGCGGGAGATGTTACTCACAAGTCCTCCACGGGCAGAGGGGGCAAGCCGATACCACGATATGTTGCCTACCGCGACCATATCTTACGATGCTTCCTTGGGCAGCCCCTGGCCTCAAATACCGCAATCTCGGCTCCCATACACCTATCTTATTCGGTTTTCCATTTGCCGATAGTCGGGGGAGATGATGCCTTCCATCCCTGTGCTATGTCTCATTTGGCAACAGTGAAGGCAAGGAACAATAGGTGTTGTTTGTATCGGTTCCCCCCAATGTCGTCTGTCGAATGTAACAAAAACAGTCGTGGGTCCAGTGGGAGCACCCACCCCAGCACCTCATTAAGACATGTCCAAACTCTGCTCCAAAAGGGCTGTAGGGCTGTACAGGACCAGATCGTATGCAAGAAAGACCAGTCTTCTCTGTCACACCGCAACCACACTGAGGATTGGATGACCCTCATTCGCCACAGTCGCACTCTCTTGTAATACACTCTATGTAAATATTTGAATTGTATGAGCCTGAATCGTGTGGAGACCGCTGCACCCCGCGGACTGGCAATCGCCTCGACCCAATCATCCTCTGTCAGTTCGGGGATATCGGCCTGCCAGGCCAGGCCAGTCGGGTCTTGTCCAGAGTGGTGGGAGTGTGTGTCGTCAGGGTCTGGTATATCTACCTAATTTTGTGTAGTCCAAGGTCTCCCATCAACAAACGACCCTCCAAGGGCTGGAACTCGGGGAGAGCCTATAGATTTCAGATCTGGGGCGACAGTGCGTGTCGAAGCTGTAAAAACTTAGTGCCCCTCAGAACATCTCCTAGGGTTGAAATCCCAACCAAGTCCCATCCCCGGAACCCGCTCAGTGTGTTAACCGTTCCGAGGTGTGTACCATGCCACAGGGAAGTCTGTCGAGTGATTCGCCCCTTCCAGCCCATCTGTCTGGTCTTTGCCCTCCATAGCTGTATGACTAGCCTGCCAGCCGGTGGTAAATGGTCTAGCCTACCGTAACTATACAATAAGTGAAGTAGGGGGGTTTGTTCCATCACGGCGTGTTCAACGGCATGAGCCGGATCGGTGGGAGAATTATACCATAATTCATTGATTACAAGAATGTGAGACGCAACATAGTATGAATAAATGTGAGCAGCCGCGATCCCCCCACTATACGTGGATTGTGCGCGATCCCCCCACCGCCCCAGAGGAATTTATTTTGTATTGCGTTAATTTGGGCAAACCACGCACGAGGGATAGGATATGGGAAATTTTGGAGACGATATAGGAACCGAGGTAGGGAAACCATTTTGAAGATGGCGGAGCCCCCATAGAGAGACAAAGGGAGAGCAGACCATATCATCGTTTCGTTTTTGAGGCGAGCTAACAGTGGGGTGATATTGTGCGTCCATGAAGTCTTAGGGCATGGGGTAATGAAAATCCCCAGGTATTTGAAGCCATCTGTGGCCCAGGACAGCTGTGCGGCCCAAGATTCACGGCCTTGATGCCCGCACACTGGGAAGAGGGTTTGCGTGGAGGCCCGTGGTACCACCAAATACTCTAAGAATTTCCAATATACGCGGTCCAGAATACCACGGGTCTGTCATAAAAAAGAGAACATTGTCAGCATATAATGCTATAAGATCCGATCTGGAGTAGGACCAATCGAACCCCCTGAGCACTGGGTCACTTCTTACCCAGTCCACCAGAGGCTCAACCAACAGGGCGAACAACAATGGAGACAGTGGGCAACCCTGGCGGGTACCCCTCTGGATCGGAAAGGAGCGGGAGCGGTGTCCCGCAATACGAACCAATGCCGTCAGCTCCGTGTAGAGCAGGCGTACATACGCCAAAAAACGGGGTCCAAAGTTGATCGCCTTGAGCAGCTGAAAAAGGTAGACCCAACTAAGTGAGTCGAATGCTTTGTCGGTGTCAGCTAATAAAAGGGCAGCTGGGCTGCCTAAAGCCGGGGCCACAGCAATGGCATAATGGACTCTCCTGATGTTATGCCTAGTAGCCCTCTGTAGCATGAAGACCGACTGATCTGGATGGATCAAGTCGGTAATGCACCCCCTGAGGCGGTCGGCCAAGACTTTCCATAATAATTTGGGTTCAAAATTTATAAGGGAAATGGGGCGATAGGAGGACGGGTCTTCCGGGGGTCGGTCGGGAAGGAGCACTATCTCCGCGTGGCACCAGTTGCTTGGCAGCCGTGCCTGGTCAGATGCGTCCGCAATGGTAGCCAGTAAATGAGGCCCCAAGAGAGGCATGTGGGATCGGAGAAATTCTATGGGGAACCCGTTGGGGCCCGGGGCGCGACCCGGCCGAATCGCGTGGAGGGCGCCCGTCAACTCTTTCAGGGTTATTGGAGTCTCCAGGCGCTCCCGGATGGAGTCAGAGAGTCTGCGGGTTGGAATGTCTACAAGGAACTCCACTACAAGCTCAGCCGAGATCTGCTCCCGCCGAGCATATAGGGACGTAAAGTGTTTAGCAAATTCTTCCGCGACCCTCGATGGCGCCGTGTGCAAGGATCCGTCGGAGCCACGAATAGTGGGTGTGACGGCCGGGGCGCCGTCTGCCTGGCACAATATGTGAAGCATTTTACTGGACTTATCTCCCCACTGGTATATACGGTGTTGCGATGCCGCCCAAATCTCCTAGCTTCACCCAGTAGGTATTGACGCAGTTCCTGCTGTGCAAGGACTAGATTTCGGTGAATGATGGGGCAGGGCTTGGCGCTGAGCTGGGAAGATAAGGACGCCTGGTGCATTTCAAGGGCATCGAGCTGTTCGCGGCGCGCACCTTTCTCTTGTGTGCGATAACTAATTTTGGTGCCCTGGACGGTCGGCTTGAGGGCTTCCCAGAGAACTGTGTTCGAAGGGGCAGATGGACCGTTATCAGCTAAATAGGTGGTGATCGCCGTGTTAAGCAACTCCTGATAGACCAGACTGCGGAGATGCCAAGGGGACATTCTCCAGCGGAATGAGGGCCTGCGGGAGCACGAGTGGAATTGCATGGTGACCGGGGAATGATCAGATAGACCGCGGGGTCTGTGTTGTATTTGTGAGAATCTATGAAGAAAAATCTGGGGGAACAAGGAAATAATCTAGTCGGGACTGTGACCCATGGACCGTCGAAAGATATGTATATTCACGCTCAGTAGGGTGAAATTCCCGCCATATATCAGCCCAGTCCATTGTCGATGTCAAAGTAAACAATTTGGTTGCACCCTGTGGTTGCGTGGAGTCAGGGATACGCTGGTGGTCCAGGGGCCCCATGTTATCATTCCAGTCGCCCCCCCCATCAGGGTCAAACCAGCCAGAAGGGACCCCCAACAAGCTCTCGATAAATGTGGTGCCTAATAGTGGGGGGGCATAAATGCTACCAAGGGTGATCTGTTCACCACAGATCGTACCCGTGACGAACAGGAAGCGCCCCCAGGATCTGCCTTGTGTATGACATATTGGAATTTAACCCTGCAATGGATGAGTATCGCCACCCCCCTAGAGCCCCTTGTGAACCCTGCGTGGTATATGTGATAGAAACCGAAACGAGCGAGGCACGGGGACTTCGTTCCAAGTAAATGAGTTTCTTGTAGAAACAGGATATCTGCCCATACCTCTTAGCCTGTCTCAGGACGGCCCCACGTTTTACCGTATTCAGTAGGCCCGAACATTCCAAGATACCATGGTTACGTCCCCTAGGGGGTTGTCGTCACCTGATGTCATTGGTGTCATAGTAATAGATAAAGAGAGCTAGGAGATCTGCCTGGAAGACAATTTGAAACATATCCCACCGCCTGCATGAACAAAAACATGTAACCTTAATAAAACACCATATCCAAAGGGATATCCCCCCCCCACCCAACACTACCAAAAACAAGGAGCATCTGTTGCGGTGCAAAAAGCAGCAGATCCCCAACGGGGGCCCCCAGATATCACACCAAAGGATCCCTCCCCACCCTATAACCCCAACAAAAACAGGGAGTGCAAGAAGCCCGTGGCCAGGCAGCTCACAGTCCAGGGCCCATGCCCACCCGGAGACCAACAAGTTAATACACATTCACCCACTACGCAGAGTCTTACAGTGCATCGTTTGGAGTGTGGAGCAGTCCGGATCCATCAAGGCGGTCGCTCAGGGCTCGGTGACACCCTGTCCGATCACGGCCCCCACCGCTTCTGGGACTTGTTGCGGCGTGGCCGCTGAGTGCGGGAATTACGGGAGAAGTCTGAGTCCACGGCAGACGGGGAGCTCGCCCGGAGCTGTGGACGCTCATCCGACCATGCGAAGACTGCCCCGGGGTGTCAAAGAAGTAGGACTTGGAGTTGTAAATTACTCGCATCCGGGCCAGATATAGCAACGTGTATTGAACGTTCAGCTCTCTAAGTCTGTGCTTTGCGGCCATGAAGGATTGGCATTGTTGCTGGACCAGGCGCGTGTAGTCCGGGAACACCAAGATCGAGCGAGAGTCATGCTTGAAACTGTCTTTGTGTGTTCAGGCGAATCTGAGAACAGCGTCCCGGTCTGCGAAGTTCATGATCTTTGCAATGGCCGGCCTTGGGGCCTCGCCCGGGGGGGCCTCTGCGTCAGGGCCCTGTGCGCCCTCTCAACGACGAAGGCAGAGGCTAGGAGATCGTTTGGCAGGATGTCTTTTAGCCACTGTGTGATAAAGTTCATCAGGATGCCCACTCACATCCTTCAGCCAGGCCTACAAAGCACAGGTTGTTCCTCCGAGCGCGGCCCTCCGCGTCCTCCACCCTAGAGGCAAGTTCTTGCGTGACAACTGTGAGCTTGTTTATTTTCTTTTGAAGGGAGGTCACCGAGTCTTCCACCGTAGAGACTCTAGTTTCAGCCTCGGTGATCCGGTCCACCGCCCTACGAAGATCCTGGCGGAGGAATGAAACTTCGAATCCCACTGTGCCAATCTTGGCGTCCAGCGTGTCACGGGCACTGTTGATTGCCGCCAGGAGGGCCGCATTATCTGGGTCCAAGCTGCCCCCGTCTCTGCCAGCGGCCCCCCCAGTTGCCGTAGTATATTGGTCCATTGTGCCCTGTATGGGGTGTGGTAAATAATTTAATTACCGGGACTTAATTTGATACAGAAACATAATAAAATAGCTCAGTAAATAAGAGGCAGAATCCGTGGTATTAGAGGTTCGGAATGGGCTTTATTCCAATGGTCGATTATAATCGGTTGCTCCAAGTTCCATCACCTCGAAGGTTCAGGAAGTGAAGTACATACATTATTGATAATTATTCACTTTTATACAATAGGCATTACAGTGAAGTAAATGCAAGAGGCGTAACAATTGATAGCAAAGATAACATTTCACATGCGTAGCAGAAAAAGGCGTAATTGGGAGTAACAAGGAAAACGTCATTGGTTATGATGTCACATATGGGTGGACCTATGAAATAATTTCGCAATGTCAGCCGAAATACTTGGCAGAGATGCGCGCGCAGCAGCATGACGTGTGATTGACGTGCAGCTAGGGGGTGGAGGGGACTTGACATTTAGCTCTACATGTGGCGACAGAAGTCTGGAGGGTCAAGTCAACCTAATCCCAAATCATATCTAACATCCTATGTTTAAAGAACTATGTTATCCAAAAGAGAGGTCTCTTAGAGTAGAATCTTATTCTATACTGACTATACTGACTGTTAGTGCGTGTACAAGCGTCTAAGTGTCTACACTAGATGCGAGGGCAGGAATCTTCCATAGTAACAGGGCTATGAATTACTTGCATGAAGACAGAGAAGCCGGGCCTTTGCTCGGTAGCTGGAAGAATGTTTACTTAAACTACTAGACAGGAATGCATCGGGCAGGGAACGGAGCAGATAATTTCGAAGGTGAAATACAGTTCTTGGCAGGCAGCAAGCTGATGTCAGGCTTCGTGAGCCGCGCAGGGAATGAGACAAAGTTCATGGTCACAGATGCAGGCTCAGACTGGAGCTTCAGAGGCAGAAAGCAAGAAAAGCTTGATGACAGAATCCGGGCCTACTTGCCTGGACTGTAAAATGGCATAAGTGAACCATATAAAGGCGGTGGCCTTTTGTACTTAGGAATGGAATATCCGGCCCCTTCATGGCGGATCGGAAAGAGGACATGTTAACGGTGGACGCACATGTATTTGCGTCTTCATAACTGGAACTGGAGGGAACATACATGTACTTGTAACATGCACATAGAACCGTTGGGGTCCAAGATAGGGGACATAACTGACCAGAAAAATCCATATTTCCACATTCCCTCCTTGTCCCCTACTTGCCCGTCAAGAGACATCAATCTTCATCAATCCATTGATCTGTTCATATAGCATCATTTGTTCTTCTTTCTTCTTCCGGGATTTTGAACGAAAATCTTGATGTGGAATGCACGATGTGGCACACAGACCACAAATCGCTTGTCCACATTGCAGGCATAAGCAGCAACTGAATAGTATGAGAAGGCCAATACCTAGGAAGGATAGGACCTTCCATCCAAAGGTAGATAATACATTCCAAAACCAACCGGACCAAGTCCAGGTGCCTGGGTTCTGGTGTATCTGGCTTACAATCTTATGAAGGCGAGTTATGGCTTTATATACAGATGGCGAATTTTCTGGTATGAAAATGCAACAGCTTGATCCGATGACCCTACAAGCTCCGCCCCTATCGGCCAGGATGACGTCAAGGACAAGACGATTTTGAAGCACAACAATCCGCATAGCAGACTGCTCTTCTGTTAAATTGCCTAAGGCGGAAATAGTTTCGTTCACTACTGCTTCAAGGGTTCTGGTTAATCTACGTATCAGTTTATTATTAGTAACGGTACCTATATAGGGAAAGAGACCTTTATTGAAATCTGTGTATTTTTCCCATGCTGTTTCAGTGTAATCGACTATTGGGAGATCTCTCCTTTCTCTATTGTGTACTAAATGAGTATTTCTGTGATAATCAGGAGGAGCTAGGAAAACAGGTGGCAAAAGGAATCCAATGTAGCAGGTACCATCCCAATCTAGAGGCAAACGTACATATGCCGTCTGACCACATATAAAATAGGAATGGCGGGAAGCTCTAAATGTAGACTTGCCTTGATCACTAAATTCTACTACAGTGGTGCATCTACTATGGCCCATATGTATGGAACCATTCTTTCTTACACATAATTCACCTTTTACTGGAAATATTGACATAGCGGGCAAACTTGGAGTAACTTCGGATTCGACATTCAAGATCAAGAGATTAAGCGTAAAATTACCTAATCCATATACTTCGTTTTCTAGATCAGTTCCTGTTCTTTTGGGAAGTCCCTCCTTGTTGGGGTGGCAGACTTTAAGTAAAACTGAGTTCAGATTTCCCCATACCCAGTTGTCTTGATAAACTGCAGAATTCGAATCTAAGGAATTAATTAAGCTAAACCATGCTCCACAGGAGCCGTTGTGTGTGAACGGATATGGAAAAAGAGGTAGAATTCCTTTATAGTTCTGATAGGGAGGGAGTCGGCCACATATCCAACAATTTGTAGCATTGCTAACCTGATGGGAATGATGTAACATACTGATAAACGTGTTATTGCGCAGCGCAAATCTGTATGACAATTCATGCGGAGGTAATTCACTAAAAGAATGTTCAGCAGTAACATTATAAACATGTCTAGAAATAGGATAATATATGTGCAACAATATACTTGTAGTAATTATAAAAAGACTTAAGAAAAACAAAATTAATAACGTCACTATGCAATGACTACGCAGTGATTTACAGTACACCTGTCGTTTCAACATTTTTCGGGTGCTTTCTCTATTCAGGTCCAAGGGATACATGTCAGAGACAATTCAACCGCTTCACCTTGGAGAGGACTTAAACAATCAAATTGCTTGACTGATTGGACCTGAGCTTTAGTTTATAATGTTCGGAATTACTCCTTTCAACAAAAGGAAGTTTTGAGTCAATGGGTGAAGACACACGAGGTGTGGTATTCACATCTGATTGTAGTCCATGAAATTTCTTGATATGACTTGAGTGAATCCAGCCTTTTCTGCCCTCGATCTTCACGGCTGTCCTCGTCGTTAATAACACGAGCTGAGGCGACCTCCACCTAGGATCCAGCTGAGTCTTTCGATCAAAGTTCCTCACTAAAACGAGATCCCCCGGAATTACGTCATGGGGTTTCACCTCAGTGTTGTCAGGAAAAGCTGCAGCTACCTGTGAACGACAAGATTGTAGTGCAGACATCAAGGAAGCCAAATAATCTGTCAGCATATTACAGTCAATATCAGTTATTTTGCGTGGTATAGGCGTCCCCCACATATTTGGTGGTCTGCCGAAGATCACTTCATACGGGGATAGCCCTGTTCGAGAGTGAGCTACCATTCTTGTGTAAAAGAGTGCAACTGGTAATGCTACTACCCAGTCGACACCTTTCTCCCTGCATATTTTGGACAATCTAATTTTCAGGGTCTGATTATGTCTTTCCACAAGACCTGCTGCCTCGGGGTGTCGGACACAGTGGAATTTCCACTGATAGCCTAACAAGAGTGAAACGTGTTTCATTAATTCGGATGAGAACGGCTGGCCGTTATCTGAGTGAACAACACGTGGTAAACCGTATCGTGGGAAGAATTCTCGAACTAACTGTTTGGCAGTAGTCGGGGCCGTGTAATCTGAAACCGGGTATGCCTCCGTCCAACGGGAAAGAGCACAAACAACTACGAGAACATATTTGAATCCTCGACATCGTTCCATCTGGATATAATCCATCTGGAGGACTTCAAAAGGGTGATCAGGAGGCTGAAATCCACCCTGTTCTACGGGAACGCTTTTTCCTGGGTTGAACTGACAACAGATCATACAGGTACAAACTTTTTGTTTGGCTGCAGCTCGTAAATGTTTATTGAACCAAATGTGTTGAATGCCGTCTAGCATAGCTTTTTCTCCTAGATGTGCTGGACTATGTACAGTGTTAATTATAACCTGGACCATTGAATCAGGGAGGAACCACACAGACTTTTCCTTCATCAACCATCCTTGATCCGTTTGGATCCCTCCTAATTCAGTCCATTTCTTTATTTCTTCTGGTGTAGCATGTGTCTGTATATCAATTACGTCAAGAGTAGGATCTTTAACCGTCATACAATGTGTTGGCGTCGGGACTATTGTCTTTGTCATGTCGGATGTTTGAGTTTGAGCAGTCTGTTTAGCTGTTCTGTCAGCTAAATCATTGCCTTGAGAAATGATATCAGTAACTTTCGTATGAGCTTTACATTTCATAATTGATATTGCAGTGGGTAGATGTATTGCATCTAATAAAGCATGAATGAGGGGTCCGTGCTGAATGTGGGCACCGTGAGAAGTTAAATAACCTCTCTCTCGCCACAGCACGCCGAAGTCATGTACAACTCCGAATGCATAACGTGAATCAGTGTATATGTTGACTTTTTTATTTGTGGCTTGAATACAGGCTTGTGTCAGAGCGACGAGCTCTGCTGCTTGAGCGGACAAGGTATTTATACACTTGGTTTCAATAATTTCGGTGTCTGTTGTGACTGCATAAGCGGCTACTAGTTCTCCTGTACCTTTTCTCATACATGAACCATCTACATACAACGTCAGGTCTGGGTCTGACAATGGGACATCGGTTAAATCTTGTCTGGGTTTCGTCGTGATTGTAATAACTTCAATACAGTCATGGGCTAGTGGGTCTGTTCCATTTACAGGTAAAAGTGTGGCAGGATTCAATGTGTTACAACGTCTGATTTCTATATGTGGCTGAAACAATGTTAGTTCATACCCTGTAAGTCGTGCTATAGTCAAGTGTTGTGTTTGCGTTCGATTCACAAGAACCTCCACTGCATGTGGTACTTGTACTGTCAATGGATGTCCTAACACTATGGCATCGCTTTGTCTGATTGCTAAAGCTGTCGCTGCCACTGATTTCAGGCACGCAGGCAGAGCCTGAGCTACGGGATCTAATGTACTAGAAAAATAAGCACACGGTTTGTGTGATCCTGCTTGTTCCTGTGTGAGTACTGACAAAGCAGTACCTTCTCGTTCTGTAACAAAGAGTGTAAAATGTTTTCTGTAACATGGTGTTGCTAAAACAGGTGCTTGGCATAGAGCTTTCTTTAAGCTTTCAAAAGCTTGTGTATGTTCCTGAGTCCAAGGGAGAACAGTCGATGTGGCTGCCTCCTGTGTTGTCAACTGAATGAGTGGTTTTGCTAGAAATGCATACTGAGGGATCCACTGCCTACAATATGAAGTGAGGCCTATAAAAGCCCGCACCTCCTTTTGTGTCTTGGGTATTGGCATGTTAGCTATTAACTGAATGCGGTCGGGTGTAAGCTGCCTTCCCTCCTTGGACAGCGAGTGTCCAAGATAAACAACTCGCTGGACACAGAATTGCAGCTTAGAAGGGGACACCTTGTGCCCCTTTTCGGCTAGAAATCGTAAAACTGTCAGTGATGCTTTCTCACATTCGGGTTCGCTTCTAGCGGTGATCAGCAGATCATCGACATATTGAAGCAAGGCAGTGTTAACTGGCATGTGGATACTGTCGAGTTCTCGTTTCAGTGCTTGGCTATAGATGCTGGGGCTTTCTGTAAATCCTTGAGGTGCGCGTGAGAATTTGAAGCTACGTCCATTTAAACTAAATCCGAACAAATATTGGCTTTCCGGATCTATTGGGACGCTGAAAAAGGCATTTTTGAGATCAATTACAGTAAAGAATGTTGCTTCGGAATCAATAGCTGTCAGTAATGACGAGATATCTGGGACCACAGGGAATTGTGGCACAATGCATTTGTTCAATTCGCGCAAATCAATAAAAAAACGATATACTGGCGGGGCCTTCGGATCTGTTCGTTTAAGAATCGGAATTATCGGTGAATTACATACATTGGAGTCTGTTTCCACAACCACTCCTTGGGCAATAAGCTCATCAATGATTTGCAGTAAAGCCACTACAGCATCTGGTGGTAACTTGTATTGTCGCATTCGTGGTAGTACCACTCCTGCCTTTAGTGTGACTCGATATGGTGTAATATTCATGCAACCAACATCAGTAGGGCCTTGTGCCCATAGATGTGTAGGTAAAGTCTGCAGTCGGGGATCCATGTCTCTAGACACATAATGACCTTTAAAATCACGTAAAAACAATCGTACTCCTTCCGGAGAACAACATATTATAGCTCCTAGAGCTTTCAGTGTTTTTATTCCTAACAAGTTTTCTGGACATGATTTAGTAAGCAATAAATCTGTAGTTCTGGTCAAGGGTCCTATCGTAAGTGGAAGAGGCTGTGACACTTCATTAACAATAGGTTTTCCTGAAAAACCAAGGGAAATATTCTGTGAGCCTGAGAGGGGTACCCCTGGAACTTCACTACGTTTTATAGTTGTTCGACTTGCCCCTGTATCGAGTAAAAATTTTCTATCTTGGCCTAATAATTCACTATGTACATAAGGTCCTTCTTGATCTACAGGGACCTCGATAAGGGGTAAGTCAACTTCCCTCTCTAGGCTGGTTCATGCGTATCGTTGATAATCAGGGTAGTCATACTGTGCGGTCTGGTACAGTTGTCGTGTCGTGGTTTGTGTGGCAGCAGCAGGCAACGCTGGTGCGGCTGGCACAAACTGTATAGATTGTTGTGGAGCTGGCATGGCCTGTGCATGCTGCGGTGCTCCTTGTTCATTCTGATCCTGTCTAAGTGGCCGTGGTCTTTCTTTTGTAATACCTGTGGCGATATTACGCTTCAGGACTGGACAATCGTGTACATAATGACCTGGTTGTTTACAATAGTTGCATGTCCCTTTTACAGGTCCTGCTGAATCACCGGAATGTGTCGTACCCTTTTTATGTCCTTCAGCTGGAACTGTCTGGGAGACTAGCATTTTCATTTTCGTGTCTTTCATGCGTCTTTGTTCATGATCTTGTTCCTCTCTAATTCTATTGTGATGATACTGTAACATTTGTAACATTTGTGATGGGGTGTTACCTTGCCAGGTACTCTCGAATTTTAATACTCTATTCTTCACTTGGGGCAAGGAATTTTCAACTAATTTTGTCACAAACAGATGTGGGTATGACTCGCTACTTGCTTTTATACCACTATTTATACCAAAACATTTTTCAAATCGTGCATAGAAATCACTAGTGTCTTCATCTTGCTTGTGTTTACAGGCTGAAATTGCACCCCAATCTTCCTTTTTCGTGGTTAATAAGCGTGGCAGTACCTGTACTAGTAAACCTGGTAGTGCTTTAGTTTTGTCCCCAAGCCCCGAACCTGGACCTCGGGCCTTTTCTTCATTTTCTAATGCTGTCCAGTCTATCTTTTGGTCTCCCACCTCCCACTCTTTTTCCTTGAGTTTTTCATAAATGCCAGCAGGCATCAATACCTTTAATATGGTCATAATGTCGGGATAGGTATACTCTCCCATGAGTAACATGTCTTTAATTTCTCGGTGGAAACCCGCTGGGTCTTTGTCATGACTGGGTACCACTTTCTTCATTTCTAACAATTCTATTTTCGATATGGGCGTATATACATATACACGTTTAAACTGATTGTCCTCGCCCTTTATTGGGTGCACTTCTCGTAAGGGATTCTGTCTGTCCATGTAATACGTGGTTCTTTCCTTAATGGGCAGTGAGACATGTTCTGGGCATATAAAAAGAATGTACTGCTTTCTTGATTCTAGTATTTCTTTAATTAACTTAGTACCTGAACCTCTCCATCTATTCGTGAATAATTCAGTCAATATATCAGGTAAGGGACCAGGATCTGAATGTTGGCTTTTATATAGTATAAGAAGTTGTTGAATCATATAAATCCCAGCTAAACGCTGTTCATCTGGGGTGAGATTCAAAAATGTGTGTGCTACTGTATCATCATCATACTTTCCGGGACTGTCGATCCAATGAACGGCTGACCTGGCTAATTCTTGTTCATCCATAGAATCGAGAAAATGATAACCCCTTCGTTCTCGCAGTAATTTGTCAGTGGTTTGGAACGAATGCTCGGGGGACCTTATATTTATTATAGGTGTTTGGAAATTCCTGTTATTATCTGGACATATCGGACGTATCGGGTCAGTAAAGTATCTAGTACTATTACAAGATCTTCCTCTACCTACATAGGCTATGGTTTCTGACTGTCCTATGGGCAGTCCTGATCCTTCCTCCTCATTTTGTTCAAACTGGTCTACCGCTAATCTCTCTTCGTGTAGGCGTTCTATTTCTTTACGGATCTTTCGGCACATGGCTATTATACAGTTTTGCTTATCATGTCTCCCTTCTGATATATTCTGGCTCCATCTGGTAAGAATTTGCATTGCTTCCGGGTCTACCCCCGGTCGGTCTTGATTTCTGATCACACAATTTATGAGGAAACGTAACAGTTCCCCCTGTATTTCCACTTTCTGGTATTCCATAGCTCTGTTAATACATTCAGAATCTCGCCCTGTTTGGACAAAATGGTATATATTATCTAGATGCATAGTCATTCCTGGTAACTTCCCTAAATACACCGCAGCTCGTCTGATACGTAATGATGCCAGGGTCATTTCGTCCTCTTTTCCGGGCACAGGGTCATATCTACAATCTATAAGAAGTTCCTTAAGCGTATGGGCATTTATGAGTTTGGGGGTACGTGAATGTGCTGACTCTTGAAAGGTAAGTTTATTTATTCTGGGTGGCGTAGAAAAAATATTGGTAGCACCTCCGGTAGCCCCGTCTGGGGTATCGGGCGTGAAAGGATTCGTTGAACGCGATACAGCAACTATAGGTGTGGACACAGCTATGGAAGTAGCTGTAGGAACAGATGTGGAAACAGATGTGCTTGCCGGAACTTGTGTCAGGATTTGGTGCTGTAGAGATACAGATACAGGATCTTGGCGTTGAACCTCCCCGGCCAACGGTCTATGTGGGGCGGGGTTAGCATACTCGGGAGCTGCGTCATCTAAATATGAGGAAAGAAAAACATCTTCTGCGGTTCTAGGATGCCCCTTGGGATGTACTTTTATTGGAAATAATGGGGGTGGCAAGTCTTTTGGTATCCCCGGAGTAGCCTTAGGTAATCCTTCGGCCAGGAGGGGATACATACCCTTCATAAGGGCATGTCTTTGTCTGTCTACTTGTTCTGATTTCACTCGTGCACCTTCTTCAATTAATAGATTTTCTCGGACTTCATTTGAATTCTCTTTACTCTTCTCTTCCTGTCTACGTGCTTTTTCTGTACGTCTATACGATTCTTTACGCCATAATTCAATGGCGTCTTTCTGTGATTGTCTAGCTTTCTTTTTCCATAATTCTTCCGCTACTTTCACGATGCACTCTGCATCCCAGGTCCCAGCTGCGGGCCACCTCTGACTTTCTGGTAATTCCTTAGTGTAGTCTACCCATAAATCAAGAAATAATATAGCGTCTAAGCCGTGTTTATGATACATGAAGTACCCTGGAGTGTCCCTAGGAGGAATAGGAACAGCTTCTTCGAGTACCCCTTTTCTAGTTGTGATCTGTCTTAATTTCGAAAAGAGCGGCATATTGAGAACTGATCTGATACTTGATCTTGAACAAACTTAATACAGTAATCACAATAATGAACAGTCATTCATACCACAATATGCAGAACGTACTAAAAACATTTAACATTTAACATTTAACTGAGCAACAATGATGATGACGATCTAAGGAAAACTTAATCACTTAAACATAATACTCGGCATTATCTGAATTATTCTGAATTTATATACTTGATATACTAGATATACTGCTAAACAGTACAGATACACTGCTGAAACAGTGCAGACCGGATTTGTGTACCCAAACCCGTCTGGACCGGCACAACTTATGTGCACGCCAGAACGCCTCCCCAGTAATGGTACTCACCGGGTAGCTCGGAACGGAAGGCCTCGGTACGGGACTGAACCGAACTGGACCGGACTGGACTCGACTCGACTCGAAAACTTCGGACACGTCAGGACATCGGAAACCTGGTGGGCCTCTGTATACCTCGGATCTTGCTCTCTCAGCTAGGCTCTGGTCGAGATACTTCGCACTTCTCACCGCCTCGTCTGGGTGTTGATCGCAGCCTCAGTCGCCCCCGCTTGACCGGAGGGAGATACAGGAAATCCTGCTGGTACGCGTTGTTGTCCGTCCAGCTGTGGCAGGAGACCGGGCCTGCAACGCACCACCGGCGCGTGAGATGAGAAAGTGTCCCTGTTCGGGCGCCATTTATGTGGTAAATAATTTAATTACCGGGACTTAATTTGATACAGAAACATAATAAAATAGCTCAGTAAATAAGAGGCAGAATCCGCGGTATTAGAGGTTCGGAATGGGCTTTATTCCAATGGTCGATTATAATCGGTTGCTCCAAGTTCCATCACCTCGAAGGTTCAGGAAGTGAAGTACATACATTATTGATAATTATTCACTTTTATACAATAGGCATTACAGTGAAGTAAATGCAAGAGGCGTAACAATTGATAGCAAAGATAACATTTCACATGCGTAGCAGAAAAAGGCGTAATTGGGAGTAACAAGGAAAACGTCATTAGTTATGATGTCACATATGGGTGGACCTATGAAATAATTTCGCAATGTCAGCAGAAATACTTGGCAGAGATGCGCGCGCAGCAGCATGACGTGTGATTGACGTGCAGCTAGGGGGTGGAGGGGACTTGACATTTAGCTCTACATGTGGCGACAGAAGTCTGGAGGGTCAAGTCAACCTAATCCCAAATCATATCTAACATCCTATGTTTAAAGAACTATGTTATCCAAAAGAGAGGTCTCTTAGAGTAGAATCTTATTCTATACTGACTATACTGACTGTTAGTGCGTGTACAAGCGTCTAAGTGTCTACACTAGATGCGAGGGCAGGAATCTTCCATAGTAACAGGGCTATGAATTACTTGCATGAAGACAGAGAAGCCGGGCCTTTGCTCGGTAGCTGGAAGAATGTTTACTTAAACTACTAGACAGGAATGCATCGGGCAGGGAACGGAGCAGATAATTTCGAAGGTGAAATACAGTTCTTGGCAGGCAGCAAGCTGATGTCAGGCTTCGTGAGCCGCGCAGGGAATGAGACAAAGTTCATGGTCACAGATGCAGGCTCAGACTGGAGCTTCAGAGGCAGAAAGCAAGAAAAGCTTGATGACAGAATCCGGGCCTACTTGCCTGGACTGTAAAATGGCATAAGTGAACCATATAAAGGCGGTGGCCTTTTGTACTTAGGAATGGAATATCCGGCCCCTTCATGGCGGATCGGAAAGAGGACATGTTAACGGTGGACGCACATGTATTTGCGTCTTCATAACTGGAACTGGAGGGAACATACATGTACTTGTAACATGCACATAGAACCGTTGGGGTCCAAGATAGGGGACATAACTGACCAGAAAAATCCATATTTCCACAGGGGCCAGCCCCACTCTGGCCACCCTTGCCCATTAGAAGGATCAGCCCTGGCTGTGGAGTAAGCAAAGGGGGCGATGAATTCACCCCCGCGGGACCAGTGGCCGTCCCCTTGAGCAGAACTATGGTGGCAGGGGCCCGGAGAGCGCAATCTGAGAGGAGGCACCTGGCACGTACAGAGGGTCTGGCCGGGAGCAACGACCGTCAGCGGGAGGGCGGCCACGTCATCTAAGGCACAGGAGCGAGCCCTTTAGGTCCCGGGAGAACTCTCATGGGATGGACACCGGAAAAGACCGCGGGCCTCAACAATTCTGGGATCCAACACTGTTCCCGCGGCCCTGGCTTCGCTCCCCTAGGGCAGTGCGTCCGTGTCTACCGGCAACACAGGAGTCAGCAATGGGGCCAGCGTGGACCCGCCCCGCAGATATAGCAACCTCGGGGCCTACTGTGTTCAAATCAGGGCCTTAGTGGGGTGAAGGTCCAGTTCAAGGGCGCCCATAAGGAGGAGCACTAATGATGGGGGCACTCACCGCCTGGGTCGCGACCTGACCCCCTGCCCCTAGCCAGCGTCCGGCACAATCTCGTCAGGGCCTGCACTCATCAGCGGAGGTCAGGAATGCCGCGTCCCCGGGCCCCGTGTGCAGCCAGGTCCTCGTGTCGCCCACCGCAGGAAAGGCGGGCGGCGCCCCCGGGTAGTCACATCGCACCCCAGCACGGCTTCAGGTAGATGGCGGCCTCTGGGCAGAGGGTGGGAAGGCCCGGTGGCGATTCGCTCTCAGCAGCACAGCGCCCCCCCAGCTGCGTTGGAGCCGACGAACCAGCAAGGATCGGAGTGGTGTCAAAGGGTAGGCGCCAGCACAATGCGTGCCGCGAGGCTGAGGGGGATGGGCAGCGGCAATCTTCGTGCACCAGTGCTGCACTACGCACCAGCGCAGCCCACCGGAGGCACGGGGCCCCCTCCCTCCAAGGTCCGATCACCAAGCGCCGTGTAGTGCGCGCACTGCAGTTCAATCCAGCAGTCTCCAGGCCAACCACCGCAGCGGGGACGCATCGGCGGTCTGACCTGCGGGTCCATGACACACTCGGCTTCCACCTCATTGATATTCAAATCACAGAGGTCTCCACACTCCAGAGCAGATAGGGTATGTAGCGGAGCTATTTTAGTCTTCTCTAAGTAGGATTTGGCAGGATATTTGGCGGATTATGGCGTGGGTGGACGGAGCTCAGCTAAGCTGCATCCACCATAATGGCTGGTCAAGCCATGCCCCCCCTCCATTCAAATGTTTTAAACCTAGGGATTCTAGCTAACTTCTGAAACGTTTACCCATTTGATGATTGTTCCTGAAATTTTTGCATAAATTTGTGTTGAAGTCACCTGTGACGATAAACAGTGCTTGTGCATATTGCATCTGCATTGTTTTTATCAATTTAATCAGGGTTTCCATATGCAGGTCTTTAGTCGCTTTTTTTTGGATGGATATAGATATTTCTTTAAATTATTATTGTCGGTGTCATATTAGACTTTAGATTATCAAATTTTATTACAAGGATCCATTTGGTCACCGTTGGTTGTTCTTCCATGGACCAGTCCAGTTTGGTAGCGAGAAACATAGCCAGACCCCCCTTTGGATGGCCAAATCTTGCTGATTTTACTGCCGGTATATGGCAATCTGTATAGCCTAAGATCAGCAGGGGTTTGAGGTTCTTAGTTTCTTGCGTCAAAATTATATCATATTTTAACGGGAAATGTTTATGTTTATGTTTATGTTTCTCAACTTTTATTGCGCACGACTACCCTAAGGTGTCTCGGCGCATACAGAACATCCTCCTGACAAAGACATATGAAGAAGCTATTGGTTAAATAACCAAGTCTTCAGGAGTTTACGAAACATGATAAGGGTAGGGGCAGTTTTTATAGCAAAGGGAAGGGAGTTCCACAGCTTAGGAGTAGCTACCAAAAAACGTCTGTCTCCCCATGTGGAGGTTCTAGTGCGTGGCACTGGGAGAAGATGAGTAGAGGCTGATCGTAAAGTTCTATTGGGAACATAAATCCGAAAAGCATCCTTCAGGAACTTAGGTCCCGAATCATGAATGGCTTTATAAGCGATACATAGAGCCTTAAATTTTATCCGACTCTTTACTCTCAGCCAGTGCAACTGATGAATAGCCGCAGATGTGGGGTGACGGAATGGAACATTAAGCATTAATCTAGCTGCCGCATTCTGTACAGATTGCAGCTTAGCTAGAACTTGCTCCCGAGCGTTAAGAAAAAGGCCATTACTATAATCCATTTTTGAAAAGACAAGTGTAGTAATTAAAGTTTTTCCCGCCATTGAAGGAAGGTATGGCAGCAACTTCTTAATCTTTCTAAGCATATAAAAGGAAGATGCCGCCACAGCGTTGGCATGATACTTGAAAGACAGTTTGTCATCGAACATGATACCGAGATTCCTGACCTTGGTTACAGGAGTGGGAGGGGGACCCATATCACTGGGCCACCAAATCGCAGACCACTCAGGGGAGAGCCTACCAAAGGTCAGCACCTCGGTCTTGTCCGAATTCAATTTTAAACTATTATCCGCCATCCATGAGCTAATGGCCAACATCCCTTCCTGAAATTGGGCGGCGACTGCAGGACCGTCTTTTTGAATAGACAGCACCAATTGGGTGTCGTCGGCATAAGTGGTTAACCGCAGCTTATGAGTTTTTATAACCTTCGCCAAATCTGCCACATATATATTAAATAAAGTGGGACTTAGCGAGGATCCCTGAGGAACCCCGCAAGGAAGAACAAAAGTGGGTGAGTAAAAATTACCCATCTTAACCGTTTGAGTTCGGTTGGCAAGAAACGAAGCGATGAGGTTCTTTGCAAGATGGGTTACCCCCATGGATGCGACACGGTCGACCAAGATGGAATGGTCGACCGTGTCGAAGGCGGCGGACAGGTCGAGGAGCACCAGGACTGCTGCCCCCCCCTGATCCATGATGGTCCTAATCTCATCAGAAGCTTTTATCAAGGCCGTTTCAGTGCCATGATATTTCCTAAATCCGAACTGCGTGTCATCCAGAAGATTATGATGGTCAACAAATTCGGATAATTGCAGGTTCATCACTGATTCAAATATTTTAGCCGGAAACGGTAGGCAAGCAATGGGCCTATAACTGGCTGAATCAGTGGGGTCTAAAGAAGGTTTTTTAAGTAGTGGTTTTATAGCTGCCTTTTTCCAAATATTCGGATAGGTGCCAGATTGGAAAATGGAGTTGCAAAGGTCCGTTAGGGGAGGTGCTATGACCTCAGTGAGAGTATTCAATATCGCGGGAGGGCAAGGGTCAAAAGGAGAGCCGGACTTAATAGAAGTGACCAACCTACCAATATATTCAGATGAAACCGGAAGAAAATTGGTGAACATAGGTGTGTGAAAGGGGAGATCAGGAGCAACAGAACGTGTAGGGAGAGAGAAGGACGAATAAATCGTGGAAACCTTGGAAAAAAAGAAAGTAGCCAGCGCATTACACAGGACTTGGGAGGGTTCTGTCGGGGGACCTATAGGTGGATTAGACAGAGTGTCAACCACCTGATACAATTTTTTGGCTGAATTATGAGCTAACTCAATTTGGGCCGAGAAGAAACTACTTTTGCATCTTATAATAGATTTTTTATATACTGCAAGGGTATCTTTATAAGTCTGCCTATCGACAGGGTTATAATGCTTTCGCCAACGTCTTTCCAGGTTCCTGCAATATTGTCGCTGTAAGCGGAGATCCTCCGTGAACCATGGAGCAGAGGGCGAAACCCTATTAGGAATAAAAGATTTAACCGGAACCACACGGTTCACTGCATTAGAAATCCATGCTTGATATCTAATGGATGTTTCACTAGGATTAGAGGAAACTTCATACTGAGAATCCGCTAGAGTCTGGGAAAAAACTGAAAGATCCAGACTGTTCCAGGCTCTAGTACAGATAGAAGTACGGGGCAGGGTATTTGAGGCGTTACGATTGTTAACTTGAATAGTAAATACTACTGCGGAATGGTCTGACCATACCACAGGAATAACTGAAGAAAAAAAGAGCTTAGGATGGTTAGTGAACAGCCCATCAAGCGTGTGTCCAGCTTGATGTGTAGGAACATCTACCAGTTGCGATAGACCGGCCACATATAGGTCGGTTATTAGTTGGGCGGTGTATTTATCCCCTAGGTCCTCTAAGTGGAAATTAAAGTCTCCTAAAATAGTAAACTCCGGATAACTTATGGAGAATTCTTGAAATTCTTCAAGAGCCTGGAGGAAGCGCGAATGTGGGCCAGGGGGGCGGTATAGCAAAATCCCTTTAAAGGTCTGATTGTAATTAAGTGAGATCGAAAAAAGAAGCGCTTCACAGTCTTGTCGACTTATAGAGTCAATCTTGACTCTTAAGTCGGCTTTATAGATTATGGCTAGGCCGCCTCCTCTCCCTGTGGTTCTGTCCTGTCTCACCACACAATATCCCTCAGGGGTAGCTGAACAAAAGTCCGGGCCTGAAGAGGCGTCTCCCCATGATTCTGTAATAAACAGAATATCAAGCTCCTGAGCTACAATGAGTTCCCTTATTTCCCAACAATGACTGGGGAGAGAGCGAGCATTGATAAGAGCCATATGAATATAACTGGTAGATCCTGGGCCAGGAGGGAAATTTAAAGGGAGAGAAGAGGAAAATGCAAATTTACAGCCCGGACATGTAGCAGATAAGGAAATAGGCGAGGAGGACAGGGGTAGACTTGTGCAATGATTACTAGACACCCCTAAGCTGAACTCCTTCAGCTGGGAGGCAGAATAACATATCCTAGTGATATGGCACAGTTGGTCAACATGGCCAGGGGGCATGGCCCTGGGCCCGGAGCTGGCGCGGACGGGCGCAGACGGGCTCGCCTTTGGCGAGCCTTCGGCGCGCCCGCTGCCCGCGTCCGCTGCGCGTACGCATCATCGGCAGCTAATATCGCCGAGAGTGAGTGACGTGAGAGGGGGAGTGTCAGCAGCAGCTGAGCTGTGACCTTCCTTACAAAAGTGGCCAAGGAGCATTGAACACAGCTCCAGACAAATGTATTAAAATGACGATTTTAAAAACCACAGAGTTTAAAAATAAATGCACATCAGCAAACAAGTCCCCCAACCAATATCAGGGATACCAAGGACTGTGTCAGAGGGAAGTCCGGTGCGCGCTCGCTTCTCAGCTGCTAATATCGCCGAGAGTGAGTGACGTGAGAGGGGGAGTGTCAGCAGCAGCTGAGCTGTGACCTTCCTTACAAAAGTGGCCAAGGAGCATTGAACACAGCTCCAGACAAATGTATTAAAATGACGATTTTAAAAACCACAGAGTTTAAAAATAAATGCACATCAGCAAACAAGTCCCCCAACCAATATCAGGGATACCAAGGACTGTGTCAGAGGGAAGTCCGGTGCGCGCTCGCTTCTCAGCTGCTAATATCGCCGAGAGTGAGTGACGTGAGAGGGGGAGTGTCAGCAGCAGCTGAGCTGTGACCTTCCTTACAAAAGTGGCCAAGGAGCATTGAACACAGCTCCAGACAAATGTATTAAAATGACGATTTTAAAAACCACAGAGTTTAAAAATAAATGCACATCAGCAAACAAGTCCCCCAACCAATATCAGGGATACCAAGGACTGTGTCAGAGGGAAGTCCGGTGCGCGCTCGCTTCTCAGCTGCTAATATCGCCGAGAGTGAGTGACGTGAGAGGGGGAGTGTCAGCAGCAGCTGAGCTGTGACCTTCCTTACAAAAGTGGCCAAGGAGCATTGAACACAGCTCCAGACAAATGTATTAAAATGACGATTTTAAAAACCACAGAGTTTAAAAATAAATGCACATCAGCAAACAAGTCCCCCAACCAATATCAGGGATACCAAGGACTGTGTCAGAGGGAAGTCCGGTGCGCGCTCGCTTCTCAGCTGCTAATATCGCCGAGAGTGAGTGACGTGAGAGGGGGAGTGTCAGCAGCAGCTGAGCTGTGACCTTCCTTACAAAAGTGGCCAAGGAGCATTGAACACAGCTCCAGACAAATGTATTAAAATGACGATTTTAAAAACCACAGAGTTTAAAAATAAATGCACATCAGCAAACAAGTCCCCCAACCAATATCAGGGATACCAAGGACTGTGTCAGAGGGAAATCCATTAGTTCATTATTTTCTAGTGGTTTCTAAACCATGGGTATTTCAGGAGCAGATGCAATGAGTTTGAGAATTTTCTGGATTGTTACACTTATTGTCAGGATTGCGTGTATGCTGGGCGATTAAATGAACCCGTCCATTTGCCATCTGCTCCCCAGTTGGTATTGTTGCTACCTTGTATAATTGCTCCTTCGGTACTCGCGTTTAAGGACTTAATGATTTTTCAATTCTCATATTCTTTTTTATTGTTTCCTGCGCCAATAGCACCCCTTAAGATCGATCCACCTTTTTGTTTTACAGGAATAAGAGGCCCTGGTTAACATGGTACCTCAATTTTTTGTAGCTCAATCCCCCAGGTCTTAAACCTATGTTGATGAGTCATGATCTGATCTACTATTTCTGGTGAGGACCAGCTTGTTACAGTAGCCTCTCTGTTAGTCAGCAATGGATGATCTTTAAATTCAACTGATAACAGGTTGGTAGACTCAATGTGTGCTGTATCCCTTATTTCCTTTATCAATTTAATGATTGTACCTCTATTTAAGATGTCAAAGTTCCCTTTTGAGATGTAATTGGGCAGAAACACTAACTGATTTGAATGGTTTTCATTTGTTATAAACCTTTGATCTGAGTCAGTCTTCTGAGATAGCTGACTATCATTTTGCGACGTGCGATCCTCAAGGACCCAATTTGTATTTTGTTTTTGCTTTGGCCATGTTCCATCCCCTTGTTGTTTATATAAACAACTCTGTTTCTGCACCTCAAATATCATTTCCCTATTTGCTGAATTCCTTCGCACTTCAGCCTTGGGATTATTATCTCCTACCAAGTTGTGGCATAGAGAATTTGCTGCCATAGGTGCTTTTGATCTTTGTTTATTGGGAACTGGCTCATGCTGGACTGCAGACCCACTCGGTAGAACTATATCTATATTCGAGTCAAGTGGGACTATTGTGTTCTTTTTCCTTTCAGAAACTATTTCTGGACTTTCGTACTGCTTGCTTACTGGATCTAGATACTCCTTGTGTACATTCTCCTGACTAGAATGCCTTTCATTTTTGTGTTGAGAGAATAAGTGCCATATTTTCATTTGTTGCGTTGAATTCCCTTTTCTTCGCATTTTTCTTGCTCTCTTTTTTCCCTTTTATGCGATCCCCTGCTTTAATTCTACTATCTCCAGCTTTTCCTCTTCCTCTATTTTTCTGTAGACTGGTCGTTTGGCTTGACTATCCAAAGCACTGTCTAATATGTCCATTTCTTGACGATTTTTTCCACAACAGAACTGATTTAATGAGCACAGTTCTTTTTGTCTTGTTTGTTGAGATTGTTAAGAGGGCTATCTGATGTTTCTGTTGACTTTGGAATTTCCAGGGTCGAGATTTAGTTGGTTGATGAAACGCTCTCTTTTAATTGTGGAGTCTCAACCGGGGGTTTGAAACTCTTCTTGGATTCGTCAAAGTTTTGACTTGTTTCTGACCTTACTGCCTGTGCTCTTATTTCTCTCAATAAATTCCTCATTGATAAGAGAGACCTACGCACTCTTATTGAAAGCTAAGAAAACCAAACCCACTGACTGATAAGCAGAAGCAGTGCACAATCAATCCAAGCCAAAGGCTACCTACCTATTTCCATCATCATCACAAACGGCAGCTCCGCTGAACCATCTCACATAACCAACAAAAATCCCACAAACCCTATCCAAGTTCCAATCGCACCCCCTAAACACCGTCTGCCTAACCTCACCAGCTCTTCTCTCGGATGCGTGCTTTTTAACTTCCGCTCAGCAGCCAGACACTGCTATGAGACTTTGGAAATGGTTACGAGTTTAAACGTGGACATCATGTTTCTCACTGAAACGTGGCTCATGATGCCACAAACAATGTACTGGACCTTTTTCTGCGTCCGCTCTACTCCATTCTTCGCTATTTCCAGGAGGGCAGGCACGGTGGCATTTTAGCAATCATTAACAAAAAATTCACTACGTTGCATGTTCCTCCCCTTGAATTGCTATCACTCCTTCAAGTGTATGTCTCCAGGAATCTCCTCCCTCACTGCTCCTAATCTCAGAATGAATGTTATATATCACCCTCCGGTTGAAATTAACACTTTTGTTGGAGAATGCATGAAATTTGTCACATCCCAATTAATTTGCTCTGACAACATCCTCTTCCTTGATGAATTCAATCTTCACTAGGCTACCAAGAGCTGTAAACTAATGAACACCTTCTCCTCTTTTCTCAGCAACAACGATCTACTGTAACACTGCCAGAAACCCACACACTGCAAGGGCTCCACTCTGGCTTTGATTGTATCAAAAATCCCTCACCTAACAGCCAATTAGCCTATCCTGGTAGATATGTCTGACCAGCTTCGAATCCCCTTTATCTTTATCTGCATTAAAAACTCTTATCAACCATAGAAGGCGAAAACCTGCTAAAGGGACACAAAAAACATTGATATTAAGGCAATTGCAAAAAAGACTCGCCCTCATCTCGACTTTGTAGTTCCCTAACTTGACAACAACGCTGCTACAGACAAATTTAATAAACGCATGGAAACCTCCATAGAGGAATTTGCGCCTCACAAGACCAAGTACAGCAGACTCAAACCTTCTCTACCTTGGTTCTCAAAAATCCTTTATGAGGAAAGGATGTACCTCAGAAAGCTCGAGAAAGAATGGAGACAATCACATCCTCCGAGTCTGGTTAGGCTGTGAGCCGTAAGAAAGAGCTGCAAAGCCCACGTCTTCAGAGTCAAAGCATATCAGATATCTTCTGGACACAGCAAAGAAAATACGTAAACCTCTATTATTCAACGTGATCAAGCAGGCACACAACCCTCCATATAAAACCACACCCATGTGCTCTGAGGCCCTATTTAATGACTTAGTGGCATTTCTACGCCACAAAATTGAAGGCCATAGACACTTCCTTGCCGGCCACCTACTACAGTATAACCGAGGAACATTTTACTTGCAAAGCGCAGAAGTCCTGGTCTTCTTTTCGCCCCAGTTTCATTTAGAACTACTGGACACTTTAAGTAAGGTGAAACCATCAAACCACCCTCCTGACTTTATTGCTGGTTCTATCAGTAAAGATCTTGCCAAAAAGCTTATCCTATTTTGATCCACCTTGGTTAACTCTTCCACCGAATGCGGTACTTTCCCAGACTGTCTGAAACTCTCCCCTCTTTAAAAAAAAAAGCAGTCGCTGGAGAACAATGACTCAAACCACTTAGGTCCACTTTCCACTCTTCCCTTCTTAGGTAAAGTGATAGAAAGCTGTGTAACTGACATCTTACATTTATGCAAATACCCACCTAGACACTCTCCACTTTGGCTTCAGAAAGGGTTATTAACACGAGACTGCAATTCTGCAGATCATTGGTGACTCACTCTTCATCATTGACACTGGCAATTCATCTTTTCTTGTACTGCTGAATCTCATGTGAGCCTTTTATACAGTCAACCACCCAGCTTTTATCCACATCCTGAGCAGTTGAATGGGCATTGAAGGGATAGTGCTTGATTCTTTTACTATCTGATGAACGGTTCACAAATAGTGAAAACTGACAGCTCTTTCTCCATCAAGTCGGCCTATAACAAATGCTTCCTCATTGCTCAAACCTATCACCAACCCTATTTAATCTTAACCTTCAGCCGCTTTGTGAAACCCCTAAGGGGTTTGCGATCCTATTTCACCAGTATACTGACAATACCCAGATCTGCCTGAAGAGCCCCTCTATGAAAGAAACTAGCCTTCTCTCCAACACCTTGAAAATAATTCAAAAATGGATGGAACTCATCACCTGAAAATAAAACCTGCAAAAATACAATTCCTTCTTGTATCTCAGAAAAGGTCCAGCCTAACTGTATAGGAATGGATAGAATCCCTCTCTGCACTAGTGTCAACCAGCAGCGTTCAGAACGCAAAGTTGCTTGGCTTCATCTTCAACAGTTGGTTTAACCTCCGGAGTCAAACGCAGCTATGGCCAAGAGTCCTCAGTTCCAACTAAGACTGCTTTGGAGAATCAGGCAGCTCATTCAGGTACAGAACCTAAAATCAGTTGTTTAGGCATTAGTTCTCTCCAGGCTAGACTTTGGGAACTCACTCCTCTCAGGCCTCCTCAAACTGCTTTGCTAGTAGACTCAAGAAATTTGACCACATTCCTCTCATCTTGCTATTGCTCCAACGGCTTCCTGTTGAGACAAGAGCTCAATTTAAAACTACCTGCACCACACACAAGGGCCTACATTCCTCTTCGTCCATATACCTATCTGGAAAATTGAAACTCTTAGGCATTTAGCTGGCACAAGAAATGCACATTCCCTTGTCAGGGACCGTCCCACCTTCAAACGAGAATGATACATGAATCAATCATTCTTAAAAAGCATCACAAGAATCTGCAACTCTCTTCCTCCATTTTACCCCATACCACGAACCCTTTAAAAGGAATTTAAAACTCTCCTCTTTGAAAGACACTTTGGCAAAATCTATGATCACCCACACATGTTCTTTCCATTCCAGAACCCTTCCTCTTTAATCTTAATACACTATCTTTTGCCTTCTCACCAATCCTATTGTAGACTGGGAGTCTTTCTTATGTCCCCACGAGTAAAAGATTTTCTAGCTTACGCAATAAGAATTTTTAATTCTATTAAGGACACTAAGCAAAGTATTATGCTTATCTATCTTTACTGCATGAATCACCAGCAGCCAATTACAATAAAGACACTAAAAAAACTACATATCCCATAACCGTTAAACCACCAATAGTCATATTCTTCAATCACGGATAACCAAGTCGGTTAAGATTAGGAACCACCATTTTGTATTCATCTTTCTTAGCAGATGTAGCTGAAACCATCAATTCAATAAAGACATTACTGATTAACTAAATCCAGGCCGGAGCCAAGGTAAGGATAAGCTCCTAAAAGGGAGTCAACTTAATTCACGAGCGAACTTGTGACTCATCTTCTGCATCAGACTTCAATCCTTAATCCATAGACCATTTTACCCTGAAAGCGTCCAAACTCAGGTGTGCTTCTGAATGTTTCCTGTGAAACCAGAAAAGGAAGTCATAGAGTCCATTCCACAAGGTATAATAGCATACAAATCATGTTAACAGGGTAGGCAAACTAAGTGATTTCACAATTGTATACTTCTGCATGAACCCAATTAAAATACATAAATGCATAACAAATCAGGGTGGGATAATCCTTGCCTCTGTGTCCTTAATAGAATTGTTTTTAATTCTATGTCAGGGCCAGAGGCTCGGAATAGGTGTGTTTAAAGCTGTGCTATCTTCACTGACGCCACATCAACAATCAGTTACTTAAAGGTTGATTCAGAAGACAAATCTGCTGCTTTCAGAATATCATCTAAGTAAGAACCCAAGAAGAAAGATTTTAAGGCCATTCCACCTCTAGCAGATTGAGTTTCAAAAACTGATGTATCAATACCAGCTTCCAACAAGAGCCAATACATTCATCTAGCTAAAGTAGCGAATGCCACAGGTTTGAAAGGTTTGTGCAACTCAATGAATAGTTTAGCACCAGGGTCCATTCGGAATTCGATAGTAGAGGCTTCGTATGCCCTAAGAAATTGCAGCACACACAATTTTGTATTAGGAAATGTGGGGCATGATAGCCACCTGCTATTAGACTTAGTCCTCCTGCAAAAGGAGAAAGAAACATCATCAAGGGAGAAAACTCTACCTGAGAGATAAAGGGCACGGACATCTGAAACCCTTTTGCAAGAGATCAGACACAACAGCATTGTAAGTTTGGCCAAATATTGGTTGTCAGGCATTTTATACAAACAATTGAGGACAATATTCACATCCCATAAGGTTTATAAAGATGTGTGCCCCTCATAAGCTTACACAAACCTGTATGTTCTCACACCGATTTCCCGTCAACTGGAAGATGTCCAGCACAGATGACAGACCTGTAATTATTAATAGATCAATATGCTAGCCCCAATGATGCCGAAGAAGATAACAAATTAACACCAGGTAGACATTCTACCCAGCGGGAACGGCATTCCGTTCGCAACTCCATCATCTCCATGCCGAAGCCTAGCATTTATGTGTACTGGAAGCCCGGGCCTCATTGATGTAGAAGGAAGACTCTTGAAAAATGCCTGGCAAACTCCATCTTTACCTGAAAGTTTCTATGCGATTAGCCTGAGCTGATACCTGAGGATCAATGGATGAGGTTGGCCTGCTGCGTACGACAATAGATTCTTATTGGAGATGCACAACACAGTTTCAGCGCCATCACAAACCAAGGCTGAGACTTTCAGAGCGGACGCACATGAATGATCTCTGCTTTATGACAATGCACTTTAAATAGGACCCTGGTAATCATAATGAATGGGGGAAACGCATACCACAGTAAAAGAGATAAATTCTAGAAGAAAGCATCCATTGCTTCGCCAACTGAAAAATTAAGGAATCTGCCGATTGAGGCGGGAAGCAAACAGATCAACTGTGCAAAGGTCCCACATATGACTGACAGTGAAGAAGATCCTCGGGTGAAGTCTCTAATCGATGTAATCCTTAAGGTGGCGCGAATGCCAATCTGCCACTGTGTGCTTCTACCCAGGGAGCTACTACGCAATGACAGAAATCCGATGTAGAGACAGAAGTGCTAAAAGTTCTTGGCAATCTCCACTAACAGATAGGATTTCGTCCTCCTCAGTTTGTTAATGTTACAGACTGCAGAGATGTTGTTCATCCTCGGCAATATACAACAATCCGTCCAAGATGGGGAAAGACTGTATCGTAAAAGAACCCGCTAAGAGTTTCAGGCAATTGATATGAAGGCAAAGTCCCTTCTCTGACCAACGCCCCCCCCGTGGAGACTGGGCTGCATCTCGCCCTCCCACCCCCCCATCTTCTGGCATCCGATTCCAGAATGATGGCGGGAGTGCTGCCAAAGATCCCCTTGCCATTCCAGGCATCCATGTGGTCGAGCCACCATGTCATTTTCGTTTTGGCCTCGTCCAAGAGGCAAATTTGATCCACATAAGATAGTCCTTTCTGAAGGTGCTGGATCTTGAGCTCTGTAGTGGAGGGGGCTTGGAAAGATGGCTTTAATGGAAGCCTAGCCACCGCTTTCAACTAATGCATATGGCTACACAACGCAGACCTAAACTCTTTCTTGATGGCTCGGATATTCTGAGACTGGATCGAGTCTATCTGAAGCCCCAAAAATTCCATGCGTTGAGACGGAATTATTCATGACTTGGGTTGGTTTATCATGAAGTCCAGTTCCTGTAGAAGTTGAATTGTCCAGGACATTATTTGGCAACCCTGAGCTAACAGGATCAGATCATCGATGTAGACAATCATCCTCAAACCTTTGGCTCGAAGGGACTCCACAATGGGTCTCATCAATTTGGTAAAACACCATGGAGTTAAGGAGAGACCAAAGGGGAGGACCTTGAACTTGAAGCAATGGCCTTGCCACATGAACTGAAGGAAGCGCCTGTGAGGGGGAAAGTTGGGAATTGTCAAGTAGGCTTCCTTCAGGTCTAGACGGAGCATTCAGTCTCCCTCTTGAAGGATGTACCGAAGAAGGTGAATACCCCTTATCTTGAAATGCCTGTACACAATCCAGGCATTGAAGTCTTTTAGGTTCAACACTAAACAAGAATCGCCTCCTTTCTTGTCTACCAAGAATTTGGTACTGAGAAAATCCTCGGGATGAGGCGAGGACCAGCAGATTGTGTCCTTCTGTAGAAGAGTTTGAATTTCTGCTGAGATGAAATTCTATTCTGTTAAAGAAAAATACAGTTCTTGGGGTGGGTAAGGTTGGGGAGCATTTTGTAAAACTCCAGTTTGTAACCCAGTACCGATTCCAGGACCCAAGTGTCCTATGTTAGGAGTTGCCAGCTGTGGAGGAATAAGCGTGTTCTGCCCCTCAAATTCACCTCTGAAATACGTATAATTATCACCTTAACATTAACACATTAACTCCGGAATCGCAATTGACTCCTTGATGGCCTCTGTTAAAACCTCTGTACCAGCGTTGGCAGCATCCCCGAAACTGGGAGGGGAAGAAGGTGTTGCCTGAGGAAGGATCATGCCAGCCAACCCGACCGCGGGAGAGTACTCCCTCTGGGATCCTTGATAGTATCTGCAGTCTGACGATTAACCCTGAAATCGCCTGGCCCTGCCAAAAAGGGTCTGGAAAAAGACCTTTATTAGACATAGTTGTGCCTTGTCCATGGTGCTGCACATGGAGGCAAACTTGGCTAAATCTTTCACAAATGGATGTCTGAAGAGGAGACCCTGGGCCACTAATCCCGCTTCTGAGGAGGCTAGATCGGTTAACTTGGGGTCAGTTCGCATTAGAACTGAACGCTGTCTCTCAGTGGAGATGGCAACGTTTGCATTCCCCAGCTGGCATACTGCATGCCAGCCAACCAACCAGATCATCAGGATCTATATGTGCGGAAGTATTTTTAGCCTGGAAGGATAGTTCTAGGATCTTAGTTAGAGGACCTGAAACATCCGAGAGTGTATCCTGACAGTTATGCCAGGCCCTATTGAGGCCCTTTTTGGGATCCTTAGCCCCTTCTTCATAAAGTTAACCATAGTGGGGTCTGTTTCAGTGACTTTAATCAGAACGTCAGCTCCATGGCTCTCGGCGAGGAGTCTAGCACAGACCTCTTTATCAAAACTATGTCTAATATGCATATGCACATAATCGGTTACCTCCAGGGGAGGGGCTCAACTAGACGACCCTGGTGGATAATGTCAGCAGGTTCGAAATTCAATACTTTCCGGATATTAGTAAACAATTGAGCTGATCAAAGTGCTTACTCTTACTTGGTCCTGCATTGTCTTCGTGATCACTATAAGACTCTGTTGTGGAAGAATCTATATCTGTAAGGCTGGAAGGTTTTGTAAGGCCTTGTGAGGATTCCGGGACGCTGGACTTGGGGGGCTGAGGGGCACTATAATCTTGGGCACCCATGAATGTATCAGATAGTTTCTCATAGACCTTCATATTGGGCCAACGCTTGTTTTAGATTTCACCTTACCGGGCATTTGAAGAGGAACTGGAGCATCTTCAGATGAGGTGAGGTGTTGGCAGGCAAAGCCCTTGAATTGCTGGGTAAAGTGACCCAGAGCCCTAGCCAAGGCATTGTTGATTAACTGTTGTACACTATTGTCTAGGGCATCAACCAGATCTTGCTTCAAGGAGTTTTGTAAATTCTCTTGATAACATTCCATGTCTGCCTCAAAAGGATTGTACTGGGCCATATTGCCGAGTTATAGAAGGCTCACATTTAACAACAGAGTTCCACCTAAGGGCAGCCAGATCCTCGCACTGACACTTGGCCACTTCTATTCCCCTCCCCCTCGGTTGGATCTAATGGGCCTGGAACCACCTCTGTACCATAGGGAGGATTATGTAAATTCTATTCCCCTGGGATATCGGACTTACCCCTTATAAACAGATTTGCTCCTCTTTCTGGTATGGACCTTCGTGATTGACTATCCCTATGCCCAGTCGAGGGCCCCTCCTCACCTGAAGTTACTCTGCTCAAAACCATTGAGTCCTCTAGGACTTCAAAACGTAAGATTGGACAACCTAGCTCATTTCTATTAGCATCCTGGAATGTGGTGGGTATAGCAAATAAAGTGGGCACAGATCAATTGGTGAAAACCTGGCAGGAATGTAATATAATCTCCTTCCAGGAAACCTGGGCAACGGATCCCATTTTTGTAAATGGCCACCGTTCCTTTCAAATGAGGGCAGCACCATCGTCATCAGGGAGGGCGAAGGGGGGTCTGCTAACACTGATTCCAAATACGTCAGCACTGAAAATAAAAACGTTTATAGAAAATAGCATCTTCTTCCATATTCTTATCCTTGAGTTGGCCAAACAAGGCTCTTGGCTCTTAATAAACTTTTACAACAACAACTTTGGGCCTAATATGCATTGGCCGTAGATGAGGTAAATAAGGAACTGGATGCTATTTTAAAATCACAAAGGATAAAATAACCCCTACATGTCATTTGGCTCAGAGATTTTAACATCCACCACTGCATACACAACCTAGAGAAAGTATGCGGTTTGACAGACCTCATGGGTAACCCGATATATCACTTTTCTCACAGCCCCTATGGTAATAGTCTTAATCGGACACTCTTGGTTAGGGATATGGTGATTGTGAACAAGTATGCCTCCATTTCTAACTCCCTACCAAAAACCTTCCGACGTTTTCAACATGAAACAACCATAGACTTTTTTCTGGTGTCAAACTCCCTTAATGAGAACTGTACCTACGTTGATGCCCAATTTAAATCTTTTAGCAATCAAGCCATTTTAATCTGTGAGATCCGTTCTGCTGTGGTAAATAAAATCTTCTTTACCGGACTGAATTTCATACGGAATCTTAAAATAAAGTAAAATAGCTCAAAATAACAAGAGGCAGAATCCGTGGTATAAGAGGTTTTCTAAATGGGCTTTATTCCACTCAAAATGGCCGACTCGAGTCGCGGCCTTCAGGTTCCGTCACCACGAGGGTTCAGGAAGTGAAGTACAATACTTTATTGACAGACATGCATTTTTATAATAAGTACATTACAATGAAACGAATGTAGAAGGCGTAACATTTGATAAGAAAAGTAACATAACAGGTACGTAATCGAAACTAGGCGTAATAAGGAATAAAAGAAACATGATTGGTTAGGATTATCAGACATAGGTGGATCTATAAGATAATACTTGGCATAGATGCGCGCGCAGCAGCATGACGTGTGAGTGACGTGCAACTAGGGGGTGAAGGGACTTGACATTTAGCTCTACATGTGGAGACGAGAAGTCTGGGGGGTCGAGTCAACCTAATCCCAAATCATATCTAACATCCTATGTTTAAAGAACTATGTTATCCACAAGGAAGGACTCTCGGACAGAATCTAGTCTATACTGACTGTGTGCGTGCACAAACGCCTAAGTGTCTATATGAGATGCGAGAGGCAGAAAACTTTCCATGGCAGCAGGGCTATGAATCACTTGCAGGAGGACGGAAAGGCTGAGTCCTTTGCTTGTGAGCTAAAGGAAATGTTTACCTAAATCACTAGACAGGAATGCATCGGCTGAAGAGCAAGATAGATAATTCGAAGGTGAAATACAGCTTCTTGGCAGGCAGGCGAAAACTGGCCGAGGCAGGCACCGTTAGCTGCACAGGGAGTAGGACAAAGTTCATGGATACAGATGCGAGCTCAAGCTGAAGCTGTCAAAGACAGAGAGCAGGGAAAGGCTTTGAGGACAGAATCGGGCCTACTTGCCTGAACTGTAAAAATGGAGTAACTTAGCCATATAAAGTCGGTGGCCTTTCATACTTAGGAATCGAATATCCAGCCCATTGATGGCGGATCTGACAGAGAACATGTCGACGGTAGACACACATATATTTGCGTTCTTAGAAACTGGAACTGGAGGGAACATACATGTATTTGTAACATGCATATAGAACCGTTGGGGTCCAAGATAGGGGACATAACTGATCAGGAAAATCCACATTTCCACATTCCCTCCTTGTCCCCTACTTGCCCTTTAAGAGATATCAATCTTCATCATTCCATCGATTTGCTCATGGAGCATCATTTCTTCTTCCTTCTTCTTCCGGTGTTTTGAACGAGAACTGTGATATGGAATGCATGATGTGGCACACAGACCACAAATCGCTGGTCCACATTGCAGGCATAAACAACAACTGAAAAGCATAAGAAGGCCAATACCTAGGAAGGATAGAACTCTCCATCCCCAGGCTGATATCACACTCCAAAACCACCCGGACCACGTCCAAGTGCCTGGATTCTCGTGTATCTGGCTCACAATCTTATGAAGGCGTGTTATAGCTTTATATACAGATGGCGAATTTTCTGGTATAAATATGCAGCAGCTGGATCCGATGACCCTGCAAGCTCCGCCCCTATCGACCAGGATGACGTCAAGGACAAGACGATTCTGGAGAACAACAATTCTCATCACTGATTGTTCTTCTGTCAGATTGCCTAGGGCGGCTATAGTCTCGTTTACTACAGCTTCAAGAGTCTTGGTTAGTCTGCGTATCAGCTTACTATTTGATATTGTACCTATATAGGGAAAGATACCTTTATTGAAATCTACATACTTGTCCCATGCCGTCTCAGTATAATCGACAACTGGGAGATCTCTTCGCTCTCTATTGTGTACTAAATGAACATTTCGATAATAATCAGGGGGAGCTAGAAAAACAGGTGGCAAAAGGAATGCTATGTAACAGGTACCATCCCAATCTAGAGGCAGACGCATATATGCAGTCTGACCACATATAAAGTAAGAATGGCGAGAAGCTCTAAATGAAGATTTACCTTGATCACTATATTCTACGGTAGTAACGCATTGGCTATGGCCCATGTGTATGGAACCAACTTTTCTTACACATAATTCACCCTTAACTGGAAATACTGACATAGTGGGCAGAATTAGTTCAACTTCGGTTTTGACATTCAAAATCATAAGATTAGGCGTAAAATTACCTAATTTATACACTTCATTTTCTAAATCAGTTCCTGTTCCACTGGGGTGACCCTCCTTATTAGGGTGACAGACTTTGAATAAAACTAGATTCAGATTTCCCCATATCCAATGTTGTTGATAAACTGCTGTGTCTGGGTCTATGGAATTTAATAAACTAAACCATGCTCCACAGGAGCCATTGTGTGTGAACGGATGTGGAAAGAAAGGCAGAACTCCTTTGTTATTCTGATAGGGAGGGAGTCGGCCACACACCCAACAATTGGTGGCATTACTAGTCTGATGGGAATGATGTAACATACTAATGAAGGTGTTGTTGCGCAGCGCAAGTCTATAGGACAACTCATGTGGGGGTAATTCACTAAAAGAATGTTCATCAGTTATATTGAAAGCACGTTTAGAAACAGGATAATACATATGCAACAATATGCTTGCAGTAACTATTAAAAAACTCAAGGAAAACAAAATTAATAAAGTCACAATACAGTGGCTACGCAGTAATTTACAATAAGCATGTCGTTTTATTATGATTCTGGACTCTACATCATTCAGACCTAAGGGATACATGTCGGGACAGATTCAACCGCTTCACCTTGGAGAGGACTTAAACAATCAAATCGTCCGACAGTTTGGATCTGGACCTGAGTTTCTGCTTATAGAGTTCGGTGCTACTGGCCTCAGCCAAAGGTAGCTTTGAGTCAATGGGGGAAGACACACGAGGAGTACTGTTTGTGTCAGGAGGAAGTCCATGAAATTTCTTTATATGGCTGGAATGCACCCAGCCTTTTCTCCCTTCGATCTTCACAGCTGTTCTGGTTGTCAGCAGGACCAACTCAGGAAGCCTCCACCTTGGCTCCAGTTGGGTTTTCCGATCAAAATTCCTGACGAGAACATAATCGCCGGGAATTACATCATGAGGTTTCACCTCGGTGTTGTCGGGAAAAGCTGCGACTACCTGTGAACGACAAGATTGTAGTGCAGACATCAAGGAAGCCAGGTAATCTGTCAGCATATTACAGTCAACATCAGTTATTTTACGGGGTATAGGCGTCCCCCACATATTCGGTGGTCTACCAAAGATCACCTCATAAGGGGATAGCCCTGTTCGAGAGTGTGCTACCATCCTCATGTAAAATAGCGCAACTGGTAAAGCTACTATCCAGTCCACACCTTTTTCCTGACATATTTTAGACAGTCTGATTTTTAAAAGTTGATTATGTCGTTCCACGAGACCTGCTGCCTCGGGGTGTCGGACACAGTGGAATTTCCACTGATATCCCAACAAAAGCGAGACATGTTTCATTAATTCGGATGAGAAAGGCTGGCCGTTATCTGAATATACAACACGTGGTAAACCGTACCGTGGGAAGAATTCTCGAACTAGCTGCTTGGCAGTAGTCGGGGCAGTGTAATCTGATACGGGATACGCCTCTGTCCAACGGGAGAGAGCGCAGACAACTACGAGAACATATTTGAATCCTCGACAACGTTCCATCTGAATATAATCCATCTGGAGGACTTCAAAAGGATGGTCAGGAGGCTGAAATCCACCCTGCTCTACGGGAACACTCTTTCCTGGATTAAACTGACAACATATCATACAGGTACGAACTTTTTGTTTAGCTGCTGCTCGTAAATGTTTGTTGAACCAAATGTGCTGAATGCTGTCTAGCATAGCCTTCTCTCCTAAATGTGCTGGACTGTGAACTGTAGCTATAATGGCTTGAACCATGGAATCAGGGAGAAACCATACAGATTTCTCCTTCGTCATCCATCCTTGATCTGTCTGGATCCCTCCTAGTTCAGTCCACTTCTTTATTTCTTCTGCTGTGGCATGTGTCTGTATGTCAATTACGTCAAGTGCGGGATCCTTAATTGTCATACACTGTGTTGGTGTCTGAACTATTGGCTTTGTCATGTCTAATGTGCGATTCTGAGCAGTCTGTTTAGCTGTTCTGTCAGCTAAATCATTGCCTTGAGAAATGGTATCAGTAACCTTCGTGTGTGCTTTACATTTCATAATCGATATAGCAGTGGGTAGATGTATTGCGTCTAACAAAGCATGAATGAGGGGTCCGTGCTGAATGTGGGCACCATGGGAGGTTAAATAACCTCTCTCTCGCCACAGCACGCCGAAGTCGTGTACAACTCCGAATGCATAACGTGAGTCAGTGTATACATTAACTTTCTTATTTGTGGCTTGAATACAGGCTTGTGTTAGAGCAATAAGTTCTGCTGCTTGGGCTGACAAAGTATCTATACAATTTGTCTCAATAACTTCAGTGTCTGTTGTGACTGCATACGCGGTCACTAAATCTCCTGTATTTGTTCTCATGCACGATCCGTCTACATACAACGTCAGGTCTGGATCTAACAATGGAACGTCTGTCAAGTCTTGTCTAGGTTTCGTCTTTATTTCAATGATTTCAACACAATCATGAGCTAGTGGGTCTGTTCCAATTACAGGTAATAGTGTAGCAGGATTCAATGTATTACACCGTCGGATCTCTATGTGTGGTTGAAACAATGTCAGTTCATAACCGGTAAGTCTTGCTATGGTCAAGTGTTGTGTTTGTGTTCGGTTCACAAGAACCTCTACTGCATGTGGTACTTGTACTGTCAATGGGTGTCCTAATACTATGGCATCGCTTTGTCTGATTGCTAAAGCTGTCGCTGCCACTGATTTCAGGCATGCAGGCAAAGCCTGAGCTACGGGATCTAATGTACTGGAAAAATAAGCACATGGCTTGCGTGATCCTGCTTGATCCTGAGTGAGTACTGACAAGGCAGTACCTTCGCGTTCTGTAACAAAGAGTGTAAAATGTTTGCTATAACATGGTGTTGCTAAAACAGGTGCTTGACATAAAGCTTCCTTTAGGCTTTCAAAAGCTTGTGTATGTTCCTGAGTCCAAGGGAGAACAGTCGATGTGGCTGCCTCCTGTGTGGTTAACTGAATGAGTGGTTTTGCTAGAAATGCGTACTGAGGGATCCACTGCCTACAATATGAAGTGAGGCCTATGAAAGCCCGCACCTCCTTTTGTGTCTGGGGTATTGACATGTTAGCAATTAACTGGATGCGATCTGGTGTAAGCTGCCTTCCCTCCTTGGACAGCGAGTGACCAAGATAAATAACTCGCTGGACACAGAATTGCAGCTTAGAAGGAGACACCTTGTGCCCCTTGTCGGCTAGGAAATGTAAAACTGTCAGAGAAGCTTTTTCACATTCTGGCTCGCTTCTCGCTGTGATCAGCAGATCATCGACATATTGAAGCAGTGCAGTATTGACTGGCATGTGGATACTGTCAAGTTCTCGTTTCAGTGCTTGGCTGTAGATGCTGGGGCTTTCTGTGAATCCTTGGGGAGCGCGTGAGAATTTAAAGCTGCGCCCATTTAAACTGAATCCGAACAAGTATTGGCTTTCCGGATCTATTGGGACGCTGAAAAAGGCATTCTTGAGATCGATTACAGTAAAGAATGTTGCTTCGGAATCAATTGCTGTCAACAATGATGATATATCAGGGACCACAGGGAATTGTGGTACAATGCACTTGTTTAGTTCACGCAAATCAATAACCAATCGGTACACTGGTGGGGCAGTAGGATCAGTTCGTTTAAGAATCGGAATTATCGGTGAATTACATACATTGGAGTCTGTTTCTACAACTACTCCCTGGGCAATCAGCTCATCAATGATTTTCAGCAAAGCCACTACAGCATCATGCGGTAACTTGTATTGTCGCATTCGTGGTAGTACCACTCCTGCTTTCAGTGTGACTCGATAGGGTGTAATGTTCATGCAGCCAACATCCGTAGGGCCTTGTGCCCATAGATGTACTGGTAAAGTCTGTAGTCGGGGATCCATGTCTCTAGACACATAGTGACCTTTAAAATCACGTAAAAACAACCTTACTCCTTCCGGAGAACAACATATTATGGCTCCTAGTGCTTTCAGAGTTTTAATTCCTAACAGATTTTCTGGGCATGATTTAGTAAGCAATAAATCTGTAGTTCGTGTCAAAGGTCCTATCGTAAGTGGTAGAGGCTGTGATACTTCATTAACAATAGGTTTTCCTGAAAAACCAAGGGAAACATTTTGAGAGCCTGAGAGGGGTGCCCCTGGAACTTCACTACGTTTTATGGTTGTTCGACTTGCCCCTGTATCGAGTAAGAATTTTCTATCTTGACCTAATAATTCACTATGTACATAAGGTCCTTCTTGATCTACAGGAATCTCGATAAGCGGTAAGTCAACTTCCCTCTCTAGGCTGGTTCATGCGTAACGCTGATACTCAGGGTATTCATACTGTGCAGTCTGATACATTTGTCGTGTTGTGGTTTGTGTGGCAGTAGCAGGCAACGGTGGTGCAGCTGGCACAAACTGTATGGGTTGCTGTGAGGCTGGCATGGACTGTTGTTGAACTGGCATGGACTGTCCATGCTGCATAGCTCCTTGTTCATTCTGATCTTGTCTAACTAATCGTGGTCTCTCCTTTGCAATACCTGTAGCTATATTACGTTTCAGGACTGGACAATCGTGTACATAATGGCCCAGTTGTTTACAGTAATTGCAGGTTCCCTTTACAGGAACTGCAGAATCACCAGAATGTGTCACACCCTTTTTGTGACCATCTGCTGGTACTGTCTGAGAAACTAGCATTTTCATTTTTGTATCCTTCATGCGTCTATGCTCGTGTTCTTGTTCATCCCTAATTCTATTGTGATGATACTGTAACATTTGTAGCATTTGCGACGGAGTGTTACTTTGCCAGGTACTCTCGAATTTCAATATTCTATTCTTTACTGGAGGCAATGCATTTTCCACTAATTTTGTCACAAATAAATGTGGATATGAGTCACTACTTGCTTTTATACCACTATTTATACCAAAACATTTTTCAAATCGAGCATAATAATCGCTTGTGTCTTCATCTTGCTTTTGTTTGCAGGCTGTGATTGCACCCCAATCTTCCTTTTTTGTAGTTAATAAACGTGGCAGTACCTGTACTAGTAAACCTGGTAACAGTTTAACTTTATCCCCGAGCCCTGAACCTGCAGTTCGGCCCCTTTCTTCCTCTGCTAATGCTGTCCAGTCTATCTTTTGGTCACCCACTTCCCACTCTTTTTCTTTCAGTTTTTCATAAATGCCAGCAGGCAAAAGCACCTTTAATATCGTCATAATATCAGGAAAGGTGTACTCTCCCATCAGTAACATGTCTTTAATTTCTCGGTGGAAACCCGCTGGGTCTTTGTCATGACTAGGTACTACTTTTTTCATTTCTAATAATTCCATTTTTGATATGGGTGTGTAAACAAATACACGGTGAAACTCATTGTCTTCGCCTTTTATTGGGTGCACTTCTCGTAGGGGATTTTGTCTATCCATATAGTACGGCGCTCTTTCTCTGCGGGGCAGCGAGAGAGAATCCGGACTTACAAAAAGGACATACTGCTTACGTGACACTAATATCTCTTTAATTAGCTTGTTACTAGAACCTCTCCATCTGTTCGTGAGTAGTTCCGTTAATATATCAGGTAAAGGACCAGGGTCAGCATGTTGGCTCTTATATAATATGAGGAGTTGCTGAATCATATAGATTCCAGCTAAACGTTGTTCATCTGTACTGAGATTAAAAAACGTGTGTGCTACGGTCTCATCACCGTATTTTTCAGGACTGTCAATCCAGTGAACGGCTGATCTGGCTAATTCTTGCTCATCCATGGAATCGAGGAGGTGGTAACCCCTTCGTTCTCGTAGTATTTTATCTGCGGCTTGAAACGAATGTTCAGGAGACTTCAGATTTATTATAGGCGTCGGATACGTTCTGCTATTATTTGGGCATACTGGGTGTATGGGATCAGAAAAACATCTAGCATTATCACAGGATCCTCCTCTGCCTACATAGGCTATGGTCTCTGACTGTCTTGCGGAATTCCCTGATTCGGACACTTCATCTTGCTCAAACTCGTCTGTTCCCAATCTTTCTTCATGAATACGCTCTATTTCTTTACGGATTTTTCGGCACATGGCTATTATACAATTTTGCTTATCGTGTCTCCCTTCTGATATATTCTGACTCCATCTTGTAAGAATAAGCATTGCATTCGGGTCTACCCCCGGGCGGTCTTGATTTCTGATCACACAGTTTATGAGGAAACGTAACAGTTCCCCCTGTATTTCTACTTTCTGGAATTCCATAGCTCTGTTAATACATCCTGGATCTCGTCCTGTTTGAACAAAATGATATATGTTATCTAGATGCGTAGTCATTCCTGGTAACCTTGCTAAATACTCTGCGGCTCGCCTGATACGTAATGATGCCAGGACCATTTCGTCCTCTTTACCAACCACCGGGTCATATCTACAATTTACAAGGAGTTCCTTAAGCGTACGTTCACTTACGAATTTAGGTGTACGTGAATGTGCTGACTCTTGAAAGACAAGTTTATTTATTCTAGGTGGTGTAAAGGTAATGCTAGCACCTCCCGTGGCCCCATCTGGGGCGTCGGGTGTGAATGGGTTCGTTGAACGTGACACAGCAACTATGGGTGTCGATACCTCTGTAGAGTCGACTGCGGAGACAGATGCGGAAACAGATGTGCTTGCCGAAGCTTGTGTCGGGACTTGCTGTTGCACGGGGACAGATACCTGATCCTGACGTTGAACCCCTACACCAGACGGTCTATGTGGTGCGGCGTTAGCATACTCGGGAGCTGCGTCGTCTAGATATGAGGAAAGAAAAACATCTTCTGCGGTTCTGGGATGCCCTTTTGGATGTACCTTAATTGGAAATAATGGGGGTGGCAAGTCTTTTGGCATCTCTGGAGCAGCCTTAGGTAGTCCTTCGGCTAGAAGGGGATACATACCATTCATAAGAGCATTTCTTTGTCTATTTACTTGTTCTGATTTCACTCGGATACCTTCCTTAATTAATAGATTTTCTTGAACTTTATTTGAACTTTCTTTACTCCTCTCTTCTTGTCTACGTGCTTTTTCTGTTCGTCTATGAGATTCTTTACGCCATAACTCAACAGCGTCTTTCTGTGATTGTCTGACCTTTCTTTTCCATAACTCTTCCTCCACTTTCATGATGCATTCTGCATCCCAGGTTCCCGCTACGGGCCACCTTTGACTTTCCGGCAATCCCTTGGTATAATCTACCCATAGATCAAGAAACAATATGGCATCTAAGCCATGCTTATGGTACATAAAATGCCCTGGAGTGTCCCTAGGAGGAATAGGAACTGCTTCTTCAAGCACCCCTTTTCTGGTAGTAATCTGTCTTAACTTCGAGAAGAGCGGCATATTGACAACTGATCTGATACTTACTCTTGAACTTACTTAATACGAAAAAACCCCAATAATGAACAGTGTACAATGAACAATCATTCATACCACAATATGCAAGACATTTCTGAAAACATTAAACATTAAACATTTAACAATGACCGACAATGATGACAGTCTGCCTAACTAATCACCACGCTGAATTCTTGACAATAACTGCATACTTCGGAATACTTGATATACTGCTAAACAGTACATATACACTGCTAAACAGTGCAGACCGGATTTGTGTACCCAAATCCGTCTTGACCGGCACAACCTATGTGCGCGTCAACACGCCTCCCCGGCGATGGTACTCACCGAGTAGCTCCTTGAAACGGAAGGCCTCAGAGAATGGACAGGACTCGATGACTGCGGACAGCGGACCCTCTGGACATCGGGATTTCGAAATATCTGGTGGGCCTCTGTATACCTCGGATCTTGCTCTCTCAGCTAGGCTCTGGTCGGGATACTTCGCACTTCTCACCGCCTCGTCTGGGTTGATCGCAGCCTCAGTCGCCCCCGCTTGACCGGAGGGAGCTTACAGGAAATCCTGCTGGTACGCGTTTATGGTCCGTCCAGCTGTGGCAGGAGACCGGGCCTGCAACGCACCGCCGGCGCGTGAGATGAGAAAGTGTCCCTATTCGGGCGCCATTATGTGGTAAATAAAATCTTCTTTACCGGACTGAATTTCATACGGAATCTTAAAATAAAGTAAAATAGCTGAAAATAACAAGAGGCAGAATCCGTGGTATAAGAGGTTTTCTAAATGGGCTTTATTCCACTCAAAATGGCCGACTCGAGTCGCGGCCTTCAGGTTCCGTCACCACGAGGGTTCAGGAAGTGAAGTACAATACTTTATTGACAGACATGCATTTTTATAATAAGTACATTACAATGAAACGAATGTAGAAGGCGTAACATTTGATAAGAAAAGTAACATAACAGGTACGTAATCGAAACTAGGCGTAATAAGGAATAAAAGAAACATGATTGGTTAGGATTATCAGACATAGGTGGATCTATAAGATAATACTTGGCATAGATGCGCGCGCAGCAGCATGACGTGTGAGTGACGTGCAACTAGGGGGTGAAGGGACTTGACATTTAGCTCTACATGTGGAGACGAGAAGTCTGGGGGGTCGAGTCAACCTAATCCCAAATCATATCTAACATCCTATGTTTAAAGAACTATGTTATCCACAAGGAAGGACTCTCGGACAGAATCTAGTCTATACTGACTGTGTGCGTGCACAAACGCCTAAGTGTCTATATGAGATGCGAGAGGCAGAAAACTTTCCATGGCAGCAGGGCTATGAATCACTTGCAGGAGGACGGAAAGGCTGAGTCCTTTGCTTGTGAGCTAAAGGAAATGTTTACCTAAATCACTAGACAGGAATGCATCGGCTGAAGAGCAAGATAGATAATTCGAAGGTGAAATACAGCTTCTTGGCAGGCAGGCGAAAACTGGCCGAGGCAGGCACCGTTAGCTGCACAGGGAGTAGGACAAAGTTCATGGATACAGATGCGAGCTCAAGCTGAAGCTGTCAAAGACAGAGAGCAGGGAAAGGCTTTGAGGACAGAATCGGGCCTACTTGCCTGAACTGTAAAAATGGAGTAACTTAGCCATATAAAGTCGGTGGCCTTTCATACTTAGGAATCGAATATCCAGCCCATTGATGGCGGATCTGACAGAGAACATGTCGACGGTAGACACACATATATTTGCGTTCTTAGAAACTGGAACTGGAGGGAACATACATGTATTTGTAACATGCATATAGAACCGTTGGGGTCCAAGATAGGGGACATAACTGATCAGGAAAATCCACATTTCCACACTGCCCCCAGAGAAGCACCTAATCAACAGGAAATAGCCCCACCATCAATGGCAAAGAGCAACGGATATCAATTAAAATGGGCCCAAATTGACAGTGATAAAACTCTTTCTGAAACGGTCAGTAACTCTCTAGATAGCATTGAAACATGTTTGGATCTTAATAGCTCCCCCAGTGTAATATTACTAGGTTTCACAAACTTACTGGCAAATATAAAAAGCGCATTAACAGGGTATACGTTTGATAGATCCAAAAAGGCCAATGGCTGGTTCGACTCCCCCTCTTCAAAATCCAGAAAGGTCCTGGTAACAGCACTAAGGACACAACCCAGGGATGCAATAGTAATTTCCTCTTTGCGTAGGGAGTATAAACTTGCAAGAAAGTCTAGGGAGAAGGCAATGAGGGAGGAAATCTGGGCCAGCTTAAAAGGAGCCTCAGAATCAGGAAACAGGAAAGAGTTTTGGGACATAATTAATGCTCCTTATTTTAAGACCCAAGAAAACCCTGTTTTAGACTCGGATATATGTGAAGATGATTGGGTGGCTCACTATTCAAGCATTTTCGCCCATATTTCTCCTTTCCCCAGTCCTCCCAATTCAATAGGCACTAATCTCCAAGAAAACCTAGTGTTCTCTCTTCTAGAGGAAAAGTGCGAGCTAGAGGCCTGTAGCACGGGGAAAGCGCCGGGCCCGGATGGGGTCCCAATAGACTTTTTCCAGGAGGATCAAGATCTTTGGTTTCCTCTGTTCACAAATGTTTTCAATAAGATAGCACCATTGGGTCCATCCACCATCGTGGAAGACGAGTTTAATTGTCCCAATTTTTAAAAAGGTAGATAAGGGTAATCCTAAAAATAATAGACCCATCTCCCTTATTGACACAACTGCCAAACTGATGGGTTGTCTCCTCTTGTCTAGGCTCGAATCCTGGGCACAACAGGAATCTTTTAATGCAGACCCAGTATGGATTTCAACAACGGAAGGGCACTGTTAATCAGTGCCTGAACCTCTCTCTTATCATGGAAAAATATGTGAGGGCTAAGGGTGGGAAATTGTATCTAGCTTTCATGGATTTAACCGCAGCGTTTGACTGCGTCTCGCACCCAAAGCTCTGGATTATTATGGCAAAGAAGGGAATTGAGCAAAAACCAAAGGAAATGATGGACGGAGTGTTGAACATTGCAAGCACTCACCCCCAGTCAACTGATCTGGGTTTAATCCACCACCGTTCTTTAGCCCACTCTGCCACCCCAGTTCAGACATGGCCATATGCAAATCAGTCTGACCCTGTGCCTCATGGGAACAGTCCAGCCCGAACTGCCAAGCCATGTCTTTCCTGGACCGGAAACATGCTTCCTAGGACCGGTTTCTGGCATTTCAGCCGTCTTCAGCCAGGCTTGCTTGAATCCAGTGGCAAAGTGAGCAAGGGACTCACGTCTGAGCATACCTTGCCACCTTATGGCGAACAAAGCAAAACCAAAGAAAATGATGGACGGAGTGTTGAACATTGCAAGCACTCACCCCCAGTCAACTGATCTGGGTTTAATCCATCACCATTCTTTAGCCCACTCTACCACCCCAGTTCCTTGCTCACTTTGCCACTGGATTCAAGCAAGCGTGGCTGAAGACGGCTGAAATGCCAGAAACCGGTCCTAGGAAGCTTGTTTCCGGTCCAGGGAAGACACTGCTTGGCAGTTCGGGCTGGACTGTTCCCATGAGGCACAGGGTCAGACTGATTTGCATATGGCCATGTCTGAACTGGGGTGGCAGAGTGGGCTAAAGAATGGTGATGGATTAAACCCAGATCAGTTGACTGGGGGTGAGTGCTTGCAATGTTCAACACTCCGTCCATCATTTCCTTTGGTTTTGCTTTGTTCGCCATAACTTGGCATGGTATGCTCAGACGTGAGTCCCTTGCTCACTTTGCCACTGGATTCAAGCAAGTCTGGCTGAAGACGGCTGAAATGCCAGAAACCGGTCCTAGGAAGCTTGTTTACGGTCCAGGGAAGACATGGCTTGGCAGTTCGGGCTGGACTGTTCCCATGAGGCACAGGGTCAGACTGATTTGCATATGGCCATGTCTGAACTGGGTTGGCAGAGTGGGCTAAAGAATGGTGATGGATTAAACCCAGATCAGTTGACTGGGGGTGAGTGCTTGCAATGTTCAACACTCCATCCATCATTTCCTTTGGGTTTGCTTTGTTCGCCATAAGTTGGCAGGGTATGCTCAGACGTGAGTCCCTTGCTCACTTTGCCACTGGATTCAAGCAAGTCTGGCTGAAGACGGCTGAAATGCCAGAAACCGGTCCTAGGAAGCTTGTTTCCGGTCCAGGGAAGACATGGCTTGGCAGTTCGGGCTGCACTGTTCCCATGAGGCACAGGGTCAAACTGATTTGCATATGGCCATGTCTGGACTGGGGTGGCAGAGTGGGCTAAAGAATGGTGATGGATTAAACCCAGATCAGTTGACTGGGGGTGAGTGCTTGCAATGTTCAACACTCCGTCCATCATTTCCTTTGGTTTTGCTTTGTTCGCCATAAGTTGGCAGGGTATGCTCAGACGTGAGTCCCTCGCTCACTTTGCCACTGGATTCAAGCAAGCCTGACTGAAGACGGCTGAAATGCCAGAAACCGGTCCTAGGAAGCTTGTTTCCGGTCCAGGGAAGACATGGCTTGGCAGTTCGGGCTGGACTGTTCCCATGAGGCACAGGGTCAGACTGATTTGCATATGGCCATGTCTGAACTGGGGTGGCAGAGTGGGCTAAAGAATGGTGATGGATTAAACCCAGATCAGTTGACTGGGGGTGAGTGCTTGCAATGTTCAACACTCCGTCCATCATTTCCTTTGGTTTTGCTTTGTTCACCATAAGTTGGCAGGGTATGCTCAGACGTGAGTCCCTTGCTCACTTTGCCACTGGATTCAAGCAAGCCTGGCTGAAGACGGCTGCAATGCCAGAAACCGGTCCTAGGAAGCTTGTTTCCGGTCCAGGGAAGACATGGCTTGGCAGTTCGGGCTGCACTGTTCCCATGAGGCACAGGGTCAGACTGATTTGCATATGGCCATGTCTGAACTGGGGTGGCAGAGTGGGCTAAAGAATGGTGATGGATGAAACCCAGATCAGTTGACTGGGGGTGAGTGCGTGCAATGTTCAACACTCCGTCCTTTGGTTTTTTTTGGTGTTTTTTTTGGTTTTTTTAGAGAAGGGAATCGACCAGCCCTTAATTGGCTTCATTCGTCAACTGTATTGTGATGCCTCTGCATCAGTGCGGTATAGGAGGAATAGGGAGCGCACCCGTCCCTTTAAGATCTTAAGAGGGGTAAGACAAGGCTGCGTCCTTGCACCATTTCTATTCTCAATCTATACAAATGGTGTGGAGGATGCGCTGGCGGGTGCATCCCTGGATGTGCGCAAATTTAACTCCAATTGGCTACCTATATTGGCATATGCTGATGATGCCGTACTGCTTTCTAGAACTGGCGTGGGTCTCCAGCGTTTGATAACAGCATATGCAGCTTTTATGAGTACGTTGGACCTAAAAGTCAATCAGGCAAAGTCATTTATACTAATTGTAGGGGCAGGGAAAAAAGAAAAAAACTCCACACTTCCACATGGATTCGATAAAAATCCAGGTGGTTAATTCCTTTTCATATTTAGGAGTCCTTTTTGATAAGAATCAATCTTGGACACAGTTGGTGGAAGGAAGGGCTATGGTCATGGATAGGAGCTTGACGGCACTAAAAACCTTTACTACAAGGTTGGGTGCTAGACCTCTTGGCCCTATAAAAAAGATCTATAATGCCAAGACAGTATCAGATGCGGCATATGGGGCAGGCGTATGGGGCATGGCCCTCATTGAACTACTCAAGATAATTGACATTTTTTTTTTTTAAATCGCTAACCTCCCTTCCACATTCAAATTATATTTCCCATATAGAACTAGGCCTTCCCCACATCACTGACTCAATTTGCTTGGCTCCACTCATGTTGTGGTTGTCGATTTGGCGTAGGGACACAGTCCCCCTTAACCAAAGGATTATTATAGACATTGTAAAAATGGAGAACCACAACAGGAGTGGCTGGCTAAATTATGTTGAGCAGGAATTTAGTACCTTAGGTTTGTCAAATCTATTCAAGGATCCAATGACATGTCAAAATTTCCCTAAACTGAGATTGTCCAAGATTTTTAAGCTGAGGGCTCAATATGACCGTAGAAAGAAGAACCACGGTGCACAGATGGTTTGGATGTACCAATTAATACTCCAATTAGCTGAGGGAGAGTTTTCTTATCTAGCAGAGGTCCCACTCTCACACTACAAGTTTATCCTCCTGAGATTTTGCCTAAATCTGATCCCATTGATGCTGGGGTATCTGGGCAGAATATTCAGGCACTCTGAATTATCTTTGCGCCCATGCGATTTTAACTCGCCACAAAACGATTTGCACTTGGGACTTTTCTGTAGCATGTATGCTCAGGAAAGAAAGACATTTACTGTACCGATTTTAAAATCACTCCCTAACCTGTTTGTTTGCTTTGCAGTAGCATCTTTTTTTTAAAGTCTTTTTATTAACAAACATGCTTTATTTCAATACCCACATACAAGTCGCATTTAAGGAGAGATAGCCGAGACAGGTTCACAGTTCTCAATATGCAGCCCATCAGTGATTCCTCCCATGCAACATCCACCCTCCCCCACCGCAAACCCTAGCATCCTGTCTCCCACATCAATATATAGCAGTTCACAGGGCTCAGATCAAAGTTCTCTGTATTCGACCTATGCACTCCAGATTTTCTCCCCTTTGCGAGGGCAGCCCCGGCTCTGGTAAATAACCCGCTATGCCCCACAACACCAGTCCAGGTCTCTTTTCCAGGCTGTCAGAGTAGGGTCTGGCTCTGCTCCCCATGCTTGGGCAATGTTTCTCTTGGCTACCCCACCCGCAAAGGCCAGCCAGGTCTTGGCCCACTGTGGCCACGTCGTTTCTCCAGCTCCCCCCAGGATAAGCCACCTTGGGTCAAGCAGGACACTCTCGCCCACTACCTGTGCCATCACACGTGTTATACCAGTCCAGTACGATTGTATCCGTGGGCATGACCAGAGTATGTGGAAGAAGGACCCTACCTCCACACATCCCCGCAGGCATACATCAGTCTCTCAGGTGCCCATCCGAACATACGCTATTCGGGATGCATAGGATCTATGGAGGATTTGGAGCTGGATCAGCCGAAACCGTGCTCCTATGGCTATTTCTCGGGGGGGGGTCTGTAATGCTTCAGCCCAGTCAACATCCTCCAAGAGGCCCACATCCAAATCCCAAGCCTCCCTTAACAAGCCCAAACAATCTGGGGTGTTGTTGATCAATTTCAGATAGGTCAGAGAGATGGCCTTATCAATCATAGGGTCCAAGAGCAGGCGGTCCTCGAGTGGCGAGTATTCTGGAATCGGGGCCCCCTCTTGCAGATGACAATGAAGCACATGACGCAATTGTCGATAGCTCAGAAATTCCCCCCACCCATTTGGAACTGTCCCTGCAGTGTGTCTAAGTCAATTATCTTCCCATTCTTCCAGACATCCCTCAAGTGATCAATGCCTATAAGACTCCATTTCCAGAAGCCAACAAGTCTCGGCACTTCACCCAGCCGGCTACCCTCCCAGAGAGGAGTTTGAGCGGTAAGTTTGTCTGCCCACCCGGTCATTTTGGTTGCTTAATGCCAAACATCAATAACCGTTCAGGTATGTGCCGGGAGGCGCGGTCTACCTTTCCCCTTGCGGTATAGTTCGGCGAGGTAGCTGCTAGTTCCAAAGGCCAAGCGGTCTCCCCTATATGCCGGTTCCTCTAATGGGGAAAAAGCCCATCCATTAATGTTGATGAGCTGAGACGCCCAGTAGTATTTCCTGATATCGGGGACGGCGAAGCATCTTTTTTATGGGCATGCATGCGTAAAAGGAAATATGTGGTCCATTAATGTTCACTGTTTGCATTACTCTTTAAAAAAACACACTTAGTAATTTTTTAACCCAACGTGTAATGAATGATCTTGAGTGTGTTTTACATGGATATGCATTGTAAACTTGATCAAGGGGGGCACTTTTGCGACAAGTACTGTGATTGGTTGTGATTTTATATACTTGCTTTCACCTACTCTTTATGTACTTTTATAATCTGAACAAAAAAGATTGAATACAGTTTTGATGATGATGAACAACAGGGAATGCTGGGTTCAAGGGCAATCAGAGATCACAGTCAGGGGGAGTGAAGGCCCCAACAGGCAAGTACAAATATCTTTGAATGTAGAGGGAGATGCCTGTGTAACACCCTAGGCAGAGCCTAGGTTTATTTTACAACCCTGGGCACACTCTGATGCACCCGGGTGTTAAAGAGGAGCAAATGAGGGTAAAATGCCAAGAAATGAGCTCCAATGTTTATTAGTAATGAGCGCCGCTAAACGCTTTCACAGGAAGCTGCTGTCATTTTCGAATGGCACGCGGCATCCCTTCACAAATGTGTGCTCATGCTCTCTGCCTCCATGAGGCTGGAAATGGTACTACGGCAGTCACAGAGACAGCCGTGACCTGCTCCAGGCAATAAATAGCCTATGAAGCATTCGCTGGGCTCGAGAGGCTAAAGGCACTCCCCCTACATGCAAGAAAGAAGGGATTAAGTGCCAGCGGGGGGAGCGTCCACAAAACTTTGAGAAGCGTGCATACCCATTGGTAGTTTCACAATCGCCCACAAGCAACTATTGACAGTAACTCTCTATAGCACAGAAGTCGAATAAACACACAATATTCACACAACGAATTGAGATGGTCAGTTAACTGGCTGCACAGCAGAAAAGAAAGAGGAATACAAGATTGTGGTTCCTGCTCTTAAAGGACTGGGTAATCAGTGATTGGAGCATGTAACTATTGGTGGGCTTGAGGTTTATAGGTTATGTCGTTTTTTGTTTCTTTATTGTAAGCGTCTGCTGTTATACACACGGAGAGGCAAGTGCTTCTGAACTCTCTTTTGAAACATTTGCCTAAGTACAACAAGGCTAGGTTGTGCATTGTCAGAACCCCTTTCAGAGGGCCGTGGGGCAAGCAGAATTTGCTGGGCCCAACCATGCTGGTTAAAGTCTTTTACTCCTGATGTCCCGGGGCCCAATTACTATGAACCATGAGAAACTGGGGCAGGTACTACCCTTCCAGCACTTGACTTTCAGTGGTAGCATGGGTTGAGCAGTGCAAGCCTTTTTTGGGGGGAGGTAGATACACAGTGTCCACAGATTCAAAACTCTAAACACACCCAGCAACCCCACTACATTAACGTCCAGCCAGATGCATGCTTTTATGAAACAAAATAGCATTTATAAACAAACACAAAGTGAACTACAACACCAACAAATAATAAAGATTCTTTGTAAGGCCAGCACTCCCGTGTTGTCTGGACAAATTCCTGAGTCCTACTTTCCTGTCTAAGGACGGAAGTAATTCCCCATTCACTTGAGACAATCATACATGCAAGGCCCTGCTAGAATGTACAAGTCTAGAAGTTGCATGATGGCTTCTTAAACGTCAAAGTGTCCCAGTCCCATAGAACTTTTAGCCCGACAAAGTTCACCCAGAGGCTTGGTGGCCAGGCAATCAATCCCTTACCCACTTTCACTGGAGCTGTGGTTTAGCAGGCCAGGGCATGCTTCTGCAACCCGGGGGTGAGTCTGGATCCCGCGTGTGAGGCAGTAGGCGTCCAAAATGCTTCTCCGATCGTGGGGTAAGTCTTCCTGAGTCTGGTGGCTGCTGGGTCCTCTGAAGTACAATACCCACTGTGCTGCTCCGGCATATGCTGCTCTAGGGTGACGGCCCTTATCTTCACCATGACTTTCTGGGAAATGGGGATCATGAACAGCACATTCCGAGAGAAGGGCTCTTCGGGTCACAACCGTGCACAGGGTCAGCGACCTGCTTCTTGTCAAAGTACAGCACCAGGGCAAAGGCCCTTATCTTTAATGCAACCCCCACCTTGCATATAGGGGTCGCGAAAACAGCACTCTGACGGGTAGCTCGACCGGTGCCATAGCCCGCAAACTTCAATGCGGGTGATCGGCCTCAACGCAGACCCAGAATCTCACACTCTGCTTCAGGGATCAACTCGACAGGATCCCCCCTGGACCTCACACCCTCCAGGTGCTCTCTTCCTCCTCCTCACAGGTTCCTTTGGTCTCTGCAGGTAGGCAGCTGCAGGTGCTCCAGGGTGATTCTCCTAGATGATATCCTCTCACCCAACAGGGAAATTAGCAGACCATAGTCCCCAGTCCTGATGACAACAGGCAGAAGTTGTGCTGAGCTTCTCCACACTGATGTACAGCTTCAGTTTGACAATTCCAGGAGACTCAAGCTTCCCTTTTTATAATCCATTTCCGGATACAGATATCATTTAGTGTCCGAGTCCTTGAAATTTGTGATGTCAGTGTATCCCCCTTTGAAGTGCATTTTCCTCCATCCTGTACTTTGTCCAAGAAGCTGCCTGTCACAGAAGGAGCAACTCCAAACTTGACAGTCACACAGAGGCCATGTAAGTGACTAGAGGATCACATCTGGATGACAGCCTCACCGATATATCCCTATCAAAAGGTTACCAAGGCCCCTAGCCCTTTTATTTATAATTCCCTAATGAGCCTCCATCTCCTTCCTGAAATGAGACCTGGCCCCACTGACCAGTGACATTTTCAGAATCAAAGAAACCTTTTGAAGTGCACAAGGAAGCCTGGCTCTCCCTTCCTCCAGTGTGTGCCTCACCAAACTCTCAGGAATGCAGGTAATTACAAATCTGCCTATGATGGTTCCTCCACCTCCCTATGACTTTCCAAGGCCCTGAACTTCCAATATGGAACCCACAGGCATCCATGTACTGTACCATACATAGGTACATATAAATTACAGCATGCAAACATTCTACACAGTGCTACATTTTAACATGATGTAGGCCAATAACGAGTAAGGTAAACAGCAGTAAAACTTTACATGACTGGGCCGAGGTTTCATTACACTGACACAGGTAAAAAGGTCCTTTACCGCTCACTGCCATTTAATTGGTATACTGCCACCACCGCATACATGCTACTTAACCCTAATTAAGGGTAATAGCCCTTTACCACTCTCAGGGTAATGCTTTGTGCTCCCCTCCTTGGTCTAACAAGACTGCAATCTATGAGACAGGCCCAAGTCATGACGCACAAGCATGATCTGTGTTCACCAATAACAAAAATCGGTACCATGGACCAGACATCACTGCAGCTAGGGCAGGGGAGTAGGAACTACTTTTTTCTTTCAGGGAAGAAGCATTTTGAATGCATCAAACCATTGTCTTCAAATTATCGGTGGGTCACCATGGGTTTGAAGAAAAGGTAGAGGAGGGTCAACTGATTTCATAATTTTGTTCTGTTCTTTTAAGAAACAGAACACAAAAAATGTAGAGTACTTGTGTGAGAAATAAACTAGCAGTAGCTAAGGGGAAAGAAGCAGATATAATGTTACTAAGAGTCAATAAATCCCTATACCATCCTAAGCTGACAACTCCACAAAGCAGGCCTCCAGGGACATGCCGTCAAATGGATCTTCTCCTTCCTCACAATAAAAAATGAAAAACATCAACATGCCCCCCTAGTCCACTGAAGCACAGGATCTTATCTGATGAGTCCTGCAGGGCTTCTTGCACAGCCCAATGGTCTTCAACATCCACATGACCACGTTGGCGGACGTCATACGAGCTCACAACATAACATCCTCACTTACCTCGATGACACACAAATGATACTGTCCCAGGAACAAGGTCAACACACGCATGACAAAAGTAGCCACCTGGATGAAATCCAATTACCACAAACTGAACTTGAATAAGACCGAAGTAGTAGTTTTCTGGAAAAACGGTGCGTCATGGGAATCCACCGCGTGGCAACAGACCTTAGACCCACCTCCACGCCCTGCTCATAAGCGAGAAACTTCGGAATCATCACAGACAACAAACTGGAAAGGACTGCCCAAGTCAACGCAGTGGCTCGTCCTGCTTCAACAACCGAAGGATGCTAAATAAAATCTTCAAGTGGCTACCAGACATCACCAGAAACATCTACCAAGCATTCATCATAGCAGACTCTATTATGGGAACACAATGTATGCAGAGATAACCAACAAGCTGATAAGACATCAAACCATGCGAAACACAGCAGCCAGAATAGTAGCCAGCCAGCCGAGCCACATCACACCACATCTTAAGGAACTCAATTGGTTCCTGATATACAAGGGCACACACTTGAAACTCCTCACCTACAAAGCACTCCACAACACTGGCCTTACCTTCCTGAATAGATGCATTCACTTCCACTAACCTTCCAAACAACTCCCCTCTGCTGGTCTCCCACTAGCACATACCCCACGCATACGCAAAAGCAAAGCAGTGGGCGACGCCTACTCGTACCTGGCCTTTAAAGCCTGGAACAATGTCAGACAACGCATAAGAGCCTGTACAGAAAGAATGCTCGTACAAAGTTGGGTGATGAACTTCTTTATTCAGAAACACCAACACAGACTCTGCTGAGGTGCCGAGCTAAGGAGATGCAGCCGCTCCGTCAGTCACCAGCTGTCAACTGTCAACATTCTAGAACTGACAGCTGGTGACAGGGAACACAATAAATACGGTGTCCGTAGGTGGACATAAGTATACAGATTCCAACACATCTTCCCCCTTAGGGAAACAGGGGAAGGGGAGGGGGCGGAGAGAGAGCGGGGGGAATGGGAAGGGGAGAGAGGAATATTTACTGGTACATAGCATATATGGCATGAACATAGAATAGCAAAGCGTTGCATGTAAGTACTATTCACAAACATAATCTGAGAGTTTCAATGGAGGCACCAACCTCCTCTCTACTCTACTTGAGCTACTGGGACAAGGAGTCTCTTGCATGGGAGTAGCGCTGAGCTCGGAGAATGGAGCCTGAACCTCAATGTTGGTTTGAGAAGAATTGCAATCAACTTCCTCATGTGACACATCACTCAGTGCTCTACCCTGGATAGGGGTGCGCAAATCAGGGTTGAAGTTGTTTTTACCGGGAGGGACTTACCTAGGTCAGAGCTTGCATATTCTACAGGAGTTTGTTTGCACGAAGAGAGTGCAGAGAAATGCCATACCTTACCATCACTAAGGAGTACAGCGTTGCAAAATACCTTGACTGATAAGGGTTGTGAGAATTTGTTCGTCCCTTTGCTTGTGTGTCCGCTACTTTTTACTCTGACCATGTCTCCAGTATTTCATTTGACAGGTTTGCAACCATGTTTCTTGTCATCACGGTCCTTGCAACTGGATTGTGCCTCTACCAACCTACTCTTCACTTGGTTGGCCGACCAATGATCTCTTTTTGCAGCCATTAACCAACCTACATTGTCCTTTGACAAGGGTGTCCTACCTCTCGTGAGTTCAAAGGGGCTGTGGCCAGTACTGCTGCACGGTGTAATGCGATAGGCCCAGAGTGTCTTAAGAATTTCCTGTCTCCACACAAGCCTGTTATTGTTGGCTAATTGGATGATGCCCTTGATAACCCTGTTAAAGCGTTCAACGGCACCATTGCCAGCGGGATGGTAGACAGAGGTTGTTTTATGGCTTATCTTGTTTCTCTCAAGATAGGTCTTGAACACGTCTGAGATACATATCGCTAATTATGTACTCTGGTAGGCCTTCACGGGTAAAAACGTCATCAAGTAAGCTGACAACACTGTGGGTGTCGGGCTTGGTGACGAACTTCATCTCAGGCCAATTGGAGAAATGGTCAATGAGGACTATCATGTACACTTGCTCACCCTGTTCAAGAATGGGTCCCATGATGTCCACCCCAATTCTTTCCCAAGGCATGGTGGGACATGTGATGGGATGTAGGGGGAGGTCTGAAAGTGACTTTGGTTTGGTCGGAATTGACACATAAAGCACAGTCTCTGACTATTCTTTCGACAGCCCAGCTGATACCCGGCCACTACTACCAGTTTTTACCTCTGCTCATGGTCTTTTCAATGCCCAAATACCCATCATGGCAAATTTCTAGTATTTTCTTTCGAAGGCTGGCGGGAGGGACAACCCTTCCACCTCTCAACAGTAATCCATTTATTTCAGACAATTCATGTTTGACTTCCCAAATAGGGCGTAGTGACTCTGGCATTTTACTATTACTAGACCAGCCTTTGGACACCATATCTAATACCTGGCAAACAACAGTCTTTGGTTTGCTCAAGCATCTATTCATTCATTAAAACCCTGTGTAACTCTTCATGTATATTGGCAATGCACAACTCTTCTACATTATCATGGCTACCGGGATCCGAAGTGCGAACAGGCATGCGACTCAAGAAGTCAGCAACCACATTTTTGACACGGGAACATACTGGACCACATAATTGAAATCAAAAAGGCGAACAGTCGTGCAAGCCTAGGAGAAGCTGCATATAAGCCTCTTGTAGTGAATACTTTGGTTAGCGGCTTGCGGTCGCTGCGCAGGGTAACCTTATTTCCCCACACAAACTGGCGGAAATGTTCGAGCCCCAAACGCATGCTAGTGCCTTCTACTCTATGACAGAGTATTTTTCTTCTGTAGGGGTCAAAGAGGGGGAAGCAAAAGCAATGGTACACTCATCCTCTTTGGCGTCCTTTTGAGTAAGAACAGCACCCAGAACCTTGCAACTGGCATCAGTCATGATAATGTTTTCTAAGATGAGGTCAAAGCCTTGAAATGGTAATACGGAACACATTTCATTCTTTAAGGTACAAAATGAATCTTGACATGTATCGGTCCACACAAACTTATTCTTAAGATTGAGCAATTGCCTTAGTTCATAAGTTTTACATGAGAAATTCTTAATAAATTTCGCAAAAAATTCGACAAGCCAAAGAAAAGAACGCAACTCTTCCTTGTTACACGGTGCAGCTGCGTCTAGAATGGAATCTAGCCGTTCTTTCTTGGGCCTGATGCTGTCACCTGTAATATCGTATCCATGGTAGTTTACTTTTGTGCATGCAAATTTACAATTGTTATGTTCAACTGTTAAACCTTTAGCATCAAGGATACCGAGGACCTGGTTCACTTTCATGTCATGCTCCTCCCTTGTTCTTCCCATCACAAGAATGTCATCCTGGAACATTAAAATGTTTGTTTCCCCCATGAAAATGTGGTGCATCAGCCTTTGAAACATAGCGGCTGCAGAGGCCAATCCGAAAGGTACCCTTGTAAACCGATAGCATCCAAAAAGGGTTATGAATATAGTAAGGTTTTTGCTATCGTGGTGTAGGGGAACCTGGTGGTAGCCGGATTTAAGGTCCATAGTAGAAAACCATTTTATACCTTCGGTGCATGCCAACAGTTTGCTTATTCTCGGTAGAGGGATTTGCTCAACCACAATGTTTTCATTGAGGTCGTGCAAGTCTACGCATAGCCTCAGGTTACCGTTGGGCCGCTTGGCCACGACCAAGGGAGCCACCCACTCTGAGGCTTCTACTTGCTCAATGATACCATTCTGAAGTAGTTTATCCAGTTGAACTCTGACCTCTTCTTTAACTGCAAAAGGTAAATTCTGGACTTTATGCACAACAGGGATGGCATTAGACTTAACGTGTACCTCGTGCTTATACCCACTCAAGGCACCCATCCTACCAGAGAAGACTTTAGGGAACCTGTTTAATGAGCCCTTGCAGTATTCCTCATCATTTTGGATGACCAGGACAGGATCAGATCTACTGGGATCAAGTATGATTCCCAGGGTGCCCTGGTCCATCCATCCCTAAACGGAAGGGCCCCCAGACGATACGTATAGTTTGCCTAAGGACTCCCGCCCACTGAAGGAAAAACCTACTTTTCTAAAACCACACACTTCTATGAGATCCCCTGTGAATGTTTTGATGGTGATGTCACCTTTTTCCAACTGTTTCCCTAGGTGCGGCACAAACGTTTCCTCCAACACTTTACTGTTGACTAAGGAGCAGGAGGATACAGAGTCTATGCTTATGTCTACTCCCCCAATGGACATGTCATACACTGGTTTCTTATTTTCGGTGGTGTGGGCATAATTAATTTGCAATACGCACTTGTCTTCAATGTTGAGGGCATACATGTTTACTTCGTCATCGTCGGACGTGTTATTGGTTACATCATGATCCACATTGACCAGTTTAGCTGAGCCTGAAGATCTTTTCTGGCATACTTTTTGAAAGTGTCCTATAGTACCACAAATTGAGCATTTAACATTTCTAGCTGGGCATTTCCTATCGTCTGCCAAATGGGTGGAACTACCACATCTGTAGCAATGTCTCCTATTGCTGCTTTGCATTCTACTGGTAACAGGTTTTGAACCGCTGTTTTTCCTACTCTGTTTGGAAAAAGATTTAGTTTCAACCACCCTGGCCACAGTATCATCCTCTTCCTTTTCTTTATTTCTCAGAAAGAACAGCCTTGGCACACCGACCAGTGAGCTCTGCCCTCCTTGCAATATCCAGAACGGGTTGTAAAGGGGATTCACCCGTGGCCCACAAACTGTCCTGGATATTTGTGTTAGAACCCTGCATGACAATCTGATCTCTGATGAATTTGTCGTGCAAATTTCCAAAACGACAATTAATGTCCAGATTTTTCAATGTGGATACATAATCATCAATTGACTCCTCCTTGCACTGTGTCCAGTGGAAAAACGTGTACCTATCCACAGCGACACAGACAGTGGGTTTATGGTAAGTGTTAAGATCATCTATAGCATTAGCAAATATATCACCTTCATCTTCCCCTTTAACTTTCTTATTGCTACTACAGTAAAGTCTTCATCGTCATCAAACGTAGAGATATAGTTCTTGAAGTACCCTCTCCACTCCTCCCATTTGAGTACAGGCTTACCCCCTACTGGTAGGAAAGTCTGGGAAGGCGATACGTTCCACAAATACCCAGACGACATGTTAGTGGAGGGAGGGATAAGCCAAACGAACGGAAGAGCTGTGCAGTATTAAAAGGTTGAGTGAAGGAAGGGGTGAGTGTGAATTGGACTGGTCACTTTGCATATAACTGGCGCTGACAGAGAAGCAAAAAATCAGTTGTGCGGCAGTAGTATAGTGGGGCTATATCAGGAGGTGCAAATGAATTTAAGTTATGCTGTGCCCATCAGCATGAACGAGCACGAGAGAAAGAGAATTGAGTAAAGAGATTGTGAATATGGAGCATGTAAAGCAACTCGCAAGGCAGCAGAAGGAATGGTAAAGTATGATCATTCACAGTGTACGCTGGCAGATACCGTAGGAGCAGTAACATTGTGCTCATCAGCGTGAGCGAGCACTCACGAAAATACCTCCTTCCATCGTGTAGTTCGCAGAGATTTCCATCCTCCCATGAATTTAGGAATAAGGAGGGCTGATCCGTGTGAGGAATGCCCGATGAGTGAAGAGCTGTATCCAAAGATAGCGTCACGTACCGTGCGTAAAACGTAGGTAGCAACGGGAACTCCAACCTTGAAATGAGCAAAGATGTCGCCGGATGACGAGCAGGAGCGTACGTCGTTACCAGGCAACATGAAGACAATTACCTCAGCTGGAAAATTACATCGAGGAGCGCGCGCAAACAGCTGTCAGTTGGATTTGTTCGTTGGCCGACGGTTGAACTATCACTACAGTACTGACAGGAAATCGTAGCGCAGATGTCCCTCAGTGTAAACATACCACAACACGCTGCCATCAAAGAAGAGTAATGCTGGTGAAACGCATTAAAAACAAGAATTTCAAAGATGGGCAATTCCGTGGTATGACAGTGGGCTGTCCAGGCGTCACGGGCCTGAGCGTAGCTGCACTGCTACTGCTGCGTAGATGCACCACTGCACAGTGCCAATGGAAGGGACAGGAATTGAAATAAATTTAGCGCTGAGGAGACGTAATGTTAATCTGCCCCCAATGACAACCGGGTGAGTTATACCCAGAGCGAGATGGTATGGTGTAAAAGAGCGGACTGACGTGGTGCCAAGATGCCCCCTTCCGTAATGTGATACACGAGATGCAGTCCTTCAGTATAAGAAAGGTAATCTTCGTGTCATCAGCAAGTGTTTGTGTAATCTGATGTATGTCAGCGCAGGTTGAATTGACGTGGGTTCCTGTGTTGGTGATCGTCGCCAAAATTGTACGGAAATAATGCTCGTACAATGTTGGGTGATGAACTTCTTTATTCAGAAACACCAACACAGACTCCGCTGAAGCCCGGAGCTAAGGAGATACAGCCGCTCCGTCAGTCACCAGCTGCCACTGTCAACATTCTAGAACTGACAGCTGGTGACAGGGAACACAATAAATACGGTGTCCGTAGGTGGACATAAGTATACAGACCGCAACAGAGCCTTCTCTTCTCGACTTTCGCAAGAAGCTGAAGACCTTGCTTTTCAAGTAAGCTCCCTAGAGCATGCTTCTCACACCTGCTGTGGAGCACCTGGATACAATCACAGTTGAATAGCATGCTACAAAAATATAAAAAACATCACATAAATGTTGTTTGAATCAGTGTGCACTACCTAAAAAATTGATGCGTCCACAAGACACAGTAAACGAAGTAGCACAATTTAGATAGGTCAATCAATGCTCCATCCAAGCCGCCGCATGCGTGCCCCAGGCATGCCCCCGCTCAAACCAACCCATAAAGAGTCCAGCGTAAGCGGGAGCAAACCTGGAACCCATGGCAGTGCCCTGGGTCTGATGATACCAGTTGGAGTCATGAAGGAAATAGTTTTTTGAGAGGATGATATTCGTCATCTCCAATAGCATTTCATTGTGAAGTAAGTGGTCCGCAACTCTTTGTCCCAAGGATTGTAGGGCTGATATGCCAAACTCCTTCTTGATACAAGTGTATAAGCTTGTTACGTCTAAGGTAACAAACATTAGGGTATCGGACCATGTGAAACCCTCAAATTTTCCCAGGATATCCTTTGTATCTTTTATGTACGCTGGCAGATTCTGCACTAGGGGTTGAAGATATTGATCCACATATTCCGAAAGTTTTTCCGTGGGTGAGTTAACCCCGGAAATGATAGGGCGGCCCGGTGGAAATGGGCCGCCCTTATGTATTTTGGGCAGTACGTAGATACAGGGGAAGGACGGTTCTGACACAGTGAGGTAGCTACATTCTTATCAGACCAACCTCACGCCATTCCACATATCTCATGTTAATGTGATCCCCCAAGACTCGAATGGGATTTTCTGAAATTTTCCTGTAGCAAGTAGTGTCTGTGAGTTGACGTTCTATCTCTCTCATATAACTCACTTTATCCATCACAACCACATTCCCCCCCTTGTCAGCCTCACGGATGACAATGGAGGAATCAGTTCTTAGATTTTTTAGGGCTGTGTTTTCCTCTGAAGTCAAGTTATAAATGCGTTTGTTAGGACAAATAGATTTCTCCAATAGATTATGAAAACCTTGTGTGACCCTGTCAAAGAAGATGTCTATATTGGGGTGTGTACCCACAGGAATAAATTTAGATTTTGGTTTTAGACCACTTTTGTGTGTATTGACATAATGATATTTAGAATGTGACACTGTTCATTGTTGTATATACATGTTTGTAATTGTATGTCTATGTATTTTTAACAGCCCTGAAGAAGTCCTGTCTTAGGACGAAACGCGTCGGCTGTGCTGCACTGTAAATGTTTTATGAATTTGGAATAAAGAAACGAAACTAAGGAATACTTTTTCGTCTTATAATTGGAATGAGACCATATATATTGTCTTAATTGATTATCATTGTACATATGTGGTGCACCTTGGCTTTTTGATTTGTCTAAATTAAGTTCCCTAGGGAACTAGCATTGTAACAGTGGGTGCTGTTCAGAGTGCACACATATCCCTAATATATGTGAATAACAATTGATTGGGGATTATAATTTGGGAGTAACTTTAGGACAGGTGCTGTAAACTAGAGGATTCCACTGTTAGTCTCAATAGTACCAGGTCCATCAATGTTTACAAAGGCACTTTGGATGACAAAATGGAGTTGAAAACTGTACTAAAATGTATACATATCTCTGTAATATTCCTTTTACTGAAACCAAATGTGTAAGAAACAGTGCACATATCAAGGTGAGATGCCTTGAGGTGAAAGGAAGAATTTTTGCATGTAGCAAAAGGAAGATTCGGCTGGTTCTGTCGGCACACCGGCGGCTGCATGCAGAGAAGCAGAACAAAGCTGTGTCAACCCAGGATGGATGATGAATGTGATCCTCACAACGTCACAATCGACTCACTCAGCTGCAGGAGAGGAGGTGTTTTGTGCCTGCGTAAGACGGGATATCGTTTTGGAACATGATCCGCGTTACACCAATGCTACAATGAGTTCCTCAGCACAAGTAGGTCGTAATACTATGATTCATTCCACAGTGGAAGCAGGCTGTGATGTTCGTTTCACTGTGGACTGATTTCTTCTAGAAATATGGGTAAAAAAAAAATATTAAAGAGTCACCCACAGAGGGCATTGGCCCAGTGGTATGGCGCTTGTAATGCTGCTCCTGCACAATATCATATTTTAAGGTTTGTGTTCAATGTACTTGCGAGTCTATCGTTTGCCGTGTGCACACAAACGTCCATGAAGATGAAAGCAGTTTGAGGGCACAGCTCATCACCAGAAGTTTGCATTATCTCAGTAATCTAAGAAAAACACTACCGGGGACATGCAGCAGTCCCCTGGATCACTGTATGCTCCTTCAGATGCTAGCAACCACCATTCACAAGGGGTAAGCTACCCTGAGAGGGATTTTCCTCTATGCTAATGTGTTACCACCACTTCTTGGGCCCAGTAAAACCTCAATACATTGCGTAGGGACATACAGAGGAAAGTTGATGCCTATAACATGTCCCATTTCTTTTTCAAATCAGTATAGGATGCAAAGGCACTTTCAGCTGGGAAGACATTTCTGACTTGTAATGTGTCTAGAACATTTTGACACACTGTTTTGTAGTCACTAAGGCTGCCATTTTGCAGAAAGTCACCCATACAGAGGCAATGTCACAACAAATGGGAAACATTCTAGGATGGCAATACGCCTCCCCTCATGAAACCACCTCTCCAGCTATTTTGTTCAAAGTTGATGCTGTTGTTAGATAGTAGAGTTCAACAGAGCTCCATGTAGATGTTTAAGTGACAGAGGACAAGATGGCGGAGGGTTGAATAAGTGGTGCAAGATGGATGTAGGCTGGTAGTGCTTGCATTTTCTGAAAATAATTATCCCAGTTCTATAAGGGTTACTCTTAAATGTGTTACTTTGCATCTATTGGTAGATAGATCAGAGGCAGTGGCAAGTCCCGAAATGTAAAGATCATTCTGGTGTACCTGTTTGAGAACAATGTGCAGGTCAGTACAGTTGTAAAAGTTAGGTTGAAGGACTTGATGAGGTTTGGGATGATTGGGGTAGACACTGAAGAGGAGTGGCGAGAGGATTAAGCCATGAGGTGTGCTAGAGTTAGTGCTAAAAAGAGCAGAGATAAACTGGGACAGTTAAATAATTCTAGACCCCCAAATAGGTATACCTTCAAGCATCTTCCTCATATTCCAAGCTACTATACAGCCAATAGCAGGGTTTGTTGGTGCATCTTGTCAAAGACGACAGACAGGTATAGCAGCAATGGTGCAATCACAGTGGTTTTCAGGCTATACCATTCACCTATCAGTGCAGATTCAGTGCTTCTGCCTGAGCTGAAGCACATTTGGTAGTCAGTTGTTTAAAAAAAAAAATAATAAGTCTTATCTTTCTGTTTTCGTAAGAATTGATCGCTGGATATCTATCCATGGCTGGCTGAATCTGCTGGGTTGAAATTCTTCTTGAAAGTGGTCTGATGTAGGCGGTCTTGAGCAGAGGTGAAAGTGTGTGACATTAAAGAGTTGTTGACATTAGTTCTTGCTGGTGAGGCAGCAGATTTAGACAGCAGGGTGTCCTTGAAGAGTTGTGCACAGATGGGGCTAGCTGCTCAATTTGCCTTAACCAATTTCTTGAATTTGGGTTCATCGTTTATGGTGCAGAGTTGTCTACCTGTGCCCTTTCTCTTGCTAATCCCAAATTAACCCTGTTGTCGGTCAGCTGGATGCTTGAATCTTGCTTTTGGAGTACTATTCCAGGATCTGTTTTTGAGGCAAATGTGTTTACAATTGTACAACATCGGGTTATTAGTTGTGAAGGATGTGAGTCCTTCACAAGAAATAAGTCTGCATGGAACCAAGCACTCTATGCTAACATTTGACTCTCTCAGGATAGCGAAGCAGAGCAGTCCAAGGCCTATTCAGGGGAAGTGGTTTGAGCTAGCAATCTAAATTAATTGGCACGCAGAACCAACTCTCACCAAATTATTATCCAGTCAGTGCTTTTCCTTTAAAAAAGGAAAAATACTTTTATTACACACACATTACTAAACACTATGTATTAAAATACAAATATATACACACCAGGTAGAAGTGACTACCACATTACACACATTGTGGCTCCTGAACCCTATAATCACAGTACTCCCACCTACACCAGATGCAACATCACAATATAAAGAGTGAAAGTATAGATAAAGCAGGCCTATTACACATTTGTCAGTGTCGCATTATTAAAAGTAACGGTGTTATACTTTGTCAATGTAACACCATTAAAACGAATAAGACAATAGAATACTCAAAAGCATTAAATATAATGTACAAACTGCATTGTCAATACCAATTTGGTCAATAAAGAATTTTCAATCAAAACGTGTTAGTGGTTTTTTTTTTACCAACATTAGACTGACACTGCAATCAGAGGTCAAACCACAAGGAGATCCTGCACTCCAGAGCCCAAGAACAAAAGTTCAATCTCTGGGAGTGCATAAGATTAGCTAAACTGTATCCTCATGTCATACATCCTATGACCTGGTAAACATGGGTGACTTTGTAGTAAAAACACTTCTGAGGTGATGCTAAACACTTTTGAGGTGATGCCGCACTCCCTTCAGCTCCCCACACACTTGAAAAAGAGTTGGGCACCACAGGGAAGGCATGTTAATTTACAGCCCCCTGCATATTACAGGACACTCATCGATCCGTTCTTGTGGATATTACCTCAGCAGCAACTCCCAACTGCTTTCAACTGCGGCCTCGTGCTGCGGGTCATTTTGTCCCTTTAATTTCTGGGTGCACCGATCCTACCCGGGATACCAACAGACTCTGCCATATTAAGAGCAATGGGGAGCCCCAAAGCTTGTGCTGCTGACACTGGGCCTGCACCTTGAGTCTCCCCAACTCCGTGCTTTGGAGGCCTGGTGGGAACAGTAAAGTATTTTTGAATTCTTGATGGATGACTTGTAGATCCTGTTGGGGCGTTGAATGCACGCTGTCATTCTGGTTGTCTGATTTTATTTCTCAATAGGGTTCCTAACATATTTAACTCGGTCTTCAATTTCTCTATTAGTTGATGAAGCCATTAAGAGTAATGCATGAGATTATCATTAGGGGTATCAGTTTGTCAAAGTTTTAGGAGAACCAGTTGTAGAGGTGTTCTACTTGAATTTTTGAGTTTGGGAAGCAGATGGTAGGGAGGTGGGAATGAAATGCTGACAGGCTGTGTTTGTTCCAACGTTGTAGTAGATTTAGACGTATCACTTTATTCATCATTGGTTGAATGTGGGTATGGAAAAAGCTCATCTGGGAAGAGGGGCCAGAGGATTACAGGTGGTTAGTGGTAACAAACCATGGGTTGAGGATGAAGCTGGAGGCAAGAAAAGTTGAGCTACCAGTCATGATATTGTCCTCTGGGTACAGAAGGGGGACAAGGTTATTGGCAATGTAAGGGATAGCAGGAGACAAAGTAGAAGGAGGTTGGTTATTTAGAAAAAACAGCTGAAAGGCATTAGATATGGAAGTAATTATGAGGAAAAAAGGGTGGGTAACAAATAGTGGATAGAGTCCACGGGTGATAGAGGTAGGGCATAAGGTAAGGGAGTGTTATGATGTTACATTCAAAACGTAGTGTAGGAAATAGTACAGTGTATGTTAAAGGAAGGCACTGCTTCCAAAAACGACCACTCTTACTTGGTAATTAGGTGTCCATGGGGTACACTAAATCGGCTTCAAAGAACTACCAGGTACTTATGAGTCAATGGGGTTCATCTAGTAGCAAAGAATTCACATCCTACAGTAAGTTACAGATTCCAAAAGCAATAAAACATCAAGTTGGATTCAGTATGTTGTGCATACAATGCATACTAAGGTTGTATGGAATCCAATATGGACAGGAATGGAAATACAGTTTGCTATTACAGGTAGTAATCGGTGGTTAGCTTGGTGTACCATCGGGATCAAGGGCTAGAATTATGGCTGTATGCCCTAACCTTTCCTGGATAATCTTGGAAAAAATGTTAGGTAGACCTGGTGAGGCATATGGTATCGTGGGCACTGCAGACCGGGAGGAACCAGACTGAGGAAGGATTCTCTAGTTTTGACAGGAGAGTATTTGCAGACCCAGTGGGGAGGTGCCCAGAGGAACACTTTAGCAAGCAAAAAGATGCTGCAGTCTCAGAGTTACACAACCTGTAATGTGAAACAACATACTAGGTACAAAAGAAATCTGGTTCACTCCAAACAATTTCTGTATAGGTAGAAGGCAATGCTCCAAATCCCTACATCTCATCTCAGTCACTATAGTACTGTAACTTTTCCCAGTCCATGCGCCCTGGCCTCTTGACTTACAATATTTATTTAACCTGAGCCACAGAAAACCAAAGCTCTTATCAGTCTATGGCACCATCATAGCAAGGATGCCATAGGCTTAATGGAAACAAGAAAAATACCGCCCCCCCCCCCCCCACCCCCTGGGGCAATTGTACCTTCTGCGCTATTGATAGCTATCCCATGCAACAAGCACTGCATGCTAAATGTAGCTCTTCACGGTTCCGACAGTGCTGCCCACACTCACTGTAGTCCAACTTAGTGTAAGGAAGCATGACTGGAGACACTTTTCAAAGCTTAGTCTGGCTTGAGCATTGGGAATCTGTATACTAAATCCACTTGTGCGAACTTCAGAGAAGGAAAGGTTGGCGGTTAGCACAATGTCTCTGGAATGAGGCAGGGTATGCATGTGGAGAATGTGCAACACAGCAGCATGCTGCCACGGTACGACAATATCCAGCAGGCCATGAACATTTCCATATGTCGAAGAGGTGGTAGGCATCTTGGATTATTTGGATCTGACTGCTCATGTTTCATGGCATCTTCACTAGGCAATCATGATACAATGTTGCTAGAGCCCAGACCCTGCTGCACAGACATTAGATTTCCCTTGCCAAGATATGCTGCTTTGTAAGGCTCTGTTTTGAAGGACATTGGGAATCCAAAAAATGTTGTGCTGTTGATGAAAATGAACTTTGGGCTACTACTTATTGAACATTTTAACTGAACTCCTTAAGACTTGAAGTTGTTATATTATTGCAAATTGTTACCCAGATGGAACAGAAAGTATTCTTAGACAAAATTGTACTGCACATGCATTTGTTATACACAAGGCATTCGATTTCTAGCAGGCACATGTGAGCTGCTAATAGACAACAGCTGAATATTAACCCTTTCTGTTATTTTGTAGTTCTAAAAAAGAAGAATCTATAATTTACCTTCCATTAGAGAGTGCATAGTGGTGATGATTGAGATGGTTATTCAAAAACATCAGGAGCATGGTAGATCTGGTTACACTGACATATTGCTATGGTATAACTATTCACCAATAACAATTAAGCACAGAAACCTAAATAGGTCACAAAATCTCTTTGTATTGTAGAACTACTACACCCCACAGATATCCTTGATCAAAAGAAGTGACGAGTCAATGTGGAAAGCCATGTGTCTTGTTTTTTGTCTCATACCCCACTCCCCTTTCCCTAATTTCCACAGCCTTTAATACTCATGTGGATGTGATCATCGGCGGAAGAGGAGAGTGGCAGAAAAGTGCATGGCCCCTGTTGGAATCCAAGCACAAAGGTTAAGGAGTCCTGATATTTAGTTCCCTATGCCTCCTGTATGTAATGCATTCTGTAACTTGAAAGTAGACTTAGCATTTACCTTGTATTGTGCACGATCTTATCAACTGTGTAGGATCTCTTACAATGTGCAAGAGTCAACCTACGTTCAAATAGCTGCCCTATTTTATATCAACACTGTACCTGTGTACTTTGTTTCCTCTATATAAACACATTGCTGCAAGCTTGTGGAGCATCACATAAGCACTATAAAAAGGGAGTTGCTTTGGGCAAAAAATAATAATTATTATTATTATTAGTCGCTGCCAAAGCAGCCTTCTTTCCCATAGTGGTTTCAATTGGGGTTATACTATAACATAAAAAAGAAAAACAATCACATTTGTAAAGTAAAAAAAAAAAAAAATGTAAAATATCTTGGAGCCATCCCTTCGAAAGTTGCAGAAAATGAATCCAAAATGCATACGTTTACACAAACATTCAATGCAAATCTCTGTTTATAAGAATTCAAAGTATCCCTCAACTTTGAGCGAAGCTGGAATTATTTTTTAAGTTGATGGCAGAACAATTGATGGTTAAGATCAGTTTAAATCAATTCAACACCGGCCTAGATGTTCCGTTTGGCACCACATCATACATTGTACAGTAACATAAATGACACAAAAGAGTTCCAATTTAAAACATCTAAAAGCTTCAGTTTACTTCTAGAGAGATCATGGGGAATCCAGTCTTTCTAACTTTGAGTGCAGCCTCATCTTACTAAACAAAGGCCATGGGATGTAGCATATTTTGCTTTAGGCAGAGTGTTTATCTGAGCCAAAGTTCTTTTTAAACAGAAAACGTAACAAAGGTTTATCCTAGTATGTGTTTATGCACAAGAAGTCTATTCTACTAGACTAAAAGGGACATTTGCACCATCCACCCATTCCCATTACTGCTCCTATTTTTTTCTGTTGGTGACTACTGTCTTGTTATGCTCTGTTCTTATATTTTGGAGCTTTTGGTCCAATAATATTCTACCCCCTTTCCAATGAAATAAGCAGTGGTCAATGTGTGGCATTATCCCTTTGAAGCACTGCCTCTATCCTGACATGCAGAGACTCTCAAATTATGGTCTGGACTTTCCCTCTCCGAACACCACAATTTTTGCCTTAGGCATACATTATTTAGATACAACATGTGTCTTCCCTGATGTGTATATTGTTTACACTAGCTATACAGCCTAGGCCTAGAGGCACCATCTTTTTAGGTTACGATTAGTAGATGATTTTGAAACAAATGGAAATAGCGTAGGCAGTCAGTGGTTAACCTAAAAATATGGCACGTTTTTTCCCCTTCGCCAAGGACCCCCTGCACAAATATAGCAATTCCCCGCCAATTAGCAATCCTTTTAGGTTCAGTACATCTTACAGAGGAGGATCTCACCCATTGCAACTAGAGTATGTCATTTGTTGCATAGCACTTTTCCGCCTGGGTTTTATTTTCCACCAAAACGTAAGTTCTCTACAATTGAGTCCAGAGATCACACTTAAGGCAAGATCTGCATTTTTGCACTCAGTCTCATGACATTTCTTCTCTCATCCAGTCCCCATCCATACCCCTTGTTTATACTATTCTTATTCTAGGATTTAACCCTTGTGCCCTCTAATAAGAGTGTTACTTTTCATGTCGCTCTCCTTTGATTCTTCACCAGTAATTGTTTTCTACGTTTGCCCCATTTGACTGACCAAGTTGTTGCTACTGGTCCACTATGTCCTTAAGCTCACGCCGTGTCAAGTCTCCAATTTGGATCAAACGAGGTCTACTGAAAGTTCGGGACTGGGGCAATATGTCTTGCAGATCCGACTTAAATCCAGCTTCCCCGATGTCATCAGAGCTGGACATAAATGGTGGCAATGTGTCCTGCAGCTCTGGCTTAGCTCCAGCCTCCCCGCTTGGGTCCATTAAACATTCACAGAGCTGGGCATCGGAGACGGTTTTATCTCACGGTCTACTCTCACCCTGCGTGTGCATTTCCTGTGACTCCTCGGCCAGTTTCGCGTCGTTCTCCAGGGTCTGCTGAAGCTCGTGGATGGAGCTGAGAAGGACGTGGAACTGTTTGCGCTTCAGCTCCAAGCGGTCTTCCGTATCTCCTTTGGTTTGAGTCAGGCGCCCTAGCTCCACGCTCAAGCCCTCTAGCTGCCCCAGCGTCTCGTGTCTGTCCGGGTGCCTTTGAATCACCTTGCCCAGGGAGTCGTATTCCTGTCGGTTTTTCCGAATCTGCTTGGCATGCAGGATCTGCCTCTTGCAGTCGGAGATCTTCTCGCGGGCTGCAGCAATACTGCTCTCTATGTCCGCGTACATCTGCTCATAATTGAACGTCTCTCGCAGGTTCATGTTGAACACCAGAAGCGCTTTTCCCATGGCGAACTCGCACTGCGAGACTGTGGCGAGCATCTGCTGGTAGGAGACGTCCCCGTCCTCAGAGTCGGAGTGACACCACTTCGCGAAAGACTTCACTAACAGGCTGAGGCGTCGGTCATCACCGGCACCGTCGCCATCGATTAGGAGCCGCTTACGGATAATTTCGTCATCGGTGACAGCCCCCATGCCTTAGACGTCCTAAACCAAGAGTCAAGTAAGTCGCAGCAGTCACCCTGATCCGGCTATCACAACGCGAAAGTCGCCGAGCTACAAACTGCCACAAAACCACACGTGTTACAGAGACCACCAAAACAGAAGGAGGACTCTGCACTTTAACGGAAATAAAAACTATCACTCAAAACACAATAGAGAGTGAAGAAGGACTAGGTTATATAAACTCCTTTCCCTGCTTTTTGTCTGTTGATTGTTGGCAGCCATCTTCTAACGTCTTCTAACGTCATAAAGGACAGTCAGTGGTGCAGAAAGGAGCAGGATAAGACGAATGCTTTTTGAAGTCGAATCAGTTAAAATATTTGTGGACTATTTAGTTACACTCTCTTAATGAAGATTATGTGATTACAAACTTTTCTGGATGTACCAATTGCAAGAGCAGACAGCTGACTCCTCATTTATGTCGTCTGTTGCTCAAAGTGGCCTTTGTCTCTAGTCCACAACAGAAAGAAAAACACAAATATTGGGGGAACTAGTTAGTATAGGCAATGCACAATGACACTGCTGAGTGACATGCTGAGTGAGCTCTCAGGAAGTGATGTCAAAGCCCTGTCAATCCTTTGGAGGAAAGTGATAGTTCTGTGTCTTTCTTGTTTCTATGTCAAGACCAGAGGCTCTGATTATGCTTCTCATTTCTTTACTACATTCACAGCAGACAATGAAAATAAACTTTTCAGTAGTATTACATTACCCATGAAACCACCATAAAACATGACCAACCATAGAGCATAGCCCTATAGAAGCCCTAACGAAGGTCTCAATGTCCTCTTTCTTTGCTGCTCCGCAGGCAGTTAAGTGCTCTTCACTTATATCCTTATTTGTTCTGCTGATTGATGTTTATGGTTTTACTGCGAGACTACCTCGTTTAGCAGCTGAATTAGGTATTGTTATTCTTTGCTAGCTTTTTGCTCTAGTGTAATTGTTGTGCGGCAGTATTTCCATACCTGTAGCAACGAGCCGCGTTCGAGTCCAGGCTCGTTTCAATATAGTATTGGTTTCACAGCGCACGCGTCTTCATTGTTAGAGTGGCGCTCGTGGTGTCTTTTTTAGGTCTCGCCTGAGCCAGCGTGTTGAAGATTGCATTAATCTCTTAGCATGAGCTGAAAGCCATTTTGTACTTGGCAGCCATTTTAGTTAGCTATGTGCTGGACATTTGCTGTTTCCCTCTCCCAGAGTCTTGCACATGCGCAGATGTGCTTAGCTAGTAGAGTGCACCTGTTCCTAGTATAGAACTGTCAGGCAGTTCTAATTGATGTCAGCAACTTATTACTCCTCCTACTTGTTGACTGTGCAGTTTCTGTATGACCATCTATGTGCATAACTCTTCTCATGTGTACTTGTACCGCCTTTTTCAGCCCCTGTGTGGGTATAAAAGGACCATGCTTCTTCTGTTCAGTGTGCTACTTCACTCAACACCGAAGGGTGCTGTGTGAATGTAGTTCCACCTCATGAGGTTTATTAAACTTTGTATTTTCTATTCCAGTTTCTGTGCCAACTTCTTCCTATTGGTCTGAGGACTCTGTGCAGAGAAGGGCGAACCCCTTGCACTGGTAGGCCTAGCTGAGGTCACCATCAACAAGCGCTTTAGCGCTGCTCTGGCGAGAGCTTTAGTAAACAGGGGATTTGGAAGTGCAAACTAGTGCTTTTCAGGCCTCCAAATACAGTGCATGTACGCCAGGCGCGCGCACCATTTGGGAGCCTGCGTGATCATTTCGCGGCCGCTTTGATGTTCTCAGTGAGCCGTGCGCCCACTGAGAACATCAAAGCGGCCGCGAAAGTGCACACCATTTGCCAGCCTGCGTGCCTCTCTCCCCTTAGAGGGCGCGACGTGCTCTACCCCCTCCCTTATCCCACTTCCTGGCTGTTGCATTTGCAAACAGCATTATTTAGCAATTCAGCCTTTTGCAAATGCAAAAATTCTTCATACATATCGATGTGTGTTTGATCTTGATGTTTAGAATTTTCTATGCAATTTGTTATCCTATCTTTGAAATCACTAGGAACTTGAAGATGGATGACAAACATGTTTCTTCTATTTGATCCTGTGGCAACATGTAATCAAATATTTAACATAATTAACTGTGGCAACATGTAATCATAATATTAATGAACTGATACGTCAGCATACAGGGTTCTCACCTTGGGTTCTCTGCTGGTTTTATTTCTTGCACTGCAACACTTCATACATGTCACAGACTCAGACAAGAACCTCCGAGGCAAGTACTTAATTTGTAAATGAATAATTGCCGGTGTACGGCGCGTGGCCAGAGCAATTAAACATTGGCATGCCGAATAGCATGAGTGGGTAGATCCCCCTCAGGCCTCTTCAATCCACTTGCAGTCATGGACTGCCCTTTATCTCCCTGTTTCAAGTTCCTTCTTTATACCTTTGTGCCCATTTCCCTGTCTTTCATTCTCTCCTTCTTTCTGCTTTGAGTGTTTTTCTCTCTTGCTCGCTGTCAATACCTGATGAGATGAAATAAGTGCCGTTCCCCAAAAATGAGTGCGGGTGGCTCCCCACCTCGACCAACAATCAACTCAAATTAAGCACTGCCTGTCGTGTCTTCGCAGCACCAGTGACGACAGACACGATAGGTTTGCTCAGGACTCTTTATTTTCCCTGTCCTTACACCAGCGTGGCCCTACTCTTACTGCCCTTCCTACGCCCCGCTCCGCCCCTTCCTGTCGGGGCAGTCCTCCTCCTACTCCACCCACTACACTCCACCCTCACAACCACTAGACCACCTCATCTCTACATCTCCCCCTTTGTTAGCAAATGAAGTGAGTCACTAAAGAGTTACATCTCTTCAATCAGCCGTTTGGGCTGGCGGATTGTTTGTCGTGGTCTAAGTGTACGTCCTTCAAGCGCTGCAGTAGCGCCGGCGCCGGGTTCCTGTCCCGGGTGACTGTCGCCTTCGCTCTGTGCTTCTGACTGTCGAGCTCTTGGTGGTGTCATTCGCGACTCAAGCGTCTCTTGCAGAGCTGGACTGCACTTCTGAAAGTGGGACACGTTTCGGGTTACGCGCCTGTTGTCCGACTCCGCTGTCAGCATGGTGCCTTTCTGTCGAATGACTGTTAGAGGTTCCGCTCTGAATTTGCTATCCGTCTTCTTGCATTGCTCCTGCTTGACGACCACGCAGTCTCCTTCGTGGAACGAGAGGGAACGAGCTCGTCTTCTGCCATCCGCATACGTCTTCATGCTTTCTTTGCGAGCTTTGTCAGTGGCTTCCACTTCCTGATGGACGCGGCTGGGGGAAATGGGTCGTAGTGCTCCCTCCCAGGTCGGTATCCGTGACCTGACTGGGCGTCCCAGCATGAGTGTGGCTGGGCATTTGCCTGTGGTGGCATGCGGTGTCGTCCGGTATGCTCGGAGTACATCGTTGAGTGCCACTTGCGGGTCTTTCTTGTACAAAGCAGCCTGCTGGAATGTCTTTTTGAGGGTGGCCATGAATCTTTCAGCCGTGCCGTTGGCCTGCGGCCATAGTGGTGTTACCCGTCGGTGTCGCACATTCATAAGTGTCATGAAGTCACTGAATTCCCGGCCGTTGAAAGGGGGACCATTGTCCGTTTTCACCTCTGTGGGTATTCCCCAGGCTGCAAAAACTTCGTCCAGGATGGTGAGCGTGGCGGCTGCATTGGTGGATGCCACAAACCGGGCGATGGGGAATCGCGAGTATTCATCTATTATGACTAACACATACTTGCCCGACGGCATGGGGCCATAGAAATCCATTGCTAGTTCTTGCCATACTCCTGGCGGTAGGGGCGTCATCTGGAGTGGGGCTGGCGGGTCTCCTTGCCTTACCACTTGGCATTGCAGACAGTCTTTCAGAGTGTGCTCTACCATCTTGTCTAGGAAAGGGAACCAGACGCGTTCACGAAGGGCCCTTTTCGTCGTGACCACTCCTCGATGACTTTCGTGTGCCAGGTTGACGACTCCTTGCCTCAGCTGCTGAGGAATGACAATTCGGTGATCCCGTAACAATAGGCCGTCCGTTGTAACTGATAGTTCCTCACACACATTTCGGAATGCTTGCCACTCCTGGCGTTTTGTTGTGTCACCGCTCTCGTCCTCCGAGTCTTCGTGCCGCCACCGGTTTGTTCGAACTCTTCGCATCACCTGTTGCAACATTGTATCTTGCTGGGTGGCGTCCAGGATGGCCTCTAGGGGGACCGCTGGCGGCCGCGCCTGATCCACTACAAAGTGGATGTATTCATCTGCCATGGACGGTGTGTGACACTGTGAGTCTTCCGGGTGACGCGACATATAGTCGGCCGGGTTGGCCGCCTTCCCTGGTTTGTGCACAATGGTGAACGTGTATTCTTGCAGACGGAGTCCCCACCGTTCAATGCGGGGCGGCATCTTGGACCGTGGATTGCCATAGATGGTGACGAGCGCTTGGTGGTCCGTCACCATGGTGAAATGTTTCCCGTAGATAAACACGTGGAAGTGTTCGCACGCCCACACCACCGCAAGGCTTTCCTTTTCCGGTTGGGAGTAGGCCTTCTCTGTGTCGGAAAGGCTCCGGCTGGCATGGGCCACTATGTGTCGTTGGTCCGTGTCTTTGTCGTATTGGGCCAGGATGGCACCCAGCCCGACGGGGCTTGCGTCCACGGTTATTTCGGTTTTACGATCTGGGCTGAAGTACGCCAGGCTCTCCACCGTGCCCACGGCCCTCTTTATGTCTTGAAATGCTCGCTCGCATTCGGACGTCCACTCAAACACTTGTCCCTGTTTGGTCAGTGTGCGAAGGGGGTGGCTGAGTGTGGCGTAGTCCTTAATGTATCTTGAACAGTAGCTCGCCATGCCTAGGAAGGACCGCACATCACTGACGTCAAGTGGACTCCTGGTGCTGTTCAGAGTGCTCACTTTGTCAGGGTCTGGCTTCATTCCGGCTCCAGAAAAGATGTGGCCAAAGAATTTCAGTTGCGACTGGTGAAACTCGCACTTCTCTCTGTTGAGCGTGAGGTTTGCTTCTAGGAGGGCATGGCAAACCCTGTCCAGGGCCGTGTCGTGGACTTGGATGTTCGCCCCGTAGACTAGAATGTCATCGCTGTAGTTCAGCGTGTTCGGGATGTGATGGATTGTTTGTCTGATAGCTTCTTGAAATATCTCAGCGGCTGATGAGATGCCAAAGTTTAGCCTCTTATATCTGAACAACCCTAGGTGCGTTGCAAACGTCGTGATGTATCGGGAGCTTTCGTGGAGTTCCAACTGGTGGTAGCCTTTGTTGAGGTCCCCGCCTCCATTGTCTTGGCCTGCTCCTCCGTCTGATCGTGGAGTCTCGTGATCTCTTCAATTTCATCTAAGGTGTGGGTCTTCTTCAGTAATTTCCTGCGTAGTGTCTCTGACTGACAGCCGTCAATCACACGCAGCCGTATGGCGTCATCCGTCGAGAAAGCGTCGAACTCGCAGTGGCGCGCCAATCGCCGCAACCGTGTTATGTATGAGCCCATGACCTCATCTTTCTCCTGTCGCGCTCTCTGGAACACGTACCGTTCGTAGTCCACATTCTTCTTATGCACAAACTTCCTATCCAGGGCTGCCCGCACACTGGCATACGTACCCGCGTCTGCGGCGGGGAGTTCCTTTATCATCTTGCTGATGTCCTTTCCCACGAGGTTGCGAAGTGCGATTAGTTGATCTTCGTCCCCTATCACCTTTGAGCCTTTGATATAGTCCTCAAAGTCCTCCACCCATTCTTCCCAGCGAGGGCCCATGCTGCTCCCAACCACGAGCGCTAGGGGCTCCGGAGGGCGCAGGTGCGACAGTCCCATGATGATCGGCTTCGCTTCTTGGCGGGCTGGGGATCGGGCTGGGGATCCATGTTTCGACATCGTGTGGTACGTGAAATGGATACTGCTTCAGCACAGTATGGGCACTGGCAATACTTTTTAGGGGTCTTGATTGTCTATATGTTTGTGCGCCTTGTTCAGGTTTTTTTTTTTTTTTTTTCGTTTGCTCGTGCTTGTTTAAATTTTAGTGGTGCCTGACTTCAAAATGGCCGCTCGGGTCTGTTTGCATGGGACGTCTGGAGACCCACCTGACTTCAAAATGGCCGCCGGCTGGATAACGTGCATGGACATCACACGTGCTGCCGGGCTTTCAGCTCATTCATTTCTAGACTGCGCACTGCTCAGGCGGCCTCCTCTCATCATTCGCTTCACTCAGGGCTTCATAACAGGCAGGTGGGTGAGAGAGTCTGCACACTGCTCTGACCTGGGGGCGCGCGCGTCAGCGTCGTCGTTTCTTCCTGCCCTTCGAGCGCCGACCCTCTTTCAATGCAGGGCGCGGTCCGCGATCTCGCTCTTCCCGCTGCTGGGCTCTCACACGCTCCGGGCGTGTCCCGCGGGTGACGGCGCTTCGGCTGGTTTCCTCGTCAGCGTGCCGGTGTTCTGGGAGAGCGTTTAGCTCGATCCCACTCTCGTCGCCAGCTGTCGTGTCTTCGCAGCACCAGTGACGACAGACACGATAGGTTTGCTCAGGACTCTTTATTTTCCCTGTCCTTACACCAGCGTGGCCCTACTCTTACTGCCCTTCCTACGCCCCGCTCCGCCCCTTCCTGTCGGGGCAGTCCTCCTCCTACTCCACCCACTACACTCCACCCTCACAACCACTAGACCACCTCATCTCTACACTGCCTACGGCTGGAAACCATCCAGGACTGTGGCTCCGACCCTACCCCAGCCCTCAGTTTACTTGTAGAACACACCTAAGTGGTAGTTTCAAGTGGTATCTAATCTGAGCTTTAGAGATATTGCTGTATTCTAGCTGAGTGGTGCAGATAATTTCGATTAGCCAAATTGCGTTAAGTAATCTAGTCTTTCAACCTCTTTTTGTAAAAAACATAAATGTGATCAATTTGCACCAGATAAAGTAATGATGGTAAATGAGGTAATTGAAAAAAATAAAAACTTCAAATGTTTCAGTGATATTTAGTAGGCCTACATCTCTGATCCAACAATGGACCTTAAGTAACACCGTTCCTGCATACATAAAAAGCTAAACCATTTTTCTTTTGAATTCACTTTTTTGTAAACTATCCCCCGTACAGGCATTCACACCTTTTCTTTTGTTGATACGATGCAGTGAAGCCAATCAAACAGAAACCGTAAGCAACAAATCTTATCGGTAAATCCTTTCCAGAGACCAAAATATAAAGCAGTGCATACACGGAAAACCGCCCATTAATCAAACACTCAATTCAGGCCGGGGACGTGGCGTCCTTTTCCTTCAACTGAAACTCAACTGCCAAAGCGAGAGGGAAGGTCTCTGCGCACCGCGGCGCTGCCCGGCCTGTAATTCTTGTACATTTTGAAAGATAAGAAGCAAAGTGAGCAGTTCATCAAATAAAGATGGCAATTATGATTTAATGCGAGGACTGCTCAAACAGCGGCCAGGAGGATAGTCCGTCACAGCTGGCTTTGGAAAGGAAACTTGTGCAGCGCCAGACCTGATTCGCCAGTAGATACATACAGGAAACCAACCCAAGTAGTTCTATACAATAATCTAGTGCTGACTAAGGGGCCCTCTGCCGCTATGTTCAAGTGCGAGGAGTTAGCTGTGCACCTTTTTTGGTTGGAAGTTACAGAAAACAAAATGTGCCTGGCCCCTTCTTGAACTTAAAAAGGAACATGTCAAAAGCTCTAGATAGGGCGATTCTAAAGTTGGTTCAATCATGTGTGCTGTTCATATATATTGCCCTACAATTAGAGAGTTCATTCGTTTTAGCTGGTATTCCCGAAAACAATGTGTGTCGTGGTAAATGAAATGAGCGAAGAATAATAGGATTCGATGGAATCGTATAAGTGCATATGGTAATCTGATAGCCTAAAGGACCTGTTTCAACCGATTCACCAGTCTGAGGTGGCCCTGAGATGCATTATCAGCAGCTCTGGATGATGCAAGGTCTGGTATTGGCCAGTTAGTCGTTGTCCTCATCTAATCTTGTATCCAGTGTTGGTGAGTGGAGGGAGGAACTGCAGTCAGGTTCCTCCTTGAAAAATGTCTGATTGATCGAGTTATAGGGAGCGTTGTCTGCAGCCAGTGGAATGCTGAGCACGAACTATCTGTTATGAGATAAGAACCATATCTATGTGAGAAACGGGGCATAACGGAGACCTGCACAGCCCCCGCGGTGTGGGGTGTCCCACATTGTTCACCTCAAAGAGGGCACCCTTTGGGCTGGCCAGCTGCAAAGAAACAAGCATTGGCATAGCCAATAGGTCTCGCCTTTGGGTCCTTATAAGTGTTTAGCCATGCAACAGTTGATGTTGTTGCACTAAGGATATTGTGCTGCTTAACTAAATACTTAGAAGGTCCCAAAAGCGAGACCTATTGGCTATGCCAATGCTTGTTTCCCTTGCTTTGGGAGCGCATAGCCTCCCGACGGGGCGCTCTGCGCCAGTGTCTTTTTGCAGGTGGAGAGGGAGAAGGGTGCGAGGACGCGCGTCTATGTGACGTGCAGTCCTCTTTCAGTATTTTGCAAGCAGTCGGCTCCGCGCATGTGCGGCGGCCATCTTAAGTACATTCCAGTGTCGGAAAGGCTTAAGTTGAACACGGGATCAGCGTATAACTGCTCTTAAATCCTGGACCCTCGTTGCTGCTCCCACTGGCACCCGGTCTGTTTAGCTGCAGCAGGGTAGTATAAATCTTGCACAGGCTCTGCCTAGAGTGGTTTTGGCAAGCCCTTCCTCCACCTTTATATGGATCTGCATATTTATTACTGATTGGCTTGCCTGGGTTAGCTCACTCCCCCTATAATGCTCCTGAAACGGGTTGTTACCCGCCCCTTGGCCATTGGTCTTCATTTGTGGGGCTACTACCTTTGCACTGCAGACTCTTACCACGGCAGAATTTTATAAAGAAGAGTATTTTGAGGAGGAACCCCCAGGGTCATTGGAGCAAGACCTAGTTAATGCACTGGATGCAAGGGTGCAGCATTCTGTTAACAGGGCCCTAGTCCGAGCCATAGAACATTTGAAACGTCACCTGTGTGGCTAGGCACAGCAACAGGGCTGGCTCCCCACCCCTCCTTTGCGGGCCAAACCCAGTGGGAAGATCCCTAAGGGCCCCCATGCGGTGGACTTCACCAGACTGGCCAATAGCATGGCCAATGAACACGATTATATAATGCTCCTCTGGAGTCTGCACAGGCAGAATCCTTTCAGGAGGACGACGAGGACCCCTCATCCTGCCACACATCAGACCAGGAAGACGACCCCAGGCCTAGCAAATGCTCAAAAAAGGAGCGTCATGTAGACCCCCCATGTAGACCCCCCAGGAAACCAAAATTGCTAACTTTTGAGCCATCAGAAATTATACACCCAAATTCCACAGTCTGGTTACCTCCCCAAGAGGTGGTTGGATTATGTACAAGCCCATCTGCGTCAGCCTTTGACAAGGAAGTTTGAGTGAGATTACACTTTGAGTGCCCAAGACCAGATCTTCCGGGTAAGGTGGCTGACACCCATGAGGTAGACCCCACGATGGTGACATATCTAAAGAAATAGTCCATTGACTGGCATTCCTGCCAGGACAAGCTCTTCGACATGAGCGGACCCTTAACTAAAATATTGGAATTAGGTTATCGGGTGAAGGACTCGGCCGTGGCAATAGATCCAGAAGTACTTATAGGTTGGGTTCAACGTGCCATATGCCAGCTGGGAAACGTGAACTGCTCCATGTCTAGTGAAAGATGACCCTCTACCCTTTTAAAATTAGACCCCAAACTCTCTGAACTCTTCACGTCAGAAGCCGGTCCTCTAGTCCAAGGCTTGCTCTTTGGACAGTCCTTCCTCAAGGAAATGACCAAGTTCGTGGCTGCCATTAGTGGCCCAGACAAGGCTCAAGGGTCTCTCCGAAGAGCCTTGAGACTGGTTTTCATCAGGGCCAGATGATTTAGGGGGCATTCATTTGGTCAGGGTTACCAACAAGGCTCTCAACGTGGTCAGCACCATCAACAACGTGGGGGTTATCAGGACCCTAACAGCCCCTCATTCTACACAACCTTGCGGTCCAGAAACCGTTTCACAAAGGGTAGATACGGAGGAAGCCAGGATTCAGGAACCACAGATGAGACTTATTCTATGTTCAGAAGTGGTGTTGGGAGGCAGGATTCAATCCTTCCTTCATGTCTGGCAAAAAATCTCGCAGGATGCTTGGGTTCTAGAGACTGTGCAGAGGTAAAGATTGGAATTGTACAACTCCCCCTTCAAGTATCTCTCCCCCCAATGATATCTTTTTCCCATCAAGATCAAAGTTTCATCTCCTCCAAAATTTTATTTCTTCTGGAAAAAGGGGCCATAGTAGTCATGGACCCTCAACCCAGGGGTTTTATCAGCAGTATTTTCCTGGTAGAGAAGAAAGGGGGCAGATCGCAACTAGTGCTAAACCTAAAAGACTTCAATGGTTGGGTGATTTATTGGCACTTCAAGATGGAAGGTATCCATCTTCTTCACGATCTCCTCCAGGAAGGGGACTGGATGGTCCATTTGTATCTAAAAGACGCTTACCTGTCTGTTGCCATTTCTGCACCATTTCGGTACTTCCTACACTTCCTGTGGCAAGGAGTTTATTACGAATACAGCGTCCTTCCTTTTGGTCTCTCATCAGTGCCATGGTGTTTCACGAAACTCCTTCGGCCAGTAGTGGAGTTTTTGAGAGCCCGGGGGGTATGGCTAATTATTTACCTGGATGATATAATCATCATGGCGCGTTGTCCCCAGCTAGTGGTCACCCATCTCGAACGGTCTATCACACTCATTCAGAGCTTGGGGTTAATTGTGAACTCACAGAAATCGGTTCTGACGCCGACCCAATCAATAGAATTTCTGGGTTTCCAGATCAACTCCCGACAAGGTCAACTGATTCTGCCGGCGCAAAAGGTCAGGACTATCAAGAGAGAATTGATATTGATTTAGAACATGCAGACTGTATCATTGAGATCAGTAGCCCAAGTGGGTCTACTGGCCTCTTCGATACAAGCAATATTTCCACGCTCCTTCACTAACGGGTGCTTCAGAGACTCAAAATTCAACATCTCTGGAAAGGCGTCAGTTACGCAGAACATATTCTCCTCTCAGAGGAAGCGAGGTTGGAGATGTTGTGATGGTTAGATCACATGGAGGCCTGGAACGGCAGGGCCATTTTTGGTTCCATCCCATAAGTAGTGATCCAGTTAGATGCCAGCCATTGGGGCTGGGGGCCCGATGTGGGCTGATTTCCACAGGGGGTCGATGGTCCCAGGACGAACTGTCTTTGCATATCAAGTGTCTGGAGCTCCTGGCGGGCTCCTTTGCAATTCGCAGTCTCTTATTACGGAAGATGAACTGCTGTATTTTACTCCACATGGACAATGTCTCAGCGGTTCATTGTGTGAACAAGCTGGGGGCGGCGAGATCCCGAGTATTAGCGGTGATCGCCAAGGATGTTTGGCACTTTTGCCTCCAACACAGAATATCTCTAGTAGCGGAATATCTTCCAGGCTGCAATACCACTGTGGCGGTTTGGCAATCCCGGTATCTACAGGATTTCAGCGACTGGCAACTCCATCCTCGGATTTTCCAGGCGTTGAATCGTCTTTGGAGCGATTAGATCTGTTTGCATCTCATCTCAACAGACAAATCCCGCCCAAACCCGGAGGCAGCGGCCACAGACGCCTTTCTCCAGGACTGGTCATCCGCTCTGTGTTATCCGTTTACCCCGTTCTTACTGATCCCCAGAGTATTGGCGCAAATGCGCAGTCAATGGGGGGAGCTAAAACTGATTACTCCTCTCTGGACAACACAAACAAGTTTCTCAGTACTTATGGAAATATCATGTGCATCTCTGATCCTCTTTACACATCGTTGGAACCTCTAGCTGGACCCAGAGGGCTCTCCACATCCAATGATCTCGTCAGAGCAACTCTCTCTGGTAGCTTGGTGGGTTTCCGGGGCAGATGGAGTGTCCCTGGCCTTTCAAAAGAAGCTAACAGCTTTATCAGTGAGGCCTGGGCAGCTAATACCCACAAACATTGTTCCTCAGTTCGGAAGCGATGGTGTAGCATGTGCAGTGAACGAGACGCCAATCTTCTATCGCTTCTTCAGGGATGGCTTACAGATCTATAAATAATTTTCGGTCAGCCATCTCTGCAGGCCACGATCCGGTGGATGGTAAACCGATGGGAGAGCATCCCTTCCTGTGCAATCTTCTGAGGGGCATTCGAATGGTCCGTACCCCATGCCCAAAGTACTCTGTTCTATGGGATGTGTCCATTGTTCTACAATTTTTGGAGGCATGGCCATAAAATAAATAATTATCAAGAAAGCAACTATCTGCCAAACTGACAATGTTGCTTTGCCTTATTTCATGCAAATGAGTGTCAGATGTCTGCGCTTTAGATTTAGCGGGACGCAGATTCTCCCCAGAAAGGGTTACATTCTCCATTTCCAGACGAACTAAATGCAATACCTCATTGGTCTCTTATCCAGCTTTAAAGGCGTATGAGGTGAGTACTGCTGAATTTCATACGGATATGAAGGGTTGATTGTTGATTGCATTGCAGAAACCTGTCCGCTCAGTGACTCCTGCCACCCTGGCGAGATGGGTGCGGTGGCTTATGGGCGAAGCAGGCATTGACGTTTCAAAATTTGGTGTCCACTCGGCTCGAGGGGCCATGGCCTCAAAATCATTTGGGGGCCAGCCTTGCTGATATCATGAATTCAGCTGATTGGTTGACAGAGACCACTTTTAAGACTTTTTATTGTAAACCGATTGTTGATGTGGCTTCTGTGGTGGTGGCTAAGCTTTAAACAAGCATAATTGGAACCTCCGGTCCTGACATAGAATAAAAAATTTGCAAACATTCGTGACAAGAATTTTCAATTCTATTAAGGAGGCGAGGATTATCCCACCCAGTTTAAGTTATGTACATTGTATTAATGTAATGAATCTGATTTCCTAATGTTTCCCTCCCTCTCAATGTAATCGAATTGTGACATATGTGATGAGGCCAGTGTTACAGTATTGCTCTCTACATTTCCAGGTGCGGATGGCAAATAATCGGTTATGGAATGGAAGTTTCCTGTACACGCAAACCACTGTTTGGTGAGAAGCAGGATTTCGTTATATCCAGGTGCAACGTCGTGTGTTGAGCTCCGTGCTGGACTCACAAGAGAAGGTTCTCCAGATGGATCTGAATCTACGTTTTCAAAGTTACATGGTTGGAACTCACAACTGTTATGGATTTTAGAAAGAGGACACCGAGACCTTGGTTAGAGCTTATATAGGGCTATGCTCTATGGTTGGTCATTTGATATGGTGGTTTCATGGGTAATGTAGTAATACTGAAACGTTATTTTGATTGGCTGCTGTGAATGTAGTAAAGAAATGAGAAGCATAATCCTCGTCTCCGTGTCCTTAATAGAATTGAAAATTCTTGTCACAAATGTTTGCAAATTTTTAATTCTATGCACTGACGGTCCTCTTTGGGCAGCGCCTGCAGCAAGTGCTACACCATTTCAAGGCAGGGTCACAGGCAGACACTCATAAGAAGTGTGCCAGCACATTATTTTTCATTTCATAGTGTCTTTGACTGTTGCTTGCTTTGTTCTGGGGAACAATGTCTTTTTAGCATGCCCTTTCCCAAGGAGTGTTAATCCAAGCCCATTAGCAGGGAGATGTTCCTGTTTATAAGGATATCTTCACCCTCTCACTCACTGGACTTGAAAAAATTAGAAAGACAGGAATGACATTTTATTTCATATTTCAGTAGTCTGTTAAGTGCACTGTGACTTATTAGCCATTCCTAACTTTTCAGCCAACAGCATATTGCATTGTGGGGCTTGTATTTTTGCTTTACGTTTATTTATCTGTTCAAAGTCACAAAATGCAAAGCATTGTTTGATAAAATGTCAGAACTGGCTGAAGTTGTAATACATGACACAGAGACAATTGTCAGGTATGTTTGAAACTGTTACAATGTCACCTAGTTCATTTCAAAAGCTGCCTGTTTCATAAAACCAAAAAATAAACTCTCTAGACATATTTTGTGAGGGTTCCCTCTTTCATTCAGGTCAAGCTTTAAAACAACCACTGTTAATATAAATATTTTTGTCTTTTGTGTAGTTAAAGTTTTATGTTGAGCTTCACAACACAGGTACAATATGGACAGTAGCAGCACAACTTTCCCTAATTCAAAGAATAAGTTATAGCAAAAATAACATCACATGATTCTCTCACTCATACATGACAAGTACAAAGCAGATACCCGACACACTCAAGAGGCAGTCAGAGAAGTTAAAGGACTGTTGTACGCTCTGCTACCACATATAAACATTTAAGAAGCACAACAGACCTGGAAAAAAGAGCCAAACCAACAGAATGATCATACATTCATGTACTCATATAGCTGGATGACATCCACCTAACTTGTGTGTTATGGTTTATCAGTGGATTCCACAACAATCACTGTAATTATCCAAGAAGTATGCTGTTAACTGGTTGTACAGTCTCCTCGGTATGGGCTTTCTAGTGTTGGTAAGGTTCTGTCCCCTAAGTCAAAATGTATGTTCTCCCCTTTGTTAAACTCTCAGACATATTTTAAATGTTTGTGTTGGTGAGCCTAAATGTTTTACTCATGTCTCCCTGCTACAAGATCTAAAATGGAGGGTAAGGCAAGGGACCCAGCTTCTCTTTTAAGGCAACATGTTTTGGTGCATCAATATTGCCTCTTTGGGGACAGAACTTCCTCAGGACTACAGGCATCATATTTAAAATATTTTGGGAAAAAAGCTCTGTTCATAGGGCATGCTATGCCAGTGCATTCTGTATATCATTTGTTTTTTACATAAGTAGTGGGAACACCCCTTCTTCATAGAACAGGTACACCTTGGGCAGCAACGGTGTAAGCTTCCCTCCTTCAGAAGACAAATCTAGGTAAGACAGCAGTAGTGTAAGCTTTCCCCATCACAAGAAACATACAAGTCAGGCATCAGAAGTGCAAGTTTTGCTGCCACACAGAATTGTTATAGCATGGCAGTAGTAAAACAAGGTTCTCACTCTCAGAGAAGGCAGTAAGTGCAATCTCCCATTCTCATGCAAGTGATATTCCACATCAACATCCTGAAAGTCCCAGGTTTTTCGCATATTGAGAAGTAGATGTTAAATTGTAGATGATTGTTATTTGTAGCAGCAAACTCTATAATGGCACACATGTGACAACCTCTGCAAAATGGTTTTGGATGCATGTGCACCAGGTATTGTAAAATGCCAGCACGATTGCTGCACCTGTTCAAAATGCTGAGGGCTGGCAGTGATTCTATGCTAGAACCAGAGGCACATTTATGCTTCTTTTTCTTTACTGATTTTCAACATCAACCATTAACAAACAAACAAAAAACTACACATCCCTTGAGTATCACCAAAACATCAACAGTTTATCCACCAATTTCTGTGGGCCTCCTGTTCAAAACTGGGAGACACCATCTTGTTGCCTCTTTCTTTGCTGCTCTGCAGTCAAGATAAGTGTCTCAGTTTTGAGAAAATGTCTGCTTAGTATGCTTGCATGCTAAAAGAGTACTTTGATTTCATTATTGTTCCTGAATGGTCAGGTAGTGAAACTGTTACAGTATTGATAAATACTGGCAGTTTTGTAATTTATCTGAAGTTAGTTTCCTTGCTAATATACTGAATAACTTGCCTCAGTAGCAAACAATGCAAGCACAACATCTCTGCCCACGACAAGTGCTCAGCATGCAGGTCCGGCTGAGCCGTGTGGGAGCAAGAGGTGCACTCGGAGCCCTATTGGGTGAACGGGACAGTCCTCTTTTTTATCTTCACTCCTGTAAGATCTGGACAATTCGGTTCAGCAAATGGTGACCAGGCCACTTGCAGCCTTTTAAAAACCTTTCATAGACAGTTACTAAGTTAAACTCCACGCCAATAAGGATCCCAACCCTCAGGCTCAGGTGCTTCTCAAGGAGATGGAACAAGGTATCCTTACAAATCTAAAGCAAAGTCAAACAAATGAATCCATGCCGAAGCAATGGAAAAGTTGTCAAAAGATGATCTACAAATCCACGGGTATAGAGCCAGAACTTCTAAACACGATAAGCTGCCTGTAAAAGTTGACCCCGACACAAACACTGGTACTGACACTCAGTCAGACCACTCTGATCACACTAAGGCATAGCCAACAAAAGGAAAAAAGCTTAGGAACCAGAAACAGGCCTGTGGCAACCCAACAGTAGACCCCCTTGATATTTGACCCAGATAAATTAATACACAAAAGGTTGTCTGTTTAGAATCCATACCCAGTAGTGGGAGAATACATTCGAGATGGTGCAGCGGTTGGAAAAGGAAATAGACCAGCTGCGAGGCTGCCTGGTTGTACATCAGCTGCGGATCAGCACTTCACCTAAAGCAGAGCGAGTCTGCTTCTTTGCACCACAGCCTACTAAGGTAATAATTGATAATGAAATACAAAGAGAACACTTGGACTTACTATAAGGAAAATGATACCGCTGCGGGACTTTGTGTCCCATCATTCTGTTCAAAAACGAACTGCACTATGTAAATGCCCACTAGAGGCTGTTGCTATATAAATGCCGGAAATAAAAGTGACCGGATTCAGAAGCAATGAGTGTTTAAAGTATTCTTTTTGAGCCCATGAGGAAGGGGCGGTGGCCCTGAAATGCGTTGGCAAAAGCAAAATAATGAGGTGCAGAGAAGCGGACTGCTAAAGAAAACCGTATGGTTGGGAGAAGTCGTGTGCGCTCCTATGCGCAAGGGCACATTGGTTTAAATATATATATATATATATACCTTTGAAAAAGTTCAAGTGATGAACGAAACGAGGCAGGACTGCCCGCAGCTGCTCATTAAGTGGTTTTAACTTTCAGTGTTCCGAGTGCGGCTCATGTCTTTCCGAAGGGGGAGAAGTGTGTGCATATTCAGCGGCTTGGTCCCGCCGCAGAGCGACGCACCGCCAGCAAGTGCGCCACCTTTACCCAGCCTTGGACCAACCTTGCTTGCCTCGTGAAAACGAATAAGGTTAACGGACGCTGCCATATACTGAATATAGCATGGATCCTGGCAGCCTCAAAAATAGGACTGCGGAAGGAGCAACACTGAACAGGGAAGACTTTCTTCCCGTGAGACAACGTATAGACTTTGCCACAACCCACTGGAGGGCTTCATTGAAACTGTGTTGTTAAACCACGAGTACCAGCATGCACCAACTGCTTCATCCATCAGGATGTCCACTAGAGGGCCGAAATTATTGAAAATGCTATCGTTTCCATTGGTTTACAATCAGTTGCTGTGGCCAGGGCTTACCTTTGAAAAAGTTCAAGTGATGAACGAAACGTGTCAGGACTGCCCGCAGCTGCTCATTAAGTAGTTTTAACTTTCAGTGTTCCGAGTGCGGCTCATGTCTTTCCGAAGGGGGAGAAGTGTGTGCATATTCAGCGGCTTGGTCCCGCCGCAGAGCGACCACACCGCCAGCAAGTGCGCCACCATTACCCAGCCTTGGACCAACCTTGCTTGCCTCGTGAAAATGAATAAGGGTAACGGACGCTGCCATATACTGAATATGGCATGGATCCTGGCAGCCTCAAAAATAGGACTGCGGAAGGAGCAACACTGAACAGGGAAGACTTTCTTCCCTTGAGAGAGCGTATAGACTTTGCCACAACCCACTGGAGGGCTTCATTGAAACTGTGTTGTTAAACCACGAGTACCAGCATGCACCAACTGCTTCATCCATCAGTATGTCCACTAGAGGGCCGAAATTATTGAAAATGTAATCGTTTCCATTGGTTTACAATCAGTTCCTGTGGCCAGGGCTTACCTTTGAAAAAGTTCAAGTGATGAACGAAACGCGTCAGGACTGCCTGCAGCTGCTCATTAAGTGGTTTTAACTTTCAGTGTTCCGAGTGCGGCTCATGTCTTTCCGAAGGGGGAGAAGTGTGTGTGTGTGTATGTATATATATATTCACTTAAAAAACCTTCGGTTTCACACTCGTAAAAAACCAATGAAATTCCACCGTTATAGTTAGTTCAGATAACTATAACTCGCGCGCCCGCAATCCAGTGCTCATGACGTCACATATTTCATCACTCATGACATTGTCAGTGGCATCACTCATGACATCACTGTTGACATCATCCTTGTGATAGAGTGGCGGTCGCGCGAGTTATAGTTATCTGAACTAACTATAATGGTGGAATTTCATTTGCTTTTTACGAGTGAAATGTCCACCTAACTATAACATGTGTGAAACCTATGGTTTTTTAAGTGAATTTGCAAGGTTTTTTAAATGTTAATTCCTAACTATAACGTGCCTGAAACCTATGGTTTTTTAAGTGAATTTGTACGTTTTTTTAAATGCTAATTTTTTTTTTTATGGTTTTTCACCGTGAGCGTACCCCACGATTTAAAAAAAAAAAAAAATGTTTTTTCACCATTCGGGGTCCTTTAGGGACCCCCTGACAAAGGCTAGGGGGTCAGGAACTACCCTGCCCCCTTTTCATGTTCGCCACCATTCTTTTTCACTCTCGCACCCACAACAAACAAAATGGCGGCCGACACTTCCTGATTTCGACCGATTTGAACGTTGACTGACAAGTAACCACCAATCAGAATTACGCTCGCGCACGTTAGGGTGCGCGCACGATGCGTGGCTATAGATATATATGTGCTTTTAAATTCAATTTTCTCAGGAACTACTGAACAGATTGACTCCATATATGCAAAAGGCACTTCCCTGACCTGAGGACTACCTCTCTGCCAAATTTCAAGTAATTCTGTTCAGCCGTTCGGGCTGTACCTTCGACTAAAGGTCCTATGGGAAAATGCATGGGGAAAACGTGTTTTGGGACCCCCCTTTTTTCTCGGCTTGACGAATCACCCCGAGACTTTCAGGGTAGGAGCCGAGCGGAGCGCCCCATTAGTTTTGAAAATTTCGCGAGGATTCGTCAACCGGCGCCAAAGTTATTCAAAATAGAATTTTCTGATTTCCTATGGAAACACGGTCCTAACTATAACTATCTACTGGCGACCGCCAGTGGATAATATATATATATATATATATATATATATATATATATATATATATATATATATATATATTTATTTTTTTTACACCTACTGGCAGTCGCCAGTAGGTAGTTATAGTTAGGACCTATTTTCCATAGGAAATCCGCAACATTTTATTCCCAATAACTTTGGCGCTGATTGACGAATCTTCGCGACATTTTCAAAACTTTTGGCCAGCTCCGGTCCGCTCCTATCCTGAAAGTCTCGGGATGATTCGTGTAGCGGGGGCCGAGAAAAAAGGGGGGTCCCAAAACGTGTTTTCCCCATGCAATTTCCCATAGGACCTTTAGCGGCAGCTACAGCTCGAACTGCTGAACAGAATTACACCAAATTTGGCAAAGAGGTAGTCCTCAGTTCAGACTCGTGCCTTTTGCTTAAATGGTGTCAATCTGTTCAGTAGTTCCTGAGAAAATTACAGTTAAAAGTACATATGATACATGGCCGCGCTGGATCCGCGCACTCTGAGCGCACCCTGAGCGCACCCTCCCGATCACCCGCTGAATGCTAATTGGCTGTCAAGTGGTTGTCAACAGCCGAAACCAGGAGCTGTTGGCAGCCATTTTGTGCCTCCGTAGAAGCGAGGCTGAAGAAGTCTGTGGAATAAGTGTGCAAAATGTATAAAGGGGGCAGGGTAGAAATACCCTGACCCTCTAGACCTGCTTTTGGGGTCCCAGAAGGAATCCCAGGGCCCCCCAATTATTATTATTTTTTTTTTAAACCGCAAAGTGCGCACAGGGTGCGCGGATCCTGCCGTAAAAATAAATAAAAATAAATAAAAATAAATAAAAATAAATAAAAATAAATAAAAATAAAAAGGAGCTTTTTTTGTAATTAGCCCCCGGGGGCAAAATATTAAATTTAAAGGGGGCCCAGAGGGACACCCCAGCCCCGGGGATCGACACCCCCCCGGAGCTACAAAATAAATTGGGAGAGGCTCGAAAGCCCCTCCCAGTATAATTTGTGAGGGGGCGGGAGTCTCCCACCCTCCCATAGCAAACTTGGTTTAGATTTTGAAAGAGAGAGCAGGGAAACCTGCTCTCTCTTTCAAAATCCAAACCATATTGCTTTTTCACACGGGGAGCTGCGTGTCAGCAGCTCCCTATGTGGGAAAGCAATGCCGACTCCCGAAGGACGTAGGGAGCCGACTGGGACCGTGGGGGCGTTGGGGCTCCCCCCACGGTCCCCAACGTTTTTTATAAGCCCCGGGGGATGGGGTCCCCGGAGATAATAAAAATAGGGGCTATTTTTTTACGGTAAAATTAGGAGTCGAATATCCAGTGCGGCTCTCAGCGCGGCCCCCTGGTGTGCACGCATTGGATGCACGACTACTAACCTGTAGGGTGCGCGACTCCAGCGCGTTTGGTGCACGACGTCTACGCGTTGGATGCACGATTCTAATGCGTTGGGTGCGCGACTACAAGCAAAAAAAAATAATATAAGTATATTTATATATATGCTCCTTCACTCCTTCAGATAGCCCGGGACACTTTAGCGCCGGTGCAACCGTGGGTCCGAAGACACCCACAATCATCCATACATTTTCACCACGTACTCACAAGTACCGTTGCACTCCCGTCAGAGGATAATCATCGCACAGAGTCCATCCGTCATTCAAGGAAATATTCGTTTATTCTTTACATCAGCTTCAAGCCAGAATACACCCTACGCGTTTCAGCGATACACTCGCCTTGGTCACGGGTAAAAGACATTTTGCCAAGTGGTATTTTTAAACACACCATTACGTAAAATGTAACAACATAGAAAGTGGACTGTCGTCATAGAAACTAGGATCCAAATGATGGCGGCCATCTTAGAGCAGTATCCTTCACAATAAAGTTTTGAACAAATAAAGTTTAAGCCTAAAGGGTAACAGCGTTAATAGCCAAAATCTACTGCAGTATACTTTGACAATTCTAGAATTCAAATTCCTAAGCAACAAATGGTGTATCAATCACGCCTACGAACAAGGATATTATTTACCAGTCGGCATTTGAGAAAAACGGAACGGAATGCAACCCATCTCATTCCTGCTCCTGCACAATATTGACCATCTCTGCGTATGTTGCCATGTAATCGAGAAACAAATATATACATGGTTGTATTGTCCTCGATTGGCTAAGTAATATTTAAACATTTAAACATTGGTACTTTTATGTACACATACATTAATCGAATTGTCCTAGATGGATTAAGTAACTACATATACCCAAGTCCTATCATATTTTTAAACAAAACATGTTGGAAAAACTGCTATCCTACCCAAGTGGGTAATGTGTCAAAGAGCCTATCTTCAAGTAAAAACATACGATTATTTTGCAACCAATTCGTTGAAACATAATTTTTTCCCCTTAGACACGATTTTGTTTACTCCATCTGCATCAACCCCAGTGGGCAAAAAAACATTGGTAAATTCATACAAGTAGATATGGAAATGCAAACAGAAAGAAGAAAAGAAGACACTTAATAATATTATATAAATATCAATGTAAGTGTGTTATAGTCCAAATGGACAATCAATACTAATCTTCTTTGAAACAATGCAAAACAGATCATCTTCCTTCCTTCTGACGTATCAAGAGAACTACAATGGAGGAAGAAAACAAAAGAAGAAAACCAATTAAAGAAAATTATCTCAATAACCTCGACACTGCAGTATGTTATAATTTGGTCCACCAATTTGAGCCATAAAAATGACAACTTAAAAATACATACATATAAATCTAAAATGGATGTTCAGGATATTCAAGAGTACGTTATACTACAAATAATTATAGGAAATCAGATCATTGTCGGAAGAAATTAAAAGAAAGAATTTCTAGATTACTAGAAACCTAGAATTTAAGGAACGACATGTTCCAATAGACAGATACTATTCCCCTAAGTGCCAAGACATCTCTTCTTATGAATTCAAACCCACAGGGGACTTGGTATTTAGTTCAAGGATATACCTTGATTCTAATTGACGGAGTTTACGTATCCTGTCACCCCCTCTTTGATTCACCTCAACTCTGTCAATCACAAAGAACTTCAACAGGTTACGGTTGCTTCTGTGAAATTCCTCAAAGTGTCTGGCAATCGGTGATAGTTTGTCCTTATTATGGATTGCCCTTTGGTGTTCTAGCACATGTTTTTTTGCTGAAAACATTGTGCTCCCCACATACTTTTTGGCACAGGGGCAAACCAGAACATAAACGCAAAAATCCGACAAACATGTAAGATATTTACCTATGATTCTTTCAGTTTCACTAATGGGATAAAATACCTTTTTTACATTAGTACTAAACTTGCATGCTTTACATAGCATGCATGTAAAGAATCCCTGTATGTCACTCTGTGTCCTGTATGTACTAGTCACCTCGTTTTTGCAGAGCTTATCTTTGAGAGAGTCAGATTTTCTGTAGGTAATACTCGGCACTGGTCCCAGCCTGTTAGCCAGAGTTGGTTCGGTGGACAAGATTCTCCAATGTTGGTTTAAGCATTTGCGTACTTCCCAGGAGTTGGAGTGATATGTAGCTATAAATCTTATAATTTCATCGCTACTACTGTCATCCTCCTGGGCTTTAGGTATCAGCAACTGCTCTTGCGTAAATTGATTCGCCTTTCTCAGTGCCTCATTGATCACATTAGGGGTGTAACCTCTCTCTGCAAATCTCTGAGACATACATTCGCTTTCAGTAGCAAAATCCACATCCAAACTACAGTTTCTCTGAGCCCGGAGAAACTCCCCATAGGGAATACTACGGATCAAAGTTTTAGGATGTCCACTGCTTGCATACAGCAGAGTATTCCCTGCAGTCGGTTTGCGAAAGAGCTTGGAAATCAATCTTTCACCCCGAACTTGCAGGTGTAGATCCAGAAATTCAATATTCTGGCTGCTCATTGTTCCTTCAAATCGTAGGTTCATTTCATTTTGATTTAATGTAGAGATGAACTCTGTCGCTAATAATTCAGACCCACTCCAGACGATAAAGAGATCATCAATATACCGCAGCCATAATTTCACATGGCTGCGGTATAGATATTGTGTCTGAGACACCTGCCGCTCCCAGCACCCCATAAATAGATTGGCGAAGCTGGGAGCAAAGCAGGTGCCCATCGCTGTCCCTTGTTTCTGCCTGAACAGCACTCCATCAAAGATAAAAAAATTATTCTCTAGGCAGAAAGTCATCATTTGCACTAGCATCTCATTGTGTCTCAGGAACGAGATGGAACAGGAGTTTAGAAATTCTTGGCAGGCCTGTATGCCCTGTATGTGTCTAATTGAGGTGTAAAGGCTACACACGTCTAATCTCATTAACAAGTAGCCTTCTTTCCATTCAAAGTCCTTAATTAGACTTAGAAAGTGTCTGCTATCCTTGATATAAGAAGGCAACTTCTCCACATAAGGATGAAGAAAATAATTGATGTATTTTGATGTTTTTTCTAATAAGGAGCCCATCGATGACACAATGGGCCTCCCTGGTGGATTAGCAGCATTCTTATGGAGCTTAGGCAGAAGATAAAGGACAGCAATCTTGGGATTACGATTGAGCAAAAAGGCATATTCATCCCACTCTATAATGCCAGCAGTATGCCACAATTTTAGCATCACGAAATACCTCATATTGGATTCCTCAACCACACTGGGAGAAACCTGTTCATAACAATTATCACTTTGTAGCTGCCGAACTCCCTCCCTAATGTAGTCAACCGTATTTAATATAACTACATTACCGCCTTTATCTGACTGGCGGATTACAATATCAGAGTCAGATTGTAAGGAAGTTACCGCCTGTCTCTGTTCTTTTGTCAAATTATCGTTTATCCATACTCTTTTCTTAGCAATTTTCTTTAAGTCATTAGTAACCAATGTCTCAAATATATCTATCCCGCAAACTGGTAAAGTGGGATTAAAAATAGACTTAGGTTTAAACTTGTTGGGACAGCTTAAATCAACCTTATAGCCCAGAGACACAGCATCCATGGGTCCAACATCAACAACATCAAAACTTTCCACCTCCAATTCTTTCAGCGCAATCAATGCATGTATTTCATTAATCGTCTCATTCGCTGGTATCTGATTACTTCCAGCTATAACCTGTGTATGAGTTTTCACTTTCAAGGCATTCCATTTATGTAGTCTCAGTTTCCTAGTAAAATAAAATAAATCAATTCTCTCTTGGGGATACGAAAATAAAGAGGTGGGACAAAACGATAAACCAAACTGTAACACATCATGTTCCATGGTGGTAAGGGAACGTGAGGAGAGATTTACCACATTGCGGCAGTCCTTCATTTTCCGCATTTCTTTTGCCCCCTTGTTTCCACTCCCACTGGGGTTGCTGTTTTTCTTCTTCCACCATCCACCTCTTCTTGATTGCTTGTGGATGATGTTATTCCTGTGGTTTTTCCTCTTCCTCTGCCTCGTCCTCGTGATCCCCTTCCTCTGCCCCGTCCTCTGTCGATCTGCCATTTCGGTTGATTTGATGACAGGTTCATCAGTCGGAATTCCTCCCAAAAATTCGTCGGCTTCTTTGATGTAATAGGTGCCATGGCTTGTAAAGTTTGCGGATTTCCATCTTCAGAGACATCACTCTCACTGATATCACTGTCAACTTCTCCACTAACATGAACCATATCAAGATCACCCTGAACGCCTTTCCGTTTCAAATTATCATATTTCCGACTGAACGTGAAGACTCGACCAGACATATAATCAATTTTATCCCGTAAGAATTTTCTTTCTTTCTTGGCAATAATTTCTTCCTCATGTTTGTTAATTTTCTTTGTTATGTCATCCAATTTGCTTTTAAATAGCTCTTCAGATTCCTCTTTCTGAATCTCCTCTTTCAATTCCAAGATTTGCGTCAATAATGAAGATCTTTCTTTCCATGCAAATTTAATCAGAATAGAAAGCATGCGATTGGAGCAACCCATCAGATTCTCCGCCCACTCCTCAGCCAGTTCCGGATCTGGATCCTCATATGAGGGTGCAATCAAAATTCTGAGACCACGAGGGACTCTTTTTTCTTCTTGGTATTTTTCCAGAGTGATTGCTTCCCACCATTTTGAAATTTCCTTTCTCAGAAGTTTTTCAAGTTTTTGATACTTCTGGACTGCTGAAGTGGGCATCGTCATCTGTTCATCTTTCTCTGATGTTTGTTCTCCTGTCTTAACAAACATTGATTTAGCTCTTAGTCTTTTGCGAGACTCAATATCCTCATCCATCTTTCTGGCTCTTGATTAAATACACTGAATGATTCCAACCTTCCACTGAAGGACTGGACTCTGCAGTTATTTGAATTCACCTCCTGTACAGGAAGGGAATTTACGCGGTGCTCTTGACGGTCCTAGTCACCCCAGTGTCTAACATCAAAGACACCGGTGACTAAAAAACGCTACGTTGTATATACAGAGGATCGAATAATATATTTATATATATATATATATATTTTTAAAATATTTTTTAAAGATATGTGTAGTGTAATTTAAAAATATATATATAAAAATAAGTAGATAAAAAAAATGTAGTTAAAGAATATAAAAAAAATTAGAACAGGAAATAAATTTTAAAAATATCATTTAAAAACCTTCGAAATTCACTATAACGGAGGAATTTCAATGGTTTTGTACAAGTGAAATGTCCAGCTAAGTATAACACCCCTAAAACCTATGGTTTTTTCAGTGAATATATATATTATCTACTAGCGGTCGCCAGTAGATAGTTATAGTTATGACCGTGTTTCCATAGGAAATCTGAAAATTCTATTTTGAATAACTTTGGCGCCGGTTGACGAATCCTCGCGAAATTTTCAAAACTAATGGGGCGCTCCGCTCAGCTCCTACCATGAAAGTCACGGGGTGATTCGTCAAGCGGGGGCTGAGAAAAAAGGGGGTCCCAAAACACGTTTTCCCCATGCATTTTCCCATAGGACCTTTAGTCGAAGGTACAGCCCGCTGAACAGAATTACTTGAAATTTGGCAAAGAGGTAGTCCTCAGGTCAGGCATGTGCCTTTTGCATATATGGTGTCAATCTGTTCAGTAGTTCCTGAGAAAATTGCAGTTAAAAGCACATAAATAACTATAGCCGCGCACGACACCGTGCGCGAGCATAATTCTGAATGGTGGATTCATGTCAGTCAACATTCGAATCGGTCGAAATCATGAAGTGTCGACCGCCATTTTGTGTGTGACAGTGAAAAAGAAAGGTGGAGAACGTGAAAAGGGGGCAGGGTACAGAGTTCCTGACCCCCTAAATTTTGTCAGGGGGTCCCTGAAGGACCATGAAGGGTGAAAAAAACATTTTTTTTTTTTTTTTTAAATTGCGGGGTGCACGCACAGTGCGCGCACCGTACGCGCACCGTCGCGAGGTGCGTGCACGGCGCAATCATAAAAAAAATAGAATTAAAAATCAAATTAAAGTGTTTAGATGTTAGGTGGCTCTAAAAAGAGCCGTTGTGTTAATAGAGGGACAGAGGGAAAAAAAGACATGGCAAAAATTATAGGGTGCCGCACGTGTGCTGCTGTATCTTGCTCTCTATTAGCGGAATGCTGGTGTCCGCATAAGAGAGAAGAGCATTGCACGCATTGCACCGTATATGCACCCTCTTAAACAGAGGGTGTATATCCAGAGGAACCGAAGAAGGTGAAGCTGCCGCCGCAGATGAAGTGCTCGGCTGAGCTGCCGATGATGTGCTCGGCTGAGCTGCTGCGGATGTGCTCGGCTGAGCTGCTGGAGGGTTTTCTCTAGCAGCTCGAGCATAAGCCACAGGATGTACATCTCTAACGTGCCTGATCATAGTGAAGATACTAAAAGAGTATTTCTTTTTAGGATCTCCTCTTGATAAGATACGATCACAAAGAGTGCAGGTGACTTTTGGAGCATTCGCCTTCTTCTGCCCCTGTGGAAATGTAAAAAATTGCCATATAAAAGAGTCTTTCCGTTTCCTCTGTCTCTGTCTCACAAGGGTCTCCTGCTCACTCCCAGAAGATGACTGCTGCTCTGCCATTCTCAAGTACTGGAGTACTGGAAAAGCTGCTCAGCTCTGTGATGAAGTTCCCTTCGAAAACGGCACCGACCATTCCAAGATGGCCGCCGCCGAAGAGCAACCCAGAAGCGAAGTCGACGCTCTAGCGTCTGGTCGGAGCTATGCGAACAAGCCAGTTAAAAGACTCGTACAACAGGTGAAGGGCGTCGCAGGAGAGTCGGAGCGAGAGGAGGACGCGGACGAAGCCGAACAGGACGACCAGGGAAACTCGACCACTTGGAGGACAACGGGAGGAACGGAGGAGCCGGAAGCTGGAGGAACCGATCAAGGACCCCGTGCCTGGGACACAGCGAGGGAAAACAGCTCCAGGAGCACTGCGCCCGGGACCACTGCACTCCCCGACGAGAAGGAGGCTTGGTCTCCCAACACCATGGCCCTGGAGGGTCGTGGCCCGAGGCAAGTACCTACAATCCATTCGGGGCTCATTCAGGGGCTGTGGGCTCGTCTAAGGGTACGTCACTAAAGGTCACCACTTGTTTCCCCCACGTTAGGCACAAACACTAGGGACTGGTGACGGTACACTTGCCCCCCCCCCTTTTTTATGCTGCTTCATACTTGTAGAAGCCTAAAACCCAGTTTGTTCTCTGTTTCTTTTTTTGGGTCCACGCTCACCTATCACCAAACGGAGCTGGTAGGAGAGCAAGAGAGAGACGAGGAGTCTGACGTGGAGGACCCCACACCTGTGTTATTACCCCACTCTGTTGGCCTATTGCCTAATTTGTTGAACCAATAAAACAAACAAAGTACAACAGCAACCCATAGACTGCCTGGGAGTACTTTGAGGATAAGGAGGGGAGGGGGGTAAAGGACGGCCAAGGGTTCCCACACCACAAGCTCCTTCTCACAGGGAATCAGAAGTAATAATGAGGGGAGTGGGTGTGGTGTTGGAAGTTTCTGGAACTGAAACTACTATAAACCAATGAAAAGTGTTGTTTCTAAATCACCGAGCACAGAGCACGCACGCATGCGCGTACGGAGCACGCGCGCATGCGGGTACATGCACGGAGCACGCACGCATGCGCGTACGCGCACGGAGCACGCACGCATGCGCGTACGGAGCACGCATACGCATGCGCACGTGGAGCACGTACGCATGCGCACACGGAGTACGTACGCATGCGTGCACCGTGCGCACACGGACAAAAACCCTTAAAAAAAATATATGTTTTTAAAGTGTTTATAAGTTTATAGAAGATATTAACTATGCTGTTCAACTCTATCCAAATTAAAAAAAAAAAAACTGAGCCATTCCATATTACAGGATTAAGTTAATCTATAACTATATATATAGGTAGCTTATTGTAAAATAAAGATTTAAAAAATATAAAAATACATTAATAAATTAGCATTTAAAAAACCTTGCAAATTCACTTAAAAAACCATAGGTTTCACACACGTTATAGTTAGGAACTAGCATTTAAAAAAGCTTGCAAATTCACTGAAAAAACCATAGGTTTCACACATGTTATAGTTAGCTGGACATTTCACTCGTAAAAAACCAATGAAATTCCCCCATTATAGTTAGTTCAGCTAACTATAACTCACGCGCCCGCAATCCACTGCTGATGACGTCACATATTACATCACTCATGACATGGTCAGTGACATCACTCATGACATCACTGATGACATCTCAAATGACATCACTGATGACATCACTGATGACATCATCCATGTGATAAATTACCACATCTTCTCACACCCTAATATAACCTTTGATACACCGACTCAAAATTTAAGAGTTCCATTCTAAAAACCATACATACTACAATACCAATAACTACATAGCCACTTATTAACTCTTAGGTCTACATACACCTCCACTCATTCACCTGTACAGTCACTCATACTTACAGTCACAACATACAAAACTATCATATGCATTTATACACCTATATAGACACTCACACACTACCAATCATCCATAGAGGTACTCTCACACCTACTCAGTCATGCAAATAATCACACTCCCATTTACTCACCTATGTGGATATACACACTCAAGTTTACTTACTCATAAAAATAGTATCACATTCTTACGCTCTTATAGAATCATTGATGCAAGCACACACTCATCCATACAGTCACTCTCACAATCACACACTCTCACATCTACCCACTTATATACTCTTACACGCACATATACTGCCTTTTTACATATGTAGTTAGTCACAAATGTACCACTGAGATATACATTCAATCCCTAACACACCCATACATACACTCACTCAATCATTCAGTCCATCACAGATGCACTCTTAAAACCATGCACCCATAGAATCACCCACTCACGCATCTATGCATAGAGTCACACACACCCTACCCACACAGGAACCCATACAGATACTCAGACAAGCAATCAATAACTCATATAGACACTCATATAGGTATTCACAAAACCATGCAGCCACTTATACACCAACATACAGAAACATACAGACATTTACACAGTTTAGTCACTAGTCTGCAGTAAGATACATTTAATGACTCACTTATAGAGTTAGTTACGCACCACAGAAAATCATCCATTTACACCCTTGTACACCCACTCATTCTTCAACATGCCTTTCCCTATATATATTAAACATATTAAAATTGTTAAGAAACACATACTCAATGGATGATGTCATGAGTGATGTCATCAGTGATGTCATGAGTGATGTCACTGACCATGTCATGAGTGATGTAACATGTGACGTCATCAGCAGTGGATTGTGGGCACGCGAGTTATAGTTAGCTGAACTAACTATAACGGGGGAATTTCATTGGTTTTTTACGAGTGAAATGTCCAGCTAACTATAACATGTGTGAAACCTATGGTTTTTTCAGTGAATATATATATATATATATATATATATATATATATATATAAGTCACCAGAGTTTGCGTATCCCTCTGCCTCTTTCAATGGCGGCGGGCTCACCTCTTGAATCCAGAACACCAATTCCTTCGTATTAAAGAAAGATTGTGCAAAGCCCCAAAAGCCGCTATAAACGTGGTTTATTTATTTTTCCATCAAGGCAACCGTCCCCCGACGTGTTTCGGAGCATCCGCTCCTTTGGCACGGGTCAGTCTGACATTTGTTTCAAGCAATAACATATAGTGCACTAATGTGATAAACAATAAGAAAGGACTACTTTGTTACCTCAAATGTTTGGTAAAAGCGGCATCCATTTTAAAGTGTCAACACGTTTACACTGATCACTGGTTAAGAAACCATAGAAATTCACTGAAAAAAACAAAGGTTACAAGGACGTTAAAGTTAGCAAATGGAATTTAAAAAAACCTTAGAAATTCTGTGAAAAAACGAAAGGTTACAGGGACGTTATAGTTAGGCTGATATTTCACTCGTACAAAACCAGAGAAATTAAGCTGTTATATTTACCTGAGTTAACTATATCTCGCACCCCTGCAATGCACTGCTTATGACCTCACATATTACACCACTCATGACATGGTCAGTGACATCACTGATGACATCTCAAATGACATCACTGATGACATCAGTGATGGCAACACCAAGTGACTGTTTTTTAAACGTTTATGAGTGTTAAATATATATACTAAGGTGTATTGGTGAATCAGTGGGTGTTTGAGTGTCTGTGTGGATGACTCAGTGGGTGCATGACTGACTGTATAAGTGAGTGATTAGGTGTCTCAGTGAATGTATTTGTGAGTGACTGGTTGTGTAAATGAGTGTATCTGTTTCAGTTGATGTCTAAGTGGGTGTATGAGTGTGTTAGTGGGTACATGAATGGCTATATGGGTAATTGATTGGTTATCTGACTACCTCTACAGTTGTCTTTGTGTGTGGGTGAGGAGGTGTGTGACTGCCTGTATGGATGAGTGGGTGAGTCAGTGCTGTATGGGGTGTTGTGTGCATGTCTGAGAAGCTGTATGGGTGAGTGAGTGTCTGTATGGCTGTGTCGGTGATTGAGTGCATTTGTCAGTATAGGTGAGTAACTGGGTATGTGAAAACAGTGGCTATATGGATGAGAGCGTGCGTCTGTCTCTAACTGTATAGGTGAGTGAGTACATGTTACTATTTGTATGAGTAAGTGGGTGTGTGTGTAACTGGTTGGGTAAGTGGCTGTGTGATTACCTGTATGGATGAGTGTCTAAGAGTGTGAGTAGTTCTACGGCTGACTCACTCAGTGTGTGAGTGCCTGTATGAATGGATACGTCAATGTCTGTATTAGTGAGTGAGTGGTGTATGAGTGGCAGTATGGGTGAGCGAGTAGAAGTGGGTGTAGATCTATGAATCAGGGATTGGGTGTGTAAGTACTGGTATGGCTTTGCTAATGGGTTTGTGAATGGTTGTGTGGCAGTGGATGTATAACAGATTCTATAGGGGTGTGAGGGACTGCATCAGAGATGCTGTGGATGATGTAATCAGTGATGTCATTTGAGATGTGATCAGTGATGTCATGAGTGATGTGACTGAACATGCCATGAGTGATGTAATAGGTGAGTTAACAGTAGTGAATTGCGGGGGCGCGAGTTATAGTTAACTCAGGTAAATATAACGGCTGAATTTTGTCTGGTTTTGTACGAGTGAAATGTCAGCCTAACTATAACATCCCTATAACCTTTGTTTTTTTTCCAGAAATGTTAAGGTATTTATATTCTATTTTCTAATTATAACGTCCTTGTAACCTTTGTTTTTTTAGTGAATTTATATGGTTTTTTTAAAATTGTATTTGCTAACTATAACATCTCTGTGGTTTTTTTCGGAAAATTTTGAAGTTTTTTTAAATTCTATTTGCTAACTATAACCTAATTGTAACTTTTGTTAATTTTCAGGGAATAAATATATCTATATATATATGTTGATGAAGAATACTTCATTTGGTTTCTTGACCATCAAAGTTACAATATACATTAAACTTTCCAGAAACCTAAACTTTGTGTGGTAAAATGCTTGAAAGAATATGAAGAGTGCTTGAGGGAATTCAGATTGGATTTTCACGGTCAATTGTTTATTGTCTTAGAGAAGCCAATTAATCAAGTGTACGCAGCCACTCTGTCCATGTGGGTTAAATGGCTCATGTCTGAAGTTGGCACAGATGTCAACAAATTTGGTGCATATTCAGTGAGGGGTGCTATGGCATCTAAAGCCTATTTATTGGGTTCATCCCTGGAAGACATTATGAGACAAACAGATTGTTTTTCTGATTCAATGTTTAAAAAATGCTGTAACATACAAATAGCAAATGCGGTATCAGTGGTGGTGGAACAGCTTTAAGCAAGCATAATCCAAGCCTCCAGTCCTGAAATTTAATAAAAACATTTCTATCTCGTTAAGAATTTTCAACACTATTAAGGATACTGAGGTGAAGATTATCCCACCCAAGGAAGGATTATCATATTTAATATGATAGGCAATAATATTATTGTTATTGTGATATCACGTTATGAGTTATCTATACACAAGTATTACACACCCGTGATTGTATTGTGGAGTTGTGGCATAGATAGTACTTCTGTTTTCTTCTTTTATAAAATCAGAATAAAAAAAGGAGTAAGAGGAGAAGGGCAGATATGTAGCACCTTTCGGAGCCTAAGGAGTTGGGGATACATGGGTGATCCACAAAGTTACTTGTTAATCATGTTAAAGTTTTAACAGGAGTGTTCTGGAATTTATGGACTATCGTGCAGTGCAAAGAAAGAGACAACAAGATAGTGTCTCGAAGATTTGAAGAGGAAGGTCCACAGGGATTGATAGATAGACTGATATGTTGGTGATACTCATGGGATTTGTAGTTTGTTGTTTGTTTGTATTGGCTGCTGTTGAAAATCAGTGAAGAAAGAGAAGCGTAATCTTTCCCTTGTGTTGTAAATAGAATTGAAAAATCTTCATGCAACAGCTAGAAAACCTTATATTATAGTAACTTATGAGGCGGTTAGGTAGCTTCAAATATCATTGGCCCAATTGGGTTCAGCTATGTAGGTAAACTCTTCAAGAAATTAAACACTGAAGAACTAACAAAAGTCCTGCAGTTTTTAAGTGGGCTAAATATTTTTCCTTCTTAAAAATAAAAAATATCAATAGCTATGTTTTGTCCAGAAATCACTGCATTGATTTGAGTCTATTTATTTATTTATTTATGCAATTTGTTAAGCGCACAAATACCCTTGGGGGTCTCGGCGCTACGGACGGTTAATGATGGGACAGAATGGGTGCTGGTCTGTTATTGGTTGAACAACCATGTTTTGAGTTGTTTACGGAATGCAAGGAGAGAGGGGGCCGTCTTGATATAAAGGGGGAGTGTGTTCCAGAGTTTGGGGGTGGCGACTGTGAATCTTCTGTCGCCTCACGATGATTTTTTTGTTCTGGGGAGATTTATCAGGTTTGCGGCGGAAGAACGTAGGGTTCTGATTGGCTTATAGGGGCATAGCGTTTGTTTTAGAAATTCAGGTCCTGTGTTGTTTACTGCCTTATAGGCAATACATAGGGCCTTGAACTATGTACGGCTTCTGATGGGCAGCCAGTGAAGCTTACATATTAGATTGGATGTGGGTTTAAATTTGGGGGTGTTGTTCAGGATCCTTGCTGCTGCGTTTTGCACCATTTGTAGTTTCTTTAGAACTTTTTCTTGGGTGTTAAGGAATAGACCATTACAATAGTCTACCCTGGACAAGACTAGTGTGCTAATGAGAGGTCTGCCGGCACTTGATGGAAAGTAGGGTAGAAGTTTCTTTATAATTTTTTTTTATTTTTTTTAACCAAATCTGCGTTATTTATAATTTTAATGGTGTAGAAGGCCGAAGAGACAACGTTGTTGGCGTGTTGTAGAAATGATAGTTTGTCATTAAAGATGATATCTAGGTTTCTGACTTTTGTTACGGGGGATGAAGGTGGGCCCAACTCTGCTGGCCACCAGAGTGGAGACCAGCTGGGGGAGAGGTTGCCAAAGATCATCACCTCCGTTTTCTCGGAGTTCAGCTTAAGGCAATTTTTTGCCATCCATGTGCTTATTGCGAGCATTCCATTTTGGAAGTTTGCTGCGACTTTTTCTCCATCATTGTGGGTCTCTAGGTGTGTGTTATCAGCGTATGTGGTCAGTCGCATGCCATGAGACTCAATGACCCTCGCCAAGTCGGACACATATATGTTGAATAAGGTCGGACTCAGCGAGGATCCCTGTGGAACCCCACAAGGGAGGGTAAAGGATGGGGATTTTTGGGAACGATTAGAGAGATAGGAGGTAAGTAGGGCGTTGGCTTTATTTTTAATACCTATGGCAGAGACACGGTCGATGAGTGTGGTATGATCGATCGTGTCAAATGCTGCTGAGAGGTCCAGCAGCACTAAAGCTGCAGCTCCTCCCCAATCGAGGATCATTCTGATCTCGTCTGAGGCCTTGATAAGGGCTGTTTTGGTGCTGTGGCCCTTCCCGAAGCCAAATTGTGTGTCGTCTAAGAGGTTATTTTCATTGACAAAGTGTGACAACTGAGTATTTATTACTACAGTCTTGCACAAGATTTGCTCCACCAGAAACTCTAGATTGATCATGCCTTAATTGCGGAATGCAGGTTTGCTTCATCAATGCAAGTTTCAAATATTCTTCATCGCTTGGCATGAGTGTATCTGTATGAGGGATAGAGAGGGCAAGTGAAAGTGCAGGTTAGAAACATGAGTTAAGAAGAAGTAACGTTAAAGAGAAAAGAAGGGTCTGCGTGAGGTAAAGAAATGCGAAAGCAAGGATGAAGAGGTTGCTGGGGAAGTGTTTTCCAGGGAAAGAAGGATTTGAGAAAGGGGGTACATGAGAGGGATGAGTTTTACTAGAAGTGAGAAAGGGGTAAGTGTAAGACAGTAGATTGATAAGACGAGCAGGTAGAAAAGACAAGATTCTTAGAGAAGGTTGTGTTGAAAAGGCGGGAATGGTAGATGTATAAAAGGAAGTTCTCAAAATGTATGGGGATGATGAGCAGTGTGAGAAAGAGTAGGGTGTGTGTGAAGTGAGCTAAAGGAAACTGAGGGAGGAAGAGAGCAGGATTTCAGAAGATGGAGAGGGGCATGTGAAAAAAGTGTTAGGGTGTGGAGGGCGAGCGATGAGGAGATTTAGATAGACACCGGTGTGAGAAAGGGAAGGAGGGTAACTGATAGAAAAGAGTTCAAGACAGAGAAAGTTGTGAGAAAGAGAGAGTGGTATGGGAGACAGGGCAGATCTGAGGAGCAGTTGTGGGGAAGAAAATCACTAGGTAGATGCCTAGGCTTCCTCCATCAAGGGTTCTCGTGTTGCTCATACAAGCATGGGCCCTGTTGAATGATGATGTGGTTATGCTCTTGTCACACCACCACCCGATTCTGCAGCACTCATCTTTACCAAAAGACAGCTGCCTATTTTAAAAATGTATATTAACAGGAAGATAGGTCCATGATCTTAGTCATATTTTATCCCTTGGTCACTCTGTTTTCATGCATGTTTATTCTACCATGTTACATCATCAGTTTCCTTCTCATTGGTACGGTCAATTCCTTTACTCTGTTCCTTGTTTCTGTGTTGATTCATCTCCGTCACTATTGCCCCTTTGTTGTTTCCATTCTTGCTCATCCTCCCTAAACAGCACTGTCTTCCTCATGGCAATATTTCATCATCACTAAAAGAAACCCATTAAAGAATGACAATATAGCAGCAGTGTCATAAGCACTTCCTTTCGCTGTTGTTAGAAGACACACACAAATAGAGAAACACCCAGCCTCAAGGTCGAAGCAATTGATTAATGCAATTATAAAGCTTATTAGTTTGCATCATAGTTGTTTAACATCAGCAGAGAAAGACTATTTGAATGGCATAGTATTCGACGACACTGCAGACTAACAGGACTCATGCTATTTACCAAATAATGTTTTGCACTGTGTTAGACCTGGCACCGTTGGCGTGGGTCACCCTTCCATTTTTGTCTGTGCCTCAATGTATTTTTTGTGCTGGTGTTAGCTGCTCAGGGCCCTGTGCCACTGCCATCCAGTGCCACAGGGCAAGTGCTCCCTATGGGAAAATGTATTATGTGAATTGACTTCCATGTTTGGCTTATTTGGTTTACTATCAGTCCCTAGCAGAGTGCACCAGGGGTGCCAAGGGCTTGTATATCCAAATGCTGCTAGTGGGCTTGCAGCACTGGTTGTGCCACCCACAGAAGCAGACGGGTAAAATGTGTCTAAGGTCTGCCATTGCAGAACCTGCATACAGTCTGGTACTGTCATGCTGACTGGGCAAGTGTCCCCACTTGCCAGTCCCTAAACCTTCCCTTACCTTCATGTTAGTCACCCCTATGGTAGGCCCTAGGGCAGGGTGCATTGTAAGGATAAGGTAGGACATGCCCTGAAGTGTGTGGCATGTTCTAACAGTGAATTACAGACATTTTCGTTTTTCACTATTGTAAGGCTACCTGCTCTCCATAGGCCAGAATGGGCTGCTAGATTTTAACACTCTATAATCCTAGCAGGCTCAGGAAGCATGGTAGAAATTCATGTTTAGTATGCCTGAACTCGGAATAATAAAATACATCTTTTAGCAAAGGTTATTTTAATATCCTGGGTTTGCAAATGCTACTTTTAGAAAGTTAGCCTTTGCGTGCCTAACCATTTCAGTCCGCCTCTGCTGGGAGGGGCTATCTTCTTTGTGTGTAGCTTGAGTGACAGTGCTGGGAAGTTCCAGGAGACAGGCTGGGGCTGCCAGGTGGTGAATAGAGAGATTACACCAGGATGGGTGGGAGGAGTGCACTTTGACTCTGAATAGGGCTGTACTCTGCCGCCACAATGCTGGCTCCACCCCCTGGGGAGCATCTGATGTCTCTGCCCTGCCTACTGAAAGAAGAAGCCAGAGTCCCAACAACAAAGTGCTCCTCACTGAAAAGAACTGGACTGGGATTATGCAAAGGCCCCCCTGGCCTGTAAAGACAAAAGAAACTTGGTATAAATGTAGGAGCCCTGCTCCTAAGAAATCAGATCCTGATTGAACCACGAAGAAACTCTGCCTGACTAGGACCTGGAAGAAGCTGAAGGAGGAGTAACTTTCCCTAACCTGGGGGATTGGCCTGCAGTTGGTGCCTTGCTGAGAAAGGAGAGGAAAGGACTAAAAGAGACTTTGCAACTTTGTTTTCAACAATCTCCAAGGGCTTGGAAGAGAGCTTGCCCCCTGAACTGAGTCCCAGGACCATTGGACTCATCTGCCTTCCAAAACTGAGTTGCCTGGACAATTCTTGCTTGTTTCCCGCTGGATTTGGCTCCAGTACGACTCGTACCCCATCCGCCGCGAAGCCGTGTCTTTGCCGCCCGGCACCGTGTGTCTACGCTGATTTAAAAGCGTTAGTACGCACCGTATCCCTCCCGGCCGCATCGCACCTAACCTTCCCCGCTGATTCGAGATGTACAACCCTGGCTGCCTAATCCTGTACGCTGGACCCAAGCTTCGCTGTCCCGCAGGTACGGTCTGTACGCTGCTAGACGTACTGCACCGTGCCGTACTCAGAGCCGAGAAGCTGCATCACGCTGATCCTCCCCGTACGCTGTACGGCTCACTGAGAAGTGTCGCCGCCTATCCGCACCAAAGGTACGGCTCGAACGCAGAACGCCACGGACTCTGCAAGCTGATCCGGGCCATCCGCACGTATCCCTGAAGGTCCCGTCCCAACGCCGCGACCCGACCAGCATCCGAATACGCTGCCAAACTACAACCCGGACCCATCTTGTCCCGCACTGTCCGTCGCGGACCCTACAACACCAAGGTACTTTGTTCTGTTCGCACCGCAGCGTGCATGTCACGGACCCCGGAGTCCGCAACGATTGTTTGACTCGTACTTCTCTTGTTTTGAATGCCAACGAGTCGCACATCCAGGTATGAACCGTACAGAGCCTTGACAGAAGCGTACTTATGTGAAAGAAGTGTACTTTAACTAAAAGAAGCCTATTTTTGTATTTTAAGCCTTTCTACAAGGACATTGAACTTTAAAATACTGTGGTCATTTTATTCTTTATTCTGGTCTTGTGCTAAGCCTTATATAAAGAAACCTATTTTTGATACAACCTTGACTGGTGTCCATTTGTGGTGTGTCATTGTATTACTGTATGTATTCACAAATGCTTAACCTATGACGCCCTGAGAATAGTCTTGACTGCTTGCGCCACACTACCTAAAGGGTGAGCAGGGGTTATTTGAAAGGGTGATCCCCTTACTCTGACTTAGAAGTAAGAGTCCCTGCTTGTCACAAGTGCATACCTGTGCCAACCAGAGATTCCCAATTCTAACACACTGCCACTGGAACAAGCCTGGTGGAAGATCGATCATTATATCTTTAATTACAGCTGCTACCGGAAATAGAATTGGTGGCAATGTTAGTGAAGAAGCAGAATGCCTACAACGTGGTTTGTTTTATTGTCTGTTTTTCTTCCAACTCTCTCTAATTCTTACACATTGTAGTATGAAAAGTGTCCTTGCTTCAAGCCTCTGCTGACCAGCTCCCACACATGTCCTTGCTCTTCAGCTGTACTCGATGCAGCAGAGAAGGGGTGGGTGGGGTCAGAGAGGGCCTTTTTAGCGCAGATTATTTCAGTTCACTTCTAAGGGCAAACATCAACCCCCTCCTGCCAGCCAGTGCTAAAAAAAAGAGGGGAGGGGGTGAATCATCTTTAAAATCAAGTGGACGTTTCAGTCTACTATGTATTCCTCTCTGCACCGCAGCACGAGCCGTTGAGGATGCACGTTATTCTGGAGATGTAATGCACCCAACATGCCAGGTCAGCCTTCTAGTGTTGCCACCTTTATTGCCAAACACCTGCCTTTTCCCAGGGGCCTGAAGACTCTACTAGTAGTCACGGCCATGTTTTAGGTAACGCCGTGGACCACGCCCTTGACCTCAAGGGCAGGGACACCTGGGCGGGACAGCAAGAAAGCTTTGCCAGGAATGCACTGCAGTCCTACGCCCCTATTTCAAATAATGTTTGTTATGTGACACCCTGAGCCAGTCCTGGTTGTTAATGCAATAGAAAATTGTATTCTGTGATAAGTAGTTTCATTTATAGGTCTCGCCAATAGGCTGCTTTTAGTTGTCTGTTGTTGAAAAACTGCTTGTGGACCATAGCAAACAAGCATTTGCAATGCAATAGGTCTTACATTTACGCGAGTTTGGGCTATTGGCTTTGTAAATGACAATGCCTTTTATTTATGTTTTAAAAAATAAAACATCAATAAAAGGCATTGTCATTTACAATGCCAATAGCTCAAACTCGCGTAAATGTGAGACCGATTGCATTGCAAATGCTTGTTCTTTCAAGTGGGTATGCTGGAAAGGGAGCAGCAGGTGTCCGGGTTTCAGACAACTTATTTATTCTAGCCCTCTACTGGACCATCGAGGTAAACCCACTAACAACCACGTGCCTGCCTCGCGCCTCTCAAATCATCATAAAGACACGAATTCTAAGGATCAAGCATTAAGGCAACTCTCTCCCCACCCAACCTGCACCACAGCGAGTCTGAGAGCGAGGGGACGCGCTGTGACTGGCTGGGAGGTACCAGAGATAGGTTGGGGCGGGGGGAGGGGAGACTTTTTGTGCTGCACTTGCACTGGGGTCAGGCGGCTGCTGTCACACCCATCGCTGCCCACGGGCACTGAAGGGTTCACCCTGTCGCAGGGCTGCTCCTCCTTTCACTTTAGTTGCATGGTGAACGCATCCAGTCGTCAGGGGAGTCTCGAGGGCTTGTCCCCAGGTTTTTGCACTGGGGTGTCCCCAGGTCTTTAAGTGGCATGACAAAACTGGGGGGTCTCTCAAAGGGGCGTGGCCAATGTAATTAAGGGCATGGCTTAAAAACACATAAGCTAAAAATCTGTGGTTAGCATAGTGTGCCGCTCGACTTGTATTTTGCGGTGTCTGCTCTTGTACAGCAGTCGCCGCTATGCCGCTATGCCGCTCCACATCCACTGACCGGACTATCGACTGTCGCCCAGCCAGACCTCTGCGGCTTGATCATCAAATCCGCCGCTCACCCAGATCCTTGCGGCTTCATTACCAAAACCTATCCGACACTGGGCTCACACTAGTCCCACCATCAAACGAATTATCCGCTTCATACCATGAACTAGGCCCGGATCAAAATAGAATTATCCTCAACCTTCAACCTTCCTGCGCTGTTACCTGCTCTTGACGCAAGTTAATTACAGGCAAAAAATGTTCAGGTATCTTATTTTGACAATCCTGACGATGATCTTATATTTATGTTAAGGATCGAAAAGCCGTTGACACAGTTGTCAACATTATACACTATGATTTATATGCCACTCTATGTGTAAAGGTGACCTTCCACATTTGTTGTCTGTTCCATCGTATTGATCCTTTACAGACAATCACATGCTGCCTGAGCCTTCAGATCCCACAGTTGTTGAGGGGCCTGCCCCAGCTATAACGGGGGACCTCTCCCTTCCCATAACCTTAACTTTTGACTGCGCTGAGGTCAAACAGGCTTTAAGTAAGGTTTCAAGTGGCAAGGCGCCGGGCATGGACTGTGTTCCTGCGGATCTCTTTAAATCTGATACAGTGAACTGGGTGCCCTACATCGCACATTTTGCCAATGCCGTAGCCAGAGGGGCAGATATTCCCGATTCTTGGGGGGGGGCTGAGATTCTCCCCATTTTCAAAAAAGGTGATCGTTCATGCCCGGGGAACTACCGCCCAATTAGTCTTATTGACTCGGTTCAGAAAATTATCGCTAGAATGATCTTGGCACGAATCCAGGCTTGGATTGAGCAGGAGGATATCATCTCTCCTCTCCAAGCCGGTTTCAGACCGTGTACTAGTACCATCGACCAGGCATTCAAATTCCAACTGATTGTCTGGAAAATGGTCTATTTGTGTGGCGGTACTTTATATGCTGCCTTTGTAGATCTCCGGTCAGCATTTGACCTAGTCAATAGAACTAAACTTTGGAGCGTATTGGCGGAGCTAGGGCTTCCTCCAGATCTTCTGAATATCATCATTAGGCTCCATGACAATAACTACGCACAAGTCCGCTGGGGAAAACAGGGCCAGGTTACTGGTCGGTTCAGGGTCAATCGGGGTGTCAGGCAGGGGTGCGTCCTTGCTCCCACTTTGTTTTTATTGTTTATCAACAGTGTTGTTAAGTACTACTCCAACACATCGACGGACGCTCCTACGCTTGGAGGTATTAAAATCCCACTCCTTATGTTCGCTGATGACACCCTACTTCTCTCTCAGACCCTATCTGGACTACAGGCGGCACTTAATGTCTTTACGCATTTCTGTTCTGATTTTGACCTGGCAGTCAACGTGTCCAAAACCAAATATATGGTTTTTAATAAAGGGAGAGGCATAAAGGGACATGTTTTTATGGACAAAGCTTTGCTTGAGCGTACACACGTTATGACCTATCTAGGGGTAGTTTTTGAAAATAAGTTGGACTGGAGGCCGCAAATTGATGTTC